>NW_023425515.1:64287314-66991808 GCF_014108245.1 Pipistrellus kuhlii
GTAATGTATAATGCACTGAGAGTGGAACAATTATTTCCTGGGTTTCATTACTATGAGGATGGAGTGCGATGGAGGAGATGCCATGGGTAGAGGATTTGGAGAAGTGGGGTGTTGTGGTGGGAAATTGCTTTCTTCTTCAGCAGGTAAGAGAAACACAACCAAAGGAGCAGACAGGCTATGCACCCATTGGAGTAGCCACCAGAGACTGACTTTGTGACAAGAGAGTTAATCATTTAGGATAAATGTTACTTGCAGTTTTACAATGTCTTTTCCTTCAGTTTGAATGTTGTGCCTGTGTAATTCAGTGAGATATTGAAAGAAAGTGAAGGGATTAGTAAAAAACCACATACATAACACATACCACTGTGTGGAGATAGCCAGAGGTAAAAGGGGGGTGGGGGGTAGGGGAGGGAGTGTAGGTGGAGGTTGTCAGAGGGTAGAATGAATGGGGACAGAGGATGCAGAGTGTAGTGATGTTTCATTGAGTTGTACACTTGAAACCGGTATACCTTTGGGAAACAATGTCACTCTGATAAATGCAATTTTTTTTTTTCAAATAGGAGAGGACAGTGGAGGGAGGGTCCTGGAGCCCAGGAGGAGGACAGGAACCTTGGAGAAGGGCGGGGCCAGTGACAACCCAGTGAGCCAGGGCACATGCTGGAAGCCTTTCTTGGCCAGAGGGACCAGGACATTGGCTCAGGGGTGGTGGTTGGCAAGGAAACCCTTGTTCTTGAAGCCCTTGACACCTCCCTGAAGGGGGCTACAGGTCTCCATGGACATGGAGCCTCAGGGAATATGAATGAGTCCAGTAATCTGAGGGACTCCTGTCTGTAACAACATTGCCTGTGCGGGTTTGGAGCTGGTGTGGGGTGGCCAGAGCTCCAGAGCGGCCAGCAGCCAAGCCTTGGGTACTGCCTATGACGGGCAGCAACTCGGGGTTCTGACTGTGAGGCCAGTGGTTGCTCCAGGTTCTGCCCTGGCTGAGATGGCAGTGGCCTCTGCCCCTTCACTGGCGAGATGTGGCCCCTGTTGGTGTTGCTGCTGCTGGGCTTGGCAAACTGCTGTAAGTGGCCTAATCCTAGCTCTGCAGATGGGATCCTGACTCCTGCCTCACGGAGCCCCGCTGGCCCTGCAGCTCCCTGGACATGGGGTTCCCTGCAAGGGCCAAGTGAAAGTGGCAGGACCCTTGGGTAGTCAGGAACTTCCTTCCTCCCTCCCTCAGCCCCTCCCTCCCTCAGCCCCTACTTCTGTCCCTCCCTCCCTCTACTCCTTCCTCTCTCCCTCAGCCCCTTCCTCCCTCTCTTCCTCCCTCTCTTCCTTCCTTCCTTCCTTCCTTCCTTCCTTCCTTCCTTCCTTCCTTCCTTCCTTCCTTCCTTCCTTCCTTCCACCTTCCTTCCTTCCTTCTTTCCTTCCTCTCCCACCTCTTCATCTTCCTAGTTGACAGCCTGTTCATCTCCGTCCCCTACTCTCAGCTTCCAGAGGTACACACTGATGAAGACACCAAACCTTGCACCTTTTGAGGAAATTAACTAGAAAGAAAAGGAGCCTTCCTTGACAAGTAGGTGGGAGCTGTTAGGATCCCTCTCTGTGGCACCCCTCTTCCCTCCAAGGTCCTTAAATGCACTGGAGATGAAGGAAGGAGAGTAGGAGATCTTAGTCATCTAGCCATTGAAGTGCACATTTTGGCGATGTCTGCAAGATTTTTTTTTTTTCCTGTTTGCCCTCCCACATGAATATAGGAGGTAAGAGAGACATACCTGATACAATTAAGTTTCATTTCCAACACACCATTTAATCAGAAGAATCTTTGGCCTCCAGCCCCCCCACCCTTTTTTTTTTAATTTATTAAACCCTAGAAACTTCCTGGAAACTCACTCAACCTTCCGGCCCACCAACCACTTTAATAGAGTCCAAAGAGCACATTCAAGTTCCCCCCCTGTATTTGAGGAATAGTTTACCAGCATTTGATTTCACTTGAAATATGAAGATAACTTGCAGCTTAGTGGAACTTAGTGGTTTTCTATGCCAAAGGCATTTAGGCCCAAGCTTTCAGAAACTATTATGTTTAAAAATGTGTTTCATAAAAAGTGAGGAAAGAATGTGATTTTTTTTTTTGTTGTGAATCAATAGGCTATGTCTTTCACATTTCACATGCAAAGACCCTCTTGTTAACTTTTTTCTAAGATTCAAATTGAGTTTGAATAACAGTAACAAACAATTGTCATATTTAATTCCAGAATCTGAACTTAATTACATTAAACTAATTATTAGCCTCATTGTGACCTTATAATCCAGGACCCCTTGGGGAATGTCTGAGAGCCCAGTAAGGTCCTATCCCACTGGCCCTTGAATTTGTGCACCAGGCGTCTAGTTGTTGTATAAAAACCAATGGATTTCTGTGTGTTTATTTTTTAGTTATAAAAGGGCACATGTAAAGAGATGCTAACAGCCTTAGAGCACAAGAAATTATAAATCAAGATATTTGAGAGACTGAGTTTAAACTATGGAGGGAGGAAGTGCACATTTTGACGATGTCTGCAAGATATTTTTTTTTTCTTGTTTGCCCTCCCACATGAATATAGGAGGTAAGAGAGACATACCTGATACAATTAAGTTTCATTTCCAATACACAATTTAATCAGAAGAATCTTTGGCCTCCTGCCCCCCCCCCCCCTTTTATGTTCACTTGTACTCACACTTTGATTTTGATTTTGTTACTAGTTGGGGTTACTGCCTGGGACCTTGGTTATTTTCATTGATGCACAAAAAAGTTTAAGGTCCATAAAAAAAATAAATATACATTCCAAATGAAGCACCAGTCAGTCAACAGAGTGTGGGAGACAAAATGGTGAGAGCAGCCAATGGCAGAGCTTCTGAAGCTCACTGGGATGTCAGAGAAAAGGGGCCTTGGAGACAGGTTGTGAGGTGAGCCTAAGATGAGCTGTAATTACCTTTTTCTCCTCTTGGTGCAAGTATCATAGGATCCTTTAGTGATTAAGGCAGTGGTCAGCAAACTCATTAGTCAATAGAGCCAAATCTCAACAGTACAATGATTGAAATTTGAGAGCCACATTTTTTAAACTTAAACTTTGCCTAATGCCATTTCTTCAAAATAGACTTGCCCAGCCCATGGTATTTTGGTGGAAGAGCCACACTCAAGGGGCCAAAGGGCCACATGTGGCTGGAGAGCTGCAGTTTGCCAACCATGGGGTTAGGGGATATGTGCCTGTGGGGAAAATCAAGAGAAGGGCATGGCATGGGATTGCTCCCTAGAGGTGGAGTACATGCTACAGAGAGCATGGCCCACAACTCCTGGTTTCTAAAAAGAGACTTTATGTTTAATGCCTTTTATTTGCTTTCAGGGATGACTGAAACTATCTTTCCTCTGGGATTTCTCTTTCCCATAATGTATACTGAAAATCTATAGAGGTTAGGGTCTGAACTAAAATGCAAATCTACACTAATAAAAGATAAAGATGCAAATTGATCGAACTTCATGACACCCACCAGCCAATCAGGAGAATATGTAAATTAACCAAAAATGATGGGTTAATTTGCATAGGCAGGAGCTGAGCAGTGCAGCAGAACCCATGGTGACAACACAAGCATCCTGCCCCCAGCTGCTCAGCACCTGTGTATGCAAATTAACCCATCATCCTTTGTGGTTAATTTGCATATTCACTCCTTATTGGCTAGTGGGCATTGCAAAGGTGTGGTCAATTTGCACCTTACTCTTTTGTTGTTGTAGATGCCTACTATTAGGCCATTTGCTCATGCTGTCATCTGTATTTTGGCAGATGTTTTATCTTTGCCACCGAGTTGTTAATCAAGATTTGAAAGGCTAGGTTCTAAAGATGAAAAAATCCTTGTTTTCCAAAAATTGATATTTTGAATAAAAAATTATCATATTATTAAAACTGTGTGTATTCTTTAATGTTGATTCAACTATGGCTAGTATAGGTAATGCTTTTAGTACATTAATATTTTTGTAGTACAATTTTTATAAAGCCATGTACCCAATTTTTAGGTTTTGGTATCATAACCTTTTATACAAGATTTTAAAATTCTATATTTTTATATATTGTGCCCAATACAGTGCACTCAGGCTTCCAGGAAACTACTTTCATTTGTACAGATACTTTTCTATGGAAAAAAAAAGAATAGTGTAGAATCAGTTTTGCTAACTTGCTGTAATAGTAAATTAAAAATACAGAGCACCCAGGAAATTTGATTCTGATAGATCTAGGCTAACACAGTAGAAGCTGGATTTGCTCTCTGCATGATTATGTGGAGGTGAGATAGAAATTAGAGGTGACACCCTCCTCTACTTCATTCCATACCCATGGAATAGTTGTATATGACTCCATATTTAGTCATTCCAGTGATTGAGGATATTTATGTATATTTCAATATGTATCATACTGATGGGTTAAAAGACAAGGCAGTGAATTGGGAAAGTGCAAGGTCTATCAAAATGTCTTTACCTGTTTTTTAGTATACGTGCTGCCGAAGCGAGCACTGTTTTTATCTGTTTAAAGCCCTTGCTATTCTTCAAGCACTTTACAAGGTCTTTCTGGACATAGAGACAAATTTCAGGTTCTATGCCTCTTAATTACATAAAATGCAGTTACTTGATAGCAGGGATTTTATTGTTTTTATCCTTTACTGGTATTTAATATATTTTTGTGCTTAATAAGGCCTTAATGCTAGATGTTACTGAATTTAAACTGCCCCTCCCCCTGTAATTCTAGCTCAACCACTGCACTTCTTATAAGGCCACATTACAATTTAGAGGCTCTTAATTTGAGTCAGAATTAGACACTTTGGAGACATTCCACTTTACTCGAGACCTGTTTGATCTCTATTGAGGAGAGATCTATTGAGGATGAGCCATACCAAAAAAAATCCCCTCCGTTTTTTTTACCCTAACCCTAACCCAATTCAGCTTGAAGCTCCAGTTTTTCATTTCATGGTCAACATCTGTAGTAAAACAGTTCTAGCAGGTATCTCTTACTCATGAGCTTTGCTTCATTTACTTTAGTGAGTGCTGCGACTTCTTACCCCATTCTTAAATAGCCATTTCAAGCAGACAATTATTTTCCTACTCTACTAAAAAAAAAAAAAAAAAAAAAAAAAAAAAAAAAAAGTAGTGATGTGTGCTGTAGATTCTTTCAGCTTCTCTCCTACCATTTCTAAACTTACCTATTTCAACTTAGATAACCTTCATCAGTTTCTCCATTCTCACCCAGTTTCAGAAGTATACCTATTCACCTGTTTAAGGGGGAAAAAAAAATCACCTGTCTACAGCTACTATCTAGCAGATCTACCTAAACAATTTAATTCTTCAGTTTTATATCTCAGATCTTTCCTTGTCCATTGGTTCTTTCACCATAGCTTGCAGACATGCTTAAGTTTTACCCCCTATTAAAAACAATACAATTAATTAATTAATAATTTAATTAATTTTATAAGTTAATTAATTAACAAATAAACAAACCAAAAATCAGCTCTTGCCCTGTTCCTATACAGAGCGCCTGGAAAGGCACATTCAAATTGAGCAGTTATTTAATTATTGTCAGCTGAATCCAGGGGCCTTGGCAGAGCAATGTGCTGGAGATGTACCATGCCAGAAGCAGATTAGATTTCAGCCTGACCCTTAGCTCAGGTGCCAGGAGTGTGGGTTTCATTAGCTAAGTTCAGCCAGGCCCATGGAACAGAACTCAATTATCTGGGCTTAGCCAGCACTAACTATTACAAAGAATGAAAAATTACAACTTGATCTTTAACCATGACGTTAGCTTGATCTTTAGCCATGATTTCTTATAATTCCCTTTGTTTTAAACTTTAGTAAAACTTCCTGGAATCATGCTGTATATAATAAATATGCACCACTGGCTCTGGGTCAACTGTCTTTCCATAAGAGGACAGCTGTCACACCTGGTCCCAGTTTTCCCTATTGTTTCTGTCTCTGTCTCTTTCATTTTCTCAAACTGCCATAGCTCTTACTCAAGACTCCTATCCTGTCTCTAGCGAAGCTGGACGGGGTAAAGAGAGAAATACTTAATATGTTCCTGTCTCCACAGTTCTTCCAATATCATCATCTCTCTCTGTTCTCTTTGACTGTCAAATTTAATGAAAGAATAATTGCCTCTCCTTTCTCCTCTCTAATTTTCAACCCAATGCAATAAGACTTTTCATCCCATTAATCTATTGACATTTTCCAGTGATGTAATTTTTAATCTAGGGCTTATTGCATCCATGTTGTTCATGTCAGAAAACATTATTGATATCTATAGTGGAGGACTTTGCTGAGTCACCTATTTCTCACAATACTTCTCACTTTCTTAGTTTGTTCCTTTTTAACTATTTGCTCTATAATCATTGGTATTCTCCAACATTTAATTATTTGATACCTGCTCTGTTTCTTTGAAAGGACTCTCTGGGAAATCTTGTTTATCATCACGATTTTAATTATCAGATATATTCTTGGTCTCTGAAACTTTCACATACTTAGCAAATGCTCAATAAATGGCAGCTAGAGTTGACTAACTTTGGCTCTTCCTGCCAAACTTAAAGAACTCTTCCATCTTGCCTACAACTGACTTAGTTGAAATGTTGCATTGAAATATATAGCTTCATGATTACACAATCAAGTCATAGAAATAAGAAGTGGAGGGTTCTCTTGAAATATGGAAGAAGAATGAATCATCTCTGATATTAATATTTTGGATATTCATTTCTTGGGATTCATAATTTAGCTTTTTTTACATTCATAAGTAATGTAAAGATGCATACTTTCTGGACCCTGGGTTAATCCATAGGTTACCAAATGTGGACATTGTCCTTGTTTTTCTACTTTTTCTCCTAATGGGGAGACCAGTTAAATCAAGTATTAGTTACAATAGTTAGTAATAAGGGTAGTGACAGCACTTGAGAGGGCGTCATGAGAGCAATAAAAAGAGGATGAATATAGTTGCATAGTGGTATAGAAGGAGAATATGATTAAACAACTGAACTCTGCTTTAGAAAGATGAGTGAAAGTTAATTACCTCTAGCTGCCATTTGTTGAAAATTTGCTAAGTATATGAAAGGCATTGAGATAAGAACTTTGTGTTCCTTAACTTATTAAATTTTAACAAAATCTCCAGAAGGAATATGCTATTGCTTCCCATCACAGAAATGAGGAAGCTGAGGTGCAGGGGTTAAATAATTTGCCTAAGTTTATCTCTCTAGAAGGGGATAATTCTTGAGCCAATGTCTGACTCAAAAATATGTGTTCTGACCTATATACCCAGAGAAGCATCAGGCCTCTAGGCTGGGGGAACATGTGCAAATGCATGGACATGAGAATACATGGGCATATTCATAGGATTGCAATAAAGTCATTATAATTGGACTTTACTTTGGAAATGAGGAAGGACAGGAGGTGTAGCTGGACAGAGCCTTGAAAGACATGGGTTTATATTCCATGTTAATATACTTACTATTTAATCTGAAAAGATGGAGAAGGGTTGGTAAAGTATAGAAACCTGAAGAGTGCCCATTTGCATTTAGAACATTTGTTTCTGAAACCCTGGAAAATACACTGGGGCTGGAATGGGGAAATGTTGAGGCTGAAGTCAGAGACCTAATTCAATGGCTGTGTTTCTAGGGAGAAAGGAGGAATGTCTAATTTATACAACTGGCATTGCATTTAGGAACTATTAATTAGGCTGAGTCCACCAAAATTTTCCATGGCTAATAAAAGGGAAGAATCCAGCATGATTAAGCCCAGTATGATTGACTGGAAGAGACAATGCTTTGGGAAGGTGAGGATTTGTGGGAAGGGTAGGAAGAGGGAGTATTGATTTTTGGATATGTCATTTTTGATGTATTAGTACTAGGACCAAGTAGAAATGCTCACACACAGGTGGCTTTTCCAGGTCTCAAGGAGAAAGGTGGAATCTGGTTAAATAAAAGTGTATAGGTAGGTAAATCCATGAATAAGGGTAAATACAGGGAAAGGGGAGGCAGTGCTGAATATGAAGCCATTGGGAACACTAATATTTATTGTGAATCACAGAATTGATTTCAATAAGGAAAGGAGGTTGGGGTGGATAAACAAAACAGTAGAGGAAATTCAGAATCCAGAGATCTAGAGGCCAAGGGACAGGCACAAGGATGGAGCTGCCCACTGGCTCAAGAACTGTAGAGAAGTTGAGATAGAAAGTGAACCATACAGATTAAAATTTTCACAAAAAATAGTTGGTGGCTTTGGCAAGAGTTATTGTAGTGAAGCTAATGTGGAGAGATGGGTGCTAGGGGGCAGAGATTTAGGAATGAAACCAACTAAAGACATACTTCTAGGTTATTTTTTTATGTTGGTAGAGACAAGAGAGACTAATATGAGGGATTTGCTAAAGTTGGTGAATATTTGACATGTTTTTAAATTTTTAAAAACAAACAAAAGCAAAACCTATATAAATGGAATAGGGGCATGTGGGAAGTTGATGATCAACTAGGAAAGTCCTTGAGGAGATTGATGGGCTAGGAGAGAAAAATAAAAAACTACTCTCAAAAAAAGGGATTCGTTTCTTAAGAGGATAAATGGAAGTGAGAGGGGATAAAAGTGTGGATTGTTGGGGTTGCAGGTCAATTTTAAGGTGAGGATTATTAGAAATTTCTGGCTTCTCATCTGGCAACACTAATGGACTCAATCTGAATTAAGAAATAAGAAGAGAGGGCTGCTTTGGAGAGTATGGAATAAGCTCCTGCAGAAGAAGAGAGATTTAAGAGCTGTTACAGAGGAGAGAAACTTTACATGGAACATGTGTAAAAAGATTCAAGATGACCAAGTTGGGCCTGTACTATGACATTTTCCTGTTGTTCCCCAGGTAGAAACACTGTAAGACTGATTACTGTCCTATACTGCCCTTCTAGAGGACATTCCTCATACAGGAAGGATCACACTTATATAATCCTGTGTTATAAAAAGTCCTTAGCATCCCCCCTTCCCACAGTCAGAATTTGAAGCTTTGATAAGATAATTCATACTCTCCCCACCCCCATATTATTGTATCCACACATCCTATCACAATGTACTGGGTCAAATAATTCTCAATAAATGTTTGCTGCATTATTAAACATTCTGAGCCATATATTGAGCTTTCACTGCAACCACTTGTTGGCTGTCTTCAGGACTGTGGAAGGAGATGGTTAGGTTGGTAGTTCACAGAGACTGTAGAATCCAATACTTTTGGCATTTAATATAAAATAATTTGCCATTTTCCATTTTATATTTAATTATTTGTAATGGCATCAATGATGGTTGTATTAATACCTTTCTATCTGATTAGGACTTCTATTGGAACATCTGATTTTTCAGAATTTTCTTACTCATGTCAGTTATTTGTATTCTTTATTTAGGGTTTCAAACCTTTTCTTCCCCTTGCTGTTCCATCAGAATGCAGTAAGCAAAAGAGAGAACACCCAAATTAGATAATTTTATTACTAATAGAGTTTAAGTAAGTGTTTATAGAAGATAAGATTGTGGTCAACAGTTGGTAGAGAGACATTTTTGGACTACCCTTATTTATTAATTATATGCAAGAGTTATTCAAGTTATGGCTTATCCAGGTGAATTTTATTTGAATTTAATTAACAGCACTAATTCTATGTAAGTGCTTCAGCTTTTCATTTTTGTATATTACAACAAATGCAATACAATTAGTACTTCCTGTATTCTGTGGAAAATCAATTCTTTAAGCATAAGTTATGAAATTGTCCAATATGCATGCTAGCATCATGGTAAGGCCATCTTGGCTTTTAAAGATCCTTGAGAGAAAAGAAGCACATATAGGCCATCAGTAACACTGAAATGAATTAATGAATATATGAAATTGGACAACATCCTTAGGGAAATAAAATATAATTGTTCAATCCTCTCTTCCACCAGGGTGAAATCCATTGCAAAACAAAGTTTATTTCTCTCTCTATGGGCAAGAGTAATTTGTATTACTGTCTGAGTTCTACAGCTTATACAACACAGTGAAAGACACAGGCCCCTACAAAACCAGATATTCCCAAAGAATTTGTCAGACAATGCCCAGCTCCCCACTGAAAGGACACTAGCTAATCCTCTTCTCAAAATTGTGTACTGTATTTTCTGACTCTCCTCTTTTCTATTTCCAACATCTCAACCACTTTCTTCTCTCCTTTTTGTGCCCCATTGCCCCCTCCCTTTAATGCTTCTGTCCCAGGGGAAATGATTCAGGACCTCAAGATGTTGAAAAACTCAATTGGAAGTCTAGATTTTGCCTCAGACTTCCTACTATTGGGATGGCTACAAGTGTAGAGAACTGGGAAGAAGGGATCTGGTGAACCACCAGCTTGGTTCAGACTGCAAATTCCCAGAAACTTAACAATTTGCACCTCCCAGTCATAGAAGATTTAGATCAATGCATAAAAATGTTGTTTTGCCCAGTTTTTAGAGTTTTACCTGCATATGTATGGCACAGCATTGCTATGGACAAGAGGGCACTTGTCCATGTTGTTGCTCCTTCAATGCTTACCACAACTCTGTGAAGCAGTTCTGTGTTGATTTCTGATACTTTTAGAAGGAGAGAGTAAACCAAAGCACAGAAAAGTTGCATGAATTGCTTAAGGTCACATCCTGACAAGGGACATGTAGTATTTTTTCTCAGGTTTTCTGAACATTGTTTAGTTCCTATTTCAGTATGCATCCTAGCATTCAACTCAATGAGCATTTATCAAATACTATGTTCATCCTATCTAATAAAAGAGTAATATATAAAATTAAACATCACTCCACTCAAGCCAAGCTCACCAGCCATGCCCACCAGCCAATCAGAGCGAGTATGCAAATTAACCCAAACCAAGATGGCTGCAGCCACAGAGATTAGTTGAAAGGCTTGGGTTTCCCCTACAACAGAAGCCAAGCTTTCCACCTGCCCTTACTGGCCTAGGCCTCCACTTAAGGTTTCGATTATAGAAGATACATAAAACCAAACAAAAATGGTGGCAGCTGGAGTGAGCAGGGGGCTTTGCTCTGTTCCAGGCTACATAATTTCAACTGTAGAAGGTAAATAAATTCCAGATAACAGGGCCTCTACTTGGGTCACCAGGGGGTGTGGTTGGCCTGCAAACCACCACTGGCCCCTGGCCCAGGCTGCCCCACACCCCAAGGGGAGCCCTACCCTTCAGGGCAAACCAGCTAGCCCGCACTCTTGCACCAGGCCTCTCTCTATCCCATCTAATAAAAGAGTAATATGAAGATCCAACACACAATATGGCTGCCCCTATGTAGTCAAAGATCCTGCCCCTTTGTGGACACAAGATGCCATCACAAGATGACCAGCAGGGGAGGGCAGTTGGGAGAGACCAGGCCTACAAGGGAGGGCAGTTGGAGGCAATCAACCCTGCAGGGGAGGGCAGTTAGGGGTGGTCAGGCTGACAGAGGAGGGAAGTTGGGGGCAAACAGGATGGCAGGGGAGCAGTTAGACATCAATCAGACTGGCATGGGAGTGGTTAGGGGGTAATCAGGCTGGCAGGCAGAAACAGTTACAGGCAATCAGGAAATCAGGCAGGTGAGCAGTTGGGAGCCAGCAGTACTGGATTGTGAGACAGATATCTGACTGCCCATTTAGGTGGACAGTTTAACATCCCTCAAGGGGTCCCAGATTGAAGAGGGTGCAGGCTGGGCTGAGAGACACCCCCCACCCCGTGCATGAATTTCGTGCACTGGGCCTCTAGTAGAATAATAATGTATTATGTTCCAGAGTTTTATTCCCAATTCGTGTAAAAGGAAGAAATTGTAAGGATGAACTATTAAAGGTGATATTTATATTGGCGCTTTGATTTTTTTTTTTTTCAGGGAAAATCTAAATAACTTCTTAAATAGAAGAGTTAATAAATGACTTAAAATGTGGAAGAGAACTACAATTTCTCTACCATCTTGCACATTTACGTGAAAGATGGGTGATTGCAATTACCTTCCCAATCCCTATTTTGTAAGACAACTAGTAGTTTATCCTATTGAGAAGTTTTTATAGGATATACCTACTTATTAGCAATATCTGTTCTTGATTCAACTGTTAGATTTATTTTTTGAGTGGTTTATGGTTTTTAGGAATACCTGTAACATTCAATTGGAAATTATTGTTCTATAGTTTCAGTGAAATGTGAGAGTGAGAAAATGCCCTTCAATTATATATAACTTTTTATAGTATTTGCATACCAAATGTCCATTGCTGTCTGTATTTTTCAATGAGATATAGCCAGAGTTTATTTTTTTGTCCTTAGAATTCTAAGACTTTCCATCTTAGAGGTAAGATGTGATGTGATTCATCCAATTTACTTTTTATATTTAAGTACAGTATAGCTCAACACATTGCTTGGAAATGCAACAGAAAAATAGTGATAAACTTCATATGGGTTTAGCAAGCTCTTTTCGAGGCAGTACAAAGAAATTGAGACTGAATATAATATTTGGCTTGACTTTCTGTTCAAAAATTTTCTATGGTAAGAACAACATTTTCTATGTACATCAGAAAGCAGCAATGATGACTTCAAAGCTTCTAAAGCCAAATAAACAACTGTATTTTCCAACGCAGGTTTTTGAATTCATTCTTAATACTCTTGGTAATGTATAATTTGTATTTCTGAGAATGAATAAGGAATCATTACAATGGTGTCCACCATATGTGTATGCTAATATTAAGTAACTTGTTTCACTTTTTCACCTGGACTGCCTTCTCTCTAAAGCTCCACTGCTTACTTAAAGGGACAGTTGAAGTCTTGCTCATTTATCTTAAGGATTTGTAGCATCCCTAAGACCTTACCTTCTAAAATTCAATAGTGAAATGAAACAATTTTCTTTTTCTTTTCCAGTTTCGGCTCACCTATTATTTAATATAATCGAATCTGTAGAATACACCAGTGCCAAAAAAACTATTATCATCCCATGCTTAGCCACTAATGTGGAGACAGAGAGCCTTAGAGAAATGTTTGTAAAGTGGAAATTCAGAGATAAATTCATTTTCTACTATGATGGATATGAAAATGAATCCACTCCCATCAGTGAATTTTCAAGTGCACACATCATACCAGACAAACTACTAGCAGGCAATGCCTCTTTGATAATGGACCAGAGACAAGCTTCCCCAGGAACATACACTTGCGAAGTAACAGAGTTTCTGGGTTTAATTAAATAACTGAGGCTATAGCGAATTCAGTGCCTCAAATAAGCCATCACAATTCTAACCATCAAGTTAAAATTTGGCTTGATTTTAGTGTAAGTTTTATTGTGACCTTCTTTTGTGGAAACTGATGTTCTCGGTTCTGTGATGGTTTATCATCTTCAAGGCTTACCTCAGATATGTTTCAGGTTCAGTTCTCAACCACCATAACAAAATGAGTAAGAAATCCAACCTTTTGGAGAAGGAAGATGGCTGCCAATGGGAAGGCAGACTGCTAGATAGTGCGTAAATGAGAGAACAAAGGGAAAGTGTGTGGTCACACAGGGAGTGTTTGTGAGTTGAAGGACAGTTATACTTCTGGGGACTGTGGTGGATTGCTGGACGGGGTTCTCCTGATTGGGCAGCCTCCACTGCTGCTGGGATCCCTCCTTGAGCTACCGTCTCTGGCATGGAGACTGCACCATCTAGAAGTGAAGAGTGGATGTTATTGGAAGCCTGAAAACTCTGGCAATTTACAACAAGGGCACCCGTGTACTGCTGTGACTCTGGAAACAGGTCCCCAAGCAGCACCTGCACACAGATTTGGAGGAGTTCTGCACCCTCTCGCAGAAAGATCATATTTCACCTGGAGTAAAGTGAGGACTGTGTTCCGGATAGGAGAGAGAAATGTGCACATGGGAGCCAGAGGATCTGGGGAAGTCTCCACCCAAAAAAGTCCACATCCTATTGGGCAGGCATGATCCATGAATGTGGAAGGGAATCCACATGGATGCTAACAAAATGGAACTCTAAAAAGCAACCCTTAGCTGAACTGGGTGCAAAAGCGTTGCTTAAAAATTTTAAGAATAAGAGACTACTTAGACATAAGGAGAAAAAAGACTGCACAGACTTATGCTTCAGCGCCAGATTTCGTGCACTTACTTTGGCTCTTTTCTCTCTCTCTCTTTCTCTTTTTTTTTTTCTCTTTAAATCTTTGCTTTTAATTACTAAGCTCAATACATAGGATCATCCAATTGGGGACACTCTAAGAAACTGCAGGGGAAAGTTGTTTTGGTGGAACCTGGTGACCAGGGTGGGGAATAATGATCAGAAAACCAGCTCTGGGGCAGCCCATTCCCCCAAAGCAGTATTATGTGCAACAGGGAAATCAAAATCTAAACACTAGCTAGAGAGGACCTATAGATCCAGAGGTCAATCCAGAATCACTGCCACCCGGGGATTGAATCACAAATTGACTCTGTGTAAACACAAATAAAGGAGTATAAGAAACAAAGAAATATTATCTGCTTGAAAATCAGGACTATGGCCTACAACACTGAGGAGCAGTGGAATGCAGGAATCTTCAAAACTGTCCTGACTAGGAAACAGGCATGCCAAACAGAACAGTAGAGGAAGTGAATGACCTCCACTGCTGCACTCCCCCCCCCCCCATCTTTTACTTTAGAAACTAATTTTTTCCTTACTTTATTTTACCTTTTTAATTATTACATTTTTTATTTTTAATCAGTATTATTACTACTACTATTTTACCTTTTTTAAAGTGTCATTCTATTTTATTTTGGGATCAGTGTTCTACATTCTATTTTCATCTTTGGCATCATTTTACTCTATCTCAACTTTACCTTTATGCCAACACTCTCTTCTTCCCTTTTCCAATTTTGTTGTCTTGTTTTTCTTACCCCATTCCTGGTTTAAATTTTCCCTATTTCTTCTTTTCACCCCATGTTAAAATTTTACCCTATTTATATGTCTAATTCGAATCCCCTGCTCTTAGTCCATACAAATATCTCTCTTCTCTTTATTCACTATCAAAAATTTTTTTCACTCTTTTTTGTTGTTGTTTGCTTAATTGTTGATTACTTGGTTTTCAATGCTTGTTTGTGAGATTGTTTTGCATTTTCTTTTTGTTCTGTTTTCATTTGTTTTTGTTTGTTTTTGTTTCTGTTTTCCCTTGCCTCACCTGATATTAGTTGTTTGTAGTTTGCATTCATCTATAGGTATTTCATGTTGGCATTTGTTGGAATTAGTGACTGTTCTATTGGAGTTTTCTCCCCAAATAAATAGTTTTTCCCCTCTTCTTTTTTATTCTCTTTCTTTTCTCTCTTTCTTTTATTTTCCTTTTCCACTTTCATTTATGATTCTCTCTCTCTCCCCTCTCCCCTTTCTAATTTTTTTCCTCTTCTTCTTTCTTAATTATTCCCTAATTCTCTTTTCTCTGGTGGTCATCTTTATATGGGGTTATTACTATCATCAATACATTTGTGTTCAGTACCTTGTGTGTTGTGCGTTTTGTGCCTTTAAATCAATGAGGTGAGAGAGAACAACATAACCAGAAACCCGGAGAAGAGAGATTATGGGGAGTCAAAAAAAGAGCCTGCATATGAAAGAACAGCAGGCATCACCAGAAAATGAAGTAAATGAAATGAAGGCAAGCAACCTGTCAGAAAAAGAATCAGAGAAATGGACATAAGGTGGATGAAAAGAATGGAAGATAAATTCAAGAATATGTATAAGAGCCAGTAGGAAATGAAGAAGAACAAAGAAAAAATGAAAAATTACATCACTGCTATAAAGAACTCAATAAAAAGCATCAACAGTAAACTAGAAGAAACAGAGGACCACATCAGTGAGCTAGAATACAAGGTCAGAAAATATACTCAAGCACAGTAGCTTCTGGAAAAAAAATTTAAAAGCAGGAGGAGAGCCTAAGTGAACTTTGAGACAACACAAAATGAAACAATATCTGCATAATAGGGATGCCAAAGGAGAGTAAACTGAGCAAAGAATAAAAAATCTGTGTGGAGAAATAATGACAGAAAACTTCCCTGATATAGAAAAGAAAAAACTCACAAACATCCAAACAGCTCACAGAGTCCCAAACAAAATAAATGCCAAAAGACTAATACCAAGGCACATTATAATTAAATTGGCAAATTCCAAGGACAAACTAAGAATCTTAAAAGTAGCCAGAGAGATATAGAAACTTACGTAAAAAGGATCCCCCATCAGACTAGCAACTTATTTTTCAACAGAAACATATCAGTCCAGAAGGGAATGGAATGAAGTATATAAAACCATGAGTCCAATAATACTGTACCAAGCAAGGCTATCAATCAAAATTGAGGGTGAAATCAGGAGCATCACAGTAAAAAAAAAAAAAAAAAAAAAAAAAAAGGACTAATGGAATTTATTGCCACCAAACCAACAATGAAAAAATGCTAAAGAGTCTACAGTAAAAAGAAGAAATAAGAAACAAAGAAGGATCACAGGGGTAAAGAATAAAAATGGCGATAAACAAGTACTTATCAATAAAAACTTAAAATGTAAAAGGATTAAATGCCCCAATCAAAAGACATAGGGTAACTGAGTGGATAAGAAAATATGACCCATATATCTGCTGTCTAGAGGAAACCCACCTCAGAAAAAAAGACACCCACAGACTGATGGTGAAGTGATGGAAAAAGTTATTTTAGGCAAATGGAAATGAAAAAACAAAAAGCAAAAGCAAACGAATACACCTGGGGTAGCAATATTTTATATCTGACAAATTAGATCTCAAAATGAAGAACATAAAAAGAGATAAGGTAGGTCATTTCATAATACTAAAGGGAGCAACCCAACAAGAAGAAACAACTCTGGTAAACATATATGCACCCAATACAGGAGCATCCAGATACATTAAAAAAAATAAAAATAAATAAAAAAAAACACTTCTGGCCAAAACCGGTTTGGCTCAATGGATAGAGCATCGGCTTGGGGACTGAAGGGCCCCGGGTTTTATTCCAGTCAAGGGCATGTACCTTGGTTGCGGGCATATCCCCAGTAGGGGGTGTGCAAGAGGCAGCTGATCGATGACTCTCTCTCATCGATGTTTCTAACTCTCTATCTCTCTCCTTTCCTCTCTGTACAAAAATCAATAAAATATATAAAAAAAAAATTCTAGCAAATCAGATCCAGCAATACATCAAAAAGATCATACACCATGAACCAAGTAGCATTTATCCCATGGATGCAAAATGGTACAATATTTGCAAATAAATAAATGTGATACAACAAATTGAGAGATAAAAATAACATAATCATATTAATTGTTGCAGAAAAAGCATTTGACAAAATCCAACACCCATTTTTGATAAAAACTCTCAGCAAGATGGGAATAAGAAGATCATAACCCAATGAAAGCTACATATGACAAACCCACAGCCAACATCATATTAAATGGACAAAAACTAAAAACATTTCCCCTAAGAACAGGAAAAAGATAAGGATGTCCACTCTCACCACTGCTGTTCAACATAGTACTTGAATTATTAGCCATTGCAATTAGACAAGATGAAGAAATAAAAGGCATCCAAATTGGAAAAGAAGAACTAAAATTGTCCTTATATGAAGATGACACAATACTATACTTAGATAACCCTAAAGACTCCATCAAAAAACTTATAGACTCAATAAATGAATTTGGCCATGTAGCAGGATACAAAATTAACACTAAGAAATCTATGGCATTCCTATACACCTATAATGAACTTATAAAATGAGAAATTAAAGAAAGGATCACACTTAAGCAATTCTGTGTGATAAAAAGTGCATATCATACCCCCAAGTCAGAATTGGAAGCTTTGAAAAGAAAATTCATACTCCCCCACCAACTCCCCATCGCCCATCATTATATCCACACATCCTATTACAATGTGCCAGATCAGGTAATTCTCAATAAATGTTTGCTGTATTTTTAAAAATTCTGAGCCATATAATGACCTTTCACTGCAACCACATGTTGGCCATCCTCATGGTATTCACAGAGATTGTAGAAACCAATACATTTGGCTTTTAATATAAAATAATTTTCTGTTTTATTTTTAATTTATTTGTAACTCTGGCATCACTGATTATTGTATTAATACTTTTCTATCTATGTTAATTATTTGTGTTCCTTTATTTCTTCTGTTCAAAATCTTTCCTTCCCTTTACTGTTCTATCAAAAGGCAGTAGGCAAAAGAGAGAAAATCCAAATCTGATTATTTTATTACTTATAGAATTTAAATAAGTGTTTATAGAAGATGAAGTTGTGGTCAACAGTGACATTTTTGAACTACCCTTATTCATTAATTATAGTGTAAGGGATATTTAAGTTATGGATTATTCAGGTGAATTTATTTGAATTTAATTAATAACACTAATTATATTAATTATATTTAAATCAGCTTTATATTTCTGTATAATATAACAAAGTGCAATTAGTCCTTCCTGTATTCTGTAGGAAATCCATTTTCTAAGCTTCTGTTATGAAATTGTCCAATAAGCAAGCTAGGGACATGGTAAGGTGATCAGAGCTTTTGAAGAACAGTGCAAGGAATAGACTTACGATATAGGCAATCAGTAATGCTGAAATGAACTAATGAATATATGCAATTGGTCAACATCCTTAGGGAAATAAAATGTAATTGTTCAACTTTCTCTTCCACCAGGGTGAAATCCATTGCAGAACAAAGTTTATTTTTCTCTCTATGGAGAAGAATAATTTGTATTAATGTCTGAGTTCTACAGCTTATACAATACAGTGAAAGGCACAGGCCCCTACAAAACCAGATATTCCCAAAGAATTTGTCAGACAATGCTCAGATCCCCACTAAAAGGACACTAGCTAATCCATTTGTCCATTTCAAAATTGTACACCATAGTTTCTGACACTTCTAATTCCAGCATCAAAACCACTTTCTTCTCTCCTTGTTGTACACTATAGCCACCCCCTCAATGCATCTTTCTGAGGGAAAATAATTCAGAAGCCCAAGATTTTGAAAAATGCAGCCAGAAATCCAGGTTTTGCCTGGGGTTTTTCTACTTTTGGGATGGCTAGAAGCTTAGAGAACTCAGAAGAAATAAGCCTGTGAACCACAAGCTTGGTTCAGACTGCAAATTCCCAGAAACATAACAACTAACACTTCCCAGTAAGAGAAGGTTTAGATCATTGCATGAAAATGCTCTTTTGCCCAGTTTTTAGAGTTTTACCTGTATATGCAAGGCACAGCATTACAGTATTTGCTCCTATGATATTTACCACAACTCTGTGAAGCTATCTGGTCTTCATTACTGATCCTCTTACTAGCAGAGAGTAAACCAAGGCACAGAAAATTTATGCGGATTGCTTCAGGTCACATACTGACAAGGGACAGGTAGCATTTATACTTAGGTTTTCTCAACATTGTTCATTTCATATTTCACTATGAATCCTAACATTCACTTCAATGGCCATTTATTGAATAATATAGTCCTATAATAATGAGGTGGTATGGCCCTGAGTTTTATTCCCAATTCATATACAGGGATAATTGTAAGAATAAAATCTTAAAGTTAATATTTATTTTGTTAGTGCTTTGTTGTTTAAGGGAAAATTCAACTCAGTACTTAGATAAAAGTTAAATGGCTAAAAAATATGTAAGAAAATTACAACTTCTCCACTACATTGCATATTTCAGGTGAAAGATGAGTATTTGCAATTACTTTTCCATCCTTTATTTTTGTAAGACAACAGGTAGTTTAAAGTACTGAGAACTTTTTAATAGGATATATCTACTTAGTAGCAATATCTGTTCCTGATTTCAACTCTTAGATTTATTTTGAGCGTTTTATGGTTTTGAGGAAGAAGAAATACCTGAAATATGAATTTGGAAATTGTTGTTCTATAGTTTCATTGAAATGTGGAGCGAGAAAATGCCTTTCAATTGTTTATATCTGTTTATACTATTTGCATACCAAATGTCCATTGCTGTCTGTATTTTGCAATGGGATTTAGGCAGAGAATATTTTTTTGAACTTAGCATTCTAAGACTTTTCATCTTAGAGGAAATATGTGATTTGATTTGTCCAACTTAATTTTTATATTAAAGTACAGTATATCTCATGACATTGCTTGGAAATATAAACTAAAAATAGAGATGAACTTCATATAGACACACTTGTGTCCAGCCTCTTCAGGTAATTAGGAAGGCTGAGCCACTGGGCCCTATAGGACAGCCTTATGTCTTCTTTTGGAAGTTCTAGGACTCTTTAACCCAGCTGCAGTTTTTAGGTTTTAGATAGCAAAAGACTAGGATATTCATATGCAAATGCCTCTGTGCAAGGCTTGGGTTTGATTCAGGTCAAGGACATGTACCTTGGTTGGGAGCACTACTTTTCTGCCAGCATTTCGTGTTATGAAATGTCTATTACCAGATTACCAAAAGAGTGTGAATTCTGATGGAATATTCTGACATTGTTTAGGATTAGGAACCAGGACATCTGATTCTACAACTTAACTTTTTGCCTCTATTGAACTTTTTAAGTTATTTCACTGAGTCCAAGTTATCTCATCTCTACATGGGGATGGAAAGATATGCCTGCTTTTATGTATTCTCCAGTCTAACAAGCATCATGAGATTCCTTGTGTACCCGTCCTTTGTAAACCAAAGTACTTTGCAAATGTTAGTTGTCTCCCTGGTACGTTTTATTTTATGAATTGAGGAACTGAGGTGCTAAAGCTGGGTTGTCATGAGAAGGGAGGGCAATCTCATTATCTAAAAGTCAACTAATTGAGGACCCTAATCACACCAAGAAAAAAATCTCTTTGGTCACATGACAGAACAATCCTGGGAAAGAAATCCATCCTCTTCCCAGTCCCACCTGTACTGCAAAGGAAAGAAACTATAAAATGCTGATGGCAGCGATTCTGGTTTGTTTAAATAACTGAGGCTATTCCCAATTCAGTGCCTCAAAAAAGCCATCACAATCTTAAAACATCAAGTTAAAATTTGATGCACCTATTAGAGTAGCCACCAGAGACTGACTTTGTAACAAGAAAGTTCATCATTTAGGATATTTATTTACTTATTTATTTTTAATATATTTTATTTATTTTTTTTACAGAAAGGGAGAAGGACAGAGAGACAGAAACATCGATGAGAGAGAAACATCGACCAGCTGCCTCTTGCACACCCCCTACCAGGGATGTGCCTGCAACCAAGGTACATGCCCTTGACCAGAATCAAACCTGGAACCTTTCAGTCCGCAGGCCGACGCTGTACCACTGAGCCAAACTGGTTTTGGCTCATCATTTAGGATAAATGTTACTGAACAGTTTTTAAAGGTCTTTTCCTTAAGTTTGAATATTGTGCCTCTGTAATACAGTGAGATATTGAAAGAAAGTGCAGGGATTAGTCAAAACAATATATGCATAACACAGACCACTGTGTGGAGATAGCCAGAGGTAAAGGGGTGGGGGGAGTGTAGATGGAGGTTGTCAGAGGGAAGAGGGAATGGGGACAGAAGGATGCAGAGTGTAGATGGTATTTCATTGAGTTGTACACTTGAAACCAGTATAGTTTTGGGAATCAATATCATTCCGATAAATTTATTTATTTATTTATTTATTTATTTATTTATTTATTTATTATTTTAAGGAAGGCCTTGTTATACTGTGGCTTGGAGCCACATTTTGAATCCATTTTTTTTCAAACTGGAGAGACATTGGAGGGATGATCCTGGGGCCCGGGATGGAGCAAGAAAGAACACAGGAGCCTTGGAAAGGGGCAGGGACAGTGAATACCCTGTGAGAGAAGGAATACACCCCAAGTTTCTCATGGAGAGGCATGCTGGACCATAAGCCTCTCATGGAGAGGGAGGCTGGAGATTAGTGCTGGGATAGTGTTGGGCAAGGCTAGGCTTTCCCTCAAAGCCTGGCCTCCATCAGCTGGGGGTCTTGGCTGAACTTCAGGGAATATGGATGAGTCCAGGAATCCGAGTGACTCCCTTCAGTGGCCACATTGCCTGAGCTGGGAGCAGGTGTCTGGCCAGAGCTCTAGAACTCGAACAGCAACCTGGTCTGTGGGACCAGCTTTGATGGGCAGCGAAGCCACAGGGTTCTGACTGTGAAGGTGGTGACTGCTCCTGTTGCTGCCCTGGAGGTGAGGGCAGTGGCAGCTGTCCCTTTGCAGTCACAAGTGAGATGTGGTTTCTCTTTTTGCTGTTGCTGCTGGGATTTGCTAGCTGAGGTGAGTGGCCCCTATCATGGCTCTGCAGATGGAGTCTCCACCTCCTTGGTGTCCAGCAGGGTTTGCCTTGTGCCCTGCTGGCCCTGCAACTCCCTTGAGTGGGTGACTGGTGCGGGATGCAAGGGCCCTGCTTGTCCTGACAGGAAAGTTGGGAGCCAGATGGTACTCAGGCTCCTCCCTTCCTCCCTTCCTTTTTCCTTCCTCTCCCTACCTCTCTTCCTTCCTCTCACTCCTCTTCATCTTACCAGGTGACAGCCAGTTCATCTTGCCCTGCACTGGGCTTCCAGACACAGGTACCAGGAAGACTCCACACCAAGCAACTTGAGCGGAAATTAACTAGAGAGAAAGGGCCTGATCAGAGGCCATTGGGTGGCAGCTGTGAGGGTCTTCTCCTTTGAACACCTCTTCCCTCCTAAATGCACTAAGGAAGAAGGCGGGAGAATGAGAGAGCCTGGCATCTTTCAATGGAAGTGCATATTTTGGCGAAGTCTGAAAGATTTTTTTTTTTTACTTGTTTACCCTCCCACATGAACATGGAAGGTAAGGGAGACATAACTGATACAATTAAGTTTCATTTCCAACACACCATTTATTTATTTATTTAATTATTTTTAAAATATATTTTTATTGATTTTTTTACAGAGAGGAAGAGAGAGGGATAGAAAGTTAGAAACATTGATGAGAGAGAATCATTGATCTGCTGCCTCTTGCACATCCCCTACTGGGGATGTGCCCACAACCAAGGTACATGCCCTTGACCGGAATCGAACCCGGGACCCTTCAGTCTGCAGGCCAATGCTCTATCCACTGAACCAAACTGGTTTCTGCCCAACACACCATTTAATCAGAAGAATCCTCCCTTCCCCACCCCATCCCACCCCTTCTTTTTTTTTTTTTTTTTTTTTAACTTATTTAACTCTAGAAATAGACTTTCTGGAAATTCAACCTCCCCATTCCATCAACCACTTTAATAGAGTCCAAAGAGCCCATTTAAGTTTCCCTTGTTTTGTGTAACAGTTTAACTGCAAAGGAATTCACTTGAAATACGAAGACAATTGGCAGTTAAGTGTAATTTGGTGTTCTTCTATGCCAAAGGCATTTAGGCCCCAAGCTTTGGGAAACTATTATTTTTTAAGAATGTGTGCTTTATAAAAATTGAAGAAAACCAATTTTTCTTGGTGATTTCTTGGTGTGGCTCTATATGCTATGCCTGTCATATTTCACATGCAAAGACTCATTTGTTAACTATTTCTAAGATTCATATTGAGTTTGAGTAACATAACAAGCAATTGTTATATTTAATTCTATAATTTGAACTTAATTACAGTTAAACTGATTATTAGCCTTACTGTGACATTCATAAAGCCTTGTGACTTAAGCTGCTTTCAAGATGCTCTTAAGACCTTTCCTGTCACTCTCCCCATTCTCCGAAAATCCTGGGATGGTTGGAGCTGTTTATAATCACTATGTCTATTATCTGAAGGGTTGATATTGGATCAAGTAGTGTTCCCTGTCATTATCATTAATGGA
This sequence comes from Pipistrellus kuhlii, assembly GCF_014108245.1. Taxonomy (NCBI): domain Eukaryota; kingdom Metazoa; phylum Chordata; class Mammalia; order Chiroptera; family Vespertilionidae; genus Pipistrellus; species Pipistrellus kuhlii. The sequence continues at coordinate 64,311,070 of NW_023425515.1, forward strand.
TCATTGTTGTTACTATCAAAATAACTAAAATAATACTGCTTTCAGAAACCTGTTTCCTGATCAGAATGTATATTGAACCACATTGTAAATTGTGATGTGGTATTACTAAATTGGGCTGTAGGCATCAAAAGCTATTCTGAAGAATAAAAATGATAAATCATATATAATTTTAAAAACAAGGGTCCTGTTTTTAAATAGATAATAAAAAACTGCTAGAATGTTATTTTGGGGAACAGGATTTCTGTTAGTAATAGTTAAGAACATGTATAACAAACATGCATTTACATATAATATTAATGTGCTCAAGACCCTATAAAGTCAGAGAATTCAGAATATGTTATCTTAGCCTACTAAATTAATAACCTATAAAAGAAAAATGGAATAGAGGCCTTATGCACTTGAGCTGTGTCGATCCTATATAATAAAAGTGTAATATGCCAATGGACCAAACTGCTGAATGACTGGTCTGTGGGGGGCAGGACCTGTGAGCAGCCTGAGCCAGGCCAACAAAGGCTTAAGCCAGCAGGCAGAGGGAGGGGACAATGATGGGGGAAGGAGGAGCTGCAGGGACCAACAGTGTCTGAGGAGCAAAGTGGGGAGGCAGGGTGGTCCCAAGATCAGCCTTCAGGTTGCCTCCCTCAGAGGGAGGCCAGACTGCAGCACAGGAGGGAGCAGTCCTAAGCCTTCAGTTACACATCCCCTAAGAGCTCCTGGACTACAAGAGGGAACAGGCCATGCTGAGGAACCCCACTCTAGTGCACAATTCTTTTTTCACAAGGCTTATAGTTATTGGATAAAAACCAATGGATTTCTGTGTGTTTAATATTTAGTTATAAAAGGGAACCTGTGAAGAGATGCTAACAGCCTGAGAGCACAAGAAGTTATAAATCGAGGTATTTGAAAGATTAAGTTTAGACTGTAGAATGAGGAAGAGAGTTCATGGACTATTATGGTCATTTGTACTCAGACTTTTGCTTTTGTTACCAGTTGGGATTATTGCCTGGAGCCTTGGTTCTTTTTGTCAATGCACAGAAGAACATAAGATCAACAGAAAATAAAAGTGAAGCAAAATGGGACTTATTGAAAATATATCCGAAATGAGAGGCCAGACAGTCAACAGAGTATGGGAGACAAAATGGCAAGATCAGCCAAAGGCAGGGCTGCTGTAGCTCACTGGGAAGTCAGAGAAAAGGGAGCTTTGGAGACAGGTTGTGGAGGTGAGCCCAGGATGAGCTGCAGCTGCCTATTTCTTCATGAATACAAGTATCATGGGTTCCTTTAGAGCACATGTGTCAAACACAAGGCCCGCGGGCCAAATCCGTCCCGCCAGGCCTTGCAATGTGGCCCGCACCGCGCTGTCATCACTGCACTCTGCTGCGTTTCCATCACAGTGACAGTTTATGACTGTTCATAAACCATTCGGCCCGCGATTTAGGCTGGATTTTAGATTTTGGCCCCTTCTCTGATTGAGTTCGACACCCCTACTTTAGAGGTTAGGGAATATGTGCCTGTGGGGAAAGCAAGGGAAGGGAATAGCATTGGATTGCTCCTTGGAGGTAGAGTACATGCTAGAGAGAGCATGGCCAACAACTCTGTGGAGCCTTTCACTTGCATTCAGGGATGATTGACTGAAACTATTTTTCTTTTGAGCATGCCCTTATCAAAATGTATACAGAAAACCCACAGGGGGTGGGGTCAAAACTAAAATGCAAATATTATTATAATTAGTCAAGAGTTCTAGTAAGGTCACATTGGCATTGAGGTCATGTCGTTTCCTCTGAACTGGGGCCTAATACAGGCTGGCTCCAAACCTGCCTACTGTCAGTCTGCTGGGCCGCCCATAGAGAGGAGGTCTGAAGGCAAATTCGGTCCAAGTCTTGTTGAGGACCCCAGGGCAGACACCGCCCAACCATTCACTTAATTTTCTATGCAAAACTTTCAGATTGATTTACTAATTACTGGTAAAAGAGCACCCAGGATATTTGATTCTGACAGATCTACGCAAACGCCATAGAACCTGTACTTCCCTTCTGTTTGGTTATGTGGAGGTGAGATAGGAATTAGAGGTGACACCCTCCTCTACTTCCTTCCATACCTATGGAACAGTTGTATATGACTCCATATCTGGTCATCCCAGGAATTGAGAATATTTATACATATTTCAATATGTGTCACACTGATGGGTTAAAAGACAAGGCAGGAAATTGGGCAAGTGGAAGTTCTAACAAAATGTTATTTCTTGGGTATTCAAGCCATATATGAGCCCTCTTACTATTTCCCAAGCACTTTACAAGGCCTTCCTGGACATAGAGACAAATTTCAGACTCATGCCTCTTAATAACATACAATGCAGTTACTATGTAGCAGGGATTTTATTGTCTTTATCCTCACTTGTACTTAATATGTTTTAGATGCTTGATAAGGCCTCAATTATGGATCTTGCTGCCCTTCTCCCTGTAATTCTAGCTCAACCTTTTTAGTTCTTTTAAGGCCACTTTACAATGCAGAGGCAATTACTTTGAGTCAGAACTAAAGGCATTGTGGACACCCAAATTTTATCCCAGTCCTTGTTTGATCTCTATTGAGGAAGGATCTGACTAAATCCTCTTTTATGACCCTAATTCTAACCCCATTCTGTTTGAAGTTCCAGTTTTTCATTCCAAGTTCAAGGTCTGTGGCAAAACATATTCATTTCTAGCAGGTATTTTTACTCATGAGCTTTGCTTCATTTATCTTAGTGACTGCTGGGATTTCTTACCCCATTTCTAAACAGCCATTCCAAGCAGAAAGTTAACATGCTACTCTGCTACAAAAAAAATTTGTATTGATGTATGGTGTAAACTCTCTCAACTTCCCTCCCACCATTTCTAAACTTACCAATATCTTAGGTAACCTTCATGACTTTCTCCCTTCTCACCCAGTTTCAGAAGTATACCTATTCACCTATTTAAGGAAAAGAACATTAAAGTCTACAGCACTTTAAACTTCCACCAACTTGGAGACCTACCGAATCAATTTAATTCTTCAGTCTTGTATCTTAGGCCTTTCCTTATCCATTAGTTCTTTCACTAGAACTTGAAGACATGCTTAAGTTTTATCCCATATTGAAAACAATAAAATTAATAAGTAAGTGAATTAATGAATAAATGAATGAATGAATGAATGAATAAATGAATACAGGAAGAACAAAAAAAAAAACCTTACCCTGTACCTGTCTCCATAGACCTTCCAATATCACCTTCCATCTCTGTTCTCATCAACTGTCAAATTTAATGAAAAAAATAATTGCCTCTCTTTCCTCTTCTATTTACTTCCCAATGCAGTATGAGTTTTCACCCACTAGTCTTTCGGAATTTTTTAGATAAAGTACCCAGTGATGTAATTTTTAACCTAGGAGCTATTTGTACTTATTGCTTTGACATCTATGTTGTCCATATCAAGAAACTTTCTCCATGTCTAAGTGGAGGTCTTTGCTAATTCACCTGCTTCTCACAATACTTCTCACTTTCCTAGTTTGTACCTTTTTAACTATTTGCTCTGTAATCAATGGTATTCTCCAACACTTAATTCTCTGATACCTGCTCTGTTACTTTGAAAGGACTCTGGGTAATCTTGTTTGTGTCATGATTTCAATTTTCAGCTATATTCATGATCTGGGGAGCTTTCACATAATTAGCAAATGTTCAATAAATGGCAGCTAGAGTTGACTAACTTTGGCTCTTCTGCCAAATTTAAGGAACCTTCCTTCTCACCTGCAATTGACTTTAGTTGAAATTTTGCATTTAAATATGTACCTTCATGATTCCATAATCATGTCTATAGAAATAAGAAGTGGAGGGTCCTCTTGAATTATGGAAGAAGAATGAATCTGCTCTGATACACATTTTTGGGTATTGCTTTCTTGGGATTCATATTTTAACATTTTTACATTCATAAAGAATATAATGAAGCATACTTACTTAACTTGAGTTTAAACCATAGGTTACCAAACGAAGGCATTGTCCTTGTTTTTCTACCTTTTGAACCAAATGGGGAGACCAGTTAAATCAAGTATTAATTACAAAATTTAGTATTAAGAGTAGTGACTGTACTTGAGATGGAGTGATGGGAACAACAAAGATAGGATGAATACAGTTGAGTAGTATAGGGAAAGGTAACAGGATTAAACATCTGAACTCTGCTTTAGCAAGAAGATCCAAAGTTAGTCACCTTTAGCTGCCACTTATTGAACATTTGCTAAGTATGCGAAGACATTGAGATAAGAACATTGTGCTCCTTAACTCATTAAACTTTAACAAAATTTCCAGGAGATATATGCTATCAGTTCCCATCTTATAGATGAAAAAGCTGAGGTGCGGAGGTTAAATAATTAGCCTAAGGTTATATCTCTACAAGGGGCTAAGGCTTGAGCCAATATCTGACTCCAAAATACTTGTTCTGACCTATACATGTGGAGAAGGGTCAGGCCACTAGGCTGGGGAAACATGTGCAAAGGCATGGATATTAGAACACACAGGCATATTCATGGGATTTCAAGAGGGTCATTATAATTGAACCTTAGTTTGGAAATTAGGAAGGACAAGAGATGTAGCTGGATAAGGCATTGAAGGGCCTAGTTTGTGTTCCATGGTAATAATACATTTACTGTTTAGCCTGAAGAGAGTAAGGGGATTATTAAAGTATTGTCTGACACTTTTGTTCTTTTCTAATTCCAACATCAAAACCACTTTCTTCTCTCCTTGTTGTACACTATAGCCACCCCCTCAATGCTTCTTTCTCAGGGAAAATAATTCAGAAGCCCAAGATTTTGAAAAATGCAACCAGAATCCAGGTTTTGCCTGGGGCTCCCTACTATTGTGATGGCTAGAAGCATAGAGAACTCAGAAGAAATGAGCTTGTGAACCACAAGCTTGGTTCAGACTGCAAATTCCCAGAAACATAACAATTTGCATCTCTCAGTCAGAGAAGGTCTAGATCATTACATAAAATGCTCTTTTGCCCAGTTTTTAGAGTTTTACCTGCATATGTAAGCAGAGCATTGTTGAGAGGGCACTTGTCCATGTATTTGCTTCTTTGATATTTACCACAACTCTGTGAAGCTGTCCAGTGTTCATTTCTTTTCAAATTACTTGCAGAGAGTAAACCAAGGCACAAAAAAGTAATGTGATTTACTTAAGGTCACATACTGACAAGGGACAGGTAGCATTTATACTCAGGCTTTCTCAACATTGTTCAGTTCATATTTCATTATGAATCTTAGCATTCACTTCAATGGGCATTTATTGAATACTATTACCCTATAATAATAAGGTGTTATGGCCCTGAGTTTTATTCCCAATTTATATACAAGGAGGATTGTAAAAATAAAATCTTAAAGTTAATATCTATATTTGTTAGTGCTTTGTTGTTTCAACTAACTACTTATATCAAAGAGTCCAATGGCTGAAAAATATGGAAGAGAATTACAACTTCTCCACAATATTGCATATTTTAGGTGAAAGATGAGTATTTGTAATTACTTTTCCATCCCTTATTTTTGTAAGACAACTAGTAGTTTATCATACTGAGAAGTTTTTAATAGGATATATCTACTTAGTACCAATATCTGTTCTTGATTTCAACTGTTTGTTAAGATTTATTTTGAGTGTTTTATGGTTTTGAGGAGGAAGAAATACCTGAAATATGAATTTGGAAATTGTTGTTCTATAGTTTCATTGAAATGTGGGAGCGAGAAAATGCCTTTCAATTGTTTATATCTGTTTATACTATTTGCATACCAAATGTCCATTGCTGTCTGTATTTTCCAATAGGATATAGGCAGAGAATATTTTTTTTGTACTTAGCATTCTAAGATTTTCCATCTTAGAGGGTAGATGTAATTTGATTTCTCCTATTTAATTTTTATACTAAATTACACTATATCTCATGACATTGCTTGGAAATGCAAAGTGACAATAGAGATACACTTCACATGGTTTTAGCAAGTTCTGTTTGGAGGCAATACATAGAAGTTGAGGCTGAATATAATATTTGGTTTGATTTTCCATTAAAAATTTTTCCATGGTAAGTATAAGATTTTTCTAAATACATCAGTAAGCAACAATTGTGACTTCAAAGCTTCTGAAGCCAAATATACAACTGCATGATCCAACACAGGTTGCTGAATTCATTTTGAAAACACTTGATAATGTATACTGTGTATTACTGAGAAGGAATAAGGAATCATTACAATGGTGTCTTCCATTTGTGCATACTAATATAAAAGTAACTTGTTTCACTTTTTCAAATGGCCTGCCATCTCTCTGTAGCTGCACTGCTTACTTTAGGGGACAATTGAAGCATTGCTCTTTTATCTTACGGATTTGTAACATCTCTAAGACCTTACCTTATATAATTCAATAATGAAATGAAACTATTTTCTTTTTTCTTTTCCAGTTAAAGATCCACTATTATTTACTAAAATCAAATCTGTAGAATATACCAAAAAATAAATAAAACTGTTCTCATCCCATGTTTATTCACTAATTCGGTGGCAAAGAGCCTGAAAGAAATGTTTGTAAAGTGGAAGCTCAGAGACAAATATATTTTCAACTATGATGGAGAGAAAAACAAATCCACACCCACCAGTGAATTTTCAAGTGCACACATTGTACCAGGTGCACTATTAACAGGCAGTGCCTCTTTGGTGATGGACAAGAGCCAAGCTGTGATAGGAATATACACTTATGAAGTATCAGAATCAACTAAAGAAGGCAAAACCACAATAGAGCTAAAATATTGTATTGGTAAGAATTTCATAATCTTCCCTTTTATTTGTCCTGCTGTAGCCTAATCCTATTAGAAACTGGGCACAATGGGGCTAGGGACTCCTTTGAATCAAAAAGCAATTTATGAATAATAAATTATTACATAATGTTTTTCAGCTTTAAGATAATGATATTTACTTGCTCTTTTACTTTTCATAAATTAAATTCCTTTGATGTGTTATCTGTGAATGTTCATGTTCTCAAACTTTTGTTCTGAGAAATGTCCTGCTGGTGTAGAGGTCCATGTGTCATTTAATCTGCATTTCTGTTTGCTGCTATCAAAATACTATCTTTTATGTGATTAATTTTCCATGATATTTCCAATGATGTAGCTTTTTTTATTATCTGCACTTTGATCAAGGGCTGACAAATCCCTGCCATGTTTCAGCTGGAAAGGATAGTCTAGAAGGAGAATCATGAATTCAAGAATCATATCATAATGATGTTTCATGGTATGGTGTTTGCTCTTTTTCTTGGTCAACATAAGGGAGAGCTAGGGACCCAATAGAATTAATTTTAAGGCAAGCCTTTGAGAGCCTCTGTTTTAGATAGGATCTGACCATTCAGTTGAATCAACTATTTGCCTTCATCCTTCTAACATTTGCTGCTATGAAATGTCTATTACCAGACTGGGAATGGGGTGTGAATTCTGATGGAATATTTTGACATTGTTTAGGATTAGGAACCAGAACATCTGATTCTGCAACTTAACTCTTTCCCTCTGTTGAACTTGAGAAGTTACTTTACTGGGTCCAAGATATGTCATTTCTACATGAGGATGAAAAGAGATTCCTGCTTTTATGTATTCTCCAGTCTAACAAGCATCATAAGCACCATGTCCTCCCTAATTACCCAAATGTACACATACATTTACCATGGGGAATACATTTAAAAATTGGGGTGGAAACTGAGACTTAGGAGTGTGTAAAGTTTGAATAAACCCCCAGTGATTCTGATAGGCTTCATTTAAGAATCATTTAGAATCTTTATACCATATTTTGTGTTCTGTAACCCCACCCTCTTCTGTCACAGAGTATCTCTCACACTTATTTTTGCACAGATGCTTGGAGTCATCTAAGCTATTTACCATCTAATTTAGGAATTGCTTCTATCACACCCCAGGTAATTGGTCATTTCAGCTTTTTACCTACTTGCTGGACATGATGAGACTGTTACTTCCTTAAGGTCTCTTATCAGGCTATTTCAATTCTGTAGGTCAAGCTAAAGTTTGCAATCCTGCAAGTTCTCACTTACTAGGAGGTTTATAGAGATTCTCTCCTGAGCTTATACTTTTTTAAGGTAAGAATCTCTTTGCCCCACATCAAAAACATTCCAGCTGGCTTCCCAAGGCTGAGCTGGTCACCGAAATGGCCTCTTATTCACCTGATTTAAGAGTACTCCATTTTTTTTGTAATAATATGAACAATAAAGATTTATTTTTTAAACATTACTGTCATTCACAGTGCACTTGTACATAAAAGATATTTGATGTCTGTTTGTAAAAAAAAAAAAAAAAAGAATAATGGGGAGAAAGAGAAATCTTTTCTTGGTTCCTACTTTCTTTTTCTTTTCTTTGTTTTTTTTTACTATATATTTTATTGATTTTTTTTTGCCCCCCTCCCTCCCTCCAACACATCCCCTCCCTCCCCAGAGTTTTGTGTCCATTGGTTGTACTTATATGCATGTATAAAAGTCCTTTGGTTGATCTATTATCTCCCCCAGATTTTCCTCCCCTCCACGCTTGTTATTTGACAGTCTACTTGTTGATATACTGTCTCTATATCTCTCTTTTGGTACATCAGTTTATAATGTTCTTTATCATCCACAACTGAGTGAGGTCATGTGGTGTTTCTCTTTCATTGATTGGCTTATTTCACTCAGCATGATGTTCTCCAATTCCATCCAGGTTGCTGCAAATAATGAGAATTCCTTCTTTTTTATGGCAGCATAGTATTCCATTGTGTAGATATACCATAGTTTTTGGATCCAATCATCTGCTGACGGGCACCTAGGCTGTTTCCAAATTCTGGCTATTGTAGATTGTGCTGCTATGAACATAGGGGTGCATATATCCTTTCTGATTGGTGTTTCTAGTTTCTTGGGATATATTCCTAGGAGTGGGATTACTGGGTCAAATGGGAGTTCCATTTTCAGTTTTTTGAGGAAACTCCACACTGTTCTCCACAGTGGTTGCACCAGTCTGCATTCCCACCAGCAGTGCACGAGGGTTCCTTTTTCTCCACAACCTCACCAACACTTGTCGTTTGTTGACTTGTTGATGTTGGCCATTCTGACAGGTGTGAGATGGTACCGCATTGTTGTTTTGATTTGCATCTCTCAGACAATTAGTGACTTTGAGCATGTTTTCATGTGCCTTTTGACCTTCCTTCTGTCTTCTTTTGAAAATGTTCTATTTAGGTCCATTGCCCATTTTTTAATTGGATTATTCATCTTCCTTTTATTTAGTTGTATAAGCTGTTTGTAGATGTTGGAGATTAAACCTTTATCAGTGGTATCATTTGCAAATATGTTCTCCCACACAGTGGGCTTTCTTGGTGTTTTGTTGATGATTTCTTTTGCTGTAAAAAAGCTTTTTATTTTGATGTAGTCCCATTTGTTTATTTTCTCTTTAGCTTCCATTGCCCTAGGGGTAGTATCAGTGAAGAAGTTCTTTTGGCATACGTCTGAGATTTTGCTGCCTGTGGATGCTTCTAGTATTTTTATGGTTTCCCGTCTGATGTTTAAGTCCTGTATCCATTTTGAGTTTATTTTTGTGAATGGTGTAAGTTGGTGATCTAGTTTCATTCTTTTGCATGTGTCTGTCCAATTTTCCCAACACCATTTATGGAAGAAACTGTCTTGACTCCATTGTATATCCGTGCCTCCTTTGTCAAATATTAATTGAGCATAGTGATTTGGGTTGATATCTGGGTTCTCAATTCGATTCCATTGATCTATATGTCTGTTCTTGTGCCAGTACCAGGCTGTTTTGAGAACAGTGGCTTTGTACAATAATATAGTTTGAAGTCTGGTATTGAGATCCCTCCTACTTTACTCTTCTTTCTCAGGATTGCTGTGGCTATTCAGGGACTTTTATTGTTCCAAATGAACTTTAGCAAAGTTCTTTCTAGGTCGGTGAAATACGTCATTGGTATTTTAATGGGGAGTGCATTGAACCTATAGATTGCTTTAGGAAGTATGGACATTTTGATGATGTTGATTCTACCAATCCATGAACATGGTATGTTCTTCCATCTCCTTCCATCTTCCTCTATCTCTTTTTTCAGTGTCGTGTAGTTTTCTGCATATAGGTCCTTTACTTCCTTAGTTAAATTTATTCCTAGGTATCTTAATTTTTTTGGTGCAATGGTAAATGGAATTTCTTTTTTAGTCTCTGTTTCTGCAGTTTCACTGTTGGTGTATAGAAATGCCATGGATTTCTTGGCATTAATTTTGTATCCTGCTACATTGCCAAATTCATTTATTAAGTCAATTAGTTTTTTAATGGAGTCTTTTGGGTTTTTTATGTACAATATCATGTCATCTGCAAATAAGGATAACTTTACTTCTTCTTATCCAATTTGGATGCCTTTTATTTCCTCCTCTTGTCTAATTGCAATGGCTAGAACTTCCAGTACTATGTCAAACAGGAGTGACAAGAGTGGGCATCCCTGTCTTGTTCCTGTTCTTAGAGGGAATGGTTTTAGTTTTTGCCCATTGAGTATAATGTTGGCTGTGGGTTTATCATATATAGCTTTTATTATGTTGAGGAATGATCCTTGTACTCCCACCTTTTGTTGAGGATTTTGGCATCTATGTTCATGAGGGATATTGGCCTGTAATTCTCTTTCATTGAGTTGTCTTTATCTGGTTTTGGTATTAGGGTAATGCTGGCTTCATAGAAGGAGTTTGGAAGTGTTCCTTCCTCTTGGATTTTTTGGAATAGTCTGAGGAGGATAGGTTTTAGTTCTTCCTTGAATGTTTGGTAAAACTCTCCTGTGAATCCATCTGGCCCTAGGCTTTTGTTTGCTGGAAGCTTTTTGATATCTGTTTCAATTTCTTCCCAAGTCACTGGTTTATTGAGATTTTTAGATTCTTCCTGATTGAGTTTTGGAAGTTTGTATTTTTCTAGGAATATGTCCATTTCCTCCAGGTTGTTCAGTTTGTTGGAGTAGAGTTGTTCATAGTATTTTGTAACAATTCGTTGTATTTCGGTGGGGTCTGTTGTTATTTCACCTCTTTCATTTCTGATTTTGTTTATTTGGGTCCTCTCTCTTTGTTTCTTGGTTAGCCTGGCTAGAGGTCCATCTATCTTGTTTATCCTTTCAATAAAGGTAACCACTAGGGAAAGGCAAATTAGGGAATAGAGGAGAAAGAGGAAGAGTAAAAAGAGAGGAGGGAGGGAGCAAAAGAAAAAGAAGGAAAAAGAGTGTCAAAATGAATTTGAGAAACAGGGAGGAGAGGGGGAGAGAGAGAGAGAGAGAGAGAGAGAGAGAGAGAGAGAGAGAGAGAGAGAGAGAGAGAGAGAAGGGGAACAAACTATATATATGGGGAGAGAATTTCAATTGAACAACCACTAACCCCAACAAATGGTGTCAGCAGTACCTGGAGAATAATACAATCTATAACATCTCCTAATTTCCAACACAGTAAGGGAAAACAGAAGTAATAAAATAACAACTAACAAAAACCAATCAAATAAGAAAATACTGAGCACCAGCAACAACAAAAGATTAAGCAAAACATTCTCACTTAAAAAGTATAAAAATATAATATAATCATCATTCCCCCAAGCAGCATCGAAAGAACCGTGAGGAAAACAATTTTTTTTTTTTTTGCTAGTTAATATAGCTCAGAGAAGAGTGTGTATGCACTTGGCACTAGGGATGGGAGATAAGATATATAAGTAGGGTAGAAATTTTAGCAGGGGGGATACAGAGAGAGTAAAGAAATCTAAAGCAGAAAAGGGTTAAGATAAACAGGATAGCAAAAGAGGGGGAGGAGGAGAAAGAGAATGATGGTGTAAAGGTTATGTTGAGTTAGGGTTAAACAATGTTAAAGGAGAAATGAAAATAAAATGAAGAACGCTAATTCCAATTGTAAAATAAAGAGAAAATAAAATGGCACTTAAAAAAATTAAAATAGCAGTGTTAAAAATACTTATTGAGCCTAAAAATATAATAATTAAGAAGTTAAAATCTAGTGAGGAAAAAAGGAAAAAAATTGTTTCTTAAGCAAAAGATGCAAAAAATGAAGAAAAAAAATTTAGCAAAAAAAAAATGTGCAGTTGTGAAGGCCATTCACTTCTGTTATTCTATTTGACACGCCCGTTTCTTAGTCCAGCCTGTATTGCAGTTCCCTGCATTCTGCTGCACCTCAGTGGCGATTCCTTAGAGAATCCCACTAGTAGCAACCTTGGGGACCCTGTCCACTCTCTCGAATCACGCCAGCCCCAACAGTGGGGGGCTTCTGTGGACGCAGATTTCCGGGGTCCCAGCGCGCGTTTTTTTTTTTTTTTTTTTTTTTTCTCTGCCGCCCCAGTGGCTGCCGCTGTTGTGGCTGCTGCAGCTGCTGCTGCTGTCACTTTCATTTTCGCGACACAGACACCCCGCGTTATCCCTGCAAAATCCAACTTTTCTGTGGAATCAGCCTGTCCGCTCAGGTTGGACTGCCCAGATTCTTAACAATCTGTTCCGTGTCCCTTGGCATTTTAAAAGAATCCCCTCTTCTGGGGAAGATTACACCAGACCCAGACCCGGCACTGGGTGTCCCCAGGCAGGATATTCGCTGCAGCCAAGCCTTCTTTCGGTGCCGCTTGGCGCGGGGTGTGGTGGCTGCAGTTGCTGCTGGCGCAGCGGGGCCCGGATCCCTCACGCTATCCCCGCAAACTCTGACCTTTCCGTGGATGATTGAAGATCTCCCTTGAATCCACGCGTTTGCGCCAATTGGGGTGTCTCAGCTGCTCGATGGTTGTTTTACCAGGCCTCCTGTTCCAGTCTTACCAGCGTAAGGAGATCAGGCTCACAAGCTGGGAACTGTGGCGAAACAGGGACAAGCCACCATCTTTTCTCGCCTCTTTTTTTTTTTTGTTAGTCCTCAACCAGATCATATTTTTTTCATTGCTTTTTTTGTTTGTTTGTTATGTTTTTTTATTGTTTTTATTGTTGTTGTTAGAGAATGGAAGGTGGAAATATGGAATGGACAGAGGAATAAAGGAAAGGAAAGGAAGAGAAAGAGGGAAAGAGAGAGAAAGAGAGGGAATCATCCAAATAACAGACACTTTCTGGCACATGCGCTGATGGGCCCTGTTATCAAACCTGAAATCCAGATACATGACTTTGTCTAAGAATTTAACCAGAGATCTTTCCCTGCTCAAACAGATGCCCTAACCACTTAGTGACTCCTCCTGTCAGGGCAAGATTACTCCATTTTCTGCACAAAACTACCTTAGGTACTTAGCCTCAGCAGCTTCCAGCATAAAACAGAGCATCATTCCAACTCTATGTGTGGAGGTTGTGGACAGTCCCTCCTGGTCACTCCTCAGCTTTAGGGTGTCTTTTGACCTCAGGGACAGCTGGCAGCGTTATTTAGCCAACCAACTGCCCTGTGGTACACAGTGTCTCCAATGCTCTAAGTCTGGTGGGTGATTCATATCCATATACACAGCAGCTGGAAGAGAATCCCTTTGGTACGTACACTCAGGGTGTCTAAGTGGCCATTCACATCATGGCCACCATAGTTATGAACCACTGTATTAGTGAGATGTTGCTTTTCCTTTCTTTTTTTAATCATTAAAAAATAAAACAGTCAAATTTCACTGGAGCAATATTTGCCTTCAGTCACATTCATACATTTATTAAACCCCTTCTGTTTGCTCAGTTGAATGGAAAGTATTAGAGGAGGGAATATTTTAAAAACCCTCTAATTTTAAAGAAATGATAATGATGAGGGAAAGAGGTTTACACAAGGAAACCGTAAAAAGTTACATAGTATATAATGCACCCAGAGTGGAAATGTTATTTCCTGGGTTTCATTACTATGAGGATGGAGTGTGATGGAGGAGCTGCCATGGGTAGAGGATTTGGAGAAGTGGGGTGTTGTGGTGGGAAATTGCTTTCTTCTTCAGCAGGTAAGAGAAACACAGCCAAAGGAGCAGACAGGCTCTGCACCCATTTGAATAGCCACCAGAGACTGACTTTGTGACAAGAGAGTTAATCACTTAGGATAAATGTTACTGGCAGTTTTACAAGCTTTTTGCTTCAGTTTGAATATTGTGCCTGTGTAATTCAGTGAGATATTGAAAGAAAATGAAGGGATTAGTCGCAAGTTGGGTGGGGTAAGTGTAGGTGGAGGTTGTCAGAGGGAAGAGGGAATGGGGACAGAAGGATACAGAGTGTAGATGATATTTAATTGAGTTGTACACTTGAAATCTGTATAGTTTTAGGAACCAATGTCACTCCAATAAATTCAATATTTCAAAGAAAAAGAAAGGCCTTGTTTATACTGTGGCTTGGAGCCACACTTTGAATTCGTATTTTCAAACAGGAGAGGACATTGGAGGGAGAATCCTGCGGTCCAGGGTGGGGCACGAAGGAGGACAGAAACCTTGAAGAGGGGCGGGGACAGTGAAGACCCAGTGAGAGAAGGAACAGAATCCAAGATTTTCATGGAGAGGGGACCTGACCTTAGGTCTAGGATGGTGATGGTAAAGGCCAGGCTTGCCCTTGAACCTTGGCCTTTTTCACCTCCCTGATTGGGGTCTTGGCTGAGTCTCAGGGAATATGGATGAGTTCAGGAATCTGAGGGTCTCCCTTCAGTGGCCACATTGGCTGGGCTGGGAGCAGGCGTCAGTGGCCAGAGTTCCAGAGCACAGCCTGCAGCCTGCATGGAAGGTCCAGCCTGTGGTGAGCGGCAAGGCAGAGTTCAGACTGTGAGGCTGATGGCTCCTCCAGACACTGCCTCGGCTGAGAAGGCAAAGGCAGCCCCTTCGTGGGCACAATGTTGCTCGTATTGGTGCTACTGTTGCTGGGCTGGGCGAGCCTAGGTGAGGGGCAGGAACCTGGCTCTGAGGGCCCGAAGTTTGTGCACTATGCCTGGCTGGACCCTCACTTTCCTGGAGAGGAGGGTGGCCAGTGCTGGAGCATGGGCCCTGCATGCCTGGGAGCAAAAGTGGGAGGTCCTGGGGGTACTCACAGCCTTCCTCCCTCCTTTCCCTCCCTCCTTTCCTTCCTCCCTCTTTACCTCCCTCCCTCCCTGCTTTTCTTCCTCTCCCTCCTTTTCACTTTCCCTGGAACAGCCAGCTCATCTCCTTCTCCTGCTTTGGGCCTCCAGAACAGGCACAAGGAAGACTCCACAGGATACACCTCCCTGGATAGGATGGCTGTTTCAGGATGAATGAGCCCTGCACACCTGGGCGAGAAAGTTGGAGGCCCACTGGTGCTCAGGTCCTTTCCTTCCCTTCTTCCTTCTCTTCCCTTCCCCCTTCCCTTCCCTCTTCCCTTCCCTCCTCTCCCTCCTATTAGTAGTCCGCTGATGACAGCAGGCTCATCTCCTTTCCCCACTCTCCACCTCTAGACCCAGACACCAGGAAAACTCCACACCGCGCACCTCACATGGAAATTAACTAGAGAGAAAGTGCATGATCAGAGGCACGTGGCTGTCAGCTGTCAGGGTTCCTTCTCTTTAGCACCCCTCTTCCCTCCTAGGCACTTAAATGCACTGGGGATAAAAGGCGCAGGGCAGTGAGAGAGCCTTGTGTCTTTAGATGGAAGTGTGCATTTTGGCAAAGTCTGCAAATGGTTATTTTTTCCCCCCTGTTTGCCCTCCCACATGAACATAGGAGGTAAGGGATACATACCTGATACAATTAAGTTTTATTTCCAACACACCATTTAATGAGAAGAATTTTTGCATATCTTCCTCCATTTTTTTAATTTATTAAATCCTAGAAATAGACTTCCTGGAAACTCTCCCAACCTCCCTGCCCCACCAACCACTTTAATAGAGTCCAAAGAGCACATTCAAGTTTCCCTCTGTTTGGGGGGAACCATTTAACAGCGATGGATTTAGCTTAAAATAAGAAGACAATTTGCAGTCAAGTGGAACTTTGTGTTTTTCTATGCTAAAGGCTTTTGGTCCCAAGCTTTTGGAAACCTTTTTTAAAAAAACAAAAACAAAAACAAACAAAAAAACAAAACAAAACAAAAAACGTGTGCTTCATCCTACCTGGTTTACTCAGTGGATAGAGCATCAGCCTGCAGACTGAAAGGTCCAAGATTCTGGTCAAGGGCATGTACCTTGCTTGTGTATTGTACAGTTGTATATTAAACCTTTAAGTCAATGTGGTAGATTGTGAGCCACATAACCAAACATCACGAGAGGTGTGGGAATAGGGAGACAAAGAAACAGCCCCCATAGGACAGAAATGGAGGAGTCACTGGAAAAGGAAGTAAATAAAATAGAGGCAAGCAGTTTGCCACAGAAATAATTCTGAGCAATGGCCATAAGGATGTGGAAAAGGATGGAAGACAAATTCAACGACATGTGTAAGAACCAAGAGGAAATGAAGAAGAATCAAAAAGAAGAATGATATAACTGCAATAAAGAACACAACAGAAAGTATCAACAGTACACTAAAAGAAGCTGAGTACTGCATCAGTTATCTAGGAGACAAGGCAGGAAAAAATACCTAAGCAGAGCAATTTTTTTTAAATAAGTTTTTATTGTTCATATTATTACAAATGTTCCTTTCCCCCCCCCCCCCACCATTGCTCTCCTCCACCAGGTTCCCACCCCACCCTCTGCCCTTTCCCCTCTCCCCATTGTCCTCATCCATAGGTGCACAGTTTATGTTCAGTCTCTTCCCACTACCCCCTCTCCCCTTTTCCCCAAGAATCATCAGTTCACTCCCCTTCCATACCTCTGATTCTATTATATTCAACAGTTAATATTGTTCATCAGATTTTTTTAATTTCCTTGGTTTTTAGATTCACTTGTTGATAGTTACGTATTTGTTGTTCATAATTTTTATCTTTGTTTACTTTCTCTTCTGAAAGAACTCCCTTCAGCAATTCATATAATTCTGGTTTGGCGGTGATGAACTCCTTTAGCTTTTTTTTATTAGTGAAGCTCTTTATCTGGCCTTCGATTCTGAGTGATAGCTTTGCTGGGTAGATTATTTTTGGCTGTAGGTTCTTGCTATTCATCACTTTGAATATTTCTTGCCATTCCCTTCTGGCCTGCATGGTTTCTGTTGAGAAGTCAGCTGACAATCGTATAGGTGCTCCTTTATAGGTTACTACCTTCTTTTAAGCAGAGCAATTTAAAAAAAAAAATTAAGAAATGGGAAGAGAGCCTAAGAGAGCTTTGGGACAACACAAAACAAAACAACATCCACATAATTTGGGTGCCTGAAGGAAAGGAAACTGAGCAAGGAATAGAAAACCTCTTTGAAGAAATAATGACAGAAATCATCCCTGATATTGGGAATAAAAAACTCACGCAATTCCAAGAAGTTCACAGAGGCCCAAACAAGATGGATCCAAAAAATATGGACACCAAGACATATTATAATTAAATTGGCCAACAACAAAGTAAGAATCTTAAAGGCTGCCAGAGAGAGACAGGAAGTTACCTATAAGAGATTTCCGACCAGACTATGAACTGATTTCTCAACAGAAACACATCAGGCCAGAAAGGAATGGAATAAAATATCCAGTAAGGCTATCAATCAAAATTGAAGGTGAAATCAGGAACTTAACAGACAAAAAACAACTAAGGGACTTTATGATCACCAAACCAGCAATGAAAGAAATGATAAAGGGACTTCTGTATAAAGAAGAAATAGGAAGGAAACAAGGAACACAGGAATAAAGAATAAAAATGGATATAAACAACTACCTATCAACAATAACTTTAATTGTAAATGGATTAAATCCCCCAGTCAAAAAACATAGGGTAGTTGAATGGACAAGAAAACATGATCCATATATCTGCTATCTATAGGAGACACATCTCAGAAAAAAGAATTCATAAAAACTATAAAAGTGATGGGATGGGAAAAAAAATTCAAGTGAATGGAATTGAAAAAAAAAAAAAATGTGGGGTAGCCATACTTATATCTGACAAATTAGACCTCAAAATGAATGCCATAACAGAGATAAGGAAGGCCACTTCATAATACTGAAGGAACAATTCAAGAAAAAGATATAACTTTAGTAAACATTTATGCACCCAATACAGAGGAACCCAAATACATTAAAAAAAATTTTTTTTTGGATGATATCAACGGAAAGATTGACAGAAATACAATGATAGCAGGGGACTTTGATACCCCACTAATACTTTGGATAAGTCCTATAAACAAAAAAAAATCAGTAAAGAAACATCAATTCTAAATGACTCACTAGAACAGATAGAATTAATTGACACCTTCAGAACATTTCACCCTAAAGCCACAGAATATACATTATTCTTAAGTGCACATGGGTCAGTTTCAAAGATAGACTATATATTAGCACACAAAATCTCTTCAAATTCAAGAAGATAGAAATCATATAAAGCATCTTCTCAGATCACAATGGCATAAAATTAGAAATCAACTACAATAAACACAATGAAAAAAACTGAAACACTTGGAGGCTAAATAGCATGCTATTAAACAATGATTGGGTTACCAAAGAGATCAAAGAACTAAAAAGCATCCTGGTAACAAATTACAATGAAACACAACAATCCCAAATCTAAGGGATACATTGAAATCAGTCTTGAGAGGGAGATTCATAGCTGTACAGACCTTCCTAAAAATAAATAAATAAATAAATAAATAAATAAATAAATAATAAATTAATTAACTCTACAATTTAGAATTAGAAAGAGAGCAACAAGAAAAGATCAGTGTAAGCAGAAATAAATAAATAATAAAGATAGCGGAAATAAATGCTGTAGAGACCAGAGACACAAAATGGTGGAAGACTAGATGAACAGGTTCTGAGCCTTGTCCCCAAGCAGAAAGAGAGAGCAGCTGAGAGTCGTGCTGGGAATGTTTGTTAGCAAGCTAAGAGACAAGTGAACTCCAGGAGAATGTGGGGGGCTGCTGATCAGGGTGTCCCTGACAAGCACCCATGGCAGTGATGGGTCCCCTCCCAGAGCTACCTACGTGCTTGGATGGGAAAATCTCGCCATCTTTAGAGGAAGGATGGATCTTGCCAGAAACCTGAATATCCACAGCCACAGGGACCACCAAGCAGCTGTGAGCCCCAGAAAGCTGGTCCCAGGCAGCTCAAACACTTGGACTCAAAGGAGCGCATCACCTCACAGAGAAAATGTCAGATTTCACTGGGATAGGGAGTCTCTGTGAAGACAGAAGCCTGAGTGCACCATGTGCTCAGAAACTGTAGGACTGGGGCTGTGTTTACAAGGGGAAGCCCTGGGCTGTTGGGCTGGTGTATCCCCTTGTGGTTGAACAGGCTCCTAATGGGGGAGATATCTAAAGAAAAACACATTTTGATCTGACATGGAGGAATATCCGGAGAATTACAGGGGAGTTTAGTCGGCTCGGACTTGTCCCCCAGCCTCCACAGATCAGTGTCACAGAGAGAAAAAAAAAAAAGCTAGAGAGACTTTACAGCCCTGGAAGTCAACCCAGAAACACTGCCACCCAGAAGCTAAGTCACAAATTAACCCTAGTGTAATAAAAAATCAAAGCAAAGCACACTTAAAAATCAGGACCAGATTACAACACTGAGGAGCAGTGAAAAGCAGGGAACTGCAATACTGTCTGGACTGGGAAACAGGCATGCCAAAAAGAATGATAGAGGAAGTGAATGACCTTTCCTACAGCACATTTTATTTAATTTATTTATTTTCTTTGCTTTTATTTTCACTATTTGCAACATCTACTCAAGAAACTACTTTTTCTTTTGTCCTCACTTGATTTTACCCTTTTAATTAATACATTTTTATTTTTAAATAGCATTATTATTACTATTTTACCTTTTTTATATTATTTACTTTTGTTTATTTTTATTATTTTTTTTAGTGTCATATTACTTGCTCTTTATTTTACTTCAGGATTAGTGTTCTACAGCCTATTTTTACCTATCTTTCACCAATGTTTATTTTATCTCAACCCTACCTTTATGCCATCACTCTCTTCCTCACCTTTCCTGTTTTGGTGTCCTGTTCATCTTAACCTTTCATGCTCTAGATTTTCCCTATTATTTCTGTTTACCCCCTGCTAAAATTTCACCCTACTTGTGTATATCTAATCTCCAACCCCTTGCTCCAAGCCCATACACACCTCCCTTTATGCTGTCCTAAAAAAACAAAACAAAACAAAAAAACAAACAAACAAACAAAAAAACAGTCTTTCTCTCTATCCTTTTGTAGTTGTATGTTGAATTTTAACTATATTGAAGTTTTATGCTGTTTTTAAAGATTGTTTTGCTTATTCTTTTTGTTTGATTGTATGTTTTTGTTAACTGTGTTTTAGTTAGTTTTTACTTCTGCTTTCCCTTTCCTCGCTTGATATTAGTTGGTGTCGTAAATTGTATTACTCTCCAGATACTTGCTGCTGGCATTTGCTGTGATTAAGGGTTGTTCTATTGGAATTTCCTTCATATATATATATATATATATGTATATATATATATATATACACACACCCAGTATTTTTCGGACCATAAGAAGCACCGGACTATAAGACGCACCAGTTTTTAGAGAAGGGAAATGAAGAAAAAAAGATTCTGAAACAAATAGTGTCCTAAAATATTTTATGTGCATTAAAACCCAACATCACAGTCATAAACACATGTAATCAACCCTGTAAAGTAAACAGCAGCATTTAGAACCATTTTAGAGCCGGGCAAGCACACAGAGACCACACAGAGCCGGGCAAGTAAAAAAACTTTTTTTAAAAGTATATGTGTAGGCTATATTTGGACCATAAGACGCAGGGACTTTTTCCCCCCACTTCTGGGGGGAAAAAAGTGCGTCTTATGGTCCGAAAAATACGGTAGTTAGTTCCTCATTTCTCTCTTAGTATCGTTCTAGTTTCTCTCCCTTTTTTTCCCCTTCTCCTCCCAATTTCATTTTGCCACTCTTTTGCTTTCTTCTTTTTCTCTTCTATCTCTCCTACAACCCCCCCTCCCCCCAATTTACCTTTCTCTAATGGTCACCTTTATTGGAGGTTATCAATATCGCAAACACATTTCTGTTCAGGGCCTTGTGTGTTGTACTTGGTTGTGTTGTATTTTGTGCCTTTAAATCAACACAGGAGAGAACTACATAACCAGACATCTTGAAAAGAGAGACCATTGAGAGACAAAGAAAAAGCCCACATATGAAAGAAAAGCAGGCATCACCCGAAAAGGAAGTAAACAAGTTAGGAGCAAGAAACCTACCAGAGCAAGAATTCAGAGTAATGATCATAAGATGGCAAAAAAAAAAAAAAAAGGCAGACAAATTTGACAATATGAGTAAGAACCAAGAGGAAATGTAGAAGAACCAAGAAGAAATGAAAAATGACATCACTACTGTAAAGAACTCAATAGAAAGCATCAAGAGTAGACTAGAAGAAGCAGAGGATCGCATCAGTGAGCTAGAAGACAAGATGGGAAAAAAAATACCCAATTAGAGCAGCTTCTAGAAAAAAAAAATTTTTTTAAAGCAGGAGGAGAGCCTAAGGAAACTTTGGGACAATACAAAGCAAAACAATATTAGAATAATAGGGTACCAGAAGGAAAGGAAACCAAAGAAGGCATAGAAAACCTGTTTTAAGAAATAATGACAGAAAACTTGCCTGAGATAGAGAAGAAAAAACACACAAATCCAAGAAGCTCACAGAGTCCCAAACTAAATGAATCCCAAAAGACCAGCACCAAGGCACATTATAATCAAATTGCCAAACACCAATGACAAAGTAAGAATCTTAAAAGCAGCCAGAGAGACAGAAAGTTACATATAAAGGAACCCCCATTAGACTAGCAACTGATTTCTCAACAGAAACTCATCAGGCCAGAAGGGAATGGAATGAAATATACAAAGTCATGTAAAGGAAGGGTATGAATCCAAGAATACTGTACCCAGCAGGGCTATCAATCAAAATTGACGGTGAAATCAAGAGTTCACAGACCAAAAAAAAAACTAAAGGAACTTATCACCACCAAACCAGCATGCAAGAAATGCTAAAGGGTCTGCTGTAAAAATAAAAAAGAAATAGGAAGCAAAGAAGGAACACAGGGGTATAGAATAAAAATGGCGCCAAATAAATACCTATCAATAATAACTTTAAATGTAAATAGATTAAGTGTTCCAATCAAAAGACATAGGGTAATGGATTGCATAAGAAAACATGACCCATATATCTTCTGTCTACAAGAAACCCATTTCAGAAAAAAGACACACACAGACCAGGGTGAAGGGATGGAAAAAGGTTTTCCAGGTGAATGGAAATGAAAAAAAGCTGAAGTAGCAATACTATATCTGACAAATTAGGTCTCAAAGAGATAATGAAGGCCACTTCATTGTACTAAAGGGAGCCATCCAACAAGAAGAAATAACTCTGGTAAACATATATGCACCCATTACAGGAACACCCAAATACATAAATAATATAAAAAATTTTTTAAAAAACTGCTGGGGGACATTAAGGGAGAGATTAATAGTAATTCAATCATAGTAGGAGATTTTAATACCCCACTATTACCTTTGGACAAATCATCTAAAAATATCAGCAAAGAAACATCAATACTAAATGATGTACTACACCAGATGGAATTAATGGACATCTTCAGAACATTTCATCCCAAAGTCACAGAATATAAATTCTTCTCAAGTGCACATGTATCATTTTCAAAGATAGACCACCTGTTTGGATATAGGCAAAGTCTCTTCAAATTCAAGAAGATAGAAATCATATCAAGCATCTTCTCAGATCATAGTGGCATAAAACTGGAGATCAACTATAATAAAAATAATCAAAATAAATTAAACACATGGAGACTAAATAGCATGCTATTAAACAAGGACTAGGTTACCAGAGTAATCAAGGAAGAAATTAAAAACCATCATGGCAACAAATGACAATGAAAACACAACAATCCAAAATCTATGGGACACAGCAAAAGCAGTTTTGAGAGGGAAGTTCATATCTCTACAAGTCTGTTACAAAAAAAAAAAAAAAAAAAAAAAAAAAAAAAAAAAAAAAAAAAAAAAAAAAAAAAATGGTAACAAATTATCTAACTCTACAACTCAAAGAGTTGGAAAAAGAGCAACAAGAAAAGCCCAGTGTAAGCAGAAGGAAGGAAATAATAAAAATCAGAGTGGAGACAAATGACATAGAGACCAAAGAAACAATGCAAAACATCAACAAAACCAAGAGCTGGTTCTTTGAAAGGATAAACAAGATTGATGAACCTCTAGACAGGCTAACCAAGAAACAAAGTAAGAGGATCCAAATAAACAAAATCATAAATGAAAGTGGTGAAATAACAATAGACCCCAACGAAACACAAAGGATTGTTACAAAACACTATGAACAACTCTATTTTAACAAACTGGACAACCTGGAGGAAATGGACATATTCCTAGGAAAATATGTCCTTCCAAAACTCAATCAGGAAGAATCTAAAAATCTTAACAGACCAGTGACTTTGGAAGAAATTGAAACAGATATCAAAAAGCTTCCAGCAAACAAAGCCCGGAGCCAGATGGCTTCAAGGAGAGTTTTATCAAACATTCAAGGAAGAACTAAAACCTATCCTCCTCAGACTATTCCAAAAAATCCAAGAGGAAGGAACACTTCTAAACTCCTTCTATGAAGCCAGCATCACCCTAATACCAAAACCAGGTAAAGACAACACAATGAAAGAGAATCACAGGCCAATATCCCTCATGAACTTAGATGACAAAATTCTAGCAAATCGGACCCAACAGTACATTAGAAAGATCATACACCATGATCAAGTAGGATTTATTC
This sequence comes from Pipistrellus kuhlii, assembly GCF_014108245.1. Classification (NCBI taxonomy): domain Eukaryota; kingdom Metazoa; phylum Chordata; class Mammalia; order Chiroptera; family Vespertilionidae; genus Pipistrellus; species Pipistrellus kuhlii. The sequence continues at coordinate 64,334,854 of NW_023425515.1, forward strand.
CTGGAATGCAAGGATGGTACATTATCCACAAATCAGTAAATGTGATAACATCACATAAACAAATTGAGAGATAAAAATCATATAGTCATATCAATTGACAAATAAAAAGCATTTGTAAAAATCTAACACCCTTTCCTGATAAAAACTCTCAACAAGGTGGGAATAGAAAGATCATAACTCAACATAATAAAAGCTATATATAATAAACCCACAGCCAACATCATACTCAATGCGCAAAAACCAAAACCATTCCCTCTAAGAACAGGAATAAGACAGGGATGCCCACTCTCACCCCTCCTGTTTGACATAGTACTGGAAGTACTATCTATCTATTTAATTAGACAGGAAGAAGAAATAAAAGGTATCCAAGTTGGAAAAGAAGAAGTAAAATTGTCCTTATTTGAGATGACATGATATTGTACATAAAAAAAACCAAAAGACTCCATAAAAAAAACTAATAGATTTAATAAATGAATTTGGCAATGTAGCAGGATACAAAATTAATGCCAAGAAATCTATGGTATTTTCATACACCAATAGTGAACATATAGAAACAGAAACCAGAAAAGCAATCTCTTTTACCATCGCACAAAAAAATTAAAATACCTAGGAATAAACTTAAGTAAGGAGATAAAAGACCTACACATGGAAAACTACATGACACTGAAAAGAGAGATAGAGGAAGATGTAAACAGATGGAAGAACATACCATGTTCATGGATTGGTAGAATCAACATCATCAAAATGTCCATACTTCTCAAAGCAATCTATAGGTTCAATGCACTCCCCATTAAAATACCAACAGCATATTTCACTGGCCTAGAAAGAACTCTCCAAAAGTTCATTTGGAACAATAAAAGTCCCTGAATAGCCACAGCAATCCTGAGAAAGAAGAATAAAGTAGGAGATATCTCAATACCATATTTCAAACTGTATTACAAAGCCACCGTACTCAAAACAGCCTGATACTGGCACAGGAACAGACGTACAGATCAGTGGAATAGAATAGAGAATCCAGATATCAACCCAAATCACTATGCTCAATTAATATTTGACTAAGGAGGCACGAATATACAATGGAGTCAAGACAGTCTCTTCAATAAATGGTGTTGGGAAAATTGGACAGATACATGCAAAAGAGTGAAACAAGATCACCAACTTACACCATTCACAAAAATAAACTCAAAATGGATACAGGACTTAAACATAAGACGGGAAACCATAAAAAGACTAGGGGCATCCACAGGCAGCAAAATCTCAGACATATGCCAAAAGAACTTTTTCACTGATACTACCCCTAGGGCAATGGAAGCTAAAGAGAAAATAAACAAATGGGACTACATCAAAATAAAAAGCTTTTTTACAGAAAAAGAAACCATCAACAAAACAACAAGAAAGCCCACTGTATGGGAGAACATACCCTATTTCCCCGAAAAAAGACATCCTCTGAAAATAAGACCTAGCACATGGAAAGATAAGACATCCCCTGAAAATAAGACCTAGCACAACTTTGGGAGAAAAAATTAATATAAGACACTGTCTTATCTTCAGGGAAACAGGGTATTTGCAAATGTTATTACTGATAAAGGCTTAATCTCCAACATCTACAGACAGCTTATACAACTTAATTAAAGGAAGATAAATGATCCAATTAAAAAATGGGCAATGGACCTAAATAGAATCTTCTCAAAAGAAGACAGAAGGAAGGCCAAGAGGCACATGAAAACATGTTCAAAGTCACTAATTATCCTAGAGATGCAAATGAAAACGACAATGTGGTTCCATCTCACACCAGTAAGAATGGCTATCATCAACAAATCAGCGAAAGACAAGTGTTGGCGAGGTTGTGGAGAAAAAGGAACCCGGTGCACTGCTGGTGGGAACTCAGACTGGTGCAACCCCTTTGGAGTACAGTATGGAGTTTCCTCAAAAAACTGAAAAAGGAACTCCCATTTGACCCAGTAATCCCACTCCTAAGAATATATCCTAAGAAACAAGAAATACCAATCAAAAAGGATATATGCACCCTTATGTTCATAGCAGCACATTTTACAATTGCTAGGATTTGGAAACAGCCTAGGTGCCCGTCAGCAGATGATTGGATCAAAAATCTAGGGTACATCTACTCAATGGAATACTATGCTGCCATAAAAAGAAGGTATTCTTATCATTTGCAGAGACCTAGATGGAATTGGAGAACATTACGTTGAGTGAAATAAGCCAGTCAATGAAAGAAAAACACCACATGATCTCACTCATCTATGGATAATATGGATAATAAAGAACATTATAAACTGATGAACAAAAGGATAGATACAGAGACAGTAAAAGAAACAGACTGTCAAAATACAAGCTAAAAAAACTCAACCAAGAAGAATAAAAAAAACTTGAATAGGCCGATAACTACTGAAGAAATTGAAACTGTGATCAATAATCTTCCAGCAAACAAAATCCCTAGTCCAGAATGCATTCAAAAAAGAATTAAACCCTAATCTCCTCAGACTATTCTAAAAAATCAAAAGGAAGACACACTTCTAAGCTCTTTCTATGAAGCCAGTATTACCCCAATTCCAAAACCAGATAAAGACACCACACAAGAAAATAGAACTACAGGCCAATATCCTTGATGAATATAGATGCTAAAATCCTCAAAAAAAAAAAAATTAGGAAATCAGATTCAATATTACATTAGAAAGATCATACACCAAAACCAAGTGGGAATTATTCTGGGGATGCAAGGATGGCACAATATCCGCAAATCAATAAATGTGATACACCACCTAAACAAATTGAGAGACAAAAATCACATAATCATATCAATTGATGCAGAAAAAGCATTTGACAAAACCCAACACACTTTTTTGATAAAAATTCGCAGCCAAAGGTGGAATAGAGGGATCGTATGCAACATAATAAAAGCCTTATATGACAAACCTACAGCCAAAATCATAGTCAATGAGCAAAAACTAAATCTATTTCCTCTACAAACAGGAAAGAGACAGGGATGCCTATATTCACCACTCCTGGTCAATAAAGAACTGGAAGTGCTGGAAGAAATGAAAGGCATCCAAATTGGAAAAGAAGTAAAACTGTCCTTATTCACAGATAACATGATACTGTACATACAAAGTCTCAAAGAATAAAAAATTATAAGAACAACAAACTTCTAGACTTAATAAATGAATTTGGCAATATAGCAGGATACAAAATTAACACCCAGAAATCTATGGCCTTTTTATACTCCAATAATGAACTCACAAAGAAGAAACTAAAAAAAAAAAAAAAAAAAAAAAAAAAAATATTTACTACTGCACACACACAAAAAATGAGATACCTAGGAATAAACTTAACCAAGGAGGTAAAAGACTGTACTTGAAAAACTACAGGGCATTGAAAAAAAGAGATAGAGGAAGATATTAATAAATGTGTTCATGGATTGGTAGAATTAACATCATTAAACTGTCCATACTACCCAGAGCAATCCCTTGAAAATACCAATGGTATTTTTCAAAGACCTAGAATAAACTCTTCAAAAATTTATTTGGAAAAAAAAAAAAAAAAGACCGAATACCCACAGCAATCCTGAGAAAGAAGAACAAAGTTGGAGGGATCACAATATCAGATATCAATCTATGTTACCAAGCCACATTTCTCAAAACTACCTGGTACTCGTAGAACAGACATACAGACCATTGGAACAGAACAGAGAACCCAGAAATTGACCCAATACATTATGCTCAATTAATATTTAACAATGGAGGCAAGAGGATACACTGGAGTTAAGAAAGTCTCTTCAATAAATGGTTCTGGATAATTTGGTCAGATACATGCAGAAAAATTAAACTTGATCACCAACTTACACTATAAACAAAAACAAACTCAAAATGGCTAAAGGACTTAAATGTAATATGGGGAACCATAAAAATCCTACAAGACTCTATAGTCAGCAAAATACCAGACTTATGATGTATCAATATCTTTATCAATACAGTTCCTAGGGCAATGGAGACTAAGAAGAAAATAAACAAATGGGACTACATCAAAATAAAAGCTTCTGCACAATAAAAGAAACCATTAACAAAACAAGAAAGCCCACTGTATTGCAGAACATATTTGTCAATGCTATTTCAGATAAGGTTTTACTCTACAAAATTTACAGAGAACTCATACAACTTAACAAAAGGAAGATAAACAATCCAATAAAATAAATGGTCAAAGGACTTAAATAGACTTTTTTTTTTTTTTAAAAAAAAAAAGGACATACAGAAGGCCCAGATACATATAAAAATTCCTGCAGTCTTTTTTTTTTTTTTTAATATATTTTATTGATTTTCCACAGAGAGGAAGCAAGAGGGATAGAGAGCTAGAAATGTTGATGAGAAAGAAACATCGACCAGCTGCGTCCTGCACACCCACTGCCGGGGATGTGCCCGCAACCAATGTATTATACATGCCCTTGACCAGAATCAAACCGGGGACCTTTCAATCTACAGGCCAACGCTCTATCCACTGAGCCATACCGGTTTCGGCTCCCACAGTCTTTTCAAGCAAGGTTTCAGGAATCAAGAAGGGCTGTTCATAAATAGAGAGAGACTAGATAAGAAGTATAAATTTGGAAGGCACTGGGGGGATTTGGAAGGCCCTTTTCTAGCAGAATGGGCTCTCAGAATTTCAGACCCATGGCTTTTTGTTCAGACATTTTTCCCTTTAACAAAGCAGATATACATATCAAAGGTAAGGTTTGGTAAACAATAAAGGATTACCAGGTTAGGGGAATTGTCCTCAGCTGTCTGTTTGGCAGTGGGAATAATACGCAGCTCTTCAGGCCTGTGAAGATGTCCATCAACCTCTAAAAACAAGGTTCCTGTTTTTAAGTAGATTAGAAAGAACTGCTAGAATGGTACTTTTGGGGATAGGATTTCTGTTAGTCATAGTTAAGATCGTGTATAATAAACACTCAATGTGCCAAAGTCACTGTGTAGTCATAGAATTCAGAATTTATGTTGTTTCAGTGTATTAAGTTAATAACCTATAAAAGAAAAACAGAATAGATGCCTTATGCAGTTGAACTATGTTAATCCTATCTAATAAAGAGGGAATTTGCAAATTGGCCCTCATACTGTTGCAAAGATGGGGGCACCCACAGTCAATGAGGGAATATGCTAATTGACTGCCTGGACCTCAAAGATGGCAGTGCCCACAGCCCATAAGGAGGTACTATGATAACTGACTGCCATGCCCTGAAATATGGCAATGCCCATAGCCACAAAGTGGCGACACCCAGTTCCCTGAGCCCCACTAAGGCAGCAGGAAAGTGGCAAACCCAGGCTGCGCCTCATGCCTGTCTCCAGCAAGCCTTGGGTGGCATCTTCCCAGCTTCCAGGGCCGCCAGAAGCTCAAGTAACCAGGGCCAGCTGAGGCTTGTGCTACTGGCAGTGACAGTAGCAGAGGCATCACCTCCTGCCCCTGAGGGGTCTTGTACTGTGATAGGGGGAAGGCTGAGCTGAGGGACACCCTCTAGTGCATAAACTTTGACGCACCAGGCCTCTAGTTGTTGCATAAAAACCAGTGAATTTCTGTGTGTTTAATATCCAATATAATAAAAGCCCAGCTACTGAAATGGTGGACCAACCAGAATGACCAGAGACCAGAATGACCACGGTCCCTGGTCAGCCACCAGCGAGTAGTTAGGGGTGATCAGGCAAGCAGGCAAGCATTTAGGGATGATCATGCAGGCAGGCGAGTGGTTAGAGGTGATCAGGTTGCAGAATGGTTAGGGTCAATCAAGCAGGCAGGCAAAGTTGATTAGGGGTGATCAGGCAGGCAGGCAGGCAGGCAGAGGCAATTAGGGGTGACGAGGCAGGCAGGTGAGTGGTTGGTGCAATCAGGAAGGCAGGTGAATAGTTAGGATCCAATGGTCCCAATTGCAAGAGAGATCCACATTGCAAGTAGGTGCAGGCTGGCCTGAGGGACTGCCACACTTCCATGGACAAATTTCATTGACCAGGCCTCTAATTTAGTTATAAAATGTCACGTGTGAAGAGATCCTAACAGCCTTATAACACAAGAAGTTATAAAATAAAGTATTTGAGAGACTGAGTTTAGACTGTAAAATGAGGAAGACAGTCCATGGTTTTTTATGGTCATTTATACTCAGATTTTACTTTTGCTTTTGTTACCAGTTGGGGTTACTGCCTGAGACCTTGGTTCTTTTTGTGAATGCACAAAAGAGTTTAAGATCAACAGAAAATAAAAGTACAGCAAAATGGGGTTTACTGAAAATACATCCCAAATGAGATATCAGTCTGTCAACAGAGTGTGGGGGACAACATAGTGAGAACAGCCAATGGCAGAGCTGCTGTAGCTCACTGGGAAGTCAGAGAAAATGGGCCCTTGGAGACAGGTTGTGGGGGTGAGCCCAGGATGAGCTGCAGCTTCCCATTTCTCCCCTTGATGCATGTATCACTAGGTCTTTTAAAAGTTAGGGGTATGTACCTGTGGGGAAAAGCAAGGGAAGGGTATGGTATGGGATTGCTCCCTGGAGGTAGAATACATGCTAGAGAGAGCATGGTCCACAACTCCTGTGTTCTAAAGAGAGATTGTATGTATGGAGCCTTTCACTTGCATCCAGGGATGATTGATTGTCACTAACTTTCTTCTGAGCATGCCCTTACCATAATGTATACAGAAAACCCACAGGGATGGGGTCAAAACTAAAATGCAATTATTATTATAACTAAAGGCCCCATGCATGAAATTTGTGCACGGGGAAGGGAGTGCTCCCTTAGCCCAGCCTGCACTCCCTCCAGTCTGGGACCCCTCAAGGGATGTCTGATTGCCAGTTTAGCCTCGATCCCACCTTAGAGATCGGGCCTAAAAGGCAGTCTGACATCCATCTCAATATCTAGGACTGCTGGCTCCCAACCACTTACCTGTCTGCCTGATTGCCCCTATCCACTTCTGCCTGCCAGCTTGATCACCCCCTAAACACACCCCTGCCAGCCTGATTGACATCTGACTGCTCCCCTGCTGGCCCAATTGCCCCTTAACTGCCCTCCCCTGCTGACCTGGTCACGCCTAACTATCCTCCCCTGCTGGCCCGGTCGCCCCCAACTATTCTCCCCTGCTGAACCTGTGGCCCCTAACTGCCCTCCCTTGCCAGCCTGCTTGCCTCTAACTGCCTTCTGCAATAGGCCTGGTCACTCCTAACTGCCCTCCCCTGATGACCTGGTCACCCCTAACTGCTCTCCACTGCTGGCCTGGTTCCTCCAACTGCCCTTGCCTGCTGGCCTGATTGCCCAAAACTGCCCTCCCTTGCCGGCTATCTTGTGGCGACCATCTTGTGTCCACCTGGGCGCAGTCATCTTTGACCACATGGGGGCAGCCATATTGTATATTGGACTGACGATCAATTTGCATATTGTCTTTTTATTGGATAGGATTAGTACATCCATCATTCTAGTAAGGTCACATTGGCATGAGGTTATGTTCTTTTCCTCTGAGCTGGGGCCCAATACAGGCTGGCTCCAAACCTGCTGTCAGTCTGCTGGGCTGCCCATAGAGAGGAGGTCTGAAGGCAAAGTTGGTCCAAGCCTTGCTCAGGACCCCAGGGCAGGCCCCACCCCAGCCGTTCACTTAACTTCCTACAAAACAATTTCAGAATCATTTACAAATGATTGGTAATCAAATGCCATTTACTAATAGCTACTACAGTTTCAGTTGACCTTAGTAGGAAAATAAGTTATCTAAAATGCCCATTCCATCTAATTACAGGCCAACTCTACCCCCCTGTATTGGTTTACAAGATGCAGAATGAAATATGTTCCTTCCATCTGCTATGCCCCATATATCTGATTATACTTTGATTAAAAGCACATCAACATTTTTAGTGGTGTTCAAATACTGGTAAATAAAACCTTCCTCAAATAATGATAGTATATGAACTGTTAGTGGTTGTATAATTTTTCAAAGTGAGTTTTTAAAATGAAGGGTACACATGATTAAAAAACAAGTTTATTTTCTAAGTGTAATAATAATTGTGCTTGTTTTAAAGAAGATGTTTTCTTTTCTCCTAAAAATATATTACTTTTAAATACATGTGTCTATTTTTAGGAAGTTAAAGCATTATCCTAAACTAGGGACCCAATGCACAAATTTGTGCACATTGAAAGGAACTGTGGGCCATGATGGTGCAGTGGGCACAGGGGATACTTTCATACCATCCTCTGCCCCCCATCTGGCCCCTCCCATTGTGGGACCAGATACCCACTCTACTGGAAGTCTAGTTCCTTCTGCAGCTGCTCCCATGTGCACAGGACCTACTTGCACCTGCTGATGGCACAGCGCTATTCGGGCCAGCGCCAGCAGCAGGTGAGAGTAGGGCAGGGATCTGTGTTGTCAGTGGATGTGAGCAGAGGCCGCTGCACTCTTTGTACCTCATGAGCAGGAGATGGAGAAGTCCTCAGGGGTGATTGGGGCCAGCAGACACTGAAAAGTATCTGCTGAAAGTGCTGAGCTATCGGGACCAGTGCTGGGTGATGGCAACAGGTGGGAGTGGTGGCTTCTTTGACAGCAGGTCTGATTGCCTAGCAGGACCACAGCGCACGGGAAAAAATAATTTTCAATAACCACCAGAGGATTGCCTCAATGACAGCGACCAGTGCCTTGCATTGGTCTGGCATTCTAACTCACCTGCTCCAGCATCTTGCCACTGCAACTGCCCTCCCCTGCAGACTTTGTCACCCCTAGCAGCTCTCCCCTGCTAGCCCAATTATCTCTAACTGCCCTTTCCTGCAGGCCTGGTGACCCCCAAGTGCTCTCCCCTGCAGGCCTGGTCACTCCTAATTGCCCCCCCTTGCCAGCCTTGTCACCCCTAACTGCCTTCCCCTGAAGTCTTGGTTCCCTCTTCCAACTGTCCTCCCCTGCAGGCCTTATCCCTCCTAAGTTCCCTCCAGGGAACTGGCGAGGTCACCCTAACTTCCCTCCCTGAAGTCCTGGCCACCCCCAAGTTCCCTGCCCTGCAGATCTTGTCCCTCCCAACTGCCTCCCCCTGCTGCCCTCACCTGCCAGCCATCTTTTGCCAGCCTTCTTGTGTCCACACGGTGTGGCCATCTTGTGTGTTGGAGTGATGGTCAATTTGCATATGACCTCTTTATTATATAGGATATTTCAATGTGTGTCACACTTATGGGTTAAAAGACAAGGCAGGAAATATGGGTAGTGCGAGGTCAATAAAAAAACCTTTTTTTAATCTCTATTTAACTATGTTCCCCCCTCGCTATGCTCCAAGTACTTTGCAAGACCTTCCTGGACATAGAGACACATTTCAGACTCTGTGCCTCTTAATAACATAAAGTGCAATTACTAGGTAGCAGGGATTTTTCTTTTTTATTCTTCAGGGGTACTAAATATGTTTTAGATATTTGATAAGGCCTTAGTTCTAGATGCTGCTGCCCTTCCCCCTATAATTCTAGCTCAACCACTTCAGTTCTTATAAGGCCACTTTACAATCTAGAGGCAATTACTCTGAGTCAGAACTAAAGGAATTGTGGACAACCCTACTTTAACTCAATTCTTGTTTGATCTCTGCTGAGGAGGGATACGATGAAATCCTCTTTTATGAGCCTAATTCTAACCCCATTCTTTTTGAAGCTCCACTTTTTCTTTCCAGGCTCAAGGTCTATGGAAAAATGAATTAATTCCTAGCAGGTATCTTTACTCATGAGCATTGCTTCATTTACCTTAGTGACTGCTGGGATTTCTTACCTCATTCTGAACATCCATTCCAAGTGGATAATTGCCATCCAACTGTGCTATAAAAATAGTATTGAAGTGTGGTGTAGACTCTCCCAACTTCCCTATTTCATCTTAGGTAACCTTCATCACTTTCTCCCTTCTCAACCTATTTCAGAATTATACCTATTCAACTATTTAAGAAAAAGATCACCTGTCTATATGCCTATTTCAATTCCACCACCTTGGAGACCTACTTAATTTAATTTTTCAGTTTTGTATCTTAGATATCCCCTTCTCCATTGTTTTTTTCCCCCCACCATAGCTTGCAGGCATTCTTAAGTTTCACCCCATATTAAAAACAACTAAATAAATAAATAAATAAATAATAAATAAATGAATCAAAAAATCTTACCCTGTTCCTATCTCCACAATCTTTCCAATATCATCTTCTCTCTCTGTTCTCTTAGACTGCAAATTTAATGAAAGAATAATTGCCTCTCCAATTTTCTTACCAATGCAGTAAACCTTCTCATCCCACTAGTCTATTGACATTCTCCAGATACAGTACCCAGTGATGTAATTTTTAATAGAGGCTATTTGTACCTATCGCACTTTGACATCTGTGGTTGTTCATATCAAGAAACTTTTTTTTTTAGATTTTTTATTTATTTATTTTTAAATATATTTTATTGATTTTTCACAGAGAGGAAGAGAGAGGGATAGAGAGTCAGAAACATTGATAAGAGCCAAAACCGGTTTGGCTCAGTTGTAGAGCGTCGGTCTGTGAACTGAAAGGTCCCAAGTTCGATTCCGGTAAAGGGCATGTACATTGGTTGAGGGCATAATCCCAGTAGGGGGTGTGCAAGAGGCAGCTGGTCGATGTTTCTCTCTCATCGACATTTCTAGCTCTCTATCTCTCTCCTTTCCTCTCTGTAAAAAATCAATAAAATATAAATAAAAAAAGAAGAAAAAAAAGAAACATCGATGAGAGAGAAACATCTATCAGCTGCCTCTTGCACACCCCCCACTGGGGATGTGCAGTGGGGGATGTGCCCTCAACCAAGGTACATGCCCTTGACCAGAATTGAACCTGGGACCTTTCAGTCCACAGGTCAATGCTCTATCCATTGAGCCAAACTGGTTTAGTGCTCTCCATGCAAATCATTGCGGGCTCCACCCGACCTCCTGTGAAGTCTGATGCCCCAGGCTAGTTTGGCCAGGCCCACTTAGAGTTTTTAAATGTTTTATTGATTTTTTTTTAATAGAGAGGAATGGAGAGTTAGAAACATCAATGAGAGAGAAACATAAATCTGCTGTCTTCTGCACATACTGGAGATGTGCCTGCAACAAGGGTACATGCCCTTGACCGGAATCGAACCTGGGACCCTTCAGTCTGCAGGCTGATGCTCTAACCACTGAGCCAAACCTGTTAGAGCTCAAGAAACTTTCTTGATGTCTATAGTGAAGGTCTTTTCTGAGTCACCTATTTTTCACTTTCTTAGTTTGTTCATTTTTAACTATTTGCTCTATAATCATTAGTATTCTCCAGCATTCAATTCGTTGATAACTGCTCTGTTGCTTTGAAAGGAAAATCTGAGCAGTCATGTTTTTACTCATGATTTCAATTATTAGCTATATTCTTGGTCTCTGAAGCTTTCACATGTATAGAAAATGTTCAATAAATGGCAGCTAGAGTTGACTAACTTTGGTTCTTCCTGCCAAATTAAGGAACTCTTCCATCTCACGTGCAACTAACTTAGTTGAAATTTTGCATAGAAATATTTAGCTTGATGATTAAATAAACAGGTCTTTGGAAGTAAGAAGTAAAGAATTCTCTTGAAGTATGAAAAAAGAATGAATCCTCTCTGATACCAATTTTTTGGGTGTTCCTTTCTTGGGATTCATATTTTAACTTTTTTATATTCATAAGGAATGTAAAGAGGCATATTTGGGTTAATCCGTAGGCTACCTAATGAAGATATTGTCCTTGCTTTTCTACCTTTTCTCCTAATGAGGAGACCAATTAAATCAGGGAATAATGACAACATTTAGTAATAAGGGTAGTGACAGCACTTGAGAAGAATTCAAGAGAGCAATAAAGAGAGGATGAATATAGTTGCATAGTGGTACAGAAAGGGAACAGGATTGAAAATCTTAACTGTGCTTTAGCAGCAAGAGCCAAAGCTAGTCACCTTTAGCTACCATTTATTGAACATTTGCTAAGTATGTGAAAGACATTGAGATAAGAACATTGTGTTCCTCAACTCATTAAACTTTAACAAAATCTCTAGGAGGTATATGCTATCAATTCCCATCTTACAGATGAAGAAGCTGAGGTGCAGAAGTTAAATAATTTGCCTAAGGTTATATCTCTACAAGGGACTAAGGCTTGAGCCAATGTCTGACTCCAAAATACTTCTTCTGACCTATACACCCGGAGAAGGGTCAGGCCACTAGGCTAGGGGAGAAAAGACAACATATAGGCAATCAGTAATGCTAAAATGAATTAGTGAATATATGCAATTGGTCAATATCCTTAGGGAAATCTAATCTAATAAAAGGGTAATATGCAAATTAACCATCACTCCATCACAAAGATGGTGGCACCTATAGCCACAAGATGGCTGCTCCCAGTCCCCTCAACCTCAATGGAGTCCCCCACTCCTGTGGGGGCTGCCAATGAGAGCAGGCAACATGATCATACTGGTGGGATGCTTGCTTCATCGCCATGGCAACAGAGAGCCGCTGGGCAGTGGCATGGAGTAGCCTTGGCTGGATGGACACTTGCTTGATCGCTGCAGCAAAGCCCTAGTCACAAAGGAGCACAGGCGGGGAGAGGAGGGGGGAGGAAGGGGCAGGTGCCTCCATGGAAGCAGCATGGCTCCCTCCCATGGAATCTGCACGAGTCCTTCCGGGCTCCTGCTAAAGTCACAGGGTTTCTGTAGAAGGAGTGTGGCTCCTTGTGGAAACTGCAAGTGGCCTACTTCATGCTATGTAACACAGTGGGCTACTAGTAAAATATAATTTTTCAGCCCACTCTTCCACCATGCAGAAATTCATTGCAGAACAAAATTTATTTCTCTTTCCATGAACAGGAGTAATTTGCATTATTATCCAAGTTCTACAACCTAAAAATACAGTGAAAGGCACAGGCCCCTACAAAATCAGATATTCCCAAAGGATTTGTCAGACAATGGCCAGATCCTCCCTGAAAAGACAGTAACTAATCCATTTGTCCATTTCAAAATTGTGCACCATATTTTCTGATACTTTCCTTCTTTTATAATTCCAACATCAGAACCACTTACTTCTCTTCTTATTGCGCACTATAGCCACCCCCTCAATCCTTCTATCTCAGGGGAAATAATTCAGACCCCCAAGATGTTGAAAAACGCAATATGAAGTCCAGGTTTTGCCTGGGGCTACTTAATATAGGGATGGCTAGAAGTATAGAGAACTGGAAAGAAGGGAACTTGTGAACCACAAGCTTGGTTAAGGCTGCAAATTCCCATAAACTTTACAATTTGCACCTTCCCGTTGGAGAAGGTTTAGATCATTGCATAAAAATGCTGTTTTGCCCAGTTTTTAGAGTATTACCTGCATATGTATAGCACAGCATTGTTGAGAGGGCATTTGTCCATGTATTTGCTCCTTTGATACTTACCACAACTCTGTGAAGCTGTCCGGTATTCATTGCTGATCCTCTTATTTGCAAAGAGTAAACCAAGACATAGAAAAGTTATGTGATTCGCTTAAGGTTACATACTGACAAGGGACAAGTAGCATTTATATAATACTTGGGCTTTCTCAACATTGTTCAGTTCATATTGATATTTCATTATGCATCCTAGCATTCATTTCAATGGGCATTTATTGAATACTATGGTCTTAGAATAATAAGGTGTTATGCCCCTGAGTTTTATTCCCAATTTATATATAAAAAAGAAATTATAAGGATGACCTATTAAAATTGTATTTATCTTTCTTAACGCTTTGGTGTGTTTTCAGGGAAAATCCAACTAACTACTTAGATAGAAGTGTTAATAAATGGCTGAAAAATATGGAAGAGAACTACAATTTCTCCACAATATTGCACATTTTAGGTGAAAGTTGAATGATTGCAATTACTTTTCCATCCACTATTTTGTAAGACAACTGGTAGTTTATCCTATTGAGAAGTGTTTAATAGAATATATCTACTTAATAGCAATATCTGTTCTTGATTTCAACTGTTTCCCAGCTTTATTTTGATTGGCTTATGTTGTTTAGGAGGAAAAAAATACCTGTAATATATATTTGAAAAATATATATATACTTTCCATGAAATATGGGAGTGACAAAATGCTTTGGAATTGTGTATAATTCTTTATAGTATTTGTATACCAAATGTCAGTTGCTGTCTGTATTTTGCAATGGGAAATAATCAGACAATATTTTCTCTCATTAGCATACTAAGGTTTTCCATCTAAGTGGAAAGATATGACGTGATTCACCCTATTTACTTTTTTAAAAAATATTTTATTGATTTTACACAGAGAAGAATTAAGAGAGATAGAGAGTTAGAAACGTCAATGAGAGAGAGTCATCGACCAGCTGCCTCTTGCACACATCCCAACTGGGGATGTGCCCGCAACCAAGGTACATGCCCTTGACTGGAATCAAACCCTGGACCTTTTAGTCCGCAGGCCGACGCTCTATCCACTGAGCCAAACCTATTACGCCCCGATTTACGTTTTATATTAAAGTCCAGATAGCTCAACACATTGCTTGGAAATGCAACCTAGAGATAGAGAGAAACTTCATATGGGGTTAGTAAGTTCTGTTTGGAGGCAGTATATAGAAGTTGAGGCTGAATATAATATTTGGTTTGATTTTCTGTTCAACATTTTTCCATGGTAAGAACAAGATTTTTCTACATACAGTAATCAGTAAGCAACAATGATGACTTCAAAGCTTCTGATGCCAAATACTATACATCTTACAACACAGATTGCTGAATTTATTCCCAATACTCTTGGTAATGTATCCTTTGTATTACTGAGAATGAATAAGGAATAGTTACAATGGTGTCTACCATCTGTGCATGTTAATAATTTGTTTCACTTTTTCATCTGATCTGCTTCTCTCTGTAACTGCACTGCTTAGTTAAGGGGACAATTAAAGTGTTGCTCCTTTACCTTAAGGATTTATAACATCTCTAAGACCTTACCCTATAGAATTCTATAGTGAAATGAAACTATTTTCTTTTTCTTTTCCAGTTAAAGATCCGCTAATATTTACTTCAATCAAATCTGTGATATATACCGATAACAATAAAACTGTTCTCATCCCATGCTTATTCACTAAATTGGCGGCAAAGAGCCTTAAAGAAATGTTTGTAAAGTGGAAATTCAGAGACAAATACATTTTGAACTATGATGGAAATAAAAATAAATCCACGGCCACCAGGGAATTTTCAAGTGCTTACATCATACCAGGTGCACTACTAAAAGGCAGTGCCTCTTTGATGATGAACAAGAACCAAGCTGTCCCAGGAAAATACACTTGTGAAGTTTCAGAATTAACTAAAGAAGGCAAAACCACCATAGACCTGAAATATGTTGGTAAGAATTTTAAAATCTCCCCTTTTATTTGTGCTGCCGTAGCCTAATCCTATTAGAAACTGGGCACAATGGGAATAGGAACTGCTTTGAATCAAAAAGTAGTTTATGACTAGCAAATGATTATGTAATGTTTAGCATCTTTAAGATCATGAGTTTTACTTGCTCTTCTATCTTTCATAGTAAAACTACTTCGCTGTGCTATTTGGGTATTGTCAGGTTCCCAAACTTTTGTTCTGAGAACTGTTCTGCTTGTATAGAGTTCCAGGTTTCATTTAATCTGCATTTCTGTTTGCTGCTATCAAAAGTACTATCTTTCATGTGATTAATTTTCCATAATCTTTTCAATGATGTATTGTAGCTTTTTTATTACCTGCACTTTGATTAGGTGCTGACAAATCCCTACCATGCTTCAGCTGGAAAAGATAGTTTAGAAGGAGAATCATGAATTCAAGAATCAGGTCATAATGATGTTTCATGGTATGGTGTTTGTTCTTTTTCTTGGTCAACATAAGGGAGAGCTAGGGATCCAATAGAATTAATTTTAAGGCAGCCTTGGTTATAGCACCATGATTGTGCCTTTTCTTCACAGACTTGGGTGGTGAGTTCATAAAGCAGTAAAGCTAGCCTAAGTAAACAATCTGCTTTCTTTTCTTGTCCTTGCCATGCCAGCTGATTACTCTAACCACAACCAGGTGCATACTGACTTTCTATTTTGAAAGCTCTATGTATTATAGAACCACTAGACACATTACTGCTCTCAGGACTAGCCAAGCCTTTGAGAATCTCTGCTTTAGATGGAATCAGATATTCAGTTGAATCAATTATTTGCCTTTTATTCTTCTATGGTTTCGTGTTATGAAATGTCTAGTACCAGATTGGGAATGGGGTATTGATTCTGATGGAATATTTTGACATTGTTTAGGATTAGGAACCAGGACATCTGATTCTGCAACTTAACTGTTTGCCTTTATTGAATTTGATAAGTTACTTCACTGGGTCCAAGTTACCTCATCTCTACATGGGGATGAAAGAGATTCCTACTTTTATGTATTCTCCAGTCTAATAAGCATCATGAGATCCCTCGTGTACCAGTCCTTTATAAACCAAAGTACTTTGCAAATGTCATTTGTCTTCCCGGAACATTTATTTTATGAAATTGAATGAGTTGTTGAAGCTGGGTTGTCATGAGAAGGGAGTCCATGTGGTGCAGAATGGGCAGGAAATGGCTTAGAGCAGAATTTAGAAGATTTTTGTGCTCAAAAATCTCTCCTTTATTAAAAATTTCATTAACTCACAATAGGGAAGGGGAAGTTTGGAGTTGAGTGTAGGTCACTGAGAGGAGAATTTTGAACTCAAGCAGTAAAGGCCAGAAGATAGGATGAAAAAGGATGGGAAAGGGATACCAATCTCTAGGATAAAAACAAAGTTTATAATTTTCTATTTGTTTTTTGTTTTGTTTTTATTTTTAATAAGGAAAATTTAAAGCATCTTCCTAAATATCCAACAAATAGAAAGTTCTTCAAGTTAGATTAGATATAAATGGGAATCTCTCGGAATAGTACAGGACCTAATTAAAAAACTTTGAGGTCTGATGCTGTTATGGACTGAATGCTGGTGTCCTTCAAAGTTCATTCGTTGAAGCTCATGTGGAGCTGGGGCCTTTGGGAGGTGATTGCTTTCTACGAAGGGGAGAGGGTGGGGGTCACTATGATGGGATTAATACCCTTCTAAGAAGAGGAAGTGATAATCCAGATCCCACTTTCCATCACTTGAAGACACAATGAGAAGTCTGCCACCTGCAAGCCAGGAAAAGGGCCTCCACCAAGAATCAAATCTGCTGGCACCTGATCTGGGTCTACCAACCTCCAGAACTGTGAGGAAATGTCACTTAAGCCAGTTCAGTTCAGCTCCCATCAGCATTTCTCACTTCTGTGTGGAACATGCATGCAGGCAAGGCTTCCTTTAAGAGGCAGGGGCCTCCAAGCTCCCACTGGCTCCTGGAGCATGTGAGCTGGTGGGTTTATGCTGCAGGCCTGGCCTTTTAGGTTTGGGGAAATGATGTGGAGGAAAGACTAGAAAGCTTTTTATTTAATGACCACCACAATCAGAATATTGAACTAACACATTAATACAAATATTTTCCTAGTGCAAACGCTTTATAGTCATCTGCTTCCTTGCCATCACTAACTAACCTGTCAAGCACAATTTGTTCTCCATACCAATACATTGGTCATTTCCAAAATGTTATATAAGAGTATGTAATCTTTTGAGAATGCATTTTTTTTTCTTCAGTCAGCACAATGCTCTTGAGATAAATGTATGCAATAGCTTCATGTAGCAATCTCTCTCTCTCTCTTTCTCTCATTCTGTGCTATGGGTATATCACACCTTGTTGAACCATCCACCTATTATAGCAGGTCTTGGTTGTTTTAAGTTGTTTTGGGCTATTTCTCAGGACATTTCTATAAACAATCATATACAAGTTTTATGTGGCCATAGTCTACTTCTCTGGATAAATGCATAAAAGTACAACAACTGGGTCTATGTATTTAGAGGCATAGTTTTTGAAGAAACTGTCAAACTATATTACAGAGTGGTTTTTCCATTGAACATTCCCATCAGCAACATATGAGTGATGTAGTTCCCTCACATCCTTGCCTGTATCTGGTGTTGTTACAGTTTTGCACCATTTTTTAAGGGAAAAGAAAGAACCTCCTCTGCCCAAAACAGTTAATTGAAGCAGGTTCTTGCAAAGTTACTTTGAAAAGTGTACCTATCATGTGAATCCTGAGGATTTAGGCAGTGGAATCCATTTTTACTGTTGTGCTTTTTTAACTAATAGAGGCATAAACGAGAACTAGAAATTGTTTAATAGAGAATTCTACCTAGTGGAATGTGGATTAATGGTGGCCAATCTTTGTTCACTTTTGGGGAGCCCAAGGACTAAATATGTGAAAATATTCTCATTGAGATACAGTTTCATATTTCTCTGGTGCCTTGTAGTCTATAGCACAATGGAAGCAGCACAGAACTTAAACTTAGAAAGCTTTTTTCTGTACTTCATCATTTTGTAATTTAAGAAAACTTAGGTAAGAAATCCAACCTTTCTGACCCTTAGTTTTTATGTGTAAAATTGGGATACTATCTTTATCACAAGATGGTGTGAGATGTAAATATATTTATCTCCTCTAACTTTAAAAAGATTATTGGGTGCTTACTATGTGATAGGCTTTGTACTAGGCCCTTTGGATTTAATGATGATTTAGACAGGATCCCTGATTTCAGTGTAGTGCTAACAGTATAAATAAGAAGAGTAAAATGACAGAACACTTATTTGAGCACAGGATAAATATTTTATACTGGGTCCCATGTCCCCAGGAACTCTGGAAGATTTATGAAGGTCTTCCCATTTAACAGCAGAGAGATTTAGGGTACTTATTCAAAGTCAGGATCATAGCTAGGATATTAACCTAGATCTGCCTTCACAACCCAGTATGCTTTTTATCCTATGATGCATAGTTTCTGTTAAAACACTTTGTACAATCAAATATGAAATGTAAACAATAGTTATAAAATCTGACATTAATGTCTATATTTTTATTATCAGTAATACAATAACAGAGAAGCTCTAAAATCTGTATATATTAAGATTTTGTATTTTTCTAAGTGAGCTACTAGTGTTTTTATTTAAGGCCAGTTCAAGTTCAGCAGAATTTCTGCTTCTATCATTGTCAACATGATATACATTATATTCACAACTAGAGGCCCAGTGCATGACATTTTTGCATGGTGGGTAGGAGAATGATCCATCAGCCTGGCTTGCACTCTCTCCAATCTGGGATCTCTCTTCAATCTGGAATCACTGGTTCCTAACTGCTCACCTGCCTGCCTGATGCCACTAACTGCTCCCCTGCTACCCTGATGGCCCAAGCTGCTCTCCCCTGCCAATATGATCCCCCTGACTGCTCTCCCCTTCTGGCCTGATCTCCATAACTGTCTATCTGCTCTCCCTCCTGGCCTGTGCCTTCCATCTGCCTATCTGCTTTCCCAACCTGGTCTGATTCCCCTACTGCATATTTGCCCGCCCTTCCTCACCCTGCCCTTGGGATACCCAGCGCAGGTGTGTTGAGAGGTCTCTGCTGTGGCCCTGCCCCCGTCCAAAGATGTAAATATATTTACCTCCTCTTAGTTTGAAAAGATTATTGAGTGCTTACTATGTGGCAGGCACTGTACTAGGCCCTATGGGTATATATGATGATGTACTGACCAATTGGGTGTTATATGATGATGTACTGGCCAATTTAAATATTCCTCTATTATTAGTATAAATGTTGACATGAAGACATTGCAAGATCCTTATATTGGTTTTCCAGTGCTGTATAACAAATACCCCAAAATGTAGCAGCTTAAAACCGCTCTCATTCATTAGTTCACAGATTTGTAGGTCACAATGCTGGTCACAGTGGGGTGGCGCTGGGTTCTATAAGAAAGGTACTGTCCAGGCTGTATTCTCATATGGGTCCTGTTCCAAGCTCACATGATTGTGGCAGAATTTAGTTCCTGGTGACTGCAGGACTGAGGTCCCTGTTTCTATGCTGGATGTCTGCTGTGGGCTTTGCTCAGACCCTACAGGTTGTCCCATTCCTTGTCATTACAGCCTCTTCTACCTTCAAGCCAGCAAAGGAACACCACCCTCTAATTAACCCCTGTGACATGTTGGATTTCTTATGCCAAGAAGAGCACAGGTCCTTTTCAGGGCTCACTTGACTAAGTCAGTCCTCTCTAAAGACAATCTCATTTCTAAAAGTCAACTGATTGAGGACCTTAATCACACCAAGAAAAATCCCTTTGCTCGTGTGACACAACAGTCCTGGGAAAGAAATCCATCTTATTCACAGTCCCACCTGTACTGCAAGGGAAAGAAATTATAAAAGGCTGATTGCAGTGATTCTGGGTTTGATTAAATAACTGAGGCTATAGCCAATTCAGTGCATCAAAAACCCATCAGAATCTTAAAACATCAAGTTAAAATTTGGCTTGAATCTGTGTAAATTGATGTTCTCTGGGTCTGTGAAGGTTTACCATGTACAGACGTACATGCCTCAGATAAGTTCCAGATAAGTTCTAGATCACCACAACAAAATGTGTAATGCAATAAAGCAAGCTATAATCTTTTTTTTTTTTTTTTTTTTTCTGGTGAAGGGTTTGTCTTTCAATTAATAAAGAAAGCAACATCAATGAAGCATAATAAGCAAAGCACAATAAAATGAGGTGTGCCTGTATATATTGAAGGAAAGGCCCACTAAATTGATTGGAAATATTTTTTCATTTTTTTTGTTATCCCATTTTATACACAGTGGTAAGAGAAGTGAAGTGGTGGGTATTTATAATACTTGAGCTTGGCAACAAAATTTAAACAATCTCTGAATAACCTTTCCTTGCCTTTTCACTGAAGGAGAGTATCTTGGCGGCACTGCAAGAGGGACCATGAGTGTTCAATAAGATTCTGTAGACAACGGGAAGCAAAGGAGGGCTCACCCTGCTTGGGGTCTTGATGATCCTTTCTGTCCTCTATGATTCAGGTCCTAGCCTGCAGTGCTACTCCTGTATCAATCCAGTTGGTTCGTGCTCTATCATCAAAAACTGTACAGTTAACTTTGATGCATGTCTCTATGTCAAAGCCAAGACACGAACATACTACCAGTGCTTGAAGTTTGAAAACTGCAACTATGACCACATCTCAAAGGACTTAAGAGAGAAGACTCTACAGTATGAAAGCTGCAAGAAGGACCTGTGTAACAAAGTTAAAAGAAGCTGCAGTGGGAAGAGCATCACAGGGACCATTGCTCTGCTGGTGACTCCGCTGCTCATAGCATTCTGGAGACTTCTTATCTAAATCAATACCAGGAGAGATTCTCCTAACTCACTGCTTCTGTATATTCCTTATTTCCTTTGCTGCCACTTTTGATTCTATTACTGGATCCTGTTGAGAAAGTCCAGAACTAGCTTGAATGAGAGAGAGAGAGAGAAAGAGAGAGAGAGAGAGAGAGAGAGAGAGAGAGAGAGAGAGAGAGAGAGAGAACCAGTCCTATTTGCAGAGAAGGCCCTTCTGAGGGAAGAAGTTTAGGAGTGAAGCACATGCCATATTAGCTAGGTTCGTTTCATGCTGCTTCCTCTGCTAGTTCAGTAATAGCTTCACTAGATTATCTGCAATTTTCAGTTATTTCCCCATTTGTTCCTTAGATGTAGTTACCTGTATGATCAGTGGTTTTTGGGCAGGAGTTGGAGCTGAGGGTTTCTTTTCCCCAATCTCTCTCACAGGGGATGCTTTCATCCCCTCCTCTTATGGCCCCTATGTTGCTGTGTAGGCATGATGAATGTTCCAGATGTGGGCTGTCAGGGGCAATGGGATTCTAAATTCAGAGTGATTGGAATGAGTGTTATATTCTCAACTAGAAGGTTTCTGCCAGGAGCCATAAGGAAAAAGTCCGGTCTCACTTCCTGGTCAGTTCCACTTCCTGGTTGAGCTAGAGGCCAAAAAGCCCGCCAAAACTGTTATCCCTCCCACATTGGAATAGTCAACCAGCTAAGAACAGGTACCCACCCCCCAGCCAATCACCTTGTGACAACCCCCCCCTTTCCTACCCCTCCCCTCCCAGCCTGAGAGCTTATAAACCATTGTTCTTGAATAAAATTTCGAGGCTTGATCAGAACCTTATCTTGCCTCCATTCTTTCGCGTTCTTTGTTTGTTTCATTCTCTTAGGTGGTTCCTGCATACCCCCGTTGTTGCTCCGTGGGCCGGGGCAGGTTTCTGTCCCTAAAAACAACTTAAGCACATCAATTAACAGTGTGTTAAAACTCTTCCCCTCTCCTTTTAATTGGAGTGATGACATATTTTCACTTTGTCAGACAGTTCAAGACTAAATATTTGCACATTCTTTGCTACAAGTGATTTACAGTATTGTGTGCTTATTTTGAATATTATCAGTGGGAATACCCTTATGTGCACGTGGATTGCAAGAATGCAATGGGAAGATTCTTCATGAACTACAACAGGTGCTCAGGGATGTTCTACCTTCTGACATCAAACCTGTTGACTCCTATATGACTTGGCACAGATCATGTAATGTTCATTTGTAAAGGCTGTTAGCATCCTCACAAATGTCAAAACTTTGAGAATCTCTACCAGTTTTATAAAGAGAGAGACCCCTTTTCAGGAGAGCAAAATTTTGCCTTTTGTGTGTGTGTGTGTGTGTGTGCATGTGCGTGCTGGTGAATAATCCTCAAATCTGGTAGACTTAATAACATTTACTTTCTTACTAGAGGCTCGGTGCATGAAAATCCATAGTTTGGCAGGGGTGGGGTGGCTCCCCCCAGCCCAGCCTGCGCCCTCTCCCAGTACAGGACCCCTTGAGGAATGTCTACTTGACACTTTAGGCCTGCTTCCCGGGAGGTTGGGCCTAAGCTGGCAGACATCCCTCTGGCAGCCCAGGAGCCCTTGGGGAATTGTCCGACTGACAGTTTAGACCTGCTCCCCAGAGTTAGCGGGCCTTAGCTGCAGATGGAGATTCGTAGTGCTGCTGAGGAGGCAGGAGAGGCTCCTACCACCACCACTGCTATGCTCCCAACCTTCGGCACAGCTTGTGGTGAGCGGAGCTCCTCTGTGGAAACACACTGACCACCAGGGGACAGCTCCTGTGTTGAGCATTTGCTCCCTGGTGGTCAGTGTGCATCATAGGGACCAGTTGTCCTACTGTTAGGGCCCATTTGCATATTACCTTTATATGATAAAGGACAACCTTTTCTGCTTTTAACAGCATGACCTGACTTGCCAATGAAAGTGAGATTTCTTGATTAACATTTTTATAAAAATGTCTTGATTCTGTAATTTGTGTGAAAAAGTGGAATGAATTATGCCTCTTTGAAAATAGAATATAATTTAAAAATTAACGGAGTTTATCTTCCTGGGAGCCACTTTACCGGACCAGGAATTGGGAGAGAATAATGGGCACAGTTGTCAGTGATAGAGTTAATGGAATGACAGCATGGAGTCCCTTGGTTTAGTTTTCTTAATCCTGAGGTGGAATACTATCTCATATTATTCTTAGTCCTTTTAATCTTTATTTATATATTTTAGTGCTATTTAAATTGAGCTCAAAGGGACCTTAGAGAACTGTCTTGCCTTTTTCTCCATTGAGGTACAAGAGTACAGTAAAAGTCATCTTACAGTACTACCATACCAAATCAATTGTTTAATGGGAATATAAGTGCTTTCTTTTAAAAAGCTTGGGTTTCTCCCCATAATCTCCTTTGGTTTTTGAACATCCCAACCAACAATCCTCCAACTCTTCTCACTTTAACAAGTTAGAGAAAGGTGAAATGTTCATGTAAATTACAGCAGAGATTGGTAGCAGTGATTTTAAACTGAGAGAATCATGGGCAACACTGTCCCCCTGTCCTCCTCCCCAACTCACATACACATACGTTTACCATGGAGGATATATTTAAAAATTTTAAAATTGGGATGGAATCTATGACTAAGGTATATGTGAAGTTTGAATAAACCGGTGATTCTGATAGGCTTCATTAAGAATCATTTAGACCAGTGTTTCCCAAACTTTTGACATATGTGTACCCCTTCTATAATTTTCATAACACTGAATACCCCTCATACTCATGAGAACATAGAATTAGGCACAGCTAAGTACGGTGCAGTGCATTCCCCACCAAACTTCAGTGCAACTCGTATCCCCACCAAACTCTTCCTGTGACCCTAGGGGTAGGAATACCACACTTTGGGAAACACTGATTTATACCATATTTTATGTTCTGTAATCCAACCCTTTTCTGTCACTGAGGATCTCTCACACTTATTTCTGCACAGAGGCTTGGAGTCATCTGGGCTATTTTGCCATGTAATTCAGGAATTGCTTCTATCACACCCCAGGTTATTGGTCATTTAAACTTTTACCTACATGATGAGACAGTTACCTCCTAAATGTCTCTTATCAGGCTGTTCCAGTTCTGTACCTAAAGACTGCAACCCTGTAAATTCTCACTTTCTAGAAGAGTTATAGTGTTTCTCTCTCAAGCTTATACTCCTTTAAGGTAAAAGCCCCTTTGCCCCACCATCAGAAACATTCCAGCTGGTTTTCCAAGAGCTGAGGTGGTCACCCAGATGGCCTCTTATTCATATGAATTAAGAGTACTTCATTTTCTATTTTTGTTAAACCTCACCAGAGGATATTTTTCCCATTGTTTTTTTTTTGTTGTTTTTTTTTTGAGAATGGAAGCTGGAAAAGTGGGAGAGAGAGATAAAGGGAGGGAAAGAGAAAGATAGAGGGAGGAAGAGAGAGAGATAATAGATCACATGTCCTGACAGGGGCCAAGGGTCAAACCTGCAATCCAGGTGCATGTCTTTGTCTGGGAACCAAACCAAGGACCCTTCCCTGCTCAAACAGATGCTCTAACCACTTAGTGGCACCTGCCAGGGCAAGATTACTCCGTTTTCTGCACAAAACTACATGAGGTACATATCCTTAACAGTTCCCAGCATAATACAGAGCATCATTCCAACTCTACTTCTGTCACTCCTAGTCACTCCTCAAATTTAGGGGGTCCTTTGATCTCAGGGACAGCTGGCAGCCTTATTTAACCAACCAGCTGCCCTGTGGTACACAGTGTCCCCAATGCTCTAAGTCTGGTGGGTGACTCATATCCATATACACAGCAGTTGGAGGAGAATCCAACAGTCACTTTGGTACCCTCAGGGTGTCTATTAAACCCTTTCTGTTTGCCTGGTTGAATGGGAACTCTAAGACAAGGTAATATTAAAACAAACAAACAAAAAAACAACTCTCTGATTTTAAAGAAATGATAATTATAAGACTCTCTTTCACGGCCCACGTAGAAAGAGTTCCATTTCAGTGTTCAGGTTCTGGAGAAGAGCCGCACACAAATGAAAAGAGACTTGAAGAAATTCAATTTGGTGATATGGGGGGCCAGGCGGTAGTCCAACTCTAGTGGGAGAACACCTCACTCCTCTGGCCCTGCCATCCCCTTTTATTGAGGCTTTGGGGAAAACATCTTAGGCAATATGAACAGAAATTTACATGTAGCCCTTAGGAAGAAAATAACAGAAACTTTCATGGGACAAGGTAGATTCTGCTTCAGCTAACAATATCTCAACTAAAGGTTAGAGCAATTAAGGTTGTTGACCTGGCTTCCTGTCAACATCTCTTTTTTAGTGAAACTGGTTTGGTTTCCAGCAGATAATGTTGAGGGAAAGGTTTACATAAGGAAACCATGAAAAGTTGCGTAGTATATAATACACTCAGAGTGGAAATGTTATTTCCTGGGTTTCATTACTATGAGGATGGAGTGCGATGCAGGAGAAGCCATGAGTAGAGGATTTGGAGAAGTGGGGTATTGTGGTGGGAAATTGCTTTCTTCTCCAGCAGGTAAGAGAAACACAACCAAAGGAGCAGATGGGCTATGCACCCATTACAGTAGCCACCAGAGGCTGACTTTGTGACAAGAGAGTTCATCATTTAGGATAAATGTTACTGGCAGTTTTATAAGCTCTTTTGCTTCAGTTTGAAAGTTGTGCCTGTGTAATTCAGTGTGACATTGAAAGAAAGTGAAAGGATTAGTCAAAAATCATATATGCATAACACAGACCACTGTGTGGTGATAGCCAGAGGTAAAAGGGGGAGGAGAGTTTAGGTGGAGGCTGTCAGAGGGAAGAGGGAAATGGGGACAGAAGGATGCAGAGTGTAGATGATATTTCATTGAGTTGCACACATAGTTTTGGGAACAATGTCACTCAGATAAATTCAAATTCTTTCTTTCTTTCTTTCTTTCTTTCTTTCTTTCTTTCTTTCTTTCTTTCTTTCTTCTTTTAAATAAGGCCTTGTTTGGAGCCATATTTTGAATCCTTTTTTTTTAAAAAAAAAAAAAAAAACCAAGAAGGACATTGGAGGGAGGATCCTGAAGACGGAGCAAGAAGGAGGTCAGGAACCTTGGAGAGGGGCGGGGACAATGAAGACCATTGAGAGAAGGAATACACTCCAAGCCTCTAATGGAGAGGGATGCTGGACCCTAAGTCTCTCACGGAGAGGGGGGCTGGATCTTAGTGCTGGGATAATGGTGAACAAGGCCAGGATTCCCCTCAAAGCTTAGCCTTCATCATCTCCTGGCTGGGAGTCTTGGCTGAGCCTCAGCGAATATGGATGAGTCCAGGAATCTGAGGGTCTCCCTTCAGTGGCCACATAGGCTGTGGTGGGAGCAGGTGTGCAGAGACCAGAGTTGCAGAGCTCGGCAATCAGCCTGGGCCCTGGGTCCTGCTTGTGACGGGCAGCAACGCAAAGTTTTGATTGTGATGGGCAGCAACGCAAAGTTTTGACTGTGACGCTGGTAGCTGCTCCAGATGCTACCCCGGAGGTGAGGAGGTCAGTGCCTGCCCTTTAGTGAGTGATGTGGCCCTTGTTGGTGCTGCTGTTGGGCTGGGGAAGCCTAGGTGAGTGGCCCTCATCCTGGCTCCTTGGAGGGAGTGTCTTCCTCCGCGCTGCTATGCAGAAGTGGGAGGAGGGGGTTGTAAGGGGGGAGGGATGCCTTGTGCCATGCTAGCCTCGCAGCTCCCTGGATAGGGTGGCTGTTGGGAACACTTGGGCCCTGTATGCCTGGTTGTGAAAGTTGAATAACCACTGGCATTTAGGCCCTTCCCTTCCCCCTTCCTGTCCCTTTTTCCCTTCCCCCTTTCCTTCCCCCTTTCCCTTACCTCTTCCCTTCCCTCCTCTCTTTTTTCTTAGTCTTCCCCTGATAACAGCAGGGGCTCATCTCCTTCCCCCACTCTCCACCTCTAGACCCAGACACCAGGAAGACTCCACACCACGCACCTCACATGGAAATTAACTAGAGAGAAAGAGCATGATCAGAGGCCAGTGGGTGGCAGTGTGAGGATTCCTTCTCTTTTGCACCCCTCTTCCCTCCTAGGCACTTAAATGCACTGGGGATGAGGGGGGTCAGTGGGAGAGCCTGGATTCTTGAGATGGAAGTGCACATTTTGATAAGTCTGCAAGATGTTTTTCTTTTTTTTGTGGGCTTTTTTTTTTTTTCTGTTTGTCCTCCCATATCAACATAGGAAGTAAAGGAGACATAACTGATACAATTAAAGTTCATTTCCAACACACCATTTAATCAGAAGAATCTTTTGCCCCCCCCCCTTTTTATAGTTTATTAAACCTTAAAATAGACCTCCTAGCAACTCTCTCAACCTCCCTGCCCCACCAACCACTTTGAGTCCAAAGAGCACATTCAAGTTTTCAAGTCCCCCCCTGTGTTTGGGGAACAGTTTAATGGCAATGGATTTCACTTGAAATA
Source organism: Pipistrellus kuhlii (assembly GCF_014108245.1). Classification (NCBI taxonomy): domain Eukaryota; kingdom Metazoa; phylum Chordata; class Mammalia; order Chiroptera; family Vespertilionidae; genus Pipistrellus; species Pipistrellus kuhlii. The sequence goes on from NW_023425515.1 coordinate 64,362,574, forward strand.
TGAAGACAATTTGCAGCTAAGTGGAATTTGATGTTTTTCTATGCCAAAGGCATTTAGGCCCCAAGTTTTGGAAACTATTATTTTGAAAAAACATGTGTGCTTCATAAAAACTGAGGAAAGCATGTGATTTTTTGGTGTGGCTCTATAGGCTGTGCCTGTCACATTTCAAGACCCTTTTGTTAACTTTTTCTAAGACTCAAATTAGTTTGAGTAACAGCAATTGTTATATTTAATTCTATAATTTGAACTTAATTACATTTAAACTGATTATTAGCCTCACTGTGACATTCATAAAACCTTGTGATTTTGGCTGTTTTCAAGATGCTCTTAAGACCCTGCTTACCACTTTCCCCATTCTCCGAAAATCCTGGGATGTTAGAGCTGTTTATAATCACTATATCCATTATCTGAAGGGTCTGTCATTATCATTAATGGCTCATTGCTGTTACTATCAAAATAACTAAATAATACTGCTTTCAGAAACCTGTTTTCTGATCAAAATGCATGCTGAACCAGATTATAAAATTGTGATGTAATATCACTAAATCAGATTGTAGGCATCAAAAGCTATTCTGAAGAATAAAAATGATAAATCATGTATTATTTTCATGTAGATTAGAAAAAACTGCTAGAATGGTACTTTTGGGGATAGGAATTCTGTTAGTAATAGTTAAGATCATGTATAATTAGCACTCATTTACATATAATATTAATGTGACCCTATAGAGACATAGAATTCAGAATTTATGGTGTTTTAGTGTATTTAGCAATAATAAAAACAAACAAACAAAAATGCACACAACAGAATAGGGGCCTTATGCACCTGGGCTGTGTTAATTGTTGTATAAAAACCAATGGATTTCTGTGTGTGTGTAATATTTAGTTTTAAAATGGTACATGTAAAGAGATGCTAACAGCTTTAGAGCACAAGAAGTTAGAAGTCAAGGTATTTGAGAGACTGAGTGTAGACTCTAAAATGAGGAAGACAGACCATGATCTTTTATGTTGATTTGTACTCAGACTTTGATTTTGCTTTTGCTACCAGTTGGGATTACTGCCTGAGACCTTGGTTCTTTTTGTGAATGCACAAAAGAGTTTAAGATCAACAGAAAATAAAAATAAAGCAAAATGGGGTCTATTGAAAATGCATTTCAAATGAGACACCAGTCAGTCAACAGAGTGTGGGAGACAACATAGTGAGAGCAGCCAATGGCAGAGCTGCTATAGCTCACTGGGAAGTCAAAGAAAAGGTGGCTTTGGAGACAGGTTGTGGGGGTGAGCCCAGGATGAGCTGCAGCTTCCCATTTCTCCCCTGGATGCAAGTATCACTAGGTCCTTTAGAGGATATGTGCCTGTGGGGAAACAAGGGAAGAGAATGGCATGGGATTGCTCCTTGGAGGTAGAATACATGCTATAGAGAGCATGGCCCACAACTCCTGGGTTCTAAAGAGGGATTGTATGTGTGGAGCCTTTCACTTGGATCCAGGGATGATTGACTGATACTATCTTTCTTCTGGGCATGCCCTTACCTATAATCCTATATCATAAAAGGGGAACATGCAAATTGACCCTAACAGTGGAACTACCAGAATGACTATAATGAGGCATACTGACCACCTCTTGGTCCCTTTTCCTGGTCGTCAGGCCCCCATCTCTGATGGCGAATGGGGAACTGGGATGGGTGGCAGGGAAAGCAGGCAGTGCCAGACCAAGGTCCCGGCCATGCTGGTCACCCCACACACAGGAGGCGGCCTGCTGCAGAGTCAGGGCCAGCTAGCAGGCATGAATGCCAACTGTAGGTTCTTTTCCCTGGCCAGCAGGCTCTGATCGCCCATTGGTGAACAGCAACCAGGGGTGGGTAGCAGCAGGGGGTGGGGCTGGCTGTGAGTAGTCAGGAAGATGGCCCTGATTCCAGGCCAGGCCTAGGGACTGTACCTACACATGAATTTCATGCTCCGGGCCTCTGGTGTATTCAGAAAAACCTACAGGGGGTGGGGTCAAAACTAAAATGCAAGTCTAAATATATAAACAACCAGGGGCCGTAGCATCCAAAATGATCGGGCAGACAACCGCACATCAGGCTAGGAAGCTGAGGGAGCGAGTGGGAGCTGTGGGGCCAGAGGACCAAAGAACCAGTCCTACTCTCCCGGCATGGCAGGGTGGGGGCCTCTGAGGACCCTCAAGACATGGAGGCTGTTAGCCTGGAGCATCGTCGGGCTGCTGAGGTGGAGGAGCCTCAGAGAGTGAGGACTGTGAGCGTGGAAGTTCCTGGGGTAGGGACCATGGAGGTGAAGGAGTGATGCTGGTCAGTGGACATGCAAGATTTAATCATACACTGGGCGTCTAGTATTATTATAATTAGTCCAGAGTTCTAGTAAAGTCGCATTGACATTGAGGTCATGTTGTTTTCCTCTGAGTTGGGGCCCAGTACAGGCTGACTCCAAACCTGCCTACCATCAGTCTGCTGGGCCACCCACAGAGAGGAGGTTTGAAGGCAAAGTTGGTCCAACTCTTGCTCAGGACCCCATGGCAGGCCCTGCCCCAGCCACTCATTTAATTTCCTTCAAAACACTTTCAGATTCATTTACAAATGACTGGTAATCAAATGCCATTTACTGGTAGCTACTACAGTTTCAATTGACCTTTGTAGAAAAATAAGTTATCTAAAATGCCCATTCTATCTAATTACAGGCCAACTCTAACCCCCTGTATTGGTTTACAAGATGCAGAATGAATTATTATGTTCCATCCTTTTCCCATGCTTTATATGCCAAGTTATACTTTGTTTAAAAGCACATCAACATTTTCAGTGGTATTCAAAAACTGGTAAATAAAATCTAACTCAAATAATGAGTAAGTATATAAACTGTCAGTAGTTGAATGATTATCCAAAGTGAATTTTTAAAATCAAGGGTACACATGATTAAAAAACACGTTTATTGTCTACGTATAGTAGTAATTTGACTTGCTTTAAATAAGATGTTTTCTTTTCTCTAAAAATATATTACGTTTAAACACATGTGTCTATTTTGAGGAAGTTAGTGCCTATTTAAAAGTCTTTATTTATGGGACTGCCCTAGCAGGTTAGAGGCAATGTGTTAAAGCATTATACTAAATGCTTACAATTACGACATTTGCTCATGCTGTCATCTGTATTTTGGCAGGTGTTTTATCTTTGCCACTGAGTTGTTAATAGAGATTTGAAGAGCTAGGTTTTAAAGATGAAAAATTGGTGTATTTCCCAAAATTGATAAACATTCTGAATCCAAATTGATCACTCATATTATTAAAACTGTGGGTTTTCCTTAATGTTGATTCATCTATGGCTAGTATAGGCATTGCTTTAATACATTAAAATTATTTTTGTGACACAATTTTTATAAAGCCATTTACCCAGCTTTTACGTTTTGCATTCATAACTTTTTATATAAGATTTAATAATTCCATATTTTTTATATCTTGTGCCCAATACAGTGCCCTTGGGTGGTAATGGAGCTACTTTCACTTGTACAGATATTTTTCTATGATAAAAGAAGAATAGTGTAGAATCAATTTTGCTGAACTTGTTGTAATACTAAACTAAAAATACAGAGCACCCAGGATATTTGATTCTGACAGACCTAGACTGAATCAATTGAACCTGTATTTCCCCTGTGTGTGGTTATGTGCAGGTAGGGCCTGCTGCGAATATTTATGCAGATTTGAATACATGTCACACTTATGGATTAAAAGACAAGGCAGGGAATTGGGCAAATACAAGATCTGTAAAAAAAAAAAAAAAATTTTTTTTTTTTTTCTATTTCAAGCCACTTATGAGCCCCCTTGCTATGCTCCAAGCACTTTACATGGAGCAAAAAGTGCTGGATATAGAGACACATTTCCAACTCCATGCCTCTTAATAACATAATAAAGTGAGATTACATGGTACCAGGAATTTTGTTGTTTTTATCATTCAGTGGTACTGAATATGTTTTAGATGCTTGACAAGGCCTTAATTCTGGATGTTGCTGCCCTTCCCCCGTAATTAGCTCAACTGCTTCAGTTCTTATAAGGCCACTTTACAATCCAGAGGCAATTACTTTGAGTCAGAACTAAAGGCATTGTGGACACCCCCACTTTACCTCAGTTCTTGTTTGATCTCCATTGAGGAAGGATCTCACCAAACCTTTTTTGACCCTAATTCTAACCCAATTATTTTTGAAGCTCCAATTGATTTTTAAAGCTTGATCAAGTGATCAAGTCTATGGCAAAAAGGATTCATTTCTAGCAGGTATCTTTATGCTTCATTTACCTTAGTGACTGCTGAAACTTCTTACCCCATTCCAAGCAGTCAATTAGCATCCTACTCTGCTACAAAAATAAAATTGTATTGATGTATAGTGTAGGCTCTCCCAACTTCTAACCCATCATTTGTAAACTCACCTATAATATCTTAAATAACCTTGATCACTTTCTCCCTTCTCACCCAGTTTCAGAAGTATACCTAATCACCTTTGTAAGGAAAAGATCACCTGTCAACAGCTCTTTCACTTACATCACCTTGGAGACCTAACTAATTGGTTTAATTTTCAGTCTTGTATCTTAGATCTTTCCTTCTACCTTAGTTCTTTCACCATACTTGCAGACATGCTTAAGTTTTAACCCAAATTAAAATCAAATAAGTAAATATATACATACAAGAAAAAAAAAATTTTGCCCTGTTCCTGTTATCCACAGACTTTCCAATATTCTCTTCTCTCTCTGTTCTCTTTATCTGTCAAATTTAATGAAAGAATAATTGCCTCTCTTTTCTCCTTTCCCATTTACTTCCCAATGCAGTAAGACTTTTCATCCCACTAGTCTTTTGGAATTTTTCGGATAAAGTATCAGATGATGTAATTTTTAATCTAGAGGTTATTTGTACTTATCACACTTAACTTCTATTTTGTTCATATCAAGAAACAGTGTCTATAATGGAGGTCTTTGCTGAGTTACTTCCTCCTCATACTACTTCTCACTTTCTTAGTTTGTTATTTTTTAACTATCTGCTCCATAATATTTTGTATTCTCCAACATTTAATTCTCTGATATTAATGCTCTATTGCTTTAAAAGGACTTTTAGGGAAATCTTATTTATGCTCATGATTTCAATTATCAGCTATATTCTTGGTCTCTGAAACTTTCACATACTTACCAAATATTCAATAAATGGCAGCTAGAGTTGACAAACTTTGGCTCTTCCTGCCAAATTAAGGGCTCTTCCATCAAACCTGCAACTGACTTAGCTGAAATTTTGCATTAAAATATATAGCTTCATGATTAAATATCATAATAAGGTCTTTAAAAGTAAGAAGTGGAAGGTTCTCTTAAAATATAGAATAAGAATGAATTCTCTCTGATGGGAATTTTTGGGTATTCATTTCTTGGGATACATACTTTAACTATTTTACATTCAAAAGGAACATAATGAGACAAATTTGCTAGACCTTGGGTTTAATCCATAAGCTACCAACTGAAGACATTGTCCCTGCTTTTCTACCTTTTGAGCCTATTAGGGAGACCAATTAAATCAAGTATTAATTACAAGATTCAGTATTAATTACAAGATTCAGTAATAAGGGTAGTATCAGCACTTGAGTGGGAGTGATGGGAGCAATAAGGAGAGGATGAATACAGTTGAGTAGTGTAGGTAAGGGGAACAGTATTAAACATCTGAACTCTGCTTTACCAGGAAGAGCCAAAGTTAGTCATTTATTGAACATTTGCTAAGTATGTGAATGACATTGAGATAAGAACTTTGTGTACCCTATTTCATTAAATCTTAACAAAATCTCCCGGAGATACATGCTCTCACTTCCCATCACATAGATGAGGAAGCTGAGGTGCAGAGGTTAAATAATATGCCTAAGATTATATCTCTAGGAGGCACTAAGCCTTGAGCCAATGTCTGACTCCAAAATATATGCTCTGACCTATAAACCCAGAGAAGGGTCAGGTCTCTAAGCTGGGGGAACATGTGCGAAGGCATGGACATGAGAGCACATAGGTATATTAATGGGATTTTAAGAAGGCCATTATAATTGGACCTTAGTTTGGAAATGAGGAGGGACAGGAGATGTAGATGGATAGAACCATGAAGGACCTAGTTTGCCTTCTATGCTAATACACTTATTATTTAGCCTGAAGAGAGGGAGGGGATTGTTAAAGTATAGTGAGAAAAAGAGTGCACATTTGCATTTTGAACATTTGTTTCTAGAACTGTGTAGAATATAATAGGTCTGGGATGGGGAAATACTGAGGCTAGCATCAGAGAGCTATTTAAATAGGGGTGGTTCAATGGAGAAATAAGGAATGTCTCATTCACACAGCTGGCATTGCATTTAGGAATTATTAAATAGGCTGAGTCCACCAAAAATTTCTATGGCTAAAAAAAGAGAAGAATCCAGCATGACTCTTGGGCCTAGGCCTAGTTGACTGATAGATAAAAGAAAATATTTTAGATAGGTGAGATTTTATGAGAGGGGTAGGAAGAGGGAAAATTTATTTTTGGACACGTTGACTTTGCTGTAACTGTACTAGGTCCAAGTTTTTCCTATCAATAGATCTTAGGGAGAAAGGTGGGACCTGGGTAAATAAAAGTGTGTAGGTAGTTAAATCCATGAATATGAGTAAATAGCAGGGAAGGGGAGGCAGTGCTGACTATGAAGCATTTGGGAACACTAATATTTATTGTGAATCACGGAATAGATTTCAATAAAGAAAGGAAGCTGAGATGGGTGAACAGAGCAGTAGAAGGAAATTCAGAATCCAAAGATCTAGAGGCCAAGGCACAGGCACAAGGATGGAGCTGCCCACTGGCTCAAGAGCTGTAGAGAAGGTGAGATAGAAAGTGAACCATACAGATTAAAATTTTCGCAAAGGATTGTTGGTGGCTTTGGCAAGAGCTGTTGTAGTAAAGCTGAGGTGGAGAGATGGGTGCTAGGGGGCAGAGATTTAGGAATGAAACGGAAGTAAAAAATGCTTTTAGGTTATTATTTTATATTTCTAGGGACAAGAGAGACAATATGAGGGATTTGTTAAATTTGGTAAATAATTTACGTGTTTTTAAATGTTTAAAAACGGAAGCAAAAGCAAAACTTAAATGGAATAGTGGCATGATAAGCAACTAGGAAAGTACTTGAGATTGATGGGTGAGGAGGCAAAAATAGAAACCATCATCAGGTAAATGAATTCATTAATGAAGAGGAGAAATGGGGGTGAAAGGGTAGAGAAGTGTGGATTGTTGGGGTTGCAGTTCAATTTTAAGGTTAGGATTATTAGAAGCTTCTGGCTTCTCATCTGGCATCACTGATGGACTCAATCTGAATTAGGAAATAAGAAGAGGGGGCTGCTTTGGAGAGTACAGAATAAGCTCCTGCAGAAGGAGAGAGATTTAAGAGCTGTTACAGCGGAGAAAAACTTCACATGGAACATGTGTAAAAAGATTGAAGATTCCCCAAGTGGCCGGGGACTGTGACACTTTTCTGTTATTCCTCAGGTAGCAACACACATTTTCCTAGAAATTGTAAGACTGATTCCTGTCCTTTACTGCCCTTCCAGAGTACTTTGCTCATACAGGGAGGATCACATTTACATTATCTTGTGTGATAAAAAGTGCATATCATCCCCCCAAGTCAGAATTGGAAGCTTTAAAAAAAATTCATACACTTCTTCCTGGTCCGAACCCTGAATCCAAATACCCTATCAGAATGTTTCAGATCAAGTAACTCTCAATAAATGTTTGCTGCCTTTGCCGAATCCGGTTTGGCTCAGTGGTCCCAGGTTCGATTCCGGTCAAGGGCATGTACCATTGGTTGCGGGCACATCCCTGGTTGGGGGTGTGCAGGAGGCAGTTGGTCAATGTTTCTCTCTCATCGATGTTTCTAGCTCTCTGTCTCTCTCCCTTCCTCTGTGTAAAAAAATCAACAAAATATATTTTAAAAAATAAATAAAATAATAATTTCGACTGCTTAACATTAAAAAAAAAATGTTTGCTGCCTTTTTAAAAATCCTGGGCCATATATTGAACCTTCTCTGCACTCACATGTTGGGAGTGCTCAGGACTGTGTAAGAGATGGTTAGGTTGGTGATTGGTTTTCACAGAGATTGTAGAATCCAATAGTTTTTGCTTTTAATATAAAAATAATTTCCCATTTTATTTTTAATTTATTTGTAACTCTGGCATCACTGATGATTGTATTAATACCTTTCTATCTGATTTTGATGTTTGTAAGCATATCATTTTTCAGAATTTTCTTACTCATGTTAATATTTGTGTTCTATTTCAAACCTTTTCTTCCTTTTGCTGTTTCATCAGAAGATAGGAGGCAAATGAGAGAAAACCATTGGTTATGCTTATATGCATGCATGCAAGTCCTTCAGTTGATCTCTTACCTGATCCATGCAATACTCTCAGCCTTCCTCAAATTACAGAACTGACTGTAACTTGACAGTCAGTTTGATGCTTCTCTGCATCTGTATCTATCTTTTTGTTCATTAGGTTACAATGTTCTTTATTATCCATAAATGAGTGAGATCATGTGGTATTTTTCTTTCACTGCCTGGCTTATTTCACTTAGCATAATGCTCTCCAGTTTCATCCATGCTACTGCAAATGGTAAGAATTCCTTCTGTTTTATAGTAGTGCACTATTTTATTGTGTAGAGGTACCATAGTTTTCTAATCCACTCATCTCCTTAGGGGCACTTAAGCTGTTTCCAAATCTTAGCTATTGTTAATTGTGCTGCTATGAACATTGGGGTGCATATATGATTTCTGACCAGTGTTTCTGTTTTCTTAGAATATATTCTGACAAGTGGTTTTACTGGATCAAATGGCAGTTCCATTTGTAAATTTTTGAGGAAACGCCATACTGTTTCTCACAATGGCTGCAACAGTCTGCATTTCCATCAGCAGTAAAGTATGCCTCCTTTTTCTCCACATCCTCTACAGCACTTGTCATTTGTTGATTTGTTGATGATAGCTATTCTGACAGGTGTGAGGTAGTACCTTATTGTTTTGATTTGCATCTCTCAGATGATTAGTGACTTTGAGCATGTTTTCATATATCTTGGCTTTCTGAATGTCCTCTTTTGAAAAGTATCTAGTTAGGTCCTTTGACCATTTTTTCATTGGGTTATCTTTGTTTTGTTAAATTGTATGAGTTCCCTTTAAATTTTGGAGATTAAACCTTTATTGAAAATAACATTGGCAAATATGTTCTCCCATGCAGTGGGTTTTCATGTTGTTTTGTTGATGATTTCTCTTGCTGTGCAGAAGCTTTTTATTTTAATGTAGTCCCATTTGTTTATTTTCCCTGTAGTCTCTCTTGTCCTAGGATCTGTGTCTGTAAAGATATTGTCACCACATATGTCTGCAATTTTCATGTCTATGGAGTCTTGTAGGATTTTTATGATTTCCTACTTTACGTTCAAGTCCTTTAGCCATTTTGAGTTTGTTTTTGTGTAAGTTGGTTGATCTAGTTTCATTTTTTGCATGTTTCTGACCAAATTTTTCAGCACAATTTGTAAAAGAGGGTGTTTTGACTCCATGGTATTCCCTTGCCTCTTCTGTCAAATATTAATTGAGTATACTAACTTGGGTCCATTTATGGGTCCTCTATTCTGTTTCATTGGTCTATATGTCTGTTCTTGTGCCAGAACCAGACAGTTTTGAGAACTGTGGCTTGGTAATTTAGTTTGATGTCTGTATTGTGATCCCTCCAACTTTGTTCTTCTTAGGATAGCCTTGGCTATTTGGGGTCCTTTTTGTTCCAGATGAATTTTTGGAGCATTTGTTCTAGATCTTTGAAAAATTTCATTGGCATTTAATAGGTATTGTATTGAACCAATAGATTGCGTTAGGTAGTATGGACATTTTAATAATGTTCATTCTACCAATCCATGAACCTGGTATATTCTTCCACTTGTTTATGTCTTCCTCTATCTCTTTTTTCAGCATCCTATCATTTTCTAAGTATAGGTCTTTTACATCATTGGTTAAGTGTATTCCTAGGTATCTTAAATTTTTTTTGGTGCAATTGTAAATGGGATTTTTTTTTTTCATTTCTCTTTCTGTGAGTTCATTATCAGTGTATAAAAAGGCCATAGTTATCTGGACATTAATTTTGTATCCTAATACATTGCCAAATTCATTTATTAGGTCTAGTAGTTTTTTGATAGAGTCTTTGTGGTTTTCTATGTATAATATTCTCTCATCTGCCAATAAGAAGAGTTTTACTTCTTCTTTTACAATTTGGATCTCTTTTATTTATTCTTCTTGCCTGATTGCTATGGCAAGTACCTCTAATACTATCTTGAACAGGAATGGTAAAAGTGGGCATCCTTGTCTTGTTCCTGTTCTTAGGGGAGATGAGTTTAGTTTTTGCCCATTGAGTATGATGTTGGCTGTAGGTTTGTCATATGGAGATTTTATTATGTTGAGTTATGATCCCTCTATTCCCACTTTGCTAAGAGTTTTTGTCAAGAAAGGGTGTTGGATACTGTCAAATGATTTTTCTGCATCAATTGTATGATTTATGATTAAATGATTTTTGTCTCTCACTTGGTATATGTGATGTGTCACATTTATTGATTTGCAGATATTGTACTATCCTTGCATTTCCAGAACGAATCCCACTTGGTCATGGTGTATGATCTTTCTAATGTATTGCTGAATCTGATTTACTAGAATTTTGTTGAGGATTTAGGAATCTATTTAACCAAGGATATTGGCCTGTAGTGTTTTTTTGTTGTGTCTTTATCTGGTTTTGTGATTAGGGTAATGCTGGCTTCATAGGAAGAACTTGAAAGTGTGCCTTCTTCTTGAATTTTTTGGAATAGTCTGATAAGGATAGGTTTTAGTTATTCCTTGGATACTTGGTAGAACTCCCTTGTAAAGCCTTCCAGAACAGAGCTTTTGTTTGCTGGAAGATTTTTTTAAAATAAATTGTTATTGTTCAGCTTATTATAGTTGTTCCTCTTTTTTCCTCCATAGCTCCCTTTCACCTAGTTCCCACCTCACAGCCAGGCCTTACACCCCCCATTGTCCTTTTCCATAGGTGTATGATTTTTTCCAGTCACCTCCTGCTCCCCCCACACTCCCTTCCCACAGAGAATTGTCAATCCACTTCCTTTCTATGTCCCTGATTCTATTATATTCACCAGTTAATTGTTTGTCTGATTTTTTCACTTGATTTTTAGATTCACTTGTTGATAATATGTATTTATAGTTACTTTGTTGTTCACAGTTTTTGTCTTTACCTTTTTCTTCTTCCTCTTATTAAATAATACCCTTCAGCATCTCATGTAATACTGGCTTGGTGGTGATGAACTCCTTTAGCTTTTTCTTATCTGTGAAGGTCTTTATCTTACCTTCAATTCTAAATGATAACTTTACTGGGTAGAGTAATCTTGGTCATAGTTTCTTGATATTCATCACTTTGAATATTTTTTGCCACTTTCTTCTGGCTTGCATAGTTTCTATTGAAAAATCAGCTGACAGTGGTATGGGTATTCCTTTATAGGTAACTAGCTGTTTTTCTCTTGCTGATTTTAATATTCTCTCTTTGTCTTTTGCCCTTGGCATCTTAATTATGATGTGTTTTGATGTGGTCCTCTTTGGATTTCTTTTGTTTAGGGTTCTGTTCACATCCTAGACTTGTAAGTCTATTTCTTTCACCAGGTAGGGGCATTTTTCTGTCATTATTTCTTCAAATAGGTTTTCAATATCTTGTTTTCTCTCTTCTTCTGGTACCCCTATAATTCGGATGTTGGTACACTTGAAGTTCTCCCAGAGGCTCTTTGCACTATCTTTATATTTTTGGGTCCTTTTTCCATTTTGCTTTTCTGGTTGGGTATTTTTTGCTTCTTTGTATTTCAAATCTTTGACTTAATTCTTGGGATCCTTTGGTCTGCTTTTGGATCTCGGTATATTATTCTTTATTTCATTCAGTGTATGCTTCATTTCTAATTGGTCCTTTTTCATATCCTTGAGGGTCTCACTGTATTTCTCAGAGGTTTCTAGAAGAATCTTGAGTAACCTTATAACCATGGTTTTAAACTCTATATCTAGTAGTTTGCTTTTCTCCATTTCTTTCATTTGTGACCTGTTTCTTTGTCTCTGCATTTTGGCTGCTTCCCTGTGTTGATAGAGTTCTGGATGTTCTATAGGGCCTACTGGCTCAGTCTCCCTAATTACCTGAGGTGGACATGCTTGGTGTACCCTTTTGTAGGTTGTGTTCACAGTCTTGTTATAGTTAAGCCTTGATTGCTGTTGGTATCACTTGATTGCTGTTGGTATCACTGACCTCCAGGCCATTTGGCTGAGGGTACTAGTTGTGTCTACAAGAGGGAACCTTCTGTGCCGGAAACACTGTTATGGGGCAGGGCTTGCTTCAGTGAGGCTTTGGTGGTCTTCGAGTCTGCCCCCTGATGTGTCTCTTATGGATGTAGAGAGTTGTATCTGGATGGTCTCACTCTGACCACTGGGTACACTGGCTGTTGGATCTCCAAGGAGGTGCAAAGTCAGTCACTGCCTGAGGTCACCCAACAGGAGCTACAGAGAGATCTGAAGATTCCTCTTCTTTGTTTGGGATTTGGAGGGGCCCAGATGAGGCCCAGCTGTGAAGCAATGCAAGCTGCTGTGGAGCCTTGGGTCTTTCTTTGGAAGCTCTTGGCCTCTCTGACCCAGCTGCAGTTTGTTAGATTGCAAAAGGCAAAGCCATTCATATGCAAAAGCCTCTGCATACAGCTTGGGTGGGGTTGTAAATTGGGTGGAGCAGGGTCTGGGGGAATTACCAGGATGGAGCAAATAGCAATGGCTAGCCATCATTCCTGCCCAGAAGAGGCCCCCCAGGTTTCTGTGTCCTGCAATACAGTGCAGGAACAATGTTCACTATAAGTACCTCTGAGAGAATGAAACCCCTGGATTTTGGCCCAATGCTAGACAGTCCAGTTTCTCTCCATATGATATATGAATCTGGATCCCCAGAATCTTACCCAGAAATGGAATTCAGAGTAGTTGGGAGCATGTATCTCCCAGGAAATTGAAAAAGACAACAGTGTATCCAGTAGCTGGCCCCTTTTGCATGTGCCTCTGTACCTCCACACTTCCACACCTCCACACCTCTTACTGGACTAAACGCCTTTCTCTTTCCTTCTAGTTGTAGAATTTCCACTCAGGCAGGCTTCTGTGGTTATGGATGATATTCATTTTGTCTATAGTTGTAATTTTGATGTGGTTGTACTCAGCAGCAAGTTCAGGTGTTTACCTTTGCCACCATCTTGGTTGTCCCCTTACTGGAAGATTTTTGATTGCTGTTTCAATTCCTTTGGCTGTTATTGACCTATTCAGCTTGTTTTTTGTTCCACTTGGTTGAGTTTTGGGAGCTTGTATTTTTCTAGGAATATGTCCATTTCATCTAGGTTGTCCATTTTGTTGGAATAGAGTTGTTCATAGTATTTTTTTCATAATCATTTGTATTTCATGGGATTGGTTGTTACTTCACCTCTTTCATTTCTGATTTTGTTTATTTGGGTCCTCTCTCTTTAATTCTTGGTACGTCTGGCTTGTTTATTTATTTTTTTTCAAAGAACAGCTCTTGGTTCTGTTGACCTTTTGAATTATTCTTTTGGTCTCTCTTTTACTTATCTCCACTATAATCTTTATTATTTCCTTCCTTTTGCTTATGGTGGGATTTTCTTGTTGCTCTCTTTCTAATTCTTAGAGATATAGGGTTAGGTAATTTATTCCCTTTTTCTTTTTTCTTTTTGCTGTAGGCTTGTAGAGCTATGAAATTCCCTCTTAAGACTGCTTTTATTGTGTCACATAGATTTTGGATTGTTGTGTTTTCATTGTCATTTTTTGCCATGATACTTTTTATTTCTTCTTTGATCTCTCTGGTAATCCAGTCATTGTTTAATAGCATTCTATTTAGTCTCCAAGTGTTTGATTTTTAATTTTTTTATTGTAGTTGATTTCTAGTTCTATGCCATTGTAATCTGAGAATATGCTTGATATGATTTCTATCTTCTTGAACTTGAAGAGACTTTGCCTGTAATCCAATATTTGGTCTATTTTTGAAAATAACCCATATGCACTTGAGAAGAATGTATATTCTGTGGCTTTGTGGTGAAATATTCTGAAGATGTCAATTAATTCCATCTGATCTAGTGTGTCATTTAGGATTGATGTTTCTTTGCTTATTTTTTGTTTAGAGGATTTGTCTAATGGTTATAGTGGGGTATTAAAGTCCCCTACTATGCTGTCAATCTCTCCCTTGATATCCTCCAGAAGTATTTTTATGCATTTGGGTGCTCCTGTATTAGTTGCACATATGTTTATCAGTGTTATTTCTTCTTGTTTGATTTCTCTCTTTAGTATTATGAAGTGGTCTTCATTGTCTCTTGTTATGTCCTTCACTTTGAGATGTAATTTGTCAGATGTATGTATTGCTATCCCAGTTTTTGTTTCCGTTCTATTTGCTTGATAAACCTTTTTCCATCCCTTCATCATTGGTATGTGTGAGTTCTTTTTTCTGAGCTGGGATTCCTATAGACAGCAGATATATGGTTCATGTTTTCTTATACATTCAGCCACCCTATGTCTTTAATTGGGGCATTTAATTCCATTTATATTTAAAGTTATTATTGATAGGTAGTTATTTGTTCCCATTTTTATTCTTTATGACTGTGTTCTGTCTTTGATTTCTATTTCTTATTTTTACAGCAGACCCTTTAGCATTTCTTGAACTGCTGGTTTGGTGGTAATAAACTCCCTTAGTCCTTTTTGTCTGTGAAGCTCCTGATTTCACCCTCAATTTTGATTGATAGCCTTGAAGGATACAGTATTCTTGGGTTCAGATCCTTCCTTTGCATGATTTTGTACATTTCATCCATTCCCTCTGGCCTGATGTGTTTCTTTTGCAAAATCAGTCACTGATCTTATGGGGAATCCTTTATAGGTAATTTTCTGTCTCAATCTGGCCACTTTTAATATTCTTAATTTGTTGGTGGTATTTGCCAATTTAATTATAATGTGCATTGGTATCAGTCTTTTGGGTTTCATTTTGTTTGGGACTCTGTGAGCTTCTTGGATTTGTGTGATTTTTTTCTTATCTATATCAGGGAAGTTTTCTGTCATTATTTCTTCAAAGAGGTTTTCTATTCCTTGCTCAGTTTTCTTTCCTTCTGGCACCCCTATTCTAATATTGTTTTGTTTTATATTGTCCCAAAGTTCCCTTAGGCTCTCCTCCTGCTTTTTAATTTTTATTTATTTTTTAACTAGATGTTTTAACATCACATAATGAAAAGGGACAGGTAGCATTTATTCTCAGGATTTTTGAACATTATCCAGTTCATATTTTACTATGCATCCTAGCAGTTAACTCAATGGGCATATACCAAATGCTATGTTCCTAGAATAATAGCATGTTATGACCCTGAGTTTTAGTCCCAATTTATATACAAGAAAGAAATTGTAAGAATAAACTATTAAAGTTGATATGGATATTTGATAGAGCTTTGAATTTTCGAGAAAATCCAATTAACTACTTAGATAGAATAATTAATAAATGGCTGAAAAATAAAGGACAAGAATTGCAATTTCCCCACAATCTTGCACATTTTAGGTGAAGGATGAGTGATTGCAATTACCTCCCCAACCCTGTTTCATAAGACAAGTGGTAGTTTATTATTTTGAGAAGTGTTTAGTAGAATAAAGCCTTTTACCAGAAATATCTGCTCTTGATTTCAACTGCTTCTTAGCTTTATTTTGAGTGATTTATGGTTTTTAGGTAGAAGGAATACCTGTAATATGCATTTGGAAATTGTTATTCTGTAGTTTCAATAAAATATGGGAGTGAGAAAATGATTTTCAATTGCATATATCTCTTTATACCATTTGCATACCAAATGTCCATTGCATTCTGTATTTTGTAATGGGATAT
The DNA here is from genome assembly GCF_014108245.1 of Pipistrellus kuhlii. NCBI lineage: Eukaryota > Metazoa > Chordata > Mammalia > Chiroptera > Vespertilionidae > Pipistrellus > Pipistrellus kuhlii. The sequence goes on from NW_023425515.1 coordinate 64,378,538, forward strand.
AGCCAGAAAATATTTTTTTTTATTAGCATTCTGACTCCCATCTTAGAGGAAAGATGTGATGTGATCCATCTGATTTACTTTTTATATTAAAGTAGAGTATATCTCATGACATTGCTTGCAAATGCAACCTAAAGATACATATAAACTTCACTAGCGGCCCAGTGTACAAAATTCATGCACAGGCAAGTGTGTGTGTGTCTCTTAGCCCAGCCTGCACCCTCTCCAATCTGGGACACCTCAAGGGATGTTCAACTGACCATTTTGGGCCTAAACAGGCAGTTGGACATCCCTCTCACAATCCAGAACTGCTGGCTCTCAACCACTCACATGTCTTCCTGCTTTATTGTCCCTAACTGCTTCTGCCTGCTGGCCTAATCACCCCATAACCACTCCCCTGCCAGCCTGATCAATGCCTAACTGCTTCTCTGCTAATCTGATTGCTCCTAACTTCTCTCCCCCACAGGCCTGGTCACCCCCAACTGCCCTCCCCTGCATGTCTGTTCACCCCTAACTACCCTGCCCTGCAGGCCTGGTCCCCCCAAACTTCCCTCCCCTACAAGCCTGACCCTCTACTTCCCTCCCCTGCAGGCCTAGCCCCCCCTAAATGTCCTCCCCTATAGGCCTGGTTGCTCCTAATTGCACTCTCCTAAAGGTATGGCCACCCCTAACTATCCTCCCCTGCTGGCCTGATTGCCTCTAACTGCTCTCCCCTACTGGCCTGGTTGTCCCCAACTGCCCCCCTCTACAGTTTTGGTCTCCTCCAACTTTCCTCCACTTTAGGCCTGGGTCCCTCCCAAAGTGTCCTCCCCTGCAGGCCTGATCACGCACAACTGCCCTCCCCAGCTGGCCATCTTGTGGCAGTCATTTTTTGTCTACATGGGGGCGTCCATCTTTGACCACATGCAGGTGGTCATCTTGTGTGCTAGAGTGATGGTTAATTTGCATATTGCCTCTTTATTACTTAGGATATGGGTTCAGCAAGTTCTGTTTGGAGGCAGTACATAGAAGTTGAAACTGAATATAATATTAGGTTTGATTTTCTGTTCAAAAACTTTCCATGGTAAGAATAAGAATTTTCTACATACATTGGTGAGCAGCAATGATGACTTCAAAGCTTCTGATGCCAAAATACTATACCTGCATGATCCAACATAGGTTGCTGAATTAATTTCCAATACTCTTGGTAATATATACTTTGTATTTCTGGGAATGAATAAGGAAAAGCTACAATGGTATCTACCATCAAGTTCATAACTTGTTTCACTTTTTAATCTGGCCTGCCTATTCTCTGTAACTGTACTGCTTACTTAAGGGGACAATTGACACATTGCTCTTTTATCATAAGGATTTTTAATATCCCCCTAAGACCTTACCCTATAGAACTCTATAATGAAATGAAACTATTTTATTTTTCTTTTCCAGTTAAAACTCAGCTAATACTTACTACAATTAAATCTGCAGACTACAACAATTGCAATGATACAATTCTCATACCATGCTTATCCACTAATGTGGAGGCACTGAGCCTGAAAGAATTGTTTGTAGAGTGGAAATTCAGAGATAACCAAATTTTCGTTTTTGATGGAGAAAAAAATAAAACCAAGCACTTCAGAAAATTTTCAAGTGCACACATCATACCAAAGGCACTACTAAAAGGCAATGCCTCTTTGATTATACACAAGAGCCAAGCTGTCCCAGGAAACTACAGTTGTGAAATAATGGAATTATCGAGAGGAGTTATAACCACCATAGTACTAAAATATCATGATGGTAAGAATTTCATAATTTTCCCTTTTATTTGTCCTGAAGTAATCCTATTAGAAATGTGGCACAATGGGGCTAGGATCTCCTTTGAATCAAAAAGTAGGTTATGACTAATAAATGTTTATATAACATTTAGCAGCTTTAAGATAATTTGTTTTACATGTTCTTCTACTTTTCATAATAAATCTTTGCTGTGCTATTTGGGTATTGTCATGTTCTCAAACTTTTAAGAACTATTCTTCTGGTGTAGAGGTCCAGGTATCACTTAACCTGCATTTCTGTTTGCTGCTATCAAAAGTGATATCTTTCATGTGATTAATTTTCCATGATCTTTCCAATGATGTACCATTTTTTATTATCTGCACTTTGGTCAAGGGCTGACAAATCCCAGCCATGTTCTAGCAAGAAAGGATAGATTAGAAGGAGAATCACAAAATCCAAAATCAGGTCATAATGAGGTTTCCTGCTTTAGTACTTGTTCTTTTTGTTGGTCAACATAAAGGAGAGGTAGGTATCCAATAGAATTAATTTAAATTCAGCCTTGGTTATAGGGCCATGACTGTGCCCTTTCTTCACAGACTTGGGTGGTAAGTTGCATAAAGCAGTAAAGCTAGCTGAGGTAAACAATCTGCTTTCTTTTCTAGTCCTTACCATGACAGCTGATTATTCTAACCATATACAGGTGCATACTGATGTTCTATTTTGAAAGCTCTATGTAGAACCAATAGACACATTACTGCTCTCAGAATTAGACAAGCCTTTGAGAGCCTCTGCTTTAGATGAGATCAGACCATTCAGTTGAACCAACTATTTGCCTTCTTTTCTTCTAGCATTTCCAATTATGAAATGTCTATTACCAGACTGGGAATGCAGTGTTAATTCTGATGGAGTATTTTGACATTGCTTAGAATTAGGAACCAGGACATATAATTCTGCAACTTAACTGTTTGCCTCCATTGAACTTGACAAGTTACTTCACTGGGTCCAAGATATGTCATCTCTACATGGGGATGAAAAGAGATTCCTGATTTTACGTATTCTCCAGTCTAATAAGCATCATGAGATCCCTTGTGTACCAGTCCTTTGTAAACCAAAGTACTTTACAAATGTTATTTAATATAAAATAATTCGCCATTTTCCATTTTATATTTAATTATTTGTATTGGCATCAATGATGGTTGTATTAATACCTTTCTATCTGATTAGGACTTCTATTAGAACATCTTATTTTTCAGAATTTTATTACTCATGTCAGTTATTTGTATTCTTTATTTAGGGTTTTAAACCTTTTCTTCCCTTTGCTGTTCCATCAGAAAGCAGTAGGCAAAAGAGAGAACAAATTAGATAATTTTATTACTAATAGAGTTTAAATAAGTATTTATAGAAGATAAGGTTGTGGTCAACAGTTGGTAGAGTGACATTTTTGGACTACCCTTATTTATTAATTATATGCAAGAGTTATTCAAGTTATGGCTTATCCAGGTGAATTTTATTTGAATTTAATTAACAGCACTAATTCTATTTAAGTGCTTCAGCTTTTCATTTTTGTATATTACAACAAATAATGCAGTACAATTAGTACTTCCTGTATTCTGTAGGAAATCAATTCTTTAAGCATAAGTTATGAAACTGTCCAAGAAGCATGCTACCATCATAGTAAGGCCATCTTGGCTTTTAAATAACCTTGAGAGAAAAGAAACACATATAGGCAATCAGTAACACTAAAATGAATTAATGAATATATGCAATTGGACGACATCCTTAGGGAAATAAAATGTAATTGTTCAATCCCTCTCTTCCACCAGGGTGAAATCCATTGCAGAACAAAGTTTATTTCTCTCTCTATGGACAAGAGTAATTTGTATTACTGTCTGAGTTCTACAGCTTATACAACACAGTGAAAGGCACAGGCCCCTACAAAACCAGATATTCCCAAAGAATTTGTCAGACAATGTCCAGATCCCCACTGAAAGGACACTAGTTAATCCTCTTGTCAACTTCAAAACTGTGCACTTTATTTTCTGACTCTCCTCTTTTCTAATTCCAACATCTCAACTACTTTCTTCTCTCCTATTTGTGCACCTTTGCCCCCTCCCCTTAATGCTTCTGTCCCAGGGGAAATGATTCAGAACTCCAAGATGTTGAAAAACTCAATTGGAAGTTTAGGTTTTGCCTGAGGCTTCCTACTATTGGGATTGCTAGAAATGTAGAGAACTGGGAATAAGGGATCTTGTGAACCACAAGCTTGGTTAAGACTGCATGTTCCCAGAAACTTAACAATTTGCACCTCCCAGTCAGAGAAGGTTTAGATCATTGCATAAAAATGCTGTTTTGCCCAGTTTTTAGAGTTTTACCTGCATATGTGTGGCACAGCATTGCTAAGAGGGCACTTGTCCATGTAGTTGCTCCTTCGATGCTTACCACAACTCTGTGAAGTAGTTCTGTGTTGATTTCTGATCCTCTTAGTAGCAGAGAGTAAACCAAAGCACAGAAAAGTTTCATGAATTGCTTAAGGTCACATCCTGACAAGGGACATGTAGCATTTTTTCTCAGGTTTTCTGAACATTGTTTAGTTCCTATTTCAGTATGCATCCTAGCATTCAACTCAATGAGAATTTATCAAATACTATGTTCATCCTATCTAATAAAAGAGTAATATGCAAATTAAACATCACTCCACTCAAGCCAAGCCCACCAGCCATGCCCACCATTCAATCAGAGCGAGTATGCAAATTAACCCAAACCAAGATGGCTGCAGCCACAGAGAGTAGTTGAGAGGCTTGGGTTTCCCTACAACAGAAGCCAAGCTTTCCACCTGCCCTTACTGGCCTAGGCCTCCACTTAAGGTTTTGATTATAGAAGATACATGAAACCAAACAAAAATGTTGGCAGCTGGTGTGAGCAGGGGGCTTTGCTCTGTTCCAGGCTACATAGTTTCAACTGTAGAAGGTAAATAAATTCCAGATACCAGGGCCTCTACTTGGGTCACCAGGGGGTGTGGTTGGCCTGCAAACCACCACAGGCCCTGGGCTCAGGCTGCCCCACACCCTAAGGGAACCCCTACCCTTCAGGGCAAACCAGCTAGCCCCCACCCTTGCACCAGGCCTCTCTCTATCCCATCTAATAAAAGAGTAATATGAAGATTGACCATCACTCCAACATACAATATAGTTGCCCCCATATGGTCAAAGATCCTGCCCCTTTGTGGACACAAAATGGCCACAACAAGATGGCCAGCAGGGGAGGACAGTTGGGAGGGGCCAGGCCTACAAAGGAGGGCAGTTGAAAGGGACCAGATCTGCAAGGAAGGGCAGTTGGAGACAATCAACCCTGTAGGCGAGGGCAGTTAGGGGTGGCCAGCTGGTAGAGGAGGGAAGTTGGGGGCAAACAGGCTGGCAGGGGATCAGTTAGACATCAATCAGACTGGCATGGGAGTGGTTAGGGGGTAATCAGGCTGGCAGGTAGAAGCATTTAGAGGCAATCAGGAAGACAGGCAGTTGAGCAGTTGGGAGCCAGCAATCCTGGATTGTGAGACGGATATCCAACCTATCCCGGGCCTAAATGGGCAGTTGGAGATTCCTCAAGTGGTCTCAGATTGGAGAGGGTGCAGGCTGGGCTGAGGGACACCCCCCCCCCCATGCACAAATTTCATGCACCGGGCCTCTAGTGTTATATAAAAGAATTTAATCTGTTGAGACTGGATTTTATTTTCAGTCAAGACAATTCCCTTGATATCTATTCATACAACAGCATCATGTAGCAATCTCTTTTTATCTTCTCTCCCTCTCTCTCTCTCTCTCTCTCTCTCTCTCTCTCTCTCTCTCTCTCTCTCTCTCTCTCTCTTGCTATCTCTATCTCTCTTTCTCAGTAATATTCAATGCTATTATTATGTCACACCTTGTTGAACTGTCCACATGATACAACACATTTTGGTTATTTCAGTTGTTTTGTGCTATTGCTCATGACATTTCTATGATATACAGTTTTGTTGGTTTTTTATTTTTTTTTTTTTTTTTTTTTTTTTTTTTTTTTGTGTGTGTGTGTGTGTGTGTGTGTACATAGCCTTCATTCACCTGGATAAATGCATAGAAAAGTACAACTCCTGGATTGTATGTATGTATAGGCTTAGATTCTGAAGAAACTACCAAACTGTATTCCAGAGTGGTTGTATTATACCATTTTACATTCCCATCAGCAACATATGAATGATGTAATTCCCCACATCCTTGCCAATATCTGGAGTTGTCATAGTTTTCCCGATTTTTTAAGGTAAAAAAGGAAACTCCTGTGCCCGAAATGGTTAATTGAAGCAGTGTTCTTGCAAATTTATTTTGATGAATTTACCCATCATGGTGAAACCTGGGTATTTAGGCACTGGAATCCATTTTTACTATGTTGTGTTTTTGTTTTTTTCAAATATAGACATAAATGAAAACTAGAAATTGCTTACTAGAGCATTCTACCTAGTAGAATGTGGATTAATGGTGGCCCATCTTTGTTCCCATTTGGGGTGTGTGTGAAGGAGTATCAAGATCCAGTTTGAGTCATACATATTTAAGATCCTTAATTCATTGTATCTCCATTTTTCCCCCAATATTAAGGAGGGGTTCATAATTCTTCATATAATCATTATAAGGGTTGAGAAGTCAATGTTTTAAAACCAAATAATAAAGTGAGTAGAAGAAAAGAAGTTGATTAAAAATAGTCATTAGATTATAGAGCTTTGACTAGATCCTTCAGGCATATGGAAACGTAAGCATAATTCAGAACTTTTTTTTATATAGGATTTTAGGCTGAATGGAAATGGGCTTTCTTTGGTATAGGAAGATGTTCAGTAATTCAGTTGGAAATTAAAGTGGCATTGATTCTGGGTACTTGAAAATTCAGTCTCTTGGTGGATCTGCAACCAAGAGAGCATCAAAAAAACCTGTTTTCTATTCACTCACTAAACTGTCCTATGACTATTTCAACCACCAATAGTAAACCTACTGAGTCTCTGCCATGTACAGGGCAAAATGCTGGAATCTAGGAAGCTACTCTCTCAAAGATAAGAAATAATAGCGTTATATTCTGGGGATGATTGTGAATATTTACCAGAGTTGAGCATTATAAGCTTAACCCAAGAAATGTGTGATTGCATTGGAGTGAGAAAGCCCACAAGGATCCTCATATACAGATGCAGCGGAGGATTTGAAAGGGATAATTTCAGAGCAACATCAGTGCTTACCTTATGCACATTCAGAGTGTTCCTCTCCCAGCATGTCCTCCAGTATAGGCAAACTCTGAAATGCTTTCAGTGCATATACCTGGCTTTATTGTTACAAAAGGAATTTCATAGATAAAAATATGGCCTTAAGCATTGATCAGATGGAATTAAACATAATTTTTAAAAGTTCTCAGAAAATTTCACTGGAAGTCTTAATATCACAATTTCCTTTCTAGAGGATGGGTAGCTGCATTTTCATTGTTTGGGTAACACGTGTTCCATTTGATAGAAGCTTCCTTACTACCTAAAGCTTTTCATGTTACTTTTTGTCAATAGTCATTTTAGGAATAGTTATTTATGAATTCATCAGAAAATCTAAGGCTCACATCTGTCTTAGGTCACGGTAAAATCAAGTGTAAGGTACCCAGTTGCATTAGTTCCTCACTTTTGTCCCCTGAGTCAGTCTTTACAGGAAGACAACTCTTGCTTTACGGTAAATTCTTAGCACATTATACATACAGGTAATCACTATAGGAGGGCATAATACTAACTGTAGTTAATGTTCACAGAGCACTTTAAGGGGGACAAGCTTTGTTTTTAGATCTTTGCATATTTTAACTTTGTTAACAGTTAACTACAGTCCTTCAAGGTGTCATTACTTGTATACATGTAGCAAATGAAGAACTGAAAAGTGTGAGTCTATCCAAGATCACAAAGATTGTGAGTTAGAATTGTGTTTCAAACCCAGGCAGTGTGGCTCTAGAGCCCTTTTCTCAGCTCCTAGGGTATACTACCTTCTTCCATAAATCACAGCTTAGGGAAAATAAATAACTTTTTTCATTAATATTTGTTATTTAATTAAATATATTTGTAATTATTTATGTATTTACATAAGCCATGGTTTTAATTCATTATTTTAATTTTCCATCTCCACAATAAAAAACATTGTTAACCATTAACTGACTGGCCATAAATTTATGATAATTAATATTAATCATGATTTTTGTGTGTTTTTTTTTCCTTCCCAGTTTTATGGTTGTCTTCAAATGAACATACGCTTATTATTATTTTCCCAATGCTGGCTGTGCTTATGTTCTGGGGAAATGGTATTGTCAGTAAGTAGGTATTTCTATTTTCATTTATGTTTTAGTGATGAAATTGTCATGTGAAGGAGGCAATATTGGTGAAATATTCTATTTAAGTTGTATTAGGAAACGTGATAATGTTATAAATAAAAATATACCAAAAAAAAGTGTCAGTGTAGTAAGTGGATGCTACAAGGACAAACTCCCAGGACCATACTGGAATGACAACTAAAATACATAATAAATTTCTGAATAATCAACAGAAGACTCACTGGAAAGAAACCAGATAAATGAGGATGGAAAATGGAGACCTCATAGAGACTGGTAGGAGGGGTGGAGTCATGAAAGGATTGGTTGGGCTCCCACAGACTGCAACTGGAGTTATGGAGAGATATTTCAACTGTGGGATTTGCTACTAAGAACTCTGGGGTCTAAACTCCAAGCTTGGCACTCCAGCAGAGAACACCAGAACTGAGAAAGGGTATCCACATAACATATGGTTGTGAAAAGCAGCAGGGTAGCTGTCTTCCAGGGAGAAATGGCTGGAAATGCAGGTACCTTATTAAAGGGCCAATGCACAAAGTTCTCTGTGGAGCAACTCACCTTATGCTCTGGCAGAGGGTGGACAGAGTGGACTGGAACTGTGTAAGCAAAACTGATTATCAGGAGCTCTGGGGTTAGAACTCAGGAGGCAGACACCTCAGTTTCTGGCACTGAGTCATTCCCTCATGCTGCAGAAGTCATCTTTCTCATGCAGACATTTCTTATATAGGCAGCTGTGCCTGTGGAGAAGATAGTTGACCCACCCTATTGGAAAACACCTCACCTCATGGTTCAGAGTTTCTGAGGCCATTTTTGAGCATAATAATTAGCTTCCTGGTAGAAGCAATTGGCCCACCATGCTTAAAAAACAAAAGACAAAAAAAAAAAAACCTCACCAGACCCATGGATAATTGTCTGAGGGCTATTCAAGAGGCAAGCCTATCAGTCTGTTGCCAGAGATAGTCTCTGGAGGCTTTGAATATTTGCCTGAGTTAGTCAGAAACAGTGTTTGACACATCTGCAATATAGATTGAAAGGCATAGATCCACCTGATACATAGTCACAAACCCATACAGGAAGCCAAAGTAAGGAGACAAAGAAACAACCATCAATGAAATAATAAGAGAATTCTTCAGAAGAAGAGATAAGTGAAATGGAGATAAGAAATTTATCTGATATAGAGTTCAGAATAATGATGGTAAAGATGCTCAACAGCATGGTAACTATGAAAACAGATATAAAGAATGACATAGCACAAATATAGAACACATTGGAAGGAATACACAGCAAATTAGGGGAAGCCAAGAACCAACTCAGTGAATTAGAAGACAGGGTTGGGAAAAAAAAATCACTCAGAGGACTAAAAAGAAAAAAGAAAAAAGAAAAAAACACTTAAAAAACAGGAGGACAATTTAAATGAGCTATGAAACAATGTAAAATAAATAAATAAATAAATAAATAAATAAATAAATAAATAAATAAATAAATAAATAAAATAACCAATATTCAAATAGCAGAAGAGGCAAAAAAAAAAGATAGAGAATGTGTTTGAAGAAATAATGGCCTAAAATTTCCATAACTTGGTAAAGGAAAATGTCACACAAGTACAGGATGTACAGAGAACCCCAAGTAAGAAGTATCCAAATAGGCCCATGCCCAGAAACATCATCATTAAAACTTGAGGCCTGGTGCACAAAATTCATGCATAGGAAGAGGTGTGTGTCCCTCAGCCCTGCCGGCATCTTCTCCAATCTGGGACCCCTCAAGGGATGTCCAACTACACCCTCACAATCCAGGACTGCTGGCTCCCAACTGCTTACCTGCCTTCCTGCCTGGTAGCCCCTAACCACTTATGCCTGCTAGCCTGATCGACACTTAACTGCTCCCCTGATGGCCTGATTACCCCAAACTGCCCTCTTTTGCCATCCTGGTTGCCCCTAACTTTCCTCCCCTGCAGGCCTGATAACCCCCAACTGCCCTCCCCTGCTGACCCAGTCACCCCTAACTCTACTCCCCTGATGACCTGGTTGCCCCCAAACCCCTCCTCTGCAGGCCTGGTCCCCACCAACTACCCTCTCCTTCAGGCTTGGTCACCCCCAACTGCACTCATCTGAAGCTTTGGTCACACTTTACTGCCCTCCTCTGCTAGCCAGTCACCCCTAACTGCCCTTCTCTGCTGACCTGGTTGCCCATAACTGTCCTCTCCTGCTGGCCTGGTCACCTCTAACTGCCCTCCCCTGCTGGTAACTTATGGCAGCCATCTTGTGTTCAGATGGGGGCATCCACCTTTGGCCACATGGGGTTGGCCATCTTGTGTGTTGGAGTGATGGTCACTTTGAATATTACCTTTTCATTATTTAGCAGTGGTTCTCAACCTTTCTAATGCTGCGTCCCTTTAATACAGTTCCTCAGTTGTGGTGATCCACAACCATAAAATTATTTTTGTTGCTACTTCATAACTGTTATTTTGCTACTGTTATGAATCATAATTGTAAGTAACTGTATGTTCCAATGGACTTAGGAGACCCGGTTCTCAACCTATGGGTCACAGATCTTGGTGCTGCATTAGATGTAGCATGAACAATGTAGAATTGTCACTACTAAGTAGAAAAGTTGCATTGTGGTTGATGATTATACTCAACCAGGTACAGTTGATCCTCAAATAACATGGGTTAAACTATGTGAGTCTATTTATATTTGGATTTATTTCTATAATAGTATTTTCTCTTATGATTTTCTTAATAACATTTTCTATTCTCTAGCTTACTTTATTGTAAAAAAAATATAGTATATAAATACATATATCATACAAAAATATGTGATAATCAACTATTATATTATCCATGAAGATTCTGGTCGACAATAGAGTATTAGTAGTTAAGTTTTTGAGGAGTTTAAAGTCATATGTGGATTTTTTATTACATGAGATTGAGGTGTCAGCTCTCCTAACCCCTGTGTTATTCAAGGGTCAATTGTATTTCCACACCAGTTTAATAAAGGAAATGTACTAAATTAGTGAAGTTTTGAGGTGACATTCTAAAACTTTTAAACTTTTAATCTGTAAGATTTATTCCATGTCTCCCAATAGTGCACTAAAATAGTCAATCATTGGAGGCCAGTGGAACATTTATACAAGGCAAGGAATAAATAATGCTGATTTTGTTTATGTATTTTATTCTGCAAGATTTAAAACCAGTGAAAACTAGTAAAATATTATAGCAAATTGGCCTGTTGTAAATTTCATTATTTTTACTTTTATTCAGAAGTTTAAGGTGTGTATATCTAATATATATAAAAGCCTAAGTGACCATTCAACCATTCAACCGGTAGCTGTGACGTTCACTGACCAGCAGGGTCAGTGCACAGGCATGAAAACATGGGACAGACTGATAAATCTCAGAGGGAAGAGGGAAGAGGGAGAGCAGGAAGAAATTAACTAAAGATTTTATATGCATACTAGAGGCCCAGTGTACAGATTCATGCACTGATGGGGTCCCTGGGCCTAGCCTGCAGGGTCTGGACCAAATCTGTGCACCAAGCTTCAACATCTCCCAAAGGGTCCCAGATTGTGATATGGCACAAGTCAAGCCAAGGGACCCCACCAGTGCACAAATTCATGCATTGGGCCTCTAGTGATTATATGAAAATGAAAAGGGGGATGACTGGGTATATACTTCAAGACTCTTCCTCAATGGATGGCACTCTGTAAATGCTTTATGATTTCAAAGGCAATAAAAGGGGAAGCTTTTAGCTAACAGTGACAACTGTCAAGACATGTCATAACTCTCACTTCCAAAATGGTGTCTGAATTTCCTGTGGAAATTTTCTTCCAATTTTGAAAGGCCTTTTATATCAAGCAAAAGGCTGGTATAGCATCAAAACTTCATCAGTCTTCCCTGATTTAGGGAAAGCCTAGAACCCTAGTGGCAAACCCAGGCATTAAGATGTCTGTCATATAATTTTGGGTAGAGACTTGGCTTTTTTAAGATTATAAAATCATTTCAGAGTGTGATTTGTTGCATTTGGATTGACTGCAGTTTGGGGATCATGGTATGCTCATTAATAACATTATTTTCCATGGATTTAACCAGGAGTAAATCTGTTTCTAATAACCATTTTTTGATAAAATAAGATTTACATTTTTTTCTGACTTAAAACAGTAATTCATGTCACTTTAGAAAACCTTATACAATATAATAATTTACAGAAAAAATAATAATCTAGAATCCCACAACCTAGAAATAAACTATTGGTCTAGTGTAGTGAATTTTCTGCTTTCTTTTTTGTCCTTTTTCTATGTATTTTTGTTACCTTTCTTTACAAAAAGAAAAGTGATAAATGCACTCATATAGCTTATATACTTGTATATTCTGATTCTTCTCCTGTCCATGTTTTCAGAAATATTCTTATAGTTGCTTCTATGTTCTACTTCCATGGATATACTGTAATGTACTAAACTCTCATCTTGATGGCTATTAAGGATGTTTCCAGTCTTTTTTGATATAGGAAAGTAAGGCTGCTAAAGATATGTAATAATGTAAATGACAGAGATATTTTAAGGCTTTTGATACGTTCTCCCAAGTGTTTTCTAGAAATATTGCATCAATTACTACTGCAGATGAAAATACCTGACTTTCTCCACACAGTCCTGACATCTTTATAATTCTAAAATCCTTGCTAATTCAATGGATGAAAAAATATCCTGTTTTAATTTTCATTTTTGTGTTATTGAAGTGAATGTTCTTTTTTATATTTATTCTATTGGCCATATTTTAAAGAATGTGTTTATGAACCTAAATATTTTGCTGACAATATTTTATTTAGACTCATCTTAGAATAAATAACTTTGTTGTATGAGTAAGGTAAATATGTATTTGATTCACTCAGCCTGGGCTCAGATTTGAAGATGTTTATAAAAGTGACATGTGAACATTTGTAGTGTCCTTGTGCTGTGTGATGGACACATTGTAAAGTACTATCCAGCTTGGACTTGTATGTCTATTTCCTTCACCAGATCAGGGAAGTTTTTCATCACTATTCTTTCAAAAAAGTTTTCAATTTCTTGCTCTCTCTCTTCTTCTGGAACCCTCGTGTTGGGAATATTGATAAGCTAAAGTTTTCCCAGAGGCTCCTTACACTGTCCTCACTTTTCTTTTCTTTCTTTTTTTTTTTTTATTCATTTTTATTTTTGCTATTCTGATTGGATATTTTCTGCTTTCTTATCTTCCAAATCTCTGATTTGATTCTCTGTTTCATCTACTCTACTGTTAATTCCCTGTAATGTATCCTTCCTTTCAGTTATTGCATTCTTCATTTCTGATGGGTTCTTTATATCTCCATTATGTTTCCTATTTCTTTGTTGAAGTTCTCACTGAAATATTTGAGCATCCTCATAACCAATATTTTGAACTGTGCAGCTGGTAGATTGCTTGTCTGTTTTGTTTAGTCCTTTTCTGGAGTTTTGTGCTATTCTTTAGTTTGGGACATGTTCCCTTCTCTCCTCATTTTGGTAGCCTCCTGATGTTTGTTTCTATGTATTAGGCAGAGCTGCTATGTCTACCAGTCTTGGTAGAGTAGCCCTCTGTAGTAGGTGTCCTATAGGGCCCAGTGAGGCAGCATCCCCTGCCACCAAAGCTAGGCTCTCCAGGTGTGCTCCCTTGTGGGCTGTGTGCACTCTTCTGTTATAGGTGAGCCTTGATTATTGTTGGCGTGTCACTGGGAGGGATTTAACCTCAGGGCAATTAGCTGTGAGGACTGGCAGCAACCACAGCACACGATCTGCTGAGCAGGATCCAACTCCACAGAGCAGGACTCACTTCAACAGAGCTCTGGTGCCTGATGAGTCTGCCCCTTGAGTGTGTCTCTGGTGGAAGTTGTTGGGTGATGCTCCTGAAGCTGGCCACCAAATAAGCTAGCTCTAGTAGGTGCAGGTACTTTTGCCTGTGCCTTGCCCAGGGTAATCCAGCATGACAACTGCAAACAGCTGTTACCTGTGCTGGGCTTGGAGGTGTCAAGGCTGGCCACCACTAGTGCTGTACCTGCGGCCATTTAGTAAGAGGTATAGGGCACACTGAGGCCAGATGCTGCTTGTTTCGGGTTTGTGAATATTTGAGAGATTTTAGGAAGTTTGAAGCATGAGCCCGGACAAGCTGTTTGTTTAAAAAGCCACTGGAAAGGATTTGGGTGAGTCTGCAAGTTGGATGGCACTGAGTCTCAAGAAATCACCAGTGTTGGGCTAACAATGTGAGCTAGGTTGATGGAGACAGACACTGGGTGACCTGGTGGGGATAAGCCACCTCCCACCTCAGGAAGGACCTGCACAATAGAGACATCCCTCCTGATTTTTTTTTTAAACATTGATTTATTGTTCCACTTATTTATGCATTCATTGGTTGATTCTTTTTAAAAATTATATATATATATTTTATTGATTTTTTTACAGAGAGCAAGAGAGAGGGACAGAGAGCTAGAAACATCGATGAGAGAGAACCATTGATCAGCTGCCTCCTACACCACCCCCACTGGGGATGTGTCCGCAACCAAGGTACATGCCCCTGACTGGAATTGAACTGGGACCCTTCAGTCCCCAGGCCAACACTCTATCCACTGAGCCAAACAGGTTTCAGCATCCCTCCTGATTTTTATCAACTATGTGTGGGTGTGATACCAGCCCATGCCTCCTCTCTTCCCTTCCTAATATCTCCATATGGCTCTTTTATATCCTTAGTTGTAGGACTTCTGTTCAGCTAGGTTTCAGGAAGTTCTCAATAATAGTTGTTCTGAAAGTTAGTTGTAGTTTTGATGTGGTTGTGGGAGGATGTGAGTACCGTGTTTACCTATATGCCATCTTGACTGGAATTCAGGTAATATACTTTTTAGAGTGTGGTATTGAGAGGGCAGGGCAGGGCGAGGATAAAACTCCTGACTCCACTGTGGGGCAGGGCGGAGTTATCCTTGCACTGCCCTGCCCTCTCAGTACCACAGCCTAGCTCAGTCAGGGTCAGCCAAAGCAGTGACGTCACCACCGGAGTAAAACCCCAGGGCTTGGCGAAATTCGCTCTCTTCCGCCATGCTGTTGGCCAGAGCTCATGCTAGCATGGAAAAGGCTCTTTTGTTTATTGCATTGGACTCGGCTCCCTGGTGGTCTTTGGGGATCACAAAGTCTGGGCGTAATAGTATCTTATAGCCCCTAAAGTATAAATAGTAACTCTGCCTCATGACTTCTCATTATATTGGGTAGGCAACTAAGTAATTGCGGCTTTTTAAAGAAAATCAAAGACAATTTTTTCATGGAACTGAATAACTTTATTCTGTAATGTATTGCCCATTTTGATCAATGACCTTTTGCCATCTTTCAGGCAGCATCATAATCCCACGTTCAAAAAACTTCTGGTTTTTATTAACAAAAAACTGAATCAGGTACGATTTGACATCATCATCATTATTGAAATTTTTACCATTCAAGGAGTTTTGTAAAGATCGAAACAAAAAGTAATCAGATGGTGCAAGGTCAGGACTATATGGTGGATGTGGCAAAACATCCCAACCAAGCTCCATTAATTTTTGCCGAGTAACCAAAGATGTGTGTGGCCTTGCATTGTCATGATGGAATACAACACCTTTTCGATTTGTCAATTCGGGCCGCTTTTCTTCAACTGCATTGTTTAATTTCGTTAGTTGTTCAATGTAGACATCAGAATTGATCATTCGGTTGGGTGGTAAGAGTTCAAAGTAGACAATTCCTTTGTAATCCCACCAAACTGATAAGAAAACCTTCTTTTGATGAATATCAGCTTTTGATGTTGTTTGAGTTTGTTCACCTGGCCTGCTCCACGATCTTTTCCACTTGATATTGTTGTAAACAACCCATTTTTCATCGCCAGTTATCAGTCGTTTTAAAAATGGATCATTTTCATTACGTTTCTTTAGCAAATCGCAGCTGCTAATGCGTTGCGTTAACTGTGATTCTTTCAGTTCGTGAGGAACCCATGTATCGAGTTTTCGAACATAGCCAAGTTGTTTTAAGTGATTTTCAGTGCATGTATGTGATACATGAAGCTTCTCTGCAATCTCACGTGTTGTACTGTGACAGTCCGAATTGATTATTGCTTTAATTAGGGCGTCATCAACTTCAACTGGACGACCAGAGCGTTTTTCATCTTTGAGTGAAAAATCACCAGAACGAAATTTGGCAAACCAATTTTGACACTGCCGTTCTTTTAAGGCTTCGTCACCATAAACAGCACATAACTTTTTATGAGCTTGCGATGCGTTTTTCCCTTTGCGGAAATAAAAAAGCAAAATATGACGAAAATGTTCCTTTTGATTTTCCATTTTTCAACGAACGCCAAACAAAAACTACAAAACAGATCAAAAAACTTTTTCTACTGATTAACAGCTGAATAGCCAACTATCAGATAACAAAATGTGTTTTACATTTGTACTACGTCTGCAAACCTAAAAATTCAACTGAAGCCATATATGTGTGAAACCCGCAATTACTTAGTTGCCTACCCAATAATATCAATAGTATATTTCTAGTACTCCTTAACTTCTTTGATGACCATGGATGGTTTGTACTTGACCACCGGGGGTTTCTCTCAGTGGATTTTCTAGTTCTGCATGTCAATATTTTGGTGATCCAAGATACCACCTGGACATTCAGTAAAGAAAGCAGATTATACTTTCACTTTGAGGAGAAGGAGTTTCCTTATACCAGAACAGTATCTTGAACTGATTTCATGGGGCCTTTGATCCTCCTGAGGATGAGCCTGAGAAGACTTCTGAACTCCTGAAGCCACATTATATACAGCAAGTATCAGACCACCTTTCAAAGACAAAGGTACACTACAGGACGTGTCCCTTAATACTTTGCCTTTAGTTTTAACTTACCAATTTTTAAGTTGAGTCTTATACTTAGCAAGCAGCTCACAGATGACTGGAATCAAACACTGAGCTTTAACCAAAGTAACAAATCTCTGACAGTGCTGCATTTCAGGCACTTCATTTTGTTCTTATTCACAGTTTCCATTCCACCAGCAATTATGTTACTGGTTGGTTTTCAGAGCTCTTCTTCCTCATTCTTTGGTAGTATAACAGGAACTTTCCACTATTGAGATGTTTGATAACTGATTTCAAGCACTGCTTATCAAGACCTCTTGTTCCTGCAAGATTAAGTCTCAACTCCACCTCAAGAACTAGCTAACATTTTGAAATTCTTTGAGATAGGTAAATCTAGACTTGCCTTTCCCTTCACTGAGCTTTTGTTGTTTACCAGGAATCTTTGCATTGCACACACCTGAGAAACCATAAGCCTGACCATGTAATCCCAAACTATAAATCAATCTAATAATAAATATGAAAAATTACCATTGTGCCATGACCTCTAAATTCTTTTGTCAAAACATTAAAAAGCCTCTTATTGTACACCTGAAATCAATATAATAGTGTATGTCAACTGTAACTGAAAAAAAATTTAAATCTCAGTAACAACTCTATTGGGAAATGAAATAACAATAAAACTAATATTTAGTACATAGTAAACTAAAACATTACAAACATTGAAAATGTTTTTTCAAGAGTGGCTTAAACAATTGCCTTCTTGTCCTATTACTCTGTATACAAAGCAAGCATCCTTTCTATGCTTGGTGAATTGTCATACTCCTAAGTTCAGATCTGCTTAAAGGATTTATCCTTTGCATTTTCAGTATCATAAACTATCTCTAAGCTTCATTTTCATGTAAAGTTTTTTTCCAGTCACTTCTTCCTCCCTTTCTTCCTTCCTTCCTTCCTTCCTTCCTTCCTTCCTTGCTTCCTTCCTTCCTTCCTTCCTTCCTTCCTTTCCTACAGATTTACATATGTCTTTCCCCCCATCATTCCCAGCCCAGATAAGCCCCCACCACCCCAGTGTCTGTGTCCTTAAAAAAAAAAAAAAAAAAAGATTTTTAAGAGAGAAAAGAATGGAGAAGGAGAGAGAGAGAGAGAGAGGTTGGTTAGCTGCCTTCCACATACACCCCGTATATCCCAACTGGGTATGGAGCTCACAACCCAGATATGTGCCCTCACCAAGAATTGAACCAGTGACCTTTCAATGCACAGGATGATGCTCAACCAACTGAGTCTCACTGGCCAGGGCCAGAGTCATTTCTTATGGGACATCCTTATTCTTTGTGTCACAACCTCCTCTGTGTCCTAATTTATGCCAATAAATTCACACTTATTAAGTTTCCTTGCATGCATATCTAGAGCCTCTTGCATAAAAGTAGCATTCACATTCCCACAGTCAGCTCTTTCTTCTGTGATGTCATTTATGTTCTATTCAAATTTCAGTTTCAGCATTATCACTTTTCTTTTCTTTGTGCTTTTACTTTTATTGCCCAGTTTCCTCCTTTGATTATTTGTTGTGAAATGTCACATTGGTTTATCACTGGGAAACAGGAGGTAGCACAGCATATGCTTTGCTGTCTGTGCGTGAGGGGAATAGCAGATGTTCAGTGACCATCCCTAACAGTCTTTGAAAGAAGTGGCATGATTAGATACTGATCATGATGCACGTTTGTTATTTAGGTAATAATTTGTGGATAACTAAACAGATGGCAGTGAAGTTTTCACTTTATGCAATCAGTGAATATATTGTGATACTAAAATTTGAGTTGTGATTTTAGGGGGCTTGTATTATTTAACTAAATAAATGTTGGTATCTCAAATTCATGCATATCAGAACTGTGCAAAGCCAGGACTGCTGTAATTTATTTCAAACTTGTACAATCTAAGCATCTTTCATTTCATTTCCTAAGTTTGTAGTTCTTGCACAAAATTATTTCACAGTGATTTTAGATACTACCCAGAGGTATTTGGGTAGCTGTCTCTGAAGAAATCACTGTTGGGAGTTCAAGGGAAACATTCTCTATCACCACAGCCTTGAGATCCTGCTAACTCATTGAAATCAAACTTGAGGACTAGCTTACTATTGAATGTAATTGGGCAGTGCAAGCACATTTTAAAGAAGTAATGGAACAGGGAATGCCTTTGTAGATTAGAAAACTTATTTCAAAGAAATGAGGACATATACTAATGTGCATTGAAATTTCTATCAAAGAAGGTAAAATATCCTCATCATAAATATTATGACAAAGGATCATTCTGTGAGCTAGATGATGGCACCTATTTTTTTTAAAAAATACTTCATTAATTTTTTTACAGAGAGGAAGGGAGAGAGAAAGAGAGAAAAATCAATCAGCTGCTCCCTGCACACCTCCTATCGGGGATGTGCCCACAGCCAAGGTATATGCCCTTGACCAGAATGGAACCTGGGACCTTTTAGTCCATAAGCCAACACTCTATTCACTGAGCCAAACTGGTCAGGGTTGATAGCACCTATTAATAGAACTTTGTTATTAAATTTACTCTGAATTTCATTAAATAATATTGAACTGCCAGTGCTTTTTCTTGGTCACATCCACATAACTATTACCCTCTCCTATTAAATACACTAATTTTATTTTAGAAGGAACTGAAGGAAACCATAGCTCAGCAATATACTCTTTGTAGGTATTAGTTGCTATTTCTTTTATCTTTTCCAAACTCAATCACCCTAACTTGCTGCATACAATCTGAAGTTATGGCATCATCCACAAGACCAGGGAACATTTGTAGCCAAGAAATATGTGTTGGACAGCCTCCTCTTTAACCTTTTATATTCAAGGTTCATACTGCACAAAACCTGGGCTTTTTTATTTCTGGGTCCTGTAGACTGAGAATGTGATTTCTAGTTATGATTTATTTTGACAAAACTGTGTCATCAAAGCAAATTGGACAGTGTATGAAATTTATTATGATATTACTAGAGGCCCAGTACATAAAATTTGTGCACAGAAGGGAGGGCACCCTCATCCCAGCCTGCACCCTCTCTAATCCAGTACCCCTTCGGGGATGTCACACTGCCAGTTGAGGCCCAATCCGGCAGGACTGCTGGCTCCTAACTGCTTGCCTGCCTGCCTGCCTTATTGCCCCTAACTGCTTCTGCCTGCTGGCCTGATTCCCCTAACTGCTCCCTGCCTGCCTAATCACCCCCTAACTGTTCTCCCCTCCTGGCCTGATTGTCCCTAACCACCTCTGCCTTGGCTCCTACCACCATGGCTTTGTCCAGAACGATGTCCAGAAGACATCCAGTATAATTAGCATATTACCCTTTTTTTAGTATAGATTTTACTTGCCTTCTAGCAAGTAACCAGGTTATCATTGGTATTAATATTCCTTTTCCACAGCACCATTTTCATGAACACTTCTTTTTTTATGAGTGTTCTAAGTATTTTTAAAATAGTATTTTAAATTTAAGTAATTTTATTATTTGAAATTGTAATTTTATTCTAAAAATTATCATCTATGATTTATCCTGCATTGAAGGCAATATTGTTTTTCAGCTCAATAAATACCAAAATAATCTTAAAATGACTTTCTGAAAGTTATCAAAAAATAGCACAATAATTATAAAATACCTTTATGATTTGTTCTTTTTTATGTATATATTTATTGATTTCAGAGAGGAAGGGAGAGGGACAGGGAGATAGAAACATCAGTGATGAGAGAGAATCATTGATCGGCTGCCTCCTGCATCGAGCCCACAACCTGGGCATGTGCCCTTGACCGGAATCAAACCCTGAACCATTCAGTCCGAAGGCTGATGCTCCATCCACTGAGCCAAACCTGCGAGGGCTAAGGTTTATTCTTAATCTGGAATGCATTATAGATCACTGGTTAGCCTGCTTGTATCATCATCATCAAGTCACTAATCACTTAGTGAAGGAACATCTAACAGTCATTTCTTTAAGCATGCATTTAATTATTGGAATTTGGGGTTTTGTTCCTAGACTGTAGCCTTTGTAGCTCTATAGGGGCTTATTAAATTCTGTCTTCAGAGTTTCATGAATACTAAAATGACAGTTATCATTTCATCTTCAAATTGACCTGCTAATTGTATTAGATTTCATCAAGCACAACCTGCATTCTATCATTTATGTGCTTTATATTAGTGACAAGGAAATGAGAATTATTACTGAAGTATCTGTTTTTTAACATTAGCTATTTCTTCATGAGACTACAAGGACATGCCATTTCTTCAGTCATATGAACTTGAAAAATTACATAAAGGGACTGAAGGCTAGAGTAGCCCCACACCTTTTATTTAACTGTGAAAGAACTGGGAGTAACACTTTTGGTCACTCACTCCTCCCCTGCCCCAATCACATACACTCACTCACACATTGGAGCTAAGGGTCATGAGGCAGCACCTGGAATAATGATCATCATAGTAGGTGCTCAATCAATTCTTGAATAAAGTAATCTTCTTGTACCTTTATTTGGTTGAGATGGAAAAATAAAAGGACACGGTACATTGTAACTACACAGTAAATATTTGTAGAATAAATGAAGGACACAACCTAGCTCATTCTGAGATGTAGCTGACTAGGTTTAGTTATTTTGTAGATAATATAAAAGGGAAAACTTTAGAATTCTTAAGTTTTTCACAAAAATCTAACATTGTCTCCCAATGATTATGGTTTTCCTGTGTCAAGTATCACTAAGGTTATAAGTTTTGTTTAAAATTGTAAACACTGACAACACTACATATTGTTGAGCATGTGGAGCAATAGGAACCTTCTACATTGCTGGTGGGAATGCAAAATGGTACAACCACTTTGGAAGACAGTTTGGCAATTTCTTACAAAATAATATTTTACATGGTGATCCAGCAATTGTGCTCATTGTTATCTATCCAAAAGGAGTTGAAAACTTATGCACATGGATATTTATAGAAGCTTATACATGATTTCCCAAACTTGGAAGCAACCAAGATGTTTTCAGTAGGTGAGTGGCAAAATGCACTGTGATACATCCAGATAAAAAGAAATGAGCTATCGAGCTATGAAAGGACACGGAGAAACCTTAAATGCATATTACTAAATGAAAGAAGCCAATTTGAAAAGTCTGCATGCTGTATGTTTCCAAATACAAGACATCCTGGAAAAGCCAAAGTGGTGGAAACAATGAAAAGACCAGTCATTCCTAGAAGTGTGTGCAGGCAGAATACATAGGCAGAGCAGAGAGGATTTTTACAGCAGTGACAATACTCTGTGATACTACCGTGTTTCCCCGAAAACAAGACATCCTCCGAAAATAAGACCTAGCGCATGGAAAGATAAGACATCCCCTGAAAATAATACCTAGAGCAACTTTGGGAGAAAAAATTAATATAATACACTGTCTTATTTTGGGGGAAACAGGGTATGATGATGGATAGATGTCATTTTTCACTTGCCCAAGCCCATAGAATGTACAAACCCTAATGCAAACTATGGACTCTACTTAATTATGATGTGTCAATGAAAGTTTATCTTGGTAAAAATTGCATCTTTCTGGTGGCTGATGTTGATGATGAGGGAGGTACGCATGTGGGGGGGGGGGGGCAGGAAGTATAGAGGGGTGGTATTTACCTCCCTTTAAATTTTGTAAATCTAAAGCAGTGCTTTAAATGTGTAAAAACTGTTATTTCTCATATTTTACTTTGTGTGTTGATTTCAATACTTTTAATTGAGAGGAATATTTTAAAGGATACATATTTTTAAAATTATATAGTCTTGCCAAAAAGCCTGAAAACCATACTAGGAAGTTTGATAAGAGCCCATTAAGAACACATTAAATTATCTTTATTTTAATGCTAAGTGTTTGTGGAGTTGAATTTATTTTCTTTGTTTACATTTAAAATTTTTAATAGATGTGACAAATTAGGATAAGTATACCTATTAAAGGACAAACAAAGATCGCCAAAAAAAGGTTCCTTGTGATTACTGAGTTCTATGACAAGTATTTCAGATTGCAACCCCTTTTTTCTACACTGAAAAAAAAAAATCAATTGAATCATAAAATACCTTCTCCTCACTTTCTGTGGGATGTGCTAAAATGGCCACTATGGCAAAGGAAATAAGTCAAAAGAAACTCATTTTAAAGGATTCCCTAAACAAAACATGGAGATAAATCCTCTTTCACTGCCTGTGATTAAGTAGATTTTACTAATATATTTATTAGAAATAGTCGCTTAATTTATGGGAGTTGGAAGTAGCCTTGAAAATATTTAGTAGTTGAACCCATCAACAGAAACTAAAACTACCTCCAAAAGGTTGTTCTATAGTAAAACATTATCAATTGTAGTATTTTATGGTGTTTTATTTTTGTTGTTACTGTTGGTAAGCCTGAAGAGGTTGAGTTTTATTTGAGAATCAAACTCTTATTAAGTCAGCCTTTTTGCATGAACTTTTACTGTAGTCTAAAGGTGAATTCTTGCTGCTTGATCTCAGTAGTACTTTTATGTATTCAATTAAGCCTGGGAGAGCATCTTTTGAATGTTTGTGATGAACGTTTGAAACAGCTTCTATTTCATAACCCTTTTGTAGAACCTTCAATCTCTATTATCAATAAGTATGAATATGTAGTGTTTCAGGTGCCATAGGTTATCATATAACCCTAAGTTATAATACCTTGAATAGATGTTAGCATGGTCATTTATGAGATTATTTATTGCTCTTACTGTATTGAATCTGTTTGTCATTTTAGTGGAAGCAAACTTAATGCTAAATATAACATTTTTTAAAATTGCCCTCTCAGGATATTGATTAGTGGCCTGAATAAAACAAAACAGAATTTCACTCATGCCCTGTTTCTCTCTGCTATCCAGTCTGTTTTTAGGTAACTTTAACAACTTCTATGGTAAAAAGTTAATTTTACTATTAACCAAAACACTAACCTGAAGATATAATAAAATAAATAACATTTTTAGACATAACCATTACATTATTCTTTCCAAGAGATACCAGGTACTTGGAAATAGAGTTAATGAGTCCTGTTGAGTATGAATAGTTTGTTTTTTATAAAAGTAGTAGGAGCCCAGTGCATGAATTCATGCACCTTGAAAGGAATTGTGGACTGTTAGACTGTGGTGGGCCCAGGGGTGGGTTTCAGCCCATCTGTACCCCTGCCTGGCCTCTCCCACCACATCCCTCAACCCCTCGTCTGCCAGCAGCCCCAGTCCACCACCACTACCCCTATATACTGACAGCACCGGGCCCCAATTATTCTCCACTATCAGCAGGTGCAAGTGGTGGCTGCTGCCCCAATCTCTCCTCAGGAGTAGGGGGAGGTGGAGAACCCCTCAGGGGCGATTGGAGCCAGCAGCCACCACTTGTAAATGCTGATGATGCTGATTGGCATTGGGCACCTGCTGTGGGTGCGACTGGGGTTGGCTCTGGAAGTGGGTGCAAATGACAGCTCTAGCCAGGGAAGTGGGTGTGAATGAGGCCATCACTAGCAATGGATGCAAGCAGCAACTGATGGCCCTGATTGACCCTCAGGAGCAGGGAGAGGTGGAGAAGCCCTGAGGAGCAATTGGGCCTGGTAGCAGCCACTCACACTCACTGAAAGCACCAAGCAATTAGGGCCAGCATCAGGCACTGGCAGCGGATACAAGTGGCAGCTCTGGTGCCAACAGCAGGTACAAGCACCCAGCGGGACCACAGCACACAGGAACAAAGAATTTTCAGTAACCACCAGAGGCTCGCCCTAATGACAGTCACAATGCCCCGCCTTGGTCTGGGGCCCCCACTCACCTGCTCCACCAACCTGCCACAGCCAATGCCCAACATGTTCTGCACTCTGCACCTGCTGCTGATGCCCACCATATTCCACACATGCCCCATGGTGGTCAGCACCTGTTATAGTGACAGGTTGTTTAGCTGTTCAGTTGTTTGATTGTCCTGCCATTTGGTGTATTTGCATATTAGGGATATATATATATATATATATATATATATATATATATATAAATAAATATATATATATATATATATATATATATATATATATATATATATATGCAGTGCACAAAATTTGTGCAATGGGGGATTCCCTCAGCCCAACCTGCACCCTCTCCAATTGGGGACCTCTGATCCTATGGGATCGGGCCTAAACTGGAGGATGGGATCAGGCCTAAACTGGCAGCTGGACATTCATCTTGCAATCTGAGATTACTGGCTTCTAACCACTCAACTGCCTTCCTGCCTGATCAACCCTAACTGCTCTCCCCTGCAGGCCTGATCTTGCCCCCAACTGTCCTCCCCTTAGGCCTGATTGCCCCCATCCTGATCTCACACCCAACTTGCCTCCTCTGCCAGCCTGATTGCCCTAAGAGCCTCTGTCTTGGACCCCACCACCATGACTTTGCTTGGAAGGAAATCAGATGTCTGGAAGATGGCTAGTTGACCTGGTATAATTAGCATATTACCCTTTTAATAGTTTAGATAAATTATATAGGATTTCATAAATGGGTGGGGGGGTGGGGAAGAGCCTTTTTCAGCAGGAGGAGATGCTCTTGGCAGACAAAATAATAATAATAATGATAATAATAATAATAATAATAATCCCTTTATCTGGACTAATAGCCAGCCATATGCACTATACTACCAAACTAGTCATGAAAAAATTGAACCACTTTTTTCATCTTACACCAAACAGCTGTTATCCTTAAAGCCCCTCCTCAGCCCCCACCTTAGGTTCTGCCTTCGCAGTTCACCCAGATTTAGTTCTGATTGGTTGGTTTCAATGCCAGTCAGTGTCAAAAGTTCCACCTCCTAGGCAGCCATTGGCTCCTGGCACTTCACACAGATTTGGTGCTGAATGGTCAGTTTCTATGCCAGTCAGCATCTCAGGGAAGATCTCTGGGCCTGATCAAAGAGGTAGGGCTGATCAGAAGCCCCAGAGAAGGCCTGGAGGGAAACAGGATTGGCTGCTGCCAAACCCAGGAGAAAGAAAGAGAGAGGCAATGACAGCTGCCTTGTAGCCTGGATCAGACCCTGACTCTCTCTGCAGGCCTCTCTCTGGCCTGACCCACAGCCCCCTGCACAGTAAATGCTGAGTCACTGCACCAGCACCAGCTGCAATCAGTGTTGGGTTGTCATGGCAACCCAGCACTGACTTCAAATGTTCAGTCAATCCTTGGTCCTTATGGACCCTGGCGCACGCTCTCTCTCTCTCTCCCTCCCCCCCTCCCCCCCCTCCTCCCCCCCCTCTCTCTCTCCATATATATATATATATATATATATATATATATATATATATATATATATATATATATATTAGCTGAATAATTTAAGCATCCCCTTCAGGATATCAGGAGGGTGTGATTAGTCCAAATTTATTATAGTTTTTCAAAATAAAGTATCTAGATTTCCAGATGTTTATCTTTTTATGGAAGGTGGAACAAAGTTCTCTTTTTCTCAGTATTACTAATTAGCCAGTTACTTCCCATCAGCATTATTTATATCAGTTGTAAGGCTGAGGCAGTTTTACTCCTCAGGGGACATTTCACAATTGATTGATACAAGTGGGGCTGTTACTGGTATGCAGTTTGGAGGAAGACAAGGATGTTACTAAACCTTCTAAATGTGCAGAACAGCCCCCCTTCTGCCCTAAAGATTTATCTGGCCCCAATGTTAATAATGTTCCAATTGAGAAAGCATGGTGTATACGACTTTATCTTTAAGGTGTAAAGTAATAAAAGCATCACCCATAAATTCAGCATCCATACATATATATATAGTGCCATGACACTGTTTAGACATTGACAGAATTATGAAAAAGATTTGAGGTGTCTGGACATTATACAATTGGGTTATTACTCAAAGGTTAGTCAATTATAGGAAGTTATCAGTTTGTCTCTGCACTTTTTAAGTTACAGAAATGACTTCACTTCTTGATATTGAGTTCATGTAATTCTTTGTGTGTGTGTATGTGTGTTTTTTTCTTTCAAGTACTTAAATATAATTCCAATATTACGAAGGAGAAAATCATCATTTTATCTGTGACTGGACTAATCCTCAGTATATTTGTCATTGTTGGAGTCATTTTATTCACCCCAGGTAAGATGTGCAGTAACTGTGAGGGAAGTCATGATTGATAAGGTTGAGAACATTGGGGTGGGGGTGAAACTCTAGGGGAGAATCCTTTCCTTGCTTCTTCTGTTTTCTGGTGTTTGCTGGCAACTGGCAACTCCTTGGCTTGTGGCAGCATAACTCCAGTTCCACTCTGTTAAAACTCCTGTGTGTCTCTCTTCCAAAGGCAATTATCATTTAGGCCCCACCTCATAAGTCTATGGGTAAGTTCCTTCTTTCAAGAACCTAAACTAATTCATATAATGTAATGCTCATTCTTTGGCTGTATGAATTAACATTCACAGCTTCCAGGAATTAGGAGGTGGGCAGATCTTTAGGGCCACCGTTCAACCCACTGCAAAGGCAAACTTCACAGGCCAAGACATGGAACTGGGAATGAACATGGGAAACAAATCAATCTGAAACTGCATTTGCCTTTGGAAGATGGGAATGAGATTGGGAAATGAGGATATGCAGCCCATGCAAAGAACAGCTGGGATAGGCTGGGACTAGAAGTGGAGACAGTAGAAAGCCTTCATTTCATTAAAAGAATACAATATGGGTCTAATGTTTAGGAACAGAAATTTGGCAGCTCTCTTTGCAGCTGGAGTTAGTGAGGGTGTGGGGAAGAAAGAGATGAATTAAGAAGACAACTACAAAGAATGGTTGTTTTGATTTTGGGGCAGACTGAATATAGCAAATGAAGGGAATGGTAAGAGGCTCCAAGGTAGTTCATGAGAAAAAGGCAAATGAAGGTTTTGACTTGTTGAGACTTAGCTGTGGACATTTAGATGTCTTCAGTTTGGTCTTAAATAAAAAAATTGTCACTTATTTTGTGTGAGGTTTTAGGGAAAGCATTTATTTTTAAAAGTTCTGCAGTATTCAGATTAATACATTTAATAAATTAAGTACTTTAACTTCCCACAGTGTAGAAACTATGTAGGAAAATAGTTTAAATGTTAATTTTATTTATCAACAGGTATATATTCAACAATGAGGGCCACTGGACTCGGTTTAATTGTAGTACCTACAATAATATTAGTATTATGTCAGACCTCTATGTTTATTATAGGTACGTATTTATTATTTTAGCATGGTTGTGTCATTTTTCATTTAAAAAGCATTTTTGATTAAAATAATTCTTGCATTTTTATAATACAATAAAGGTTGGTTTGTCTCCTTAGCTATTCTTAGTGAAAAATTTCCCCCATATGGATTAATTTTAATGTTATATTAGGTTTTTAACATAGTTATTTTATAAAAACTGATTTTCAGAGATATTTTTAATGCCAGCCAATGGATTTTTAAAATTATACTATATAATTTCTTAATGATGATCTTCATATTCTTATTTCAGTTTTTGAAATTATGAATAGATAATAAACATTCTCATTCTCTTCTTTTGCTAAAACTCTTAAAAAACTAGTTATACAAAATAGTGTTGTAAATCATAAAGAATTATTACAAATCTTTTTTTTTAATTTCTTTATTGGTTATGGTGTCACATAATTCTCCTCATTACCCCATTCCCATCCCAAGCCCATCCGCATGTATGCCCACCCCGTGTTATTCATGACTTCTGGTTAGGCTTATATGCATGCACACAAGTCCTTTGGTTGATATCTCCCCTTTGCCCGTCCCCTCCCCTATTTTCCCTCTGACGCCCGACAATCTGATTGCTGCTTCTCTGTCTCCAGGTCTATTCCTGTTCATCAGTTTATGTTGTCCATTATTTCCCCTAGATGCATTAGATTATGTGATACAAGGAATTCTTCTATAAGGACTGAAACTGAGACAAGCCATAATGGTTATGCTGAGAGGCGAATGACTCAGTCTGTAGTGAGTTCCTTTCTGGGTCAACAGAATCCCCATTTCAATGTCAAACAGTTCCTTATGTGTACATGTCAGTCATGATATTTCAGATCTGATTGTTTGACAAATGGTGTTGATGCAGTTCCAACCATTTCTTGTTTGGTTTTGGGCATCCTTCAACATTGAGTTTTAAAAGATGATAGAGCTATCCAACCTATAATTGGTAACATTTTTCACTACATTTTTGGATTAAATCACTAAATATTTTTCTTATTAAAGAACCTATTTTTTTCTTTTTCCATTTGCACATTTAACTCTTGGTATGAGAGTCTATCTCTGGGTTGCGATTTTGTGTGCATGTGGTGAAGCCCTGCTAATGACCACCCCTATTATAAAATACACACGTGTGCCGAAACTGGTTTGGCTCAGTGGATAGAGCGTCAGCCTGTGGACTGAAGGGTCCCGGGTTCGATTCTGGTCAAGGGCATGTACATTGGTTGCGGGCACATCCCTGGTGGGGGGTGTGCAGGAGGCAGCTGGTCGATGTTTCTCTCTCATTGATGTTCCTAGCTTTATATCCCTCTCCCTTCCTCTCTGAAAAAGTCAATAAAGTATATTAAAAAAAAAAAAAAAAAAAAAAAAAAAAGAAAAAGAAAATACACACGTGTGGTAAAAGCAGCATTGTTCTAAGATCTGGGGTAAAAACTGACAATCCAGCCTAGCTCCAGCAAAAACGAAAGGTTGCTGAGGGTGTGAATGTGGAGCTGACTCCAGGAGTGGAGAGAGATGGCTAGGTCACTGGGAAAGCAGCCACCACCTGGCAGGGAGTTCCAGAATTAGTCGTTGGTCCGAGGATACTGACCTTGACTGTATAAAATACAAGTGGAAGTTATTGCTTCTTAAACACTTGCAACATGCTTTTTCCTTGAAGCTCCAGTTAATGGGATGCACTACGTCAACATCATCTTATTGGCCATGCAGGCTCTGGGCCTCTCTATCACTCTGGCCGGACTAAGCCTCTCTGTCTCAGGTAAGGGTCACAGTCTTCTCAAAACAATTTCTCTTTGACCAGCAATTTCTCTCAGAGCCCCTTTTCTCTTTCCTTTCCTTTGTCTTTCTTACTCTGTTTTAAATATACAGGTTTTATTTGCTAGAGCATTTTAGGATAGCAAAATGGAGTGGAAAAATACAGAATCCCCCTCTACTTCATCTGCTCACAGCCTCCTCCACTATCAACATCTCCCACCAAGTGGTACATTTGTTACAGTCTGTTGAACCAACATTGCCACAACATTATCACCCAAAGTCCATCGTTTACATAAGGGTGCGGTCTTGGTGTTGTGTGTTCTATGATTTTTATAAATGTATAATGATATGGACCATACTCATAGATTATCATGTAGCAGTTTACCTTCTCCCAAACCCTGTGTGCTCTTCCTGTTCATCCTCCCTATTCTGAAACCCCTGGCAACCACCAATCATTTTACTGCCTCGATAGGTTTGCATTTTCCAAAGTGTCTTATACTTGAAATCATATAGTATCTAGCTTTGTCACATTGGCTACTTTCACTAATTAGTGTGCATTTAAGGTTCCTCCATAGGAACCTTAATAATGAGAAAAATAATTACTCTCCCTAAAATTTAATGTAATTTCTGTTATTCATTCTTTTAAGAAGTTCAATTATTTCATGTGAGTTTCTAATACAAAATTTTATTTGTTTTTTTAGATTGCAGCCCAGTGCATAGTTCTCTTCTGATTTCAGGCTTGGTTATTACAGCCTTAGTGTCATTACTGGGATTAGTTTATCTAATATTTGTTGGTAAGTCAACTTTGTTTTTGTTAGTCTATGCGAAGAATTCCAAATCATAATAATAAAAGGGTAATATGCTAATTAGACCGGACAGCTGAATGACCTTCTAGATGTCCTTCTGGATGAAGCCACAGCAGTGGGGGTGAGGCAGAGGTATTTAGGGTCAATCAGGCAGTCAAGGGAGCAGTTAAAGGCAATCTGGCAGGCAGGCAGAGGGGTTAGGCGCAATCAGACAGGAAGGTGAGTGGTTAGGGGTGATCAGGTAGGCAGGGAGAGGGGTAGAGGCAATGAGACAAACAGGTGAGTGGTTAGGGGTGATAGGGCAGGCAGCCAGGTTAGTGGTTATGAGCCAGC
Source organism: Pipistrellus kuhlii (assembly GCF_014108245.1). Classification (NCBI taxonomy): domain Eukaryota; kingdom Metazoa; phylum Chordata; class Mammalia; order Chiroptera; family Vespertilionidae; genus Pipistrellus; species Pipistrellus kuhlii. The sequence goes on from NW_023425515.1 coordinate 64,409,589, forward strand.
AGTCCTGGATTGTGAAGAGGCATGTCCAACTGCAGAGTCCCACAGGGAACTCTGAGGTCTCAGGCCTAAACTGGCAGTTAGACATCCCCCAAGGGGACCCAGATTGCAAGAGGATGCAGGCCAGGCTAGGGAATACCGCCCACTCCTGTGTAAAAATTTTGTACAGCAGACCTCTAGTATATTATAATTTGGAAAGGCTTTTGGTTGGTTCTTATAGCTTAGGATCAAGGAAACGTATTGGAAACTAACAAAAAAGGTAGAAATCATAAGATGTTGAAAAGAAAAACTAGTTTAAAAGAAAATGGCTGTATGTTTTAGAATTTATAAACCTTTTTATGCTGTGGAAGAAGAGAATTGGTTGAGGATTGATTTTAATAAATAGAAAAGGAATTTTTAATTGGCCATTTTTTTGTGATAGAGCTCTTTCACAGAGACCACCTTCTCAGTTGCACTTGTTTCAGACTTGACTGGTTATAGGCCTTGACACCCAGAAATGGACAGGAATTGAGATTTAAAATCTATCTTTTTGTTAATTAAGAGCAGTGTCCTCTGATAATTGACTTCAAAATATTTTTAGTGAAAATTGTTACACTATATTAAAAATAGTGTTTAAAAATTTAGACTTCTATTTTTAAAATTAATTATTACTGAGTGTACAGTCAACTTATTGATTCTAAACTTTGTATTTAATCTATCAGTTTATAGGACTTTTTGTCGATGTTATTTTTTTTTATGTTTTAGAATTTATTAAGGTATAATATGTGTATGTACCTTACCAATCCCCCCTCTCCCATGCATGACTTCCCTCCCCACAGTTTTTCATCCATTGGTTATGCTTATATGCATGCATATCAGACCTTCGGTTGATCTCTTATCTCCACCATATCTCCCTACCCTCTCCGCTGTAATTTGACAGTCTGCTGTTGCTTTACTCTCTCTATATCTATCTTTAGGTTCATCAGTTTATAATGTTCTTTATTATCCATTAATAAATGAGGTCATGTGGTGTTTTTCTTTCATTGACTGGCTTATTTCACTCAGCATAATGTTCTCCAATTCCATCCAGGGCTCTGCAAAGGATAAGAATTCCTTCTTTTTTATGGCAGCATAGTATTCCATTGTGTAGATGTACCATAGTTTTTGGATCTAATCATCTGCTGACAGGCACCTAGGCTGTTTCCAAATCCTAGCTATTGTAAATTATACTGCTATGAACATAAGGGTGCATATATCCTTTCCTATAGGTGTTTCTAGTTTCTTTGGATATAATCCTAGGAGTGGGATTACTGGGTCAAATGGGAGTTCCATTTTCAGTTTTCTGAGGAAACTCCATACTGTTCTCCATAGAACAGTGGTTGCACCAGTCTGCATTCCCAGCAGCAGTGCATGAGGGTTCCTTTTTCTCTACAACCTCACCAACACTTGTTGATGGTTGATTTGTTGATGCCATTCTGACAGGTGTGATATAGTACTGCACTGTCGTTCTGATTTGCATTTCTCAGATAATTAGTGATTTTGCGCATCTTTTCATGTTCCTCTTGGCCTTCCTTCTGTCTTCTTTTGAAAATATTCTATTTAGGTCCATTGCCCATTTTTTAATTGGCTCATTTATCTTCCTTATATTAATTTGTATAAGCTGTCTGTAGATGTTGGAGATTAAACCTTTATCAGTGATAACATTTCAAATATGTTCTCCCATGTACTGGGCTTTCTTGTTGTTTTGTTGATGGTTTCTTTTGCTGTAAAAAAGCTTTTTATTTTGATGTAGTCCCATTTGTTTGTTTTCTCTTTAGCTTCCATTGCCCTAGGGGCAGTACCAGTTCTTTTGGCATATGTCTGAGATTTTGCTGCCTGTGGATGCCTCTAGTATTTTTTATGGTTTCCTGTCTTATGTTTCAGTCCTTTATCCATTTTGAGTTTATTTTTTGTGCATGGTGTAAGTTGGTGATCTAGTTTCATTCTTTTGCATGTATCTGTCCAATTTTCCCAATACCATTTATTAAAGAGACTGTCTTGACTCTATTGTATGTTTGTGCTTCTTATGTCAACTATTCATTAAGCATAGAGATTTGGGTTGATATCTGGGTTCTCCATTCTATTCCACTGATCTATATGTCTGTTCTTGTGCCAGTACCAGGCTGTTTTGAGAACAGTGGCTTTGTAATACAGCTTGAAATCTGGTATTGAGATATCTCCTATTTTACTCTTCTTTCTCAGGATTGTTGTGGCTATTCGGGGTCTTTTTTTGTTGTTGTTCCATATGAATTTTTAGAGAGTTCTTTCTAGGTTTGTGAAATATGCCCTTGGTATTTTAATGGGGAGTGCATTGAACCTATAAATTGCTTTGGGGAGTATGGACATTTTGATGATGTTGATTCTACCAATCCTTGAACATGGTATGTTCTTCTATCTGTTTACATCTTCCTCTATCTCTTTTTTCAGTGTCATGTAGTTTTCCATGTATAGGTCTTTTACCTCCTTATTTAAGTTTATTCCTAGGTATCTTAATTTTTTTAATGTGACGGTAAATGGGATTGCTTTTTTAGTCTCTGTTTCTGTAAATTCACTATTAGTGTATAGAAATGCCATAGATTTTTTGGCATTAATTTTGTATCCTGCTACATTGCCAAATTCATTTATTAAATCTATTAATTTTTTGATGGAGTCTTTTGGGTTTTTTATGTATTGATACAATATGCCATCTGCAAATAAGGACAATTTTACTTCTTCTTTTCCAATTTGGATATCTTTTATTTCTTCTTCCTGTCTAATTGAATAGCTAGTACTTCTAGTACTATGTCAAACAGGAGTAGTGAGAGTGGGCATCCCTGTCTTGTTCCTGTTCTTAGAGGGAATGGTTTTAGTTTTTGTCCATTGAGTATGATGTTGGCTGTGGGTTTATCATATATAGTTTTTATTATGTTGAGTTATGATACTTCTATTCCCACCTTGTTGAGAGTTTTTATCCGGAAAGGGTGTTGGATTTTATCAAATGCTTTTTCTGCATCAATTGATATGAGTATATGATTTTTATCTCTTAATTTGTTTATGTGATGTGACACATTTATGGATTTGTGGATATTGTACCATCCTTGCATTACAGAATAAATCCTACTTGGATCATGGTGTATAATCTTTCTGATGTACTGCTGGATCCGATTTGCTGGAATTTTGTTGAGGATTTTGGCATCTATGTTCATGAGGGATATTGGCCTGTAATTCTCTTTGATTGTGTTGTCTTTATCTTGTTTTGGTTTTAGGGTGATGCTGGCTTCATAGAAGGAGTTTGGAAGTGTTCCTTCCTCTTGAATTTTTTGGAATAGTCTGAGGAGGATAGGTTTTAGTTCTTCCTTGAATGTTTGGTAAAACTCTCCTGTGAAGCTATCTGACCCTGGGCTTTTGTTTGCTGGAAGCTTTTTGATGACTGTTTCAATTTCTTCCAAAGTCACTGCTCTATTGAGGTGCTTAGATTCTTCCTGATTGAGTTTTGGAAGTTTGTATTTTTCTAGGAATATGTCCATTTCCTCCAGGTAGTCCAGTTTGTTGGTATAGAATTGTTCATAGTATTTTGTAACAATCCATTGTATTTCAGCGGAGTCTGTTGTTATTTCACATCTTTCAATTCTGATTTTGATTATTTGAGTCCTATCTCTTTGTTTCCTGGTTAGTCTGGCTAGAGGTTCATCAATCTTGTTTATCCTTTCAAAGAACCAGCTCTTGGTTTTGTTGATCTTATGTATTGTTTCTTTGGTCTCTAAGTCATTTATCTCTGCTCTGATTTTTATTATTTCCTTCCTTCTGCTTACACTGGGCTTTTCTTGTAGCTCTTTTTCCAACTCTTTGAGTTGTAGAGTTAGATCATTTGTTACCATTTTTTCTTGTTTTTTTTGCAATAGGCTTGTAGTGATATGAACTTCCCTCTTAAAACTGCCTTTGCTGTGTCCCATAGATTTTGGATTGTTGTGTTTTCATTGTCATTTGTTGCCAGGATGTTTTTAATTTCTTCCTTGATTTCTCTGGTAACCCAGTCATTGTTTAATAGCATGCTGTTTATTCTCCATGTGTTTGGTTTCCTTGGATTATTTTTATTGTAGTTAATTTTTAGTTTTATGCCACTGTGATCTGAGAAGATGCTTGATATGATTTCTATCTTCTTAAATTTGAAGAGACTTTGCCTATGTCCCAACATGTGGTCTATCTTTTAAAATGACCCATGTGCACTTGAGAAGAATGTATATTCTGTGGCTTTGGGGTGAAATGTTCTGATGATGTCCATTAATTCCATCTGGTCTAGTGCATCATTTAGGATTGATGCTTCTTTGCTGATTTTTTGTTTAGATGATTTGTCCAAAGGTGATAGTTGGGTATTAAAATCCCCTACTGTGATTGTATTGCTATTAATCTCTTCATTAATGTCCTACCATAGTTGTTTTTTTTTTGTTTTTGTTTTTTTTTTATGTATTTGGGTGCTCCTGTATTGGATGCATATATGTTTATCAGGGTTATTTCTTCTTGTTGGATTGCTCCCTTTCGTATTATGAAGTGGCCTTCATTATCTCTTGTTATGTCCTTCACTTTGAAATCTAATTTGTCAGATATAAGTATTGCTACCCCAGCTTTTTTTTTTTTTTTTCATTTCTATTCGCCTGGAAAACCTTTTACTATCCCTTCACCCTCAGTCTGTGTGCGTCTCTTTTTCTGAAATGGGTTTCTTGTAGACAGAAGATACATGGGTCTTCTTTTCTTATCCAATTCATTATCCTATGTCTTTTGATTGGGGCATTTAATCCATTTACATTTAAAGTTATTATTGATACGTACTTATTTAACGCCATTTTTATTCTATACCCCTGTGTTCCTTCTTCGCTTCCTATTTCTTTTTTATTTTCACAGCAGACCCTTTAGCATTTCTTGCATTGCTGGTTTGGTGGTGATAAATTTCCTTATTCTGTTTTTGTCTGTGAAGTTCCTGATTTCACCTTCAATTTTTATTGATAACCTTGCTGGGTACAGTATTCTTGGATTCATACCCTTCCTTTGCATAACTTTGTATATTTAATTCCATTCCCTTCTGGCCTGATGAGTTTCTGCTAGCCTGATGGGTGTTCCTTTATATGTAACTTTCTGTCTCTCTCTAGGTGCTTTTAAGATTCTTACTTTGTTGTTGGTGTTTGCCAATTTAATTATAATGTGCCTTGATGTTGGTCTTTTGGGACTCATTTTGCTTGAGACTCTGTGAGCTTCTTGGATTTGTGTGAGTTTTTTCTTCTCTATCTCAGGAAAATTTTCTGTCATTATTTCTTCAAACATTTTTTCTATGCCTTCATCAATTTCCTTTCCTTCTGGAAACCGTATTCTAATATTGTTTTTGTTGGGTTTTTTTGTTTTTTGTTTTTTTTGCTTTGTTTTGTTTTGTTTTGTTTTTGTATTGTCCCAAAGTTTCCTTAGGCTCTCCTCATGCTTTTTTAATTTTTTTTCCAGAAGCTGCTCTAATTGGGTATTTTTTTCCCATCTTGTCTTCTAGCTCACTGATGCAGTCCTCTGCTTCTTTTAGCCTACTCTTGATGCTTTCTATTGAGTTCTTTACAGTAGTAATGTCATTTTTCATTTCTATTTAGTTCTTCATTTTCTCTTGGATCTTACTCATATTATCAAATTTATCTTCCATTCTTTTTAGCCATCTTATGATCATTACTCTGAATTCATACCTCTTGAATAGAGGTAGGTTGCTTGCCTCTAACTCGTTTACTTCCTTTTCTGGTGATGCCTGCTTTTCTTTCATATGCGGGCTATTTCTTTGTCACCCCATGATCTCTCTTTTCAGGATGTCTGGTAATGTAGTTCTCTCCATTTTGTCTTGTGGTGGAACACTTCTTTGAGTCCAAGTGTTTGTGCCACCTGTGACCTGCGTCTTGGGCACACAGTTGCTCGGTGGTCGCTGTGGCTGTGGATATTCAGGCCTCTGACAAGATCCACTTTTTCTTTAAAGATGGTGAGATTTCCCTGCCCAAGTCCATAGGTTGGTAGGATTTGGTATGTTATTTTTTAAAATACGTTTTTATTTATTTCAGAGAAGAAGAGAGATTTAGAGAGAGAGGAGAGAGAGAGAGAGAGAGAGAGAGAGAGAGAGAGAGAGAGAGAGAGGAAGAGGAAGAGAGAGAGAGAGAGAGAGAGAGAGAGAGAGAGAGAGAGAGAGAAAGAGAGAGAGGGAGATGGAGATATCAATGATGAATAAGAATCATTGATAGGTTGCCTCCTGGATGCACCCCACTGGGTAATGAGCCTGAAATCTCAACATGTGCATGCACTGACCAGAAATCAAACTTGTGACCTCCTGGTTCATAGGTTGAAGCTCAACCATTGAGCCATAGCAGCCACACTGCATAAGTTATTTTAATACATATATAGAGATAGGTGCTTTGAATAGTGAGTGCTAATTATATTCCCTACAATCTCATTTTTATTAGTTTCCCTTTAAAAAAAAAAGTCTTTTTTTAAATTTATGAAGTAAAGCAAGCTCTTAAACATTTATCAAAATAATCCAAAGTTACAAGTTAATGAAATAAAACATCAATCTTTCTGCATTGCTTTGGGAAAACTTTTTTTTCCTAAAAATTTATACAAGACTTGAGTTGTTCATTTCTAATAGTTTTTTAATTGAACAAATTCAAATAAATAAATTTCCATATAACTTGCACAGTACATTCAAAGAAATTTTATCTTTATTTTGAACTTCAGCTTTTGCTGACTGATCATGGAGCTTAATTCTGTTATATATTCTTTGTCTCCTTTTAATTAATGCTTATTTAACAACTAGAGGCCTGGTGCATGAATTTGTGCACCTGAGGGGGACCCTCGGCCTGGCCTGCAGGATTAGGCTGAAAACAGCATTCTGACATTCCCTGAGTGGTCCTGGATAGCTAGAGGGGGCAGGCCAGGCTAAGAGACCTCACTGATGAATGACTGGGGCTGCAGAGGAACCATGAAAGGGCTCCAGAGCATGTCTCACCAATCTCACTCAGTCCCAATCAACCAGATCCCAGCAGCAAGTTAATCTACCAGTTGGAGCATCTGCCCCCTGATGGTCAGTGCATGTCATAGCGAGTGGTTGAGTGGCCTTAACTTGTCATTAACATATTACACTTTGATTGGTTGTATGGACATGGATGACCAGACATTGTATTAGGCTTTTATTATATAGGACTAAAATACAGTACTTACCTAAAATTTACCTACCTTTAGTGTATGTGTTCATGAAATCAGAGTTGTTTAGTCACTGAAATTTTCTCAGTTCATGCCTCATAATTTCTTAAAATACAATTAAGGCTTATAAAGCAGAATGGCATTCATTTGGTAGCTATCATGAGTATCACATTATGAATGTTGATACATATTCTACTTTTCTTGAATCTTCCTTCTAATCACCATTTGTCTCGTTCTGGAAAATGGAACTGCTGATTATGTTGCTCCCTGTGAATTCCGGAGAACAGTATATGAGCTACAGTATCCACCTGGCATTATCTAATATTAGGTGTCACTCACTGATGGTCAGATCTTTGTTATTTTTTCCCTTCATTATCCGGTTTTCCCTCCCTTTTATTGCCACACCCCCAAGCCTTTCATGTCTAACAAAGAAGGATGTGAGTACAGTTGCCAATAGGTCTGGAGATGCTGACTCAAGTGGAAACAGGCATTGTCATCCCCTTGACCTTGCTCTCCCCCTTCTCCATTCCAACATCCCTAAGAAGCCCGTGAAACCATAAAATAACAAACATACTGTTCTCACATGAAAAGCAAAGGGAGATTATGAAAAGTCACCAGGTTATTTTTTATCTATCAGACTTAAATATGCCGTGTGTAAATTAACCCATTTTATTGAAATGGTGAGAATATTCTAAATCACCTTTTCACATCAACCTGCCTGATGCCAGAGCTCAGAAGCACCCCTGCCTTCAGTTGCTCTGTAGATGCTGCTGTAGACTAGGAAAATGGAAGTGTGTTTCTTGTAGAGTCTGTGAAGCAAAGTACATGTAACATTACGGTTGCAAATTTGAGCATTTGAAACAAGAAGTAAAAATAGTACTTGTTTCCAGAAAAACTTACTCATTGCAGATGCTGTTTTGGAAAATGAATGTGTTTTAACTTAAATGCAATAAAATCCTCGATAGTTAAAAAAAATCTAAGCTATCTTTTAAAAATTAAGTTAATGTTCCTATGAGAAGTTTAACTTGATCATTTACATTATTTCTAAGTTTAAATTTGTAGTTTTATTTGTAATTTTAAGGAGTAAGATTTTAACCTTCATTTTTGTTTTTTTCTGGTCTTCTTAACTGTGTTATATATTAAAAATGGAAGCATTTAAATTTTATAAAATGAAATTAGAGGCTGAGAACAATAAAAACATAAGAGCATATAGATTACAATAAACTAAAGCCAATCAAGCTAGGCTTGTTATTTATATAGGATATTTACATACTTGTTAATTTTTTAAAGTCATTACCAGTATGGCTATAGTCATATTTTGATACAAATCAACCTACTAGAAGTAAAAAATAAAATAAAAAAATAAATAAAAAAATAAAAAATAAAAGTTTTGACCATACTCAGATATATTAGAAAGGCAAGATTTAAAGGAGCAATGTAAAAATTTCAGTGATACTGTCTTGCCCATATTTGAGGAGAGGGGAATCTGATATTAATAGAAAAAGTATTTCTGAAAATTCACAAATTGTCTTTATATTTATCGCATATGTCAAGAGTTTCAGGGAGAGAAGAAAAAATCAAAACTTTGCAAATGAGCTCATATGAAATGCTTAAGGCTTTGTGGTTTTAAACGATGTAGATGTGGCTGTTGATGCCTTAGGCCCATGGTGGCAGCAGATACATTACAGTAATTCTTCTGTACATATCCTGTTTCCCCGAAAATAAGACAGTGTCTTATATTAATTTTTTCTCCTAAAGTTGCGCTAGGTCTTATTTTCAGGGGATGTCTTATCTTTCCATGCGCTAGGTCTTATTTTTGGAGGATGTCTTATTTTCAGGGAAACATGGTAGGTCAGATGCTTATTGGAGAGGATTAACTCAGGAAAATTAACTTCTGTGCTGTTTTGCTTTATTATATTAGAGGGACCATAGCTGACCTGTGTCCCTTTGAATCACTGTTCTTTATAGACCCCCCCCCTTTTTTTTTTAATAGGCTCAACAAATGTGATGTTCCTTGTGCCTCAGAATTGGAACTCAGAAACTATTATTTATATGTGATTATGATAGAAAAGGAGCGACTTGGCAGTTCTTTCTCTCACTCTCTCCCTTTTAATATTTATTGTTGAAGTTATTACAGATGTCTCTCTTCCCTTCCCCCCATATTTTCCTTCACACAGTTCCTATCCCATCTCAGGCCTTTGCCACACTAATTTCTATGTCCATATCTAATAAATATATGCATATAAGACCTTTGTTTAATCTCTTCTTTCCCTCCCTTCCCTCTGAGAATCATCAGACTGTTCCATTTCCATGCCTCTGATTCTATTTTAGTCACTACTTTATTCTGTTCATTCAATTTCTTATTCATTTATTTTTATTTTTAGATTCAATTGTTGATAGATATGTATTTGTTGCCATTTTATTGTTCATATTTTGATCTTTTTCTTTTTCTTCTTCTTCTTAAAAAATACCCTGCAACATTTCATGTAATACTGGTTTGGTGGTGATAAACTCCTTAGCTTTTTCCTGTCTGTGAAGCTCTTTATCTGGCCCTCAATTCTAAATTATAGCTTTGTTGAGTAGAATAATCTTAATTATAGGTCTTTGCTATTCATCACTTTGAATATTTTTTTTATTGTTTAAGATATTACATATAGTAGTATGTATATTTCCTTTCCCCCCCCCATTGACCTTCCCCCAGCCCCCCTACCCCCTGTCGCATGCCTTCATCCTACCCCCACGGTGTCTTATGTCCATTTGTTTTGCTTATATGCATGCATACAAGTACTTTGGTTGATCTCTCTCCACCCTCCACTCCTTCCCAACACTCCACAGACTTCCCACTGTAATTTGACTGTCTGTTCAGTGCTTTACTTCCTCTGTATCTATCTTTTTGTTCATTGGGTTATAATGTTCTTTATTTTCCATAAATGAGTGAGATCATGTGGTATTTTTCTTTCAATGCCTGGCTTATTTCATTTAACATAGTGTTCTCCATGTCCATCCAGCCTGCTGCAAATGGTATGAGTTTCTTTTTTTATATATAGCAGCATAGTATTCCATTCTGTAGATGTACCAGTTTTCTAATCCACTCATCTGCTGATGGGCATTTAGGCTGTTTCCAAATCATAGCTATGGTGAATTGTGCTGCTATGAACATAGAGGTGCATATATCCTTTCTAATTGGTGTTTCTAGTTTCTTCGGATATATTCCTAAAAGTAGGATTACTGGGTCAAATGGGAGTTCCATTTTCAGTTTTTTGAGGAAACTCCACACTGTTCTCCACAGTGGCTGCATCAGTCTGCATTCCCACCAGCAGTGCAGGAGGGTTCCTTTTTCTCCACATCCTTGCCAGCACTTGTCATTTGTTGATGATAGCCATTCTTACTGGTGTGAGATGGTACCGCACTGTCGTTTTGATTGCATCCCTCAGATAATTAGTGACTTTGAGCATGTTTTCATGTTTCTTGGCCTACCTTATGTCTTCTTTCGAAAAGATTCTATTTTGGTCCATTGCCCATCGTTTTATTGGATCATTTAACTTCCTTTTATTAAATTCTATAAGTTGCCTGTAGATGTTGGAGATTAAACCTTTATCAGTGATAACAATTTTAAATATGTTCTCCCATGTACTGGGCTTTCTTGTTGTTTTGTTGATAGTTTCTTTTGCTGTAAAAAAGCTTTTTATTTTGATGTCGTCCCATTTATTTATTTTCTCTTTAGCTTCCATTTCCATAGGAGCAGTATTAGTGAAGAAATTGCTTCATCATATGTCTGAGATTTCTCTGCCTGTGGATGCCTCTAGTATTTTTATGGTTTCCCATCTTATGTTTAAGTCCTTTATCCATTTTGAGTTTATTTTTGTGCATGCTGTAAGTTGGTGATCTAGTTTCATTTTTTTTTCAGATATCTGTCCAATTTTCCCAATACCTTTTTATTGAAGAGACTGTCTTGACTCTATTGTATGTTCTTGTTTCCTTTGCCAAATATTAATTGAGCATAGTGGTTTGTGTCGATATCTGGGTTCTCTATTCTATTCCATTGACCTATATGTCTGTTCTTGTGCCAGTACCAATCTGTTTTGAGAACAGTGGCCTTGTAATATAGCTTGAAATCTGAGATCCTACCTACTTTGTTCTTCTTTCTCAGGATTGCTTGTGGCTTTTTTAATGGGGAGTGGATTGAATCTATAGATTGCTTTGGGTAGTATGGACATTTTAATGATGTTGATTCTACCAATCAATGAACATGTTATGTTCTTCCATCTGTTTATGTCTTCATATCTCTCTCTTCTCTCTCTCTCTCTCTCTCTCTCTCTCTCTCTCTCTCTCTCTCTCTCTCTCTCTTATGTCTTCATATCTCTCTCTCTCTCTCTCTCTCCCTCCCTCTCTCTCTCTCTCTCTCTCTCTCTCTCTCTCTCTCTCTCTCTCTCTCTCTCTCTCTCAGTGTCTTGTAGTTTTCCACAGAGGTCTTTCACCTTCTTAGTTAAATTTATTCCTAGGTATCTTAATTTTTTTGGTGCGATGGTAAGTGGGATTGTTTTTTAGTCTCTCTCTGGGTAAGTTAGTTCACTATTTGGTATATAGAAATGGCATAGATTTCTTGGTATTAATTTTGTATCCTGCTACATTGCCAAATTCATTTATTAAATCTATTAGTTTTTTTTATGGAGTCTTTTGGGTTTTTTTGTCATCTGCAAATTCGAACAGCTTTACTACTTCTTTTTCAATTTGGATGTCTTTTATTTCTTCATCTTGTCTAATCACAACAGGAGTGGTGAGAGTGGGCATCCTTATCTTGTTCCTGTTCTTAAGGGAAATGGTTTTAGTTTTGCCCATTGAGTATGATGTCGGCTGTGGGTTTATCATATATGGCTTTTACTATGCTGAGGTATGATCCTTCTATTCCCACCTTGCTGAGAGTTTTTTTTGTTTTGTTTTTTTTTTTTTAATCAAGAAAGGGTGTTAGATTTTGTCAAATGCTTTTTCTGCATCAATTGATATGACTGTTATTTTTATCACTCAATTTGTTCACGTTTATTGATTTGAGGATATTGTACCATCCTTGCATCCCTGGGATAAATCCCACTTGGTCATGGGCTATGATCTTTCTAATGTATTGCTGGATCTGATTTGCTAGAATTTTGTTGAGGATTTTGGCTTATATCAATATATTCATGAGGGATATTGGCCTGTAATTTTCTTTGATTGTGTTGTCTTTATCTGGTTTTGGTATTAGGGTAATTCTGGCTTCATAGAATGAGCTTACAAGTGTTCCTTCCTCTTAAATTTTCTGGAATAGTCTGAGGAGGATAGGTTTTAGTTCTTCTTTGAATGTTTGGTAAAACTCTCCTGTAGAGCCATCTGGCCCTGGGTTTTTGTTTGTTGGAAGCTTTTTGATAACTGCTTTAATTTCTTCCACAGTTATTGGCTTGTTGAGATGTTTAGATTCTTCCTGATTAAGTTTTGGAATGTTGTATTTTTCTAGGAATATGTCCATTTCCTCCAGGTTGTCCAGTTTGTTGAAATAGAGTTGTTCATGGTATTTTTTAACAATCATTTGCATTTTGGTAGGGTCTGTTGTTATTTCACCTCTTTCGTTTCTGATTTTGTTTATTTGGGTCCTCTCTCTTTGCTTCTTGGTGGTCTGGCTAGAGGCTCATTAATCTTGTTTATCCTTTCAAAGAACCAGCTCTTGGTTTTATCTTTTGTATTGTTTTTTTTGCTTGTTTGTTTGTTTGTTTGTCTCTATGTAATTTATCTCCTCTCTCATCTTTATTATTTCCTTCCTTCTGCTTACACTGGTTGCTATCTTTTTAACTCTTTGAGTTGTAGGATTAGGTAATTTATTACCATTGTTTCTTGTTTTGTTTTGTTTTTTTTGCAGTAGGCTTGTAGAGTTATTAACTTCCCTCTCAAGACTGCTTTCACTGTGTCCATAGATTTTGGATGGTTGTGTTTTCATTGTCATTTGTTGTCATGATGTTTTTTAATTTCTTCTTTAATCTCTCTGGTAACACAGTCATTGTATAATAACATGCTGTTTAATCTCCATGTGTTTGATTTATTTTTTATTGCTTTTATTGTAATTGATTTCCAGTTTTATGCCACTGTGATCTGAGAAGATGCTTGATATGATTTCTATCTTTTTGAATTTGAAGAGAATTTGCCTTTGACCCAACATATGGTCTGTCTTTGAAAATGACCCATGCGCACTTGGGAGAATGTATATTCTGTCGCTTTGGGGTGAAATATTCTGAAGATGACAATTAATTCCATCTGATTTAGTGAGTCATTTAAGATTGATATTTCTTTGCTGATTCTTTGTTTAAAGGATTTATCCAGTGGTGATAGTGGGGTATTAAAGTCTCCTACTATGATTGTATTGCTATCAATATTTCTCTTGGTATCTTCCCTGAGTTTTATTTATGTATTTAGGTGCTCCTGTAATGGGTGTGTATATGTTTAACAGAGTTTTTCCTTCTTGTTGGATTGTTCCCGTTAGTATTATGCAGTGGTCTTTCTTATCTTTTTTTATGTCCTTCACTTTGAGATCTAATTTGTCAGGTATAAGTATTGCTAATCCTGCTTTTTTTTCATTTCCATTTACCTGAAAAATCTTTTTTCACCCCTTCACCCTCAGTGTGTGTGTGTCTTTTTTTCTGAGGTGAGTTTCCTATAGACAGCAGATATATGGGTGATATTTTCTTATCAAATCTGTTACCCTATGTCTTATTATTGGGACAATTATTCCATTTACATTTAAAGTTATTGATAGGTACTTGTCGTCATTTTTATTTTTACTCCTGTGTTCCTTCTTCATTTCCTATTTCTTTCTTTCTTTCTTTCTTTCTTTCTTTCTTTCTTTCTTTCTTTCTTTCTTTCTTTCTTTTTTTTTTTTCAGAAGACCTTTTAGAATTTCTTGCATAGCTGGTTTGGTAGTAATAAACTCCCTTAATCCTTTTTTTGTCTGTGATGCTCCTGATCTCACCTTCATTTTGATTGATAGCTTTGCTGGGTACAGTATTCTTGGATTCAGACCCTTCCTTTGCATGACTTTGTATATTTCATTCCATTCCCTTCTGGCCTGATGTGTTTCTGTTGAAAAATCAGTTGCTAGTCTGATGAGGGATCCTTTGTAGGTAACTTTCTGTCTCTGGCTGTTTTTAAGATTTTTACTTAGTCATTGGTGTTTGCCAATTTAATTATAATATGCATTGGCTTTGGTTTTTTGGGATTCATTTTGGTTGGGACTGTGAGCTTTTTGGATTTTTGTGGGTTTTTTCTTCCATATATCAGGGAAGTTTCCTATCATTATTTCTTCAAAGAGGTTTTCTATTCCTTGCTCAGTTTCTTCTCCTTCTGGTCCCCTTATTATGCAGATGTTGTCTTGTTTCATGTTGTACAAAAGTTCTCTTAGGCTCTCCTCCTGCTTTTTAAATTTATTTATTTATATTTTTTATAAGCTGCTCTGCTTGGATATTTTTTTCCTACCTTGTCTTCTAGCTCACTGTTGTGGTCCTCAGCTTCTTCTAGTCTATTCTTGATGCTTTCTATTGAGTTCTTTAAGTAGCAAGGTCGCTTTTCATTTCTTCTTGATTCTTCTTCATTTCCTGTTGATTCTTACACATATTGTTGAATTTGTCTTATATTCTTTTCATCCACCTTATGACCATTTCCCTGAATTCTTTTTCTGACAGTTTGCTTGCCTCCATTTCGTTTACTTCCTTTTCTGGTGATGCCTGCTTTTCTTTCATTCACGGGCTGTTTCTTTGACTCTTCATGATCTACCTTCTCATTGTGCCTGGTTATGTACCGTATTTTTCGGACCATAAGACGCACTTTTTCCCCCCCAGAAGTGGGGGGGAAAAGTCCCTGCGTCTTATGGTCCAAATATAGCCTACACATATACTTTTAAAAAAAAGTTTTTTTTACTTGCCCGGCTCTGTGTGGTCTCTGTGTGCTTGCCCGGCTCTAAAATGGTTCTAAATGCTGCTGTTTACTTTACAGGGTTGATTACATGTGTTTATGACTGTGATGTTGGGTTTTAATGCACATAAAATATTTTAGGACACTATTTGTTTCAGAATTTTTTTTCTTCATTTCCCTTCTCTAAAAACTGGTGCGTCTTATGGTCCGGAGCGTCTTATGGTCTGAAAAATATGGTAATTCTCTCTCTCTTTCTCCCAGGCAAAATCTGACCTTTTTGTGGTGAAATGTGGAGCTCATCTGAATCTGCATTCTTGCGCCACTTGGGAACCTGTGTTCTTAGGTTCACAGCTTTTCTATGGGTGCCATAGTTGTAGATTCCCCGGGTATTTCAGGCTCCCAATAACATCCACTTTTCCTTCAAGATGGCGTGGTCCTGAGAGATGTCACTAAAATTCTGCAAACCTTTCTTCACAGGTTTTTGAAGTATATCTTCTTCTGAGGTTTTAGATTATCAGAAAGAGCCAGATGCTTGCAGGCAGCTCCACAGACAGAACATTTTTCTTGTGAGCTCTAGTTGGTTTTTCTCAATTGTTAGAGCATTGACCAGCTGACTGAAGGGTATTGTGTTCCATTCTGATTAAAAGCACATACCTCAGTTGCAGGCTTGATCTTAGCCCCTGGTCAGAGTAGATGCAGGAGGCAACCAAACGGTGTATCTCTCCTGAATATTTCTTGCCACTCCCTTCTTGTCTGCATAGTTTCTGTTGAGAAATCAGCTGATAATTATATGAGTACTCCCTTGTAGATAACTATTTTTCTCTTGCTGCTTTTAATTGTCTCTCTTTGTCTTTTACCCTTGGCATTTTAATTATGATGTTTCTTGGTATGGTCCTCTTTGGGTTCCTTTTATTTTTTGTGGTTCTCTGTGCTTCTTGGACTTGTAAGTCTAGTTCTTTCACCAGGTATGGGAAATTTTCTGTCACTATTTCTTCAAAGAGGTTTTCAATAACTCGCTCTCTCTCTTCTTCTGGCACCCCCATAATGTGGACATTGGTATGCTTGAAGTTGTTCCAGAAGCCCCTTATACTATCTTCATGTTTTTGGGTTCTTTTTTTTCTTTTTCCTTTTCTAGTTGGATGTTTTTTACTTCCTCATATTTTAAGTCATTAATTTGATTCTTGGGATTCTCTAATCTACCCTTGAATCCCTGTATACTACTCTTTATTTCAGTCAGTGTAAGCTTAATTTCTGACTGGTTCTTTTTTCTTTTTTCTTTTTTTCTTTTTTTCATTCTAGCTAAGGTCCTTGGAAGTTTCTAGAAGATTCTTGAGTAAACTTATAACCATGGTTTTGAACTGTATATCCAATAGTTCATTTTCTTCCATTTCTTTCATTTGTGACCTATTTCTTTGTCTCTGCATTTTGGCTGCTTCCCTGAGCTTGTTTCTATGTATTGGGTAGAGCTGCTATATCTTCTTGAGTTGGTAGAATGGCCTTGTGTAGATGTTGTTGTATAGGACCCAATGACTCAGCTTCCCCAGTCACCTGAGCTGGGAATTCTAGGTGCACCCTTTTGTGGGCTGTGTGCCCAGTCTTATTGTAGTTGAGACTTAATTGCTCTTGGTGTCACTAGGAGAAATTGGCCTCCAGGCCAATTCTCTCTGAGGACCAGCTGCCACTACAGGGGGAGAGCTGATATGCAGTAGACACCCCTATGGTGCAGGACTTTCTTCAGTTGGGCTTTGGTGCTCATTGAGTCTGCCCCTTAAGTGTCTCGTTTATGGATGTGGAAGAGTTGCAATCTGGTATGGTCTGACACTGACCAGTGGGTACAGTGGCCCTTGGGTCTTCAGGGAGGCATAAAGTTAGCCACTGCCTGGGGCCATCCAGCAGGAGCTACAGAGAGATCTTCAGATTCCTCCTCTTTTTATCAGGTTTGAAAGTACCCAGACAAGACTAAGCTTTGGCAGTCTAATTCTGGTGTCAGGTCTTGGGCCTTTTATTAATAGGATTGAGGCTCCGTGAACCAGCTGCAACTTGTTTGAGAGATTTTAACTTGATAAAGGACAGTCCATTCATATGCAAAAGTTGCTGCACACAGCTTGGCTGGGATTGTAAATTGGATGAGGCTGGGTTTCAGGAAATCTCCAGGGCAAAGCAAACATAAATGGCTGCCAGTCAGCCTCGTGACTGGGGAGGTC
Organism: Pipistrellus kuhlii; assembly: GCF_014108245.1. Taxonomy (NCBI): domain Eukaryota; kingdom Metazoa; phylum Chordata; class Mammalia; order Chiroptera; family Vespertilionidae; genus Pipistrellus; species Pipistrellus kuhlii. Next base: position 64,426,925 of record NW_023425515.1, read on the forward strand.
CCAGCTCAGGAACAATGACCCCCTACAAGCACCTATGTCTGGGAGAAAGCTGCCTCCAAGTTCCTGCCCTGATGCCAGGCAATCCAGTTCCTCCTCATATGTATCTGGGTTTCCCAGAGCCTCATCCTGGTTTTGGAGCTCAGATAAGTGGGACCTTGTAAGTTCAGTTTATGTGGTGGCCTTTTAAGAGAAACAGCTTCATCTCCAGCAGCCTCTGTGTCACTGAGCTCCAATCTGCACTGATTTTTACAGCCTATAGTTACAAGGAATTCTTTTCCCAGCTCCGGACCCTGGGATGGGCATCTGGTGTGGGGTTGGGACCCCTTGCTCCTCATGGTGGCCTCCAAAAAGACATCTCCCTCCCAATTAAAAAGTGGCACATGTGGGTGCAGACCAGCTTGTTCTGTACTTCCAGTCTCCATGCACTTTCTTCTTTACTTTTCTAGTTGTAGGACTTCCATTTAGCCAGATTTCTGGTGGTTCTGTAAGATGATCGTTCTATATTGCAGCTATAATTTTGATGTGGTTGTGAGAGGCAGCAAGTACAGGTGTTTGCCTATGCTGCAATCTTGGTTCTCCTGATTCAGCAGTTTTTAGTAGCAATTCAAATGAAAATATTCTTGAGCTCCAAAATATAACTCTAAAATCTGAAATCTGACCTTTTACATTAGCAATCAATAATTTTTATAGCTTTTCAGATCTCTTTTCCTGGATGGAACATAGAGAGAAGACATAGCCTAGTTGAAGTTAGGTGTGACAGTCATGATGGTGCCTAATAAAGTTCTATAATTCTGCCTACTTCATTTGGAAGGTGGCTAAATGTGAATTAACTCATATTCCCAAACCCATTTCACTCCAAAGTACTCTATCTATATATCTATCAATTTAATTTTCCCATTGATTTCAGAGAGGAAGGGTATGGGAGAGTGAGATAGAAACATCAATGATGATAGAGAATCATTATCTGCTGCCTTCTATACATCCCACATTGGGGATAGAGCCCACAACCTGGACATGTGCCTGAAAGGTTCAGAGTGGGCCAGGGTCATGCACATGAGGCTATAATGTATCAAAAAAGATTTTATTCTGACTATCTGAGTGCAAGTAGGCTGAAACTAAGAAAGGAATCAGTGAAGAGAGCAGGGAGAGATAGGTTTTTATTATTCCTTGCTGGCTGCCCATCTGCTGACATAAGGCTCTGGTCCATCCTTGGTCCCTCCCATGCCAGGTGTCTTCTGGTTTTCTGAGCTATGGAGTGCTCAAGGCTGCAAGATATCTGCTAAGCACAATAAGTCTTTCTCTGCTCTGTTTTATTCTCTTTAACCCTTTCAGTGCTCTGACCAGGAATCGAACTGTGATCTCCTCATTCATAGGTTGACACTTGAGCACTAAGCCATGCTGGCTAGGCACTCCATAGTACTTTAAAAAGTGTTTTTTCTTTCCTTGGTTGCAAGGACCAAACCACTCTCTGTGTACCTCCAGTTGAGGGAGCTTTACCTTAAACCACACATGACAGTAACAGAGATGGGAATCTCATGAGATCAGGTACATAAGTGGGCCTCACAGAGAGAGGAACGGTAGGTTGTTCAGGAAGTAGAAGGATCCAGTATGACTCCAAGGAATGAGTCATCATGCTGCCCTCTCAGGAACAAGAGTCAGTTAGCCCTACTGCCAGTTATGGTTGCTTGGTTCCCCTCTCTGTGGTTCTTTGCCTGATAGACAACTAGCTCATCCTCTCCTTTTTAGGTTCTTATTCTCCATCCTATTTATGTCTTCTCACTGATAGCTTTTCTTACCGAGAGCTGTAAGCATTGAGCTTCTCCTTACTTCCTTTGTCACCTTCCTTTACCATCACCAACTTTCTGATCTTCATATGATACTCTCCCTTCTGATTTCAGGGGGAGAAAAAACTTCCCAGGCCAGTCAGCAGTCATTTTCCCTGTTCCAGAGCCTTATCATCTTCTGGCCCACCTAGAGAATGGCTGCCCTTGAGTCGGGTTTCACTCATCTGCATTTTCCATAAGCTTTGGGAGCTTCATAAACTGGGTCTGGAATAATGATACTAAATAAATAGCATAGAACACTAGAGCAGTTCTGAGGCCTGCCTCAACCTACTAAGTTAGCTGGGTGTTCAAGTCCCCTACTATGATTTTATTACTGTCGATCTCTTCTTTAAAGTACTCCAGAAATTATATATATTTAGGTGCTCCTATATTGGGTGGATATATGTTTATCAAGGTTATAGCCACTGATTGGATCTATCCTTTTAGAATTACGTAGTGACCTTTACTGTCTCTTTTAGTGGCCTTCATTCTTCATTTTGGTGTCTATTTTTTTCAGACGTGAGTATTACTACCCCAGCTTTTTCTCATTTCTATTTGCATGAATTTTTTTCCCATGCCTTCTCTCTCATTCTGAATCTGTTGTTCTGAGATACGTCTTTTGTAGACAGCCTATACCATTTTAGTTCTTTATGTCTATGTTTCTCTCTCTATTTCTTCTTCTCAATAGACCATTTCCTTTATCATTTCTTTCAGTGCTAATTTGGTGGTGACAAATCCCTTTCACCTTTTTGTTGTTGTTGTTGGAGAAGCTCTTTATTTCACCATCTATTTTGAGTCATAGCCTTGCTGGATATAGTAATCTTTATTTCAGATCCTTGCTTTTCCTTATCTTGGATATGTCATAGCATTCCCTTTTGGCCTGCAGAGTTTCTGATTTTAAAAAATCAGCTTTCAGACTAATGGGAGCTACTTTCAAGGTAACAAATTACTTTTCTCTTGCTGCCTTTTAGATTGTTTCTTTATGTTTTAATTTTTGGCATTTTAATTAAGATGTGTCTGAGAGTGGGCCTGTTTGGGTTTTTCTTGCTTGGTATGATTTCTACTTCTTGAACTTGTGTCACTTTTTCCTTCACCAGGTTTGGGGAGTTTTATTCAAACATGTTCTCTAGCCTTTGCTCACTTTATTCACTTGCTGGTACTCCTCTGAAGTGAATATTGTTAAGCTTTCCTCCTGTTTTTTAATTGATTTTTCTTTTTGATTCTCTGATTGAGTGAATTTTTCCATTCTGTCTTCTAATTCACATATCTAATCTTCGGCTTTCCTTTATCTGCTGTGTGTTCTTCATTCTTGGTTTCCAACTGGTGTTTCTTCATAGTTACTATGTCTTTTCTCATGCTGTTGAGCATCCTTGCCATCATTTTTCTGAACTCTATATCTGATAAATTTCTTATCTCCATTTCATTAAGCTCTTCTTCTGAAGAATCCTCTTGTTCTTTCAGTTGGGACTTGTTTTTTGTTTTGCCCCATTTTAGCTGCCTATTGGGGTTTGTGTCTATGATTTAGGGAGATCTTCTATGAGTCCCAATCTCTAGTGCAGGACAATGTCAGATGCTGTTTGTGACTGGCCCTGCATATCCTCTTTGGTGCTAGGAGTAACCCACAGCTTCTGGCTTTCTCTGGTGGATCAGGGTGTCTTTGAAAATGACCAATATGTGCACCAGGATCTGATTTCCTAGACCCAGGTTCAGGAGGAGAACAGGGAAAATCTCAGAGCCTCCAGACATCTTCCTCTGCCTAAAGTATGATTGATATTGTCTATATTTTCCTCAGGCTATTGACCACAAAGTGGGATGAGAGGTTTTCCAACAAGTCAATTGTTACCCCTAACCCCAGGAAAAAAACACCTCATCCAGGTCTGCTTGGGAAAGATACCCTCTGCAGTGAGAGGGAATGACTTATTACAGGAAACTGTGGTTGCTGTTTTCCAAACTATAGCCCCAGAATCCTCAACCCTGGATTCTCTTTACACAGCTCTAGTCCACTTTGCCCTCCCTCTGCTGGATCACAAAGTGAGTGGCTGCACATGAAATTTTGTGCATTAGCCCTTTAAGAGGTTGCCTGCATTTCCAGCCATCTCTCACTGGCAGACAGAATCTCTTCTGCTTTATTTTCATCAGATGTTATGTGAGTACCTTTCTCAGTTTTGGTGCTCTGGGCTGGGGGTACCAGCTTGGGGTTTAGATCCCAGGATTCTCATGGGAACCCCCAACATCTGAGATATGTCTCCTGAAATTCTGTTGCTGGGAGCCCGGCCCACCCTTTCACACATCTGCACTTCCTACCAGTATATATATGGTCTCCATTTTCCATTCTTGGTTACAGTGTTCTCTTCAGCTAGACTTCAATTAATTATTGAGGATGGTGTTTCTATATTTTATTTGTAATTTCAGTTTGGTCCTTAAAGAGTGTCAGTATACCTTCCTCTTATACCACCACCATTTTGGGAACCACCTCTGAGTAGTTTTCTTAAAATTTAACACTGTGCCAATATAGTCTTAATTTCTTTCATTTGTTAAATTCATTATATTTTTAATTTTAGTATGTTCTAAGAAGAAGACTATACAACCTACAAATAAGGTAAGTGAAAAATTCTTAAATTAATTGGGTCTGATTATTTGATTTTTTTTCAAATGAGGAATCATAACTGAGATATTGAACCCTTTTGTGGTCTGTTTAGTATAACATCAAGTAAAAAGAACTTTGAGGTCATTTCAATTGAATCCCATTCTATTTTAAAACCTATGTGTGTTCATTTAGCAGCAATGGGATAGAATTAGTGATTCCTTGTCATAATGCAGACTTCTTATACCCAGTATTGGAAAGTTTATGTGTAAGAATAATGGTCATTATATCTGCTGAAGGAAAGCTGGTTCTAATATATTGCCTTACCTGTTGGATTTATTTGATTTGCATATACAAAACAGTATTTCAGGCTTAAAATGAGGGATACATTTATAATACATTGATTTTATTTAAAATAATAATTTATAAAATAAATTTAAATATTGGTTAAAGTATATATTCTGAATTATGATTCATTTTCCACATTTTATAAGATTTTCTTTCCTCCAATCTGTACTGTTGTTTTCACTATTTCTTGGCTATCTTATTAAGCAAGCTGAGAAATTTCCAAGAAAAGAAGTAAATTTAAGAGACAAACTGAGATAAACAAATTAGAAAGGCTTACAAGAAAACCTTTATATAAAGAGAGATTCAACATGGTGACAGACACAAAAGCTACTTTGTGCAAATGAGACCTGGAAAGCACTGTGTTGTACTAATCTTCCCATAAAGGATTTAATAATAACTGAACCTGCAATGCCACAAGTGAGACTCCTGTGTGGCAGGAAGTGAGGACTGCAAATGCTGCTAATTCTGACAAGCCCCAACAGACATGCCTGAAAGGCAAGGGGGAGCAGGGGTGCTCTACCATGGGTGTTTATTCTGAGACTGGTACCATAGCTACATGGTCACAAACACACAGCAGTTTATCTTGTGCCTCTGTTAGAGATTATCCAGCCATTAGACCCTTAACTCTTAACATTTTCTTTTCAAGACTTACAAATAATTGTTTTACTCTCATCTCTTGTTTAACTGTATTATTTATTACATTGCTATTTATTTCGAACTTTAATAAGTCAGCATCTCTGGGCCTATCAAAGGCCTGATGAGAGAGGCAGGGCTGATCAACAGCTCTAGTGGAGGTATGAGAGAAAGAGAGGCATGGTGCCCCCAGCAGCAGCAGTCAGTGCTGAGTTGCCCCAACAATCCAACATTGACTTCTGGTTGGTGGAGCCTTCCATCATTTTGGATGTTATGGATCCTGGGTTTTTATATATTGAGATTAATTAAGAAATAAAAGTTTTGCTATAATGATCTCACCTCTGAGGAAAATGCACTGCTCTGTGTCTCCCAAGTAGCTGCATGCATTAGCCAAGTAATATTGGGCGAGGGGACTACTGCTTTCTTATATTGGCCAATATGAAGTGCTGTAGTTCCCCCAGTACAGAAGAATTCCAATTAAGTATAATTTCTGGTTTATAGATTTTAGGAAGATATAGTCTCTCACCATGTAGTGAGACAAAAACATTTCACTTTCTTCCTAAATCTAGATCTATATTCTCAACTCACTATTTCCTTAGTGGGAGGTTGCAGTTATGATCCACAGACATTGTAATCAAATGCATTAAAATTAATTTGTATTTATAGCTGTGAAATAGTTGGTATGATATTACTACCTAGTTGTTTATTTAGAAATGATTTTTAATTGTGGAAACTTACTAATCACTTGCTTGGTTTGTTACTAATTCTTGGCATTTAAAGAAACAAACAAACAAAAAAAAAAACATGATGAATGATGGAAAGTATAAAAAGCACACACAATTATAGATTGGTTAAAATATGAACATTGGAAAAAAATAAAATAGCTTCTTGGAAATACGGCATTTATTTTATATATATATTTCATTGATTTTTCACAGAGAAGAAGAGAGAGGGATAGAGAGTTAGAAACATCGATGAGAGAGAATCACCGATCAGCTGCCCCTTGCACACCCCCTACTGGGAATGTGCCCGCAACCAAGGTACATGCCCTTGACCGGAATCGAACCTGGGACCTTTCAGTCCACAGGCTGATGCTCTATCCACTGAGCCAAACCGGTTTCGGCAAGTACGGCATTTTAAATAAAAAGGACACTGTCAAAGCATAAAGGTTTACATGTCTTGATTTATAAAACTTAAATCTACTCTGATAAAATTGCACCATTAGTCATATAAAAGCAGTAGGGTGTCACCCATCAGCTCTCCAGTCATACTGCTACAGCAAAGAGAAAGTACTGCTTTAAAAAAAAAAAAAAAAAAAAAAAAAAAAAAAAAAAAAAAAAAAAAAAACACCTTTCTGATGCAGTGGCTGTAAAATGGTTTTTATGTGACATGAAGATAATCTGACACAAATCTTTATAATCTTGATCAAGTTTCTTTTGAAACCTTACTGCCATGAAAATGGCTAATGATCTGCCTGCCTTATATCTGTGACCTTTTCAAACCTAAGATTAAATACTTTATTTTTAGATGTTATATATCTGGAATAATTCCAATTTTTTAAGATAAATCAACTTGTTAATGCATAGAAAATAGACACATAGTAACTAAATGTTCATTTTTAATTTTTTTAGGCTAAATTAATTGCAGAGATGCACCCTAACTTGCAGAGTAGAAAGATGTGAAAGAAATGCACTTATGTTTAAGAAACTTGGCCTTGACGCACTCACTGTTCAAGAGAAGAAAACAAGAAAAGTGACTCTTATCTATAAGAGAAAATAAATCATTGAGTTTTAAATGGGTATTACTATTAAGTTTCTACTCAAAACATTTTTTATTTAGTTAATAAAAGTATTAAGTATAAGTGAGATCCAATTTTTTATTGTTATTTTTCTTCAAATAGGCGCAAAAGTAGGGTGGGCAATTCTAAGAATGACACCTTTCAGATCAGAGGATCTGTTGACTCTAGGTCACAAATGTAAATTGGTTCAAGATGAAAATTACCTGGCACTAACCTGGTGGTCAACTAGAGATGTCACTGAAAAACAATGGCTCCCATGGAACCTCAGGAAACTCTGGTTCATAGCCACTTTGGTAGTTATGGTGTTAGCCGAATAATGTGTCTGCCACTTCTAGGTCAAGGAATAGCAAATTAAGTACAGGTAGGAATTTAGTTGGAAACATTTGTGTGTTGCTTTTGTGCGATGTGATACTCTTAGAGATCGTGGTGTTCATTCTTAGGGTTGCCATTCACATATTCTTCCTTCAACAAATTTAAAGTAATTTTTAAAAATATTTTTTATTGATTTCAGAGAGGAAAGGAGAGGAAGAGAGAGAGAGAGAAATAACGATAAGAGAATCATTAATCAGCTGCATTTTGCATGCCCCCTCCTGGACATTGAGCCCACAATGTGGTCATGTGCCCTTGACCAGAATGGAACGTGGCACCTTTCAGTTCATCCAATGACATTCTATCCACTGAGCCAAACCAGCTAGGGCAGATTTAGGGTAATTTTACTGATGGGTGTTTTTTTCTTTTATTCACACAATCTTTCAATCCTGTCTTGTCCTCCTATTTGCTTCTGCTGTGCAAGATGTAGCACCTTTTCTCCTCTTTGTACATAACCAGTGACATGGCAGCATCATTGCAGAAAGGAGCCAGACTTGTTCTCAGAGAACCATGTTCACATGCTTCAGCGAAAGTAGCGATGGCTGTAGCATATGTATTCACTTCCTTGGCTTTGAAGGCACATTCTGTGGTATTTCTTTACTTCTCTTCTGATCTGGGGCATGAAAAACCAAGATAGAGGTTTTAACTATGTGTCCCCTGCATGGCAACCAAGTGAGTGTCACTGTCAGGCCAATAGACCAGCCCTCGAAAGGGTGGTTCTATGGTTCCTGTACCTATGTTGCGTGATATGCACTCATCATCTTCCTCCTGTGTCCTGCCTCATATCCCCCTGACTCCACTATTGAAAAGTAAAACAAAACCCCCATTTTCTAGCCGTTAGAAGAAAATTAACATTCTGACAGTGTGGTCACCTGGAGAATGTTTAAGTTATTAGCACTCGTTTTCCTCCTTTGTGGGTATGTATTTGTGTGTGCACATGTATAAGACAGGCACATGCTTCTTCTGTACAAAAAAGAGTGGGGTACCTACAGGGGAGCAAATGCTAATTCATGCTTTCAGCAAAAACATTTAAAAACAGCTTTTTGGGATGGGATTATATTTTATGAGAATATTTGATCACTTAAAACTTTTAAACCTTCTAGATAATTTGTTAAGTCTTTTGACTGCTCAGCAATACCTTCTAAAAACACTAGTGATTCTTCCTGCTTGTGTAATAACTAGAGGTATGATGTATGAAATTCATGCATGGGGTGGAAGGTGTTCCTGAGCCTGGCTGCATCCTTTCCTATCTGGGACCCCTTGGACATTCCTCTCAGAATCTGGGACTGCTGGCTGCTAACCACTCTCCTGCCTGCCTGACTGATTGCCCCTAACCGCTTCTGCCTGCCAGCCTAATCGCCTCTAACTGATCCCATGCCAGCCTGATCACTCCCAAATGCCCTCCCCCTGCTGGTTCAATTGATCCCAGCTGCCCATGACTGCTGGCCCAATCACCCCCAACTGCCCTTTCCTGCAAGCATGGTCACCCCCAACTGCCTTCTCCTGCCAGCCTGGTCATCCCCAACTGCCATCCTGTGCCAACCTAGTTGCCCCTGACTGCCCTCCCCTGCTGGCCATCTTGTGGTGGCCATCTTGTGATGACATCATGTGAGGGCATCACACCACCTAAACCTTTATTATATAGGATAAGACATCCATATGTAGATGTATTACAGTTATTTCTCAGTCCATTGAATGTTCCATGTGCTTCTTTCATGTCAAATTTATTGTCATATTTCATATTGGGACCAAGTGGTTTGCCCAGGGCACACCAGAATTTATGACCTGTGATGCCTCTCAAAAAACCAAACACACTATGAAGACAGTGCTTCTAGGGGGGAAAAAAAGAAAACTAATTTTTCCCTATTTGTATTGTTGTCCAAAATACTATATTATGTAGAAGGAGCTGTATGCCTTTATACAATTTGCATAGCTCCTGCTGCTCTTTTTTTCTGAAAATATTTATATTTTATGAATATTATTTGTTTCTCTAGAAAACAATTTCAATGAAAGGAGGAAAAAAGCAGATGGACTTGAAAAAGATCCAAATTCTTTTCTCTACTAAGAAAAATTCAGCTATGAAAATCTTTATAGTTAACTTTTTTATACACTAACATTGTACCTTTTAATATGCGGTGAGCTCTCCTTTATTTGGGGTTCAACTGGGACTTATCCATCCTTTGTGTTCTCTTTAGTGCTGCCTGTCTTTGGAGGCATTCACTGCATGAGACAAGGCAAAGAGGTAGCAGGATAAATGGCAGGTGAAAGCAAGTCTTGTTCTAAGTAGTTGTCAGCTTCTCTGGAAAAGGGACCACAGCAGCAGCATCCCTCTTGCTTGGGCATCATTGGGTCAGTTCATTGTCATTCAACCAGATTGTCATGGCTCCCATCTTTCTGTCGCACCTAATTCAAATAGCTAGCAATGCTTTGGGCATCAGATATCTGTTTTCCCCCATAATCTGCTTTTTACTCACTGAACCAATTTTTTCCCCATGGATTCTTCTGTTCAATTTTATTGTATGTTCTCAGAGTGATACCATTTGTCATTTTTGCAACAACTGTTTCAACCTTTGGCCAAATGAAATTTTCCCTCTGCCTCAAAACATTATCTTTCAGCCCTTCCTTCCCCACTTGCTCTCCCCTTCCTTTTTTATTCTCTAAAGTTTTATGTATGTCTCCTTCCTCCCCCATTAACAGCCCACAGGCCATTCCCTTCCCCCACTCACTCCCTTTGCAGTCTATCCTCATCTGTCTCACCATGTCTTCCTTCTTAACTTACCTTTCCTACTACTCCATATGTGTCTTGCTTAGCTCTATTGGTTTGTCATGCTTTTTCTCACTTGATTTGAAAATTCCTCCATAGCAAGAGCTTTTATTTTTTCTCCCTTTCTCTTCCTTTAGGTCTTACATACTTTAGATATGCAGTATATATGCAATGTTGAGAGTTGGTTGTATATAGATGTCCCACTATTTTTAATAGGGTGTGCAAGTAAATTTTAGGATAAATTTCACATATTCTGAAAACCTTCAGAGGTGGTGGTTTTTTACCTGGAAACTCCAAGTTCATTCTGTTTAAAATTCTGAGAATGTCAGAATAAAATAATGAGGCTAGCCCATAATCAGAAGTATTGCTCTTTGCAAGATGCTATGGTCACTTTAGTAACTGAGCAAAACAAATTGTGGTTTGAGTTAATAAAGCTCAAAACTGATGAGTTTACTCCTTCATATCAATAAGAATTATGCTTTATTCCACCTATAGATTTATCTTGTCCCAAAGTGAGTATTCAAAAATGGACATCTATCATGTTATGTATGGAAATACATCCCCTTTATCCTTGGAAACTAGAGAAATGATTGTTGGGCAACTGTTTATCTTTTTATGATGGTTTATTTGATGGTGAGTATGTTCAGAAAGTTTTACATGTATTGTATTTTCAAAACCACTAACTCCCACTGGGGGGTCCTTTGTGAGCTTCCATGGCTAAAAGGGATTATCCAGGTACAAGAGATGAACAGTGAATGGGCAGTTTTCTGCCTTTGGTTTTTGACAGCTCTTACTTATCATTTTAAACCAGCTTTCCCATAAATATAGCTTTTAGGGGGGAAAAGAGAGAGAGAGAGAGAGAGAGAGAGAGAGAGAGAGAGAGAGAGAGAGAGAGAGAGAGGACAATTGTAATAAGCTTCTCTGTAAGACAGCGTCAGTGGAATCCTAAATGTGTTGTTATTAGGGTTGGTGAGAAAGGAAGACATTTCTGTTTTTATTAAATGGAGCATCATGTACAGAAGCCATCTTTGAGTATTACATCCCACACCAGATGAATGTCCACTAACCAATCTAAATAAAGAAAACTCCAGTGTTGCAATGTGCAAGATCCTCTTTTGGGGGCTTTTTTTCCCATAGCAAATAAAGATGTGCTATTTGTCAGTAGCCATTTTCCAAAGTGATTTAAAGACCAAAGTTGTTTTAGAGCTGTGTTACCATTAAAGGTTGTTGTTATTTTTTAATGTATTAAATCAATTATTACTGTTGAAGCTTTGAATATCTGCAATCTTAGCCAAGGTACCTTTTTTATTAAAATTTTTTGGTAAATATTACCCTGTAATATTACATATACTTAATAAAACATTTTAAGCTACTTTGTTAAGCTGTTTCTATTGCTACTATAGCAGACCATAGCACATTTCTAAGAACTTTTAAAATATATATATTTTATTGATTTTTTTACAGAGAGGAAGAGGGATAGAGAGTTACAAACATCAGTGAGAAGAGAAACATTGATCAGCTGTATACCCTCTATTGGGTATGAGCCTGCAACCAAGGTATATGCCCTTGACCAGAATTCTGGGACCCTTCAGTTCACAGGCCAACACTCTCTCCACTTAGCCAAACTGGTTAGGCCATCTGAGAACTTTGTTTATCAGTGTATTTTCAAATTCATATCCTAGGTAACAATGAAAGGATGATTTTCAATGTTAATCTTACCTAATAATAGACAAACATGTAAATTGACCATACCTTCGCTACACCCTCAGCCAATCAGAGTGAGTATGCAAATTAACCCAATGAAGATGGAGGCCAGTTTGCATACTTAAACACCCAGCTGCGTCCATTCAGGAACAACCTCAAAACCCAGATAACTCCAAGGTAGGACCTGCTTGTGCCCTGAGTAGCCTGGGAAGGGCCTGAGCCAGGGGACTTCTGGGCAGGGCCAAGCCTGTGATTGGAGCCAAGGGGGCAGGGACAGAACTGGCCATCAGAGGGAGCTGGAGGGCTCCTGCCCAGGCCTAAAGCCTCCACCAGAGGTGGATCCAGTGAAGAGGGAGCTGGGGGGCCCAGGCCCCAGGCCCTGTGATCAGAGGGAATAGAAGCCAGCAATGGGAGAAGAGGGAGCCAGCCATCAGAGTGAGAGGGAGCCAGAAATGGGGGAGAGAGGGAGCCAATGATTGGAGGGAGCTGGGGACTCCAGAGGTTTTAGACCTGGGCAGGGGCAGAGCCAGATATTGGTGTGAACTGAGTTTCTAGCCCACTTGATCTGTGCACCTTTTCTGACTGCTCATTGGCTAAGCTCCCTGTATGCCACTGGTAATATTCTTAGTAACTTGGGTAATAAGAATCCAAAAAGGTGATCTAGAGTTTACCACCACACTCCTGGAGGGAAGAAAAAAAACAACAACACGAAGGTCCGCTGCTGGAAGGCTAAGAAATGTCATATCCTGCCCTAGCCAGATTGTCTCAGTGAATAATGCATTGGCCTGCTGACAGCAGGGTCTGGGTTTAATTCTGATCAAGGGCATGTACCTAGGTTGCAGGTCCTCCCAGGCTGGGGCACAGATCAGAGCTCATGCAGGAGGCAACCAATCAAAGTGTTCCTCTCACTTTGATGTTTCTCTCTGTCTCTCCCTTTCTCTTCCACATTCTCTAAAAATCAATGGAAACTTATGCTCAGGTGACAATAAAAAAAAAATAAAGAAATGCATATCGTATGAAAGACACATCTTGAAAATGCCTAAAGAAAGTTGTCAATTTTTATGGTGAAGGGACTGGATTCTGTGTTGATGATAGCACCTTGGTGATTGCAGTTACTGGCAGTGGTTGCAGCAGTGGGGTGACAGGGCTAGCACCTTCCCCTGATCAGGCCAGTTGTCTCCCATAAAGGGAGCAGGCCTAAGCCATCAGTAGGACATCCCCTGAGGGCTCCCAGTATGTGAGAGGGGGCAGGCTGGGCTAAAGGACACCCCCCCACACAAGAATTTTGTGCACCAGGCCCCTAGTTTATAAATATTTTAAAAGTATATTAATATACAACAAGGAAACTTTTAATTGGAGCAAGTTTTTAAGTAAATGTTTTAAATACTGTGATCAGTGTGGCCCTGTGGTCATGGGGTCCATTCCTGGTCAAGGGCAGGTACCTAGGTTGCAGATCCTTCCCTGGCTGGTTGGGGCCTGTGTGGGAGGCAACCAATGGAGGTATCTCTCACCTCAGTGTTTCTCTCTGTTTCTCCCTTTCTTTCCTTCCCCCCACTCTCCTCCCTTCCACTCTCTCTAAAAATTAATGGAAAAAATATCCTCAGATGAAGATTGATAAAAAATAAGTATTATAAAAAAAAATCATGTTTTAAACAAGTCCAACATGTTGACAGTATTGTGAAAAACATCAGGTGAGAAAGCAAGAGATCTAGACTCTAATCCTGACAATGCTGTTAATTAGCAGAGGGGCTTGTCAACAGGTAAGACAAGCTGCCTCCCTGTGCCTCAGTGTCCCTCCTCCTCTTCCAATACTGAACTGCAAATTCACACCTCCTCCATTTTAGTTGATTCTCAATTAGGACTATTTTGATTGGACAGTCAGTCAGGGAACCCAGGCATCTGATGCACAGATTGATCCAACTCTGAGGCCTGGGGCTAGCTGGAATGGAAGTGAGGGTGCCCCCTGGAGTGGTGCTGGTGTGAGGAGAAGTTAACTTGATTAGAGACTCATTACCAGATGATGAGCTGGATTTGAGAGGGGGGCAGACTCCATGCTAGTTGGGCTATTTATTTTTCAAATAAAGTGATTTAACTTTTATCAATTCATAAAGGCTTTCTTAGTGCTGCATTCCTTGCAAGTGTGGACTCCAATTCTGTGTCCCATGTGTGATTCTAGAGCATTTGAATAAAAAATAATATTTGGCAGCAAAGGACTATTTCATTCCTTACCTCATAGGCGATTTAATTTTTGCACATTTATGAGGACTTTTTCAGCCTCAGCAGAAGTAACTAATGGAGCTCAGAAGCACTCACTGGTCCACCTCCTGCATGGAAAGCTGTTCTGGGTAGCAGGGCCCTTCCTCCACCTGCTGAGAGCTCCCAGGGGTGCAGGCCTCCAAGTGCACCTGGATTTCCTCTCTGTGAGGCACCTTCCAGCTCAAGGTATCCAGCTTGCCCCCTTTAAAAATAATGGGTTAGGATAACACCATCCATGTAAGACATGATTTCAACAGGAGCTCAGAGAAAGCAGCTCTGACAGCATTTGGTGTGAGGCTGTGCCAGAACTCCTCCCAATGTTTATGTTGTGTATATAAGCTTCATGCTTAAGCACTCATCCATCACATCAGAGGGAAATGAAGTTTTTAACACTGTGTTACGGATGATCAGATGAGGATATTGTTAAAGACAGAGCTGCAGACTGCATAGGAGTCAGTGGATCTAATTATCAGAACTCTTCTTAAAGTCTCTTGTTTATTAGCCATTGGACTAGGAGGCAGCAGCTCTTCAGCTCTGAAAATAGGGAGTTGGGGAAGAACGGGTATCTTTTCCCAATTTGTATAAGAAATGCTTGGTAAGGAGTCCAGTTGGGAGAGAAATGATTGGCCCGTGTGCACACTGCAGTCTGGTGCATCTCCAGATGGTTTGCAATGTGCAGACAGACTGGCTGTTGTTCTCTCCAGATCTTGCAGCACCATCCCAGGCACTAGCTCTGGATCCTCCTCTGATATCCTGCCTAATAATTCATCATAGACCTGCCTCCCAAAAAAACAACAACTACCATGTGGCTTTCTGATTTTCTGTGAATTGCCTGTGAAATTCCTCAAGGTTAAACTGACAACATGAAAGCTGGCAGTCTTCTCCAACAAATGAATTGTTTGCCAAGTTTAAGTTTATTTGTTCAAAACATGGAGTACTAATATGTCTTCCACAGAAGCTCTCTACTTATTTATTCATTTTTATTTTTTAATATATATTTTTAATTGATTTCAGAAAGGAGGTGGAGGGAGAGAGAGAGAGAAACATCAATGCTGAGAATCATTGATTGGGTGCCTCCTCCAGGCCCCACACTGGTGATTGTTCCTGCAACCCAGGCATGTGCCCTGACCTGGAATAGAACCATGACCTCCTTCCTGGTCATGGGTCAATGCTCAACCACTGAGGCAAGCTGACCAGGTCATTCATTCATTCATTCACTTATTTATTTCTCAAATAAATATTAATTTAGCTCTTTTATTAATTCATAAAGGCTTTCATAGTCATTTCTATTAAAAACATTGTTTGAGGGGTGATGTAGTTATCCTGCACTATGGGTAAACTGAGCTTTTGTGTACAAACTGACTGTCGTATGGGTAATAGATTCTCTAGGGAGATGTCTCTCTCATGCTGGGGCAGCTGGGAAGTGCTGCTCTCCCACAGCTGCCCCTCCCTCCCTAGCATTTGCCCCATGGTCCCGGGGAGTGCCTGCTGGTGCACACCTCCAACCCCTCCACCCAGGCAGTTCTTCTAGGAATGCTTCTCACTCCCCAGAGAGCTTCCATCCCCAGCCCAACTAGATATCTTTAGAATGTAATTTTCATAAGCCTCATTTTTTTTACAAGTGAGAAGAAAAAAAACTTTATTACAATGTTATCAAGTGTTCAATTCTCACAGTTGAATTGGTTAGCTATATATCTTGGATTTTTTAAATTTTTATTAACCTGGATTCAGTAGAGCCCATGGCTTCTGTCTATAGCTATATGCCAAGCTATCAATAGGGAGTGTTCTGGTAACAACAGTTATTAAATGAATCAGGAAATATTGCTCTGGATCCTCTGTAGGAATATATTTGAAAACATGAACAAATACCAATTTTTTTCTCACCTGTATTCAAAGAAAGCTATCAGAAAATTATGGGCTCTTTCTTTAAGCTTTAAGCTGATGAATAGATTGTGGGGCATTTGTTAATTTCCTGAAAAAGTCGTGCTTGATATTATACCAAAATATTTTCTTCCATTTTTCTTCAAAAGCATCATATTTAGTAAAATAAAATACTCCTGTATTATTTGTATGTCCCTGGAAAAATATTAAATACAGTATCCTGGAAAACATTTACTAGTAGCCAAAGGGTTTGAATGGAATAGTTACCATATCTTATCCTTGGACCTTTTGGGCAGAATTGTTTTTTTTATGAATAAACTAGACTTAGTAGAGAGGCTAGCAAGCTCTTGGCCTCCTTCCTCAAAAGCAACTGGGATCCTCCAAAGGATTCATACTGTAAAGGGATAAGAAGGTCTCAAAACAGATTTTTCCCTGGGAGGCCACTCAGTTGCTTTAACAGGTGTTAATGAGGCCAGCATTTCCACCTGAGCCAGATACTTATTTATATGACTCTGTCTTGCTTCTCACAGGATTTAAAGTTTTGAGTCTTCTCATACAGAGAAAATCTGCTTTTCATGATTATAACCACGTTAGTGCTGTCACAAATTGATCTGGGTGTCCAAGGACAGTGGAGTGATGGTGAGTAAACAGCTCTGTGCAAAATCCTGCCTCAGAATGCTTTGCTCAAAACAACCCAGCACAGGGGCCTAGAGACTAATTTAGTCATATAAAGAACAATTCTTTATTTTTCCCCCGAGAAGCAAAACCACCACAATAATTTTCACCATATGTAGAAAACAAATTTAGAGGGGAGGGGGAAAAAAAAAAAAAAGAAAACAAAATCCCTGCGTCAACACATTTCAAGTGCCTGAATGCTGCCCAAATGAACCTGGCGTGACACAGGTGCTGATGAAAACAACATTTTATACGTCTACCTTCTCTGGTCCTCCTGGGTATTTTTATTCTTCAAAGCAGAGATGGAAATAAAGGCTGATCTCTCACGGGGAGATGAGAGAGAGCAGTGTGTGTTCTTCAAAAGGCGCCACAAGATAATAGATTTTTTAAAGCTGCTGCTGAGTGTAACTCAGAGTTTCATGGGCTTTTTTTAAGATAAAACCTTTGCAAGAAAATAGTAAAGAATCCTGGAACCCCCTGGGTGATGGTTAGAGTCCTGTCAGGGATTTAAATCTAATTATTAGCCTGAAAGTAAAGAGGAGAAAGAATCGGCTAAGTGTCAGCTGGAAAACAATAATAGCTGTCATTAGTGCCCTAAAGGATAGCTGAGCGCATTTATTTTTACCCAGGGAAGGAGGAACAGAGATTCAGTGTTTCCTGATAATAGTTTCTATGGAGTGGATATGCTGTGTGGGCTCCTAGATACCATCTCTTCCTCGAACCAAGCAGATCCGGAGCCAGCTCAATGCAGGCGCTGAGGGGAGAGGCCCACCCCCTGGGCTTCACCGGCTGCGTGACCCTGTTTACAAGTAACCAGACCTCCCTGTGACTCCCCCTCTGCTTTTATAATATGCAGATTAAATATGAAGATTAAATAACACCCTGGTCAGTATGCCCAATGGTTAGAGTGTTGATCCACACCTGTGCACTGAAGGGTGGAGGGTTCGATTCCCGGTCAAGGGCACTGACCTGGGTTGCAGTTCAATCCTTGGGCCCTGGTGGGTGTGAGACAACCAATCAATGTGTCTCTCTCACATTGATGAGTCTCCCCGCACTGCCTCCTCCCTTCCACTCTCTTAAGAAACAATCAATGGAAAAAATATACTCTGGTGAGGATTAACAAAAGTAAATGAATAAATAAATATGAAGATTAAATGAGATAATGCATGTGGGACATTTAGCACAGAGTCTGCCTGGCCCAGTGTAAACACTCAGGAGCTGTAAGTATTTCTCTTTTCCCTAGTCTTATTAAACACTAGCAAAGGAGGAAAAACACCTTAGCATGACCATCTAGCGATAAGCATTACATATACGTGAATATGTATTTTCCTTTGCTGGGTTATTGCCAAAGAAGCAAATAGAACATAAAATGACTTGGAGCGTAAAATAGTATGACAAATGCAGCCACACTGCAGACTTGTCGCTGCTCCCAGCACAATATTCTTGTTAGGACACCCCTTTGGGTCCTCAGTGAAACCAGAGGTCAGGGGGTGACATTAGAGAAAGGTATCGAGTAACCCTAAGTACCCTTTCCTGGAAGGCGCAGGAGATGGGAGCACAGGGGCTGGCCTGCACAGCCCACGACAGGCCTCTAGATCCCCACATGTCTTGCCAGCGTCACTCAGGTCATCTATTTACTCATTCATGTCGGTGGCTGATGATTAAAACATCTAAACTGTGTTAAGAGCAGGCCCTCCAATCAGTCTAGGTAGAATTCGATTAAGGACTTAGAGCTGTCATCAGACTAATAAGCAGCTGAAACTAAATTCAAGTACTTATATGGCAGTGAAGATGGATATTAAAAATATTGAGCCCTTGTGGGGGGGGGGGATGCAATGGTAAGATATGTACACATATAATACCTTAATTTTAAAAAAATGAAAAAAATAAAATAAAACAGGAAATAAAATATTGAGGCCTGGTAAACATTTCCCAAGTGGAAGTATTTCAGTCCAGGAGTTTTGCATAAGTTATATGTAGTCAGCCTGCTCTCTTCTCTAAAATGAGTCTGCTCCATCAGTGCTCCTGGGTGGCTGTAGAAAAAAACAAAACTGGCAGTTGGAGACATGCTGTGAATTGGAAGTGGCTTCTCTCCACTTCTTCTCCGCCTACTCACAGGGCCTCGAGGCTGCCCAGTTCAAGCGGACTGTCTGGCCTCGGTCCTCCCAGCTGGTGCCGAACCTGCCGTAGCGAGTGCTTGATTAAAGAACTCAGATTCATTTGAATGCATGGCTCTCTATTCAGCCTTTAATGCTTACCATTTTATACACTTTCCATAGAGAGAGAATCTAAACTGTCCTAGCATGGTGGTGCTCTACCTCCTGACTCCTTACGTGGCCAGAGACGTATGGCGGATCAGTGGGGCAGGTGCATTAAAAATGCTTCACTATTTGTGTTTGTTGGATGTCTTGAGATACAACAGCTAGACCAGAGTATTTTATAGCCTGTCACCTGTCTCTGAGGGACAGGAGGTAATGCAGACAGCCAGTCACACACCGTAATTATATCAAAAGTGTGGGCGGGCTGGGTGGGTGTAGCTCGGAGCTTGAGCATCAACCTATGAAGTAGGAGGTCACAGTTCAGTTCCCCGTCAGGGCACATGCCTGGGTGGTGGGCTTGATCCCAGTGAGGGCTGTGCAGGAGGCAGCCCAGCAATGATTCACTCTCATTGATGTTTCTATATCTGCCTCTCCTTCCTCTCTGAAATCAATAAAAATATATTTTTAAAAAAGTGTGGGCAGCTTTGTGTCCTTCATTAGGACTTGCTATCCAATATAGACCCCGCCCTCTCACTTTTCTCCAAACCAATCCCTTACTTCCTTCCTCCCAAAATAAAAGTACACCGTAAACCACGGCTTTGTCAATGCATTTTCAGCAGGAAGGGTGTTCTGAGCAGTGAAAACTATAAATAAATTTGTTCTACGTTGGAATTAACTGTGGAACCAGGGAGATAAACACAGCACAACTAATTGAATGCAAGCAAGGTTAACAAGAATGCTTTTCTACAGGGGGAAAATTAACAGCATGGATGAAAATGAAGCAATTTCTTGGTGGATCTAGTAAATAAACCTATCTATATCTATATGTTTAATTAAAAGCAAGACCCATTTATGTCTCGTTTCTTATTGAGCTGCTTATACCAAGGAAGTCTAATGTTAAATGAGAAAAAGCAACACAGGACATCTTGTCATCAGCATTTAATCAAGACTTCTGTGTCTCGTATAAGCTTTTAAGACAGGAAGTGGCAAAGGTGCATTTAGGAGCTTTATGTGCACTTCCCACCGAACCTGAGCAATGGAAGTGCCCCTGGAGTTCAATGACCCAAATCAGCACATACACTTGATTTTATGAAGTTGTGCAATAAATGGGCTAATCCCAAACTACAGTTAGCATGCACACATTTAAAGGAAGAGAATGAGAATCAGGAAGCTTTATAAGCTTTGGAGCAAAGAGGTCAGAGAGGGCTGACACCCACCTTGCCACTCTCCCCTGACAAACCCACTGAGCCTGTCCCTGACAAGATGGACAGACACATCAGACACAGAGACCAAAATTCTGAGTTCTCAGGTTGTATACTAACTGCTCTTCCTGCTGATTCTAGGATCACCATGAAACTCTGGGATAATTGGCTTCCCAGGGAGCCCCCCACACAAGGAGAGGTTGTGTAAATACTCCATAGTTTACTAGAAGCCCGAGGTGAAATTTGAGGTAATCCTCCTTGCTGAGTTTAATGATAGTCCCTCTTAAGTGATGGGGACAGGGTGGGAGAAGCCCTCTCTCCCTCAAAGGGCCTATAAAGGGAGGGTGCCCTGAAGTCTCCAGGGGTGCAGGAAGGAGTGACAGAGAGAGATCACCTTGCTCAGTCCCTGAATCCTGCCAGGGTGGTGAAAAGACAAGTGAGCTAACTGTCAAATACCTCCAAATACTTGGAAGAAAGATGGTGTGACATACCAATCAGTCATTTCTTAGCTCACTATTAATTATGAAAACCTCTCTTCCATCTCACAAAGTCTTTTTTCAACTTTCGTGAAGGTCTCATTGCTCACTGGCTCTTTCACCCTGGGAAATAACCTTATCATCAGGAGCAATTTATCGAGCACTTGCTCCATGCTAGGCTCTGTACCAGGGTGTACAAACACAGCCAGTGCCAGACAGAGAGGTCCTTGGGAGCTCAGGCCTATCTTTAGGAAGTGTCTTACTTTCCCTAGGCTTTGATCCACCCCCTCATTTGTTACTTAAAAAAAAAAAAAAAAAAAAAAAAAAAAAAAAAAAAAAAAAGGAACCTCTGCTTCCAGAAATGTTTTGAGGACTATGTGACATAAGGAATAGAAAAGTGTCTAGTGAAAGGCGACGGGGAGTTTAGTAGATGTTTCTTCCCCCACCACCATCACAAGCTTCTGTTAAGAAAAGGCCAAAACCGGTTTGGCTCAGTGGATAGAGCATCGGCCTGTGGACTGAAAGATCCCAGGTTCAATTCTGGTCAAGGGCATGTTCCTTGGTTGCAGGCACATCCCCAGTAGAAGGTGTGCTGGAGGCCGCTGATCAATGATTCTCTCTCATTGATGTTTCTAGCTCTCTATCCCTCCCTCTTCCTCTCTGTAAAAAAATCAATAAAATATGTTTTAAGAAAGAAAAGGTAGAAGATCTGGCCATCCGGGGTCCACTCCCCACTCCCAGTGATCAGCGAGGGCTGCACAGCTTCTGCCGTCTTTGGGTGGAGCACACGCTCCCCAGGTCTCCACAGCTCCTTCCACGGAGGCTAATTAAGCCTTTATTTTGTTTATGGTAGAGAAATAAATTATCTGTGCTCATGAATCCACAAAAAAATGAGAAAACAGATCATACACCCAGCAGACTGCTTGTTTTACAACAAGTAGAGAAAGCCTCCTTGTGAAAGGGAGGAACTCGGCTAATGTTGACTATGCAAACCCCTGGCATGCTCCACTCCTTTACATAATCTGCCTGGCTTTTAAAGGCACTGGATTTCATGGCCTCTCCCCCGAAAACTTGGAGGCTGGGGATCTGCAGGTAGCCTGCAACGTCCATCCAACCCTTCCTCCTTCAGAGCTATCCAAGGTCACAGTGGGATTGCCTTGGCATCTAACCTTGGCAGGAGATCTGTTGTCTTCAGCCCTTGCCTGCTTCATCGTTCTGCAGCACACTTAACAAATCTCATCCATCAGTCCTCATGCAGGTCGGAATTTGGGAAACTAACCTTGAGCTTGCTTCTGACTAATAACATGAGTTTCTATTATGATCTCTTTCATAGAGAGGAAGAAACTCGGGCTCAGACAGGTAATTGGAAGGTGGGATTGCAGTGAGGCTGGCATAGAAAGGAGGTTGGGAAGGCACCTTTTCTTGCTCCTTTCCTGGGGAAGCAAGGTGTCCTTCCCCCACAGCGCCCTTCCCTCTTCCCCCAGCACACAAGCAATCGGTGCACACACGAGGCCTCAGGTTGTAAGCTGGCCAGCTCCTCCCTGCCCCTGGCAGATGGGGTGGTGCAGGGAGAGGGGCCAGCTGGTGTCTGCATGCTGTGGGCCTGCTGCTTGTGGGTTGGCGTTGCCAGCCACTGCCAACCCAGGCTGATCACAAAGAGCCAGCTCCTGAAGTCCTCGGCAGAGCCACAGATCATGCATGGATAAGGATGGGCCAAAGTTCTCTTGGTTTTCCACCCAGGGCTGCCCAGTGCTGCCTGGTTCTCAGCAGGGAGGGCAGCAGGGTGGGGGTAAGCACTCATCCCAACTCTGAAATGGAACTGAGACCCCTCTTCTAAGTTGCAGGGAAGCAACATCATAATAACACAGTGGATACATATTTATCCTAGAAAAAGGACAGCCCCACCCTACTGGTGTTGGTGGGACCAAAGCACAGGTTGGGATGTGTACTCAGGGGACTTCTCATTAGCCACACTCACTCAATCCCTATTTGATGAGTACCTACTAGGAGCTAAGGTATCTAGATGAACACATAGTTTCCTCTGCATCTTTAGCTAAAGCCACATGATCCACAGAGGGATTTATCTGCTAAGCGTGAGTCAGATCTGGAGAAAATCCTGAGAGATTTCCGAGGTTTCAGTCTGATGTTCAAGTCCATGTGAAAGCTGCCAACTTACTTGCTGTGGCCTGAATGTGCCCCCACCCCCACTAAATTCATATATTGGTGGGGCAAAAGTAGGTTTACAGTTGTTCATATGGAAAAATAACAATAATTAATAATAATAATAATACAAGAATAAAATCTGTGTTTTGTGTACTCACAATCCATGTTTTGGCCCATCCTGTGTTTAAACCTATATTTAATCCCACTGTGATGGGGTTTAGAACCTTGGGGAGATGACTAAGGTTAGGTCATGAGGGTGGGCCCTCCTGATGGGATCAATGTCTTTTAAAAGAAGAAGGCAGCAGGCATCTGCAGATCACAATGTGAGCACCTACCTGACACCGGGTCTTCAGGCACCTTGATCTTGGACTTCCCAGCCTCCAGAACTGTGAGAAATAAATGTTTGCAGTGTAGTATTTTGTTATAGCAGCCAAGTTAAGATATCACCCAAACTCAATCCTTTGGCAAATGATCACTTTGCAGAATGACGAGTTAACTGCAGGCTCCCGTCAGAAGGTTGGGTTAAAAACTTCCATCCAGCCGAAACCGGTTTGGCTCAACGGATAGAGCGTCGGCCTGCGGACTGAAAGGTCCTGGGTTCGATTCCGGTCAAGGGCATGTACCTTGGTTGCAGGCACATCCCCAGTAGGGGGTGTGCAAGAGGCAGCTGATCGATGACTCTCTCTCATCGATGTTCCTAACTCTCTATCCCTCTCTCTTCCTCTCTGTACAAAATCAATAAAATATATTAAAAAAAAAAAAACAAAAAAAACAAAAAAAAACTTCCATCCAGAGCATGTACTTCACCTGGGTTCCAGAAAAAAAAAAAATGGTAAGAAGAACATGGTTTCTACTACATCCTACCTAACATGGCATTGGGGAATTTGAAGTCATTATTTCATTTAAATCTCAGTAAGTTTTTCAAGATTTTATCTATGAGGCATGAGGCTCAGAGGGTAAGAAACACATTCAAGCTTGTCCAGTGGGAACTGATACAGCCAGGTTTCAAACCAGTTCTTTCTGGCTTAAAGTCCCAGTTCCATTCTCTGCAGCTGTGCCGTTCATCTTGAACACTTAGAAGCATTTTAAGCCAGCTGCAACCAAAGTTTCTAAAGTGTATTCATAGTTCCTTCTTGTGTCAGTATCTTCTTCCAGATGACTGAGAAAGGTTTGATGGTGATAAGACCAGATTAACCTATTTCAAATTGATGGCTGGATTCTGACACATTGGGAATAAAAGAGGACATAAAAAACAAAAACCACAGTTACACTGAATATAATATTTTCCCTTAGAAAACCTAAAGATTTTGCAACCAAATATTTACTATAGATCCAAAAGAAAATAAGAATGACCATTTTACTTGATTTGAAGATATAGTTAGGATAGTCCGAAATCAGGATGTATCTTAAAATCAATGTATCATTTGAAGATAGCAGTTTTTTCTCTTCTTCTCTCCACCCCAAGTGAGCTTGGAGTTTGACCTTCAAGTCAGGAGGCATCAAAAAGTGCAGCTAAAACAACAGTGCGTCTGAAAATCAATGGCGTCTTAGAAAGAAATATGAAGTAATGAAAAGAAGTCTGCCCCTGGCTGGGTGCTCAGTTGGTTAGAGCGCTGTCCCCATACATCAAGGTTGAAGTTTCAATCACATACAAGGTCAGGGCACATACAATAATCAACCAATGAGTGCATAAATAAGTAGAACAATCTCTCTCTCTCTCTCTCTCTCTCTCTCTCTCTCTCTCTCTCTCTCTCTCAAATTAAAAAAAAAAATTAAAAAGAAACCTGGTCAAGAGAAAACTATTTTGTTTTTATATTCCTAATACCTATTGTGTAAGAGCAATATGATTTAAATGTTTGTTAAAAGGACAGATACCTCAATAAAATAGACATTATTTTTTGTAGTAGGGAATATTTCAAACATATACCAAACTACAGAGTATACTAATAAACTCCCATTACCTAGCCTCAGTATTTTCAACTCATGGTCTATTTGTTTCTTCCCTCACACCCTCCCTGCCCCAAATAATTTGAAACCAATCCCAGATGCCAGGACATTTCACTGGTAAATGTGTCAGTGTATACTTGTAAAAACAATTACTCTTACTATAAACAATGACACCATTATCACACTTCCTCAAAATCAATGCTGATAATTCCTTAATATCATCCAATATCCACTTAGTATTTACATCTCCCTGATCATCCTATAGTCTCTCTCTCTACCTCTTTACTTTTGCCTCAGGATCCAAATAAAATCGATACTCTTCCCCCTGTTTGTTATGTTGTTGTTGAAGGAACAAGACCTCTTTGTCTGGTAAAGTTTCCCATAGTTTGGCTCATGGCATCCTTGCGACATTGTTGACATGGTTAATATGACTTCTTTTTTCCCTTTAAAGTGGTGCTTGGAGCTGGAGGTTTTTCTGCAAATCTGTTTTGGATTTTCCTCCCACTTCCAACAGGAGGTATGCATCCCTGTTTTCTCTGTCTTTAAATGTTATTAGCTATTGATCATGAGCACTTAGGTCCTACATAACCAGCACTTTTGAAATGACTGCCCCATTGACTAAAACTACCAAAAAATACATGAAAATAATAAATCTGAGATGTTGGATATGGTAATCTTCAGTCCACTTGATTACAAGCCTCCCCTGGAGGCTTCAGTGTAGTCCTCTGTAGTGATATGAGCTGTGTACCCAGGCAGCCTAACCTATACAAACCTGTGCTTCAGTAATAAAAGGGGTGATGGGGACTGTAGGAATGGCTTGTTTATAGTTTGGAGTGAGAGCGAGAACACTTAAGTGTGCTCATAAGCATGCAACTGTGAGTCCATCTTGTTCTCGCTCAAGAGTCATCCTAGGCCCTCCTGATGTGTAGGCAGTGCCCACACATTCCATTACTTTCAGCAGGTCTCTCTCTCTCTCTCTCTCTCTCTCTCTCTCTCTCTCTCTCTCTCTCCCCACACACAATCCACTTCTGTATTGATTGTAAGAGTCTGCACATGTACCCCAGTGAATCCATCATGTTAGGTTCCATTTATCCATTCACACTGTGCACACACATAGGGACACAGGGATCTCACAGGCCTACAGGGGAAGAGCCTAGTGTGGGAGAAGACCCCCTGGAGACCTCAACTGGGTCCGAACAGGGGCTAGGGCCAGATTAGCCACTCTTAATGTGCCTCCTCATGGTTTTGGCTCTGTCCACTTCTCGTCCAGTGTAAACTAGTTTCATTATGCTTTGCTCTGCCTGTGTCTGTGGGTGAATCGGGCATTTAGAATGCCCACTATAAACAGCAAAGGCTTTCAAACACTTTGGACCCCATCTAATAAAGTTTCATCATAACCAGTACACACAAGCATGGAGATGAGCAGGTGAGCCTGGGGGCTGTGACACAAGGACACAGATACACACTCACATCTTGTCATTCAGACAGAGGATCACACGCTATCATCCCGCTTCGTTTGCTGTATCCTGATATTTTATTTCCTGTTGTTTGTTTTTTTTTTTGTAAAAGAAAATGCTGGTTGTGACCCACTAAATTTATTTCAAACTCCATTGGTGGGTCATAACATTTATCTTGAAAACCATACCCTGAAGTGAAGGCAGAAATTGAGGAGCATCAATCCCAGGAGCTAGATCAATCCCAAATGCAAGAATTTGTAGTGTCCTTATGCTGGGAATTCGATCAGAAATGGAAGCATGTTTATGTCTGTCACATAGTAGGACATTATGATGTAGACCACCCTTTGGTAGCAATTTGTGATCAGGTTAATCTGGGGAGGAAATCTAACAGGAGAGAGAAATCCTCGGGCCCCTGAAAGCCGTTGGGAGCCCACCTCTCCTATTGTTTTTGTGGTGGATCTGGACTTCAAAACCATAAGCATCCATCACATGGAGTCCGACTGGCAGAGCGCACTGTACTCTGTGGAGCCACACAGGGAAAAATATTCCCCCCACCACCCCTGTGTAATGCCTTCTTCCACCTCTACATAAGGCCCTGCTTACGGGGCCTGTCTTTTGGGCCTTTGAACGTCCCAGTTATGGCATGGGAACTGGGAGAAGAACAATAATGCTGTCGCTGCAGCCAACTCAGGTCGCCTTACATTTCCCATCTCTTTCCTTATAAAGAGCTCCCAGCTCTGGGCCGGGGGGGGGGGGGGGGGGGGTGTGGGGGGGAGATAAGAGGAAAGAAAATCCACTATCAATGAGTTTTCCCTTGAGTTAAGTCACTTTCTCAGATGTTGTTTTCATATAACATTTTTATGCATGCTGCTTAGATTTTAAGATATTTGGGCAAAAATAAAAATTTTCCTTCAGCTTCTATTCAACACAGTCTTCTTACACACACACAGACACACACACACATAAAAGTGCCATATGACAGAGTTAATTTCCCACTTACAGGGAGCAGGGAGTTGTCTCCCCAGAATATGATCAACTTACAGGTGATAATGCATACGTTTAATAATATTTTTGGTATCTAGAAAGGAAGAAATAATCCATGAGTCATGAAAAACCTGAAAAGATTAGTCTGATGTTTGTTTATCTTGAACTAAATTTGCAGGGAAATAAAATCACTCTGGCAGCTAAAACTGCACATTCACATTCTTTTGTATGAATTAATTATACTTAACTGCTCTGTAATGTTCTGATTAATTATTTCCTGTTCCAGTCGGTTGATTGTGCGTTTTTTATATGAAACCTGCATCATGATGAGAATCTTGGACTTATTCCTCTTCTTGCTTGAGGCCCCAGTAGAGCTGATCTGAGCAACTAGCTTCAAAGAAAGCCCCACACCTTCATCAGCACACAGAGGTGACAGTGCCACTGCATTCTGGGCCTAGGGTGTGTAATCATCAGTTATGCATATGCAGCAAGGAGCTAAAGATTTTAATGCTGCATGCTCGTGAGAAGCATTCCTCTCACCCTGCATAAACACTGAGTACCTTGTCTCCCACCAATAGGTTCTTGGGAGTGTCTGAAGTGATGAGGCTCTAGAGCAGAGTAGACATTGTCAGGTAGGAGAAACTGCTGCTGTAACAGATGACAATAAGTTTAGTGGTTTTAAACAACACGAGTTTATTACCTTCTAGTTTTATATGCCACAAGTTCCAAAATCAGGATGTCAGCAGGGCTGTGTTTCTTCTAAGGGCTCTAGGACAGTGGTTCCCAATCTTTTTTGGCCATACCCCACCTAAGCATCTCTAAAATCCTGATGGCTCCCCTGTGACATATAATTCTTATCTTTTAAAAGTGAACTCCTATTCACATGGAGGAAGCCTAAAAGGCTATTAACTTGGTCTAAACAAGCTTCCAAAGAACATGACATCCATGAAAGAACGAAAGGATAGTTTAAGTACTGAGGAAGAAAATCACTAAGAAGTTGCTAAAAAAAATTAATAATAGTATGAAGTGATATGAAAAATAGCAAATGAAGTTTCAAAACAGAGAACTGAAATGCATACATACTGTATGTCACAATATGTATTTATATACTATACATGAGGCCCCTAAAACCATAAGAAATGCAAAAAAAAATTCACTGTTAACACCTCATTCTCAAACTGCCCCCCTTAAAAAACAAAATGCCACCGAAACCAATTTGGCTCAGTGGTAGAGCGTCGGTCTGCGGACTGAAAGGTCCCAGGTTCCATTCCGGTCAGGGGCATGTACATTGGTTGCAGGCACATCCCTGGTAGGGGGTGTGCAAGAGGCAGCTGGTCGATGTTTCTCTCTCATCGACATTTCTAGCTCTCTATCTCTCTCCCTTCCTCTCTGTAAAAAATCAATAAAATATATATTTTTTTAAAATGCCCATGTGCCTCATGTTGAGAACCACTATTCTAGAGGCTGCCCATTCCTTAGAGTGTGTCTCCTTCCATCAACTTCAAAGTCAACAGAGTAACATCTTTAAATCTCTCTCTCTCTCTCTCTCTCTCTCTCTCTCTCTCTCTCTCTCTCTCTCGTCATTGCATCTCTTGCTCTCACTATCCTGTCTTCCTATTATCCTGATAAGGGCCCTTGTGATACATCGGATCAGATAATCTACAACAATCTCCCCATTTCAAAGTCCTTAACCAGGTAAGTCTATGTAAGGCTCATATCCAAGGTTCCGGCGGAGGCTTTATTCTGCCTCCCATGCTAACTACCTAGACTGAGAAGGAGTCAGTGTAGGGCAGGTCTCGAGGCAAGGTGGCATTAGCCAGGCCTCACAGGCAGCAGGGAGAGGGTGGAGCAGAAGTCAGTAGTGTGAGTTCATAATTTAGTAAGAAGACTTAAATTATACCCCACAGCTATCATGATCTTTACCTGGTTGAAGGGTGATTAGCATTCAGCTAGCCCTAAAACCATAGATGTGCCTGTGACTACACCGACCCAAGATACCAAATTAGCTTGTAAATGTGGACAGAGCACAGAAGAAGGGTGACACCAAGAACCTGAACAGTGGGAGACCCTTCGAGTTCAATGAACAAAATCAACACGTACGATTGATTTTATGAAGTTGTGCAACAAATGGGTTAATCCCAAATTACAGTTAGCATTCACCTGTTTAAAGAAAGAGAATGAGAGTCAGTAACATTAATAAGCTTTGGAGCAGAGAGGTCTAAAGAGATCAGAGAGGGCTGACCCCCATCTTGCCTTTGTCCCCTGACAAACCCACTGAGCCTGTCCCTGACAAGATAGACACATAGAGCCCAAAGTCCTTGAGTCCCCAGGTTGTGTAACTGACTGCTCTTCCCTCTGATTCCAGGCTCGTCATGAACCCTGGGATAATTAGCTTCCCAGGGAGCCCCCCACGCAAGGAGAAGATGGGCTGTCAATCTCGACAGATCGACTCTGTTTCTCATAGAAAATTAACAAACTGGCATGCTGGCTTACATACATTAATGCTTTGGGAGCATAGTTAGCATGAGTCAGCACCTCAAGGCTGTCAATCTCTGGTCTGTGTGACAGATACATACTCTAATTTCTCATGAACTTAGCAAACAGCTATGCTGGTTTATATTTATTAATGCCTCTTGGGTTTAGGTAGCATGAGTCAGTATCTAAACTCTGATCATCCCAGGGGTCCCTTCCACCACCTGACTCCCACTCTCCCCACATTTCCCAGCAAGCCTTTGGGTCCTTTCCTCCCACATCTCCAGAGTGCAGTCTGAAAGGCGTCCCTGAGTTTTGCAGCCCTACACTCTGCAGCCCTGCCCTGGGTTATTCCCAAGTAAGCCCTGAAAGTGTCTGTCAGGGCTTCATTTCAAGCTGTTTTCTGTTTGTTTGTTTGTTTTTTTAAAAAAACAAAAAACAAAACAAAAAAAAGAAAACAACACCTCTCATAGCCCCTCAGACATCCCTGTTTTATATCTTAAAAATCTTGTCCTTTCTTATACTCCTCTCGGTGATTTGACATCTATCTTTCCCACCACGAAGTGGGTCAGGTTTGTTTTACTTGTGGTAGATGCCCAGGGCCCAGCACCATATCTGGCACAAAGTAGATGCTCAGTGAATAAATGGATGCTGCCCTGATCACACTCATGACTCTTTTTCAGCCGCTATAGAATGGAAAATGGATGCTAACACACCAAAAATGCAGGAGTAGATATCGGAAATTAAGGAAAAGGTCACATTCAAGATAAGACAGAGAAGGCCTTTGTGGAGTTAACAGGAGCTGTCGCCCCAGGAGCAATGGAGAGACAGCCCGTTAGGGCAGATCTGACAGGACAAGGCAGCAGCAGTGACAGGGCAGCAATGAGGCATCTCTAACAAACAGCCGGACATTTCTATTTGAATGTCCTGACATTACCACAACTCAGTGTCCCAAAGCAGGCTCATGGTCTTTTTAATCTTGACTCCCAAGGGTTTCTACAGGTATTTCTAAGGATCTTCACTTTGGAGTCATTTAAGGTTCTTCACTCTTCAAAGTACACACTAATTAATGAACCATCAATTCAGATGGGTCCCTAATATTATTTCTGCCTTCATTCCAAGTCTCATCATGTCACACACTTGGGCAACCTCAACAGTGTCTTGAGTTGACTTTCAGGGTCTCTCATCTTTCTGTGTCTACACTGTATCTCCAATACTTTTCTTAAAAAACACATGCCACTTTTGTAACCACAGCTTCTTCCTTTTCTGAAGCTCCTTCAATGGCTCTGTGATTCCACACTGTTAGCAGACTGGCCTCTGAGGGCCTGCACATCTGCCCATCTCCTGCTATTTCATACCCAAACTCTGGTCCTCTTCCTAATGTTCCTGAGCCATTTCTCTCCCTCTTTCTCATCTAGGGCTCACAAATCCCATCCCCTTCTCCTCTCCCTTGGGATGCCCATGTCTCTCCTGCCCTCAGACTTTTGTTCAGGCTGGACTGTTCCTCCTTTATCCCTCATTTAAGCCTCATCTGTCCTTCACACCCAAAGTTAAGTCCCAAGGCCTTCTTAAAACTTTCCTGGATAATTTCTACCCACATATGTAGATTCACAAAGCAGACTGAATGTTGAAAAGACTTAGACCTCATGCAGTTCCTCTTCACAGCTCAGGAAATTGAGAGCCTACCCTTGCTTCCTTTCTGAAGCCGTCACCTCCCTTTACCATTCATCACCACACTTAATCGTTGGCTGCCTGGCTCTTATTGCTCCCATGTTTCCTATTTGGAAGGTCGGCTCCAGAAGGACAAGGGAATCTATTAGGCTTCTTCTATAGAAACCTCAATGTCTCACTCGGTGAGGAGTTTAAAAGGCTGTCGACAACTACTAGCATTGAAAGAAACTAGAGAAAGTGGGTCATGGTAAGTACAAGGAAATGAAAGTTAAGAAAAAAAATGATTTAGCTCTGGATGCTTCCAATCATCCTGTCATAAGCCAGGTGACAAGGTGTCCTAATTCTCAGTGACCTATCCCAATTTTCTACAATCAGTCTAACAGGGCTCTCCATGGAGCTGATCCCCCAGTGTCTTGAATAGCTGACAGCTGGAGGCTATTTGCTGAACCTACTCCTCATAGTTGGGAATTACAGTGGGTGGAACAATGACCTCCCAAAAGGCATGTCTACCTCCTAAACCCTATAACCTATTATTATGACCTTATTTGGAAAAAGGGTCTTTGCAGATATAATTAAGGATCTTGAGGTGAGATTATTGTTAATCTCAATATTAACAATAATCTCACCTCAAGGACTACCCAGTTAAGACCTAAATCCAATGATAAGTGTCCAAATAAGGAAAAGAGCAGAAGGGACAGAGAAGAAGAGAAGGTCATGTGAAGATAGAAATAGAGATTGGAGTTATGCAGCAATAAGCCAAAAAACACCTGGGGACACCAGAAGGTGGAGAGGAGAGGGGGGATCTCACCCTAGAGCCTTTGGAGAGAGTATGGCCCTGCTGACACCCTGACTTAAGATTTCTAGTCTCCAGAACTATGAGAAATAACTTTATATTGTCTTAAGCTAAGCCATCTGGTTCCTGGGAATTTGTTTCAGCAGCCTTATGACACTATAATAGATAGCAAGTTCTACCTTGAAAGTTATGTTTTTAATCAAATATTTAGTGTTCTGGCTATTGGTGACTGGGGACATGCATCTGTCTCTTCCACACTATACTCAAAAACATTAGTGGAACAGTCAAGCATAAACAGGTCATCATGACTTAATATGATTCGTGCTAGGATAATGCTCCAGGGTGCAGTGTGCACAGAGGAGAAGCATGTGCCTACTCAGTGTTGGAACAAGGGTAGGGTAAGGGGAAGTAGCAGAGATAAAGTGAAGAAAGATATTCAAGGAAGGAGGAGACCCTGAAGTGAATCTTGAAGAATGAGAAGTTAGTTGGGTTAGGAAGTTGGAGGAGATGTCACAGCACAGTAGTTACTGTTGACAGAACCAAGGGTGCAGGAGGAGTTCAGAAGACCAGCAGTCTAGGTGGAGGTAAGGAGGACTTCGTAGACCGTATTAAGAATTATTCACTTTTCTTTTACAGGTGATTGTCAACTGGAGCAACACCTGAACATGTGTATTTCTTGGTTGTAACAATGACTGGGGGTTTCTGCTGTCATTCAGTAGCCTCTGTCTAGGGATATTCAATATCCTGCAGTGTGAATGCATGGTTCAGCACAAGGGAAAGTTTTTTTGTCCCTCCCAAACTTTCAAAGAGCCCTATCTCCTTGAGAAAAACTGCTATTGATAAGTGGAACCCACAGAAGGAGTTTAATCAGAGAAGTGACAAGATGAAAATTGCAGATTGTTGTGTTGCAAGGGAGTGTAATATGCAGAAAGACAGGAGTAAAGCTTGAGGGAAGAAATTAAAAGACCACAGTCCAAAGCCAATGAAGGTGTGATGAAAACTTAAGCTAGCAGGTGAAGGAAGGATGTTAAGAAGGGAGGGAGTGGGGGAGGGGATTGGGAAGCAAATTCAAGAGACATTTAAGTTAAAAAAAAAACGCAGGAGTTTGTGTTTGATTAAGAGACTAAATCTCAGGTTTCTAGTTTAGAAGTGTCATTAATAGATGTTCATAATAAAAAGAGAGTTACTGGAATAAGTGAATTTGGGACTTACTGATCCTGAGTTGCCTATGAGGTACTAAGCAGAAATACCCATTGAAACCTAAGAGTCAAAGGATACAATCTCTAAGAATATTTTCAAATAGACTAGCATAAGGTGATTTCCCTAAGTGGACAATTAGAAGTCTAATCTCACTCTAAGTGGATTGTGTGATCATAATTTAGTGTCATTTCACAAGAACTTGGTTCCTTTAAGTGAAGGATGCAAGAGAGTCTTGACCTTCAAATGAAGGGCTTTGTTTGCACTCAAATTGGTTTACAAAGGAAAGTAACAGCTCAGGTGTTTAGAGTTCATGCTTCCTGTATAACAGGGAATTAGATTGTTCTTATGAAACAAATAGCTGGAAAAAGAAACAAAGCATTAGGGTACTTTAGACAACTAATATGAGTAAATGTTGACTCTTGGCCTTTGAAGAAGAAAGTGGTATTTTATTTTCAAAAACATTTTTTCTTTGTTATGTTACCAAGAGCACTTGAAACACTTCAGTTGGCTTATGTTTGATTGTAAAAATAACTTCACTATTCTGCTTTAGTTTTAGAGGGGTTACATTTCCAGTACTGTTGATTTTCTTTAGCTACTTCTATTCCATGAGAGCTCCCAAAAAATAATTTTCACTTTTTAATTTGGCAGCTTTATGAAGAATCCACAAAGGTGGGGACAAAATCTGTCTGGTTCACCTATGAATCATCAATAGCCAGAACACTAAATATTTGATTAAAAAAATAACTTTCATCCTGTGAAGGAGATGGGCAACTAATAGCTAACTCAACCATAATTCCTGAACTGCTTTTTAATGAAGTTGTCCAGAAGGAAGAATAGGGACTATGAGAAAGGATATCCTGTAGGGCTGATCTATTCTGGGAAGAGGAAGAGTCATTGGAGCTGAGATCTGAAGGCTAAGATGAGTAGTTATGAAGATAGGAAGCAGGAGGAACAGAGGCAGTGGATGGTTTAGTGCTATCATGGATGACAATGATGAGTGATGTAAATAGGAAAGACAGAAAATTAGGCTCTGCCAACATCAATTTCCTGAGTTGTAAAGAGGGCTGCACTTTGAGGACTAAGTCCTTTCAACACTTGATTTTGCTCTGTGAGTCTTCATATGTGGGTTGAAGTAATCAAGGAAAGTTGTATGAATGCTATGGTACTTAGGCTCAGCTGTGAAGGTAGTTAGGTTTAAACAGTGGGGAGGGAAGGGAGAACACACTAGGTGGTGAAAAACTATAAGCAAAACTACAGGAGCAGAAGGCAGCATGGGCATTCTGGACAGAGAGGATACGATTTGTCTGTTCAAGAAGAAATAGAAATTTAAGAATCAAGAAAGACAAAGATTTGTGGTAGAAAATATAAGGCCAGATTATTTATTGAGCCAAGAAAAGATGATCTGGTATAATCTCATGAAGCTCTCTGAGTTCTTATTGTTGGAATAGTATACATCAGAATGTTGAGGCACAGAAAAGTAAGAGAGAGAAACATTCCAAACACATGTGACAATCAAGTGGTAGGGCCAGGGATGTAACATTCCTGGGAGGCCAAGTGCACGGGTTACAGATAACTAGTGAGGTGCATTTCCAATACAATCCTACCAGATGCCTCAAAGCATGACTTGGGTTTGTATCACCTTTCTTCGCAATACGTTTATAGCCTTACGAGTGCAGGAATGAAGATTCTATCAGGTTTCTTATACTTCTTTATAGTTCTAGAGACTAGACAAGGACTCAAACTTATATTTTTTATTGAAGAGGGGTCTATTATTGCACATGTGGGCTTGCCCTACCCAGGACCTCTTTTGTTTACTTGCTCTTGCCAGTCTGGCCAGGAATGGACACCTAAGTGACCATCAGCCTATGACTTTGACTTTAATCATTGCTAAGACTAGAGATCCAGTGCACAAATTCATGCATGGGTGGGATCCCTCGGCCTGGTCAGTGATTGGGGCTGATTTGGGCCATCTCACTCAGTCCTGATTGGGGCTGAAAGGGGCCAGCTGGGCCAGGGGGAGGAACTCTAGGAAGTTGGTCAGGGGGAGGGACTGTGGGAGGTTGGCTGGCCAAGGGAGGTTGGCTATGGGAGCACACTATCAGGGGGCAGCTCCTGCATTGAGTGTCTGCCCCCTGGTGGTCAATGCACATCAAAGCGATCTGTCAGTCAATCAGTCTTAATGGTTGCTTAGGCTTTTACACACACACACACACACACACACACACACACACACACGTAGAGGCCTGGTGCATGAAATTTGTGCATGGTTGGGGGGGTCCCCTCAGCCCAGCTAGCACCCTCTCCAATCCTTCACCCCTTGGGAGATGTCCAACTGCTGGTTTAGACCTGATCCCTAAACCATCAGTCAGTCGGACATCCCTCTCACAATCCTGAACTGCTGGCTTCTAATTGCTCACCTGCCTGCCTACCTGATCATCCCTCACTGCCTCTGCATGTTGGCCTGATCACCCCTAACTTCCCCCTCCCTGCCAGCCTGGTCACACCTTACTGACCCTCCTGCTAGCCTGGCTGCCCCCAACTACCCACCCCCCCCTACAACCACCACAACCAGCCTGATTGTCCCATGCAGCCTGCTTGTTTATTTGTTTGGTCATCTCTCACTACCCCCCCCCCCGCCCCGCTGGCCTGGTCATAGGCAGCCATCTTGTGAGGTTGTGAGGATTAATTTGCATATTACCTCTTTATTACATAAGATATATAGATGTGTCCTTGAGTATGATTTTTTAAAATATGTTTTTATTGATTTTGGAGAGAGAGGAAGAGAGAGGGACAGAGAGATGAAACATCCATTGATGAGAGAGATACATCAATCAGCTGCCTCCTGAATGCACCCCCTGGGGATGGAGCCCACAACCATGTGGATGTGCCCTGACCAGAAATCAAACTAATGACCTCCTGATTCATGGGTCAATACTCAACCACTGAGCCACACCTGCTGGACTGGCATGTTTTTGTTGTTGTTGTTTCTTTTCTTTTCTTTCTTTTTTTTTAAACATATTTTATTGATTTTTTTTACAGAGAGGAAAGGGGAGGAATAGAGAGCTAGAAACAACGATGAGAGAGAAACATCGACCAGCTGCCTCCTGCACACCCCCTACTGGGGATGCATCCACAACCAATGTACATGCCCTTGACCTGAATCGAACCTGAGACCCTTCAGTCCACAGACCGATGCTCTATCCACTGAGCCAAACCGGTTTCAGCTATTGTTTCTTTTTATTTCTTTTTCATCTATTAGCCTTGTTCCTCGTTTATGAAGTTAATCAAACAGTAGTATAACATCAACTACAAAGCCAATAGGATTAAATACAATAATTCATTACCTGTCACTATAATTGCATAAAGCATTTTAATCACTAATATAGTGTCTGACATTTTGAACCACTCAATCCAATAAGCACTTAATAAATTTTCTTTGCATTGAATTGAATGCTAAGTCCCAATTCATCCTATCCTCACACCCTATCATCCTATTCTGACCTCTCTCTAATCCCACTCTATCCCCTGCTAGAATACTATCTCAAATCAAGGGGGAAAAAAAAAAAAAAAAAAAAAAAAAACCAGAAGTCATCCAAATTCTCCATTATTAGACCCTCTAAAATATTTTCAATTGCAAACAGAAGATGTTTTTGATGGAATACTCTTATAATTTCTGGACTCTTCTTAAAATATTAATCTACCATACTTAGTAAGAGAGGCCCAGTTTGCAAAGCAGGTGAAAGATATTCTGAAGTTCTCTGCTGAGCAGAAGAATGTCAGTTCATGAGGGTTTATTCTGTGCAATTCATGAGGCCCCAGGGTTGTGATGCTGGCATTTAAATGTTAGCAAGAATAGCACTGAAAGCAAAGTTGACATATGTAATAATGAGTGGGTCCTAGTGCTGCCTTTTTATTCTTTCAGAAAGATCATAGCATATTAATGGAGCTATTCCTAATTTTTTTTCAGCAGCCACCACATCAGTCTGAACACAGCATCCTCAGTTCTCTACATGATCTGTTTGATTATGATGGAATTTATTCTAACAGGGCTTGCCTCTCCTTCTTTTCTCCCTTTCTCCCTCTCTTTTTCCCTCTCTTCCTTTCTTTCTTTCTTTCTTCCTTCCTTCCTCCCTATCTCCCTTCCTCCTTATATTCCTTCCTTTTTTCTTTCTCCCATTTTTTCAAAGTTAATTCCCTCAGAGATATTTAAGGCCATCGACCAAGGGCTAGGCAATAAATCATATTGATCTGATACCCTCATAAGTCTTACAGACAAGCAAGGAATATGAACACTAAATGCTAGAAAATTAGAAGTTACCATGAGTGTGAGAAGATATTAGACACAACCTACTTGGATGGGGAATAGAAAGCCTCCAGCAAGAAGTAATTTTCTTCTGAGAGCTGAAAGCTGACCAGTTTAGCTAGGAGACACTGGTTGGGAAGAGAACGATGGGGCAACAAGAGAGGGACCTGAGTACTTCTGCTCTAGAGAAACAAGTCCCCATGGCATAACCCCACAGTTTCTCCGGGAACTACCAGTGTCCTTCATGTCTACTGTCTCTGGTACTAGCAATGACTGCTTTCAGGTGAAATCAGCTGCCACCTGCTGTAGTGATCTGAGGGGATGCTGCACCTTTTTTTTTTTTTTTTTTTTTTTTTTGATGCTGCACCTTAATCTGGGTTTGGGAATACTCACTGATCACTTCCAGTTTGCACATGTGGAAGTCTAGTCTCCAAGAATCAGAGCAGCTTGCCCCAGACTCAATGCTTCAAGAGGCAGAGCAGGGATTGAAATCCAGTATTTGTGTCTGTAAATCATGTGCTCCTCTCACTGTATTAAGGTAACTCCCAGGGGTATTCTTGGGTAAATCTTCCTACCTGAAAATACCATCTTCACACAGAAGCCTGAAATTCATCCAACAGAGAAAGCTTAATATCTTCGAAGAAACTATGGTCCTTTCCACATGGCCTTGTTTTAAAAATAAATACCAAGCAAGCCTTGGAATGTTGAAAATGATCCACAATAAAGAAAAGTGGATTACAAGCTTCTTAAAGTGGCTCTTACTATTTCAATCATCACTACTTTCATATCTTTAGTTCTTCTATACCTTAAACAAATATAAAATTTTCTTTAAAAAATTAAGAAAGTGAATACCTCTTGGGAGAGGTAACCTATTAAGCCAGTAACACTTAAAAATATGTATGTTTATTAGGAAATTTATATCCTAACAAGAGAAATGAGGGCAACACATAAATTATGGGTTCCCACAAAAATTTAAGATAGAGAGACAGAGATTACAGTGTTATATGTAAATATTATGTTCTTCAGAATTTTCCCTTTCACCAGCTCTTCTAAATTATTATAAAACTAGAGACTAGTGCACAAAATTTGTGCATTGGGGAGGAGGGGGGTCGCAGTATCCCTCAGCCCAGCCTGCATCTTCTCCATTCTAGGACCCCAACGAGATCGGGTATAAACAGGTAGTCAGACATCCCTCTCACAATCCAGGACTGCTGGCTCCCAACTGTTCGCCTGCCTGCCTTCCTGATTGCCACTAACCACTTCTGCCTGCCAGCCTGATCACCCACTAACCACTCTGCTGCAAGCCTGATTGATGTCTAACTGCTCCCCTGCCAGCCTATTTGCCCCCAAGTTCCCTCCTCTGCCACCTGGTCTCCCTTAACTGCCCTCCCTGCAGCCTTGATCACCCCCACCTGCCCTCCCTTACAGGCCTGGTCACTCCCAAATGCCCTCCCCTGTTAGCCATCTTGTGGTGATCTTGTGTCCACATGGGGGCAGGATTTTTTCCACATGGGGCAACCATCTTGTGTGTTGGAGTGATGGTCAATCTGCATATTACTCTTTTATTAGATAGGATAGAGGCCTGGTGCATGGGTGGGGGCCAGCTGGTTTGCCCTGAAGGGTGTCCAGAATCAGGGTGGGGATTCCCTTGGGGCATAGGGTGGCCTGGGCAAGGGCCTGTGGTGGTTTGAAGGCCAGCTACATCCCCTGGCGACCCAAGCAGAGGCCCTGGAATCAAGGATTTATTTATTTTCTACAATTGAACCTTTGTAGCCTGGAGCAGAGCCAAGCCTCCTTTTCGCTCTGTGGCAGCAGCCATTTATGCTGGGATTTATTTATCTTCTATAATTGGAACTTTGTAGCTTTAAGCAGAGGCCTGGACCTGCCAGGGTGTGCAGAAAGCTTGGCTTCCTTCATTTCGGGGAAACCCAAGCCTCCCTCCTGTTTTCTCTGTAACCACAGCCATCTTGGTTGGGTTAATGTGCATACTTGCATCTGATTGGCCGGTGGGTGTGGCTGGTGGGTGTGGCAAAGTAATGGTTAATTTGAATATTACTCTTTTATTAAATAGGATATTTTGCTTTTCCCAAGCTTAGCTCACATCTTCACTGACATTTGCTCAAAGTATTCTCTCTGGGTAAAATATCTTCTTACCCCTTGATATTAATCTTATCTTCTCCAATAAACCTTTGCAGATCTTCTTAGTTAAAAACCATATGCACCCCTCTCCCTTCCCATATAATAATAACATCTCTATTATTAAGCCCTCATTGCACTAGTACTTGTCTGAAGGTTAATTAGGCATTCATTTGTTTCCTCTTTTAAATTGTGAGTTCTAAAGAATCATAGTTAATTTGTTCATAGGAGGGGCTTAATACATTATTAAAGACTTGAAATAAAAATGTGTTCTTCCTAGCTTGATTAATATTTAATAGGGATTTCTTCATAAATGGTCATAATGAAGAGTTTTCCAGCTTGAATCACTTGCCAGATTGCTTTGGCCTTGATGAATTCTGATGGAAAAAAAGAGTGACCCA
This sequence comes from Pipistrellus kuhlii, assembly GCF_014108245.1. NCBI lineage: Eukaryota > Metazoa > Chordata > Mammalia > Chiroptera > Vespertilionidae > Pipistrellus > Pipistrellus kuhlii. The sequence goes on from NW_023425515.1 coordinate 64,467,223, forward strand.
AATACTCTTTCCATAATTGTAAGAGACAGAGCTGTTCATAGGTAAACATTTCGAATTCTGTACTATGTTCTGAACCAATTAGGAGCAATTGGATTTATGAATTTTTAATTTTCCTGATTGATTTTCTATTTAGTTTCTCCTGAATAAGTACTTTAAAATCTTCCCATACATTCACACTTTTCCTTGATTTCCAGCCCTAGAGAACCAAGCTCTCAGCAATTATACAAGCCCTTCACACTTTTTTTTTTCCATTCAACTTCTTTTAAAGTAGTTTATTGAAATCCTCTCCAGATAAAAACCTTAAGATCATTAAGCAGATCACTGTTCAGAACCACATTAATTCTATTTTTCTCCTTAAAGGAGATGACTGGTGGACAGTTTTGCATCGCAATGAGATATGGTATTTATCTATAATGTCCCCACCATGATGAATAACTAATTTATCTAAAATCCTATTACTAAGAACATTTCAATCACGGCAGAATGAGGTTCCTGATTTGGGTCCTGGTTAATTTAGAAATGGCTTTTTCCCCCTGAAGACATTGAGAGCTGCTAATGCCAGCTGATGATGGGTCTGAATTTAAACACTGCAAAGCTAGGAATGTGAGTGAGAGCTTATTCATTCCTGGTTTAAAATTGCATGTGAGGCCTGGGGCCTTGCCCACCTTCATTTCTGCCAGAAATTTCAGCACCCACCTCAAGTATCCTCTCCGTAGCTGCACAGTGCTCTGATGGTTTCGGTGTGTACCAAACAATGGACTGTCAGCACTAAATGCTATTGAACTATGAAATGCTCAAACTCTAGGAATTCCCTCCTTGACCACAACTTCTCCTGGCCTGGCCCTGGCTCTGAGAAGCTATGTTCCTAAGCCTTATCACAGCACCCACCATTTCTTTTTCACACCTAGAAGAGCTGTAGGGTCTTCGTGCTTACCAGGCCCTCAGAGAGCACACCACTTAGGAGCCTTTCCTTTCCTTGAGAGAAATTATACATGATAGCCCCTCAAAAAAGAGCCAGCAAGGCCAGAGCTTCTGTGACTGAAGCATATGTGTAGACCCAATCCACTCATCATATCTTATGCTTTGGTTTTTAAGATCAAAGAATGAAGGCCTGAACACATGGGATTTTTAAGAAATTTGGTTCATAGCTGTAGACTTTTATTTCTACCAGAAATACAAAGGCTAAGCTCCAGAAAAATCCCCTTTCACAGTCACCTCTTGCCTAATATTCTCGGAAGGCTGGAGAGTTTCTCTCATATAAATGACAAAGTTTCTCTCATAAATGAAATCATTTAGCTCCCCACGTGAGTCCATGGTGCTATCTCCACTTGTTTCTCCTCTCTCCTGCCCTTGTTGCCCTCTTGGGGTCCATGCAGGGCTCCTAAATCCCATAGGTTTTTCTGTTGCCTTTGCTGGGCTCATCTGCCAACCTCTGCAGGCACTACTCGGCTTTGGTGAGAAACCCTGCTAGGGCAGAGGAGATGGGAGGACCTTGAGGTTGACCTCCTCCTTTAGGTATAACATCCTGTTAAAATTGCACCAGGTTAATCTCTTAAAGAAACATTTATGAAAATAGCTTTTTGTATTTGTTCACAGCCTTCTCTCTCCTACAACCTGAGTATCAAGTCATTAGAACGCTGGGATGAGGACTAGGGCATTAATATTGAGTGTTACTGAGGACTAGGGCATTAATATTGAGTCTGGCTTATCAGCTGGATCCTGTTTGCAGGCTCTTCAACTTCTCAGGCAAATCCTATCTTCTGTCAGTTCACTAGATGCACAGGCCTGCAGGGGTGGATGCGGCATAGACATAAACTGGGCCAACTCCCCTGGTCTCATCTGCCCCCAAACACACAGTAGAAAAAAATATGTATGTAATTTAATTTAAATCTGATTGATTGATCTTTACCAAAATGAAATATCAGGCTATTTTGACTGAAGACATGTTTCTCAAAGTAAAAATTATACTTATCATAGCTGTGCATCAATGATAATTGATACCTGAGCATCTTATTTAGAATTTTGATCAAGTACAACCAATCATTGTGCAAGATCTGAAGAGAGCACCCAATATAACTATTTACTAAGAAATGTGGAAAATATGAACACATACACACACACTTCCCTAAGCAAGAGAGTAAAAGGAGAGACCATTCCCATTTCCATCCTCCTGCCCCCCAGGATTAGTTTAAAACTTTGCTACTAGCCAAAACCGGTTTGGCTCAGTGGATAGAGCATAGGCCTAAGAACTGAAAGATCCCAGATTTGATTCTGGTCAAGGGCATGTACCTTGGTTGTGGGTACATCCCCAGTAGGCAGCCGGTCAGTTTCTCTCTTATCGATGTTTCTGGTTCTCTATCTCTCTCTTCCTCTCTGTAAAAAATCAATAAAATATATTAAAAACATAAATAAATAAAACTTTGCTACTAATGAGGCAGGATAATAAGAAGCTAGGGAGATTCCTTGGTAAGTGGAATAGGAGAAACTGAGACAAAAATAATCAAACAAGGCCAAAACAATTTGAGCAATTTACAGCCAGCCAATGAATTACAAGGCTTCATCTTCCATACCTGAGGATACTTAGGAGCAAATGGTTTACACATTCCAGGCCATCCCAAGGCAAACCAACCTCAATCCCAGTCCCTCTTGACATTTTTTAAAAATGAAACTAACCAGAGAATAACCCTGACCTCTCTATAAGTGCAGTTTCATTAAGCAACATATTAAGGAACACCTGGAAAGCTAATGAATATTCTGTTAAGACCTTCCCCTGAGGCCACCCCTAGTATTCTTCCCAACTAAAGAAAGAAAAAGTTTCAAGACTAAGGACCCACAGTACTCTCTGGCTAGGGCATGCCCACACCCTGTATCTCTGCTCTTTTTTTCTCTCTCTCTTGAACTCAAAGGATCCCTGCAAAATTTGGAACCAGGACAGCAATGGTAGCAGTACTTTGTCCCGGCTTACCCCCTAAATCTATGTCCAAGGCTCCCTTTTTCTCTGAATTTTCAATGAATTAACAGCAGCCCTGAATAGGCTCTGTCACCGTGATTTGTAGTTCTCAGTAAGTACATGCAGCCTAGTGTGGCTCACTTCTTTTCCATAAAATTACTAGAGACCCAAAATAGGCCTGCCTAGGCTCTTTCCTTGTTTCTTCTATCTAAAGCTCTTCCTTTGTATCACTGTCCCCAACTTTAATAAATGTATTCTTAGAATTACCTGGACTCATGTTGTAAAATCTTTCCTGCACAATGTAAAAAACCCACCCACTACCAGCCTGAGGCAGACTTGATCCAGGCCTAATCCTCATTCGGTAACACTAATAAGAAATACACACACACACACACACACACACACACACACACACACACATGCTAGTGGCCCAGCACACGAATGCTTGCACTGCAAGAAGCTTGCTGCCACTTGCCTCGGCTGGCTGCCCCACCCACTGCCACTGTAGCTCTCTGTTCCATGTAGCTCACTGCCTGCCCTCTTGGTGATGAGTCATTAAGTGTCACAGCATAAGGACCATTTGCATATTACCTCTTTATTATATAAGATTAATCTCCACCCCCAGTTTCTCTCAAGAGTTCCTGAAACCCTTTTAAATTCCTAAGTTATATAAGAGCACTAGGGGCAACTCTGGCTGGGCTCCTGGATGGGGCTTGGGAACCAGAAAGACCAAGCCATGATTAGAAGCTTGGCACTTTCATCCTTACCCTCCATTCTCAGAATAAGGAGAGGGGCTGAAGTGAAGTTAATAACTGATCATGCCCTGGCCAGTTTGGCTCAGTGGATAAAGCATCAGCCTGTGGACTTAAGGGCCCCAGGTTTGATTCCAGTCAAGGGCACATGCTTGGGCTTGTGGGCTCAATTCCCAGTGTGGGGACATGCAGGAGGAAGCCGATCAATGATTCTTTCTCATCATTGATGTCTCTCTCTCTCTCTCTCTCTCTCTCTCTCTCTCTCTCTCTCTCTCCTCTTCCTCTCTGAAATCAATAAAAATAAATATTTTTTAAAAAATAACTGATCATGCCCATATATTCCCAAAAGTATGCGGTTTGGAGAGCTTCCAGGTGGGTGAGCATATCCAACTCCAATGGGACACAAACTTCTGCACTTGAGACCATCTCCCAACTTGCTTCATCTGGCTATTCATCTATATCCTTTCTCATATTCTTTACTAACCTGGTAAACGTGTTTCCCTGAGTTCTGTGAGCTGCTCTAAAAAAAATATTGAACCCAAGGGGAAGGAGAGCATGGGAACCTCTGATTTGTAACCAAGTCAGACAGAAGTTGTGGTAACCTGGGGATCTGCTATGGGCATCTGAAGTGTGGAGGAGACAAACTCATCGAACTGCGTCCTTACCCTGTGTGATCGGAAGCTTTCTCCAGATAGACAGTGTTCGAACTGAGTTAAATTGTAGGGCACCCAGCTGGCATTGCACGGAATTGCCTGGTGTGGGGGAAACCCATACGTCTGGTGTCAGAGTGTTGTGAGTGTGGTAGTGTTAGAGTAACGGAAAAACACAGGACTGGAGGTCTCTCCAACATGCTGCTCAAAGTGTGGTCCACAGACCAGCCACATCAGCATCACCTGAGAGCATGTGAGAAACAGAATCTCAGAGCCCATCCAGAGCTGCTGAGCAGGAATCTGAATTTGAGCCCTGCAGTGGAGGGTCACACACTCACTGTGGAGCTATGAAGCACTGCTCTAGACTCTATCAAACTCCTACATGTACAGATAGTGTGCCTCAGATTCTTGAAGAATTCACATGTAGGAGGGAGAAGTCTTAGAGAACTTGGAGAAGAATAGGGAAAAAAAGTGATTAAGAGGAATTCTGGGAATGTTAGAGGGAAACATACTCCATACTTCTCAGTTTGCCAAAGATTAGCTCTGGGCACCAGATTTTATGGTTGAAGCCAAGAGAAACCACTTCCAACTGTATAATTTTAAAGAGAATTGTGTGTTTTCTCCAACCCCAGCACTAGGCTAGCATCAGGGAGGCTGGCCCAGCTGACCAGGACCCTGGCTCCCTGATTCTCAACTGATTATAGCCTGGAAGTCCTATTGAAGAAATTGGTAACTGACTGACTAGGGACTAGACATATTCGCTGTTGCTTTTTCTTTGAATAGAATCAGTGAATTCAGTGAATGTGCTCCTTCAAGATTTATTTCCAGCCACTGACAACAATGTTCCAGACACGTAGGTGGGGGAAGAAAAGCCTAACTCAAGCAGGTAACGATGATACATCCCGTTCTTTTAGCTGAGGCAGTTAGATAGCTGCAGAATAGAAGTAGGCAGTAGCTGGCTTTGCAAAATAATGCTATCTCATTTGCAGAAGATGGGTGAAGGTCAGCAACTAGAATGTCTGAAAGTGAATCATACATCTGGGCTATTCCATTCCCAGGCGTGCTGTCCTAACAGTGAATTTCTCACTGGGAGAGCCGCAGACAATGGCGCTGCTGGAGTGGGGGTGAAACCTGCCCACGCGTGTCTTTGCTGTGCCTTTTCCAGCTCACACTTTGTACAGGGCTGAGATCAGGAGAACGAGCACTGCTGCACACCCACTCTGTGCTCACACCCTTGTGCTCACACCCTACTCTGGGTAAATGCTATTACCCTGTATCCTTTCCTTTTCCACTCAGAGCCTCTGTCTTGGTGACTCAGAAAATCCAGGACTTGCAGGCAGTTGCTGAGCTGTGGACCACAGGATTTTCATAGGGCCAATCAGCCCTGGGTGATAGTACAGAATCAGAGGTGGAGGCAGGGCAATGCGTGCCACCCATCACTCTCAGAGCTCTGGGGGCAGGCTGCTATTAATCACTCCACCGCATCCATCAGAACCACAGCTCATAGTCACAGAGGCACAGCCAGACTCTCCTGATAAATCAAATCCAACAGTTATATGATAAGGATGGCACAGGTGAACAGGGGACAAAAGTGCACAGTTCTAGCCATGTGTCCACAATATTAAAAAATAAATAAATAAAGTAAAGGCAATGCCAACCAAGTACCACAGCGTATACATCTCTCTCTCTCTTTATCTATCTCACATCTCTCTCTCTCTCTCTCTCTCTCTCTCTCTCTCTCTCTCCACATATATATATATATATATATATATATATATATATATATATATATTACACCATAGCCCTGTGTGTAAGTTAGAATTATCCCTGTTTTCAAATGAGGAGACTAAAGCTCAGAGAGGTTAAGAAATGTGCCCAATGTCACATAGTTAACAAGTAGTGAAACCAATATGGAAACTCAGGTCCAGGAGAATGCCAGGAATAATTAGAATAGAGAGAAAAATAAATAATAGGGAACTGAGTGATGGGGAATAGGGAAGATGAAAAGAGAAATAAGAAGGAAAACACACACACATACACACACACACACACACACACACACACACACGAATAAGACAAAATGCCAGGAACAGAAGGCAAACTGTCTTCATTTCCAGAATCCCTGCACTGGGGTCCTAGCTTTGCCACTTGCAGCCTGTTGACTTGGAACAGATGATAAAGCCACAATTTTTTTAGTCTCTAGAATGAAGTTAGTGATATCCAGCTAACTGCTTCCCTGGCTTGTTTTCAGGATCAAAGAAGAATCTACAAGGGAAGTTCTGCAAAATTGGAAGTGCTATGCAAATAGAAGTTATTCAAATGGAGCTTAGAGAATGGAGGAGAATCAGAAGGCCAGATCCCTAAAACGAAGTGAATGAGAATGTCTACCAAATGTGAATGAAGCCACAGGAGCCCCTACTTCTGACTTGGAGCAGGTTATGTGAGGACCTGCCAGTATTGTTTGCAGGGAATGGACCCCACATAGGTCCACTCACTTGTTCCAGGTGGAGACAGCACAGGGCTGATCCTGCTGGACATCTTTTCACTAAGGTTTCAGAGTGGAAATTTCTTCTCCCAAATCCTGCCTGGGAATCAAGAGTGATCACCCCCTTTCTCCCTGGGCCAGGAGAATATCACCAAGTTTTCCAATGCTTGTGTTTTATGCTGTTGTTAATGAGAGTTTGGCAAGACAGCAAGAGGTGAAAATGTTATGAATGTCTGGGGTTGGGGAAATCTGGGAGGAAGGAAACAGGGAGTTTGAATGTTAATCCCAGGCATGGGATTGATGTAACATGACTCTGGAATGGGGGTGGGGCAGTGGAGTCCTGAAGAAGCTTCTTAGTGAAATAAGGCCCCAAAAGAGAACACCAGCAGGGAATAGTTTAGCTGGGGAGGCTGCTCTTGCCTGTTTTGTGCAGGAAGAAGGGCAGAAAGGAGAAAGACTCCTTGGGGCAGTTTTTTCGAAGTGAGGGCCATAAAGGAATGTTTGACCTTGGAAACCAAGGAGCTACGAGGAAGTTGTCCTGCCTGAACTGGAAATAAGACCTGACAGAGTCTATTAACATTGCCCAACTATAGAAATCCAAAAAGTTGCATGGTTAACATCTCCCTGTTTAGTGTGCCTCAAGACTTCTGATTTTTTTTTTACTCCAGTGACAACAACCAGAAGATACTGGAGGGAAAATGCAACAGAATGAAGGAGAAAGGCCCAGGTGCAAAGATGTGCTCCTGAGAGGAGGAAACAGAGAGCTCCTCTTTGATTTTCCCTTCCTCCCCTAAGAGGGCGGTGGAGTGGACAGAATGATGTCCCCAAAGATATGACTACCTTTCAAACCTTGGAACCTACTAACATTACCTTATCCAGAAGGGGCTCTCAGACATGATTAAGTTAAGGATCTTGAGATGAGGAGATCATCCTGGATTAGCTCGGTGAGCCCGAAATCCCATCACAAGTAGCCTTAAAGGAGTGAGGCTGAAGGAGATTACTCAGACACAGAAGAGAAGGCTCTGTGAAAATGGAGGGACTGATTAAACTCAGTGGCTTTAAGGGAAAGACTAGAGCCACAGGAAGCTGGAAAAAACAAGGAAGGATTCTCCCTCAGATCCTCTGGAGGGAACTGAATCCAGCTGACACCTTCATTTTCGACTTCCAACCTCCAGAACTCTGAGAGAATACATTTCTTTCTTAAGCCATCAAATTTGTGATCATTTATGACATCAGCCACAGGTCACACTGCAGGACAGCTACCCAGCAGCAGAAACAACTCCCATCCCAGTATTCCGACTTCCCTCTTTGGTCCAGGACTGGGTCCATTTCCAGAACTCAGCCCCACTTGTATGAACTAGCACCCTCTTTCTGGGGGAGGAAATCATACAATGCATGCTCTCCTCGGAGGTGCTCACCAAAGACAGGGGCTAATGGTGAAACGGGAGAAACTTGACATGGGAAATGTGCTTCCAGCATCTCATCAAATCCCTTGCAAGCCTTTGAGTTGGAAGTGAAGCTGAGAGAGTTCAGCATGAGGGGAGTCTTTCAAACCTAGGTTTGAATCCCTCCTCCCCCATTCAGTAGCCATGTGACCTGTCTCCCCAACTTTCTTCATCTGTTAAATGGGAATTATAGGACCTACCTACATGCTTGTTGATGTGAGGTTTAAAGCACTTTGCAGAACTCTGGGCTTCCTGAAGTAGCTTGGTAGGTGGCTATTACTAGTGTTGCTCCAGATCCCAGAGCTGGTAAGACAGGTGTGTCCAACCTGGGAGACAGGAGCCTGAGGCTGACTCCTCATGCAGGGATCAGACTGTCTGTATGAAAGTGCTCATTTCAACTCCCAAACCATACTGGTCTGTGCCACATAGGCCTGCTATGCTCACCAGGGCTAGCAACCTGTAAACTACAATCTTCAAGTTTCCCTGCCAGTGGTGGTGCAGTTTAGTTCTGAGCATGGAAGGCATGTGCAGGAGCAGGAGGCGGCAGCAGTCCAATGCCAACCTCTGCAGAGGCAGTGCCAGAGCAGCAGGATCCTGCAAGGCTGCAGCAGTTGCCTGCAGAGTGACTGTAGGCAGGCTGCTTGGATGTGAGTTCCATGAGCTCTGAGGCAGCTAGGTTCTTCTGGGGTTGGAGAGACTGACTGACTCCTCTCACCCCATTTTTGCTCCATCTCTTCCAACAGCTTAGAAACTTCATTCCTTGAAGTACCTACAATGACTTCCATTTTCCAAACTGAATCAATAACCATCACATCAATCCTCTGCAGAGGCACAGAGGCCAAAGCATAGAGAACTGAGGGGCTCTGAGTGGCCACCTTCACCAGGAAAACCATTTCCCATTAGAGATAAGTCTTAAAATGAAAACACGCCAGGGAAAGCCATCATATTGGCCCCAATGCCTGTAGGGGAGCATTGATTGAATCAAGTTGCCTTTAGAGAAAGTTTTGTAATTGGGGAAGAGGGAGAAGAGTGAAAAAACACTATGATAGAAGAGGAAGTTGGGATGAGAGTCCCTGAGTGAGGAAGCAGTCTCCATGGGGAAAAGCACAGGTTTGCCTGGGCAGTCCTAACTGTAAGTTGACCTGTTTTCATTTTTTAAACTGTGATAAAGTATATCTGTAATATAGAGTTTAAGATTTTCATAACTTAAGTGCATAGTTCAGTGGCATTAAGTACACGCACATTGTTGTACAACCATCAGCATCATCTATATCCAGAACTTTTATATATTTCCAAACTGAAACTCCATGCCATTGTGTAGTAACTATTCATCCTTTGTGCCCCAGCCCCTGCCACCATTATTCTACTTTCTGTCTCTATGAGTTTGACTACCCTAGTAACCTCACATATCATTGGGATCAGATATTTTGCTCTTTTGTGCCTAGCTTATTCCACTTGGCATTATGTCTTCAAGGTTCACCAATGTTGTAGCATGTGTCAGAATTTCCTTCCTTTTTAAGGCTGGCTAATATTCTACCATATATTCCACATTCTGTTTGCCTATTCATCTGCCAATGAATACATGATCTGATTTCACCTTTTGGCTATTTCAAGTAATGCTGCTATGAACATCAGTGTACAAATAACTGTTCAAGTTTCTGCTTCTAATTATTTTGGATAGGAAAATTCTACCTAGGAAAAAAAAAACTTGTTGGGACATATTGTCTGTGATGTCAGGTTTAACTTTTTGAGGATCTTCCATACTGTTTCCCACAATGTCTGCTATATTTTGCATTCCCACCAGCAATGCACAAAGTTTCCAATTTCTTTACATTCTAATCAACACTTGTTATTTCCTGCTTTTTAAGAAAACTTAGCAATAACCATCTTAGTCAGTGTGAAGTGATATTACATCGTGGATTTGATTTTCATTTCCCTAATGATTAGTGATGTTGAAGATCTATTTGCATGCTTATTAGCCATTTATATGTCTTCTTTGGAGAATGTAACTTGACTTTTTACAGGAATTAAAAGGAGAATAAAGAAATGTAAGTCTGTATCTAGGAAGAAAAATAAATGTAACCCCTCCCCTACCCTCACCATATGAGCTTCAAAGACTATGAAAAAAAATATTTTAAAGAATGTATGAGATCACATTTTTAGATATATTGGGTGCAAATGGATGCAGAATGGGATTTTTCTGCCGAGTCAAAAAAATAAAACAAAAAAAAACCTTAATCAGAAAGCAGATTCTAATATAAATCCAAACAAGTTGTGAAATAAAATGCACAAAAGCATGTCAGCTTCTATTGAGGGATGCATAAAATTCTATAAAAATAAAACTAACCTTGTCATTCAAATTGTGATTTACATATGTCTGGGCTTCAGATGTTGGAAGCTGCATTTTAGGCTCATAAAGTAAGGAGGAGGGGAAAGTGTGAAGGAAACAGCAAATCAGTGAAGAGAATAAAAAGAGCTGCTTACTGGCTTCTTGCTCTCACTTCACACTTGATGCCCACACCAGTGATACCCGGAACTATGCAGCAGAGAAGGTTCTCCAGGGGGCAGTGAGGAGGAGGACTGTCTGCTCACATTTGCCAAGGGCATTTGTCTGAAATGGCCATGTGGGAGGGAGTCTGTCTTCAAACCTAGACACCACAGAGATCAGTTTGCTCTTATAATTCTTTTACCCCTCTCCCCTCATATTTTTACTCCAAAGTGTGTGCAAATTATTCAAGCACCTGGGGCTATCACTCTCACTTTGGCGTTTATTAAGCTTTGTGCCATTCATAAAAGAAGAGTCATGAAGTTAATTAATAGTCAAATTCATTGGAATCTACATTACATCAAATTTTTTCTCAATATTTTTAATTAAAAAAATGTATCAATGCTAACAGCTAACAGAGTGGCTAATAGATAGCAGATGCTGGATGAATATGAATAAATGAATAAATGAATTAATGAATATCTGAGCCCCCATCATTTCTTCCCTAAGTTATTATAATTGCTTCTTAACTGCTCTTTTTGCATTTCACCGAATTGCCATTTACCTGATCATAAAACTGGAAGTCACCTTTAACTCCCCCTTGCTTCCTCTGCACTAGCTATCCAGTCAGGGGCTGTTGTGTTGCCTCCTAATTAGTTCTATCCCGTTTCTGCTTCTCTCCAAGCTCCCTGCCACCAGCTAGCTCAGGCCCTGATCCACTGTCACCTAGATATTTTAATTGTCTCCTAATTGTCCTCTTTCCCAACAGGCTCTCCCCATGTTAATACATTCACTAAATTCCAACACAGTGATCTTCTTTACCAAATCAAATTATACCAGAAATACCACTTCTAAAAGCTTATGTAACAGGAACAAATGCAGAATATGTGCACAATAATGTTCATTGCATCATAGTTTGTTATGTCAAAAACTGTCAACAAACCAAACATTAATTTATATAGGAATAGTTAAAAGTTATTTGTTAGAAAATGAAATACTATATAACTATGACAATTAAGTATGAGACCTACCTATGAACTGGCATGGAAAGGTTTCACAACAACGATGTTTTAAAAAGAAAAGTTGTATAGAGACAGACAGAAGAATCTATATATATAAAAGCCTAAGCAACCAAACTGCTAGTCAACCCTTCTACCAGTCCCTATGACATGCACTGACCACCAGTGGGCATACACTCAGTGCAGGAGCTGCCCCTGGTGGTCAGTGCACTTCCACAGTAGGAGCACTGCTCAATTGATAGACAGATGCTAGATGCAGGGCTCACAACTGGCGAGCACCTTGGGCAGCGTGAGCCTCTCCCAATCAGGACTGACTGGCCGCTAACCCACAGAAGGTGCAGCAGGGCCAGAGTGAGCAGGAGCGGCAGGCAGAAACAGCAGGCAGCATTGGACTGCTTGTTTCAGACCAATCCCTGCAGTCTACACTGAGGGTCCCACCGGTGATTGAATATGTGCACCAGTCCTCTAGTATACAATAATAGAACATTTTGTATGGAATGTGAGTATAAATTGTGTAGAAAAGAGTTAGTTTAGCAGGCCTGACTGTCATTTGGGAAGGTGTAATTCGAAAAGGTTCCACCATTCCTGACTAACGAAAGTGGTTCATGGTGCCTAAACTCTGTGTTCAAACCATATGGTTCATACTGAATCTCTGCTTTCCCTCTGGAAGTATGAAATTATGGTATGAACTAATTAGAGGCTGCCTCTGGGCACAAGTATCAGTAAAAACTCTGGCTATTGAGTCTCTTAAGAGCTTTCCCGAAAAATAACATTTCACAAGTATTATTTCATTCCTTGCTGGGAATTAAGCACATCTTGTGTGATTCCTCTTCCCAGAGGGAAGACCCTGGGAAACTTGGGCCTGGATTCTTGTAGACTTTGCCCCATGCAGCTTCCCCCTTTTGTTGTTCTTTCTCTATAGCTTCTCACTGTAGTAAAGCTTAACCATAAGTATTATTTTCAGCTGAATCCTCTGACTCCTCCTAGCACATCATAAAACTTGGGGATGGTCTTGGGACCCCCAACACACAAAGACATAATTTTACTTATATACTAGAGGCCCAGTGCATGAAAATTCATGCATTGGAGGGGATGTCCCTCAGTCTGGAAGCCCTCAGGGGCAGGAGGCAACCCAGTGATCAGGGGAAGGCAATGCCCATCACACCTCTGATGCTGCTGGCCCTGGTTACCTGAGTCTCAGGTGGCTGTGGGTGGCTGGGCAACCGCCATCTAAGACCTTGCCTGTGCCTTGGGCTGGTCCTGGGTGGCAGCGGGGGCTGATGGGACTGAGGGACTCTGGAGGCAGGTGTACATAGCAGCCAGGCCTGCCTGCAGCCCCAGTAGGGCTGATGGGGTTGGGTGCCGCCATTTTTGAGGACATGACAGTCAATTAGCATATTCTCTTATTATTGGCTGTGGGCATCACCATATTTGTGATGGTGTGATGGTCAATTAACATATTCCCTCTTTATTAGATATGATGCTTTTTCTATTTACTGTATTTTACATAGGGAAAAAGTCTGGAATCATTAAAGATTTAAAATTCTTAGTAGTAGTTTGAAATTATCATTTTACCTCTTACTATTGTGGAGGCCTAGGACAGGTCACTTGAAAATATCCCACAATGGCATATTGTTTACTTTGAATTAAAGTTACTTGACCAGTGGCCAGTGCCACAGAGCACCTCGACCCTCCCTTGTCTCCTTGAATGCAGCAAATAATCTCCCACTTAAAAGTTGTCTTCTCGCACCTGAAAGGCACCCTTTTATCACTAGAGTTAAACTCAGAGCCAAAATCAGATCTCATTGCCTCTTTTCTCCTTTATAACTTTGTTGAGATTCTTCACTAATGAATACCCAAACCTTGCTTAGAGTCCCTTCTAATGAGCACTGACTTTCTTTGTCCTGTCAATTTCTCACAAATTTATTGTTTATCTAAAGAATATTAAAAGGCGCCTGGTTGAATCACCTCTTTGAGCCTCATTTTATGATCTGAGCATCATATTATGGTTTTCCCATGAGCATGTATTAAATTGGGTTTTCTCCTGATTATCTAGTCTTGTATCAATTTTATTATATTATTATTAATCCAGCCACAAGAACTAAAGAAGAGTAAAGGGGGGAATTCTCTGCCTCCATAACACTATGTAATATTTTTAAAGCTGTAGAAATTCACCTGAGTTTTAACTTGGTGTGTCTTTGGTGAGTTACCATGTTGTAATGACTGCTTATAGGTATGTCCCCACATCCTGAGGAGTCCCTTGAGGGAGAAGTCCTGTCTCATTTTTTTTCAATATATCCACTGACTAGCATAGGCTTAGTCCCTGACAGAAATGATGATTCTAATTGAATTTAAAAGTAAGCAGGGGACATAGAAATAATTTAGAAATAGCCTGAAATGTGATATTTATATGTAGGATCTCCTTTCAAGTTTCAGATCTTCAGTACCCTTGATTTTTCCAACTTACTTCAAATCCTCCAATTTTCACCTGCATTTGAAAAAGATGGGGGGGGAAATAAAATAAAGAACAATGAAAGAGATGAGCTAGATAAAGATGGAAAAATCACTACACCTTAAATTTCCTCCCTCCTCTGCTCAGCCAGAGTCAAGCAGTCAGCTCTTTCATTTAACAGTTTATCCTAAAAAGGACAGTATGTTTTCTTTCTCAAAGAAATCTCTGTTGACAGCATGACTGCTCTATCAAAGAAGGACATAGTATGTGTGTTAGGTAGAGTATGAAACAACCGTGGAATCCTTTTAAATGTTTTTTCTTTTGGATGTTGCGGTTTTGTGTTACTGATTAAGTATCTGAGTGACTGTAGGGTACCACTGTGTAAAGATAAGCTAAACCAAGTGTTTCTTCATTGCTTCGGGCTATCCTAATACAGAATTGTTGATTTTTCTTTCTTTTTTTATATTCACTCGGTACATAAAGGTAAACCATCATAGATTCAAGTTCTGGCACCAAATTCTGAAGACTTGTTAGAGTGTAGATTTTGAGGGTATGTAAGTCATTTAAGAAACATACAGGAATACTCAGCTACTGAAGAAAAAGTGGGTTGACTCCAAAATACGTTGTTTTTGAGTTCTAAATTCTGTCTTAAATTGGAGTCTATAATTGAAACTGGCACAGAGCCAATTGCTTATTGCATAATCATGGATATACCATATATTCTATGGATAGTCACAAATTGAGATGGCACAGAAATACAGGCTTCACATATGAATCAATTTTTATCTCCATGCTGCAGCCAATCTGCAAAATAATCCCACTTGAAAATGAGTATATTCAAACATCAGGCTGGCCCTACCCAGGTTCTGAGAATAATTTAGAGTTTTCCAAAACCATAATTTGAAACCCATTAAATTCATCTCTGAACTACTGTACTATGGGCATGGGCTTCCAGACATATCCTTGAATGAGCTTTTATCCTGGTGAAAGATCAGAACCTGTTTTACATGCCAAAGCTTTGTAAAAAGGTGAATCCATCTACACTGGTTACAGAAATCGTTCGCTTGACATTTTTATTACTCATAGCCATTTTTCAAAGTAAATTCACGCTTCTCAGTGGCCATAAATGGTTGTGAGAACTTGCCCAGAGTTCATCTAGATATTCCCTTGAGACACATGTATAAGTGAGTGGACAGATTTCTTCCATATGCCATAATACATAACTGGCATGTAGGTGAATACAGCATAGTGTCTGTATGTGTACATGTGTTGTGGTGTGTGTGTGTGTGTGTGTGTGTGTGTGTGTGTGTAATTATGTCATATCTCAATAGATAAGTAGCTTTCTTTAAAAGAAAAAGATGGTGGAGGAAAGTTTTCTGTGCAGATTTGGGGCAATTACATCAAATTTTACATATAGATTTAACTAATTAATGAGAAACAAAGGCTTCAAGTCAAATACTACCTGGATTTAAAATCCAATGCAAGCCAAAGTAATTGAACAATTAGTCATTTGAGTCAAACTCAACAGGCCATATTTGGGGGAAGAGCTTTCCAGAAAAAAGGAAGTAGCAAATACAATACAAATGCCCAGAGGCTAGAGAGAAATGAGTCAGAGGACAGCAGCAGAAGAGTTGTTCAGAGGTCCCAGGGGCCAGACTTGTGGGGCCTTGGAGCTGAAACAGGACAATAAAAAACAAGGGAAACTCCTTGGCAAATAGAATGGGGAAACTGAGACAGACAGCTGAACAAACTGGCGCTGGACCTCCCCAAGGGTAGCCTTTCCTTCCTGGCATGTCATCGGTCATTCAGTTTAGACTCCCTCCTTAGACATAACATCTTCACCTCAGTTGTATTTCAGCTCCAGGCCCAGAAAACCAGGTGGGTGATGCCATGACCAGCTGAAATGACTAATGACTCCCTGCCCCAGCACTGACCAATCAGTGAAGACCATGACCCGAAAAGTGCACACCTGGAAAAGCTGATGAATATTATATTGAGATCTTGCCTAAGACCTTCCCTAAACTTCCAGCCTTTAAAAACCCTCAAAACAAAAGACCTGGCCTGCTGCACTCTCCCACCCAGGAGCATGCCCATGCTTTTCCCTTCTTCTTTCTTTCCCCCACAGGTGTGCATCTCCAAACTCTAAGGGACCGGGACCCCATGAGACTTGCAACCAGGGGAGCAATGGGCAATGGTACCTTATCCAGACTGTCCCCAAGGCCCCTTATTCTCTGACTTTCCAGTGAGCTGACAGCAGCCCTGCCTAGGCCCTCTCCTGTTGCTTCTTCTATCCTGAGCCCTTCCTTATTTCATTGTTCCCAGCTTTCATAAACATACTCTCAGATTACCCTGGGCTCATATTGTGAAATCTTTCCTGTACCGAGTCAAGAACCACACATTACTGGCTGGCCCCAGGTCCCCTGTCTGATAACAAAGCCATCATAAAGACTTTGGTTTATTCCATCCCATGAGATAACATGCCATTGAAGGGAGAGTTTTAACCAGAGGACTCCCATGATTTTATTTAACTTTAACATTGTCACTTGTCTGCATTGATTAGACCATGGAGTAGTCCAGGTGAAAAGAGAAGGGAGATGTCAAGAGCTGTTAAAAGAGACGACAGTGTCTTGAAGCAGGGGGGGGGGGGGTAGTGGTAGAGGTGGCAACAAATGGTCACTGTGAATGTACAATACTTTGTCAATAGAACCTCAGATGTGATGACCAATGGAATGAGGGGTGGGAGAGGTTTCGGTTATGAGCAACTGGAAGAATGGAGCTAGCATTACTAAGTCTTCTTCATCTAATTTCTTCTCTCAGTAAACTTTTTAGCCATCTATCATCCTGGAGGGATAAAGACACAACCTCAGTGAACCTTTGGGCGGACAGCCTCTCTCAGCCCAGGGTAAATTCCTAGTGTGTGTCTGGGGACTGGCTTAGCACAGCTGCAATCAATCTGAGTCTGGGCATGTGAGGCAATCAAAGTCCAGAGGAGGGTGGAGGGAGCCATGAGTCTGAGGAACTGAGATGTTCCCCAAGAGAAAGAATATGAGTCACAGGAAAAAATGACAAATATTCCTGAGTAATAGAAAGAAAAAGGGAACTTTCTGAATGAGTGGGTACAATGTCTGAATCCAAGCACTTCCCTGGCCCAGACCTCCACTGACTTCTGCCTGGGTCCCAGAGTGAAAAGGCTCTGACTGACATCTGGAACAGCAGTTTCCATTGAAATCTCTATAGGGCCCCTGGCCTTAGCTGTGCCCAACTGATACCCTCCTGTCAGAATGTGACACCAGCCTGTGACTCCTTCTTGGGGAGCTCACAAAAAAGAAGTCAGACTGAGCTCATTTTGTGAGTGAAAGTAGGGCACACCCTGGAAACTCCAAGAAATGCATGATGGGAACCACCACAGAGAGTGCCTACGTTCAGAGCTAGGAAATACCACCAATGAAGCACAGACTGTGTGATCTGCACTTTTTTTTTTAGGCAGGAAAAGGCCTGCCTACTCTTTCCACTCAGATCTTGGACAGCGCTGGCAGCCAACCCCCAGCTGGGATTGTCCCAAGCATGGCCAGGGTAGCTATCAACAGGGGCTAAATTTGGGGATAGTGGAGATCCACACTAGGGGGTAAAAGGAGGAGATTTCAAAAGGCTTACCACTGACTTTGGATGCTGTGGCTCAATGATTGAGCGTTGACCCATGGATCAAGAAGTCACTGGTTAGATCCCCAGTCAGGGCATATTCCTGGGTTTTGGGCTCAGTTCCCAGGAAAGGGTATGTAGGAGGCAGCCAATCAATGTTTCTATCTCTCTCCCCCTCTCTCTTTCTTTCCCTCTAAAACCAATAAAAGCATAGTATTGTTTTTTGTTGCTGTGTTTGTTTTTTTTTACAGGCTTAACACTGAGCTTTAAGTATTTTCACTACTTTTTATACGCAACTCAATTGGAATTAATCTATGTAGTCTTTTGAATAAGAATTAATTTGCAAGGTGAGAGATATGATGCTGTGGTGAGGTAAGGAGAAAGCAAGGCTCAGGTGTATTTTGCCAAGGGCCCAGGTATCTGCTCTGGTCCTAGACACCCCACAGGACACATTTAGAATCCACAACCTTAGTGTCAAGTATAAAAACAGAGGAGAGTTAGTGGACAGAGCTCTTGCTTCCACTGTGGACAAAAAGAAAGGGGGGAGGGTTTCTATAGCAAGTAACCTCACAGGGTGAAGTGATCATAAATTGCTAACTGAGCAGGTCATAATGGGTGGCCACTTTTTTAGTAAAAGGTTTCTCTTCATCTTAAGTAAACCCTGTCCATTGTTTCTATGCCTTTGTTAACACACCTTTGAAATGAGCCTTATACCCTCTATCAGGTCTAGTAATAATTAATGTCGTTTTAAACATTCGTTTAAAATCTTGCTTGGCGTTGACTTGTATTGACATAACCTTCAAACACGTGGTATCTACAGAACGTGTGAAGTGCAATTAACAAGTTTTGCTTGAAAAAGTTTGTGTTTGGTTTGGTTTTTGTTGCAAAACTAGGGCTAAGAAGATGGCGGATGAAGAGCATATTCAGCACTGCATGCTTTACGAGTTCCAATTAGGAAGAAAAGCAAGTGAGGCTGCAAAAAACATCTGTAGTGCTCTTGGTCAAGATGCAGTTAGCGCCAGAAAATACCAGCATTGGTTTGAGAAATTTCACGAGGGAAATTTTTCATTAGATGACAAGAGTGGTCGAGGCCGTGTGTCCAATTTTGATCAAGAAGCTCTTCAAGCTCTTTTGGTGCAAAATCCTCAAATTACCCAACAAGAGCTTGTGACAACTTTAAATTGTTCACAAAAAACAATTTCCAATCAATTGCGTGCACTTGGCAAAGTCCAAAAGTTTGGAAAATGGGTTCCTCATGAGTTGACCGACAACAACCGTAATCAAAGAGTCACAATTTGCAGTTCGCTCCTCTCTCGTCAAAACCGTTTGTTGTTTTTAGAGCAAATTGTTACCGGAGATGAAGAATGGGTGCTGTATGTTAATTTGAAAAGGTGGCCTCAATAGTTGGACAAAAATGAGGCTCCGCAGCCCACACCAAAACCTGACTTGCATGTGAAAAAAGTGATGTTGTGTGTTTGGTGGAATTTTAAAGGAATTCTTCATTATGAACTTTCACCATCTAACCAAACCATTACAAGTGCAGTGGATAGTGCCCAATTGGAAAGGTTAGCCCAAGGTTTAAGAGAAAAAGAACCCGCGCTGATTAATCGGAAGGGCGTAATTCTTCACCACGATAACGCACGACCACATACTGCAAGAATCACTGCTGAAAAACTGCGCCAGTTGGAATGGGAAGTTCTCCCTCAACCTGCATATTCTCCTGATATTGCCCCTTCTGATTACCATTTGTTTCGTTCTTCGCAAAACTTTCTTCTTGGAAAAAAATTTAATAATGAAGAATGCCTCAAAAATGCATTGACCGAATTTTTTGCATCAAAATCACAAGAATTTTACAACAGAGGGATTAAAATGCTTCCTGAGCATTGGGCACAAGTAGTAGAAAACAACGGCAACTATATTGTTGATTAAATTTTGTTGTATTGTTTAAATAAATTCGATTTAAAAAAGTATTAGAAAACGACATTAATTATTACTATACCTAATATTATTCTGTAATCTAATCCCCACCTTGCTTCCACCCAACTTCGGGTTGTTTTCCTTATGTTTCCTTCTTAATTTGAAATGCATAAAAGAAACTGTAAAACTATTATTCTTTGAAACATTTGAGATCTTGCTTTTCATAAATTGTCATCAGTTTGCTCCAAATAACACCTTGTAAAAACTCTTTTACAGGTTTGGACATTTCTTATGATGATCTTTACTTGGCATCGATGAAAGGATTCTGAAGAAGCTCACTTCAGGCCACCCTGCAAACCCAATCCTGCTGCTAGGTACAAGCAAGGGCCCATTGTGGCCTACATCAGCTGAATCCGGATAATTGTGGATATAGCATGTATTCATGATATAACCTTGCTCTAAGTAGCAGGTCCATGATTTTATTCAGGCTCTTCTTAGAAAATCCTCGAGGTGTATAAGTGTTGAGATAACCTAGGTGAAAGGAGAAACAATAGGTTGCTGTTTTTAAATTCAGCTTTTTAATCTGAACAAAATCTTTGCTGGTTCAATGAGAAACTGGACTCTGTTTAGCTCTGAAAGGATACTTGCTTCCCCAACCTGAAAAGCCAGAGAGGGTGATGATAGTTGTTGCAGAACTCCAAATCTAGAGTGGTGGAGATGAGTGTCTGAGGTAGTAATGCAACTGATTCTGGAGGAGATCTGTGAAGGTTTTTTTTGTGTGAAGGCAGGGCGTTCTGGAATGGATTCACCCAAAGAGAGGGACTGGTGCCTTGGAAATCATCATGGGTCTGTGACAGCTAGTAAGCTTTCAGGGCATTAAGGAGTCCTACAGGGATAGTCAGTACATTTGGTTCATATGAAGATGTCCACATAAAGACTGCTTTTCCTTTAAAGTTTGTTCAGACTACATATCTCAAGTGAAAAACTAAAATTAATGTGGAAAGGCCAAACAAGCCTGCAAGGCCAATAAGCCCCAAGACAGTCATTCCCTCTTAAATACTAAGATGGCTCAGATGAGAATCCTTTAGTACTTCTACATTAATTTTTTATAGACACAATTAGGAAAAGCCCACTATAAAAGTAGGAAGAATGAAAACATTTAACTGGTCTCTTGAAACTTAAAAATTAAGATTTAGCCGAAACTGGTTTGGCTCAATGGATAGAGTGTCGACCTGCCCACTGAAGAGTCCCAGGTTTGATACCTGTCAAGGGCATGTACCTTGTAGGGGTGTGCAGGATATGAGGGCACACCCCCAGTAGGGGGTGTGCAGGAGGCAGCTGATCGATGTTTTTCTCTCATTGATGTTTCTGGCTCTCTGTCCTTTTCTCTTCCTCTCTGTAAAAAATCAATAAAATATATATTTTTAAAAATTAAGATTTAGATCAACCTACAATATTATTTAGGTGTCAACCTAATTATTTGAGGTAATAAAAGTGGCTGTTCTTGCTGAAGCCGAATTGGCTCAGTGGTAGAGCATTGGTCTGCGGACTGAAAGGTCCCAGGTTCGATTCCGGGCAAGGGCATGTACCTTGGTTGCGGGCACACCCCTAGTAGGGAGTGTGCAAGAGGCAGCTGGTCGATGTTTCTCTCTCATCGATGTTTCTAGCTCTCTATCTCTCTTCCTTCCTCTCTGTAAAAAATCAATAAGATATATTAAAAAAAAAAAAGTGGCTGTTCTTATTCCAAATGGGAAAGATCACTTGAAAGTCAACTTGTCGAGGACAGATATAAAATTTTAATACTTCCAAAACAAAATTTGTCTTCATCTGTTAGTTGTGGATGGCACAGGAAGTGAGACTTCAGTCTTAATTTGGGCTAAGAATAAATTCAGAGCCAAGGCTCAAATATAAGCAAAGTTTATTTAGAAAGTCACAGAGTTAAAAGAAGTGAGCAGTGGGAAAAGTAAGTCAGCTGGGCTGCATGGGCCTAGGAAACAACTTACAAGGCAAAACAACGTCCCTAAGAGCTCAGGAAAAATAAAGGAAAGGTACACACCTTGAGGGAATCTAGGGTAAGGAAAGGCACAAGTGTCCTCAAGAGATAGAGAGAACATAGGGATGCATATATCTTTTCTTATTGGTGTTTCCAGTTTCTTAGGATATATTCCTAGGAGTGGGATTACTGGGTCAAATGGGAGTTTCATTTTCAGTTTTTTGAGGAAACTCCGTACTGTTCTCCATACTGGCTGCACCAGTCTGCCTTCGCACCAGCAGTGCATGAGTGTTCCTTTTTCTCCACATCCTCGCCAACACTTGTCATTTGTTGATTTGTTAATGATAGCCATTCTGACAGGTGTGAGATGGTGCCTGTCAGCAGATGATTGGATCAGAAAACTATGGTACATCTACACAATGGAATACTATGCTGCCATAAAAAGAAGGAATTCTTACCATTTGCAGCAACCTGGATGGAATTGGAGAACATTATGCTGAGTTAAATAAGCCAGTCAATGAAAGAAAAACACAACCTGACCTCACTTATTTATGGATAATAAAGAACATTATAAACTGATGAACAAAAAAGATAGATACAGAGACAGTAAAGCAACACACAGACTGTCAAATTATTGCGGGGAGGGTAGGGAGATATGGGGGACATAAGAGATCAACTGAAGGACTTGTATGCATGCATATAAGCATAACCAATGGATGAAAAACTCTGGGAAGGGAGGGCATGTATGGGAGTGTGTGTGTGAGGGGGGGGACAATGGTAAGATATGTATACATATAATATCTTAATTAAAAAAATGAAGAAAAAAAATAGAGAGAGCCTGAGCACGATGAGTCCTTTGTCTTGAGGTTTTTTATCTAGAGGTCTCAGAAACTGATTTCAATAGAATATTCATCAGCTTTCCTCGGGTGTCCTCTCAGAATCATGGTCTCTATTGATTATTAGCTGCCAGAGTAGGGAGTCATTAGTCATTGCAGTTGGTCTTGATGTAAGCCATGGCATGAACCCACCTGGCCTTGCTGCTTTTCTGGGCCTAAAGCTCAAATACAGCTGAAGCCCAGATGTCATCTCAAGGGTTTAATGCTTAAGGAAGTGGTCATGCAAAGACTTGTATGGAAGTCATATGAGGCTATTCTCTGGCTCCCTTTTTCCCTCTCTAAGAGTGTCTACAAAATGACTGGTGACATGCCAGGGAAGGAGACATCAAGGAAGAGTACAAACCATATGACCAGCGATATGAAAGGTCAGGGGATATAAACAGCATGACCTGCAATATCCTAGTGGAATAAAGGTCATCCTGGGGATGAGGTCCACCCTAGTTTTGTCCATTGCTAGGTACCTGGGGCTTTCCACCCAGGTGATTTTCCATACCTGGTTTATCGTTCCTACTCTGTTCATGCCTATAGGAACTTTATTAACTGCCTATGTCACAACTCTTCTTTTATAAACAGAAGATGTTTTCTCATGGCTAAATGGTCTTGTTTGTATCTCGGTGTGTCTACCTGTGAGATAGTTTTCTACTTATGGATGGTTTGTTAAAATTAAAGGCAAGAGCTTGTAAATATTGGTATTCCAATATTCTTAGAAATATAAAAACTAGCTCAAATGTTTTTTAAGTTCATGTGATCTAATATTAACCTTTAGTAAATAAAATCTAGTTTAAGTTAGTTGGTTCAAGTAAAGCAGACATGTTTTTTGTTATTGACATTATAGTTTACCTGAGTTTTACAAAAATAAGTTCATGTTAATAATTGACTTTGAAATATGTTTCTTAAAGTTATAAAATGCCTTCATAAATTTGACTTCTTAGTTTTTAGAAACTGAGGTTTTAAGGATTAAAATCTTAATATATATAATAATAACTTTAAGGTGTTTCAGAAGAGTTCCTGGAACACCTCAAATTACATGGGAGCCCTAGCTGGCTTGGCTCAGTAGATAGAGCATCAGCCTATGAACCAAAGGGTCCCAGGTTTGATACCAGCCAAGGACACATGCCTGGGTTGTGGGCTCAATCCCCAGTAGGGGCAGTGCAGGAAATAGCCAATCAATGATTCTCTCTCATCATTGATGTTTTCATCTCTCTCTTCCTCTCTCTTCCTCTCTTAAATCAATAAAAATATTTATAAATTATTATCCTCTCAATTCATCTTTCATCTTTCTTTTATATTTGTTCTTAGGGTTAGATGTCTTAAAGTACTAATAAAATTAAATAAAATATTACATGGGGAACATTGTAAAATAAGTGATGAAAATCTTCTAAGCTATATTTTATAAGTAAACACTGGTTGTAAATTAAATAGTCAGGGCTATGAGAACTCCAAGATGGCTCCTCAGTTTTATTAGATCACATGAACTTAAAAAACTCCAGCCTCCCTTGCATAACCACCTTCTTCCTTTTTTTCAGTTCCTTCATGCATCATAAAATGCATTTAAGCTGGATATAAATTACATGCAGGAATGTATGAGCTGACATTATTGAAAGGAGACATCTTATACAATTGCCAAAGTTTGATAAAGAAAATGTCAGATTGGTAATGGCTTCCTTTCACAGTGAGTTTCAAGAGACAAAAACTTTAAACACTATTGACCACTACCTGGAGATTTTGTTTATTGCAAAGGACATGAAATAAAAGACACTCTCCAACTTTTTTGGAAGGGATGATATCAGGTGCCTAACCACAAATGGACATCTACCCCTGTCTCTGACACACACCTCTGCCTACAACGGACATATAAGAGGCCACTGACATTAGATGTAGACAGCTATTGTTACCATACTAAAGCGTTCATTTGCCTGAACGCATCAAACTCCAATCAACTACAAATAGGACTTTGCAGCCAAGAAAGTAAAGGTTTATTAATTAAAGAAATGATGCCACACCTAAATTTACATGTGAGCTTGTACTCAAATACCTGGCTTCCTGACCTGTATAGGAGCAGATTATATATATAAAAAATATATTAATCATGATAATTAAGTGAATTAAGGTCATGGGCTCTATTGATTGATTGGGCAAGGTTAAGGAGTATTTAATTATAATATCAGATTCTAATGTAAGCTATAGCACGATTCTGTTTAGTTTCATGAGGGTGCAGCTGAAGATTTCCGAAACACAACTGAGGTCAAGATGTCTGATCAAAGCTCTGTTTCCTTGATCAACAGACCTGAAGATATATTCTAAGACAGTTTGCTGACCAGAACCTGATGTCTTAAGGGCATCAAAGGTGAAAGGTCAAGGACAAGAAAAGAGGCAAGTTGAGTCATGATATTATTAGACTGGACAAGGCCAATTTAAATAAAAATGACAGAAAGGAGAAAGGGTCATGTTAGAAAAATAAAATAAAATTTCTTCATGGTTACGCTATCCCAAGACATTGATAAGGCCTGTATACCTACAGATTAGTGTTGTTTAATTGTCTTTACCTCTCTGCATTTATGAGAGAGAGAGAGAGAGAGAGAGAGAGACAGAGAGAGAGAGACAGAGAGAGAGAGACAGAGAAAGAGTGAGAGCAGCACCAGGGTCCGTAACATCCACAATGACTGAAGGCTCGACCTAACACCCAGGCTGCACTCAGTGTGGACTTGTAGCAGCGAGGATGGAGCTGGGGGAGGCAGGGCTGGCACTCACACTCACTCACAACTGCACACATGCGCAGACACACACAGCTCACACCAGCTCACAGCTTTTCCTCCCTTTTTTCCCTCCCTCCCAGCTTGCTCTTGGAAACTCAGAATGAGACCTCAAGGTGGGCAGAGGATGGATCTGCTCCCACTGACCCTGCCCTTTCTAGCTGAGAAAGAGGAAGAGGGACAGATGGAGTCAGGGAGGCCTGGAGGACTGCTGAGAAAGACAACAAGAGACAGAGACTGAGACTGGGATGTAGAGATGGAAACAAAATGGCATTATTAAAATATTTCTTCTAATTCCCTTTTAATGTTCACAAATTTCATGTATCGGGCCAATAGTTAGTTATAATAATTGTTCTTTGTTAATTGTTATAATTGTTATAACAATTGTTATAATAACTTGTTCATTGGGTTTTCCTATATAATCTATTATTATAAAAACATAATTTTTATATATAATCATAATTACTGAAGATGTATAATTATTAATACTCTTTTTATGAATTTTATAAATGTAATACTAGATGCCAAATACAGAAAAATAAAATGGCAAAACTTGGTTAATGATAGCTATAGAATAGAAATGATCCAGAATACTTTTTAGTAATGAAGGCCATAAGATCTGACTGCCTTTAATTTACTTTCCTTTTTCATTTGGGGAAAATTTGGACTCAACTCACATCCCATGGTTATGGCATTGCCCATCCCAATGGTCCACCATTTCAACAAGATGGCATTGATATGGAGAGTTCCTAGGAATGGACCTTCCTAGCACTGTAAGAGCAACCACACTATCCAACCAAAGGTTGGTCATCAGAGCATTCGTTGAATTAATTTATGGCCAAAGGGGGGAATTGTGGATAGAAAAGTTCTACAGAAAGTAAACTCAAAGGGTGATCTGGTCATAAATTGCTAACTGAGCAGGTCATGATGGGTAGCCATGCTCCAGGCATAAAACTTATTTAGTAAAAGGTTTATCTTTGCCTTAAACTCTGTTCATTGTTTCTTGCATCTAGGTTTATACACCTTTGAAATAGGTGAAACCACCCTAAAGAGAGCACATAATCTTGTTAATTGTCTCACTTTCCTGTAATTGTCCTTATGCTCCCTCCTCAATTTTAAATGCATGAAAGAAACTGCAATGCTCATTCTTCAGGAACATTTGAGTTTTTGCTTCTTAGTAATTGTCATCAGTTTGTTTGAAATAAATTCTCATAAAAATTCTCTACAAGTTGGACATTTCTTATGCTGGCATTTCTTAGGCTCTACACTTAGACAACTAAAACAATCTCCATGGACCCATGTTTTTAAAAAAACTCCTGAGTACTTATCATATGCAGTTAAGGCTGATAATCATAGACTCTCTCATTGGTAATGAGATGATCATGCTTAATTCATTAGGTGCTGTCAGTAAGCTAGATTATATGTAATGCACTAAACATAACACTTGGTTCCTAATAAGCATTTAATAAATGTTAAGCATTGTTATTTTTTAATTACTATTACGTTGCAGCTGTTATTAAATGCTTATTTTAATAAGGGAAGAAAAGGATACAAGGAGGGAGACTGGAGGTTATAAATGCAAACTTAGAGTGGCCAAATTTAACTCCACTGACTTTTCATTAGGTTTTACTTGGCTGCTGGGACTTGTGACTTGTCTGGGAACATCTCAGTCTCCAGGGCCAACCTCTGATATTTAATCAGAACCTCACACCCAGTCTATACCCTGGTTCCAGAAGAGGAGGTCAAGGGAGGGAGTAAGCTGCCTGGTTCTGGTTCAAAACAGAAAAAGGAAGTTTGAAAAGAGTTGGCCAGCCAGATTTTCATGTGTTTTTTTTTTAAATTATGCTTTATTTATTTTTCTTTTTACTAGGTGCCTGGTGTACAAAATTCGTGAACATGGGTGGGGGCGGGGGTCCCCTTAGCCTGACCTGGGAGCCCTCAGGGGATGACCTATTGATAGTTTAGGCCTGCTCACCATGGCTCTCTGCTCTCTGTGGACATGCCCGCTTGGCACTATTGCAGGCCTGGGTGTCTGCTCTCTGTGGGGGTCTGCTTGCCCTTTGCCACCGGTGCCAGGGGCAAGCAGGGCCCTATTGTCTGCTCGCTCGCTACAGGAGAAGTTCCCTCCCCTCCCCTGGCTGCTTGTGCATGCGCCAGCTCAGAGTATCTTCTTCCCAGGGATATTCCTGCCCCGCCCCCAGCTGCTCATTGCCTGAGCACTTAGGCCCAGAGTAGCCAGGGGTTCCAGGACCCTAGCCACTCCAGGCCTATACATGGGCCTACAGGCTCAGAGAGGCCTGGCTCCCAAGGTCATCTGTCCCTGGGTTGCAGGATGCTTGGTGCTAATGTGTGTGCAAGCAGGTGCCTCACTCCTGGCTGTTCAGTGCCTACACACCTAGGCTCTGACTAGCCAGGGCTCATTTCAAGACCCCAACCACTTTGAGCCTATGTGCTGACCTATAGGCTGCTTGGTGCCAGTACGCACACAAGCAGCCACCCCACCCTCAGCCATTCTGCACCTGCATATGAAAATTAACCAGGTATCTTTGTCTGATTAATTTGCATACTCCTGATTGGCTGGTGGGTGTCACAAAGTGATGGTCAATTTGCATATTTCTCCTTTATTAGTGTAGATTGTTTAAAGTATTATAAATAGTGATACATATGACTCCTTTCCCCCCATTGACCTCCCCCTGGCCTTCCCTACCTCCCCCCCTACACATGCTTTCACCACTGCCACCAAAATTACCACTACCACTACTACCTCCTCCCTGTGACTGTGTCCATGGGTTATGCTTATATGCATGCATACAAGCCCTTCAATTAATATCTTACCTCCCTAAAAATACTGCAAAGCTCATTCTTAACCCTCCCCTGCCTTCCCACTGTAGTTTGACAGTCTGCTCAGTGCTTCTTTGTCTCTGTATCTATTTTTGTTCATCAGTTTATGATGTTCTTTATATTCCACAAATGAGTGAGAACATGTGATCTTTATCTTTCTCTGACTGGCTTATTTCACTTAGCATGATGTTCTCCAGTTCCATCCATGCTGCTGAAAATGGTAAGAATTCTTTTTGGCTTTGCAAATACCAATATTTCTCCATACCCGTGACTGGCCCTTGCCTGAGGATTGAGATAGAGGAGAATGTTTGTAAAGAGGTGCCTATTATGGCAGGCTCTGCCTAGTGCTATAAGTGATCCCTGAATGGGTTTGTAAAAGGACAAGAGAATGGAGTTTACCTGGGAGATGCTGGGTCTTCAGGGCCTCCTTCTTCTACTCAGCAAAGGCAGAAGCACAGTGTTGGATTTCCCTTTTCTAGCCCTCATGTTAGTGTGTCATTTTTCTCAGTGTCTCTTCCTTGAAATCAGAGCTACCACTTACCCTTTATTGTTTTCTTCAAGTATATGTATAATGAGTAGGGAGAAATTTTTGCTACTCCAAAATATGCCTGTTTTGGATATTGATTATTTTAAGCTAGTTGTTTTTAAGAAACAGAAAACTCAGGAAGAACCTTTTACCTCCCCTCAACTGCCTTCAAGAGTTAACCTTATAATTTAATATAAACTGGTGTGTGACAAGGAGGAACCTGAGCAAGACCTGTTGGATCAAAGTCCTCTCTGTGGCCTATTGCTAAAGATGGCCCAGCAAACACTTATTACCAACCCTTTACTTTTCCATCCCCATGAGAATTTCCTTCCTCTCCTTTGAAGTAATAAACCACCACCTCCCGGTTCTCCTTAGCACCAGATGGCATATAAGCTTCAGCTGCCCCATTTGTGATTTGTTCTCAGGTCTTATGTTCTTGGAGAACTCTCGCATGCACACACATAATAAATTTGGTTATTTTTTTTCTTGTTAATCTGTCTCACATCAATTTGATTATTAGACCAGTGAGAAGAACTAAGAGGCAAAAATAACCTCTCTAAACCTCAGGCACTTCATCCAAAATTTCAGCCAATAATATACTTTGCTGTCAGCTTTATGAATGAGGGACTCCTTCAATGACTGGATTAAATTCAATGACATGAGTCAATCCAACATTTGGTAGTAACTCCCAAAGAACCGACTGCCACCTTCAACAGACCAGTCTTGTTTTGATACCAGAAGGGGTCTTAAGGGTCTCAAGTGCAGTTGGCTCAGTTAGAATGAATTCTCAAGGAAGGAACTGATTTGCCCTGCTCTGCCCTGTTACATCCTATAAATAAAGTCTTTCTATAATGGACACCTTTGCTCATTATCTACAGGGGCTCAAATTGCAGCAAGGAGGCCAAAAACTACTGCTATATGAAAGGCCCACCAACCCCACCCTGCACTTCCTTTAATGGCTGCTCACTAGGTGATTACTAGGAATTAAGTCAGTAGAGAAGATAATCAATAGATGGCCCACTGAGAGTGGTCCATTAAGACAGACCTGCTCTTCTCCTCAGGTGTGATAAATAGTGCATTTAAAGTATTCAATACCGTAATGAAGGTTGTAATTAAGTGAGGCAACTTGGCATCTTAATAACTGCATGCTTGAACAGATTTAAACTTCAGACTGAGACTCAGAGTAACATTCATAATCCCTCCAATGGCTTTCTTTCCAGGAGAGAGAAAATAATGTCTGATTTTTCTTGAGAAGCTGACAGAGCAGATCTGTCCCAGATTCTTAGAGTTAAAAGTAACAAGTCGTGACTTGGAGCACCTGCCACTGCCACTGCATCTTTTGTTCGTGGTGTTTCCAGCTAGTGTAATAATTACCATCCTCCTCCTGGGAAGAAGGCAGGAGAAGAGAGGCCGCAGGGAACACAGTGCAGGGACCCGGATGCCCCAGCAGTGTACAAACCACTTAGCAATATGCAAATGTCTTCATAGAAGCACAGTCTGGCTTCCCAGACCAAATCATCTCCATGGCTGTTGTTTATTCTGAAAAGGAAAGCACTTTGTGTCATCACTTGTCCTTTTGCTCTCCCTCATCCTTTCCTGAGTTTGCATGTACATGTGTGGAAGCCCAAACTCACACTCACTCACATACACATACACACACACATTTAAAATCTTTTTTCTCCCTTTCTATTGGTTCTGAGTACAATTTTTAAATGCAAATTTCAGAGTCATATTATAATCACAAGTGGCCTGTTTGGCACTTTGCTAAACAGAAGTATTTTGTTCATTTTGATCCCACCCAGGAGATGTGCCTCAGCAGCTGGGCATTGACAAATGACTACTGACATTGTCAAATATCCCCCAAGGCTAAGGACTGTGAGTCTAAGAAGAGATTCCGCAAACGAAAGAAAATGCTTTTATTCTTACACTTCTTTGTTTGTGTGCAGACTGCCTTTGCTTATAATCTGTGAACAGTGTTTAGGGGGAAATCTCATGTTAATCAGAGAGTTTTGTCCCTGGAGGCATTGCAGCCCTGTGAGGAAAAGTGAGTCTGCCAAAGTCCAGCAAAGCTCTCTCTCTGACATCCCGCCCCCACAGAGTTCCACCATCCACCCAATCGCTGTTATTCTAAACTCTGAATATTATATTTAACAATCTCTGGTAGAGATCACAGATGCCAAGAGTGAAACAAAGGCTTGTGGAGACCATAAGGGAGGATTTTAAGCTTAAATCTGTTACTGGAATTTAACGCTGTTAGGTGAAAATACTATATTGTGTGTTGGTGAGGGGACAGAGTTCCCTCTGTCTGTCAGGTTAACAGTGAGGCCCAAGACACAGAAGCAGAGGAGCCTTAGCAGACCTCCCAGCTTCTCCTCCATCCCTGAGGGAAAAAGTTTCTGCATGCAGCTGACACTGTGGCAGAGGTAAATGGAGCAAGTCCTGCACTTTACATAAAGCTCAAATCCTGCACTTTATGCAACTTGTACTGACTGACCAGTGTCTACAGGACATTTAGCTCTTTGGAATTAAAAGAAGACACAAAGGCTCTTCTGGCAGGGCTGTCTTTGTGCAAAGTATTAAAAATGACTCCTCTCTGGGTCATGGCTTGGTCTAACCCACCTTTCAAGCTTTGCTTTTCCTTCTGGTGGACAAAACCCCACACCAGGCCGGGCTCACTGCCAGCGATGGCTCTGAACTGTCAAGTTGCATCAGGAGATTGAGAACACCCAGTGCTGGGGAGATGAGGGTGAGCACAAGTGGAGTAGAAGTTGATCTGGCAGGCCTGGCTGGGTGGAGAGGTGAAAGGCAGGCAGCTAAATGCTGACCCATCCATAATTTCCACAGGTGGATTGTTCCCTCATGTCCCCAGCATAGAGCTGCACAACTATTGTATTGCTCTGTTCCCCCAAGAGTGTGAAGTCACAGTTTGGAAGGTTTGGGGATTGAATATTGCAGGTTCTGAAGCCTCAGCTGTCAGATGAAGTGAGCACAGTTGTCTGAAGGCTTCTGCTGCCTTTGAGGTCAGAGCAGCTTGGGAAACTTGCCCAAACCTGCCTAGCCAGGCTTCCTCATTGCCAGTGTCTCACGAGTGAGAATCCAAGTCTGGGGTACCCTCCTTCATTTGTTCAACAAATACTCACTGAGTGCTTAGAATGTGCCAGGCACTGTGTTAAGTGCTGGAGAAATGGTGCTCAGTGAGAAAGGTATCCGTCCTATCCTCTTGGAATTTACTGCCTAGCAAGGGGAAGAGAGACCCTAAGAAATAATCATAAAATAGTTCATTTTAATTGATAAACAGATTAAGTGAAACGTCATCATCCTCCAAAGGCTTGTCCAGGCAATGGGTTCTTGACACGCTTTCTAAAGGAACTCAGACTTAATTTGGAGAATTACATGTGGGGTTGGAAGGACATGAAGGACCATCTGGTCACCCTGTCCTGCTGCACAGATGAGCGCACTGGCAGGCACAGTCAAGCGGAAATTTGCCCATGGTCACATGCTTTTTGAGCTAACAAATTAGATTTGTGAATACACACCAGAACAACATATGAGAAGATAAAATGGGTATCTTAATATGTAATTCATAATTGTATTAGTGAAACGCAAGCAGCAGATGGGTGGAAAGTCTCAAAGCACTGTGACTGTATTTCTTATTTTGGGGTGTATTTCTGCATAATCTAAGAACCTGAGAGCTGGAAATTCCCTTCAAACAAAATGATGAACTTGCACAATAATGACCTGACTCATGAGTTGCTGGGAAGCTGTCTAATTATCCCCACCCAGGGACTTGCTCAACTCTTCTGTGAAGCCACATGGTCCTAGGAAAATAGATTTCTTGGTGTCAGAATAACAGAAGACTTCTATTTTTGCCCCACCTTTTCCTTGGAGACTCTAACTGCCATCCAGGCAAAGTAGATAGGGGAGTAGGTATGTTTTATTTCAAACAAGCAGGACTCCAATTACTTTAGAGGAACCGATACCAGTGAGTATCCAGGGTGTCTCCAAAGCAAATACCTAGTGTACATAGTGAGAACTCCACTGCAAGCCAGAGAGCTGCTGTCACCGGGCACTCTGGGAAATCCTCAGGAGGGCTGGCTAGCTGCTGCTGACCGGAAATTTCACCACTCTCCCTGGATGGCTTCTAGAGACCACTCATTAGGCTGAGGAGTTCCGTGAACACATTATTTCCGAGAGATTATTTAAAATGAGCATTGGTAGGACCATTTGAAGATCCTTTTAATGCAGTGTTTAAAATTAGATGGTGTTGCAATCCCAGTAAAGATTATGCTGGCAGGAATGATTTAAATATTTAAAGTATTTAAATAGCTTAGGCTGTGAAGATTGTGTAACAGAACAATATGAAGGTGGTCTATCTTGCCCCATAGTCCCTCTGGCACAGTCCCAAGGATCATGCTGAGATCACAGTTTCACTTCATCACAGAGATCCCAACACTGAAATTGTTGCAACAAGAATTTGATGGTCAAGTTTCAGATTTCTGTCTCCTGTGTTTTCTTTCCTTTCTCCTCCTCTTCCCCCTCCTTCCCTTCCTCCTCCTCCTCCTCCTCCTCCTCCTCCTCCTCCTCCTCCTCCTTCTTCTTCTTCTTCTTCTTCTTCTTCTTCTTCTTCTTCTTCTTCTTCTTCTTCTTCTTCTTCTTCTTCTTCTTCTTTGTTAATCCTTACCCAAGGATATTTTTCCCATTGACATTTAGAGGAAGTAGAAGGGAAGAATGAGGGGGAAAGAAAAGGGGAGACAGAGAGACAGAGAGAAAGAGAAAAACATGAATGAGAGAGAGAGAGAGAGAGAGAGAGAGAGAGAGAGAGAGAGAGAGACCAGCCTCCTCATACACCGGCCCCAACAGTTGTCTGGGATGGATGCTCAACTGGGAATCAAATATTTCAGTTTGTGAGTCAATGTTCTATCCACTGAGAAACACAAGCCAGGCCTGTCTCCTGTTTTCTACAGCCCACTGGACTGCTTGGACACTTTGCTGCCACTAAGGGAACTCATCCAAAAAGCCAACCTCTTTTCCATTTCTTGTCCTGAAATTTCTATGAACAGTTGATGATCTAGGGCAGTGGTTGGCAAACTCATTAGTCAACAGAGCCAAATATCAACAGTACAATGATTGAACTTTCTTTGAGAGCCAAAAACCAACTTCTGCACATGGGCCATGAAGTTTCAATCACACTGTGCATGTGCACCCGCGTGTGGTACTTTGTGGAAGAGCCACACTCAAGGGGCCAAAAAGCCTCATGTGGCTGGTGAGCCGCAGTTTACTGACCACTGATCTAGGGGATATGGTAATAAACTCTGCAGAAAGGGAGCTTCCCCTTTGCCCTCCCCAATGTTGTTTCATGGCAATAGCTAGAGTGAGAAGAATCTTGCAATGGAGAAAGGAGCACACACACAAATTCCAATTAGAAATGTGAAAGATTTTGAAAAGGAAAAAAGATTACTGAGTGTCCTGTCTAGGGGTCATCTTCATCTTTGAGCTACATTACAACTCTGTAGCTTAAGAAACTAATCACAATGCAAATAATTTTTATTCATAGTAAGGAAAACAATTAGTGTCTATTTGAATGCAATTGATTATTGCCCTGTGAATGGAGATTCACAAGTTTTTCATCTACATATTTCAGAATTCCTTCTCTGGATTCTTCTTTGAACCAGTGTCTTGTTGGCTAACTCATTAATTAGTGGGTTAAATAAAATATTTGACATTATACATTCATATGAATGTCATGATTTATTTTATTAATTCTCACCCAAGGATCTTTTTATTGATTTTAGAGAGAGAATAAGGGAGAAATAGAGATGATAGAGATAGAGATAGAGATAAAGATAGAAATAGAAATAGAGATAGAGATAGATAGAGATAGAGATAGAGATAGAGATAGAGATAGAGATAGAGATAGAGATAGAGATAGAGACAGAGACACTGATGTGAGAGAGAACCATCTACCAGTTGACTCCTACATGCACCCCAATTGGGGATTGAACCTGATATGGACATCTGTCCCAACCAGGAATCAAATCCATGACCTTTCAATGCACAGGACAATGCTTCAACCAAATGAGCCACACTGGCAAGGGCATGAATCTCATGATTTAAACTATCTAAAATATATATTAGCCATTAAAATAAAGGTAAGCTGTGTTTCATACAATACAGCTGTGAAAATATTTATGTATATGGATTATAATGATTGTAAAGTAGGAAATTATAACAAGTCTACCTGTATAAACTGCCTAAGATGATAGCATAGAAGAACATTAACCACATTGAAATATGTATTAAAAGGGTCTGTTAGTCATGGGTTTCAACATACAGAAAAGGTAGGTGACGTAGTCAAATCAGTAGGTCAAGAGGATGAAAGTCCCTAGTTGGGACTTCTGGTCATCATTTTCACTGTCACAACCACACCCAGTTAAGTGTTTGCAAGTCAAAACCAGGCATTCCAATATGAGGCTACCTTACAGATCACTTCCCATGGGGAATTATGTCACTATGAACTGTTGCCTGTTCAAGAACCAGAAGCTACCTAAGACCTTTCAATAAAAATAAATAACAAAGACCCAATACAGAGAGAGACAGTACAATGACCTGATCAGACATAGGTTCCTTTCTTCGCAGTCATTTCATTTTTCCTTTTGTTTACCAAACCTAGAGAAAGGAGAATAAGAATAAGTGCAGTGAGCACACAATTTGGCTGTATGCTATCACATTTATTCTAGGTTTGTTCTCCCTTGATTTTAGGACAAATCTATTTACTGTGGAGAAAATTTAAAGATTCTCACTTTCAGGTGTAATAGTAAAATCCAAGGCATTCATTGCTCATTATACAAAAGAAAAGAATTGCCAAATAGTAGTATTCTATTTTTATTTAGATGTATAGTTTTAAATGCCTTGAAGAATATATGCAAAAAATTAAATATCTCTGGTGTATTACAGGTATTTTTTATTGACTGTATTTTATTGCTAACTCATCTTTCTAAATTTTCTATAATACACTTGAATACATTCATAAAAATTTAAAACAGATATACTGAATTTAGTCCTAAAGTCTATTTGACAGGCGTTTTTAAGTTAGCAAGAGACTTATGCAGAGTACCTTCAATGATGGTTTGTTTGTTTTTATATTAAAGAACATGCCATCAAGTTCTCTCAACAGCTGGACTTCCATTACTCTGGGTTCAGTGTTTAAGATTTGGATGGAGAGCAGGACTCATTGAGAATCAGTTTACTTAAACCATGGAGTGGGAATCATCTGGCTGGCAGGCAGTATAAGGCCCACAAAATCATTTAGTCTGGCCCTGTTGAGACATTAGGGGTGAGTTAATTAAATGTTTGACCAAATATATCAGGATACTTTTTAAAATTTATTTCAGAGAGGAAAAGAGAGGGAAAGAGATATAGATACATCAATGATGAGACAAAATCATTGGTCAGCTGCCTCCTGAATGCCTCTTCTGGGGATTGAGCTCACAACCTGGGCATGTGCCCTTACAGGAAATTGAACCATGATTTCCTGATTCATAGGTCGACACTCAACCACCGAGCCCCATCAGCCAGGCAACAGATTAATTTTTAAGCTGACCATTTTGTATGGCCTTCAAATGATGTTATAAATATCCAAATGGCCCTTGGCAGATAAAAGGTTCCCCATCCATGATTAAACTGTAAAATCCCCAGGGAGATGCAGCCCAGCAAAATGATTGATGTTATGACTCAGAATTTGTCATGGGTCTATAGTTTTTGAAATTAGGGAAATTCTTTTCAGATTGTATTCAGCCTTGAAAGTTGCTCTTTTCTGGCCAGTGAAGGGGGAGGAACCAAAACCTTTCACATATTGCAAAATTCAGAGAGATTGGAATCTCAGAGATGAAGATGAAAAATTTATTGCAATTAATATAAAAATAGGACGTGACCAATTTGAAACAGACTGATATCAGAGTGAAATATAAAAAGACTAGCAAAAGATAGAGAATCGGTTGGCAATCCCAAAGAAACAAAGAGGATATTTTACTGTTTCTTAGTAGGGAGTGATTAGTTAACATCAGGACCACACTGTAAATTTTATGATAAATAGGTTCCCAGAAAGGGCTTAGATTCCACATAAACTGAAAAGTCAGGGATGCCTGGGAGGCAGATGGGCAAACTTCAAGCAGCTGTTTTCATGGGGATCTCTTGGCATGGAAAATTGGCATTTTAAGAATGACCACTGAGCCAGAACCAGTTTGGCTCAGTGGATAGAGCATCGGCCTCTGGACTGAAAAGTCCCAGGTTCGATTCTGGTCAAGGGCATATACCTTGGTTGCAGTCACATCCCCAATGGGGAGTGTGCAGGAGGCAGCTGGTCGATGTTTCTCTCTCACTGATGTTTCTGACTTTTCTGTCCTCTCCCTTCCTCTCTGTAAAAAATAAATAAAATATATATTTTTTAAACAAAAAAAGAATGACCACTGAAACCTGGATCTAAAATCCTTAAGATTAAAAACAAACATTCCCTCTTCCCACCCTCCTCTCATCTGGCTAGGTAGTGTATGGGATGGGCAAAGTTCCCTCTAAGCAGAAGCAGGACAGTAGTGATTGTAACAGTGGAAATTGTAACATACCCCATTATTCTTTCTGTGAATTAATATATAGCTTTGTAGACAAACAGCATGTTTATATAAGAGTCCTAGGAACTACAGAAGATACAGACTCCAACCACCAGTCATCCAGTTGCAGATTTGCTGACCTTCAAACCTAGAACCAGGATGACGAAGACCAGGATATCACATACTAGACCAGTGGTCGGCAAACTGTGGCTCACGAGCCACATGCGGCTCTTTGGCCCTTAAGTTTTTGGCAAAGGCCAGCTTAGGAGTAACCTAATTATGTTAATAACAATGTACCTACCTATATAGTTGAAGTTTAAAAAATTTGGCTCTCAAATGAAATTTCAATTGTTGTACTATTGATATTTGGCTCTGTTGACTAATGAGTTTGCCAACCACTGCACTAGACCATCACTTGACCAGATTTGAGGTTCTTATTGCAACTAACTGAGCTGGACTGGCTGTAGAGAACTTTTCAAGCCCCTGCCCTTGACTTTTTTGTTCTGTTTTGCCTCTCCCTCCTTATAAATCCTCTGCCTGTAGTGAGATGTTGAGATGGACTCTGTGATAAAAGTTCCCCATCTCCTCAGGTTGCTGGCACTTGAATAAAACCTCTTTTTTTTTTTTTTTTTTTTTTTTTTTTTCACCAGCATCCATCTCATGAGTTTGGTTTTTATGGTAGCAGGTGGCAGAACTTGGGTTCTGATTACAGAGCTCCCTAAGGCAGAGAAGATCAATGGCTGATGCCAGTTTGGTTGCCAACCCCCCCCCCATCTGGACCAGTTCCATAAGTCACAAGGAGAGAAGGGTATGTAGCAAAGAGAAAATGATCATAACAATAAATAATAAGGAAACAAACAAACAAATCTAAGAGTCCAATACAGCACAGTTGTGAAACCTAAAAGTACACTTCAAAGGGATATGTCTTCCCTTTCACTTTAGAAAAAGAAGTTCTATGTGGGAAAGAGAGAAAATGATGACACACTGAAGATCAAGGGAGAATTTGTTATGAAGCAGACAGCCAAGGAAAGTGAGGTTCTGTAGGGGACTTCCGGGATGAGGAGCTGAGAGACTCCTTCCTCTGGCGAGCAGTGTGGTGGCCGTCTTCTCTCTCTGTCACTTGTGTGACATTCTGTAAGTCAGCCCTGGAATCGAAGGTGGGCTTAGGGAAGAATGGAGATCCTAGCACTATATCTAGGGATAAACTAGGAGGTTACTCTCTTATTTCTCTTAGGAAAACTGAGATGTAGTATGGCCTGGGTAAACAACTTTTAAACTAATGCCTTTTATTATTCTCAAATGACATATTCTGTCAACACTCATAAGTTATGTAATAAAATAACTCCTTTGTGTATTATTAGATATCTTAGCTAGCTATAACCCACTGAAAATTTCTGTGGGCTTCCTAGTACCTACTTTCATACAAGGGTGCTAGAAAGATAAAATAGCATCACCTTTAGGAAAGCAATTTAACAATATGCAACTCATGAATAGTAAAGATACTTTTATTCTTTGTCTAATAATTCCATTTTTTTGAAACAACCTAAAGAAATGACATGAAATGTAAAATCCTATGCACAAAGATGTTCATAATTATGTTAATTATAAAAGCAAAAACTTCTATTATTACAAATGCTCAAAAATTAGAGATTAATTAAGTAAATTATAAAAATCCACACTATGAATATAATGGAACTATTAAAATGATGGTTATAAAGCTTTTTTATGTCATTGAGGTATGTTTATTATATAATTTTAAGAGGAAAAAAGCAAGTTAACAAACTTTAATGTGCAGTATAACCTCAGCTATATGAAGTAATATGCATTATACATAAAAATAGGAAACAGGTTGAAAATTAACTGAGTGATAATATTATATTTAATTTTTATTCCTTTTCCTTTCCCTCCTTTAGGTTTCATTTTCCAAGTTTCTACATAAGCAATAATTAATTTATAATCTAAATTTAAAAATGCATACATATATGTGTTCATGAGCATTCTTATGTACACAACTGCATGCACAAGTATATTTGGTGCTTTGACAAGAAAGCAGCTCACCTTGCACAATAGCTGTCTCGTGTGTTATAAGCTCAATATTCCTGTTTTTTCTTTTATAGTTTGAATAATAGTTGTAGGTCTAATTGCTCTATTCTTTTATCTTCCCATAAAAAAAAACCACACATACAGATACCAGGTATACGAGAGAGAGAGAGAGAGAGAGAGAGAGAGAGAGAGAGAGAGAGAGAGAGAGAGAGGAGAGAGAGAGGCACGACTAAAATCTTTGTGGACAGGGACCTGAGATCAAATAAAATAAAGTATGCAAGGTTTTCTCTCTAAATGGTTTCTCTCTCTTTCTCCCTTTCTCCCCCTCCCCTCCACTTTTGTTTTCTTTGCTTCTGGCTATCATTCCTCCCTGGGTGATGCTTGTGGAGTAAGAAAAGAAAAAGTTTGACAGGCATGGGGGAAGGGATAGCGAGGCAAGCAGATTTCCTTGGCAGTGTTAAAGGATAGTTCATGTCAGCAAGCAATAAGCCAAAATACTGCTGAGATGGGGTCCAGTGTGTGCTGGAGAAGGGCCTGGGAGGCAGAGAGCTTGGATTAGATGAGACAGGCCATGTGGAGTCCCAACAGGCTCCCCAGTAGGGAGCACCAACCTTCCAGAGAAAACTAACCACAAGGAAGGCCCAAGGCCAAGGTACAGGCCTACCTTGTGAGCTTGTCCTCATCTCTGAGTGCCAGGAAGCACAGGGTTGATATGAGTTGTTCTTTTTCTGTGGGTCAAGGGGGCTATTTCCTCTGCCTTTCCAATATACAGGCTTTATGTGAAAGAGAGGTCACAGACTCAAATGCTTCAGGATTAGGCTGCTATGTAAGTGAGGCAGGCTGAGTGATGAAATGCGGAATGACAGGGACTGCGTCCTACTGGGGAAGGTTTGCTCTCCGAAGTGTCCAATATACTTACCTGCCAGCATGGTGCTGGTTGCAGGTCTTCCAGCTTTTCAAGGGAAGGTAAAAATCCAGATGGACTTGGAGATATGTGTGCATATTTATTGTGTGTATGTGATCTCAACTTTTAAAATGTTCTCTCAATTTTTTTTAAGGGGTGTCTACTGACTGAATTTAACATATGGGCAACTGGTTTGGGAATCTCTGAAATAAAATTGTATGAGGCTTGTTCCTTCTTTTCTCTTACAGCTGGTAAGAAACATGGCATCTCTTGTGTTTTTTTGTTTTTGTTTCTGAGAGAGAGGGTAGGGGAAAGAGAGGGGAAGAGATTTGTTGTTTCATTTGTTTAAGTATTCATTTGTTGTTTCTTGTATGTGCTGATCAGGGACAGAATCTGCAACTTGGTGTATCAGCTGAGCTATTTGGCCAGGGCCAAACATGCTACCTCTTGTAAAGAGACAAATATTTAGCTCCTATTATGTGCACACTGTACCCCAGATACCATAAGGGATACCT
Source organism: Pipistrellus kuhlii (assembly GCF_014108245.1). Taxonomy (NCBI): domain Eukaryota; kingdom Metazoa; phylum Chordata; class Mammalia; order Chiroptera; family Vespertilionidae; genus Pipistrellus; species Pipistrellus kuhlii. The sequence continues at coordinate 64,508,091 of NW_023425515.1, forward strand.
GAAAAATACTAAGTTGTTCTCTGCCTTCTAGGAGCTTACAATATTGCTGAGGCAGATGTTCACTCAGGAAAGGCAGGTGATAATAATGTGATGCAGAATTCTGAGGTCAAGCTCTGAATGGATCAGCGCAGATGTGCCTAAGTCACCTTAAAAATCCAACTGTAGTAAAACTGGTGGTGGGAAAGTATCCACAGGATTGTTCACTTTTATATTTCTAGCACTTGGCACATAGTAAATGATATTCAACAAATATTTATTTTAAAAAGGGATAAAATTCATGAGTCATAGAAGGGTGAAAATCTGTCTGTGAGCTTAGAGAAATGGGGGGAAAGAGAAACAAATATTTTCACTGTTGATGACAATATACAATGAAGAGATGCTGAATTTGGAGGTGAGAGCATCTGGACACAGAATAGAATCCCCATTCCTGCTAGGGAGCAGGAAGGCATGATCAGTTCTCACTGTATCACACCAAATAGTTCACAGGGCTATTTTCCTTCTTTACTGAAATGTCTAGTCTAACTTCTAATGACCAATTAAGATTCCCTGATATCTTAATGCATGGATGGGGGAACCATGCATTTCCCTCTATGAGTGGCCTGTGTCTCTTTATAATGAGCATTCTGATTTACACATGAGAGTTTGGTTAGCAGTACTGTCTCCTGGGGCACATGCCGCTCTGCTGGGTGACTGCAATTAACCTTCCTTGCAGGTGCCTCTAATTCCTCATCCTTTTACTCATAGAGCTGGCACCACGGAATAAGGGCCTAAATAAGCTAAACAGACAGAACACACAACTGTAGATTAAAAAGGGGGACAATCATTTTGTTTTGAGGAGCTCAGGGAAGGCTTTGAACACAAGAGAATCCAGGGATGGGGCTTAAAAACACGAATCTGTTTTGGAACTGTAGAGAAGTTGAGGAAAAGATAATATAGAAGATGGTGATAAACCTTACTTGGTCTATCAGAAAGTCTGTTTTGGAGGAGTAGTGAGAAAGTTGGATAGATCAGCCCAAAAGCCAAGCTGAAGGATTGGTTATATTTGATTTTATATTTCAGTTTATCCAACAGACTTAATGGGGAGAAACTAAAGTTCTGACAAAATGAATGACAAGGTAAAATTGGTGTTTTACTTAGATTTTTATATGAATAAAAAAAGGCTTTGTTGCATTTTCATTATTCAGAATTAATTAACTCTAAAGGTTGATTACATATTATATATTATTGATTTCAGAGAGGATGGGCCAGGGAGAGATCAATGATAAAAAAGAATCAATGATCAGCTGTCTCCTGTATACCCCCTGCTGGGGATCAATCCCAGGAATGGCATTGTAACATCCTGGTTCATAGATCAATGCTCAACCACTAAGGCTCCCCTTTATGGGAGTCAAACAGTGGCATCTGAATAGAGCAAAAGCTTAAGGTTCTGTTGTAGTCACGGAACAGGTTTCCAACACAGCCATTTACCAGCCCTTGGAAGCACCCTAGCCTTTGACAAAGCAAGGAAATCAAAGTTGCAGCCACATGGCTCCCAAAAAAATTAAAAGGAAAACTTCTGAGGGCCGCATGACCAATTTCATACATTTTGGTTGAGCCGCAGGAAGTGCTCAAAGGCTCCTTAGATTATCTGGGAAACATGTACAGATCATGAGTATCTGGAGCTGCAGTTTTCCATTTGTTTGGGGGCCTAGTGCCCATTCTTAAAGTGAAAACTCAAAATTCCAATGCATGCCATGGATGAAAGCATCAAGGCTCTGGCTAAAGAATATGGGGATCCTCCTTTCTTTTTTAAAGATTTTTAGATTTTTAGAGAGAGAGTAAGGAAAAGAGAGAAATATCAATGTGAGATCAAAATATCGATTGGGTACCTCTTGCACACACACCCCTCAGGGATCAAACCCATCACTCGAGCATGTGGCTCACTGGGAATAGAACTGAGCCACAAGAGCCAAAACATAGTGGCTCCTTTCTGATGGGCTTTTACCCACTTCAGTTTCCACAACTAGCCCACCTCCACCTCTGGAGAAACTGAAGCATTTCTTTTCAAGCCCAAGGCTCCTTAGAAATGTAAAATCAGTTGGGCAAAATTATAGACCTGCAGAATGAAAACTTAGTTTAGCTGTGACCCAATGTAATAATAGCAATTGTAATCATACTTTTAATTAACATCATTTTGCATTATGTGCCAAAAATGGCTCTAAGTACCTTATATGTGTTGAATCTCCCAACAATCAGATAAGTTAGAAACCCTTATTACACTCATTTTACAGATGAGAAAATTGACATCTAAGGAAACTTTGCATCTTGCCCCAGCTAGTAAATGATAAAGGCAGGATTTCATTCCAGGAAGTATGACTTCAGAACCAACCCACTGAATACTTCAGTCTCATTAGTTCGGCCTCAGTGCCTTGGGAAAGTTGTTAAACTTGTGGGATTTGTGTACAAGTGTCTAGTTTTAGTTTTATTTCCCTTCTCTAAAATGTGAGAAACTGGCAGAGAAGCCCATCAAGGTTTGCAGAGGCCTGAACTGGAGGCCAGGTTCATTCCTCCCCTCTTTGCAACAACGGAAAGCAAACGACTCCCCTAATAGTGTCAGGGAAATCTGACATCCCTGTTCTCCGTTTCACAGAAGGAGGAATTGTATCTTCGAAGCCATAGCTATAAATATCAGAGTTAATGAGGGAGGACTCCTGGAGACCTAAATGAATCCATTTTATGGGTCTGTCATACATCAGGTTAATATGATTCTGACAAATAATTATATTGAAAACTGGACAGGGACCAGAAATGTCGTTATTCCTTCTGAATATTACAACAGCCTTCTGGCCAATTAAGGATGATGGCACCAACACTGAAGTGCGGAGCAAAACTCTAACAATTTGTGGCATTTAGACAAAGGCGCTCACAGCGCTTCACCCACCCAGCTTGGGCGAAGGGATTGTCATTGTCTGATTCCTTAATGAGCAGAGCAGCCCCACACAGATTACAGTACAGGGAGAGCTAGCGTGCATGCAGCAGGACTGCATAGAAGCAGAATGGAATACTAATGCGGGTCCTTTATTTCTTTTTAACATCGACTACCAGGGTTTTCACATGGAAGGATATATACATTGGGTGAGCCCTGGAAATGGGTTATCAGTTTGACTATATCGAACTGCGATGGCAGCGTCTTATGATGGCTAATTCTCTCTTAGTTAGAGTGGCCTCTGAGGGTAAAGGGCTTCTTACTAAAGAAGCAGGAAGGGGTGGGGGTGGGGGTGGGGGGAAAGAAAGATACTATGTGGCTCTGACATTTGCCCTCCTCTAATTGGGTTGTGCTAAAGTCCTGGAGCTGTGTTCCAGGCTAGAGGGCTGGGACTCCGGGGATGACTGACCCCAGGGAAGACAGTAAAGGTCACCGGCCTTTTCTCAGCTGCAGGCTCTTCCTTCTGTCCCTGCACCTGGGCATCAATGCAGGGAGGTGCTGAGAGGCTGAGGTGCAGCCCTTGCTTTGCTAGGCAGCCTTGCCCTGGAGGGAGGGCCTTTATCTAATTTGAACAGAGGTGCTGAGTGGGTGAGCAGTGGCCCTAAGCACACTCAACATGGCTAAGGGCCCCCTACCTGGGCTGTTAGTCGGTAGTAAAACTAAGGGACAGCTTTACTTTGTCTCTCTGCTATTCCCAACCAATGGCCATTTGCCCTCCATATTTTTCTTCCTTGTCATGTTCAGCCTGCTTTCGTGTAGTATAAAGAGAGTGAGACACAAACACACAAGCAAAAGTAACTCACAGATACAGAGAACAGGGTTGAGGGTGGGCAGGGGAAGTGAGGGAAATGAATGAAGGTAGTCATAAGATGAATAGCTCTGGATTGTAATGTACAGCCTAGTGACTATAGTTAACAATACTGCAATGTGATATGGAAGTTGCTAAGAGACCTTAGAAGTTCCCATTACAAGAAAAAAATCGGTAACTGTATGTGATGATAAAGTTAAGTGCACTTATAATGGTGATTATTTTGAGGTATTGACCTATATCAAGCCATTATGTTGCACATGCCAAAATTAATATAATGTCATATGCCATTTACATGTCAATAAAAATTTACAAATTAAGTAATTAACTAGCTAATTAATATTAAAGAAAGGGAATGAGAGATGAGATGTAGTTACAGCCACACTGAGAATAAAACCTTACTTGGCGGTGACTCTATTGGCACTATTTCTTTTCACCAATAAGAACCTTTCCTCACTGAGGCCTCTTTCCCTCTGCAGCTCTCTCTTTCCCAAGAGCTTTTAATCCAGGAACTACCAGGGAAATGTTTCTTCAAATGCTCACACCAAAGCCCGCTTCCCACAACCCAAGTCAACCTGGACTTTGTACAAACTGAAACTCATGGCAACTGCGTTAGCAAGAAATCAAGGGAGAAACTGTCTCTCACCAGTGAATCATAACTAAAAGTAGAGACTTCAGCATGGTGTTTTTCTTCATAACATCCTCTAAAGCCCTTCTGTGTTAAATTGTTTAGCTAAATTCTCATTAAGATAACTGTGCTGACTTCCAGAAAAATGCGTGCCATAATATTGCCTTGAGGAAAAATCTCCGTTTTTGAGGACAGCTGCTCCTTCCTGTCATCCAAAATGTTCCTGTGTGGGATTCTCTCCAGGCCACAAGCCCTGGCCCAGGAATCCTCCGCCAGGCCCCCTCAGCCCTGTGTGGCTCATCCACCCTTCTGCCACCACTCAGTCTGAGCAGAAGGCCTCTGGCTTGGGTTGAGCATCGGAAAACAGAGAACAGCCTAACTCTGCGAGCCCGTAAGACCTCAAACCCAGTATCTGAACAGGTCTTCCTTTTTTTTTTTTTTTTTTTTTCTTACCCAATCTCTAGAAAAGATTACAATATGTATTTTTCTAAAGAGCAGATACACAGCACAAGATAAAATCATCTCTTTTGCCAGCTAAGCTTCTCACTGGGTTCCCCAGCCAACTTTCTGCAGCTCATAAAATAAAGACAATTCCTATCATTCCCTAGCTCCAGCTCCATCATTACTTGGCTCAGGACAAATGGGCAGGTGGTGATACTCAACAGGGCTTGGATGAGCTCTTTTTTCCTTCCTGGACAGAAGGAAGGGGGATTAACCAAGAATCTTTTCTCTTAGTGAATGACAGGGCAGACAACTGGGAGGCTCGTATGAGATTCACCCGGGAGAAAAGTATGCGGGTGATTATTTGAACAGTCTTGCTGTCACCACAGAGACAGGATCGGAACCTGCCATCCTGACCATCATCTCACGCATAGTCCAGACTGGCTTTGTTAGTGATTGTAAGCAGTAATGTGGTAGTGCGGGATGAATGGAATGCTGGTTCCTAATCAGAAATATGAAGTCCTACTGCAAAGCAGTCCTTTCAGCTGTGTTTCCTTTTATTTATCTATTTTTTATTGATTTTTTACAAAGAGGAAGAGAGAAGAATAGAGAGTTAGAAACATAGATAGAGAGAATCATCGATCAGCTGCCTCTTGCACACCCCTACTGGGGATGTGCCCACCACCAAGGTATATGCCCCTGACCAGAATCGGACCTGGGACCTTTCAGTCCTCAGGCCAACACTCTATCCACTAAGCCAAATCAGTTTTGGCAAGCTCTGTTTCCTTTTAAATGTGGGAATGTTGAAAACTTCAATGAAGAAGCCTCAGGAAAGGGAAAACATGTAAACATATGTTGATATTTTGTAAAGTTAATAGAGCTTACGTGCCCTCCCTTGTCTGGTCCTTGGTGAGCACTGAGAGTTGTTGGGAGGTGTAGAATTTTTTAGATGGGGAGGGGAAGCCAGGTTGCAATCAGAAAGTGAATAAGCATACTCTCTAGCTATCAGGGCTTTATGTAGCTAAGAGTGGCTATTAAGCAGCAGTGCCTGAGGCCTACCAGTTTCTTTGGCATCTATAGGCCCTGAGGCAGGTCTAGAAGCTGGAAGACATTGCAGAAGGTGGCTCTGCAGTCCATGTCGAATGTTCAGGGGGAGTGTTAGTTGTTGCCATCAGGAATTAGTGTCTCCTCTCAGTCAGATTCAGAATTTTCTGTCTATGATATTAATGGTTTCCAAGGGCCTTTTCTATCTGTGAAAATGCAACATGTTTGACCCAATGATTACCTCTTAGATGACCTTGATTAGTGAGGAGAAAATTCAAATCTCACTATGAACTTGGACTTGAAATGTCAAAAATCTGTCCTGAACTATCCTCAAAGTCCTTAGTCCCACTGTTTTCTGGGAAAAAGATGGAATCTATCCCAAGCCTAGATAATACTTCTAAGTGGAGAATGGATTTTGTTAGAAGAATCTATGTATAAAATTGATGTCAAAATTTGTGAAGGGTTTGACTCTTTTATCTTACTTAAAAGCTAACAAGTTAGCCAGTCACAGTTTTATTTATGTATATCACAATATATGTAGTTTTAATTTATAGATGTGTGTGTGTGTGTGTATAGGCACATACACAAATATATATATAAATTTATTATGTATATATACACATATATGTGAGGATATACATACATATACACACACACACACACACACACACACACACACACTCCACAACACACAGGAAAAAATGAGACCTCAGTGTCAGAGACAAAGATCATGTACAGCTCTCAGCAAAAGCAGCATGCTGGAACAGTATCCCCAACATGGCTATGCAGTGAGGGCCAAATGGGAAACTCATGTAGAGGGTGCATTACTGGAGAGAACCACCACAATTAGAAAACTCTTATCTTGCATTGGGCTGTTAGAAACCTGCCTACTCACCCCTCTGTAGAGAGAAAACTTTAACCTTAATCCTGAATTTAAGCTGATCTTTTCTGGGTGGAGGTAGTGGAGGTCTTTATCTTTCCTACCTAGAAGCATCTCGAAGGAGGGAGACATCACTAAACTTTTATATCCTGGAATATCTCCTTGTACAAACATTCTTAATTTGCTTTAAATGTCTGCTCAGAGGACATAGAGAGCTCAGATATGTGAGGTATTTGCAGAGAAATGTATCCCAACAAAAACATGTAGGTAACAAAAATTCCCCTCTGTCAGAAAAACCCCCTTTGGTTATACACAGCCCTTCAGAAACATTATTATATCATTCTCTGACCATACATAGTAGCATTGGAGAGAATAGAAGGAAGGGCAGGAAAGGGAAGTGAGGCTAACTACCACATTCATCCCACTTGCATTGACCACATGTGGGAAGCAGTATTTTATTAAGTGACACTAGAAAGTGTTTCAGGCTCTGACCATCAGTATCATGATGGTGGTCAGAGGAATGGCAATGAAGAACACATCAAGTAAAAGGACCTCAGCTCACTGGACAAATCAATGTAAGATATGAAATAAATTCCCTCTTCCTAAAAGGACACTATAAAAATGAGGTTCTTGAACCAGGGGAATCTTACATTTGGAGTATAAGGGTGCCATTGGTTGCTTAGTTCATCCTTTTGGCCTAGAAAAAGGCCAGACCCTGAGTATTGGTTCTTTACCCACCTTCTTCAGACCAAAATGCTTTGACTTCTCTGTACACAGCTCTTTTGCTGACAACTATCTGCCTGGATAAAATGAAGGCAGGGGGCTTGTTTCTCTTTAAGGGGTAGGATCTCTACACCAAGAATATGTCATTCTTGTCAGTGAAGCTGAGCAATACCCACCTGACTCATTATGGGCAGATCACCAGGAAAGGCCCTCAGATTTTCAAGCCACAGTTTAGTTTTCTAGTTTCTACCCAATAGCACACCAACATCTTCTATTTCTCCCTCTATCCAAGTAAGAGCTTAATTATCTAAATCCCTATTGCAGGTGGTGAGGGTATTTTGGGTTCTAGACATAATTTCTGATATGGGGTGGGGGGGGATATCTTCACCAACAACACCAAGCAATACTCAAGATACCAGCTGGAAATCCTAAAATTCAATTCAATCTTCATTGTCAACCTGGAGATAGTGTCAGATTCCACAGGTAAAGGGTTCACTTCCATAGAACTGCCCTCCACTTCAGACAACTATAGTAAGTCCATTGACAATTTCACGTGACTCACCTAATAGTTCTTCCTGCCTAAGAAGGCAATGTGTGGTACTCACCAATTGCCCACGTCAACTCGTTCAATGTCCATGATTTCAATTACTGCACACATGTGGATGACTCAAGTGCGTATCTCCAACACCAACTTCTCTCCCAACCCTCTGGACATCCCTATTTGGATCAGACACATGCACCTAAAATTTGATATGACCAAAGTAAAATTATCCTTCCCTTTCTCAGACCTGCTTTTTTTCTTATGGCAATGGCTCCACTGTCTACCCCAAACCACCAAAGTTTGCCCAGGTGACTTCTTGGTTGTTCTCTTCCTAATCCTCCGCCACCAACCAGTTTGTAAAGACACATTAATAATATCTCCCTCATGGAATTTTCTACTTAACTTCAATGCTCTCTTTTCCATCCTCCAAATTTCTTACCTGTATTCTAGAAACAACTTCCTAATTATTTTCTTTGTCTCCAATTTTCTCATATCTCCAAATTAAAGAAATACTCCTGAAACACAAATCTGATTGCTCTTTTTCTTCATGTGGCCTGTTGCCTTTATGATAAAGCCCTTAATCCCTATGGCCTGCAAGACTTCATATCTCTCATTTCTCAAGGTAAGATAGGACCTTGCAGTATTATCCCACTGGAGCAGCGATTTTCAACTTTTTTCATCTCATGGCACACATAAACTAATTACTAAAATTCTGCAGTATACCAAAAGTATAATTTTTGCCTATCTGACAAAAAAAAGTGTAATTTTGATTGATTTATAAAAGATAAATTAAAATGGTAATTATCTACTCTTTTTGCTCCGTGACTTTTTAAAAAAATCAGGTGCCTATACTTGGATATAAGGGTTTCTGATACCAAGAATTAACCAATAAAATATAACCTTATTATGAAATGTGATTAAAAGATGCAAATTATATATGACCTACATATTTATGGTTTATGACAGGACATTCACATTGAATGGCTGTTGTTGTGTTGGCTGCTGTCATTTTTTTATTTGGCAATGTAAGGGAAAAGAGGTCAGTGCCTCTGCCTAAATAGTTAGATATTGCATGTTTTGAAAATTCTTGTGGCACCAGGTGAAACTTACTGCTCTGGAGTCATTGGTGATTTCTCAATGACCAGGATGTTACTGACAATTAATGGACAAGAGCCAGGTATGCTGAACAGCCTGAATGACAGATGCAATTCTGTCCAGTGAATAACTGCCCTATCTGAGATCAACAGCTATTGAGTTGAAATATGCTGACTGGCTCCCAACCACCTCTTGAGTCTGATTTCTAGCTACTCACACTTTGTAACTTTGCTGTGAAAGCATCCTGAACTTTGCAGTTCTTGCGGCTACCTATTATCTTATGCCTCCATCTTTGCCTCTCCCTCTTCTGCACCAACCCTACTCACCAGCTTTTATATAGATAGATAGATAGATAGATAGATAGATAGATAGATAGATAGATAGATATATAGATATATAGATATATGGATATATAGATATATAGATATATAGATATATAGATATATAGATATTTTTTACAGAGAGAAAGAGAGAGGGATAGAGAGTTAGAAACATCAATGAGAGAGAATCATCGATCAGCTGCCTCTTGCATACCCCCTGCTGGGGATGTGCCCACAACCAAGGTAGATGCCCTTGACCGGAATGAAACCTGGGACCTTTCAGTCTGCAGACCAACTCTCTATCCACTGAGCCAAACCGGTTTCAGCTCACCAGCTTCTTAAATTGCTATCTCCTCCCTATTTATCCTTTTAGAACTCAGTTCAGATATTATATCTCTTGGATTCCCTCCTTGCCCACCCCTCCCCAGGCTGGAGCCGGAGTCTGGCCTCTAAAGCATCTTGCATTATCTTATCTCCTCCTATTTACAGTGTCCTTTCATTTGTAGGTATCTTCCATCCCACTGTGAGCCCTAAAGGACAAGATAGGATGGCCAGTTTCTGTATTCTTGGTAGCTTCTCAAATAGATTTTAAACTATAGAATATCTTCCGTGTTTGCCAAGATGTTTGAAGCCTGAAAATTAATGTATCTGCTTGGTAACAATTTAAACAGTACAAGAAGTGACATCTTCTTGTATAATGGTTAGGATTACCCAAGTTTGAATCCAGGATTAACTACTTAACTTCCCTGTGCCTCTACTTCCACAACTGTAAAAAGAAAGTAATAATAGAAGCACTAATGTATAGTGATGAAGTGCAAGTGCTATAGAGGGTAAGCTCAAGTTGCAGCTCTGTCACCTACTACCTGTGTGACCTAGGGCAAGTTACTTGACATCTCCGAGTCTCTGTTTATATGTAAAAGTAAATTAAAGATAATAAAATATATCCTATGGGTTTTGGGATTATTAAATGAGATGACTTACCTAGCAGTTAGCATACTGCCTGCCTTAGTGTAAGGACTCAATAAATGTTAATTAATATTATTAACTAGAGGCCCAGTGCACAAAATTCTTGCATGGGGTAGGGGGGTTCCTCAGCCTGGCTTGCACACTCTTGCAATTCAGAACTGCTGGCTCCTAACTATGACCTGCCTGCCTGATTGCCCCTAACCATTTGCCTGCCTGCCAGATTGCCCCTAACCACTCACTTGCCTGATTGATCTCCCCTAACCACTCTGAATGCCTGCCTTATCACCCCAACTGCCTCTGCTTCAGCCCCTGCTGCCCTGGCTTTATTCAGAAGGATGTCTGAAATGATGTCCAGAGGTCATTCAGCTGTCCAGTCTAATTAGCATATTATACATGTATTGTTATAGATAGTAAGAATATTATAAAAGGGTATATATTGAAGATACCAGCTTCCCTTATGAATGAAACTATTTTAAATATTTTCTTTGTATTACTGTGAAAATGCTATGTTCATACCGAGTGATATATTTATGGGTTTTTAAAAACAAATATAAGCAAATTATGTATTTCTTACTTTTCCTCACTTAGCAATATGTTCAGAGACCTTTGCATAACAGAACATGTAGATCTAAACTCATTATTTTAATGGCATCATCTTATGGTAGCTTCATGATTTATTTACTAGTTTCAGAATTTTTTTTGTTAGCTCCCATCAGCATTGGTAATTATTTCTAGTTGTTTGCTGTTGCAATAAAGATTCATTGTTGATTAACTGCATTCACCACAGATACTTCTCTCTCCCTTCATAGAAGCCTCTCTAAGATCACCCAGCTTCTAGTTTCCAGGCTTCCTCAGTGGACTCCTACATTGTTTCACGAAGGAACAAAGATAAGGTGACCAGATTTTAACATTGGTAAAGCGGGACACCATTGACCTGGGGGCGAGGGGGGGTCTTGATTAAAAATTTGGTCTATGTAGAGCAACAAAAATTTTCATAGAATGCAAAAATAGTATTGTAATATATTTTTTGAATTTCAACATAAGTACAATTTACAAATATAATAAAAAATTTATGTATAGTATTATTTTATTCTTTGGCATATTTCTCATTTGAGTGAATTTTTTTAGTAGATTGCTGTCATTTAAAAAGTCATGAAATTTTTCACAAGAATTTATTAAATTATATTTTACACATAAAATGGCTTTCAAAGTCTCAACACTTAATTGTGATTTTTCTGATGTCCACACTTTATTTACCGTAGAAAAAATGCATTCAGTCACAGCATTAGTTCCTGGTAAGGACAGCACATATTCCACAATTCTAACAACTGATCAACAATGCGAACTTTGATAAGCAGTTCTTGATAATCAGTTCTCAACAATTATTTGTTATTATTAAAGTTTAACATTATAAAATTAACAAAAATAATATAGAACTCATATCCTGGCTAAATAGCCACATGGCCACCAAAAACCATTCTCCCTCCATTCTCCCACCATTCCCTAGCTTGTCGTGCATTCTTTCCAAAACTCAGGACTTTGGACATGGAACAAATTGTTAAAAATCAGGACTGTCCCGCCAAAAGCAGGACGTCTGGTCACCTTAAACAAAGATGCAAATGACCTGGAGCTGTCTTGTCTCTACCTTGGCACCAGTTCAAGGCCTTTGCCCAGGACAGTCCTCCAGCCTCACAAGCCATATAGTGTTTGGGATCCATACAGACCAAATTTTCATTAGTAAGTAGTTTAGGTAATTGATTACTACTGTTAAAAATGATCAAAGAAGACAAACACACTTTATTTAATACATCATGAAGTGGACAGTCTCCATTCAGAAAACTGCAAAGTGGGGTAGAAGGCAGGAAGTGTTTATAGGACAAAGAGTAAGGAAGAAGGAAGTCAGTATAGAGCCCTGAGTTGACTTGGTGTTTTGGGATTTGCTGATTGGTTATAGTGGGTTTCTGGCCAAAAGGAGCATTTATAGGAACATAAAAGTTGTCTAAGTTTTATTTTGCTGATGAGGCTCTACCTTGAACCTAGAAATGTATTTCAACATGGCACAGGGAAGAACGATGTGGAACTAGAAGCTCACAGCTGGGCAGAAGAGAAACCTGCTCCTTCACCTTTTCAGAAGGGCTAAATAGTTCATAACTATCACAAATCCGATAAAAATTTTAGGAGTACATAAAATTAGTTACATAAATTATAAAATGTAAGTCATGATGCTATTTGTTCTGTGACAACTAAAAAATGGCTAATTTCCCATCCTAATAAAGAGAAGTCACTGTAATATCCAAGTGTTTGTTCCCACTCCCTCCCTCCCCTACAGCTATTACACTCACTTGTGCCTGTGGGTGGAATTCAGTACCAGGAGTGGAGGGGCTGGCAGAGTGGAGGAACCTAGATGCAAGAGGTGGGAAAATGTCAGAGAGAAATTTCCCTGATGTCCCAGTTTCGCCAGGAGCAGCTTCTACCTGGAGCTCTACAACAGAAACTATTCAGAAAGGAGGCCAACGAGGGGAAACAACTCTTTTGTGAAGCTTTCCAAAAGCTGATTGTGTTTCTTTGCGATCATGCAGGTCCACAGTCTCCCACGTCCAATCAGCACAAAGACGGAGATGATGAACCCATTTCACAAAAGTTTCTGGAATCCAGGCTGCTTTTCAGAGACAAAATGGCTTGAAATATACAGTTCCCCTTTGGAGAATTTGTTCATCACGGCCCCACTTTTTCCTAACTGTCAATGAGAGAAGAAAAGTTGGGAATGTGTGCCAAGTCTTGGCACTGGTCTTCTGGGGAGACCATGCAGTGCCAAGGACTGTGGAGGGCTCCCTCCTGCCTTTGCCTGGAGGAGCAGTTCATCATTCTAACTGTGTTTTTTAATCACACAGAGGTTTGCTATTTTTCTTTTCTTTACCTTAATACTCTATATCAACACACTTAGGTAGGCTGAGCAGAAAGCCTAGCCTATTCATCAGTGTTTGGAAATGTCAGGGGTACTGCTTAAAAAAATTCTGGAATGAGGCCAAGCATTCAACCAGAAGGTTCTGCTTGTCAAGTATGCCAGGTGCTGCACCTGGGCTCCACTCCTTGGGCTGCTGGGTCTGGACGTCATGTTGGACTGTGAGGGCCTAAGCTTTCCCACGTGCCTCCCTACCCTGCAGTGAGCCAGCATGGAACAGTGGAAAGAGCCTGGGCTTTAGAGACAGTTTCTAACAATGTTCCTTATTAGATGGGTGTCTTCATTTCTCATGGTTGGCATCAGTACATGCCAGCTAGTGTTATTAACATCAGTGACCAAAGGTTGCAGGCACTATTGTTCCCTGGTCCCTTACAACTCATTGTGCACTCGCAGATTGCATCTTTATTAGCTGGGAGCTTATTAGCAAAGCAGACTCTCAGGTCTCACCAAGAACCTGCATCTTCACAAGATTCTCAGGAGTCCCACACCTAGTCACATTTGACATGCCCTGCAGTCTAGTCAATCAATACTTCCTGCCTCCCTGCAAGGCCAGCCACCACACTGCTTTATTCATCAGGGAAAACTCTCCTAGTGTTCTTGTGGTGAACTGTTTTTCTAACCCAAATGTAGATCCCTGGTCAAATCAAATATGAATTTATTTAATGGGAGCAAAAGGACAGAATATTTGACAATGAGTTTTACCATCACCATGTTTAAGTCCTATCTCATAACCATTTGTTTTCCACTTTCTGAAGAGGGTAGAGTTATTATATAACAGTCTGCCTCTCAAGTCTAGTCATGGATAAAGCTTTCTATAAACATCTCTGACAAAACATTTCTTTTAGCAAAAAAAAAAAAAGATTCCCCACCAACATTCCATAGGGATCTGCCCGCCCTCCCCTCCACCCACTCCCCCACACCTTGCTTCTGGGAGGTCAGTTGCTGTACTGAGGGGATCAGCCCATGTGGCAGCTTGGTCTCCCACTTCAGTAAATGTTACAGGTGTATCAATTAAGAATGCAGATTTTTTTCAATAGATGGAGCTACACATATGTTGGTATATATGTGATTTGATATGTATGCTATTTTGTTGTATTGACAGCAAGCTTCAAAACTTCACATGTCAAATTTTCTGAAGGTGTTAACATCATAGATATTTTTACGCTTAAAAATGTCGAATTTCATGCCAAAAAAAAAAAGAGAATTTGCAATAAGTTTTAATTCATTACTTTATTTGGAAGAAAAGTGCTGCTAAAAGTTACCGTATACTTTGGAAAGCTTATGGTGAACATGCTCCATCTTAAGATACTTGTGAACGCTGGTTTAAATGCTTTAAAAGTGGTGATTTTGATGTGAAAGACAAAGAACATCCAGGTCAACCTAAAAAGTTTGAAGACCAACAATTACAAGCATTATTGGATGAAGATGCATGTCAAACTCAAAAACAACTTGCAGAAAGATTAAATGTTGCTCAGCAAACAATTTCTGATCATTTACAACCATTGGGAAAGATTTTGAAGGAAGGAAAACGGGTGCCACTTCAACTAAAAAAAGACAAATGGGAAACCGAAACGTCATCAGTAAAATGTTGCCTCAACAGCACGAAAGAAAGTCATTTGTGCATCGAGTTGTGACTGGAGATAAAAAGTGGGTTTATTTTGAGAATCCCAAATGCACAAAATCATGGGTTGATACAGGTCAACCATCAACATTGACTGCAATGCCTAATCACTTCAGAAAGAAGACAATGCTCTCTGTGTTTGGTGGAATCAGAAAGGTATGGTGTATTATGAGCTTCTAAAACCAGGTGAAATTGTTAATACTGATCACTACCAACAACAAATAATCAATTTGAATCATGCTTTGATTATGAAACAACCAGAATATGCCAGAAGACACAGCAACATAATTTTGCTTCATGATGACACACCATCACACACTTCAAAACCAGTTAAAGATATTTTAAAAGATCTTGCCTGAGAAGTATTAACCCACCTGCCATATTCACCAGACCTTGCTCCTTCTGATTACCACTTTTTCTGATAGATGGCATGCACGCTTTCTGAGCAGCACTTCAAAACATATGAAGAAATGGAAAATTGAGTCTCTGAATGGTTTGCCTCAAAACAAGAAAAGTTCTATTGGGATGATATCCACAAATTACGTGAAAAATGGGGGAAATGTGTAGCTAGCAATGGACATTTCTTTCAATAAAGCATTTTTGGTGTTTCTCTTAAAATTATCGTGTTTTCTTTTATTACAAAATCCGCATTAGTAACTGGTACATCTGGTATTAAATTTTGTTTCTTTCTGCTGACCTTTCAGGACATCAGGACATTTGCAATGGCAGTTTTTTAACATGACAACAATACATACTTGCCAGAGAGCTCTACTCTTCATTAAGACTGATTGAGTTATCCCTGTCCAGTGTGGCTCAGTTGGTTGGGCATGGTCTCATGCATTGAAAGGTTGCTGGTTCAATTCCCAGTCAGGACACATGCCTGGGTTTCGGACTCAATCTTCAGTACTGCAAGTGCAAGAGACAGCTGTTTTACTCTCACATTGATATGTCTCTCTCTCTCTCTCTCTCTCTCTCTCTCTCTCTCTCTCTCTCTCTCTCTCTCTCTCTTCCTCTCCCTTCCTTGTTTTCTAGAAATTTTTTAAGTCTTAAAAAAAAAAAAAAGACTGACAAAGGCAGAGGCAGCTGCTGTTGCCTGATCCCTGGTTTCCTGGTCAGAGGCATCTGCTACCACTTATGAAAACCCTGTTTAGGAACAGGAATACTGCGTGAACTGTGAACAATGACTCAATGTTTGCACAAAGAGAGCTCACACTCATATTTGGTAAATTTTTCTATTGTCCCCATTTTCTGTCTTAAAAATGTGTATGTCTTTAGTGTGAAATCTTCAGCAGGCATGGTCTATGTCAGGGGCCTTTGAATAAGAGTTCACGGGCTGCATGGGAGTTGCTAAGACCACCAGAATTAAGGGACAAGCTGCCTGTAGGTTTTGGACATAGAAAGATAGGTTAGCCAGGATTTGGTCATTTGCAAGTTACAGAAATTCAACTGAAACAGGCCAAGTTAGCAAGGTAACTGGGAAAACTGCTGGTGGCTCCCATGTAGAAAAAAAAGCTGCAGAATTGGGTATTAGGGACTCCACTGGGAGAATTAAGGCTGCCAGGAATTTCTCTCCTTGCTCTGCATGTGCATGCTGGCTTCTGCTGAGCCACTAGAGACAATAGCTCTTTGCCTTTATTTCCTTACTTGCTCAGCAAACTACTGCTCTGGTTGCCTGTTTTTGTACACCCCTCAATACCACATATGGCAAGCTAAGAATGGTATTAAATTTTTAAATGGTTGTACAACATCAATGAGCTATGAGACAGGACCCTATGTGGGCTGCAAAATCCAACATATATACAATCTTGCCCTTTACTGAAAGAAAAGAAAAAAAAAATCTGACTCCAGGAAAGAGACAGACTCTCAACCCCCTCCACCAACTCTGGCAGAAATGTCCCCAGAGACATGTGCATCCCTCAGGCGTCAATGTGGCTATGGAGGTTGGGAATCCCTGATTGACCAGACTTGAGTCATATGACCCCCAGGTACCTGCGGGCAGGAGATGAGTTCTCCCAGGAAACACTGGGTTGCAGTTCTCAAAAGAAAGTGCAAATTGGGCAAGCTAAAACAACAGATGGTAAAAAACTATGTCACTATTAAAAAGAGACTATTTTCAAAGGTGTGGACAGTGGTAAGGGATGAAGAATACTGGGATTAGCTACAGGGGAAACCTAGGCCTGAAGGTGTAGGGATGGAAACATTAAGTTCACAGTAACTGTGATCACAAGGTTGGTCACTGGGCTGAAAAGAGTGGAATACAGAAACCACCCAACTGTTGCTGTAGGAAAGAAGCTCACACTGCCTCCTCCATCCTCCTGCAGTGCCTCCCACTGGCCAGACCAAACCATAAGCCAGAGGGCATGTCCTAAAGGTTGATCTCCTGGGGCACAGTGGAGAGATGTCTAGAGCGGGTCACCAGGGACAAAGAAAAACATCTAGACAGAGTAGACAGAGAGGGAGTTTGTAATCTGACTACACTTAGGGCTGGCCTATCGGGATTACAACTGCGTGACCACAGAGAGCCTTAGCACTTGGGTCAATGCTCTCCTGTCACCATCTTGAAATTCTTAATAATCTTTGAACAAGAGGATCCACATTTTAATTTTGCACTCAGCCCCAGGCCCCACAAATCAGAGGGAAAGGAGGAAGAGAGCCAGGGTGCAGGCACCTTTTAAGGGGAGGAAAGAGAAGGGATGGGGCTTAGGGCACTCAGCACACACTGGTTGGTGGTTTCATGTAAGGCACATGATTAGGGACCTAGGGACTTAGGAATCGAGGGCTTAGGGTCTTTGGCAGGTGCTGATTGGTGGTTCAATGTACAGATCATATAAGGTGCCTTGTTAGGTGATCAGGAATGTCCGGCTGCAGGTGGAGTTTATGTCATTCTCCATCCATCAGTTGGAAGAAGGGAGGATCTATCACTTATGACTGTGCAATCTCAACAAGTCACTTTATCTCTTCTGGCTCTCAATTTCATGATCTATAAAATATTCTTAACAATATTTTTTTCTCAGGGTTGAAGAGCAAAGGAGATAGCATGTAAAGGGCCTGCTGGATCAATTGAGTGGTCAACATGGACTGTTTCCTTCCTTTCCCCAAAGTACTCTTTCTCTCAAGTGCCTCAGAGATGGCTGACTGAAAGAGAGGAGCACTCCCTAAAATGCAAGAACAACATGTCAAGACAACCCAACTATCTCAGGCCAAAAGTTGACCAGAAAAGAAGTGAAAAAAAGGTAGTGGTGGGTGGAATGGAGGAGGATGTTGCAAAAGACCAAAGAAAACCAAGGACGCTTCAAAGAAATGGAGGGACACTGTTAAATACACCAGCGGACTCAGGGAACAGCCTTCCAAATCTGAGTGAAGGAACACGCACGGAGTTTTCCTTTAGATCTCTCTCCCTGTGGTCTTTGCCCCGCAAATATGGATTATGCTTCTGGTCTTTTTCGCAGTCCTTGCAAGAAAGCCCCTAGGTATTGGGAATCTCCAAGCCATATCAGATGGTCTGGCCTGATGCCAGCTTTAATAACCCTCCCTCCGGGCAGTGCACTGTTCACAGTCCAATGGCCTCTGTAACTGGCTCTATGAGACCAGTATCTGGGAAGGAGGCAGTGACTTAATTATAGATTACACTGAGCTTGCTGGCATGGGTTCAGATCTTTAGCCTCCAAATATCAGGGTTAAGTTGGAATTAGCCCTTTTTAGCCTTCTCAAGGGGAGTATGGGCAAATCTGTTGTTTTGGTTACCAATCAGAAACCTTTAGAAAGAACCTTAAGTATCCCCAATATCTGATTTGTGAGGAAATTGAGGCCCATAAATATCAAAAACCTTCCCTAAAATCACAGGCCTGGTGAGTACCATGGCTTGTGGTCTAGTCAAGTGAGATGTACACTCACTCCTGTTAAATTCATTAAACAAGGAGGCCATCAGACCGGCATGAATCTAATGCAGTGGCAGCTTACAATGTAAGCAAACCAAAATCTTAGTCTGTAAATGCCTCAGGTTACAAAATCAAACTGCCAAGGACAACCATTCACAAACAGCCAAGTAGGCTGAAAGCTACTGTAAACAAAAGGAGCCACATGCTAACCTGACAAGTTCAGGGGAGGCCTGAGTGGCAGTCTTGCAAATTCAGAGACCTAAAATAACCACAAAAGATGGTTTGAAAATTAAATATTCAACAAAAAGGTTATAATGGGTGGTCACGTTTTTGGCCGATATTTTCCCGGACAAAGATCAACTTAGATCTTCCTCACTGAGTCCATTTGCCTTTTTGCCTCTAAGATAACATATGTGGGATGTCTGGTTAACTTGTAACTTCCTTTTTTTTCTGGAGCCCCTAGAGCACAATCAAATGTGGTGGCACCAGGACAGATACCACAAATTCCTTCATTTTCATGTTAATTGTTCCTACAGTCACCTAAGTATGTGTCCATCATTTTATTTTCTATCCAATCCCAGAGATCCCCCCCTCGCCCCCGTCCCCTGCTTTTTGCTTTCTCCCACCTCCCTAATCCATCACCAATGAATTTCATGTAACCCACCTATGACCCTTTTTTGATTGCAATGTATAAATAGAAATGTAACCCGCCATTCTCAGGAGCATTATCTCAATCTATCGAGGTTCTGCTTCCTGGCATATGTCGACTGTTTGGCTCAAATAAACTCACAAAAATTCTTTACAGGTTCCAATGGTTTCTTTTCATTAACATTACGAAAAAAAAAAAAAAGAAAAAAAAACACCAAACATCAAATAGTTCCCTCTCTTTGCTTCCACACTTTCTCTATGTCTTCCCCCTGGCTCCTGTTGGCCAATGCTTCTGACCATTTTTTTTGCCCCATTTGAATGGATAAATGCTCACACTCTTAAAACTTATAATATGCCTCAAGTTTATCTTTTAACACAATACATTCACAATCACACCAGAAACTGGGCATGGTTTGATTTAATTGTAAGACATAGAAATTGTTATCAATTTGTGGGGGTGTAAGTTGTACTTTTACAATATTCCTTTTCTCCTCCACTCCCCTCCTTTCCCTCTTTCTTCCTCCATGTTTGCAATTCAAAGAAACAGGTTTTTATTTCCTTATGATGCAGGAATTTTAGGGGAATATAGGCAGGCTTAGGGGTTTTTTAGAATTGGGGTCCATGGAAAAAACACAGGGCCACAGACTGGGAGAAGGTACGTTTCCATAACACAAGGAAACCAGATGCAGTTACATCTCCCATAAGACAAGGGAGTAGCACCAGGTATATTTCCATAAGACAAGGAAACTGGCAGTAGCCAAGAAAGGTCATATTTACAAAATAAAGAGAAGGAAGTCCTTCATGCAGAAAGAGAAGAAGAAAAGCCCAATGGGAATAGGAAAACAATAAGGAAGGGGGGTGGGGGGAAGAACCTCAGATGTCCCATGTTAGGTTCAACCTTTGAGCCCAGAAGTTACTATAGTAACTGGTCTAAGGGAATAGTGACCAAACAGAGGGGATATCAAGGCACCAGGATCTATAGCCTACATAAGCCATAAGGAAGGGGAACCCAGTGGGACTCTTCCCCCTCACTATCTGGGACCCTTCCCCCTTCCCACATACTTGTTCTTCAATAAATCTATATCTTTGATATACCACTTTCTATCCATAGATTCATTCTTCGATTTTTGGCAGACAAAGAATCTGGGTTCTAGTTCAAAAATTTGATATCACTTACAGGGTATGTCCTAGCATGAGCCTTGAACTGAAGGGCCTCAGAACTCTGACAAAGTCTGACACAGGATGCCCTGTGCATACAACACTTAATCGAATCTGGATGAAAATTTAATTTTTCCCACATAATGACTCAGCTCTAAAATGTTAAATGTTTGTGAGTCTTGTTAAGGTGAAATAATTCTCTTCTTACTGATTCATAGATTTTTCTGCCTGCATATGTACCTAAAGGCTTTCTGCAATTTTCTTCAGAGTATTTCTTTTTAATGCAAAATTGTCTTCTATCCCATAGAAAGCTTTGATGTGGGGAGAGCAGTCTGCTTCTCCTAGCAACACTGAGGATACTAGATGAACAGGGGTCAGTGGAGTGGTTTGAAGAGAAGCCTTGGTAATCTGTTAAACAAAGCTGGGAATTCTCTGAAGAATGTTTCGCAAAGATACTGCAGTTTGAAGTGAATAGGAGGGTTTTGTTCACAGGCTCTGCCTTGCTATTGGATTCACAGAGTGTTCAGCCCCAGGAAAGAACATCAATGTCTTACTTGGAACTTAAACACACATACAAAAGGCTTCTTTATTGCCCATACTGAGCTTTGCTGAACTGTAGAAAAAGTTCATCATGCCTGAAAATCTGTATCTTTGCCTTTGATCCAAAGCAAGTATTATAAAGGAACAAAGACATCATATCTTCTGTCTTTGGCAAAATGAATTGTCAAGGATTTTACTTCAGAAAGATCCAAATTGTTGTGCAGAGTGAGATCTTGGAATTTGGACTGGACTGGGAGTCCTGTGTCATGTTGGTTCTCAGCTTTATCAGTAGTCCATGTTTGTGACCCTAAACAAAGCACTTAAATTCTTTGCACTTTGCCTGGCTGGTGTGGTTCAGTGATTGAGCTTCAGCCCAGGAACCAAGAGGTCATCAGTTCAATTTCTGGTCAGGGCACATGCCCAGGTTGCAGGCTTGATCCCCAATAGGGAGCATGCAGGAGGCAATTGATCAATGATGTTTCTCTCTCATAGATATTTCTATCTCTCTATCCTTCTTCCTTCTTCTCTCTAGAAATCAATAAAAACATTACAAAAATTCTTTGTACTTTTAATCCCTTATTTGAAATCTGGGATAATACTTGCTGCCTATTTAACCTCAAATGGGTATGTGAGGATTAGCCAGTTATAGTTTGTCAAATGCTTGGGAATCAGTGAAGGAAAAAATCTATATGAATATAAAGTATTATTGTCATTCCCCTCTGCCTTCCTCCTCTCTATCTCTATCAGAGGATTGCTGTCCTGGGAGACACAGTGAGCATCACTCATGGTTTTGCTATTGCAGAAAATGGCCTTCTCCTATTATTAAGTGATTTGTTTGAAATTGGTTCTTTCTGTACTATCAAAGTAGGTTTCTGAACCAAAGTGTCCTAGACTAATTGTCAGTGAGTCACACGTGCAAAGTTTTCTCTGGGTTTAGTTTTAGAATCCTGTAGAGAGCAGAAAACAACCATTTTATGGTAAAATAGTAAGTGTAATTTGGAAACATTTGCCCATTAGTGATTCAAAGCTAGTGAAGTATAAAAATAAAGCCAATTTAGAGTCTTTGTTACAATCCTTAAAGAAATTATAATTTAAACCAAAACAATAATATTTTATATTTCACAAACATTGCCCTTCTGGTTTTAACAACTACCTGTATATTGAATATAACACTTTTTTTTTATATTATACTCATTTTATACTTGAAGAAATTGAGATGCAGACAGGTTAAGTGATTTTGCTCAAAGTAATTTAACTAATGAGTGGTGAAGCCAGGACTAGACTCCAAATGTGTGTATCTTCTGGTCCCAAGGGCAATAGATTTTCCCACTACACCTTGCTGTTTATCCTTTGACTATGGCCCAAATGAGATTAAAAGACCAAACCTTATTGCTTTGGTACTTCAATATAAGTTGTTTTTTTCCATACCACCAAGCTATTACCTTAATTCTGACAATATCTACATGGAGTATCTTCAGATCCCACAGAAGACTGCCCTGTCCTTGAAACTTCAGAGGCCAACTGAAAGTCCTCTCACCTGGGCTTCCAACCTATGCAGTGGAGTTCCAAGGCTCCCACGACTTCCTCCTCGGGTTCTATTGCTGTGCTAGAGTGGCCCACAGAATTTCATTTACTATATCGCCGGTTTGTTATAAAAAGACACCACTCAGGAGCAGCCAGGTGGATGAGAAGCACAGGACAAGGTGTGGGGAAAGGGCAAGGAGCTTCCATACCCTCTCCAGGCATGCCAGTCTTCCCAAATCTCCAGGTGTTCACCAACCAGGAAGCTCTCTGAAGTCCAACGTTTCGGGTTTTTTGTGGAGGCTTCATTACATAGGCATGACTGATTACATCATTAGCGATTGACCACTAAATTCACTCTCTGGCCTTCTCCCCTTTCTGGAGCTAGAGGGATAGTACTGAAAATTTCAACCTTCTAAACACTTGCTGGTTTCTCTGACAAACAGTTCTCATCCTTTGGTTACTTAGGGCTTCTCAAAAGCCATCTCATGAACGTAACAAAAGACACTGCTCTCATTGGCTAGGAATTTCCAAGGGTTCTAGGAGCTCTGTACCAGAAAAAGGATGAAAACAAAATATCTACTTATTATTATAAAGTACAAAATGACACTACCCTTTCCTTTGTTTTGTGAACCAGCTGGACTTGGGCAATGTACCTACTCGGTCATGAGAACTTCATGAAAAGCCTGGAATAGAGTGCCCTTTCCAAAACCACTTCCTGCAGGCTATGGGATGGTTATAGTAATGCCAACTGCTCAGAATTGCATTAGGAGAGTCAGGACCAGAAATTCTTATTGGAGCAGCATTTGTCTTCCTCTCTCTTATTCCACCCTTGCTGTGGCTCTGCTATGTCTAGTGTGGGGTAAGCAGTTGATCTTTCAGGAGTATTTGGAAAACAATCATCTTGTGAGGTAGAATGGATATTGTGGTGTGGCAACCAGATTCTTCTTTCAGGATCAAGTCTGTCATCCCACCAGATCCTGGGGAGCTCTCAACTGAGCTCTTCTCCAGGAATCAACAACAGTCAAAGAGAGTTGACCTCACCAAAGTCACTCCCCCTGACTGGTGGCAGGACGTTTGGCTTGGGAGGGAGGTGATTTAAGAAGGTCCAACATCCCTGTATCAGGGCAAGACAACTCTAAAGGCCCATCAAGGAATCCTAATAAGATTGGTTGAGGCTTTGGTTGTAATTGCAGAGCATTTTAATTTCTTTCTAGACGCCCTTTCCCCCTTACCTTTTACGGTTATTGTTCCTGAGAGTACTCTCCAATAAACCTCCTGCACACAAATCTAGGAATTTCAGTCTGTTTCCTAGGGAACCTGACTTGCCACAGATGGTGCCAGAAGACGCCTGAGAAAGCAGACTTCAGCCAGCTGGCAATGATGACTCCATCACTGGTGGGAGATACCAGTAAAACATTATCAGCCCTTGGCACGTACTTGCAGTTCAATCATTAAAGTTTCTACCAGTGGTGAACTGTGATGGGATACTGCTGGAAGGGCATGGCACAAGCATGTACAATATTTCTGATATTTGAGAGTTTTGTGGTAAATGGTAATTAAGGACTTTAGAATTGGTTGATTGTTGCTAGGGTTCAACCATGCATTAGGGGAAGTCAATGAAAGGCTAAAGGTAACTAGCCACCAATATAAACCAAGTGTGAAAGCCAGAGGGCCACCTCTGCAGGATTTAAAGATACTCTCATCCCCTGCATCAGGAAGGCAGAAAAACCTGAGGATCAGGACCAGGATTTAAGCATAAAAGTTGCAGAGCTCCATGGAGATTGAAATTTACTTTGAGCCGAAACTGGTTTGGCTCAGTGGTAGAGCGTCAGTCTGCGAACTGAAAAGTCCCAGGTTCGATTCTGGTCAAGGGCATGTACATTGGTTGTGGGCACATCCCCAGTAGGGGGTGTGCAAGAGCCAGCTGGTAGATGTTTCTCTCTTATCAACGTTTCTAGCTCTCTATCTCTCTCCCTTTTTCCTCTCTGTAAAATATCAATAAAAAATATTTTTTTTAAAAAGAAATTTACTTTGAATTTCAGCCTCCTACAGGTTATGGCCCTGTTGGGAAAGAACGGGACCCTGAAATTTAGGATGAGGAGTCTAAATCCTCAGATTCAGCTGGATTCTGGACCTCAAAGGCTTATTTTTTGTTTTTGGTGGCTGCCTTACTTAAGTTTGTTGTAGATGGCACTACCTTGCAACATGCACTCTTTGTAATCTACCTTCTCCCCTTATAATCACAAGAAGAATAACTTAGGATCAAATCACAACATAACCCAGCTGGGGAAGTTCTGGAATTGCAAAGTGAGGAAAGGGATTGTTCTAAAGAACTAAAGAATATAGCCAACATTACTGGTAAGACTTAACAGAATATAAATGGACTGGATTCTTGGAGGTGCTGGATTAATAGAAATGGAATATAAAGTTGGATAAATAATAGTTTATGGATGTTGGGGCACTCATCTTTGCGGTCAGAACCTTGAGAAACATGCCAACATTGTTGGCGCAAATAATAGAAGAAGAGATTTAAAAGTTCAGGAATTAGGGCGTATTGAAATGGCTATATTATGCAATGTCAGAAAACCTGTTAGCTTATTATGTTCTGTGAGAGAGTTCAAAGGAAATAGAATTCACTAGGGACAACAGCATTGTTAAGAATCTCCAAGGTGGCTGACCCCTATAGACCAGGACTGGTTTTGGAGGATGCTGTTTCAGAACTGGCTTCCGGATACAAAATGCTGACTGACTCCTAAAAGAATAGAGGCCAAATAGTAGTATTTAACTATCAAAAGCAAAGTAAGCTCAATTATTGCAAAGAGGGGCAAGGTTGGAGTGGGGGCAGGGGGAGTGGCATGACTCAGGTGGTATTGTGAAGATAGTTAATGGAATACAGCATTCCAGGGTCAAGACAGACAGAGCAGGCAACAAGGCTGTTTCCAAATTTATACAACAAAAAGAAACAGAGGTTAAAGGCTACTGCCCCAATAAAATGCCACTATCTCTTGCTAAGTTTCTGGACCTGATCCAATTCTCAACCCAGAGCCCATCTGTTGAAAGAAAGGCTGGGTCTCCTGAGAAAAGAACCCTGCAGAATCATGAAAAGCACTTCTGTAATTCTCCCAGTCCTTCTCCAGATGGATCTACAATCATCTACTTAGGGGATCATGTACTGGGGAAAAGGAAACATTTTTTAAATTCTTTATTGTTGAAAGTATTATACAAGTCTCCTTCTTCTCCCTATTTACCTCTCCCTACCCACTCCCCTGCTCCCCAGTACATGTCCCTGCACCCTTACTGTCTTTGTCCTTTGATTAAGCTTATATGCATGCATATAAATCCTTTCATTGATTTCTTACCGCCCTCCCCCCAACCTTCCCTGCCTTCCCTCTGAGGCTCGATGGTCTGTTCAATACCTCTGGGTCTATGGATCTATTTTTGTTCATCAGTTTATGTTGTTCATTATATTCCACAAATGAGTGACATCATGTGATATTTATCATTTTCTGACTGGCTTATTTTGCTTAGCATAATGCTCTCTAGGTCCATCCATGCTGTTGAAAATGGTAAGAGTTCTTTCTTTTTCACAGCATCGTAGTATTCCATTGTGCAGTTGTACCACTGTTTTTTAATCCACCCATCTGTTGGTGGGCATTTAGGCTGTTTCCAATTCTTAGCTATTATAAGTTGTGCTACTATGAACATATGAGTGCATATATATTCTTCCTGATTGGTATTTCTGATTTCTTGGGATATATTCCTAGAAGTGGGATTACTGGGTCAAATGGAAGTTCCATTTTTAATTTTTTGAGGAAACTCATGTTGTTTGGGGGGAAAGGGAATTTTACCCAATATTTCAAAAACTGTGTGTTAAGGTCAATACCTGGCTCACAGTAGGTCAACCTAGTGTATGGACTCTACTAGTAATCATTTTCTAGTCCCTGGGTGTATAATTGGAACAAAGAGTTAACAGAAGCTTCATATGGGTTCCTGGGCTTTGAGGTAAGAAATCTAATAATGGGAAAGGCCAAATGGAAGCCTCAGACAGGGCCCTATCCCCACTATGGACAAGACATTAAATCAAAAACAATATTGCATTCCCAGAGAAATAACAGAGATTAGTGTCAGTCATGATAACCTAAATAATACAGAATCCTACCCCCTATTTACCACCCTACTCCCATTTAATTCATTAGTCTTGTACCTACAAAAGCCATATGGATTCTGCAGTATGAGAATGGACTATGAAAAATAATAAAGTAGCAGACCCACTATAGCTGATATACCAGAAGTGATAATTTTTTACTGGAGCAAATTAACAAGGTATCTATCCATGGCAGGCAGTCACAGATCTTCATATGAGATAAACAACAGTATACACTTATAACCAGGGCTATGTTAACTCTCTCCCTTTCTCATAATTTGATGACCAGCCTGACTGAGCATTCCAGAGAACCAAGCATTCATTTACTTTATTTGTGACATCATGTTAATCAAATTAGATAAGCAATAAGTGGCAAGTATTTTGGAGAGCTTGGTATGACACACAGACTCCAGATAGTATAAGATATCAATACATTTAATGAAGATCCAGGGAACAACCATAGCAATGAAACTTTTAGGGGTCCAGTGGTTTAGGGCATGCCAGGGCATCCCCTTCAAAAGCAGTGTATTGTATATTGCCCCTTCTACCACTGAGGAGGAAGCACAATGTCTGATAGGCCTCTTTTGGTTCTGAGTGTAGCCTATTACATGATTGGTAGTAGTCCTCTGACCAAATGTTTATTGCTATGTTTAAAACTTTGCTAAAAACAATTTTATTGAATAGTTATAGTTTTTGTGGGGCAGGGATTTAGGTTAAGGTCTCAGCTGGGTCTATCTGGCTTAGGTCTCTCATGGACTTGCAGTCAAACTTAGAGTAGTGTCTGGTGCGGCCAGGCCCGGAGCAGCAGCTGCCAGGCTGGGAGCAGCCAGGCCCGGAGCAGCTGGGTCTTGTGCGGCCAGACCCGGAGCAGCGGCTGCCAGTCTGGGAGTGGCCAGGCCCGGAGCAGCTGGGTCTGGTGCGGCCAGGCCAGGAGCAGCAGCTGCCAGGCTGGGAGCGGCCAGGCCCGGAGCAGCTGGGCCCAGAGCAGCCGGGTCGGATGCAGCCAGGCCCGGAGCAGCAGCAGCCAGGTCCAGAGCAACTAGGTCGGGAGCGGCGGTGACCAGACCCGGAGCAGCTGGTTGTGGAACGAACCAGAGCAACAGAGGGCAGGCCCGAAGCAGCCAGGCCCGGAACAGCTCACTTCTCGCCTGCCCCTGCCCCATGGTGGCCTCTCAGACATGGCTGGAAACTTTTGTGGGAACTTGAGGGTCTGAATCAAGTGATGAAGGCTTAGATCTGGATGTGTTGAGTTAGTATAGGGCTGGGGTGTTGATCTGTGAGTGCCTTGGGTGGGGCCTGGATGAGGCTGGTTGACCTATTTGGAAATGTCTTTTGTGTGAAATGTATCATTGGGCATGTGGAGGTATTATTGATATGAGAAAATGCTAAGTAACAGATTTACTATCTGAAAGGGGATTTACTATCGGAGAAAAGGAGGGAGGAAGAGACTGAACATAAACTGTGCTCCTATAAATCAGGACAATGGGGGATGGGGAGGGGGCGGAGGGTGGGGTGGGAACCTGGTGGAGGGGGGAAGAAATGAGGAACCTTTGTAACAAAATGAACAATGAAGATTGATTTTTAAAAAAAAACAAAACTTAGAGTAGTGATGGAGGTAGGTGGGAAGGGGGAAGTGAGAGTGAATGGAGGCCTGCAAAAACTGAGAGCTGTCAAGACCTCTCTCTCTGTCTCTCTGTCTCTCTCTCCTCTCTCTCTCTTTCTCTCTCTCTCCTCTTTCTCTCTCTCTCTCTGACTCTTGGAATCTTTCCAGACAGTCTCTCTATATGGACTGAGTTGGGCTTCCTCACAGCATGATGGCTGGATTCCAAAAGCATTCTCAGAGGACCAAGTAGGAGCTACATAATCTTTTCTAAGCTAGTCTCAAAAATCATAGTGTTGCTTCTTCTGCTCTCAATTGGTTGGAATTGCCACACACTCCCATCCAGATTCAAGGTCAGGGGACATAGACACCACTTTTTTTTTAATATATATTTTATTGATTTTTTTTTTTAAAGAGAGGAAGAGAGAGGGATAGAGAGTTAGAAACATAGATGAGGGAGAATCATCGATCAGCTGCCTCTTGCACACCCCCTACTGGGGATGTGCCTGCAAACAAGGTACATGCCCTTGACCTGAATCGAACCTGAGATCCTTGAGTCCACAGGCCTACGCTCTATCCACTGAGCCAAACCGGTTTCTAGGCACCACTTCTTGATGGAGGCAGTGTCAAAGGAGTTGGGGGGCATGTTTGTAAAATGCCATAATGTGAAAAACTGAAATCAGCATCAATTTTAGAAAAGACTGGGCATGTGTGTTGGCTCCACTATATTCTATTGTGTGCTATGAACTATATAATACAATCCATCTTTTCAGGAATGATTTTTTACTTTCTCCTTCTGCTTTAGTTTCAGCAATAGCAATATAGAGAATTACAATGCTTTTTCAGTGAACTTCCTTTGGATGCAAGATATATAGACTCACTTACTTGGAAAAAAACAAACCCAGAGCAGAAACAGCAGCTGCCCCAGAACTGAAGGAAGATCCTGGTGACTGCACAGCAGGAAAGTCATGGAGTCCTACTCTAGTGCCCTTGTATTTATCTGACTTGGCTATTGTCTACTCTTCTATTTCCCCCCTCCCTGCGCACCTGCTGTTGCCTCTGTGACCTGACCCAGCTTTTGCTCTCTTAGAACTTGAGCTAGCATTGTGGCCTCTCCAACTTCTATCTCAAAACATTTCAAGGTCAGCTGTCAACACTGTCTTATTCTTTAGGAATTTCCTGGATCAAGTTCACTAGAAAGAGATAATTTGCTGACCTCAGAGTGAATTGTCTGTGTTTGAATTACATCCTTTCTTGTTCTTTTAGTGACCACTCTTGTATAAAGAGAAGTTCAGCTCTTAATAATTAAAACTGGAAGGGAAAGGCATTCAGGATTGGCACAGCTGTGTACTTGTCAGCATAGACTAACGTAGATATTGACCTTCAAAAGCTGGTAGTGTGGGTCAATCAAAATAAGAAAAACAAAAGGTAAAATGTAAAGTTATCTAAGATGTGATACTATGTTTTAAACATACACATTCAAATATATCCACAGATTCATTTAAAAATCAATATATCAAGTTAACATCATTGTTAAGTAATCTAGCAAACTAAGATTTATAGATTAATGTTCTGTTTTCATTAATTATTTTTGCAACTATTTATCTTTAGCATCCAGCTACATGCTATGTCAGGCCCTCCAAGAATTGAGACTGAGTCTTTCAAGTTTCAAGCAATTAGGCATTCAAATGAATGTCATGATAACATGGAAAATTTAGCCTTGTGTTTTCTTGGATTCTTTTTGAAAAGAAGGATGCTCAGAAATTATTCTTCATTCAATAGGCTTGGAAATACATCTGTTTCTAACTGCATGTGGTATCTACTCAAATCTGTATTGGAAAAATCACACTGTAAATGCTCTGCAGACTTTTCCCCCCCACTCATTTTCAGTCTCACAGTCTCTCACTTCTTAATCAATTCCTATTTTCTCAACACAGACTGCATTGTCACCAAGCTATCAAATAATATTTTTTTAGAACTGAAAAAGAAAAGAAAAAAAAAATCCCAGCCAAACAAACAAATAAGAGTGAAGCTTCAGGAACCTTTTGAACCTGTGTCATTATTTTCTCTGCATGTGATGAGTTGAATTCAGATAGGTACAGTACCTGATATCCTGATTACAATTTTTTTTTTAATTCAAGATTTTAGAAAAATCTCTAAAATGAATTTCCTTTCCCTTTTCTTCAGGCAAGCCTGCAAATACCCAATCCAATTATGAGAGAAATTTAATTTCCCTTTTGGTCTATGGCGCAGCACAACAATTATCTGTGGATATGGAAAGAAAATTCATCAAGTAGGATTCTCTTGGTTCACATGGGATCAAGTCCCCATGAAATGATGCCACGGCTGGTGTCATCTGCTGACATTCTCGCATGAGTCAGTGCCTCTGGACAACAATCTTGGGGAATCTGTTTTTCCAATACAAGTCAGACTTTGTCTCTTCTCTAGTAACTGAAAGGATCCAGAATTCCCACCTTTTAAAGCTGGCTGCCTCCCGTTACACCCTGCACCCAGAAGCAATGCAGAGTCTTTCCGGTGTTTCTCTGAATGTGATTCAGTGACATTGTAGAGATGAGGCAGCCGGGTGATTGACAGATTTCTCACTAGTCCCAGGGCCGCCTTTGCATCTGTTAATACAGCCTCTGTGTTCATATGCACGATTAGGCTAAGAATTCCAGGGTCAACCACCCACAGATTGTATAAAAAATAATCAGTCTTATTTGACTGTCTTAACATTTTGGCTACTTTAGTTGTTAAGGCAACCGGATCCGATGAAGTACTCACCCATCAATTTGATGTTCAGCAATTGTCTGTCATGGTTCTGAAGTTGATGGGGGGAAAAAATAATAAAAATCAACTGTCAAAACAGTCAATCCCAAACAGTCAAGCCAATCATGAATTTCTCCCCACACCAGCGAGCACTGCTTCTCCTTTCCCTTCCCCCTCCTCCTCCTCTTCTCCTGATAGCTTCCCTCCCACAGTGTCTTTCCCCCATGATGTTGATGAATAGCAGAGAAGGGAGACAGTGTAGTTTCACGAACTGCGACATTTTCCAAAAAGCTTTCCCTTTCCCTTGTCTTGATGTTAGATGATTATTTTTATTTTTTTTGCTATTAAGTAAAAAATCAATCTGTGAAATGTATGGAGAATGTTAATCTTAACAGAAAATTTAGGCAGAAATGTCCTTTGCTTTATCTCTCATGATGAATTCCCCTTTCCAGGGAGCACAGCTCTGAAGCCAGAGACAGGCAGCTGGCTCGCACCATCCTCTCCTGTGACTGAGCCACTCCAACCTCCTTGGAACACAAGAGCTCCAAGTCTGGCCCTGGGTGGGTGGCTGGCTTTCCAAGTTGGGAAATGCATTAGTAATTACTTTTTACTGCTGTCTCCATTTTAATTTCCAGATTTCCCCATCCCCAGCCCCCATCTCCAGCCTGTGTTTCTCCTCCCAGCTTCCCACCTGACTGTGACTGCTAATTCAAAGCTGGCCCCCTTCCTCCAGAAACATTTGACCTTGTGCTAAGAACTTGGCATCAATCTCTCTCCTCCTCCTTCCCCATACTAGGATAATTAGCATCAGCAGGCAGCACTGCCAGACTGCTGCCTGGGTCCTCTGGGCTCTGCCTGGTACAACAGTGCCCCTCCTTTTTTTGGCAAAAGGATACTTGCCACTAGTTGCCAGTTGCCAGGAGACCTTGTCCAAGATTTTACTTCAAGACGATGTTACCAGGGATGTGGCCTAAGCCAATGAGCTCATTTAATAAAGAAATCTACAAGGGCAGAAATGTAGAATTGAAACCTCCTTAGTTCATATGTCCCTGTGTTGAATTTGAAAGAATTCTATTGCTTTTTCTTATCAAGAAAGGTTATTCTGTGTCATTCATAATCTGGAAAGGGTTATAAGGAAATTAAGAATTGTGTAACCTGCTTAAGAGAACAAACTTTGCAATCACTTAAGAAATGCCCATTTCTTCCTTCTGTTGATAAGTTGATTACATACTACTTTTATCTCCTCTTTAATTAAGTTCCCAAGGACAAATACTGGGTCACATTTCATAACTGAAATACCAGCATATATGTACTTAAAAATAATGCTATTTAAATTCTTTAAAAATAGTCCATAATTCCATATTTTTTACTAATTTAGTCCCACCTTCCCTTGTTACACTGAAAGAGTGATGTTTCATGGTACATGTTGGTGAATGTATGTTTTTTTGGGTTTTAGAGCTATCTTTGCAAAATGCCTTTGATCATAGGGATTTATATGGAACTAGAAATTGGATGATAGAGATGGCGATAGAGATTACAAACAGAGACATTGTCTCTACTTATTTATGATACACATTCTATTCAACCCAGACTATGAAGTACAAAATACATAATACAAAATTGTGGATAAGCCATGTTATCACTCTATTTGGGGGAGAGAAGTAGCAACTGTATGAGTCCCAGTGATGAGGTCTTTATATATTAGGAGATGCACATCCAAGGATTGGGTTTTTCCCTATTGTTTCCACGTCTCAGAGAAATGAAAATTAGGACTATTTTTCTAACGCTGACGTTTTCCCTGGCCACTTCGTACCACACATCCCCCATCCTTAACTAAGCACAGGGTTTCCATAATAAAGAATACTACATGTGGCCAAAAAGAGTGGATGTGGGAGCAAGAGCATGTGCTCTGGAGTTAAATTTATTATCTGCCCTGGCTTTAGCTGTGGGATTGTCAAAGTGTAATTGTTAACAAGGTAAAAACTTGACTCTCACATAAATATACAAAGAATAAAGATTAAAATGCACTTAATCTATTAATGAGGAAGCAATAGTGTTGTAAAGCTGGTTCAAGAATTGGAGAAATAAACTTTATATCAGATAGATAGATAGATAGATAGATAGATAGATAGACAAACACATACCTTTGGAACATATATTTTCTGCTAGAATGAAATCACTTTTATTAGACAAAAACTACAACTTATCCTAGAGCTTCACAGAGTCTGGCACTAATCAACAGTAAATATAAGTCAAACAAAGATACATTCCCTTCAAACATTTATAATCTGTGGGCCCCAATTACATAAAACTCTAATATGAAGGCCATGCAAGCATCCGTTCCCTTATTTTCAGGTTCGGGATAATTTTTCTTAACAAGAATTAAGGCAAATTACCTCATCTCTCTGAACCTCAATGCCTTAATTTGAAAAAAAAGAAATGGGAATAACAATATCTATTGTACAGGATTGCTGCAATATTTAAATCAAATTATATATATCTAAATCACTTCCCATAGTACCTTAAATAATAATTCCCTTCTCTCTATATATTTCTTTCATGCCATATTATCTGACATTTTGCCAATCAGATCTCTTTCAATTGGCACTTCCATATATTACCAAAATAATGATAATTGATAGTTATGAGGATGACCCTGAGATTTATCATAGCCTTCCGTGTCATTATAGATAAAATTATGTGTTCAGCATAGTATTAAAGTGTAATTTTTCATGTTCTACTTTTTAAAAAGTGTACTATCTGCCCTGGCCCAGTAGCTCAGTTTGGTTAGAGCATCATCCCCATACATCAAGGTTGTGGGTTTGACTCCTGGTTAGGGTACATACAAGAAGCAACCAATGATTGCATAAATAAGTAGAACAACTAATCTCTCTCTACCTATCTCTATCTCTGACTCTATCTCTATCTCTATCTCTATCTCTATATCTCTATCTCTATCTCTGTCATCTCTATCTCTATCATCCCTCACTCTGTCTTTAACAAAAATTCAGTTAACAAAAACCATATTTTACAGATTATTAAGCATCAAAGAAAATTTGAGAATGTATTTTTTATTTAAAGTTTTTATTGTTTAAAGTATTACATGTCTCATTTTTCACCAATTGACCTCTCCCAAGTCACTCCCACCTCTCCCTTCCCCGCCCCCTCCCCAGCCCAGTCCACACCAGTCTGTGTCCATTGGTTATGCTCATTTGCCTGAATACAAGTCCTTTGGTTGATCTCTTATCTCCTCACCCCCTGCCTTCCCTCATAGTTTGGGAAGTTTTGTTTTGTTTTACCTGGAAGACCAATTTGAATCCACGAGTGCTGGTGTGAAGAGTAAAATTTGAACAAATGCCCTCTTCTCATCACCACTCTCTCCTTTTTTTTCACCCGCCCCCACCCCTAAAGGTAATTATCTAGAAGTTGATTATCTAGAAGTTGATCCATATCCTTATGGCAATGTTATGCACCCATAACAATATATAGCATTATTTGGTGAGATTTTAGACTTTTTCAAGAATTATCATATGCTATATGTAATTTTTTAGCATCTTGTTTTTTCACCCAACATTGGATTTTTAAAAATTTTATCTGTGTCGCTGAAACCGGTTTGGCTCAGTGACAGAGCATCAGTCTGCGGACTGAAGGGTCCCAGGTTCTATTCTGGTCGGGGGCATGTACATTGGTTGCGAGCA
Organism: Pipistrellus kuhlii; assembly: GCF_014108245.1. NCBI lineage: Eukaryota > Metazoa > Chordata > Mammalia > Chiroptera > Vespertilionidae > Pipistrellus > Pipistrellus kuhlii. The sequence goes on from NW_023425515.1 coordinate 64,543,044, forward strand.
CATCCCCGGTGGGTGGTGTGCAAGAGGCAGCTGGTCGATGTTTCTCTCTTATCGATGTTTCTAGCTCTCTATCTCTCTCCCTTCCTCTCTGTAAAAAAACAATAAAATATATATTTTTAAAAAATTTTTATCTGTGTCAATATATCTAGATCTACTTCACTTCATATTCCAAAATATAATTATCCTATAGTGTATAGAACCATTTTTTTAAGAGTTATTATCTCCATTTTTTGCTAGAACAACTCTGCAATAACTCTATTTGTGTATAGAAAGAATTTATTGGGTTTTAGGGAATGTGCACCTTTTACTTTAGTAGATATTGCCAAACTGGTTTCCTTTTCAATAATGTGCCTGTTCATAATCTGTTCCCATTTTCTTTTTGGGTTGTTTCTTTTACATATCAGTGTGTGTGTGTGTGTGTGTGTGTGTGTGTGTGTGTAACCTTTTGATGATTATATGCTCTAAAATATTTTTCTTCTAGTATTTTGTATTTTTAGTTTCTGTGATACCCATTTTTTTTAACTTGAACATAGTCAACTTCCCTCTCTTGAGAGGTAGTATAGAGCAATGGTTCTAATCCAGCATGCCTAGGATCAACTCACATCTCTACTACTTACTGTACAGGTTAGGGAAGAGAAGTCTGTAGTCTCCCCAGATCTATCTTTTATGAAGGTCATCACAGTATCTGCCTCACAAGGTTTTTATAAGGATTACATGAGATAGTAGGTGTAATATACTTAGGATGTTGTGTAGCACATTGAATAAATAAAAATATTAACTTTATTGTTTTTATTTTATCATTTGTGCTTTTTACATCTCATTTAAGATATATTTATCTGCCTTCATATAAAAATATCTTACATTTTCTATTAAAAGTTTTAAAATGTTGCTTCTATATTGATCCATCTCAAATTTATTTCTAAGTGCAGTATGGATATAAAGTCTTTTTTTCCCCCTCACATGGATAGGCATTTTTTAGCAGTACTTATTGATAATTTATCTTTTCCTCATAATGCTAACTCTGTCATGAATATCTCAAATATTTATAGTTTGACAATAGGTTCTTGACTTGTTCCAGTATTCTATTTGTCAAACTATGATGCTTTAATTACTATCATCTTATAAAATACTTACAAATGCGGTAGTATGGGTCTTCCCTCATTCTTCTTAAAAATTGCCTTAATTATCCCTTGCCTTTTAATCTTCCACATGAATTTTAGAATTAGGTGTCAAGTTCCATGAAAAAAATCCACTAGCTCATTTGGTTTTGGGGAAGTTTCAGTTACAAGGCTAAATTTCATCCCAAGAAAGTTCATTTGTACTACTTGTTAGGCAGTATGTTATTTGAAAAGATTTGGAGTAGAATCACATACACTCCTCTTAATAAGTTCATTCATAACTCTTGTCTTCAGTTTCCTCATCTGTAGAAGATGCTGGACCATGATCATCCAATAGCATACCTTGGACAATACTACTCAAAAAGTAATACCTAGAGGAGCTCCATCAGCATTATTGGGGTGTTTATTAGAATTGCAAATTAGAATCAGAATTTCTGAGGATGAAGCACTGGAATCTGTTTAACAAGCTCTCCAGGTGATTCATATACATGATGGGACAGTTAATTCCATGTGTCAACTTGGCTAGACCATGGTATCCAGATATTTGGCCATATAATATTCTAGATCTTTCTGTAAATAAATTTTTTAGATGAGATTAATATTCATACCAGTAAGATCTTGAGTAAAGCAAATTACCTTGCATAATGTGGGTGGGACTCATTCAATCAGTTGAAGGCCTTAACAGAAAAAAGACTGACCTTCCCCCCAGAGAGAATTCTGTCAACATACCATCTTTGGACTCAAACTGCAATTCTTCTATGGGTTTCCAATCTGCCAGTCCACCCTGCAGATTTTGGACTTGACAAGCCTTCATAATCACATAAGCAAATACCTTAAAATAAATATCTCTATATAGATAGATGACAGATGATGATAGATAGATAGATAGATAGATAGATAGATAGATAGATAGATGATAGGTAGATAATATTTTTTTCTTACTGGTTCTGTTTCTCTGGAACAGAGACTAATACAACGAGGTAAAGTTTGAGAAGCCCACTGTCAATGCACCTGCCATAATCCATCCTTATGTATAACTTGTCCAGATCCAGCCATTTGTGAAAGAGCTATGTCTAGAATCTAGGTCACAGGGGGACCAGTGTAATGTGTTTTCTGCTATGCTTGTTAAGGAAAACACATTGTAAAGAAAATAAACTATTTGAGTTGAGTGGATGAGTAAGGAGAGCAAAAATTTTATGTTCACAATGAATTAATTTAAGAGGTTTATTCAAATAAGGAGCTCACCTGATGAATCATATATAAATTTCTATATGCTTGACAGAAAAGCATTAGCAGAGAATCACAGATTAGGGCTCAATACCTATTTTAAGTTGAATCATAAATGAAAATAAAGTATCTCTAATAAAAATGTAAGACAATATAAGCTCCTTTTAGCCAAATGTTTTATTTCTCTATATAATTTAAGAAGATATGTTTGTGTTTAGGTATAAACATAAGCTCTGTATACTCATTCAGTGGACCTTAGAAAGCATTTACTGAGAGAAATTAACCACTCAGGCCCCAGGAATGTAAGAGACCTCATATCCCAATAAGGGAGGAGTAAACAGATAGTAAAGCTCTAGACTTCGTTTACTCCTTATAATATATCTGGGATGTGGGGAGAACAGTTAGCACAAAAGGGTCCAGTTTTAGATTGTAGGAAAACTTTCATAGGGTAAGCATTTTGAGACAGTGGAATACATTGTGCGTGACCTGGATCTAAATTACAACTCAACAAGCCAATGACCATTGTGATTCCCACTCGGTCTAATGAATGCTTTGCTTCTGAAGGTGCTATCAGAGATGTTGCTGACATGTACTCAATAATGGATCAGGTCTTAGCAAGTAACCAAAGGATTTAGAGAAAGGGAAATAAAAAAGAGCATCTTCCCGATCGGCAGATCTGTTTCTCACTGTGTGCAGCACAAAACACACAAAACCGTGACTACTTATAACACCTGGGAGAGTTTGCAGAGAGCGAAAGCTAATCCTCTCATGTGGAATATAAGCTTGGACACACAGACATTTATCACACTTTATCTTGACTGAAAAGTCTTTGGTGTTTTCAAATGGCTCTGGGATGTCTGAGTCTGACCCAGGGCCTCGTTAGAAATTTAGCATCTCCTCCTGTACTACTGGCTTGGCAAGGGGGGGGGCGGGGCGCGAGGAGAGGAGCCTGCATTGAGCCAGCCAGGGAGGCACCCAGAACACGGCATGAATATTTATAAGTGAAAATGTATTAAGAGAGCTTAAAGAACCTTTATCCCTAACCCTCCAAGAGACGAAAAAAATGTCCAAGGGAGACAGCTGACTAGAATTTTATAAGCTACTGATATTTTAAAATCTATTATTTTTAAATGGCACTTTTCCTCCCAGCATCTGAATGGGGAATTTCCAATACACATTGCCCATTCCCTGCCTTTATCAGATGTCCTTTGAGGGACCCTGTTGGGGAACTTTCTTTTGAGTTTATCAGACCTGACTCTCCAAAGAGAAGCCAGGGAAGCTGGTGTGTTTCAGAAATGCATGTGCTGTCATTAAAGGAGCCCTCCATTCTCCCACAGTGCTTCCCATAAAAGCATTTAGTCCTTCTACAAAAATGTAGTTCAGCCTTTATTCTGCAAAGCCAATTTGTTTATGCTTCCAAGTTCAATCACAATCTATTTGTAAAACCTATTTAGGATCAGAGTCACATAGCCAGAAATGATCATGCTCTAATTTCCTTATTAGAGAGATTCTTGTTGCAGCTGGCAGCTTGATTTGACTACTTCCAGGGTCTGGAGCGGCATGTTCTTAACGTCGTTTCCTCATTTTGTCTTCATTCCTTCCTCTACCCAACCCCACCCCCACCATGCACATAGTGAGTCAGAGAGGAACAATTTTCAACATTGCTTAGACAGAGGTGAAATGAGAGATTGGCACCTTTTTACTTGTCAAGAAATGAATAAAATTGGGCTATTCATACTATCTGCAGGAGAGAAAGGAGGGAAATGTTCACAAAACACACTGTGATGGGGAAAAATTGCTTGAAGATTCAGGTAAAAGGTCAATTATTTCAAAGGACTTGGGGAGTTTATGTGTTCTGGATAATTGAATCAGAATTAAAGCAGAAAACCAATGCAGCATTTGAGAAAACTTACTTCATCTCCTTTTCCTGTAACATTTTCCTTTATAAAAATAGGTGAGCCAATCTTTCTGACAAGTCTTTTAAGGTAATTGGACAGTTCCCTAACAATGCAAGGTTTTCGAGTGTCTCTGCATTGCTTGGTGAAATCTTCTTCATCTGATTCAAATGCGATTTTGTAAGCTGTCCCCAAAGTCTCACTTCTTTTTTTTTATTTAATGTGGTCATTTGTTATATATATATTATAGATTTCACTGGTCTAAGCAGAAGATGCAATGAAAACTGCAAAGATGCTCTCATTTTGCTTGTAATGGTGGTTAAAGTAATGTCACATCATAAGGTTCTCTTTGTAACAGATCATGAATTGCCCAGAGATCTTTCCTACTATATCACTCAAATTAAACTACACTGAGAAGCTGCATGATTTACTAATAAATGGGTGTCAAATAAATATGTAACATTTGTCACTCAACACTTAGTTTCTTTTTCAAAATAGCCGGGGGTACAGAGAAGCAGGCCAAATGACATGCTCTATATCTCAACAATGGAGCTTTACTTTGATTTGAATTAGGCAATTTGACCCTTCCCTGAGGTCATATAATAGTTTCCATGAACATCCAAATAATATAACCTTTTCACTTATGCTTTCAAACCTTTCTTGGACTCCTGAATTTTTTACTCACCCTTTCTCTTTTTCTTTCATTCACTATGGAAATACCACTTCCTCCAAAAATTCCTTTAAGACACATTGTTAATTGTCCAGTCAATATTCATCTATTCTACCCTTTTTTTTCTTACCAACTGAAACTTGAATTTATTTAAAATAACATTCCAGACTTCCACCATTCAGGAATGACCTGATGACCCAGTTCTGGCCAAAGAGACAAAAAAAATTAATTCTCTAGTTGCAACTTACAATGGCTTTTTTTATTTATTTATTTATTTTTTAGAGATAATTTCAGCTGGTGTGTTCTTGAGTCCTTAAAACGTAGTCTTGCCTGAATTTTGGACTCAATGTCTGGAAGTTCAGCAGCCATTTTATAAGGTTAAGGACTGGACATTAAGAATGATAAAATAATAACATTAAAGAAATCTGGAACTTCAGGTCAAGATGGCAGCATAGGTAAATGCAGTACTCAAATCCTCCCACAACCACATCAAGATTACAACTAAACTATAGAACAACTATCATTCAGAACCACTTTAAATCTAACTGAATGAAATCCTACAACTAGGGATTTAAAGAAGATGCCACATCTTAACTATAGGAGGGGCAGAAACACAGAATAAACTGGTAACATACCCACATGTGATGGTTTAAAATTGGAAGGGATATCTTGGCTGTGAGGTCTCAGTCCCACTAGCCCTTCAAGACCTGGATTCCAGTGCTTGGATGAGTAGTTCCCATCACTTCTGTAAAAACTAGTGGGGACTGAGGCTGCGGGAAGTAGGGGCTGCTGGAGTCCCAGATAGTTCCTCTTAAAGGGCCCATGCACAGACTAACTCGGACTCACTCCCTCTGAGCTCCAGCACTGGGGCAACAGCTTGAAAGGAACCAGGGACATAAGGGGAGCAACTAAATTGTCTGGTTTCAGGACAAAAACTGAGGGATGGGGGTTGGGGAGGGTTGGGAATGAGGGAGGAAGCTCTCTGCCAGACAAAAGTGCTGGCAGAAGCCACTGCTCCTTTTCTGAGATCCCCTGCACAGATGGGCACCATAGCTGAGTCTCATCAACCTTGTTCATACTATTTGTCCTGCCCTATTGATTTCCTGAAACCCCACTCCCACTCCAATTTGTAGGCCCATCCAAACTGTTTCCCATTGCTTTTCCATAGAACTGGCCTCTCTTGCCTCTTGCTTTCGACTTTCTAAAATCTTCCAAACAAGCAGCATCTGCCATCTGCATTCAGGACCTCTTTCTAAGTGGCACCAGACCTAGCACTAGTGGCAACTGGCCTTGGTTTGCAAGATGGTCTCTCCTGGGCACTTCCAAACCTAGCACAGGTAACAGCCATCTGCAGATCTTTCTGTAACTCTTGCTGGGTGGTTGTAGGTAGGATTCAGGTTGTGGCTAATGTTGCACTTCCCTGGAGGCTCCAGAGTCAGTGCACCTAGTAGACAGTTTCAGAGCATACTTTATTACAACCTTACTAACTCCATGAGCAACACTATCAAGGGGTGTACTGGGTGAGCACCAAAGCAAATCCTGCTCTATTAGGATTAGCTCCTGCACAGCAGCTTCTCCACTATATTTGCAGCCAACCCTTGCAGCTGATAGGCCTGGGGGAGGGGTGATCAATCCCTCCCAGTGACACCAACCACGATCAATCAAGCCTAAACTACAAGAATGTACACATAGCCTACACAGTGGCATACCTGAAGTGTCCAGCTTAGGTGACTTGACAGTCTGCATTACTGGGCCCTATAGGACACCTACTACACAAGGCCACTCTACCAAGTCCAGGAGACTTGGCAGCTCTACCTAATACATTGAAACATTGGAAAGCAGCCAAAATATGGAGACAATGAACACTTCCCAAATAAAAGAACAAGAGAAATTTCTTGAGAAAAAAACAACAAATACACAAAATGAAATAGAAACAAGTAAACCACTAGATACAGAGTTCAAAACAATAGTTATAAGGATGCTCAAGAAACTTAGTGAGAACTTCAACAGCAAAAAAAAACAACAACAAAAAAAAAACCCACAACACATATAAACCATTAAAAGAACCAGAACAAAGTGAAATAGAGAATAATTTATAGACAAACAACAGTAGAGTAGATGAAACTGAGAATCAAATTAGCAATTTGGAATATAAGGAAGCAAAAAACATCCAAAAAAGAAAATAGCGTAAGGAGCCTCTGGAACAACTTCAAGCATACCAATATTTTCATCATGGTGGTGCTGGAAGGAGAAGAGAGAGAGAAAGGAATTGAAAACTTATTTGAAAAAAATAATGACCGAAAACTTCCCTTACTTGTTGAAGAAGACAGACATACAAGTTCAGAAGCACAGAGAGTCCCAAACAAGATGAACCGAAAGAGGTCCATACCAAGACACATAATAATTAAAATGCAAAAGGTTAAAGACAAAGAGAAAATCTTAAAAGCAACAAGAGAAAAGCAATTAGTTGCCTGCAAGAGAGCTCCCATAAGACTGTCAGCTGATTTCTCAACAGAAACTTTGCAGGCCAGATGGGGGTGGCAAGAAATATTCAAAGTGATGAAAAGCAATGACCTACAATCAAGATTACTCTACCCAACAAAGCTATCATTTAGAATTGAAGGTCAGATAAAGAGCTTCACAGACAAAATAAATAAACAAACAAACAAACAAATAAATTAAAGGAGTTCATCACCACTAAACCAGTATTACATGAAATGATAAAGGTCTTTTTAAAGAAGATGAATAAAAGTTAAAAAATGTGGACAATAAAGTGACAATAAATACATATCTATCAACAATTGAATCTAAAAAAAACGAATAACCAGAACAGAAACAGACTCATAGATACAGAGAACATTTTTATGGTTGCCAGATGGGAAGGAGGTGGAGTGTTAAATGAAGAAGGTAAAGGGATTAAGAAATACAAATTGGATGTTACATAATAGTCATGAGAGTAAAGTACAGTTTAGGGAATATAGTAAATAATATACTAATAACTATATATGGGGTCAGATGAACACAAAATTTAATGGGATAATCGTGTAGTAAGATATATAATATCTAATTCCTGAGGTGTACACCTGAAACTAATATAATAATGTAGGTAAACTGTAATTGAAGAAAAAAATATGTGATTTCCATAAATAAATAATAAGAAATTTGCACCCTTGATGTCATTGTTGATTCATGCTCATCTTAGACTGTCTAATTCTGATTTGCAATGCCATGAAGCTAGTAAAGTCCTTTCTGTCTAAGCTACCTTTTGTATGTTTTGTAGCTAGAACTAACTCTAAACAATATACCCTTCTCTACTATTTGAGAGTCCTACAGTAAATTTGCCTGGGACCTTCCCTGTCCAAATATACAACTCAAATAGTTTCTATTTCTTTCACCACTCTGCAACCTCCCCTTACAATAATGCTTGTGGGACATTTCAGAGAAAATGACAATCCACATTAATAAAATTCCTAGATATTATCAATCTTTAACCATTTTTAACCAGTTAAAATATTTTTATTTTCTAAATCTAGGAACTCTACCATTTGAGGGGGAAAGTATCTAAAATGTTTTATGTGCTTTCCAAATATCTGGAACATTTAAAAAAAATTTTTTTTTAGTTTGTAAAATATTTTCTTCATGTTTCTGCCATTACTTCACCCTGCTTTTCATACTATGTTCTTTGTTGATGTTTATTTATGTGTTTCTTGTGTATTAAATGGTTCCAGTCTGCTAAGTTTATATGCTAGTTTGTGTGCGCACGCGCGCACACACATACACACACACAATTTTCCTTCCTGTCAACTTGTACTTCTTTATTATTGGAATGCCTGCCTATAGGATCTTGACCTGCCTATCCAATAGACACTTTCAAATCTGTTTTCACTGTGATTATATTTTGCCTAAAGTAAAAATAAATAACTCTAAATAATTATTTCAAGAACTAATCTATCAGTAAAAAATTATGGACTTTGTGATAATTATTTTGACCACTAGGATAAATGTTTCTGGCCTCCTGGTATTTTTTTATGTTTGGTTACAATATCTGTATGACCTCAGTAAGAGAGGTGCTGCTATGTAATATTATTTCTTTAAATATTTACTCACTGTCTTTGTGTGTATGCATGCATGTTGGTATTAATTTTCTATATATTCTTGAGACAAAAGCAAGGACTGGCAGCATGGATGTAGCCAGGGAACTTGTTAGAAATATATAATCAAAAACCCCTCCTCAAACCCATTGAATCAAAATCTATATTTTAACGAGCCTCCAAGGTTATTCCTATGCACATTGAAGTTTGAGAAGCATTGATCTAGCACAGTGGTTTTCACACTTTAGTGTGCATCCAAATCATCTGGGAGGTTTATTAAAATATAGATTTCTGAGCTCCAATTCCAGAATTTTAGATTTAGTAGGTCTGAGAATTTGCATTTCTAACAATTCTCTGATTCTACCAATACTGTTATTCATCGGACCACATTCTGACAACCACTGGTCTAAAGAAAACTGGATAGCAGAATTGGCAAACATTTAGTGGCTTAATAACCACAAGTCTGAATTTCAGCTTTTATTCTTCAAGTCACTAACTGTGTGACCTTGGGACGGTTTTTCTGTGCTCTTTGCCTTTTTCTCATGAGTAGAAAATGATTTGAGGATCAGCTCCAGCATAGCACTTGTGTTCTCGGCATCTGCTTTCATGTCTGTCTCCTCTCTGCACTGTCAGCTCCTTGAAATCAAAAACCATATTTTAATTATGGTTTTATCCCCAATGAGACCATAGAAGTTTTTTGGTTGAGTGAGTGAGTAAATGAGCAAAGAAAGAAATGTATCCAAGATGTGAGATACAGTTTGTGAAAAGTATTTTTCAAATGAAAGGTATTTTTATTATTGTTATATATGATACCTCCTTCTTGAAAATTGCTGATTAAGCCACCACATTGTTAAGGACCACATTTATATGGTGATAATATTGGACTAGATGCACAAAATAATAATAATTGATGAAGAAGACATATATAAGATATTGAACCCAATAAGCATGAAAACCATCAGACACCAGGAGGCATGACTGGATATGTCTAGAGAGATGATAATTGGTATAACTAAATCAGACTCAAAGCCAGCCAAAGATTCTCACAAACTGGCAGCCAACTTCTACTATCAGGGTGGTACTACTGCTTGAGTGAGTCTGAGAAAAAGACTGCAGTTTCAAGTTTAGCAATTTAGCTTTCTTTTTTGTAGGGATTGCAAGAGTGAGCACACCTTTGTCTGCATCCTTGCTTTAATTTGTGCCCCATCCCTCTAGGTTTCTTGTATGACCTTAAGGTGAAATTCAAAGCTCCAAGCCAGGCATACGCCCTAACTCCTATTCCACTGATTTTGTTACATCCAAGGGACTCAACCAGCTTAGAATCTTTCTGTTGCCAGTGGACTAGATGCACAGGGTGTGACCTTCTTATTATCTTTGAAAGTGTCAAAGTTCCCCTGTGGACCACAGCCTTACCGAGTCTGACCACAGTAAAAGCAAGAAACAAGTGTTTTTGCCCATGCTAGGAGAATAAGGACTGTGGAAAGGAAAATTAAATCAACAGCTCTATATGTAAGAAGATGAGCAGCCAATGCAATCAGGTACTAGATTATCATTTTATTAAGAGGGAGTAGATGCCCTTGGTATATAAGAATTGAAATTTATTTCCTCAAGAAGTTTTCATTTTCCTCTTCCACGTAAATCTTTCATCTACTTGCTTGCCTAGATAAAAAAAAAAAAAAAAAAAAAAAAAAAAAAAAAAGATAAAATGCCCCATATGACTGGGCTACTCTGTGGTGGGTTTAATTAATATTTGAGAAGTATTATGAATTTCTTTGAACAAAGATGTTAGCTGCCAGCGTCTTACAGCAAATTTTTTCTGGTGGTTTTAAGATTTTAAATTGAAATAAAAATCCAACTGGATCTGGAACACTACTGATGGGTGAGTTTTTATTTAATAAATTAAAAATAAATAGAAAATAGAACATTAGAATCATCTAAGTACATGGTTGTCTCTGTGTGCCACTAGTAAGCTATTACATCTGAAGGAAAAAAAGAAGAAAAAAAACAAAACAATAAAAAAACAGAGCTCAAGAAAGCAGGTATCAGCTTCCTACCAGCCAATAATTGCAGTGCCAATGTGGGTTCCTGAGAAATATGCTGATAAAATGACCAGGAATCAGTACCTGCAGTTTTAGGCAATTTATGTGAGAAAATCGAATATAGCTACTATTTTCATCTACTTTTGAGACCAGCAAAGAATAGAACATTTAAGCAGAGCTGAATGTGGGTATAGCAGACATATACATCTATGTAGTGCATATGCTAATTAACATAAACTTTTGATAGGCTTCAAATTATTGTAAATAATTTGTAATTTTCCTCCTCTCTGATGACACTGAAATGTCACAGTCTCTAAGCCCTACCACTTCTCCAAGGGCTGCTCAGGCACTTCCTCAAAACTTTCTTTTTCTAGCTCAAACAGAATTCTAACAAGTTTGCTTAGCTGGTTTCTAAACCCATAGCATATTAGAGGCAAGAAATTTATTAAGGGAGCAGGGCTACTTTAGATGGATGCCCTGATATCACAAAAAAATGTGTATGTATGTATGTATATGTGTGTATATATATATATATATATATATATATATATATATATATGCCATATATTTTATTCAGCAGTTAATTTAGTCAGAATGCTCTCCATATGCAATGTCAGCCCAAGCTGAGCAAGAAGTCGATGAGCTATCCAGTCAATCATTTAGCAAATAGTTAACTCCTTGTCACCTGCTTGTGTCCTGTGTGAGCACTGTTTTGTCATTACAGTGAAATTCCTATCTTTTTTAACCTTGCCCCATTAGTAAACCTATTGTGCAGGACACATCCTACCATGTCATAGTATAGGTGGTACATGGTCTGAACGCTCAAGAGCATTGAGAGCAATTGCTAGGAAGCCACTTCTTAGGCATCCACTGAGTGTGGTTCTGAGTCCTGGTGCAGACACTCCAGCTTGACCAGTTATTCCTTCTTCCTGAGTCTCAGTGTTCTCACCTGAAAAAATGTGAATTATAACAGGCCCTAACTCAAACGGTTGATAAGAGGATCCCATTAGTAGCACAAGGAAAGTGCTTAGAAAATTTACAAATATTGATATAGGAAATTTTTAACACTAAAAGAGACTGTGGCAATCTACTTATCCTAACACTTCATTTTTTTTAATGACGAAAATAGGTTCCAGTTAAACATTGCAGAACAGGAAATTTGATGAAATAAAAGAAAAACAATTGCATACCTAGTCAACACCAGACTAGGAACATCATATCTGTTATCATTTTTTATCCTCAAAAATCCTATGAGATGTTGTTATCTCTGCTTTATGAAAGAAGAAACATTAGTGGTTCAATAAGTGGTCAAAGGCCACACAGGCAATGTGTGTTAGAACTGGGAAGCAAACCCAGGTTTACTTGACACCAAAGTCTATTTCTTCTTCCTACTCTGTCTCAATGTAGAAGGCAGTACTCCCATATTTTTATGTAACCTATTTGATATTGGATATAAAATGCCTACAATGAATCAGAACAGTCCTAAGCTATTATTGCAAGGGAGAGGTTGAATTATATCATGATGAGACAGGACAATAAGAAGCTAAGGAGTCTCTTTGATTAGTGGAATAAGGGAAACTGAGACAATATAATTAAATAAGGCCAAACAATCAGCAATTTACAGCCAGCTAATGAATCACAAGGTTTTATCTTCCCTAACCAAGGACACTTAAGAGCAAATGGTTTACCTATTTTAGACTGCCCCAGACAGAAGGCTTTCCTATGAAATGAAAATGAAAATAACCAGAAAATAACTCCTGACTCTCTACACACACATTTTGATGACTGAGCATATTGAAGTGCACACCTGAAAAGCTAATGAATATTCGGCTAAGACCCTCCCCTGGGAGCTTCCCTAGGATTCCAGCACACCAAAGAGAGAGAAAAAGCCTCAAGACAAAGGAGCCATGGTGCACTTGCTAGATCATGCCTATGCCTTGTATCTTTGCTGTTTTTTTTCCTAAACTCTAAGTTTCCATGAGACCTGCAACTAGGGTAGAAATGGGCAGAGGCAGCTCTACCTGAGCTAACCCCCTGGACCTGTCTCCAAGGTCCCCTTTTCTCTGAATTTTCCTCTCCTGTTGCTTCTCCTATCTTAAACCCTCCCTTTGTTTCACTGTCTCCAGCTTTATCCACACAGCCCTGGGCCCAGACCCTGCCCAGTATCGAGGAGAGGTACCCAATTGCACTTTCACTTTTTAGCTAAAATCCTAATATTAAAATGTTCCTTTCTAGCAAATGCAGAGAAATATGGCTTTTTTCACAGCCTTAATGTAGTAGAATGCTAATTGAAGAGAGGAACAGAGACAGGGCATGGAGGCCACGGCCTGAGCAGACAGAGCCGCAAGGCCATGTAAACAAACCCAGAGAGAGGCGTTTCTTGGCAATTAAGAGACAGGTATTTTGCAGAAAGTATTGGGAGAGCCTATCTCCATAGAAATCAACAGACAAAGACTATATTTAAAAGGAAACCTGAGAAATTACATTAGCAGAAATGGAGAAAAACCTGCAGATACTAACAAGTCCCCTTAAGGAACCACCACCTTTCCTGCACAGGCTGCCCTTGGCAAAAAGAGTGTGGGGGCCACAGCGAGAATGAGCAGAATCTGAGACATAGATTATGCTCTCAGATATGTAAGCAGAAATCATTTCTAGTCTGAAATCAGACTGCTGGTTTGAATCCCAGCTTCACTACTTGCCAACTGTATGACCTTGAGCAAATTATCTAACCTTTCTGTGTATCTCAACTTCCTTACTTATAAAATGAGTGGAAAAATTGTACCCACATGGTAGAGTTATTGGGAGGATTAAATAAATAAGTTAGTGCATGGATGGCACTTGAAATAATTCCTGGCACATAGTGAAGACTTAAGAAATCTCAGCTGGTAAGATCCCATAGAATTACTCACAGGATAAGATAAGATTCATGCTCAGCATATAGTAAATACTTGATAAGTATTAACTATTATTTTATAGTTGTATATATTTATCATACACAGAGTTGGTGGACATTTATTGTTGAATTAATAAAGTCCCAGATTAACCTATCCAGGACAGTTCTGGCTAGATATCTGGCATGGGTCGACCCTATGTAACCTTTGCCACCAAGATTCTAGGACACACGGCAAGCAACTAGGCTAGTACCACCTCCTCCACAACCCACATTATGAAGAAAGGCTGTTCTGAAAAAGAGATTTCTGTGGGAATCAATGAACAAAATGAACTAACAAGCAAAATAGAGACAGACTCATAGATAGAGAACAGGCTGACAGCTGTCAGGTGTGGGTGGTGTGCTGGGTGGAAGGGATGGAGGGATTGAGGGGGGAAAAAAAAACCTCATGGAAATGGACAACAGTGTGGTGAGTTCCAGGTGGAAGACAATTAGAGGGAGGTGGAGGAAGGTAAAGGGGGGATACATGGTGATGGACAGAGACCTGACTTGGGGTAATGAACACACAATACAGTGTACAGATCGTGTGTTTCAGAGTTGTACACCTCAGACCTGCATGATTTTTTCAACTGAAAGAAAAGAAAAAGATTTCTGTCTGGTGCATGCAATGCAATCCGCCCATAGGAGATTACAGTGCAATTTATTTTTCTGATGACATTGGTAATTAAAGGACAAGCAACCACAGAGCAGAATTCTGCAATCTTTTCTAAGAAATCATAAGTATTAAAAGCCATCACAGATCCTCTCCCATGAACCTCCTCCAAAACTTACTCTTCCCTAAAGAGTAAGCACTAACCTGCTGCTGTATTAGGGGGGCATTAACCCTTAACAATACCTATGAAAGATGCTAATTTTAAAGAGTCGTAACTGTTCCTGATGGGCAAAAGCTGAGAAAAGTAGCAGGAAAATATACTGACTGTCTTTGCACCAGTCAATTGAGATTTAGAATGAGGTTCACTCAAAGGCCACCCTCTGACTGGTGATTTACATGGTCCGAGTTAAATAAAAAGGCAGCCACAGGGAAAAACACACAAAAAAATATTGCTTCATCTGCTGCCTGATCTGGGGGTGGGGGTGGAGAGTGGAGCAATGCAATCTGCAGAGAAAGTGGGAGCACCTATGGTGAGTGTGGAGGCAATCAGGGAGCGGGATCCCATGAAAATGGCTCCCCCTTCACCCAGAGAAGTACTGAAATTATCCAGACACAAAGGAAGCCTTGGCAGCTGAGGCCCATGATAAATAAAGCAATATGCAGCCGTGTGACAAGTAAGACGCCAGCAGAAAGTATGTTGTTTCAGATCAGCTCTTCAAATGTACTGAATCATTGGCCCAAAGGTAGAGCATTTGCGATATTAAATAACTCAGCCTTAAAACGTCCAGTGTGAAATTCATTTTATTTTAGCAGCATTGTATTCTCGGACTGTGTTTATATGCCTATGCAGTTACTTTGACATTTTGAAGGACATGACCAGTCTGTGCAATTGAACCAAAGCAAATAAGAAGTCTCCTTGGTGAGGCCACTTGTTTGGATTTGAATTGCACACTCCCCTCAGAATCTTCACACAGGAGGGGTGGGCAGTGTGGCCAGCCTGGCAGTTGGTCATGCAGTCAGGCTATTTACAAATTTCTCCAGAAGATTCCACAGGGTACAATCTGACTCCAGTGGAAACCTAATTTAAAGTGACTACCAGAAGACTAGCCTAGAGCCACTCTGTCCCAAATACAGAGAACCTGGGGCTGTGCATCCTTCCTTGGACACAGCCGTCAGCCACTTGGATTACTTCTGGCAGGAAAGGTAAAAGTGAAATTTGTGCATATCCCCCTTTTGACATAATAAAGCATTCCATAAACAGAAAATCTCAGGACCCAATTATAAGGACAAATTGCTATTTTACTCAGTAAAATGAACTCCTATAGGCTCATCGATCTTGCCCTTTGTAATTTACTTTATCTCACGGGTTCCTCACAATAACTCTATGAGGAAAGTATCTGTTCTAGTCAGGCATCTGTTGGTTGCAGGTTGCAGAAGCTCAATTTAGCCCCAGAAACAGGGAGAATTGGAGGTTGGGAGATTATTGTGAGGACAAAACAGTCTCACTGGAATCTACGAAAAGCTGAACAATCAAGCCTCTGGACAGACAAATATGAGGGAGCTCTGGGACCTGTCATTCTCTGCTTCCATCTCTCCCACCCTTGAGACAGGTGTCCATCCTGGTCTCCATTTGAGGATCATGTGGTTGGAACAAAGATGCCCAATTATCAGGGGCTAATGTGAAGAGTATATTGTCAAAGAAGGGGGTTCAAGCAAAGCAATACCCCCAGACAATTCTCACACAGTATTACTATCTCCATTCACCATGAAACTGAGACATAGAATAGTTAGGAGGGCTTAGTCAATACCTAGCAAAGGCTTCTCCACCTTCCAAGAGTAGATCTAAGTTGAAATTCTATAGCTCACTTGCTGTTGGCTCCTAGATAATTTATTTAATCACGTTGTGTTTCAATTTCCTCACTATCAAAATGGGCTGGTGTTAAAGGTTTGTTTTTAGGATTAAATTAAATGAGGTAATCTATTTAACCTATTTAATTTAGAGACTGGAATATAGCAACATGCAAAAAATAATAATAGCCTTTCTCTCACTTATGAAACCTAAGCTGCATTACAATGTACCACTGAATGCAATTGGTCTTTTGCTATTCTTTCTCCATGTCTATGTGTTGCCACACCCAAAGACGGCCAACTCCCAGGAGACCACATCTCATTTCTTTCACACTCCACCCTGAGCTAGCTGAGCACATTGGCAGTCTCTTCAAATTCTTGTGGAATCAGTTCATATGTCACTCTTTCCCCTGCAAACCCCCTAAGGGCCTTGCATCATCTTTGTGTTTTATTGGGTCTTTTTCAGCCTTCCTACTTCTCTGAGGTGCCAGCTTGACTTTTTCCTCTTTCCCTTCTGTCTCTTTTTCGTGCAGCTCCACCTGCAGGTCAGTAGCTTGAGTTTGTCATGAAGTCAAATTTATCCCAGAAGAGAAGTGCCCCCCCCCTTCACAGAGGTTGTTTAATTTCAGATCACTCCACATGAAGATAAGGAATCCTGAATCTCACTTCTTGCGTATGTTATCATGGGATTTCTTTGTCAAGGGCAGGGGAAAGCAAGGGCAGGAAATATTTATGCCAAAGGGGGAAATTGGGTAGTATTTAAAGTGGAGGACTACTCTCAAAGAAAGTATTAAAATTATGAGGAAATACAAAGTAGACTTGAATAATTGCTTGTCTAAAGGTGCCCTCACATAATTCATCTCACAACCTTCCCCCAAGTATTTTCAAAGTCTGCATATCAACAAGGTCTCAAAAATCTCTTAGACAAGGTGCTAAGTTTGAAGACAAATATTCCACAAGCATGCATTAATGACAAGAATAGGAAAGGGTAAGGAATTCATCTTTGGCAATTGTTATCATGTGCCTGCCTTGACCTAGACACTTTACATAAAGCATTTCATTTCCCCAGCAACCTTGAAAGATTGGTGATAATATTCCAATTTTACCGATAGGAATACCAAAGGGAGGCTACACAAGTAGTAAGAGATGTGCTGGAGCCCAACAAGGATGCTGCTACAGAGGACATGCCAGGTCAGTCTTGGTTCCAAAAGCTGCTCATTACCTTTTTTCAGGCTTCAGGCAACTCAGCTTGTCCACCAGTCACTGAGAGAGAAGACTGGTCACTAACATGCCTGGATGAATAGATCAGAAAGAAGTAATGGAGTTGCTGTTTAGGAACCAAACCACTAGTTGACCATCATTCAAAAGGAAAGATTTTCACCATCCCTTTGGAGCCACTGAAAGACCAATCTGATAAGAGCAAAACATTAGCACAAAAGGATCAGACTGAACTGGGCTCTACACTTTATTACATGTGCTTGGGTAAGTTTCTTAACCTTGTTAAAAAGGAGGATAATAGCCTTAGCTGGTTTGGCTCAGTGGATAGAGCGTCGCCCTGTGGATTGAAGGGTCCCAGGTTTGATTCTGGTCAAGGGCATGTACCTTGGTTGCACGCACATCCCCAGTAGGAAGTGCAGGAGGTAGCTGATTGATGTTTGTCTCTCATCAAT
Source organism: Pipistrellus kuhlii (assembly GCF_014108245.1). NCBI lineage: Eukaryota > Metazoa > Chordata > Mammalia > Chiroptera > Vespertilionidae > Pipistrellus > Pipistrellus kuhlii. The sequence goes on from NW_023425515.1 coordinate 64,561,144, forward strand.
GTTTCTAATTCTCTATCCCTCTCCCTTTCTCTTGCTGAAAAATCAATAAAATATATTTTAAAAATAATAAATAAATGAAAGGGAGGAGAAGAGCCCTAGCTGGCTTGGCTCAGTGGATAGAGTTTTGGCTCGATGAGAGGTCCGGAATTCGATTCCAGTCAAGGGCATGTCCCCTGGGTTGTGGGCTCAATCCCCAGTGGGGGTAATCAGGAGGCAGCAAATCAATGATTCTGTCATCATTGATGTTTTTACCTCTTTCTCCCTCTTTCTTCCACTCTGAAATAAATAAATAAATAAATAAATAAATAAAGGATAATAGTAGTACTTATCTTTATAACTACTGTAGAGATTAAATATGATAGCTTGCATAAAGTATTCTTTGCATAGGAAAATGCCTGCTATATAATAAGTACTCAAGAAATGTTAACTATCATCAGTAGTGGATAATTGAAAGAAATTGGGATTTCTTTGTTACAGAAACTGCTACAAGGATGATAAATAAGATGTTGTTCCTTAATGAAGAGATGTGGTTCATTTACAAAAATTTGCATGTAGACAATAATGTGTTGATATCCTTAAATACAGTTTGTTCCTTAAAGAAGTTTGAATGCACTACTTTCCATTGATCCTAAACTCCAACCCCTCACTTATTTACACTATTCAGTTGCTTGGCAACCTCTCTTGTAGGCTTCAGTAGTGACACATTTCAATTAAAAACAGGACCAAGAACCACAGTCTTAAATAAACATACTACTACCATATTGAAGATTAAACATAAAGATCACATTTATTTAAAGTATCTTCTCATGATTTTTTACTTTCTGCAAATTCAAATGGTTCTTCCTACCCCATACTAGCTCAATGTGTTGATGAAAGGGTGAGGGGTATCTTAGGAAGGGATGGGTCTCTGCTCCCTGTTCTAGAGTCCCATCTCATCATCAAATCTTGCACTTTCTTTTTCCTTCTTAACAAATGAAAGAGAGGTGAAAGGTGGCAGTTACACATTTTCTTAATATAGAAAAGGATAGAAATTTTTACTTTTTACATTTTCTTTTTTTTAATGTATTTTATTGATTTTTTACAGAGAGGAAGGGAGAGAGAGATAGAGCTAGAAACGTCGATGAGAGAGAAACATCGACCAGCTGCCTCTTGCACACTCCCCACCGGGGATGCACCCGCAACCAAGGTACATGCCCTTGACGGGAATCCAACCCGGGACCTTTCAGTATGCAAGCCAACGCTCTACCACTGAGCCAAACCAGTTTCGGCTACTTTTTATATTTTCAAAAGACATGGCTCAGTCTTTGATCCAGTTACTCTGTCGACCAGCATAATTCCTGAGCCTACAACACCTTAAATTTCCATCAGTTACCAATATCCCCCGGGCCAAGGATAATATTCTATTTTCTGATAGCAGAATTTCTACTCTCCACATTAAATTCTGTTTTCAAACAATGTGTGGGGGGAGGGAGGAGTAGAGAAATATTCAAATGCTAAATTTTATGAGTGACTCAAAAGACCTAAGCTAGGTTTTTCAACATGAATGTCTGAGGACCTGTCACCTGGATTGCAATAGTAAGGACTCCAAAATTGTTCTCCCTTTCAGATGGAGTCCTTTCCATGGTATCTTCTCTTTATTTCTATGTCCTTTTCTTCTGCTTGTCCTCTTGAATACTAAACTTGGGACGAGGAGACCCACCTCAAAATTTACTTCAGATCTAGTTTCTAGCCTTATTAGTTTCTGGCCTTGAACAAATCACTTTACCTTTCTGAGCATCTACTTTCCAATATGTCCAAGGAGGCAGCTGTACTAGGTACTAGTAAATGCCAAAGTCCTTTTCAGCTCCAAAATTTCTAACCCTTTATACATCTGAGGGGGACATTCACTTCTGGGTAGATTGTAGTAAATCACAGCAGGCTAAGAAGGGGAAAAACAGGCACATCGCAAACATCGTTAAAGACACTGAGGAGCTATGGATGCAAAGAGAATGAGATAAACTAAAATTTGTAAGAGTTCTTATAATCACCAATTGTTTGCATCCCAAGAAGTATTTTCCAACTGTGGGTACACGCTAAAGAGTGAATTTGGATCAAGCAGGACTCTACTGGGTGAAAGAGAAACCAGCAGAATTTTTGGTGAACATGTGGGACTGTAATAATTTATATATACAAAAGCCTAAGCAACAGTTACCACTGGACAACTGGATGACTGGCCAGTAGCTATGATGTACACTGGCCACCAGGGGAAGACACTCAATGCAGGAGCTGCTCCAGAGTCTTCAGTGCACTCTCATAGCCAACCTCCCATGACCAGCCAACCTCCCATGGTCCCTTCCCCCGACCAGTCAGCCTGATTGGGACTGGGTGAGATGGTCCTGGTTGACCCGGATCACCAACCAGGCCAAGGGACTCCACCCCTCATGAATCTGTGCACCAGGCCTCTGGTATATTAGAAAACCAAGAAATGCAAGACTCATTCCTCTATGTTCTAGGGTGGTGGAAAAGCTTATGGGGACTGAAACAGAAAGAGAGAGTAGATTCTTTTGTAGCCTTCTATGCCTAAGAGACAAAGTCCTGTTAGAAATATTGGTTTGCAATAAATACGTAGCAGTTCTTCCCCTTAAACCATGTGCCAGATTTTGAACCTGTGTACAGTGGAAGTGTAAGATGTAAGCTCAAAACCTCTGAAGAGCAAGATTTTTACAACAGGGAGCTGCTAAGTTCCCCCTGCAAAGAACAGAGACAAATCAGAGGTAAACTGAGACACTAAAACTTCAACCAAACTTCATGCCCATCTCTATTTCTACCTGTCTGCCTATTAGAGGAAAGGAGGAATCTTCGCTGGTAGAAGATTTCATCTGAACATTCTTTGGAGTTTTTTTGTTTGCTCTGTTTTGGGTTGTTTTCAATATTCATAATTATAATACAATTCAAAATTACTAACATAAGAAGAGAATAGAAGGTATGACTGATAATCAAGAGATAAAAATCAATAGAAGCAGACCCAGTTAATTAATTAATTTATTTATTTTAAATATATTTTATTGATTTTGAACAGAGAGGAAGGGAGAGAGATAGTTAGAAACATGGATGAGAGAGAGTCATCGATCAGCTGCCTCTTGCACACCCCCTATTGGGGATATGCCCACAACCAAGGTACTTGCCCTTGACCAGAATTGAACCCAGGACCCTTCAGTCCCCAAGCCGACGCTCTATCCATTGAGCCAAACTGGTTTCGGCAGACCCAGTTAATTTAAATATTATTATTAGAAGAGAAAAAAGTTTAAATAAAAACTATTATATTAAGAAAATAGAGAAAAGAGAAAAAAATGGATTAAAAGATTAAGAATTTAACAGAGTTAAAATTCCTAAAAAATATCAGATGGGGATTCTAAAATTTAAAAACATAATATTTTAACTTAAAAACTCATTGGATAAGTTTACCAGCATGTGAGGCACAACATATTTAAATCAAAGACAAGCTGTTTTTAAAGCCCAAACTGAAATACAAAAGAGAGGGAAAAGAGAGTGGAAAGAACAGAATGAAACCTAAGAGACATATGGGACTGAGTTCAAAAATCCAATGTATAGTAGTTAAGTCCCAGAAGAACAGAAGAAGAAGAGAAAGAAGAAAGATAACAAGTGAGAACATCTCCAAAATCATCAAAGAGATTAACCCACAAATCCAAGAACAAGGAACACTGATAATACAAACAATGAAAACCACAGCAAGGAACATCATACTGAAAATGAATGACACAGAAAAAAATCTAAAAGGAGTCTAAGAAAAAAAGACTGATTGCTTCAAAGTAACAAGACTCATAGATAATTTGTCAGTAGAAACCATGGAAGCCAGGAGAAAATGCTTTAACATCTTTAAAGAGTTGAAAGAAAAATAATATACCAAGTGAAATTATACCCAAGTGAAAATATAATTCAAAGGATAAGCCAAAATAAAGATATTTTCCAACAAACAAACCTTGACAGTGTTTATCTCCAGAATATGGCACTATAAGACTTACTAAAATAAAATTTTCAAGCTGAAGAAAAGTTTTCCCCAATGGAAATATTAAACTTTGGGAAGGAATGAAGAGCAGCACTATAAAGGATAAATGCATGCATAAATATTTTAAATATTGACCTTTTAGAACAAAAATAAGAAAAGATTTGTGAGAACATAACAATGTAGAGGGTAAATGTATAAGTAATATCACAATGGATTGGAGAGTCTAAAATGAGGTTAACCTGTTGTAAGTTTCTTGCATTCCTTGTGAAGTGATAAAAATACTTAAGATGTGTATTGAGAAACTAGGAAGGCATATTGATTCTCTAGGGTAAAAGCTAAAGTAAAATAAGGAATGCATAACAAAAAGCTAAAAAAATAAAAATTGGAATATAAATACCTCAAACGCAGTAGGAAAAGAGAAATAAAGGAACAAAGAATGGGTGGGATAAATAAAAAAATAGCAAGTAGAGAATATTAAACCAACTATTTCAGTAGTTATATAAATAAATGGATTAAATGCTTTAATCAAAATGAGAAAGATAGAATGGATTTTGTAAAACACAAGATGCATTATAAGTTCCATATAATAAAGATATTTTAAAGTTTAACATACTTATCTGGGAGGCAGAAAGGCATAGGTTTCCCAGATGAAGAGCCCTGGGTTTAAATTCTAACATCTAATTATAAACTGTTTGAACTTAGGTTAGTTGCATAACTCCCCTGAGTCTCAGTTCCCTTATCTATAATAAAAGGGCAAAAATACCTATCTGATAGGGTCTGTGTGAAATGAAATAAAATTAATGAGAAAAACTAGAGCAGCGACTAGAAAACCTGCAGTTCAGGACAGGTGTTATTGTTACTCTCACCACCACTCACCATCCCAGTGTTTCTTAGGGAGGCATTCTATCATTGTGGTTAAGGGCTGGGAAGCTAGAGTCACAGTGCTTAACTTTCCATCCCAGCTCTATCAGTTATTAGCTATGTGACTTTGTATAAGTATTTCAACTGCCTGCATCTTGACTTTCTCACCTGTAAAATGGGTTCCTCTCAGAAATATAAAGATAAAATGAGGCCCATCTTAACACATTACCTGAAACATAATGAGTGCTCTCAACATAGCAGCCAGAGTGACTATTAAGACATGTCACATAATGTCAATCATTTGCTCAAAAACTTCCAATGTCCTCCCATGCCACTTAGAATAAAAGGAAAAATTTTTATAATTGCCTATAAAGGTCTCTTAAGATCCATTAGGTTTCTGAACTCACCTACTGCTTACCTCCTTGCTAACTTGACTTAATTTAGACACACCAGTCTCCTTGTACATCCTCAAATAAGTCAATTATACTGTTGTGTTGGGCTCATCTATCTAACTATATAAAAACCAAAGCTACTGTTCGACCATTCAACCATCTGACTGGTAGCTATGATACACAATGACCACCAGGGGCCAGATGCTCAATGCAGGAGCTGCCAAGTTGAATTGACTTGGCAGCTGTGGTTCTCAAGTGATGAACCTGGAATCAGAGAGGAGGGAGCCCGATTCTGGGCTGTGTCACCAGTACCCCCTCTGGCAATCCAGAACCCTTTGGTGGATGTCAGAGAGCCAGTTTCAGCCCAATCCCCACAGGCCAGGCCCAGGGACCCCACTGGTGCATGAATCTGTGCACTGGGCCTCTAGTTGTAATCATAAAGATCTGGAAAGTTCTTCCCTCTACAATCACCACCTTGCCTCTCAGATCAGCACCCCTTGTTCCTTTATCACTCTTGGGTCTTGTTCAGATTTATTATTCAGTGACAGCATTACAAGATTACCCTTTGTAAAATTGTACCTCTCTGCCCCACCTCAACTTACTCCCCTATTTTTTTTTCTTGGTTTATTATTCTCCTTAATAGAAATCACCACCTAGCATTCCTTCCTAGCATTAAGGAAGGTTTTTATATTCCTTCCTTAATTTTTTTATTATAGACACAAATTCCTTCCTGAATTTTTATTAGTTTAATATATGCCTTCCCCCATTACAATGGAAGCTCCTGGGGGAGGCAATTTTTCTTTGACCAGTAGTGCTGTAATCCTCAGCACCTACACAACTACCTGGCACATCGTGGGCCCTCAAGAAATACTTATTATATAAGGAATTTAAAAGTTAGTAACCATTATTATTTATTTGATTATTTCTTCCCCTCTTCCTTCTTTAGTAACCATTGGAGGTATCATGACATACCTGAACTCAAGACATAGCTCAGCTTAGTCATCACTTCCCTAAGAAATTCTCCCCTCAATTCCTTCTTCTCTGTCTTCTCACAGCTCTGACCTTTGTTGTGTGACCCTTTGGCTTAAATCTCTTTTCTACTACACCCATATTGATAGAGACCTAATCAATTTTTCCTTGCCTCTGTATTCCCAATATTAGTACAGTGCATGCTTGACACATAAAATACACCAAATATATAATGAATATATGAATGAGCAGAATGGCCTCTTGATATATTTTGCCCATTGTAAAATTAATTTTGCACATTACTGGACCCCTCTGGATGTGCTATATTTAGTGTTTGTTTAGGATAGATATACTAGGGCATTTTATGTGCCATTTCCTCACTGACACTGAGCAGTGTAAACTAAGCTAAGATGTGTTCTGGTAGGTATTCACCAATATCTCTCATTGCTTTGTATTCAGAGTAATAGATGAAAGAGCAATAGGTTGCCAGTTAGCAAAAATCCATTTACTGTTGCTCAGATCTGTGAAGGTATCTAATTAACATTATGTATAAAATTTCACAATGAGGAGGATCCTGGAGACCAGTTTAATAAGAAAAAGAACAAAGGGAAGACAGACACATTCTTCTTTATTGAGACGGGGAGATTATGGCAACTGTAGCGTAGGCAAGAGGAAGGAATGATCATTTATTGGGAACCTGTCATATATCAAACTCCAAGTTACTTTGCATTAATGATCCCATTTGAACCCAAACCACAAATGTGGTTGAGAAGGGAGGATGTTGCTGAATGTGGGCATATGTCTACATGGTTTTATGTGTGCATATTTATGAATGTTTGAAATGAGCAAGCTCTGGTCCTGTCTCTGCTTCATATTAGCTGTGCAAGCATGAGCAGGTCAATTAATGCCCCTATGCCTTGGTTCTTACATTTGTTAACTGTAGATCATAAAGCCCACCTCACAGAGCTGATATTAAGATCAAATAAAATCATGGATATAAATGTTCTCTGAAAAAAAGAGAGTGTGTGTGTGTGTGTGTGTGTGTGTGTGTGTGTGTGGTGTTATACGAATCAAAGTAACAGTCTATCCCTTTGGATATCATAATATTTTTGCATTTTTTCTGGTAAAAGCTAGATCTGAGATGAAGTCATATTGTATTAGCTTATTATGCAATCAGTTACTCAATTTAATCCAATAAATATACTAAACATCTGTAATGTGCCAGACTCCGTAAGACCATAGAGAACAAAATAAAGTAAATCTGACCCTGCCTGAGGGACTTCACAGTGGAAAGGAGAAAGCACAAAGGTATAAAAATAACTATAAAATGTAAGGCAGAATATGCATAATGCTAGAGATACTAGGAAACCTCACCTAATCATTTATACAATAAATATATACTGAATACCAACTATGGGCCAGGCACTGTTCTAGAATCCAAAGAAATGGTAGTAAACAAGAAAGATAAGAAGCCTATGTTTATGAGGCTTACATTCTTTTTGTAAATTTTTTTATTTATTGATTTTAGAGAGAAAGAGGAAGAGAGAGAGAGAGAGAGAGAGAGAGAGAGAGAGAGAGAGAGAGAGAGAGAGAGAGAGAGAGAGGGAAATGTCGATTTGTTGTTCCACTTATTTATGCATTCATTGGTTGAGTTTTGTGCCCTGAGCAGAGATCCAACCTACAACCTTGGCCTACAGGGATGGCACTCTAACCAACATACATTCTAATGCATGAAAGGGAAGAATAAATTCATAAACCAACTTCAGTTAATTGCTAAGTCGAAAATAAAATAGAGTAATGTGATAATGCGTTCTGGAGGGGCAGACGTCTCAGAAATCGAGCCGAGACTGGAATAATAAAGACAAGGCTGCTTTGAGATCTGAAAGAGAGTTCCCAGAGTGCTGAGAAATTGTGGGTTTGTGATTCAGAAAGGTGATAAGTGGAAGCATGCTAGTTCAAAAGTAAGAAAATGAGGAGAGGTGAGCAAGGTGGCTAGTCAAGTCACACACTGTAAAGGATTTGGGGTCTAATTGAGGTGCAATGGGAAGCCATGGAAGGTTTCAGAAAGACAAGAGAGCTGATCTGATTTACATTTTAAAAGAGCAACCTGGTTGCTATGTGGAGCAGGATAGATTGCAGTGGGAGAAAGTGGATCCAGGAAGACTAGACACGACACTGTGCTATTTTTGTAAAAACAGGTGAAGATACTGAGTAGGGACGTGTAACTAAGCTAGGAACCTTCTAGACAGGGAGAAAGGGACAGATACAGGAGATATTTTGGAGGTAAGCCAGCAAGAATTTGAAGAGGAGGAAAAAGGTTGTTTCCAAATGAAGAATACTTCAGTTCCTATCTTTAGTTCGAAATCCTTTTATGTCAAATGAGAATAAATCAATTCTATAAATAATCTAAGGTACATTGAAGCTAATTAAAATTCTCTGGCTCCAAGTTTCTCTAAGGTAAATACAGCACATGCTTATTAAAGAAAGCTGTAAAATAGAGAAAAGTAAAAATTAAGAAAATATATAGTGTATAATATAAAATACACAGCATATATAAATATTTCACTGGAATGCCTCTTTCCCCTCAGAAATACTATTTGATCTGGGTTTCCAAGGACATTGTGTTGTATCAGATCTCCCTGTTTTTCTGTTGCCTCGTTGGAAAACTGAAAACAATTTAACAACTCTAGCACAAATGCTAGGTGTGGCCTTCCCTCATATGTGGGAAGTGACTTCTAGTCCTTGGGGCTTAAATGGTGCTTAAATAGTCCTTGGGGCTTAAATAGTCCTTGGGGCTTAAATGCTCATAGGTGCCAGTCTGTCAGGGGCTGGATGGAGGCGGGCCCATCTCACCAGGGCCTTAAATAGAAGGCACTCAGAAGGCAGTAAATCCGTGTGCAGGCTTGCTGTGACAGGGCTGCCAAGGGCTTTAGCTATTTACAGCAACAATCGTCTAAGTACGCACTGAATAATGCAGTCCCTGGGGCCAGCGAGGCTGGAAACCTTTGTCAGGGGCAGCCGGTGGTTGGAAGCAGCCAGTGTGTGCTCCGCATCTGCAGGAGGGCCCCTGATGATTGTTTCTCTGTTTAAAGACTAAGGATGCCTTGGAGGTGAGGAAGGGGGGCGGGAATGAGTCCTATGGGGGGGCCTGCCCGAGGAGAGAGTCCTATGGAGAGCAGGGGGGCCCACTGCAGGAGTGTCTCCTCCCACTCTGTCCCAGAGGCTGATGTCCCTGAGAGCCAGCGAGGCTGCGATGTGGCAGGCACCAGCTTCTGGCAGCATCCTCTCCCCTGCCGCGCAACAGTAATGGATCTCTGAGTCTTAAAACAGGAAGATAATGCCGGGTTTAGCTTATAAATAGATGGTTGTGTGCTCTCCCTGCGAAGCACTGATTGAGAGAGCCAAGCTGACTATTGATCTAATTTTAACTTCCATTACCGCACACACTCCCCGCCTGCCTGTGGTTCAGGGGGCACCACTGCCTCAGGCGACCGCCAGAGGGCGGGCCACTCGTGTTCCTGCTCCCCTCCCTGTCTGGCCTCTGTGTGTGCAGATACACAATGCCCGCCTTGATAGGGTTTGAAAAATAAGAGTTTGCTTTTCCTGCGCCTGGATGACCTCATCACTCATGAAAGTCAGAGGGAAGCGGGAGTTGAAAGACAGGCACTCTGGAAAACAAAGCTTACATTTCGCCTCCTCCCACTCCACCACCTCCGCAGAGCAGAGCGCTTGGGATGTACTTATTTAAAACCACGATGCTGAAGCTGGGAAGTGGGGGAGGGCGGTAGGAGTGGAATGTTAAATTCTTGGTTCCCAGGAGCTGGGTGTGCTGCCGCTTCTGTTTAGAAGGTTACTATCCCCTACTCTCTGCCTGCAAGGGCTCTCTCTCTCTCTCTCTTGAGCTGTCACCAAATGACAGAGTATTAACACTGTCTAGGCAACAGTGACTTGACTTTAAAATATTAGTTATCCTATATAATAAAGAGCTAATATGCTAATTAGACCAAACAGCCAGGTGACCATCTGGAGGAAGCTGGGCTGCGAGGGGCTGTCAGGATGAGCCCCTTGCATGAATTTCATGCATCGGGCCTCTAGTTCCTAAATATGATTCATCTCACCAAGGTTTAAATAGTGGTCACCAGCAATTTCATATTGTTGGCTTGTAAATTTCAGATCTGCTTATGACTTCAAATGAATGGGGTCAGTAATTAAAGCCTCTTACGTTTGCTTGCCACTTTTTGGGACCACAAAGTAGAGGGTAGAGTGGTGTGATGGGAAGCCAGACAGAAGACAAAGAAAGATGCCTCCTAAGACATTTCCCAGCTCTGGAACTCAGCATTTGGACTTGCCTTCTGGGGTTGGACGAAATATCTTACTAACTACAATCTAATGTTTATAAGCACTTGCTATGTGTCAGGCATTGTACTAACCATTTCACATTGTCCTCAAGATAACCTCTCAGTCAGGTTCTATTATTATCCCCTTTTAGAGTTGAAGAAGTTGAGGCTAAATTACTTGCCCAAAGTCAGGTAGCTGAAAGGGACAGAGCCAAATTCAGGCCTCAGGAGTGAATGACCCAGAGCTTTTAATCACATGTGTTGCCTTGAAGACAAGATTACTCTTGACAAAGTCGTAAACTTTCAGTATCCCTAAGCAAAGGAGGTTGCATGGGAAGAGAGGATGGCAACTTTCAAATCAGACCTGCCTAAGAAAAAACCAACGCCCTTTGTAGGAAGTGCTCTTGAAAAGGTGAAAATGTACAAAAATCATCATCATCATCTGCAGTGTTGTTCCTGACAATAGCTTCTAAAATGGAAATAAAATGACCAAAAGAAGAAAACTTTCACTACAGAGCACTCATTTGCCAATCATTCAACAACTATTTGCTCACAGTGGACTGGCCACAATGGTGGGCCCTGGGATACTATGATGAAGAAAACAGACATGATCCCTTCCCTCATGAAACCTCATGAGAGGGGGAGGTGTAAGTAAGTGAACAATGAAGGACATAATTATTGTTGCCTCCACAGTAAAAAAGATAAGTATTAGTATTGTTGTAAGTAAATGGATTAAGAAAACAATGAAGCAGTAGCATCTGCATTTGTTCCTGTTATAATAAAATTTGGAGTCTGTGGGCTCCACAGGAGCCTGAAGAAACCAATCAGCAACTGTCAGTATGTACAGCATTTGCAGGGCTGGTCAGTAACACTGTGCTTTATAGTCCCATAAACGAGGAGAATCTTGCAGTATCAGAGGAAACTAAAGGCCCAGGGAGGAGTAGAGATTTGTCCGAGATCACACAGCAAATCTGCAAGTGAACAGGAGGAAAAACAGGTCTTCTGGTTCTTTCCTGTGCTATTCTTCCTCCCAGGGAAGAACACAAGCCTTCTTCGTAAGAAGTTGCTAGACTGTTATTACACTGGTAACACATTTTCATCTAAATTGTGAGAAATGCAAGACTCTGGTTCCCTCAGCATTCTATAATTTTCCAGATCGAGAACTTTAACTTCTGTTAGCATAGTTTGGCATTTGGCCAGGCATGTTGCCCCAGGAACCCAGCTCCTGGAAACAAATCACTTTTTCCCACACCAGAAAGGGTGGATGGATTAATTGTTCCGTTCGGGGCCAATAAGGGACACGATGTCCTTGTGGGAGGCTCACAGTTACAAAGTAGGAGTTGACCATCTTCTTCGCACAGACCCTTTCCCCGCTGAGCTCTTCTAAGTAAATGACGTAAATGCTAGCTGCTCCTTTTTTTCCTCCCCATTCTATTTTCTTGGATTCCTATCTTTGGAAATTTATAATTGGACTGGAACTGAAAATTATTCTCTTCTGCATTAGAGTCGTGAAAATGTCTGTTACTTTTTCCTAATGTATGTAGAAATGTGAGATGTAACGCATTGTCCAACCACTTTGATTTATTAAGAGTATAAATATAGTTAAAATGTGCTACTACCACAAGAAAGGTGAAAATAGTTTAGATCCATTTATCTATCACACCATTTTAAAATGAAGATTTTTATCACTATGAGTATTAGGAATATTTAATACTTATGAATCTTGGGTGTTAGTATAAACTGTTCTGTCTGCTCAAATTCATTAATTTATTTTTATCTCGCCAGCTGATAAGTATATGTGTGTAAACCTTTTTTCCAGTTTTATTGAGATATAATTGACACACAGCACTGTATAATTTAAGGTGAACAGCATAATAACTTTTATTGGTAAATATTGCTATTTACACTTTTTTTTGAAATATTTAATTTCCAGAATTACCACAGTCTCTTTCTTTTTAAAAAAAAAATATATATATATATATATATATATATATATATATATATATATATATATATATATATTTTATTGATTTTTTTTACAGAGAGGAAGGGAGAGAGATAGAGAGCTAGAAACGTCAATGAGAGAGAAACATCGACCAGCTGCCTCTTGCACACCCCCTACTGGGGATGTGCCCGCAACCCAGGTACATGCCCTTGACCGGAATCGAACCTGGGACCTTTCAGTCCGCAGACCAACGCTTTACCGCCTACCACTGAGCCAAACCGGTTTCGGCTCACAGTCTCTTTCTTTATTGCAAGGACAGTAATAGTTAATGTAATGGCAGCAATTCTCTAAAGAAGAATGTATTCTGAACTATGATTTGTAGAAAAGCATCTGAGGACATTCATCAACAGAAATTTACATTTATGCAAGAAAAACAGCCAACATGTTTTTAAAATAAACAATAGCATGAGGAGATAGTTATAATCCTACAGTATAGAATTTAATCAGAGGGCTGTCCATAATTTAATCAAATCACATAAAGGCTAAAAGCTGCCTTATCATTCAGCCATAGTTCCTTTACAGAATTCTTCCCACATCGACTAATGTGTATATGTGACTTTTATTAAGAGAAGTAAAAAAAGCAAAACAAACAAACAAACAAAACCAACAGCTACACAAAACACACAAGAAAACTCATCCCACCTGAAAGTCACCTCAAAATCAGAGATTGCTGCATTTTGAGAGGATGCATAATGAGAGGATGCTCCTTTGATGTTAATCTCCAATGAAAGTCATTTGGGCCAAGATGCCTGGAAAAGCAGAGAGGAGTAGCATGTAGACAATAGGAACAGCTGGGAATGTTATTGATCAGGCTGCTCGTCAAGAGGGTGATGTTTATTCTTTGAATAGTAATAGTGATTTCTGATTCATACACCAACATGTACACTGAAATGACACACCTTTGAGTTGTTTCTCCAGTAGAGGCTAGGCTTGTGCTGGGCCTGAACATAGGCATTAAATTCAAAGATGTCTATCTGGGATTAGGCATCCAGATGTAACTATGAACTACAATGAGTTACCTGACCTACTTAGTTTATAGTCCACTACTTTGGCTGCATTAGCAGTGACCCTAAGTGCTCATAGGCAAGCAAGAGCATTGATGACCTAGCTGCAAAAATTAACAAAGGAATAGTCAACTCAACATTAAGAGCAGACTTTTTCCAACCAGATAACGGTCCACAGAAGGCCATCTCCTTCTGGAAGTTACAGGCAAATGAATTAAGAACAACTCTCTGAATAAACAAACACAGAAGCATTGTTTAAATGATTTTTAAGCATCTTATCTGACCTTGGCAAGCTGTTCATCGGTGAGAAAACATTCCTTTAACAACAAAGTTTTTTTTTGAAGTCCCATTCTTCTCATGGCCATCTTGATAGCCTTTGACCTGCTCAAGCATAAACAAGTGTGACCATGGTGCTTTCAATGTCTATCCTTGCTGTGCACACATATTTTGTCATTTGTTTCTGTTTTGGGCAGGGAATTGAATTTGGTTTCTTGATGCTAATTAAGGAAAGAAGAAAGAATAAAAATGTTTAAATTATTTTTCTGTTGTTTTCAGACAAAAATGCCTTTCCCAGTCTTCAGTCAATCTAATTGTTGGCCTCTTTTTTATTCATTCATTTTGGCACTGTGGCTCCAATGCTTTTCCTGAAAAAACCTGTATAGATATGTGCCACCCAAAGCCAGAGTGAGTATGTGTGTATGTGGGGAGGGTGGGGGGTGCAGAGGGGAGGAACAGATCGCTTCTCTTCCTCTCCTCTCTGTCTCTCTCTAAAAGCAAGTAGGAGAAAGTGTGGGTGGGAGTGACTTTAACACAGGATGATCTTACAGTCACTCCACTTTTCATGAAAAGTACCTCATTTACAAACTTTAAAAGTTTTTTAGTTGTAAAAAAAAAAAAAAACCTTGGCAAATGCTGCAACTAACTGGGATGATATCTCACAACACTGTGCTTGGGAACTGGTAATGTGTTCCCATTTTCAAGATAAAGTGAGAAGCAGAGTCTATAGGATTTTCCCATAGAGAACCCCAAACCTCACCAAGCACTATATGTCACATTTAGAGCAAAGGTTTCTCTATGAGTCAATGTGTTATCTATAAGAAAAAATTGACTCTGTAAGGTCTAATGAAAGTGAAAAGTAATACCATGTGCAGAAATACTAAGACTGTGAAGGTTATGATGGTACATGTGAACATGGAGAAGCCACCTTGATCGAGGCACTAAACTTTAATGACAGTTTCCTCTTCCTCAAAATGGAGAGGATAATAGTGCTGTCTTTGGAAATGGGGTCCTTGGGGTACCGCTGAAATAAGTATTTCTGGAATCCCCCATGGGTGGATGAGATATGGTGAAAAGTTTTATTTCCATGGAATTACAGCTTCCAAAGTCCCATTTCCCTCAGTCCAGTCATAGAAGTGTTGCTGAGGTTTCAGTAAAGCCAATATCCAGAGTTTCCTTTCCATGTTGGAGCTGGTTAGCATCAGGCTAGTTACAGTCCATTAGTCCATTATGTGTAGGGTCCACAAGGCAATGGGCTGTGTGGGCAAATGTAGAGAAACAGGAGCGAAGAGCCCCCACAAACCCAGAGTCACATGAGTCCCAAGAGAGCCAAGAGCAACCGAGAGCAAACTCCTTTGTTTAGGGGATTATATATCCTCACTTGCATTGGCCACATCCATTCTGGCCAATGACCTCTGTTCCCAGGTGTGACTGAGGAAAAGCACCTTCCCTAGTCATCTCAGCTTCACTGGGCATGTGTCTATCTGCACTTTGTCCAGTCCTCTTCCCCCAGTGATTTGTAGGGAAAGTGCCCATAATGTTTAGCCTTCCCTTTATTCCTTTCCTATTATTAAGAATTAGCTAATTACAATGATACCAATAGTACATACCTCATAAGACTGATAATACCTGTAAAGCACTGTGTAGGCTGCCTGCCATATAATAATCTTTCAGTGAAGGTCAACTCCATTACTATTACTAGTGACTCCATTACTGTAACATGGACACAGCCATTTTTGTGGCTAAACTGAGCATAAACTGCTAAATTTATCGGCACCAAATTCTCCCTAACTTTGACATAACAGTAGAAGGGAGATGGGTTCATGAGCATCCTTTTATCTAGTTCAGATCATTGTTGAGCCATAACAGAGGCACAGGGAAATAGAAAATTAGCCTTTAAAAACCTGTTGATTTCTAGTAGAAGTGTAAATTGAGACAAACCTTCTGAAGGGTGTTAAAAACCTTCAAATGTGACTACCCTCTGTCCCAGCAATCCCTTAACTGTGAATTTAGCTTGTGGAAATAATCAGAGATGTGTGAAAAGATATATGTGTAAGAATCTTCATCAAATTTATTTATAACACTGAAAAACTGGAAGAACATTACTGTCCACCAATAAGCTGCTAGTTCAGTAAAATATGTACATTTATATGATAGAATGCTGCACAGACATTAAAAATTATTTTGGAGGAGACTAGAAAAAATGTTCCTGATATACAGCCCAGTGAAAGTGGAAGGGTACAAAGCAGTGTATTATAAAAATATTATTCAGACATAAATAGAACAGTTGGGTTGAGGTATACCAATGCAAGGTTTTTTTGTTGTTTTTTTTGTTTTGTTTTTTTATGAATCTGGCTATGTTCTCAAAACTTCTTTGAATTTTCCAGTCTACCCAGAGCATACATACTTTGTGGCTAATTGTTGTTTAAGTCTTAGTCCGGTCTACTGATTTTTGTAATTCAGTCTGGTCATTAAAATCTTATACTCTCTCTGTTGAACTTTCTGTCAAAATTCAACATTATTAGCTGCTCACTGTTCAGATTGCCAAGCTCGCTCGCTCTCTCTCTCTCTCCTAACAGTGTCTACTCCACCTACAAACTCCATCATAGCAGGGAGGAGCGAAGTCCTCTTTGTGTGCTGCCTGGGAGTATCAGTAGTGCGAGGAATATCCCTTTCCGATTTGAGGCAGCTTGATTCCCATGGCATCTGCTGCTAAGGAGTCTCGGTGTAAGGTGGGTATGTGGTTTCCTGAGACCATGTTTGTTTCATGTTAGTTCCCTCCCACAGTGCTCCCTTACCACATAGGGACAACTGTGAGTCCTTCTGGCCCCCACTCAGGAAGCTCTACAGCTCCTGTTTGATAGCATGTAGCCTTGGCTAATCTCTGCGCTCTCGTTAGATATTGGGGTCTTCTGAGAGTCATGAAGAACTTACAAATGCTTATAAATGCTTTATTTGTAATAACTCCAAACTGGAAACAGCCCAAATATCTGTCAATAGTAAATGAACAAATCATGATATTTCCATATAATTGAATGTTAATGACCAATGGCATGGCCCCTTCCTCCTCACTATTTCAGGAATGCTATAGAATCTCTGTGAGTCCTGTTAGCATTGATTAGTCCATCGATCTTCCTGCCTTTTGAAAATCATCTGACAAGCAGGAACCCTCAGTCTCAAAAGGTCAAATGTCCAACTCCCTCATTCCCTGGGGTGACGGTGGGCATGGTAGGAATGAGATGAGATGGTGGAAGGGCCACAGAACCAGAGAAGACACCTTCTCATCCCTAAAGGATCTCAGAGTACCATCCTCAGTATCCCTGCTACCACTCCCTCTATTAAAAAACAACTTTAAGTATATTTATGTAAGATAAAATGCCCCATTGTAAATGTAGTTTGCTGAGTATTAATAAATGCATGCCCATGTAATCACCACAATCAAGATGTAGAATATTTAATTTGTCCAAAAAGTCCCCTCCTGCACCTTTGCAGTCAATGCCTGTTCCTATGTTCTGGGTAACTGCCGATCTGCTTTCTTTTCCTTGAGATTTGTTAAAATTTCTTCTAAGTGTTACAATCCAGAATGTACTCTCTTGGGTCTAGCTAAGCTTAATGTTTCTGAGATTTGTCCATAGTGTTGATGTAGTTTGTTTCTTTTCATTGGTAATTAACATTCAATTATATGGAAATATCATGATTTGTTCATTTACTATTGACAGATATTTGGGCTGTTTCCAGTTTGAAGTTATTACAAATAAAGCATTTATAAGCATACATACAAAACATATAAGTCTTTATGTGAATATATGTTCTAATTTATCTTGGATAAATGCTTAGGAGTAGAATAATTGTGTCACTTAATAGTGTATATCTATACTAATAAAAGGGTAATATGCAAATTGGTCAGGATGCCCTTACAGTAACAACCAAACAGCAGGCTGTGTGGGGAGACCAGGCCAGCAAGGAGGGGCAGTTGGCAGTGACCAGGCTGGCAGGGGTCTATGAGGGGAAACCAGGCCGGCATGGGGGGGGGGGAATTGGGGGCAATCAGGATTGCAGGGGGGCAGTTGGGGGCAACCAGGCCAGGAGGGGGGATAGTTGGGGGTTATTAGGCAGGCAGGCAGGTGAGCAGTTAGGAGCCAGCAGTTCCAGATTATGAGAGGGCTGTCCAACTACTGGTTTAGGCCTGATTCCCTGGGATTGGGCCTACACTGACAGTCAGACATCCCCCAAGGGGTCCCCAATTGGAGATGGTGCAGTCTGAGGGGACCCTCCCATGCATGAATTTCATGCACCAGACCTCTAAAATACATACATATATAGAAATTGCCAAACTGTTTTCCAAAGTAGTTGTATCATTTTTTCATTTCCACAGGAATTGTATAAAAATTCCAATTCCTCCACATCCTTGCCAACACTTTTTTTGGTCAATCATTATAATATTAGCCTTTCTAGTGGTTGTATCCCATTGTGGTTTTAATTTTCATTTCCTACTGTCTAAAGATGTTGAGGGTCTTTTCATATGCTTATTAGTCTTTTGTATGTCTTCTTTGGCTAAATAGCTGTTCAAATCTAATGCCCATCATTCATAATTAAACTTTATATTTCATAATAGTTTTTTGACTTACAAAGAGTTCCTAAATATTACACACCCAGTTTTTTCTACTGTTAACATCTTACATTAGCATGGTGCATTTGTTACAACTAATAAGCCAATGTTGATACATTATTATTAACTGTATTTCATCCTGTATTCTGATTGCCTTCCTTTCACCTAATATCCTTCTCACCCCACACCCAGGACCCCATCTACATTAAACACTACATTAAATATAGTCAAGTTTCTTTAAGCTTCTGTAGGCTTTGTCAATTTCTCAGGCTTCCCTTGCCTTTGATGGTCTTGACAGTTTGGGGAATACTAATTAGCTATTTTATAGAATAATACTGATCAGCTGCAGTATTTTTCACATGACTAGATTGGGAGTATGAGTCTTCTGGGAAAAAGACCACACACAGTAAATGTGTAATCCTCATCACACCATAGCAAAGGTACATGCTATCAACACTTACAGCCTTGAGGAGACAGAGGCCACCCATCGGTGTCATCTCTACAAGTAACCTTTGTGTACGAAGTCTTGAACACCCACTTGTAAGATTAAATAATACTGTTTATCTAATCCCCTTGGTTTGGCCTCCTCTCTCTCTTATCTGAAAACAAAACTTACAATTATGCTTAATTGCTAAACAGGTTCACAGGTTAGGACTACATATGCCAAAGGCAAACTTTCTCCTTAACCCAAGGCCCTTACATATTAATGGACTCTGGTGCACCTAGGTGCCTACCGGGGCTTGGGTCATTTCCACTTTTCTGCTCCCCTAAGTTGGGACATCTGGTCTGCAGAAATGCTTCAGGCATCTGTGTGGAGGCCATACCACAAATGTAACAAAGGTTTTCAAAATAAAATGCAAATTAGGTTTTAATGAAGTGCAGCTATCTATCGCAACATCATAAAGCAATCAGGGTACCTTCTGTTCTTTCTGCTTGACCTGAGAGAGTTTTAATATGCTTACTTTATATTTTTTTCCCATGTACATAATTCAAAAGGAAATTCAGAGACCTGAGAATGGCCAGGAAAGCTATAAAAAAAAGGGGGGGGGGGGGAAAGGAGGGTAGGGAGGAGGCTAAGGTTGCAGATAGCTATCCTAACTAAAAGACAAAGTGACTACCAGGGAATTCTGTGTCCAAGCCTAGCCCAAGGTGTGTTTATCTTTTGACAGGTGGACCAACTAGTGGGGAAACAGTCTCATCTGGACTTGGTTGCTGGTTTAGCCACCCACAGCTCTGTGAACATGAGCAAATTCTGTATTCTCTCCAAGCCTACCTATAATGTGAGTATTGTGTGTGCTGTGCAGTTATTCTGAGGATATAAAATAATAGATATACACTGTATGGCACTTGATAAATGATAGTGTTCATGACTGTTATCATTTCCAGGACACTGTACAGCTACAGACTCCCAAAGTAAGAGTGTCAGAGAGTGGACTGCGATGAGACAGACCACAGGCATTCTGGAAAGATCATGGTGATTATTTCACCTCCAAGAATCCCCTTTCATGTTTACAGTTTGCCTGGACCTGGAGAAGGTTAAAAGAGCCTGCCGTAGTCTCCATCCCACTTTTGTTCCTTTTCTCCCTCTGACAGAAAGTCAGGGACCTCTGTGACAAATTGCAGGTGTCCTTGGAGGAAGTGCAGACTCCAACATAATGAGGACTCAGACCACAGGGCGACTCTCAGACATGCAACACTCTGGCAGGCCCTGCCTTTCTCTGATCAAAAGCCCATTTCCCTAGCTCCAGAGAAACAATTCAGGGTTGAAGTCAGAGCTTAACTTAGTTTCTCTTCTGTTTCCCTTTACAGCTGATGGGCCTTTGGTTTCATCCTGACAGTGCCCAAGTAAGTCCAAATTCTGCTCATTTTTTTTCTGAAAGATCTTCCTACAACCCAAGGTTGTGGCTGCCATGCTCCAGGGGTCAGACCTGGGATGAGGCAGCGATGAATATTAGCTGCAGTGCCAACTCCCAGGCAAGGTTGGCATTAGAAAGGCATAGAAGAGGTGACTGCTTGCCTGCACTTTGTGATTGTGGAGTCAGGAGGCTGAATTTGCTTGTGGGTGGGGGATGTTAGTTTGCTAGGGCTGCCATAAACTACCACACACAGGGCAGCTTAAAACAACAGACATTCATTGTCTCACAGTTCTGGAGTCTAGAGTTGTTGTCAGTGTTCTTCTCCCTCTGCAACCTGGAGAGGAGACGCCTTCCTTGCTTCTTCAAGCTTCTGACATTTGTCAGCAATTCTTGGGGTTCCTGGCTTACAGACTCATCACCCCTTTCTCTGCCTTTGTTGTCACCTGGCACTCTCCTCATGTGTCTCACATCATCTTCCCTCTATGTATGTCTGTGCATCTCTTCTTATGTGACAAGTCACACTGGATCAGCGTTCACCTACTGCACTGTGACCTCATCTTAACTTGACTTCCCCAAAGACCTAACTTCACATGCACAGGTTCCGGTGGGGTTAGTACTTCAACTTATCTTTGGGTGAACAAAACTGAACCCATAATATGTGGTGGGGTGGAGGTGGGGTGGTGGGGAGACACAGAAGAACAAATCCTTCAAGCCCCTCCCACCTTACCCTTCCCTGCATAAGACCCTTTGTCCTACAGAAGACCCTTTAACTTTCAGCCAGTTTTTCCCAATATGACATCCTGCAGAGCAATCTCCAGAGGCCTTTTGTTCATGATGCGGACTCGTGTGTGTGTGTGTGTGTGTGTGTGTGTGTGTGTGTGTGTGTAAAAAGGGTGGGGTGGGGGTGGGAGAGGGGATGTGTCAGAAGATATGCAGCCCAAGAATCTGCATTTCTTAACCAGCCCAAGAACCACAGCCTTCAGGGGGGAAAAAAATAAAAAATAAAAGAGGTTTGCTCTAATATCAGCCAGTTCAGCCAGTTTTACTATATGGTGAAGAGATTTCAGATTCTTTTGCAGTTTAAGATGGGGATAAAGTATAGGTAAAAGAGAAAGCTTGAGGAACTTAGTGGGGGTAAAGAATAAAATGGATTTGAAGAAGAATGCTGGAATCTAGGAAGGAAAAGAAACTTTTCTCTATTCTGTTTGCTTTGTATGTGGGAGCTGAAAGAAATGTCATTCAACAGTGCAATTTCAAATCAGGCTGCACTATTGCCTCCAACCCCATGCCACTTGGCAATGTGGACAAAAAAGGGGCCACATACTCAATCTGACTAGCTCAATCTGACCTGCATGGTGGTCTTACAAACTCAGAGACCAAAAGTAACCACATAGGATTGTCTGAACATAAGAATTCCTACCTCAAAGCGAGTCATGGTCCATAATCACATAGTAGGCCTGTAGCTTCCTTGATAAGATCAATCAAAGAAGCCTTAACTGAGCCTGTCTGTTTTTTGTTTGTTTGTTTGTTTGTTTGTTTTTTGCATCTATGATAGCATACCTTTGAAATGTCAGTGTAATCACACTTTCCAGACCCCACAGAATATAACCTCTCCATCAGAGCATGAGACCACAGACTCTTCATTGTTATCTTATTGCTCAAATACCAACTGTATGCTCTAAATGTTCATTGTTAACTATCCTGCACCCACCAGCGTAAAGAAGTATGTGTCTCTCCATTTTACTTTGTATTCAGTCCTAGAGATTTCCCTGCTTTGATTTTTTCCACCCTCTTAGTCATCTAGCATCAGTGAATTTCATGTAACCCTCCTTCTGTCTCCTCCTTTTAGTCTAATGTAAAAAATAGTCTATTGTACCTTAAATGCCATCTAAGGTTGTGATCTTGCCCCATTCCCAGGGTCCACCTGTTTAGCAAGACATGCTGACACTGATACATCTTAGGAATGAGCCGTCCTAGCACCATGGGACTCCAAAAGGTTGGTAATCAATGCATCCTTTGGATTGATTTATGATCAAAAGGGGGATGTATGGACAAAATGGGCCACATGCTGACCTGACAAGCTCAGGGGAGGTCTTCATGGCAATCTTGCAAACTCAGAAACCTAAAGTAACCTCAAAGGATGGTCTAAAATTAAACTTTAACTAAATGCAGTTATGGTAGGCAATTACGTTCTAGGCCGATATCTTCACTGACAAGGTCAACCTTTACCTAACTGAGCATATCTGTCATTTTGCATTTATAATAACATACCCTTGAAATGTCAGGGTAACTTGTAACTTCCCTTTTTCTGGAGCCCATGGGGCACAGCCAAATGTGCTAGGTGCCAGGACAGATACCACAAATTCCTTCATTATCATGTTAGTTGTTCCTGCCCCCACCTAAGTATGTGTCCATCATTTTACTTTTTATCCAATCCCAGTGATTCCCCTCACTCCCCACTTTTTGCTTTATCCCACCTCTTTAATCTATCACCAATGAATTCCATGTAACCCACCTACATTCCTCCTTTGATTGCAATGTATAAGTACAAACATAACCCTCCATTCTCTGGAGCATTATCTCACTTCATTGAGGTTCTGCTTCCTGGCATATGTTGACAGTTTGGCTCAAATAAATTCACAAAAATTCTTAAGAAAAAAAATCTAATGTCTAAAACTACCTTTCTCAGGAGCATTTTCTCAATAAATTGAGAATTTGACCCCATGGCAATTATCATCAGTTTGGTCCAAATAAACTCGTAAAATTATCTGTGGATAGTTTCTTACTAAGATAGCAACTTGGGGCCATTGAGCCTACAGGCCAGGGCCTATATTCTCTGTTCCTCCAAGTCTCACAGGGAACAAATGAGTCCCCTCAGCCCAAAAGCCATTACCTGAACAAACCCTGACTACTTCTTGCTGATGCAGGAATGTGAAAGTGGTTCAGAATGAGTAATAGGGCCTGTCCCACTCTATCTTTTATTCATTCATTCATTCATTTCAGAAAGGAAGGAAGAGGGAGAAAGAGATAGAAACATCAATGATGAGGGAATCATTGACTTCCTGCTTTTTGCACAGCCACTACTGGGGATCAAGTCCCAATCTGGGCATGTGCCCTGACCAGGAATCCAACCTTGGTTCATAGGTCAATGGAACATAATAAAATATTTCTAAACTTTACATGGAGCAATGAACTAATAAAAATAAACATTTTTTAAAAGGAAGAGTAATTGGAGATAGTTTGTGCTACTTGATAAGAAAACGATTAATAATGCTAGTCATCCTGACAGAAGCTCAGCTGAGCCACACTGGCCAGGCAGAGTAAGCAATAAATGCAGGACAGTAACTAGGAACAGGTCTTGTTCAGGCACCGCTCCAGGGGTGAGAGTGCTATACCTTGTGCTCTGGATGCTCTGGGCACCAGAATTTTTACTGCAAACAACATTGGTGAGGGGAGCAAAGGTGAAAAGATGACCAAACCAACTCAAATACCTCCCCTTTATAATATCTAAAGATGCTCCTTTCCCTGGAACTCAATGAAAACAATAAAAGGGAAAACTGAGAGTTATTGAACCAGAACAATGAAATGAATTATCCATAATTCACTAAATGCACAGCAAGCTGAAATAACAGAGAATAATATCCTTGGTGTGCCTCTGATGTTTCCTGTTAGCAAGGTCCTGGCCCTGCAGATATTTGAAGGAGGCCCTAGGCCCCACATCTTCAGCCTCTTTTCAATGTAGCTTAAGAATGTGGCTTTCTGAGAGGGGGTGGCGGCGGCGGGGGGGGGGGGGGGGGGGGGGGGGGCTCTTTTATAGAGGAGAACTATATAGGAATGTATTCAAGAAATGCATCTTTGGTCTTGAGCAAAGTAGAGAAAGGAAGCTGTTCCAGGAAGAGGTAATGAAAGAACTAAATAGACTTTGCATTCCCAGGAGGAATGGTAATGTTGACGTTCCATGTAAATAGACAAAGGGAATTGAACAAGAAAAGGCAAACTCACGGGCACTCACACAAGGGATTGGATTAGGAGTAAACATTCTGTGTCTGTCAGGGAAGGAAATGGCCAGGAAGGAGGGGAAGGAGCTTGTAATCAGCCTATACTTTTATATTTTGGGTTTAGAATGCTGGAATATGACTCTGCCTTCCACAGTTGATAAAATTGAAAAATGGAATATGAATTGAACTTGAGCGGAATTATGAAACTTTAGACTGCCATTGTCTCCAAGCAGGCCCGTGTGGTGGGATTTTCACAATCATAAGGGTAGCACCAACCCTGGATCCGAACCCCAGCTCTTCACTAACTAGTTATTGGATTAACTCTGATTAAATTTAATTATCTTACCTGTTTCTTAATCACATAGAACTTATCTATTGAGCAGGGATAAAAATAGTATCTACTTCAGAATGTTGTTGTAAAATGGAATTTATCTGTATAAAACAGAATAGTGCTAGGAACATACATACTAAAAACTCAGTAAGTATTCACTACTTTAAAAAGTAACTGGCCAAAACTGCCTTCAATGTCTGATTAGGTCCTGGGTTTGGTTTGAGGTCCAATTTTGCATTGCCTCCTGCTCCTCTTCTTAGGTCTTCACAGTGAGTTGAGTCCAATTTCACAGGATGTGCCTGCCTTTGTTCACAGTTTGGAATTTTAAGTGTGTTTCCCTATATCCAGCTACTTCTGCTTCTATGGGGCACTGCAGAGATTTAGGCAAAGTTAGTGTCTTCAGGAGGACAAGTCCTACAAAATGTCTTTTCTCACTTTCTCTGCTGTGGTGGGTAGGATAGGTTCGTGGACTCTCCCAGCTTTGGGTGGAAAGAGAAAACCTTCCAGGATGCATTCAGTCTAAAAATTCCCCCACTACTTAGGAGTCATTCGCTCTATGTACTTCTCATATTGTACTGTTTTAGTCAATACCCTCTTTCTCTCCTTTCCCCCAGTTTATCCCACTGCCTTATCCATCTCTCAGGTCTTTCAATATAATAAAAATGTCCCAGATACCAGCATCCCAAACTGTCTATATTTAAAGAGTTTGAGTCTACTTGTCAGTGTTTCATATCTGGTGTGATGTGATGGGTGCATGAGGCTATGGCTACCCCAAATACCACCTGTTTTAGCTTCTCCCAACGTCTGACATTTCAGTGGTTAAACCCTTTCCCCTAGCTTAAGGAATTTTCTCCCTAAGACTCCTGTAAAAATGCAAATATCTCCCTAGAAAAGGGGACTCAGCCACTTTCTCATGGCTTGTCAGATTCCCACTGGATACAGTGTGGCTGTGGAGTCCCAAGGGCACTAATCTGTGAAGGAAGAAGAGGTAGGATGTATCAAGAAAAATTCATTGCCCAGCAGGCTCCCCCCCTCCAAGAGAGTGGGCTGGAGAGGGGCTGAGTGTGGCTGGTCATGTGGTGCCTGGACTATGGCAGGGCTCGGCCCTCAGAAGGGGCCGGAGTGGGTAAAGGTGGATGCTCCCAAGGGGTGAATTGGGAAACACCAAAGTTACTCCCGATTTGTTGGCAGAAGGCCTGCCGTAAAAAATACTGTTTAGTTTTGGTTTCAATTTCTAAATGACATGATTTTTGTCTTATAAACTTTATATTTTATTTCAACTTGGAAGAGCACATGTTCATAACACTATGCCGAAGGTGGCGTTACTCAGCTTGTTGCTATTGCGTGCAGACATTTCCTTGAAAAGGCTGCACTTTGGCTCCTTTGCTCATGTTTAGCAGCCCTGCAATGGCACTGCTGCAGGTTGCAGCTTCCTTTCTTGCTGGGGTGTCATTCTTTCCCTTTCTGGTTCTTTCCTCTCTCTAATCCTCTCAGTGGCCCTGGTGGTCTTCTCCCATCTGCACAAGGCACCCCTAGATATTAGTTCTCTGCATCCTTCCTACTAAGACTGTTTAAGCTGAAATTTTGTTATTATGCATTTTGAATTCTACTGTTATTAGAATGAAACCAGTGACAAAAGAGCAAGTGTATAGGACTAGTGTGCAATATATACACACAGGGCACAGAATAAGTAAACAAATATGACACAATTCCTTTTCAAACATTCTATAGTGCTTAGCAGATCTCTGCTTTAAGGCTATTTGAGAGGGTCCACCGCCCTTCTTTTCTTTTTTTTTAAATAAGGCAGCAGTCCAGAGTGGGGAAAACCATGAACTTTGGATCCAGACATACTTGAGTTGGTCTTGCTTGGAGTGTGGCAGGGCAAGCTTCATAAACTCTCTCTGATCTGTGTCCATTCAGCATGGGTAGAAATCTCTATGTTGTAAGGATTAAAAATCCTTCTTAAATCCTAATGTTGTTCTGAAAGCAAGATAAGTTAATGTATGTCAAATAATAAAATGCCTTGCATCTAGCAACAGTGATATACCATGTTCTATTATTAATTCTATTAATAAATATGATCAGATATAAGGAAGAAAACTAGAGATGAACAAAAGTTAACCAGACAATGGAATATTATTCAGGGCTAAAGGGAAATGAGTTTATCAAACCACGAAAAGACATGGAGGAGACGTAAATGCAAATTACTAAGTGAAAGAAGCCAACATAAAAAGGCGCTATTCTGTATGATTCCAATTATATGGCACTCTACAAAAGGCAGAACTGTAGGGACAAAAAAAGATCAGTGGTTGCCAGGGGCTGGGGGTGGGGAGCTGAAGAGGCATAGCACAGGGGATTTTCAGGACAGTGGAAATGCTCCACATGGAACTATAATGATGGATGCATGTCATTATGCTTTTGTCCAAGCTCATAGAATGCACAAGACCAAGAGTAAATCCTAAAATAAACTATGCACTGTGGTTGATAATGATGTTCCAGTGTAAGTTTATCCATTTTAACAAATGTGCCTCTCTGGTGGATAAGGGATGAGAATAAAGGGGAAGCCATGCATGTGTGGGACAAGGGGTACATGAGGAACCTCTATACCTTCCTCTCAATTTTGCTGTGAAGCTAAAACTATTCAAAAAAATAATAATAGTCTTTAAAATTTTTTAAAGCAGACAAAGAAGAGAGAAGAAACACTGAGCAGAGAGGAGCAAGTAGAATTATCTCCCTGTCTGAGTTAGGGCCCTGACTTTCATGACTCTGGGCATCCAGCAGAGGAAGAAAGATGAGGCCCACCCGAGGCAGGGCCAATGTGGCTGGAAGGAAACAACAGGAAGTGGAGAGAGCATGGCTGTCAGGCAGCCACACTGCAGCAGCAGTTGGAATCGCTTGAAAATGGGGGATCATTATCATAAAAGCATACAAACAAGGAAGTGAAGATGTAGTCATTGCCTTAAAGTCACTTAGTCAATAATACTTGACTTTTTATCTGATTATGAAAGAAGTATATGTTCATATTAAAAAATTAGAATATACACAAAAACACAAAGACTAAAATGAAAATCTGTAACACCAAGAGAACCATTCATCATTTAGGATAAGTCTTTTCAGTCTTTAAAATTTAAAATGTAAATATATATATATATATATATATATATATATATATACACACTTTTTTTTCTTTACAAGTTTGGGCTTATTTTACAAAGTAGCATATTTCAATTAATTATATAATGTGAACATTGTGCTGTTTCATTAAATATTCTCCTAGAACATCCTTTTAAAAATGTACAATTAAAATATTCACACATATAAAAATGTAGAGACTAGAATAATAATCCCCATGTGCCCATCACTCTTATTCAACAATTATCAACTTATGGTCTATTTCATTTATACACCATCCACTTCTTCCCCCCAACCCTTGGATTTTCTTGAAGTAAATCCCACATACCATGAAATTTCCATTATAAATATTTCAGTATTTCTGTATCTCTAGAGGAAATGAAATTATTTTAGAAATATGTTTATAATAACACTAGAGGCCCAGTGCATGAAAATTGTGCACTCAGGGAATGGGGGCCCTCAACCCAGACTGCACCCTCTTGCAGTCTGGTAACCCTTAAGGGGTGTCCGACTGATAGCCAGCAGTTGAACATCCTTAGTGCACACCACTGCTGCTGTGCTCACCAGTCGTGAGCCTGGCTTCTGACTGAGTGGCACTCCTCCTGCATTGAGCATCTGTTCCCTGGTGGTCAGTGCAAGTCATAGTGACCAGTCATTCTGCTACTTGATTGATTTGTATATTAGTCTTTTATTATATAGAACTCTCACACCTAAAAAGTAGTAATAATTTCTTGATATCATCAAATTTCTTTCACTGTTCACTTATAATATGGCTGGTTGTCATATCCTAATATATAAAAAGCCAGGGGCTGTCACAACTGAAACAACCAGACAGACAACCAAACACAGGCTGTGAGGGGTGACAAGGCTGGCAGGGGGGTTAGTGAAGGATGACCAAATAACTGAACAGCAGGCTGCATGGGGCAACCAGGCTGGCAGGCTAGTTGGGGGTGACCAGGCTGGCAGGGGGGCAGTGAAGGGCAACCAGGCTGGCAGAGGGGGGCAGTTGGGGGCAACCAGGCCACAGTTGGGGGAAACCAGGCCAGCAGAGGGCATTAAGGGGTGACCAGGCCAGTGGGGGGGGACAATTAGGGGCAACCAGGCTGGTGGGAGGGCAGTTGGGGGTGATCAGGGAGGCAGGCAGGTGAGCAGTTAGGAGCCAGCTGTCCAGATTGTGAGAGGGATATCTAGCAGGAAGGATCAGGCCTAAACTGACAGTCGGACATCTCCTGAGGGGTCCCATATTGGAGAGGATGCAGGCTGGGCTAAGGATACCTTCTCCACATGCACAAATTTCATGCACCAGGCCTCTAGTTATATATAAACTGTTTGAATCAGGATCAGATCTGTGTATATGTGGAATTGGGCGCAAACTCTATGTTGGCTCTGCCTTCTCTGAGCTCTGTTCTCAATTGAAAACATAATATGAATTCACAATATATTTAATCTAAAACCAAAATAGATTTTTTTTAACTCTGTACACTGAAAAGGCCTAGGAATGGTGACTAACCCAGTAGCAATTACATTCTAGTGCCAAGATTATAGACTCTAAATACCATTTTCCACTAAAAAAGAATTAGAGTGTCTTAGAGGAATGTCAGATTTCATGTCTTGGGCAGAAAATGAACAAGATGAATCTAAAACACCTTATACCAGAAAGCAAAGGAAGTGTGTGAGACCATTGGTGTTATGTTCAAAGGACTCAGGAATTCGAATAGGTTCCCAAGGTTCAACCATGTGCTCATGTAATAATAACATTGATAAAGGTAACTGTGATAGATTGAAATAGGTCAAATATGTGCACATCCAACTTCAAAGTACTCATGGATCACTTTATGGGGTAAGAAGATCAGTGGGTAGGGGAATATGGGACATATATAATACTTTCAGTAGTAAAGATAATTGGAAACAAATTTTATTTTTTATAATAAGCAATAAAAGAGAAAGCATTGACATTCTTTACTAACTATACCTTAACATAAATACAAAGGAAAAGTTCCTTTTTATCTATACTAGAGACCTGGTGCATGAATTCGTGCATGGATAGGGTCCCTAAGTATGGCCTATAGGGATTGGGCTGAAACTGGCAGTCCAATGCTGGTTGCTGCTCCTGCCTGCCTCTACTGCTCATCCCAGCCCACATGCTCAAGCCTAGTCAGATCGGGAGAAGCTCATGCCACTGCAGCAGTGCTCACCAGCCATGAGCCCTGCATCTGATGCCCATCCTGAAGGGGTCAATGGAGTCCAGGATGCAATCGAACCTCTGGGAGGGTGGTAGGATGCCCTGGTCTGCCTGGGATCTGGATCCATCCTGCTGACATTCACGCAGATTGTCAGAAGCCACCTGGTGGCCGCTTTTATATTGTTTCTTCCTTGTGGTGCATCAAGGAAGGGAAAGGACATGGTGCCCAAGGCCAACTTCCAGTGGCACGGTCAGGATTGTGCCAGTGATACCAGTAATCGGAGCCTGGCCCATTCTCCAGAAACTGGACCTACAGGATTACTGAGGGAGGGAGTGGCTGCCGCCGGGCTGTGTGCTGCCTGGATGGGTTGGTCAGCAGAGCGGCACTCCCACTGTGGGAGCTCACTGATCACCAAGCTCCTGCATTGAACATCTGCCCCCTGATGGTCAGTGCACATCACAGCAACTGATTGAGCAGTTGTTCTGTCATTTGGTCTCTTAGACTTTTATATATATAGATAGATTTTAGCTCACTAAGGGTGAAAGATGATAGAATTAAAACAGTATCATTTTGTAGTCTTTATGAGTTAATAATTCTAACATCATTAAAGACAACTAAAAATAAACCAAAACAAACCATGTAACATCTATTGTTCACAATTATTTATTTCCTCTCCACACTTGTGATTCCTGTTCTGCCCCAGTGACTTGAAACCTCCCCATGAGACTGCCTTTGAACACTAGAATGTGAGCAAACCAGGCCACCTCCAATCAAAGGTGTGGGTTGGCTCTGCCCTCTCTGAGCTCTGTCCTCAACCAAGGAAATGGCAAGCACTAGGTAACTTCTGCTTTCTCACCTTGAGTCCTAGAATGCGAAGACAGAGACAGAATACCTGAACACAACCCATAGCTTGAAGCAAAGAAGAACTAACCTACAAACTCTGTGAGCAAGTAATAGTGTTAGTCTCACTAAGCCGCTGAGATTTGGGAAATTCGCTAGTGAAGCAGTTTTGTCAAAAATATCAAACCCAACTCTGAGCAAGTTTCCATACTCATCAATGAGGAAATACAAGGGATGGAACAACATCTTCAGTGACAACACGGGGGTCCACTCAGTGAAGTCCAGACTGTGAGAAACCCTATCAGACAAAAACTCCAATGTCTTTGCAAACAATAAAAAGCAACTTAAGAAACATCCAACCAATCGCATTGTATACTATCATTTTAATGTAATCAGGAAATGTTGGTGGACACCCTATATTCAAGAGTGGTCAGGGAGTGACTGTTTGCAGTTGGAAGCTGGAGGATTATGGAAAGAACTTAAATGTAGGCTGGATGTTCACACACATGCTCACTTGGCCCCTTGTGGTGGGATGAAGACGACCAGCAATGGTACTGACAGACACTCAGAGGTGGGAGGGAATTCTGCTGCCTGAGTGTCTCTGTTTTCTGTGGGAAGAAAAGAGGGGTGAGCCAGAAACCTTATTTGTACTCACAGTCCGGTCCTGTGCCAGATTGGTCTGATGAGTTTTCAGGATGGTCTTCCACAAACAGTAAGAGCCAGGGGAGAGTTGCTGGGCATGGACATGCCATGAGGAGAAGGAGGTTTAGGAAGTTTGCTTTGGCAGCCCTAAAGCGGATGGATTGATGAGGGTGGGAAGGGATGGAGGCGGCTCAGCTCAGAGGCTCTTGCAATAATATAAACAAAAAGTGATAAAGCAGCTGGCATGGGGATGGAGACAGAAATACAGGAAAATTCTAACACCATCAAATTAATCTCTAGTCCTGAAGAATTACAGTACACCTCAAACATTTTCTGGTCATAAAATGATGATGGTAAGCACATTCAAGAATCATTTCAACAATTTTGGATTTTAGACCTACATAGGACTTCAAAGGAGGACAGATGGGGGCAGAAGTGAAAGTATTGCATCGGGCGAGAGGACCCAGTGAGATGGCTACAATAGAGAGCGCTTTAACAGCTGGGTGTACAAGTTGCTAAGAGAGTGCTAACTGTGAAATTATGGTGATGGAGAAAAGGAAATTTTCAGCAAAGGAGATAGAGGCAGATGGGGGCACAGTGAAATTGAAGAAGAAGGCAGGGTAGTTATTCATAGCTATTCTTCTGTTATAATTCTAAAATACATGTGCTTTAAAAATGAGTAGAAAGTAATCAATTTGAAATAGAAAAGCATTAAAGCTTGGAAATATGGAAACATGAGAAATGACTCTGAATTAAATGTGTTTAAAATCGTTTTTTAGGGCTTTCTTGCTCTCTAAAAGTCATCTTAATGAAATATTTTAATAAAACTCTTAGAAAAAGGTAGTCATTTGATTTTTTTTTTTTTGGAAGAAAATATCACTATTGATTCAAGGCAAACTGCATGGCTAAAAACTATGAAAATTGTTGCAGAGCTCCAAAAGACAACAGCTCTGGCCTCAGTGTGGGTGCTGATTTTTTGTTGTATGGAGGGTGTTCATGTTGTCAACACCGGAGCTTTCTACTGTCCCAAGCGAGTTTCCCTAAATGCCAACCTGGAGATGGGTGATGTGACCAGAGGCAACTCTCTGGAGAAGAGGACAGCTGGAGGAGGTCATTAGCCAGCACTGCAGCAGCTGGCGGAGAGGCGTGCCAGCTGGTAGGGCAAAGCTGGGTGGGCATCGGGAGCATCCACTGCATCACCTAATCACCTTCTACCCAGGGGCACATCCGACATCCACGAATAATGTGCCTTCATCAAAACCAAAACTGAAAGGCAGTGAGGCAGGAGGGCAGAGGGAAGGAGCCCTTGGATGGAGAGAGCACACCTGGACAAAAGTTTCTCTCTCTCCCACAAAAGCTGTGAGATTTTGGAGAAGTTACTCAGCCCCTTCTAGCTTGTTTCTTTATTTAAATATAAAAGTGTCTATTTTGAGTCATAGTAGAAAATAAATATGATATATATAAAAAGTACAGTTATGTATGTATACAAATGAATCATACAGGGTTGGGCCAAAGCAGGCTTACCATTGCACTGTGACCTTCTTTTGAGTTAATAAAGCTACTATAATAATAATAAAAAAAAAAAACCTGCATGCCTTTTTCCATACAAACAACTGTAAACCTGGTGTTGCCCGGCCTGCATATTCATTTTTTTTTTAATATTAGTAGAAAAGGTCTGGAATGTTATCCACAAAGCTTGATTGTAATTTATCCACGAGGGAATAGTTATAGGGAGAAATACAAAAGTGTGAAGGGGAGAATAGACTTTGGAGCCAAACTGTTTTGGGACTTGGGGAGAGGTATTTAACCTCTCTGTGCCTCAAGTTTCCTTATCCGTAGAATGCGGGTAGGGGAAAATCTACCTCAGAAGGTTGCTTTGAGAATTGAGTGAACTAATGTAAGAAATCCTATCTAATAAAGAGGAAATATGCAAATTGATCATTACACTGTAACAAAAGATGGAGACGCCCAGTCCCCACCAGAGTCCCCCAGTCCTTTGTGTTGCAGCTGGACCCGCCCTCAGCCCCTAGCCACCCAGGGCTGGACCAAGGCACAGGCAAGCAATGGATGTCTACTGCCCAGCCGCCCAGGGCCGCTTGAGGCTCAGGTAACCAGGGCCGGCCAAGGCTTGCTCTGCCAGGTGTCTCCTTCCCCTGATCGAAGGATCACCTCCCGCCCCTGAGGGCTCCTAGACTGTGAGAGGGGTCAGGCCAGGCTGAGGGATGCCCCCCTCCAATGCATGAATTTTCATGCACCAGGCCTCTAGTCATTTATAATACTGCTTAGCATGTAATAAGGCCAACATAATTATTAGATAGTTCTACTATTTTATTTTGCTTATTCCTGGTTTCTAGTTGATCTACAATGATTACATATTAAAATGTATAACCCATCAAACTTCTTTGTAACATATGAACTGTTAATAACCGGCAGACATTTTAATTAATTCCCATTCTAACTGGACATAAAATAATTAAAACTGTTAAAGTGAGACATCAAACAGACACAATGGCCATAAACTTTCTACTGCACCACGCAAAAGAAATAAAGGTTCTTAGGATTGAGCTTTATATACGTGTGTGAGTTTGGGCTGCTCTCCTTTCTCTCTTGCCCTTTGCATTGCAGCAACCACCTGAAGTCCTGCATTGCACACTCTCTTGTTCACAGCCAACCCTATGTACATGCAACATCAGTATTTCAACTGTCAGTGAGGGAATAACCCTGCTTTGTTGTTCAAGCTGTGCAGTGATTTTTTTAAGAGTATAAAAAGGTGATAGCTGCTGCCTCACTCACCATGGACAAATGGATACAAAATGGTTTCCTCCTCAGCAGCCCCTGACAGACTCTAAGTCCTTGGACACTGAAGCTCTCCAGAGACCAGAGCCTCTGGCACAGCCTCACACTGTCCTGGCCACATGCAAACTCCACACGTTCTCCACACACTGGTCTTCTCTGACCTAAGGGGTGGATTTCAGACATCCAGTTGCTGGTTTTATCAGGAATATTCAGCTGGCTGAGCAAGTTCAATGCTGCAGAAATGTATTATTTGCATTGTTCAATTCCCTCGAAGTTTCCTCTTTCTGCTCAGGAGGAATGAAGTAACAGCAGTGTGACACACACACACACACACACACACACACACACACACACACGCTTTAGGTCTCAAATTATCATCAAGAAGCCAGTTGGATACCTCTTAAAATAGGCTGCAGCAATCACACTCTCAATCCAGCCACTACACTTATTGTAGGTAATTGCAAGCCAGGGGCAAGCCACAAATAC
Organism: Pipistrellus kuhlii; assembly: GCF_014108245.1. NCBI lineage: Eukaryota > Metazoa > Chordata > Mammalia > Chiroptera > Vespertilionidae > Pipistrellus > Pipistrellus kuhlii. Next base: position 64,595,867 of record NW_023425515.1, read on the forward strand.
CATTAAATACAGACATTATCGTTCCCCATGCCCACGAGTGCCATCATAATAATGAACGACCAGTATGCTCAGATTTCCTGGTCACGTGGACTGTACTTCACACAAGGACTTTTAAAGCCCAGGCCAAGGGAGGAATTCTCCAGGCTGTGAGATGTCTTTGGAGACTTGATGAATTCATAAAGACAAAGTTAATTGAACTAAAAGAAACATAGTGATTGGGTTTATTCTAAATTTAAAGGCCAGAAATGTTTTTCTTTTCTAGTTCAGCTTTTTTTTTTTCCTGCAAGGTTTCTTTCTGTCTTTTCCCAGTGAGTCTATTAGCATAACTCTCCAAACCTAATTGCAAATGGAAATAAATAAATCACGGGCATCCGCCCAACCATTTTGAGGGAATTTATAGCTGGAATGTGTACATATTGATCAAAACAGGCATCCTACCATTGTTGATGAAGGCCCTGGTGGACAGACCTCAGAAAACCCAGAGCAATTATAATAGCATACACTGCAGGATCACTAAAAATTTCAGCACATACCACAAGTAAAGCAATACCGTTTCTATCAGAGGAAATTATTCCTGATGGAGCCACCAGACGGTTCTGAGGCATTAGGCATGAAAATACGAGCTAGCAGGGAACTTGTTTCATTTCCATTTTAAAAAAAAACTTTCAGTGAGATTTTATTTCTAAGATAATTTAAAATAGCAACCCAAGTTAGGGTGGGGACCCACTAAGGACAATGTTTTGTTAAGACATAAAGATTTTGATCCTGCCAGTGTGGCTCAGTGGTTGAGCATTGACCTATGAACCAGGAGGCCAAGTTTGATTCCTAGTCAGGGCACCTGCCAAAGTTTTGGGCTCAATCCTTAGTGTGGGATGTACAGGAGGCAGCCAGTCAATTATTCTCTCTCATCATTGATATTTCTATCTCTCTCTTTCGCTCTTTCTTGCTCTCTGAAATCAATAATATATATATATATATATATATATATATATATATATATATATATATATATACTAATAAAAGGGTAATATGCTAATTAGACCAGACATCTTCCAGACAAAGCCATGGTGGTGGGTGCCAAGGCAGAGGTGGTGTTAGGGGTGATCAGACCAACAGGAGAGAGCAGTTAGGGGATGATCAGGCCAGCAGGAGGGAGCAGTTAGGGGCGATCAGACTGGCAGGGGAGGGCAATTAGGGGCCATTAGGCAGGCAGGCAGAGGCAGTTAGGGACAATCATGCAGGCAGAATGTGAGTGGTTAGGAGCCAGCAGTCCCGGAGTGTGAGTGGGATGGTATTGGGCCTAAAATGTCAGTAAGACATTCCCCAAGGGGTCCCAGATTGGAGAGGGTGTAGGCTGGGCTGAGGGACCACGCAACCCCCCTGTGTACAAATTTCACGCACTAGGCCTTTAAAAAAAATATATATATATATATTAAATATTAAAAAAAGAAAAATATTTTGGGGTAAGCCAAAGTTTAGGAGCAGATAATTGTTTATCTGGATTTAAAAAAAAAAAAAAATCTTCAAGAAAATATGTCATTGAGGAGAACCAAGATGGCGGCATAGGTAAACACCTATACTTGCTGCCTCTCACAACCACATCAAAACCACAACTAAAAGGCAGAACAACTACCACTCAGAACTGCAGGAAATCTGGCTGAGAGGAAGCTTCAGAACTAGAGAGGTGAAGAAAGCGCATTGAGACTGGTAAGTGCTGGCACCTGGATGTGCTGCTCTTTTAATCAGGAGGCAGATACAAGCTCCCCCTTGCTCTGAACTCCAGACTCTGGGGGACCCAGATACATACGAGGAGAAACTGGACTCTTTGGCATTGGGACAGAAACTTGATAGCGGCATTCTCCCAGAAGTACTTGCAGCAATCATTGTTCCTGCGAGGAGGCGCAGGATTGCAGAGACTCAGGGATCTGTCTGGTTCAGGGCTGACTGGCAGCCATTGCTGTTTGCTCCACCATGGTGATTCCCAGAGACCCCACCCCACCCAATTTACAACCCCACCCAAGCTGTGCACATTGGCTTTTGCATTTGAATGGCCTGTCCTTTTTCTGCCTAAAATCTGTCAAACTGCAGCTGGGTTAGAGAGCCACAGAGCTACCAAAAGAAGGCTCAAAGCCTGGCAGCAGCAGCAGCCTGCCTTGTTTCACAGCTGGGCTTCATCTGGGAACTTCCAAAACCCATACAAAAAGGAGGAATCTGAAGATGTCTTTGTAGCTCCTACTAGGCGGCCCCAGACAGTGGCTGACCTCACACCTCCTTGGAGATCCAAGAGCCAGTGTACCTAGTGGTTAGAGTGAGACCATACCGGATTACAGGTTTTCACATCCATAAGAAACATACTCAAGGGGTAAACTCAGTGAGCAACAAAGGCCTACTGAAGCAAGGCCTACCCCATAAGGCTGTCTCCTGTGCAACAGATCTTCCAGTGTAGACACAGCTGGTCATCACAGCCAATTGGACTGGAGTTCACTTCCTCCCAGTGATACCAACAGAAATCAAGGGTTAACTACAACAAGACTGTGAACACAGCCCACAAAGGGGTGCACCAAGAACATCCACCTCAGGTGACTGGGGAGGCTGAGCCAATGGGCCCTATAGGACACCTACTGGACAAGGCCATTCTATCAACTCAAGGAGACTTTGCAGCTACCCAGTACATAGAAATAAACACAGAGAAGCCACCAAAATGCAGAGACAAAGAAACAAGTCACAAATGAAAGAAATGGATGAAAGCAAAGTACTGGATATAGAGTTCAAAACCATGATTATAAAGTTACTCAAGAATCTTTTAGAAACCTCCGAGAAATTTAGTGAGAACCTTAAGGATATAGAAAAGGACCAGTCAGAAATTAAGTATATACTGACTGAAATAAAGAATAATATACAAAGATCCCACAGAAGACTAAAGGATCCCAAAAATCAAGTCAAAGATTTGAAATACAAAGAAGCAAAGAACACCCACACAGAAAAGAAAAAAAAGAAAAAAAGAATCCAAGAATATGAAGAGAGTGTAATGAGCCTCTGGGACAACTTCAAGCATACCAACATCCAAATTATAGGGGTGCCAGAAGAAGAAAGAGAGCAAGATATTAAACCCCTACTTGAAGAAATAATGACAGAAAACTTCTCCTACTTGGTGAAAGAAATAGACTTACAAGTCCAGGAAGTGCAGAGATCCCCAAACAAGAGGAATCCAAAGAGGACCATACCAAAACACATCATGATTAAAATGCCAAAGGCAAAAGACAAAGAGAGAATATTAAAAGCAGCAAGAAAAAAACAGTTAGTTACCTACAAGGGATTATCCATATGACTACCAGCTGATTTCTCAACTGAAACTATGCAGGCCAGAAGGAAGTGGCAAGAAATATACAAAGTGATGAATAATAAGAACCTACAACCAAGTTTACTCTATCTAGCAAAGCTATCATTGAGAATTGAAGGTCAGATAAAAAGTTTCACAGACAAGAAAAAACCTATAGGAGTCATCACCACCAAACCAGTGTTGTAAAAAATGCTGAAAGGTATTCTGTAAGAAGAGGAAGAAGAAGAAAAAGATAAAGATAAAAAATTATGAACAATAAAGTGGCAATAAATACATATTTATCAACAAGTGAATCTAAAAATCAAATGAATAAAAAACCTGATGAACAGAACAAATTGTTTAATGTAATAGAACCAGGGGCATGGAAAGGGAGCAGACTGACAATTCTAGGGAGAAGGGGTTGTGGGAGGTGTGGGTAGAGATTGGACAAAGAGTTTACACTTACGGACAAGATCAGTGGGGCTGTGGGAGAAGGCCTGGAGTGGGGTAGGAACTGGGTGGAAGGGAGCTATGGGGGAGGGGTGGAAGGGACATCTGTAATAATCTGAACAATAGAGATTTTTTTTAATATATATTCTATTGATTTTGTACAGAGAGGAAGGGAGAGAGATAGAGAGTTAGAAACATCGATGAGAGAGAGTCATCAATCAGCTGCCTCTTGCACACCCCCTACTGGGGATATGCCCGCAACCAAGGTACATGCCCTTGACCGGAATCGAACCCGGGACCTTTTAGTCCCCAAGCCGACGCTCTATCCATTGAGCCAAACCGGTTTTGGTGAGATTTTTTTTAAGTATAATTTAATATTTTATAAATGATTAGGAAGAGGGAATTAAAAAAAGAATCTTCCAGGAATATAAAGGTATTAAATATTTTTAGGTATTAAATATTAAGAAATGCTGTGAAACAACTGAGTAGAGACAATCTGCTGGGAGGACAGAAGGCCTGATTCACACCCAAGAAAAGACAAACACATCTGAACATTAGGCTAAGAGGAAATGGATACTCATGCAATAAAATTCCCAGGGATACTGACAAGATCCATGTGGGCTTCATGTCTCGCCTCCTTTTCTTGTGCAAACTTCTTAATAATGTATTTATCTGACATTTCCAATTGTGATTTTTCTCACTTCCATATTGCTCTTCAATCATTTAACCACAGATCTGTATCCGTTGCTCCAGAGAAATAACTCTTTCTAAAGGAAATGACATTTTTCTAATTCCAAATCCAATATGTAACTTTTTCTCATTTACTTTTACCCCGTTGGCCATTTCTTCTTGATATTCTCTCCTCTTTGGTTATTCATCTTTGTATACCAAAGTCTTAGGATTATTTGATACATTGTAGGTGCCTTATGAAGTTGAATAAGTGGATGAGTAAATAATATGAATGACTGTGTAAAGTTAAAGTTCTCTTTAAATATACTGGGTTGCCCCAGGAAGCAGAAGATTCCTTTCTCTGTGTCCAAGCAGAGGCTGGTAGGAGGAATTCAAATAGTGACTAGATGTGTAGTATAGACACCCTTTAACACACATGAACAACAAGCATCTTTTAACTTCAAAATGTCATGTCACCCCCCCCCCCCACACACACACACACACACAGTAGGATACCTTCAGTGTCTGCAGAAAGAATTGAGGTCCTATAAGTCTGCTATTTAATTTTACCACACACAAAATGTGCTAAAATTACTCCTATTTCCTAATTCTATTCCTCATTGTAGTGGTTTTTAAAATGTACACAAATTCTTTGCTATTCTTTCCTTTAAAAGATAGAGCCAAATTTCCCTCTCCTTGGATATGAGCTCAACTTTGACTCACTTCTAAGGATTTCGTGGTGTGAGACTTAGGAGTCTAGAATTTTAGATCATAAAAGATATGTGGCTTCCCCCTCAGTTGCTTGTGCTCTCTTTGTTTATTTGTTCAGGGGGAAGCTAGCTGCTACGTAAGGACACCATATTCCCTACAAATAAGCCCATGTGGCACAGAAGTGGGGAATCCTGCCAACAGCCATGTGTTGAGCTATCTTGGAAGCAGATCTTCCAGTCCCAGTTGAGCTTTCAGATGACTGTGGCCCTGGACCATCTTGACTGCAACTTGATGAGAGAGAGGCCCTGAGCCAAACCAGCCTACTATGAAGCTTGGTTTAGGAATCTAAATTCCTGACCCTCAGAAACCCTGTGAGATAATAAACCTGCATTGTTTTATACTGCTAAACTCAGGAATAACTTATTAAACCTTTAAAGATAACTAATACATGCACTGGCTTTCTTTGTTTTGAACAACTCCCCAAATATTAGAAATAGGCTCTCCTTCCTCTCTGCAGTCCTCTAAGAAATATAACTTCAAGGTTTAATAAAAAAAAGGGGGGGGGGAGAAGTAGGGATAATACTTTTCAAGGCAGAAAGTAAATTTATAGAATTCATTAACCCATGAGGTATAAAATAGACTGGATGTGTTCTTAGGTTCGAGAAGGGCTTAGCTGCATTTATGGATGATATTCATTTATTAATTCATTCATAAGTCATTTTAAAGCACCTATTCGGTGTCAGTCATTGTGCCCGAGGGTGGTAGAATCCTTCTTGGTTATTAAGAAAAAATGAATTATGCCTAGAGGAGGCACCGGCAGCCATCTGGCTTTGACGCAATGGCAGACATCCACCGCCTCCCCTCTGAGAGAGGAACTGGGAGGGCGGGCGGGAAGTTCTGAGCCACCAGAGGATTAATTACGCCTCGTCGTTAAGGTTTTTGAGTTGATCACTCACTGACTTCTAAATGATAACCCTATCGTTTTTATCTCTGTAGCATCAAATAAAGTCCTTTTCACTTTCAGGACTAAGCGCGCTCTCTCCACGGAGTGCTGCAGACATGAAACGCAGAGGCGCGAATCACAGAACACCCCAGTGCAGTCAAAACCTCGTCTCATCATGCTTCTCCCAGCCAGAGATTTTTAGACACTCTAACAGGATACGTGTGGCATAGATGGAAGATGAATTTCATCTAAGTTAAGCAGAGTAAATGAGGGAGAGGGAAAAAAAAAAAAAAAACCTCCAAGATCAAAGAGCTGCATAAGAGATGCTCAAGGACTCGGATTATATAAATGCTTGTGAACTATGAGTGTTTTCATACAGTGCTATTAAGAAACCTGCAATTAAGGTGTTGGAGGCTTTTCCTAAACACACATGCACACATACGCTCGCAGGGAAACCTCTTATGAAAGAACAGCGGTGGGTGTGCAGAGCCATCTCTGAGCCCCAGGAAGACGCAGCGCTTCTGTGGAAAAGCAGCCCCCTTGAGCCAGCTCACATCACCATGCAAAGGTATCATTTGCTGCACCCCTGAGAGCTCCCAGACAGCAACACCTCCCCAGGAGCCTGCCACTTCCCCCTGCAAACCCCAAACAAAGAGTGTGAAAAACCCTGCCGCTGAGCAGGGAAATGTGTTTTCTCATGTGGAGCCCAGGAGGGCATTTATGCCACATTCCTGCCATTGCTTAACAAGGAACGCAGGCAGGCACAGGCAGGCGGGCACAGGCATCTTCTCTGGAGCGAAGCCATCCAGAGTGGGCGGAGTTGGTTTTCCTGAAGGGCACCAAGGGCACCCTTACATCTCAGCACCGCGGGGCAAGGGCCAGGGCTCTCCTCCAGTGCTGACCCGCAGTTACCATGCTTGAATAATTCAGACCCACTGACTCTGAAAAGGCAGTCCACACCACGTTACACTTCAGCAAATGAGACTCAACCCGAAAAGTGGGATACGGGTAGAACCAGAATTTCACACCACATCTCAAGGACAGTGGTTCTTGTAAGGTTCGTGGCGCAGGAAACTGAGGTCAGAGACCACCAAGACATATTAAAGTAAAGTTTATCCCCCAGTAATGAGCGGGACTCATTAGGGAGGTAGAGAAATCAGAATTAAAGGAGGGGGAGATGAGAAAGCACCCAGCCTGGCTGCCTCCACAGACGGAGATAGAGAGAGCAGCAGGTGTAGGGCTGGGGGAGCCTTTTGAGGGGAGGAACAGGAAAGGGTTGGACCCAGGGCGGAACAGGAAGGGGTGGGCCCCAGGGCACTTGGGCATGTGCTGATTGGTGGTTCAATGTCTTAGGGATGTCTCTGTGGCAGATACCAGTAATGTCATAACTCCGCTCACCAGTTGGAGGGAGGGAGGATTTCACAGTTCTCAGTGTGGTCTCTGGACTAGCAGCTCCTGGACCTTGTGAGAGGAAAGTTATCAGACCCCACTCCAACCCTCCTGAAGTTAAACCCTGGAACAGGTCCCAGCAATCTGGTTAACAGCCTCCTAGTATTCTCGGATATGTTAAAGGGTGAGAGCCAGTGCTTCAGAGGTATGAGTCCTGATCCCATTCTGTGGCTATTTATAGGATAACATTGATTCTACCATTTCATGTTATGTATTTTATATACAATCTTATATATATATATACATATATATATATATATATATATATATATATATATGTATATATAAAAGCCTAGACGACCTGCTGACTGGCAGCTATGATGTGCACTGACTACCAGGGGGCAGACACTCAATAAAGGAGCTGCAGTGACTTGGCAGCTGCGGTTCTCAAGTGATGCACCCAGAACAGAGAGGAGGGAGCCTGATTCCAGGTTGCATCACCTGAGAATTGCCCTCTGACAATTCAGGAACCCTCAGGGGATGTCAGAGAGCCAGTTTTGGCCAGATCCCCACAGGCCAGGCCAAGGAACCCCACTGGTGCATGGATTAGTGCACTGGGCCTCCAGTATTCTATAATATTTACTCTATATACTTATAGAATACTAGGAATGGTAGAGGAGAACCTACTTGTTTGTTCCCAAAGGTAATAAAGTAGTTATATTTTGGCACTTTTGGATGAGAATGTATGGCTTCTTGTCTTCCCTAAGTTGTTTCAGGAGCCATGGTGAAAACACAAGAATACTCCCCCCTCCCTGTCAGGCTGATCCCTGCCGTGGTGTCAGTTAACCTCAACCTTGCTAAAGATGCATGGCATCTCATGGAGTAACGCTTTCTTAGAGGCAGTGCTATGCGTGTTGATATCAGGTCATTATGCTGTGCCTGTGAAAGTTCACCAAGACCCACACAAAAGAAAATTTTGTCTAGCAACAAACAATCACTTTCAGATGTCACAGAAGAGCACTGAATTTGAGGCAGAGATAGGTAGGTAGTGGACCGGGATCCCATGGCACTCTTCCTTCCTATCATTCAAACTTCACTAGAAAATGTGAGCTTCATTCCCTATTAAAGGGAGGACCCACACTTTCCACTTAAATAAAATAGCCTCTCAATTCAATCCTCTCAAAGCTATTAAGCTAATGTTAGTACAGTGCTTCTGGGCTTAGAAATATAAAGAGCTTAATGACAGCATGTGTAGTGTTATTACAAACAACAGGAAGCAAAAATGTCAGGGCATGCAAAACCCACAAATCAAATATTCCATTGTTCTCCTTGATACACTTATTCTGCTCTACAGGTGCCATTAGTCCCAGGAAGCTGACCTATAATTTCTTTAATCATAACTATCCAGTGTTATAGCTCCAAATGTGAGATTTTCTTTTCTTCTAACATTTAGTGGCAAAGATTTCTACAGTCATGTTTCGTAGATAGTGGAAGTAAGAAAATGAGTAAAAATGTGATTCTGAGATCTTTTGTTGCATGGGACAGTGTTGTCCCCAGTCACTGGGTCAAACCTGGAAATGCCTACCTTGAACTTGTTGATACATGAAAAATGAAATGTCTTTATTGACTAAGACATAATCAGATGGGTTGTCTGTTTTACAATCTAAGTTATTCCTAATTGAAATATATATAGATATCATAGGTCAGAAAATGTCTTTTAATTCTTGGTTTAGAAAATACCAAATATACCACAGCAAATCAATAAGTCATATCAAAATTTCCTTATGATCTTAAAAAAAAAGAAGCCCTGGCAAATGTGGCTCAGTGGATTGGGTAATGTTCCATGCAACAAAAGGTGGTCAGTTCCATCCCAGGTGAAGGAATATGCCTGGGTTGCTGGCTGGAACCCCAGTAGGAAGCATGTAGAAGGTAGCTGATTGATTTTCTGTTTACATCGATGTTTCTCTCCCTCTCTCTCTCTGTCTCTCTCTCTCTTCCTCTCTCACTAAAAATCAATAAAGAATATTTTTTTTAATTTTCTTTGCAAAAGAAAATTTATGCACATGTTCCATTCTCTCCATTCATGTCACCTTATTTGATATGTGAATCAAAACATAGTTTAGGTATTGAATGTTTGTTTCCTCCCTAAACATACATGCTAAAGCCCTAAACCCCAGAGTCATCTATACTAATAAAAGGTAATATGTTAATTAGACCAGGAGACCTTCCGGACATCCTTCTGGACAAAGCCATGGTAGCAGGGCTGAGGCAGAGGTGATTAGAGGTGATCAGGATGGCAGGGGAGGGCAGTTGGAGATGATCAGGCTAGGACGGAAATGGCAGTTAGAGGTGAGCAAGCTGGCAGGGGGGCAGTTGGGGGCAAGCAGGCCAGCAGGGGGGACAGTTGTGGGTGAGAAGGCCAGCAGGGGGAGCACTTGGGGCAAGCAGGCTGGTGGAGGTGCATTTGGGGGCGATCAGACCAGCAGGCAGAGTGGTTAGGGGCAATCAGGCAGGTAGGCAGATGAGTGATTAGGAGCCAGTGGTCTCGGATTGCAAGTGGGATGCCCGACTGCCAGTTTAGGCCCCATCCCAGTGGGAACCAGCAGTTGGACATCCGAGGGGTCCCAGATTGGATAGGATACAGGCTGGGCTGAGGAACACTCTTTCCCCCTCCCCCCGCACAAATTTTGTGCACTGGGCCACTAATTTATATTATAAAAGGCCAGTGGCCATAACGCCGTAATACTATAACAACCAAATGACTGGTCACCAGAGGTGCATGGAACACCTCTCAGTCCCTTCCCCCTGGCCCTTGAGCAGCTTGCAGTGGCAGTGGGGTTCGAGACTCACATGGCAAGGCGGGGCTCATGGCAGCAAGCTACTCTTGCAGGATTTCATGCACACTGGGCCTCTAGTAGTATATATTTAGAGATTAGGCTTTTGGAAGGTAATCAGAGCTAGATAAGGTTGTCAGGATGGGGCCTTGGTCCTATGGAATTATTGCTCCTATAAAAAGAGGCACTAGAGAGCTTATACTCTCTTTCTCTGTCATATGAGGACACAGCAAGAAGGCAACCATCTATAAGCCAGGAAGAGAAACTTTACCAGAAACCGGCCAGGCTGGAACCCTGATCTTGACTTTTCAGCCTCCAGAACTATGAGAAGGTAAATTACTATTGATTAAGCCCTCCAGACTATGGCATCTTATTATGGCAGACTAACACACTTGCTGCGCCTATAAATCTTTTTATGTGTAAGTTTAGTGTTAATTTTTATTTTAGAGACATTACAGACAACAAATTAAGAAAAAATTAAAAAGAATTTTGAATCATTTGTATATACCAATCACTTTAATTCTAAATGTCTCTGTAAGTAATAAAATTATTATTGTGGTTATTATTGCAAATAAGGAAACTGAAGTTCAGAAATATTAACTTATAATATGCTTAAGGTCTCTTTAATAAGGGTCAGGAACAGGAAAAGCCCCATGATCTGTCTGCAGCAATGAGTCTGCACTCTCCTCACCTAAATCCTCTTCACTTTCTTAGAGAACTTGGCTTGTTTTACTTACAAAACTTTGTATTACTGTCTTTCAATAAAGGCATTTGGATATTCTAAAAGTGTGCACATAACCACTGACAATATAATGAATAACAGTCAAACTAATAATAGTCAAAAGGTTATTAGTTTACCTTCCTCTCTCCTTTTTGCAATTTGAGCCCTTGAGTCTAGGGCCCATAGACCTGAGAAATCATGTCTGTGCACTGAGGCACCAACACCTTGAGTGTGTGAGTGTGTGCGTGAGGGGGCACTTGATGAGAGACTTAAATTCCTGTTTTGGAAAGTATAAGTTTATAACCATCACTCTGAGTTAGGTTTTTATAATATAAAAATTTATGGGACCCTTACTTTTTTAAATTGTGAAATAAAACTTTAACAGATGACTAAGGTAAAAAGTTGGGAATAAGATATTTTGTAAAACTGAGTTATTTTCTCACCATTAAAAATGATAGGGTATAGAATAATGTTTTTGAATAAGATTGTGACTAGGAATTTGCCATGTTATAGATTCTATAAAACATTGGTGCACTAAGGACACTTCACAGATATTAATTCTTACTATTACATAAAAATACCAGCGATAAGATTGTTAGACACAATGTCCAATCTAAATTCTAGTTAAAAAAAAAAATAGCTATTGTGAAAACAAGGTACAAGGAAAGTACCTCACAACTGTATTATTTGCTAAGCTAATCAAAAAGGCTTCTAGATTTATAGTAATTTATACATACTTTATATATAACATTTATACACATAATACATAGAACATTTATAAATATATACATATATACATATATATGGCATTTAAACACATATAACATTTATTTATATTGTGCTTAAATAAGATAAAAACAAAATACATATTATCTCATTTCTCAAAAAAATGATTGGTATCATTTTAGGTAGATGATCATAAGAAAGGAGTAAAAAGATAATACCTTCAACTTGAACATGCTGGTACTTTTTAAAAAACCACCTAGCATTTGTTCTGACTGCTGAAAAATAAAAATGATTTAGGAGCAAGCAGGTTTGAAGCAATCTTTAAGTCAAGTAGTGCATAAAAGCAATTATAGGGGGTAACATGCTCTATGCTATGTGGGGAAAAGTATATAAAAATGTCAAAATACTAGCAATAAAAAGACTATAAACTTCATCCTCATGTCCAGTCAGGAAATGAAAGATCTTCATAGAGCCTGTGCTTTGAAAAAGTTAAAGTGTTCTATGAGTTAAGACATTGTAGGATCAGGTCATTCCCACTTCCCAGAGAGGATGAGGGGCAGGAAGAATACTCAACATAAAGGTGTTGTTCTATAGCTTTCGTTCCATTTCTTTGTACATGGGCTTTCATGGGGGAAATAAAAGGCAGGCAGGGTTTCTCTGACGTTTCTCTCAGTGCAGGCAAGCTCTGGACAAAATACCAGTGTGGTCACAATGCTCATCTTCCTTCATCATGTGTACTGAGTGTCTTCCTTTGTTGTGGTGCCCATTCTCTCTGCAAGGTCCCAAGGCTGTGGGACCCCACCTGAACCTGTCTCCCAGACAGCACCCTATACCCTGACACTCTCTCTCCCTGTACTTCCCCACCAGTGTCTACCTGCCCTCAACTCCACTCTCTAAAGTCTTGCTAGGTAACTTGCTAAATAGGTAAATAATATGAGCTAAATATTTCTCACTGGTAAGTGACAAAATGTGTTATCCAAGCTAGAAGACACCTCATTTATAAAAAAAATATATTTATTAACTTCAAAGAGGAAGGGTGAGGGAGAGAGAGAAACATCAATGATGAGAATCATTGATTGGCTGCCTCCTGCATGCCCCCTACTGGGGATCAAGCCTGCAACTGGGCATGTGCCCTTACTGAGAATCAAACTTTAACCTGCCGGTTCGTGGGTTGACTCTCTATCACTGAGCCACACCAGCTGGGCTAAAGACACCTCATTTTAATGTCTTATGCCAAAAAGAAAGTGATATAGACATTCTGGCAAGGCCAAGAAAGGAAACTTCTGCAGATGTTTGAAATATCTCCATTTAAACCTTTTTAGTCATATTTGTAAACCATCCTTCACTCAGCCAAGATTTAGCCTGCCAGTCTCACTCCTAGTTCCACCAGGAAAAAAAAAATACATAAAATACCAGATATTAAATCCTGAGATCTCCGTACCTTAAAGATGCCTTCATACATAAAAAAATATCTATTTTTTGTTGTTCAAGTTGGCCCCTGAACAACACAGGTTTGAACTGGACCTTTTTCAATAAACATACAGATCACTCTTTGAATTCCCAGGTTTTACATTCTTAAATCAAACCAACCACAGTTGGAAAACAGTATTTTTGATCCCCAGGTGGGAATCTGTGGATGTCAAGGTCCAACTATATGCATTGTTTTATGCGATATTATATAAGGGATTTGAGCATTACAGATTGTGGTATTTGCAGGAAGTCCTGAAACCAATCCCCCACAGATACTGAGGAACAAAGGTAGTTACATTTTTTTTTTTTTTCCGAAGTTAAAAGTTATACACAGATTTTTCACAGTAAGGGAGTCGGCACTTATAACCCCAACATTGTTCATGGGCCAACTGTATATTTATTAAAAGTTTAATGAACATTGGCCAAAACAGGTTTGGCTCAGTGGTAGAGCGTCGGTCTGCGGACTGAAAGGTCCCGGGTTCGATTCTGGTCAAGGGCTTGTACCTTGGTTGTGGGCACATCCCCAGTAGGGGGTGTGCAAGAGGCAGCTGGTCGATGACTCTCTCTCATCGATGTTTCTAACTCTCTATCTCTCTCCCTTCCTCTCTGTAAAAAATCAATAAAATATATTTTTTTTAAAAAGTTTAATGAACATTGTCTTTGAGTTTGAGTCATATAAGGCATTTATTGAGAGGCTAGCCAACCAAGAAGACAGGGCCCTTACAAGCATTCAAATCCTATCTTTCAGCAAGGTGCAGAAGACAGGATTATAAAGGGAAAGGGGCTAGGGTGAGTCTGGGAACAGAATGCAGCTATATACAGTCCTGAAGGTTCACAGATATTAGCTACTAGAGGCACAGTACACTAATTCATGCACAGATGGAGTTCCTTGGCCTGGCCAGCAATTGGGGCCTATGGGGCCTGCAGCTGGGGAGGGACCATGGGAGGTTGAATGGCTGGCCAGGGAGGGACTGTGAGAGGGCTCCAGGACATGTCTGGCCCTCTAGGGTATTTCTGGCCTTCTTACCCAGTCCTGGTCAACTGGACCCCAGCAGCAAGCTAACCTTCTGGTCAGAGAGTCTTCCCCCTGGTAGTCAGTGTCCATCACAGCGACTGGTTGAGCAGTCGACCAAACTTATCATATTGTACTTTTATTATATTAACTATTGTCAGGCAATGAGATGATGTTGATGAGATGATGTTTTGACTCGTGGTGTGTTGGTCTGACCATGCTTACCATTTCTGCTTGCTGGATTCACAGCTGAGTCACCTCCCTAATCACTTCGCACAGGCCTTGAAAAGGAAACTAAAGAAAAACTTAACCCCTTATTCACATATAAGAAACTTAACCACCTATTTACATAAGTATATGTATTCTAAGATTTAAAATAATATTATTATTTTTCAGATTAATTCAAGTCCTCTATCTATCAGATTATAAATCTCCCTATCAGTTTGACTTCCAAAAAACCCTAAATTTTCCCTCAGTTTCCATGGGGGATTCTTCCAGGACCTCCACAGATAAAGGATGCTCAAGATCTCTACATAAATTAGCATAGGTCAATGCAAACAGTCCACATCTGAGGACTCCCAACCATGAACCAAAAATAGTTCAGGTATTTACTTTAAAAAAAAATCTGCATGTAAATGGATCATGCAGTTCATAGGTATTTTTCAAGGGTCAACTATATAAAAAGAGTGCTGAATTTGTTATGTCTCATCAGGCAGCAAAGAAATAAGTTACAATTTAGGTAGGAGTTTCAGAATTCTATCTATGGAAATAAAATAATAAAAAGTTGAAAATTTGGATAAGGATAAAAGTTGAAAGACACACGTGATACATTGCACTGTGAAATTTAAGTTTTTCCCAGCTAAAAATTGCAACCCTGGAGTCTGCCAGGAATAAAGCAGCTAAAACCACATCATCAGAGACTCACAGAGAGGAGTCCTGTGACCCAGGTAGTCTCATCCTTGAAGAAGTACCTAGTCCTATTCCCAAGCCACATTCCTTACCCTGACCTGGACCAGTGTCTGTATCATGGTCCTACCATGTTTCCCCGAAAATAAGACATCCTTCAAAAATAAGACCTACTTACAGGTTTCCTTCTGAGTGAAATATAATGCATCCCCCAAAAATAAGCCGGCCCCCCCTCCCCCCCGGCTAAACATGAGAGATTTGGTCCACTGATTCTGAAAGAAATGGAGTCACAAAAAATTCACCAGGAAATTCAGGAATTGGATTGTTATGATGATGTTCCAGAAGATGATGACATGATTGTCATTGAATAAATGAGTAAATTCTTGATACTGTAGGATTCACAGTTTGTCTGGTTTGTGTTGACAACTATCGTACTACCGTACCGTATACAGGTAATAAATTTCCTTTATTTTCATTTAACAATAAATGTGTACCGTATTCTTCTTCATGGAAAAATAAGACATCCCTGAAAATAAGACCTAGCGCATCTTTGGGAGCAAAAATTAATATAAGACACTGTCTTATTTTCGGGGAAACATGGTAGATTTTTTACCAAAGAAGCCCAGCAAGCTCTATCTCTTGTTCTCAACTGTATATTGGCAAATAACGGGTACAACATGATAATATGCTATGTGTATACTTTGTGAAATGGTTACCACAATTGGGTTAATTAACATAGCATCATCTCACATATTTAAAGGTGTGTGTTGAGAGCACTGAAGATCTACTTTTTTTAAAATCAAATTTCTCAAGTATACAGTGCAGTATCATTAACTATAGACAACGGGAACTTAAGCCTTTTTATGTGGGTTTGTATGCTTTGACCAACATTTTCCCTATCTCACCCATCCCTCTGGCCCCTGGCAACCACCTTTGTATTCTCTTTCTATGAGATGAACTTTTTGTTGTCTTAGATTCTACAGATAGTGCAATCATACAGTATTTGTCTTTCTGTCACATATAACAGGCTTTTGATGATAATCTGCTCCCATTAGTTGGATAACTGAGTATGCAACTCTGGGAAGGTTAAAATTCAATAGAGTTGATCTTTTTGTATGAGTGTTTCTTAGTTATTGTGTTACTTTGTATATTCTTCATCTGTTTAAGGTGTTATAGATAAGATAATCTACTTTATTAAATTTATAAATCTGATTTGTTAAATTTACAAGAGTTTTATAAAAATGCACACAAATATCTTGCATGCTAGATTTGTAAGTTTCCTTTATTAAGTGTTTGAAATATTAGAATCACTTCATCAAATTGGCAATGATAATTTGAATTGTCTAAGAAAACCTAGTTAATAAAGTCTTTAAATAGTGTTAACATTTAAGGGTTTAATCCACCACATTTACAACTTAATTGAACATTAATTAAATTACAAATTTTTAATAATGTTTAAAATTATAACAAGATCCTTTGCAAATATAGCGACAAGATTTGTGAGTTCAAAGTAAAGGCTTATAAAACTAGGTTATAAAATGTGTGCCTTTTATGAATTAAATATTAACACAAACATAAGGAACTATAAATATTATCTTCTGTGCACCTTTTAGTCACTAAAAACTCAATTACAACCATTAAACTGAAGAGCAATATAACATAATGGAGATCATGACAATAGCTACTCCTTATTATATTCCAACTGCAAGTCAGTTCTGTGATATATGATAAGTTTGTTCATCTATTTGTTTGTCTTTGATAATAAAAGATAATATAAATAAAGTACCTCGCTCCTTAAGTGTGTGTGAACTAAGCTAATCATCTTTTTAAATTTAGGAATATAATTCCACATACTAGTTTGAATTTCTTTGTTCACAAGTATCAGAAAACTGAAGTCACGTTGTTTTAATAATAACAGCAACAAAACAATAAGCAGAAAGGGATGTAGTGATCAAGTAATTTAAGAGATAGAGGAAGTACAGCACTTGGGTCTTCCAAAGAGAACAAACTGTCCAACTGTGAGCAGTTCAGGTAACTGGTAGCCGCCAGCCACTGGGCATTCAGGGGCCTCTACTTGTGGTCTCTGGAGCTGGGAGCACACTCTTTCTCAACAGCCACATCTATAAGCACAGCAAAAATCCCGAGCACTGGGCATTTCTGCTCACTGTGGGACTTCTCCAACAAGCAGTCTTTGCTCTAAAGCTCCCTGTTGGATTGGCTAAGACTATAAATCTGAATCTACAGTTTAGGCTCCCCCTGCCCAATCCTTTTGCTTTCATCGATGTCAGACTTGCATCAAGGATTAAAGGCTTTCATTACCCAATATGCTCCTTCCTCCACCTTTATCTTTCCCCAGCATTACCCCAGTAAATCTTGGGCTCTGGCAGCTCCATCTGAGTCTGCTTCCTGGAGGGCATGAATGGACACTTAGGCAAAGCTCATGCAGCTTAATGATGCCATGCAGCCCACTGTCTTTCTGTCTCTCTGCTCTGGACAGAGTCACCCCGAGGCTGTCACTCTTTATGGTAGCATCATGGCCACAAGCATCACCTGGAGCTAACTGCTTTCTCATTCACAGTCAGCAGAGAACGGGGGCATCTTTTTGTATCATTCATGAGTGAGAGAATACAGTACTTTTCTTCTCCAAATGCTACTCCTCAAATATCCCTTTTCTGTCCTTTTAAGTCAGTTTGAGTCATAATCCTATTGTATCCCAACCATCATGACTAGGGCCATCCTTAGAGCTGCTAACCAGTCTACAGAGCTAGGAAGCCTGGGGTTCCATTAAAAGGAAATGGAGAGAATGAACCCTGGGGGTGCAATCACTACATTTCCCTGCACTGCTTATTCTAATGTAGTTTCTCTTAAGAAGATGAAACAAGTTATAAGGCCCAGAAGAGTAAAGTTTCAAAATCAGCCCTTTTTGTGGTCCACTGGTCCACACAACTGACCTGATGTGAGACAACAATCAAGATACTTACTCCTAAGAACACCACCTATGCAGAACCCTTATTTTGCAATTACTGGGACTCTTTTTCACAGTTAACAAATTTTTCATTGTTTTCCTACCTAATTTTAAGTCTCAGAAGTTTTCCTCTAAAGTAAACAGTATACCCTAGTTTACTTTAATTCTCAGGAATATTTTATTCATTTTGGCTATTTGAGGCTACTTTATAAAAATGGTCACATACTAATTAGGTCCTTCATTCCAAATTAAAAGGGTAAGCATCTCTGAACACTACCCATATCACATCACACAATTAGCCCCATGAGGACACTGTTCCTAGCAGCAATAGGGCATAGACCCCAGCGCATAAACTGCTGATAATGAAGGCACAGAAGCCAAAAGCTGCCACTGGAACTGTGGCCCCTGCAGCCTCTGGGAGTTGAATGTCCTGTCACCTCTGCCCCAGACTTGCCACAGTAGATTCTGTAGGGTTCTTCTTTCTCTAAGTCATTGGTTCCCGTTAAACCAGGGGCCAGTGTATCTGAGTGGCAGAGCCTACATCCTGAGCCCTGACTGCAAGAGAAGCAGTGGGCAGAGAGCTTCTGCCAATTCCAGCTTTTAGAGTGGGAAGCGAGCTCTGCCTTCACAACATGGAAGGTTCCAGATGCTGGATTCTTTGTTCTGCTAGGCTCCTGTGTGAGGTCCTCAGGAGGACTTTATGAGTTTTCCTTAGTCTCTGAATTCTATGAGAAAAGATTACACTCGGGCCCAAATGTCTTAGCAAGTGTTGGTCAGAGCTGTCAACGATCCTATTCAGGTTGGACTTTTGTGGGAAAGCTGGTTCCCATATTAATAATAACATTTGTGTTTCCTTTTGTGTTTGTTTGTAAGACAAATATATTGCCTTTATTAATACTAAACCCATAGACTTTGTATAGAGTGGTTGCCACTGTTATCTCCCCATCCCCATGAACATTCATCTCAGAAAGATTCAATTCAACTCAGCAAATGCTTATTCAGCTCCTAATAAATGCAAGGCCTTGTTCTAGGCAATAAGGGAGGACAAATTAGTCTTGAATTGTCACTGTGGTGACTACTGCCTTGTTATTTTAATTCTTCCTCATAGAAAAATTGAGTATTAACTATTCATGGTCTACTTTTACATTTCACTATCATTTTTCCATTATTTCCAGAAGAGCTCCCAAGTCTCCACAATACATTTTTAGAAGTTAATCTTTACTGCAATTTCTCTCTTGTTCATATTATGAATACCATTTTGGAATCCAAGTAATAAATATTTGAATATAAAATGCAACTGTTAAAGATGTTAATTATTCACATGCAAAATGTATTACTATTATTATTGTGACAGAAGAACATTAGAAATTCACAAATGTAAGTATGCATTTGAAGGGATGTACTGTTTATGCTTGCATTAGTGCCAACATGATATGTGGTCGTTGTTAACAGCAGAGGAGCCTGATGAGAAAATACTGATCAGAGCTTCGTTTTAATGCTATTTTAACTGGACAAAAAAGGTAAAGATCATGACTCAGCTTTGAATTGAGTTTTGAATTGACTTCCATTATCATTTTCATATCTAGCCAGTCCTCACTTAACATAATTGATAGGTTCTTGGAAACTGTGACTTTAAGCAAAACAATTTTACCCTAGGCTAAAACTAGAGTTCCTATGGCATATTTCTAGGCACAAAAGCATCACCAAACTACTAAATAAAGACCCCAAACACTTCTAATATTAAACATTGCAATAAACGTGAACTATACATGCATTTAAGTCTTAAGTTTAAGAAAGATTAATAAAGACAAGTCAAAAAATTCTTTTCCAACCTGCTTATTCCCGTTCAGGGTCACAGGTGGCCAGAGCTCTCCTAGCAGCACAGGCACAAGGCGCAAACCCACCCTGGACAGGACACCATTCCATCACAGGGTCACTCACACACACTGCACACTCATACTGGGTCAATTCACACACACAAGCTCACCTACCCTGCATATTTTGGAAATGTGGGAAGAAACTGGGATTCCTGGAGAAAACCACACAGACATAGGGAGAATATGCAAGCTCCACACAACAGTCCTCCCCCCCCCGCCCCCCCCCTCCCCGGAACTGAGCTGCTATTTTTCTCATCAACATTATAACAAATGACGTTATTCACACTATATTGGCCACTTTGTGATCCATTCTATTTCCCTCAAAGTCAATTCTATGAAGACTTCTCATGTTATACTCTCTAATCCTTTCATTTCTCCATCTGAAATCAAGGCTTGATCACACTTGATCACAGGGATAATAAGGTCACCCTTTTCACTTTAATTCCCAAAGTGGTGAGACATTAGCCGAGAATAAGTGAGCAGTAGCTACAGAAGAAGTAATAGTGAAGACCTAGTCTCTGCAGTCAAATGAGTCTGGGCTTCTCCCACTGGCCAGGTAATTTTACGAAATTACATAACCTCTTTCAGTGTTAGCTTTCCTCTCTAAAGAGGAACTTACAATAATACTTTGCACAAATGACTGCTGGTGAGGATTATCTGACATACTATATTTAAAACTCATTGTTATACCATTTGTTATTTACTCAAGAGAAATAAAGACATATGCCACCACAAAATCTACACATAAATGGTTTCTTTAAGCAGCTTTATTCACATTGCCAATAACTGGGAGTGACCCAAAAATTTCTATCAACTATTGAATGGCTAAATAAAATATGGCACATCTATGCTATGAAATCCTAATCAGTAGTATAAAGAAATGAACAACTGGTGCATGCAATGGCATGAGTAAACCTCAAAAGCATCATGCTAAGTGAAAGAAGGCAGGCTCAAAAAATAATTCTACATGATTCTACTTATATGCCATCCTGGAAAAGGCAAAGCTAGGAAAACCAAAAACAATTCAGTGGTTTTCAGGGGTGGGAGTTAAAGACTGACCACAAAAGAGCATATGTGAGCTTTTTGACATGATGAAAATATTTTATATTTGGATTGGGTAGTAGAAGCATGATTGTACACATTTGTCAAAACTCATAAAACTATATCCTTAAAAAGGTGAATTTTACTATATGTAAATTATAACCTCAATAACCTGAACAAAAAACTCACTAATGATACCATTAACTGTTGATTTTTTTAAAATAAAAACCCTCTTGAATGGCAGGCCTAGCACTAAGTTAGCACTTAATGTTAGCTATTGTCATTTATTATTATTATTACTAGAGGCCCAGTGCACAAAATTCATGCGCTGATAGGGTTCCTAGCTGCTGCCAGCTGGGTACTCCCTTCCTGGCTTGAACTCCTGGAAGAAATCCCAATTGATGGGACAATTTGCATACTAAGTTTTTACAATATGGGATTATTATTATTATTATCTAGGTTGACAGCAGTGTGGAAAAACTAATAAAGGGCTTCTATTTATTGTAGAACAGAGGCTAGGATTTAATCTATTTAAGAGTACATATTTTTTCTGTTTTTATAGATTCAATATTTTAAGGCATTAAAGTAAAATCTTTTACCTAGAATGTTGCTAAGCAGCAATATTCATTTCAAAGAGCACTTTTGTTGATCAGGTAAGAGTTAGACACCTTAGGTGCTATGTGTAATGCCACCTCTGGGTGAGGCCAGAGTGACCAAACCTTTCAGGAATTGAAACTATTGTGTTTTCTTTGGATTTCAAAATCTGTATTAAATGGTTAGTAATTAATCTGCATTATTAATAGGTTAATAGTTAACCTGCATTATCAACTAGATAATAATTTGCATGATTAATTGATTAATAATTAATCTGCATTATTAACTGTAATAATGCAGATTTTGTAATCTCGTGTTGATAATTTCAAGAGAAACATCAAAAGTGCTTTATACAAAGTAATGCCCATCACTAGTACACATTTCCCCCATCTTTCAGGTAATTTCTGAAAATCATTCCAATAAAACTTTTCTTGTTTTGAGGCAAACCATTCAGAGACCCAATTTTCCACTTCTTCATATGTTTTGAAGTGATGCTCAGAAAGGGTGTGTGCCATTGATCAGAACAAGTGGTCATCTGAAGGAGCAATACCACAAAATAGCATATTATCAAATTGTGTATATATCAACATATGTGTAACTCTATCTGTTGAAAAAAATCCGCGTTATTAATCAGAACAACTAGTAAAGGTGGCATCACTCACCAGCAGAATTATAACTGCCACTTGGTTGGCACTGTCTGCCTCTGGTGTGCTCATCACAGCTCCTCCCATGGGCAGGCCAACAGAGAAGCCTGATATGAATCAGCTACCTGGACAGGCAGGGGTGTCAGCACACATAAAATCAGTTATCCCTGAAGGACACATAATATTAGTCATAGTAAAATCCCTGTCAATCATTCCTGTTTTCATAATTCACCAGAAATGTCTTTGTTTATTGAACAGTGCAGGAGAAAAACCAATAAGATCTTGTTGGCAACACTCTTGCGTAGACTCCAGGCTCCACATGCTTCTGTCTTTCTTCAGATCTGGCACGTTCTCCTTGACAGAAGCAGTTACTTGGTATGTTTAAAATTTTTCAGCCAACTAAAATTGAAAATCTAATTGGCTTTGTGAAGTGATTCATGAATCGGGTAGCATCCCATATAGCAACTAGAAGGGCTCTTTCAGGGGCTGAACAAACAGAAAAATGTCATAAGAAGAAGGGCCAAGGAAGTTATTAATAAAATAAAATAAATAAAAAATATTTGGGGGCTAGGACATACTCTTTTGGGGGTGAGGAGAGAACATTGCTTGTTTCTATAGATGATGGAGAGAGCCCATGTGACAGATTACTTCACTGGTGTTGACCAAAAAACTTCAGACTATTTGATTAAGGTTATGATACCGAAAGAGGTTGAAACTTCAATTAGATCAGGCATTAAATTTAGGTTTGAGCTGAAACTGGTTTGGCTCAGTGGATAGAGTGTCGGCTTGCGGACTGAAGGGTCCTGTGTTCGATTCCAGTCAAGGGCATGTACCTTGGTTGCGGGCACATTCCCAATGGGGGGTGTGTAAGAGGCAGCTGATCGATGACTCTCTCTCATTGATGTTTCTAACTCTCTATCTCTTCTTTCCTCTCTGTAAAAAATCAATAAAATATATATTTTTTAAAAATTTAGGTTTGATATCATGAGCTTTCAGCATGAGTTGTGCCATTTGGGGCCTGTGTTTTTCTCCTGAATAATTACAGTCACACCTTCCTTCCTGAGATTTTTGTATTTATTGAATTTGCTGTCCCCAAATCACCTCCATCCATACTGAGAACTTTTACAGTGGTGCCTCACATAAAGAACGCCTCGCACAGCGAACGCTGCACACAACGAACTTCATTTCATGATTCATACAACGAACTTCGTTTCACACAACGAAGTCGCCCGAGCTTCCACGACCGCTTTGCCCGAGCTTCCACGACTGCTTCGCCCGAGCTTCCACGATCGCTGCCGATGTATTGCATCCTTCCGCGCAGGCACTGCAGGCAGTCGTTAGTCACTGCGCTTAACTTAAGCACATATCTCGGCAATCGTTCTTCATTACGAATTAAATCACGCACGTATCACGGCAGTCGTCCTTTTAAGTTAAACTCAATATTTTTTTTATATCATGGCTTCTAAAAAAAGCAGGAAGGTGATTTCTGTTGAAATGAAACAGGACAATGCTCAAAGGGAAGCGTCATCTGATAACGAGGAGCAACAATCAAACAATCAACCAATCCCAACTGCTGACATCAAGAACATCCTGGTCAAATGGAAAGCAGTTCAGGAGTTTACCAATGCCCACTATCCGGATTCAGCTGAAGCAAACAGGATCAACGATCTTTACTCCGATACTCTTGTCCGTTATTTCCGGCAGATGTTGAAGAAAAGAGAAAAACAAACGACTTTGGACAGGTTTTTCATGAAACCATCGGCCAAAAAGCAGAAAATGGATGAAGATGTGCAAGATTCGATAGACTCTACTTAGTCTGTCTTAAAATTTAAAAAATGTGTTTTTTTTTTTTTTAATTATGTTTTTAGATGTATCTAAATAAAAATAATAACAAAAAATTTATCTTTTTTTATGTCATCTTAGCATATTTTATGCTACAGAACGAATTATTTTTTTTAACATGTATTGTTATGGGAAAACGCGTTTCACATAACGAACTTTTTGCATAACAAACTTGCTCCTGGAACGAATTAAGTTCGTTGTGTGAGGCACCACTGTATCTCATTTGACTTCTGCAGATAATTAAATCCCATTACTTTTGTAATTTTAACAATCAAAGAACATTTTGATTATGCTGTATATTGCCCCATAACAAACTAGAGCTTAGTGGTGTAAAACAACAGCAAGCATTTTAGTATTAATTCTCTTGCTTTAGAGGTTGACTGGACTCAGTTAGGAGGCTTACACTCAGGGTATCTTGTGTAGTTGCATCAAATGATGGCTGGTGCTGAAATAATCTGAATGCTTGCTCCTCACATACCTGGCACATAGGCTGGGAAAACTCAGACAGTTAGAATTTGGAATGTCTAGAGGCCCCCAGGCATGTTTTTCTCTAGGTGGTCTCTTCAGCATAGCAGCATCAGACACCTTATACCAGTATTAAGGTGGAACAACCAGAATGACTGGTTGCTATGATGCACACTGACCACCAGGGGGCAGACACTCAATGCAGGAGCTGCTTCCTGGAGGTCAGTACACTCCCACAGGGCGAGTGCCACTCAGCCAGAAGCTGGGCTCATGGCTGGCGAGCACAGCGGTGGTGGCAGGAGCCTCTCCCACCTCCACAGCAGTGCTAAGGAGCAGTGAGCTGAGTGGTAAGTAGGGAGTAGGCAAGCAGCAAGGAGCAAAGGATCCCAGATTGTGAGAGGGATGTCCACCTGCTGGCTTAGGCCTGATCCCCTGAGGGGTCCCAGAATGCCAAAGGGTACAGGCTGGGCTGAGGGACCTCTGCCCTAGTGCAAAATTTCGTGCACTGGACCTCTAGTTTATAATTATCTACGTGTACATGTTCTGTAATGAAAGCAATAAAGGGGTCTTTTGTTAAGCCAATGAGTCAACTTTTGGAAAGCGCCTAAGGATGAAGCTGGTTTCTAGTCAAGCCAACCATTTGATTAGAGGGTTGAAATTTGTATCCCCTACATCTCCCCCCCCACACACACACCCCTCTTCCCCACCATCACATACACCACCCCTATGTTCAATGAGGGAGAGGACTAGAGATTAAGTTCAGTCACCAATGGCCAATGACATAATCAATCATGCCTATGTAATGAAGCCTCCACAAAAGGTTGGGCTTTAGAGAGCTTCCTGGTTTTGAACACATGGAGATAGATTTAGGGAGAGTGGCATGCCTGGAGAAGCCATGGAAGCCCCTTGCCATTGTCCTATGCTTCTCTTCCACCTGGCTATTGATTCATGTTCTTTAACATATTTTGTAATAAGTGGATAATCCAGTGAGGAAACTGGTTTCCTGAATCCTATGAGCTTCTCTAACAAATTAATCATATCCAAGGAGGGATGTGGGAATGTTTGATTTTTAGCCAATCAGTCAGAAGTGTAGATTATAACCTGGATTTATGATTGGCATCTGAAGTGGAGGGCAGTCTTGTGGGACTGAGCCCTTACCTTGCAGGGTCTGATGGTATCGTTAAGAGGATAGTGTCAGAACTGAGTTGAATTGTAAGACACCCAACTGGTGTCAGAGAATTGCCCTATGGTATAGGGAAAAAAATTTTCACATTGGGATTGGGTACAGAATCATTAATTACTCAACTTCAGAATCCATATAGTGTCACTTCCAGCATACTTTATCAGTCTAGACAAGCACAAAGACCCACCCAGCTTTAAGGGGAGGGGACACGGTTCTGGAGGAGCAAGTGGGACTGGAAATATGCAGACAGTTTTAGAAAATGTGATTTACCACAAATGGCAACCTTGCTTTTTATTTAATAGAGAACTGAGTGTTTTATTACAGATCTGCCCAATGCCTATTTTCAGGGACTAAATATATGTCCCCTATTCCTCAGCTCCTTTCCCCAGCTCTCTGAGGGAAGGGTGCAAAGTATAGGAATTACAAAGGACTAGATGATGATTTTGTAAATTGATAAATTTCCCCCAAAATATAATATGGAAATATTTAGGGGTCTCTGACTCTGATCAAAATAGTCAAATGCTTTCCAAAATAAAATTGATGATTAAAAGAGAACATACTTTAAATATTTCTTTTAAATAAAGACTGAGTCAGAAGTCATGTTTCAGATGTGTGTCAAGAAGTTAATATCCTTATGTTTCTTCATGGTTAGGGCCTTCTTGGCAAATTATACTGGGAACTGGTTTAAAAAATAGGCCTTAGAAGTTATAAGACTACTGGATAAATAGGAAAAGATTTTCCTTCCAGGAGGTATGTGTTTACATTTCATGGGTGTGGGGTATGGGGTACAGAGAGAGATGGGAAATGACACCCAAAGCCTTGGAGACATTCCAGAGGCTTAAACTCAGAGATGATTATCTTTTCTTTCCCCTGCAGACTTGTGTTTACTTTTCAAAGGATAGAAACCCAGGAGCTTTTCCCAAGGGGATTTTTTCATTAGGGAAATTAAGTTTTGTTTTCTACCCTCAAGAGGAAAAATTTTATACAAGCTCCCAGATGCATATTTGGAAGGGAGGGAGGTCCTCCCTACACTACAATGTGTAAGGGTTCAGAATAAGTCACCCCAAAATGTGCCTCTGTGGTATTCAAATCATTTTGAGCTAAAGGCAACTGAGACTCTCTGGGCTCAAGAGAAACTTCTGTCCCCCTTAACTACCTAGAAGAATCTTAAATAAGGACCTTGCCTGCAATAAGAGATTATCAGAGATGACCTTCTGACCTGTCTGTATGGCAGGACAACTACTAATTACTGCACATCTGCTTTTCTCATCGCCCTGTCCTCCCCGCTAAAGCTCCAAGGTGCCTTACCTCATTCTTAGCTCAGAATGGCATATAAGCCTTATTGTAACTTTCCTTCCCTGAATCTCTCAGTCATGTGGGGTTCTCATATGTGCACATGTTAATTGAATTTGGTCATTTTCTCTTGTTAACTTGTCTCATGCCGAGTTAACTATTCAACCTGCTGAAAGAACTTTTAAGGTAGAGAAAAGTCTCTTCCTCCCACATAGCAGTCTTCTCTCATCACGTCTCTCCAAAGAGAAGAACTGAGACGGAGGGGAGCCAATGAAAGGATTACCATGAGGAAGTAATAATAATCTGTCTGGATCCCAGGAATCTCCTGTCTGTATGAATTTAGGAATTAAAAACCTACTAATGTAAGCCCTAGCCACTTTGGCTCAGTGGATAGAACATCAGCCTGTGAAAGGTCCTGAGTTTGATTCTAGTAAAGGGCACATACTTCCATTGCAGGCTCAAGCCCCAGCCCTGGTTGGGGTGCATGCAGGAAACCAACCAATTGATGTGTTTCGCTCATATTGATCTCTCTCTCTCTCTCTCTTTCTCTCTCTCTCTCTCGCTCTCGCTCTCGCTCTCGCTCTCACTCTTTTCCTCTCTCTCTCTCTCTCTCTCTCTCTCTCTCTCTCTCTCTCTCTCTCACACACACACACACATACACTCCCACTGTCTCTAAAAAAAAAAAAAAAAAAAATCAATGGAAAAATATCTGCTGGTGAGGATTTGAGGATTAACAAAAAAAAAAAAAAAAAAAAAAACACATCTTATCAATGTGAAAACAATACAAAATATATTTAAATAAACCCATTTAGGTATATAACTTAACTTTTTTTCTTGTTAATATATTTAATGTTATGTTGGTTTTGGTCACAGAGAGGGTTATAATTCATTGAGTTGTTGTTTAATGCATTTTTATTTATTTCAGAGAAGAAGGGAGAAGGAGAAAGAAACATCAATGATGAAAGAGAATCATTGATCGGCTGTCTCCTATATGTCCCACACTGGGGATCAAGTCTGCATGTGCTCTGACCAAGAATTGAACAGTGACATCTTGGTTAATAGGTCCGTGCTCAACCACTGAGCCATGCTGGTTGGGCCATTGAGGTGTTTTTTGTTGTTGTTGCTTTTGTAGGTTTGTTTTTTGTTGTTGTTGTTTTGTTTTGTTTTGTGTTTGTGTGTGTGTGTTTTAACTGAATTGTGGGGAGGAAATATTCTCTATCCTCTTTAGGCTTAAGAATTAAATTGATAGAAGACAGATTAACAGGAGCAAAGCATACATAGTTTATTGAAACACATGTACATGAGAGTCTTCACAAGAAAATGAAGACCCGAGGAAGTGACCTGACCAGGAAGCTTTTACACTTTTTAGATAAAAAATAAAACAAGTAAAAAACAAAGAACTGACAAGACAAAAGGGTTTAGACTAGAGGTAGCAAGTGGTAAAAAAGTAACTAGGAAGATAAGTATTAGTACAGAAATTTGTACCTCCAATCTGGAAGATTTATCTTTTGCTTTCGGAAAAGAAGTGTAACCGCACAGAAACCCCATTTCCTTTCACATGACCAACCCTTTCTCCTTTGTGTCTGGCCACACCCTTCATTAATCACCAAGCCCGTAAGACATTAGATTCAGATTCCCAGGAAACTGTCCTAAGAATGAAGCCTCAGGTCTGTTGACCACAGAAACAGAGTCTGGGTCTGGCTAAAGATAACACCTCGGCATCAGTTGTGTTTCAGCCTCAGGCCCATGAAAACAGAAGCACCCTGTGGACCACACCTGCATGAAACCAGGCAGAACAATGCCATGGCCTGACACAAAGAACGGCTACTCCTTACCCTGGTCCCAATCAATCAGTAGAGCCCACGACCCCAATTCCCTTAATCACCATGATTAATGATTTTTCTCGTATATAACCCATCCCCTGGAAGCTAACAGGTAGCCAGATCTTTGAGCACCAGCTTACCTGTGATCCTGGGCATGGTGCCATTTCCTCAAATAATAAATCCTTACTTTCTTGGCTGCAAACTCCTGTCTGTGTTTGACTAGGCTTTGATGTATGCAGAAAAATGGACCACTTTGATCTGGTAATAGAAGGGTGGGCATGGGTGGGTCAAGTGACCTTCCTGCACCTACTATTTCCTCAAACGCCTTCAGTTTAAGATGTTCCATATGCCAAGATGCCCTTTTTTGGGGTAGCATGTCCTGAACCTCACCAATCTGGAAGTCTTAATTCATGGGTCCACACCTATAGGTCCTAAAGTCTTCTTGATTGGCCCTCCCATGCCTTAATTCCCAGAGAAGACAGGCCCAATAGAGATCAGGAAAACATCTGTTATGTCAATATGGTATGGGATTAAAAGTCTGCTGGGGGGCAGAAATTTAATCTCATACCATATTGACATAACAGAGACAAATTTTGTATTTGTCTCTTCCATGGTGTCTTTTGCCTTTTTAATAAAGTTGAATTAAATCCCATTAATCCACAAAGATTTCATTTGAAAAGACAGTGAAACTCTCTGGTCTGCTTAATTTATTCTGCCTCTTACCATTTTTCAGGAACTACTTGTACGAGACAACACAATTCAGAAATGAAGCACTTTACCATATTGATGTCAATAGGCAAAAGCACCTCATTTTCCCCCAGTTCCCCATTTCCAGGCCTACCTTTGAAGTATGGCAGAAAGACCACAGATTTAATTTTTTAAATATATTTTTATTGATTTCAGAGAGAAAGGGAGAGGGAGAGAGGGATAGAAACATCAGTGATCAGAGACAATCATTTATCAGGTGCCTCCTGTATGCCCCAAACTGGGGATCAAGCCCACAACCTGGGCATGTGCCCTGACCTGGAATCAAATTGTGACCTCCTGGTTCATAAGTCGATGCTCAATACTGAGCCACACCAGCCAAGTGAAAGACCACAGATTTAAAATCTTCGCATATTTTTGTTAGGTCTAATCAAATAATTGAATCAATATCCCCTTCAATGTGAAATTGACCTTTTGATCATTTTGCAGCTGGCATTCCTTTTCTCTTAGACCACATTCCATTTGCTGAGACCAGTAAACTTTCCCCTGCAGACCTACCCAGAGAGTTTCCTGCCAAAAAAGTCTGTCTAAAGTAGGGGTGTCGAACTCAATCAGAGAAGGGGCCAAAATCTAAAATCCAGCCTAAATCGCGGGCCAAATGGTTTACTGAACAGTCATAAACTGTCATTGTGATGGAACGCAGCAGAGTGCAGTGATGACAGCGCAGTGCGGGCCACATTGCAAGGCCTGGCGGGACGGATTTGGCCCGCGGGCCTTGTGTTTGACACATGTGGTCTAAAGTCCTTTAAAACATCTGACTCCCCATCTCTGGATACTTATGTCATTTGGGGGATCAGCCCATCTCATTTCCAGATGACCTAATAAATATATATATATGTATTACCACTTTTGGCTTTGTGCGGTTCCTTCTTCAGTGACCCTAACAATCGTCACTATTTTTTTTTTTTTTTCAGTTTCTTTGAAACTAAACCACTGAACTTCTGTCAGTTCCACTCTTACCATGTTTTCACATGAGGTTGTGGATCTGAGCTGTAGGCACATGGTGACCTGAAGCAGGACTGTCTAGGTTTCCTGGGTCTGAGGTAGTAGGGCAATGGAAACAACTACTTGATAATTCCCAATACACGCCTGCAGAGGAGGCTGCTCATACAAGTTCCCCTTATACACACCACAGAGGAGACCCTATGAGCAAGTGAAAATTCACTAAATAAATGGACAGAGCCCATTCTCTGTTGATTCTATGTTAACATGTAAGCTGCCCTCCAGCAAATGACATACACTAGCAGGCAGGATGCCTGTTGAGTAGCAATTATCTGAAAACAGTGCTGAGTCTTAAATAAATTACTTTATCTCTTAGGAACACTTACTTTCTTCCTCTGAACTCAATTCTTCTCACCTGCTGAGCTACACGGACACGCAGGCCAGATAATAGGATGCCTAGATTCCAGAAGCAGAGTGCCATCATGGAGGGGCAAATCCACTGTGAACTCATACAGCAAATGGAAACTGCACTTTAATTGGTCTCCATCCTTTAACTTCACAATTACTTTTTATTTGGGTATGTTTATAGCAAGAGGGAAATCTAATTGTCCCACAAAGGAAGATATATATTATTCACACCGGTCTGAAAAATTAAATATACTCTCAGAATTATTCACAGCCTGCTATTCCAGCAAAGATAGTTGTTCCCAGAATGACAATCAGTAATTATAACATAAAGACAGGAAAGAAAACATCAACATGATGGCTTTATTTCAATGACTTAGGAATTTTCTCACAGGTGACATTTGTAAACATTCCCATTTCTCCCTGGTTAAAGTCACTCATTAACAAATACAAGAACAAAATTAAAAAGGGAAGAACAGATGACCGTAATTTTTTATTAGTTTGTTTGTTGTTATTTTTCAAAGCAACAAGAGAGACTGTGTCCCTATTTGGAGTCAAATTTAGGGAGCAAATGCTCTTAACTTTTTTACCCATTCATTAAATTATTTAAAACACATTTGTTGAACTCACATATTGCTGCTGAGAGTGAAAACTCATACAACCCCTTTGGAAAACTGGTGATTTCTGCGAAAGGTAGAAATACACAAAACCTATGCCCCATCAAATTTTCTCTTATAAATGCAAACATGTGTGCACCAAAACACATGTGTAAGAATGTTCATAGCAACACTATTCATAATAGCCCCAAACTGGAGACCTAAATGCCCAACAACAGTGGATTGGATAAATTATGGTATATTTACACAATAGAAGAAACTGTTCTATTTACACAATAGAACAAATGGGATCAAACTGTTTACAGTCAAACACACAGAAATACCTGGGTGAATCGTCCAAACATAGCATGTTATAAAGAAGCAAACACAAAAGAATGCAAACTATATTAGTACATTTATATAAAGTTCAAAAATAGAAGTCAGGATAGCAGTTGGCATTGGGGGAAGTGGTAGCAGTTGGAGGCGGGCTTTTAAGGCCTGGAAATGTTCTATCCTCTGATCTGGGGGCTGGTTACACGGCTGTGTCCGGTGTGACAAAATTAACTGAATTGTAGATGTGTGATTCCAGAAATTTTCTGCATTATGCAATGCTTAACACGAATTTTTACTAAAAGTTTTTATTGTGTTTTGTGTCAGATACTGAGTAACAGAAAAGAATGTTATACAAAGACAGTTTTACACTTTAGTGGTGCATAGGCTTGAAGGGGAGATAGGCATTCAAGGAGGTGATTTTAAACAGTACTGAATGACTGCTAAAGAGATGGAAACTCCATGACAGGGGCCTTGAAGCAGGCAATAGGAGAGCTTTCTGAGGGAGAGGAAGTCCATCTGCTGCTAAAAATGATAACTAGGAATCAGCCAGTGAATAAAGAAGATGGGTTAGCTATTCAGAGAAAGGAAGGCAGGAAAAGCCCCCAGGACCCCACTGAAAAGCAAGCACATAAAAGAACCTATTTGGTCTCAAAAGAGGGCAACAAGCCCTTGCAAGGTCTCTGACTCCTCTCACAGTTAATAGAGGAAAAAACTCAGAAGCTTCTGTCTGAGAATTGAGACCATATATATCAACATGATGTACCTACTTGTTCCAGGAAATTCTTTTGCCCAGGAACATAAGATAATCACTGGTCACAAAATACGGTCTCCCTGTAGTCTTGAGAACTCGGTGTCTACTCAATCTCCTTTGAAAGGTATAATGAGGTGAGAGGCACAAACAAGGAGATTTTTCTTTGCAATAGACACTAGAAGGGAGGACTGTGAGGCTCCTATTTTCAAAGATTGAAAGGAGTGTTAATCTCTTAAGAGTTTAGTCAGTTTGAAAGGCTGACACTAAAAGTGGAGCTATAGGGGAGAAAAAAAATAATTTTCCCTCTACCCTCCTGAGTTCTTGGCTGAGATCACTCTAATAATGAATCTCAGCTTGAAGACACTCAAAAAAGACAAGACAGAAATAATCATAGAAGTTTATTAATATGTATACCTTATGTGTACATGGGGCATACTCTCCCAAAATGAGTAATTCTCTGAGATGGCTCAAGACACTACCTAAATAGCATCTTCAGCTAAAGACAAAGGTGAAATGTCGGGTGGTGGGGCAGAGGCCAGTAGTGGGGGTTTACCAGGAAAAGCCACAGTGAACCCGGGCACAATTTGTATGCATATTTAAGTCTGTGTCTTCTCCATTGATAAAAGTTTCTTACAAGTTGCAGTCATCATTCTGTTCCTGGTACAGCAGAAGACACCCTCATATATGGAGTGATCATGCTAAAAGCCACAGCCACAAGCCAAAACTCAACTAAGTTTCTATGCTTGGCTCTCTCAGAAAAGGAAGGCCTCAGTCAACCAATCAGGGCCTACTTAGCACAAGTTACCTGACCTGGCTCCAAGACTTTCCTTCATGCCATATAAGGAAAGTAACCCTGCTTTCACCAATGAGCAAATGCCTGCTATTACTTTCTTATTCCTGCTCATGTTAGTCTACAGAAATATCTTGCTTTTTATAGCTCTTCAGAGCCACTCTCCATCTTTTCGATTAGATACTGCCTGATTCATGTATCACTGAATGCAAGCCTACCGGATCAGTAAACTGTCCATGGAAAATATTCTTTTAACAAGACTAAGAGATTGCCTTTCTTCTTTTCACTAACCATTTGGCCATGTTTACACAGAAATATGTGCCTAAGGACTTGAAGTTTGTAGCATTTCTCTAAAGTCAACCAGCTGAAGCACTTCTACAGAAAAAGACATTCTTCATTATGGGCATCGCAGGCACTTGCAGCAAATTGCTGTCTCCCTGCTGTTTGATTTATACTTGAATTAAGCAATCTCTGTACTGGAGACCCTGGCTTGTTCTCTTGAGCATCTACCTGCTGGTTCAGTCTCAGAAGACTGTTGGATGAGCAGCTCCTTGGGAGGGACCAGGAACTTACCATCCCACCCCATATCTACCCCCTATTGTGCATGTTAAGGGAGTTTAACCTGAAGCCAAGAAATTAAGGCTTTAACATTCTTATCTCAAAAAAGAGAGAGAAGTTTTGAAAATAAAGTCTTCTTTTAAAATGCTCATATACTAGGTTTTGGTACTCCTATGTTTTCCTTTACACGTTGCAGAGGCATGGTCCTCAATTCATTCTTTCAGTGACTAAACTCAAAAACTAGACTATTTGACATAATCTATAAATTTTTCCTGTGCACAACCCTCCACCATAAGACCTTGGGACAACCTTCCCTCACTTCCCCCACGCCCCCTTGCACAAATTTCATGAACCGGGCCTCTAGTATTTTTGAATACATCTTAAAGAATCAGCTTGACAGGTTTGTTTTGGGTTTTTTTTTTGGTGGTTTTTTTTCTTCTTTTTTTAAGTTCTTTGAAATTTCAGTAGGGATTACATTGAAGCTATAAAACAATTTATAAAATGTTATACAAATGACTATAAACCTACTTTTGTCCCACCCTGTAGTTGTACAAATTTAATTGCAATATTTTTCTGGGTTAGAGCCATGTACTGAAAGGAAAAAACTGTATCATCAAAAAGGAGATAGGATTTGGAAGATTTTTTCTCCAAAGGAAAGATCATAAACTGAAATCTTGGGATAAGGCAGAGGAAGAAGTGAGAGATTGAAAAAGCAAATCTAAGTCAGGAGTCAAAATGTACTCAATAGTACTAGGATGGGGCTGATCATAAGACAGATGCAATAGAGACAAACTCAAAAGAAATCCAGAAGTGAAGAGTTATCGCTCTCAGCAATAAAAGTATATCAGGATCGTATAGAGTACCCACAGAGCTGAGGTAGCCCCACTCAGTCTTCCCTCTGAGCCTGAGCCTTGACTGGTGCAGAGAGGTTCTATGGTCATCATGACATGGTCCTCAAGGGCAGAGCAGCCAGCAGTGTCTCATAGCCGTGCTTGACCTGGGCCAATGAGGTCTCAAGAGTCCTAGGGTCCCACCCACCAGTTATTTGAATAGAAAAACTATCTAGATGCTAGTTTTAGCAATATTATAGACTGAATAAACTGAAAAATTCTTATCTACCAAATTACTAAGGATGCTAGGTAAACAAAATGAGTGTCCTTAAATTTTCATCTGGGAATATTAGAAAATAAAGAAATTTCCAGAGACCAAACACAAAGAGTAAACTAAATAGCAGAATATTCAGTGCTTAAGTTGAAGCTGTGGCAGCTGTGGCCATGGCATGTTGCCTATTTCCATTATCTAGCAGGAGTCCTCAAACTTTTTAAAGTGGGGGCCAGATCACGGTCCCTCAGAGAGCTGGAGGGCCAGATTATATGAACTACTAATTCCTACTGTAACACCTCGGCTGCACTCACTGCCCAAAAAACCTGGCGGGCCGGATCAGACTCCTCTGTGGGCCGCATGTGGCCCGCGGGCCGTAGTTTGAAGACGCCTGTTAGGGGCTTGGGTATGAAGGAGAGGAAAATAAATTTCTCTCCACCCTTCTGTGTTCTTAGCTGATATTCCTGTAATAAAAGACAGATTAACAAGAGCAAAAGAAACAAACTGTATTAACATGTATACCTCATGTATGCATGGGAAACACCCAGGGGAAAATGGGTAACTCAAAAGAGTAGCCTAGAATTCAGGCTTAAGTACTCTCTTAATAGGGAAAGTCCTTTTAGAGGAGAGTAAATGGTTTTTAGGAAAAATAAATAGGCCCTTAGAAGAACAGGTGGGAGGTGTGAAAGTTTGTGACAAAGTTTATCTGAGTGTGGAATTCTATCACCTCTCCTGTGATAAAATTCAATCCTTCATGGTTAATGAAACTCCTGGGAACAAGGATGGAGTGTTCCTTACTCACCTGGTGCCTGTTTACCAAATTTCTAGCCACTTAACTGAAACACAAAACTGGTTTAAATATCTATATTTTTAGAGACCCAGTGCACAAAATTCATGCACAGAGTTGGGGGGGGGGGTGTCCCTCAGCCCCACCTGCACCCTCTCCAATCTGGGACCCCTCGAGGGATATTCAACTGCCAGTTTAGACCTGATCCCACCAGGCAGTCAGATATCCCTCTCACAATCCAGGTCTGCTAGCTCCCAACTGCTCGTGCCTGCCTTCCTGAATGCCCCTAACCTCTTCTGCCTGCCTGATTGATGTCTAACTGCTCCCCTAGCAGCCTGTTTGCCCCCAACTTCCCTCTTCTGCCAGCCTGGCCACCCCTAACTGTCCTCCCCTGCAGGGTTGATCACCCCCAACTGTTATCCCTTGCAGATCTGGTCCCTCTCAACTGCCCTCCTCTGCTGGCCATCTTGTGTCCATTTGGGGGCAGGATCTTTGACCAGACGGGGACAGCAACCTTGTGTGTTGGAGTGATGGTCAAGCTACATATTACTCTTTTATTAGATAGGACAGAGGCCTGGTGCATGGGCGGGGCCCACCTGGTTTGCCCTGAAGGGTGTCCCGGATCAGGGTGGGGGTTCCCTTGGGGTGTGGGGTGGCCTGGGTAAGGGTCCTGTGGTTGTTTGCAGGCTGGCCACACCTCTCAGTGACCCAAGCAGAGGCCCTGGTATCTGGAATTTATTTACCTTCTACAGTTGAAACTTTGTAGCCTGGAGCAGAGCCAAGCCCTCTGCTTGCTCCATGGCTGCAGCCATTTATGTTTGGTTTTATGTATCTTCTATAATTGAAACTTTGTATCCTTGAGTGGAAGCCTAGACTGGCCGGGGCAGGTGGAAAGCTTTGCTCTCTCCATTGCCAAGGGCAACCCTAGCCTGCTCTTTCCAGCTCTGTGGCTGCCGCTATTTTTCTTGGGATTTATCTTCTATAATTGAAACTTTGAATCCTTGAGTGGAGGCCTAGGCTGGCTGGGCAGGCAAAAGCTTGGCTTCCATTGCCAGAGAAACCCAAGCCTCTCAACTGCTCTCTATGGCTGCAGCCATCTTGGTTGGGGTTAATTTGCATACTTGCTCTGATTGGCTGGTGGGCATGGCTGGTGGGCGTGGTTAGAGCAGAGTGATGGTAAATTTGCATATTACTCTTTTATTAGGTAGGAGATTATATATATATTTTAATCTTTAAGGCCCAGGAATGCTGACCTTGTTAACTCAGTGTTAGTCCTTTCAGTGATGGCAAACACCCAGCTCAGACTACATGATATGTAAAAGAAGCTAAATGTTACATATGCTGTAACAGATATGTCGAATAATGCATGGGTTCCTATAGTGAGCTATTAATCATTTAGCATGAACCTACTATGTGCAAAGCACAATAATGGGTTCAATTTTAGCACATAAAATAACACATGTTTTAGCAGTCTTGACACTAATGTTTATATGTGGGCACTTTCAGATTTAACAAAGCCTCTATGTATTAAATGAAACATAGATCCTCTTGATAACAGTTACAAATCAGTAGAGTAAAATGGTGACCTGAAATGGTTTGCAAGTCATAGCAATTATTCTTGGTATAATTGATTTTGATTTATGTAGAAATATGAGAAAAAAAAGAATAAAATAATCTCCATAAACATTAATTCTCCTGGGCAAAACTCTATTCTTTGGTAGAAGAAAAATGAAGAAAATAAATGAGCCCATATTCATTTCTACTTAAAAAGAGATCAATGCAGTTAGACTAAAAAGTAGTTCTCAGCTCTGGCTACAAGTTAAAATCATCTGGGGAATATTTTTAAATGTCAAGTTCCCCAGCAAATGCACTGAATCAGAATATGTGGGTGTGAAATCTGGCATTAAGTTTTGTGAACTACTTAAGTGGACTTTTGAGGACTTAAAGAAGCAGAACATTTAGAATTAACTAATGAACTGATTTTCAAACTATTTCTAAATATTTGGAAACTTTTTACAAACTCAATTAAAGCACACAAATTAAGTATATAAAATTCTGGCTGCACTGGCTTAACCGAGGTCGGGTGGGTAATATTGGGGTTGGGAAGAGAGTGTCCAGATCCATGCCTGTTGATGCGTGCTATCCTCCTTTCTGCCCTCAAAGACCCCAAGTGGTTCTGGACTCCTTGGAGCCAAGTATAAAAACTCTTCATCTGAAAGTTTCAAATATTGCATTTAACAGACTCAAACATCAAATAAACCTCTCAGGTATTCGTGAATAGTTATGTCTATTAAAAAAAATATCATAATGAGTACAGACCAAAAAAGATTATAAAATACCTTATAAAAGCTTTATAATGGAGGATAGCCATCCACATTGGTTTAAATACTGAGGCAATGGAATTGATATTACTGTGATTCGCTAGTTAATATTAATAATAGAAAGGAGCAAAGGGGAGTCCAGACATTATACGCATGGTTGACTGGGCAGCTTCACCAGGAAGCTGCAACTTTCCACTCCCCAGGGAACCAGCGGTTCCTCGGGGGAGGGGCCCAATAAGGGAAAACTGGGCTCATGTACTGCAAAGTTGAAGACATAGGGAAGGTATTTGCCTCTCCATCTAACTTGGAACAAAGATCAAAGGAGGGTGGACCTCAATGCAAGCCCATGAAAATTTGAGCATACATGCTAGTAATTCCCAGACAAAGGAATTCTCTGTTTCCTTTCCTCTTGCCTCTTCTCTGCTTCCTTGCATTCACCTGCGGGTCCTCTATAGCCATGTGGCCCTAGGACCTATGGCCATGAGGATCCCACATACAATGGACTGCAGCTGGGAATACAAGCTAATCTAGCTGGACTGGACTGTGCTTTAATGTGGAATAGAAGCGCTGGGCAGTGGCTTTGCTTCTAGCTCTGCTGAAGACAGAATGGGATTTTTTCCATGGAAGGGCAGAGGGAGAAGGGACCTTGGAAACTCAGGGGTTTAATTTCACAGAAATAAAGCTTAACACAATACCTCATCCTCCTGTGGGGGCTCAGGAAATTGTGGGGGCCCACATCCACCAGCAACAGGTGGGGACATGGGGAGCACCCCACCAATAACAGAATGTGCCA
Organism: Pipistrellus kuhlii; assembly: GCF_014108245.1. NCBI lineage: Eukaryota > Metazoa > Chordata > Mammalia > Chiroptera > Vespertilionidae > Pipistrellus > Pipistrellus kuhlii. The sequence goes on from NW_023425515.1 coordinate 64,634,886, forward strand.
GATGAACCCTTGACTTCATTTTCACATCTGCTTTCTACCAATCAGCTCTTCTGTTAATGAACTTTTTTTCCAGCAGAGGAGCACTAAGACTGCTGTTGGGGAAAAAAATTAAATATATTAGCTTAAGCCGTTAATTACTGTTGCCACTTCATGATTCATTTATGATAATTGATGTATTTATTAATTCTTTGTACTTGTGCCCTGAAGCAATTCTGTGAAGGGTGCAATTTAAAAATTGAACAAATATAAATAATAAGCACTAACTGTCCAAGCAGTACCATTTAAATGCTATTTCATGAATTACAATCTTCCAATTCCATTAATTTAAAAGGATTAGTTTCCAAGGTATTGTTGTCTTCTAATCCTATTTCATATTAGTCACTCTTGCAGTACCAATAACATCAGAGATTGCATAGCATCTTTCTTTTACTGGATCCTTATTCATAGTAAAAGCAAGAGTGTGAAAAGGAGACAGAGGGATCTCAACGTACAAAATGTTCAAACCTATGGAGAATTTTTATGAGTTTATTTGAGCCAAACTGATGACAATTTCCAGGAAGCAAAATCGCAACAAGATGAAGAAAATGCTCCAGAGAATGGCAGTTTTTCACCTTATTTTATAATTTATAATCAAAAGAGGAGATGTAAGTGGGTTACATGAAACATATTGGTGATAGCTTCTTAGTCAGGAGAAAGCAAAGTTGGGGTGGGGAAACCTCAGGAATTGTGTAAAAAGTAAAATGATAGACATATGCATATAGGCCCAATTAAGATAAGATATACTTTTGTTAGGGAAGATGCTACATGACTACTAATCATAAACTGCTTTTCGTTAAGAAGTTTTAATATTAGACCATCTTTTGTGGTTACTTTAGGTCTGAGTTTGTAAAGCCACCACCCAGGCCTCCCTGAGCTTATCAGGTTTATTATGTGGCATTGTTTTGTCCACAATGAGTACACCAGTTCAATTAATTTAATCAACTCTTTACGGAATGCCTACTATGTGCTGGACACTGAGACAGACACAAAGAAGTATGATTCATGGTCAGTGGTCCCATGCAGGCTAATGGGCTTTATGATATGATAACTTTATTTATTGAGCACCTACAGTGTACCAGAATAATTTATATTATCTTTAATCTTTCATGACAATGGTGCAGGATAGAAAATATAATCTCTACTTTATGGATGAAAAAAAATACAGCCACAAAGCTAGTATTTTGCAGAGCTAAAATTTGAACCCAAAGTTAGCCTTTCCCTAATAGAATACATAATCAGGAACCAAGACAGCAACCTAGGTAATCACCTATACCTGCTGCCCCTCACAACCACATTAAAACCACAACTAAACAGCAGGTCAAATGCCACCTAGAACCACGGGAAAGCTGCCTCAGTGGGAGTTCCACAACCAGAGAGGTAAAGAAAGTGCATTGAGACTGGTAAAAGGTGCAGAGGTGCAGAAAGTGCTGGCACCTGGATGTGTTGCTCTTTTAACCTGGAGGGAGATACAATCTCCTGCTTTCTCCGAACTCAGTTCTGGGTGAAACTCTGGGGGCCCAGAAACATACTGGGAGAAACTGGACTTTCTGGCATTGGGACAGAAACACGAGGGTGGCTTTATTTTAGAGATGCTCACAGCGATCATTGATCCTGCACGGGGGTTAAGAATGTGGAGAACTGGGTACTTCTCTGGTTCATGGCTGACTGGCAGCCATTGCTGTTTGCTCCACCCTGGTGATTCCAAGAGATCCGACCCCACCCAATTTACAACCCCATCCAAGCTGTGCACATTGGCTTTTGCATATGAATGGCCTGTTCTTTCACCTAAAACCTGTTCAACTGTTGCTGGGTCAGAGAGCCCCAAAGCTTCCAAAAGAAGGCCCACTACCTGGCAGCAGCAGTGGCCTTACTTCACAGATGGGCCTTGTCTGAGCACTCCCAAACCCCATACAAAGAGGATGAATCTGCAGGTCTCTCTGTAGCTCCTGCTGGGTGGCCCCAGACAGTGGCTGACCTTGCACCTCCTTGGAGATCCAAGAGCCAGTGTACCTAGTGCTTAGAGTGAGAACATACCAGATTACAAGTTTTCACATCCATAAGAAACATACTCAAAGGGCAGACTCAGTGGGCAACAAAGGCCTACTGAAGCAAGACCTACCCCATAAGGCTGTCTCCTGTGCAACAGATCTTTCAGTGTAGACACAGCTGGACAGCTGGTCATCACAGCCAATTGGCCTGGAGGTCATTTCCTCCCAGTGATACCAACAGCAATCAAGGGTTAACTACAACAAGACTGAGCAAACAACCCACAAAGGGGTGCACCAAGAGCATCCACCTCAGGTAACTGGGGAGGTTGAGACACTATAGGATGCAAATCACACAAGGCCACTATATCAACACAAAGATACTTAGCAGCTACCCAGTACATAGAAACAAACACAGGGAAGCCACCAAAATACAGAGACAAAGAAACAAGTCACAAATGAAAGAAATGGATGAAAGCAAAATACTGGATATAGAGTTCAAAACCACAGTTATAAGGTTACTCAAGAATCTTCTAGAAACCTCTGAGAAATTTAGTGAGACCCTTAAGGACATGAAAAAAGAGCAGTCAGAAATTAAGCATACACTGACTGAAATAAAGAACAATATATAGAGATTCAACAGCTGACTAGAGGATTCCAAGAATCAAATCAAAGATTTGAAATACAAAGAAGCAAAAAACACCCAACCAGAAAAGCAAAGAGAACAAAGAATCCAAAAATAATGAAGATAATGTACAGAGCCTCTGGGACAACTTCAAGTATACCAACATCCAAATTATGGGGGTGCCAGAAGAAGAGAGAGAGAGCAAGATATTGAAAACCAATTTGAAGAAATAATGACAAAAAACTTCCCCCACATGATGAAAGAAATAGACTTACAAGTCCAGGAAGTGCAGAGAACCCCAAACAAGAGGAATCCAAAAAGGACCACACCAAAACACATCATGATTAAAATGCCAATGGCAAAAGACAAAGAGAGAATCTTAAAAGCAGAAAGAGAAAAGCAATTAGTTGCCTACAGGGAATACCCATATGGCTATCAGCTGATTCCTTCACAGAAACTATGCAGGCCAGAAGGAAGTGGCAAGAAATATACAAAGTGATGAATAGCAAGAACCTACAACCAAGATACTCTACCCAGCAAAGTAGTCATTGAGAATTGAACGTCAGATAAAGAGTTTCACAGACAAGAAAAAGCTAAAGGAGTTCTTCACGACCAAACCAGTACTATATGAAATGCTGAAAGGTATTCTCTAAGAAGAGGAAGAAAAAGGTAAAGATAAAAATTATGAACAACAAAGTGACAACAAATACATATCTATCAACAAGTTAATCTAAAAATCAAGTGAATAAAAAATCTGATGAACAGAATAAACTGGTAAATATAATAGAATCAGGGGCTTAGAAAGGGAGCAGACTGACAATTCTTTGGGGGAAAGAGGTGTGGGGGTGTGGGAAGAGATTGGACAAAAATCTTACACCTATGGATGAGGACAGGGGGAGAGGAAGTAAGGGCATGGGGTGGGGTGGGAACCGGGTGGAGAGGAGCTATGGGGGGGGGGGGGAGAGAGAGAGAGAAACAACTCTAATAAGCTGAACAATAATTTTTTTTTTTTCAAAAAAGAGTACATAATCAGGAGGCTCTAGGCAACATGGTGAAGTAGGCAATGCTTGTCTTGCCTTGCCCTGGCACCTGCACTTTATGTGACCTCATTTTCTTATTGGAGTTCTTTCCGTCTCCCACATCTCTTTCAGTGTTTTCTTTGTTGTTCTGTGAAACTTAGAAACAGTACAGCATAGAAATAATACCATGGTAATTAGTGATTTATTAATAACTATAGGCCCATTGAAAGAAGATTCGTGCAAGAATAGGCCTTCCTTCCCCTGGCTTCACTCCTGGCTGCTCAGGAGCCTGCAAGTCCTTGCTCCCGCTGGAACACTGCTCCTGAGCTCCCTCTGCCCTCTACCCTTCCCTTCATAGCAGGCGTCCCAGCCTGCCTGCCACTCCATGCCTGCATATGCAAATTAATCCATCATCTTTGTTGGGTTAATTTGAATACTCACATATGATTGGCTGATGGGCATCATGGAGGTTTGGTCAATTTGCTTCTTTCTCTTTCATTAGTGTATATAGGAAAGGAGCAAAGAGGGTAGCTAGACATTATAAGCAAGTTATTAGGCAGCTTCATCAGGAAGCTGCAACTTTGCATTCCTCAGGGAACCACCAGCCTATTTCCTGCAAAACACTGGGGGAAGGAATAAAAAAAAAAAAAAAAAGAATGGTAGATGCATGCCCAGTAAAGTTGGGATGACATGGGAAAGGTACTTGCCTCTCAGTCAACCTGGAAACAGAGATCATCGGACAGAATAGAGATCAGTGGCCACTGCAAGTGCAGAAACTTTGGGAATACATAATCTCCTGAACAAAGGAGTTCTCTCTCTCTTGACATGCTTCGCTCATGACTCTTGTGAATCTTGATTCTCTTGCAGTTGCCCGTGTGGCCCACAGCCATGCCGACCTCCACATTTAGTGGCCTGATGCTATACTGGACCTGGCTCCACTGTGGAGCTGAAACTCCTGACACAGGCTCCACTGAAGCTCCAGCTACATTTTTCTATGACTGGTCTAAGGAAAATGAGACTTTGGGAACTCAGGTGTATAATTTCATAGAAATAAAGTTTTCTACAAATCTCATCCTCTCATGGGAGCCTCTGGTACCTCAAGAATTCCACCCCCACTAGTAACTGGGGGAGACAAGACCTTCTCCCCTCCATTAAAAGAAACAGTTCATTTAGTCATACCCTCTCCATTAACTTTCTTCTACTCTAGGCCAGAGCTGTCTAATGAAACTTTTAGCCATAAAAATTATTTCATATCTGCACTGTCTAATACGTAAATCTCTTGGCACATGTGGCTATTCAGCACTTGAGATGTGACTGAGCAATTAAATTATGTATTTTAATTAACTTAAATTTGAATTTAAGTGTAAGTAGCTGCTATACATGGCTAATGTCTCTCAGATTGGACAATACAATTTGAAAACATCCTTAACGTATCCTGTCTTTAAAACATGACTTTTCCATGTTTGACTCTTTTCAGAGCCTGTTCAGCTATGATTCAGTATCACTTACTGCTTCTAATATGTTGATGGTAATTAATTTGTATGTGTACCACCCAGAAGAAAAAAAAAAAAGAAAGAAAAAAAAAGCTGCATTTGAGCAGGAGCCTTTTAACCATGAAAATATGAACTTTCAGACACAATGACATACCACTAAGGATTTTTTTTTTTTATCAAAAGTAGTTTTAAATCTCATTAATTCTCTTACATGTGAATAGCCAGGTGTTAGTCCCACATATTTTTTTGTCATTTGCACTCTTGATAATTGAACAACTTGTATAACTTACTTTAACACAGAACTCAGATGTTTGCAAGTATTTTTTTCAAAGTGCTTTTCCAGATACACATTTCATTCTATATTTTCTGCTTTCTTTTTATACCGGAATCCAAAAAGTTAACACTAACTGGAGCACCCAGTTTCTGGAGCCCAAGGACAACAGCCCAGACTTTCCAGCCCCTCTGGCATGGGTCTGGAAGGCACTAACAAGGCTACTACAGGCTCTCCAGCCCAGGGAAATAGCATTTTTCTGCGGAGTTAAAAAATTGATGGCTTTCTGAGTGAGGAATTGAAGGTTTTAAGAGTACAAAATTGAGGAGGAGCAAAGTATGTAGCTGAGATACAAAAGCAGACAATAGGATTGATCTCCTCCAATCAAGGGATTTTGGGAAAAGTGAAAGATGCACAAGGCTGGGGGGAAGGGATCAAAGCAGAAGCTGAAAACCAAGGACCAATTAAGACACCTGGAAATCATGCCCCAGGTGGGAGGGGACTGGTCAAAGGGGCCTGGAAAACCATGCACAGTCTGGAAGTTGAATCTGAGAGTTTGTTGGTCTGAGAACACTTTTGCTTTCTGGGAAATTTTCCACGGGATACCCAGGTGGTCACCTGGCCTCACCTAATCTTAAACTAGCTGACAGGAGAATTTGCCTTGCCCTGATATGTCTGTTCCGTCATGCACACAAATTTAGGGCTGGTGTCAATATGGGCCTTATGCCCTTGGCCTTTAACGTCAGGAAACAGACAGGGTTAGGTGTGAATAAGAAATATATCTATACTGCTTTCTGACCCAAGTTCCTCTAATATTTGGACTTTGACCCCCAGGTCCTGACACAGAACTTCTGAATTTGGAATTTTTTGGATGATAGGAGCTTTTTTTCCAAGGAGGCGACTCTTGGTGGGTCCCTGGATGGGAGTCGGCCATCAGAAAGACAAAGTCATGCTTAGAAGCTTGGCACTTTCAACCCACTCTCTATTCTCCAGGAAGGGGAGAGGGTTCATGACTGGTCATGCCTGTGGGATGAAGCCTCTTTTGGAACCCCTGAAGGATGGGTTCTGACAGCTCTGAGTAGCTGAATTATCCACATGATGGAAGGGTGGTGCACCCCCCCACACTCCCCCATTCCATGAGCACAGAAGCTCCAGCAACTGGGCTCCTTCTGTACTGTGTCTGTGTAGCTGTTTATTTGGCTCTTCACCTCTTACCTTTTGTTATAAACTGGTCAATGTGTTTCTCTGAGTTCTGTGAGCCCTTCTAGGAAAAGAGGGGGTTGTGGGAACCCTAATTCATAGCATGTCGAACAGGTGAGAAGTTGACAAGTGAGACTTGCCATTGGTGTCTGAAGTGGGGCAGTCTGGTGAGTCTGAGCTCTTCACCTGTGGATCGCACGCTCCTTGCAGGTAGATTGTGCCAGAACTGAATTGAATTACAGGACACTCATCTGATGTCAGCAAACCGGTCAGTACCGGGGGTGGGGGGTGGGGAGTGGAGAAATTGGGGGGGGGGGACCCACAAACCCAGGGTCAGAAGTGTTGTGATTGTGAGAACACAGAAAAACCTGGGAGTCATTCCTAGACAGGAGTGGAAAGGCAGGAGCCCACAGAAAACAAGGGAACACAATTCTAAAACAAATGCCTCCAAGTTTTCACTCAAAAACAATGTAGGAGAAATCACTCTTTTTTAAAAAAATATATTTTATTGATCCCCCCCCCTCCCTCCCATAAATATCCTCCCTCCCCAAAGTTTTATGTCCATTGGTTGTACTTATATGCATGTATACAAGTCCTTTGGTTGATCTATTATCTCCCCCAGATCTCCCTCCCCTCCCCACTGTAAATTGGCAGTCTGCTTGTTGTTTTACTGTCTCTATATCTATCTTTTGGTTCATCAGTTTATAATGTTCTTTATTATCCATAAATGAGTGAGGTCATGTGGTGTTTCTCTTTCATTGATTGGCTTATTTCACTCAGCATGATGTTCTCCAATTCCATCCAGGTTGCTGCAAATGATGATAATTCCTTCTTTTTTATGGCAGCATAGTATTCCATTGTGTAGATGTACCACAGTTTTTTGATCCAATCATCTGCTGACGGGAACCTAGGCTGTTTCCAAATTCTGGCTATTGTAGATTGTGCTGCTATGAACATAGGGGTGCATATATCCTTTCTGATTGGTGTTTCTAGTTTCTTGGGATATCCCATTTGACCCAGTCATCCCACTCCTAGAAAATCACTCTTATAGATATCACCAGTGTTTATCCTTAGGAATGTTTTAATTCTTTCATTTATAATCAGCACCCTTTCACTCTGGGCTATTCACATAAAAACATCATGTCACTCACCGTTTACTGAAATTAGAGGGTTTCCCTCTGAGCAAAGAATTGCAATTTGTATTTCTATCCATTAGATGCATCTCTTCAGTATCTGGAGCCCCTTTCTGCAGGCACACAAGCATTACGGCGTTAAGTCAGCAGATGTAAAACACCGTGATTTCTCAATGACAATAATAGTAATTTAGGAAAGTAAAATAAACTACAGTGTCATTTTAGAGGGTTTGCAACTGTTAATTTTCTGTCTTTCTTCAGGTTTTAGGCAGATTGCACATGTGTTTTTGGTTCAAGAGCAGAGATGGGAGGACTGGGTAATCTCTATTCCGAAGATCTTCCTGGAAGGGGCCCTAACCAAGCCTTTGAAACAGGTAACTCTGTTGTGCTCACTGTTCTAGCTTTCAGGTTTCTTTCTGAGCACATATTACAAGGAGCTTATTCTCCCTGACAGAGCCTGTCTGACTTGACAGTAAGGTATAAGCTATATCCACTCAAGTGAGAAAAAAGGAAATTGAGGTCAGTTTGTATTTCCTCCAGGCCATAAGCTTCCTAAGCAGAGACTATCATGTTTTACTCCTTAGTGGACTGTAACAACAGCATAATATTCTGCATCTAATTAGTCCTTTAATTAATTTTATTGGATCCCCGATGGTGACCACTGGCCTAATTGGAAGGAATCAAGTTTGGCTTCTAGTCTTAAAGATAAGCCGTTGTAGTATGGAGGGGGAGATGCACTTTAAAAAGACATGACTATCTGCCACCGGCACTGCTCTCTGCTTTGCATTTCTCATTTCCTGCTGTGGTCAGGCCCGAGCAGGCGGCACTGAACAGTCAGCAAGGCGGTGTCCACAACCCGAGAAGAGGGAGGGGCCACAGGTGCTGCGATTTGTGACTTCAGGATATTGGGTGACAGCTTTATGAGGAGACTATTGTTTTTTAAATTGTGAAATAATATAAATATACATATATGTGTATGTATGTGCATTTGTATATTTATTTACATTATTTTTTAATTTTTAAAAAATGTGTTTCATTGTTTGCAGAGGAAGGGAGAGGGAGAGAGAGAGATATAAATATCAATGATGAGAGAATCATTGATCGGCTGCCTCCTGCTCACCCCACACTGGGAATCCAGCCCACCACCCAGGCATGTGCCCTGACTGGGAATCCAACTGTGACCTCCTGGTTCATAGTCCCATGCTCAACCACTGAGCCACACAGCCAGGGCCATAGATATTTTTTTAGTCAAAAGACATTAAAAAGAAACTAATCCTGTCAGTTTCCTGTGAGAAGGTCACAATTGTTCAAGTACCTAAACCAAATGTATAGTCTACATGATGACAAATATGCAAACTAATTTCCCACAAACTTTTTTAACAATGTTCCAAGCTCTCCCAGGGGTGCTAGCGATATGCTCTTTGGCCACCTTGGGGCGCACTCCTGTTGTGGGTAGGCCCCCCACAGCACCAGGTCTAAAAAGAACTGGAGAGGGCCTTTTCACACCTCACAGTTCCTTTTCCTGTTTTCAGAAGCCAATTCCTGCCCCAGTTTCCTCAAAACAATTCATTACAAAAGGTGACTTAGAAAAAATGGCTAAGCAGGAAGATTCAGATGATCTCTAGTCTGCACACTTTGGTATCCATAGCTTCATTTTTCTGGTGCTGAGTACAATTAACATTTGAGTCTGTTTAGCCACGAAGAAATGGAGATTACAGTTATTACTGAAAATAATTCACTTTAGTTTCTTCCCTTCCTGCTTGCCTAATTTTTTCAAGTTCATCTCAGATTCCCCCTCTCCAGCACAACCCCATCCAACAGGGCTTTCTCACTGCCCAGGGTTTTATTACATATAAGCAAAGAATCACTTACCTGCTACTTGATATATTTTTGCCAAAAGGAGGGGAAAAACTGTTGTGGACAGGGGCTGAATTATACGCAGTATTTTTTTTAAAAGCCCAGTCAGCATATAAAATAGTGTTAGGTACATAGACAGCCTTCCATAAATATTTGCTCAAAGAAACTAAAAGCAAATGTTAAGTCAAGCTTAAACCCATAAATCACTGGCTATTAATCTTTACTAAGAATTCAATGTCATGACTATTGCTTTAAGTTACTGAGATGCCATTTTCCTGACTTTTGTACTTGCCATTCACCACTTATTTCTCCAAAAGACTTTTAACCAAACCAAAATGTCTATACTTGGAAGGAAAGTATGTGTACTTCTAGGCCAGCGGAGCAATACATGTTTTTTAATGAAAATGTCTCCCTTTTTCTCATTTGGAAACAGTGAGATACTTCGCCAGCTCACAAATCCACGTGTGACCATAAAAAATAAAGTGAGTGGCTGCTGAGTGAACATTTTGAAAGAGAAAGCTCTCATTTTTCTGTTATATTTCATGGAGGTTCCTGGTCAGGCAGTAATCTCCTGATACCATCTTTTCTCTTCTGCACTGTGATCAAAAAGAAGTATATTCCTTCGTTTACCATCAAGATGAAACCCCAACACCCTGAAGTACATGCCCCTCCTTAAGGGTAAGGAATATCTCTCTTTCACTCTTGGGTTTCAGGATCCTATTATTTCACATTTTATCTCAGTCCTCACCACAATCTAACCAGTTGTTATATTTATATCCCCCTCAGAGGCGAGATATTTTTTGAATGTGTAATTTAGTTCCTTAATTCAAAGATTTGAAAAAAATATGTCTACATAAGATTAAAAAAAAAAAAATTCCCTCCCTGCCCTAGATGGTTTAGCTCAGTAGATAGAACATTGGCCTGCAGACTGAAGGGTTCCAGGTTCAATGCTGGTCAAGGGCACATGCCCAGGTTGTGGGCTCAATACCCAATAAGGGGTGTGCAGGAGGCAGCTGATTAATGATTCTCTTTCATCATTGATGTTTCTCTCTCTCTCTCTCTCTCTCTCTCTCTCTCTCTCTCTCTCTCTCTCTCTCTCTCTCTCTCCCTCCCTCCCTCCCTCCCTCCCTCTCTGAAAGCAATAAAAATGTAGGAAAAAAAAATTCCCTCCCGTGCCTCCATCTACTCAGTTCTCATTCTCCCAGCCTCATACCACTCACTGGCAGTTGTTTTGTGTCTTTCCAGAGTCTATCCTATCTAATAAAAGAGTAATATGCAAATTAACAATCACTCTGCTACACTAACAAGCCACATCCATCAGCCAATCAGGGATAACTATGCAAATTAATCCAACCAAGATGGCTGCAGCCATGGAGAGAGCAGGAGGAAGGTTTGGATTTTCCTGGCGATGGAGGAAGCCAAGCTTTCCGCACACCATGGCCAGCCCAGGCCTCTGCTTAAGGCTACAAAGTTTCAATTATAGAAGATAAATAAATCCTAACAGAAATGGCTGCAGCCACAGAGCGAGCAGAAGGCTTGGCTCCACTCCAGGCTACAAAGTTTTAATTGTAGAAGATAAATAAATGTCAGATACCAGGGCCTCCACTTGGCTTCCTGGGGGGCATGGATGGCCTGCAAACCACCATAGGACTCTTGCTCAAGCCTCCCCACATCCCAAGGGAACTCCCACCCTGATTCAAGACACCCTTCAGGGCAAAGCAGCCAGCCCCCACCCATGCACCAAGCCTCTATCTATCCTATCTAATAAAAGAGTAATATTCAGATTGACCATCGTTCCAACATACAAGACAGTTGCCCCCATGTGGTCAAAGATCCTGCCCCTGTGTGGAAACAAGGTGGCCACCACAAGATGGCCAGCAGGAGAGAGCAGTTGGGAGGGACCAGGCTGGCAGAGGAGGAAAGTTGGGGGCAAACAGGCTGGCAGGGGAGCAGTTAGACATCAATCGGTCTGACAGGGAAGTGATTAGGGGGTGATTAGGCTGGCAGGCAAAAGCAGTTAGTGGCAATCAGGAAAGCAGGCAGGTGAGCAGTTGGAAGCCAGCAGTCCTGGATTGTGAGAGGGATGTCCAACTGCCCATTTAGCCCTGATCCTGGTAGGTCTAAATGGGTAGTCGGATATCCCTTGAGGTGTCCCAGATTGGAGAGGGTGCAGGATGGGCTGAGGGACAGCACTCCTCAGGCATGATTTTGTGAACTGGGCCTCTAGTCTATAATAATAAAAGCATAATATGCTAATTAGACCAGACATCCTTCCAGGACGAAGCCAGGCTTCATGACTTTTGTGTGTTAGGCCTCTAGTTTATGTATAAAAAGCAAATTATATATATATATATATATATATATATATATATATATATATATATATATATATAGTCTTATTCCCTTGTTTATCTAAAAAGGAAAAAAATAGTAAGTTCAGTATGATACCATGAAGTTTGTGCCTTTATTGAAGGAGTTTCAATTCAGTTATATCAGTCTTCAAATTCAAGGTGCTCCACATGTCAAAACTGCTTTCTGAACTGAGAAGTGGCCTGAAAGACATCTTGATCTTGATCCATATTTTTACCCAGCCAGGTTCTCTGTCCCAGCCATGCCAAGTCCTGGGGGGCTCTATGATTGATGATGAGCTGAGGAGTGCTGACAGGATCAAATGAAATTGATTAAACTTTTAGCTTGTTGGTTTCAAGTTTTGCATTAGCTATGCTAAAGGCAGAAGAAGAAAAAGAAAACACCCATGATCCAGAATATTTGCTAACCATGATATTGTTTAGTCAACTTGCATCTCAATTTCAAATCTATTTCTTTATATCAGTGTTAGCACACTTTACTGGTGTTGGGATATTTGGGATGGCCCAGGCTGCTCCTGGTAGCTGGGTTGGGGAGTGGGAGAGAAAGGGGCTCATCTCTTACCAAGCTCCTAGTGACCAAGGAGCCCAAACAAGAACAATTTAAAATGCAAATAGAATCATACCATTCTCTTTCTAGATCTTAGTCAGAGGCTCCCATCACCTGTAGATGAAAAGACAAAACTATCAGTGGCATCACCCAAGGCCCCCCAAATGCAGCCCTTGACTTCTTCCAGGCCTCCTGTCTCAGGCTCCCCACACGCTGTAGGCCCAGCATAAAGATAAGGCTGCTATCTTGGATTACAATCTTATTTCATTCCCTTTCCCTTGTTAATTTTCATTTATCCTAGAAGAACCACATCAGGACTCATCCTCTCCAGAAAACCTTTTCAGACACCTGTAGTCTGGGTGTATTGCCCATCCCATGTGCACCTGATGAAACTGCTTATCTAATTACTAGAGGGTCACCTCAGCCTTGCCTGAGCCCTTTCACAGTCCGGGAGCCCTCATGGGATGTCCAAATGATAGCTTAGGCCTGCTCCCATCGGACATCCTTAGCGCTGCCACAGAAGCTGGAGAGGCTCCTGCCACAGCTGCCTTGCTCACCAGCCATGAGCCCAGCTCAGGGCTTTTGGGGAGTGGCCCTCCCACTATGGGAGTGCACTGACCATCAGGCAGCAGCTCTGGCATTGAGAGTCTGCCCCCTGATGGTCAATGCACATCATAGCGTCGAGTCATTCCACTGATCAGTCAATTTGCATACTGTATTTGGCTTTTATTATATAGGATCCTCCCTTTACAGGCCCTTCTTCCTCACCAGACCATAACTTCCATAAAGCCAGAAATACGTCTTTCATCCTTTTTTTCTTAAGGCCTGTCATAGGGAATCTCAATGTAGAGGATCCAAAATCAACTCACTGGTTACTACAGCTACCTGAACTCAAAGACTTTTGCTTGGCACTGTGTGTAAATATTAGAAATAGATGCCCTTGGTCTGGCCTATGGGATCATGCTGAAACCAGTTCTCCTATATCCCCTGAGGGGGTCCCAGGTTGCAAGAGGACACAGGCCAGGCCAAGGGATCCCACCAGTGCATGATGGAGGCTGGGAAGGGTTGTGGGAGGTTGGCCAGCTGGGGAGAAACCTTGGGAAGGCTCCAGGGTATGTCTGGCCTGTCTCATTCAGTCCTGATCGGCCAGACCCCAGCAACAAGTTAACTTACTGGTCAGAATGTCTTACCCTTGTGGTCAGTGCATGTCAGTTAAATAGCCTTAGCATATCATTAGCATATTATGCTTTGATTGGTTGAACAAATGACTGGATCCTTAGCATATTAGGCTTTTATTATATTGTATACCATCCATCACACTAGATAATAATATTCTGTCTCCCACCCCAGCCTATCATTTAATATGTGGCTTTCATAAAATTTTATAGTGTAACAGATAACAGCATAAGCCCTGGAATAAGCTTTCTTGGATTAGTAATACATCTGCCACTCATGGCTTTGAGAGCTTGGGAAGAGCTATTGACCCTGTCTAGCTTTCATTTATTCATTTGTACCACTAAATGAATAATAGTACTCACATGTTCTGGTAATTAAAGGCTATGATACAATTAAATGCTTAGCACAGTAGAGAAAAATGGTGATTAACTTGTTCATTTATTTTCTTACTTTTTTTTTGTTTTTTTGTGTGTTTTTTGTTTGTTTGTTTGTTTTAATCTTCACCCGAGGATATTTTTCCATTGATTTTTAGAAAGAGTGGAATTGAGAGGGAAAGACAGAGAGAAACATTGATGTGAAAGAGACACATTGATTGGTTGCCTCCTGCAAGTGCCCTGACTAGGGACCTGGCAGGGGAGGAACCTGCAACCAAGGTACATGCCCTTGACCAGAATCGAACCTTGGACCCTTTGGTCCACAGGCCAATACTCTATCCACTGAGTCAAACCAGCTAGGGCTTATTGTTTCTTTCTTTTCTGGAATGTAAATTACTATACCCCTAGCACCTAGGACACTACTGAGAAGCCCGGTGCATGTATGTAGACTATTTGGTGAATGGATATATCAGTCATGACATGTGAGTTAGTCATAGTGTGTTCAAGCCACTGCAGGTCATCCAGTTTCCCACAGTAGTGGAAGCACCCACCACATTTTCCTAGCATGATCCTGAGACATGTTAGATATCAGTACCTTGTCATTGCCATCTCTTACACAAGAATGAGGCTGTTTGGCAATATCCGCTTTGGAGTTGAGTGACAGTGACAAATATAAATACAAATATCAGTAAGTGTGATCTCTCAGAGAAGCACATACACAGCCTTGCTACAAACAATGGCAGTCGTCATTTCAAAACAATGCACACAGCAACTTCCTTGTTATCACTCGTATCTCTACAGATATTGGAATCCAAGTCTTCTGTAGAGTTTATATCCTCAACCAGAAATTCCTATTTTGTAGTCACTGACATCATCATTTAACAAACTAGAACTTGACATTTTCAATATGAGAAATTTATTGTGACTCATTTTTCTGTGTAGAAAATGTTTTCAAGGAAGGAAAACATTATGTGCTAAAAATGTGTGTGTGTGTATAAGGCCTTTTTTTTATAAATGGGTTTGGAGGACATTGTTTAACTTCATCAAAGTTTGACTTTATTTTTGCTCAAGCTAACTGGCAATACCATGTTTAGGGAATAAGAAGGCCAGGTTTTATTACTTCTCAACATGTCCCTATCTGGCTGTGACCTTGTTAAATCACAACACTTCTCATGAAATGTTCAGGTCATCAAGCAGCTTTTGCGGGAAAAAACATTTTAATAAGTTCATGGAAATGCTTTGAAATGGTAAAATCCACAATCACAGTTTAGTTTTCCTAACATCTACAAAATAAGGCAAGGATAAATAATGCTATAGGTGAACTTTGTTCATATTTTGGATGTACACAACATTTTTTATTTTCTGCCAGCAAACTTATTGTCTGTATCAAGTCTAGCAACACAGTCTCAGTCACACTTGTGCTTCCTTCCTACAGAATTGAATGTAAGCTTGAAATGGGTCACAAAATACCAACTTGTGGATACGGTAGGAGTGAGAGGCACCTGGTTTCCATATTCTACACACAGGTGTCTACACCCACTTGTCTTCAGTTGTTGACCCACAAGGTTGCCAGTGATATATTCCTTCTCTCTGTCCAACCAGCACCTTTAGGCCCAGGTCTGCACCTCCTTTGAGGTGTGGGTATTTTTCTGTGAGCTATGTAATCACCCTCTTCCTAGATTCCCTCCGAAGACCTCTGGGGTCTTCCTGTCCCTGGGCTCCGTCAGCTCCTCTCATCTGTCACTGGGTTCTAAGATCACCTCTCGGCTCCTAGTTACCACCAGGAAGGAAACATCTGTCTTCTGCTTTCTGCTCTCTACTGGTTCTGGGGAAATCCCTCCCAGTCTCCAGGGGAGCCTTCTTCCTTTATAATTAGTCCCTTATAGTATTTTTGTTCTCAAAGATTTGGTTTTTCCCCTCCAAGCCCTCATCCTTCCCTGAGGCTTGGATTTAGCTTGTCCTCACTCACCCCACTCTCTACAGAGTCTCCTCCTCCCCTGAGATAATGAGGCAGAATTGCCTGGCTGCCCGGAGAGACAGAAACACTGGTAGGAAACACTGAGACAGAGGTGGAAACATGAGTTAATATTTTATAAAATGTAAACTAGTGTATAAAAGTTAATATCCCACAACTGCTACCAACAACAGAAGTGGATATATGTAAATAGATCTGGATTAGCTGAGTTTGAGATAATTTATCCAACAACCTTCCTGTTCCCACACACACACACACACACACACACACCCCTCCAAAAAAAAAAAAAAAAAAAAAAGAGATTTCAGAAAATGAGAAAATAGCACATGGTTGCTTTTGAACTTATTAGATTCATGGCAAGCAGCATAGTTTTGTTATGTGTTTCTCTTGCCTCTTTCCAGGGTCTGAGCCTTTCTCTGAGGCCAGATGGGAAAACAGCACCTGCCTGTGCCCCTGGGTCAGCGTCCTTGGTGCCAGCATTGGGTGTGCCTTGCTGGGGCGGCTGATGAGCAAGCCATCACCGTCTCCACTCCCCGCTGCCCACTCCCGTCCCCCAGCTCCTGCTAGCCTGCCGAGCTGCACTTTCAATTACAGTCTTTGAAAAATGTCCAATGGACCTATTAAATCAATGGATATGATGAACTGGACCCAAGGCAATGTCGATTCTGTGCATCCCTCAGGATCACTGGCGATACCGTGGGGTGTGGAAAATCCAAGTGTGAAAATCATTGCTTTGAAGGAAGGAAGGACAACTGAACCATTTCTTCTATTAAGATGCATGAAATTTAAATAAATGTCCCCGTTCTTCTCAGGGCCTGTCAGCCTTCGTTTTTTAATGCACTGAAGCATTTAAATATTTATTAACTTCAATTTACAGAATTTATTATAGCTTCATTCGGTCAGGGAACATATACATTTTAAAATATATGGCACTTTTAAAACAGCTGGACCAGTGTACCTGACCATGCTGTCCCAGAGGGCAGAGGAGGCTCTTTGGGAAGTCTGCTCCTCACCCCGCTCCAGGCCAGCTGGCCTTGCTCTTCCATGAGGTCAAGGAGCTAGTTTGTGCTGGAAATAAGTGAACCCCAGCCTAGACTCTTGTCACTTGCAGGGTCACCTTCGAAGGGAGCTGGAGGAGATGTCAAGGATTGGTGAGTGTGGGGGAGGGGAACTTGGGTGACCATCTCCATAAGTCACTCTCCTTCGTTTTTGACACGTAGACACTTGGAACTGATATTGTCCCTATCTTATCTCAAATGGTACCCAACAGAGTCCTACATAGAGGTTCTGGAACCGCCTCTTTGTGTTCACTAACAGCAGTTCCCATGATGACTGCAAGTGATTCAGAAGATGCTCTTTCTTCCCTTCCTCTTCACCATCTCGCTTTGTTAGTCAACTAACACAATTTTGGGAGTTAGGTTAGGAAGAAAAAAATCCAACAAAGGAATATAATTTGAAACGCCACCATGTTGAGGAAACCACCTTTCCTAGGGAATATAGACCTCTTCCAATTTATGCAGCCATCCGTTTTCAAAGGCCTCCAGTAAATCACATTTTATACACACTGAAATGCTTTAGACTTGCTTCTGTTGCCTTTGCAGCAGCACCAGCGGTAGTACTATTCCCTTTTCAAATGACTTAAAAAAAAAAAAAAAAAAAAAAGGGAGGGGGGCAAGATCTTTAAAATTATTGAATCATCCGTGACTAGCCACAAACTTTGTACAAGGGCTGCTGTATTTTTCCTTTCATGCCTTCAAATAGACTGCTGGCCTCTGCCTTATCACCACTCTGCAGTCGCAGTTAGAATGCAGGGAAGGCAAGTGACACAGACCACACGCATGAGTGTGGTAGGCACATGGAGTCAGAGTGAAGGGGTCGGGGAAGCGGCCGGGGCCCTGGCCTGCATTTCCCACCATGTACCTCTGCACTGGGCTACCCAGGCACACCAGATGTGAAATGTCCATGTCTCTCTCAAATTAAATTATGAACTGTATGGACCAATTTGCATGAAATAATTTTGGGTTCTTTATGTTTCCCATAACCTAGAGATCATCTATATATGTATAGTTTTTTAGAAAACAAAAGTAAATGCTTAGTATACTAGCATATACCACTTTGTAACTTGCTTTTTTTGTTGTTGGCAAGTGCCTCTTTATGTCAATAAATAAATAAATACAGACATTATAAGCACTGGTGATCACCACAATATGCCATTGTATGAATCTGTACCAATTTATGTAAAGTCTCCTATCAGGGGCTATTTGGGGTATTTGGGCTTTGGGTTACAGTGACGCTACTGGGCCCCACAGCCCTGTTTCCCGGTCTGCCTCTGGTTGCAGCTTGGTCTGCCCCGGTGACATGTCATGGGTGCCCAGATTCACCTCCAGCTCAAGCCAGCATGGAGCTTTCCAGATGCTAAAGGAGCCTGGAAGTAAATGAGAGAGAGTTGGCTCCCCTGCTCCAGGCAACCCTCAACCAATGGGGGATAAAACTGGGGATAAATGCACCAGTGTCCTGTCCTTGGGTGCAGCAGAGCCCCAGTGCCCCAAAGCGTCTGCCTCATTATATGTGATTTTCCTTCTTCCTTCCCTACTCTCTCCCTCCGGCTTCTCAGGATCATCTTGGACGTAAACCCATGTGTATCCAGGCAAGTCGTGTTCTCACACTCTGAGCCAAGGTGAGGACTATGACAATAATACACAGGGCGTCCTTGAATGTATATCTCTGCCTTCGATCTCCTTATTTCCTCAGGATCAATTCCTAGAATTTTACATCGCTGAGTCAAAGGGCAGAGACTTCTAAAAACGAGCTCCGACTCTGCTCTCTTTAGCAGAGTTCCTCGCTGTAAGAGCATTGATTGCATTTTATTTGCCTGTGCTGTTCGGTCCCAGAGCGGTCATGAAGGAAGCTGATACCAGCTTTCCGCAGCCTGTACGTCGCCCTCTCCAGAGGCTCCGGAAGTCTCTTCCCCTCGCTCTCCTACACTCATGATGAATGGAATAATTAGAATGCATATCCACTGTCGTCCAAACAGACATCTCACTTTATTGCTTTGGTAGTTATTAAAAAAATGAGTAGTCATTTTGCCGCTGAAAACGACTACTTACGGGAAAAGTGAAGTAAGGAAAACATTTATTCATAATTTAAGCCACAAGGAAATAAAACCAACCACCAGATAAAACGTCTGCTTCTCAAACAGCTCGATCTTTCTATCATAGCAGCAGTGGAACTCTTAATTATTGGCAGTAAAGTCCCTGGGTTTTATTTTCACCAGCGTCGATGGGAGGAAAGTAAAAATAACTGCCTGGAACTGCCCCAGAGGCTGCACAGGGGTGGGGCAGCAGCAAGCTCTCACTGAACAGGGGGCATGGACAGAAGTGTCAGCGCCGAATTTGGATGAGCCGCAGCCTTTCCATGAGAGGGACTGGTGAACATATGCTTGCATGTATAATTTATATCAACACATATGTGATTATCTTTAAAAATAAATCAACTATTTCTGAATCATTTAAAGAGGCAATGTACCTTTCAGAAAGTCTATATTTTTTTTTTTAATTTTTGGACATAGGAACATTTTATTTTACTTTGGAAGGCAAATAGTGCATAGCATACCTGATTTTAATGTATACTCCCCTCATCCTTTGTATCCCATCTGCATTTTTGTTGTTGTTAATCCTCACCTGGAGAGATTTTTCCCATTGATTTTTAGAGAGAGTGTCGGGAAAGACAGAGAGAGAGTAAAAAACCTTGATGTAAGAGGGACATACTGATTGATTGCCTCCTGCACATGACCACGCCTGCAACTCAGATAAGTGCCTTTGACTATATTCAAACCTGGGACCCTTTAGTCTGAAGGGTCTATCCACTGAACCAAACCAGCTAGGGCCTGTGCATTTTGAAATCCCAGTTCCTCAGGAAGCCTATTTTTTATGTTATATAAAATCTTCCTCTTGGCAAACATGTGCAGGTTCTGCCCTGTTGGATGGCTTCCCTAAAAAAACAAAACAAAACAACAACAACAAAATACTTTCTTGGCTGTGTTTGCCATCAACATCAACAATGCAGCAAGGCACTCCGACTGCTATTTATTCTGTCATAATTGCTATCACCAAACTTACATGATTACCGTGTCAGTAAATCTGTTGATTATGGATAGCATCAACGCTGTAATACATCAGCGATGACTGGCAGCATTATGGAGACCTGGTCCATACACACATGGATAGTTGTACCTTTGAAGATTATAATTTAAGCATTTCCCAGACAGTATCATCCCTACTGGGCCTCTCTTTTCAATCACTCCCAAAAAGGCTTCATTTAAACATTCTCCCTGCTCAGTGTCTCTGTGGCCTTCTCCAATGTCCTTCATGCAGTCCAGACTGTGTTTTGTATTCAGAAGATATTCACTTGATAGTATATGGACCTAGTAATGTCCTGGTTTCTTACATTTGCTAAAAGCAGGGGCACTGGATTGTAACAGCCACTAGAGCCAATTCTATTTCTATTGTAACAATAATAGATCTTCCTTTAGGCAAGAGCCCTACAGAATAAATTTTTGTGGCATTGGATCCTTCTCTGCTTTTTAAAACAATCTTTTTTATCTTTTGAGGAAGACAGGCAAAGGGTACAATTAGGCCTTTATTCAAAACACTGACATCTCATAGAAGGAATCTGCTTGTACTGCGTAATTTTGATTTCAGAATTTATGTCACAAGGTCACCTGGGTAAAGAGAATTCCCCTGCAGAACAATGTGTTTCTGTCTTCCTCAAAGCATACCCTCTCTCTGAGGAACAATGCTCTCATTTTTAATGGTGTGTGTTGAATAAAGCTGACATATTTCCTGTTTTCAGCTGTCTGCCTGATTCTTGGAAGCACTTTTTTTTTTAACATAAACCTTTCTTTATTGATTCAGAACTAGAAAAATATTTAATGTAGTAGTAACATTTAGTAACTAAGGGATGTGTATTTTGAGCAATTCTCTGGCTCATGGAAAGAATGTGTGAGTCTGCCTCTGTGTACAAAAACTTACTTGATTCATCTTAAGTTGGGTTTATAAAAACAGAAATATATAAATTAGTATCCTGATCATTGAGTTTGCAACTTGTATTTTATGAATTTATTTTCTGCTCATATTCAGAGGCCCTGTACCTTGACGTTTTCTAGGGTAATCAACATTTTAAATATTCTCTTCTACTGTTAGATCATTTATCTTGATGTGGGGGTATAGAAAAGATGTCACCTCGGGTAAGAGACTGAAGATGAGATTATTGTAAAACATGATAAAAATACACAGAATGTATTATCCCAACCTTTACTTCAAAATATATATTCGTTATACTAGGAAGAAGCAAATAAATTTTTGGATTAGCTCCTAAATTTATTTAAAATTAAATTTGTGTTTCTGCTTAATCTTCTAATCATTGTGCAGCTAAATGTAGACACCAAATGGATGTAAATAAAGAAGCAAATCAGTAATGAACTGTCCTGTGGAGACCCAACTGAAAAGAAACAAAAAGTAGTAGATAATCAGTACTGTAATTTTTAATTTATTTTATTATGTTTTTAATCCTCACTCGAGGATATTTTTCCCATTGATTTCTAGAGAGAGTCGGAGGGAGGAAGAAGTGGAAAGAGAGAGAAACATTGACATGAGAGAGAAACATGGGTTGATTGCCTCACTCACACCGAGGCTAGGGAACCTGCAACCCAGGTACGTGCCCTTTACTGGGAATCAAACCTGTGACCCTTGGGTTTGCGGGCTGATCCTCTACTCACATGGTCATTCATTATCACCTTCAAGCATTGTGCACTCTATGTAATCGTAGGTGCTATACTTTTATATGCCTCTAATCACTGAGCCAACCTGACCAGAGCTGTAATTTTTACTTGAAAAGAATGAAGAAAAGCCATCCCCGTTGTGGATCTTAATTGCAGCATGAGTTAACCTTTTTGAGAAATAAAATCAATCTGCTCCAAACAGAATATAGACCATGCAAGGTGACTGAACATTTCTGAATAGCAATAGCCTTCAGATTCTTACACTAATTGTTACAAATGTCAAGAAGAGAGATTCTGATGTCATTTTACTGTAACTACTATAACTGTGAAACGACTTTTTATGAGGCCCAGAAATGTGGATGAACATAAGAATGTATTCAGTAGCTCAGATGGCTGCTTGGGTCTCATACAGAGATGCACCACGCCATGGCCGTGATCTGGCTTTCATTTATGTTTACTTTGACTGAAGATCTCATGGCTTAAAAGAGGGATGAATTCTACTGGTTCCAATACTTCCAGAATACTTGTACAGTAATGTACCATTATCAACAGGGATAAGTTCTGGAAAATGCATCATTAGGTGATTTTGTGTCATTGTGGGAACATCACAGAATATATTTACACAAACCTAGATGGTACAACCTACAACACGCCTAGGCAATGTGGTATAGTCCACTGCTCCTGGGCTACGAACCTGTACAGCAAGTCACTGTACAAAACAACACAAGAGTAAAAGAAGCACCAGAGAAAAGTATGCAACCAAGAGACACAGCAAACAGGAGATGTGTTAGGCACTGCCCAGGTGACATGGCACAGTTTACAGCAGGCTTTTTTTTTTTAATAAGTAGAAAATTTCCACTTATTTTTTTAAAATAAATAGCAAGAAAAATAACCATAAAAAGTACAGTGTAGCCCTGGCCAGTGCTGCTCAGAAATTAGAATGTCAGCCCATGCACTGAAGGGTCTCAGCTTTGAGTCCCAGTCAAGGGCAAATACCTGGGTTATAGGTTCAATCCCCAGCCCAAGTCGAGGCACATGCAGGAGGTAACCTCTCTCACATCCATGTTTCTCCTTCTCTCTCTCCTTTTCCCTCCCTCCTTTCCACCCTCTGAAAAGCAATGGAAAAAATATGTAGTCTAATAAATACATAAACCAGTAGCATGGTCATTCATTATCATCTTCAAGTATTGTGCATTCTATGTAATTGTAGGTGCTGTACTTTTATATACCCAGGAGGGCAGTTGGTCTGTTTACCCAAGCATCACCACACACATATATGAGCATTGCCCTATTATATGACTTTACAATGGCAGCAAGGCAATGAGAATTCTTCAGCTCCATTATAATCTGATGGGACCATCATCCTGTATGCAGTTCTTCGTTGACCCCAAACACCACTATGAGGCACATGACTGTGTATCTCAGAGAGAAGAGGAAGAGCATGGTCACAAAGCCTTTATTTTTCTACTGTGGGGAGCACTTGCTCTGTATGGGGCTTGTCTTCAAGTCTGAATGAACAGGAGGAGATTTGATCATAAATGTCAACGCCCAGCAGGCACAGCCCACCCAGAAGGTGGCAGATCAGCTGGTTTTTCCTTCACTGGTTTGACTCAATCCTCTGGCGGCCCAGATATAACTTAAGTGCGATTAAACTTTAGAACGAGCTGCCAGGAGGACTGTGAAATCTTTATCCCTAAAATTAGGAGCAACAAACATTTGGCTCAGATGGTTTCTGAAGGCAAAGGTTTGGACTGGATTAGTGATTTCTAATTGCTGGCCCCTGTCCCAGGACAGACCACCATGGGAACACCATTTCTCAGCAAAATGAGAGAAGTATGAGCGATACATCATGTTTTTCTGTAAGTTAAATATGTTCCATTTTAATTATAGGTTATATCTGTAATACAGCTCCTTTTGTTTGTAACACTATATTGTTGCTTGTAGTTGGAAATTAATTTTTCCGTGCCTTAGCTTAGAAAAAATAAGAAGTAAAACGGGAATGAAAAGAGACTTTGCCCAGGGCTATGGGTGCACGCTGCAGTATGCAGATGATGTTTTATTGAGTTGTGCACTTGAAATCAGTATGGTTTGGTGAACCAATGTCACCCCAATAAATTGAATTAAAAATTAGAAGAAAACAGTTCCATATCAATTCCAATTTCTTTTTTAAAGTCTTAATGGGCTTTGAAATCCAAAATCCTGTGAACCACTGGTCTAAATAATCCTCATTCAATAAATATTCATTCATCTGCCTATTAGTATGTCTCACAAAGGAAAAATAATGATTTTGTACTTCTTGAGAATAAAAATAATAAAATCAACTAGCATTCGTTGAACATGCTGTTTTATGTACATTATATTATTTAATTCTTGCAACACTCCTCAGACAAAGTCACCCAGCCAAAAGCAGAGGGCATAGGACGAGCACCAGGTCACCTGGCTCAGGATCCCATATTGACCTGTGTTTTTACCCTCCTAAGGAAACAAACTATTAATGGTATTTCCAGGGAGGTGGCATGATACCAGAGAAATACTTTAAGCTTTTAAATATATTGCTTTTTCATGATAGCATGACAATAAAAACAAACAAAAAATAAGGCAGATGTCAGAAGCTTGAGTGAAATGTTCTGGTGTACAGTATACCTCCAGTCGGTCAGCTGTCAGGTAATCAGAGACCACTTGTACAGATGGCCTGATCATCCTAGCTCAATAACCCAATCACACCCCTTCTGCATCGCAGGTATCTGTTTTGGGCTCTGTGGTTCTGGGAGCACTTCTGCATATGCTGCAGCACTAAACGGGGTGTGGACAGGAATTGACATCTAGCTAATGGTGATGGCTAATTATAGAATGGGGGGAAAAGGATACTTTGGTTTTGATTGAACTATTTTAACCTTATTTCTTAATTTAACATCAAAGGCAGGAATGTGAGTATATGCAAAGATGGCTTGGAACTATAATCCAATTCTGTAGTCACTGTGCCCAGGTAAATTAGGTCATTGTTTTTATGATATTTTGAACAGGAAGAATGAGGCACTGTCTTGGAGAGTTAAGTAATTTCTTGTTCTTTTTCTGCAAAAATAGGGGAGTGCTCAGAAAGTCAATTTGACTTGGGCACACTAAGGGGAGTAAATTACCTTTAAGTTACCAGAGCTGGATCTAACCTTTGGGTGGGCCATGGTTGAAGGGCCCCTAGAAGGTAATCAATTAGCTGCTGCTCTGGCTGAATTCTCTTTCCCCTCTCCATCTCCTGCCCCCCCTCAGCCCCAATTCTTATGTTGAAGATCTAATTCCTTGTATGTTAGTATTTGGAGAGGGAGTCTTTAGGATGTAATTAGATTTGATGAGGTCAGGAAAGGGACATCCTGGTGATGGCATTAGTGTCCTTATAAGAAGAGGAAGAGATGCCAGAGCTCTCTCTCGACCATGTAAAAGAAGGTGGCTTTCTGCAAGCCAGGAAGAAAATCCTCACCAGAACCCAAAGCTGTTGGCACTCTGATCTCAAAGCTCCAAATCCATCCTATATAATAAAGAAGTAATATGCAAATTAAGCCTCACACTCTCACAAGATGATTGCCTACTACCAGGCCAACAAGGGGGTTAGTGAGAGACTACCAAACGACTGAACAAGCAGGCTGCATGGGGCGACCAGGTTGGCAGGAGGGTTAGCGAGGGACAACCAAATAAATGAACAGCAGGCTGTGTGGCGACCAGGCCAGTGGGGGAGAGGGGCATGAAGAACAATCAGGCTGGCAGAGGGGGCAGTTGGGGGCATCCAGGCCAGAAGGGGGGGACAGTAATGGGGTGATCAAACCAGCAAGGGGGGGCAGTTGGGGGTGACTTGGCTATCAGGGGAACAGTTAGGAGCAACCAGGTCTGCATGCAGAGGCAGTGAGGGGTGATCAGGCCAGCAACAGGGGGGCAGTTAGGGACAACCAGGTAGGCAGGCAAGTGAGCGACTAGAAGCCAGCAGTCCAGGATTGTGAGAGGGATGTCTGATTGCTGATTTAGGTGTGATCCCTGAGGATCAGGCCTAAATCAGCAGTTGGACATCCCCCAAGGGTTCTCAGATTGGAGAGGGTGCAGACTGGGCTGAGCCCCCCACCCTCCCCATGCACGAATTTCACGCATTGGGCCTCTAGTCCTACATAATAAAAGGCTAATATGCAAATTGTCCCCTCAATAGGGAATTCAAGCTGGAGTTCAACCAGGGAGCAGGGCTGGCCAGCCAACTGCCCTCAGCCCCTCCCCCCAGTCAGTTGAACCCCACCCATGAATGAATTCATGCACTGGGCCTCTAATGAATAACTAAATCTCTGTTACTTAAGCCACCCAGCCTATGGCACTTGTTACAGCAGCAGAGCTAAGATTTCTGTCCTTAAGACCATGAGCAGATCACTCAGTTGCAGTAAAATGATATTGTAACCAGCATTTTCTTGACTTTTGAAAAGAAAAAGCAATCTGATCTCAAGTAGATGAGTCTTTGGGGAGGAGAAAGGAGAAAGGTCTGCATTCATAAGTGGGTAGATGCTTGGCACTGTTTTCACTCAGGGCATAGAGAGCTGCAACTCCAGCAAGTCAAGCAGAGTGTGTCATCTCCGGCCATCGCTGGCACTGAAAGGCTGTCTGGCCCATCTCAGAAAGCAGAGTCAGGGCCAGTGATGGTCCAACCTGCTGTGATGGGTCAGCCTGTAAGCCAGACTCAGCAGAGCCTACAAGCAGTAGTGCAAAGGAGGGGCAGTAATGGTGCCAGAGGGCTTCCCAAGCTGTTCACAACCATATTTGGGCCCTGTGTGTCCTGTGTAACCTGCAGCCTAGGAAAATCCAGAGGGAGGGGAGCACTCAAAAGGGAGAGAACAGTTTTGCTCTCAATCTGGCATAGGGAGTCCTAAGTGTGTGTGTGTGTGTGTGTGTAATATATATATATATATATATATATATATATATATATATATATATATATATATATTTAGTGGCCAGATTATTATGACCACCTGATGTTTGTAGGCAAATTAGCCATACACTGCATCGTATGGGATATGGAAGCTGAAGGCCTGTTCAAACACCTTTGCTCTCTGCAGTTACCAAGATAAAATGCCTCCAATTCACACAGGAACACAAGGACTGGACAACTGAGCATTGGAAAAAAGTCATGTGGTCCGATAAATCATGTTTCCAGTTGCATCATGCAGATGGCAGAGTGAGAACTTCATGGAAACAGCATGAAAGCATGCACCCTACATGCATGAATACAATCTTTCAAACTGGTGGGGGCAGTGTTATGGTTTGGGGCATTTTTTCCTGGCATGATTTGGGCCCTTTAATTCGTGTGGAACAAAGTCTGAATAGCACAACATACCTAAGTATCCTTGCTGATCAAGTTCATCCTATCATGTTGATGGCATATCCCAATGGAGATGGCTTCTTCCAACAAGACAATGTGCCATGCCATGGTGTTCGTATTGTGCAGGAGTGGTTTCAAGAACATGAGGGAGACTTCACCTTGCTTAGGTGGCCCCACAAACACCAGATCTCAATCCATTTGAGCATTTGTGGGATGCAGTAAAAAGAGCCATCAGGCAGCTGTTTCCACAACCATCAAATCTCACAGAACTGGACAGTGCTATTCATCAAGCATGGTGTCAGATTCCTTGCATCACCTTTCAACATCTAATGGAGTTGATGCTAAGAAGAATCACTGCAATATTGAAGGCAAAAGGTGGCCCAACAAAGTAGGGATGGGATAGTCATAATAATCTGGCCACTAAGTACATATATAATAATAATAATATCTATATATATATATATATATATATATATCCTTATAAAAAGTAATATGCAAATTAACCATCACTCCGCTCAAGCCACACCCACCAGTCACACCCACCAGCCAATCAGAGCAAGTGTGTAAATTAATCCCAGCCAAGATGGCTGTGACCACAGAGAGCAGTTGAGAGGTTTGGGTTTCCCCAGCAACTGAAGCCAAGCTTTCCATACACCCTGGCCAGCCTAGGACTACACTCAAGACTACAGAGTTTCAATTATAGAAGATACATGAACCCCAACAGAAATGGCTAACAGAGTGAGCTGGAGGCTTGGCTCTGCTCCAGGCTATAAAATTTCAATTGAAGATAAAAAAATTCTAGATACCAGGGCCTCTGCTTGGGTCGCTGGGGATGTGGCCAGCCTGCAAACCACCACAGGCCCCTCACTCAGGCCGCCCCACACCCCAAGGGAATCCCCACCCTGATCCAGGACCCCCTTCAGGACAAACCAGCTGGCTTCCACCCATGCACCAGACCTCTATCCTATCTAATAAGAGAATAATATGCAGATTGACCATCAATCCAACACACAAGATGGCTGCCCCCATGTGATCAAAGATCCTATCTCCATGTGGACACAAGAGGACCACCACAAGATGGCCAGCAAGGGAGGGCAATTGGAAGGAACCAGACCTGCAAGAAAGGGCAGTTAGGGGTAGCCAGTCTGGCAGAGGAGGAAAATTGGGTGCAAATAGGCTGGCAGGGGAGCAGTTAGACATCAATCAGGCTAGCATGGGAGTAGTTAGGGGATCAGGCTGGCAGACAGAAGTGGTAAGGGGCAATCAGGAAGGCAGGCAGGTGAGCAGTTGGGAGCCAGCAGTCCTGGATTTTGAGAGGGATGTCCAACTTCCTGTTTAGACCCGATCCCATGGGCAGTTTAACATCCCTTGAGGTGTCCCAGATTGGAGAGGGTGTAGGCTGGGCTGAGGGACACCCCCACCCCGTGCATGAATTTTGTGCACTGGGCCTCTAATTATATATATATATATATATATATATATATATATATATATATATATATATATATATTGTATATATATATATTTGACTTCAGAGAGGAAGGAAGAGAGAGATAGAAACATCAATGATGAGAGCGAATCATTGGTCAGTTGTCTCCTACAGACCCCTTACTGAGGATTGAGGCTGCAACCCAGGAATGGGCCCTAATTGGGAATCAAACTGGGACTCCCTAGATCATAGGTCGATGCTCAAGCACTGAGCCACAATGGCTGGGCTAGTTTGCATTTTTTTAATTGGAGAAATATGTACCTGTATTTGTACCCTTCACTTGAGTTCTTATAATAGATACAAAGGAATAAAAAAAATGTCTTTTTTTTGTAGGAAAATCATCAACTCTGCATTTTGGAAAATGTCTTAGAGCCAGAATTGCATGGTGCTTAAGAGCACAGGCCTGGTACCTTGTCACCTGGGTTGGAACCCAGTCCTTCCGAGTTACTAGCTGTGTAACTTTGAGCAAATTCCTTTATCTCCATGTGCCTCGTCTGTTAAGTGAGTGAGATAATGCCTTTCTTCAGGAGTTACGGTATTAAGTGTAAAGTATTTACAACTGTACCTTGCACAAAGTAATTCTTATTGTCAGTTCCAAACCTAATATTTTACAAACCGATTACCAAGACTCGGGGGTAAATCCTGCAGTCACAAAACACTTTGGCATTGTTACTATTTAGAAACAAGTTGGGGTGAGCAACTGGCTTGTGTCCACATGGGGGCAGGAACTTTGACCACATGGGGGCAGTTCTATCTTGATTTCAGCATTGGCTGTCCCACATTCTGGGCAAACTGGAACAACGGTCACTCTGCAGTGATGAGGAAAAAGTCACACAAAAGGAATCAGCTGAATGAGGCCGTAACTATAGAGGAGATTTCCTTCTGGAAGGGAGTGATGCTTCTACTGAAGCTATAACTCCAAACGCAGGCGCCTGTTGTGAGACTCACAGCAGTTACAAAAGCATCTGTAGGTTGTGTGTGACCATATAAAGCAGAGGTTCTCCAGCAATGTGCTAGTGTGGTGGTCGGCATTTTTTCAGACTGGCTTTCTATCCCCAGGGGGATTTCAGCCCAGCAGATGCTGCCTGGTCTCATAAGCTGAAGGTCTGTCCTGACATTTACAGAATGGAGTTCTAAATAATAATTTAAGATTGCATTTGTTGAGCATTTATCTCAAAGGAGCTCGGTGCGCTTGGCAGTCATGATTTAATTAATCCACACACTGCCTCTGTGTGACACAGAGCAGGCAGGTGTAATTATCTCTGGTTTGCAGATTATATGACTTGGAGGTACGCCTGATTATAAGGTGCCTGGGAAAAAGATGCTCCACTCTGATAATGGGTTTGGTTTGGTTCCCATTCTTTCCAGCAAGCTTTAGACTTGATGTGACTCTAGGGAACCCTAAATGAACATTATAAACAATGCACTCCGTAGCGCGAGTCCATCTGTCTTTGCTTGTCACACAATATAGTTGGTCATCGTATTGAACAGCCTGTGCCCAACAGGCAGAAAACTAAGCCATGACAGTCATCAGCCCAGGGCTCCGGAGGTCAGTCACTGCTTAGTCCACTCCCTGCACACACACACACACACACACACAAAAAAAAAGTGTATGCTGTGCCTTTGTGTGTCAACTGTGAGAGCTTTACTAATTGATTAAATAATGAATTAATAATTGAGAAATGCCATCCCATTCAGCCCAGACTCCTCGCCTCCGGCACAGTCAAGTCCAAACAGGAAGAGGATAAATGAAAATAGGAATTGATTTCCCATCAGAAGAGATGGGCTGATAAAGGCGGTGCTAAGAATAACAAAGTGACATTAACAGTCAGAAGACACTGAATTCTTAAAGCGCACCAGGCCCTTTCTAAGCATTCTATATGGAGCACTGCTTTGGGCTGACGGTTTGTGTCCCGTAAAATTCATTCACTGAAACTTAATTTCCCGATGTGATAGTTTTAAGTGCTGGGGCTTTGGGGAAGTAAGTGGGATGAATGGCCGTATAAAAGAGGCTGAGAGAGTTCCCTTGCCCCTTCTGCCCGGTGACACTTCAAGGAGAGCAGTCATCTATGAGCAGGAAGTGGGCTATCACCAGGCAGGAATCTGCCTTCATCTTGAGCTTCCCAGTCTTCAGAGCTGTGAGAGGCAAATGATGTTTAAGCTTCTCAGTCCGAGGTATCTTTATTATAGCAGGAGTTATTTTTTCAGAGAAGGAAACTGAGGTGCAGAGGACTTAAATATTTTGCCAACGATTACAGAACTAACAAATGTCAGAAACAGGATTTGAACCCAGGCATGGATTGCTTTCAGAGACCTTATACTTAACCACTGTGCTACAGGGAATGCAAGATCAAACACTTAAAACATAACTTCCTATTTATTAAGTGGAACTTTCAACCTGCCTAAATGATCAACCCAGTGGTTGCTTGTCCTTTGGCCAATCTTCATTCCTCTGATTGGGGGTCAGACTGGTGAGATGAAAGCTGCATTGACCTAACCTGAGAACAGGAGAAGTGACAATATCAGCCACAGCAGCTGATTTGCCAGTATGGGAGGCTTTTCTTGGTTTAACTCATTTCCCAAACATGTCATTCAAGTTAATCAGAAACCAACATAATTATTCCATGCCCCATGCCTCCATGTGTGTCATGGTTTGCTTATAGGGACACAATCTCTACATTTATTGAAATTATGGCCAAGGACCTCAGTTGGTCCATAGTGCAAGTCAGGGGAAGGTAGGGTAGGGGGAGATCCAGAGATGAGGAAAGGCCTTGGAGACAGAACAGAAGGAGAGAGGCTGTTCCATTTTGCAGCATTTCTCTGGTCCCCAAGGACCAGAGCTTGAACCGTGAGTCCAAGGCACACTCCAGGGTCAGGCGGCCACTGTGAGCACTTGCGGCCATGGAAACAGGGCCTCATGAGCAAGAACATTTGCAGAATGAGAAGTGCAATGACAAAAGCTAGTTTTATGACAATTCTGAAATACTGAAGGATGACCATCATGGGCAAGGTCTTCAATCAAGTCCCAAAGGCAAGTGCAATCAGTAGTTGCTTTTGTGAAACTTGTGAAGCTGCCCCCAAGTCTTTGGGAGTGAGAACAATTCAGGTTTATTTTTTAACACAATAGTTCTACCTGCCAATTTGTACTTTACTCTTGGGCAGTAAAAGAATATGAGGATCAGCAACCGCCAACTCACTTCTGCCTTTTCCTATCTCAGGTTCACTTAGTGATGCCCCGCCTCTACACATGGATTCGGTCCAGTCTCCCCATTCCCAGATAGCTGAGGCAAAATGCAGCTAAGGAGTATAAACACGGATCTTGCCCTTACTACAGATCTCTTCCTGGACACCTGGTCCTCCTTGGTCCCTGAGTCAGAGCCGCCCATCTTCTGGGCCAGACCGCCCAGCCTCCTATATAAGACTGGATCCCTGTGGAGGCCAGCAATTCCTCTGGGTCCTGGGAACCTGAGCATTCCCAAGGTTGCCAAAACCGGTTTGGCTCAGTGAATAGAGCGTCAGCCTGTGGACTGAAAGGTCCCAGGTTCAATTCCAGTCAAGAGCATGTACCTTGGTTGCAGGCACATCCCCAGTAGGGGGTATGCAGGAGGCAGCTGATCGATGATTCTCTCTCATCAATGTTTCTAACTGTCTATCCCCCTCTCTTCCTCTCTGTAAAAAATTAATAAAATATATATTTAAAAAAAAAACATTCCCAAAGCTTGGAGGTAACCATTCATGCAGCACTCATTTTTATGTGTCAGGCACTGTTGTAGGAATTGGGGATAGTGCAATGACCAAGATGGACCAAATCCCTGCATCTCGTTGGAGAAAGAGAAATGGTCAATAAAACAAATGAAAAATAAACACTCATAACTTCAGGAAGTGAACACTGCTCTAAAGAAACATCAAGTAGGGTAAAGGTTAGAGAGTGATGGAGATTCTAATGGGGGAGGGAAGGAGGGGTTGAAGTTTTGCTTCAAGCTCTAAATGGAAGTTTGGAGCCATGTCACCTGAGAAGAAATGTCACCCGACCCTCCCTTGTCCAGCCCAGCCACGACTCAAGACTGGCCCCGTGCAAAACAAAAATGTCATCCCCCTTGTTAAAAATGATTAAGAGTTTGGAGGAAAGGAGAACACTAAACCACATTCAGGGTTCTGCACACCTGCACACCTGTCTGGCCATGACATCACCCTGCCACACTTTTGGATGACTGTCCGGTTCCCTGCCTGTTTGCCTCTGTATGGCTGGGGCTTGCTTATCCCCTGAACCCTGAGCCTGCACCCCACTGCCCTCTCCCACCCAGCCCCCAAGCTCATCAGCTGGCAACCAGGTCCCCTCCCAGGCCCTGTTCTGCATTGAGGTCCTGGTTAGCCTTCCTCACTCCCATTGGCTCCTCTCAGTATTCATGCTCCATTCTTATCTGCTCGGTCTTGCTACCAATAACATGATTAGATCAAAGTACAAAATTAATGTTGCTATTTGGCCTTGGGTTCAGAACCTCTGGGCATATTCCTCCAAGCATCACTTAGGGAGAATGCTTGGAAGATGGCCCACAACGAGAATGTGGCTGCGAGGAGAGCCAGCCTGTCAGTCTTAGCAGCACAGACCACTCAATTATCAGGATGTAGCTGTCCCAAGGATGCTGGGATGGGAGTACTTGGTGGTTTTTTAAACCGCATGCGAAGACATTTCAGAGCCCAGGTTTAAATGCCACGCTCTTTCCTGTCTCTGCTGCTGCTGCTGTGCCAGATGAATGAGAAGGTATAACCGAATTTGTGTTTGTTGAATCAGCATCTGTGACAAGAGAGATAACAAATGTGAGCGAGAAAGGAAAGAGAATGGATCTTACAAATAGGAAGCAGCATCACATTTTTTTTTTTTTTTTCTGGGATAGGCCTTCGAGCTGAGTTATTTGGAGGCCTTTCTTGAAGGCCTGGGTAAGCCTCTTTAGTGCAAGGAATGAGAAGATAGGGATCCTGGCTGGGACTCATTATTGCATGTGCAGGAAGAAGGAAATTGATCTGGCTCAGTAATGAAAGGGATTAAAATGAGCTTTCAGAATTGTGTGGGCTCTTTTTTATTTTCTACTAGGGGCCCAGTGCATGAAATAATGCACCTTGAAAGGAACTGTGGGCCACCAAGCTGCAGTGTTCATAGGGGCAGGTCTCGGCCCCTTCCTCTGTGCCCCTGCCCGGCCCCCCCGCATTGTGGCCCCTGGTCCCCTATCTGCCAGCAACCCCACTCTGCCACTGTTGCTCCCACATGCTGACCGCACTGGCCCCCCTCACACCCGCTGACTGAAAGTGCAGAGCAATTAGGGCTGGTGCCACCAGTGGGTATGAGCAGGGGCTGCTGCCCCAATCGCCCCACGGGAGGAGGGGGAGATGGAGAAGGTGTCAGGGGTAATTAGGGCTGGCAGCCGCCACTTGCACCCATTGATGGTGTCAAACGATTGGGGCTGGTGCCAGGCACTGGCAGCAGGTGTGAGTGTGGGACAGGACCATAGTGTACCAGATCAAAGAATTTTTAGTAACCATCAGAGGCTTGCCCTGATGACAGTGACAGACTAGCACCGGCCTTGATCTGGCACCCCAGCTCACCTGCTCCACCATCCCACTGCAACCAATGCCCACCCTGTCTGGCACTCTGCCACCTGCTGCCAAAGCCTGCCATGTTCCTCACGTGCCCCCTGGTGGTCAGTGAATGTCATAGCAACTGGTTGTTCAGTTGTTCGATTGTTCTGCCATTCAGGTTATTTTCATATTAGCCTTTTATTATATAGGATGGCAGGCAATAGGAAGGGATAGATTAACCTGGTTCCATCTTCCCACCACATAAAAACTATGAAAAAAAAGATTTAATTTTATGAGTCAATACAATTTAAGCATATTCACATAATATGAGATTTTTTAAAAAATGAAACCATGTTGTAGATTCCTACTGAGAAAAAACTGTAAGCCAAGGCATGGTTTCACTCATAAAATGAAATAAGAGCCCATGGACAATTCAAACTTGCAACTATGGCATTGATTCCAGAGCAGTGAAAGCAGAATAATTGCAGGGTCACTGGCCTGACTGTGTGTGGGGAAGGGGTTAAGGGAGGCGGGCGTTTAGATGTTTTTTCAGTGCTCACATGCCTTCCATGTCCTTACTCTTACTCTATATTCTCCTATTTTATTTTGCTTTGTTTTCTTTATCTTGACCCTCTTCGGGTCTAGATCTTGAAACTCTCTCAAGTGTCCTCTTCCATCCTCTAGCCTTACACTCCTTTCCGGCAGATGAGAGTCCCTTGGGCTTCGGCCCTGATTCTGTGCTCACTTGGCTGAATCCTCTGCAGCTTCCACACCCATCTGTCTCCAGAGCTGAGCAGCCACGGGCCGCCCTCCAAGGGCAGAGGACTTTCATCAGTCCTTAGCCTCAGGGAAGAGTGAAGATGGTGAGTATATACAATGGAGTTGCTTTCACCAAGATGCTAAAATCATGAACATTATGAAGGTTGAGGCATAAGGAAAAACTACATTCTTGTTCTAACTAACCTGGGAACTTAAATGTTTTTTGGGCTTTCCAGTCCTCCAACAAAGCCTAGATACACATCTGGATAACCCTCTGGTTGCCACCTCAAGGATTCACTTACACACCCACCTGGCCTCTGTTATCCAAACCACCAGACTGGACCAGACCTCCTGGTGCCCATCTCCCAGAACACCTGGCATCTGTCATCCTGCTGCCTGTCATCTGACCAATAACCATCCTGGACCAATCCTACTACCGAGAATACAGAACTGATAATTCCCAAGAATGTGTCTTTTACTATAAGATCGTTTATCTTTTACTTCTTCTTTGAAACACTTCCAGGTTTCAAACTGAGCTGCATTTCCAGTTTGAAGACGCTAACGCCTTGAAAAAAATCTTTATCACTTATTTCTTGAAAAGCCTCCCAACTCCTCTTGAGTTCGCTGGACAGCCTCCAAACATCTCCATTCCTTACCTCTCCACTCCACCATACCTTGCGGCTTTCCCCCACCTCAGTTTCAGCTGGTACCAAACACACATGGGTCATGGCTAAGCATCATTGAACAAAAGCAGGCAATTATTTTTTACTCTGCATAGTTTTGCTAAAAAATAATATAATGATTAAGCTTAGATCTTATGAGTAATATATATACTAGTAAAAGTGCTTTGACATTGTAAAGTGCTATCCTAAGATTATGTTCAATCTGAAGGAACCTTTCTGTAATGGCAAATAGAAATAAAGCTTTCACAAGGGAGATGTCTATTTCTTTTTTAAACAATTTTGTTAAAAATATGTTTTTATTGATTTTAGAGAGAGTGGAGGGAGTGGGAGAGAGAAAGAGAAAAAAACATGGCCTGCACACACTTGGACCAGGGATCAAACCTGCAACCTGGGTATGTGCCCTCACTGGGAATTGAACTCACCGCCTTTTGGTTTACGGAGATGATGCTCCAACCAACTGAGCCACATGAGCAAGGACAGGGACATATCTATTCCTTTTAGGTTTTTCAAAAACATTCTTAAAATTAAAATACCATTTAATATTTTAAAATTCCCCTTATCCTTACCCATCTTTTCAATCATATTGATCTTAAAGAATTCCATTCAGAGTACATGCCTATTGTATGAAATTATAAATTAGTTACCCAGGATCTGCAATGATCGCCGACAAACAAAGCTAAATGCCCAACAGAATAGTTCAGCCTTCTGGTAAGTCTTCCTTGGGTTAATTTCTACCAGATATTTTTGTTAGACCCAAAGCAGACTCTGACATAGGGTTCCCAGGACATGTATGTAGAGAAACACACCCGTGAGTCTTCAAAGATATTTACCCAATACTCTATTTTAATGATTTAACCATAAAAGTTTTCCCAAATTGCTTTTGCTTAATTTTGTCTTTATTGTTCCAATGTGATACATGATAGCAACATAAGATTTAATTCTAAATCAAGGTTTTATAGGCTCTTAGTGGTGGCATTAATTTGAAATGAGCCTATTTCAACTAAAATGTGTTATATTGCTTCCATGTTATAGTCAATAACACATTTGTTTGTTCAGCTTCTCCATGTTTGTTCGACACTTTGTTAGCCTCTAATAAGGACCTTGGTGATGTCTGAGTAGAACAAATGGGAAGATGTTAGGGAGGGCAATGAAGCGAGCCTGTTGTTTTTGTAAGCATGCAGTAAGAATTCTTTTAAGAAGATATTCATAGCTTCACAAGCACTATATGTGTTAACAGCTAGAGCTATTGTCAGCATAATAGTTAAATCAATGAGTGCATTTAAAATTAGGTCCACTCAGCATTCAGCAGTTGGTGCTATGCTACCTTTGTATTTAGCATAAGATTTGCCATATCACACTTAACCCTGATACAAAAATTTTAAAGTTCATGTTTCTGAGAAAGAAGTCCACCCGATTTAACAGTAATTCTCAACACTAATTGCACATTAGAATCAACTAGGGAGCTTTTAAAACTGTAAACACCTAGGCTCCATCTAAGACCAATTCTGAATCTCTAGATCACAATTCTCAAAGTGCAATTCCTGAATCAGAAACTTCAGCATCGTCTACAACCTTGTCAGAAATTCAAATTCCCAGGCCAGCCTGAACCTACCTACTGAATGATTACACTGGGGGTGAGGGTGAGCTTGGGGCACAGTCACCTGTGGGATTTGAATGCTGAAGCTCAAGAACCACTGCATCAGGCACCAACATTTGTATTTTTTTAAAAAGCTTACAGAGATTTAAATATGCATCCAGGGATAGTAGTGCAACTTGATTTCAGAGGCATAAAAAATTTGCTGGAACAGAAAAACACATAAAACTTCTAGTTATAGTGGAGCTGTTTCCTATGCCCCAAATCCACCGCTGTGAAGAAAATCAGTCTCAGTGTAGCTGCCTGAGGTCATGCTTGCTAACTGCGGTAGATGTGGCCACCTCCCTGGATGGGACATTACCCATGGCCCCGCTGCTCAGACCTGCTCTTCCCAGTCAGGATGCAGTTGATGATGGGAGGAATGACTGGCTGGGAGACTCAGACCCAACTGCAATGTCAGGGATATGAGAGCCCTGCCTGGAGAGAGAGTATTTTAGACCATGATGTTGAATTTGGGATTTCCGGTACATATAGTATATATGAACTTTTACTTAATAAACTTCATTGAAATAAATATTCCAATTGATTGTCTCTAAGACCATCTAGGTAAATGCATAATTATGACAAATCAATAAATGCTTCCACTTCATCAAGCACTTAGAGTAAATACAATAAATCATTTTGAAGGATTATTTTGAAACCCTTCTTAAGAGTGGCTCTTTAAGAGGCTGTTAATAGACATGTGGAAAAAATACTTATTTGAGTCAATTATATAGTTTAAGTTGTCTATAATTAAGTCCCTTACTAAATTCTTGGTAATTACATGCATTAAAACAAAATACCTATGTAATCTGTAATCTTCCCTATAGTTCAGTCATTATATATATATATATATATATATATATATATATGTGTGTGTGTGTGTGTGTGTGTGTGTGTGTGTGTGTGTGTGTCTAATCTTCCCTATAGCTCAGTCATATATATATATCCTAATATATAAAAAGCCAAGGGCCGTCATGACTGGATGGACAACCAAGCAGCCAGTTGTGTGGGGCGACCAAGCCAGCAGGGGGGTTAGTGAGAGACAACCAAATGGCTACTCCACATGCTTGCCTCCAGAGTCCCACAGTGCCCTCAGTCCCCCACCACCCATGGCCAGCCCTAGGCACAGACAAGCCTTGGATGGCGGTTGCCCAGCCACCCAGGGCTACCTGAGGCTCAAGTAATCAGGACTGGCCAAGGCTTGTGCTGCAAACAGTGGCAGCAGCAGAGGTGTGATGGGAGGGCTGAGGGACACATACTCGTGCATGAATTTCGTGCATCAGGCCTCTAGTATCACACCTTTCTCTGATCACCAAGTCACCTCCCAATCCTGAGGGCTTCCCGACTGTGAGAGAGGGGCAGGCTGGACTGAGGGACCCACCCCTACAGTGCATGATTTTTTCTGCACCGGGCCTCTAATATATATATATATATATATATGGCAGACCCTCTCACAATTTGGAACTGCTGGCTCCTAACTGTTCACCAGCCTGCCTGCCTGATTGCCCCTAATTGCCACCCTATGCTATGCCAGCCTGTTCACCCTAACTTCCCCTGCACTCTGGTCTGATTACCCCTTATTCCCCCCCCCACCAGCCTGGTTATCCCCAACTGCCCTCCCAGCTAACCTGGTCGCCCCCACCTGCTTCCCCACGGGCCAGGTAACCCCTTAGTGCTCCCCTGCTGACCTGGTCAACCCTAACTGCCCCCCTGCCAGTCTGGTCAAGCCACGCATCCTGCTATTCAGTCATTTGATTGTCCTTCACTAACCCCCTGCCAGCCTGTTTGCCCCATGCAGCCTGCTGTTTGATTGTTACTGTTACTCTGACAGTGTCCTGGAAAATTTGCATATTCCTCTATTATTGGTATAGATACTATCTAATAAAAGAGTAATATGCCATCCAAGATGGCTGCGCCCAGGTGAATACCTAGCCGCAGCTGCACACAACAATTTCAATAAAATACAACTAAAATATAAAACGGACATTGCCCAGATCTACAGAAAGGTTGACTGACTGGAAATTCTACAGCGAGAAGCAAGGAGAAAACCAGAAGGAGGGGCGGAGGAGCTGGAAAAGCCCAAGGTACAGAGACACAGCGCGCGGAGAGGACAGAGCCAGAGAGGAGGGGGAGGCAGAGTGCCTGGTGGGCGTTCCCTAGCGGAAAGGAGATAAAACTCCGACTGTGCTGGGCCCCCGACTGCTCTGAACCCCAGTTCTAGGCCAGACCCCGGGGACTCAGGCTCAGCCATAGGGAGCCGGGCTGTAAGGCGGAACCCTGGGGAAGTGGTGAAAGGAGGTCCCAGAGGCGCGCACACTGAGCGCAGGGAAGGGATGGTCGGCTGTGCCACAGGATTGCCCTGACGGAAAGGAGGCTGGGGCTCCAGACTGCTCTAAACGCCACCTCCAACTCCACTTCCAACTGAACTGAACCCCAATACCGGGCTCATTGTAAGAGAGCATAGACTGTTTGGCAGCAGGCGAAAATCGAGGGCATCTTTCTCTCAGAGGCGCCGGCAGCGAGCACTGAAGGACCCGCATAGGGCGGGGCTGACAGAAGGCAAAGCTGCAGGCTCCACCCTGAAACCCCGTCCCATCTGTAACTGCGAAATTTGACAACAAAATAGATCACAAACGAAAGAAATGGAGGACAAAAAGCGTCTGGATATAGAGTTCAAATCTACCTTTATAAGGTTTTTCAAGAATTTCCTAGAAAAGATGGATAAGACCTACGAGGATATGAAAAGAGATCAACTAGAATTAATAAGGAGTCATCAAGAAATGATAAGGGATCAACAAGAAATAAAGAATACATTGTCTGAAATAAAAAATATTGTACAGAGTCCTAAAAACAGAAGGGAAGATCGCAAGAATCAAGTCAAAAATTTGGAACATAAAGAGCCAGAAGACACTCCTCCACAGAAGCTAGAAGGCAAGAGAATCCAGAAAATTGAAGATAATGTAAGAAACCTCTGGGACAACTTCAAGCGAACCAACATCAGAATTATGGGGGTCCCAGAAGATGAGAGAGAGTAAGATATCGAAAACATACTGAAAGAAATAGTGACAGAAAACTTCCCCCACCTGGTGAAAGAATTAGACTTACAAGTCCAGGAAGCGCACAGAACTCCAAACAAAAGGAATCCAAAGAGGACCACACCAAGACACATCATAATTAAAATTCCAAGAGCAAAAGACAAAGAGAGAATATTAAAAGAAGCAAGAGCAAAGAAGGTAGTTACCTATAAAGGAGCACCTATACGATTGTCAGCTGATTTCTCTACAGAAACCATGCAGGCCAGAAGGGAATGGCAAGAAATATTCAAGGTGATGAATAGTAAGAACCTACAGCCAAAGATAATCTAGCCAGCAAAGCTATCACTCAGAATCGAAGGTCAGATAAAGAGCTTCACTAATAAAAAAAAAGCTAAAGGAGTTCATCAACACCAAACCAGAATTATATGAATTGCTGAAGGGGGTTCTTTCAGAAGAGAAAGTAAACAAAGATAAAAATTATGAACAACAAATAATGTAACTATCAACAAGTGAATCTAGAAACCAAGGAAATTAAAAAAAAAATCTGATGAACAATAGTAACTGTTGAATATAATAGAATCAGAGGTATGGAAGGGGAGTGAACTGACTATTCTTGGGAAAAGGGGAGAGGGGGGTGTGGGAAGAGACTGAACATAAACTGTGCACCTATGGATGAGGACAATGGGGAGTGGGGAAAGGGCAGAGGGTGGGGTGGGAACCTGGTGGAGGAGAGCAATGGTGGAGGGAAAAAAAGGAACATTTGTAATATGAACAATAAAAACTTATTAAAAAAAATAATAAAATAAAAAAATTGAAAAAAAAGAGTAATATGCAAATTGACCATCACTCCAACACACAAGATGGTTGCCCTCATGAGGTCAAACATGACTGTCCCCATGTGGACACAAGATGGCCGCCACAGTTGGGATGGACCAGCCCTGCAGTGGAGAGCAGTTGGGAGGGACCCAGACCTGCAGGAGAGGGCAGTTAGGGACAAACAGGCTGGCAGAGGAGCAGTCAGGCTGGCAGGGGAGTGGTTAGGTGGTGATCAGGCTGGCAGGCAGAAGCAGTTAGGGGCAATCAGGAAAGCAGGCAGGCAAGCAGTTGGAAGCCAGCAGTCCTGGATTGTGAGAGGGATGTCTGAGTGCCTGTTTAGGCCCAATCCAATTGGGCCTAAATGGGCAGTCAGACATCCCTCAAGGGGCCCCAGATTAGAGAGGGTGCAGGCTGGGCTGAGGGACACATACCTGTGCATGAATTTTGTGCACTGAGCCTCTAGTATATAATAAAAACATAATATGCTAATTAGACTGGACATCCTTGCAGATGAAGCTGTGGTAGCAGGGGTCAAGGCAGAGATGGTTAAGGGTGATCAGGCAGGCTGGCTAGTGGTTAGGGGCAGCAGGCAGTCAGGTAGAGCAGTTAGGGGCGATCAGGCAGGCAGGTGAGTGGTTAGTGGTGATCAGGCAGGCAGGCAGGCTAGTGATTAGGTCCCAGATTGCAAGAGGGATGTCCAACTGCTGGTTTGGGCCTGATCCCCACCTAAACCTGAAGTCATGCAGCCACTGAGGGGTCCTGAATTGGAGAGGGTGCGGGCCAGGCTGAGGGGACCTTCCCCTTCCTGTGCCCAAATTTCATGCACCGGGCCTGTACTATTGTGTGTATATATATATATATATATATATATATATATAGTAAATAATGTAAAAAGACATCTAGGAATGTCTTTTTACATTATTTACTATTTTTAAGCTTACTTTTGGCAGGCACTTTACGGTTAAACAATTTTATTGAAATCACTTCCTTCAGAAAGAAAGAAAGCCTTATATTTACACCAATAAATATATTTCAAGAATTATTTAGAACTAGTAGCCCATCGTGTGATATCATGCGCTATAGGCCACTTGCTACTTCCTGGGGAGACAGTGGGAACAACAGGGCACCACCAGGACCGCATCACTTCTGTGTGAGTGGGAGGGTCCTGTGCAGATTCTGCAGGAGGCAGGGACCCACACTGCTTCCATGGGAGGTGGGCCCGCCTTCTCCTCTCTGGGCCTGAACTCAGCCTCGGAGGCTATGGGCCGGCCCTCCTGTTCCTGTCCGTGTCCACTCTTGCTCTGTGGAGCTGGCCTGAGCCGGGTGTAATGACGAAGCAAACATTCCGCCAGGCCGCTCACACTGCCCGCTCTCAGTGGCTGCCCCCCCAGGACTGGGGGACTCTGGCAGGGCTGAGAGGACTGGGAGCTACCATCTTGTGGCTATTGGTGCCACCATCTTTGTGATGGAACTATGGTTAATTTGCATATTACCCTTTTATTAGATAGGATAGAATTATCTCAAAAGAATAAGGAAAATCATATTAGATTTAAAGTCAGCTCTCTGCAGTAAAAGCCTCCTAAGTTGCAACCTCATTCATCTTCAAGCAGAAGGCCGCCTCCTGCCTTGTATTCTCATTGCATGTCGATGAGATTTTATTTAGTGCCATTTTTAATTCTACTTTGTCTGAAAAAGATGTGATCTGATGCTTGAATCATCTCTACTCTGTCCTCTAAACACTTCTAGTGACAAGTAACCCCCCTTCCTCCTGACACAGAGGATGCATCTTATTTCTGTTTTGAAGGTTAGAAAATGACTTATTCATGCTGACCATTTATCTCTTTTTCTAGTGCCTGTCACTGCCTGGCTTCTGGCCCCTTGTTCCATGGACTATGGCTAATCCCTCTACAAATATACTAACCCTTCACATATTTGAAAATTATAACCAATATAAAAATTTACTGAGATCGATGTAAAATATTCTACTGGGACCTAAACAAAAAAATTAAAAAAAAAATAAGC
This sequence comes from Pipistrellus kuhlii, assembly GCF_014108245.1. Taxonomy (NCBI): domain Eukaryota; kingdom Metazoa; phylum Chordata; class Mammalia; order Chiroptera; family Vespertilionidae; genus Pipistrellus; species Pipistrellus kuhlii. Next base: position 64,678,086 of record NW_023425515.1, read on the forward strand.
TGCATAAGCACAAGTTCAGAACATCATGAGTCAGTGGCCCCCATGTTTTAGCTAGAATTTACAGAAGAGGAAGTTGAGGCTGAAAACCACAAAGGAGTCCCAAGCTCACAAGGCCAGATCAGTGCTGATGAGACTGTGGCCTGAGCCCAGACTGTGTCATTCAAAGTTCTGTTCTCTTTCCACCTGTCCATGTTGCCACCTTTATTCTGTCGTTACAATCCTTCAGTGTTTTCTGTTGCTATCCAGTTTAGTGTCTTCCCAGGTCAGCACTCTCTATGTGGTGAACTATTTGTCGGCTTCCTTTCCTTTTCCTACTGGAATGTGATTTTCCCCCCAATGATAGAAATCATTTAGTCTAATAGTTCTCATGCCGTTGCCCACATTGAGATGTGCACGAAATATTTGTTAATGTGAAATGAAAAGTCAAATATCTTTATTTTGACAATTTACTGTCTACAGAAGCAGCATCAGGAAAAATAAAATTATCTCAATCTAAAAATATAAATTGTTTTTCTAACATGGTCTTACATTATACATAGTTGCTAGGACCAAAGATATGTCTTAGTTAAAATTTTGGATTACATATATTTTTTATCCTAAAGATATAAATGCTCTAAGAACAGCACTAACAAATGGCTAAATACTTCATGTTTTTCCACTTCTTTCATTTCCCTATCAGTATCTTTGCTTCCAATCTTTCTTCCAGATCTGTCTGCAAAATTTTTTCTGCACTACTCTTCCTACATAATAAAAAGAGTCTCCTGACCTTCAGAGTCAATTACATACTCGTTGTCATGGTTCAGGAATGCAAGATCCTGCTCATTTATCTCACTCTGCTCCCAGGCAGGCAGCACGCACACCCAGCCAACAGAATGCATGCTCTGCTTCAAGTCCATGCTGAGTTCTCCTGCTCTCTGCTTCCCATATTCTCTCCACTGTTCTATTAAACTCTGGAATGCTAGCGGTTCTTTACATAGTAAGATGTAAAGATAAAGGATGGTTCATTCTGACAGTAATGACTTGAAGAACACATGTGTTGTATTCAAGGCCATGATTTATATTTGTTTTTTGAAAAATCCCTCTTTTGAGATGATTAGCTTGTTTATTTTTGCTTCTCATCCAAAAGACTTTTAAATTTTCCAAAAGACAACCTACAAACATGACTGTAAATCCTGAAAAGAACACCTGAAATAATTCCTGGTTGTCCCTTACAGAGAGAGAGTACCAGCAAAGGATCCATTGCTGTGTTTCAAGTTGAGCTGTGTTGGCTGGATGTGATGGTTAATTCTATGTGTTAACTGGGGCAAGGGGTGCCAACATAGCTGGTAAAACATTTCTGGGAATACCTATAAGGGTGTTTCTGGAAGAGTGTAGCATTTGAATGAATAGACTGAGTCAAAGATTACCCTCTCCAGTGCACTGAGGGCGTGAAAAGAACAAAAAGGCAAAGGGAGGTGAAATCACTTTGGTTGAGCTGGAACAGCCATCTTCCCCTGTCCTCAGACTGCTGTGCTCCTGGTTCTCAGATCTCTGGACTTTGACTGAGACTTACACCATTGGTTATAGAGGAGCAGAATTTTAAGGATGAATTTCCTGAATTGGTTCTTGAATTTTTGAAATATCTCTTTAATATGATCAAATTTAAGGATCCTAATGTCCTTATTTCTAATAGTGAAAAGAGTGCTAGTAGTCCATGGTGTAAACTATGTATAGAAATATGCAAAATTCTGCACTGGATACTCCCAATTAACCATTTATAAGATGCAATGAGCTAAATGACTCTGAATATAACACTTTTGAATATTTCAGAAAAGGAAGTAATACAGTGACATTAATTAGTTGCTCCTGATGTTACTGGACAAAGTGATGAAAGAAAAGGATGCACTCGAGGATTCAAATTCCCAGCCCAAGTGCAGCATCAATGACCTGAGAGCTGCCATTGGCCCTGAGGAAAAGCTCCTCTCCTGTCGCCACAGGGCTGAAATTGGGGAAAATTGCAGAACATCATCCTGAGATTGGCTAAATTACAATGCAGGTTGAACTCTCAGCCTGACAGAGTGTCTGCTGTTAAATTGAAGGCATTGAACGGAAAAGAATGAGATCCTGTAAGTTGGGCTGGGATGTGTGAAAAGATCCTGAGGAAGCTGAGGACACTGAGCCCCTAAATCGTGATGGTTCTTCTTAGCCAGTAGGAGAGGTTGCCCATCTTCAGTGGAATTGGCCTCCCCACAGCAGGAGAAACAGCCTCTTCATCTCAGTCTGAAAGGATTAATCCTGCATGCATGAGAAAATGGTAATGACCCCTCCTGAATCAGTTGCCATACAAGACAATGCTGATTCTCCTCCAGAACCATCTATCTCCCCTTTTTGCTTCTAGATCTATTAGCCTTGAGTCCCAGCAGGAGCCTCGAGGGAAGGTACAAAATGTGGCCTGTGAGGAAGTGTGTTGCATTCCAAGAGAGCTACTTGGGCTCTCTAATTCATGCAGACAGAAATCAAGGGAATAGCCATGGGGATGAATATCAACACATGGGATAATGGTGACAATAACATAAAGTTGTATTAGGCTGAATTGATTGATATGGACTCTCTATTCAGAGATTTTGCATTTAACATTGCACTTGGGAAGTTAGAAAAGGGCTCTAACAATTTGTTTCTAACAGAAGTCACAGCCCCTCAATCCACTCCCAGAAGAGCCAGTTTATAGACCTAGAGGCCTTGAATGAAGGGAAAGCAGGTCCTCTTGAGGAAGGCTCTCAGCACACTACCAAAATGTATTCTGTTCATCTTTCTCTCAGCCTTCCCCAAAGGGACCTGTGGCCTTCTAGGAGGGTGTCTGTTCCCTAGGAAAGAGGAAATAATCATGCCTTCCAGGGACAATTAGACACTGATTGGCACTGATTCCAAGAGACTCAAAATGTCACTGTGACCCTTCAGAGGAGAGGTTTATGAGGGTTAGATGACCTAAGAATTTAAGTTCAGGTTCATCTCACAGTGGGTCCCTGAACCCTGTCCTAAGGTTATTCCATCAGTTCCAGAATGTATAATTAGAACAAAACAGACAGAATTCTCACATCCTGTAGAGTGAGAGCTACTATGATGAGGAAGGTCCAGGGGAATCCATCAGAACTGTCTCTACCCAAGAAAATAAAAGTAACACCACATTCCTAGAGGGGTTTCAGAGATTAGTGCCACCCTCAAGGACACGAAAGTGAATCTCAGCACATCCCCCTTCAACTCTCCTATTTGTCCTGTGCAGAAGACAGATGGATCTTAAAGAACGACAGTGGATTATTGTAAGCTTAACCAGGTGGCAAATCCGATTGCAGCTGCTGTTCCAGCTGTGGTTTCATTGCTTAAGCAAATTAACACATCCCCTGGTATTTGGTATGCAACTGTTGATCTGTTTTTTTTTTCTCTCCATTCCTGTCCATTAGACTCAACAGAAGCAGCTTTCTTTCAGCTAGCAAGGCCAGCAATACAACTTTACTGACTTACCTGAGAAGTATATCAACTCTCTAGCCCTATGTCATAATTTAGATATCAGAGATTTTGATTGCCTTTCCCTTCCACAAGATAACATAGGGGTCCATTACACTGATGACATTATGCTGATTGGACCTAGTAAGTGAGAAATAGCAACTGTTTTAAACTTAATGGTAAGCTATTTGCATGTCAGAAGGTGGGAAGTAAATCTGACTAAAATTCAGGGCCTTTCTACCTCAGTGAAATTTCCAAGGATTCCTTGTATGGGGCATATTAAAATACCCCTTCAAAGGTGAAGGGTAAGTCATCTGGGCAGGTGGCTAAGTGGTTGGTGAGTCCTCCCATACAACAAGAAGGTTACAGGTTAGATTCCCACTTAAAGCACAAGCCCAGATTGTGGTTTTGATCCCCGTTAGGGTATGTATGAGAGACAACCAATTGATGTGTCAATTTGGGCACAGGTATGCCCAGAGAGCTGGTAATAGATTGTTTCTGGATGTGTCTGTGAAGAAAATAGCATTTGAATCAGTACACTGAGTAAAAATTGCTCTCACCAATGTACTAAGGGCTTGAACAGAACTAAAAGGTAGAGCAAGAGCAAATTTTCTCCCTTTTCTTGAGCTGGGACATCCATCTTCTCCTGCCCTGGGACATGGTACTCCCAGTCCCCAGGCCTTCAAACTCAGACTGAATAATATCACCAACCTTCCTGGTCCTCCAGATTGTAGAAGGCAGATTGTGGCTTTATAATCATACTCAAGACCCAGTACATAAAATTCATGCATGGGTATGGTCCCTTGAGGCTGTCAGCTGCCAGCGGGGGGCCTTCCTTTATTCCACACTGTCCCCTGGTGATCAGTGCACCTCATAGTGAAAGGTCGAGCTCCTGGTTGGTTGAACTCCAACACAAAGGGTCAATTTGCATATTAGACTTTTATATTAGACTTATATATATCTTTGCGCGCGTGCACGCATGCACGCGCGTGCACGCATGCACGCGCGCGCGCGCACACGCGCACACACACACACACACACACACACACACACACACACTAGAGGCATGGTACAAAATTCATGCATGGGGGAGAAGCTCCCTCAGCTCTGCCTATATCCTCTCCAATCCAGGACCCCCTCAGGGGAGGTCCTACTGCCCAGGGATCAGGCCTAAATCAGCAGTTGGACATCCCTCTCACAATCCGGGACCGCTGGCTCCTACCTGCTCATCTACCTATCAGCCTTATCACCCCTAACTGCCCCCCCCCTGCCAGCCTGATCACCTCTAACCTCTTCTACTTGCTGGCCTGATTGCCCCTAACTGCCTCTCCCTCACCCCCGGCTGCTGACCTGGTCATCCCAACTGCCACGCCCCCACGAGCCTGGTTGCCTCCAACTGCCCCCCCTGCCAGCCTGGCTGCCCCCAACTGACCCCCCGCCAGCCTGGTCACCTCTTATTGCCTCCCTTCCCCCATTAGCCTGGTCGCCCTCAACTGCCTTCCCTTCCGGCCTGGTCGCCCCATGCAGCCTGCTGTTCAATCATCTGTCCAGTTGTTTCAGTCATGATGGTCCCTTGTTTTTTATATATTAGGGTAGATAAGCTAATTCATATAAAGAACCATAAATATAAATGAGTAGTTGAAGCATAGATCATACCCTATTGGTTCTGTTTTTCTGGAAAACCCTGATTAAAACACTAGGAAAAGTCCACTGACCTGGCTTCTTATGAACATTCTGAAATGTCCTTAAGTTAAGTGGTTATGTTAAAGGAATAATGAGGAAAATTATAATGACTAACTTTTACTGAGAATTCACTATATGCCAGACACTGTTCTAAGCTCCTATATAATTTTTCCACATCCTTCTACATTCTTATGAAGTTGCTACAATTTTTAATGAGAAAACTGGGGGTAAGACAGGTTAAATAGCTTAGCCAAGGTCACAGAGCTTAGACAGGTAGGATGGCACTTAAATCCACAGGAGTCTGTGAACACCCACTCTGGGTAGATGGGATCACACATTATATTCCATTAGTTTCAGATCTGCCCTCAGGACTGAAGGACTCTGGAGCTGACTCGCCACATGTATGTACTCAGAAGTAAACCACCTGAAAGTGCTCAGATTTTGCTGTGGGTCTCCGCCCAGCTCTATTTGCAATCACCTGATGAGCTCTTTCAGTTGCTGTTCCAAGTAGAGATTCTGATTGAGTCTGAGGGGATATGCCAATGTCACAGTTTTTAAAAGCTAGGTATTCTAATAAGAACTACTGTGGCCCTGGTCGGTTTGGCTCTGTGGATAGAGCATCAGCTCTCGAACTGAAGGGTCCCGGGTTGAATTCAGGTCAAGGGTGCATACCTTAGTTGAAGTCTCAATCCCTGGCCCTGGGAGGCAACCAAATGATATATTTCTCTGACATCAATGTTTCTCTCTCTGTCTCTCTCTCTCCCTTCCACTCTAACACTCAATGGATGAATACCCTCCAGTGAGAGTTAACAACACAAACAAACAAACAAACAAACAAACAAACAAACACCACTGTGGGCCCAAGCTGCTACAAGTAAATGGACTACAACTTTAACTTTATTGAGAAGGAGGCCACTCCTTGGAGGGAAGATAGTACACCAGAAGGGAGCGCACTAGGACCCACTCTCAGTCTCCAGCCACATTCACAACCAGGTGTTAACTCCATATGAGAACCTCCTTGCTGGCCCAGAGGTGGAAAGAGAAGCTGGAGCAGCTTAGAGCCAGGGGCAAGTCCCTGATGTACCCATGGTCCTGGCCAGGGCTCAGCAGGCAGGTGTAATCAAAATTTCCGTGAGGATATTCAGAGCAGATCCCTCAGCAAGCACAGCTTCTAAATTTGTCCTCAGATGATTAATCTGTTTAAGCAAATCCTAGAACATAATTAAGATGCTCTAATCAAGGAAGAAGATTGCTATGCAGCAGCCTCAGGCACCGATTTGGTGGTAGGAGCTCGTGACCAAAAGGCCTCAATAACCTAGTGGAAGCAGTGAAGGTGACACAGTGGGCTTAGCCAGGCAGGTCGGGAATGCTGAAGGAGAGAAGTCTGTGAAGGCAGGGGGTCAACCAGTGGAACACTGATGAGGGTCAAGGACCACCAGCTTCGGAGTTCAGGTTATCCATGGCTTCGGGAATAGAAGCAATGTGTGTGGACGTGAGGCTCTTCCAGCAGAAATAGTTCAGGGGACGTGAGAGTCCACTACTTGGAAATCAATGGGGGCCTCCAAGGTTGGGAAACGGAGTGTCAGGTGTATAGAAGGGTGCTGGGGAGTAGAATGACACAGTGATGGTTCACATCACAGCTCTGGGCCCTTGTGAGCGACAGTGATATATCCAAGTCCTGGCATCTCAATGGCATTGGCCTCATTTGGTGTGGTTCATGCTCATATTCTTCAAGGAACACGCTGACATCCCCGTGGGTCCCAGCTCTCAAATTGCAATGACAGGTAGATTACCCTTCTCTTCTCCCCTCCTTTGTACAGAATGGTGTGGGTAGGGAGACCAAGGTCCCTCTGCCTCCCCCCCTCACCCCTCCCCTTGCCCCAATCCTGGAAGAGACTTGGGTGGGGGAGGAGTAGGAAGGGAGAAGGAGAGATGACTGGGGAGAGCAGGAGAAGGCAGATGGGGTCATCCAATATTTCCAACCTCCTCTCTGTCTCTGGTTTGGTCTGTACCCACCACACCCTTTTCATCCTGCTGTGTCACCCAAGGCTCTGGATAACACCATGTCTTGCTAGTCCCCTCCTTTAAACTAGCTACTCAGGTCAGGCCCAAGTCACTGATGAAAGTGTCCAGCTCTCAGCGGGCGCTCTAATTTCCTCCTTAGCCCACAGGCAGCCCATTAAATGAGGCACTCTGACTCTCAGGCTCTTAATACAGAGCCGGCTCAGAGAGAGGCGTGGTCAGAGAAGGAATGATGGCAGGGAGTTTGCCTGGCCCCTTCCTTGGTTCTGGGCACTGGAGGTCTCTCACCCTTGAAGCTCAGCTGGCATGGAGGATCCCTGTGGTACAAACAAGAGGAACACTACAGATACAGGGATGGCATCCACACAGATGCCTCTGTATCTACTCAAGGGCTCAGCTCCCAGCTGCTGAATTACCTGACCTTCCAACACCAGGGCATCGGCTCTGAATTTAGGCGCCAGGCTAAGCGGGGGGATGTGGAGTCACATGTATGAGGCCAGTGTCAATAGGCTAGAACTGAGTTTTCTAAGAATTCAATGTACAATAGATGCTCAGCTGGAAAGAAAAGGGCGTGCTTCACCCTGGAGAAGAGCCATGTCTCTCTCCAGGTTGGGGTCTTGGTAATGGGGTCAAATGCATGCACTCTAAAGCAGAATCAGCAGGAGCAGGAAGAGCAGCCAGTAAATATGTCCCTAAGATCCCAGCCTTCCTTGCCAACACCAAACACCCGCGCACCCCCCCCCACACACACACCCACTCTCCGTTGTCCAATTCAAGGGCCCCTTTGAGTAGCTCACATAGTCCTGATTCCTATTCACATGTTTTCTAAGGTTTGTTGACTAATATTGAAGACAGATTCCAACTCCCTAAAGAGGCCAGCTATGGAACAATGTCAACAGCATTAATGCTCTGCAAACACAGCTATGTTTAACCAAAATATTTAAATAGAAAGTCTCTGTACCAAAGCACTATGCTGCTCTTAACTTCTGAGAGCCGGTGAGAGATAGCAACATAATGAAGTTACCACACACATTTTCCCCAGGAAAAGCCCATCAGGGTGTCATGCACCGACTCCAGTTCTTTTTCTAGATTGCTGTTTAACTCCAACTCCCTCTGTGGGACAGCTGGCCTCCTGACGGCTTGAAGAGTGCTGCTGGCTTGGGGCAGACCTGGGCCATGGCAGGGTGTGTTTGTGTACGTGTATGTAGCCTGAGCAGCTAGCAGGTCACAGCTCTGTCTGTCTCTTAGGCTGACAGCCTGCTCTTCCTAGGGTCAGAGCCCAGTGTGTTCAGCTGAGCAAAACATACGGTGCCTCCTCAGGAGCCTCTGACCTTCTGGGCTGGAACTGGTGGAAAAATACCAAATTATAACACTCACTCTTTGGGCCAGGCACACAAAATGAGGAGGCTTAGAGCACGAAAATATATATATATATATATATATATATATATATATATATACACACATACACACACACATATATATATATATATATATATATATATATATATATATATATATATATATATGGTTTCTTTCCCACCATATATTTCAAAATAATATCCTATGATGAAAAATAAGTCAAGACTATTTTGGTGCCATCAGTAAATATATCTTCCATTTGCTGTCCTGCCCACTCTCTGCCTCCCTGTATCCTGCGCTGTGTGCTAAAGGGCCAGCTGTTCCCACCAGGTCTTCAGTGCCTGGCTTCCAGTTGGGTGTGGTTGGTGGGACAGGGCAGGAGATGAGAGGGAGACAGGAGAGTGAAGTGGGTGTCACCCTGGGCTGGCTGTGGCTGTCATCTGCTATCTCCACTCAGCTCCACATGTCTCGAGTTATTTTATCTTTCCAGCGCCTAGACCTTTCTGGCTGGGGAGCGAGGTGGGTTACAAGGCCCACTGCTACTAGCTTTGCATTGTCTTTGTGTTTTCCGTACATCTTTGGTAAATAGTTCTCTTACTAAACACAAACTTGGCCAATTTTAATATATCATCTGTTTCCTGCTGGGACCTAACTAATACAATATCATACTAGTATGTCAAATTATTTTTTTAAAGTATTTTTTGGTACCCAGATTTGTTGATGATTTAAAAATATCCTAAAGTTTTTCTAGAGTATCGAGTGCCTCTAGTGCGGGCCAGGTTGCAATGCTACCCATACATTACACAGGAGGGCAGATGTACTCAAGTGCAGACTGCCATGGCAACCAATGTAGAAGAAAGAACAGGAGGCCAACATTCAAAGGCAAAAGAATCAATTATTTTTGTTACAAAAATTCAGAATGATTAAGATTTCTAACTTAATATTACTAAAGCCTACCTGGTATGGCTCAGTGAATAGAATATCAGCCTGCAGACAGAGGGTCCCCCAAGGTTCCATCTGGTCAAGGGCACATGCCTGGATTGCAGGCTCAATCTCCAGTAGGGGGCATGCAGCAGGCAGCCAATCAATGATTCTCTCTCATCCTTGATGTTTCTATCTCTCTCTCCCTTTCCCTTTCTCTCTGAAGTCAATAAAAATATGCAATAAAAAGGTGTTTTTTTTAAAGATATCAAATAATTACATTAGGAAGATCTAATTAAATAAAAACGATGGAGATTTCAACATTGCCAGATGAAACATTGTAAAGAAATATCAATAGGATTAAATTCTCAAATTTTGTAATGTTTGTGGTCCCTTGGAAACACATCCAGGCCTTTCTCTCTCCCTATGCCACGGTCTTTCTGTTCCCTATAGAAATGAACAGAGGCTAGTCTTTTCTCCAGAGAGAAGGCTGTGTGGATCTGAAATACACCTTCTGAGTCTCCGGTCACAGACAGAGTTCAGATGGCTCCGTGGAGGCAGAAATGAGGGCTTTCCTCCTCTTATCTCCCACAGAAAGTTCAAGTCTTCACTCTCAGTCTTTGCTGAGTGAACGGATGGATACATTAATCTGTGAGAAAGTGAAGCTCTGTCACTTCTTCATATTCATGCTTCTTGGATTTTTTTCCCAGGTTCTAATCAATGTTGCTACTTCTAAATGGGTGTCAGCATAGTGGTAAAGTTTGTAAGTCACTTCCCCCCAAATACTGAAGTGGTTTAGTCAATAGGACAACCCCCAACCCCCAACCTTCTCAGTGGCAGGAGGCCTTTCTGATGATTATACTTTGAAAAATATTATTTTATATCGGAACCAAGCAACAGCACCTGTGAAAGTGGGTAGCTGTCCCCCACAGAGAACTTCCTTTTTATTTTCACTTAGATGCAGTGGTTACTAATATTTTTAATAAATGGGCCAATTCAGGGAAAGGAAAATTTTATCAATAACTTTTCTTTCCAACCCTCCCCCCCCCAAAAAAAAAAAAAAGTTTTATCTTTTTTTCTTTGAATCCTGAAGAAAGAAAACTATACTTTTTCAGTTTTTTAAAGAGAAGAATGTCAGTAAGAAATTTAACATGGCTTTTTAACCAGTAAATTGTTTCCTTTTGAAGATATTTGATAACTAGATACATGGATGAGACTTTCTAATTTTCAGTTTAATTAATAGACTTTATTGTTTATACTAGAGGCCCAGTGCATGAAATCCGTGCACAGAGGGGGTGGTGTCCCTCAGCTCAGCCTGCACCCTCTCCAATCTGGGATCCATAGAGGGATGTCTGACTGCCTGTCCAGGACTATTAACTCCCAACTACTCTCCTGCCTGCCTTCCTGATTGCCCCTAACTGCTTCTGCCTGCCAGCCTGATCACCCCCTAACCACTCCCCTGCCAGCCTGATTGATGTCTAACTGCTCCTCTGGCAGCCTGTTTGCCCCTAACTGCTCCCCTGCCAGCCTAACTGTCCTCCCCTGCAGGCCTGGTTGCTCCCAACTGCCCTCCCTTGCAGGCCTGGTCCCTTCCAACTGCCTTCCCCTGACAGCCATCTTGTGGCAGCCATCTTTGACCACATGGGAGTGGCCATCTTGTGTGTTGGAGTGATGATCAACCTGCATATTATCCCTTTATTATATAGGATAGTATTTTAGAGTCTACAAATTTGTTCAAATGTAATATGTCATTGCATTCACAAAGTGACCTCCAGAAGTAGTTGTTATAGTGCCCACACTAGCGTTATGGAAGCAAAGAGGTGAGGTAACGACTCTGGTCACACAGGGTGGATGGAAGAAAAGGTCTGCTCTGGTCAGTGAAGGGGGTGTTTGGTTGTTTGTTGTATTGACCGGGCGGCTGGTGCTACAGGACACAGTGACTCCCCCTCCCCGGGGGGCCCCTCACACCTGGGGTGCCTCTTCTCTGCTTGTGCGGGGCTGAACATTTATATTAAAGAGAGTCCTGGCTTGCAGAGGCCCACATCTGGCAGTCCTCACCTCACACCCCTCATATGGAGGACTTCTCTCCACTCCACCTCAGCCTCAACGTGGGTGTCTGTGGTCCGGGTCCCTCTGGGCAGCAGCTACTTTGAGTCAAGAGATGTCAAAGTGTTTTTTTTTCAGAGTCCAAGGTGATTGTCCTGAACATCCCCTCTCCTGCTTTGGCAAAAACAAAAACAAAAAAACAAAACAACACTGCAACAAACAATACCTAAACACAAAGCGGAAAGCCTGTCTCTTTGTGAGCTGACACTACATTTTGGCTCAGCTGTGAACACATTTGCTAGGAGCTGTTGCTCACTCTCTCACTCTGCCGTCTCACCCAGGGAGGAGGTGCCACACCTGAGGCTCATGGGCAGGAGCATCCGGAGCCTCGCAAAGGGCAGTGATGCTCGCTCTGCGCTGCGGATAATCCTGAGGACATCTAGGCACAGGCGTCCACATGCCGACTTCTCCCAACCTGGAGGTCCAGGCCCAGGTGTCTGAACGTCACATCTTTCCGGAGCCCAGAGATTTAAAGTCCTTTTTATTATTATTATTATTTTTTTCCTTGCTGAATCAAACTAAATAAAGACACATAATTCACAATGCACATAATTGATCAGAGTGGTTACTGCTGAGGAGAAGTCAATGGGATTTGGCAGCATCCTTGTAGGTAATCAGAGAGAAATAATCAGGAACTGACGACCCTTTCAGGAAGCAACACTGCCTGCTCCTGGTTGTACCAGTTGTCATTGGCTTCCCTGCCTGAGACAGTCTCACAGATATTCCAACAGAGTTGTTTACAGAAATAGAAAAACGGACTCTTTGATAATGTGTTTCACTCGCAACCACCCTTTAAGGACACTCAGAGGCCTTCCCGTGAGAGAACCTTTCCTCCCACGTGAGGGAGCGGTTACCTGGGAACAGAGCCCTTCCTCAGGAAGGTTATTTATGCTCGTTGGGCTGATGGTTTGGGGCCGGTGACACATTTAAATTGCTTTTCATTTTATAGTTCAGCGTGAAGATCCCATTTTGGAATGCCTCTTGTCTCCTGTGTACAGCGGGAGACTGGCTCTGTCCCTCTGAAGTCATTGGAAATACACCCGGTCTCGGCATCTCGGGGGAATATTCTCCGGCTGATGTCACAGCCGAGGGGAAAGGACAAGGGCAGCGGCCTGTCTGGGAGCTCCTTTCTCTCCCTGCTCCGGAGGGCTTGGCACCGGCAGGGCTGTGCCTACTGATCTGGGAAGGAGCCAGACACTCAGCCTCCAGCGGCCCTGAGACAGCGGTCCCCACTCAAGGGCAAGGCATGCGAGGAGGCTGAAAGGAGACTGCCTTCAAGTGATTTGTAAATGGAGTCATGCTTCTCTGGTGCGAATGGCAAAGCAAAGAGGCTCTATGGGATGAACATAATGAGGGATGTACAACCTCGCAGCGTGGACTGCTTGGTGAAGCTGGCAGCTAGCTCCTGGGCAATTAGGAAAAACAACAACAACAACAACATTGCTTGTAAACCCGGAAAAGGTGGATCAGGCTGCAGAGTGGACTGAAGCACACAGAATTCTACTTAAGAGTCTTGGGTACTAAGTCCCACATCAGCATTTCCAGAATGCTGGCTTTGTTTTCTGAAAGCAGAGGTAAAGAGGATGGGAGGAGACGGGCCTTTTCTTAGCTTGTGTTTTGTGTCCTGGAGACACAGGAAGGCCAGTCACTGTTTACATGAAATCAGATCACTCTTCTGCCTATTTCAGACCCGGCTGACTGTGCCTGTGGGACGTTTTGAAGGTAAATGGTTTTAAGCTAATCCAAGGTTAACATTCCAGTTAAAAGGTTTAAACGCTAATATATAAAATTGGGAAGGAAATAAAAGGGACCAAGAAGTGTACAATGCATTGTTCATCTGCAGCAGTTTAATCTCAAAAGCCACTGCTGTCCGTGTGGCGGAGGATGGTGATGGCAGGGAGCTCCTCGGCAGACAGGTGACCCAGGGGAAAGTGGTTCCTGCCCCGTGACTGGGTGTCTTCCAGCCCCACCTGCTGCACAGTCCCACCCGGGGTTGGTTCTGTCTTCTGACATCGAGGGACGGCCTGCTCTTCCCCAGGGAACACTATTCATCAGCTCACTTATAATTCCACTCCGATGGCCCCACCGACTGGCACTGCTGTCTGCAATTGGTACAATGGCTGGGACGGATTTTGTCTAACGTGGATGTTTGGCTGAGGAGCAAGCAGTGTCGGTGGCAGGCTAGAATGTCACACAAAGGCAACTCGGAAGGAAAAGTGCATACCCGGACCGGAAAACCGTTTTTTGGTGTGTGTGTTTTTTTTTTAAAGAGGCATATGGAATATTGGATGTGTGGGTAGGAGTGAAAGGAATTAAAAAAAAAAAAAAGTAATTCACATGGATAAATGCCCACATATAGAAACATCTTGGCCTGATCCCAGTTTGAACGGTGTCCTGGGAGGACCGCGGCGTGCTTACCAGTCCCCCTGTGCACTCCTGTCCTCTTCCAGTCCCTAGTGAGGGGGTCAGGTGGGCTGTGAAGACCCTCTTTGCTGCTCCAGCCACAGCTCTTGGCACACGCTACATCCTTGGAAGGTGTCCATGTGTGACCCACTCATTTAAAGTCCATCTTTGAGAGGGTGTGTGTGTGTGTGTGGGGGGAGACCAATGAAGTCTTTTGGCAACACACATCTCGTTGGGGGCCACAGACAGATGCTCGACGAACTTCAATTGTGTAATCTAAAATGTTCTGACTTCTTCCATGGATTTCAGTACAGTGTGCCTACCTAAGAAAGCTCATCTTGCTTCTTAAGGCCGGTGATGTTAGAGCTAAACGAATGTTTTCAACTATTGATCCCTAGAGAGAGGCTTTTGATGGCCATACTGAGATGTTGAGTTTAAAAAAGTAGATGCACAGCCCTCAGTACCTCCCAAGGGGAAGTTCCCTCAGAGATGAGAACAGGCGTTTCCTGTGGTGAAGCCCGTTGTAGAAGCAGAGGATTAGCAAAGGAAGACTCAGGTGGCCAATTTAGCCCCAAATTGAAATGGGAGCAGCACACATCAAAAATGAGAATCCTTCACAACAGGTATGTTTTAGTCCAGGAACCTCCTGGGGCAAAGGAATTGAGTCATTTACCCTGCCATAAAAACCTTAGTCAATGTGGGTGGAGGAAACGATAAAACATAAAGAGAAATCTAAAACAGCTTTTGGGGGATCTGGAAGGGGGTGTGCCATCATTGAAGAAAAATGCCAAGATTGAAAAAATTAAATTTCAGCAACACGCAAGAGTTCGGGTTACGGTGAAGAAAGACACAGCAAAGGAAGGAAGGAAAATAAACTCAGGGTACCAAATATCTGGTTACCAGAATTACCTCTCTAATCAAGGCCAAATGTTCAAATCACAAACTGCATTACCTTGCGATTTTGGCTATTTCTGGGCCATACACATCAGTCCTGGAATCAAGTTAGCTGGGCGTTCCATCCCCCAGGACACAGGAGGAGGAAATGTGTACGCTGATCCGCATTATGGATCTTCCCCAGACTTTCCTCACGTGTTGTCAGTCCCGGGCATCTGCGGCTTTGCCTTAGCAGCATCTGCTTTTCTTGTGCCAAGATCTCTTAAATGAGAATTTTAAATACAACAGTAACATATACTATCTCTTTCCTTAAAGTCTTCCACATGAGTTTATAAGTAATTCCTTCCTGACAGCCTTTGATGTCCTTGCCCAGCCTCATCCACAATGCATTTCAATGGAGACTCTCTTCCCGCCCCCTTCTCCCCCTCAAGGTTGTCTTGCTGGTACTAGGCATCCAATAGTAGGCATCCGAGGCAGACTTGCTGAATGAGTGGGTTCTTCGAGGAGCAAGACTTAAGCAATTTAATGGACATGAATTATGGGTACCAGGACTTCTCTGGAGCCAAACAAAGCAAGGGGACGAAAAATTTTCATGCACTTTGAAATAGAGAAGTGGAATGAGGCAGTTTTTAAACACATTTATTCTAACAATATGGTATGATTTTGATTGTTATACAATGTAGGTTTAATGCATCTTATATGCTAAATACTACTACTCACAAAAGGTGCTTAGATTTTCAAGAACTCATGTGCAGAATATTGTTCTTATAACTTTAATATGCTGTTATACACACTCAAGTGAATATTTAATATGGGAGAAGTGAAAATTTAAAATTATTTTATAAAATGTCTAAACTTCTCCAGTATTTACCTTAAGGATTATATAATCTTGGGAAAATGTTAAAACTACAATCAATACTGCCTTCTTATTATATCTAATGTTATATTTAATAAATGTTTCAAATTACATGGTAACACATTATCTGTTTTTGTTTCTACCTAGTATTCTATTTCTATTGTGTGTATATATTTTTAGTGTTTACATGTTGGTTTCTGGGAGATATAAACTTTTATCTAAATTGCCTCTCAGAAGCACCACAGATATAATGGCTAACAGTAGAAAAGGTTAGGATAAATAACCATTCCACTTGAATATATTTCTTGAAAATATTTTCATATTAGCTCTAAACCCATTTTGACTTTTGACATTGAACTTCAAAGGCTTATTCGTACAAACTTTCCCTTTCTCCCTTTCACCTCCCATCCCTCAAGACACTTTCAATCCTCACATTTTTCTCCTGATCCTGCAATACACAACCCTGAGACAGAATGACCTTTTGTAAAATTCCCTAGGGTACAGGATCTCCAAAAGCAAGGATTATCATTTGATCTCTTCCAGCAACGGCTTTCACTTTGTGCTTTCATTTCTGGCCTGTTAACCCAGAATTTCAGATTTTAAAAATCATTGGCACTGCTGTGTGTGTGGGTCATCTACATTTTGTGTCTGCCTCTCCCCTGCAATATACTTCACTCCTGCATGTCTGGGGAGGCAGAAAACAGTCAGGACAGGGTTGGAGGGAAGGAGGAAGGGCATACAAGTTTACAAAAGTTTAGCACTTAGGCCTTTTTGACATTAAGTCTGGAAAAGAGAAAAAGACCATGGAAAGAATTACATGCTAAAAGGGGGCTTTGATTAATCAAGTTAAATCTCTGGAGAACGGTGGATCAAAAATGGTAAATATAGCAGTATCTTGTTTAAAGTGTCTTCTAGTTCCAATTAATCTTCACTCCAGCACTACTGTTCTTGTGGCAATGGATTCCTTTGGCTTTAGACAGGAGCTAAACATATTTTTGGAATTGTGAGGTGATACATAAAAAATAATTGTATTAAAATATTTTTAAAAGGCTGCATCAAAAGTATGTATACATGAAATCACATTCCTGAAATAAACATGTCTGAGGTTAGGGGAGAAAATGGAGGGAAATGGGCAAAATATAGATGAAACAGGAATTAAGAAAATGTTATTTCTTGAAGCTAAGGGGTGGGGACATGGAGTTTAATATGCTAACTTACTTTTGCATATATTTTTCCATAACTTTAAAAGGTGAAAACAGCCAAAACCGGTTTGACTCAGTTGTTAGAGTGTCAGCCTGCAGACTGAAAGGTCCCGGGTTCGATTCCCGTCAAAGGCATGTACCTTGGTTGTGGGCACATCTCCAGTAGGGGGTGTGCAAGAGGCAGCTGATCGATGATTCTCTCTCACTGATGTTTCTAATTCTCTATCCCTCTCTCTTCCTCTTTGTAAAAAATCAATAATATATATATTTTAAAAGCTTGCAGTTTTAAAGAAATAAAAAAATAAAAGGTGAAAACGTTTCTGATAAATTTATAATTAACAATTTTATGTATTTTCAGCATGCATACAATGGAGTACTAGTTTTAGCTTGCTTAAGACCATTTTATTTTTCCCTGAGATTTCATGTCCTACCCAAAAAGATGTAACTGTCTAAATACATGTGGGACCATAAAACCACGTATATGGATAGTCTTTTTTCCTAACACCATTTATGTTCTTTGGGATGGAGCACCCTTATTCCCAGACCCCCACCCCTATACTTGACAGTAATTCAAAGGAAAGGGAGTGAACTGGAGCTTTACAAAAGTATAATTCATCAGGCAGACTAATTTTTTAGAAAAATCTTATAGTGTTACATGGAGTGAGCTATGTGAATTTAACTGAGTTTCCCCATATCATATCTCCTGAAACAACTTCCCCCTAATGCATCATCCTTTAAAGTTTATTTCAAATAAAGCATACTTAGCATTTTCCCTATAGACTCAAACATATCTGTCTTAAAGTTGAAATAAAAAAATCAATGATTACCATTTAATAGAATCTCTACTATAGGCCCTAAGCCAGCCAACATTCCATGTGTCTATTCTTTTCATCTCAGCAATGGTGTGGAGGTATTAACAGCATCATTCAGATGAGTGAAGTGTGGTTCAGAGGTCAACCCCAGTGGTGAGCTGGTGGGGCTAGTGTTTGCAGCTATGCCTGTCTGAATGCAAAACCTGTTTCGTGTAATTATACTAGAGGCCCGGTGCACTGGAGGAAGGTGTCCCTCAGCCCAGCCTGCACCCTCTCCAATCTAGGGCCCCTGGGAAGACATCTTTCTCACAATCTGGAACTGCTGACTCCCAAGCACTTGCCTGTCTGATTGCCCCTAACTGCTTCTACCTGCCAGCCTGATCACCTCCTAACCACTCCCCTGCCTGCCCGATTGCCCCGAATTGCCCTCCCCTGCTGGCCTGGTTGCCCCTAACTGCCCTCCTCTGTAGGCCTGGTCCCCCCCAACTGCACTCCCTTCCATGCAGGTCCACCCCCCGCCCCAATTGCCCTCCCCTGCAGGCCCAGAACCCCCAACTGCCCGCCTCTGCTGGCCTGATTGCCCACAACTGCCCTTCCCTGCTGGCCATCTTGTGACCACATGGGGCAGCCATCTTATATGAGGACATGATGGTTAATTTGCATATTACCTTTCTTATATAGCTTATCTTCCCTCTTCCATCAGCTGATTTCTGCTCCATTTTAGGGGAAAGCAACTGAGGATGCTGAGACAATGGTTAATCTCAGACCAATAGTTTAGAGGAGACTATCCTTGGATATTCTGAACTAGCTTATTTTTATGAAAGTTATAGTGGGCATGGTATATTGAGGGCAAATACTCTATGGCCAGGAGTGTGAACATAAAGAAATATATTTGAATATCTTTAAAATACTTCAAATTTTTATTAAATATTTTTATTCAGTTTTAAGATCACAGTTAAAGTACTTTAGCATGTTATACACATGACTTACATGTGCAATTTTTAGAAATATCAAATAAAGTATAAGATTTTCAAGAAATTATATAAATGTGTATATTGACTTTTACTACACATACATCTAAAGAAAGCAATAATTCTGTTGTACCATTAAGTAGAAATCATTTATTACATGGCATGTTTACACCAACTCTAAAGAGAACCAAGCCAATTTCAGAAAGAAAAAAAAGAAAAAAAAGAAAATGAGCGATTCGGTCATGCTGAAACTGTCACAGACTTAAGACCTGGTGGTCAAACGAAGCTGTGGTTAATTTATGACAAGTAAGCAATTCAAACCTACGAGAAACATTCATAATCTGGTGTGTGGAATCTCAGGTGGTTTTTATTCTTTTTTTGACAAATTCCTGAGAGCAAGAGATGTGTTTCGTGCTAATGAAATGACAAACATTGCTGAGCACGTGCTGAGCTCCAGATCATGAACCTTCCCCACCCCCGTCCTGCCGCTCAGCCGAGGAACTGGCAGGAGGGATCGGGACCCCGGCCAGGCCCTCGGGGCTGGCGAGAGCTGTGTTAGTCTGTGAAGCAAGCGCGCCTCTGTGATTAGAGCTTGTGAGGTAAGATTTGTGGTGTGGGTGGGAGGGTTTGGAGGCATTGAATTAGGTTCTTGTTACTCAGTAACCAGTTCTGACCTACAGTTATTAGGAAATCTTTGGAAGTAGTAGTTATGTTTAAAACAACTAACTGTGCATAAAAATCAATTTGAGGGCAGGATCAATTCTGACCACTGACTGTAACAAGAAAACAGTGGCCACAGAACTTCTAAGTATAAGGTTTCCTTTTCCAATTTATTAGTACAAATCACACCATCACACATAAAATTTGGCCAGGAGAGGAAACTATTGTTTTGTGTTTTTGTTTTGTTTTTTTGGAAAAAAAAAAGTATATTTATAATTTTTAAAGAAACGCATAGCACAAACAGATGGAGGTGTATGACAGAATCAGATCTATTTGTCTTGATTTACTGTTTTGTTGCTTCTTTGTTCTGAAATGTAAGGAAGATAATGTCCCCAGTGAAAAGGACAAGATCATTTATTATGGAGCATAATAAACGCAGCTGTCTCTTCCAAGCTAAAGCAAAGCAGTCCATCCAACCCTGACCCCTTCACCAGAAGTATCTGGTCAGAGGAACTGAACAAACTGTTTCTTTTTTATTTTAAGTATAATGTTAGTGAATCTAAGTAAAATGATTGTTAAGAATCCTAAAACTCAAAAACAAACTCCAAGTCTAATTCTTTGGGAATGCTTGTATAAATAAAAGCAACATCTAATTAACAATTAGATCACTCTTTGTAAGGTGCAAGACAAGGTCCTATGTGGGGAAAGCTAACATTCAATTTCCACCTGGCAGTCACTGAATACTTTATAGGTCAAATGTAACAGCATTTGCTTCTACTGCCCACTTTCGGCAATACACACTGTTCTCTCTGGAGAAGGCGGCTTGTGAAGTCAAAACACTGCAGTGGAAAATAGTGGCACTGAAGGTAGAAGCAGAACAAGACAAACCTTCAAAACAGAGGACTTAACTGAAATTAACTTGTAAAGCCGAGGTAGCCCATTAGACTTGGCCTTATCCGAGGGCCCTGTGGAGCAGTGCAGTCACAGGAGAATCTCCTCCCCGGTATCGCATACACCCCCACGGTCCCCTGACAAGTGAGGACTCGGTGCCTCGTGTGTCTTCCTCCCTCTCCCAGGGAACAGGGCGCTTCTCCCGGTGTGTGGGCGCTGGCCTCCAGCCTCCAGCTGCTGGTCTCCAGAACACTTAGGGTTCATACAGTAGTTTACAGGCAGCATGGTCCCACTGCTTCACATTAATGCCAAATGCCAAACTGGGAACAGAGCTATTGGGTATTGCCCCTCCCGCCCCCCAACCCACCCCCTACGCACACATACTGCAGAAACAAAAGATGTCCTTCAGTGTCAGCTTCCTTCTGGTTCTGAATCAATTTAAATTTGCTTTAGCTTTTACATTTACAGGTGCAAATACTGTCATACGATGAGCCAAAGACTGCGGAGTGCAAACAAAACTGTGGGTGACTTAGACAGACTGGCACCTGCCTTGGTAAGAACATGACAGATTAGACATCCTGGGCCCAAGCATCCAGGCCAGTTCAGATGCTCCCCCCGTGACCATAGTCACCACTTCCCTCCAGCAGTTCCAGTGGCAGGAACGCGAGCATCAGTGATGACGTGGGAATGTCAGCATGTCGGCTATGAGATGGCATTGGTAGAAAGCTCATCTGATAAGAGTTCAATAAATACATTTCTGATAGAAGTCTGTCAGGACTACAACAGTATGATTTAGCCTTTAAAGGAGTTTTTAGTGAATTAACACTTTGGATCTAAAAATCTGGGAACTAACCTCATTTGGGGGTAAGAACCTGTATCTTCAACATGGCGGTGGGACACTTTTCCTGATCTCATTACAGCATCCAAACAAATGCAAACTTAAAAGGGTGTCTTACAGTATTTTTTTCTCTTAGCTTCAGTTACTATAATATACTCTACACACTTCAAAGTTACATAGGAAATACCCAGAGTAACTAAATAAATAAAAGACAAAAGGAAACTGGAACAGTATTGTCTCCATCAGAGACCACACTGTCCCCTTCCAGCATTACAGAGGAGGGCTGGGACAATTTTTTTCAAAATATTTATATACAGGTTTGAATCCAGAAATTAAGGTTAAAAGTATAAATACTGATAATTTCAACTAAATTCAGAATGGTTTCAAGAAAGATATGATACAACGATTTAGAATAAAACAGAGCAGAAGAGCATCATATTTTGGTTTGCTTGAGATATACATAAGGTGCAACAACTTCTTCTCTTGAGGATGCTTGTGGGACAAATGTTAGTGTGGATGGTGATTGCTGGCAGATTAAGATACACATTATAGCAATACAATTTTCCGAAATGAAGAAGAATGAGAGAAATGAAATGAAAATGGTAAGTGGGGTGGGGACTACATGTTGGTCTGAAATATTTGTGCTAACAAATGTTGTTACCTGAATATACCAACACCCCTTCTCCAGCGGATTCAGGGCATGAGAAAAGCACTAGTATTGAAATCAAGATTTGCACTCAGAGAAACAACAAGGCGAGTGTCTAAAGAACTATAAAGCTTTGCAGGATTTCTGCTACTTTCAGTGCCTAACTGCTTAAAATTTAAGCATTTCTACAAAAAGGTGTTTTTGTTTGTGTATTTTTTTTTTTTTTTAAGTATCTGAAAACAGTCATATCCAGTAGTTTGCCCTCCCGCTCCCACCCTGCCTAAGGGAAAAGCCACTGAGGTTTAGGAAAAGCAGATCAAGTAAGATAGTAATCACATAGAAAAAAAGCAATCTTTTGTTTTGCTTCTTTTTAAAAAAAGGTCCCATGAATATACAGCAATCTCTTGAGGAACGCTAGTGAAATGTAATCGGAGGACTGAAGGAGGGTGCTTCTGGCAAAAATAGACCTATTCTAACATGTTCTATAGAATAACAAGTTAGTACCATTGTCAAAGTGCATGTTCTGCACCACACAATTTTTGTTGTTGGTTTGTTTGGGTTTATTTTTTGGATTTTAGCTAATAATAATTTTAAAATCACTGCTAGCAAGTGGTCCAAAAACTCCTAACAGCCACCAACACTGGGACCCAGCAATTTCCAAACATTCAATTTGTGTTTTGAGATTTAGAAAACATTAATAAAACAGCATCATAGTAAAAAGGCTATGCTGAAATCTGGGGCTGCTCACCTGATTTATTTCTATGTGACTGGGATTAAGCTATAACTGCTGATTAATCTTGTTTACTAATTCCTTCTTCCTCCATACATGCACAATGAGTATGCATCTTTGAGAATATCACACCAATGCTCTATTGCCCTTTTCCTGCTTTGAAACAAACCCTCTCTAGAGTCTTCAATTCTGTTAGTATGTTGTACATATTTTCCAGCACCGAAACTGAAGTAATATCTACAACCGTGAAAAGCTAAACCTAGTCAGTATTAATAGAGTCACTTTTTATATGGCTATTAGGTCAAATTACGATTAGAAAAAAATCATCATTACAATTCAGTCAAGTATAAATAAGAAAGCTAGATAAAACCTGTAAACTGTCACCATTTAGAGATCTAATTCAAAAGCTCCAAACCTGAACTAACACTATCAAAATCCCGCCAGTTTGAAAACCAATAAAAATTATTGCTGGAATCCAATCATTGAAATTTGGTAGTTTGTGCTGCGATGCAAGAGTGGGGGGATACTTTGTGCTATGGAAGAAATACCCTGTAAAATCTGTAGCCTCTGACTAATTTTGATTTATCACTTTGCATCTGTTGCTAGGAAACAAGACACTGTGAACATCAGGTGGTTAAGTCAATATGTTGAATGTTCTAAGCCAGTTAATCCATTCGGCACTGGCATATGTATGATGGGTTTTATGTTCAAAAGCAACAAAACACAGAAAGGAAACAGAAACTTGTAGGTGGGTCTGTGACTGAGTCCCACTCCGATCAGGCATACCTCCTTAACAACACAAATTCGAAATGGCTCTAAACACCTGCAGCGCCGACGAGGCTGTGCATAGCAATTGCTACCCGTCCAGTCTGTCTGGGATGGATGGAAAGGTCTGTGGGCTCCAGGTCCACATGAAGTGAGTGTCTTCAATGTGTTCAGAATAGTGAAGTAATACTAAGGTCACTTCTGAATAATATTTTTCTTTTTTTTTGTCTGTTTGTATGAACAATCCATTGGTCACTTAGACCCCTGTGTAAAAATAAAAGAATCCTCAAGGCATGAAAACATCAGTAACCTGTAATCTGTAGAACTCTTCCCCTGTCCAGGTAAATATTTGCCACAATTTGCCCCAAGCAAATTATTCTTGGTCACTCAAGGCTAAGAAAAAAATTCAGCTTAAGAATTGTAATTTCTCTCTCTCTGTTTTTTTGCCAGCAAACTATCGCTCTGGTGGCAAATATAAAAGTGCAGAATATATGGACCACGAGGCCGAGCATACACCGCTAACAATGGTACATCTGCCTGCCCATGCTGCGTGGGAGTCTTGGAACAGGCTTTTTAATATTATTCTACAATATAAATGTAGGTATAACCTATTATATAAACCATCTTAGAACTTAAATCTCCATGTACAAAAAAGACTAAGAATATCTAATAATAACTAGTGCAGTGCGTCAGTTTTGTTTTTGTTGTTTTTTTGTTTTTGTTTTGAAAGAATAACTAGGTAATATATGAAACTAGTTTCACACTCTCTGGTTGGTAAAAGAGATGCTGGATGAGCTAAAGTAAAGGCAGTCTTTTACCAAGTTACCACCTGTTACCGTCAACAGCCTTCAATAGAAAGCAAAGCTCCAGGATCAATCCATTTCTGCTCATTATCAGACAGAGAACATCACCCACAAAGACTCTGGGTTCCGAACGAACAAATGGGCCCAGGAGGCTAACTTCTGCTTCAAGTGAATCTGGGCCATGTAGGGAAACAAGCACTTGTTTGCAGTCTGTATTTCCCACCACGTGAACTCAATAGCATCCCTCGGTAAAGACAAGGCTAGGGTAGTAGGTAAAGCACAATGTTTTACAATTGAAGGGCGCTTCACTGGTCAGCGCAGGAAATAAGCACAGGAGCCTGTGGCATTTCTTTTGGCTGTCCATCGTGGGTGAGGGGAGTTGACCTCTGACCTCTGTGAAGCAAGAGAGAGAAGAAAAAAAACACTTATTCAGATTATGTTATCAGAAATAGGAGAGGATAAATAACATAGCGCTTCCTGATACTTTAGTAGCTTCTGCTGACTTTTTACTTATGTTGTCTACTGAAAACCAATTTTGTCCTTTGAGTTTTTTTCTTTACATATATTGTTGTTGTTTTTTTTTAAGGATTTTTCACACAACTCACACAACTGAAAACATTCTGTACCCAACTGACCACCTCCATTTTGTAGAAGCTGAAGCAACAACAGATTTGGCAAATTCCCTCAGAACTTTATTTAAGTCAAAGGCTGACACACTGGACAATAATCTTCCCCTGGAAGATTCCTTTCCTTGACTTGCCTGAGGGGAACACTCTGCTACACTAATTGATAACCTCCAGGCTCACTTCTTAAGTGGCATAATAATAAACCCAATTTAAACTTAGGGCCAATAACAGCAATGGTCTTTGGAGAGAAAGAGGTGTACTAGGACACAAAAAATATGTGAAAACACTGAAATCCTAATGTAAAAAAAGTTTTACAGGCATATGGACAAAGAGCGCAGAGGGGAAAAGGCAAGTACTGATTAAATTTTAGAGTGTGAGAAAATCCACTTAATTTGAGCCAAACTCAACACACATGGATAGAAAATTCTAGGCAAGACTAGAAAAATTCATGGAAAATCCCATTACTTGGATTGGATTGGAATTACAATGAACATAGCTGATGTTTTCCCCTCACTCCGCTTCAGCTTAATGAATAGAACAAAATATGTTTTATTTCACAGTTATAACAAAACTGTTCTAAATTCTTGGTGACTTATGCAGAGCTTCTCAGTCTAACAAGATAGACTTGGGCACCTCTTTGACATTGTCCAACAGGCCCATCACACCTGCATGTTGCATCCCACCGCTCTGGCCCACTGTGGTCAGCAGGGTACATAGCACTGTGCTGAGTAATTCCATGTAGCAACAATGTCTTCACTGGTTTTAAGGTTTCAATATAGCATCTTCTTCAGACTACGTGGAACAAAGGGTGCTGTTTTAAAATTTAAATTTTAGTTGCTCCACAACTATATCCAATTCTTTTTTTCTTGGTGCATAGAAAAAAAAAAAAAAGTAATGTGGATAAATGACAACATTTGGGTATATCAGAATCCAATGATCACTTAGCCTAAGATATTAGGCTTTCAGAAAAACAAAACGTGTGTTACAATCACACTTCTGGATTAATTTGTTTATTCATGTAGGGTTGCTGTAAGCACCAACTGTTCAATATGTTCAACTCTGCTCCAGAAAGATGAAATTAAAATGCTACTTTTTACCTGTAAGATTAAATATGTAATAACATTATAAAACCAAGAGAATTTTAACAAGTAGGAGAAGAGGAAACAAACAAACAAAAAAAGTAAAGTTAAAAATGAGCCAAAGCCGGTTTGGCTCAGTGGTAGAGCGTCGGTCTGCGGACTGAAAGGTCCCGGGTTCGATTCCGGTCAGGGGCATGTACGTTGGTTACGGGCACATCACCAGTAGGGGGTGTGCAAAAGGCAGCTGGTCGATGTTTCTCTCTCATCGACGTTTCTAGATCTCTATCTCTCTCCCTTCCTCTCTGTAAAAAATCAATAAAATATATATTTTTTTAAAAAAATGAAAAGGACAATGTAAAAAAAAGAGCAAAAGGGAGAGAAACTGGGATGAAAGTCCAACGTAATCAATGGGGAAGGAAGACGGGAGTGTGATGGGAGAGAACGATGTGGGTGCAACGACCTGATGGCCCTCGTTCCCAGGGGAAGGAAGGGCTGGGGAGCCTTCCTGACTGGCCAGGACATGAGAGATGCTAAAGCAGCACCGAGGAGCCACGGCAAGGACACTGGATTCAAGGACCTGGGCCCAAATCTTGACTCATTTTGGCTGCGTGCTCCGGGCTAGTTAATCCGGCATTTGGGCCAACATTATAATGGGACTAGAAAGACCCGCCTGGAAGGGCAGATTTTAGGGTTAAGTTTAATGAATTTTCCTCCTTATAAAATTCCTTGTAAACACACAAAGGTTTATGAAACTTCCTGTGTCCGGCATTTTGTGGAACTGCCTTTCTACCCTGGATTTTTAAACCTAATGTTAAGATTTCTTGTGGCAAGAATGCAGGTAGCAGCAGATGATGTATTTCTACCCTTAACGCTGTTGACCACTCTCTAAGTGCCTAAGCAATAATGAACTGATGTGCAAACAGGTACAATCACATTACGTCTGTAGGTAGAGGGCAGATGGTAGCTCTGCTTTAACATGTAGGGACTGAAGTTACAACTAAGATTCCTGGGGAGAATCTGTCTTTCTAGACATTGAGAACACTAACCATTTGTTAAACTGACAGTAAAATTTTAGTAAGCAATATCGTTCTTCTAGTGGGAGGTAAAAAAACAAAACAAAAAAAACCCCCAAATCTCACTCGCCCATTCCTCCATTGATGTGACAGGAACTAAGGAAGCTGTGGATATGGAAAATAAAACTAGAGTTTCTTTCTTTCTTTCTTTCTTCAAAATACAATGGAAGGAGTCAGAAGTATCGGCAAATAATTACAAACCGACATGGTGGCAGGTCCATGAGGGGTGCATGGGGAGGGTGCAGGCTGCAGTAGCAGTGAGAGAAGAGGACAAAGAACGAGGCCTGGAAGGAGCAGAGGCAAGAGAGGGCTCGGCCCCCGGGGGCTGCCAGCGGTGCCCCCTGACTTCGGGGGCGGCGTGGGTAAGAAGGAATGGTTTGCTGAGGTGCTTGCTGCTGGAAACTGGGAGTTGTGGAAGGCTGGTTGACAGCCATGGTGTGACTGCAGTGCTGTTCAGAAGGGAACCCTCAACAGCAGGGAGGACTGTGCGGTAGCCTTTTCTGAGCCCTGAAATAGGACTACCCCGATTCTTACATTACCTCTTATTTCCACAATTTATGTGGGCACATATTTAGTCCTCTGTGTAAGTGTATGAGTTTGTCCTCTGTACTCGACTGCGAAACTCCACGAGTGGAGAAGTGTCTGTATATTTTTCTCCCTCAGGCCCGCAAAGATCTAAGCGGATTTTGACGACGTCTGTCAGCATTCACGTGCTGAGAGGCACTTGCAGTGCACACATGAAAAGAAATGTGACCTGTGGTAAATATCCAGAGGCTATTTGTGAGGCAGGACTGGAACTGCAACATGACAGATAAAGAGAAAGCGGCAAACAAAGCTTCCGCCTGGGCTCCTAAGCCTGGTGTGATAAGGAGAATGGAGCCTGCCAGGTGGGCATACAAGTCCTCTGTGACTCCAAGATCTTTGTACTGAAGATCGAAAGGTTAGGAAAGTAGCTCATCTTGTGGGTAATCCACTCCGAATAAAGCCATGAGATCCCTGAATTCACAGAAGTCTTTTCTGCCATCCCAAAAGACCCATGAAGTAGTGGAACACTCCATTTTGCACATAGAAGTTGATACACTTTCTGCGGGCTTTCCTGAGTTCCACCAGCTTCCACATCTAGGATCCTGGCTGATGCTTACAACCAGGTGACTCTTTGGGGACAGTGCTGTGTTCAAAGCAGGATGAGAAAACTGAGGCCCCAAGAATGAGATGACTTTGTAGCAAACACGGAGTGGGAGGAGAATCCAGTCCTTCTGTCTGCTGTGAGTCAGGTGACTTTTTCCTGAACCAACTCTGTTTTCTTCTGCTGGTACCACCACAGCCACTGGCCCTCCTCAGGGAGGGTGTCCGCGGCCTGCTGGCACTGGGATGTTAGACTTACTCCACATAACATGTCTATGGAATGAGTACCAGTGACGCCCGTTTTATAGGAGACACGACAAGGCAGAGGCGGGAATGGCCTTGCTTGAGACCTGGCAATTTGCAGGTGACAGAGCTCGGACTCAAACCCAGGCCTGAGGCCGGACTCTAAACCTCATGCTTAATGATTGGAGAGTGCTGCTTCTTTGCTCTTTCAGGCTTTTAAGAGAAATACAAGTTTAGCCACAGAATAATGCACTTAAAATAAAATACTTGGCTGGCTATACTCTCATTGGTAATGAGCACACACACTTTTGTAACCTCACATAAACAGAAGTGCTCTTGAACCAAGTCTCATTAACCCCAACACATTGTGAAAACATCACAGACGACGTCAGAAAGGCTGATTTTGTCCCCTATGCTGCTTCCTCCACCTACGCTCTGTGCAGGCGTGACAGTGAACAGGTAGGTCCCCAGGACCCTGGCGGAGTAAGGCTCCCACCGCTCACCTGTGCACGTTTTCCATGGCGGCCACTTCAGCCAGCGCAGCCAGACTGAAGAACGCAGACACGGCGGGCATCTCGGGAGTGCTGCTCCGTGTCTCCAGGGCCTCGCTGCTGTGTGCGCACACGTCGTGGCAGCCTGTCTCAGGGACTTTAGGGAAACCCCTCTGCAGTTCCTTTGGTTTGTCATCTGCAACGCAAGAGAAACCCATCAGGAGAGGGCCCCTCTGTTTCCTGCAGAGAAAACTCTGTGCTAGGCAGTGTGAAATGAGGTAACGTTCTTCTCTGCTCACTTTTGTTACCCACTTAATAGTGAGGCTTTTATAGGATCTCTTTCATGGTCACAAAACTCTTTAATTAAGCTCAACCGCAGCAATGGACAACTATGTCCTGATGCCAAGCAGAAAAGCTGTGCATTATTCAAGGTCAAATAGGTCAGTGTTGGAGATAGAAAAATGGGCTTATCAGCACAAGGGACTTCGGCGGAGGGGCTGGTGGACGCAGTGAAGGGCCCTTAAAACCCCAACTGACCAAACGTTTCTGATGAAGCAGCAGCTGCCCTACCTGCCAGGGCAACCCGGATACTCAGTGTGCTATGACAACAACACTCAGGGTGGCAACACTAACCCCAATAAAATTTCAACCCTAATGAGACCCCAGGCTGTCACTTTTGTTCCGAAGACCTACTGGAAGGAAGATAAAGGGCCAACATGCCTGTTGGGAGTGAGTACCCTTTCCTTCCTGTGTAGCCAAGACAGAGGGCAGGTGTTATCATGGCTTTAAAAACATTTCAACTACAGAAAATAATTGGTAAAGGCAATAAATGAAAGTGCTATGTGCTTTCCTACGTGAAAGAAAGTATTTCCTAAAATCTTTCCCTCTTCCTACAGGTGAAAATGAGGCTGCAACCATTTACAAAATGAAAATCACAGAGCAGAACCCACAGTGGAAAGCAAATGAGGGAGGGGCCTGCTGGGCTACATATGAGGAAAACTGGTTGCTAGTCTTCATCATACTTCTGCTTCATAGTTCAAAGCACTCAAAACAAAAGTGTGCCCCTTGGAGCTTCACCTCTTATGTGACAGGGAAAACTTAGGGATCTTTAATATGCTTTCTTGCTCTACCAATCTACAAATGCAAAGCAAGAGAAATGCATACAATTCACTAATAGTCCTCTAATTCTATCTCAGCAAACGGTGAATCTCAATTAACAAGTAGATTATTTTAAATCAGATATTTATAAATCTTATTCTCAAAAACACTCAATTAAACATTTTCCCCCTTATTTATTGAATTCATTATGGGCCTTGAGCCTTTTCCTGGCTACTGGACTAGGGTGGCGGGGAGGGGCCCCTCCGTTGGGACTGACAGAAAGAGATGAGAGAAGTGCTCAACAGCATGGCAACAGCTCAGAGCACTAATGCTGAGGTGGCACAACACCCCAAGATCTGAGGGAGGACACTCAGTGTCCAGCTCTGATCCCACCAGGTAATTCTTCTGCCATGGAGACCACCAGGAACAACAAACAGAGCCCAGACCACAAGCGAAAATGGAGAAATTCACTGTAAGTTAAGAGTTGGTTAAAGATTAGCCCAGAGAACTAGAGTAATCCAGAAGCATGCTCCAGCTCTCTGGGTGGGCTTAGTCAGCAAGTGCTGGATGCTTCCCAAAGTGCCTTCTCTTACTGGCTTGAGCAGTGAGCCATGGAGAAACAATGATTCATCCAGGATTTTTAAAAGCCTGGGATCTTTGGGAATTTACCTGGCCAATACTATTTCTGTGCACGCTGAGAAAGGGATGGAGAAGCTGACAGCCCTAAAATTACTTTTCCTTTCTTGTAAATCAAAATAGGCTCTTGGAAAAAAAGCTATTACTTTAAAGCATGGACTAAAACATGCACATTTGGGAGTCTGTAGAAAACTAGTTATCAAGGAGATCTGGAAAGAGAAAATGTCACTGTGACCAAACCCGCAGTTGGTGTATAGTCACTTGCTGGCCAAGTAGCCATAAGGGTCAGCTGTTTGACTTGGTTATCTCTGTCTGAAGCTCCCTCTTCTTACCCAAAGTGCCTCCTGCTGGTGACACCCGGCCATCTGCTGTCCTGACCAGGTGCGTGATCTTGGTTTTCCTTGCTTTTCTCTTTTGGCTGCCCACCAGGGGTTCTTGCGTTGCTGTTGGCTCTGGAGTGTTGGGAATGGATGGGGCATTTTTAACCTTATGAGCAGGCTCTGTGGTGTTTTTGTCTTCTGTAAATATGGCTGAAATAGGACAAACCATATACAGTTACACACAAAAACACTAGGCACCGACATTGCTCTTAGAAGGAAACATTGTCAATGTCTGACCCTTCTGAGCTTACATTTAGAATTTTCAAAGTATTGATGGGGGAAAAAAGTAAAAAAAAAAAAAATGCCCATAATCTTAAACACATGTATCTATTTGGTTTGGTAGATTAAGTACAGAGGATTAAGATGTACCCCCAACCCCCCCAATAGAATACTGAACACCAAGAGGCCATTGTGTCCCAAATGACCACAATTTCTGCAGGTGTCAGGATCCCCTATTCTTCTTCTCAGGATACTGAGCTAAATATGTGCTTCTTAAAGTTATACTTATCCCTGGGATATTCGCTTTCAGTCACCAAGTTTGACTAATCAGAAAAAGAAGCTGTGAGGCCTGACCTTTTGTTGATGTCTTGGCCAGGACCCCACAAACACTGAACTGAAGCCAGCACGGACTGAGACTCTCTCCTATTGGCTAGACTGTGCTTAGTGAGACAATTTCATGATACCATATCTCAGCAGGGTTCCTTGGAAAGTTTAGTTCTAGGTCCCTAATTCTGACTGGATTATCAGTAAATTGTTTCATAGCACACACTTGTGTCCCAAATAGCTCAGTCAAGAGCAAGGGACATATTTGCCACCAAAGACTTGCTCCCAATTCAAACAGTTTGGGAATGCTGTGTCCTTTCTTATATACTTGTTTCCTTAGGAGCTCATTCATCTCCCTCTCCCCTTTATTGCAAAATAAGACAAATATGCAGATATGAGTACAGTGAGCATTTAGGAGTACATACATGTAGTCACGTTTCATGACTGGGGCTTTTTATATTCCAGTGGTTGAAGGTCTCTTGGGCAGGGAAGAGATACATCTTTTCCTTTTTTAATGATCCAACCTCTTAAGACAGGCATAGAAATGGTTTTTGACAAAGAAGAGGGGAAGGTGGCTCAGGAAATCAAGGTTTGACATGAGAAATATGCAAACTAAACCTGGAGTATAACTGAAGGTGCTTATCAGAGGAGGGTGTGAAGGTAGACATTGGAAATAAGACAATATATGTAATGCAGGTAGAAGAAAATAGCTGAAAGAAGAAAAGAACAGAGTGAAAGTAAGGATATAAAATAATTCACTGTTCATATGAATACTTGCATAAGCTTCATTCAACAATTTCAATCTAGCTTTCTAATGGATTTAGTTAGACACATCCTTTTGAAAGGAGGGTTATGAATTTGTAAGATCTTTGACATCAAGATGTTGATTCCAGGTTTCCCATTCCACAAGTCAGAAATAATTTAAATTACATCAAAAGAAAGTATGTAAAGCATAAATCATAATTTAAGCTTGACCTTACCTCAGAATTACATAATAGATGGCTGTTTGGGGACAGGCTTAAGATAATCATTATTTTTTTAAAAATAAACTCCACTATTTGGCAATGTTCCCAAATACCTTTTCAAGCAAATAATATAAAAATAGAAGAAGAAAAAAAGACTCCTTTTAAATTGTAGATCTATTTCCAGGTCAAACAGTCTTAGCATATTTATACTTTGATATTTAGCATAACACAGGCCAATCATGGTATATATTTAATTTTTTTTTTCAGTTTGAACTTTGATAAAAGCTACATAAAAGTAAATAAAAGATAATTTGGTTAGAAACACTCCAATGATGTTTAATGATTCTGCATTAGCCCTGAAATTCAAAGCCTCCTCTAGGTTAAGGAAACCCAAATCTAAGTTCACAGTGAGGATTACTAAATAACCTCCACTGGATATTCATAAGCAACAAAATTTATGGTTTTGTATCCAGACCCATCAGTTGTCCCTCTGATTACAGGGTGGATCTTACCTCTCCAGTACAATCACTACATTATAAATGCACCTTCCAGAAAAAGCATTTACCTCTTCTCTTTTCTTCCTATTCCCATAAAAATTCAAAACTTGCGGAAATAAGATAATAGAAAGCCCCAAAAAGAAAGGGTATATGATATTAAAAGATTGCTCATTGGAAGGAAGGGAGGAAGGGGGGGGGGGGGGGGGGAGAGAGAGAGAGAGAGAGAGAGAGAGAGAGAGAGAGAGAGAGAGAGAGAGAGAGAGAGAGAACACCAAGGAAGTCAAAGAGAAGGCATGGGTACCTAAAAAAGGGCCAAGGGCTGAATGTGTTGGGAAAGATGATGGGGTTTCTACAGAAAGATGGTGGGGTGATAGAGGTAACTCAGTATAGAGAAAGCTGGATTCTACTAATGACTCTCAAATTCACTAACTGTAAAGATGGAGAATGGACTCAGTGAGCTCTAAGGGAGCCCCCCAACCCCCCAAATTCTTTTTATTTTGCTACAATTTTTGCCTAGAATCAGGGTTCTGATCAGAGAAAAACACATGTGCAGCTTGCTCCAGAGGCTCAGGGCTAGGAAAGAGCCTCCCCTTGATAAAGTGTATGACTGTCTAACCACTATGCTGTACACCTGAAACTAAAAAAAAAAAAAAAAAAAAAAAAGAGTGCAAACTGTAATTGGAAAAAAATAATAATAAAGAGTAATCCCTTGACTAAGATTGTTAGATTTTCTTGGTAGTGAGCCTTCAAATGGTTTCATTTCTATTCAAAGTTTATTCCTTTTGCTGTGTCCCAGGTGAACTGATAAAAACACAATAAAAAGCCAAAGGATGGCTGCAAATGGGAGGTACAGTTTAGGCCTAAAAGTGCATTGGCACTAGGGGAAGCTCAGAAACCAGCATACAAGAAGCCAGGGGTCAAAGGCCAGCTGGCTCACAGAGACCAACAATCCTCAAGTCCCAGAGGTTGTGTACTGGGATACGGTAAAGGAGTGCACCAGGTTCCAGACTAAGGCAAAAAAGAGAAAGTATTGCAAGTTTTCATAAATCC
Source organism: Pipistrellus kuhlii (assembly GCF_014108245.1). Lineage (NCBI taxonomy): Eukaryota > Metazoa > Chordata > Mammalia > Chiroptera > Vespertilionidae > Pipistrellus > Pipistrellus kuhlii. The sequence continues at coordinate 64,711,937 of NW_023425515.1, forward strand.
CTGAAAAAGAGGCAATCCCACCTCTCCAGGTGTCTTCTCTAAACCCCGTCAAATCTGGAAGTAACTGTGGGCCCTGCAGACAGGTGTGTAGCCTTTCCCGGTTGGCTCAGTCAATAGAGTGTTGGCCTGAAGACCAAAGGGTCCTGGGTTTGATTCTGGTTGAGAGCACATACCTTGGTTTCAGGCTCCTCCTCGGTTGGAAGCAACCAATCAATGTGTTTCTCTCACTTCAACATGTCTCTCTGTTTTTCCCTCTCTCTTACATTTTCTCCTAAAAATCAATGGAAAAATATCCTCAGGTGAGGATTAACAACAACAACAACAAAATAAAACAAAATAAAAAGAGTGTGTAATGTGATGCTGCTAGAGTGTGGAAGAGCAGTTAAGAGTCCTACCCCAAGCACTGACCCAGGAGGTAACCAATCCAGAACATCTTGTGTGGTGGCCTAGACAGATGACAGCCAGTCTTCAGGTCAGCACTCAGGGAGAACTTTCCCCAGGACAGAAGAATTGGGAAAGCAGGTAAGAGTAAGTCAAAGAAGTAGCTGTCTGGGACAGGACAGTAGACCTGAGTCCAGCAGCATTAGCACACACAGGCTAGGTGGTAAGGGACAGGAAATAGAAAAAGCTCAGGGAAGAAAAAAGCCTGCAGTTGAGTATCGAGACAGCATGCCAGCTCCCTTTTCTTTCTCCCTGACAAACTAGTGGAAATGTGAGAAAAGAAAGGCTTGTTGTCTAAAACCAAATTAAGTCATTCCTTTTTCGGCTTGGAATTGGGCACACAAACCTACCCAAGCACTGCAAAACACGTCCACAGGGCTAGTTTTTCACTCCAGGATCATCCTAACACACTTGGCACGGATCATCTGAGAGTGATAACGTGAGCTCACTTCTGGAGCAGCATTAGGAATTGGCAGTAACAGACTCTTGTTTTCCGCACTCTACTCCCAAAATGTGGAGATCATTTTTTTGCACTGTACCCCAGGAGACCACTGAAGTGCTCTAGAGACATGAATTCACATTCCAACTAAGGGGAATCCAACTTGCACTGAAATTATTATAGCCAAATCTGGAATCTCATTGCCTTTGGTCGGTCTCCTGTGAACCGAAAACGCAGTGGGACACTGAGTGAACACAGGAAAAATAACCAAATGAATGAACTTAATCTAAGGTCCTGGGAGACCTTGCTGAAGTGCAGTAGCAATTATTTTGAACTGAGGAGATCAAGTCAGCCTGAGTGCTATGGCTCCTGTTTGAAAATCTAACTATAAAACAAAATTTTATCCCCCACAATTAGGTGTATTGCAAAAGAAACTAATCTTACAGAGATTCCTAGTCTGAGATTTTTGGTTTTCTTTTCTTATAAGGTACCATTTGTAAGTTTAACATCTGAGCCAAATGAGGACCATCTACAGATATGCCTGGAAAACAGCCAATGTGGGAAGATTATTGGCTTCTTCCTTCCCTTCCTGCTTCTGTTGGTCAGGCTTCATGCAGTTGGAACTAATAAGCCCTTCGTACTTAACCGAGGCTGATGTGAAGATTAGTTTTTTGGGGGAAAAAGTAGAAGTCCTCTGGAAACTATAATGAATATTAAGTATTACTTGCTTCCGAATAAGCATGACACCATAATTTGGTGGAAAGATAAAGTGACAGAGACAGGCTGTCTTGGTTTATCTGAAAAATTTGCCTTTAATTCTAGGCTATAAGCAATCTTTTTTTTTTTTTTTTTTTTATGATCTACAAAAGCTTTAAAAAATGGTTTAGTGATTTTGAATTTTAAAAGCATGGGTGGAAATGTTTAAACCAGATTATAAGCTTAGCACTTAAACTTCAGATATGACTAATCACCTAAAGATTTCTGATTTTAAAAAAAAGGTTTTATTAATTTCAGAAAGGAAGGGAGATATATAAACATCAGTGATGACAGACAATTATTGATCAGCTGCCTCCTGCACACCCCCTACTGGGGATTGAGCTGGCAACTTGGGCATGTGCTCTGACAGGCAATTGAACAGTGACCTAATGGTTCATAGATCAATACTCAACCACCGAGCTACAATTGCCAGGTGATTTCTGATATTTTTTGGGGAAAAATACAAATTGTAAAATAATTATACTTGAGATGATATAAAGAAAACATAATGAACTTTAAGTACTCCACTTTAACAGCAATTAGAAACAGTTAACAGTTGTAGCTTTAGTTGAGTCAACATATCTGTGATAGATATCAATTACAAACAACTCCTGTCTAACCTTTGCCTAGGGTGGTTTACACATCCTACAATTATTCTGATTATGGTTTAATTTTCTTATATTTTTACACTCTCAAAAGTAAAGTTTTAATAAGCAGTGATAGCCACAAGTGAGAGAGAGAATGAAAAGCTGAGATAATTCACAAAGTACATTGTTTACCACCCAAACAAGTAAATGTAGGAGATGGTATGAAAATAAGTAACCAGAAAAGAAAAGGTCACTTTAAATTACTGGTAATTTCCAAAGCTCAAACCTATTCCTTTTTCTCTGGTCATGTAAAATGAATTTGCACTCTACACTACAGGGCATACAATTTTTAGTGCATGTTCTCTAAAGTTTTGTTCCACATGCATTCATAATAAGTATAATTAAATATCACCGATAGTAACTCTATTTCCAACTAAACCCATGGGAATGCCTACAAGACTCAAAATTGATTTACTTTTCTGTTCCTGAAATGGCAGAAAATTGGGGCTTCCAAATTAACCTATTTTCAGGATATCACATAATAAAATCATTAAATGTTAGAGGGGAAATAGAATTTATGTATTACCACACCTCACCATTTACCCAGCCCTAATACATGAGTCACATTCACACTTAGCACCTACACAGACAGTGAGACCCAGTGAGGCTAAACAATCTGTTCTACTGAAACAAGATCTCTGTTGGTGAATCTGAGACCAGCACCCAGGTCTCTGAATTCCTACCTAATTCATGCTTTCTACCTAATTCATGTTATGATAACCCACTTTATAGGAGGTAGGGTTTTCATTGTAAAAACACAAAATATTTAGAGCAGTATCACTAAAAAAATGTACTGCCGTTTTCCTTAAATACTTCTTTTAGATTCCTTATCAGTGCCTTACATTTATTTATCAAATCTGTGTAGAATCTATTTTTAATACAGAAGAGCTAAAATATATCAACTTTGGGATGTCGGAATTTAATACTGAGAGCAGCACAACAATTCATATTTTGTTTTTCCAGCTTAAGTTGCAGAAATGAAACTCTACAGAGGTTGTGATGTGAAGTGACAGGTCAGAAAACATACATGCTGCTTGCATTTTCTGTAAAAGTAAATGGTGTAAAAGCAGTCATGTGGCTCATGTAACTGGTACCAACCAAACAAAAAAATTCCATGTTTACAATAAACTCATATTTATAAATACTTTTAAAACTTATTTTTGATAAATGATTTAGGCTAAATGAGCATTTTAATTTTTTTCTTATTTTTAGAAAAGAAATGAGAGTATATTTGGGATTCCAGAGACATGGACTACTCATCACTAAGTTCCCTTTTCCAGCCATAAATAAATCAAATAGGTTGAACGGGATGACCTCTAAAATTCCTTCTAGTTTTCAAATGAATCGACTAATTAAGCACTATGAAAACGGTCAACTCTTTAAAATTATTTACAGTGGAAAAGGGGAATCAATGGGAAGAAAGGGAGGGTGGCTTCTTAACCATCACAGAAATGAGCATTCACCTGAGGGTTCAATATTTAATAGAAATTAGATAATATCACAAATAAATATAATTGTGAGAAATTCTGAAATAAAATCTACACCTAGACCTGTAACATTATATGGTCTTATATGGGCCCCTTTTTTGGACTATACATGGGCCTAAGAGACAATCCATCCTATATAATAAAGAGGTAATATGCAAATTGACTGTCACTCTCACACACAAGACGACCGTCCCATGTGGTCAAAAATGGCCACCACAAGATGGCCAGAGGTGAGGGCAGTTGAGAAGGGCTAGGTCTGAAAGGGAGGGCAGGTGGGGGTGACCAGGCCTGCAGGGGAGGACAGTTTAGGAAGGACCCAGGCCTGCAAGGGAGGGCAGTTAGGTGTGACTGGGCTGGCAGAGGAGGACAGTTGGGGGTGACCAGGCCTGTAGGGGAGGGCAGTTAAGGGGGACCAGGTTGGCAGGACAGGGCAGTTGGGGCAACTGGGCCAGCAGGGGAGCAGTTAGGCATCAATCAGGCTGGCAGGGAAGTGGTTAGGGGGTGATCAGGCAGGCAGGCGAGCAGTTGGGAGTCAGCCATCCTGGATTGTTTAGAGGGATGTATGACTGCCCTTGAGGGGTCCCAAATTGGAGAGGGTGCAAGCTGGCCTGAGGTACACACACACACACACACACACACACCTGTGCATGAATTTCATGTACCAGGCCTCTAGTCTATTTATATAAAAGCCTAAGTGACCTTTACATCTGGAATGACCAGTTGCTATGATGTGCACTGACCACTAGGGGGCAGGCACTCAATGCAGGAACTGTCCCCTGGTAGTCAATGCACTCCCACAGCCAACCTCCCCTCCCCTGGTAAACTTCCTGCTATCCCTCCCCACATCCAGCAGGCCCCATCTGGCAGGCCCTGTCCAGCACCCGGCAAGCCCCCCGGCCCTGGCTGGCCCTGCCCCGATTGGGACTGGGCAAGATGGCCCTGATAGCCGGCCAGGCCTAGGACCCCACCTGTACATGAATTTCATGCACTGGGCCTCTAGTTTAAATATATTTACAGGTACTGAGAGGTTGACTAGAAATCATTTCTGCAGGCCTGTTCATGCCCAGCCACCAGAACAGTTCCATGCTAGCAAGGCCTGTTCTTATTCCCATGAACATCTGCCTGCAACATGACTGCAAAGCTAAGTATTTTTATTTATGAAAAACCTCATTAATGAGGCTCAAAGGTTATAAATCTCCTTTTGGCAAATTAAACTCCATATGACATATTGCCTGACCCTGAGCAGGGTCAAAAAATACAGGTTTGATTTGAAAATTTAAAATAACCCAATTATGAATACTCAAGTCTAATGCTGTTGGTGGAGCCCATATAAATTATACTTTTAAAACCTATTAAAATTCTGCCTTTACCAGCACAGATGACCTGAAATGATATAATGAACATTGTTTTTTTTTTTTTTTTTACCTTCTGTAGGGTGAATGGCATCCAAGAAGAATTGCTTGTTTGACCATTTATCCCCACTTCCTAAAAACAATGACAGAAAAGGAAAGTGAAACTCTGCTCTCAGTATATAATAGATATATATACACTATAAAAATAAGATAATATGCAAAACAATTTAAATAAAAAGCATTATCACACAAATAAAGCAGAATTTAATTTCAAATATTTAATTCTCAACTAAAATAATCAGGCTTTACAGATATGGATTATATAAAAATAAACAAATTTACCTTTTATGAAATACATTGTTGATAAATTCTATGACTTATTCAAGAAAATCTGAAGACCAGTTAAGAGGGAATGATACAAGCTCACATTTTACCTAAAGAGTGATGTTTCTCCACTAGAAGCAGAGAGAAAAACAAAACAAAAACACCAACACATACCAAACAAAACTACGCGGCTGGAGGTGAAAATAAAGCCCAAATTAAGTAAAAGGCTGCAAACAGGAACACACAGGCACATGTGTCTGCACATGGAAGACAGCTGCATCTGAAGCCTCCCCAGCAACAGGAAAGGCTTCACATCTGGCCATGCAAGGAGATGCAAATGGGCACCGGAGGAGCAGGCCCATGGTAGAAACGACACTAGCATGCGGGGAAGATGCTAAAGGAGCCTGGCTCCCAGGACACGTGGCTGCATTGAATGAAATGGAGAAATTTATCTTTCCCATGAAAGAGGAGTGGGAGTCCTGAATTGTGAGAAGAAAAAAACAATAATCTTCAGATGAGCCCTAATGAGGCTCAAAGGCCCATCAAGATTGCAACACTGACACCGAGGTTCAGAGTAAAGAAGGGTAGAGTGCAATCCATCTCTAGTGCCCTCTGGAAATAAAAGTTATGGAACTGAAGGAGGTAGAAAGAAAATGATGAAGTACACAGTTGGAGGGGAAGCGGGAAGAAGAGGTTATGTCTTAGGAGTGAAATCCTCCTCAACAAGAATCCACAAGTGTCAGAGAAAATAGAGAAACCATGGGACTTTCACACGATTATGAAACTGGTGCGGTTTCAGGAGGAAAATGTGGTCCTGGGATGAAGGCTGCTGAACACGAGAAAAATAGAGAATAGTCAAAGAAAATAAGTGGATAAGAGCTCAAGAAAACTAAATTACAAAATGCATCAAATATAGATGAGAAAAAGCAATTTTAGCTTTCATATGGAACTCTGAAAATAGAGACAAATACGGATTTGAGTAGAAATCCAAGAGAAGGCGCTCTCTTTGCAATTAGCTGCAGGATCTAGAGATAATGAATATGCCTGCATCAGGAGCTGATGACAGCGAAGCAAGCCAAGGGGAGACCAAGGCGAAGCCAGTGCGCGAAGCATTGCTCAAAGATGAATTCGCAATGGAGGTGGCCAAGACACCTTAATGGAGGATGGAAGGCACCAATACCTTTTTCTGGAACATTAGGCTTCTCCTTTTTGTGCTTATATTTGCTGACAATTTTGTGGAATAAGTTCTTTTTCTGAGACTGGAAAGAACCTATAGACAATATTAATATAAATATATTTTAAATTCACAAGGTTCCATAAAACAATATCGTGTGTTTCTAAATAATTACATCCTCCTCCCACATGTGAAATAAGCAAATTGAGTCTAAGAAATGTCACCTTTGAGCTGTTACTCACTTAACTAGTGCTCAGCCTCTTAAAATAGGAGGCTGAGCACTATAAAACCCAGTGAGGTTTTCCTTCAAATGTATTGGGCAGAAGCCTCCATTAGGGCTAAGACTCTCTCAGCAGAAATTGAGAGATTTAGTGACTAGAGACAGGCCACAACTAAAAACAGCAGAGTAGCTGCCATCAGTAACAAAGGAAAGATTTTACTTTCAATTTCCAAATATCACGCAGAAAAGGACTACACGGGCATTCATCTCTCCTAAGAAGCTGTTTTTCACAAGGACAACACTTTCAGGACAAAGGTTGGCCTGATAGCATTACATAACTTTCTAGCCTCTTCTGAGGATATTCTAGGAAGAAAGAAAGTTATTTGAAAACAGAAAAATATTTGCCAAAAATATTTTTTTCTGGTGCAGAGAGAAGACTCAGATTGTCTCTTAGTTTTCTCATAGAAAAAATAGAAGGCCATTTTTTAATCACCATTCAGAAATATCAACAAGAACACTGACCTGCCCAAAGTAGGTTATTTTTTTTTTTAATATTCCTTTATTAACTCCTTGTCTTTTTTAAAAAAATATATATTTTATTGATTTTTTTACAGAGAAGAAGGGAGAGAGATAGAGAGCTAGAAACGTCAATGAGAGAGAAACATCGACCAGCTGTCTCTTGCACACCCCCTACTGGGGATGTGCCTGCAACCAACGTACATGCCCCTGACCGGAATCGAACCCGGGACCCTTGAATCCGCAAGCCTACGCTCTATCCACTGAGCCAAGCCGGTTTCGGCTCAAAGTAGGTTATTTCTATACTCCGATCTTCCTATTGTGAAATTGACTTCATCATTTAAATAAGTCTGCTTCCTCATTTTCAAATGGGAATAATAATAGTGTCTAATTTACAGGCTTGATATGAAGATTAAAAAAGTTTGGAAGCTCTATAAACTGCCCCTGTGGTACCTACCCACCTAATGGCATCTGCAACCACATGCTCTGCCTTACAGAGGCAAACTAGGCTCCTGCCTTAAATGTACAATTCAGTGGTTTTTTTATATTCAGAGCTATGTGCAATCATCATCATTTTGGAATATTTTTACCACCTCAAAAATAAATCCCGTATCCTTTAGTTATTACCTCTCCCTATAACTTCATTCCCCCTATCCCTAAGCAATCACTAATGTACATTCTCTATATATATATGAACATTCATAAACAAGCTTGTGTGTAAATGTTTGTGTTCCTTTCTTTTGGACATAAACCTAGGAGTGGAGCTGCTAGGTTATAGTGTAACTGTCTGTTTAACCTTCTGAGGAACTGTCAGACTGTCTCACAGTCTCATTAACACTTATTACACTCCAATAGCACTTGTCTTTTCCATTATTAAGTCCATTTCGAGGATGTGGAGTGGTATCTCACTTGTTGTGGTTTTGATTCGAATTTTCATGACAACTAATGACATCAAGCACTTTTTCATGCGCTTATTGGCTATGTGTATACCTTCTGTAGAAAAACAGCTAATCAAACAGCTTGCCCATTTCTAAATTAACTGTCTTCTTGAGTTGTGTGCATTTTTCATATGCTCTGTGGAATGTTTTCTCACTTTCTTACTAGTGTCCTTTGAGGCACAAATTCTAAATGTTGATACAACCAAATTACCTATTTTGTCTTTTGCTGCTTGAGTTTTTGGTATCATAGCAAAGGATCCATTGCCAAATCTGAGGTCACTAACACTGATCCCCGTTTCCTTTGAAAAGGTTTATAGATTTAGCTCATATTTTAGGTGTTAGATCCATTTTGAATTAATTTTTATATACTGTGTGAAGTGAATAAGGACCCAATTTCATTCTTTGGAATGTGAATATCTAGTTGACCCAACACTATTGTTTGAAAAGACTATTCTTTTTCCATTGAACAGTCATGGCATCATAGAAAATCTGTTGACCAATGACATGTAGGTTTATTTCTAGATACTCAATTCTATTCCATTGACCTATATGTCTATTTTTCTTTTTTATAGCCAGTTGTGAAAATGAGAAGATTGCCCTGGCTATTCTGAATCCTTTGAAATTCTAAATTAACTTTAGGATCACTTGGAAGTATCTACAAGAGAAGTAAGCTAGGTTTCTAAGAGGGATTGGGCTAAATCTGTAGATCAATTTGAGAGAGTGTTTCCATTTTAACAATATTAAGTCTTCTGATCCATGAACTTGGGACGTTCTTCTGTTTGATCATCTTTCTTTACACAATGTTTTGTAGCTTTCAATATGTTGCATGTCTAAGTACTGTATTATTTTTTATACTACTGTAAATGGAATTGTTTTCCCTAAGTTCATTTTGGGATTGTTCATTTCAAGTGAATAAAAATACACCTGGTTTCTGTCTAATGATCTTGTATCCCATAACCCTGCTGAATTCATTTATTAGTGGAATCCTTAAGTTTTCTATGGAGCCTTTAAGTTTTCTAAATAAAAGATTATATCATCTGCAAACAGAGATAGTTTTATTTCTTCCTTTCCATAATCTGGACACCTTTATTATTTTTCTTTCCTAATTATCTTGGCTAGAACTTTTACTACTTCCTATAGGTTTAGTTTGTTCTTCCTTTTATAGTGTCTCAAGGAAAATTAGGTTATTTATTTAAAATCTTTCTTGATATATGCATTTATAGCTATAAACTTATCTCTAAGCATTACTTTAACAGTATCCCGTAAGTTTTGATATATTGCTTTCCTTTTTATTCAGTCGAAGTTTCTGATTTTCCTATTAATTTCTTAGTTTTTTCTTTGGTTATTAACTTATTGGTTATTTAGAATGTTCATTTCCACATATTTATGAGTTTCCACATTTTTTTCTTGCTGTTAAATTTTAATTCCATTCCACTATGGTCAGAAGGCATAATTTGAATTATTTTAATAAAAAATGTATTTGTTTTATGGCCTAATATATACTGAATTCTACAGGCATTCCATGTGTACTTAGAAGAATGTATATTCTGCTATTGTTGGTGAAGTGTTCTATATACACAGAGAGGACTGGCATATAGAATTATTTTCCTTCCTTTTGATCATTTTCCTAGTTGTTCTATCAAACCTATTCTTCTTTATATAGCACTTCTAACCTTCTAATACGTCATATACTTTGCTTATTGTTTAGGCTCATTTATCATCTGGTAACCCCACCATCATGTAACATCCATGGCAGGATGGTCCTTTGTTCTCTATCACAAATATATTCTACAGATATATGCCTAGAATGGCACTTAGCTCACAACTCATTCTCAGTAATATTTGTTACATCAACGAATAAATAAAGCTCGTAAGCCATTGCTTGGCCCAAAGTAAGAATGCGGGTATTTTTAGATGACTACACCAAACCACCCTTTTAAGCCATCCTTCTATTGTAAATAACCAATTAGCAAATATTCCTGAATTGGCTGATGATGGTTTAAAATAGAAACAAAAATTTTCCTCTTATTGGCTTTTGTTTCCCAGGAATAGTGAGCAACAATGAAAAATAAATAAATTTAACAAATACAAAGAAAATATATCATGTGTACATACTGCACTAATAGTACAGATATTCTTGATAGTCCATTTATAATCATTGCCTCATACGTATTTTATACAACCAAGAAATTTTAGGTTAGTGAACCTGAATAATAGATACATGGGTAATCATAGCAAACAGAAGTAGAAAAAAGAAGAAAAACCATCCTGAGACTTCTTAGGACTATAAGGATCCTAGTGATTTACCTGCAGGAAGATAATTTAACAATGATAAGGAACTGGCTCACAGGGAGAATGATTTCTATATTCATCAGTGTGCATTTGTGTGAGGAAAACGAGATAAGACAGTAATTCACAAAGGAAACTGATGGGACCTATGGAATAGGTTATGATAAAGAAGAAAAGGATACATATTTTCAGATCCAGCCTTATTCAGAGAAATCTAAAAAATACAATTTAAAGACAAAGCTAAGGATGGAGTTTGTCAATTTTAACTTGAAAAAATACACCCAGAGTGGTGCGGCACACAGATGAGCCACTGTAAACTTTTATTTTTTAACTATAAAACACAACTAAATAAAGAATGACTTCAGTTTAAAAAGAAAGTCACAAACGTGAATAAGTAATTAGAAAGCAGCAATATTAGATCCAAGAAATGAATAACTTGATTTCTGCCCAACACTATGGTACAGATGTTTGATATTTTGCCTCAAGAAGATAAAGTCAAACATTGTAACAAATAACATATATACAGAAATTTACCACTATTTCCCCCTTTAATTACTAACATTTAGACTCTATGCAGGAAAATGAGGGTAGGGAATAAAAAGCAGAGAGGGAATGAAAAGCAGAGAAGAGAGTTTTAAAGAAATTATTTAGAAAACAAAGAATCAGCAAGTGTCATTCATTAAATCACCCCCTCAAGTTTCCTTCCCATCTCTGCCCTCTTCTTTACCACATTTCTTAATGGAGTTTTTGCATCAGCCATCACATCCTTATGACAAAAATCACTTTTTGCTGGCATGTAAACTAGCTTAGGACTATATTTAAATTTTGGGGTGGGATGGCCTATATTTGAAGGCATTACCCTCTCCTTTGCATGCCAAGTTCACAGCTGGATAGAAAAGAGCAGACACAAAGAATCTGAGAAGATAAGAGGGTGCCATAGAAATATTGACAATAATAATCTTTCCAGACATTAATGTTGTTCATGGTTTGCTGAAAAAGCGACATTTTGGGGGTAAGACACTGTAGTGAGACAGGAGCCAGCTCAGAACTAGCCTGATGTGATTCTTCAAGGTCAGCAGGTGAGGTGAATTAAGTGAACCTTACTCTCTGTCAAAGGAAACAAATTTTAGGCCAAACTGAAATGGTGGAGACTTCTGCCCAGGTTCTAGTTTCATGTTTTCAAGCTATAAAAAGAACAGATTTTTAATTCTAAAACTAGGTGGTCATTTTTGTAATGAACACATGAAACAATAATTTGTAATAATTTATAGCAAAGTGCCCCCAGCTACTGGTCACATGGATCTGTAGACTTGAGTAAGTTTGAGTAAAGCAGTCATAATCGAGTTAGAATTCATCGAGGGGACTGAACTTTTGGGCTAGACCAGTGGTCAGCAAACTCATTAGTCAACAGAGCCAAATATCAACAATACGACGATTGAAATTTCTTTTGAGAGCCAAATTTTTAAATGTAAACTTCTTCTAACGCCACTTCTTCAAAACAGACTCGCCCAGGCCATGGTATTTTGTGGAAGAGCCACACTCAAGGGGCCAAAGACCCGCATGTGGCTCGCGAGCCGCAGTTTGCCCACCACAGGGCTAGACAATCCTTGCCCTGTTGAGGAACTCAGGATTATATTAGATATATCTTCAATACCCACAAAATGTACTGTCCTGAGAATATTTGGTGGCAATGAAGACTCTGAAACAGTTATAGGACAAAGTACAGAGTTCTGCTCAACCTGGAAGCTGTAACTTCCTGGTAGGAGAGGCTGGCCTGGCTAAAACAGGCCTTAGTTCTTTAACCCTGACAGTATCCTTAGGATGGCTCCTTTCCAAACAGGGGATTCTGTCCTCAACCTTTAATTTTGTAAACCTGTTCCTTATATTAAAATATCAAGTGCTTAACCATTTGAAATTCCAATCCATAAGCGTGAATTGGAAAAACATGAGAAAGACCAATAGTATGTCTGATGAGCTAAGAAACAGTATGTGAGAAGACAGAATAGATAAAAGAGGGAAAGTGAAGTCAAGGGTCAAACTGGGCCATAATTTAAACACTCTAAATTGAACTCAATTAACTTTTTCTCCATGACCCTATGTCATTTGAAAATTACTTATTTTGCAGAGCACTCTTGACTTCTGACACTTCTGTAAAAAGTGCTTCATACATTAACAGTATACTTAAGATAATGTGTCAAAAGAAATCCTTTGAGAGGTTACAATTAAATTTAGACTTATAACTTAAAACTTTCATCTGAATATACACACGTGACTATGAGACAGAAACCAGAAACCATGTAGGCATGGGCTGCTTCAGCTGAACCGCACCAAGCCAGACAGATTATAATTTGCTCTTAGAAGCAAAAGGAAATTCTGTTCCAAAGCCACTGTGCTCTGCCGAGTATAACATATTCCGAGTCCTGCTGGAAAAGGTGGCATTTTGCTATTTTCATCCTCTTTTTGTTTTAAAGTTTCTGATAAGACATACTATAGAGAAATAAGTGACAAGGCAGGGAGAGTGGAGGGGACAGTGAGAAAAGGAAAGAGACTACTTGGAAATAGAGATATAAACAAGGAGACACTGGGAAAACAGAAGTGTAGATCCAAGCAGGTACTATGATTCTGAGGTATATAACTGTATAAATGTACCCAAAATCGTTTCCTCTAGAAATTACGTTTCAGAAAAATTCTACACAATTCCTATAACCTGGAGTGGCTAAATTAGAACCTAAAAGGCAGAAAGAAAAATATAATGCATGTTAAGTGATAACAAATGTAGAAGAAAATAAAATATAGACAAATGGTGAATTGTTGGAAAAAGAATGAGGTTTCCCCTGAAGATATGCTCTTATGAACTAATGATGACCTCATACCCAAGTTTTTGCTTTGAAGGATTCATTAAAAGAAAGGTGCAAAGGATCTAGAGTTTAAGAAAAACAATCTCCCCTCTAAAGATCAGGCAATTACAGCACAGCTGGTATAACAATTTCATTAATAAGTTGTAAATAGTACATTGGTGCTGCTAATGCCAAATTTTAATCAGTCACAAATACCATAATAAAATAGAGAATCAATTATTTAATTTCTGCCTTATTATAATTGCATTTTTTTCTCCATGAGTTGTTATGCAGAGCAAAACCTTAAAAGATTTCCCAGCTACATAATTACTAATATTCTGTGTAATACCAGTGACTTTGTGGTTTAACAGAAGACTTTAAAAATGATATTGTATGATGTATAATCCAAACCTCTAAAAAGCTATTTCACATAAACTGTAATACTGTTAATCTTAGTTTGGGAGAGAAAAACCATACAATAGACAAGAGAAGGTTGAAAGAAAACAGATCCTAACTTCAGAGAAAAATAAATCTATTGTTACATTTCCTGACAGGTAACTGGCCATCTTCAGAGTTCTAAAATTAATGCCTCAAACTACAAAAAAGCAAAACAAAAACAAACAAACAAACAAAAAAAAAACAGAGGAAGAGAATTCATCCTGCATATCAATCAATTAAGTTCCATTTTATCTGCTTGTAAGATAATTATTCATCAGCAACTTTAGATCTAAGAATTATGGGAGCTCAGAATAACCTGGCATCTTTGGACTCATGGACTACTGTGCCTATTCCTAAATACCTCTAGAGCACAAAGACTGTTGTTGCCGTTGACAATCTATCACTACAATGCTCAATTGCTTACCTGTCAACAGGCTACTTGATTTCTTTCCTACCTATCTTGGAAGATTGTGATACATCCCTATTTTATTTCCCCAGAAGAGCAAACTTGGTGATGCAACATTTCTTTTTTAGTTCTTTATCCACCAACCCACAGAGGAAAACTAAGCTAAACTCTCTTTTATGTTCCTCTGTGCCTTTAATCATGAAGGGGGAATTTTCTTCAGCCTTGCAGAGCCATTTTAAGATACAGATCTCAAAGCTATCCTCCTCAGTTATATTGATACCAGTGCACAAAGGGGTTTTAGGTACCGAGGGATAGAGGTTCAGATTTCTTCAGAGAAGAAACCATAATTTTCCCTAGATGTACGCCTTATATATCCTTTTAAAATTCATAAAATTGTATTGCTTCATTAATTTATCACGATTGCAAAAATTCAATTAGATTTACATAAAGATATATGTCATATCATAACCATCTATCCACCTGAAATCCACAAAAAAAGGGAATTAACCTAATTTGACATAAAGCTGACAACAGGCAGCCACTTCTGCAGGGTGATTACAAGAACTCTTCCATCAAACCCTGCTCGGAATCTGATCCTGAAAGCAACACGGCTCAGCCATGCCAGGTCTTCATCCCTCCATTCACGATCTTACAGGAGAGCTAATTGAATCAAGTTCCACATCCGTGTGGAAAAACAGAGGTATGTTTTCCCCATCAATCTTTAGACCTAAAGTAATGTTTCTCAAGCTGAGCAACACTGTCATTTCGGGTAGGACAATCCTTCTTTGTGCTGGAATATCCCTAGCAGGTTAGGATGTTTAGAACCCGAGCCTTGCCCAAATCTAACAGTGGTCCTCGGTGTTGAGACCACTGAAAATGCCCCACATTCTTCATTGGCCCCCCTTTGAACTACAACGTTGCCCTCGACGAATGCTGACATCCACCCACATTATGATAATTTTTTATATACACAGGGGAGAATCTGATATTCTTGAAAATAAATATGCTGAACAAAATTTTTCTAAATTTAACAAAACGAATAAAAGAATATCACCAAAGTATTACAGGGAATTTTATTTTCATTGGTTTATACTGCCAATAAAAACACGAAGTCTGCTTATTAAGCAAATGGAATGATTTCATAGTCTCATAGTCCAACCTGTTGCAAACACAGGGAACAGAAGACTTAGACTCGGCAGCTTTTTGCTCAAGAAATTCTGCCTTTCCAAATTAGAATTCTGGAGAGTAGAAAGTCAAAGACCACACGGAACACTTTCAAAAACCCACACACCTGTAAGGGCCAATGTATAGGCAGAGAGGCCAAAGGACAGAGGCTGAAGAGAAGTAGGAAGGGAAGAAGGAAGAAAGAAGGGTAGTAGGAACCAAGATAATTACTACCGCCTCAATCAAGGTGCAGTTACATCTAAGGGGAGCTGCGGCAGTTCAGAAGAGGGTTCAGGGAGATTCTGTCTACAATGCAGGAAGGCAAAGCACACATCTAACCTTTGCTGGTTTTAGTCAGTTCTGAGGACATGCTTCCAGTCTTCTTCTTTTTTCTTGGAACAGGTACACATTTCCGGTCAAATGTAACAGGACTATATTGAGGAAGGCTGTTGAATTTTTTTTCAAATTCTTCATCCAGCTTTGCTGAGCTAATAATTGAGAAGGGATATAATAATTGACACATGCTATAAATATTTAAAGATATTTTTATATTTAATTATTTTGAATTAATTTTTAATAAAAACAAAAATATTTAATTTAAAGATATAATTATTTAAACAGTAGAATATATAGTTTAAGGTATTTCTTTTGAAAACAGGGTCCCTGAGAATTAATTGGTAATAAATTCTATGTAAGGACAAAAACAACATTTTCAGAAAAGCTTGAAAAGATTTAGCAACACAGCTTTCTTGGTAAACTTACAAGACAGGTTATCATATTACTTTGGAAAAGCTGAAACATTTTTTAAAATATCAAATTTTAAAGTGGAGAATTTGTCAGTCTCTCCGTTGGCATGGGGAGTTTTTATTAAGTTCAATTCAAAGCATATTCCATCTAGACAAGTATCTCATTCTAAAGATTCATATATATGTACCTATATTGGGAAGCTTTTTGGTAATATGATACATTAGTTCATTTTGTAAGACTTTTTTCTTTTTTAAGTATTTACTGATAAGTACTTTAAGCCATATATACACAAAGAAAACACAGCACGTGATTTGAATATTAGGAAATCATTCTGGAGAGTTGACCAGGATGAGGATAACAACCTTGGGGAGGAAAGCAAAGCCAGTTCTCAGTGGACACACTGGCAGACAGGCAGCACGGCTCGGACACCATGACGACTGCACAAAGGCCACCAGCCAAGCTGGGAAATCCTTGTGCTGCTTCTGACTGTCTGCAAAGTCTCCCGGCCCAGCAATGGCAGCATGCCTGCTGGGTCCTATGCTGGCTGCTGGCTTTCACTGACAGTGAGACTTACTAAGACACAGCCCAAACAGACAGGAGAAGCTGCGGGAGAATCTCTGTGCTCAGTGGATGGAAAGTGGAAGGCGTACTTGGGAGAGAGCAGCTTGGAGTAGCCAACTTCCCAGAAGGCTGCTACCTGTGTGATATAATCGAGCTGTGTCCACCTAAAACTGTTCTCAGTTTTGAGGAATGTATAAGAACTGGGGAGCACAGATAAGACAGTCAATAACTATCAGAACTGTCAACAGAAAAAGGACACTACCAAGTTCTAATCAAAGCAGCAAAGGGTGGTAGGTGGAGGTGATGTTTCTCTCATTAAAATCATCTTTTCATGCTAAGTTTAAAAAAATTGTTTATGCTAATGGAAAATCAGAGACTATCTGGTTACTAATTAGATGTATCCGAAAGCTATCTGTAAGATGTGAATTTTTATATACTCTGAATAAACAAGGCAAAAATATGAAATGAGATATAATCCCTAAGGTCTCTTGGGACTCTCGTTTTCTTTTTTCCACTAGAATAATCACCTCTGTTTTTCTTGGATAAGTCTATAAAATTAGAACTGCCAATACCGAGTGAATTTTTCTTGGCTACAGTTAACTAAGTAGGTAGCACATTTTCTGAGATAAAAATGTTTAAAATGCTCATTTAGAAATCTCAGATAAGACTGACAGGAAGTGGCATTTCTCTCTGCTCAGGTACTGTGTTGGTGTGTTCTTGACAAGGAAAACCCAGACAGTCTGATTTTGACAGGCCATTATTTAAAGGAGACAGAGGAGGAAAGATCAGAAGTTTACCGTGGATTTAAGTCTGTTGAAAACCACACTCCCAGTAATCTGTATGTGGCTTCCTTACAAATGACTTAAACAAAACAAAAAAAACCAACCCACACAGCAATCTCTTTGTAGGGATAGATTTTCAACAGATTGTTGGCACTGCTCTTATTCCTCCAAGAGGACTGGCAGTACAGTCCTCAGCAGGACCTAACGGAAGCATCAGAGAACCTTCCGCTGGGGAACTTGCGAGCCTGCTGTGTCCCCTAGGACTTCACTGTCTGCAATGAGCGTGCTCTTCTCTTGCCAGGTAGACACACAGAATACTGGTAATTCCAGGAGATACACAAAGCACTGCGCTGATGCTCAGTGGTCACTTGAGGAAATACTTCATTTGAAAAATATTATTTGACAATGACAAGCATGAAGATTTCATGTCATTGTTGAAGCATAATGTAAACAAAACTAATCTGAACTATTCTGGACTTTAAAAAATATTATAAAAGAAATATATATATAAAGATATATATATAGCATGTCAATACAAATAATCTTAAGGAATCATTGTCATGAGAGATAATTTCTACTCTCACTCTTTGTGATGACCGAGAGCCTTAGAATTAGCCAGGCTTTGAAGCACTGTAACATCCAAGGAAATGTATGTTATTCTACAAACAGAAATGCAAGTATTTATGAATAAACCAAATTCAATATTCCCAATGCATAAAATTTGCATACCTTTAAACACATTTATGAATAAATATGGAAAATGTAAAAATGTATTTATTTCCGCTCAGTGTATTCGTTTCAAATTGGACTAAGAGAAATCTCAAAGGATTTTTCAAAACAGTACAACTGAATATTCAGATACTTTCCTCACCAATATAAAGTATTGGATATCATAAAAACTTGTAAAATGCTTTATATTAAGATTGGTATGAGAGTCTTTGGTATAATATAAAGATGAAATAATTCTTAATAATTTTATCTTGATGTATGCTATTGCTTGACACAGCACTTCAATATATAATTAATTACTGAATATTCTCTGTACCAGAGAGAATGTTCAATCTTTTATTTTTATTTAGAGCATTATAAATATGGTTTCAATAAAATAAGATTAGAAGTAGAAGCTTAATTTTATTTACCTTATATTTTCAGCTGTCATTTTTTTTTTTTTTACGAATATATGGACATGCCTAGAAATACTAAGTATTGTAAAGCACATACAGTATGTAAAATGTAGACATACTTATATAGTATCCATTGTAAACTTCAGATGGGAAAATGCATCCTGGTGATATTAAAGGATTTACAATGTCACACTACTAATAAATATATGGTGAACTTCAATTCAAACTCAGGCCTATGTCTGATACTTTAAAGTGAATGACACTGTCACTCATAACCATGTGAACAGCAGGAATCAGGTGATGCACATGATCCGTTTCCCTGGTGTGTTTGCTAAGTGCTGAATGAACACTCAAAGAACAAGCAGTTAGAGATTTATGCTTGCCTTGGAAACCCTGCCACACCTGGGGCTGCGTAGTGAGTGTAGCAGACCATGCTCACAGGCACTCACCCGAGGAGAGAGTCTTCCTTTGGCTTTGTCTTCTTGAACTTCTTGCTCCCACTGGTCCCACTTGGGCTAAAGGTCCAGCTTTCTTCATTCCAACAGCCTTCATGATCAGAGGAGTTTCCTTTTCCTGAGCTTCGTTTCCCTAAGGAAATTCAAGAGAGAGGATGTGCTCGGTATATTGGGATGGGAGTGAAATCAACTTAGTTGATTCACAAGTGACCTCTTGACCCCTGGTATCATGGGCCTGACGCTATTACTAAATATTCAGAGTCTCAAAGTGATTCATGATGGACCACCCTCAACAAAAGAACACACACGAGAGTGACTTACAACCCCTGAAATGAGTTTTCTTGTCATAACTCAACAGTTATTGTGTGACTCCAGAGCAGAACACCGACTGCTCACTTTTGCATTAGGGATCACCTTAGAGTATGGGAATCCTTTGCTGGTGAGCACTACTAATTCTCATTCACCAAGATTTATTGGAATGGCATCCCTGGAGAACTATGTACTCCCAAAGATCTTCATTCAGGGCTTGCTATACCTAGTATTTACTCATTTCTAGTTGAAATCTAGCTTGGACAAAGGTAATCCCCTAGCTAGGCACATTTTAAAACAGATGAATTTATATGAAACACTATGGAATAAAGGTAGATACATTACTGGCTTCTGGATGCTGTAATGTTTTAAAGAACCTTCACTTCAATTATAGTTTTAACGAATGGAGAAGACTAGTTAAGTCACTTGCTCCTGGATCCTTCAGGTCAGGATTCTGCCAAACTATCTGCTTGACTCAGGAAATTCTTCCCATCAGTGTTAGAAAACAGACTAAGAGCTCTGGACATGCAATATTGATCCTTCAAACCAAACACTGAGCCTATCCCAGTTAAAAAGAAAGGAAGGGCTGAATTACTTTAAATACTTATACACTGAAGATACTCTTCTCTATGGGCTAGGAAACATGTAAAATTAAGTATGCCATCTCTAACCCATTAAGAACTGTACAAATGTAAAATATCATTTTGATACCGTATTGTTCTTTCTGGTTCTTTTCAATAGGTCTAAAGAAGAAATTCTGCTAGCCTTCCATAATCTTTTCAGATTTGTAGAAGTCACTTACCTCTGTCAACATTAGCTCTCAGAGAGGTGAGCATGCCCTCAGACACCAGGGTTTTATAAAGAGCACCTTTGCAAGACCTCTCGGATTTCCGGGAACCACAGGCTTCTATTTTTCTGTGACATTCACTATCCTCAGGCTTGGCATGTCCTGATAAGCTGGGTGGTAATGTGTCCTCTGTGGGGGTCAATGGTTCTGCTTTTATACCCTCTGGCACCTCACCAGAAATGTTCTTGCTGGCAGAAATACTTAAGAAATCTGGAGGTCTTGACTCTTTGGTGGTGTCTGAGGATTTCTCCTTTGACATTTTTTTCTCTCTTGATTTCACTTTTTTCTTTGGTGGCTTGGCATCCAAAATGTTTCCTTTGCCACTTGAGGATGCACGTGCCTTCTTGCGAGGGGTCTCTCCAAGTTTCTCAATGCCCCAGTCTCCCTTTGCGACAGCTTCAATGGTGTATATGACACTCTCGATGTCAGACTCTGAGGACTGCCTCTTTTTGCAAGTCTTCTTGGGTGTGGATTTATCATTCCCATGTCGATCCATTTTGCTTTTCTTCTTTTTCTTTTTTAGCTTCTCTGGCTTGTTTAATGCTGTGGGATCCTCAATGATCATAATCCCATGAGGATGGCACATATGATCCTTTCTACTGGGAACATCACTTATTATTATCTTGCTACTGGCAGAGTAAGAAAAATCAGAGAAATGACTGTACTTTTGATCTCTGTCTAATTCTTCTTTTTTAACTTCTTTGGGCTCTTCCATTTTTATAGCCATTATATCATTCATTTGCAGCTCCTCAAAATTTCTTAATTCCTTAGGATCTTTTACATTTTCCTTAAAAGCTTTTTCAAATTCTGCATCCTTCTGTAACCTGGCTTCATCTGTTTTCTCCATTTTTATCTCCCTTTCTTCCTTCCCTTTCTCCAATTCTTTCATTCTCCCGCCACCTGATTCTTTTGTTTTTATTAGCTTGGATTCTTCCATTTTCACCCCCTCTGATGCCAGGCACATCTGAACAGTTGAAACAAAATTGGGAGAACAAGACACACACAAAAAAAAACCCTTATTATTCCATACTTGAAATTAGCTTGAACTTTTAAATTATTGTCCCCTTTAAAAATAATCAAAACAAACTTTAAATTTGACAGTAATCAATCTACTTCTGCCTAACTAACTTAAATGATTCAAATTAATAAAAGATTTTAGGCATTATAATATATTCATATTAAACTCTAGACAAGCATATACCTGAATTCTAATTTTCCAGCTTTTGGGAAGGTTGTCTTATGAAAACAAAATTTGGTAGAAGGAGAATGGGATCCAGAGTTGAAAGACCTAAGTTTGCGTCTTAGTTCTGTTACTTGCTAACTTTGTAGTAGGAATGAGTCATTTCACTCCTCTGTTGCCTTTGTAAAATAAAAATAGTTTATCCCAGAGGATCCTGTGAGGTATAAGAGATAATAATAAGAATTGTACTTATAGCAACACTTAACAAATCTCCAAACTCTCTCCCAATGTTTGTCCTTTCTTCATTCTTGGGAAAATGAGAAAAATATGGACAATTTCTACCTATCCATTTGCAATTAAAAATAAGATTATGCTGATAACTTAAAGATTACCAAAGCCCTGAAAATTAAGTGATGGGTGTTTTTTTGTATTGTTTTTTAAACTCATTTGGTGGCAAACTTGATCTCATCCAAACTTACTTGGTTGCAAATTCTGATCAGAACTAATGTGAAACTGCTTCACATTCATCTCACTTAATGTGACTATTCATATGCTTTTGGTATCAGAATCTTCATGCATTTGAATATGCACTGGGGAAATTAATTGAATAGTGTAAAATACATATACTATATCACCAATTTCCTAAAATCTGAAAAATTCTGAATGCCCAAAAATGTCTGGCAGCAAATTGGTTAAGTTTTTAAACTCCCAAAATTTTACATAAAGAATATTAAAGGAAAATCCATGGTGATTAGATCAAAGGCAGCACAGGAATTATTAAATATTATTCTTTTTATCTACTTTGCATTAGTAACAAAAAGGAAAAAGAATATTGTGGCTTGTTGAGGCCCCAAATTATGCCTATGAGTAGGAAACTGATCCATTTAAAAAGACATATCACTATTTTATCAAATGGCAAGTTGTCAGAGAATGTTAACATCTACAAAGTTCATTTTTCAAATTCGAATTTTTAAATGGATATTACACTGAATTAAATATCAGATGCTCTTTAACTTCATTTTTCCCCCTTAGCACTTTCAATGTCTTTCAAATTCTTCCTTGAAAATTATGTTATGATTAATAAGTCTGGGGAGAAATTGGAAAAGAGGTGGAGGTTGGGGCAGACAGTGCAAGTTTTTTAAAAAGTGAACATGGCAAGAGTACCCAACTCCTTGGATCATTCACAGGGAAGATCTGAACTATCCTGGGTTCACAATGAAGCTTTTCAGGAAATCAAGTCAGTTAACTTTTAGACCTCAGCAAGTAGTTATGAGGACTAAGAACTTCCCTTTATTAAAGTAACCAGAAAAAAGGTCAAAGCAAAATGTTATCTTCAATGAATTCTGAAACACCAATACATTTAATCTTCCCTGCTTTTTTTTCTCTCAAGGGAGCTTTGCTGTGTGTGTGTGTGTGTGTGTGTGTGTGTGTGTGTGTGTGTGTTTTGTTTGTTTTTTGCATAAATCTTAAAATAATTTTTATTTTCCTTACTCCATTATCCTAGATCTTCAAGAATATAACTATCCCAATGGGGGGAGAAAGACTGTACTAGTTCTTGAAAGAAGATTAGAAAGGCATCCTCAAGGTAAATTTTATGGTGTGTTTTTTTTCCCAATTACTTTCACATTGATGGCCTTTACTAAGTCATCTCAGGGACCTTTTAGCATATAGGTTTTTATAGTGATATGCCAACAGTTTGCATTTGCACAAGTTCATCTTATCAAACCTAATAATACTTTGCAAACACTATTCTCTGCTTCAATATATTTCAAAATGATTCTCCTCATCACCCCTGATAGGGATAAAATGAAACAAATACAGACATTCACTCTGGGGACCTACTCTGGGTAATAATGTAGTATTTCTTGTGAAGTTAATTACACTGAGTGCTAGTCACGCTTTACTTCCTTGTTTTAAGCTCTTGAAAGTCCCCGCACCTCAACACACACACACACACACACACACACACACACACACACAGACAAATAGAGTATGTTAATCCTAAATGATAAGAAAAACAATTATGTTCCTGAAAGTGAAACTATAAAAATAAAACTCCTAGTCAAAACTATAAACCACAAATGTCATTAACCCAAAAAACCCAAAACAAATAGGGTAGAGTTGGGTGCCACTCTAGAGGTAAAAATTTAACATTCTTCCCAATATAGGAATTCATTTCATTACTCTATTCCTAGAGTTAGTTACCTATGACCATAGGAGATGGTCTGTTTGAAATTTTTAAAATATCGAGCAAAACCCCTCTTAAGCCTTGTAGTTCCCACTCCTCTCGTGTGAGTTTCAAATCTTGGAAGACAGACTTTATTTCCCACAAGTTGTTGTTCTAGCAGAATGTCCCAGGTTCCCTTTACTGTTCTTCACAGATAAAAGGCCCCTGACCTTTCAAAGGGAAGCTAGATGCAGTATGGTGTCCTAAAGTGAGAATTAGCTGGGTTTCTGACCAAGCACCAGACCTTGTTTGCCTAAGACCAAACAGTGAGCTATGTATCTTAGACTTGAACCCATATGAGGAAGTAAAGGCTGAGAAACAGGGTAAGAGTACATCCTACACTGACTGTTGTGAGACAAAGATGAACAAATGTGTGCGCATACAACTTGTAAATTTCATAAAGCTTTACAAGGTTTGGGGAATATTGATGCTTCAAGTTAGCAATATCTTTCTTAGAGTAAGTTTCTACCCTTCCTGTGAATGCTTCTTGAAAGAAGTAGGACTATTTATCAGTTGACAGGAACACCAATCTTCTAATGGGGCCCAAAGACAAGTTCCCCCATCCCCTCTTTTAAACACAGGTCACACTTCTGGCTTGTGGTCCATTAAAATACTGACATAATATGCAGGGAAACTTGGCCTCTCCTATACTATTTCTTTATATATTTTTGTACCTAGATGCAAGATATTCCATTTCCCTTAAAAAGTTGATCCTTTCACAACTTGAATGAAATTGCCTATCAGCTGTGTGTTACAAACACGTTTGATATAAGCTGCTTTGCATCTTTGTCCAGATCTTTGGCAATAATGCTGAGTAGACGTGGCCAAGGACAGAGCCTCTGGCAAACCTCTAGAGCCCTTTCATCAGTTGACTTGACAATAATAAACGTTAGCAATCCAAGAATTTATTGTCCAGTCTAAACGCCCCCTCATTTTGTTCACAAGGACATAAGATTATCTGAAATCTGGATATAATATGCCAACACCATTCTCTTAGCCTATTTTATAATCATACCAAACAGAAAATGAAAATGGCTTGTGTACCAGTTAGGGTCTAACTAGGAAAAGAGAAACAATTTAATCATATCTAGCCAACGGAAATTAATGCAAGGAGTAAGTTGATTACACAGGTCATGAAGAACTGAGACACCCAAACAAGAAGTGGTGAGACAACCCAGTGAGTAGCCACAGCAGAAAGCACAATGGTCCAAAGGAGAGAAGGAATGCTACTGAAGCCCAGGGGCGGGTCCCGGTAAGAGATGAACTGTAGAGGGGCTGTCTGAAGAGAGCTGCATGCATAAGAGAGAGGCTGACTCTGCTGTCCCCCAGCCCTCCTCATTCTCTCTTTTCATGGCGCGGCCTCTCTTTTCCTCCCCCTCCCTCATCTCCCTCCAGTGTCTCTCACAGGCTGAACCAAGCTGGAAATCAGGGGACACAGGAGTCCAGGAAAAGCAGTCTGCAGTCATCTGGGATATAAGTCAGCGCACAGGGCAAACTCAATCCCCAGCCCTGGTCTAGGCACATGTGGGAGGTAACCAATCGATGTACCTCTCTCATATCAATGTCTGTCTCTCTCTCTCTCTCTCTCTCTCTCTCTCTCTCTCTCTCTCACTCTCTCTCCCTCTCTCTCTCTCCCCCTCTTTCCCTCCCCCCCCCTGTTTCTCCCCCTCCCTTCCATTCTCTAAAAGTCAATGGAAAAATATCCTTGAATGAGGATTAACAAAACAAAACAAAAAACAAAAGGCAGGATTTCTAGAGCCAGACTGCATAAGACTGCAGACTGTCTAGCTCATTTTATCTAAATCTTTCTGTGCCTCAGTTTCCCAATCTATAAAATAAGATTGTTAGTGGTGAAGTTCAATGAGTTGCACATGTACAGTACTTGAATTAGTGCCTTGTATAGAACAAAAATAATATATTCTGACAACCATCTCTCTGGGGCCTTATGCCATATAGAGAAAATGTTGGCTATTATTATTACAAGTAATATTCATATTGGTAGCATTAATAGCATGTCATGGCTCTGGCAGACTAACTGCTTTGCTGTAATTGTTCATATATGATTGAATGAGTCTATAGTTGAGAAAAGAAACATATACAACAGAATTAGATTCAGGAAGATCTTAAATCAGTTACCTTTCAAGAAGCAACTTTTATTAAACACACATTAAGCTCAGTTCCACTTTTGGTACAAGCTCCTCTACTTACATCTATCTTGGGGTGCATATATCAACACTTCAATGGGACTTAAAATGTGTACACACTACATTGCATAAAGAAACTAGGACATGTGCACAGGTAAGCACATAGTAGACACACAAAAAATAAATCAATGTGAATTCAAATGAATAAAACTGTACTTTGGGAAGTGCAAAATTAATGTCTGTTATTAATTAGTCAGGTGGACCTTAACAGAAGATTGTTAATCAGGCCCCGAAACAGAATATGCCTTAGTAAATGACAATTTATTCTTCTATTATTATTTTAAATTGAACAATCACCTTCTTTTAAAGTGAGAATGTAAAATCATCTGCAGGGCACCTTCTGGGTGGGTTCCCATGGCTGTATTCAGAGAAGTTAAAATGTTAATGTTTTAAATCAAATGCTAGGCACCAATACTTGCTACCTATTGTATATTTCCTCAGGTATTACACTCTATTTTTATAAGGGTAACTCAGTAGATACAAAATGTTTCCTGTTCACCTTTATATTATTCACCAAGAATACCCTAGTACCTGCCTTCAAAACAAATGAATTCAATAGGTAACTATGTTAAAATGAATGATTCACTAGTTCCAAAATAATGGATGAGTCTAAAATGCTTTCTGATTCATACCAAGAAAGAGTTACTTTCTGAGTCTATTAAAAACTACATTGCTAATTATGATCCTGCTATCGGGTGGCATGGACTAGCAATCACACTGTCCTCGGCTATGCTTCACAAGAGCACAGTGAAAATTAAACACCGAAATTTTAATTTTAACCTTGACAATATTTTAATATTAACTCCGAAAAAGTGGTTTCTCATTGTTTTGTGTAATCAGAATGGCACATCAGTGATGTGCTAGAAGAAATGTAACTAAAAAAAATGTAACTCACTCCCTAAAGAAAAACAAAACTAGCATGTTGAAACCGAGGTCCTAACAATGTACATGTTGGATGGATATATAAGACTATACTCTTAAAAGTGACTGCAGAGAAAAAAAATGCAACAGGAATATTGAAGGAGTCAGATAAGATGGAGGGATTATGCTTTATGTTCTGGGGTTCAAGGAGGCTGTCATGTTCAATTCAGGTAAAACCACATCTTAGTTTCAGGGTTTGTTACTGGGGACTTGCTTTAAAGACATAATAAATCTATGTACATCAAGCCTTTATCTCATGGAATCAAAGGCATTTTAAAGTGTATTCCTTTCTTAAGAACTATCAATTCATTTATTTAATGTGCCCTATTTTAAAAGACTTAGAGAAATGGTCAGTGAAATATAATCATGTGTATTAGATAAGTACTGCTACAGAAATAGAAACCCTTTAACTAGTACAAAGAAATGTGTACCATCCCATTTTATTTTGCTCTTAATTATATTTTGTCCTTCTTTGTCTATTATACAGGAATACGCTAGATTAAAAAAAAAAAAAAAGGCAGTGTGAAAACAGACCCACTGACACTAATCAGAGTTTCAATTTCAAAACAAATGTTTTGCAGCCAAGGTATGTTTACAATCATTTTGTACTGGCTTATTACCTGCCAGACTTGTAGACATAACCCAAGGATGGCTTTTAGCAGTGTTTTCCAAAATGTGCATTTCTTCTATAATTAAATAAAACCAGAATGTTTTTGCCATAAAAATACACAAGCTAATGGTTTCAGGGAATAGTAGCTCCTGCTGCTAAAAAAAAATTAATTTTCTTTATTATAAAAGATAACTGGTCACAGACTAGTGGTCTAAGTGTCTCCCAACACTAAAATCTAGGCATGTGAAATAGTTTATTATTTGGTTTGCTGAAACAATTAGGCCAGGAGAAATGGTGGATAAATATTTCTCTTTACCCACTATTTCTTCAGAAACAATACCATTCCTGAAAACTCCAAATGCACCTACTAACTGAAGTCATTAGGTACATTCCTGTAATCTAGTTCCTCCAAAAATAAACTGGTGCAACCTGGGTAGGAAATGCAGTTTTAGGAGTTTTTAAAAAATGAATGACTCACATCTCTGCACAAAAAGATGGGGAAGAAAAAAACAACAACGCACCACTTTAGATAAAAAGTCCCCTCAGATAAGAATTAGAATTCAGGGGTGTGATGACAGGGCAGGTGGAGCTGATGCAGAAAACCACACCTCGAGGTCCTGGGCTTCAGGAGTTACAACAGAACCGGAGGGATGATGCACATCCACAACATATGAGGACACTACACAGAACTTGAAGTCACACCTATAACTGGCAGTGGTGGGAATGCCACTGTGATTGGAGGGATGGGATTTCCTACTTTTATCAATATGGTATATAATTTCTGCAATTTTATCACAATTCAGCTTTTCTTAAATTAAGCCATACTTTTCCATAAGATTTAATTTTTATGGATACTGGAATAAACGTATATTTATTTGTTTTCAATTATAACTGGCTTCGGCAAGTTAGAATGTAAGAAAAACCAGGAAACTGAGGCCTCTGAAAATGTCTCCATCCTTTATAATAAATAGAATGAAGGACAACTTTTCCAATTCCCCTCTTCCCAGCAGATCAATAATCTTGCTTTTTTATACACAAGGAGTGTAGTTAGAGAGATCCAGCATCTTCCTTCTCCAACTCCACCTCAACACATAACTAGTTTCATAAATTGGGATAAAGAAAAAAGTACAGCACAGTGGTACCCCAGGCCGGACGCAGCAGTGCTGTGGTGACCACTTCTACCTTCCTCCTGTGCTCAGAGGAACATGTCTCTCTGCTTTCCAAATTCAGCCACTTACCTTGCTGGCAATCCCTCTCTTGTTGATGTTTTAAGTAATGGATTTTTTTCAGCTATCCCTCCCCACCTCAGCATCTCTCCTCTCTTCCTTTGTACTATTGGACTCTTCGTCCACAAACACCCAGGCTCCCCCAACAGGTCAGGGTCAAACTTCAGGAAGCAATTAGTCCCCCCACACCCAGGCAGTGAAGTGCAGTCACCTCCAACACTCCTTTTGCTTTGCCTCTCACATCAACTCGGTCATCCAACTGAGCCCATGCAACTCCCCTGAGGTCTATTTCTGCCTCCAGTTCCCACTGCCAGCCCCCTCTCTCCAGGTTCCTATCTTCTTCACACCTGGATTTCGCAGAGGCTTTCTACTCCATTCCACACGCTCTGCCAAATATCTCTCCAAGTGGTGCGCTCATCACTGCACACACCTTTGCCCCAAATCTTCAATGGCTCCTCATTATGTTCACATAGAAATGTCTTTGCTTTACACTAAACACCCTCTCAATTCTGATTTGCAGCTGCACTCTGCCTTCCCCTGCCCCAAATCTCCTCCACTCCTGCCAGTCTGATTTACTTGCCATCCAATGACCTCACACTTGCCTGCCTTTATCTCTTTGCTGTCTCTCCCCATCTCTCCATTTAATTATGCACAAGTCCCAATCTCTACTGGGTCCAGGTGGTCAGGTACAACAGAGGAAGGTGGACAAGTAAAAGTGGATGCTGCCAATGGCTTTTAGCCCCAGAGACAGGGCTCAGTAGGGGAAGGAGAGGATGGTCACATTTGTACAGCAAACACCTCTGCGAGGGAGCAGCCTCTTATTAGTTCTGAACAACTGTTCCAACGTAGGAAAGTTAGCCCAGTATTTCTGGATCTCTCCATTTTCAAGAGAAATCAAAAATTTGTATTTACTCAAAGTCTGTAATTTTAAAACATTAGCCACTAATTCAAATACAAATGCTAATAAAGGTCAACAAGTTACAAGCCAAACAAGGCAAGTTGGCAGCTAGCTTCAACCTCTCTTCCTCAACAACGCATTCACCAAGACCCATCTTCATGCTCTCTCCCTGTGCTGGGTCCCCAGAACATTCCTGCTCATATTAATTTCTCCCTGTCCTGTTTTTACATATTCATCTGTGTACCACTCTTCACTCAAATGGAGCTTTGTTTTTTCACTGCATCGTTCTCTATGAAACTACTTGCACTATTTATAATTTTATCCCTTAACATTTCATATTTTATTTCTTTGCAAGTAAAGAATACGTTCCTGGAGGGCAGGATTCCTACACCATAATTTCCTATAGCCCTCACAGTGTCTTCCAAATTCACAAATATGCACTTACTTATTTAAGTGTATAAGCATATCTTGGCAGTTTTAAGAGTACAGACACTTTTTAAAAAGGAAATATCAGCTCCATTTTTTGACAGCAGTCTTGAACAATCTGTCATCTTATTCAGTAGTACACACATGTGTAGGAGTAAGCTGTCTTCCATGGAGCTGTCTATAATACGCAAACTCCTGTAACAAGCAGCTTGCACAGCCTTTATACTCATCTAAAACAAGGTGACAGCATAGCCCAGTGCTGAAGAGCCTAGGCAGTGGGGACAGACTGCCTAGGCTTCTACAGAGGCCCTAACACTTCCTATCCCCGGGACCTTAGGCAAAACACAAAACCTCCCTGCCCTTTTGTTTCGTAATGTGTAAAAAAGGAAAGATAACAGTACCTACCCTCAGAGGATGGGCGTGAAAATTCAATGAGTACATATAAAGTACTTAGAAAAGTGTCTAGCACACAGTAGATAATAAATGTCAGTTATTATCTTAGGTTAGATAATAAAACTTGCATATAAAATCAGCTATTAAAATTTATGGTCTAATAAAAGCAAATCTTTATGAACAAAAAAATTTATAACCTATTTGAAATAACACATAAAATTATTTCAGAAAAATCGGAAGTAAAACAAACAGTAATAATCATTGACTTATGCTCCAGCCCCTAGTGGCACACCAAAACGTCAAAACTGTACCTAGAGGTAAAGCATCCCTGCACTACTGAGAAGAAAGCTCACAGCTATCTCATCATGATAACAATACTGTGTATCCGCATGCAGGAAGCTTCAGCAGCCTCACTGTATTGGCATGGAGCAGACCTTCAATAATTATGAGTCCTTAGAATGAATGAATAAACTGTCCCACTTAGTATACTAGGGCAATTTGTACCAGTGATCTAGTGTAGAAACTTTCTTTGCTAAAATGAACAGGTAAAGATTTCTCTAAGTGTCCTCCAACTATAGCAACTATGATACACAGTGCTCTCCAGGCAGGGAAGAGGGGGAGATGCTGTGTTGCTTTTCAGATCTTTATATGACCCAACCTAATTAATTTAAAAATGAAAGGAAACACAATACATTCATTATAGGACCTGCACCAATTAAGTAACCGATTAATTGAAGAGTATGATCCTCATGGAGGTTCAAACATAAAGGACTATATCTTTTTCCGTTTCCTAATCTCAGCAGCACTATGCAAATCTCTCTTCCCAGTTGGCATAGATTCCTAAAAAACACCTGAAATAGATCCCAGAATATCCAGGTCACTTTTAGCTATTAACAGTTCACCAGTTTAAAATGCCAATCAAATGCTCAAAGAAGGGCCTTCCCCAGCGTAACTTTGGCTCCAGGGAAATAGAAAGGGGTCTTTATAATGCCAACACTAGAATGTAGGCTGATCCAAGTATCTCTGTGTCTGCTGCCAACTTTTTCAATTTTCTTTCTGCTGCTTGAGGGTGTATAGGGCCCAGCAATAAATATATTCCTATAATACTTCTTACTTCTCACCAAAGAGAAGACATTTCTTACAAGCAATTCTTCCTATCTTAGGGAGTTCTCCTCATTCACTCCTCCTCTCATGCCAGCCCACAGGAATAGAATTGGCGAAGGGCGAGCAGTTAGTTCTTGGGCTGGCTGGTTCCTACTCCTTCCTTCATAAGGCCTAAACATTCTGGTTTAGTGGACAGAAGAAATGGTGGAGGTAAAACTAACTACCCATGGGTATGTCTTTCTTTTTTTTGTCTGTTCCTGCTAACTCTACATAAGACTGAATGACCGTGTCTGGAGATGCAAAGCACAGGGATGATATGCAAAATATTTTATAGGTGGGGTTCTGACTGGTCAAAAGGAATGGGGTCTCAGGGGTGGGACAAAGTCCTACAGACCCTCTAGTTGCTAAAAGGATCAGAGCCGAGACCGGTTTGGCTGCTGAGACCGGTTTGGCTCAATTGATAGAGCGTTGGCTTGGGGACTGAAGGGTCCCGGGTTCGATTCCGGTCAAGGGCATGTACCTTGGTTGCGGGCATATCTCCAGTAGGGGGTGTGCAAGAGGCAGATGATCGATGACTCTCTCTCATTGATGTTTCTAACTCTCTATCTCTCTCCCTTCCTCTCTGTACAAAATCAATAAGATATATTAAAAAAAAGAGAAAAAAAAAAGAAAAAAGGATCAGAGATGCTGGCAGCATTGCTGCAAGGTACTCAGGGGATTTAGGTCACAGTCTTTGCACTAACAATACCAAGTATTTTAGTACCGGGATAGCCATACTGATGCAAACTGCTGAAGATCATTCCTGCTTATGGGAGCTCATCAGAATGTCCTGAGTAAAGTATTTCCTGGTGTAGGAGCCTGCCCCACTGTGCCAGGCTGGTCCTCTGCCAACCCTCCCCATGACTGTCCCATGGCCTCTTGTCTGGACTACTACCTATGCGTCCACTAGACGCCTGGGAAACTCACACACCTCTACAATCCAAAATGGAGTGCAGCAGGCATTCCAAGTCTCTCCCTGCTGCCAACTTCCTCCGGTTCTCTTTCTGCCTGCTCAGATGGACCAAGAATGCAGCAGTAAATCTATGTCTGAAACATGTCTGGCTTCTTGCTACTTTTTGTAGGTATCACCCCAACCTTTAATATGGGTTCTCTTAGGGCTGCCTTCACTTTCATGGGCAGGGAGAAAAGCCAAAATATTCTAGATGATTGGATAGCCTATGATATCTCCCCACTACTAATGACTTGGGTTAAGGGCAGGGATGAGAGAAAAAACCTCTGCACAGTAAGTATATGAGACAGTAGAATTAGTATCTCTTTATAAATCCCAATAGAAGGATCTGGCCCAGATTGGAGGTGGCCTCTTGTAGGCTTTCGCTGTGGGATGGGATAACTGAAAGCTGTTCCTTCAAATTTCAGACAATACCACTAATTCTGGTCAAAAGAAAAAAAATCCTCCTTAATATTCTGTTACACTTATTTAAAGAGGCACCCAACATAATGAAATATAATGTTTTGTTCAAGAAAAATGAGTACCAGGTACAAATGGAATAAAATAAATTGAGGAAGCCTATTTCTATTGTTGATTATTTGGAGATGCTGGTTAATAAATTGTGCACATATTTATGTTTAATTAGAAACTGGGAAGCTTCAGGATGTTATTTTAAAACACAGTCTATTGGCATTATGACATCACATTCATGTGGGAGAAATAATGTTAGAAGATTTTCTTGATAAATTTTTTTTAGTGACCCTGTTTCATCAAAACCATGTATTTTTAGTCAGATGTTATAAGAAACTAAGTCTGAGTATAAGCTGATTTACTATAATTGGAATAGGCTTACTGCAGTCATTTTACCCCTTTAAATTATGATCCCAGCACTCAAACATCTGTTAGACCATAGCATCTGTTTCATATTTGGGATGCATCCCTACAAATTAGAAGTGTTCTTTTTTTAATGAGCTCTGATTTAATAGGGAATCCTTTTTTTTAATACTTTATGCCAAAGAAAGAAAATTCATCTCTCTAGTTTGCCCAGCTCCACAGCAAAGTTCCTCAAAGGTCTACACTTTTCTAACACAAAACTGTTTAATAAAGACATATTAATACTAAAAGTTAGGTGTTTAACAATTTAATGTTTAATATTTTAAGAACCATATGGATCCATTCATCTATGGATAGACATTGAGGCTGCCTCCCATTCTTGGCTATTGTAAATAGTTCTGCAATGAACTTAGGGGTGCAGATATCTTTTCAAATTAATGTTTGTGGTTTTTTTATACTTAAATTTAAAAAATAGAAATAAAAACCATATGTAGGTGTTTGTATATATGTGTAACAACACAATTGGGAACTGAAGAGAGGGCTACACATTCCTAATATTCAAGCACGATAATCACTTCTTTTCTTTTAACAGGTTTTGTTTTTTGGGTTTTTATTTGTTTGTTTGTTTGTTTTTATTTCAGAGATAGGAAGGGAGAGAGAGATAGAAACATCAATAAGAGAATTATTGATCAGCTGCCTCCTGCAAGCCTCCTATTCAGGATGGAGCCCACAATCTGATATGTGCCCTGACTGGGAATTGAACTGTGACCTTCTGCTTCAAGGATCGAAGCTCAACACTGAACAACACCAGTCGGGTAATAATCACTGCTTTCAAATAAATTGTCTTAACACTCTATATAGTCTGAAAGACACTAAACAAATTCATGGCCTCATAGTCTCTCTGTTTATGAAGTCCTGTTTACAACTCCAACTCCAAAGGCACATTGGGCAGATCCTTACTATTAAAATTCTACCTGCAATAGTACTTTGCTACTGACTCACCCAGTTCTTTTGCTTTGTTTCTTTATTTTTTTAATCTTTATTGTTGCAAGTATTAAATATGTCCCCTCTCTCTACCACTGTCCTCTTCTAATTCATCTCCACCCCCCGCCCCACGCCTACACTATCCTATTGTCTGTGCCCATGGTTTACACCTATTTGCTTACAAGTTCTTTGGCTGATCTATTCCCACCCATCCATCCTCCTCCTCCGCCTTCCCACCTAGATTCCGCACTCTGTTCCATACTTCCATTACTCCGGATCCACTCAGTTCATCAGTTTATTTTGTTCATTAGATTCCACATATGAGTGAGATAATGTGATATTTGTCTTTCTTTGACTGGCTTATTTCACTTATCATAACACTCTCCAGGTCCCTCCATGCTATCTCAAAGTAAGAGATCCTTCTCTTTTATTAAAACTACTAGAGGCCTGGTGTACAACATTCATGCACTCGGTCCGGCCTGCACCCTTTCACAGTCCAGAGCCCTCAGAGGATGTCCGACTGCCTGCTTAGGCTTGTGGGGAGCAGTCGCACATCCTTAGTGCTGGTGTGAAGGTGGAAGAGGCTCCGCCACTGCCACTGCAATCCGCCATTCAGTGGATTTGCATATTACGCTTTTATTATATAGTATTTCCTGTGGCCTTTGTTAAGTTTTCTAATCATTTACGGATCTCTGTTTGGGTCTGAGTTTATCTTATACAGAAGTTGGTCAGCTTAATGTCAGACAATAGACTGGTTTATTCTATAGTTTATATACTTCTTTATTGCTTCAGACCTTTGTGTATTTATATTTCTAATTTGGATCTGGCTAAAAAGCTTAATTTTAAAACATTTAAAACTCCTAAATTTTTATGATATAAGCTGCCATAAAATTTGGAAAATGACAGGATATCCTATTAAATTAACAAACTACTTAAGATTTATAAAAGAACTGTATCACTAAAAACAACAACAACAACAACAAAACACCTCAGAAGGAACTCATGGGTAGAAAATAAAAAACATGAGAGGGGTAAAAAAATTTATATGAGATTTTGGTTAGCCATTTTTTTTTTTTACCTCCTAATTTGTCTCACCAGAAGAAAGAACTATTACTATAGTGTCCTGAAAACATTTCTTCCACGGGTTCCCTTAAGGCAGAGCAGTCACAGCTTGGCAAAGTCACTACTCCTGCCCACCCTAAAAACTTCAGGCATCATCCTCCCTAGCCCATCACCCACCTCATGGGATTTATAAAAACACATTTTCTACTTTGCCAAAGGAACTTTAAATCCATGTCAGGTCAGATGTACAGATGACAGAAATTATAAAACCTGACTTAGAACATGTCATTTGAGTTCTCTAAAAACAACAAAAATTAAAACATCAACCACTTGGTTTAAAAATAGTGCGTTCTAGGGATTTACAGATGTTACAAGAGAATCAGCAAAGAGGAAAAGGGCTTGGACCATTCTTCTGAGTTCAAGCTGGACTTATTTATCTGATCTGAGACAAAACTGGCCTTACTTTAAAATATTACTACTTGTGAAAAGGATTTTGCAATTTCCTTAGGTAACCTTTTTCAATGCTTAATGACTTTTAGTTAGCAAGACGCCTTTTTTCCCTAAATTTAAGGTTAACCTTCTCATTGTTGAAAATTAGATACAACACACTTTATGGGCAAAGGTGAAATGGTGCAGTTCAAGGAACATGATTAATTTCTGTGATTTCCGCCTCTGCATAGCTCATCTCGTTATATTCTTAGACACTTGCCTCTGCTAGTTGAAAGAGTGCAGACTTTCCACAGCGTCTTACAGGTTCGGCACCACCCAATTGCGAAGTGTTTGAAGAAATCTATATTGAAAACAATTCATATAAAGAATATTAATTGTAATATCAGAATTCTTGCTTCCCATTCATACATTCAGGAACTTTCCTTAGTTTATGAGAACATCACTGCTCCCACATACCAAATAACTTTAAATGTGCATGCTTGGGATTATAATTTTCAAACCAATTTTAGTAAATAATCTCCAAAACAGTAACAAAACAAAACAAAACAAAAAACCAGGCATGACTACGGTGGCTATTTAATGACAAAAGTATTATCTTTTATATTCCAGGCTTTAAATTTAGTTCTAACCTTACAAGAAGACACACATTTCCATTTCTAAAAGTATCAACTCATTAACTGGTCATATATAAAAGATCTATTTACAGCCCATTGTATTTACCAAAGTGACTAGTTAATTGTGCAAAGGAATATGTTTGGAAGCTCTAAGAACACCAAGTAAATTTTTTTTTTTTTTTTTTTTAGAATCCAATATAAATTCCTAGGCAGTATGGTAGGAGCTGGGGAGCTAAGAATTTTATATAAAACACTAGAGGCTTAGCACGCAAAATCCCAGACCTGTCGCGATGCCAGGACCCCAGACTCTGCCGTGCCTCGAGACCCATCAACGCACCTCATGGTGACCATTCATTACAGCGTTATAGCCACAAGCCTTTTATAACATAGATTGGCTCTTCCTTTGAGACTATGTTCTAAGTACACACAAGGATTGACAATCAAGACCACAAATCTAAATAAGTTGTACAATTAAGGACCTATGTTGTAGCACACACATATATAATACATACAATATTACACTGACTGCATACTCTCCTTCCACTTTGACTAAACAGTAGCCAGGCGCTGATAACAATGAACAACACCGTCCTTTGTCATTTTTCCATGAAAATTTCATTTTCCATTTCTACTCTAACTCAGTAAAGAACTCAGAAGGACATATGGTAAGCATCTTTACAAAGTATGCTTTCCCTGGAGAAGTTCTGTCATCATTAAAGCAGCTAGCTGGCTTTTTGTGTTCTTTGTGTTTCCGAATTCTTTCTCAGTTTAAGACAGAGATATTGCTCAGTTCCCTGTAGGAGACAATGCTGCCATAGGTGACCCCAGCCCTGCCCCCAGGGAAGTCTATGGAGCTGTCAGGTGCAGGAGAGTCTAGGTTAGGGGTGTCGAACTCAATCAGAGAAGGGGCCAAAATCTAAAATCCAGCCTAAATCACGGGCCGAATGGTTTACTGAACAGTCATAAACTGTCATTTTGATGGAAACGCAGCGGAGTGCAGTGATGACAGCGCGGTGCGGGCCACATTGCAAGGCCTGGCGGGACGGATTTGGCCCGCGGGCCTTGTGTTTGACACATGTGCTCTAGGTGCTTTGCTGCTGGAGGGAATTATCCCTAAAAGACCTGCAGCATAAGAGGCCTTTATAGAGGCAAATTATTTAATAAGCTACCTGGGTTATTTAGTAGGGCCTAGTTTGCTAAGTTTTAAGAACTTTTTCTTCCTAGATACTATCATTTTTTTCAGAGTCCTTTCCTATTCATCCTAATCACTTACTTTTTCTTTAGAAGATCAATTTATGGGGCTCAATTTTTCTGAAGTGTGAAAAATATTTCCTTCAGCTTAACTTTCTGATATATAGCACTTTTACTTTTTCTAGAGAAGTTGAATTACTCAACTTATCACTAGACTAATAGAAACAAGCACATTAATATAATCACCGATTTGCAGTATCTTTAAGGAAGAACTGAACATGAATGCATACCTTAAGCCAAGGTTGTATAATAGAAAGAACAAGGCTCTTTGTCAGACAGATGTGCCTTCATTAACTTTGTGCTGTGTGGAGTTAAGCAATTAATTAAGACTTTGAGCCTCGTTTACCTCATCTTCAAAATAGAAAAAATAATACCTGCCTTTTGTGAAGATTAAGTTTTATGTTGTGAAGATTACTATTGTGAAGATTAAGTTTTATGTTGGTGAAGGGTTTGCAATAGTGCTGAGCCCATATTATGTTTTCAATAAGTAATGCATATATTAGTAATAAGGATCTTATCATAAACACTAATAAATATAAACTCTTTTAGTACAATTGTAAAAATTAGTTAAACACTGAAATTGGAATAGAATAAAAAATTGCAATGTCAGAGGATTACTGTTAAATTTAATAATTTGCAGAATATTACATCTGTCACATAACCATATGATACCCTCAAGAACTGCTGAACGGTAACAAGCTGGGGAGAGCAGCATTGATAGCCCATGACACTGTTTCTAGTTCTTCCATTGGCTCCCTCTGCTGTCGCTTTTGTAGCTGTAGGTTTATGCTCTCTGATTGTATGTGTTTGTTCACTACCATATGTCTTGTGCCTAAAGCAGTGAATGGCACAACCAAGGCTTAATGAAGAACTAATGAGGGCATGGATATATCATCTGCCATGTGAGTTTATGCTCAGCTGTCTGAGTGAGGGCTTGAGAAAAGTTCCTTGGCTTTCAAAAGGAATCACCTGTGTTTCGCAAGAACAATTTTCCTCATTGCCTCTGAGAGGAAAATTGTGTAGGTATAGGGAAGTATTTTAAATGCCCTAAGTTGTTGAAAAGTCAATCTCCACAGGGGCACATGTAAAAAAGATTAATGTGTTTTAGTCCAACATTTATGAGACAGTAAAACTTTCGGCCCGGCTGGTACCGGTGTTGCAGGCTCGATTCCCAATATGGAGCATGCAGGAGGCAGGTGATCAATGATTCTCTCTCATCATTGATGATTCTCTCTCTCTCTCTCTCTCTCTCTCTCTCTCTCTCTCTCTCTCTCTCTCTCAAAAAATCAATAAAAACATATTAAGATATGCTTTCTAAAAATGTCTTTGGCTTATTAACTGGGATGTGGACTGAAAAAGTAAACATATGTTAATGTCCATGGCTGGAGCCTTCTCTGTTTCTCTGCAGCATGCACATGGCTGGTCCTTCTCTGGAGAACTCCTCTCTGAGCTTCTATCACTGCAAAGTGCTTGTTCTCCTCCTACTCTCAGGCCACTCCTGTTGTTCTCCTTTGCTGGCTCACCCCTCTATAGTTATCCCTCAGAGTTTTGACTTAAGATCCCTTCTCTTTTTACATATACATGATTCTCTTGGTAATCTCATCTACTCTAAGTTTTCAATTATAAGCATAGCTTGTACAATGACCATTTGTTACATGTTATACCACTTCATTCCCATTCCCCTCTTCATCCTCCCATTTTTTTTGCCCTCCCCCACCCTCCCTATTTAAGATACACAGATTCTTTCAAGTAGAGACAATATAGTTAATATATGTTTTTTAATGTTTCAATAACTGGTCAGCTAATGGTGGAAGGGCATGTTGCTAAACTCCTAGGTAGAGGGCACTAGGGCCATACTGTACAGTATGTTCCTGGCTTTGCTTTTCATTTTCCTTGAATCGATGGTGCTTGACAATCTGTAACTCCACTGTAGTCTCTCCTCTGGTTATTACATAATGTTTTGATTTTTTCTTTAAAAAGACTAGGTGTAATAGTACAAAAGGCACAGCAATTGCTTACCCTGGATGTAAATCTGCTAATTTTATACCTGGCCCCCTGGTATGGGAGTACAGGTGATAAAGATAAAAAGTGCCAATTAGGAAATGGTGGAAGTCTTCTGCAATTACAAGGGGTACCATAAACATTGTACCCTGTAAGAAAATTACCAATAATAACTGAATAAATCACTGAATCAAAGAACAAATGAACAAAGTGAGATGACTGGTCTACCTTACCCTAAAGAAATATTAATGCTTCCAATAAAACATGCAATATTCTCACACTGATTAGCTGCAGTGTGAGTGCATGAAGTTTTTTTCAAATGCAATATCTTATAACACACTAAGCATTTCATCATGAAAACAAATGCCTTAAATTTGCACTTATTGCATTTATTCACTTGTGATAATGGCTTAAACTTGGTGTATTTATATTGGCAAAGAAAATACCTTTTAAGTTTAATATTCAAATCTATTTGTCTAAATTAGGGGTGTCGAACTCAATCAGAGAAGGGGCCAAAATCTAAAATCCAGCCTAAATCGCGGGCCGAATGGTTTACTGAACAGTCATAAACTGTCATTTTGATGGAAACGCAGCGGAGTGCAGTGATGACAGCGCGGTGCGGGCCACATTGCAAGGCCTGGCGGGACAGATTTGGCCCGCGGGCCTTGTGTTTGACACATGTGGTCTAAATCATCCAGATTAGCTCTTTGTCTTCCAAGTAAATACATAATTTTTCAATGCAAAGATATGCTCTAGATGTAAGAGTCAGCCACAGAGCAGAGAATATGGTCATGGCTTTCAGATTTGTTAAATAATGGAAGACAAGAGCTCCCTTCTGGTTTTACATTTGGTCATTAGTCTTCAGTAAGTGAGATCTAAAAAGTGAAAGATGTGTTACTTTACTTGTAAACAATGAAAGATGCTGCTAGGAAACTCATTCTAACCAACTTAATGAATAGGGGCCTGGAAACAGTGATGGCTCTTCATATGGCTGAGTTAAATCTGGGTCAGTGGTCGGCAAACTGCAGCTCTCGAGCCACATGCAGCAATTTGGCCCCTTGAGTGTGGCTCTTCCACAAAATACCATATGTGGCGCACAAGTATAGTGTGATTGGAACTTCGTGGCCTATGAACAGAAGTCGGTTTTCGGCTCTCAAAAGAAATTTCAATCGTTGTACTATTGATATTTGGCTCTTGACTAATGAGTTTGCCGACCACTGATCTAGGTGAATTGTGAGTGTCAATAAGGAATGGGAGATAGACTGACATGGGGGAAAACAGGTTCTGTACTCTATTATTTCTTTCTAGATCTTGTAGAGCAGACATATTTTCTCTTTTTAAATGTAAGCATTCATTTAAACCTAGAAGCAAAAATGTTCTTCACTCCGTTTCATGGCTCCGTGTATTAACCTCAGTATTAAAACTTATCATATTTGGTTAAGAAGAAAAAATATCTTTCTCACCTTGCAAGGCAGAGACTTAGGACTCATTATGAAAGAAAAAACATTTTTAATTTAAAGAAACACCCAAGGCTTATAATTTTTTTAAAAGGTGTGTTTCTAGGATAATGATATTGCACAATGAATGACTCATTGCCAAGAGTAGATCTAGCTAATCTCTTCCTGGAGTTACTGACATCTGTAAATTAAATTATCAGGAATGGTCTCTAAGAATTTTATAAGCCTGATCTTAAAATGATATTATAGCTAAACATTTTTTTAAAACCGTAAATTGATCCCTAAGTTATTTTAAAAACCACTTTTTAAATAAAAGTATACATAAGGTGAGTGAGAATCCCTATGAAAAGGGATGGGGGTATCAAGTGGCCCCTTGAAAAATTTTCTATTACACGACCATCCCTTCCTCACTTCGTCCTTTCCCTGTGAGGTCCCAGAAACACTAGGAAGTACCTTAATAATGACAAATAAACTGCTTTCGGTAAAATTTTTAAATTATAGAGCAATGGTCTCAAACTCTTATTTCCTGATAGTAAACTTTTTGGAAATGCAAATTCTCAGGCCCTACTCCAGACTCAGTGAGAAAGAAACTTTGGGGGAGGGGCTCAGCAATCTGTGATGAAAATGACTTGAGAGTGACTGGAGTTATTTAAAGTTTTAGAACCTCTACTAAGACTAATTAAAACAAGAATTACTAGAGTCTGTGTTTTCTCTAAGGTGATGGGTGTTTTATGAAGTAATTATAAGAGCTTAAGGGATATGATCAAAGTAATTACAGCCTATTCTATTTCTGCATATACATGCTCATATCACTTTTTAGTTCCCCTAGTTAAGTCTTGTTTAGTTTTGAATAAACCAGCACAGTATTCGGCTGACAAAAAGATCAACTCATAAGGTGCTAAGAGATTGAACCTTACTTAGGATTTCTTGAGTCAGT
The DNA here is from genome assembly GCF_014108245.1 of Pipistrellus kuhlii. Taxonomy (NCBI): domain Eukaryota; kingdom Metazoa; phylum Chordata; class Mammalia; order Chiroptera; family Vespertilionidae; genus Pipistrellus; species Pipistrellus kuhlii. Next base: position 64,753,957 of record NW_023425515.1, read on the forward strand.
AGAGGAAAGTGATAGAGAAGTTTTATATTGGAGAGAATTAAGTTCTTCTCTCACATAATCACATATAATATTTACTCAATAACAAGGTATGTTATAACTTGCTTAGGAATTAAAAGGCTCACAATCTAGGGAAAATATAACTAGGAAAAATAATATACTGAGTTGGGAGGGGAAATTGCTTTAGGGCAAAACATTTTACTTTGTTTTTTCCATTATGCATGCCTTCCTCCATCACGATGTCTTGAAACAACAACTAATAAGTTTCGAAAAACAAAACAAAACAAAACCTATTTTTTAAGCTTCCTCAAATCTTCTATATATCCCATGGCCATGAAAATGAAGCCCTCAGGAGAAAGTGCTACTGGGAAGATGACCTCTGTTCAAGGAAACATCTCTGCACGATGTCCAAGTCAGAGGAGGTTCTTTCTCCCCTGGTGGAGAGGACCTCCTCATGCTTGGAGGAACGCATACACTGAGCAGTAAGGACAAACTGACTTGCTGCAGAGAGGCACATAATCTGGTCCTCCAGAGTCGCAGGATTCAGGCTGTTACGCCATCAAACTGCTCCTCTAGAGCTGCCCAGGTCTCCAGGAGCTCCTAATAAATCTAATGATGGTATCACTCAAATAACCATCACACTCTCAGTGGTGATGGCTGTTAAGAAATGCACCAGCATCCGCTGACATATCCCACACTTACATGTTAAGTTGAATACTCTTGGTAGGTAATGTGTAAATATCAGGTGTATCAAAGATGAGCTACTGCCTTTCTAAAATTCATGCCAGAGTGCAGAATTTAATCAAACACAATATGTAGCAAATACATTCTGTTTTGGAGGAAGTGTTTCTAAAAAGTTGGATGGGATTCAGTCAGGTATCAAGATTAACGATAAATTTAAAAAAACAGACTATCCTAATGAAAAGTTATAATAAAAATCTTAATTTATTCAAATTCATCAAGCAAATTGTTCTTAATGAAATGATAACTGGTTTTACCATTTTTATTGCATCACCCTCAACAGTGAGACGGAATGGATGAGCAGGCCAACTGTGCTATAAAGTCACAGTGGTTGACACAAATGCCCCATGAGCTTTTAACTAAAGGGCTAAAAGTAATTTTTATCATTTTCAAAGTAAGATGCCGGGTTTTCTTCCGTCAAAAGGATATCATTTTATATTTCACTTAAACAGCATTCTATTCAACAAATCAAAGTGATTCAAATGACCAATAATAAACAGACAAGTTCTGCTTGTCATTTTCTCTCAATCCCATAAGGGACTGAACAGTTTATGATATGCTTTTTACTGGAATTAATATAATGGAAAAGGGGGAAAGACCTAAAGAAGACAGCATCTTATTTTCAATAATTATATACGTTTTATGATTTGTCATATAGTGCTCACTGGAAACAAGCCTATAGAGGAAGCCAGATCCTCGTGGCCATATCAAGCCTATCAGATTTGCCTCCTAATCATACCTACCAAAAAAAAAAAAAAAGCTCTCTACTGTGTGTTCTGTCTCTGGCTGACAAACCAAAGAAATCCGAGATCCTGTGAGAGCTGACTGGACACAAGTCTGGGGTTAATTAAAATACTGGCTGAAGCTATACCACAGTGAAAGGTAATCAGTGATGATTTCACAGGTCAGATTCACCACTGCATTGCTGTGAGAGTTATTCATGAATTACAGCATATAATTCACTATTAGGAAAATTTAATAAATTGGAATCCTATGGTGTTCATGTTGGCAGCAGTTTTTCCAAGCTTTAAAAATAAATTAAAAACAAGGCAAAAATGAGGTGAAATTACTAGAAAGTGCTTATTCTGAACGAACTCCTTAACGAATGGTTACAAAATGGATATAATATATGTAGCTAATCTGAGTACAATTACAGCAAAGACAGCAAAAAACAGTATTCAGCTATGTGTATTATGTCAGGAATGGGAAGAGGCACACCTAAAGTTCGCTATACACTCCCCAAGCTCAGTAAGTTTTCTGAGCCCAATAAGTATTGAAGAAGAGGAGGAGGAGGAGGAGAACAAAGGGGAGGGGAGAAGGAGAGAGGTAACGGGGAAGGAGAAGGAGGCGGCCATACCTCTGCAAACTGAAACAAGGCTGATGCTTGACACTGTTTTGAAGGAGCATCTGGGTGGGATGTACTTGAAGATATCTGAAAGGAAACAAGTAGTTTTTAATGCACAAAAACAGTTTCCCATATCAGAGTAATAGATTTTGCCATATATTCCCACTGTAGACACTGATGAAGATTAAGACATGAGTCATCACCCTCAATCCCTTTTAGAAGAACAGTGCAGATTATAAAGGAAGACAAAGGCCATGTTTCTAAAAACAGGTGATTTAAAGAATAAAGACATGGCTCATTTGCCATGTCTCTTGTAAGAGTATTAGCTACATGTCAAATAGCAATTGATATCTGTTGAGATTAATTTCCTTATTTCAATCGATTTCTTAAAATATTATTAAAAGTTGGAAGCTGCAAGTAAAGACAGTCACTCTCTCTTCCCCACACCATTATCCCCCAAGATGTTTTCTGCTTAGGCGCAGTTGTAAAGCAATATTGGAGACGCATATGGATGTGGGTCAGGGTATCTGGTATCTTAGATCTGTTCCTCACTAGCTACACGTCCTTGCACAGCTCAGCTAACCTTTCTGCAATTTATTTTTCTCAACTGTAAACTGATGATGACAATGAGGAAGACAGTCTCCATTTTATAGGATTATGGCAAGAAAATAGGCCATGATAATAGAGCAAAAGAATTCAACAAATTGTTCACTGAAGACATGTCTTTCTTTTATAACACTTCACTTCTCTCTCTCTCTCTCTCTCTCTCTCTCTCTCTCTCTCTCTCTCACACACACACACACACTCTCTCTCTCTCTCTCTCTCTCTCTCTCTCTCTCTCTCTCTCACTCACTCACTTCAGCTGCCTGACAGTGTCAGAGGGTTCTGCCACACCACATTTAGTTTAACCAACAGACCTTTTGTTTCCACTTGGCCCTAATTGTGGTAGCCTCATTAGCTTGCACTGCGGGCCATGCGGAAAACTTTCCGAGGATTTTTTGAGAGCAAGGTCAATTATTAATTTTGGTTCCAAAATGCACAAACTTCTGTCCAGCTACAATATAGGGTGAAAGTGAGTCACAAGAACAGAAAGCCTGGACAACATAAAGTCAGCCCATTCCCAGGCCAATAAAAATATTTTCCATCAATTAACTGTGTCATCAACTCCATCGAAAGATACTTACTAAGCAAAAAATGCACCTTAATCATAACTCTTCAACCACAAAAATCAATTTTAATCTCAGTTAAATTATGTTTGCTAGAAAAACAATGAAACCAGTTTTGGTGACATAGTATCAAAGCGATATTTAGGGATAAGAAATAGTAGAGAAAGTGGTGGAATCATTGGCTTTATTCATTGATGAAACCATTAGGAAAATATTAATTCCAATCAGACATCTACACATTTTTAGAATAAATATAAGTAAAAGCAAATCCTATTTAACAAACTAGATATAAACAAACTATCATAAGTGGGTATTTTTAACTAAGTGCTCTGAAGACACTGAAGGCATGTGAGGGCCTCTTGGTCTAACCATGAAACCTGTCAGTGCAAGGCATGACAGACTGCAAATAGGAATCCACAAGGATTTTCCTGAAGTCCTGAGAACTATACACCAGGTAGGTCTTCCTTCAGATGTCACTTTTCATTCCTACCAACCCTCTATAAAAGTTTGAGAAGACAAACAGTTTATGTAAAGACAATGTCTTTCCTCAAAGCTTAAATCAGACAGTGGACAAAATAGAACCCGTATAAACCATCTAGACTTTTGAAAAGCATTTCACAAGTTTCTCTCTCAACAAAAGGATGTTTTGCACATTAATATTGGGATAAAGGAGACATTTCATTAATGACACGAGTAAGGAGCTTCTGAAGAAATATTACATCAGGGACTCTTTATATCAAAGAGATCAGGAAATCTCTTTGGAATCTTCCATGTGCTGTAGAACCTACAAACATGTACATATGTCCACAAAACCAAATTTCATACATTTTAGAGATTTCATTAGATCCCTAGGGGTTCAGAGATCAATGGTTAAGCATCTCTGGTTTCAAAGTGGGGGTCAACACTATTTCACATGAATATAACTACTGGAGAACAGGGTGAATCCCCTGTTACATAAATACTTAGAAAACAATGTGCAAAACAACTGGAATTCCTGGTGCATTCCACAAAGAGGCAGAAAGGAAAGTGACAGATAAGGAGTATCATGTCAGCAAATTTATGTTATAACATTCCTGTGCTATCTACAGGGCATTTAGTCACATTATAAACAATGTCTTAAAAGGAATGGCCTAATATACCACTGTTAAAACCAGTTTTCTAATGAAAATGTTGAGAACCACTAGGAAAGAACAAAGGGGAAAAATAAATCTGAAACTTAAAATATGCTATCCTTGTATAAAACGGTTATGCAATAGGCATATGTTAGAAAGGTTGAGTGAAAGACCATTCTAGTGATCAAAGGAAGATGACGTGCTTTAAAGTTCAGGGGAAAATTAATTAATGAAAGCTTTATATTGAGTTCTGGGGTAAATGAAGATATTTTGGGAAGTAGTCTTGACCTTTACACTTGATATCAAGGAACATGTGCTTTTGTACTACATCTCTTTCAACCAATGTTAAAGATGTATTGAGCCTAACATGTTTGACAAAAGACCGTAAGACTTCACAAATTTCAATTAAAAAAATTAAACTTAAAAAAAGGAATGCATAGTCAATGAACAACCATAAGTTGTTTCTGTCTTCAAATTTAACACCTGATTAGTGACTAATAGTAATTCAATTATATTACTTTTTTTTAAAATTGATTTTTGAGAGAGATGGAAAGGGAGCAGTAGAGATCTAGAAATAGAGAGAGAGAAATACCAACTGCCTGCCTTCTGCACACATTCCAACCAGGGACCAAACTTACAACCTGGAAATGTGCCTGGATTGGGAATTGAACCCAAGACCTTTCAGTACCGGGAATGATGCTCCAGCCAATTGAGCCACACTGACCAGGGCTCAATTATATTCTTAATTTTACTACCCATGAATAAAATTTATTGATAAGGCTTAAGTATTGATATAATAATATTCAGGACTTAATAATAAGCTTTCATAAACATATAATTATTCCTTAAGAGATTCTGGAGTTCCAACACATCTTTCAAAAATTTAATTTTTCCATTTATAGTCAACTGAACTAAGCAAAGTTCTTCATTTCTCTAAGTTATTTTCATCAGCTCAGATTTAAGCTCATTTTACAATTTCCTTATTAAGTATAAATTTCAATATATTACCTCAGCAAACTGAAATAATGGTGACTTCTGACGCAATTCAGGGGATTCTGAAACATCAGGCCTGCAGGTGCCAGAGGACATCTGAAACAAGGAAAGATGGTATGAAGCATCACAGGAATAATTTCTGGAATATGACAGAAGATAAATGCCACCTAAAACGTTCCTATTTGAGGAAAGAATAGTTTTGATTGCCCCAATTTTAGGCAATACTATGACAAAAAAGAAGTTATGTTCTGCAAATTTTATACAAGATGCCATTCAATTGTAAATAATGCTATAAATAGCAGATGAAAAAGACAATGCATTTTAAAAAGTTAATATTCACCATTTCTACAATGATGCCCATTGGTTTCTTCCACAAAACCCAAAGAATATCTACATCTTTCATGTTCTGTATTTCTTCAATATTTCACATCAACAGACTACATGAACATGTTAAAAATTTGAAAATACAAACCTTTTGGAAAAACAAAACTAAAATCACATTCATGTTTTCCAGGGTTTTCATGTGTTTATTCATAAGCACCAATCTTAGAAAGGTTAGTATTTGCATAGGAATTTTATGCTACATATTTTCTTTTTCAAAATATATTTTTATTGACTTCAGAGAGGAAGGGAGAGGAAGAGAAAGATGGAAACATCAGTGATGAGAGTCATTGATGGCTGATTCATAAGTTGACACTCAACCACTGAGTCACACTGGCCAGGCCATATTTTCTTTTGTGCTACTTATCATTTTTGGTAAACACTTAAGGCTCTGCTATCTTCATTTGTGATTTTCATTATTAACAACAGTTGCTGAAATATCACAGATTTTTTTTTTTTAATTCTTGCTGTTAATTAAGTACTCATTTCATGGAACACATTTCTTTTATCTCAATGCGTAAAACTGATTCATTTCTGCATCTGAGTGACATAATCACTTAGGTAGACAATTGTATTTCTACAGTCATAGGAATCACAATGTTAGAGAGAAAAGGATTTCATTATACTCTGATCTAACCCTTTTTACCACTGAAGGAACTTAGCACCAGAGTTCCTTCAGACAACATTCCTGCTGAATAATATCTCTCTCCCCAATACTCACTGATCTTATTTTTTATCTACATGGCATTGAGCACTGATTACCACAAGACACATGTTTGTTTATTGTCTGTCTCCTCTCAGGGGCTTTGTTTACTGCACAAAATGCTGTCTGGGTACAATGTAGATACTCAACAAGTATTTACTGAATGAACTAAATGAAAGTTAACTACAAGTCTTATAAATCACAAATTAGTGTATTCTCTTTGCTCTTCCCTGCATGAAAAGGAGTGTTGGGGAAAAGTTATATTTATATTTAAAGGAAAAATAGAAAGATGTTAAAAATACTTTTAAATAACATTTCTAACAAGAAAATATCCAAGTCCACTATGAAAATCTAAAAAACAAAACACAGCAAATATATTATTTACAATGTTATCTCCTTAAGATAAGCACTGTTAATTTTTCATACACATTACTTCCAACTGTGTATGTAGATAATATTTTCAACAAAAATATATTATTGTACTATCTATATCCTATCTAGTAAAGAGAGAATATGCAAATTGACCATACCACCATCACGAAGATGGCAGTGCCCACAGCCACAGGATAGTGGTGCCCAGTCCCCTCAGCCCTGCTGGAGTCCCCCAGTCCTTTCAGCCCAGCTGGAGGTAGAGGGACAGCAGGCACACGGTGCGGCTGGACCCAGCCCCAGCCCCCCAGCTGCCCAGGGCTAGCCCAAGGCACAAGCAAATCTTGGATGGTGGCTTCCCAGCTACCCAAGGCTCGGGTAAGCAGGGCAGTCTAAGGCTTGCGCTACCGACAGTGGTAGCAACAGAGGTGTGATGGGGCATCACTTTCCCCTATCTCCAGGTCACCTCCCACCTCTGAGAGCTCTCAGGTTGTGAGAGGGGGCAAGCAGGGCTGAGGGACTCACCCTTCCCCTCCCCAGGGCATGAATTTTCATGCACTGGGCATCTAGTGTATATATATAAAAGACTAATATGCGAAGTGTCCCCTCGGAAGTTCAACCAGGAGAGACCGAGAGCTTGATCACTTGCTATGATGTGCACTGACCACTAGGAGTTGGCACAGAACAAAGGAAGGCCCTGGCCAACAGCTGGAGGAAGAAAGGCCCCAGACAGCAGCCAGAAGGAAGGCCCTGGCCAGTAGCTAGAAGGCCCTGATCAGCCCTAATCACCGGCCAGACGTAGGGACCCAATCCATGCACAAATTTCATGCACTGGACCTCTACTAGTTATAGAATGTTCTTTTAAAAAAATACATTAATTCTCCTGTACTAGGAGTAAGCCTTTTCCAATGTAATTTTAATAATTGTGAGGGTTATATCAGAAGGTTAAATCCAATGGAAAGAGCTGGCAGTCACCAAGGCTACTTTTCCTGAAAACAGTTTCTCATTGAACCTCTTTGTTACACAATGAAGATGTGATTCTCCAAAAGCATCACACCCCCTTGGGCAGGTGCAAGCATTTGAAATGTTAATTGTCTCTTCTGGATTTGAAAGAGTAATGGCCACCTTCTCTCAGAGATAAGCTCCACAGAAAATATGCAAAGCTTCAATGTGCCACCTGTGGGTCTGGCTGCCAAAGCCTGACTCTCTCACTGGCACATCGCTATTTGACAAGTTGTGTGCCACATGGCCCAAGATTGTTTTATTTGCTCCCCAGGTTTAAAGTTAAATTAGACCCTCTGCAAACCATTCTGATGGTCTTAAATACAACTACCTTCTTAAATGAGAAATCAAATGTAATAGTTTTAAAATAATTATTTAAAAATATATATTTTTATTGATTTAAGAGGGGAAAGGAGAGGGAAAGATAGATAGAAACATCAATGATGAGGGAGAACCATCAATTGGCTGCCTCCTTCACACACCACACTGGGATGGGAATTGAGCCCACAATCCAGGCATGTGCCCTGACCAGGAATCTAACTGTCACCTTCTGATTCATAGGTGGATGCTCAACCACTGAGCCACACTGGCCAGGCCAAATTTAAATAATTATTAAGGTATTTGTAATCTTGCATGTTATATCAACTGTACTATGCAATCAAAGAAGTCTATGCAGTGGGCTGTGCTCACCATAAACCTGGGTCCACAGCAGACACAATGAATATCTGTTGACTCACTTAATTCTCTATGTATATATGAATATGAGAAATCTCAATGAACTAAACAGAAATCACACCAGGGCTGCCCAATAGTTAAAACAACAGTAACAGAATCACTAAGGCTGTGCATTTTAGAGTCTATAAAAACCTCTTTACTCTTTACCTTAAAGCAGTGTTTTGTTTGTTTTGTTTGTTTGTTTTTAAATATATTTTTATTGATTTTTCAGAGAGGAAGAGAGAGGGATAGAGAGTTAGAAACATTGATGCGAGAGAATCATCTATCAGCTGCCTCTTGCACACCCCCTACTGGAGATGTACCCGCAACCATGGTACATGCCCTTGACCGGAATCGAACCCGGACCTTTCAGTCCGCAGGCCGACGCTCTATCCACTGAGCCAAACCGGCCCCGGCAAAGCAGTGTTGATTTAACATATGTCTTCAGTGTAGTATAATGAAAAGAGAACAAAATTAGGAGCCAGCAGAATTGGGTTGCCACTAAGCTATGTGATTATCTGACTCTCTGGTCCATAGCAGAAGAGAAGCAAAAAAATCAGCTGAGCCAAGAGTGAGGATAAGAAAAAGGAAGAGGGGGGAGGGGGGGGGGGGAAGAGAATACAAAACACCAAAAAGAACAGACCCAAATGCTTACAAAGCATTGTGGTCTATCTAAAAGAAATTAAAGTCGAGCAAATAACCCCAAAGTTTCTCCTGAAGGCATCAGTTCACTGTAGTAATTAATATTTATAACTATGATTCTAAGTTGTCAGGATAAGAATAATTATAAAATATATTCTTTATTAAAAGGCAGAAATGAATGTGATACATACTAGACATATTTCCATATAAAATCTCAAAATGTAAAAGTGGTTCAGTGGCATGGGAAATTATATTAATACATATGTGTGTGTGTGTGTGTGTGTGTGTGTGTGTAGAATTCATTCTTGAATGGTTGATAAGGCATCTAACACAAGTGTGAATATTTGTGCATGCATGATACATACACACACATTTAGAAAAAAACAGATTACATCCACACTGAATAAAGAATATATTGCCCACAAAGGACTCCTATTTCCAATGCCATTAGTCCGAGAATCCCAGGTTCTCTGACTTGTTGCCTTGTGGTTTGTATTTACAGTGCTCTAAATTACTTGTCATGGATAAATATCAATTCCTCAATATCCATTCTTATGCTTGCATCAGCTTACTCTCCAAATATAACTGAATATAAAGATTCTAAAATATTTGTTAATTAGGAGGAAAGAAAAGACACAGAATAAGAGGAGGTTAAATAAAGGGAGAGGGAAAAACACACACACACAAAAACACCAATGGGCTGTTTCTAGAAATAGTCTCTGAAATAATCCATAGAGCCACTAGGTGTAGCTATGTACCCAAAAAAGAAAACAGCTAAAGTGATTTCAAAAGCAAAGTTAACCACATATTCAACTTCCTTTAAATCCAATCTTTTCTTTGATTTAGCTATAATTCACAATAACCAAGAAAGAAGGATGGTTAGTATAATTAAGAATTATGATGAAGTAGCATCCCCCTCCCCACAGGTGCAGTTTAGATCTTGAAAACCGTAGACATAGAAACATGATCCAGGCCCCTGATATAAAACAAGATAAAAAAACTGTCAGATGCACTAAGTGCTTTGGAAAGCGAGGTGTTAGCGAGAGCCTGCTCCTACTTCACACGGCACAAGACCACAGCTTCCCTCCGCTAGATGTGATGAACACACAAGCAACAAAAGGAGTAAGTGCACTTTTATCCGACTACACATTCCTGCCTTTGGCTAATTCAAACACTTATTAAGTACCCACTCCTTCAATAAATGTTCAATAAACACCTATTAGGACTGCTGAGTTCAAGAAGCTTACATTCTACACACATGTTTTTTATGCTGAGGAATAAAATAAGACTAAGGGGATGTGTTTGGCCCTTAAAATGATCGCTATTCCAATACAGAGGAAAGCTACACACACAAAAATGTAAGTGCATGATGGTGGAATATTACAAGGCTTACGGGAAGACAAAGAGGCCGTCACCATTCTTTCTAGGGATGGTGGAAGGAAGTTAACATTTGAGATATACCTAGAAGGCACACCAGAACTGCGAAAGGATGTGGCAACAGCAGGAGGAAGAGCATGGAGGCAAGTGCCTGTATGTGTGAAAACCGGTGACTTTCGAAGGTTGAGATGTCTGGGAATGTAATGGGACATAAATGAGGCTGAGGGGAATTCAAATTCTATGTTAAGTTTGAAAAGTAGGATGAAGGTAACAGAGAGCCAACCAAGGTTTTTCAGTCAGAGGAGCTGCATAATGAGGTGTGCAGCTAGATAATTCTGTCAGTGGAGTGCAAGATGACCTTGGCTGGGGGGTGACTGAAGGCAGGAGACCAATAAGAAGGTTAAGGAAATAAACCAGCTGAGATGGGGAGCCCCAATTAAATCAGAGATGGTATTTTCGAAGCCTCAGTAATTGTCTGGAAGGATGTCAGGGCTGAAGAAGAGAGGTCAGATAATGCCAGTATTTCTAAGGTAGGTTAAAACCTTTCACTGAAAGAGGGAATTGAGAGAAGAAAGAAAGATTAAGCAGGGGTGGGGTGTGGGGTTGTCTACTGTGGCTTGGGGGTAGAGGGTTCCATTTCAGAGTTCAAGTATAAAGATCCTGTGTGACTCCACCGTCCACTGATCTGATTCTCACCCTTGTTTAGTCTGATCCGGCCTTTCATATAACATGGCTTTTGCCAGTTACCCTGCTGTGACAGTACGTGAGTGATATTTTAGTTGTATTTAATGAGATGTTAAACGAACCTCTCAAATAGACTTGATCTTAAACACAGGTGAATCAGATACAAGCCTATTACATCCAAGTTCGTCCTTCAAAATGTTTTTAAAGACTGGAATGAAGACACTCTTGATTAAACCTAAATCAGATTACAGAAGGCCTGAGTCCTAAAGTACTATACATGGCTGGCTGACCCCAGGCCTGAGCTGCAGCTGAGAGAACACTGGGCTCTCCTGGAGAGCATAACCAAGTAACACTGCAGAGACCGGAGCACTCCCCAAACATCTGGGGGAGAGAAAGAGTAGGTCCCTGGTTTCACCTTCATACCATGAGTAAAGTTCACCTATTATTATACTTTGTGTGGCAGTGCACTAGTATGGAAGTCCAGAACAGATACTAGGCCACTTCTACAAACCACTGCTACCCTTTCCACCACCTCTGGGAGACAGAGGAGCTCATACAAGTTCATCAATGTTTTGAGCAATGCAGCCTGGGAACTCATTGAGAATAGATGCTTGCCAATCCAAGCTGGATAAAATGATCTGACTCTGTGGGCTTTGAGCCTCACTGCTGACAGAAGGAAGAGGCTGGGCTGGATGGGCAGCTCCAGCTGAAATGGACAGTGAACAATGAGGTAAAATGTGGAGGTCTCTACCTGGGAAAAGAGAGAATTCAAAGAGCCCATTTGCTATGTAAACTTTAAATATGGTACATTTCCTCACAAAATATATTCAGAAGCTATAAAACTGTGAGAAAGAATGAATAGCTTTGATGGTGTGGGGGTAAGAGTTGAGGGTAGGGGTAATTCAATGGATTTTAACACCCTAAAAGCAGCCTAAGAAAAATACACATTAAACTAGCTCAAATCTACAAAAAGTAGGAAAATTATCTTCTCTACTTCACTGATGTCAGAAATTATAATAAAGATGAAAACTTTCTCAATTTTATTTAGTACGTATTTGTTATAAATTTAACACTCAATATGGAAATAATTTAACAAATACTGGTATAACTAACTACCTTTTCTTTATTTCAGATTTCACTTATCTCACCAATTAGAGGGAAACATATGGGTTTAAGTCTTAGTATTATGACTTTCTTGCTCTATGACCTCTTCAAAGGCTATTTTCACATTTATGAAATGAGGGTAATAATAATAACCTCACAAGACGTATGGGAGGCCGAAATGAGGTTATCCATGTAAGTGCTTATTAGCACATGGCCTGGCCCAAGAAACAGGACTCCCATGAGAGAGCTGGCCTGAACTGAGGTCAGGTGGGCTGTCACAAAGTCCCCTATTCAAAGATTGATGCTAAGTCCTCCTGCTCCTGGGTTCAAATTCTGGTTCTGTCACTTCATAGCTGTACATTCTTGAGCAGGTTATTTAACCCTTATCTGCCTTCTCTTCTTCACCTAATAGTTTAATATTCTAAATAATAAAAGGCTAATATGCAAATTGAACGAAAGGGGGAACTTCTGGTTGCTATGATGCACACTGACCACCAGGGGGCAGACGCTCAACACAGGAGCTGCCCTGGTGATCAGTGAACCAGAAGCTGCGCTCATGACTGGTGAGTGCAGTGGTGGCGGTGACCCCTGATTCACTAGTTTACTTATAAGGAAAATAAGATTTAATTCATAGTCTTATGGAAATCAAGAGTTACTCTTATGTAATGCACTTAAGAGCAATGCCTAGAATGAAGAAATGCTCAATAAATGTTAGTTGTCATTAGTAACCACACTGCAAGCAAGTGGGGAGCCCAGCAGCTTCATCCTATAATTATTCCTTCTCTCAAGTTGCTTCAAGTCTTCTGGCTGAGTCAAGACTTATACACAGTGTACAATGAGAACAGTGAAATACTTTTCTTAAAGAGTTTATAATAAAGAACACAAATTTTCCTGTGGTGAGGAAAAGTGAGTTTACAATAATTAACAAGTGATAATAGAAGAATAAACTATGTTTCATATACTCACAGCTGTAAACTTACTTTTACCCACTCTATATCATAAAGTGCTATAATGTAAAATGCTGACACTAATAGCTATGAGGGATTATGAAGAGGAGAGATCAATTTTGGCTCAAAACAAGCAGGAAGGGTTCCTGGAGAAGATAAGAAATCAATATTAGAAACATAAAACAGAATTTATTATTTTCAAATTTCTGTCATTTAGAAATGTTTTGGTTTTTTATAGGCAGATGGTGATCAATAAATGAAAATCAATGTGATTCCCTCTAAAGCCAGAAGTATCATGTGAAGAGCTGCTATCTCTAAACACCTGATCTTAAGACACCATAGAGATGTGTTTCTGATTTTTTTTCCTGATGTGCCTGGAACACAGAAGGCATTCTATGAGTAACTGTCATATGAATGAATGTGTAAAAGGATGGCCAGAGTGGGTTCCTACACTGTTCAGTTCTTATACAGGACCTTTAAAGTTCCTTAATAGAGGTATGCCATTATCTGCTAGCATTTTCTCTACTAACTTTGATGCTAACTCTGTTATTCTACTACAGTTGTACTTCTTATATTGGTTTCTTCCGGGTATTAAAAAGTTGTCTCCTCCTTGAGCACCAGGTGATAAACAGAGTAAACTACAACTGTACTTTCCTACAAGTTTTCAATAAACGGAAACTATGTGTGTGCATACACACGTGTACTGTTAGTAAAGCATACTGTAGCCTGTAGGAGTAAGCCTGATATAATTTATGCTTTCAAGTTAAATATGAAATACCAAGAATAACTTATGGTAACAGAACTAGATACCTACCAGAATGCTTGCCAAGAGAGTTAAAAAATGCCTTTCAGGTTTTATTTAATTAATCTTCACAGATGTCTTGGGAGTTACAGGCAAGAGAGTAATATTATTAGCTCTAATTTACAGCATGGAAAGCAAAGAAAAAAAGTTGATCATAACTTTATTGTCATATCTCTTGATTTCAACAAAAGAACTAGGCATTCTAATATCATAGACCTACAGTCTAATGCATTGCCTATACATTTGAAAGTTTGCCTTCAAATAGATATTGATGCCTCCAAACTTTTTATCAGTTATGATTATTCTGCCTAACTTCTTATTTTCCACAATTCCCCAAAATATCCCTTCTTAATTCAGTACTGAATGTTGTCCTTTCTAATAGTAATCCAACCTATTCAATACATTATGGACTAAATAATCTCCCCATACTCTCTGAATTATATACTCCCTGACTTTATTTTTAAATTTTAATTTAGTTTTACATTTTATTAAAGTAATAATAAATATAACAGTATAAAAGACTTTTAGTCCTACAGATTACCACTAGAAACTCTAGGTCAAATATTTATACTTTATTTATTGCATTTTCATCTGTAAATAACTACATGATATGAAATGTAAGGGCTGTACTCTCTTAATGCAACTGACTTCCCTTTAGCTCTTCCCAGAGTTTGATGTGAACACTGTTACTTCTATTTCTTCAACTTTTTCTTTCTTGTTCCTTTAAATTAAAAAGAAAAGTGTGTATGTTCACATAAATCTCTGGGCATTCAGAAAGGTTCTCTGTGCCCCTCAGCTAGCTTATTTTCTGCTGACACTGCCATCATATTTCACTGATTTAACAACTTCCATTTGATTTCTGATTTACTAGTAAATAGGTTTGCTAAAATCTCCTATTCATTGGAAACACCCTTTTCATCTCCTTCATGATTCTGAGGTTGCTTCCTGATGAAACATCTATATTTACATTATATTTCCCTAGGTCTCAGGACACAGGCTTACTCTGCCATTTTGAGAGGGGTTTCTCCTTTATGCCAGCCTTGCTCAATGACTCTATTTTGCTTCTTTAACCCATAATCATTCATGAAAAGTACTGCTTTTGAAAATTTACCCCAAATAATTAATGCATTTCAATGTACTTTGGATATAAAGGAAATATAGGGTTGCTCATTTATGACAAGGTAACTCAATTGGTTAGAGAGTCCTTCTGATACGTCAAGGTTGAGTGTCTGATCTCCAGTCAGGGCACATAAAAGTAAATGCATAAATATATGGAACAACAAATCTCTCTCTCTCTCTCTCTCTCTCTCTCTCTCTCTCTCTCTCTCTCTCTCTCTCTCACACACACACACACACACACACACACACACACACACACAAAATTAATTCAAAAGTAAGAAGAAAAAAAAAGCAATCCAAAATAAACTTAAATTCACATTTCAACTGTTTAATTCTTCAGAAAACACCGCTACCAAAACAGAAACTACAGAAGCAAGCCTGACTCAATAATAGTAGCATATAAAAATATTGACTTAAGCCAAAACCGGTTTGGCTCAGTGGTAGAGCGTCAGTCTGCGGACTGAAAGGTCCCAGGTTCGATTCTGGTCAAGGGCAGGTACCTGAGTTGTGGGCACATCCCCAGTAGGGGGTGTGCAAGAGGCAGCTGGTCAATGTTTCTCTCTCATCGACGTTTCTAGCTCTCTATATCTCTCCCTTCCTCTCTGTAAAAAATCAATAAAATATATTTAAAATATATATATATTGAATTAATAATGCAACAGATATGGCATCTTCAGAGTTAATCAGGAGACTGAGGAAAGAGACAAAATGCAAACATTATGTTTGTTGTTATATATATATCCACTGATCGTTCAAAAACCTATCATTTCTGTCTAAAAACTCTAAGAGTACTTCAGGTAGATCTAGGAAACAGAATAGGCCAAATAAACTTTTAATCTGAAATGTTATTATTTCAGTTACAGCTAGACTATTCCTTTTAGAATTAAAAAAGAAAAACTATTATCTATATTATACTTCCATATTTTAAAAAATACTTTAAAATTTTTTCTATGTCTTTAGGGCTCAGATCAAAGAACAAAGGAGAGTCTACAAAGGAGAGTCTCCTCCCTTTAAGAATAATATTTCAGAATAAAAATGTCATGGGAAGCCATTATGATTAGACCTTTCCTTTCTCTGGGGCAGAATTTTTGTAAAATGTCACTTTATTAGACTGGTTCTAACAGCAAACATAAACTTTATAATAATTATCCATTTCAAATATCAGAAGTCTAAATATTCTGTATCTCTCTTCTTACATCATTATTCTGCTAATTTTCTCTTAGAATATTCAAATACCTATTTACTATATTTGTTTTAGTTTCACCATCTGCCTAAGCCCCTAAAGTTATGTAATGATTTCTCCATATGTGGAATCTAATGAACAAAATAAACTGTTGAATAAAATAGATGCAGAGACATAGAAGCATGAAACAGACTGTCAAATCTCAGAGGGAAGGTGGGGGTGGGAAGAGATCAACCGAGGAACTGGTATGCATATATGCATAACCCATGGACACAGACAATAGGGTGGTGGAGGCCTGGGACAGAGAAAAGGGGTGGGGACAGGAAGGGGTCCATGGGGGAAAAATGGGGGGCATATGTAATTCTTTTAACAATAAGGATTTTCAACAAGAGAATGATATGACAAAAAAAAGCTGTATTCTTTTTTAAAAAATGAATCTGGTTTTAATTTAGATTGTCGAAGTATATTTAAATTGTCAAAAGCTAACTTCATTTTGTTAAACATTTCAAACATCCCACGCAAAATAGTAAGAAATAAAGTGACTGTAAATGGCTGTTGAGTTTTTCCTAATAAAAGCAGCAGTTGTTCAAAATTATTTTTTTCTATTTATGCCTAACAACCTTAGTTTGTTTTTCCACTCATCACTTCCCCCATCACACGATTGCACTGAATGCATATTATCTTGTCACTTTGTTAAATACTTCCTTTTTCTAAAGCAACAAGAAAAAAATCATTTGTAAGAGCATGTGGGTATAAAAGTTGTATTCTTAGTAGTGGTCCCTAAAGACATAACTGCTGGCAACTTCTTCCTGAGCTAATTCTCTTCTCTCTGATTCACTTCTGACTCACTTCTTACAACCATTTAGCTTTGTTTCTTTAGCTTGAGAATTCTCCAAATGTTTCTCCCCTTCATCAGAAACCAAAGGCTGAACTCTGCTTTGTCAGAGATATGCTGTTCTTGAAGGTGGGGAGGAGAAAATCCCACTACAAAGAGCGAGGAGTCTAACTTTTTAAGCAAAGGGAAAATGCATTCTTTTGTTTGACTAGCATTTTCATCTGTGAGTTCTACAAACGTTCCTGAAAGTTAGAAAGAATGCTAATAATTGTTGGGAAGTAATCATTACAATCTAATCTGTAAGAAAATATGATGCTGACTTTCACAATACCATGCATTGTTGGAAGTCATGAGTCAGACTGTGTTGAAACCTTAAGTGTGTATTATTCCAACATTCACAGTCACCTTTTGGGAATGTTTGGAATAGTCTACACGTAGGTAAGAGTTAATCTGATTGCTATTAGTTAGCAGCTACGTGTTAGAAAGTAAAATGATGCTCAAGAAGCTATTCTGGTAGGAATTACGAACATGTCGAGTAATGAGTATGCAAAAGGATACGCTTTCTCAACTAAAGATTAGTACAATGTAAATAACTAACAGTCCTCCAACTTAAACACTTTTTGTTCTAATGAATTCAACGGAATCAAAAGTCAGTTAAATTGAACATTTGGTCAACTATTATGGATCTCAAATGTAAGCTATTTATAATGAAAGTCTTTTGTGATGTAAAGATCTTATATGGTATCCTCTAAAATCACTATTTGAACAAGCTTCAACTATAATCTAATTGGCACACTCATGATTATTTTTTTCAAAGTGAAAAAAAAAAGTATATATTTGCAATAAAATTTAGCTGACTGCTATTTTCTCCAACATAGCAACTTTGGTTGGGGATTGAAAAATGTCCCTATCAAGTAGCTGAATGTGGTAAAATAACATGACCTTCAGGTTAATTCATTTGGTCTCTGGAAAATAGAAGAATTCCACAAATGCAAACTATGCATGGTGAACTGCTACTAGCTGCCCATCAAAACCATACCTAAAAATGTTTAGCAAAAGCAGACCAAGAGATAAAAGACCATAAAATCAAGGTCATGAGGGCCTGGGTCCTTTTCATTTTCCATTTAAAAAAATGAAACAACCTTGGAATGCCATATCTCCTGATTTTATAAAACAGAAATGTGGACTTATTCAGGAACCATAGACACAGACAGTTTTCTCTTTTTTAAATCTCTCATCTTTTCACTAGCAAGTCTAAATGAGAATGTGATAAAACTAGGGAATGTTATGAATAGAGTTAAATGAATCATAGGACCCACTGTACTGATGCAGGACACAATCATGGCAAATGCAAATTATCTGTACATTGCGTTTCTCATCCCGAGGCTCAAAATCTGCACCTGCCTTGTGTCTGTGTACTCTTGTGACCATTCACACCACCTCTGTTACACTCAAGGCACAATCCAATGCACATATAGAGCTCAATGAAAACAAAAGTAAAGTCTGTTCAGGAGCTGTAAACAGTGGAAGTGCAGAACTCACATTGTGAACAGAATACAAATGTCTGTATTCTCAACCCCCAGCATGAGCAGAATGAGGAACCGGCTTACCTCTGATGTGCCAAGCGCATGTTCTCCAGCTAAAAGCAGCATACTCAGTCCTCCCATTTGAGTAGGATCTAAGTAAAAAACAAATAAATCATCAATTTACAAACATTAAGTACATATAATCCACAGAGTTAAAAAAGGAAACTCACAAAGAGTAGCAATCAAAATGCAACAGAACCACATATAACTTTTTATAGAAAATCTTTTCAAAATTTATTATGCCTGGCATATAAGTACTTAGTACTCATACTTTTGTCAGCCTTTTAAAAAGCACTGTGGTCCCGCCATTCCAACATAATATTACATTCTTCAATACCATAGTTGTTTACAACATAAATTATCTCCTTAATCTGATGCTTCTTTCCTAACAGCCAGGAGGGTTTAGGTGGATTTTTTTAAACAAAAGAATACTATGCTTATCTTCTTAGAAGTTTGAGATTGTTATTCTCAAATTGTTATTTATGCCATGTAAAATAAGAGCTGATATAAAGAACCAGGCTATAAGAGGAACTAGAAAACAGAGACAAATTTTACAAATGGGCCTGAAAAATCTAGTAGGCTTTATTCAAACAATCTTTCTCTAAAATGTAAAATTAAAAATGATGTCTTTTTTACATTGTAAATCTTAGGGATATAGTCAGGCCCTTCCTTGAAATAACTTTAAGATTTAAAATGAATCCTTTTTATATTACTGAAAGTCTTTGTTTTCATTCCTTCAATAATCAACAGAAACAGAAAGACAAAATAAAAACAGAAAATTGATATATCCCTGACCTGGAGTTATATCTGAACAAAGTAAGTATTATAGATAATTAGACACTTATATCCTTTAAGACTGTCTTAAATATCAGAACTGCAATGAAATAACTTGAAAATGCCTAACTCACTGCCTATCATAGTACATGTAGGTCCTCAATCAATGAGTTTTTAGCCCTAGCCAGTGTGTCTAAGTGGCAATTCCCGGTCAGGGCATGTACCCAAGATGCAGGTTCAATACCTGGCTGGGGTGCATACAGGCGTCAACCAATCAATGTTTCTGTCTCTCCTCCCTTGCTATCTCTCTAAAATCAATACAAACACATTTTTAAAAGTAAATAAATAGCTGGGACTGGTTTGGCTCAGTGGATAGAGTGTCGGCCTGCGGACTGAAAGGTCCCAGGTTCGATTCCGGTCAAGGGCATGTACCTTGGTTGCGGGTACATCCCCAGTAGGGGGTGTGCAAGAGGCAGCTGATCGATGATTCTCTCGCATCGATGTTTCTAACTCTCTATCCCTCTCTCTTCCTCTCTGTGAAAAATCAATAAAAATAAAAAAAGACCATACATTAAAAAAAATAAAATAAATAAAAGTAAATAAATAAATAAATTGGGTTTTAATTTTGGGAACCTCTCTACAATTAAAAAGAAGCATCAGGCATATTGTTGCCTGAAGACATCAGGAATTTCTTTTTTTGCTTTTTTCTTTGTGGAATTCTTATTTAAATGCATGCCCTTGAGTATATCTTTGTATACAATCTGTTTCCAGAACTCATGAAGCAACTCTGACCACATTTTAAAAACTGAAAAGAAAAGAAAAATCTGTGGTAGTTAAAAAAAAAAAAAGGAAAAGATAGAGGGGAAATATGTCACCATATGATTAGGAAGGCAAGTTTAATGTTGAAAGGTGGCTATAGGAAGACACACATAGAATACATAAAAGCATGCTGATTTGATGAAATAAGGCTTTTTACAGTTAAGAACTATTGTGGCTGTTAAATAGATACTTAAATCTATTTTTTTTAAATCAGGAGAGGGAAATAAATTTAGCAAAATGGAAGAGTTTAATTTGGTTCTCTGGGCAGTTAAATAATTTTGCAGCTATCATTTTAGAGATCAGGAGGATAGGATGATGGCTTTCTAATAAAGATAAAAATTTGTTATTTCAAATGATAAAGTAAAATAGAAACACACATATGATGATTTTAAGTTATACCCCAATGTGACTTTGCAAGAAGTTTGATGTAATGACACAAAAAATAAGACAAAGAAATTACCAACATACCTTATATTCTCTCTAATAAAAGAGAAACATGCAAATTGACCACACCAACAAGCCCCACCCACCAGCCAATCAGGATGAGTATGCAAATTAACCCAACCAAGATTACAGTTGATTTGCATATCCAGGCCAGAGCAAAGACTGAAGATAGCGGAGAAAGAAGCAAAGCTCTGCAGAAGGGAGCAAAGCTGTGGAAAAGCACACAAGCAAGGCGGGGAGAAGGAAGGGAAGCAGGCAGGGAAGCAGAGACCACAGCAGGAAGCCCTACTGCAGGAATCTTCCTGCAAGGGGCATCTAGTTAATTTATATTTATATAATGTTATTTACAGATATCAAAAATATATTTATATAAAGAATATGCTTTACTTTCACTGAGAGGGCTTGTTCTAAATTAAATTCTACATAGCTTTCCCTTCTTGGAAATCATACAACTGATTGCTTTGAGGTTATTCAAAATAGCAAAATGCTGTGTGCCAAGAACTACTGGGAAAACAAAACAAAAAATGAGATTCCATGTTGAGGAAAAGCTTAAACTGGCTCCCAAAAGCCCTACAGTACCCCTTAGATTGAAACAGCTAAGGACCATGTTTTAATTAAAGGCAAATTAATTTGCATTCATTGTATTGAAAAGGGAGTAACTGGAAGTATGAGCCAATGTTATACAGTATACACTAAATTAACAAGGGCTCTGATCCCAGATTTCCAACATCCATCACAAGCCCTTACATGAGATAAATGCAAAAAAGGTGTTGTTGCTTTTTTTTTTTTTTTCCTTTCCTATATTTTGCTCTAAAGAGCACAGTTCTTAAAAGCTGACCCGCACATATCTTGGTTGAAAGTCTGGTCCCACTTTTAATTTGTAAGTATGTAAGTTAGATTAATAAACTGTCAGAAATGGTACTATAAACAGACACCATTCATTGCTTTCTGTAATTTATCTACAATTATGTTTGGTTTGTAAAGAGCCATTGTGTGCAAAAACAAAACAAGACAAAACAAAACACCAAAAAACAAAACTACACAGAATGACCTAGATTTAAAATTGTAATAAAAAGCAATGGAAGATAAATAATAATTGAAAGAATTCAGTTAGAAGCCCATTATCCATATATTCTCTTTTGGTCCTGATAATAAAAGGTTTTATAAAACACTCCAATGGTGTGGGAAGTCCAGAATGCACACCAAGACTACTATAGTAAGTGGTTTAAAGCTAAAATAGTACAAAGTGACAGCTAAAATGAGGAAAGATCTCCGATTTGATTCTTCTGGGATATGTAGAAGTATCATTTTGGAAGCTCACCCAGAATTATACTACACACACTTAAATAACAATCACCTGAAAGACTTTTTTCTCCTAGAATGCCACCATTATATTAGAACTAGTAGCCTGGTGCATGAAATTCATGCACACTAAAAGGGAATTAATTAGAGGAAATATCTTAATATTGCCATTTGCCCTTTCTCTAAAATAGAAGTGTCAAAGATGGAAAGAAAATTAGTAAAATATATATGAAAATCTCCCTCCTGTAAGAATGTGAGGCATGCCACAGGGCCTAGAGTCAAGTCCCCATCCACCACCTGTACACCGTTCCAAAACACAGGAGACCCAGACCCAGCTGGCCCCACCCCATCCAGCCCCTCTGGGCAGTGGCACAGTTTTGGGTGGGAGGTGCAATCTCAGGTCCCCTATCAAGCCTCATCAGGTGGCGGTGCAGCCTCAGTTCCCCAGGCCTAGTGCCGGGGCAGGAGGCACGTACTGAGGAACCCTGGCTCGCACTGGGGTGGGGGGGAGTGGCCTTATGTCTCCTGTCAAGCCCCGCTGCCGGACAGGAGCATGGTCTGAGGTCCCTCAGCCCGGCACCAGTGCAGGGGACACCGCCTGAGGTTCCCATCAAGCTCCCCAGGTGAGGGGCAAGTCCCTGCTGGGCAGGGAGTGTGGCCTGAGGTCCCCCAGACCAGCACTGGCTTGAGGGGCACGGCCTGAGGTCTTCCAGCCTGGTGCCAGGGATGAGGGCATGGCCTGAGGTCCCCTGTCAAGCCCAGCTGGGTGAGGGGTGCAGGCTGAGGGCCCTCACCCGGGCCAGGCACCATGCAGCCTCAGGTCCCTATTGTTCAGTCCTGACATTACAGCGTTCAAGCTAATTTGCATATTCCTCTGTTATCTAGATACATTCCTTAGGCTTATACATGACACCACCACATACTTTGTTATATTATGATTAGTGGTCCTGCATACAAATCCATGCTCGCTGCCACTTGCCTCATCTGGTTGCCCCACCCACTGCTGCTTGCAGCTCTCTGATGCACATAGCTCACTGCCCCAGCCTCCCATAGCTCTCCACCTGCTGCCCTGCCCTCCTGTAGCCCTCTTCCGATCATCACTCACTGCCCCACTTCCTGCTGATCAGTTGTTAGATGACAGTGTTCTGACCAATTTGCATATTACCCTTTTATAAGTATAAGATTAAATCGCATTTGGCCTACTAGCCATAAAAAAAAGTGTCATCACAATATTGTTCAATCTCATTTCCAAGCTCTCTATATTACAAATGGTTAAGTGCTCTCATTTAGAAAAAAATTGCTTGTAATAAGAACGTAGGAATCCTATAGCTCAACCTCAACTTCACTGCTTTCCTCTCTCAATTTCATCCTGGAAAATTCCTCTTTTGGAAGACAGAGTCATTTACAGAGTGAGTATAAATACTTTATTTCACGGTTATAAATGCTTTAAGCATTCCTTACCACCCAAAGAGCATTAAAGGTCACATAACAAATGAGGCCATCTGGACTTTTAAATTTGCTCAGCTCACACAAGACAGGGGGCAGGTGAGGGAGTAAGATGGGAATTCCCTGTAAGAAACATCTGTCAGATACATCTCGCATTTGTCACAAAGTTGTTCTTCACATTTGTCACAAAGTTGTTCATATTCTTGCCCTAGATCAGTGGTTCTCATCCTTTCTAATGCCTTGACCCTTTAGTACAGTTCCTCATGTTGTGGTGACTCTCAACCTTAACATTATTTTCGTTGCTACTTCATAACTGAATTTTGCTACTGTTTGAATCATAATGTAAATATGTGTTTTCCGATGGTCTTAGGCTCTACAGCAGCAGTTCTCAACTGTCAGAAAACACAGATATTTACATTATGCTCACCACAACATGAGGAACTGTATTAAAAGGTCACAGCATTAGAAAGGTTGAGAACTCCTGCCTCAGATGATCACATCCTCATTTGATCTACACAACAGTGGCTCTTTAAGTACTCATAATAACTAAGGTGCTTACTCAGCTTACAGTGTATGTCTGTAAACTATTTTGTTACATTATAAAATTCCCTGAGTTCCTGACAATATCCACATTGCTGTCTGTTTTTCATAATGATAATGTCAGGAATTCACACCTCCTTTAATTATACATATGCATTCTATGTACACTCCAAAGGTTTAAGATATGCAATATTGCCACTATTTCCTACTGGTTATATATTCTTCTTCTCTCTCTCTTTTTTATTCTATCTCTCTCTCTCTGTATTATTTGGTAAAAGTACTGCCTAAATAAAGAACTGGTAGAATTAGTATTCAAACTCACCAGCCATTCCAAAGTTAAGTTGAGGCATTTCTTCAGTCTTAGCTTTCTTGGGGCTTGGCAAGTCTCTTGAAGAGTCAGACGGGAAGGCCCATAGCTTCTTTCGTGGATTGACAGTGGGTGTTGGGGACTTCACAGGTTTGTTTGTGGTAGGACACCATTTGTAGCCAGGATTTGCTTTCATAAATGCATCTTTATACTATAAATAAAGAATAAATAACAGGTTTTAATGAACACAAAGATTGAAAATGTTCTAGCAGCCTTCACGTCATTACCCTAATATGGATAATGATTGGAAGAAAACACAAACCCACTCTCAGTAATTTCAATGGCTTTCCTTGTAGGATGACAATTCAGAACATGAATTCATTTACTAAAAATTTCATTTGTGGGATGAGGATACAGAACCAGTCAATTTTTTTATCTTTTAACCCTCAATATTTTATTAGTATACAAAAAGCTGTCAGACCTTGTTGGAGAGATGGAGTCATTTGTCATGGAAAGAGTCAAAGGCTTTGAAGACAGAAAAACCAGAATTCAAAACCCTAACATTTCCACTAGGGGTATGGTGCCAAGGATGGAGACCCAAACTGGAGAATTTAACACCTCTGGGCCTCAGCTTTGTCTCCACAGATAGGAAATAACGCCAGATGCCTAGGGTTACTGCAAGCAGAGGTGCATAGCATGGTATCTCGTCCACATTACAAAGTGTGAACAGGGCAGTGACCAGGTTCTGCTTACTGTACACTTTGGTAAGTACCATAAAAATTAAACCTGTGCTTTGATGTAGGCAAAACTAACAGAGGAAAATAATCAGCTATAGGGTAAATGAACCAAGATTGAGAATAGAAAAAGGGGAACAGAGTAGGACAACAAACTATATAACTTTCAGTATTTTGATGATGCAAGGCCACAGAGTACTAGGTACAGAGTCTGGGGACCTGACATTAAGCAAGTTGTTTAACCTTTCTCAGCCTCAGTTCCTCCATCTGTAAAGTGTAACTGCACTTGCCAACATCCCAGGGCTTTATAATGAGCACAGGTATTCACTAATGTGAACATGCTGAGAGCTGTAATGTGTGATGTTGCAATTAATCCATCACAAACTTTGTTTTCTAGGAGGTTTCAGCCTTCACTGACAGTGTCCTTTCTCCTTTACTTCCTGTGGCTTTCTCCGGTAGCTCTTTCCTCCCACATCTGCCACTTTGTTCCCCTTTCCTGACTAAATTACATAAAAACTATTTACTGTTATTTATTATATATACCAGTGCACAAAATTCATGCACTCGGGGGTGGGGCATTCCTCAGCCTGGCCTGTGTCCTCTTGCTGTCTGGGAGCCATCAGGGATGTCTGCCATAGCTACTGCACTCACAAACTCCACTTGCAAACCATGAGCCTGGCTTCTGGCTGAGCAGCGCTCACACTGACCACCAGGGGGCAACTCCTGCATTGGGTGTCTGCCCCCTGGCGGTCAGTGCACGTCATAGCGACTGGTTGTTCTACTGTTCAGCTGATTTGCCTTTTATTATATAGGAATGGCAAAAATTATCATCTGATAAAATGGATTTTCCATGCGTGCTTCAACTATTATGTCATTACTGCTGGAAATACTCTATTAAATTAATGCAATTCTTTTAGTCCCATAAGTTTGCCTTTTAAAATGGTCTCTTTGTATGTAAAATGAACTATTAGTATAAGCTCCAAAGCTTTTTATTTAGCCCAATGGGAAATAAAGATTCCTTTACCCTTGGTATAAAGTATATGTAATCCAAACAACAAAGTTTTCTCAGCACTTCACTTTAAATCATATAGAAAATCATACTGTATCTAGTCAATGGTTTAGAACAGTGGTCGGCAAACTGTGGCTGGCAAGCCACATGCGGCTCTTTGGCCACTTGAGTGTGGCTCTTCCACAAAATACCACATATGGGCTCGCACGTACAGTGCAATTGACTTCATGGCCCATGCGCAGAAGTCAGTTTTTGGATCTCAAAAGATATTTCAATCGCTGTACTGTTGATATTTGGCTTTGTTGACTAATGAGTTTGCAGACCACTGGTTTAGAAGTATTTCAAACAAGTGGCCTGATGCATGAAGATTCATGCAAGAATGGGCCTTCCTTTCCCTGACTGCTGGCACTGCCTTCGCTCTGACCACAGCCCTCTTTTTGCTCCAGCCCGGAGCTGCCTTTCTGCCTTCCCACGCTGCCGAGAGGCCAGGTGCAGCGAGGGAAGTATGAAATGCTTGCGTAGTTGCTACTGGGCACTTGTGTATATAAATTAACACACCATGTTTGTTGGGTTAATTTGCATACTCACTTCTGATTGGCTGGTGGGTGTCATGAAGGCAGGGTCAATTAGTATGTTACTCTTTTATTAGTGTAGATTATCTTAATTCAAATTTTCCTTTTTATTTTTAACTAAAATCTGTTATCTGCCTACTGATATGTTGAAACTTATAGGAGGAAGGTATGCATGAAAAATTGTAAGATACAGTTATACTTTTCTTACAAAAATAATTAAAATGGGACACAAAACCGGAAGACACTAGAATTTACCATGACACAGCAGAATGTATTTGGAGATACTAAATGTGATGAAGAAATGCCCTATTCTACTTGTGCACAGGGGCATTTACATATTAAGCTGGGCAGATAAATAGCCTGACCCACTGCCCAAAGGTGGAAAGTGACAAATGTCAGGGAGAGGTGAAAATGGAAGTAGCAGACACATGCATCACTATTGTGTTCCAGTGGAAGGCACACAGGCTAGGTTTGTCAGATGCACAGTCATTTGGACAAAGGTCACCACTCTATAAAGTGACACAGGACTATCAAACAAATTAACATATTTGTCATGAGAAATTTTAATAGATTTGGCAGTTTTATAAGAAGAAAGTTCCAGTTACGAAAGTTCCACTCACTACAGTAAATCTTGACCACTTTGGAATTTGTGATCTTTCAAAGGGATATAGATAAAAGTTAACTTTTACACTATTTGAATAATTCATTACATAAACTATTTTGTGAGAATTTTAAATTATTTAAGGAAATTTTACTAAACCTCAGTGAACACATTTAAAAACAAAACAAGCATTTTACAATTCAAATGTGTTAACATGAATTTATCTATTTTACACTTTAAGAAATGTAGGTAATATTACTCACCCAGATTTGTACTCACTTTCTAAAAAGTAACAAAATTAGATTAAAAAGAAATTCTGACATTTTGATTTTTTTATAAGTGCAGACTTAATAAACTGACTTTCCTCCTAACTACCCAACTTACGGAGTAAAATTATTCTTTAATTTTTTTTTACATATGAAAACTGCCATGGTAATCCTTACAGCCAATTTAGGTAATAGAATCAATAGTTAATTCTTACATTCTGTTTTTCCTTTATGACTTTTCCATAATAGAACAACAATGCAATTCCATAGCCACTTAAGTCAGTTTTTTAAGTGTGTGACATTTATTGGAGTGGTTTTATCATGAAAGTTTTGCAGATTAATGTATAACTTAAAATATTTTTGTTCTGCCAAAACCAGAAACTTAATTCAATGTTCTGTCACATCAAACATTCTAATTTTCTTTCTAGTAAAGATAATTAAGCAACAATAATTCAAATTAGATAATGCTATTGAGTCTTATTATCTAATAAATGATAAATTTTTTAAATTTTTGTGAGGGAAAGGTCTAGAACTAAGGAAGTAGAGATTAGTGCCACTTTTTAAGTTTTCCTTTCATCTTTCACCTGTGTATAATGTGATTTCTGCCTGTCACAGAGAAGTATAATTTTCTCAAAATGTGTTGTGTTAGAGGTTCAATTAATAAAAAGTGTTATATCTCTTTTTTTAATATCAGGTAATTTTCTTTGCAATCTCTCCTCCAAAATTCTGGTAATTTTATTTTAAGGCGATATTTCACATACTTGCACCAGAATCAACTATCTTTTTTTATATAGACATTTCCAGGGTCCCTTATTACTTACTGGACTTCAGCAGGGGTGGCATTCTCTTTCTCTCTATTGAGATCTAGACTGTATTAATAACTAGAAATACTACTGGACTTTTATATAGCAACCCGCCCCCCCCCCCCTTAAAAACAAACTATTGTAGAATAGTTAATAAATTTAAGATCAAATTTTCAATTTTATCAATGATCTGGGAAGTGAATGTTAAGACCCAATTTTTAAAAGATTAACATAAGGTGCCTGGCCAGTGTGGCTCAGTGGCTGAGCACTGACCCATGAACCAAGAGGTCACTGGTTTAATCCCCTGCTTCCTACCCCCCACTCCGCCCCCCCCCCCTCCCCGCTGGTCAGGGCACATACCCAGGTAGTGGGCTCAATCCCGGGTGGGAGGGGTGTGTGCAGGAGGTAGCCAATGGATGTTTCTCTCTCATCCATGTTTCTATCTCTCTATTCCTCTCCCTTTCTCTCAAAAATCAATAAAAAATATTTTTAAAAGATTAATATAAAGTCTTATCTTTAGTATATAGCAATGCCATTGTCATATATGAAGTAGGCAAAATGCTGTCATAAAATGGATGCATTTACTACCATTACTGCATACAGTGATTTAGTATTATTGTTAATGAAATGTAGTGGTGGTTGGGATTAGAAGGGAGTCAGCATTTGCTGAGCACCTTGTCAGTCAGGAGCAAGCCTGTAAAGTAGAATCATTTTAGGTTATCTAATGAGTTGGAAATGTGTGTGTGTGTGTGTGGGGGGGGGGGGGGGGGAATGGAAACCATAAGGTGACTTTTTACTTTACTAGGGGATGTTTAAAAATTGTATTTAGTAAATTACTTTTGAGGTAGTACCAGTAGCCCAACATGGATGCTATTAGAGGATAACTAAGATTTCTCTCCTGCCCTCAGCAAGGAGCCGATCTCTTCGGCCCTTTGAATCCTGTGACAGATATTTTTGCCTGCATGGTTTACCAGCATGCTAAGTAATAGTTTCACTCAGCTATTTGCTTCAGACTAATACAATCTTTTTTCATTTCTTACTCAGCCTTCTCTATAATTCCTTTCCTTAATAACATCATCACCACAAATGATTAAGCCTTTCTGCTGTCTCTTATGATTGAATCAGAGCAAATGATTGATGAGGTGCCTAGTTTCAGGGACAGATAGACATCCTCACACCCTGAGGCTCTTTCTGCCTCTGACCACACTAGTTCATACACTGCTTGCATGGACCTGTGTCTCTTAGCATGAATTTACAGCTTTCCCATCTAAGCATTAACTTCAAGACAAGGAGTGTGCTATTTTCTCTATCACCCACATTTTTAAGCCCTTTGCTCAATATGTACGTGACTGGACTAATGAATACTATCTTGGTACTGATCATTTACGTTGAATGTAAGATTCTGGAAGATTAATATTGTGATAGTGATACTGTATTGACCTTCATGGTGATTTCTCTTTACTGTTTTCCATAAAGGCACACATACTCCAGGCCTTTCGCCTATCCTTTGTTCTTCAACCCATAGGTAGCTTCCCCCTTTACCATCCCTTTGAAAAACAATTTTTTCATGCCTGAGCCAAGGAAAGGCTTATGGGCCATGTGTAAAAAGAAATAATACAGGGTAGGGCAAAAGTAGGCTCACAGTTTTAAGTACAGGAAACACTTAAAACTGTTTATTCTTATTAGTATATTATTTTCCATATGAACACATGTAAGCCTTCTTTTGCCTCACCCTGTATGTTTGTGTGGCTAATAACTGCAAACAATATGAAGGCAGTGACTCTGATTCATGCTCTTTTCATCCCCAATGTCTAGTCGATACAAAATACTGAGATGGAGGTGGGTAGGTGGAATGTGAAATATGAAAGAGAAAGAGAAATGATATGGTCAGTAATTGTGCCTGCTTTATGTTGTCTTCAGCACAGCTCTACATCAGAAGTTCATTTAAGCTGGCCTTTAATATCACCGGTGCTTTAAAAATAGTTAGTTCTGGTAATAATTCCTTCATGAGGACAACAGTATTATCATTTTCATTACATGTATTGATTTTCACCAAAACATATTACTAAATGATTCATAGCAGAAGATGTGATATCATCCTGGGTAAGAATTTACTAGCAGGTCAATCTTGGAGGGGATGAAGGGGACATTTAAGAAACAGAAGAAATCTGAGTGTTAGTGACAGCATCTTTCTTAACGGAAACTTTCTTATAAAACTAGCAAAAATCTTGCATGATGATTCAGAATTAGGTCCCTCAGTCATCTAATAAATATTAACATCTGAAACCAACATCAAAATGAGTTTTAAGGGATTCAGTTTCAATTCTCAATTTATCACTCACTATGAGGTCTATCACTATTTATGGGGTCATTATGAAATCCTTATACTTATGTTTTATTGGAATATTTAAAATATAGTGTTTACTAATAATTAGAAAATTGATATTTTGAAATCAAGTCATTAGTTCACCTAACCAAACATCTATTTTCTTGGGGGCTATTAATCACATAGGAGAATATCTGCCAAGTTGGGAAAATGATACATTTAAGTTTTGTTGATTCTTCTTTCAAAGACAAATTTTGCATTTCTGTAGCCCTTTATTGTGTTCACAGTTCCTAATAAAAAAATTAAGTAATAACTAGGTAGAGAAGTATCAAATACAAACAAACGTAGTTTGCTTGTCAGGAATAACAATAAAACCAACATTTATACAGCATTTTAAACTTTATAGAATGTTTACACCTACATCACCTTTTTTGTATTTCATCTTGACTCTGGGAGGGCAGGCATCTTTAATGCCATTTTCCAGATGTGAAAACTCAGGAAAGTCTGAGAAGGGAGAGGTCCAAGTATGAAAACCACTGCTATGCTGTTACTAACTTGCTTCCTTGGACAAGTCACTTAATTTTTCTGGGCCTCAGTGTCCTTATTTTAAGCTTTTGGAAAATAATATTTAAATCATGGGACTAATCTGAAGAGTAAATGAGTTAAAAGTTCATAAAAGAAACCTGGACAAAACAGAGCAATATTCAGAAACTGATTATTCCCATTAAAAGACAAATGCTGGATTATTTTTTAAAATATAGTAAGAAAGTACTGATACCTAGAACACAAAAATGGGAAAGGTTCAGAAACAAGGAATACTGTGAAACACAGAGCCAAAACTTTTGGTTTTATTTACGGCCCGGGGTGAGGTGGGAAGGGGGCTCTAATTAAGCCACATTCAGAAATCCCACAGATAGTAAGCCATTTCATTAGAGGTAGCCAAAAGAAGTGAAAGGAGAGAAATGTCAATATTGTGCAGGGTAGACCCAAAAGAAAGACCAATGGGAAAGCAAAGAAGGAATTTAAAAGAACAAAATAGTCTCATTTGATACATAGACAGAAATGTGAACAAAATGCAATTATTCACAAAGGTCTCACCATATTACAGATTATAAAATAATTCTTGTTTGTAAATGATGAGTTGAAATTTTCACATAATTCAAAAGGCAACTTGAATACTTTAATTAAGAAAGTATGTAAATAAAATTTTAAATAAAATTTCCAGGATAAATATATAAAATAATAAGTGTTTAAAGGAGCAACAATTTGTAACATCAGTTTCTCAAGGATGCTGGATAAATGAGATGCTCCTCTCAGTGCAGTAGTATACAAGGTGCCACAGCAAGCATGTAATACAAGTTTTGTTAAACACAATACATGACAGTTAACAAAAATTTGCCAGAGTTACAATACATGAGAAAATAAGAATATATCATTTTTGGAGAAGAATCCATTTCTGATGAAACCAAAATAAGGGAATGAATGGCCTTTATAAAAAGTACTCTAGTGCAAATAAATAACCCAAAAACAGTTTAATTTTATCTTGAAATATGGAGGAATAACTAATCACTAAAAATTCCATGCAGTTTTATGGTAATGGAAATGTTTGCTAGAGCAGTGGTTGGCAAATGGTGGCTTGTGAGCCACATGCGGCTTTTTGGCCCCTTGAGTGTAGCTCGGCATTAGAACCACTTCTTCAAAATAGATTTGCCCAGGTCGAAAATTGACTTCTCTGCACGAAGTTTCAACCACATTATATGTGCACGCCCACACATGGTATTTTGTGGAAGAGCCACACTCAAGGGGCCAAAGAGCTGCATGTGGCTCGGGAGCCACCTTTTGCCGACCACTGTGCTGGAGTATTGATAACAGATACCAACATTCACAAAAGGCTATTATAATTTACATTCAAGTTACATTTTATTACATTTAATGTCATAGCTATTTTACTGACATACAGCTAAGCCTCCAAACTTTTCAGCCTGGTCTCATAATTTTTCCTTAACATCATCATTTCTTGTCATTCTCCTACACATATGCTAGGCTTAGGGTAAAACAAAACAAATTTTCTTATTTTTGAACTCATTCTTACTCTCCCACATCTGCTCTTATTCTTACCTGCCCAGGCCAGCTTTTATTAAGTTCATAAAGCCTTTTCTGAAATACCCGCACCCCAGTACAAGTAGAGTCTTACCTAAATCCCATGACACATTTTATTGTTACCATTTTTGTAATACTTACTCAAATCTACTTATCTCTCAGGCATCTAAAGCAAGCCACTATACAGTAAAAGGGCACTAACATCGAACAGACAGGAGTATCCTAGCTCCAAATATGTACAAATGGTCAAGATACTAACTCCAAAGAGCCTGAGATCCCTGCTCTGAGGATGGGGATAGGAGAAGCAGGATGGAGGGGCAGGTGAACATGGTACTCATTGTCTTCCACAATCACATCAAAATTAAAGCTAAAATACAGAACCGTCATTCAGAACCACCTGAAAGCTAGCTGAATGGAAGTCCTACAACCAGAGAAGAAGAAAGCACACTGAGACTGGTAGGAGGAGCAGAGGCATAGAATGGGCTGGTCTGAGACCCATGTGCGGCATTTTTTTTTTTAAATTATGAGGAATAGCTCGGCTGCAGAGGCCTCCCCATGAGGAGAAAAGGATCTCAGATCCACATCAGACACCCAGTGCACAGTTCCAGAGCTAGAAAGAGAAGTCCCCATAACTCCAGACAACAAAAACCCAGGCGATTATGGCTGAGTGTCACTGAGTCTGCTGGAGACCCAAGCAGTTACTATTAAAGGGCTAGTACATGAACGTGCACAGACTCCCTCCCTCTGGGCTCCAGCATCGAGGTAATGGCTCAGGAAGACCCAGAGACAAAAGGGGAAGAACTGGATTGTCTGGCATCACAGCAAGGATCTTAGTTTGAATTTTAAAAGATCAGTCAGAAATGAAGTATATACTAACTGAAGTAAAAAATAATGTTTAAGGATTCAAAAAATCAAGGAAGCAAAAATATGAGGAATATGAGGAAGCAAAAAACACCCAAACAGAAGAGGGGAGGGAGAGGGGGAGGAGGAGGGGGAGGGGGAGGGGGAGGGGGAGGGGGAGGGGGAGGGGGAGGGGGAGAGGAGGGGAGGAGGAGGGGAGGGGAGGGGAGGGGAGGGGAGGGAGGGGAGGAGGAGAGGAGGAGGAGGAGGAGGAGGAGGAGGAGGAGGAGAAGAAGAAGAAGAAGAAGAAGAAGAAGAAGAAGAAGAAGAATCATCCAAAAATATTAAGATAGTGTAAGTGACCCAGAGGGGATAACTTCAAGCCTACCAACATTCTCATAATGGGTGTGCCAGAAGAAAAAGAGAGCAAGCAAGATATTGAAAACCTATTGGAAGAAATAATGGCAGAAAACTTCCTCAACCTGGTGAAAGAAATAGACTTACAAGTCTACAAAGCACAGAGTCCCAAAAAGAGGAACCCTAAGAAGCCCACACTGAAACACATCATAATTAAAATGCCAAAGGTTAGAGACAAAGGATAATCTTAAAAGCAGCAAAAGAAATGCAGTTAGTACAAAGAAGAACAAAAATATGAATAAAATGGCACAATAAATACCTATCAATTGAATCTAAAAATCAAAATAAATGAACAAAGAGTCTTAATGACCAAAAATAAACTGATGAATAAAATAGAACCAGAGCTGAAACCAGTTTGGCTCAGTGGATAAAGCGTCAGCCTGTGGGCTGAAAGGTTCCAGGTTCGATTTCGGTCAAGGGCATGTACCTTGCTTGCCAGTAGGAGGTGAACAGGAGGCAACTGATCGATGTTTCTCTCTCATCAAACATGGAACAGACTGAGGAATCTCAGAGGGAAGTGGGAATGAGGGGCAGGAAGAGATTAATCAAAGAACTTATATGTACATAGGCATTATCTATGGATACCGACAACAGGGTGATGAAGGCTTGGGGCAGGGTGGGAACTGGGGAGTGTGGGGCAATGTGGGGGAAAAGGGAGTAATCTGTAATATTCTCAACAACAGTAAAAATAAAAAAGAATTGGGACAAGCACAATTGACTTTACATGCTTGTGCTTATGTAAAATGTTGATGAATCAATCAACAAATGCATGCATTCGGCCTCATGTCTCTGATTCTCCACAAAAGAAGGAAGACTGTATTATAAAGGTCATTAAAAATTGCCTTGACTTCCAGGATTCTCCCTCGTCTTTGCACTGATCCCATTCAATGTGAAGGTCAAGATATGTGATCCTCTAAACTAGGGGTATCAAACTCAATCAGAGAAGGGGCCAAAATCTAAAATCCAGCCTAAATCGCGGGCCGAATGGTTTACTGAACAGTCATAAACTGTCATTGTGATGGAAACGCAGCGGAGTGCAGTGATGACAGCGTGGTGCGGGCCACATTGCAAGGCCTGGCGGGACGGATTTGGCCCGCGGGCCTTGTGTTTGACACATGTGCTCTAAACTGACTGTGAATTAATTATAATTATTAGTTTAAGTGAATAATGGATGGTTCCAGCAATATCCTAGGCAGTTAGAAAGACTTGTATTCCTATATTTGTAAGAGTACATAAAGATATTAAAAGAAAAAGTAAAACTATTTCTGCATGTCCCAACAGGCAGTCACAGTCAGAAATCAGAACCTGTGAAGAGCCACAACACTTACACCATCTTACAAGGAAAGGGTCAGAGAAAGTTCTAGCCGGTAATAAATAAATAAATCTCTCTAAAGTTGTATTAATTATTATTCACTGCTAATTTTAGAATATGTTTCTTTTAAAAACAAAAAGGAAAAAATTAAGTATTTCTTACTCGATTGACAATGACAGCATTCACATTCACAGTCAACTATGCTGAAAGACTATGTCTTATCCTAATAGGGAACACACTTTAAATTGGTTTCTGAAATTGAAAGATTACACATGGAAAGCAATTATAAAAATGATAGTCTGAGGAGGACCTTGAGGAACTGAGAACATATTTATCACTAGCAACCACCACAAGACCTGGTACCTTGAAGCAATAAGTTTTTTGTTTATTAAACTGATACTCCAATTTAGACTGCAACATTCACACAAAAAAGCAACATCACAATTACGTACACTTTAATGTAATTTCAAAACCACTTAGTAAATAAATTGAAAAAAAGAAGTATTACTTATGAATAGCAACCAATCCTATGATGATTTTGGAAGTAGTTGAATTATCCACACTGTGCACTGGAAACAAGACAACATTTAATAAGAACATATATAAACTAGGTAAGACGCAAGATAAAGAATCAGTTATGATCATCTCTTGTAGTAGATTGCAGGGCACCACTTTAACAATTTCATTACAGCACCACTATGGCAAATACTATAACTCTAATTAAGTAATTAGTAAGGATTTCCTGTATAAAAATAATACCTCCTCTTTTTAAAAGTGGTCACCTGTTGAGTTGGCAAATAAGCAGTAGCTGGAATAAATAATATACTTGGTACAAGCTGCTTGTTATCCAAATACAGCAATCCAAAAACAAACTCAACTGTTTAATTATAGGAGGCCAATGCAGGTCTCTATGAGGTTTCAGATAATTGTTTATTTTACGATATAAGCATGAATGACTAGGAAAAGATCTAAAGCTACAATATTTAATGAGAAAGTTTCACTATTTATTGTTAAGCTAGTGGGAATTTACTGAAACATTTAAAACCATGTAGGCTGGAATTAATTTTAAACTTTCTAGATGCTCTACATAGTTAAAATCCTGTTTCTAGCAGTAGTCAATTCCTAAAGCCTATGTGAGCATTAATTACATAGCATATAGGCAGGCTAATCATTAACTCTGGATTCAAATTTCCCTGAACATTGCCTAAGAAATTTTTTATGTTCCATGTTACCTTGTCAAACAACTCAATAAAACCACAGCAATTAAAATAATTTTTTTCCACACACTAAGATGTCTAATAACGTGTCATTTGAAACACTGTATTTTGCCACCTACTGGTTCATCTTTTCACAGGTTTAACCAAATACATGGGTGACAGGGTTTTCATGATTCATGAATCAAGATTGTCTGCAAGTGGCAACACTGGAGAAATAAAGTTAGAATTAGTCTTTTCAGGTTTAATCACAAAGATATTGCTTTCCTGTGCAATGAACTCTTGTTAATTTCAGATTAATTTAGTAACAGACCAGTGTATAATTTTTGAAGAAGTTTAGTCACTGCTATCATTACAAAACCAATGTCCAACCTATCTGATAGCCTTCCTGCACGGAAATGCTTCTCACAAACTACTGCCTTTACATTGTTAACATGCATGCACACATCACTGTACATCCTATTCCACTGCCCTTTAACATTTACTATTTTAAATATTCATGCTGCACTCCCTACAAAACAAACAAATTAAAGCATATCCCTTGATAGCTCTATATATTACAAAATTTAAAAATGTTAGAGCTCGCTGAAACTGGTTTGGCTCAGTGGATAGAGCGTCGGCCTGCGGACTGAAAGGTCCCGGGTTCGATTCCAGTCAAGGGGCATGTACCTTGGTTGCGGGCACATCCCCAGTGTGGGGTGTGCAAGACGCAGCTGATCAATGATTCTCTCTCATCGATGTTTCTAACTCTCTATCCCTCTCTCTTCCTCTCTGTAAAAAAATCAATAAAATATATACTTTTTTAAAAATTAAAAAAAATGTTAGAGCTGGAAGGGATACAAATTTTTGTCTAATTTCCTCATCTACATAAATATAAGGCTAATATGCAAAGTGTCCCCTCAGGAATTCGATTGGGAAAATGGAAGTTTGATTGCTTGCTATGACATGTGCTGACCACCAGGGGAAACACAGAACATGGTGGGCGAGCAGCAGCAGCAAGGGCCCTGAGGGTGTGAGGGAAGGAGGAGGTGTGGATGTAGGGAGGCGGGAACCTAATTGGCTCTGATTGCTGGCCAGGCCTAGGGACCCTACCTGTGCACAAATTTCATGCATCAGGCCTCTAGTTCTAACATAAAAAGAAGAAAGCTGAGACCCAGAGATTGACTTAGATACTGTCACGAAGTTACATGGCATCAGAACTTGATCAACTCTTTCCCGTGACACAAGCGGAGTAATCTAAGTTTGTTATCTTTACCACAGGCACCTTCTGACAGCAGAAGCTGAATTCCTAGAAAAACTATTTTAAAAAACCCATTCCTTAATAAATCACCATTCATAAAAATCAATCTATTGTACTCTATCAACCAGTAGAGCACATACAATGAGAAAAAAACATCTTGGTAATAGATTGTTCTTGGCACTCCACTAGTGTTTGAAAGATGAACTCAGAACTCAGAAATAGGAACAAACCTCTTGTTTTCTCTTAACACCTAATTCAGGATTCACCTTCCTGCTGATAGGCCTTCATATTTGCTGACTGAGGAATATAGGATTGATTGCTCACAACCACAACTCAAAACCTTGTTATTGGGACCTACCTCCTTGGCCATGTCTGTGTATTTTTGCTTTTCCTTCGGATCAAGAACAGCCCACCAATCAGCCAGTATCTTGGTAGCACCTCGGTTATCAAGCCTGGGGTGTTTCTGACGTACAAGGGAGCGATGGCGTTTGCAAAATAAGAGAAATGCATTCATTGGTCTCCGGGCTCGCTGCTCTGGTGATTCATCATCTTCAGTCTCAGCAACATCTTGCTCTAGGCCATCAGCTCCAAGAAGTTGAACCTATTACCAAACAAACAAAAGCCAAATGTTTAACACATCCTGGATAATTTTGTTTTAACAATTAGTCTTAGTTTTCAAATTGTATTTTTTTTTTTTTAGCTACATTTAAGCAACTTATAAATTGAGAGAAAAAAATATTTAAAATAATTACTAACCAGTTAGTGGTTGGTAAACAACATCTGATGTATCCTGCTTAGTTTCTACAGTAACCTGAGCAAGTCTATTACAGCATATATTATATTGTGTTGTATTTGCTTAGCACCTAACTCAATGTCTGGTGTAACATTCGTACTAAACTGTTGAATGAATAAATCCATTCTGTGGTATATGAGTCTCAAGATTAACAAAAATATTCACATGAAGTACACAAATATTAAGAGTTGTCTTTCTCCTCTTTTAAAGTGCTTTCCTATGGCTTATAATATGAAAATGTTTAACATGAAGAGATCATAAAAACCTAAATACAGTACTCAATATTTATGTGCACATCGTAAGTAGACCTTCCTACTGTGAAAGTCAAAATAGACATGTAATATTATTCAAAAAAATAACTACAGTGTACATTTTGAAGCTTATAAATATTTTTCTGTCTAGTGAAATACTATAGTGATAGGAATAAACTCATTTAGGCCTAAACCTTCAAAATCAGTTCTGAATCCTCACTTTTTCTAAGCATTTCATTTCATTCAAGGTCTTCAAGGACTCTGCAAAGCTCTGATCCTGTCCACTGCATCTGTGCAAGGAGGTAGTTTCTCACTGCTACTAACTCACTCCACTCCAGCCTATGACCTGGTCTTCCTGCTTTTAACCTCTTATAAATACTTCCTGCATCTAGCTGAAGATTAAATTTCTTAAAGCATATCTTTGATCACAGAATCTCACAATATATTAGCATCATCAATCATCTAATTCTAAATTATGATTTTATAATATATCTTAGAAACACTGCAACCACGAACAGAAGTCCAGAATTTTTATTAAAAGCATTTCTTTAATTTATTATTTGTTAAAATCAAGAAGATCAAGGTCTGCATTGTACAGTAGGGCAGTAGTTCTTAAACTTGGGTGGGCACTGAAATCCTCAAAGATTTTGTTAAAACAGATTGTTAGGTCCCATTCCCCGAGTTTCTGACTCTGGAGTTGGCCTTATTAATTTATATTTCTAACAAGTTCCCAGTTGATGCTGATGCTGCTGGTCTGAAAATCACACTTGGAGAATGACTGTATAAGGCAACCATATTTTTTTATATACAGATAAGATACTCTAGGACAAATCACTAGCTTAATTTAAAGTAGTATTTTTTAAAAAGTCTTTTAAGTTTAAAGTAAGTATTGCAAGTGCATTTAATTAACCATCAATTATTTTCAAACACAAATAGTATAGAATAAATCATAGCAATCTGATTTGGAAATCCATTATAGACTATTACTGCGTTGAAGGCTACAGATTTGTTTTTCTTATTACGTATAGAATTATTAACAATAATTTGAATATTCAAGCAATATTTATTTAGCATTCTAAAACTAAGAAGCTAAAGAAAAATCAGGCATTAAAAACTGTATTATGGGGAGAAAAATGGTAGCTGAATAGGCTGGCCTGTTGTGCACCTCAACCCAGGCCGAACTGGAAATACATCTATACTGGAGAACATTCAGCTATAATTATCAACTGAGGTCCATATCAAGGAGGAGGCATATCAAGGAAGGACAGAAAACACCTGGAGACTGGTAGGAAGGGCAAGGTCCTGAGGAGCTGACTCAGGAGGGTCTATCCCCTCAGAAGACAGAGGCCCAGAACACAAGCTGGGCTCTACAGCCTGGAGCACCAGAGCCCATACCAGCAACCCACTGAATGTCCACCAGGAGAGGTGACAGACCTGCTGGCGCCAACACAGCCTGGGCCAGGGAACAGAGCCAGGAGGAAAGCAAGCCACGGTTTCCTTTTGGTTTTCTTTCTTTGTGCGCCCCCAACCTCTTCCCCCCCCCCCAACACACACACACACACACACACACACCCAGCACAGGAGTTTTTATTTGTAGCTACTACTCACCCAAGGTCTTGGGGCAGGGAGTAGATGCGGACTTGAGGTGCCTAAGTAGAGGCTGGGGTGGGAAGCATTGCAGGGAGACTTT
This sequence comes from Pipistrellus kuhlii, assembly GCF_014108245.1. NCBI lineage: Eukaryota > Metazoa > Chordata > Mammalia > Chiroptera > Vespertilionidae > Pipistrellus > Pipistrellus kuhlii. Next base: position 64,794,559 of record NW_023425515.1, read on the forward strand.
GAAAAACAGCATCCAGGATCTTTGGGTAATAGGCCCCCAAAACCAAAACGGCATTTTTCCTGAGAGGAGCTACTTACTAGCTGCTCCCAGAAGCGGTAGGGCAGGAAGAGAAAAAAACCCGCCCTAGGTGATACTGCTTGCCCGCCCTCAGGAGCCCAGCATGCCATACCCTGCATTTTGACCTTTTCAGAGGACAGAAAAATCTGAGGCTAAGTTTATGGGTTTGAATAGTCTCAGGGTGCCTTCAGTAACTGGACTGAAGGAGGGGCCATCCACCTCACTAACCTGGGAACCATACTGATACTTTCCCCACACAGAGAACTAATTCCACCTAACCCTTCAGTCTGCATACAAGATACAAGGATCTCTGTCAAGACAAAGACGGAGTAATATTTTTGGCCACTCACTGAGGAATAGCTCTTGGACAGGGAAACTCACCCACCACATTGCCTGAAAGGTAAGGAGCACCTCTCCTGCCTAAAGCCCTTTCAGAAAGGGAGTTTTTAGTGACTGAGATTGACAGCTGGCTAGCAGGCAAAGGCAGGCAGAGACCAGACCTGGGAACCAGGGGAAGTTTGCTGGCCTGGGGAGACAGACACAAATGGTGGTGCGGTAGATCGGTAGATCACTTGGAGATTCAAGCAGATTGTTGAAAGCCAAAAGACAATCACTGATGTGGTTAGCACCTAAGTACCTGACTGACGGGAAACCCAGAATTAGCAGACAGAACCTAAGAGTGGGATCCAAAGAGAGCTCCCAAGGGGCACTAAACTCCTCTGAAAAGAAGGCCACTTCAGTTGTTTTTTTTAAATGTTTTTTCCCTTTTTTCTCTACTGTTTATTCTTTTCTCTTTCCTTTCTTTTGTACATTTTAAAAATCTATCTTCATTATCTACCTGATTGTTGTTATTCTAGTCTGCTGTTTTGTTCATCTATCTAATTTTCCTCTTCCCTTTTCCGAATCAAATTTTTTCCCACTGGTCTTTTTTCACTACTCATCACCCCGCCCTCGAAGCTCCTTTTTCTCCTGCTTTCTCATCTTGTTTATTTTATTTTAGGTCTATCTGTTATCTTCTCTATTTTCCTTTTCCAATTATCATTTCTTTTCTCTTTCCTTTATTTTAAACCCTTTTCCTTTCCCTACTCCTTTAATTGTTTATATGAATTTTCTTTATTTCAGCATCTTAGCTACATATTCAGCCCTTCCTTTTCTAATTTTGTTTATGCTTTTTGTTTTGTTTTGTTTTCTCCTCTTTTTTTAAAATTTTTTTTTCTGTTTTTTCCCCCTCTTTCCTAATGCTCTCTTCTCTGGTGATTGCTTTTGTTGGTGATGTATTGGTATCATGTACATTTCTGTTTTGTTTCTCCTGGTTAGTGTTTTGTTGTGTTGTATTTTGTTCTGTTTGGTCAGCACCTCCACGACAGCTCCTAAGATGTGGTTAGGGGTGAGCCATATAGTCAGCCAGCCTGAAAGAAGACTCCATCCACAAACGGGATAATAACAAGACCCAATCACAATAGGAGAATTCAAATATCTCAAGTAAGAGGCTTTCCTAGAGCACCCCATTCAGGAGATCTAAGGAAATGCACCATGGGGTCCCATAAAAAGCCTACTGCATAAGTCCACCCCACAAAAATCTGAGAAGCATAGCAGTTTGATCTAATACATAGGAATAAAATGAAGGAACAGCAAAATGGAGAGACAATGAAACAATCCCCAAATGAAAGAAAAGGAGGAATTGCCAGGAAATGAACTCAATGAAATGGTGGTAAACAATTGGTTAGATAAAAATTCAGAGTTAGTGGTAATAAAGGTGCTCAAACAATTCAGTGAGAACTACCAGCAGCTTAAAACAAATTATTAGGGTCTTAATGAGAGCTATACCAACATGAAAAGAGAGGTAGAAATAAGGATCAATTGTAAATGAGGAATGACATAGCTGAAATAAAGAACACCATGGAAGAATTAAACAGTATACTAGAAGAAGCTGAGGACTGAATCAGCAAGTTGGAAGTCAAGGTAGAAAACAAATATTCAGAGCAGCAAATGGGGAAAAAAAATTTAAAAAGCAGTAGAATCTAAGGAAGCTTTGGGAAACATAAAATGGAAAAAAAAAAAAAAAAATTGCCTCATGGGAGTACCAGAAGGAGCAGATTCTGAAAAGAATAGAAAACTTGAAGAAATAATGAAGGAAAATTTCCCTAACTTGTTGAAGGAAAAAGTCATTTAAATTCAGGAAACACAGAGCTTCACTATCAAGATGAATCCTGAAAGCCCCACACCTAGGCGCATAATAATGAAAATGGCAAACATTAGAGACAAAGAAAGAATCTTAAAGGCTGCAAGAGAGACAGAAAGTTAGCTACAAGGAAGCTCATATTTGACTGTCAGATGACTTCTCCATAGAAACACTTCAGGACAGAAGGGAATGTCATGAAGTATACAAGGTAATAAAAACCAAGGAACTGAACCCAAAGCTACTCTATCCAGCAAGGCTATCATTCCAAATCAAAGATGGAATAAAGAGCTTCACAGACAAAACAAAGGCTAAAACAGTTTATTACCACCAAACCAGCACTGTAAGAAAGCTAAAGAGACTATTGTAAGAAAAGTAAATAGAGAGAAAGAGAAGAACACAGGCATAAAAAATAATAATATCAATAAATAAGTACCTGTCAATAATAAAGTTAAATGTAAAGGGCTTAAATGTTCCAGTAAAAAGACATAGGGTAGCTGAATGGACAAGAAAACACAACCCATATATAAACTGACTACAAGAGACCCACCTCAGAACAAAGACTCACACAAAAGTGAAGGAATGGAGAAAAAATTAACAAGCAAATAAAAATGAAAAAAAATGAAAAAAAGCTGGGGTGGCAATACTTATATCCGACAAAATAAACTTCAAAGTGAAGGCCATAACAAGAGATAACGAAGGCCACTTTATAATACTAAAGGGATAAATACAACAAGAGGATATAACAATGGTAAACATTTATGTACCAAATATAGGAAAATTCAAAAATATATATATAAAAAAATCCTGGAGAATTTCAAGGGAGAGATTGACAGTAACACAATCATAACTGGGGACTTTACATCCCACTGACATCACTGAAGAGTCTGCTAGACAAAAAAAATCAACAAGGAAACAGCAATCCTAAACAACACACTAGATCCAATGGAATTAATATTTTCAGAATATTTAACCCCAAAGCTATATAATATGCATTCTTCTCAAGTGCACATGGGACATTTTCAAAGATAGACCACATGGTTAGGACACAAATTAAGTCTCTCAAGTTCAAGAAAACTGAAATCATATCAAGATCAAAATGGCATAAAATTAGAAATCAGTTAAAACAAACAAAAAAGCACACACAAAAAAACATTCAAACACAGAAAGGCTAAATAGCATGCTACTAAATAATGAATGGGTTACAAAGAAATCAAGGAAGAAATAAAAAACATCCTGAAAACAAATAAAAATTAACACACAACAATCCAAAATCTATGGGACACAGTGAAAGCATTCCTGAGAGGAAGTTCATAGCACTAAAGGCCTACCTCAAAAAACCAGAAAAACTTTTCATAAATTATCTAACCCTACAACTTAAATAACTAGAAAGATAATAATAAAAGCCTATAATAAGTATAAAGAAGGAAATAATAACGATCAGAGTGGAAATAAATGACATAGAGCCTTAAAAAAAAAAAATACAAAAAACCAAGAGCTGGTTCTTTGAAAAGATAAGCAAAGTTAAGCCAGACTCAAGAAAAGAGAGAGAGGACCCAAATAACCAAAATCAGAAATGAAAAAGGTTAACAACTCACCCCACAGAAATACAAAAGATTAAAAAAAAAAAAATACACTATGAATGATGGCATTTCAATAAACTGGACAACCTGTATGAAATGAACATATTACTAAAAAAAAATACAATATTCTAAAACTCAATCAGGAAGAATCAGAAAACCCCAATAGGCCAACAACTACTGATGAAATTAAAGCAGTAATAAAAAATAAAAAAAATTTCGCCAAAACCGGTTTGGCTCAGTGGTAGAGCTTTGGCTTGTGGACTGAAAGGTCCCAGGTTCAATTCCGGTCAAGGGCATGTACCTTGGTTGTGGGCACATCCCCGATAGGGTGTGTGCAAGAGGCAGCTGGTCGGTGTTTCTCTCTCATCAACGTTTCTAGCTCTCTATCTCTCTCCCTTCCTCTCTGTAAAATATCAATAAAATATATTAAAAAATAAAAAAAAATTTAGTTGGCTTCACAGGGGAATTTCACCAAACATTCAAAGAACCACCAACACATATCCTCCTGAAACTATTCCAAAAAATTCAACAGGAAAGAACACAGTCAAGGTCTTTTTATGAGGCCAGGATTACCATAATTCCAAAACCAGAGAAAGATAATACAAAAAAAGAGAATTACAGCCCAATCTCCCTTAGAAATGGTGGTGGCTTGGATCAAGTTGGTAATAGTGAAGTTGCCAGGAAGGGGTCAAACTGAAAATATATTTTGAAGGTAGAGCTGATAATTTGCTGATGGGTGTACTAATGTGAAACTTGTACAAAAGAAAATAGATAAGGTTTCAGGTTGCACTCATTTGAACACTGGAGTTGCCACTTACTGGGAAAGGGAAGATGCAGAGAATGCGGTTTGGAGAAGAGAAAGATAATGGCTTCATTTTGAACACATTCAAACTGAGGTTCTGATCACATATAAATTTAAGTTCAGAATTTAGAAAAAAAGCTCCGGGATAAAGAAAGATATTAAAATAAGAGGCCCAGAAAAAATCAGCATTTGAGAGCAGAATAATGAAGGGCCATGAACTGAAAGAAACTAGGAAAATACGTTGGGGAAGGTAGGAATAGAAATAGGAGTGAGTGATATCACAGAAATAGGAGACAGCTTCAAGGACCAAGTGATCAACAGGTGCAAATGTGGCAGAAAGATCAAATTAATTATGAACTTGGCAATTTCCTCAAAAATAAGGAGTAAAACCTATTTCTCTGAACAAGGAAAGAAGGAAGAAAAGTTGGGTAAGGAGTGAGAAATATGCACAGGTGAGAAGAAATATGCTCAGGAAACTGAAGAAGTCATTTGTGGTGGCCTCTATTCTCTATGAAAGGGGAAAAGGTCAGGAGAAAAACCATGAAAGGTATACAGAAAAGATGTCTGGGAACAAAATAATGTTTGTAAACATGAGATGGGTGGGAAGGAATGAAATTATGGGATTCCCATCTGTTGGGGATATAGTCCTAATGATGAGGAGTTATGCCAAGATCTGGAAGAATATGTGGCCTTCTAAGGCCACCTGCATGGCTGTGTCTTTCTAAATAAGAGTGGGATGCTCAAGTGTGAGTCCAGAGAAGGGAACTTGAAGGACTGACTGCCACTGAGGCTTGGTGGAGTGAGAGCAGCCAGATGCCACAGAGATGAGGGCCTGAACAGCTCTGAGACTGCTATGGTGGCAGGGCCAGACTGGAAGCAATAAAAGAGGCCAGATGGGCAACAGGTGGGTGCAGGTGAGCACACCACATTTTCTGAATTATCCCCATCTCTACTGCATCTTCATATTGCTTTCTAATCATTAGTTAATTGATGGAAATACTATTAAGGGAGGATCTGTTTAGTCTAAACTATTAGGAAGTACAGACACTTTGAGAATCATCAATAAAAATGTAGATTAAGTAATTAAATAAGATTTACGTTCCATAGACTTTTAGAAATGCATCTTTCACACCACAGGCATTCACTGAAGTTTCTAGGATAAATGGTTAAACTTAAAACATCTATAATAAATAGAGGAATTGCCTTATCAATATCCTCCTCTTCGTCTTCCTCTTCCTCCTCTTCTGAAAAGTCCAGAAGCTTCTTGGCCAGCAGCGGATGCCACTGGAGACACTTCCGCTTTGGTCGTTTTCCAGCCCCTTCTCCTTCTGCTGAATGATCTTTGTTTCTATTACTGCCTTTCATTACTGTGACCTGTGAAAAGGGAAAAGGGGAGAGAAACAGAAGTCAAAGTAAATTTGATTACAATTAGTTTATTTAGCTTTCTTAGCTTTAATTGGATTGTAGTTAGTTTATTTATTGTTTTCTGTGTTGAATTATAGTTTTAATGATTAAAGTGCCTACCAAAACTCAGGCATTTACTGAATTCAGTAAAACTTTTAAGTACACAAATCAAGCATTCATTTTATTGTGCCAAATTGAGCTAATAAAATTTGCCTTTTATGAAATCTACTTTCTTGTACTCTGTAACTTCGGAACTCAAACCCCAAATAAAGTATTAGGATGATTACAAATTGCTGTCACCCATTCGTATTTATTCAGGGCAGCACTTCTCAAAGTTTCCTGTCAGAGAAATGTGAGAAATGCTCCCAGGGGAGCAGAGGTGCTCACAAAGGTCCTCTGTACCTTCTCCATGGCTCCTATTACAATCTACATAAACTTTGCATTTTACACTATGATAAATCTGAGACTGAAATTATTATTAAATAAAATCACTTCTTTGTAAGAATAAAATGTTTTGAATTTCAAATAAAACTTTCATATAATGACATCTTTTGTTGTTGTTAATCCTCACCAGAGGATTTTTTTTTCAATTGGTTTTCAAAGACAGGGAGGAGAGAGGGAGGGGGGAGGGGGAAGGAGGAGAGGGGGAAAGAGAGAAAGGGGGACAGGGGGAGAGGGGGAAAAGGGGGAGAGGGGAAAAAGGGGAGAAGGGGAGAGATGAGAGGGAGAGAAGCACTGATGTGAGAGAGACATTGATTGCCTCTCGCACATGCCCTGACCTGAGGGTCCAACTTGCAACCCAGGTACATGCCCTTGATGGGGAATGGAACCAGCATCTCTTTGGTGTGCAGGCCAACACTCCAACAGCTGAGCAACACCAGCCAGGACTGACACACATTTGTGAAAAGCGAGTTATGTGCAGCCTCTAAGGACACAGTGCGGGATTACTGTAGTTCAGTCAGTGGAGTGAGTAGCCTCAGTACCCACCTACAATACACAAATTGCAAATCCCTTTGTCTCTCCATTAACATACATGCTGCAATCAGTGACAAAGTTTTACTGCCTGTTTCCTCCCATTAATGGATGACTCGCTGAAACAGCTAGGCAACAGTCAGGCCATGAATGTGGCAAAATCTTTTAGAAACCAAAAATTCTACATTACTTTTCAATGACTAAAAAAAAGTTTTTCTCATCAATAAAAACAACACATATATTGTAAAGGAGAAAATAGCATAAAATGATGTTTACCTACATTAGGGGTGTCGAACTCAATCAGAGAAGGGGCCAAAATCTAAAATCCAGCCTAAATCACGGGCCGAATGGTTTACTGAACAGTCATAAACTGTCATTGTGATGGAAACGCAGCGGAGTGCAGTGATGACAGCACGGTGCGGGCCACATTGCAAGGCCTGGCGGGACGGATTTGGCCCACGGGCCTTGTGTTTGACACATGTGACCTACATCATCATGCCCTGCCCCAAAGTCCAGAGGTAAACTATAAATGTTGAATTTCTTACATACTTTATCACAATGTTTGATTTTTCATTCATGCATTTGAAGAAATATACAAATTGTGGTTTAAACATACTCATGCAAACATTCAAATAATAAAGTTAAAGTTAAATGCCATCAATTTAAATGGTTCATGCTGACAATCACAAACACAAATGCAGTTGCTCTGAAAACATAGGATAGTGATCTTTTTTGGTCAGTGTAAGTTTGTCTTGGTCCAAATGCTTGAAAAGTAGTATCGATAAACTTTTAAGGCCATGTTTCTAAAAATGGGGTCCACATATAGTTTCAAGATTAACCCAGTTCTCTCACCTTCAAAACAATATGGCATAGGCAAATTTATCCTTCCTTAATTATTTCTGTATTTGAGGGTCATGCTTAGGTCTTCAAATTAGAAATAATGACAATAATAATAATAATGTTCCTTCTAGAACTTGTATGCTTTCATCATTTAAAAAATTTAAATATCTGACCTGGAATTCATTCTGACAAAAGGGGTGAGGAAGAAAAATAGCTTCTTCTTTTCTAAATAATAACTGTTCCAACACCATTTATTAAATAATTCAGGTTTCTCCCATTCCTGTGAAATGCCATTTTTATCCTATCCTAAACTGCCACAGGTGTATGAGTCTATTTCTAAATTCTCTTCCGTATTATCAACACCAACTCCCCCCTTAACTGTCTTGCCTATCCTATCCAATTTTAATATCCTTAAGAACTCCATCATTCTGTACCTTTTTAATATACAAATAACAAATAAACATACCTATTAATATTTTTAAATTTCCTATATCATACTCTTTTCTCTAAGAGTATCTTGATCATTCTCATTTGGGAATAACTATGTCATATTCCAAAATAATAATATATCACAATTTATCCAAATATTCCACTATTGGTGAACACTTAAATTATTTCTTGTGTTGCAATAAAAAAAATCATCATTTATTAAAATATTTTTCAAATATTCATTTTGAGAATAATCATCATTAATTTATTAAAAGCCATGTTTAGTCAAGAAAATGAGGGAGAGAAAACTATGTTCCTGTGTGTTTTTTAAGCAAGAAATTTCTGGTAAATATCTGAAGCAATTACAAGATTTGTGTGGCTGCCTCAAGAGTACAAGAAGTTACTGAAAACTTGAAATGGAAATACTTATCTGGTTTGCTCTTAATAAAGGAACAAAGATTTCTTGTGAACTGATGACAGACCATTTAACAATTCCCATTTTATCTACAAATAAAAGTTGGCAAAGGCAACCCAATTTCCAAAAATACCAATGTTATATATAGAGAAGAGGAAATGGTTATTTTTGGGGTGTATTAATCACTTCAGAATGAACTACTTGAGTGATAATTAAACCCATACTTGAAGGCCCAATATTTTATGAGAGAAAACTTTTTTAAAGTAAAATTTACTTTATAAAAACATTGATTTTAGAGAGAGCAAAAGGGAGAGAGAAACATCAATTTGTTGCTGTACTTATTTATGAATTTACTGGTTGGTCACTGTATGTAACCTACTGGGAATTGAACCCAAAATCTTGGTGTATTGGGAGGACATTGAAGCCAACTGAGCTACCTAGTGGGCCACATCTTTAAAGAGTAACAGAAGTCAGTGGGAATCTATAAGTTGTTATCAACTAGCGAGGTCAAAGTGATTGAAAATGCCTAGAGAAAAATATATAATTTAATCTTAAGGGTTTTATTATGCTATTTCATTTATGTGTGAATGTGTTTAAGTACATGTGACTTTATGTCTGTATAGATAATTTCAATATTTAAACAGAAAATAGATATCCAGAATCAAATTAATGGATACAGGTTGTGGTTTTTGGGTTTAAAATAATTACATTAACCATTCCCACACCTACCTCTACTGTTCTACTTAGCATGCAGCTGACATGCCACATAAATACTTTATATCTCTTCTATACTCCCCAAATTAAACTGTCCTTTCCAAGAAATATGCTAGAAGGATTTTTTATTGCTAATAACACCACATTTTACCTTAAATAACAATTATTTGGATATTCCCTACCTCCAGTACTAAGCTTTTTTTTTTTTTTTTAAGATATATTTTATTGATTTTTACAGAGAGAAAGGGAGAAGGATAGAGAGTTAGAAATATGGATGGGAGAGAAAAACATCAATCAGCTGCTTCCTGCACACCCCCTACTGGGGATGTGCCTGCAACCAAGGTACATGCCAATGACCGGAATCGAACATGGAACTTTTCAGTCCGCAGGCCAACACTCTATCCACTGAGCCAAACCAGTTAGGGTGGCCTTTTTCTTGATGATCCAAGACTTTATTTATCTTCATGAGTTCAGAAGCATCCTGGCTCACCAGAACATTAAGATCAGTGTCATAAGGGTTTTCCTAAGCAATATATGAAGTTACATGCTGAATTTTTACAATAATTTGCTATTCTTATACACTAGAATGGTTTCAAAATTAATCCTCATTCTCCTGAGTTCAGATATTATTCCGAGTGGGAAAAAGAGGGTGGTTGGGAGAGGCTGAAAATTGCAATCACTAAATGCAGGCCAAGGTGGCACATGGTCTGTTTGTCATCCTTATTTGGAAGAAATAAGGATGACAAACCTAGTACAGTGCCTAGAACACAATAAGCATGGAATAAGTATTTTTAGTCTAAATTAAAGATGAATAAATTGGAGAGAGTATACCTCAGACAAAATAGTCAAGAAAAGTGTAACTGATCTAATTAATGACAATGAAATATTTCAAACTACTAACAGTAAACTTTAGTCATTTAGTTATCTAATTACATTTAAATTCCCTATGGATCTATTTTCAAAATGTTAAAAGAAAGCAAAAGAGTGGGGGAAATTATGTTCCTGATTATCGTTCAGATGTAATCAGAGAAGAATGCATGAAAAGACTAAGAACAAATGGGTAAGACCAGGGCAAAGAAGGCAGAATATTGAGACCTTATCACTCACCTTATTCCAACAATGAAGAAGAGAAAAAGATGTTAATTTTTTATAGTAACAGAGAACTACCCTGGAATTATTTGATATTAAAACCCCCACAGATTGTAAAGTTTGGCTTCTTATTCTTGAACAAGAACATATTAAGCAAACAATCTATATGAAATAAATGAAGCAATTGACAGATTTTATTTAAAAAGGATCATTGATCCATTCTATACTGCAATTCTAGAATAGCTGAAGTCAGGTTATTTAACTGTCAGTGGACCCTACTTGAAAAAACTCCATATCAAATTATGTTGTTACATTTGTCAAATGAGGGAGGCTGAAGTCCCCTATCCAAAATATTGAATATTCATTTATCTTATAAAAACCAACCAACCCATGTATGCCCCCTCTCTGTGCCAGGATGAGCAATTAGATATTCACTGAACAGAATTAAATTTAATTCAACTTAGTGATAAATTAGAAAAAAATACAGCAAGCCCATTCATGAAGAACTTTACTGAGCTCAATCTTCATGAGAAATTTAAAGAAGAAATTATCATAGAAGAAACAATACAAATCAAGCACCTCGTTTAACAAAAGAAAAATATGGACACTGGAGCCTGGCAGGCCTCATTTAGAATTCTGCTTCTGCCATTAACTACTTGTTGTAAAGTTATTAATCTTGCTGGTCCTTCCTCATATATTAAAACTGAATAGCCATTCTACTGTGAGAACACTTTTTATATAATAGCAAGTACAGACACTCAAGGTGAGTAAGTTCTCCCTTTACCCACAGCTTTGTAGAGGCAGTTTGGGTTTCACTGGCAGCATCTGATCCCTGAGCTCAGCCCAAAATGCTGTTCAGGAGAGCATGGATGTCTCTCATGTACAGTGGCCTCTAGTCTCAAAAACTGAAAAAGAAAGATGGAAAGTTTCCCTTCTCTTTAAGTGATTTTAGTCAGAAACAGTGCTTTGGCATAGTCACATATTTGTGAATAAGATCCTCTTAATCTATCATCTTGTCTTATAACTTAAGCAAACCGTATACTCAATCTTTAAAACATTGTGTGAATTTAACAGTGTCACAGGAGTATTTTAGAGTTTACACTGTTTCCTAAGTGGCCAATAAAATACCATTTAAATCATATGAAAATTCAGATGCAATGAGATAGGTTAAGATAGAACCACACATTCTAACCACAAGTAAGGCCTCTTCTGGGTCCAACTAAGATTACAAAGCTTCACAGCTTTCTCATGTCTATAAAGAAGAAAACAAAACAAAAAACAAAAAAAAAACCATAGTCCAAAGAAATGGTGACAAAGTGGTAGCTCTAGAGTTTCCATGTAAATTAGACCGACCTACTTAAAATCTTCCAAGAGTCCTGCTGCTTTCAAGACACTCCTTGCTTTCAATCTTTCAGGATGTCCTGCTGACACAGAGGCTGGCAAACACCCCAACTCTGAAATCTTGCTCACCCTAAAATTCTCCCGTGCTCTGTCCAAGTTCTTCTCATCCTCCAACACTTGGATCCCATATCCCTTCCCCTCTAATGCTTTCTGTGACAATCTTAAGTCAAAATTTCTTGAACTTTGATTGTACTCAACATGGTTAGTACTCACCATAGTGTTTTAGTTTTGAGTATCCCCCTGTTTCCCAACAGGTGGGAATTTCTATAGGGAAGATACCATAGTTTCTTCCCTTTCTGACCCAGTGTTTAGATAACACTGACTCAGGTACGTAGCAGTCCCTGAAATAGGAACATACTGGCTTTTAATTTCCTCATCTAACCTTTACTACACGTAACAACGTCCCAGAGTGACGTGTTTCTAATAATAATTTATAAACACTACTAATACAGTTAATATTTATAAAAAACTAGTCGCTACATGTTTAATATTCATCATCTCATTTATTCTCACAAGAGCTCTCTGAGGCAGGTTCTACTATGAGTCCCAGAAGAAGAGGCTGAGGGTAACTTGCCCATAGTCACCCAACAGCAGAGAGGGAGCCTGAACCAGGGAGCCTGACTCAAGAGCCCAAATGCTTGCCAAGGAGACAGAGCTCTAATAGAAAGCCTCCCACCTGTTGACTCTCCAGGCATCTCCCATGGACCAGAGCTTATGGGCCAAGGAAATACCTCCAGAGACCCGGAGGGAGCTGGAAAGTGAACACTTTCTGGGCACAGGAGAAAAGCAAGCGCACATCTCTGATGACTTCAAGTGACAATTAAATTAGATTAACTCCAAACTCTTTGAAGGTAAAAGCCTTACAAGTGCTAATCATTATTTATTGTAATTCTAATGACAATTCTAAATTGTATAAAGATTAAATGAAAAATATCTAATTCAATAAAGTAATACTCTCCTTTTAGAAGCAATTCAGCCACTCTATTCATGCACTGAGTGTCTTTAAATGGGCTCTTTATTGAAAAGCAGTGGCTCTTCAAGATGCAACTTTAACTCTGTCAAGATGTTATCTATGTGCTCTTCATGAATACTAATAAGGCACCGGTACTCAAAGAAGGGCTTAGCTGTGCTGGCAGTTCCAGTCACTATGCCCTTAACTCATGAAGGAGCATACATTTTATGATCTCCAATACTTACACTCCCTGATATTTAGTCTTGGGGGACATAACATGGCTCTCAAAAATGCCTGATGCCTTAGACTACAGATAGAGACAACAGCCAATTTTGAAAGAGATCTGGCACCAAAAGAGGTGGCTTGGGAAGGAATAAGCTATTTACAAAGATAATTCAGTAACAGACTGGACATGTTTCCATTAGACTAGACCACAACTCCCCAATCCACCCTGCAAAAGACCAACTTTCTGGTTTCCTGTAATTTTATGGTGGTCTTTACATTCTTAATCAGAAAGTCACACATTCTTATTCTTCGACAGGTCTAGCATTACACATCCTGTCCCATCCCAGCCCGCCCCCCCCCGCCCCCTTTTAGTTTCTAAATTAAGAAGGATTTTGATGCACTTATTTCATGGTGATGATATATTATCACAATGACAAGAATCTGAAGTACAAGAATACAAGCCCATGGGAGTCTCCTTCTCACTTTCTCTCACTGCAGTGGAACATATACTTATTGGTGACCTGGTAAGCTATGTACTGTGGGTGTTAAGTGTCCTGCCTTACCTCCCATTCAACTCACCTCCCGTCCCTGCTCTCCTGTCAGGCTGGTTTCTGCCTGTTAGCTACACTTGCCCTGTTCTGTGGCACTGTCTTTCCTCTGATCCCTCAGACCTGCACACTGTAGGTTTCATATTTTAGCAAACCTCTCTGAACTCCCATTTCTAAAAAACTGTCTTTATTTGCCCCAGCTCTGAGTCTTTCCCTCCTGAGCACCTTTTCTGACTACCCACATTTAATAGCTGTGCCATATCTTTTGACTATTGGATTGTATGACAATTATCATTTTTATGTATAATATATGCATAATAATATCATGTATAATAAATTCCTCCTGCAGAGACTCTTGAGGGTAATGAATGTGCCAGGTGCTTTTTTTCTGGATCTGTCAGAGCACGTTACTGTGCTAGGTGCTGCTCACATATGTATGGAAATGAATATAGAAACAATAGTCTGATTTCTTATTATACACTTTTATATTGTTTTGCTAGAAGGCAGACCAGATATAAGGCTTGAAAAGAAAACATGCAGAGAAGGAAAAGTAAGAACCTAGGAAGGATGTTCAGAAGGGGAGGGGAACGAGAACAAAAATAGGCAAAATGGCAGGGCAATGTAATAAATATAATGAAATCTAAGTCACCTCCACACAACAGCTGTCAGTTCTAGTCTAAAAAGATGTTCCAGTAGCTTTATTCCTTTTTCTGGTTATTTGTCAATAAATCTCATTAGTCTCTCAAAATATAGTATCGTGGTACCACTTTGCCTCCCTAGTTCTCTTTTCCTTTCATAATTGGTCTGCTAATAAACCCCAACTCTGAACTCAACCAATCATTTTTCTTCCCTAGGTCTATCTCCAGCACTACAAAGTTTCCAATCTCAGGTTGGCTTTAGTGTTAGTTGAAAATAAGCTGATGAACAAAATAGGTCCCGAGATATGCAGTCCCACAGAGTCCATGATAAATTCTCAATTTCTTCTCAACACCTACTGACAATGATGAGTGAGGGTAATAGTAATTTTTATTAAAACAATATGCCTAAGTGACCATTCAACCATCAGACCAGGAATTAAACCAGGAGCTGCCCCCTGGTGGTCACACAAGGGGAGCTATGCTCAGCTGACCCATGAGTGTCAGACACCGGGCTCATAGCTGGTGAGCACAGCTGCAGTGGCAAGAGCCTCCCCATGGACATTCCCCCTGCATGCCCCTCCTCCATCTGGACGGGGACCATGATCAGGACCAGCATGGGTTCTGACTAGGCATGAGCCTGTGGCTGCTTCCTGGTCATGAGCATGCTGGCATTGCCCTAGGATGTGCGGAGACCACAGCAGAGCTGCAGTGAGCCTACCGAGCTGCAGTGGCAGCAGCTGGGCCAAGATGAGCAGGAGCAGCGCAGCGCCCAGCCCAGGTTGAGCTCCTCCCCAGCCACCTGCTGCTTCTCGCACCACTACATCCCTGGGAGGTTGTTGGACTGCTGGTTTTGGCCCATGCCCACAGGCCATGCCAAGGACCCCAATAGTGCACCTGGCCTCTAGTATAATAAATAATTGTATGTAAATTTCAGAAATACACACACACACACACACACATATATATGTATATGTATATACTTATATAATGCTTCTATGTATAATGCAGACAAACATATAATATATATTGTTTTCTATATGCCAGAAGCGAATTTACATTCATTAATTCTCTCAATTTACAAAACTAAGATGTAAGATACTATTGTTATCTCCATTTTGCAGATGAGAACACTGATGCACAGATAACATACAATTTGCCTCTTTTATTTTATAAATTAATAAAGTTTTTATTATATGCATTTGTTGCAAAGGTAGTTTGACATAATTTTCACACTGGAAAGAAATCAAAGAATAAAATGGAAGACAAAAGCTCATAGTCTCCTCACTTAAAAGTCAATGCAGTTGAAAATGTATTCACTGATCACCTGATGACTATGCATTATGTTTGTGAATTACATAATGTCCAAGGTCACATTGCTAGCTCAAATTTGGTGGAGCCAGTATTTGAACTCAGAAAGTCTGACTTCAGAGTATGGTTCTGGACCGTTATAAAATGTTGCCTGCTAATATAAATTTTATTGATCTCTTACCCTTTGAGAGAGTATGGGAGGACCTGGAGAGTATTTATGCTAAGTGAAATAATCCAGTCAGAGAAAGATAAGTATTACAGGATTTCCCTCATATGTGGAATCTAATGGACAAAATAGGTCCAGAGACATGGAAACAAGCAATGGTCTGACAAATCTCAGGTGGAAGCTGGGAGGAAGGGGGAGGTGAGAGAAAGAGATTAATCAAATAATTTATATGCATATATGCATAACCCATGGACTTAGGCAATAGTGCAGTGAAGGCCTGAGGAGGGGGCAGCAGTAGGGTAGAGGGAATGGGTGGGCCGGGCAGACATCTATAATACTTTCAACAATAATTTTTTTTTTCTTAAAGAATGTCTACTACATGCTAAATACTTTACATAAATTAATTTATTTAATCCTTGGTACAACTCAGAGAAAGGTACTACCATGTCACACTTTAAAATGAAGCAACTGAGAATGACAAAGCTTTAGCAACATGCCCAAGACCACTCAGCCAACATGTGGAGGAGCCAGGATTCAAGCCTAGGTCTTCTGTTCCTAGAGCTCAAGCTTCCGATGACTTCTCCACACTGTCCTTCCCACCACAATCCCAGTTATTTTGGCAAACTGCCTCTGCCTCCAGATTAATAGAGAGTCTTAAAAACCCCCTATTAGGAAACATTCCCAAAGCCCCATCTTGCCTACCAATTTCAAAACTTCTTCTTCCCTCTTCTTTCAAAAGCAAAGATTCAAGGTCAAAGTCCTTTCACTCCCAATCCATGCTTTCTATCCCATTTCTTCCTACTCTGGGCTCTTTCTTTGATAGCCGATTGATTGCTAAACTGTCCACAGTTCCTTGTAGTTAACACCTTCTACTTAGGTCTACACGTGATTTCCAATCTAAAGCCTTCTTGAAATTCCCCTCCTCCTTTAGGCAATTCTCCCCTTTGTATAAACTGGCCCCAGTCTTCAAGCCTGGAGATTGCCTCATTTCAAACCACACAGCTAACAGCCAAAGGCTGGCCTGCCGAGTACTAACATGGCTCCTGGT
Source organism: Pipistrellus kuhlii (assembly GCF_014108245.1). Lineage (NCBI taxonomy): Eukaryota > Metazoa > Chordata > Mammalia > Chiroptera > Vespertilionidae > Pipistrellus > Pipistrellus kuhlii. Next base: position 64,811,329 of record NW_023425515.1, read on the forward strand.
TCATAGGCTCAACCTTGAACCTTGTTTACTCATTTGATTCCTAAACTTCTTGGTTCTAAACCTCAGGATTAATTTCCTAGAAAGCACTCACAACTCATTCCAACCACACCACAGGCTCGGGCTTCTTACCTCACTGAGTCATGCTTACATCTTTGATTTCTAGCCTCTCAGGGAAAATACCTTGTCTGGATCTGGCCTCTGCCTCCACCATATTCCTGGGGAGAATGTCAGGAAATGGTTATTCCTTCCTGGAACAGAGAGAAATGCTGGGCCCCTCAGACTCTTGCTCAAGCCTGCTTTGTTCCCATGGCCTTCGGGCTAATAGCTCTGCCTAGTCTTGCATATAGACATGCCAATCATCAGAGGAATTCTGTTTGCCTCTTGAGTTTTTACAAAAACAATCCCTTACCAGAAAGTGCCTCCCTCCAGGAGATAAGGAAAGTATGTATTGTTATCAAAGGTTTGCAGGAATCTGTGACAGGGACTCACATCAACCAGCACAATCTTCCCTGGCACCCAGATGTCTGTGGTTGTCAACTGGCCCTTCCATTTTCCTTCCCTTGACATAAAAGAATCGCATCTCTGTACTTTCTTAAGATGAATTTGTAGGGTAGGTCTCTCCTCAGTTGGCAACTTCTCTATCAATAAACCTTTCTTTACTCCAAACTCTGACATTTCAAAGCATTGGACACACGGACTTTGGACTGGTAGCATTCCCTTCACATAAACATCTGGAAAGCAAACATATATCTCTTCTACTTTCTCACTGTAAATTCAAATAATTGCAATTAGCTTCTTGCCCTGATATCTACCCTGTCACCAAGTTCTGTCCCTTCTACCTCTTTAATATGGTCCACTCCTCTCCACACTTGCTGTCTGATCTTCCCTACAGCACTGCTGACTTCAGCTCTCCACACTATAATATCTGTTTATGACCTTCTTCTACATGGCTTCCTTAGTAGTCCCACAATGGGCTCAGGAAAAAATCTAATCTTTAACCTAAAAAAATAGGAAATAATTTAAGTAACAGTTAAATTTAGTTCACTTAAAGCAAAATCTCTAAGTCTTAATGGTTGAAAAACAAAAATCTTTCTTTTTTTCCCAAAGAATCAATATTTCTCATTTTAGTACCGTGTTTTCCTGAAAATAAAACATCCTCCGAAAATAAGACCTAGCGCAACTTTGGTAGAAAAAATTAATATAAGACACTATCTTATTTTTAAGGAAACAGGGTAGTTATAGTATTTCTTGAAGTAACTTATCCTAGTTTCTTTAATGCCTAATACTTTACAATGTGGTACACTACAAATGAGTTAACTAATAATTTCTAGATTACATAGTACATGAAGGTAGTATATTATCTTTATAGTCACAAATGCTTAGGATGCTGCCTCTAATATATATGTATTTTAATAAATAGTACTTGAAAATACATCAAATTAATTATTTTACATATCAAACCACACCTTTGCCAAAGAAATTAACTGGAATGCCTAGAAAGCTATGATACATTTATATTTTCTAACTAGAGTTAAGCAAAAAGTCATTTGCTTCATACTTGCTTCATACTCAGTGACATTTTTTCTTAAATATATTCCCATTTTCTGATTTAGCACACATGATACCAAAGCTGTTATTTGCAGATCCAGAATCAGAACAGTACTGTTCGGATCCTTAACTCTTCCTTGTATTTTCCTTTAAGCATTTGGTCTGAATGTGCTTTAACTACAGTGCCAAGTACTAAAAGCTTGTTTTATTTACTAAATGTATTAAATTTATGGTATTTGTTTATAAAAGTTCTTTATGCCACTGAATTAACCAAGTTCCTATTTATGTATTTGCTTAGCCTTTTTTCTTTTTTAAAAAAAATACCAAAGGGAAAACTTAAGTAGCTAGATGCTTTAGTATGGCCCTAATTCAATCCTCTTTCCTCTCCATGCACAGTATGAAAATGGACATTACTCACTAGATACCTGTTTACTGAGACATCTGGGAATCTTCTTTTACAGCCTAATTTACATAAATCTGCTCCCTCTATCTTCTAGCATCCTATTTAAATTCAAAGGTTAAGGTAATGCTGTATAATATAAAGAAAACAAAAGCCCTCTATAAAGAATTATAAACCTCGCCTGGAAAAATCACTTAAGAAGCTCTTCTGTATCATAAACGCATGGTGTTCATTGATTTTAGGGAGAAAGAATCATCCAAATGCAGTGTACTGAGTTCAACCCAGGAATTTTCAAATTTGGTATTATGTTTCCCCTAAGTAAGATTCTTTTTTTATCTTTAAGTGTTTACTGATTTCAGAGAGAGTAAAGAAAAGACAGAGAGAAACATTAATGAGAGAGAAACATCAATCAGTTGTCTCCTGCACACCCTCTACTGCTGATCCAGCCTGCAACCTGGGCATGTACTATGAATAGGAATCAAACCAGTGACCTCCTAGTGTCACCCAAGTAAGATTCTTACCTCTACTAAGACCATTTCTCACTAATTCAGTTCCTTTCTACCTCGAATCTCCACAGTATTTTGCAATGAGCATCTTACAGCCAGTCATTCCATACCTACACCATGGCATTTCGTAAAGGAGGCATGGGGAAGGGAGTACATTCTCACACACACAGAGATTTGTCTCAGTCACAAGAGTTAGTGGGCAATATACATAATCAATATGAGGAGCTACAGTGCCATCTATATGCCCACACCATGTATTTATTCTTTGGTGATCTTTTTCAAAATGGAAGTTATTTTAATGATATATCTAAGAAATTGTTTACTTTTAAAAATAAAGCATTTTATGATATAGAATTTGAGTACGTTTCGTTAGTAAGTTCTAAACATATTTTCTAATAAGAAAAAAATCAGTAGTGCTATTAAAACTCCCTGGAGTGCCTTAATTGCTACTTCCCAATTATGTACTATTTTATAACTTATAAAGCCTTTATTGCAGACTCTGATTTACTTAATCTTACACAACTCTTGAAGTGGATATAAGTATGACCATTTTACAGCTGAAGGAGGGAAGTCTCAGAGACATTCATTTAATCTTTCCAATGCCATTAAGAGGCAAATCAGGGACACAGACTTAAGGCTTTGGACACTAATCTCAAAAAACTTTCTTCCATCTAACTATCACTGACTTTAGTTTTTAATCAATATATTTATTTTGGAAGAGAAAGTAATTCCATTTTACAATCCTTTTTTGCATTTAATTAGTCTCCAAGCCTTTCTGCAGTTAATTAGTCTCTCAGCATTTACTTAGCCAGAGGATTCCAAATTTCCCTTCATATTTCAAAATAGTCCTTCCTATGGATTTAGCCGTAGTAAATCCACTGGGAGAGGGGGGTAGTCAGGGAACAAGAAAGCACATGTATCTGTGACTCTGTCCTTTTCTTCCTTTTGCACTTTATAAATGTTGACACCGCGGGTCCTGACGTGCTCTCAGAGCACTTGTGACTGACAGCCCACGAGTGCTGGGTCTTTCGAAACAAATTAATGATAATAATTAATAATAACATTTTATTTAAGGAAAGCACAAGCATCTCTATCTAATTATTCTGAGAGGCAGGGTAGGACAAGCATGATTTCTCTACTAAACACAGCACTCTGCACTGAACACAATAGGCAGGTTACAATTTAACAGATATCACCAAAGTTTGTCACATCCATATGCAACACAACACATAAGGGAAGTGCACTGACAAACATGCCATATAACCCCAGAGTAACACACAATTTCCTATGTTTATTGCAAATATTTTTTTAAATTCAAACAATACGCCAAACATACTTTATACAAAAAGAGGTCCTTTTTTTTTATAGTTACAAAGTTTTATTTATTTTTTCCTTTATTTATTTATGTACAAGTATTTACTGGATTTAAAAATATTTAATAGCACACTGAGAATAAAAGCTTAGGTGAGAATTTGAAAAGAATCAACTGGTGTGAATAAAGTATGCATGATCAGCCCAATTTTAGAGAGAGAAAAAAATCACAATTTTAATAACAAATGTCAGACACATTATTCATATCCCTTTATGGCATTTCTCAGAGTTGAAGATAAGGCTCATTGAGTCTTGCTGAGCTCTCTCAGCTGTCTGGCTTTGATAACTATCAAATCTGTAATTGAGAGGTGGGCAAATTCCTCCTATAGCTCTTATATAGCTCCCCTACAAAGATTTCCTGATCCCAAATCAACCTTTTGAAGGCTGATTAATGGATTAGCATGAAGACAGATGACACATAAAAAAGATGAGATGTACCAATAAAAGACCTGTTGGTGAAATAAGATCTATATAATAGTAAAACAATTTGGGAACTTGACAGCATGTAATAGAGTGCAGCAACTGTGGTCCAAACCATTAAAGAGTAGATAGTATATAACAACACGACATTCTTGGCACCAGGATACTTGGCAATTACAAAAGCCACTGGAAAATTCAGATAAATCTCTTTATTCACTTTAATGGCCCCAATTTGTCTCATCAACCCTTTTAATTAATGGCTAAACTTAAACACATCACTGAGGACACAGCCAGGAATGAACTCCAGGTTCTAGGAATTTTCTGTCACTGCCAACTTTGCCATAACTACAAACTTTGCCAACTATGACCTTGTTTCTCTTATTCTGGCATCAGCAAAAATAAATATTTGAAAAGATCCTGAAAAGAAGTACTCAGATCTTTGCTATGTTGTTACTTAAGACTGGGGGAGGGTTTGCAACTCTCTGTAGGATGAGGTAGCTGGGGGGAAAATTAGATGTTTGGCCAGTCCTGAAATCTCAAGCTTGACTTACGAAGAAATGGCTGGGAATTTATGAGAAAGTAACCCTTAGTGAGAATTGGAATTTTGTTGGCATTCACAAAGAAATTGGTCAAAGATGATCTGAGACAGGTATAAAGTCTAATAACATTTTTATGCTTCTCACACTCGTTTTCCTCTTAATTGTAGAGTTTTGCATGGAGAGAAGCAGGGAACAAGGAACCAACACCAGTGCCAGATTGAGAATAAGGATGCACAGAACCTAGGCCTGATTTTCATCTCAGAAAAAGAGAAAAATTCAAAACCAGGCCTGTTCAAGGACAAAATTAGCAATTTATGAAGCAGAAAAACTGTGGAAGGTCTTCAAGTATCAGAAAGTTGGTCAGATGACCTTAAAGGCCCATTATTATCATTCTCCACTTTGATTTTATTTCAGTATCTCCAGCTGGGTCCAGGCTGTGCTGCAGAGTACCCCCTCTCCTGTATGTAGGCCTCCATTCCCCTCTCTCACTTTTTATGAAGAAGTCAGCTTTCACAGCCCCTCACACTATCTGTACATTGGATATAATTTCTTACTTGTATGGGGGTTTTGAAATTGGGTACATTTTGAATTTTGTATAACTTCATTAACTTGTTTTTTAACTACTAAAATTTTAAACACATTTTATGTAATTTCTTGAAACTCTATAGTAAGATTACCTAATTTTCCCAACATTTAAATAAGACTTCTCATTTAGATCCTTTGCCCATCTTTAAAAATATATATATTTTTTATTGATTTCAGAGAGGAAAAGAGAGGGAGAGAAATATAGAAGCATCAATGATGACAGAGAATCATTGATTGGCTCTCTCCTGTACACCTCCTAACTGGGGATCCAGCCCTGCAACTCAGGCATGTGCCCTTGACTGGAATCAAATCTGGGACCCTTCAGTCTGCAAGCCAATGCTCTATCCACTTAGCCAAAAGCAGCTAGGGCATCCTTTGCCCATTTTTTTTGGTTGGGTCATTTATCTTCCTTTTGTAAAGCTGTATGAGTTCTCTGTAAATTTTGGAAATTAAATGCTTACCAAAGATATCATTGGCAAATATGTTCTTCCATTCAGTGGGCTTTCTTATTGTTTTACTGATGGTTTCTTTTGCTGTGCAGAGCTTTTTATTTTTATGTAGTCCCATTTGTTTATTTTATCCTTAGTCTCCATTGCCCTAAGAACTATGTCTGTAAAGATATTGCTATATCTTTACAAGGAGTGTATGGGAAAACACTTTTTTTCCTTAAAAAAAAAAAAAAAAAAAAAAAAGGCAATTCCTAATAGCTTCAAATCAAGGCCATTGAGGCCCCTGGTAATTTTTTACTTTATAAATAATTCAATGTGTGCTTTATTATGGAGATGTTAAATTTTCAGAGACTAGGAGATTCAGGTCACTAACAGGTTGGTTAGGACTGAACCACCTTAGCTGTATTTTTACATTTATTAAAATCCCATGAGTTACAGTACATCTGGAGCAAAACTGCCTATGACACTGGGAAATTTGTAGCTCAGACAAGTAATAAATGTGGCAAAATCTGGGCCTTTAAATCTCGGGGCCCTTCACATCAATTCAAACCATTCATGTGCCAAGAGGGGAACGAGCTGGAACAGGGGAAGAGCTTCATGATGAAAAATTAATGGGGAATTCTAAGTACCCCGGATACATGAAAAGTAGAAAAAGAGGTCTGTCCTTGACAACTGAAACATGCTAAATTATTAATTGTGTCAAGTCCAGGCAATTGCTGTCACTACTCTTTCAACACCTATCTCCAGAGAGTTTAAAAACTTTTTTACTATTATTAGAATTCCAGTCATAACATATCCATTTGAGTATGTTATAAAGTAATAATATTGAGTATTTATAAAGTGAAAAAAGATGCTATGCAATGAAAACAATAAACATTTTCTTTTCAAATACTTTCCTCTTAGGAAGCTACAATTTTTTGTAAATAAGGGAAGGTTTGCAGTTTTGAACTATAGTTGATGTAGGCCCTGTATCCATATAATTTTCATGGATAACAAAGCACAGAGAATAGTGAAAATTGAATAGTATAACTTTGATCTTTTTCTGTCTGGACTTAATCATTGTCCAAGGACACTATTATAACTATAATCATCAATTCACTTAATCCTCAAAACAACTCTGTGAAGAAGGAATCATAATTACCCACCTTTTACAGAAAAGAAAACTGAGGCACAGAGAGGAACCTGCCCAGGGTAACATAGCTAGGACACTAGCCCATTGGACACCAGGATCTGGACTCAAATGGTCCAGTTGCCATGCTCCATTGCTGCTCAATACTTCTTTGTCCACGTGCAGGTGGTTCTAGAAGCATTTGCGGAAACAGTAAATTCTGAAATTACAACACCTAAGAAAACTGGATTAAACTGAAAAGTATGCTGACGATCTAGGGTCTCAGAGATAAAATACATGATTACCTTTGTCAGCTTTCACCTCTGATTTTCTTGTTCAAGTGACAGGTACATGTGCTTGTGACTAGTATAATCTAACTTCACTTCAATTAGCATAAGAGCTTGAAGTACAATGAAATGATTTTCTTAACCCTGGTAGTTTATAAGGGCCATGTTATTAAACATCCTTGAGTTTATTCAATTTTTTTTTTTTTTTTTTTACAAGAGTGGGGTTTTGTTGTTGTTGTTGTTAATCCTCACAGGAGGATTTTTTCCCCATTGATTTATAGAGAGGGTGGAAGGGAGGTGGAGAGACACAGAGAGAGAAACAGATGTGAGAGAGACACAACAACTAATTGCTTCCAATACATGCCTAGACCAGGGCCCAGGATCAAGACTGTAACTGAGGTACATGCCTTTGACCAGAATCAAACCCAGGACCTGCTTTAGTCCATGGGCTGACGTCCTATCCACTGAGTCAAACCAGTGTGATACATGAACAGTAAAGCCATTTAATGGTTTTTACATAACAAGTAAATATTAGATAGGATCCAGGTTAATATTTTCTTGGGTGACCCTCCCCTTTGGTTGATTAATGATTTCACAAATAGGACCTGCTTTATATAATACTAGAGGCCCAGTGCATGAAAATTCATGCACTGGAGAGGGGGGTCCCTCAGCCCAGCCTTCCTCTTCTCACAGTCAGGGAGCCCTCAGAAGCAGGAGGTAACACCATGATCAGGGGAAGGTGATGCCCGAAGCACACATCTGTTGATGCCACTGCCGGCAATGCAAGCCTCAGCCGGTCCTGGTTACCTGAGCCTCAGGTAGCGCTGGGCAGCTGGGCAGCTGCCATCTGAGGCTTACCTGCACCTCGGCCGGCCCTGAGCGGCTGGGGGGCTGAGAGGACTGGTAGACTCCAGAGGAAGGCACACGGCAAGACCTGCCACTCCAGCAGGGCTAAGGAAACTAGGTGCCGCCATCTTGTGGCTGTGGGCGCCGCCATCTTTGAGAGTGTGACAGTCAATTAGCATATCCCCTCCTTATTGGCTATGGGTACTGCCATTTTGCAATGGTGTGAGGGTCAATTAGCATATTCCCTCTTTTTTAGATAGGATTCCCCAATTATCCTGGAATCTATGTTATACTAACTTTCAACAATTCTGAGATTAACCAAGCCAGTATAGCTCAGTGGGTGAGCATCAGCCCACAAACCAGGAGGTCATGGTTTGATTCCGGGCACATGACCAGGTTGTGGGCTCAATGTCCAGTAGAGGTGTGCTGGAGGTGACCAACTGATGTTTCTCTCTTTCTCTCTTTATCTCCCTTTCTCTCTAAAATCAATAAAAAAAATAAAAAATAAAAAAAAATCTCAGAATTAAAATTTTTTTTTTAATTCTGAGATTCATCTAAAAGGTATCACTGCTACCAAACAGCTATATGAAACCCTAAATCCTAATTTCTCCCTTATTACTGCAAATCTCACACTCTGGGTAGGATAAATCAAGTGTGTTGGGCAGCAGGAGAAGGGGCAAGAGCTATAACTACTTCATTCATAAATATAATAGGATCTCTGCCACTACCACTGACCTAGCTTTTGTTAATTCTGTAGTTATTGTTCCCAAGGCCTTGTTAGGATGCTCCCAAAACACACCGCAGTCAGAAATTACTGGCCTAACACCAAAAAAGACGGGGGGGGGGGGGGGGGGGGGGCAGAAGGGGGGAGCAGGAAAGTATGAAAATTTATTATTATATTAAAATTGGACTCCACCACTGCTAAAATGGAGAAAGGCAAACGTCAAGGTTTCTTGTGATTATTTCTAGATATTGGACTCTATTAGATACAAATTTTGGTCCACTAAAATACCCCAATGTTAGAATTGAAAGGGACCTTAGAAATCAGAGTACAACACCATCAATTTAAAGATATAAAAAACTACACCCACAAAAGGTTAAGTTTAAAACAAAATAATCTTTTCCTCTAAGTTTCTATAAAAAGTTTGGGTCCCTTTTGAGCTAATTATTATTGTTGTTTTTGTTATTAGATATGTTTTTTTTAACTAAATTATAAACCTGATATTGCTTTGAAGTTATATTATCATTAAGACAAATGAGTAAACTGGTATTTTTAAAATTAAAAATTTTCAAATTTATTTAGAGTAAAAAACAGAATGAACTCTTGGTTTCTTTGCCACTCTGAGGTTCTGAAATGAACTGGATTAATAAGGGAAAAGTTGTTAAATGATAATTTTATTCTAATGAGAAAAATCCCTGCAAAATAGACAACAAATTATCTATTTTTAGGGTAATTTATAATTTTCCAGGTTTCTTGCTATTTAAAGAATAAAATATCTCAAAAAAAATTTACATACCAACAAAAACCTTGTGGCCAAAATCTAGGAGCAAAAACCTGCATTGTTTTAAATGAAAGTCAAGACAAAAATCAGAAAAGTGGAATGAAAGAATCTGTAGTTACTGGGACATTTGCCCCAAATACAGGGTTAGTAAAAATGCTCTAGGACACAGGCAGAATTCCTGTAAGACATTCCTTACTGCAGACTCAGAGAAGTGGAAATCAGGGTCCATCACCCATGCAGGATAACCTGCATTTACCCTCATACAGATGCATCACTAGCAAGAGCTGATGAAGAAAAATGAAGGCTGAGAAAGAAAGCGACTGGTGTATCCTTCACATGTAATTTTCAGCAAATTTTGATGAGTTCAACCTTGGATGAGTTTTGCTCCCTTTTCTTCCTTCAATTTCATTTAGAAAATATCACCTTGTTTACGTTGTCCAAGTATAACTTTACAACTAGCCTAATGTGGCCCGGAATTACCACCTTCCAACATTCCTTAAGGAAGCACCTGATTAAATACCGTCTGGCTAACCAGATCAAGGCAGCTTTAGGCTGATCGCAAGAACAAGAACCTTACCAAACTGACAAATCAGTGTCTTTACTCTGTCAAATGCTGTTCTCTTGTCAGAAGGTTTACTATTTCTTAAATCTTGCTTTTCCATGCTGGCAGCCTCCTGTTGGTCACTACAAGGTCCTAACTCCTAAAGTTTATATATTCTTACTTTCCATCCTCCAGGTTCTCTGCAGATTATACCATTGACCTCTGCTACTGACCTGGCAAGAAGTAATATGAAAGCCATTCAAAAATTAGAACTGCATTTTTACAAGAGCCAACTTTACTTTCTAAAATACCTAATTCATTTGCCCATATTTTAAAACAACTCTACCCTTGCAACAGCATGGATGGACCTGAAGAGTATAATGCTAAGTGAAATAAGCCAGTCAGAGAAAGACAAGTACCGTATGATTTCACTCATATGTGGATCTTAATGAACAAACTGAACTACCACGCATAATGGAGACAGACTCATAGATAGAGAGGCGGCAGACAGATCTAGTGTGTGTATGTGTGTGTGTTTGTGTGTCCATGTGTGTATGGGGAGCGGGACTGGTTGAGCAAAAAAGAAATAAAAAAGAGAACTCATGGACATGGACAACAGTGTGGTGATTGTGGAGGGGGTGGGTGGAGGTAGAAGAGGGCATAGAGGAGATAAATGGTGATGGAAAAATAAAATAAATTTTAAAATCTTAAAAACCCTCACTCTATGGTGCTGCCTTACTTTCCCCCTTTGTCCACAGTCAGAAAAAAAAGATGAAAGGCAGGAAGCGGTCTAACTATCAACAAGCAGTTCTCCTTTGAAGACAGATAACAAAATACCACAGTTAAAAGTATGTTTGTAATCGCTAAGTTACTATTCTTGAACAAATTCCAAATGCTGCTATGTGTCTTTGATCTTAGAAGAGCATTTTTCTCACTGTTCATAGCTGACATCAGCGGTTCAGTTAGGCAACCACTCCCAACTATGGGAAAAATGTTTCCTGAAACTCAATCATGTGTTACTAGCTTTCGGTTGTCAGCCTAGAAGTGGCTGCTTATGCTCCGCACTGCTGCTGCATGGAATGTTTCTGCCTGCTATGACGATATAAGAACTCATCCTCTAACAGCATCCATGTGACCACATGGCAGACCTTCCGCTCCTTCTGTGTGATGTCAGACAGTCCCAGAGAAACATTCAGCATCTCCCCAGGTGGGGACTATTAGCTCAGCAAAGCATACTGCAACTACGAGAAAAATCTTGAGCACTTTATACCTAAACAGAGTTTAAGTTTCATATTTGAAAACAAAATCTATTCTCAACCTTTCACATTTTATAATACATCAAAATAGTCCAATGATAGTATGTAGCTTCAATGATGAAATAAGCCTATTTTAAAACAATAAAAACATCCCTAGTGTCTCCACAGTCCATTATAAACAATTAGGGTAGATAGATACATTATTATATCATTTGTTCAAAAATACTATCTTCAAAAGCTACTGTTTGTGGATCTTGTAAGTAAGATAGAAATATGAGTTAGTGACATGGTAAAAATTATGGGGAAAGCTCTTCTCTTTGACTATAGGCCCAGTGAACTAACTCCTGCATGGGTGGGGTCTGGGCAGCCTGCTCTGAGAGGGGCTGATGGGGGCAGGGGAGGGGAGGTGGGTGGTTCAGCCCCAACCCCTAAGGGGGTGGGGGGCAATCTGGAGCGGGGCTGGCTGGACCCAACCCCTAATCGAACTTCCCCAGTTGAACTCCAGATGGAGGGAACAATTTGCTATTAGCCTTTTATTATATAGGATAAGTAGTAGAAAGATTTGTATTAGGTGTACCGGTTAATAATGCAGATTTGTTTCAATAGATGGAGTTGCACATATGTTGATATATATGAGATTTGATATGCATGCTATTTTGTTGTATTGACAACAAACTTTAAAACTTCATATGTCAAGTTTTCTGAAGATGTCAACATCATAGATATTTTTACACTTCAAAATGTCAAATTTCATGTCAAAAAAGGAGCATTTGCAGGAAGTCTTAATTCATTACTTTATTTTTGGAGAAACGTACTGCTAAATACTTCGGAAAGCTTATGGTGAACATGCTACATCTCAAGATACTTTGAAGGCTGGCTTAAATGCTTTAAAAGTGATCATTTTGATGTGAAAGACAAAGAACATCCAGTTCAACCAAAAAAGTTTGAAGACCAACAATTACAAGCATTATTGGATGAAGATGCATGTCAAACTCAAAAACAACTTGCCAAAAGACTAAACATTGCTCAGCAAACAATTTCTGAATGTTTACAAGCAACGAAAAAGATTTTAAAGGAAAAGAAATGGGTGCCAACAGATCAACTGAACAAAAGACAGATGAAAAACCGAAAAGTCACCAGTAAAATGTTCCTTCAATGGCACAAAAGTCTTTTTTGCATCAAGTTGTGACTGACAATGAAAAGTGGATTTATTTTGAGAATCCCAAATGCACAAAATCATGGGTTGATCCCGGTCAACCATCAACATCCACTGCAAGGCCAAATTGCTTCATAAAAAAAGGTAATGCTCTCTGCATTTGGTGGGATCAGGAAGGTGTGGTGTATTATGAGCTTCTAAAACCAGGTGAAACAGTTAATACTGATCGCTACCGACAACAAATAATCAATTTGAACCACGCTTTGATCATGAGAAGACCAGAATGTGCCAGAAGACGTGGCAAAGTAATTTTGTTTCATGATGACGATGACGCACCATCACAACACTTCAAAACCAGTTAAAGACACGTTAAAAGATCTTGCCTGGGAAGTATTAACCCACCCACTATATTCACCAGTCCTTGCTCCTTCAGATTACCACTTGTAAGGATCGATGGCGCACACACTTTCTGAGCAGCACTTCAAAACATACAAATAAATGGAAAATTGGGTCTCTGAATGGTTTGCCTTATTAAAACAAGAAACGCTCTATTGGAACAGTATCCACAAATTATCTGAAACATGTGAGAAATGTGTAGCTAGCGGTGGACATTACTTTGAATAAAGCACTTTTGATGCTTCTCTTGAAATTATCATATCTTCTTTGATTACAGAATCAGCCATTATTAACTGGTATACCTAGTAATTGTAAGTTAAGGACCCACATTACAACAAGAGAAAAAACACATTCATTAGAAAATGACTATGTTTTTTAAGTTAACACATGCATGTGTGGGCACAGTCTCTGTGTCCCAGAGTTGATGGATTCATAGATATTAGACAATACAATATAGTATTTCATGTTCTCATAAATATGGCTTTGTCTAAACATGACCCCAAAAGCCAAACTTAACTTTTGAAACTCATCCATGAAGTCAGCACTTCCTATATTCCAGAATGATAGCCTGAAAGCTCAACTTGAAAAGGAGCATTAACCACCTAAGCATTGCTGTGAACACAGTAACCCACAGCACCTGCAGTAAAGTCCTAAGAAACAGAATTAAAGAATGATCATCAAAAGTGGCACTGTATCTGTTCAGCATCAGGCAAGTGTTGTCATAAACAGATCCTTGTAATACCCTGAAGTTTTTCTCTCTGACAAAATAACTCTTTTCCTTGAAAAAAGAAAACTTTGCCCCCTCTCCTTATTAAATGGCAGTGACTTTATGGATATATGGAAAACACATAAAAATGTATAGATTTCTAAAATGTACAACTACCCAGCATACCAACCCTGAATTGTTCCATCTTTGTGAATAAAATACTAAAATAGGAAGAAAACTCTAACAAGAAAGAGCATAGGAATTAGGCTGTAAAATTAAAAAATGAAAAAAACTGTTCCTTAAATGCTCTTACAGTAACATTTATACTCCATGATACTGATCTAGAAGAAAACAAACCGTGTAAGTGTATCTATGCTTAGAAAAAAACACTGGAAGGGTAAACATCAAAAAGCACACAATGGATATGGAATAGAATATGCATTGAGTGCAATTTCCATTTTTGTATTCATACTTTCTAGTGTTTTTGACATGTATTATTTTATAAGTAAAAGAGAAAGCTAGCACATTATTTTAAAATCAAATATTTTAAGTATAACTTAATAAAGGACAAAGTAGCAGGCTGCTGAGGTACCAAATCAATATGCTGCAGTGGGAAGTCATTTTCCCTGTCTGGTCTTGTCTGTGACCATGTGGCATCTTTCTACACCTGCTCAAAATTAACTGCTTCACTACACAATGACAAGAACTACAGCAAATGGACTCTTAGTCTGAGTTCAATTGCTGTGGAAGGTTTTATGGTTTGAGTATTAAGAAATGATGCATATACTTGACTACATACATAGAAATAGAGCAGACCCTCTACATATTATATGCTAATTAAGAGAATTAAAAAATTCAGTTGTCTGTTTTTACCGCAGTTATCCAGTTATCCAATGCTCTGGCGCTAGTGGGAGAGTAGAAACACTGTTCTGTCTCATTGCCAGGGAACTTCAGAGATTTCCACACTGTGATCACAGGCCAGAGTTATTAGCTAGAGTGTTCCCTATGCCCATAGTATTTGAATAACATGGCGGTGACATTACCTTGAGTATTTTCATGTTTGCAAGTGTGTCTTTCACACTTTTCAGAAGCATACATATTACAAAGGATGCTTTCAATAAATGCTGAAAACACTCTGGCCTATGTGGCTTAGTTGGTTGAGCACTGTCCCATGCACCAAATGGTCGCCAGTTCAATTCTTGCCTGGGTTGCAGGTTTGATCCCCAGCAGGGGGCATGCAGAGGCAGCCAATCAATGATTCTTTCTCACATCAATGTTTCTCTCTCTTTCTTCATTTCTCTCTCTAAAGTCAATAAAAAGTTATTTAAAAAATAAATGCTAAATGAATAAACTGTCTAGAAATAACTAAACTTGAAGATAAATGTGGTTGGTGGTTCAAGAAATCACAGTGAATCATCTGTAATCTCAGTAACATGTAACTGAAAGAAAACTAGTTAAATGTTTCTAAGAAAGGTTTTCAACAACCTAAGTCTTCTCGTCTTCCCTCAACCCACACACTCCCAAACATGTTCTTTCATCTAACTTTTAAAAAGGAACAAAATTATTTTTATTTGTAGTCATTTATAAAACCCAATTTCTTCAAACTACAAATTACTCTTTGGACTTCATTACACTGCAGTTATGAAGAATGTTGAACGTGTCATTTTGTCTTTGAT
Source organism: Pipistrellus kuhlii (assembly GCF_014108245.1). Classification (NCBI taxonomy): domain Eukaryota; kingdom Metazoa; phylum Chordata; class Mammalia; order Chiroptera; family Vespertilionidae; genus Pipistrellus; species Pipistrellus kuhlii. The sequence continues at coordinate 64,826,621 of NW_023425515.1, forward strand.
TACATTAATTTACAGGAATACCCTGTGCTGTAAATGAGCATTTCTTAGTGAGGACACTTTTGGCACTTGGGGTGGGACAATTCTTTACTAGACAATACTATTTCACTCAATGCCGAATCAACACACATCTCATCTCCTTCAGCATCTTTTCACACACTCACACACATACACACACGCACACACACACACCCATTCCACTGAGATAATGACCCACAAATTCTCAAACATTCCCTGGAAGTGGTAACTTCTCACTTTGTTGGAAACCACGTCATCCTCACTTTTTGCATGTCAGTACTGCCACTTGAACTCCTTGGTCTCTTTTTTTGGAATCTTGGGCTTCTGAAATTCTGTTCAGATTTCAGCATATTTTAACTTGGGGAAAAATATTCCTTGATAGAGTAAATGAGTTAAAACTGGGAAGCCAGATGTGTGCATTTATGCCACCTCTCAACTCTACTCCCTGGATAACTTTCCCAGACCTTCCAGAAGCCAAACAGCCCCATGTGGCCAATGAGCAAGCAAGGTTTGGCGACTTCAGTCCTCTATCATCCAAAAATAAGACTCAGTTGTCAGGTTGAATTATATGCTATACACTTGTTCCTCCAGCCTTCCTTGATCCCTGGGAATCAGACTTGACTTTCTTACTGAAGCAATTTATTGCTACCAGACTTACTGCTTTAAAATGCCGGTTCTAGCCGAAACCGTTTGGCTCAGTGGTAGAGCGTCGGTCTGCGGACTGAAAGGTCCCGGGTTCGATTCCGGTCAAGGGCATGTGCTTTGGTTGCAGGCACATCCCCAGTAGGGGGTGTGCAAGAGGCAGCTGGTCGATGTTTCTCTCTCATCGACGTTTCTGGCTCTCTATCTCTCTCCCTTCCTGTCTGTGAAATATCAATAAAATATATTTAAAAAATAAAAAAATTAAAAAATAAAAAAATAAAATGCCGGTTCTAATTCCTCCCAGGCTGTCACAGACCGGGATGTTCCAATGAGACAAGGGGCATTAAGTAAAATGATAAATTCACACTCATTTTTAAAATGGTTTTGGCAAAGAGTAATGTTTAATGACTAACTCTTCATGGAGAAATTTTAGGCACGTATCATCAAGGTAAGAAGAGCTTTTCCAGACTCAGAGGAAAGACAAAGCCTGGACTGAACTAAGATCTCCTTGCTTGAGCTCATTTTTTCAATTTTTTAAAGAGAGAAGCCTAAAGCAAGTAACTAAGCAATATCACAAAAGTATGCTGCTTTTTGGGATATTTTAAAAATATATATTTTATTGATTTTTTTTTACTGAGAAGAGAGAGGGATAGAGAGTTAGAAACATCAATGAGAGAGAGACATCAATTATCTGCCTCTTGCACACCCCCTACTAGGTATGTGCTCACAACCAAGGTACATGCCCTTGACCGGAATCGAACCTGGGACCTTTCAGTCCACAGGCCAACACTCTATCCACTGAGCCAAACCGGTTTCGGCTTTTTGGGATATTTTCAATGCTGATGGCTAGCCAACATGTTACATTTTATTTATATTTATGCTTAGAAGTATTACTGTACTTGGCATGTATCAGGTACTTAATAAATGTTCATTAAATAAATGCATCTGCAGCTAGGGAGCCATGCAGCTTTCACTTTCAGAGCAGCCTGACTTGGACGTAGCCTGCTTTGAATCAAAGCCCAGAAAACTCCATGAGCCTAAATTATGGATAATATACATGAACTAAAAATTTCATACGAGTTAAAAATAATATAACTTTGTGTCATCTTCACAAAAGAAAGCATTTGCTATACAGCATAAGTATAATTTGTATTAGAACTTTACAACTTTCAGTACCTCATTCAATAAGGACATCTGATGACATTAATAACCATTTTAAAAGGAACCACGTAAATCTCTAGTCCAGTGGTCGGCAAAATCATTAGTCAACAGAGCCAAATATCAACAGTACAATGATTGAAATTTCTTTGAGAGCCACATTTTTTTAAACTTAAACTTCTTCTAACGCAACTTCTTCAAAATAGACTCGCCCAGGCCATGGCATTTTGTGGAAGAGCCACACTCAAGGGGCCAAAGAGCCGCATGTGGCTCGCGAGCCACAGCTTGCCGACCACGGCTCTAGTCTTTTCAATGAAGCCCTTAAATACAATTTTGAAAGAAATCTCACACTATCTGCTTAACTCCACTTTGCCTATATCCAGTGCTTCATGTAGTTGGGCATAAAGGTTAACAGCGTGGACTGTTTTTGCCTGGATTCATGAACCTAGAAGAACAGATTAACTATGTGACTGGAGCAAATAACCTAACCTCTCTGTGCTTTAGCAACCTTAACTATTATATAAAAAGGGGGACAATAATGGATAAAAGACTTAAATGTAAATCACAAGACCATAAAAATCCTTGAAGAAAACAGATAGTACACGCTCAGACATCTCACATAGCAAACTTTTCACTGATACAACGCCTAGGGCAAGAGAAACAGGGAAAAAATAAAGAGATGGGCCATTACATCAAACTGAAAAGCTTCTGCACAGCAAAAGAAACCATCAACTGCCGGGACCGGTTTGGCTCAATGGATAGAGCGTCGGCTTGGGGACTGAAGGGTCCCGGGTTCGATTCCCGTCAAGGGCATGTACCTTGGTTGCGGGCATATCCCCGGTAGGGGGTGTGCAAGAGGCAACTGATCGATGACTCTCTCATGGATGTTTCTAACTCTCTATCTCCCTTCCTCTCTGTATAAAATCAATAAAATATATTAAAAAAATAATAAAAAAAAATAAAAAGGTAACCTACTGTATGGGAAAACATATTTACCAATGGTACATCTGATATGGGTTTAATTTCCAAAATATACAAAGAACTCATACAACTCAACGCCAGGAAGAAAAACAATCCAGTTAAAAAATAGGTAAAGGACATAATAGACATTTACCCAAAGAGGATTACAGAAGGCCAATACATTAAAAAAATGTTCAGTCACTAATCAAAGGGGAGTGCATATTTTTAAACTACAGTGAGGTATCACCTCACATCTGCCAGAATGGCTACAATCTACAAATCAACAAATGACAAGTGCTAGTGAGGATGTGGAGAAAAGGAAACCCTAGTGCACTGCTGGTGGGAATGCAGACGGGTGTAGCCACTGTAGAAATCAGTATGGAGTTTCCTCAAAAAATTAAAAGTCAGTCTGCCATTTGACCTACCGATCCCACTTCTGTGAATATACTCTAAGAAACCTGAAACACCAGTCAGAATGAATATATGCACCCCTATGTTCATAGCAGCATTATTTGCAATAGCTAAGATTTGTAAATAGCCCAAGTGACCAGCAGTATATAAGTGGATAAAAAAGCTGTGGTGCATTTACACAAGGGAATATCATGTAACAGTTAAAAAGAAGGATTTCTTACCCTTTACTTCAGCATGCATGGACCTGGAGACTATTATGCTAAGCAAAATAAGCCAATTAGAGAAAGACAAATGTCACATGATTTCACTTAAAAGTGTAATCTAAAGAACACAATAAACTGATGAATAAAATGGGTCCAGAAGTATGGATGCATGGAATAGAATAATAAATTTTAGGGGTGAGTGGGTGAGGGACAGAGGAAGAAATTAGCCAAAGAATACATGTGCATATATGCATAACCCATCGACAAAGACAATAGCATTGGGAAGGCCTGGGGTGGGGAGAGGGTTGGACGGAGGGAGGCAAAACAGGAGAAAATGGGAGATATTCAATCTTTGTATTATTGTCAACAATAAAATACATTTTTTTTTAAAAAGGGGGCAACAATAGTACCTATCACATTGAGAGATTAACCCAAATTGTTTACATATAAACAAACTACTTATAATATTGCCTTGCATATTATGTACTTTTTTTTACTTTTCATGAAGTAAATGTATATGAGGATTCACTATTGTTATCATTGTTATAATTAATCTCAGAATATAAACATTCAAATCAACTTGAAATAAACTACAATTAACAACTACTAGTCATTTACCTCACATAACCAAAAAGTAGCAAATTCATTCAACATTATTGAGAACTGATTATAAACAGATGCTGTGCCAGTTTGATTCATGCTGCTTTAACATAGCATAGTCATTAGAAATATAAAAGTAAAGAAACACCTCTGAATTTTGAAATTCTATGAGTAGAAAAAAATGGAGAAATCTAAATATAAACAGTGGGATATTGAGAAGAGATAATTCATAGTAATAAGAATTCTATAAAAATACTTTTCTTCACATGAATACATGTTTCAGATAAACTATTAAGTGGAAAGAAAACAGGCATTATGATTTATTTTTTATAAAAAAGAAATGATAAATATGGATTTATAAATGCATAGACAAAAAAAAAAAAAGCCTGGAAGAATGAAAAGTTAAATTGTCCACAACATTTCTCTGTATGACAGGATTATGAATGCAATTTCTTCTTTTCCCTAACTTTATTTTGTAACTTTAGATTAAAACACAAATAACTCAAAAATAAACATGTAAGAAAACATTGGGGTAAACTTTCATAAACAATAAACTTTTAAAAACACTAACTGACTAATCAGATTAATCAAATCATTCATAAACTGAAGACACTGTTAAAAGTAAAATTATTAGCATGTTAATAATTAACTATTTAGAAAAAGAAATCAAATAGTAAAAATCTTCCATAGGTTCAGGACAGTAATTCTTAGAACCTTTACTTAAAAAGAACTTTGGAATCACACTGAATATATTGTATAATTTCTATCTGTTATAAGCGCAATGTTCTACACTTGCCAGAAAAGATACATTATTTTCCTACTGGTGGGTATTCTAATAGATGACCATTCTTCCATACTTGCCATATTCTTATAAAATTAAGAATTTAAAATTGTTAGGAACACAGACTTCCCAATATTACTAATATAGATTATCAATGCCATATTGTGTTTGAGAACATGTCAAATCTTATAGAAACAATGAACGGGCTATACAACAAAATGCTGATAGAAATTTTTCACTTTTTAAAATGATTTTAAAGTTTCTATGAGTTCAGATGCTCATGAACAACTAACGAACCTTCAGAGAAAGACATTTTCTTTTTCAGTTATACCCTCTAGACAAGAATGCCGCAGGCCTGATTCTAAACACAATTATAAAGTGCCATCTAGTGGATGTTTTTATAAAGTTTCTCTGCTTACACTTAAATGATATAATCTTTAGAAAAGCTGCTCTGGGAAATCAAAAAGTACAAACTTTCAGTTACAAAATAAACATATACATCCTGGGGATATAATATGCAGCATGGTGACTATAGTTAATGCTACTGTTCTATGTATTTGAAAGTTGACTTTAATAGTTCTCATTACAAGAAAACAATCTGTGTGGTGACGATGTTAATTAGACTTACTGTGGTAAAGATTTTGCAATTATACATGTATCGAACCATCATGTTGTAAACCTAAAAGTAATATAATGTTATGTGTCCATGTATCTCAATGAAAATAAATAGCTACTCTGAGGAAATAGCTGTCCCTTCTGGAATTTCCTCACCAATTACCACTGAGCTGGTAGACAACCTATCATTTTTTAAAAACACACCTCTGACTAATAATACTGATTTATAATGATAGCATGCAAAAAGTTAGAAAGAATATCCAGTTTAACAAATGTGCTTTTTCATCCATTCACTTCATAATAATAAAAGATCAGGACAGTAATTACTGTTGACCAGTGTTCTATGCTACATGAAAATAAATTTCTTTGGTTTAAATAAGCAACAATCTAATATTTAGAAATCAGCAGGGTTACCAGCAAAGCCTTTAAAGCTGCACCACGTCCCTGCATGTGTAAGCTGCAAAGACACTTTTTTTTTTTTTACCATAAAAGGTGGTAAAAAACACAAGTTATGAACAATTAAGTTGAAATTAATAAATAGAATTAATGTGAAGTAAATATAAAACCGAGGCCAAATAAAAAGCTGAGATATACAACCAGATATTTATAGTTTTAGTCTATGATAATTCAGATAAAAATTTAGGGCTAGACTTAATCAGAAAAAATCCATATCTATGTAGATTTTCTTATTATAGATTTAACAGTTTGCCTTCAGAAGCAGTCCACACATACTTTTTTTAAACTTCTAATTATCTAGATATTTTTGGATTCCCACAGTGCTAAACCGAAATGATACTTATCTGGAGAGCATCCAAACTCACAGATGGAATGACATTTTGACTTTGAAAAGAGTTGTCTGCAACCTGTTGTAATTGGCTTCCTTGGGAAAATTTTGCATGTCTTACAGCTGTTCTTGGATATCATAATTAATTTATAAAATATTTTGTTTAAGAAACTACTCTTCTAGAAATGAAATGCTCATTTTATAGAATTGTTAGGGATTGCATATCCTGCCCTCGGAGGTCACTGTGTCCTCCAAATAACAGATGAGAAAACCAGGATTCATAGGTGTCCAAGGTTAGCTTACAGTCACTAAACTAATTAATAGAAGAGTTAAGATGCAGGTTTCTTAACCACAAAATTAGAACTCTTTCCACTATATCACACTGCCTTCCATTCTTTCTCCGAAAAGAAACAGAATATTTCCATTAAATTTTTTCTTACAGTCCTATTGTTGCATTTTTAATCTAAAAGGTCCATGTGATAACACTGTCCGGGTGTGCACGAAAAGATGTCAAAACTGTGAGTTTCTTCATAGTCCTCCAAGAAAATTAGCAAGGTGGGGCAAAACAGCTTCTATCTTATCAGTGATTTTGACCAGGGAATCAAGAGAGCAGGGAACAGACCCAGCAGTTACTGAAGTGGGAACTACTGTTATAGACTGAGAGAAGCAGAAGAAGCTATTTCCACAATGAGTTTGTGTTAGCTGAGAAGACACCGCTTCCTCAATGGGTGCTGGAAATGTGACGGCTGATAAACAGAAGTGCACAACTAACCTTTAGCTTTTGAGAAGAAAACCTTTTGTTTTCTGCAAAACCATCATATTTACCTTTCATCATCACACAGAATAAATACATACACACCATACATTCTTTGAACTCTAAATCAGTTCCAAATTCCAAGGTCTGACTTTTTTTAATATATATTTTTATTGATTTTAGAGATGAAATGAGAAGGGAGAGGAGATAGAAACATCACTGATGACAGAGAATCACTGATTGGCTGCCTCCTGCACACCACCTACTGGGGATCAAGCCCGCAACCCAGGCATGTGGCCTTGACAGGAATAGAACCCAGGACCTTCACTCTGCAGGCCAGTGCTCTATCCACTGAGCCAAACCAGCAAGGACCCTGACTTCTTAGCTATGTCTTCCTGTGAGATTTCAGGCACTTTTACTGATCTTTTAAGCTATGATTTAAATGTCCTTTTTGTTATTTTGCTATTTATTATGACTCTTAGGACCATGTTTCTGACACACAAGTAAACATCTAAAAAACTTGGATTCAAACACCAACTTGGCTAAATCACCTTAACCTCTGAGACTCTCTGGTTCCTTCCATCTGGCCGTGGAGAGGCCTCTCCAGTTCCACATTATTCTCAGGCTGTATTTCTTGAAGATTGTAACAGACTTGAACACAACAAAACTCACCAGGCCTGTCCCTAACACTACTTCTTCAGCAAAGGCTTTGACACAAGTCTGCGGATTGCAGAGATGGTTCCAAACCTAAAAAGGGGCTCTTTGTAGGTTCTAAGTGAATTGCTTTTGAGAAGGTCTCTATAGACAACTCACTTTGGCTCCTCCTCTATACAAATTGCTGTGGGAGTCCAAGAAAAGCAGCTTTCAAAGTTGTAAGTGCATAGATTTGGTTCTGCTGCCACCAGGCTGCAAGCGCTGCCAGGGACGGACTGAGTCAAAGCAATTCTATGCATCACAGGCCTCAATGTCTTCCATTTACTTGGCAGCTGTAGACACTGGGATCAGTCATCCAACTAAATGTCAAGAGTCCCCAAGTTTTAACTTTAGCGTCATTAAAGATATAACTTTAGCGTCATTACAAAGGATATATTTTTATGTTGTTGTTATAAGCTAGGAATAATTTGTGAAGATTTTAAAAAGTAGTGAGACAGTGGCTTCGGAATTACACAATGTGTGCATGTGAAAGAACATTCTCACAGACACAGACTTTTCTGGATCAAAGGTGTAACTGTCACTTATTAAAAGAATCAAGTAGAATCAATAAGCACAGTTTTAAATATTACTTACACAGTCTGAAATTTTTCAAATATATTTACGTGAGAATGCCTCATTTTCAGGCTCTAACACTTATTTCCAACTTTTAAGGTATTACAACAGATCATTTACTTATAGGCTATTTTCCCTTGAAAAATGTATCATCGTATTATTAATGATTTTGGTCAAATTACATAACATATAAGTTTGAATGCTTTTTTTTTTTTTGAAAGAGAAAATAATTACTTTACATTTGTGGTCATACCACTCTGTGAAAAGCAGTTCATGTCTATCCTCCAAGATAAATGAAATACTTGAAGACTGTCAATGAAGAGAACTCCTTTTTTATACAAACTATTTGAGTCTTGTAGCTAAAAAGAAGCTACCAAGTGAAGAAAAATACATATTTAGAGATTACAAAATATATTCTGACAGATAGGCTTAATTTTTTAAAATAATTCTGTATGTAATATGTTACACTAATTTTGGAAAAAACTTATTGTACACAAATGTTATCCCGAATAAGAAATATTTCTAGGGGGAAAAATGTTAAGTGGGTCTTATTAATAACCAGTTCTCTTATCAAGAACAATTTGTAAAAAGGAAAATCTTATTATAAAGGAGACACACTTTGATCTTTATCAGTATCATTCTCATTCTGCAACAGCCTGACAGTTGTTGTTGTTGTTTTGTTTTTGTTTTTAAACTTAGACTGTGTTCTTAATTTTGTGAGAAAACTATACAACTCAGTTGAGGAAATGAATAATGTAATTCCTGTGGTTTAGAGCAGCTGGAGTAAGTAGGTACTAAAGCAAAAATGCTGAGGTTAAAAAAAAAAAAAAGTAGAATAAACTTTTATTAAAAACAGATTTCAAATAGCCATTTTACCAGAAATTGAGCTTTTAGACAAAGAATATGAAAACTCATTATATTATCCCAAGAAAAACTCTGCTCTCATCAAACAAATCTCATTGCCATTATATCCCAAACAAGGTTTTGCTACTATAAAACTTCTTTGTACCATTCCTACTGGATTGGCATGTTTATAAGGATTGTTTTCCTACCAAAATGTTCTTTTATCCTCATCAAAATTCTGCTAAAAACTTACTGAATGTGGAATTCCTCTTATTAATCTCATCTAACTTGATACAGGAACACTCAAACATTTTGAATTCCTACTTTTGTTCTTCATTCTAAAACACAGATTTTATAGAGTTAAAAACAAACTTTAAAGATTATCCAATTTAATTTTCTCATTGAAAGAAAACCAAATTCAGTTCCAAATTAATAAATTTGCTCAAGGTCTCAGTACTTGTTCACAGCTGGGACTAGTACAAAGTCATCCATAGGGATTTTCATTCATCATTGAAAAAGTCTAAAAGGTATCATTTCATCATTTCTTAAGGTAACTGAAGTTTATTCAGTTAATATTTTTTTTAAAAAACAACAAAGCAAATCATTGACACTTTTCTTAAAGTATAACATTTTATTAAAATGAGCAATAGTCATTCAACATTCAAAATAAATGTACTGAGCATTTACTGCCTTGCCAGGAACTTGGAGGAGGGGGGGCAAAACAATATATGAGAACTAAGAATGCATTCAGACCTATGAAAAAATTGATCATAAGATCATAATATTTTCCTGGATAGTTTAATTAATATGTCATACCCTATATTCCAACAGTTGACAGCACTTAATAAAAAATAAAAAAAAACCACATAGTACATTTTTCCTCTTCCAGTTGCTTTTTTATAACACCCTCAAATTCAGCCCCTAAATAATTCACATGTTATACTGTACTTAGGTGATGCTATTTTGAAGAACTGGTGATAATACATCACTCTACAGTTTCAAGAAACATTTTAAACCTTCCATGAAGTTTCTACCTAGACTACAAAACATTTTCAACTTACTAGGTTCTTTCCAAGAAAGGCTACATTCAACTGCTTAAAAACTGCAGTCATGTATTAACCTAAAGCCCATTTTATTTAAAAAACCACTTCGCATCATATGTGTATAAAATAGCTAGAAGCTTTCTAGCAAGATTTTATTAGTCCTCCAACATTTACTTTTCAAACTGTGATTCCAGAATTACAATATTTCACAAATAACCTGTGTAAGAGCTATATAAGAATAAATAAAAGAATAAACTTATGTTACATTTGGGGAGCTAAGGTGAAGAGATCCCTAAAATCTCACACAAGTGACTCTAAGACATCTGCTTTTTTTTAAATCTTCACCTGAGGACATGTTTTCCTTTCCCCCCCCCCTTTTTTGTGGGGGGTGGGGGGAGAGAACAATGAAAACAAGGAAAAGGAGGAAGGGAAGGAAGGAGGGAGAGAGACAGACAGACAGACAGACAGACAGACATCGTGAGAGAGAAACACCTATTGGTTGCCTCTCACATGTGCCTGGACAGGAGCCTTGGATGAATCTGCGACCCAGATATGTGTCCTTAACTGGGAATCAAACCTGAGGCCCTTGGTCTGAGGGCCTATGCTCTAACCACTTAGCAAAACCAACCAGGGCTCATTCTTAATTCAATATTTCAGATATAAGATTACAAACATTTCACTTGAAAGTCATCAAACAGGAAGTAGCATTTCCAATTTGCCGAAGTTTTAGTAAGTTTTATCAATGGTCATAATTTGGTGTTGAGAACTTTTCCCAACCTTGTTAATCTTTTTGTAGCTACTAAGAAAGAAGAGTCAGAAGTAGAAATTCTGAAGATATATGATTTGCAAAAATTTCAGAAAACTGAATCATAAAATTAACCAGGATTACTAAGTGCAATAAAATTTATTATTTTAATATATTCTTCCATTGTGAATATTAATTATGCCAGAGACTTATCAACATTCTTTTTTCACCCTAAACAATTATAGCAACAGTCTCTCAAGGAGACAGTTTGCAATTCTATCTGGATCTAATAAAATGTGAATAATTTTATAACACTACACTCAATTTAGCACTTTAAAAGTCTTCTGGGATATTTTTCTTAATGTTTCTAGCTTTGTCCATTTCGTTCTTTGTACTGATATTCTTTGGTTTTTACCAAATAACACACATACACACAGAGACATATAAAATTACAATTTGTTTTTCATCTTGTGAATAATATTGAAATGCATCCCTTGTCAGATCCTTCTTGGAATAAAGATTCAATAATTCCCTTGAGAATCTAAGAAATAATTCAGAAGAAATAGAAAGCATACTATCACTTAAACTCTCGTTAACAGTGTCAATGGTGTTTAGGCTCAAAACTCTCAAAATTTCAACTACACTACATGTGGATTTCAAGACTTCAAGTTTCAGACAGAAGTTTTTTTTTTCAATCAGTCAAAATCTAATCTGAATGCTTATTTTTATTTCTTTACACTTCCCAAATCAAAAACTTTTGTTGGGTAATTGCAGACTCTCAAGTGAGTCAATGGAAATATTTCAGACAGCTGCTTCTTGTTGGTGAACCTAAAACTATTTTTGCTAAAGGAAATGCAGGTTATACAAAAAGAATTAAAAATTAGAACTAAAAAAAAAAAAAAAAAAAGATCCCACAAAAAAAACAAACAAAAAAAAAACCTCCACTTAGCACAATTTGAAGATGTAACAGCAATATTAAAATATAGACATTCCTCATTTAATGAGAAAATTCCTTTTAGGAAAAAGTGACAAATTCTAAAAAGAAACTATCAATTTAAAAATAACAACAAAAACTCCCAGAATGTCTTAAGAGGTGGAGAAGTTATTGGTGTGGGTAGCAGGCAATTCACTGAATGTTAGTACCTATTTCTTCAAATCTCCAAACTCTTCTATGTAGTATAATTTTTTAAATTGTCAAATAGATATTATCCATTATAGTGACGAACAAGATCATCCTCCGATTAAAAGCGGGCTTCACTCTGCTTTTAAGAAATTGAGTTTTGTACTAACATTTTTACTATGACTTATAAACATTAAAGATAAAAGTTTCCTAGAACCTAGCCAGTTTGGCTCAGTGGATAATAGGCCCATGGACTGAGGGTCCTGGATATGAGTCCACCCTCTCACATGGATTTTTTTCTCTCTCTGAGTCGCTCCCTCTCTCCTCCACTCTCTCTAAAAATCCATGGAAAAATATCCTTGGGTAATGATTAACAACAACAACAACAACAACAAAGTTTTCTGGCTAACTTTCAATGTATAAGAAAATTAAATTAACCAAAATTCTTCTTTTCTAAACACTTCAGTTTATCTTATAATTTTTATTCTAGAAAACTGGGACATTCATTTTTTCCTCCTATATTAGAGGCCCGGTGCATTAATTTCTGCACCAATGGGGTGGGGTCCTGGGATGCTAGAGGGTGCAGGCCAGGCTGGGGGACCCCACTGGCGCACAATTAGGGCCAGGAAGGAACACGGGAGATTAAACAGCCAGGGAGGGACCATGGGAGGATTCCAGGGCATGTCTGGCCTGTCTCACGCAGTCCCAATTGACTGGACCCCAGCAGTAAGCTAATCTAACAGTCGGAGCATCTGTCCCTTATAGTGGTCAGTGCACATCATAATGAGAGGTTGAGTGGCCTTAGAATATTATTAGCATACTCGAGGCCTGTCACATGAAAATTCGTGCACTCATGGGTTCCCTCATCCTGGCTGCACCTTCTCACAGTCCGGGATCCTTCGGGGGATGTCCACCTGTCAGCTTAGGCTTGCTTCCTAGGAAATTGGGCCTAAGCTGGCAGTCAGACATCCCTCTGGCATACCTCAGGGGATGTCCCCTGCAGAGCAGGCCTAAACTTCAGTTGGACATCTTAGTGCTGCCAAGGAGGCAGGAAAGGTTCCTGCCACCACTGTTCCACTTGCAGTCATCAGCTTGGCTTGTGGTTGAGCGGTGCTCCCCCTGTGGGAGCACACTGACCACCAGGGGGCAGCTCCTGCATTGAGCGAATGCCCCCTAGTAGTCAGTGCGCATCATAGTGACCTGGTCATTCCACCGTTAGGGTCAATTTTCATATTAACCTTTTATTATATAGAATTACACTTTGATTGGTTGAATGGACAATTGGACACTTAGCATGTGAGGCTTCTATTATATAGGATAATAAAACTCTCTTCCTATTTGTTCTAAATTGATATAAAATTAATGACCCAAATTTTGTCAACTGATGTTTTTCTCTAAACTATCGGAAAGTGCATTCTTCTGAAATGATTGAGAAATACATAAAGCTAATATAAAAAACATATATCAAACACAGATTCCAGTGTACTGATATACATTCAATTATGTATATTAAAATATGCATAAATATAGTTCTATTTTGGATCCACTTAATAATTCATAAGAAAGGTGTATATGACAAGTCAAATAAAGAATAAGAAGTTTATCTGTTCTCTATTTCAACTCTATGAGTAACAGCAAGGGAAGAAAGGATTGGTTTTGGCAAATAGACCAGGCTATTTACCACTACTAGTTGTCTAATTTCAGGACCACTATTCATGTGTAAAAGTAGACTAGTGCCAACCTTCATATAATGATAAAAATGGAAGCAGAAAATATGGAAAACCTATTTTACAGGCGTCTTCAAACTACGGCCCACGGGCCACATGCGGCCCGCAGAGGAGTCTGATCCAGCCCGCCAGGTTTTTTGGGCAGTGAGCGCAGCCGAGGTGTTACAGTAGGAATTAGAGGTTCATATAGTCCGGCCCTCCAGCTCTCTGAGGGACCGTGATCTGGCCCCCACTTTAAAAAGTTTGAAGACGCCTGTTTAGGATGTCACACATGCTACCTTACTTACTTAAAAAAGAAAGCATGAATAAATTTATTAATAGTATTTTCTTCTTTCTTCAAATCTTTTGGTATCATCTCACCCCAAGAGATTATTGTAGTAGCTTTTAAGTGATAATCTCTATTTTTAAGCTAATCTCTATCAGTAGATTTATTATTCAGAATCCAAATTCTTTGATGGCACTACATAGTCTACTCTCAAAATTTAACTTCTTAGATTGGCACTCTACACATTTTTTAGGCCCTTCCCTCCTCCTCCAAACTTCCTTTGTCTTTCTTGATTCCCAAGAAGATGTAAGTCAAGGCCCAGCTCCCTGGCACTTGGCACTTTCTTGCCCCTTGTTGTTTACCAGAGATCCCTCATTTAAAATGCCCTTTCTCACCTGGCCGGCATGTCTCAGTGGTTGAGTGTTGACCCATGAACCAGGATGTCACAGTTCGATTCCTGGTCAGGACACATACCCAGGTTGTGGGTTTGATTTGAAGTGTGGTGTGTGCAAAAGGCAGATGATCTATCATTCTCTCTCATTATTGATGTTTCCATCTCTCTCTCCATCTCCATTCCTCTCTGAAATCAATGAAAATATATTTTAAATAAATAAATATATATATAAAAGGCTAATATGCAAAGTGTCCTCTTGGGAGTTTGACCTTGAGATTGGGAATTCGATTGCTTGCTAAGAGGTGGGCTGACCACCGGGGGCAGCACAGAATGAAGGAAGGCCCTAGCCAGCAGCCAGCAGCCAGTGAAGGAAGGCCCTGGCCCTGATCGGTCCTGATTACCGGCCAGGCCTAGGGACCCTACCCATGCATGAATGTTATACACTAGGCCTAAATAAATAAAATGCCCTTTTTCTATTCCTTTCCATGCAGGTCAAATCTGATCCCAGGGCAAAATAATGTCTCTTTCCTCCAAATTTCCTACCTCCCTACAGCACGAGCCATAAACCTGTAATCATCTTCTATTATTGTCTTGAATTATTTTAAATCCTTGACTCTTAGCCTCTCATTTTTTTCAACTCCAGAGGTGACATCATCATCATCATCACCCTTTTAATAACAGACAGTGAGTATTCAAAATGAAGTCCTCCATTGAAAATCATATATTTAAATGCAGTAAGTTAAATTTGCCCATAGTCCATCTTCCCCATAAGCATAAATTTGAAATGTAAGAGGGAGGTGAGGAAGGGTTGGTATCCCTTATTGATCTTCCGAGTCCCAGGGAAAATGTCAAGGAAGAAATAGGAGAACACAATCCTACAAGCTCATCATCATCCTTACTAAGCAGAAAGAGTAAAAGAGCCATTCTCAATGAAAATGGTCTTTTAAATGATTTAAATATAATTTCAAGCAAATCAACAAAAATCTCTAGCACATTTTGTTTAAATTTGAAGAAAAGAAAAACATACTCAACTCAATCCTTGAGTAAGCTTCAGTAAAAGCAGAAGAAAGGCTGTCTTGATGAGCTTTAATCCTGAGAGAACCATTGAATGGATAGCTCCAGTCAGTGAAAATCAGACGCACTGTTACCCTGGCACTGAGATCTAGAACTTCTGACTCAGAGAGTTCCAGAGAGCAACTCTTCTAGGTCCAGACTGGTTCTTAGCAGTTGGCAGGTTACTTACTGATGAACACACAAATCCTGAGTTTACAGGACAGCTTGAGACTCACCGAAAGTAACACTATCATCTACCCAGTGTAAGGATTAAATAACTAAACAGATAAAAAGCTAAAGCCAAGATTCCTCAAACTCAAAACAGACTTTAATCTAAGGGGAATGAAGCCATCATTTAAATGAAACAGTGCTTGACTAGCATAGGAAGAGGGAGTAAAGTGCCCCCTAGCTAAGTATAAAAGAAACATACCAATTCTGAGAAGGATTTGGTGGTAGAAAACAAACTGTCATATATACAAAAGAAAACCATATTTAGTGATCTTTAATAACATTATGATGTCTAGGTGAGTTTCCTAGAGTCCCAATTCGTCAAAACAACTATCAATATTAAAGCACAGCTGCTGCTATACTTTCTGTACTGTTGTTTTTATTAAAAAGATTTTTGTGATTTATTTTTTCAGATATAATAAAACCTTGTCAGGTTTTTAGAAATGTGGATTTTTCAGCTAGATAATAAATGGTAATATAGTAGAAAATTAACTTCAGGAAGCTCACTACTTTTTTCTCAAAATTACAGACCCATTTGAACATTTCTTGGTTCTCTTATTGAAATATAAAGTTCCAACAAAATAAACATAATTATTCCAGCAGTACCTAAATTCAAATTTTAAAATTATTCAGAATTACTTTAATAATCTAGATAAATCTGTACTTTGTATAATTACGTGACTGTATAAAGCTCAACTCAAAACTTCCTTTTACATCTACCATTAACTTTGCTGTATAACAAACTTAAAACGTGAGTAAATATTAAATACATAGTTCAAAATTTATTCTTACATTATTTTTTTAAAATTCCTCTTCCAAGTTAATCCCATTAAATACAGAATCTGTAATAAATGCATTTCCTATTTCTCTCTGAAGAAAAATTCTGTACCATATATTTATGTACTTCATATACATTAAATTTATATATGTTATAAATTTCCTAACTATATGTAAAGATAATCCAACTT
Source organism: Pipistrellus kuhlii (assembly GCF_014108245.1). NCBI lineage: Eukaryota > Metazoa > Chordata > Mammalia > Chiroptera > Vespertilionidae > Pipistrellus > Pipistrellus kuhlii. The sequence goes on from NW_023425515.1 coordinate 64,843,196, forward strand.
ATTTATACAATAGTTTTTTTAAACATTTTCTACAATGTAGTCATTTGGGCATATATGGTTTTCTTTCAAAAGACATTAAGTAAAATAAGAATATTAAATGAGTGCTCTAATTTTTCTGAAGCACTTTCAAGCCTGTCTAAATTAATAAAATACTAAGTGAATTAGTATTACAAAGGAGACTTTGTCACTGATAATTTCAAATATTAATGTGAATACTTGATGGGTCAAGCTTTTTGCATTTATCAAAGAAAATGTAAGACTGGTTAGAGTTTTCTCCTATGAGTAAAGTTTTCATGTCAGGTAATTTCTCCAATTTTTCCCTTCTATGTATAAAAGCATATTTCTCTCCCTGCATTCCAAAGGAATGAAAAGTTATCTGTTCTTCTAGAGATAGGATGATATTATTAACTGCTTCCCTCCACCCTTTTTTTTTGTTGTTGTTACAAAATTCTTCTTTTGCCTTATTCTCTTCTTAGTTTAAAATCTGTCAGACTTACATGGGATATTCACAAGTGGGTCCATAAGGTCATGAGATTAAATTATTTTGTGTCCCCCTCCACCCAGTCAACCTCAGAAAGAGCCTACTAAATCTTAGTTCAACCAACTAAAACTATAAACCACCAAGTATAGATAACACAGCTCTCAGGCCAGGAATCTAAGGAGTGATTAGGCAGTGTTTACAATTTACAGAAGGTAAAGATAGAGTTTGTATCCACTGCTCTGTGTGGCCTGTTCTCTGGTGCCTTTTGCCTTTGATCCACAAATTCAGGGGCACTCAAAAAAAGGAATTCTGAACAAAAAACAAGAATGGTAAATATCAGTCATGTGAGAATCCAGATTCAGATTATTCCTTAAAAGCGACTGTAGTACTAATCCTTTTAAGATGGAATCACCTTATGGGAAAACTAAGTAAGGGTAGCAATGGAAGGAATTTGGGCCTCAGAGTTGAGAAGTCCCTAGCAGAGAAAACACAGAAAAAAGGAATGAACACTGCCTCAAGGCCCGGCTGAAAACAGACCCACTGAATCCAAGGAAAGCCCAACAGTAAAAACCAACACTGGCTCACTATGGTGAGAAAAGACAGGGGGTTAAGTTGGACAACAATGGACAAAGGGTGAGACTAAAGCCCTGATCACAGCCTTGGGGCTGGAGGAACAGGAAGAGGAGCAAGTGGGCAAAAGGTCAAGGTTTTACACTGAGCCATAAATGTCTGGATTGCCTGGTGAATGAAATTGGGTACCCAAAGGTATTCTTTGTACTTTCTCAAAGAAAAGATCAATATATTCTTTCTCTAGGGAAAAAATAACCAACCCTAAACAACAGAGAGGAAGGATAGTTTGATTATGTCCCATTTCTGGTGTTATGAGAGAAAGTAACTGGCAGGTCACCTGGGTACCCAGTAAGTTGTGGGCCAAAAGCTCTGGAAGGTATTATAGATTCAGGCTTTAAGTGTTGCCCACACACCACTGAGATACCACTTGTCATTAAAATTTAAAATAGAATACAAACTGTTGTAGTCAAAAGGAATCTTAAGGATCACAGGCCTACCATTCTAATTTTTCCAAAAATCAGAGTGAAATTCAAGAAGAAATGACCTGGGTATGGTTTAAAAATCTACTCACTGCACAATTGTTTACAGTACTGATGATTTTTACCCATTGCTTTTAGGGAAATTGCTATTGCTGAGATTTCAGTGCTTATTGCATTTTCATTTTCCCTTCTTTATTAAATAAGCATCTACTGAATAGTAAGTACAAAGTACTAAGCTAGATCCTAGTATAGTTTCCTGGAAAACCTCAGAAAATAAATGGGGCAGATAGTGATAATAAGTTTGACAATAGGCAAAATAGTAAGTTCAACCAACTAAAACTATAAACCACCAAGTACAGATTATAAAATTAGGAAGAACAACTATGGTATGGAAATTGGAATGGCATACAAGTATAGTCATATATCAAAAGAATAAATGATAAAAACAGAAGTGGGTAAAGAACAGAAGTGGGAAAAGAGTGGGTGGCAAATACAAGTTGAATAATTTACTCGAGGTCCCAGAACTTTTGCAATACAGAACAAAACACAGGCGAAGTCACTGTAGCTTGCAAACAGTTGCCTGTGGGTCACTCTTCCTCAATTTGATTTAAGGGGAAAAAAAATCAGTAAAAGATGCACATTTTCCTGCCAAAACTTTCTTAGAAGTCAAGAACAGTTGACAATATCATTTAACATAAGAACATTATTACATTACAATGTGGTTTTCTCCAGAGAATATACTTAGCAAATATACTTAGCCATTTCCATATCTCCGGATTTAAACGGGTTTGAGAAAAGGTACAAGTGACAACTGGAAAACAGAGAGAAATAAAAATAGCTAATGCTGAAAATAAAACTAATAAAAAAATAAAAATAAAAAAATAAAAAACAAGAAAAAAATAGCCATCACGGTTATTGTTAAGATGGTAAGATGGTGCTATAGATAACTTACAAAATTCTTTAAACAAAAATCTAATAATCTTAAGGAACTATTGGAGATAAAGAAGAGATAGTCTGGACATATCCTTTCATCCAGAAGTTCTAGTTCTGAACATTTATCTTAGAGAAATAACATAAGAGGCATGTATAGGAATCTCAAGAATTTTCCCTCTGTAGCTCTATTTCTAATAACACAAAAATTGGAAAGAACATAAAAAGCCATCACAAAAAAGTAGGTAAATAATGTGGTAATTTCATTCAGTAAAATACAAATGTGATCACAAATGAATTACAGGTATAAACAAGGGTGATTACCAAACATGAGGTTGAGATTTCCTAGGTCCAAGATGGTGGTGTAGGAAGAATTTATCTCCTTCCAGGATCACTTTGAATCTAAACTTAGAAAGGACAAATTCCCCTCAAAAAGAAATAAGGGCTGACTAAACAGTTTCTGCAAAACAAACCAGAGAGATCACATAGAAATGGGTAAGAGGGTAGGAGACACTAAGACATTTATCTTGGGAACACCACCCCCAACGCAGGGACCTGTGGTAGGGAGGGATCACTAAATAGCCTATGTGCAGACTTGCTGCCCAGGGGCACGGCGGTGGGAGGCTGGGGGAGAGTGGCTCAGAAAGTATCTAGAATATACATAAGGAAACTCATTTTCAAACCCTAGAGCATCTTCCAAACAGGAGAACTGCAGAACTCACTCCGGTATTGGAGAAACAGGAGAGCACCATTTGTTATGCTCACCCTCCCTCCACCTTGAGCACAGGATCCAAACACTCTAGCCAATCATTGTCCACAGGTACCCTGCTGCACCCCAGAACCCATGTGAGTGTACGTTGCCAATGGGAGTTTCCTTGGCCTGTGCCCTCTTCAGCCAGAGGGCCAGGCACGGGGAGCTTGTCCCTTGGAATCCCGACAGTCCACACCCATTCCAACTACAGTCCCCAACCCCATTCAACCTTTTCATAAATCTTCCCATAGACAACACCCCCTTGGCCATAGCTCTAGGTTGGTGACTAGTTCCCCAGACTGCCTGTGGTCCAATCCTACTCCAATTACAGCTTCACCTAGCCTGTCCAGGTGTCCCTGGGCAGCTTGTACCTGGGCTTCCCACAGCCTGCACTTGCTCCAGGTCTAGCCTCAACTGGACTGCCAAGGTGGCTCCAGTACAGCTTGCTTCAGATCTTTCTGCAGCCCAACCTCACACTAGCTCCACCTTCAGCTGGCCTGACAAAGATACCCCTTATACACAGTAAAAAAAATAATAATAAAATAAAATAAAATAGCTATACCAGGCCACTCCTTCAAGACTGTGAGAGGTTTCTGTTTCACCTAATTCACAGAAACAAACACAGAGGTAGTCAAAATGAGAAAAGAGAAATATGTTCCAAATGAAAGAACAAGAAAAAAATCCCACACCCTGTTTAAATAAATAAATAAATAAACTAAATGAAACAGACAATATACCTTGTCTTATAAAAACTTCAAAACAATGGTTATAAAGATACCCAATAAAATCCACAGAAGAATAGGTAAACTCAGAGAGAACTTAAACAAAGATTTAAGAAAAACAGAACCAATTAGAACTGAGGTACACAATAACTGAAATGAAAAATACACTAGAGGAAAGCAAAATCGAATTAAATAATGTATAAATGCACATCAGGGAGCCAGAACACAAGGCAGTGAAAATCACCCACTTAGAACAGCAAAAAGAAATAAGATTTTTTTTTTTAAATGAACACAGTTTAAGGGATCTCCAAGACAACTCATGTATCAATACTTGAATCATATGGATCCCAGAAGAGAGAAAAGGACAAAAAATATATCTGAATGAATAGCAGCTAAAAAATTCCCTAAGCTGTTGATATCCACATCCAGAAAGCACAGACAATCCCTAACAAAATGAACCAAAGATATCCACAAGTCACATAATTAAAATGCCAAAAATTAAACATGAGGAGATAATTTTAAAAGCAAAGAGAGAACAAGTTAGTTAAATATAAGAGACCTCCCCTCCTTCCCCCAGACCATAAGTAAATACACTGAGTGGCCAGATTATTATGATCTCTGGACACATAATAATCTGGCCACCCAGTGTATATCCTATATAATAAAAGGTTAATATGCAAATTGTCCCGTTGACCAGGAGTTCGAACAGCAGGCAGGTCGGCCAACCACCTATGTCCCTGCCCCTGGCCAAGCTGGCTGGACCCCACCTATGCACGAATTCACACACTGGGCCTCTAGTCAAAATATACAGTGGAGAAAAGACAGTCTCCTCTTCAATAAGTGGTGCTGGGAAAACTAGGCAGATATGTGCAAAAAAATTACAGTATACCACTTTCTTACATCAAAAAGAACCTAAGACTTAAATGTAAGAAACCATAGAACTTCTAGAATAAACCATAGGCAGTAAACTCTTTGATATCACTCTTAGCAATATTTTTTTAAATGTATCTCCTCAGCAAAGGCAACAAAATCAAAAATAAACAAATGGGACTACATCAAACCAATAAGCTTTGGCACAATGAAGGAAATCACTGGCAAAACGAAAAAGCAACCTACTGAATGGGAGAACATATTTGTAAATGATATATCCAATAATGGGTTAATATTCAAAATATATGAAGAATTCTTATAACTCAACGTTTTTAGAAATCCAATTAAAAAATTGGCAGAGGACCTAAATAGATATTTTACCAAAGAAGGCATACAGATGACCCACAGACATACAAAAACATACTAAACATCACAATTCAGCAAAGAAATACAAATCAAAACAACAAAGAGATAATCACCTCTTGCCATTTGCAACAACATAAATGTATCTAGGGAATTTACATTAACTAAAATATGTAGGACAGAGAAAGTCAAATAGGATATTATTTAACTTATATGTAAAGTCTAAAAACAAAACAAATGAACAACACAAAGAAACCCACAGATATGAAGAACAAACTGATGTTTGCCAATGGGTAGTAAAAAAGGAAGGGGATTAGGTTAAGAAGTACAAACATCTAGTTAAAAAAGAAGTCAGGGGGAGGTAATGTACACCATAGGGAATACAGGTAACAATATCATAAAAACTTTATATGATGACAGATGGTTACTAGACTTATTGTAGTGACCACTTTGCAAGACATATAAGTACTGTCATACTATGTGGTATATAATATGCTCGACATACAAAATTAATATATTGTATGTCGAGCATAATTAAAAATAAAATTTAAAAAATCATAATGTTGAGCAGCAAAAATAAGTGTGACAGAGAAAACATATAGTATTTATTATTTATATAAAATTCAAAAACAAGCAAAATTTAATGTAAACATATTTTTAAAAATTCTATATAATAAAGAGGTAATATGCAAATTGACCATCACACTATCACAAAGGTGGCCCACAGTAGGGGTGGGGCCGGCTGCTCTGCACACCTGCCACTGGAGTCCCCTCAGCCCCCCTGGGGGCCTCTGGCCCTGACTGACAGCTCACTCAGGCTCCTCCAACGAGCTGTCCATCCCTCTCTTCCTCCCTCCCCTGAAACTGAAGTCTGACTGTGGTGTCCAACAAATTGGAAGTTATAACTCATGTTGTTGAGAGTACCCTCCATTCTGCTAGAGGCCCCTCAGCCCCGCTGGGGGCCTCGGGTCCTCTTACACCCCCCACTGACTGAGGCTAAAGAAAGCAGAGTCAGCCGAGGCGCAGGCAAGCCTCGGATGGCGGCTGCCCAGAAGCCTAGGGCCAGCCCATGGCTCAGGTAACCAGGACCAGCCAAAGCTTGCACTGCCGGCAGAGGCAGCAGCAGAAGTATGATAGGGGCGTCATCTTCCCCTAATCTCCTGGGTCGCCTCACACCCCTGAGGGCTCCCAAACTGTGAGAGGGGGCAGGCCAGGCTGAGGGACCTCCGCTCCAGTGCATGAATTTTCATGCACCGGGACTCTAGTATAAGGATAAAGAAAGAAAGTTAACTCATTCTTCAGGATTGGGGAATGAGTTAACTTAAGGAAGCTGTTGAAATACGGGCCAGGCAGTTAGTGGTAAATATTAAACTATTCATGTTAATGCTATTCTTTGTATTTTATTCACATGTTATTAGTATGCCCTATATACATATAGCATTTTCTTACTTCTATTTTTAAAAAGCTCTCAGAAGTAACACCTGCATTTAACAAACTATTTTAAAAGTACTTTTTAATTATCTGCAAATAACAAGTACCCAGCATTCATTCAGGACTTTATAAAATTATCTCTTTAAATCACACAACTCTAAGATAAATATTTTCATATGAGAAAACTAAGTTTGTGTTATTATGTAGAATACCCAATCTTATACAGTTAGCAGAGGTGAGATTAAAACCATATCCAACTCTGAAAACCATAGGACTGTCTAAAATACAACAGCAAAAATAAATTTTCATCACAAAAACAAAACTAACTTGTCATACTACAATTCACTATTTTAATTAATCGTGGCATGTAAAATGTATCCATAAATTATAATAGTTTGTATTAATTTTATTTCATATTACACCTCTTTATTACTTCACAATCACAATTTACCCTTAAACTCCATAAATTTTAATGCTGGCAAAGGATTCTAATTATGTTTATGGAAAGTCTCAACTTGGCTATACTTTTCATAACTTGAATTTCTCTAAGACTGGAAGGTTAAGAAGTTAGCTGTTGGTAGGCTGAAATTTAGCACTCTCACTGCACCACCCTCCCCCCATTCAGGAATTCACTCAGGCAAGTGAGCAGGCTTTGGAAGCCCCAAGGAAATTACTCACTCCCACCCTTTCTTTCCTCATCTCTCTTCTTATTTGTCAGCTTTTTATTTTGTTGTTTTCATTTATATGTGTGACCATCTGGCAAGAATCACTAAGAAGAGTTTATAAGTTTACTTCTGAGCTATACCCTAACTTCTTTTTTTCCCAAAGCACCACCAACAGGAGTCACTCAATTAAAGGCTTATTGACTTACTACAGTGATACAGTTCGCCTCTGGTATTTGTCAATATCCCAGTGAATCCTCCACATCTATAAACATGCTGGAGATGATACCAGGTACCGCTAGAGGCTTGGGGTCTTCCTGGGGGTGCCTGGGGCAAGAAAAACACAGAGAGAGACCAAAGACAGTCAGGAGAAACACAGAGAGAGGGAACATGGAAATAAACAGAAGGTAAAATGAAGAATAAATAAGAGGCAAAAAAGTGGGGGTTACAGAGAAATTAGGCAGCCAAAGACACTCATAGACAAGGAGAAAGTCAGCAATCTGAACTGGGGTTTGGGTTTGGAAACCACATTTTTTGTTATATTTACTCATGTAACAGGTGCCCTCACGTTTCTAAATTTATGATATCATCAACTATTTCTCAGTTATTTCTAAGGTTTTTCTCAAGTTGTATCTTTATTAAAAGTCACCTTCACAGGGTCTTATCTTTGGAGATGCATACACCTAGGCACAAACACAATCCTCAAAACAACCCAGCTGTAAATAAAGTATTTTCCCACCTCTTACTTCAGAGAGGTAGTGTGACTTGCCCAAGGTCACAAGTAAGCACATAACAACTGGGACCCCAAATCTTCTGATTCCAAAACTCAGTGCTTTGTTCTGGTATCATATATTGTCTCTACTAGAAATTAATCATATATAAATCCAAGCTGTTTTTATGAAATAAAATTCAAACTACACTGTCAAGATGACATTTTCTATTTGGGGACACTGAAATACTCAGGTTATTCACTAGGCTACTATATTACCTCAGGGCTTCAATTACTTTTAAAATTTATCAAAAAAAGTAGTCAGAATAAAAGTATCTTAGAATGATAGGAATTTATAAACAGAAATGAAATTAGTTGAACATCCACTTCATAAAATTTTAACATTAAAAAGGGAGTTAGAGTTAGTTCATTGCTTTTATAACTTTCTCAAGTTTTAATGATTCAACAAATTTCAGCTGAAAGATAAAAACATCTGCATTTCAATAAATTCTTAGATTTAAATACTAGTAAACTTGTCTCAAACTTGTTCTTTCATAACGTCTCACCTAAAGTCTATACTGGAATTCAATTTCAGGGTAGTACATAGAGTAGAAATGATTTAATGCACCACCATTTGTAAGAATTAGTATTTTCTTTTAAGGAATAATTAAAATTGTCTAAATAATCATTTCCTTATGGAAGCAATCAATGTAACTGCCAGAAAAGCTTCTTTGACATGTGTAAGCATGTTATTGGATTTCACACAAGACAATAATACAAAGAAATTTCTATTCGAGTATGCATCAATATATTTTCCCATGTTCAGCAATTTTTAAACCAGAAATTTTCAAATAAGGCCTAAAGTACGGTACTGCTCTGCCCTCTAGTGATAGACTAGGATTTCCTAACTAAATGCTTTGATTTATTTTTGCAATTGCTTTTTGAGCAAAACTTAAGGTTTGATTGCTGACTTTTCCTATTTGAATAGTGAACAGAGCGAACTGGTCAACTTTTAAGATTTGGCTTATAGTTTGAGTACAATTCATGAAAGAGACACAATCTCCTTTCACCTAAGTATTGCAAACTAGAAATTAAATTTAATATAATGTATTCAAATCCTTATTTATATTTTATGCCAAAGAATTCCATTTAGTTTCTTTGTTAAAAATTTTACAAATTTCTTAACTATGAATTCCAAATTGGTTAATTCTATGATTTTGGAGACTGAAGTATCAGGGTACTATATATACCGTACATAGATGAATAGTTTTCTATTAATAGACTAAAATATGCTTCAAAAAATTATACTGTACATCAGCTAGCCTTAATTGTACAAATGGCACTGTAGAATTTTTCTGAGCCTCAGTATTGCCATAAGGAACCTGTCAATTTATATGTGGAAACATTAATCAAGGATGCCAATGAAGACAGAGTTATTATACAGAGATTCACCCTACTTATTTCGATGAAGGGAACTTACTTCCTTCTGAGTTTCTCTTGCCACAAACCTCTTGCAAGGAACCAATGCATGCCTAGAACAGCATTTATACTCTCACTAATCCTAACTGTATTACTTCTGTGTCTACACACTTGTGTTAAAATGTACAGGGATACCCGAACATGTGAGGACAATCCATAAGCAGTATAGTGGTGTGGTGAGGACCACAAACCCTGCAGCCAAATTGCCAGTTTGATGTCAGATTCTGTCACTTGCTAACAGTGTGACCTTAGGCAGGTTAGTTAACTTCTGTGTGCTTCAGTGTCATCATCTACAAAGGGGAATAAAAGGAGATACCTACCAATAGTCATGTTTTATTATCTTAATACTTATTTAGTAGGTTATAATACAGGTGTATGCATCTATGAAAACTCAAGAGAATATATGTTTAAGATTGTGTATTACTAAGTGTAAATTTTACATAAAAAACTTAAAATATATAAATATTGAACTCTAATAAATAATATGCATGCTAAAATATTTAGAGCAAGTTTAGTAATGTCTATGATTCAGTTTCAAATGCATCAGAAAATGAAATGACAATGGATGGATTATAAACATGTAATAAAGTAAGTATAGCAAAATGTTAATGGCTAAATCTAGGTAATGAGTATGTAGTTGTAATGCTATGCTCAAAAGCTGCATCATAAAATATAAGGGGGAAATATACCTACCTTTCATAGAGTTTATATAAGTTTATATAAATATATATAGTACTGAATATACAAAAAAGCATCTGGCAATCAACAATTACAAATGGCAATTTCTATTCTTCCCTTGTTAGAGGAAAAGGATAAGAAAGCAATGAGGCACTGAGCTTCTAAAGTTGAGTGAGTAGTTGCCATCAAGGGTATTAAAGCTAAAATTTCAAATACATCATAAAATTGCATGGGCTATGTTGAGAACAAGGTCTTTGAAAGTCAGAAAGAGATTATTTGAATCTTGGATCTGTTCTTAATTAGCCAAGAAGCTGAAATGATTTATATTGTTTTTAGCCTCAGTTCTTTCATGTATAAAATGGGAATAATAATAATAATACTTACATATTGAGGTCATTGTGAAGATTAAGGAAAAATGCAAACACACAGACACAGAGATATTAGCACATAAAATGCAAAAATAACAGTTGAAGTTCTATCATTATAATTATTACTACTACTTAGGGTGAGTCTTGTAAACTCACTCTTAAAACTATATTATTCTCTGCATATGGGTCATATCTGATTGTATCTGATTCTATCCTAGAATTTGCATATGCAGGGGACCCTACTGCTCCAAAGAACTTTCTAAAGAATCTTTATTAAGGCAGTAGGCCTATTTAAAGTTTGACTGTACTGAGTATAAAAGAAGAACTGGCAATGACAGGGAAATCATTAATTACCCCTCTGTAATGCCAATTAGAATATACATAATAATTGAGGCATTTAGAAAGTATGTTTGCTGATGGTATTTGAGAAAATGATATTAGCATCTAGATGAGTTTTTATTTTAAACAGTCTACAACTACATAGTTAATGAAAAGAATATTAAAGCTACACTTAAAGAAGATAAATTTCATGCTCCCAGGGAGTAGATTTGTAAATCATTCCAGATTACTCCATGAAGACAGGAGCTCAACATACAGTTTCAGCCAAAGAGAAAATAAAAAACTTGGCAGTAAAAGGGGAAATACTGAAATCATAATAGTACAATATGGCTTCTGCCTTGACCACTGTAAAAAAAACTGCTTTCTCCAAAGGACCACAAGATCATGTAGCACAAACACTTTTCTTTAGGCATTTAGATGTGTCTAAATTTTTCAACATTTTTGTTGAAAACTCATCACCATCTTCCTCGGTCATATACTACTTTGATTTTCCCACCACAAATCTGATTGTCAAAGAAAAGTAGATGGTTTCAAAAGTTCTTTCTTAGCCACATTTTCTACTTTCACCATTTTTCAACATTTCAGCTTTAGGCCAAGCCAATGATGACACTCACTTGGTTGGGCATTGTCTTGTGCATCAAAAGTTTGCTGGTTTAATTCTGGTCAGGGGATGAAGAAGGCATTGGATTGATATTACACTCACATAAATATTTTGCTCTCTCCCTCCCTCCCTCTCTTCCTTTCATTCTGTCTTGCCCCCCTTCATCTCTCTAAAAAATAAAAAAATCAAACTATTCTTTAAGAAACAATTTCAGTTCTACCTCTCAAGCTATACCTATACTCACAGCTTGAATCTCTTCCATACTCACCTCACATTTATTATTACCCTGTTTCCCCGAAAATAAGACAGTGTCTTACATTAATTTTTTCTCCCAAAGTTGCGCTAGGTCTTATTTTCAGGGGATGTCTTATCTTTCCATGCACTAGGTCTTATTTTCGGAGGATGTCTTATTTTCAGGGAAACACGTACATTATATGTTCAAATCCAATCATCCCAAACTTCATCTCCCCCTCCCACAAATCAGTTTTTATGTATTACTATTTCTCTACTTCTGGATGTAGTGTTATCTAAATACCTACATTTAAATGTAAATCCTATCTTTGACTTCTTTTTCAACATCTCCCATTGCTCTCTTCTTATAATCCCTTCTTCACCCCTAACACAAGTTCAGTCTATTGCCAAATTCTATAGATTAGTAATTTGGTTCAGGTGAAAGGACAGGATTTATATGATTTATATTCTTTGAGAAATAGTGAAAACTAGATTTATAATCACTAAATACTCATAGACACAGACACACACAGGCTAAATAGTAAGTTAGTAGGTGTCAAGTGTTTGAGGAAATCATCAATGAAGAAATCCTTAAAACTGAGTAATAATTTTTCCCCTGGCCTTACTATTCCAAAAATCCAAGAGGAAGGAACACTTCCAAGCTCCTTTTATGAGGCCAGCACTATCCTAATTCCAAAACTAGTTAAAGACACCACAAAGAAAGAGATATTACAGGCCAATATCCCTGATGAACATAGATGCTAAAATCCTCAACAAAAGTCTAGCAAATTGGATCCAGCATTACATTAGAAGATCATACACCATGACCAAGTAGTAGTATTCTGGGGATGTGAAGCTCAGAAAATGACATTATATGCAAATCAATAAATGTTATACATCACATAAATTGAAAGACAGAAATTACATGATCATATCAATATATGCAGAAGAAGCATTCAACAAATATCAACACCCATTTTTGTTATAAACTCTCAGCAAACTGGGAATACAGGGATCATACCTCAACATAATCAAAGCCATAAATGACAAACCTACAACCGAATAATACTCAATGGGCAAAAACTAAAACCTTTTCCCTCCAAGAACAGGAACAAGAGAAGGATGTCAGCTTTCACAATTTTTATTCAACACTAGAGGTCCAGTGCACAGATTTGTGCACTAGTGGGGTCCCTTGGCCTGACCTGCACCTTCTTGCAATCCGGGACCCCTGGGAAGATGTCAGACTCCCGATGCCCGCAGGCCAGGCAGAGGGACCACATCAGTGCAGAAATGCGTGCACCGAGGCTCTAGTATGCATATAAGATCTTTGGTTAATCTTCCCACTTTCTCCCCTTTCCTCTGAGATTCATTAATCTAGTCCATGTTTCCATGCCTGTGGGTTGAGTATCTACCCCTTGGTGGTCAGTGTGTATCATAGCTACCGGTCAAACAGTTGAACAGTCGATTACTCTCTTAGGCTTTTAGATAGATGATAGATAGATAGATAGATAGATAGATAGATAGATAGATAGTACTGAAAGTCATAGGCACAACCATCAGACAAGAAAAAAATATAAAAGGCATCCATTATTCAAAGATGACAAGATATTGTACATAGAAAACCCTAAAAACTCCACAATAAAACTACTAAATTTAATAAATGAGTTCAGCAATGTAGCAGGAAACAAAATTAACACCCAGAAATCACTGGTATTTTTATATACCAATGATGAATTCTCATAAAGAAAAACTGAAAAAACAATCCAATTTACAAAGCAACAAAAAAATTAAGGTAGTTAGGAATAAACTTAACCAAGGAGGTAAAAGACCTGTACTCAGAAACCTACAGAAGAGTGAAAAAAGAAATAGAGGAAAATATAAACAAGTGGAAGAATATACCGTGTTCAAGGATTGGTAGAATTAACATCATTAAAATATCCATGTTACCCAGAGCAATTTATAGATTTAATGCAATCCCTATTAAATCATCAATGGCATATTTCACAGATCTAGAACAAATACTCCAAAAATATATATGGAACAACAACAAAAAATTTATATTGCCACAAATAGCTGCAACAATCTTCAGAAAGAAAAAAAGTTAGAGGGGTCACAATACTAGATAACAAGTTATGCTACAAATCCACTGTAATCCAAACATCCTGGGACTGGCACAGGAATAGGCATATAGATCAATGGAACAGAACAGAGAGATCAGAAATTGACCCACACCATTACACTTAATATCTGACAAAGGAAAGATCATACAATGAAATCAAGATAGTATCTTCAATAAGTGGTGTTGGGTAAGTGGGACAGATCCATGCCAAAAAAAAAAAAAAAGAAAAAGAAATTAGACCACCAACTTATACCACACACAAGAATAAACTCAAAATGGATAAGACTTAAGTTAAATGTAAGCCATGAAACCACAAAAATCATAGAAAAAACTATAGCCAGCAAAATTTCAGACATCTTTCATAGCAATATGTTTACAAAAACATCTCCTAGGGCAGTGTTTCCCAAACTTTTGACATATGTGTACCCTTCTATAATTTTTGTAAAGCTGAGTACCCCTCGTACTCATGAGAACGTAGAATTAGGTGCAGCTAAGCATGGTACAGTGCATATCCCCACCAAACTCTGGTGCAACGCGTACCCCCACCAAACTCTTCCTGTACCCCTGGGGGTACATGTACCACACTTTGGAAAACACTGTTAGGGCAAAGGAAACTAAGGAGAAATAAAAAATTAGACTACATCAAAATAAAAAGTTTCTGGATAGTAAAAGAAACCAATAACAAAAGGAAAAGGAAGCCCACTGTATGGAAGAACAATTGGCAATGACACATCTGACAAAGGATTAATATCCAAAATATATAAGGAACTCATACAACTTAACAGAAAATAAACAATCCAAACAAAAAATTGGCCTAGATAGACACTTCTCCAAACTGGACATACAGAATGCCAAGAACCATATGAAAAACTAGAGGCCCAATGCATAGATTTGCACACCGGTGGAGTCCAGTTGGCCCCGCCCTAATCAGTGGATCTGGCCCAGGCATGTCAGGAGGAGGAGATGGCGGGAGGTTGGCTAGCTGTAGAGAGGGGCCACATGCGATTGGCCAGTGGGCCTTGCCCCAGATGGGGGGGCGGGGGGCGATTGGGGTCAGGGCCAGCTGTGGACAGGGGCTATGGGCAGTAGGCCAGCCATGGGAGGTTGGCCAACTAGCCCCACCCCCGATTGGTGTGCGAGGACGGATCAGGGCAGAGCTGGCCGAGGGGAGGGGCTGTGGACCTATCAAAGTGGTAGAGGTTGATCAGGGGTGGGGCTGACCATGGAGAGGGGCTGTAGGTGGTAGGCCAGCTAGCTAGCCCTGGCCCTGAATGGGGTGGGGCGGTGGGGGGACAATTTGGGACCAGCGACCTGGGGGAGGGGCCATGGGTATTTTATCAGCCAGCCTTACCCAATTGAGGGGGCTAATTGAGAGTGAAGTTGGTTGGGGGAGAGACTGTGGGCTGATGGAGGTATTGGGGGCCCATCTGGGGCAGGGCCTGCTTGGGGGAGAGGCTTCAGGAAGTTGGCTATCGGCCCCACCCCCTGATCAGGCTGATTTGCTGGCCACAGTGGGCATCATAGAGATCAATCATTCTGGTCATTATGGTGTTTCTGTTGCAGGCTGGCTTTTTATATATACAGATGCTCAAAGTCACTAATCATTAAAGATGCAAATAAAAATGGCAGTGAGGTATCACCTCACACCTAACAGATTGGCTACTATCAATAAATCAACAAATGAGAAGTGCTATAGAGAAAAGGGAACATTAGTACTCTGCTGATAAGAATACATATTGGTGTAGCTACTATGGCAAACCAAAAAAATTAAATATATAACTTCCATTTAAACCAGTGATCCCTCCTCTAAGAATATATCATGCCCTGACCTGTTTGGCTCAGTGGATAGTGTGTCTACCTGCGGACTGAAGGGTCCTAGGTTCGAATTTGGTCAAGGACATGTACCTTGGTTGCAGTCACATCCCCAGTTGGGAGTTTACAGGAGGCAGCTTATCAATGTTTCTAACTCTCTATCCCTCTCCCTTCCTCTCTGTAAAAAAAATCAATATATATATATATATTTAAAAAAAATACATATATATATCTTAAGAAACCTGAAACAAAAATCAGAAAGAATATATGCACCCCTATGTTCATAGCAGCACAATTTACAATAGTTAAGATCTGGAAACTGCCCAAGTGCCCATCATTAGATGAGTGGATAAAAAGCTGTGATATATTTATACCACGGAATACTATGCAGCAGTAAAAAAGATGAATTTCTTACCCTTTGAGAAGCATGGAGGGACTTGGAGAGTATTATGCTGAGTAAACTAAGTCAGTCAGGGGAAGATAAGTATCATATAATCTCACTCATATATGTAATCAGATGAACAAAATAGAACCAGAGACAAAAGCATGGAACAACTGTCAAATATCAGAGAAGGTGAGGGTGGGTGGAAAGAGATTAACCAAAGAACTTATATGCATATATGTTTAATCCATGGTCACAGACAATAGTGTGGTGAAGGCTTGAGGCGCGGGGGGGGGGGGGGGGGGGGGGGCTGATGCAGGCGAGAAGGGATCAATAGGGGGGGGAAGGAGTCATTTGTAATACTTTCAACAATAAAGTTAAATTAAAAATAATAATAATTTTGCCCTGAGAGTTGGCAAAAGATGTACTTGATTTTTGTGAGTTGGATATCTCAAACCAAGTATTTTGAGATATAGCGTTTAACCTTCATAACTTCTTACCTAGAATTCCTAAAGCCTCCAAATCAATCTTTAACATGCCTGCCTCTTTACCTTTCCAATCCATCCCTCCCATCTATATAGTCTGCTTAGAAATTTTCAGTGGTTCTTCTATCTTTGTAATAATGTAATTTCACCCTGACATTCAAGGGCCTCTTTACACCTAGCTTTCCACTAGTTTCCCATTTTATCTTTACATATATTCTATCCAAATGGTAGTGGGGTTTAGTCACCCTCCCAGACTTCTATATTTCTCCTTATGTAGTCTTCCCTGATACTTGTACCTGGAATTTAAGATCTTCCTCAGAACTCTTAATGACATTTGTCTCTTCTTCTCTGCGTAGATTTTTGCCTTCTCTTATATAATGACACTGATATAGTGTCTAATTCATTGTACATAGTAATTCTAGTGGATATTACTAGGTTAAAAAATAGAAAAACAGAAAAAAGATTACTTTATCTTTACACAAAACCTTTTTCCTGTGAGAATAATGCAGGAATCTCAGGTTGTAAAAGGGAATAGAATAGCGCTGAATAGTGCAAACATTCTTACAGGTGGGCAAAAATAGTTTAGAATACTACACAATAAAAGGGTAATATGCAAATCGACCAAACAGCAGAGCAACCGGTGTTATTATGTGCACTGACTACCAGGGGGCAGATGCTCAACGCAGGAGCTTCCCCTTGGTAGTCAGTGCACTCCCACAAGGGGAGCACTGCTCAGGCACAAGCGGGGCTCACAGCTGGAGAGCAAGTGCAGCAAAGGTGGCAGGAGCCTCTCCCACCTCCACATCAGTCAGATATCCTCCAAAGGCTCCCAGAATACAAAAGGGCACAGGCCAAGGGAACTCCTCACCAGAGTTCTGGTTTTAATATATGCTAATAACTAAAAATATATAACTTAAGCATATAAAATCCATGCGTGTTACGGTTAGAATGTTCACATTTTCAACTAGGAAAAGGTAAATAAAACCACAAACACATAATAGACTCATGCTAATAGAGCAACTTTTAGAAGGAAATGAGGTACTCGCATAGAGGGTACTAAATCATCTTTAAAACAGTTTAAAAATGTTAATTATAGAGAGATATATTCAAATCTGATAAACAAGAGTTACTGACACTAGTGACAAAGAAAAACAATTTGTAGTGCATAAACATTTTTAGAAAGTAAATACCTCCACTGAGATAGCATTTTCTGCAGATATACAAAAATACATTTTTTTTTCTAGGACCAATTAATTGTGGAAAGCTAAACCACTGACCAAAAATAAAGGAAAATACAGCTTTTCTAGTTTATGACTAAACTAGAATTGGTTGTTATTTTTTATTTTTATAGCTGTCAGGTTGAGATAATCAATTTATGAAAATAATTCATACTTTAAAATTCATTAAGAATTCACAATATAAGTTCCCTGCTTTGTTACAATAATGATAGTCTTTGATCATAAGAATTTTCTGTTATGCTTAAATAATTTATTTGTTTGGGGTGATAAGTTTGTTAATACCGATAGTATTAAACAAGAATGTTGCTAAAATAATTATAAGCTGTTGAATAATATAAATGGCTTATTTCCTAATATTTTCATGAACTGGAACTTTGATTGGGTTTCAGTCAACTTGCAAAATTAATTGGAGAAAGTATAGCTATAACCAAACTTCTATCACTTATGGTTGTGTAGAAAACATTTTAAGATATCTAGTAATATAAAAAAGTAAATATTATTTCCTAATGATTTAAAGCAAATCCATCCTGAATTCAACTTCCCACATAAAGATGTGCAATTTGAAGCCAAACTTTTTCCTTGTAAACAGACAATAACATGCTTCAAAAGTCAATTTCAAGGAATGGTTTAGCAGCAAAAATGTCACTTCTGACCTACTGTTATTTTTTAGAACAAACGCATTTCTTCGTAGCCCTGCCATGTGCTGGGTTAGCATTGCACCCTCCAGCACTTTTAATCCTCATAACAATCTTACATGGTTGTTATTGCACAATGAAGCTAAGTAATTTTCCCCAAGTCCCATGTCAGTAAACAGCTGAGTTAGATTTAGTCTTATCTTGGGTCCATCTGAGTCCAAAGCCCAGGTTTCTGAGATAAAGTGACAGCTCAAAAAAAAAAAAAAAAAAAAAAAAAAAAAAAAAAAAAAAAAAAATCCACTTAAATTTTCTACAAGAAAACCTCTAAGTTTCTGCCTATACATATTAATCTTAAGGAAGTAATAGTGAGCATTTTGCTGCTGACAATTTAGAGGCAAGAATAAGGGTGTTTATCAGCATTCCAAAGTAAAAGTTCTAAACTACTTTTTGACAGCTACATTAAAAACTTGAATGTGTATGAAATATTTTATTACAACAGAAATAATTGGTAAAATTATCAGGGCCTAAGTCTTCAAAATCAAATTCTATGATTTTGATGATTGGGTAAAACTCATTAAAGAGAGACATAACTGGGACACCTTGACCATTAATAAAACATATTATAACAACCTTATTAGAAAATTTTATCTAAATTCTCTAAAAAGGGAAACTCAGTTACTAATAAAGAAAGGTAACACTTGTTATTTTAAAAATAACAACTAAACTATCCAACCTGAAAATGTGATCATTCTTTAAGGGTTCACTTCACCAAATGAACTGAAAGATGAGCTATAAGCTTCATCAAATGGTAAGACTGACTGACTGCTATAGAGAGTTTTTATTTAAAAAGAAGATAGGGGTTGCTCATTTCAAACTTTTCTCAATTTTCTCTTTTATAATACTAGAGGTCCAGTGAATATAATTTGTGCACTCTGGGTGGTAGGGGGGAATCCCTCAGCCCAGCCAGTGCCCTCTTGCAGTCCGGGAGCCCTTGGGGGATGTCTGATTGATGGCTGAGGCCTTGATCTGCCCAGATTGGGTCTGGGCTGGCCGGACCCCACCTAAGCATGAATTCATGCACTGGGCCTCTAGTCTATTTATAAAAGAGATGGATTGGACCAACTTGAAGAATAATTCACCTCCCAAAATTTCATATATGTGTGAAATTAAACAAATTATTTGTCATTTTAGAAACAGCATAAAGCTTTCCACCATAAGAGATATCATCATGCTGTGCCTGATTCTGAGAGCACAATCAGGCAAAATGTATAGAGAAGTCCTCAAAGGAGTTAAATAATCTAACCCTCATCAGAAAATAGTAATAAAAAGATCTTAAAATAGAAATGTTGATTTTTAAAACCTAATATTAGCTCTATATGGTGAAGAAAATTTCAGTGACACTATCTCCTGTTCTTGTGCCTTGTCTCAAGAATATAATTTGCCCTAGCTGGTTTGGCTCAGTGGATAGAATGTCAGCCTGCAGATTGAAGAGTCTCAGGTTCAATTCTGGTCAATGACAATTCCCAGGTTGCAGGTGCGATCCCCAGTAGGGGGCGTGCACAGGGCAGCCAATCAATGATTTTCTCTCATCGTTTATGTTTTTATCTCTCTCTTCCACTCCGTTCCTCTCTAAAATCAGTAAGTTAAAAAAATTTTTTTAAATATAAAATTTTATTTCTTTGATTCTGACCTAATTAATATTCAAGCTGAAGGCCATATATCCACATTGGGCAATCATTCTTTGTTCAAGACTTCTATAGTCTCAATGGCAAAAAAGTGAATTATTAAATTATAGGATGGGTAATATTCTAAAGGATTTACCCTTTCATTGATAAGGATAAACCCACTTTCAATTTTCAATGGCACTATAGAAGAATACATAGGTTCTTATGCCTTTAGAACAATTTTTTAAAACTCTTAGAGGTAAATGTATGTATGTGTTTATACACCAATATGCAAACATACTCTAGATACACACATTGCTGGATGTTTTAAAGGTGTTTTATAGTGCATTCAAGATTCCTGAATTTTTAACACATTTTACTTTTTTTTTAAGTACTATTTCTTAAGTGCTTCCCATGTGCCAGTATCAGAAAATTTCAGAGAGCTAAATGATTGCCCAAATTCCTTCAATTGAAAAGTTCTAGAACTAGAATTTATGTCTGTTCCTCTGAATATATATACTTATATATGAATGTTCCTTTCCTCTAATCACAAGAAACAATAAGCTATCAAGCAAAACTTTGTTTATATACTCCTAGGTTTTTTACACCATCCTAACCACACAGGCCTAGTAGCAATGTTTTATAATACCTGTGGAGCTAATCAAATCAATATTGGCTCAGGAGTTCTCTTTGTGCCTAGAAATTTTCTGCAAAACTTAGGAGCCAATAAAGCAATGTACAATAAATATGATGTCAGGTGGGGTACCTGAGAAAATTCCCAGTATACAATTGTCTGCATTCTTTCTAGAATGATTCTTGAAAGTGAACTTAAGTGGAGGTATTTGGGTACTATAATCTATTATAGTAAAATTATTATATTCTACAGGAAAAAGCAAAGCACCATTATCTCATTATTTTTGTAATATCAAATTTGACATTTGTCAAAATTATATAACCTATTAAACATAAATAAGAAATTATTATTAGTATCATCATTCCTCCCTTCTCTAATCATGGATGCAAACTAAGGATGGTCCAGTCTATAGTAATTTTAATTCATTTTTAAAACTACTTATAAAAACAGTAATGTAAAAAACCTCACTACAGAGTGGGGGAAAGTCCTAATGTTCAAAACATCAAGAAACTCTTGAATTGTACCAATTCCTCATTCCTTAAAATTTGTCAGTGATAGATAGTGTATCACAGGTCCAAGTGTTCCACATAATAACAGAAGGATTCACAAATACTTTTATGTGTTAAACAGACATATTTACTACAGAGCTTCTTGGAAGCTAAATACACTGTGTGTACTCTGTCTTTCTAGAAGAGTTATAAATGGAATTATTTATATCCTCTCTAATAAAAGAGTAATATGCAAAGTGACCATCACTCCAACACACAAGATGGCAGCCCCCATATGGACACAAGGTGGCCAGCAGGGGAGTAAAGTTGGGAGGGACCAGGCCTGCAGGGGAGGGCAGTTTGGGGTGACCAGGCCAGCAGGAGAGGGCAGTTAGGGGCAACCAGGTTACTGGACCAGCAGAGGAGGGTATTTGGGGGTGACCAGGCCTGCAGGGGAGGGGTTACCAGACCAGCAGAGGAGGGTATTTGGGGGTGACCAGGCCTGCAGGGGAGGGCAGTTAGGGGTGACCAGGCCAGCAGGGGAAGGCAGTTAAGGGCAACCAGGCTGGCAGGAGAGTGCAGTTAGGGGTCATCAGGCTGGCAAGGGAGGACAGTTAGGGGTGACCAGGCTGGCAGGGAAGGGCAGTCAGAGGCAATTGGGTCGGCAGGGGAGCAGTTAGGCATCAATCAGGCTGGCAGGGGAGTGGTTAGGGGGTGATCAGGCTGGCAGGCAGGCAAGTGGTTGTGAGCCACCTGTCCTAAATTGTGCCCACTGGGATCGGGCCTAAATGGGCAGTCAGACATCCTTCAAGGGGTCCCAGATTAGAGAGGGTGCAGGCTGGGCTGCGGGGGACACACCCACCCACCCCAATGCACAAATTTCATGCACCAGGCCTCTAATTATTAGATATTTTAGTAAAAATATGCACTATGCCTTCCTATCAGCCTTTCCTTATCACACCTCTCCTAAAAGGCCATTCTTACGGCATGAGGATTGCCCATGTGACATGGGCAACCCTATGACATGAGGGTTGCCCATGTGACATGTCTTGGCTAAGGAAACATATGAGGTAGTTTCACTTACAAGCAGCAGTTTTAAGAGCCTCCATTCTACTACCATCCCTTTCTCCTTCTGTCACAATATTTGTACTTCCCAAAGAGGCTGTTCCTTCAGCTTTGGTTGAGGAACAAAAAGGACAAGGAGTAGAGTGGCAGCAGACTCATTAGAAACATACACACAGTGAGAAATGTTCACTGCTACAGATGGCTAAGATTTGGGAACTCTTTGGATAATGAAACATAACTTTGTCTAAGCTGAATGATACATAGCTTGTCTTCTAGATTTATTGGACCCTGGCATCCTTTTGTCACAAAAAATTTTCCAGGTTTTGTTTCCTAAATTATTCCTAATTTTGAGTGGTATCTTTTCTATTTCTTAATTAATACTGAATTTAAGACGAACATCTATGGAAGCTGGAAACATATGGTATTAGATAATTGATCTTCTTAAATGTTATCAGCAACTTGAATTTCTGCTTATTGTCAATAAAAATATTTTCTTGAAATAATCTGATTAACATTTAGAAATCAAAGATTAAAAGTCAAGTCTGTTGTACTAATGCTGAATAACAATTTAGTTTTCTGAACAGGTCAGATGGTATCCTACTTTATTTTTCATAATGTTTTCAAGTTTAGCAAATTCAGAAACTAATAAAAATTGAATTTTCTTTAAACCTTGTAATGCTCAACTCACTGATTTGTGAGTTGAGCATTGAGAGGTTTAAAGAAAATTCAGTATCAATTTCAAATTTCAAATTGATACTTCAGTATCAATATTCAAATATTCTATAGTATATTTTGCTGATTCAGTAAAACCATAGTCAACTGTATCCTAACTGGCATTCTTGAATCCAGAATGTTTTTCTAACTTAATTTTGTCTTAAAGAATAGCACAGAAATGAGGAAAAATAATAAATAAATCCAAATCTTCTCATTGGCATTAAGATTTTGTTGGGTATTAGAAAGCCCAGTAAAGCCGAGACCGGTTTGGCTCAATGGATAGAGCGTCGACTTGGGGACTGAAGGGTTCCGGGTTCGATTCCGGTCAAGGGCATGTGCCTTGGTTGCGGGCACATCCCCAGTGGGGGGTGTGCAAGAGGCAGCTGATCGATGACTCTCTCTCATCGATGTTTCTAACTCTCTATCTCTCTCCATTCCTCTCTGTACAAAATCAATAAAATATATTTTTTAAAAAAGAAAAAAATAAAATAAAAAAAAGAAAGCCCAGTAAATGTACATTCAAGCTAAATTGTATACATTTTTACTATGTGTACAATCCTATACAATGATGTTCAGAGGAAAGGGTCAGAGGTCTCATATTTAGACTCACATATTAAAAACAATGTTCAATCATATAGTTACTAAAACAAGAAGCTAACACAGATATTCTAGACAGATTTAATAAGCTAACAAATAAAAATACTTAAAAACAGAAAATATTTAAGATTTATTTTCAATTAATGATAATTAAAAAATAAGTTCCCTGAAAATGGAACTAAACTATATTTCCTATATATGTTCATTTTAATTTACATCAAATTCCCCGGTCTTATAAATCATCAATTCAACATAAAGTATTAGGTACCAATAGAGTAATCATACAATTTATTCTCAAATGAGAAGACTGAATACATTAAGTAACTACTATTAAAAGTAATCTTAATATGTTATTGCTATATTTTACCCATTAAAAACTTTTCCTAAAGAAACAACTTTGAAATAACTTATCTATAAGAGGACAGTTGTAGTATTTGTGAGTTTAAGAATTTGGTATAATTTGTCACATGTATGTATTTTGCAATATCAACTTTTTCTTCATTGTGTGATTTTCATCCTCAAAACAATTTCATAATGTTTTTAATAGTTAAAAAAAAAAAAAAAAAAAAAAAAAACACTCCCATAATACATTGACACTGACCACCTAAGGCAGTATAAAAAATAGCTTTCTGGGAAGACAGCAATTTAATATTTAGAAATGTAATTAAATGTAATTTCTAAATATCCAGGACTTAAATAAATCAACTTTTCACCAACAGTACATTACTGTGGAGAAACAAATTAGAGACTCTAAAACAGTTAACTTACATATATTCATGATTTTAAAGAAAAACTTAACTTACTTGATGGAGATTAAAATGTCACTTTTAAAAATATAATGAAATTGACAAGGAACAATAACACAATGATCACCCTTTCCTGATCAATAAGGAAAGGGAATCCATCAGCTAAGAAAAAGCTGAGATCAGCTCTGAGGGCATGTAGTCCTGGGCTGCGTGAGGTAAGTAAGGAAAGTGGCACCTGCAGTGCTGTTCTTACCAGTCAGGCCAAGACTTTCCATTGTGATTTCAATGGAACATCGGAACTCCCAGCTTCCTTGATGCAGCAGGATTCTGTGAGAGAGCCATAGCAAACTGTTAAAATGGTGAGCCACGGAGGCCTTTCAAACAAAGCTAACACGTATTGCCTTTATCAAAATTAATACCCCCTCCCAAAATAAATTAAGGGCCATCAATACCAATTTATTTAAAATCTCTATGTTAACACTATTCATAAAAAAACAGACTTAAGTATTTCTGTCAACTTTAACGAAACAAAACAAAACAAAAGTCATTGAAGTTACTCAAGGGAAATTCTCAGACAAAATACAGAGACAAAGTATTATAGGCAGTCACCTCTCAGCTTTTTGGCTAAAATCAAGTGTAGAATTACAGTCAAATTACATGAAAAACCATGATGTTATACTGGCATCCTGACTAGTTCTTTAAAATTATTTTAAATGACTGGCCCAAACCAACCAGATAGACTATGGTTTGGATATTAATATCTTACAATTTATATTTTATATGTTTTAAAAGATAAGGAGCAGAGCAAGATAATGAGTGCGGAGACACACACAAATAGAGAAAAGCTGGTAATAAAAAATTACATTCTACCTACAAGTGACAGAGCAAAAGGGTGTCCAACAAATTAATAAACATTTTACATTATATTGCAAATATAAACATACACCTAAATTGTATCATTTTTAAGAACTAAGTTCAGTTTCTATGTGAGACATTGATTTAGTTTCTGGGCAGAGGCCACTGCTCCTTTTCTGAGGCAGGTGGGCACCATATCTGAGTCTCTATCAATCTGGCTATCACTGTTTACCCAACCCAAGCTGTTTCTAGGAGATTTTCCATACCAATGGCCTATCTTGGCTCATGCTTCATACTGTCCTTAAATCTTTAAAATAAGCAACAACTGGCCACAGTGAGTTTTGTACCTCTCATTAAATGACCCCAAGCTGGCTCTAGTGACAGTCAGCCTTGGTTTACAGCTTGGCCTCTCCTGGGTACCTCCAAACCCAGCACAAGTAGCAGCCATCTGCAGATAACTTTGTAGCTCATGCAGAGTGGGCCTAAGCAGAGCACAGGTGGTGGCTGACAGTGGTCTGCACCTCCTAGGAGGCCCTAGAGCCAGCACACTGGGTGGACAGCTTCAACCACATTGAAGTACCACTCAACCACCTCCACAAGCATTGCACTCAAGGAAAGGACTGAGCAGGCATCAGAGCCCTACTGTAGTAAGTCCTGCTCCCCATGGGATAGATCCCTGCCTAGGTGATTCTCCACAGTGGTTGTAGCCAATTCTTACAGCCAGTCGGTCTGGGGGATAAATCCCTCCCACTAATGTGGCAACAGCAATCAAGGCTCAACTATAACAGGAGGGTGTACCCAGCCCACATGGAGGTGAGGGAAAAGGAGAGCAGGTGCACCTGGTGTGCCCAGCTTGGGTGAATGGGAGGTTGTGCCACTAAACTCCACAAGATTACTACTACCAAGCCCAGGAGATACAGCAGCTCTACCTAATACACAGAAACAAATGCAGAGAGGCTGCCTAAATGAGAAGATAAGAAATAAACATATCTCAAATGAAAGAACAGATTAAAACTCCAGAAAAAAAAAAGAGAAAAAAACTAAGCAAAATGGGAGGCAAGCAATCTACTAGATGCAGAATTCAAAACACTGGTTATAGGACTCTCATTGAACTTGGAGAGTAGAAGAACCTAGAACTTCAATAGCATAAAAAAAAGATATAGAAACCATAAAGAAGAACCAGTCAGAAATGAAGGACAAACAACTGAAATGAAGAATAATTTACAGGGAATCAACAGTAGAGTAGGTGAAGCTGACTGTGTATCAGTCATTTGGACTATAACGAAGCAAAAAACACCCAGTCAGAAAGGCAAGAAGAAAAAAAGATCCAAAAACATAAGGATAGTGTAAGGAGCCTATGGGACAACATTTGTATCATGAGGGGGCCAGAAAGACAAGAGAGAGAGCAAGAAATTGAAAAATCTATTAAAAAAAAAAAAGTGACAGAAAACTTTCCTAACTTTGATAAAGAAATAGACATACTAGTTCAGGAAGTACAGAGTCCCAAACAAGATGAACCCAAAAAGACCCACACCATGATACATCATAATTAAACGCAAGAGTTAATGACACAGAATCTTAAACACAGGAAGAGAAAAGCAATTAGTTACCTACCAGGAAGCTCCCATAAGGCTGTCAGCTGATTTCTCAGCACAACCTTTGCAGGCCAGAAGGGAGTGGCAAGAAATATTCAAAGTGATGAAAAGGAAGGACCTACAACAAGAATACTCAAAGCAGCAAAGGTATCATTTAGAAATGTTATAATGTCCTTTTTAAAAAGAAGAGCCGAAACCGGTTTGGCTCAGAGGACGGAGAGTCGGCCTGCGGACTGCAGGGTCCCAGGTTCGATTCCGGTCAAGGGCATGTACATTGGTTGTGGGCGCATCCCCGATGGGGGGTGTGCAGGAGGCAGCTGGTCGATGTTTCTCTCTTATCGTTGTTTCTAACTCTCTATACCTCTCTCTTCCTCTCTGTAAAAAATTAATAAAAATATATTTTTTTTAAAAAGAAGTATAAATTGGGGGCCTCTTTCCCCCTCCCCACATGGGAGCCTGTGCTGTGAGATTCTTTCCCTCCCCATGTGGAAGTCTGTACTTGTTCTTCAATAAATTTCTATACAAAAAAAAAAAAAAAAAAAAAAAAGTAAAAATTGGTAGTTACAGCATAGTCATTGGGTTGTAAAGTACAGCATAGGAAATAAAAATCAATAGTATTCTAATAACTACTAGTATCTGTGGTGTCAAATGGGTACAAGATTTATTGGAATGATCACTTAGTAAGATAATAATTACTGGTTGTATACCTGAAATTAATATAATATTGCATTTTGACTGTGATTAAAAATAACAATTTCTTTAAAAATAGAATAAAAATGTAGCCTTCATCAGGTGTCTCAGTTGGTTGGAGCATAATCCTGTACACCAACAATGTTGGAGATTCGATTCCTGGTCAGGCACATAACTAGGTTGTGGGTTTGACCCCCAGTCAGGGCATGTACAGGAGGCAACTGATGGCTGTTTCTCTCTCAGATCAATGTTTCTTTCTCTCTCTCTCTAATCAATTAAAACATATTTTCACCCTAACTGGTTTGGCTCAGTGGATAGAACATCGGCCTATGGACTGAAAGGTCCCAGGTTCAATTCCACTCAAGGGCATATTGTACCCTGGTTGCAAGCATATCCCAATAGGAGGTGTGCAGGAGGCAGCTGATCGATGTTTCTAACTCTCTATCCCTCTCACTTTCTCTCTGTAAAAAAAAATTTTTTAAATGTATTTTTAGAAAAGAAACATATTCTCAGGCAATGATTAAAAAATAAATAAAAAATTAAAACAAAAACAAAAAAAGGTGTCATGATTCATCTGAGTAATCCTATCTAGAGTTAAATGATTCAGTTGTCACCCAGTGCTACTAAAGAAAACAGCAGGAAAGAATGAATATTAAATATTAAATGCTCTCATGTAGCTTCACATGAGATACTACTCATTCATCCATATTTTTTTTTAAAACAAAGGCATGGATGAATGAATAAATTCAGATCATTGAAGCTAACTACAAAGGACACATATGAATACTTTCAAGTTAAATAACTATGTTTTTACTAAGGAATCACGAAGTACAATATATTCTTAATTTAAAAATAGGCAACTAATATTAAAAATGCTGTTGTAAGAAATTATATGTACTATCATATATTCATTTGTGAACTTTTTTCATATAAATCCATAAAAACCAGTATAGAGGAGAATCATTAAAATAAATGGGTAAAAATTGTAAAGTAAAAAATGAATATAAATAACTATCAGGTAAATAAATTGGTATAAACTAAAAACTCAATATAATCCATACTGCCAAAATTGGGAGAGGAGGTTCTACTATTAATTTTAACAGTATGGGTTTAATTATTTTGGATCAAAAATTGGTTTGGTTTTTAATCAAAGAAATGAATAGATGCTATATGATAAATGACATGACATATGCTAATATATCCTACATACTGAATGAACTTCTTTTAAGATCAAAAATAAACTCTCAAATAATCTTCAGGTACCCTTATAGATGATTTGTTTCTACAATCAGATATATATCTCCAAAATGGATCAGAACTATACCTTAGTCTGATTACTATTCAATAATTTATCACCTGTGATGAGTAGGGAAAGAGGAGAGATTGTCTATGCTGTGGCCAATATGTGTTTTAAAATTCTTAGGATAACAAAGAAATCGTGTTGGACTTCAGTGACTAGGAGAGAGAAGCAAGGGAGTCATCCACAGAGCAGGGTTGATTTCAAGGCTGAAGACCCTGCTGAGACAGACTCCCTTTGATAGAAAACTTAGAAACTCCAAATTTAACCTTTTACAAATGCCACATGAGTAGCTTCAGAAATGCTGTTTCAGCATAAGCTGTTCTGCAATTAAGTTACAAGTACTCAGAAAGTATTTTGATTGATGGAAATGGATCGCTGTATGACATGTCAAGAGGGCAGACGTGTTGGGTAACAGGGAAGATGCCTAAAGTGTGAACACAACCCTGCAAAATAGTGATTTGAATGTCCCCTTTGACCAAAGCCAGGGCAGATTTTCACTAGTCTTCTCTGTGTTTTCTGGGTCCCACTTGGACTTCATCTTAACCCCTACTCTCACCATCCATATAGGACCTTGAAATCCTAACTCCCCATGACTTAGTGCCCACTGTCTCATTAAAAACTTGTTCCCTCTTCCTTCACAAAGCCTCTATGTCCTACCCAGGCCGCTGAGTCCCACAGGATGCACAGCTAAGACTGACCTGGCATGGCCCATGATCCCCTCTGAAAAACTTCATGGCAGGTCAGACAGCCACCTCTTAAATATCTATTATTTGCCTCTTACCACAAATAGGTTTTTCAGGTACGCTTATCTTAAAGATCTGGCCTAAGCAACCAATGAAATATTCCAAAAGCAACGGGCTTTCTGGCACAGCTTATACAGTGCCCTTTGAGGTGCTATGTATGAAAAATCTAATAATATTGAAAAAGGTGAGGTGCTACTTCTTACAATGAGGCAGACTCCCAATTAAAGCTAACGTCCAATATAATATTCAAAGTCACATCGTGGCAAAATCCCCTTCTATGCCAACACTGTAGGTTTTGCACCCTGATGTCACAACTACCCAGTTAGTGCAGAAGGGACTCAAAGGCAATCAGGTTGCCCACTTACATGGAATAATATTTAATCCCCATGAATGACTGCTTTTCTGATGTTTTCATCAATTCTCTGGGTAATAAATTATGCTTTAACTAACTCATTTTCATACATAACCCTAATTCAATCAAGCTCAATAAAATTCATTCCAGACCGCAATTATTTGCTAAGGAACAATTACATTCAAATGAAAAAAAGTTGCTGGGCATGATACAAGGCACGGTAAAGATGCTTCTCCATTTATGGAACCAGAAACAACAACAAAAATGGCCAAACAAGAAAGGGAAATAAAACGTTTTCTCATCCTCCTGAAAATAGGTACTCGTGCTTTTCCACCTGAAGAAAACAAAATGGAGCACCCAAGAAAGCAAATTTTAAAATTATTACTTTCAATTTAGGCTATGCTTTGAAAGAGGCTGCATTTCTAATCTAAGAGTCAGCATGACCTCTGAGAGTCAAAACAAGGCCAAGTCCCAAATAACAATCTTAATATCCAATTTTTCACTAGCTGCCTCCATTTCCCCAACAATTAGGTATTCCAATCTCCACTTTACAATGTAGGTTTTCATAAGCATAAAACTGCTTCTTCGCATAAACACAATTCTTACTTGTTCCTCAATTTACTCTTTTATAGACTATATATTTACAAATAAAATTTTAACATATCATATTTATAGTAAAAATAATAATTCTTATTATTTAACTAAAGCCTTCCCTGTCCTGTGTGTATAGAAGGTCCTCACCCACTCCACTATCCTCTATATTTCTTTAATCTCCTCAATTGTAGCATCAGATACATTATACAATAATATGGTACTTAAAATGCATACCAATTATTAATGCAATTCTGATCCACCACAGGGCAAGGAATGTTTTTCCTAGAAATAATAAGATGATAGTCTGGCCTCCTGTCAAATCATTTTCTAAAGTAAAATATCTTCATGTAGATAAAGGTAACAGCAGGGAGATATATATGCATATGTACACACATAGATAGGGTGTCCCAAAAATGTAGACACACACTTTGAATTATAAAGGCAGTGTTTATTAAAATACATTTCATTTTAAAAACTGAGCTATCAACTGTTAATGTATACAATTTTTGGGACACCCTGTATATATATATATATATATATATATATATATATATATATATATATATATATATATATACACACACATACATACACACATAGGCATTATATAGATACACATATGTACATACGCTTTTTAACAAAAGCATTTATTTTTATTCATACTTGATAAGACAGTGACAAAGAAAGCATGAATAAATAAGATAACACTTGTTAAATCACTCACCCTGCCTATCTTTACAGTTAAAGCTTAAATCATAGCTATTTCACAGGAATTTTTGGCCAAGCACCAATCTTTTACCAAAATTACAAATCTTGGCTCTACAGAATGAAAACCTCTCAAAAGAAAATGCAAACCTGAAGTGCCTCTCTATTACCTTCCCACCCTCACGGCTGCATTTCCCCATGACCCAGAGTCTTTCAGTTAGGAAACCTTAAACAAAGCAATAAAAGGCAAAACAAGTCTTAAGTGTTCCCTAGATATCCAACAACACACCAAAGTAACTACTAAATCATTCCAGATTTGTCCATCTGTTTGGACTTTCCAGTAAGGTGTTAGAAAGCACTAGCAAGCAGACAGAAAACTCTGGCATTGTTTGTCATGGTCTTAAATTACTCAATACTGACCAATTGAAAAAGTATGCTTTAAAAACTACCTACCGGCCTATTTGTGTCCTGGCCTTGTTTGGCACTCAGAGGTCATGCAAACAGACACAATCTTTTACAGTTTGAGAAATGTATTAAAGAACTACTATGTATTAACAATGCAAAAGGCATTATATGAATTGCTGTTTTCTGGAAGCTGATGGTCTAGTTAGGTAGTTAAATATATACATACATCTTATTTAATATTAAACAGAAATATATAATGTAAAAATAGTAAGCAAAGAATTTTTCTAAAAGTTGGAATGCACAGGGGAATGTTTATGTAGGAAATGAACAAAGCTGGAACCTGAATCATGGGTGGCAATGGGATGGGGAAGAGAGGACAGAGGATGGTGTTACAGGCATAGGCACAGACAGGATAAGTCAAGCTTCAATACTGGAAAGCAGCTAAAAGGGGGAAAAGGCAGATCTGGTTGAAGTGCAAGGTTCATATCAGAAAATGGAACATGAATTGTGGGTAATGCAACTGGCTCATTTTTTTTCTCTCCATGGCCTCATAAATAGCAAAACACAATTAACAGCAAAGCATACTGACCTTGGGTCCACACCTACATCCACCATGTACTACCCTTCAATTGTGAGCCAATTGCTGACATTTCCTGAAAAATTGGGCTAACAATTCGTACACTCTAAAGTAGGGGTGTCGAACTCAATCAGAGAAGGGGCCAAAATCTAAAATCCAGCCTAAATCGGGGGCCAAATGGTTTACTGAACAGTCATAAACTGTCATTGTGATGGAAACGCAGCGGAGTGCAGTGATGACAGCGAGGTGCGGGCCACATTGCAAGGCCTGGCGGGACGGATTTGGCCCACAGGCCTTGTGTTTGACACATGTGCTCTAAAGGGTGCCTCAGATTATCAGAAGATACACTCAGTGGACAGATTACTGGGACCACCCATCAGTACTTTGTTGGGCCATCTTTTTGCCTTCAATACTGTGGCAATTCTTCTTGGCATTAACTCCATGAGATGTTGAAAGGTGATGCTAGGAGTATGACACCATGCCTGATGAATAGCACTGTCCAGTACTGTGAGATTTGATGGCTGTGGAACCAGCTGCCTGATGGCTTTTTTAACTTCGTCCCACAAATGCTCAATAGTTTGAGATCTGGTGATTGTGGGGGCTACCTAAGCAAGGTAAAGTCTCCCTCATGTTCTTGAAACCACTCCTGCACAATACGAGCACCATGGCATGGAGCGTTGTCTTGTTGGAAGAAGCCATCTCCATTGGGATACGCCATCAACGTGATAGGATGAACTTGATCAGCAATGATACTTAGGTATATTGTGCTATTCAGACTTTATTTTACACAAATTAAAGGGCCCAAATCATGCCAGGCAAACATGCCCCAAACCATAACACTGCCCCCACCAGCTTGAAGGGTTGTCCTCATGCACGTGGGGTGCATGCTTTCATGCTGTTTCTGAGAAATTCTCACTCTGCCATCTGCATGATGCAACTGGAAACATGATTCATCGGACCACATGACTTTTTTCCAATGCTCAACTGTCCAATCCTTCTGTTCCTGTGTGGATTGGAGACATTTTATCTTGGTAACTGCAGACAGCAAAGGTGTTAGAACAGGCCTTTGGCTTCCATATCCCATACGATGCAGTGTATGGCTAATTTGCCTACAAACATCAGGTGGTCATAATAATCTGGCCACTCAGTGTATTTTAAATACAAAAGGCTTGGTTTACAGTAAATGCTTAATAACTGTTAATACTCTTACTGGAGTTAAAGTTAAGTGACAGAAAAACATTTAATAAAGCATATCACACCTGTCAGAATGGCTATCATCAACAAGTGAACAAATGACAAGAGCAGGAGAGGATGTAGAGAAAATGAAAGCCTCATGCACCGCCAGTGGGAATGCAGACTGGTGCAGCCACTGTAGAAAACAGTATGGGGTTTCCTCAAAAAACTAAAAATGGAACTTCCATTTCAGTCAGTGCTCCCAATTCTAGGAATATATCTCAAGAAACTAGAAACACCAATCAGAAAGGATGTATGCACCCCTTTGTGAATGTTCATAGCAGCACAATTTACCATAGCTATGATAAGATTTGGAAACAGCCTAAGTGCCCGTCAGCAAATGAATGGATTAGAAAACTGTGGTACATCTACACAATGGAATACTATGCTGCTATAAAAAGGAAGGAACTCCTACCATTTGCAACGGCATGGATGGAACTGGAGAGCATTATACTAAGTGAAGTCAGTCAGTTGGAGAAAGATAAATATCACATGATCTCACTCATTTGTGGAATATAATGAACAACATAAACTGATGATGTCACTCATTTGTGGACTATAATGAACATCAAAAACAGATCCAGAGACAGAAAAGCATAGATCATACCGTCAAACCTCAGAGGGAAGGCAGGAGAGGGGGGGGTATGGGAGAGAGATCAACCAAAGGACTTGTATGCATGCATATAGTAGTAAGCATAACCAATGGACATAGACAACAAGGGAACGGGGACATGAGTGGGGGTTTGTGGGACGGAGGGCAATGGGGGCATAAGGACACATATGTAATACTAGAGGCTCAGTGCACAGAATTCGTGCCTAGTGTGTGTGTGTGTGGGGGGGGGGGGGGGTTTGATGTCCCCCAGCCTAGCCTGCACCCTCTCCAATCTGGGACCTCTCACAATTCAGGACTGTTGGCTCCCAACTACTCAGCTGCCTGCCTTTCTGATTGCCCCTAACCACTTCTGCCTGCCAGCCTGATCACCCTCTAACCACTGCCTTGCCAGCCTGACTGATGCCTAACTGCTCCCCTGTCAGCATGTTTGCCCCTAACTATCCTCCCCTGTAGGCCTGGTCACCCATAACTGCCCTCCCCTGCAGACCTGCTCCCCACAACTGCTCTCCCCTGCAGGCCTGGGTCCCTCCCAACTGCCCTTCCCTGCAGGCCATCTTGTGTCCACATGGGGACGGAATCTTTGACCACATGGGGGCAGCCATCTTGTGTGTTGAAGTGATGGTCAATCTGCATATTACTCTTTTATTAGATAGGACAGAGGCCTGGTGCATGGGTAGGGGCAGCTGGTTTTCCCTGAAGGGTGCCCCAGATCAGGGTGGGGGCGGCCTATGTGAGGGGCCTGTGGTGGTTTGCATGCCGGCCACGCCCCATGGAGACCCAAGCAGCAGCCCTGGTATCTGGGGTTTATTTATCTTTTACAATTGAAATTTTGTAGCCTAGAGCAAAGCAAAGCCTTCTGCTTGCTTGGTGTAGGCAGTCATTTCTGTTGGAATTTATTTACCTTCTATACTTGAAACTTCATAGCCTTACGTGGAGGCCTGGGCTGTGGGAAAATTTGGCTTCCTCCATGGGGGGGTAGGGGGGGAGACACACACGCAACTCTAGCCTCCTACTCTTCCCAGATCTGTGGCTGCCACCATTTCTGTTTGGATTTATGTGTCTTCTATCATTGAAACTTTGCAGCCTTGAGTAGGCCAGCAAGGGCAGGCAGAAAGCTTGGCTTCCTCCAATGCCAGGGAAACCCAAGCCTCCCTCCTACTATCTGTGGCTATAGCCATCTTGGTTGGGTTTATTTGCATATTCACTCCTGATTGGCTGGCGGGCATGGCTTGTGGGTATAGTGGAGTGATGGTTAATTTGCATATTACTCTTTTATTAGATAGGATGTTATTCAGTATA
Source organism: Pipistrellus kuhlii (assembly GCF_014108245.1). Lineage (NCBI taxonomy): Eukaryota > Metazoa > Chordata > Mammalia > Chiroptera > Vespertilionidae > Pipistrellus > Pipistrellus kuhlii. Next base: position 64,878,400 of record NW_023425515.1, read on the forward strand.
GAAAAAAATGTCCTAAAGGTACATTGGGCCCTAACCAAGTTTGGGTCAGTGAATAGAAGGTCAGCCTGTGGACTAAAGGGTCCCAGGTTTGATTCTGGTCAAGGGCATGTACCTTGCTTGCAGACACATCCCCAGTAGGGGTGTGCAAGAGGCAGCTGATCGATGTTTCTCTCCCATCAATGTTTCTAACTCTCTATAATCTCTCCCTTCCTCTCTCTGTTAAAAAATCAATAAAAATATATATTTTTTAAAAGGTACATTGGGAACACATTGAAGTTTGCCTTGAATATTCTTAGCATTTGGATAAGTGAATTGCAACTTTAAATGGTGTTTCACTGTTTTAATGTAGGTGGTTTTAACATGTTTAATTCTTACAGTCTGAGAAGCCATTTCTTACTCCTACCAATTTCAAGGTGCATTAGATAATTTGATAATATGGATATTTTACTATAATGCTTATTAGCCATAATATTGTTGTTTCAGGGACCATACTGCAACCATGAATTTCTGCAGTTTCCATAAGTAGAGGTGGGAAATGAGTAGGCATTAGTCTAGTCAGATGGCTTGGCAGGGAGGCTATGAATGACTCTTTTATACTCCTGTTAACTGTATAAATGTGCCTTTGACCTTCTCAGTCAGGGGAAATTGCACATTTAAGGTAGAAGGAGTTTCACTTCCAGGAAGAATATAAAAACATGCTTGCCAGCAGCTACATCAAGGAATACCCAACAAGAAACTGCCAGGTACTTTGGGAAGATTCATTAGTCCCATCAAGCCACTGAGCACTGAGATGGAAAAGGTTAGGATAATCCAGCCCTGTGGGATATCTCACCTATAGGTAGCCAGGGTTAACCCAAGTAAACTCTGGCCTACACATTTTAGGATTAGCCTGTTCCTCCAGAAATAGGTTCTGCAAATGAAACCCACTGGAGGAATGTCAAGACTACCTTGTCCTCTGAGGTAAGAAAGGCTTATTTGGCTCCTTTCACATCAGCAAAAATTAACAATATACAGAAAATCTCTCTTATTTAAACTATTTAGTCCAAAATCATTTGATAAAAAAGGAAGTAAAAACATTAGCAATTTATATAGTTTTAACTGGAAAATATTCTGTTCTAAGAAGTAAAAAATACTAGTCTTTCTCTTTTTCCCTTTAGGAAGGTTGCATGGATACACTTAAATATTAACATAAATATAATTTAACTTTTTGTAACATTATTAAAAAACACTTGTATAAAAATCGCATTATCCAGGAAGAATTCCTGTCCTTTTGGGTATGCCTTAAGTATTTCTAGCAAATATCTTAGCAGAAATACTCTTGCTTCAAGTATGTTAACTGTAAGAATCCTATATAGCCGAGACCGGTTTGGCTCAATGGATAGAGCGTCGGCTTGGGGACTGAGGGACCCGGGTTCGATTCCGGTCAAGGGCATGTATCTTGGCTGCGGGCATATCCCCAGTAGGGGGTGTGCAAGAGGCAGCTGATCGATGACTCTCTCTCATCGATGTTTCTAGCTCTCTATCTCTCTCCCTTCCTCTCTGTACAAAATCAATAAAATATATTTAAAAAAAAAAAAAAAAGAATCCTATATAATAAAAGCCTACTATGCAAATTGACTGAATTGAGAAATTACGCAGAATGACTGGTAGCTGTGATGTGCACTGATCCCCAGGGGCAGACACTCAACAAAGGAGCGGCCCCCAGCCCACAGGCCCAGACTGGAGGCAGTGGTGGAGATCAGGGGGCAAGGCTGGCGAGTGGGTGGAGCCAGGCCAGCCAAGGCAGGTGCCAGGATGGCCTCCTAGCCGATCGCCTCACTGGTTGTCAAAAAGAGCTAGGCAACTGGCAGTGGCAGCAGGAGGCGAAGCCCACGAGTGGGTGGCACCAGGCCAGCCAAGGTGGGTGCCAGTGGTGGCCCCAAAATTGCCCCGTCAGCTGTCCCACTCATCAGCCCTGATCACTGGCCAGGCCTAGGGACCCTTCCTGTGGACTAATTTTATGCACCAGGCTCCTAATATGATATATCTTTCAGAACCTACAAAACAGCTACAAGTCATCTAAATTTCATTGTATAAGATTCCAAAAAATACAGGTTCTCTCCCATGAACACTCAACTACTCAACAAAGAGTCTCAACAAACACACAGAAATGTGTGACATGAACATTTAAAATTAGAAGAAAAGCAGTATAGAACTGGTTATAAGCAAAACTAAAGCTGGTGTTTGGTGTCCTCAAACTTTCTTCACAAGTCTTCTCCCTTTCCCCAGAGACTCTTCATATCACCCCAGCCAGTTAGTTTCACCCCACCATCCTCCATATCAAAGACAACTTTTAAAATATGATAGAGCCCTGGCCAGTATGGGTCAGTGGTTAGAGTGTTGGTCTGAGCACCAAAGGGACTCAGGTTTGATTCCCAATCAAGGACACATACCTGGGTTGCAGGTTAAATCCCAGGCTCCAGTTTGGGGGAGAGGAGGATGGAGAGTAAGTGCAGGAGACAACAAATGAATGCCTCTCTCTCTCTCTCTCTCTCTCTCACTCTCTCTCTCTCTCTTCCTTCCACCCTCTTCCCTTCCACTCTCTCTAAAATAATTAATGAAGAATGGGTAAGGATAAAAAAACAATAAATAACTGAGAAAGTTTACAGTATTAACTGGGGAATAAAATTTGCATGCTACCAGGCATTATGTCTAAGTAAAAAAATCTCTAACTGCACAACAATCAGAGTAGGTAACATGAAAGCACATCCACAGATTTCTAAGTAAGCTCCCTCATCTTTATATGTTTATTAGAGGCCCAATGCATGAACTGGTAGGGGTGTGGCCTGCGGGAATGGCCCTCTGTGCAAGCACACTCTGAATGGCGCACCCACTGTGGAAGTGCACTGACCACCAGGGGACAGCTCCTGCATTGAACATCTGCCCCCTGGTGGTCAAGGCGCATCATAGTGACTGGTCGAGTGGTCATTCTGATCGTTCTGCCATTCAGGGCTTTTATTATATTGGATATCACTGAAAGTTAACACCTATAGTTCAAACTTAGTAGCATCAACTGGAATGACTAAAATCTGAAAGCAGAGAATAGGAGATGCCTATCTCAACTGAAAGTCTATAAAATGACATATTGCAATGTAAGTCAGTAGACTGAAGTATACAAAAAGAAATCAGACTTTGTAGAATTAAGCTGTCCAAAAAAAGAGGACAGCCCATTCCACCTGGTTCTGTGTATTTGAGGTGAGATCAGAAAGAACTCAAACTGCCTCTAGATCAGATCATTGAAAAATTACGGACATGGCTAAGCAACCCTGTCAGGGGCAGAACAATTGAAGGAAATGAAAATGTTATCATGGAACAGTAACATTTGGCATCTTATGAGGAAGAGGCACAGGTGGGGTCCAGCCAGGGGGCAAGGGACATAGGAGGTTGGCAGCAGGCCCTAACCCGGGTCGGCCAGGGGGAGGGACCATGGGCAGTTAGCGGGCCAAACTCCCAGTAGAGGGGACAATTTGCATATTAGGCTTTTATTATATAAGATAAAGTAGCTGTATTTACTCTGATACATTTGTTTAACTAATAAGAACTTGTAGGAGCCTCAGAAAGTTTCCAAAAATGGTATTTCCCATGATTCGTTCTCAACCCAGACTACAAAACACAATCACAAGAGACACTTTTTAAATACAAATGCCCATCCACTTCATAGTACATTAAAACCACTGACATAAGAATAAACTGTAGGCATCCATGGTACTAAAAGCTTCTCAGATGATTCCAAGGTGCAACCTGGCTTGAGAACCATTATGGACACACATGCGTACATACACAACTGAAGAGATCGAAAGTAGTGTTAAAAATTGCTAGTTCTTATGGCTCAGGAGCTCAGGTGGTTAAAACACAGTTAAAATGGCTACAAGGTAATAACGAATCTAACTAGTTGTTTATTTTCTTATATATAATAGAAAGAACTAGAGGCCTGATGCACGAAATTCCTGCAGGAGAGGGTGTGTGTGTTCCTCAGACTAGCCAGCACCTTCTCCAATCTGGGAGCCCTCGAGGGATGTCTGACTGCCTTCTCACTGCTGGCTCCCAACTGCTTGCCTGCCTGCCTGCCTGCCTGATTGCCCCTAACCACTTCTGCCTGCCAGCCTAATCATCCCCAACCACTCCCCTGCCAGTCTGATTGACGCCTATATGCTCTCTTGCTGGCCCGGTCACCCCCAACTGCCCTCCCCTGCTGGCCTGATCATCCCTAACTTCCCTCTCTAGTTAGCCTGGTGGCCCCTAACTGCCCTCCCCTGCCAGCCCAATTGCCCCTGTCTTCCCTTGTAGGTCTGGGTTCCCCCCTTCCTCCAACTACCCTCCCCTATAGGCCTGGTCACCCCCAATTGCCCTCCTCTGATGGCCATCTTGTGGCGGCTATCTTTGACCACCTGGGGGCAGCCATCTTGTGTGTTGGAGTGATGTTCAATTTGCATATTACCTCTTTATTATATAGGATGTATCCCTACCCTGATGGGCCTCCCACCAGTTTACATGTGAATAGATTTATGTAAAAAAGATTATCTCAATACAAGCAATGCAGAGTTGTCTTCAAATTCATGTGGTAGTGAGGAGATCCAGTCAAGCTTTTTCCTATATCCTCTCCCATATCTTTCAGCTACATACATGTTTTGCAACACAGCTGACGAATATTAAGGATGCACCCATGGCTTCAAGAAAAGGGCAGAATTTCCCTATATGCCCTGTAGGCTGCATCCATATGTATGCCACAATCACTACTAAATAGATGGAACACATTAGACACTAAATTGTGCATTTATCTAAAGAAAAGCAATGTATCCCATGACCCAAAGTTAATGGTATTGGCTACTGTCTTAAACACACTACCAATAAATAGTGTGAACTAGGGCTAACTGCCCTCTAGTGGCAAAATATTTACACATTAACATTTAAAGAAAAACATTAAATGAGCTACCTTCCCTAATTTATTTAGCACAGGGTTAAAGAAACAAAAAAATCATTCCATAATGCTGCCCAACATCATATGCAAAATTAGTACTTAGGGCCTCCTATCTTTCATAATGTTTTTGGTTTCTTGGTCTGTATGTCAATAGTTGGTCCTAATACGCAGAAGTACTAATAAGTATCACAGATGCAAATACTGTTCAAATAAACAGGCATAAAAATTTTTTACTTTGTTTCCTTTTGGTTTGGTTTTGTTTCCTCCTCTTTAGCAATTAATTTGCATTAAGGCTCCTTTTGTGAAGAGAGGATGCTAAAGGACAAAGCTACTGAGTAAGTAGGGAACCTAACTACTCAGATCACCCAAAGCACACTGCCTCAGCTCTGTAAACTGCTTATGGGAGGGAAATGCTTAACGACACTAGAAATTGCAAGCTTCCCTGGAGCTCAGCTCAAAGTAAACACATCACAATTATGAAGAAATCTAAACACATTTTTCAAGAAGGAAAGATCAAGAAGATCAAGGCAATAAAAATGTTGTTTTTGAGATGCACAGTAGTTTCTTACCTAGAATTTTTCTAGGAGAAAAAAAAAAAAAGATTATTCCCTCAAGTACTGAAGCATGTCATAAAAGCTTCTAATTTCTCATTAGTAGGTTCCCATTTTATACTAATAAATACTAGAAAAGCAAACCCTGAAGCTCAGTTTTCAAAACAAAACAATATAAATTACACCTCGGGACCAAAGAAAGATGCTAAAATCAGTGACTGTCAAATATTTGATGCCATGTCTGTTTTTGGTGTTGGTTCAGTTTCAAAATGGACCCTAATGTTCTGGGAATTTTATTAATTATGTCATAGTATTCACTGCAATAACTACCGATTCTTATTAAACTAAAACTAAATGGAAATAACACAATTAACCTTAAAACAATAAGTTTTCTCATATAAAAAATAGTACAGCCCTAGCTAGTTTGACTCAGTGGATAGAGCATTAGCCTACGGACTGAAGGGCCCCGGATTCAATTCCAGCCAAGGACATATGCGTAGGTTGCAGGATCAATCCCCAGTAGGGGGTGTGCAGGAGGAAGCCAATCAATGATTCTCTCATCATTAATGTTTCTATCTCTCTTTCTCTTCCTTCCTCTCTGAAATCAATAAAAACATATTTAAAAAAATAAAAATAGTACATATAGGACAGATATAAGAAAAAAATAAGTTCTCTAACCTTTTTCACTGGGGGGCTTTCAGTGACTAGTTTTATATTTTGACATCTGAGCTGGGAGGTATTTTATGAATTGATTAATATGCTTTATTTTCATTCAAATATAAGAAAAAGGAGAAAGCAAATACCTGTTAACACTTTATTTGCACATGCACACAATTTTCATTTATACTAAGCAACTATTTAATTCAATAGCTTTATTTTAAAAAATGGAGCCTTTTATATCTTTCTTTACTGTCAAAAATTGTTAGTGACCATTTATAACTTTAATTTTTTAAAATATGGAGCCCTCTAGTGGCAAAATATTTATATATTAACATTTAAAGAAAAACATTAAATGATTTCCCTTTATTTTCTCACAATAAATCAAAGTAATTATTGTATTCTTGTTATGTATCATTTTAAATAATCTAGTAAGTGTCCTCTTCAAAATAATATCAAAATATCATTACCAACAGTAAAATATAGTCTACTTAGAAAGAAAATATTTGAAGCTGTTTAACCTTAGAGAAAGGAGAGGAGGCTACATGATATTCAATAACACATACACAAAAAAAGTACCAGATTAGAAACACACTATTCTTCCTCAATGATCATGTGCTAGGTGGTAATAATATTAAATGAGTTCATTATGGGTCAAAATTGTTGCTTATAGAATTTATAAATATTCTTGCCTCAAACTCTAATTGCTACTATCACCTGATACTTAAATCTCTTTTCTAGAAATATATAAACCTTCCTCTCCATTTGGGAAACTATAAACTGATTTCTACTGACCAGAACCATTAATTAAAAATACAATGATCAAACAGGAGTTGCATCGGGCACCTATAGCTTCCAGAAGCTTCACTGGAATAATATCATTTAAATATTAGAGCAATAGCCAAAACCAGTTTGGCTCAGTGGATAGAACGTCAGCCTGCAGAATGAAGGATCCCAGGTTCGATTCTGATTAAGGGCATGTACCTTGGTTGCGGGCACATCCCCAGTAGGGGGTGTGCAAGAGGCAGCTGATTGATGACTCTCTCTCATCGATGTTCTTAACTCTCTATCTCTCTCCCTTCCTCTCTGTAAAAAAAAAAAAAATAATAATAATAATAATAATAATCAATAAAATATAAAATAAAAATATTAGAGCAATAAGGTAAGGTGGTAGCCAGTCTCCAAGACAGCCCTGATGACTTCCACCTCCTGGTAGTCCCCTCCAACACAGATTATGGATGGCCTGTGTAATCAATGGGATAATGCAGAAATAACAGAGAATTCTGAAGCTACGTCATAAAATACATTGCGACTTTTACCTTGATCTCTCTTGGACTGATTGCTCTGATGTATGCTAGCTGAAATATCATGAAAACACTCAATTGGTCCTATGGAAAAGTCCATGTGCCGAGGACCCCATGAGCTCACCTGCCAGTCACACACAATCTTGCTAAGCATGTGAGTGAACCACCTTGAAGTTACCCTTTCAGTCCCCGTCATGGCTTCACATGAATGCAGCCCAAGTCAACATCCTAATGAAGCCAGAGTCACCCTACTAAGCCACTCCCAAATTCCTGACCCTCAGAAACTGTAAGATAATAAATGTTTATTTTTTAAGTTTCATGTCAATTTATTATACTTCGTTATATAATGTATGTTGATGCTATCACTGTCTCCATCTTACAGAAGAGCCTGTGCATATTTAAGACAAAATAGCTCTAGAAATATATTTTTGTTATTGTTGTCGTTGAAGTACTTTACCTCTGTATTTTTGGCCATTTCCTAAAAACCATCAGCCGCCGAAACCGGTTTGGCTCAGTGGTAGAGCGTCGGTCTGCGGACTGAAAGGTCCCAGGTTTGATTCCGGCAGGGGCATGTACGTTGGTTGCGGGCACATCCCCGGTGGGGGGTGTGCAAGAGGAAGCTGGTCGATGTTTCTCTCTCACCAAATTTTCTAGCTCTCTATCCCTCTCTCCTCCTCTCTGTAAAAACTCAATAAAATATTTTAAAAAAAAAAAAAAAACCATCAGCCTATAATAGTCCAAAAATAATACAATCAACCATATAGAGAATTTTTGCTCAGCTTTGCTTGTTAAGCAGATTAACATCCCTAAATTTAAAAAAGAAATTTCCTTTTATTCTTGACAGAAAATGAAAGCATTATTGATTATATAATATGTAGCCTATTTTAACAATGGCCATGTCTTAACTTGCATTCCAAATCTGTAATATAACTTATGAGTAAGTGAAAGTCCTCTTTTCTTATGACCTGTCTTTGTAGTCCAAGCAGGCTGCTAACACAGCAAATAAAAACTTTGATTTAATTTAGCTAAATGCACAGATGTACATGGTGAATAAAAAGCACTTACTATATTCCAGAAGCTATTCTAAATGCTTTAGACTAACCATTTGATCTTCACAACAAATGGGAATAATAGGTTGTATTATCTCCATTTTATAGACATGAAGAAGGAAGGAAAGGTTAAGGAACTTTCTCAAGGTCATATATAATCAATAACAGAGCCTATTTTGAACCCCTGCAGTCTGGTTTCTGAGCCTGTGCTCTTAGCCAGGAGCCTATACTGGCTCCCCTAATCTCTAATTTATTTATTTTAAAAAATACTATGCATAAAAGTCTTAGAATATTTGAGCTATAACGCCCCTTATGTGTACATAATTTAACAATCCTCAAACTATTTTTCTCATTGTAAAATGGGATTGTATTTTTTATGAATATTAAATAAAAACATGGTTAAAATACGCCCTGCACAGTGCTCTACCCATATCAGTATTTATTTGCATTTTACCTTGTTTCCATAGGCAGGTTTTTATCAAAGTCAATGAAACTTAGTCTTTATGGTCTTTTACTTTCACAGCCTAATCCAAGACATTGTACCTAATTTTGCATTCATAACTTGTACTCTTTTCCTTTAAGACATTTTCCAAATTATATGATCTTCTGATTCACAAAACCAACGATCTAACCTCTTTTCTTCCCATTAATTATTTCAACACTAAAGCAAGCCCAATGAGCTCCCATATGGGTAGAAGAGAATAAATATACTCCATCTTATCTATCCCACTAAATGCAGCTATAAAACCTGGGCAGAATGCATGCTGCAGCTATTTCAGAAACAGCAAAATAGAAGAATAACAACAAATTTTGAAGTACCACTTTCTCCACTCTTTCATGTGCTGGGCCTCAAGCATTTCTGTGGTAGCAGAGGGAAGAGGCAAAAATAGAAGCCCACAGAAGCAAAAATTCTAAGCAAGGGAACCTTCATTTCTGATTGCAGGAACATTGGTTCCAAGAGGGTGGGGCAACACCCTGTTGCTTTCCTTTTATTCTCTATCTTCCCACTGCATATTCACAGACATGGGAACTACATAGCACAGCATAACTAACGCCCCAGCCTCCCAACCAGGGAACCAAAATGAAAGTGGGAGATGGCAGAGGAGTTTTTATGAACTCGTGGTGTCACACCAAGCTACACACGCACAGATTGATACTAAACATCAGATATATAGACACTGAGAACAACTAGATAAAGCACTGCTCAATTCCCAGTTTGGCCACAGGGTGGCAAAGATGTGGGAAAATGCCAAACAACTGAAAAGTCTTTGAAAACTAAACTGATATAGGAAACACAAATCACAGAGGGTTGGTTGAAATCTGAATCCTGAATCAAATAATCAAAATGTCCAGGATAAAATACAAAATTAATCAGCATATAAAAAATAGAAAACAATCTCAACTTGCATAGAAGAAAAAAAATAACAGATATCAACTCTAAATGATGCAGATGTTAGTATTATCTGACAAGGATTTTAGAGAAGTTTTATAAAAATGTTCCAGCAAACACTCTGAAGAATAGAAGATTGAAAGGACTTGAAAGGTGGTATAAGCTGTTTTAGAAAATGGTGTCAACATTTCTTATATTAATATATACTTAACGATATAACCATGGAATCCCACTCATAGGTATTAACAAGGGAGAAATCAAAATATGCTCAACCAAAAAAAAAAAATCTGTATATACTGGCTTTATATAATTGCTATAAATTAAAAAGATCCCAACAGCGATTGAGATAAACAACTGTAATATCTGCCCTATGTAATCCTAATAAATAAAAATCCTGGTTCCGTCACATCCACAACAACCAGAGGCTTGACCAACTGAAAGTCAGCACTGGGTTGCCATGGCGACCCAGCACTGACTGCTGAGAAGGCTGCAAATCAGGGCCAGAGAAAGGCCTGAAGAGAGAATCAGGGTCTGAGCCATAGCTTCTGTGGCAGCTGTTGATCAGCTCTTGCCTCTCTCATTCCCTCTGGGGCTGGCCAGCAGCTGTGCCTCCATTTCTCTCCAGGCCTCCACCTGGACTATTGATCAGCCCCACTTCTCTAATCAAGACCCATTGATAGGCCCAGAGATGCTGACTGGCATAGAAACAAACCAATCACAACTAAATCTGGGTGAACTATGAAAAGCAAATGGCTGCCTAGAAAGCGGAGCTTTTGACACTGCCTGTTATAGAAACTGATTAATCAGAATCAAATTGGCGCATAGAGGAGGGCAGTTGGGGGTGATGGGGCTGGCAGAGTAGGTAGTTGTGAGCCATCAGGTCAGCAGAAGAAGGCAGTTGGGGACAAAGTCAAGCTGGCAGGGGAGCAATTGAGGGCGATCGGGCCTGCAGGAGAGCAGTTAGATGTTAATTAGGCTGGCAGGGGAGTGAATCGGGGGTGATCAGGCTGGCAAGCAGAAGCAGTTAGGGCAGTTGTTCTCAACCTTTCTAATGCGGCAACCCTTTAATACAATTCCTTATGTTGTGGTGACCCCAACCATAAAATTATTTTCATTGCTACTTCATAACTGTAATTCTGCTACTGTTATGAATCGTAATGTAAATATCTATGTTTTCCAATGGTCTTAGGCTTTACAGCAGCAGTTCTCAACCTAAGACCATAGGAAAACACATATTATAGGAAGTGAAAAAAGTGAGTCTCAAAAGATTACAAACCACATGATTCCATTTATACTATACTAGAGGCTCGGTATATCCCCTCACAATCCAGGACTGCTGGCTCCCAACTGCTCACCTGCCTGCCTTCCTAATTGCCCCTAACTGCTTCTGCTTGCCAGCATGATCACCCCCTAACCACTCCCATGCCAGCCTAATGGATGTCTTAACTGCTCCCCTGCCAGCCTGTTTGCCCCCAACTTCCCTCCTCTGCCGACCTGGTCACTCCCAACTGCCCTCCCTTGCAGGCCTGGTGCCTCCCAACTGCCCTCCCCTGGTGGCCATCTTGTGTACACATGGGGCAGGTTCTTTGACCACATAGGGGCAGCTATTGTGTGTACAAGTGATGGTCAATCTGCATATCACTCTTTTATTAGATAGGATAGAGGCCTGGTACATGGGTGGGGACCAGCTGGTTTTCCCTGAAGTATGTCCCGGATCAGGGTGGGGGTTCCTGTGGGGCGGTTAGGGCGAGTGGCCTGTGTGGTTTGCAGGCTGGCCACATCCCCAGGCGACCCAAGCGGAGCCCTTGGTATCTGGAATTTATTTACCTTCTACAATTGAGACTTTGTAGCCTGGAGCGGAGCCAAGCCTTCTGCTTGTTCCATGGCTGCCACCATTTCTGTTTGGATTTGTTTCTCTTCTATAATTGAAACTCTGTAGCCTTGAGTGGAGGTTTAGGCCGGCTACGGCAGGCAGAAAGTTTGGCTTCTACCATTGCTTCTTCTAAGCCTCCCTCCTGTTCTCTGTGGCCGCAGCCATCTTGGTTGGGATTAATGTGCATACTCACTCTGACTGGCTGGAGGGTGTGGCTAGTGGGCATGGCTTGTGAGTGTAGCAGAGGTATTGTCAATTTGTTTATTACTCTTTTATTAGATAAGGTGCTCCAAAAGATAAAACTATTGTAATGAAGAACAGAATAGTGGTTGCCAACAGTTTGGAGGTGAGTGTGACTACAAATAGCATAATGAAATTTTGGGGAGTGAAGGAGCTTTCAAAATGTTAACTGTACACAAAACTTATTCATGTTTTAAAATTCATAGAACTATACGCAAAAAGCCAATTTTACTACCAGTTAATCTAAGGAGTAAAAAAATTCTAAAGCCTGAGTTTTAAAAGACAAAAATAAATTTTCTAAGAGATCATTTGTATCAATTTGCTGATTTAAAGGGTATTTGACCCTTTGCACTAAAGGCCAGTAGAATCAAATAAACAACATAAGAACTTAAAATTACTTACAAAGGTGTAATCCTACCCAATATGCTTCCTGTTCTACTGTATATACAAAACCAAGACCAAAATAGCATGTGGAAAGAAACTCAAGAACACCATGCCACTGTCAATCACCAAGCCGCAAATCAAGTCTTCAAGCCAAAAGATATCTAAATTTCCTGAAATAATCTCTATTTTGGGAAGAATCATTCCAATATCAATGATTACACCTGGAAATTCCAAGCTATGATCTTCATAATACCATCTATGCTATATTTTTATATTTTCTACCACATTAAAAAACACATAAGGGAATTGCACTTCCAGAAAGACGATACAAACATACTGTGCCTAATGGTCTCACTAAGTGCAAGTAAAAACACTGAATATTTGACACTCTGATTGATGCTTCTCTGTCTCTGGATAGAGGGAAGGTAGGGGAGGGTGACGGTAGGGGGACAGATCAACCAGAGGATTTATACACACGCATATAAGCATAACCAAGGGACACAGACATCAGGGGGATGAGGGGATGAACGGAGAGGGTTGTGGGACAATGGGGGGGGGGGAATAAGAACACATATTTAATACCTTAATCAGTAAAAACAAAACAAATAAAAAAAAACTGAATATTATATTTAAAACAATCATAAGACATTAACATTACAATAAAATTGACTAAGGTCTTAAGGATGTAAGGAAGAACAATACATGGTATGTTCCCTGGGTTTCCATTTAAAAAAAAAAATTGTTTTTTAATCCTCATCTGAAGGATTAGATTTTTAATTATTTTCTAGAGAGAGAAATACCAATGTGAGAGAGAAACATCAATCAGTTGCCTCTTGTACACCTGACCAGGAATTGAACCTGAAACCTAGATATGTGCCCTGACCAGGAATCAAACCCACAACTTTTTTGGTGCACGGGACAATGCTGCAACCAACTGAGCCACAGGGCTTAGGTTTACTTTTGCTCCACATATTGTAGACTTAGATCTGAAGAAGCCAGCAATCCAGATATGCCAATAGGGCACAAATAACTAAGTCCCAACAAAAGCCAGCTCTCTCTAGCCAAAAGATCAAGAAAGGGACAGCCTAGAAGACAAAAAACTTTTAGACAATAAATGCTCTATATGAGCCAAAAATGACAGAAATACATGAACCTACACCTGCTAAGGCCAAATATAGAACCTAGACTACCACCCTCACTAGTCTGTGAAGATGACCCACAACCCCCTCAATGAGGTAGTATCAGAGGACAAGCAGGGAGCTGGGATTCTTATCTAATCAGGTGGTAAAAAGTCCCCCCTCCCAACAGCCAATACGGGGAATCAGTGGAAATCAACCATATTTTTATATATGAGCAACAAACAGATGCACACTAAAATTAAAATATTTTGTACTACAAATAAACACATAGACACCAAAATTATAAAGACAGTATCACTGCCTTGGCCAGGTGGCTCAGTTGGTTGTGTTTGATCACCAGTCAGGGTGTGTATAGGAGGCAATCGATCTCATATAGATGTTTTCCTCTCTCTCTCCTCCCCTCTCTAAAAATAAACAAAAACATACCCTTGGGTGGAAGATAAAAAATACAATAGCATTTACAATAGTTTAAAAAATGAATCAGTTAATTGTAAATCTAATAAAACAAGTCCAACACATGTATGCTGAAAACTACAAAATGCTTATGAAGAAAAATTATAAGTTCTAAGTAAAGAAAAAGACATACTATACTATGTTCAAGAACTAGAAGACTGAATATAAAAAAGTTGTCAATTTTTTCAAATTGATATGCAGATTTAATACAACTTTTTAAAAAATCCCAGCAAGATTTTTATCGACACAGAGGATAGAGATAAGATTATTCTAGATTTCATATGGGAAGGTAAAGAAACTAGAATGGCTCAGATAGCTTTGGAAAGAAGAATGAAGGGTGAGAAATCAATCTACATAATTTCAAGGCTTACTATATAGCTACTAGTGCCCCAGTGGACAAAATTTGTGCATGGGGGGGTGAAGGGCAGAGTGGGTGTCCCTCAGCCTGGCCTGCAATTTGGGACCCCTCAGGGGATATCCAACTGCCAGTTTAGGCCCAATCCTTGTGGAATCAGGCCTAAACCAGTGTTTGGACATTCCTCTTGTAATCCGGGACCTCTGGCTCCTAACAGCTCACCTGCCTGCCAGCCTGCTCACCCCCAACTGCCCCCCTGTGCCAGTGTGTTCGCCCCCAACTGCCCACCCTGCTGGAATGCTCAGCCTCACCTTCCCTCCCCACTGGCCTGCTTACCATCTTCTGCCCCTCTGCTGGCCTGCTCACCCCAAACTGACCCCCCTGCTCTAATAATCACCCCCAACTGACCCCCACTGATGGCCTGATAACCCCCAACTGACCCCCACTGATGGCCTGATCACCCCCAACAGCCACCCCCACCAGCCTGATCACCCACAACTGCCGTCTCATCCTGGCCTTACCCACTCCTCTCTTGGTCTCTAACAGCCTCTACCTCGGCCCTGCCACCATGGTTTTGTTCAGAAAAATGTCCGGAAGGTCTTACAGTCTAATTAGCATATTACCCTTTTATTAGTATAGATAGAGACCTGGTGTACGTGGGGGCCGGCTGGTTTGCCCTGAAGGGTGTCCTGGATCACGGTGGGGGTTCCCTTGGGGTGTGGGTAGCCTGGGCTAGGGGCCTGTGGTAGTTTGCAGGCCAGTCATGCTCCCATGGAGTGGGGTCCCCGCTGGGGAGGCAAGGCCAGCCTGGGACCTCTGGCTCCTAACCACTCACCTGCCTGCTGACCTGCTCAGCGGGATTTCAAGCTGACCACACCCCCTTCAGTGTGAGGGTTCTTGCTGGGGTGTCTGACCAGCCTTGGTCAGGGGCTGATGGCTGTTTTCAGGCTGGCCACACACCCCTGGTGACCCAGGCCCCCACCCACTCCTTCAGCAGCAGCCAGTGCTCCAGACCCCTTGTTCAGTGAAGGCCAAGGTGTGCAGGAAACTTGGCTTCGTCCATCACTGGGGCAACCCAAGCCTCCTGCTCACTCCAGCTCTGTGGCCATGGCCATCTTTGTTGGGTTAATTTGCATACTCGTTCCTGATTGGCTGGTGGGCATAGCAAAGGGATGGTCAATTTGCCTGTTTCTCTTTTATTAGTGTAGAATCAGGCATCTTCAAACTACGGCCCGCAGGCCACATGCGGCCCGCAGAGGAGTCTGATCCGGCCCGCCAGGTTTTTTGGGCAGTGAGCGCAGCCGAGGTGTTACAGTAGGAATTAGTAGTTCATATAGTCCGGCCCTCCAGCTCTCTGAGGGACCGTGATCTGGCCCCCACTTTAAAAAGTTTGAGGACCCCTGGTATAGATAGTAAGAATGTATTATATTGGTGGATGAGCAGACACATAAATCAATGAAACAGAGAACAGAGAACCTAGAAACAAATACAATAAATATTCCCATCTAATTTTTGACCAAGACACAAAAGCAGGTCAATGGATGAAGAATTGCCATTTCAAACTTATGGTGCTGCCCTAGACAGTTTTGCTCAGTGGATAAAGTGTTGGCCTGAGGACGAAGGGTCCCAGGCTCAATTCTGGTCAAGAGCACATGCCTGGGTTGTGGGCTTGTTCCCCAGTAGGGGTTATACAAGAGGCAGCTGATCAATGATTCTCTCTCATCACTGATGTTTCTATCTCTTTCCCTCTCCCTTCCTCTCTGAAATCAATAAAAATATATCTTTAAAAAAACTAATGGTGCTGAAGCAACAGGACATCCATATGCAAAATAAGACTTCACATCATATATAAAAATTGACCTAAGACTCACATCATATATAAAAAATAACTCACATTAAATAATGGACTGAGGTGTAAAACAAAAAACTATACAACTGGGGGGGCGGGGAGGGATATCCTTTAGAATTTAGTTATGTTAAAAATGCTTAGACTTGGATTTGACACCAAAAGTCCAACCCATTAAAAGAATGATAAAGTGAAATCCATCAAAATTTAAAACTTTTGCTTGGCCAAAAACCGTATAAAGAAGATAAAAGGATAAGCATCAGACTGGAAGAAAGTACATGTAAAATACATATCTGACAAAGGATTAGTATCTAGGATATATGTTTAAAAACTTTCAAAATGCAAAAGTAACAACTGAACATGCAATTATCATTATGGTCCTATAATTGCACTCCGGGGCATTTTTCCAGTGGAAATGAAAACTACCGTATTTTTCGGACCATAAGATGCTCCGGACCATAAGACGCACCAGTTTTTAGAGAAGGGAAATGGAGAAAAAAAGATTCTGAAACAAATAGTGTCCTAAAATATTTTATGTGCATTAAAACCCAACATCACAGTCATAAACACATGTAATCAACCCTGTAAAGTAAACAGCAGCATTTAGAACCATTTTAGAGCCGGGCAAGCACACGGTAATTCACAAGAAAATAGGTACATGAATGTTCATAGCAACTTTATTCATAATAGTCCCAAACTGGAAACAACTGAGATGAATTTCAACATGTGGTTATAAACACAGTTATATCTTTACACCATAAAATACTATTCAGAATAAAAAACTATAGATACAATAAGTTACATGAATCTCTAGATAGTTATGCTGAGAGAGAAAAAAATAACACTCTTAAAATGACAAAATTATAAAAATGGAGGACAGAGTAGCAAGGGAGTGGGGACAAGAGGGAAGTGGCTGTGGCTATAGAAAGGGGACCATGCTCTGGCTGGTGCTTTCAGTGGTTTGAGTATCTGCCCAAGCACCAAAAGGTCACGGGCTCAATTCCTGGTCAAGGGCACATACATGGGTTGTAGGTTTGATCCCTGGCCCTAATGGGGCCATGTACAGGAGGCAACAAATTGATGTTTCTTTCTCACATTGGTGCTTCTCTCTTTTTTTCTGTCACTTTCTCTCTGTCTGTTTCTACCTTCTTCCCTCCCCCTCCCTTAGACTCTCCTTAAAAACCAATGGAAAAAATTTCCTCAGATGAGAACATAAAAAAAAAAAAAAAAAAAAAAAAAGCAAAACAGATAAATAAAATGCAGGTGAGCACTGTGTGCTTCTTTGTGTTCTCAATTCTCGGGTGGAAAGTGTCTCCTGTGCAGGGCCTTGGGTTAAGGTTACCAAGTCCGCTTTTACTTTCACTGTACACTCCTCCGTAGCTGATATCATTCATTCTGAAAGCTTCAATTACCATATGCCAATGATTTCCAAGTTTATATTTCAGCCAATTCCTCTCTTCTGAAGTCCAGATATATTTTACTCATAAATGGAAATATAATCTAGGTATCTTATAGTTACTTCAAGTTCAACATGTGTACACTTAAACACATAATCTTCTCCCTACAGCCTCCAGTTCTGCTTCTCTTGTGGCTTTTCATGTTTTGGTGGTTGTCACTATATCATCAATGCACCAGATGCTAAACCTAGTGTGGAGTTTCCCCCCGTCTTACCCTTACACATCTAGTCAATTATAAACACCATTAATTAAAGTTTCTAAATTCCCACCACCACCACCTGGCCTAAACTACCACTATACAACAATCTCTTGAATGATTTCTGCATCCCCCATTTATGCCTCCCTCCAAAGTATCCCTCCTGTAGCAATCAGACCGATCTTTACAAAATGCAAACCCAAACACCACACTCCCTCAATTAACACTTTTCAGAGTTACCCTCTAGGTTTGGCATAATCTCATCAAAGCACACAAAAGTCTACATCATATCACCCTTTTTGTTCTTTTCTGAACACTGATAATAATAGATTCTTCTAGTTTCTCTTTTTCAACTCACATCTTTTGCACTTTCTCCTACCAGTCCCAGCCCTTATAAATCTACTCGTAAGACCTTTTCTTAGCCATCCCTTTCTCCAAGATGAGTTTTCCTGAGCCCCCAAACTAGGATAAGTCCCTTAAATAGGACGAAGAAAACCTACACAACTTCAAATAAATATAATTAAAGTGTTTTATTAAAAATGATCAAATAATTCTAAGATTTATGCAAAGATAATATCTAAATCAATATATTACATCTCGATATAAAAATCATACATATTTGCTTGGCGCTTTATTTATGTTAACTTAGGTCTACTTGCTACAACCCCTGATATCCACTTTCTCAGGAGCTTTCTATATACAGAGAAGACTAGTAATTCTAATAAGAAGCTTTGTCATTCATAATCAAACTATGACTGTGATCTCAGATTTCCACCCTCCAGAGCTGTAGAAATAAATTCCTGTTGCTTATAAGCCATTCAGTCTATATTTTATCACAGCACCCTACACTAACTAAGGCAGAAACTGGCACTGAAAGTGTGGTGCTGCTATAACAAATGCCTAAGAATGCGAAGCAGCTTTGGAACTGAGTAATGGGTAGAGGATGGAAGAGTTTTTGGAGTGCACTGTAGGGAAAGCCTACATTATCGTGAACAGACAATTAAAAGCAATTCTGGTGAAGGCTCAGAAGAGAAGAGAGGTAGAAAAAGCCTGTCTTTCTAGAGAAAACCTAAGTGGTCATGAACAGAATGTTCATGGAAATATGAAAAGTAGAGGCCATTCTGATGAGCTATTAGAAATGAGGAACATGTTATTGGAAACTGAAGGAAAGGCCATCCATGTTACAAAGTAGCAAAGAACTGTTCATGTCCTAGCATTTTGTGGAAGACAGAATGTGTGAGTAAGAAAAGTCTGAGTGATGAAATTGGATGTTTGGCTAACCTTTTTCTAAGCAAAGTGTTGAAGGTACAGATTGGCTCCTCTTGAATGCTTGTAGGAAAATGCAAGCAAGAATGATTTAAAGATGAAATTTTTAATCAAAAGGAAAGCAGAAATTTAAAAAATTAGAAAATTCTCAACTTATAATATTATAACAGTGTCTTAGGAGAGAACACTAAGGGTGTGACCAAGAGACCTTTGGATAAAGAGATTAGTATGAGTGTGAACCCAGGATTTAGTCAGCCACCCAATATGAACTGAAGGGGAAGGAGACAAGAATGAATGAAGGTTAGTTGTCAGACTTCTTAGAACATACAAAATGGAACCATAGAGATATTCTACTGGGAATGTGTGATATTCCTCAAGACAAGGGAAAAAGGACTCCAAAGGCAATTTAGAGATCATCAGGGCTTCCTCCTAGCTTTCAAAAGAGGATAGGATATTCCCTGGGTTTCAAGAGACCAGAAAATCTCCCACTCAAAACAATAGGAGCCAATGGGGGCTACTTCTATCTAGATTCAAAGGACCAAGCTGCCTACCGGGAGCAGAAGAAAAGCTGAGGACATGGCAAAGAAGAGACCCCACTAGGATAACACCCAATAGAGCTGAAGGAAAAGGGCTAAAGCTGCCAGGTAACCCCAAACCAAAAGAACCACAGGAGTACCATTCCAGCTTGGAACGGTTGCTGTATGGGCTACATCCAGAAAATAACAGGGGCCGGGTTGCCCGGAGTGTGTCCAGGAGTTACGACTTGCTTCCAATGGGCTTGGTGAGCAGACCACTGAGTTAAAGATTATTCTCTAACCTTAAAATTTGATGTAATTTGCCCTACAGAGCTTTTACTTGCTTGGGGTCTATCATACCCCTTTCTTTCCTAGTTTTCCTGTTTTAAATATGTTTAACTATATACCCATCCCATCAATATATTTGGGAGTATATACCGTATTTTTCGGACCATAAGACGCCCTTTTTCCCCCCCCAGAAGTGGGGGGGAAAAGTCCCTGCGTCTTATGGTCCAAATACAGCCTACACATATACTTTTTAAAAAAAAGTTTTTTTACTTGCCCGGCTCTGTGTGGTCTCTGTGTGCTTGCCCGGCTCTAAAATGGTTCTAAATGCTGCTGTTTACTTTACAGGGTTGATTACATGTGTTTATGACTGTGATGTTGGGTTTTAATGCACATAAAATATTTTAGGACACTATTTGTTTCAGAATCTTTTTTTCTTCATTTCCCTTCTCTAAAAACTGGTGCGTCTTATGGTCCGGAGCGTCTTATGGTCCGAAAAATACGGTAAGTTTTTTGTTTTCACAGGTTCAAGTTGAAGAGGAATTTGTCTTAAGATGAGCCATACCATTAGTCTCACCATGTCTAATGTAGGTAAAATTTAGATGAGACTTTAGACTTTTGAGTTGATGTTAGAACTAGTCAAGACTTTTGAGTAGCTGGGATGGAATGAATGTATTTTGCATACGAGGACATGAATTTGAGGGGTCTCAAGGGCAGAATATTATGGTCTGAATGTTTGTTTCCCCACAAAATTCTTTAAAAAAAGAAAAAAAAATATATATATATATGTGTGTGTGTGTGTGTGTGTGTGTGTGTGTGTGTATAAGATATATATATACACACATATATATATGTACGTGTATATATTATTGATTTTTTTACAGAGAAGAAGGGAGAGGGATAGAGAGCTAGAAACATCGATGAGAAAGAAACACACTCCCTACCGTGTACATATGTGCCCGCAACCAATGTATATGCCTGTGAATGGAATCGAACCTGGGACCTTTCAGTCTGCAGAGCCAAACCGGTTTTGGCCCCACAAAATTCTTGTGTTGAAATATTAATGTACAATGTGATGGTATATTAGGTGGAGCCCTTGAGAGGCACTTAGGTCATGAAGGTGAAGTCCTCATGAATGGGATTAGTATTTTTATTTTTATTTTTTCAAGGCCACCACTTAAAAGTCCTTTTTTAAAATTAAAATATTTTTTTCAATTACAGTTTATATTCAATATTATTTTGTATTAGATTCAGGTATACAGCATAGGGATTAGTATTTTTATAAAAAAGAGCTCTCTAATCCTTTGCTCATATGAGGATATAAGAAATCTGTGACCCAGAAGAGAACCCCTCACCTGACCATGCTGGCACCCTCATCTCAGAATTCCAGCCTCCATAACTATGAGAAATAGATGTTTGTTGTTTCTAAGCCATCCTGTCTGTCGCATTTTGTTATAGCAGCCTAAACAGACTAAGACAGACTGTTTGTTATTAATTATGAATACTTATAGCAACAAGTATACTATTTTCTTGCAATTCTTTATCACAATGCTTTAAGAACAACTTCATATAAATTCAAACTTTTCTGGAAGCTAATTTCACTATGTAAAAACTCATGTTTTAAAAATAAATACCAAAATTAACCCCAAAGTTCGGTTATCCAGCATTCTTTCTAAAGTTTGATGAGCTCCACCCAGTTTCCTAATAATAATAATAAAAAGAAAAACACATAGAAAAACAACTGCTGGGATATGCCATGTATAAAGTGATTTGGCTAAAGTTTTAGAAGGTAAGTCTGTATGCACTCTCTGAATAGTAATTTAGAGCGGTTAGGTTTTGAGGCCTTTACATTTTAATATTCTATCTACAACAAGAAGTATTTTAAATAAGCCTGTATTTCCCAACTCATATTTTTTTTCTGACATCTCATCTTTGATTTCAAATTAAGTACGGATACATTGTACTGACTACTACTCAAGAATTAACTAAATCCACCAGTAATCACATCTTCATGTGTCATATCACATTTTTTAAACTATTCTTTTATATGGCTAATGTATACATGGCTCGTGGTTCTATGAACATTTAATTCTCATTTTCTGTTAAATACACCTAGTTAAAAGCATCATTTTGAAACATAAAAATAATGAAGGCGTTACAAGAATGGATTTCAGGACATGAGATACAAGGATCCACCATGTAAAAGTACAACCACTATTAATCAAAGTAATTTAAATATCCTTACAAAACAGAAAATACACACTTGGGACTACAAAAGAAGCAAGAGATGCTCTAAAAGTGCAGTTTCACAGCTGATTCTCTCTGCAAGCCTCTGGCTAATAAAGGCAGGTGTTTCCAAACTGTAGCAGCGGACATGCAACCAAAACTATATTGACCAGAAAAGAAAACTAGTCTGATTGACTAAATTTACTTATAAAGCCTTGTTGCTCAAACCACTGCTACTGAAAACCTTTCCAAATGTATTAAGGTATACTTTGATACTTTAATAAGTACAGCATAGTGAGTATAATTATAATAAATCACTGGTGACTGCAGGTCTTATCATACATTAGGGCCAGCCTTGTTGTGAACATCAGTTTTCATTGGAACCTAATGAAGATGTGGACATGGGGCTAGATGAATACAGACCAGCCCTAGGCTATTCATTCTTTGGATGCTCTTCTTTTTTCTTTCTTAAAAACTAAATGGTTTTAAATCAATTTTTAAAGGGGAGGAAAGGGACTTATTTTCTTCCCCTTTAAAAGCTGAAAAAATAAATTTAGTTATCTGAGCTTTTACTATATCACTGGAGCTTTTCTAAAGTAATAGGTATTCTTGAAAAAGCTGTTCCATTTCAACACAGTTAAAGAAATGAGCACCCAAAATCATAGCTAGGGGAAAGAAAGATAAAATCTAGTTCCTATGTGGAGAAGAAAACAATACTGAAGAAAGCTGTGCAATATCCAGTTGTTTACTAAGCATGTTTATGTACTAAATGCACTGC
This sequence comes from Pipistrellus kuhlii, assembly GCF_014108245.1. Classification (NCBI taxonomy): domain Eukaryota; kingdom Metazoa; phylum Chordata; class Mammalia; order Chiroptera; family Vespertilionidae; genus Pipistrellus; species Pipistrellus kuhlii. The sequence goes on from NW_023425515.1 coordinate 64,901,321, forward strand.
CAAGCACTAAGGATACAGCAAGCCTTTCCTGCCTACGCCTCAGCTTCTTCATCTGCAAAATTGGAAAACAGACATATATACCTCTCCCTTTTTATATATAAAACTTTTGCATGGTATAATTCATTATAAGCAAGGCAGTACTACCATCAGTGTGTGGAGGGCGTTAGGGCATGAATAATTTTCCAAGCGGAATTAGGATGCCCAAACTGCTAAGAAAACTATTTTCTGCAGTTAACTTAATAATGCTAGCTATCATCTACTCCTCTTTTATTGCTCTGGGCAGAACACTAAATGAAAAACAAATCAAAATTTGATATGGTATATTTTAAGGGATTAAGTATTAAATATCCCCAAAGAGACAATGAAGCATCCACAGAGGCTTTATTTCCTTTCAGTTTTCTTCAAAGTCTTATCCTAAATGACAAATGACATCAGCACTTGTGGTCTGACCCACGGAGCACTGGAGGGGGGGGACCAGTGGAGCTTGTGGTGGGTCTGAGCTTTGAAAGTAGTAAGATCTAGGTATGTCACCTGCTCATCTGCAAAATATTTCCTTCTACTTACCTCACTAAATAAGAATGTCATGACAAGTTCAATACATTGCCTTTTAAAATAAAAATAGTTCAGGAGAATACCATGGATATAATGTATTTTGATTTTGAAAAAGCATTTGACAAAGTATTTGAGGGAGAGCAGAGTGTGCTACCCCAAAATCTGCCTTTTGGGGATACTGATCAACAAAAATAGTATTTTACGTACCTGCCTAAAGAAGTTTGGATAGAAAATATCTGCTTAAAGGAAGGGAGCTATCACCTTATCATAAGTCTGTTAACATCTCCTCTGTGTCCAATTCTTTAAAGTCCTGGACCACTTAACTTCCTCTCCGCAGTCCAAAATGGCTATAAGCCTCAACTGCCCAATTTGTCCTTGGATGCCATATTCTTCTGGAGCCCCCATATATGTGTGTGTGTGTGTGTGTGTGTGTGTGTGTGTGTGTGTGTGTGTAAAATAAACTTGGTTTTTTATCATGGTAATCTGTCTTTTATCAATTTTACTATTAGATCAGCCAGAGGAACTTAGAAAGGTAGAAGGAAAATTATTTTCCTCCCCTACATATCAAATGCAAATATTAACACAGGCTGTCTAGTCAAATGGGTTCTTTGAACAGCAAGCACTGAGTGATGAATTAGAAGGAACACTGGAAAAACGAAAGGTCCAGATCACTCATTGAAATTGCTGCTATATGCGCATTATAACCTTTTGACATTCAGTTTAAATACATCCCTCTCCTTGTGTGGGATAACTGATTCATGAGATTTCCTCATATTTCATAAGCATAAATGTAAATCTGAAACTATAGTGAAAACTTTACAGGCATGGAGTCCTGACTTATGCTTAGATCATGTGAAAAAGAACTAAGAGATCAAACTCACCATGAGTTAACAGTGTGACATGGCTGCCAAAAAGCAAATGTAATCTCTGACAGAAGTATAGTGTCCAGAACAAGAGAGTTGCAGCTTTACTGTACTCTCTGCATCCTTGCTAGGCACTATGTATCTAGTTGCCAGGGCATCCTATTTAAGAGTGATAAAACTCTGGCCAAAGTGGCTCAGTTGGTTGAAATGCTGTCCTGTACATCAAAAAGTCTTGGGTTCGACTCCCCATCAGGGCACATTCACAAGTTGCAGGGTCAGGGTGTCTAAGGGAGGCAACCAGTCAAAGTTTCTCTCCCTCCCCCTTCTTGTCTCTCCCAAAATAAATTTTAAAAAAAGCATAACCTAGGGTGAAGGTTTAAAAAAAAAAAAAAGACAGTGTGATGCTGTTCAAAAAGAGCAATTCCATGACAGGAAGAGACTAGAATGGGAAAGAATCTAGAAAGAAAGTCCTGAAGACTGAAGGAACTAGGACTATTCAGTCTAGAAAAGCTAAGTCTTGAGGGAGAGATATTAAATACCTCATGAGCTTCAAGTGACAAAGTTCAGACCTAAGAGGGCCCATACCATAGCAGACCAGGTGTTGATCCATAACAACACCCAAAACAGCATGGGCTGCTTCACTACTGAGAATGTTCATTCAGGAAATGCAACTATTGCCAACCTGGCTGCGCATTATAAACAACTGGGAGCAGCTTTAAGTCTCTCATTGCTCAGGCTCCACTCCCGACAATTAAATTAGGATCTCTGGGCAGGGCCTGAGCAATGGCAGGTACTAAAAGTTCTCCAGGGGTTTCTAATGTGCACTTGAGAATGACCAAGTTAATAAGATCAGGATGGCCACCTGTCTGTGTGGTGGGGATTCCTTTTCAGAAGCCTGCATTAGGTTTACTTCCCAGATCTTTTGTTCTAGAACCTTTTCCATTTTCAACTTATTAACAATAACTTCTATGATCATGAAGATTAGCTCTCTGTGCACAATTCTGAGAAGAAATAAAGTTTAAATGGCACAGTCTTGTAAAGGGAAAAATTTAGGCCAGTGGTTCTAAACCTTTCTAATGCTGCGACCCCTTTAATACAGTTTCTCACATTGTGGTGACCCCCAAACATAAAATTACTTTTGTTGCTACTTCATAACTAGACCACTGACCTTCCTCTCCTTAAGTCCAAAATGGCTATAAGCTTCAACTGCCCAATTTGTCCTTGGATGCCATATTCTTCTGGAGCCCTCGTGTGTGTGTGTGTGTGTGTGTGTGTGTGTGTGTGTGTGTGTGTGTTATTTTATCCTAGTAATCTGTCTGTTATCAATTTTACTATTAGACCAATTTTACTGTTGCGACCCACAGGTTGAGAACCGCTAGCAGGGTCGCCTAAGACCATTGGAAAACACAGATATTTACATTACGATTCATAACCATAGCAAAATTACAGTTATGAAGTAGCAACGAAAATAATTTTATGGTTAGGGGGTCACCACAACATGAGAAACTACATTAAAGGGTCGCGGCATTAGAAAGGTTGAGAACCACTGATTTAGGCTGACTTATAATCGCTAGTTTATTCTATTCATGAATAAGAGCTTTCAAAGATTTAAGCACTACCATCTTTGTGGAAAAGGGCAACAGTACTGGCACGTTTATATGTTGATAACTTAAACAACTTAACTCCAAAGTTTTGTAAAATAAATTTAAAATATGCTAGCATTCAAGAATTCTCAAGTTTCTTACATAATAAAATAATTCTTATGATCAAGCAGAAACTACTTTGTAGTTCAAACGATCTTTGCCTCACTATCTTATTCAAGGTAAGTGACAAATTATGTTATATTTTCTCTAAAATTTTTTTATAGCAGGATAGCCTGAGTACTTCGTAACCATTATACAGTTCTCCACATTTCCTTTGCTGTTGGCTATATTCTTATTATTAATCCCACTGAATAGAAACGTTTATGCATATTCCCTAATTTCCTTTGAAAAGATACATCCATATGTGTTCAAAAATCTCCTGGACATAACACAGGTCAGGGGTCCACTCTAGTGGGTGGGATTATGATTTTAAATTTTAGTGGCCCCTCCAGATTTTTCCACTTAGCTAAAACACACCTTCTAAACTTTAAAACTTTCACTTTATGCTAAGGTAAATCATCAACTATTTCCTTTTACTTTCACCATCTGTCGAGGCAAACGCTCCTAAAGAATCTGAAGCTTCTTCTAGGCTACTGGAAGTCTCTCATTAATCTTTGTCATGTGGTTCATAAATAATGAGAGAGGTATTAAAGATCATCATCTTGTTTACAGACAAGCACCATCAAGAGAGCCTGGAATAACACCATGGATTTGACTAGACATATTCATTCTGAACGAGCATTTCAGAAGTCCTGATGTGGGGACTAAGCACACATTTAACATTTCACCAAGAGCTGGTTAACTGTACCACGTTTAAAATTAACGACTGCCCTTGCGATATCAAAACACTAGAGAGAATTCCGACCTCACAGCCATCTGAGCAGCTGCAGGGCGGACAGTCTGCTCCACAGCCAACAGTCACCTTTCCGTTTTCAAGCACATACCTCTCACAGAAATGTTTTCAGTGCAGCAGTCTACAGAGCTGGTTGTAACACCGGCAAGATGTGACAACAAAATTCATGATGATTTTGCTTTTTCATCAGCCTGCCCCCCCCCTTTTTTTTTTTTAATTCTTCCCTTTCCCTGTATCCCCCCCAAAAAAACCAAACCAACAATACTTCCACAAAACCTGACTCAGACTTATGAATATAATGCTTTCAGTGAAAGCAGACCAGCTTTATAGGAGAACCGCTTTCAAGAGAAGCAGGAAGCTGATCTGAGCAGCAGAGAGAGCAGGGATGGGGCGGAGCAGAAAGAAACTGAGCTTGGGGGGAGAGAAGGGGAGGAGAGAGAAAGCGAAGCACAGAGTCCTGGCTGCTTCTAGTTACTTATTGACAGTTTCATCTTATAGCACAGATTTATGAACGGGGTGAGCATCTGTCCTGCCATACCTTTTCTCTCTTTTACGAATCTCTGTCAGTCTGGTAAACTATTGCACAGGGGATTGTAAGGCCTTACAGCCTCGCCAGAGCCCAGTTGCAGGGAAATGATGTAAGCTTCCCACCTCCCACTAGCCCCAGCTCTGCCAATCCACCTCTACTCTGACCTGTTAACATCCCCCCTCCCCCAGTGCCACTGCCTTGAGGCCGCAGGGCCCCAGGCAGGCTTTCTGTGTCCTACTGTGCCACAGAAAGTATTTGCCAGGGGATAAGGAGTATTTTTGTTTTGAGAAAAGTCTTCAAAGAAAAAGCAAATGTCTCTACTTCAAAAATAATGCTGAGTCAACAAAAGCTCGGTCAATCCCCAGAAGAACTAATATTAAATAGGATTGAGGTAGTGAATGCAATTTAGCAAAAGGCAAGAGAAAGTGTGATGTAGCAAAGGGTGTAATAATGAGAATGAGGAGACCCCAGTTCTACTACTCTGATACCAACTCTGTGACCTTGGACGACTGACTTAATCTCTCGTTTCACTTTCTGTAAAAGGAAAGAGTTAATATAAATTATATCTGGGATCTCTTGTGCTGTTTTCAATTCATGAACTGATGCTCAAAAGAAATAAACACAGGCCAAAAATAATAATAATAATAATAATAATCATCATCTAACTGTGGCCAATTGTTTTTGTTTACTAAAAACAGCAATAAGTCCTTATATTGAGCTATTTAAGATATGCTTTCCCAAAGTACTGATAAATGTGAGTAGGACTACCAAAAGATGTATAGGGGGAAAGTTACACAGGCTGTTCAAGTGTTAATCCTCTTCTGGAGAATTTAGAGAGAATTAGGATAGTGAAGATGGAAAGGACACATTTTAATAATTGTTTTGAAGTAATTAAGACCTATGACATTACCCTAGACAACTATTTACTAGTGTTCTAAGTTTAAAGGACACACACACACACATGCTGGATAGAAAGAAAAAAAAATGTTTAAATTAAGAGCCAGTAATATAGTGGTTACTAGCCCAAGAGTCTTCAAGTTCCTAGAAGTCCCTGGGACTTCCCAAAGGGTCTGAAGAGAACACAGGTAAGCAGACGGTAGACCAGTTTCCAGAATCAACTTTTCTGAATACCCTTGCCTAAAACCAATCTACCTGAGCATGCCCCTAAGAACAGGTTTAACTTTCCCACTTTTCCTTTTTCCAATTCCCCTTCTCCCACTTTATAAAATCCAGGCACACAATTCACCCATCACAAATCTCACTCAGAGGCACTGCTTGCAGGAGGAAAAAACCTCTGGGCAGGACACAGGACACAGGAGAAATACCGGTGTGAAAAAGTTATGGCCCTAATCACGCTTCTTTTGCAACTTAGGTATCTTTGCTATTTCTTTACTTGGAATAAAAGTAGAGGAGAACCTATTGTAATTTGGTTGTCAGCTGATAAATATTAAAAATATTTTAAATGATAGATCATTGTGATTTTAAATAGAAGCCAGAAGTTCAAAGAATTGACACAATTTTATTAACACTCTCATCCTCTTAAACTTATTTATGTAAACAAAATTCAACAGTGTGTATATTTAAAACAAAAAATATGCTGTAATGAATAATATTTATCTAATATATCAGCTAATTAGGAGAAAATCATTAATAATGCATTAAGAGATATATTTGTAATAAAATTGTATTTTTCTCTAATATTATTTATCAAAATTTATAATTCACGGATATTATTATGATCAACAGTATACTAATAATCACTGTAATAACTTTTTTAAAATGACAGTCTTGTCACAGTAAATTAAATTTTATCATCAAAGTATGATAGGGTGATTAAAAGTAGATTCTTAAACATAATAATACACAAAGATAAAATTTGTTGGGAAAAGTCTAATAATAAAGATTTCAGGAGAAAAATTAACACTAAAACTTCTGACCATTCAAAAGTAGTTTGTAGCCAAGATCGGTTTGGCTCAATGGATAGAGCGTCGGCTTGAAGGGTCCCGGGTTCGATTCCGGTCAAGGGCATGTGCCTTGGTTGCGGGCATATCCCCAGTAGGGGGTGTGCAAGAGGCAGCTGATCGATGACTCTCTCTCATCGATGTTTCTAACTCTCTATCTCTCTCCCTTCCTCTCTGTACAAAAATCAATAAAATATATTTAAAAGTAGTTTGTAAATGGATAGTGGTGTTTGACTCAAATATTACAGAAGGGTATGGCAAGTTTACTAAGAAATGTAGTATTTACAATCAACAATAATTATACCATACAAATGATTTAAACTTTTGACAAAAATTTTAAATGTCAATGAGAGAATCAAAATTCTTTTACTGGAGCACAAATGTTTAAAGACCACTATACTGGTTCGCCCTTCTTCCATTCCAAAGCACTTTTCAAGTGTGACTTACAGAGTTTTAGAAATGAACCACAATCTAGAACCTCAGGAAATGAGCCACTAAGAGCAACTAAGTTTTCCAGTTATCTCTGGTTATATTCTTTGAGTACCCTAGTAGTTTTGTCTCCTAATTTTAAACATTTAAAAGGAACTCTTCTTAAAATAGGGAACTCCTTCACACCTTCTTACACCATATTAGCATAATTTAAAATTTATTCGTGTTTCCCAATTATTACTAACACCAGTCCTGCTGAGCATTCATATAATGCTTCCCAAAATCTATGATGTTCCTCCTGTTTAACTATATGCACTCTGGGGGATGTGGGTTCAATTCCTGACCTGCCAATCACAAGCTGCCAGCCCGAGTAGGTAATGAAACTCCCTAGCTCCAATTTTCTTCCCTACAAAAAGAAGTTAATCGCACCTTCCTAAACTATCTCCCAAAACTGAGATGAGTTCACAGAAGTGAACAAGCATTCACTTACAGATTCCATACCAAGAAAACTTAAGTTTTATGGTTCCCCCACCACCACCACCACCACCCCTTTTGGTCAGGCTCCTCCTTATCACTTCTCACCACTGATTGCCTGCATGAACCTCTCCTCGCCATTCTAACTGCTATAGGTGTGGAAGTCAGCCAAAAAGCTAACTAGATATGTTTAATTCTCATAAAAATAATTTAAGAGACAGGTGTTTTCTACTTATCTCCAGAAGCCATATGGTTTCTGGGTCACTGATATTGTTAGATGGATGGCTGAATAATGTATAGAAAGACATAACTCTATATTGTGTTCTATTCAAAAGCTCAATCTCCTGTAACAAAAGATTCACAGAAAGAGGAGGCCTAACATTTTCAGACGTGATTCTCTTTAGTATCAAATCCATCTGCGACCCAATAACCAACACACTTTTATTATCTGCTCACTAAATGTTTTTACTTATGTTGTTAGGTAGTCCAACATTTCAGATTTAGTTACCTCTAGTGCCCTAGAATCTTTCATTTGCAGAAATACAAAATAAACCTCTCACTTTCCAAAGTAGCAAATAAAATTCAAATAACCTCAAAGAGAAGATAAGGTTTTAAAATGTTAACTGACATTATTCTGTCTATTTAAAATGTCCATATTGGGGGGGGGGGGGTGTAGGCACTTTATTCTAGCCCATGAATTATTATGTAGTTACTAGTATTAGAGTCTTGCTTGACCCTTTAAAGCAACTCTATGATTTCCAGGTTATTGATTATAAATCTGAGCCTCAAAAGTATTTAAGTGACTTGCTCAAGATCAAAAAGCAGGGAGTGAAAGCCAGAACTAGAACTCAATCCTGCAGAAGGATAGTCTAGCCAAGTCCCTTAGTGGTGTGTCTAGGGGCCCATGGAAATAGCTGGTAGAGCTGCAGTGAGCTGTGACAGCATTCCTGCTGTTCTGTGACTCCCAGAGGGCATCAAGTTTAGTCCAAAGGGCAGGCATTTTGGAGTCACACAGATCTGAGTTTGAATCCAGACCATGTTATCCTGGGCAAATTATTTAACTTTTCTAAGCCTCAATTTCCTCATTTATAAAAGGTAAAAATAGTACCTACCAGGTTGTTGTGGGGACTTAAGAGTAATATCCTTAGCACTGTACCAATTAGAAACTTGAGTTTACTGAATAATAATTAATAATTTTTAGCTATTATTATGGGACATGTCTTAATTCATCTAATTCTCCCAATAATCCTATGGCATAACAGATATTATTATTATTATTATTATTATTATTATTACTATTATTGTTCCTGTTTTATGGATGAGAAAAACTTTGTCCAAGACAGGAAACAAAATCTGCCTAGGTCAAAGAGCTAAGTGAAAGAGCTGCCACAGAGCCTAAACAGTCTGAACAGCTGTAGACTAACTCTCTGGGAATGATTATAATGATAGCACAGCCCTTGTTCTCCACATCACCATCAGCATCATCTCCATCATCTACCTTCTTGATAGTCAGCCTAGAGGGCCTGAGGTATATGGTGCACCCCAGTGATGAGACATAGAGTTGAGAATTTGACTAAGTGAGGCTGACAGGAATAAGGGCTTCAGGGAAGAAGTCAAGAAGGAAGCTGTTCCCTGGAAGAGAATAATGTGCAGCAGAATGAAAAAACTAAATAGTGGCCTGAAAGTGGGAACACAAAAAAAATATCAGCTACTAGACAGGGAGTGGGGAGAGAAACTTAGCCTAAGAAAAGCAAACTTTGTACAGGTACCTGTATTTATGAAACCTGTATTTACGAAACTTTATCAGGTGTCTAAAAAAATACCAGAACGAAAAATGGCCCAAACCTGGCCTATGGTATAATTTGGGGTCTATTTCCTGTCTACAAATTAACTATCTGACTTGGGGGGGGCGGGGGGGAGCGGGGGGAATGTGATCACTTTAATCAACTTTCATTGATGACCTGATACAAGCACAATAAAAACCATTTGACTCAAAAGTATCAGAGCACAGTAAATGTCCCGGTCATCTAGTGAACTGCAAATTCGATTTCTTTGGCAAATCTTAAATCATATGCTCAGAGTTATTGCTGAGTTCCTTTGGATAACTGTGCTTTGGGCTTTTATCACACGATTTGCCTGTGGCTTTTGTCTAAATCTAAAGTCTGTTTTCTTCACTTAAAGAGACTGGCAGAAACCACAGTTTGCCCATTTCCTTCAGGCAGAGTTAGGCTGCATGCTATGTGCTCCCAAATGCTCTGCATTATGCCACGGAGGACTTTCACTTGTGACTACTAATCTGGTTTCTCCATTACCTTTTATAATAAGATCCGGCAGAACAGAGAGAATTTGTGTTTTGTTCATCTTTACAACCCAAGTACATAGTACAATGTGTTGTAACTCATTAAATGTTAAAAAAGATTAGTTGAAAGTTTTCAAATCTGTTTTCTGACTGAGGTTTCTTTTGCCACTGAGCTTACTCTAGAAGCCTATCTCTTTAGAAAGTGATAATCTTCAATCACCAAAAGTGATTAGGATTTAGTGGATTAGTGATTACTTCTCTGGCAACCGGTTGGGGAAATAAAAGAAAAACACCCTTGGGATGATGTTTCAGTACCCTCTTTGTTGAACATATGCCCAGTACTCAGTTTTCAGACAAAAGATATGACTTAGGGTCATGACCACTTAAAATTTATTGACTAGCTCAAGGGGCTTTGTTTATCCCATAATACCCAGAGAAGTGCCCAGCACAAGGTCAGTATCAGATAAACACTTTTATATTGTTTGATTAATTGACTGCTGCTATTAGAACCACCACAGGACAAATGCAGACCTTGAACTAGCAGCTAGGGTGTTAAAAAAAAGTTAGCAAAACACCAGTCAGCCTCTAGGAACAGATAATCCACTTCTTAGAAATGTAAAATTATGATTAAATATCTATTAAAAATAAATCATACTTCTATTTTTTCTATTATATATAGAATTCTTTGAAAAAGGCAGTATCATGGGAACTTTTTAACTTAATCTAAAACAAACAACTCTTCCATAAATTATACGGCATAATTTAACAGAAATGGGTAGCCCTTCGGGTATCTGTAGAGGGAGGAAGACTGAGCATAATGACATTCAATATCATTGAAATTTGGCAAATCTAATTGCTATAATAATAAATCTAAACACACTGATTGGAAGAAGCACCTATGAGCTCCTCAAAATTGCACATGCTCCTTTTGTTAATAAAACATGAGCTCTGTGTGTCCTGGTAAACACAGCAAAACAAATAAACTTTAAACCTCCTGGTTTTAAAATAAAGTTTGATTTTTAAATGTTTCAAATCTCTCTAAGATTTCCTTATATTATTAGACTCTAAAAGATTTTAAGATTGAACATTCTTTGTTAGGCTGCTATAACACAAAAAATCAGTTTAAGGTATTTTAAAATATCAGCATTCTCTTAGTGATCTTAACATACTTTTTTTTAACCCAAAACATTGAGAAGGGGGTGGGGGGAGAAGAAGAGGAACAATAAGTAGATTACATTTTGGCTGATAGGCTTACAAATTTTCCCAAATATCAATGTCATACTAAACTGGGGGATTATTAACTTTTTGTTGTTGTTGTTAATCCTCACCCAAGGAAGTTTTTTCCATTTTTTTGTTTTTGTTTTTGTTTTTAGAAAGAGTGGAAGGGAGGGGAAGAGACAGAGAGAAACATCAATGTGAGAGAGACACATCAATTGCTTCCCACAAGCGCCCAGAGGTACATGCCCTTGGTCGGAATCAAACATGAGGCCCTTCACAACTCTTACCACCAAGCAAACGCTAGCACTGATTATTAACTTCTTGAAGGAGTTGATCTCTTTCATATAAAGCCAGGGTCATCACATCTACAAATTGTATCTACAATGCCAAAAAAATTCAAAATAACATTTTTTGTACCATAACGATTATAAAGGCTAAAAGGCATGCATTTACTAGCAAGTTATAGATTCTCTTCACCACATAAAATATTTCCTTTTACTTTAATGAAATCTTACTTACTTACATTTCAATTACCTATAGTCAAGTACTATGCCTCAAGGAAACATTTCTATTACTATCAAGACCCTTTAAAATAAACAGAATGTGATTAAGTAATTGAGGTGCTCCTTTTAATTGTGCATAATTACTGTTACACGAGGCATTTGTTGATTTTTATAGTTCCTTTCAAAATAAATGTCATATTTGGTAGAAATATATTCATTCTCTCAAATCAGATTACATAGTTTATTTTCATGTTCTTTTTAATCTGATAAATTTCCCAAAAAGAAGGTTTATTTCTATTGTACTCTAACTCTCTCTAGGTCTAAGAGGTTTTATATTTGAAAATCTTAATTTGCAAACATTTTAGCAAGTCCCTTCTTGTTACACAGATATTTAAGATGGATCTATACTACACTACAATTTTTACTTACAAATATTTATATTTTACAGAAAAAGTCACAAAGACTGGGAGATAAAACATCTCACCTACATAAATTGAAAAGTCAAGATTTGAACTGGGTTATCTTATAATCAGGAGCCTTTAGCACATATGAAAAGTTTAAAAATATATTTATTCATCAATGCAGTATAAAATTGCTGGGGATTCAAGCTTCTAAAATGTCTCCCTTTCCTCCTAACCCCTTTTGAGCAGCTGACTGATTATTTCTGCATCTTAAAACAAGTTTTCAAGCCTATTTCATTGGAATTGCATTGCTCTCCTGAATTCTCTGACCATGGCTTTCATCCATTTCACTTTTTCATCCTATATAATAAAAGCCTAATATGCTAAGTGTCCAGTCGACCAGTTGGCTGTCCAACTAATCAAAGCATAATATGCTAACAATATGCTAAGGTTACTCAACCACTCACTATGATGTGCATTGACCACCAGGGGGCAGATGCTCCAATTAGTAGGTTAGCTTGCTACTAGGGTCCAGCCAATCAGGACTGAGCAAGAGAGGCCAGGCATGTCCTGGAGCCCTCCCACAGTCCCTCACCAGCCCCAATCATGCACTGGTGGGGTCCCTTGGCCTGACCTGGGCCCTCTCACAATCCAGGACCCCTTGAAGGAATTAGTCGTCATTTCTCAGATATATTTTAGTTTTTAAATAATAATCTGGAGGACCAAGTAACTTGATCAAGAAGGCACTCTGGGAGCAAGGGAAACAGCACTGGAATCAGGAGGATGCAGAAAACTAGAGAATAGTTATGAATTAGGATTGCACTGTTTTTACTTCAACCATTCTCTAATTATTCTCTTCTATCTAATAACTTTATTTTCTTGAAACTTTTATAACTTTTTAGAGAGTAAGGAACCAAGTACACTTCTTTATCTATGTCCATAAGAACACCATGAAATAATGGTCAAATTGCAGATGTTCAAAGATAATTACTCACTGAGTATAATTAATGAGCTCAAATAATAAGATAAAATAGTTCCTTATTTTTCCCCACTAAAATCAAGTTTGCATTAAAAATAGGTAAAAGAGCATAAAATGATGTCTAATGGTTCTAACAAGATATATCAAAAGGCTAAATGGAGGTAAATGGCAGAAATGAAAATAAGTATGTAACACACATCATCTCCAACTCTGGAAATACAGATGTTCTTTGTAAACATCGCTTATGTTTTTTCTTAATTAATTTGGGAGATTTAATTCCTCGTCTTCATGAATGCTAATAAGTACATAATACATGTGATTTTTAATTTAAAAGAAATAAGTATTACCTATAATCACACCACTATTGACATTTTTTACTACCAGTCTTTTTTCCTTTATAAACCCAAAGCCTGGCACATCAATAGGTGCTCTGTGCTATATTCAATGTTTACTCCATTCTTTTTTACTCATATGTTAGTTTTTTTTAAAAAAAATAACACAAGCATTTCTTTCTATTATTAAAAATATCAATAAACATAATCTTAACAGCCGAATTAAATATTTTTTACTGGAATTGGGAAATTCACACAGATAAGTTAAGCATTTTGAACAAGGTTATCTAGTTTATTGATAGCAAACTCAGATTTTGAACCTAAAATATGTGATTCCAAATTGCTTCTCTGAATGACATATCCCTCTGCTACTTTGCATCTATATCTCGTTCAACCACTTTAGTGGCTGAGTTCTTTCCACATTAAATGACTATTCAATCCAGGCTGGCTTCCTTACTGAACCTTATTCTCTACTCTTCCTTCCTGCGCCCCCATGTGCTAGGCCCCTTCTCTTACTTTGTGAACATGTTTTTCATACAGCTCCCTCTGTCAGTCACTTCCTTCTTTCGCTACCTCCTCAAAGCCTGGCCATCTTTTAATATCTGGGTCATGCTCCCTCCAGAACCTTCATTCATTCATTCAAATCATTCAATAATTACTTACTTAACACCTACTATGTACTAGACACTGCTGTGAGCATTGGGATAGGAAGGGGAACAAAACAGACAAGACTCTACTGTCATAAGAAGATAAATAAAATTTTAAGAAAGCAAAAATAATTTCTAAGTAATATGTATTATGAAAACAAGGTGATTTCTTAAATTCTCCAAACCTTACCAAAACTAATTTCATTTTTTAATGTTTAAAAGTTTCCAAAATATTCAGAAATAATGATGAAATATATTTTTTTCATCATTGTCACTTGTCCTTTAATTAATCGTCAGTTAGATTAAACAGATATTTCCTTAAACAATTAACCCATTTAACTATCATGGTTAATTAAATCCCCTTAAGTGTTTTTTTATTTATTTAATTTATCTTTATGTATTATTGAAAGTTTTACAAATGTCTCCTTTTGTTCCCCCACTAACCCCCTCTACCCCTCTATCACTCACACCCCCAGGCCTTCACTGCAGTATTGACCGTTTACATGGGTTATGCAAACATACATACAAATTCTTAGGTTAATCTCTTCCTGGCCCCCAACCACCACCACCCAGTCCCTTTCCCTCTGAGATTCCTCAGTCTGTTCCCTGCTGGAATATATTTTTAAATAAAGCAAGATAGTATTAAAGCCCTTAACAATGTAAATCCTTTACTTATATCACTGAACACAATAATCAAAGATCATAATCAAGGACACTTTCTCAAACTTACTTAGCCTTGACAACAAAAATAAATTCAAACAATTCTGTAGACCCTAATCTAAGGAACATGATCTTAATAGTTAAACATTTGCTTTAGGTACACATTTAATTGTCAACAATATCATAAACACAAATGCAAAGTTTGAGACAAAAATCCAATACTGATATTCAGTCATAAGTTAACTAATCAGGCCACCCAGAAAATACATTTTTCTTTTTTTATCAGTAAAAAATGTTTTAAAAATCTTTATAGTTCTTATTAAGAACTATCTAACTCTGAGGATATGTTACTACTTGACTCAAGTTTAAAAAATTCAGATCTCAAAGGCCAAAGTGAAAGTATCTCTTAAAACATGATATTTTTTGTAGTATGGGAATCCTATATAATAAAAGCCTAACATGCTAAGTGTCCGGTCGACCAGTTGGCTGTCCAACTATTCAAAGCATAATATGCTAACAATATATTGGGTCGGCAGGTAAGTAATTGCGGATTTTTTAAAGAAAATCAAAGACAATTTTTTCATGGAACTAAATAACTTTATTCTGTAATGTATTGCCCATTTTGATCAATGACCTTTTGCCATCTTTCAGGCAGCATCATAATCCCACGTTCAAAAAACTTCTGGTTTTTATTAGCAAAAAACTGAATCAGGTACGATTTGACATCATCATCATTATTGAAATTTTTACCATTCAAGGAGTTTTGTAAAGATCGAAACAAAAAGTAATCAGATGGTGCAAGGTCAGGACTATATGGTGGATGTGGCAAAACATCCCAACCAAGCTCCATTAATTTTTGCCGAGTGACCAAAGATGTGTGTGGCCTTGCATTGTCATGATGGAATACAACACCTTTTCGATTTGTCAATTCGGGCCGCTTTTCTTTAACTGCATTGTTTAATTTCGTTAGTTGTTCAATGTAGACATCAGAATTGATCGTTTGGTTGGGTGGTAAGAGTTCAAAGTAGACAATTCCTTTGTAATCCCACCAAACTGATAACAAAACCTTCTTTTGATGAATATCAGCTTTTGATGTTTTTTGAGTTGGTTCACCTGGCCTGCTCCATGATCTTTTCCGCTTGATATTGTTGTAAACAACCCATTTTTCATCGCCAGTTATCAGTCGTTTTAAAAATGGATCATTTTCATTATGTTTCTTTAGCAAATCGCAGCTGCTAATGCGTTGCGTTAACTGTGATTCTTTCAGTTCGTGAGGAACCCATGTATCGAGTTTTTGAACATAGCCAAGTTGTTTTAAGTGATTTTCAATGCATGTATGTGATACATGAAGCTTCTCTGCAATCTCACCTGTTGTACTGTGACAGTCCGAATTGATTATTGCTTTGATTAGGGCGTCATCAACTTCAACTGGACAACCAGAGCGTTTTTCATCTTTGAGTGAAAAATCACCAGAACGAAATTTGGCAAACCAATTTTGACACTGCCGTTCTTTTAAGGCTTTGTCACCATAAACAGCACATAACTTTTTATGAGCTTGCGATGCGTTTTTCCCTTTGTGGAAATAAAAAATCAAAATATGACGAAAATGTTCCTTTTGATTTTCCATTTTTCAACGAACGCCAAACAAAAACTACAAAACAGATCAAAAAACTTTTTTTACTGATTAACAGCTGAATAGCCAACTATCAAATAACAAAATGTGTTTTACATTTGTACTACGTCTGCAAACCTAAAAATTCAACTGAAGCCATATGTGTGTGAAACCCGCAATTACTTAGCTGCCGACCCAATACTAAGGCTATTCAACCACTCACTATAATGTGCACTGACCACCAGGGGGCAGATGCTCCGACCGGTATGTTAGCTTTCTGCTGGGGTCTGGCTGATCAGGACTGAGCGAGAGGGCCAGACATGCCCTGGAGCCCTCCCGTAGTCAACCTCCTGTGTCCTCAGCTGGCCAACCTCCTGTGTCCCTCCTCAGCCCCGATCATACACCAGTGGAGTCTCTCAGCCTGGCCTGTGCCCTCTAGTAATCCCGGATCCCTCAAGGGATGTCGGAGAGTGGATTTCAGCCCAATCCCACAGGCCAGGTTGAGGGACCCTATCGATACATGAATTCATGCACTAGGCCTCTAATATATATATAAAACAAACTGAATTCATTAACCAATGTTCATTCCTGGTTAATATTTAAGTGTTAGTGATTCTTAACATTTTTTTATCTTAAATTTATCTGCCTATAACCCACAGTTCTCTGATGGACAAACAGTTAATAATATATAAACTCTTAGCAGATAACTGAAATTTAAAAGAACCATGTGGATGAATTATCTTGGTCAAATAATTATCCTCTATTTATTATTAACTACTGATTTTGCATTGGGTTTTCTTAAAATAAGAACATTTGTTTAACATTAAAGTTATATTAAAGAAAATATATCTGAAACTTGATCTTTTTTATAGTTCATCTACAAAAATGTCCAAAAAGTATGAAGTGTGATCCTAACCAGTAAGAGAACTGCATACTAAAAGATGATTCTGGAACCTTTTAGTTTAGGGATTCCTGACCTTCTTTGTGAATATAATATAACCTAATAACTTATTTTTCTGCATTCAACTACTGTGTTTTAAATAACATCATTAAAAATAAGTTTCTTTTTTAGTTACCCAGGGAATCATATGAATATAAAATAGGTTTCTTGTTCTGGAGATATTTATTATTATTTCAAGTGGCTCATGCCAATTTAGCTTCACTAAAAGTTATATGTTTTGGTAAAACATTTTCCAAAGAAAATAAAGAACCATAAAAAAAAGAAATATGGTTGTATTGTGCTGTAATGAGTTAGCTGAAAAGCTTCATAATTGGAAAACAAAGTCTCCCTATAAAACATCCATAATTATTTTAAAAAGTAATATTTAAAGGCTTTTTATTTTTATATATGTAAGTACTGATCTTTTAAGAAATTAAGCTATTCTTCTCCCCTTGGACATAAAAGTATGTCCTATTTATCTCAGCATAAATCAGCTCCCAATTCTATCTCCAGGAACTATCTTCTCTCTCTTCCCCTTTTCCAAGTGAAACTATTTAAACCATTTGTCAACAACAACTATCACCTTTTTCTCCCTTCTTACTTGCTACTCAGCACCACTATTCTGTAGGCTCTCACCCCCTCCGTTTCTCAAAACCAATGGCCTAAACATTGCTAAATGCAGTGGTGGGTTTAAACCTCACCTTACTGTTTCCTCCGTTAGAGTTACTGACTTGATATTCTCTTGATTATCCTCCTGCCTCCCTGGTCAGAATCCAGGTCCTGTACTGACTGATTCCACTTCACTTGCCCTACTCCAGGCCTTCTTCCTATACTTTGCATTTTAGACTCCCAAAGGCCAACAAATTAAGATTTCAACTGAAACATTGCTTTCTCCCAAAAGCCTGCCCTGCTCCTACTTTGGTCAGTGTCCCACTTAAAATTCTCTTACTAGTACTACTCTATTTTTCTGCTTTTCAAGCAGTTATGATGTTTTGAATTAAATGATTGCATAAATAATTATCTGATGTCAACTGCCCTGATTAGAATGTAACGTTAGGGGCTGTGATCCCCAGTGCCCAGCACATAGGTTTAAATGAACATTGAATGGAAGGGAGGGAGAAAAGGGGAGGGAGGGAGTGAGGAAGGGTGGGATTAGTTTCACAAATTAAATGGATAACTACTATCTTTGATTTTAAAAGTGTAAAACTAAAGAAAAAATAGTATCATATGAATAATTTGGTTCAGATATTAAAAAACAAACCAACTGTAAAATTAGTTGACGTTTAGAGGAAATAAAAGAGATACATGTAAAATTTAAAGTACAATTATCCTAAAGATTGAAATGACTGGCACTTTAAAAAACAACAGAAACAAAACAGACCTATTAAAAAAATAGTTTCAGAAATCAAAGCTGAAGATTGGCTCAGCAGAAATCATGCTATGATGAAGAAAACCATAAACATATTAGAATAAGCATCTCTTAAACCTGAATTAATATTTTAAAACTATCTTAATGACTCCTTTTAATCTGAAAATAAATTAAGCATTAATTACTCCAAAAATTTAGTATCCTGTGCAGTTGGTAACACGGTATAAACCTTTCATGCTTTGATTCCTAATTTATAAAATAAGTAGTTGCATAACTGACCTTTGAGACCCTTCCCAACACTTTGGAAATTTAAGAGTTATACTAAGGAACCTAACACAGTATCATCTCAGTTAACCAAAAAGTCCACTTCTGAAACTTTTAACTACTCAAAATACAAAAAATGCATACGCCTAAAAAAACTTCAAAAGTCTTCCGAATAGCCAGGATTTATTTTTATTAACACCTAACAAGACTCATATATTTAAGGCAGATCTCATAAGCTTCACAACATGTTGATCGTGCTTTTATTTTTATCGCTGTAGCAGTATGCTTCATTATGTAGTAGCAAATCATATAACAAGGCAGCTAACAGCCTTGAGGAGAGTCAAAAGGGGGGAAGGATAAGAAAAGGGAAAAGAAAACAGATTAGAGCACAAGTCATTCTCTAACAGAGCATTTATAGTGAAGCTAACAACGTAACATACCTCTATATCCTATACTTACATCATACTATTAATTCTAACAGCAGTAAAGATTTTGAATTATCAAAAAAAGTAAAATTATGTTTGTTAAATTCTAATTAGCAAGTCAGAAAAATGTATTATCATTGAAAATTTTAAACTTAAATTTTTGAAGTTAAAAATGGTTAAAGTTTGCCAAAACCAGTTTTGCTCAATAAATAGAGTGTCGGCTTGGGGACTGAAGGGTCCCGGGTTCGATTCTGGTCAAGGGCATATACCTTGCTTGCGGGCATATCCCCAGTAGGGGGTGTGCAAGAGGCAGCTGATCGAGGACTCTCTCTCATCAATGTTTCTAACTCTCTACCTCTCCCTTCCTCTCTGTACAAAATCAATAAAATATATTTAAAAAAAATAAAAAATGGTTAAGGTTCTAGAACTTAAACTCACAAGCATTATACTTTAACTGGTACATTAGTCTCAGAGATATAACATTTGCAGAGAAAGTACTACCTTAGTTATATACCAACAGCTTTAAGGAAGAAAAATACTGATAGCACTAATAATAATAATAATAATAATAATAATAATAGTAAGACACTAGTAAGCAAAGAACTGTTCTCCAACTACAATTAAAAACAAACAAGAGCCCAAGATGGTTTGGCTCAGTAGACAGAGCATCGGCCTGTGGACTGAAGGGCCCCAGGTTCAATTCCAGTCAAGGGCACACGCTCGGGTGTGGGCTCCATCCCCAGTGGTGGTGGTGGGGGGGGGGGGGGGGGGGTGGTGCAGGAGGAGGCCAATCAGTTCTCTCTCATCATTGATGTTTCTGTCTCTCTTTCCCTCTCCCTTCCTCTCTGAAATCAATAAAAATGTATATATTAAAAAATAAATAAATAAAACATAAACAAATAAAAACTGGGAGAAGAGTCTTTTATTGAAATTTATACCTGAAAGCTGTCCTAAAATTAGTAGTAACTGTTTGGCATTTGGGAAGCTCTGCCTTTTCAAAGATGGCTACTTACCTGGCAGACTAAGGTGCTTTCAACCACAAAGACAATTTCAATATTTAAAAACAAGTCTTAGTTTTATAAGCATTATCTGGGACACAAAACAGATGGGTGAAAGTAGTCAAAAGGTACAAACTTGGTAGGGAGGTGAAAGGATGGGGGAGGATGTAGAAAAGAGTTCCTACATATGCTATATGTGTGCTAAAAATTTTCAAAGTAAAAACTACACAAACTTTTGCCAAATGTTTCCAAAAGCACAAAACAATTCTGCAAAATATTTTCTACTTACAAAATGTACTTAAAAATATTTCTACCAGGTTACTGTGAATATTTTATCATAGAGAAAGTTTACCAAAATATCTAATGCCCAACAAGTTAAAAAATCATGCTTCTGCCTAAACATTTGCAATATAGTTTTCTTAAAAGTTAGGGTTTTTTAAAAAGTTCATGTATACACGCATATTGTAATAAAGTGAACATTATTTTTTTAAAGTTTATAGATATGCCACTATAGATGGAGTAATACTACCTACGAATTGATAACTGTCTAAATTCTACTTAAAAGTTTTTAGTAGTAATAATGTGATATACCATAATTCTTTTCTAAAAACTATCATACAACTACTCCTTAGAGGACATAGTACATAATAGAAAATTAGATTTAATAAATTCTATCAATTCTACCCTGTTGCTGATAAACTGTCTTCTCAATGTATAACTCAAATAAGTTTTCTTAACTTAAATTCCTACTTGCAAAGCAAACAGTCAACTCAAGGATACTAAATACTGAGGACATAGGCAATGTATAAAAACTGAACATCAACAGCTTAGGTCCATAACAGACACCAATTAGCAAAACACTTATTTGGAATATAATTCCATCCTTTTTACAAATCCTGGCCTAATTCCACAGGTGTTATTTGTCTACCTGGGCAAAGCACTGGAAGGCCCTGCATGCCAGACAAGTGGAGAAAATATGATCCCGTTCACTTCTAACCTGGTAGGAGCAAGGCACAAATAAAGGATCACAGAAATGGAATTCCTGAGTTTGGAAATCCTGAAAGAGATTGGCCTGTATCACCAAAAATAATTTCAAGAGAAATGGGGAAAGACTATTCCTTTCCTAGGATGCAGGGGAAAGGTCTTACATTTCTTTTATCCAGCCCACACTTTAGACTTAAGTATAATTACTCTATAAAAGCTCATTAAGTGAAAGTATGCTGAAAGATATCTTTAAGGCAAACCTAGCAGCTTCTATAAAAAATTAGAAGCCTGATTTAAATGTGTCCCTACTTAAACATAAGATTGTTTTTTAAGCAAAACTCATTCAGAACTCACTCATGGGTAACAATTAAAAAGATTTTTTTTTCCTGATAGCATACCTATATATCAGTCACATTGTTGGTAAATACCTATTAAGAATGCAACTAAAGTTTAATGGGACTGATATCAAAAGACAATGCTCCTTTATTAATTGATTCCCACATGGATATCTTACTTTTTAATCTTCAGTAAAATAAAACAAATTGTTAATATACATTATCACATGAACATGCTGGTAGAAGATAACAATATTGAACATTCAAAGAAGTAGCAAGGATGATAATGTTGAAAAAGAGTAATGAGAATAATAAGGGGGAAAATGAACAATGAAAAACTTCTGGATTTCAAATTTATCTTCTTTCCAAAATGCTAGCAAAACAGAAGCAATGTCTTTAAAAATAAGATAAACAGACCACATAAACTAAACTCTTTATTTTTTCATTTAAAGAAGGCATGATGCATGCATAGAGTCTATTTTTATTATATTAATCTTTCAAATTTCCTATATCTAAAATTAAACTCTATAACTGATATCAAGTGGTTAAAATGAACTAGACAGAATTAAATGTCTATCTAAATGCCATAAGTAATACAAATTTTACATGAAAGATTATTGGCTTTTAAAAATCTCTTGTACTGATTTAAATGAGCTTCTCAAGCACAATCCAAAGTTACATGAGGGAGAAAAATCCACTGCCATTAATATATAGTTATATATATTAACAAAAAATACCCCAGAACTTGCCAACTCATGTTCTCAAAACTAGATTTAAAAATTAATTATATAAAAAATGATAGTAAAAGATACTCAATCCACTATATAGGTACTTTGTTAATGTTCCTATGGGATACTGAGAACATAAGTAAGGAAGGAAGAGAGAGAGATACAGGTCAACAACTGACGAAAAGCTGGCTGCACAATCTGGGGAAGAACAAACTCTATAAGCCACGAGGATTAAACTCTATAATTTCTTCTCTCTGGTCATAAAAGAGGCACCCTCAACATAGGTTAAGTATCTATGTAAAAAGAAGCATAAAGAAATCTGTTGAGATGGGAGGGACGGCAGAAAATCCATCAACATTTGTTTGAAAAGACCTGCCAGGCTCTCAGGAGTTACACTTAAATAATGTGACCTTTCCAGACAGGACAACAAGGAGACAGATTAGACCCTTCAAGAAGTGATTCATCCTCAGACACATGGCAAGGGGGTTCCACTATAAAGCCTGGATCTTGTCTGTTTGTGCTTACGCATACGGGCAGTTCTTTCTGTGGCCCTGTAACTTACTGGTGGGTGTACAGCACCTAGAGAGCCCTAGGACAAGTTATGAAAAAAGGATACAGACTTAGCAATCAAAACACACCACCTTTCCAGGTCAATCCTCAAACAATAGCACCTGTGCTTCCTCCTCCCGTGGAGCCAGCCCCGAGGCTCACCCTGAGCAGATGAAAGAGGAAGCCCTCCTGCTCTGTGGGCCACGGAGAGTGTGTGCGATAACCTGCGTGTGACAGCTTCCTCGCCCTGTGAAATGCCGGAGGAGGTGGATTTGGAAGAGTGGAAGGGGCATTTGGGTATTAAACAGGGTATTTAAACAACAATCTTTCTTAGAAACTCAAAAGCCTCAAGGTTAACCCAGACCATCAGCTAACTGCCTCCTGCAAATGCCCCTTCCACTCATCCAAATCCACCTCCTCCAGCATTTCACAGGACGAGGAAGCTGTCACACGCAGGTTATCGCACACACTCTCCGTGGCCCACAGAGCAGGAGGGCTTCCTCTTTCATCTGCTCAGGGTGAGCCTCGGAGGAAGCACCTCCCAGCGAGCCCAGTGTGCTGTGCTTCTCCCTCCTTCCTGCAGATGGAGGCAACCGAGAGCGAGCCTGTTCTAAGGCCAGGAGCTCCCCGCTCTCTAAGCAGACAGACAGAAAAACGAAGCCACAGGAAGCCCTGTGCTTCTGGAAAATGATATAGGAGGCAAACAGGCAGGTGCTACTGTTTTCAAAATATTATAAAATTCTAACCTGGCCCCTAAGGCATGATGTTTTTGTCTGCATAAAACCTGGTGAGAAATTGGTTTACAATAACTTGACCCACTGACAAATGAAATTTAAACTCCACCCTCTCCTTCCAGAATCAAGTCTGTGTCCCCACAGGCTAGAAGGCAGTGTGGTAAAATGTCCTCTCCTGGATGAATTTATATGCAAGTTCCTTTCCCTCGGTAGCTCCTCGCTGTTGCCTGGAAACAGGAAACCCTTCCCACCTACAAGCTTCCTGACTACTCCCCCAGTCTCCCTCTTAGTGTGCAGCGAATGTACCTGGCCATGCTTCCAGATACTGTGATCCTAAAGAAAAGCCAATTCTTTGAGACAAAGCAATGGAAGGAATTTTACCATTCAATTGTGTAGAAAGAACATTCATTAGCCAAACAAATTCGTATTGAAACTTGATTTAGGCAGAAGAACCACCCCTCTACCCACACCCCCCAAAAACAAACAAAAATCACTTCACCTAAAATTACTTAAAATGATGAATGTTGGACACCAATTTATTAAAACAAGTGTGTCAAATAAAAATGTTAAGTTATCCTGAGTTATTTTACCCACTACTCTGCCTCACTGGTTTTTGTTTGAAAACTCTATCTTGGGGTAGGGGAGAACACCATCTCTGCAACAGGCAGACGCCCACACCAGAACCATTACAGTCACCTCGGTGCCCCCTTAACATCCACAGCCACACCACACGGAGACCAGTTTATCCTTACTCTGCAGTTACTTGATCTTTCCTGCCCACTCCTTTTGCTACCACTAAACTTTACACATAAATTAATTTTCATTTAAAATTACTGAAGCACCAAGAGCTACTGCTATTTTTATCAGTTACTTAGAGAATACCATGAGCCAAGAAGCATAGGAGCCACTTACATATTTTAATCTTATTCTTTTCAGCAGTCAATGAAGAGGTACTGTTATTACCCCACTTTAAAGATAAGGAAA
Organism: Pipistrellus kuhlii; assembly: GCF_014108245.1. NCBI lineage: Eukaryota > Metazoa > Chordata > Mammalia > Chiroptera > Vespertilionidae > Pipistrellus > Pipistrellus kuhlii. The sequence continues at coordinate 64,925,586 of NW_023425515.1, forward strand.
CTGAGATTGAGAATGCTTAAGTAATTTGCCCAAAGTCATACACACTTAAAGTAAGCCTCAAATTCTTCTCCTAGGAAGACAGAGGCAGAACATCTTTATCTTCCAATTCTTCCTTCTATTCCCTACTAATTGTTTTTCTTTGGAAACGTCGTTTTTAATAAATGTAAAACCAAACTGTGCATTCACTTACTTGGATAGGTGAATCATAGTGTGTTTCATATTCATACCAATAGTTATCAACACACGGGTCCACATCCATCCTTAATAGAGGAACAGGTATTTTAGGGATCCTTTTTCATATTTTAACTAATGGGATTTATGGGGGAAAACTGTATGGGCTTTTCAGAGATGTAGTAAAAAGTAAACTTGTTCTTATAATTTGATGTTTGTAAGAGTTTTGAGAGGAAAAAAGGTCATAAGAAAACCAGTCTGTTGAGCCAAAGCACAAGACCTTAATCCCCTAACAAAATTCACAAGATAAAAATAACTAACCAGATAGGTAAGTCAACCCTTGGAATGTTGTTTATACCTAAAGAATCCTGAACATCAGATAGTACATTTGTTTCACAAATTTACATTTTTTTCCTGTTAACATGAACCCCTGAACACAGTTTATGAATTATGTTCATCTATAATAACAAAAGGCTTATATGCTAATTAGGCCAGAGGTCTTCTCGAGGTCCTTCCTGACCAAGCTGGGGCTGGAGGGAAGCCAGCCCAGGTATGGGTGCCTGCAGGCTGCAGGAGGGAACCAGCTCAGATCTCGGGTGCCTGCAGACAGTCCGAGGGAAACCAGCCTGGGTCCTGGGTGCCTGCTGGCAGCTGGAAGAGGGAAGCCCGGATCCTGGGTGTAGGAGGAAAGCCAGTGCCAGCAGCCCGGGTCCCGTGTGCCAGAGGGAAGCCGATGACGGCAGCTGGGGGGAAGGAAGTCCTACTCTTACATGAATTTTCGTGCATCGGGCCTCTAGTAGTCCTATAAATCATCTTATATATGGCCTTCATATATGCAAAAAGCTTAGCTCTCTATACCTTAGATCAATGGTCGGCAACCTCCTTAGTCAACAGAGCCAAATATCAACAGTACAACGATTAAAATTTCTTTTGAGAGTCAAATTTTTAAAATTTGAACTTCTTCTAATGTCACTTTTTAAAAATAGACTCGCTCAGGCCATGGTATTTTGTGGAGGAGCCACACACAAGGGGCCAAAGAGCTGCATGTGGCTCATGAGCCACAGTTTGCCGACCACAGCCTTAGATCAAACAAACAAAATAGACTTCTAAAGCAAAACTGAAATACAGAAACTGCCGCAAAGTTAGTGAATTGGTGAGGTCAATAAATTGAAATTATAAACCGTTAACTGAAAATTTACAGCAAACATATTCTCTGATTTTTTTTAAATAGTTATTCATTCAACAAATATAGGTAGTGTTTTGATTCTTAATATGTTGAAGAAATTACTTCTCTTTGTACCAATAAACTCATAAAACAGCCATTTAATTCTAAGCAGGGCTGCGTTCCAGTTGAAGCATTATAATTTATCGGCCACCTCAACTTAAGCATATCCCTTTTATAGCCTGAGCCTTAGTTTCCCCACATTTGCAAAGATAATAATGCAACACTAACTTATTTGTTGTTCTGAAAATCAAATGAGAATAATATCAAATTAGGTTTTCTGAACTACATATTCCTTGGTTCTCCTCATATTGTAAATTGTCAAATATGATATAGACTTGAAGTCAGCACTCCTATAATTTCTGGAAAACATGCTTCATGTATCTACATTTAGAGAACTTTTCTTTTTTATTAAAACTTTGTAAAGATCCTATGTTACTCAAGGACTACATGCCTATTAAGATTATTTAAATTATAGAAATAATTACCCAGTGGAATTAGTATAATAACTGAGTCAACTATTATTTTTTTAATACATTTTATTGATTTTTTACAGAGAGGAGGAAAGAGGGATAGAGAGTTAGAAACATTGATGAGAATCATCAATCAGCTGCCTCTTGCACGCCCCCTACTGGAGATGTGCCCGCAACCCAAGTACATGCCCTTGACCAGAATCGAACCCGGGACCCTTCAGTCCAGCAGACCGACTCTCTATCCTTTGAGCCAAACCGGTTTCAGCTAAGTCAGCAATTATTAAAGATAATGATTCTTATAACATTTTCAGCCATTCCCAGCTGGTGTGGCTCAATGGTTGATTGTCAACCTATTAACCAGGAGGTACAGTTAATTCCCAGTCAGGGCATGTGCCCACGTTGCAGGCTCAATAGCAAGAAGGGGGTGTGCAGTAGACAGCCAATGAAGGATTCTCTCTCATAACTGATGTTTATTTCTAACTCTCCATCCCTGTTTTCCCTTCTGCTCCCTCTAAAATTCAATGAAAACATATATTTTTTTTAAATTTTTTCAGCCATGGAAATTATTATTTATCTAAAGCAAAAATCTAAGAGAAATGAGTAGATGATAACGTTTCAAAAAAATTTAGTATTATAACTACATTAATCCTGTATACTAGTTCTTCTGACTATAGATATCCATCCCTATCAGATGGTCAGTATGGGCAACACTAGTGACAATTTTAAAAGTAACTAAAACAGTTGTAAGATATTTAGTATGATTTTTGGGGTTTTTTGTGTGTGTGGGTTTTTTTCCTAAATGAAAACCTATGCAGCCCTAACTGATTTGGCTCAGTAGATAGAACTGTGGCCCGCAGACTGAAGGGTCCCAGGTTCAATTCCAGCCAAGGGCATATACCTTTGTTGCAGGCAAATCCCCAATAGGGAATATGCAGGAGGCAGCTGATCAATGTTTCTCTCTCATCAATATTTCTAACTCTTTAATATATATATTTTTTTACTGATTTTGTACAGAGAGGAAGGGAGAGAGATAGAGAATTAGAAACATCGATAAGAGTCATCGATGAGCTGCCTCTTGCACACTCCCCCACTGGGGATATGCCCGCATCCAAGGTACATGCCCTTGACCGGAATCGAACCTGGGACCCTTCAAACCCCAAGCCGACGCTCTATCCATTGAGCCAAACCGGTTTCGGCAATATTTCTAACTTTTTATCCCTCTCTCTTGCTCTCTGTAAAAAAATCAATTTTATATACATATATATTTTTTTTTCAAACCTATGCCTCTTAATGCAAAATAATCCTAAAATAGCTTGTGAAACAGAAAACTGATATAATCAAACAAACCCTGGATAATCAAACAGTCCATGAATATTGGCAGCACAATGAGAGAATGGCAAATAAAACTGAATTGATATTATTAAATATTTTCTAAATTTAGTATAGCTCACAATTTGATACACAACTAAGTAGTCTATCCCTTCATAAAGTGGTAAGAAAGGGGAGAGAAAAAGAAGAGACAACTGGGGTTGCTGTTTTTAATTAAAATTATATAGACAATTAAAGAGAAGGGGAAATTCTTTACAAGAATGTTATCAAGTTCACTGAAACAAAAGTATTTTTAGAACTAGATTATCCAGATAATGGTCTTGGGTTTGACACTAGAGTTTAGAAGGGTAGAAACAGTATTTAATTGCCAGTTCCTTTGTGGATTTAGGTAATTCTTTGGTTCTAATACACCTTTCACGTATTCTTCTCTATGTTTAAGTCTGAGACCATTCTAATATCAGTCATCAGATACCTGGGGTATCAAAACATAACTGGACATTTGGACAACAGCAATTATTAGAGAACCTCACTAACCTAGAAAGTCCACTTAAGTTGATTTATACTGCCCTCTACAGCCTTGAGTTATTTCTTCTAAAAAATAGATCTGTATTTTTATAATGTGTAAGAATAGCACAGAACACAGGATCAAGAGATATTCCTGGGGATTAATAATGGTAGACTTGAAAGTTGGATTTTTAAATGTTGTTACATAGTTTTACCTATTTTTATTCATTAAATTCCTCCCAAAGATGAATTTCCTTTATTTCACTTCAACAAATAATTATTGAGTAATTATTATATAGACATTGTGCTAGGTGTTAGAAGCACCAAAATATTTGAAATGATCCTTCATCCTTCATAATTTCCAAAGAGCATCCTAAACTTTAATAGATAATAACTTTAAAAATATATGTACTTAAGTACTACTCTATAATTGTCCTCTAAAATCTACTAAAAAACAGTTAAAACTATAACTATGTGTGATTTAAGTTTCATTTTCAAAGCCTACATAATATTTTCATAAACACTTTGTTTATTTGTATCTTAAGAAATTGAGTTTATACAGAGATACCAGATGATTTTATTAAATATTGAAGAATATTTTAATCACCAACAAACATAAATTATTTGATTATTTTTGTTGTTATTCAGATTTAATCTATGTACATAATTGTGAAACACTGTAAAGTTACATTAGTGTACATTAATTATTGTAAATATGATCTTATCCCAATAATAAAGGTGGTCAATTGAGTATCATATCTTCATTGTTTTTGCTGTGTTATTACTATTTAAACTTAACAGGATAACATTAAAAATTAGTAGGAGTTTAAAATTTACCTAAAATTTTTAAATAAGCCAGAAGCACGTGTCAGCAACTGATAGTAAATTAAAGGCACCCATGTCTTTGAGGTCAAAATTAACAAACAGGGTGGTCCATTTAACACCAACACCTAATGAAACTTGTTTGGTGTTGTTATATATTCTTTATATAGCCAAGATAAGTCAGTATTTTTCCTGAAAAGATTAGCTTTCCTAGTCATATGTCAATAACTATGATCATCTTTCATTTGAATGGTTGATGATTTAAAATGTTATGTTTCAAAATGAGCCTGTTTACACATTTGTATATTAAACATTGAAATGATGATACTACATTGATGGTAATTTTAATCTTTTTTAAAAAGAATTTGAAAACATACATAATGATCAGAAGGTTGTGAAGAAAGGAGGTAACACATTGAGTTTACTTGTAATTATAAAACATTCAGATAAAAAGACAAACTAACATGCAATTTTCTTAATTAACATGCATGACAATCTCCAATGCATTTCAGGTATTTTACCTTTTCTGAAAAGGAACAATTCTGATAAAATAGCCCTTTGATAGGCACCAATTGTCTCAAAACAATGTATTAAGTGAGTTTTCATTTTTGGCTCTTATTTTTTTTTAAATAAATGACTGTCACAAATTCTTTCTCTAGAATTTTTTTTTTTTTTTTTCAGAGTTAAGAAAGAGACCTCCTAAATATCGCAGTTCAAAAAGTTCAGGAGACATGGAGTTTCTGTAGTAGCCATCAGCATGCAATGGTTCTGTTCAGGAATGTACCATCCTAAGTATCTTAAAGAAAGTAGTGTATTTTCTGGGCAATGTCTTTAGTAGGCTTAGTCTAGTATAATTTCCTGTAACTGTTATTTACCTTTCATATTACTTTGAAAAATAATCTCTTCACAAAATAAGTACATTAGCTTTTCAGAAGGAATAAATGCCCTGCATAGTAAATGACAAGAAGGAAAGAATCTGAACCCATTATATCTAGCTCAACTAATGAATCCCAACAAGTGTAATAAATGTTGTGTATGAGCCCACACACGTGCACATGAGTGCACAGGCAAACTGGGACTAAACACTGAGCAGAAAAATAAGGACAAAATAGAAATCACTCCAGATAACAAACAGTCAAAGGTAGGCCAAACACACCTCTCTTGAAAATACTGTTTACTTGTTATGTTTGGGAAGCCAGTAGGAGAGCCATTGATCAAGCGCTGTTTCTGCAATGAATTTCATGGGGCAAATATTAGTTGCTTCCAGGAGAATACCATACCAAGAAACTATTAATAATATTTTCTTAGGGGTGTTATAAAGGAATTGTTTAATTAAATGACATAACATTTTGTGAGTAAAATAACCCAGTATAGTTCTCACCATATTGTGTCTAATAAGTTAGCTACTATTATTACGATTATGGAATTTCATCCCTACAACAAAGGATTTCAGGCTCAATTCCCAGTCAAGGGAGCCTTAGTTGTAGGTTCAATCTCCAGTTGGGTGCAAACAAGAGGCAACCAATCGATGTGTCTCTCTCATGTTGATGTCTCTCTCTTTCTCCTCCCTGTCTCCCTCCCTTTCTCCTCTCACCCCCCCCCCTCCCTTCCACTGTCTCTAAAAGTTAATGGGAAAAATACCTCGCCCATGGGATGAGGATTAAAACAGAAAACATAGAGGGAAGGGAGGAGGAAGGGAGGTAAGAAAGAAGGGAAGGCGGAAAGGGAAGGGAAGGATGATTATCCATAAAAGATGTAGCAAACTTCCATTTTAAACAATAATGCAAGGGAAAATTTCTGTCTTTATCAACCTTAAGAGACTCAAGAGACATAATGGAGGATGAAAAGAATATGTCCATATTCTTTTCCTATTTATAGAGAAGCTAGAAGTGTTAGAAAAGCATGTTCAAATATGTATGTTTAAATGTTTTGTGGGGGTGAGGAAATTGGATGAAACTGGTCAAAAGACACAAATTTCTAATAATAAAATAAACTAACCGAAACCAGTTTGGCTCAGTGGATAGAACGTCAGCCCGCAGACTGAAAGGTCCCGGGTTCGATTCCGGTCAAGGGCATGTACCTTGGTTGTGGGCACATCCACAGTGGGGGGGGTGCAGGAGGCAGCTGATCGATGATTCTCTCTCATCGGTGTTTCTAACTCTCTATCCCTCTCTCTTCCACTCTGTAAAAAAAATCAATAAAATATATTAAAATAAATAAATAAATAAAATAGAGGCCCAATGCACAAAATTCGTTCAAGAGTAGGTCTTCCTCCCCTCAGCTGCCAGCATCACTGCCCTCTGGCCACCAACATTCGGGACCCAGGCTTCCCTCTGGCCACTTGCAACCAGGACCTTGGCTTCCCTCTGGCCACAGCCACTGGCACCCGAAACCCAGGCTTCCCAGGCAGAGGGAGGCCCTGCCCAACCACTGCAGCCCACCAATTGGTGGCCTGGGCCTCCCTCTGTGGAGCAATCATGGGGCAATGGCCGGGCCCCCGACCAATCGTATTGTACCCGCCTTGGCTGGCCTGGCGCCAGTGGGTGCCATAGTGTGGTCCCTGTTGGTCATCAGGATGGATGTTCTCCTGTTCAGCCATTCAGCCGATTTGCATATTACGCTTTTATTACATAAGTGGTGGGATTGAAACCCCTAACATGAAGACTATAGTTAACACTACTCTATGGTATATTTGAAATTGTTAAGGGAGTAAATCCTAAAAAGTTCTCACCACAAGGGAAAAATACATTTTTGTATCCACGTGAAATAATGGCTCTTAACTAAATTTATGGTAATCATTTCACAATACACTGATTGGCCAGATTATTATGATCTCTGAACACATAATCTGGCCACTCACTGTGTGTGTGTGTGTGTGTGTGTGTGTGTGTGTGTAAAATAAATATATATTAGAGGCCCAGTGCATGAATTCACGCATGGGTTGGGTCTGGCCAGCCTGGACAGAAGGAGGGGACATGGGTGGTTGGCCGACCTGCCTGCTGGTCAAACTCCTGGTCTAGGGGACAATTTGCATATTAGCCTTTTATTATATGATATAGACTGAGTGGCCAGATTATTATGCATTCAGAGATCATAATAATCTGGTCACTCAGTGTATATGTTAGTCAAGTCATTATGCCACACTCCTTAAATTTATATACAGCACTGTGTATCAATTTTATCTCAATAAAATTGAAAAAAAGGCAAATAAAAGTAATCACAAAATAGGATAAGAATGTAGGCTATTCAAAGCAGCAGAGCATTTCAAGAACAAAACAAATTTGCCCAGCAGCGTGGCTCAGTGGTTGAGCATTGACCTATGAACCAGAAGGTCATGGTTCGATTCAAGGTCAGGGCATATGTCAGGTTGCAGACTCAATCCCCAGTGTGGGGTGTGCAGGATTCTCTCTCATCATTGGCATTTCTCTCTCTCTTTCTCTCTCCCTCTCCCTTCCTTTCTGAAATCAATAAAAATATCTATATATTTTTTAAAGAAGAAAAATTTGATCATTCCAATGAAAGTCTGAAAAGTTAAGATGAAAGCACACTTGTAGTAATTTAAAAATTAGCCAATTTAAATCACAATAAATAGAAACACACCTATTCAGAGATATATTCAGGCTAAATTAAAAAATAAAAAGTAAAATCTAGTTTTGTACATACCTTTAAAAGACACACCTAAAACAAAAGGACACAAAAAGATTTAAAATTCAGGGATATGAAACTATCGATACAACAGGCAAATGGAAAGAGAAAGTAGGCATAGCAACAGTGGCAAAAGACAAAAAAGAAATCAAGGAGGAAATAATTGAGAGAGATAAGAAATATTTTCATTTTCAAAAAGAATCATCTTCCAAGAGTGAACAGCAACCACTGATTCTTATATATTTATATTAAATATATTCTTATATATTCTTATATATTTAGCAACACAGCTTAAAAATATATAAAGAATTGAAATAACAGAAAGTGACAAATCACATTCACATTGGTAGACTCTAAAATACCTCTCTCAGAAAATAAGAAAATTAAAAGTAATATAAATGTTATGAAGGATAAGAATTACACATTCAAATTAACCTACTAGATATAGAATTAACCTAAAAAAATGTAATATACAGAACTCTGGACTCCACATAAAAAGAAATCACATTCTTTCAAAGACATTAAATACTCAGAGATTGATTACTTAGCATGTAACAAAAAAAATAGTAACACATTCTTATAGGCCACATTCACTAACCTAAATATAGTAACATTAAAAAAGGCAATAAAAAAATGATAGTGTAAAATTTTTAACTGAAAATTTTAAACCATACAGTGGAACTTGAGTTCTCAGATTTACTTTTTCCAGAAGGCTGTTTGAGAAGCAATTTGTTCCGAAACCGAATCATTTTTTTCCCATTAACAATAATATAAGTTGAATTAATCTGTTCCAGACCCCCAAATGATTCCCTGTTTTATCTTTTCTTATATACAATACTATATTTCCTTTTTATGCTTCATCATTCTCATAACATTCCTTTTCACTTTGCTACAATCACTAAACTTCTTAGGAACCATGGTGATTTACTGTACATATTTAATAATAATAAGCAGCAAAAAAAATATAAAAATATTCACAGCACAATTTCCTGAGATGTTAACAAAGCAAGGTTTAGCAGTAAACTGACTCAGATTTGGGCAAACTCGCCTGTGTTTGCTACCTGAGAGACACGTGACTGATCACACAGGTATCAGCATGAAAGGGTTGTGGTCGAGAGCTAAAGTTTAATCTGGCAACCAAGACATTTTTCTATGAACAACTTAGTCATGCAACTGAATAGTTCAAGGTGAGAGATGTTTAAGAAATGAGGTTTCACTGTATTTCTAAGCAACATAAGAGTAAATCAGCCCTTGCTGGTATGGCTCAGTTGGTTAGGCACCATCCTGTGCACCAAAAGGTTGCCAGTTCAATTCTTAGGGCACATGTCCAGCTTACTGGCTTCATCCCCAGTAGAGGCATGCAGGAGGCAGCCAATCAGTGTTTTACCCTCAAATCGATATTTCTCTCTCCCCCTTTCCCTTTCTATCTCTCTAAAAATGAACAACAAAAATTTTAAAAGAGTAATCAAAGAGCCATTTTTAAGTATTCCAAACTGTCAATGAACTATGAAAACCTGTCACATCATCAAGAACAATCAGAAAACCCAACAACACAATATCCAAAGTTAAACAAAACAAAAAAAAATTAAAACAGTTGCCACAGATTACATCCTCAAAAAAGGCACTAATCTGAGGCAATTTTATAGAAATTCTAATAAATATCCAGATTAAATAATGTTTACTTCAAGTAAATGCTCCAAAGCAAAGAAAGGTATTAGGAACTATGACCTATATAGGCTAAGGCTCACTTAATACCATGATACAACCAAGTAAAAATACCAAAGAAAAAAATTAGTCCAATAATACTGTAACAGATATAAAATTCTTAAGTAAAAATTTAAAATATAATAAAAGAGCATGAATAAAGTAGCATCAAGTTGAGCTTATCTCAGAAATGTAAAATTAAATTTATCAATGCAATTCACTATATTAACAGGGTAAAAGAAGAAAATTACATGGATCAAATCAACAAACTAGATTGGCACATATTCATGATAAAATTTCTTTGCTAAGAATAGGAGAGAATTTCCTCAACCTGATAAAGAGGATCTAAAAAAACGCATATAGAAAACATCACTCATAGTAGAGAAATAAATATTAGATGTATTATTAAAATATGTAAATATATATATACTATCACTAGAAGTAATCAACATTATAACAGAGGTACCAGTCAATGCATTAGGCAAAACCAGAAAGAAAAAAAATTAGTAAAAGAGATTGGACAAGGTGACATATTATCATTATTTAAGTTATGATTTGATTTTCTGGGGAAAATAATACCCAAGAGAATCAACTGAGAAACTAGTAAACCTATGAAGAGAGGTATTATCGTAATATATAAAAACCCAGGGGTCATCATGACCAAAACATCCCGTTGGATGACCTGGATGACCTGACCGAACAGGAGGTTGCGTGGGGCAACCAGGTCGGCGGAGGAAGGGGAGGGAAGGGGAGGCAGTTGGGGACCACCAGGCCAGCAGAAGGGGCAGTAAGAGGCGACCAGGTTGGTAGGGGAGGAGCAGTTAGGGGCAATCAGGCAGGCAGAGGGGGGCAGTTGGGGGCGACCAGGATGACAGAAGGGGCACCTGGGGACAACCAGGCCAATGGGGTGTGGGGGCACAATTAGGGGTGATCAGGCAGGCAGGTGAGCAGTTAGGTCCTGGATTGTGAGAGGGATGTCCGGCTGCTGTGATCAGGCCTAAACTGGCACCCAGACAACCCCCAATAAGTCCTGGATTGGAGAGGGTACAGGCTGAACTAAGGGGACCTCCCCCCAGTGCACAAATTTTGTGCACCAGGCCTCTAGTCTGTTTGTCTAACTAGCTAGCTAGCTAGCTAGCTAGCAAGCTTCTGGAACAACCAGAATGACTGGCCGCTAACATGTACACTGTGGAGGCCAAGTGGCCCTATCAGAGCCCTGATTGGGCCACCCAAACCTCCCACAGCCCCTCCCCCTGGCCAGCCCTGCCCCCAATCAGCCCCCCGACCCTGATTGGGGATGGAACCAGCTGGCCAACCTCCCACATCCCCTCCCTTCACTCTCCTAACCCTGATTGGCCCCCATCTTTGTGGGCCTGTCAGACCACACCCAAACACAAATTCTAGTAAAGCTATATAATTCTATCTACTATTTCCACAGAAATAGAAAAAGAACATCAATAGTATGCAAAGTGTAAGTTCAAAATCAACCCCAAAATAGTTGTTCGTGATAAAATAATTTCAAATTAGCTAGAAAAACCACATACTAGTCCACAGATGGGCTGGGGGGAAGTGAAGAGCTGGGAAGAGTTTAAAAATTCATCTCTACCTCACAACATAAATCATTATTTATTTATGTATATTCATGATTATGGATACAGAAAGAAAAAACAAAAAGGAAAAGATTGATAATATTGACTATATAAAAACTGACAATACCCCCATGAGAAATTAAATAAAAGAAAAATAAACTGAGAAAGATTAGCCATATATATTTTAATATAGTACATTAGAGAAGTAATATATACCTTACATATGTAAAGCTCATTCAAAAACAATACCAAGAAAAGAAAATCTGATAGTGGATTGGGCAAAGGATATACAGTGAGCACTCCATAGCCTCAGGTTCCACATTCCATCAACCATAGACAGAAAATATTTAAAAAAATAAATAAATGGCCGAAACCGGTTTGGCTCAGTGGATAGAGGTCCCAGGTTGATTCAGTCAAGGGCATGTACCTTGGTGCAGGCACATCCCCAGTAGGGAGTGTGCAGGAGGCAGCTGATGAATGTTTCTCTCTCATCCATGTTTCTAACTCTCTATCCCTCTCCCTTCCTCTCTGTACAAAATCAATAAAATATATTTTAAAAATAAATAAATAAATGTTGAATTGTTGCTGATGCATACTGTGTAGTTAATGAGAGTTGTGTCTGTACTGAACATGTACAGACTTTTTTCCCCTTTTTCTTATCATTATCCCCTAAATAATATAATATTAATTACATAGCATATGCATTGGACTAGTAAGTAATCTAGAGGTGATGTAAAGTATACAGAAGGATGTGCATAGGTTATATGTAAATGAAATGCCATTTTATAAAATGGACTTCATCATGCACTGAATTTAGTATCCACGAGGGTACAGTAATCAATTCCCTACTGACTACAAGAGATAACTGTATAGGCAGGTAATTTTTTTTTTTTAATCAACAGATGAAAGTATGTTCTACTTCATAGAGAATTCAAATTAAAGCAAGATGCTATTTTCATACATCAGACTGGAAAAAAATTTAATGTTTGATATTACATTTGGTAAAGGTATAGAAAAATAGTGAATATGCTCTGCTTTTTACAATGAAAAAAAAAAAAAGTCTAAGTAAATGCACTGAAAGGATTCTAAAGAATACACACTTAACTGATAAAGTATCTAGCCTGAAGAGGTTTGTGGAATGGTTGGCAAAACATTAAGATTAGAAATAAAATCAAAAGGAATTCTGTATCTTTTATTCATTCACAAGCATTTATTTAGTGTTTAATGCATGTGAGGCACTATTATAAGCACTGGATTTATGGAACATACAGAATAGACAAAGAGCTCTGTTTCCCTGAAGCTTCCTTTTCTAGAAAGGGAAGAGGCAGATTCTAAACTTACTCATTTTTTAAAATCCTCACCTGAGGGTATTGATTTTAGAGAGAGGGAAACAGGGAGAAGGATAAGGAGAGAAGGAAATAGATATATAGAGACAGAGACAGAGACACAGATGAGAAAGAGAGAGAGAGAGAGAGAGGGAGAGAAAGAGAGAGATATGGAGGGAGAGACTGATTGGGAGAGAGAAAAAGAAAACAAACATCAATGTGAGAGAGAAAAATCAATCTGTTGCCTCCCATACATGCCCTGACCTGGAATCAAACCCGTTACCTTTAGGTATATGGGATGACTCTCCAAAAGCCTGAGCCACCCAACCAGAGCATCAAAATACTTTTTATTTTATATTAAAATAACTTCAGAAATTAGTAAATACTAAATATATATACACATATATCTATCTAATAATAGGGTAATATGCAAATTAGTCCAGATGCTGTCACATAATGACTGATCAGCAGGCTGAGTGAGTGCATAGCAGGAGCAAGTGGGCGGGAACTTGCAGTATCAGGGGGCAGGGACTTGTACCGCCCAGGGACATGAGGCTCGCATCCCCGCCCCCAGCAGTGGGCCAGGGATGTAAGGTTCGCATCCCCGCCCCTTACACCAGCCCAGCAACATGAAGCACACATCCCTGACTCTGGCAACAGGCCCCGGGCACGAGGCGTGTGTCGCAGACACTGGTAACGGGCAAATAGCAATATTAAAATATTTCTTCTAATTAATTTCCTTTTAATGTGCACAAATTTCATGCATCGAGCCAGTAGTCCCCTCGGGAGGTTTGACCGACTGGTAGTTCAACCACTCACTATGACATGTGCTGACCACCAGGGGGCAGCACAGAAAGAAGGAAGGCCCCCGGCCAGCAGCAAGAAGGCCCTGATTGGTTCTGATTGCCAGTCTGGTCTAAGGACCCTACTCATGCATGAATTTCATGCACCAGGCCGCCAGTACACACACACACACACACACACACACACACACACACACACACACACACATTCTGGAAGGTGTTGATCTTTGACAAAGAAAAATGTATTCATTTATTACCTGTGAAACAGAAACATTAATTTTCAAAATTTGATAAAAGCTTTTTTTCCACATAACAGTTTACATTTAGGAGGGTAGCACTTTGAGTCTGTTCCTTAGAGATGGAGCTCAAAACCACACTGAGCTTCACAGAAGTTGTGAGCAAAGGACAAGGGTCCCTGAGAAAAAGGCTCTGTAAGGCCCCTGAGGCCCTCCTCAGCTCCTAACTAGTCAAAGGAGACTATCTAAAGATGTCCCTCCATTAACGAATGGCCACTTCTCCCCCCCACCTATCCCCACACACACCCCATAAACACAGACCTCTGTCCTGGTCCTTCCATACAGCAGGGAGGAGTGCTGCAGAACCCACGGCTGTGGAGTTGACAAGATTTCTAAACCAAAGAACCTTAGTGTGCACAATACAATAACTTTCACATCAAAAACAGATGTTAGTTTTTTGCTTTCTAAATATTTGCACAACCATCACATAAAAATTTCCCCATATTCTGGAGGGAAAGAAAAGAGCTCTGGCTGTTATAGTCTACTCTAGTGGTTCATATAGAAGGAAAAAAAAAAAAAAAGCAATAGCCTTGATCTAGTTGGTTTGGCTCAGTGTACAGAGCATTGGCCGGGTCTCTGGTTCAATTCCTGTCAAGGGCACATGCCCAGGTTGTGGGCTCAATCCCCAGTAGGGGGTATACAAAAGGCAGCCAATCAATGATTCTCTCCCATCATTGATGTTTCTATCTCTCTCTCCCTCTCCTTCCTCTCTGAAATCAATAAATATATTTTTTAAAAAGAGATAACCTCAAATATTGGTACTTTGTAAGTTATATATTCTATGTGATTAAACTATTTTGTAGAAGGTGCAAGCATGTTAATTCATTCAGGTTACCTACAGTCCTTTCAGCAGAAATACCTATAAATGTAAATAGTACTCTTGCTCATTTGGAACTTTACTGTTTTCATTCTAAAATATGAAATTTTTTTAAAAAGACTTTAAGTATGGTTAAACAAGCAGCATTTTTCAAAATTAAAAAAAACTCTACTTTTTAATTTATCATTACTATATCCTAAAACAAACATATATATTTCACATATTAATTAATTTGTTGAAAAGTATATTCCAAACAGTTAACCTGTCAAAAATAAGTGAATTGTGTAAAATGGATATTCAAAGATTATTTTTAATTCATTACACAACTACCAACATACATTAAAAATTAGGCCATTAAATAAACCCTGTATTTGTCTAAAATCAATGACAAACTCTAAAAACTATTATTCTTTTAAGACACTATGTCCACATCTGCCTACTATAAAACATATGTTCAAGTCATGAACATTTGAGTAAAGCAAAACTTCCCTTAAAACAAGTGTGTTTATTTGAACACACAACTTCAGAACCAAATCAACAAGTGTTTTACAGGTTCACGCTCATAAGGGACCACATGTGTGTTTATTTTATTGTAATCTCATTGAAATAAACACAGCTGCGTTTAGTCCAGCGTGTGAGAATTCAGATCTACACGTCTGTGTAAAAACAAATCACCAAACCATGATTTAGTGCATGGTATGTGACTAGGAAAGAGCACACAGCAGCATCACTTCCTTCAAACACATGAATGAAAATTAAATCTGTAGCTAAAAAATAGTTCCAGAAAAGGTGTAAGTCGGTATCTCCCAAAATGCACTGAAGCATATCATTGTATACTGTCAAGTATTAAAGTATTTCTTTTATATTTCATTTGAAAGAAAATAAAGAAAAATACAGAGAATGATAAATAACAAAATATGCATAAAGCTACAACTGAAATTTAACATTTCTGTAGTACAGTTGACCCTTGAACACTATGGATTTGAACTGCACAGGTCCACTTACAGGTGGATTTTTTTTTTTTTTTCAGTAAATACTGTAAATGAATTTTCTCTACCTTAGGATTTTCTTAATAATATTTCTCTCTAGTTTACTTTGTTGTAAAAATACAGTATATAATACATGTCACATATAAAACATGAGTTAATTGACTGTCACCAGTAAGGCTTTCAGTCAACAGTAGGCTAGTAGTTAAGTTTTTGAGAGAAAATATTAAAACCCAAATTTTCAACCATGCAAAGTTGGGGAAAACCCGTAACCCCAGCATTTTATTTTACTAATAAAACAATGTAAATAAAATTGACATCCTACATTTTTCTCTCCCTGTCCCAGTCATCTTCATCCCTCTGTCCTCAGAAGTGGACACTGCCATGAATGGGAGCTAAGCTATGTATACCATTGTTTTGAGTGTTTTTTGAAAAATTATATGGATCATACAAAGTTAAAAGTATTCCGTGATTTGGCTTTTGCCCAACAACATCATTTTTTAAATTGACCCACACTAATTCACTTAATTCATTTTAACTGGGTCACATTTCCTCCATGGCATTGAACACACCTCAATGTATGTTTCCTTACTGGTAGTCCATGGTGCATTCCCAGTTTTCCTATTACAAATAAATTCTGCCATGAATGTCCTTGTACTTGGGCCCCTGTGCAGGTCTCTGCCAATTTCTCTAGGGTATACTAGATATATAATAGAATTGCTGTGTTTCTCAACTTTTACAAAATATTGACAAATTGCTGTCCCTAAGTGGTTGTACCAAACTGTTCTTTGATTTGAAATGGGTTTTACAGAACCAGGACAATCTGTCCCAAGCTCAGTGTTCAAGTAATCAGTTTTTTAAATGGCAAAAATTTCATTTATTCCACACTTTACGACGCCTAAATGCAGACTACTCGGAGTTTCAGATTCTTTGTTGATACATGTAGGATAATTAGTACAGTGGTTCTTAACCAGAGGTGATTTTGCCCCCTCAGAGACATTCAGATTGTCATTATCATGGACATAATACCAGCATCTAGTGGTTGGAGAACAGGGATTTCTCACTTTCCCCATATTGCCTTTTGAAGAACAGAATGCCCACCTGTTTCTTCTGGCAGAAATTCATTTCCATTCCTTGACCAAGTATAAATTCCAGATACTTTTGGCCTACAAAATCATTCATTAGAAGATGAGCAGTGACACCAAGTGGAAGTGTTTTTCCTGAAATCACAAACGGTTGAACTCAGAATAAAGAATATGAGCTACAGCACATAATGACATCCTCTAGCCCCATTATTCAGAGTATAACATCTCTTCCTGAAACAACTGACTACACATATAAACTGGAAATATAACTAAATCTGAGTCTTATGGTTTATCACAAAGAAATCTTACTCTTAATTCTCAGTTGACGTTATTTAGTGTCTTGGCTGATAAGTTTGCCTTTTCTTTTGTTTATAAACTAGAGGCCTGGTTCACAAAATTCGTGCACGGGGTGAGGGGTGTGCCTCAGCCCAGCCTACACCCTCTCCAATCTGGGACCCCTCAAGGGATGTCCAACTGCCCTCTCACAATCCAGGACTACTGGCTCCCAACCTCCTGCCTGCCTATCTGCCTGCCTGATTGTCCCTAACTGCCTCTGCCTGCCATCCTCATCAACCCCCACCCACTCCCTTGCTAACCTGATTGATGGCTAATTGCTCCCCTGCCAATCCGATTGCCCCTAACTGCCCTCCCCTGCCAGCCTGGTAACCCCTAAATTTTATGCCCTTCTTTCCCAGCCTGGTTGCCCTTAACTGCTCTCCTCTGCTGACCTGGTCACCCCTAACTTCCCTCCCCTGCAGGCCTGATCTCCCCCAACTGCCATCCCTTGCAGACCTGGTCCCTTCCAACTGCCCTCCCTGCTGGCCTGACCATCCACAACTGCCCTGCCCTGCTGGCCATCTTGTAGTGGCCATCCTGTGTCTACATGGGGGCAGCCATCTTTGACTACATTGGGGTGGTCATCTTGTATGTTGGAGTGATGGTCAATTTGCATATTACTCTTTTTATTAGATAGTATCTAAGCTAGAGCAAGAAAGAAAGATTTTTTAAGCCAAACTATTTACTACCTCTTTATTTTTTTTTTTTTTTTTTTTTTTTTTTTTTTTTTTTTTTTTTTGCGGGGGTGGGTGGGGGGGTGTGGGAGAGAGATAAAAGATTTGCCCTAGCCAGTTTGGTGCAGAGGACAGAGTGTCAGCCTGTAGACCAAAGGGTCCCAGGTTGGAGTCCAGCCAAGGGCAAGTACCTTGGTTGCAGGCTCCTCCCCAGCCAGGGCCTGGTCAGGGCTCATGCAGGAGGCAACCAATCAATGTGTTTCTCTCACTTCGATGTTTCTCTCTGGCTTTCCCTCTCTCTTCTATTCTCCTAAAAATCAATGGAAAAATATCCTCGGGTGAGGATTAGAGAGAGAGAGAGAAGATTTAAAAAAATAAAGGTCAAGATACTACAGAGGAATTGCTGAAAAAAACGTTTGCTTTTGACTGAAAGGATTTCTGAGGACTTTTTTTCTTTTTTCCCCATTATATTCCCTACCCTGAGTTAGAGAGCAGTAAGAGGTTTAACTTTCTCTTGACTTCATATGCAAAATGTAACTTCATAATTCATTTGGAGACCATGTGAATCGATGTATTTAAAAAACTGAACGAGACCAGGAATTTTAAACTTGACACTGAGTCTCTCTTATTACTGCCATCCTTGACAATTTTATGATCACACCTGTGACTTTCAATATCGGGTCTAGTAATAATTAATGTCGTTTTTCAACATTCGTTTAAAATCTTGCTTGGCGTTGACTTGTATTGACATAACCTTCAAACACGTGATATCTACAGAACGTGTGAAGTGCAATTAACAAGTTTTGCTTGAAAAAGTTTGTGTTTGGTTTGGTTTTTGTTGCAAAACTAGGGCTAAGAAGATGGCGGATGAAGAGCATATTCAGCACTGCATGCTTTACGAGTTCCAATTAGGAAGAAAAGCAAGTGAGGCTGCAAAAAACATCTGTAGTGCTCTTGGTCAAGATGCAGTTAGCACCAGAAAATGCCAGCATTGGTTTGAGAAATTTCGCGAGGGAAATTTTTCGTTAGATGACAAGAGTGGTCGAGGCCGTGTGTCCAATTTTGATCAAGAAGCTCTTCAAGCTCTTTTGGTGCAAAATCCTCAAATTACCCAACAGGAGCTTGTGACAACTTTAAATTGTTCACAAAAAAACAATTTCCAATCAATTGCGTGCACTTGGCAAAGTCCAAAAGTTTGGAAAATGGGTTCCTCATGAGTTGACCGACAACAACCATAATCAAAGAGTCACAATTTGCACTTCGCTCCTCTCTCGTCAAAACCGTTTGTCGTTTTTAGAGCAAATTGTTACTGGAGATGAAAAATGGGTGCTGTATGTTAATTTGAAAAGGCGGCCTCAATGGTTGGACAAAAATGAGGCTCCGCAGCCCACGCAAAAACCTGACTTGCATGCGAAAAAAGTGATGTTGTGTGTTTGGTGGAATTTTAAAGGAATTCTTCATTATGAACTTTTACCATCTAACCAAACCATTACAAGTGCAGTGTATAGTGCCCAATTGGAAAGGTTAGCCCAAGCTTTAAGAGAAAAAGAACCCGCACTGATTAATCGGAAGGGCGTAATTCTTCACCACGATAACGCACGACCGCATACTGCAAGAATCACTGCTGAAAAACTGCGCCAGTTGGAATGGGAAGTTCTCCCTCAACCTGCATATTCTCCTGATATTGCCCCTTCCGATTACCATTTGTTTCGTTCTTTGCAAAACTTTCTTCTTGGAAAAAAATTTAATAATGAAGAATGCCTCAAAAATGCATTGACCGAATTTTTTGCATCAAAATCACAAGAATTTTACAACAGAGGGATTAAAATGCTTCCTGAGCGCTGGGCACAAGTAGTAGAAAACAACGGCAACTATATTGTTGATTAAATTTTGTTGTATTGTTTAAATAAATTCGATTTAAAAAAGTATTAGAAAACGACATTAATTATTACTAGACCTAATAATTGCCTCTACAAAGAAGTCTTATCCATCCCTGAGTTTTAGGTTAACAATTCCAAATACTTGCTTGCATCTACAAATAGGATGTCCCTTATCAAATCCACACTCCTGAACCTGAACTGCACTTTCTCTGTACACCCTCAAGTACCTTCCACTGGAGAAGCTCCATCCTTGTGTGAAAGGACCAGCATCCTCTTAGGCAGGCAGCTTCTGTAATGGCTTGCTATCTTTTGTTCCCCCAACTCCCTATACTGCTTCTTCTGCAGTACCTTTTCTAAGTTTCTTTCCAGTTTAACTATCACAGCCAAGACCAGGTCCTAATTTATCATGTACACCAAGGATTTTCACTGGGCATACTGCTACCCTGCCTGGGTGGCTCATGGTTACAGCATTGTCCTGCTGTACGAAGGTTGCTGGTTCAATACCTGGTCAGGGAACCTACAAAAAACAACCAATGAATAAATAAATAAATGAAACAACAAACTGATGTTTCTCTCTCTAAAATCAATCAATAAATTAAAAATTTAAATAAAAATGCACACTGGTGTGCTGCAAGAATTTTTTAAATATCCAATACTGAACTGTTTAGTCAGGGCACAGACCTCTTTTTGCTTAAATTGTCAAAGAAAAAAAAAATGGCAATAGCCAACACATCAGCCATCTGACATGTATGCATCACAATTATACCTATTTTTTGTCAGATCAGCAAAAAATATATTTTTTGTTGTGCCACAGAATTTTAGTAATTAGTTTTATGTGTGCCATGAGATGAAAAAGGTTGAAAATCGCTGGTGTACACCAATTGCTTCCAGACTTGTCTCCCTCTACTTATCCCCAGTTTCTCTTCCTAAAATTCATCCTAAATATCTGTTGCCATATTAATCTAAAGTTCTGACTACATCACCTCCCAGATTAAAAATCTTAACTTGCCTGGCATCCAATGAAATCGATGACCCGGCCTCAAACCAAAGTTGAACACTTTTCTCCCAGATCTCCTTAATAAGCCAAATCTCAGGCAAACAGAATAACTAGCTTTTCACACACAAACTCACACTTTCATGCCACCGTGCTTTTTCTCAGGCCAGCCCCAATACCTAGAAGGCCTCTCACATAAATTTGTTCATGTGCAGATCTTATCCTACTTCAAGGCAAAATCAAATCATGTCGCTTTCATGAGGGCTCCTGTTTTCCTCCATCAGAAGCAGCTCTCTCCTCTAAATTGTCTCTTGTTCATTTATGTCCATACTATTATTGCTATTATTGTTCCGGCCACAGGAAGACCGTGTAACCAATGGCTGAGATGAACTCTGGAACCAGACGGCCTGAGTTCAAATCCCACTACTAGCTACTTAACTTCCCTGTATGTGTGGTGGATGCTGGGAGTGTTGGATGCTAACAGCTCACAGCTGCACAAGGCCTACCTTTTCCAGAGATTCCCTTCCTCACTGACTGCCCCTCTAGCAGTCTCCCCTGAAGCCAATGTCTAACTGATTAAAGTATTAAAGTGGCTCCTGCCCTGACCGGTTGGGCTCAGTGGATAGAGCATCAACTGTGGACTGAAGGGTCCCAGGTTCGATTCCGATCAAGGGCATGGACCTTGGTTGCAGACACATTCCCAGTAGGGGGTGTGTGCAGGAGGCAGCTGGTCGATGTTTCTCTCTCATCGATGTTTCTAACTCTCTATCCTTCTCCCTTCCTCTTTGTATAATAAAAAAAAATCAATTAAACATTTTTTTAATTAAATAAAGTGGCTCCTAAACTCCATTAAGGCTAGATTTTTACCAAAACACACATCTTTACCTGGATTCTTCCTCTACCTGAGTGGTTCTCAAATTTATTATCAATCAGGATCACCTGGAAGACTACTTAAACCACAAGTTGCTGCCCAACTCAAGGGAGACCTGGGAACAGGTATTTATAACATGTTATGCTGACAATGCTAGTCCAGGGGCCATGCCCTCCCCCATCCTGCTTCCTGCTTCCCTCCCTCAACAAATCACTTGCACAAGAAAGAATCTGCATCTCAGGTTCTGCTTCTAGGAAATCGGACCAAGACACAGCTTCTTAATGTATAAAACTGGCATGTTATTAACTCAAATGAGTATTGTGCATACAAAATCAAATAACACATACAACAAGCTTAGAATATTACCTAGCACAAAAAAAATCTCTTAATAAATATTACTTACCATCATCAACTCCCCTAATATTAAACATTCATGAGCAAAGGGTCTATCCCTTACCCAGTTTTGTCTCTTCTATATTACCCAACACCAGTATCTACAATTGAAATCAATCTAGTGAGCTTACTGTATTGTGCACTGCACTAGATACAATAACTAAAATTTGGTCTCTACTAAAAGGAAGCTTTAATATCTGCTCTCTGGGGGGGAGGGGGGAAAGCTGGAGGAAAACAGAGATAAAAAACTTACAGTTACAGGCAATGTTCACAAAAGAATTCAAGAAATGGGGGAAAAGAAAGCTGGGAATGCGTCATCGGAGAGATTCCTGGAAGATGACTACTGTAGAGCAACGTGTCAAATGTTATCCTGAAAAGAATGTTAAATGGTAGGTAACATACATGTGAATAGACTTTACTATAAAATAGATTCCCAGTAAAAACAATGAATCTTTAATTTCCTAATAGTAGACCTATTACTTGACTTGATAACTGACTTGCAATTAAAGTAGACATTTTCTGATGTTTAGATGAACAGTGGACATTAATAGACTTCTCTAGCAAAAAAAAAAAAAAACCATTACGATGTCTAATCATTTTGCACAATTATCTCAACTAAGTCCACACTTCTCAAAATAGAATAATCATGCCATACCAACTGTCATCATCCCTAGGGATTCTATAAAGTGGTATGAAAAGCCATAAAACTTAAAAAGTAAATTTCAAGCCCAGTTGGCATGGCTCAGTGGTTAAGCTTTTACCTCTGAACAAGAAGGTCACTAGTCAGGGCACATATTGGGGTTGTGGGCTTCATCCCCAGTGTGGGGTGTGCAGGAGATAGCCAATCAATGATTCTCTCTCATCATTGATGTTTCTCTCTCTCCCTCCCCCTTCCTCTCTGAAAACAATAAAAATATATTTAAAAAAATAAAAATGTTAAAAGTAAATATCAATATTCTTGATGAAAATAATTTCAAATGCTGCTTCTATGCTAAAACATGTAGATATGTGAATTATACCAGTGTATTATTTTGTCAACAATCACCTAACATTAAAGATCTGTCTTTAATTTTTTACCTTAATTTTTTAAAGTATTATGGAGTAGAATGTAATATTCAAAAGATTTTATAAGATACAGCATTCTAAAAAAGAGAGAAAGAGAGAGAGAGAGAGAGAGAGAGAGAGAGAGAGAGAGAGAGAGAGATAAAGCATTCTATAAACTTAAAATATGAGCTTCTGCTGAAACTGGTTTGGCTCAGTGGTAGAGCTTCGGTCTCAGACTGAAGAGTCCCTGGTTCGATGCCGGTCAAGGGCATGTACCTTGGTTGAGGTTGCGGGCACATCCCCAGTAGGGGGTATGCAAGAGGCAGCTGGTCGATGTTTCTCTCTCATCGACGTTTCTAGCTCTCTATCTGTCTCCCTTCCTCTCTGTAAAAAATCAAAAAAATATATATTTTTTAAAAAAATATGAGCTTCTGATAGAACAACTTGGCCAATCACTCCTAACTTCGTAAGAATATAAGTTTACTTTCTTATGGCATTGAGAAAGTTAAAAAAAAAAATCAAGAAGCAGAACACTAAGAAAACCAAAGATCCCTCTGATTCTGGCTTCCAGGTTTATTTAAGGGAGAACTCCAAATCTAGCCAAATGCTTGGTTCCTTAAAGTTTCCCAACATTTTCATTGAATTGTTTTATATAAATTGAGCCTTTTCTGTCCATTTAAATGACTGGCCTGGTAGAAATATCACTTAAGACTGGTTTGTGCCTTAAAACACATTTCCTAAAGCAACCTCTTCAAAAGAAAGACCAGAAAATCACCACAATCACATTAGCCCCAGCGGGACAGTCCCACTGGTTCAGTTAATTGAAGGAATAACTACAGAAAGTTACCAGATTCCTGTAAGGCTGTTTAACACCTAGCATTTAAATGTATTACTCCTTCACCAGGAGAAGGGCTCTGAAACTGCTCAGCAAAATGGTCTGGCTCAAGGCCAGCATCTAAAACAGTATCTAATCAAAAAAAATAAATAAGTAAATATAGATACATACAGCAAAATTATAATCTAACTAGAGGCCCGGTGCACAAAATTCATGCATGGAGGGGGTCCCTCAGCTCAGCCTGCACCTCTCCAATTTGGGACACCTTGAGGGATGTTCAACTGTCTATTTGCGATTAGGCCTAAACAGGCAGTTGGACATCCCTCTCACAATCCAGGACTGCTGGCTCCCAACCACTTGACTGCCTGCCTGCCTGATTGCCCCTAACTGCTTCTGCCTGCCAGCCTGATTAACCCCTAACCACGCCCCTGGCAGCCTTAATGATGCCTAACTGTTCCCCTGCCAGCTTGACTGCCCCCAACTTCCCTCCTCTGCTGGCCTGGTCACCCCTAACTGCCCTCCCCTGCCAGCCTGATTGCCCCTAACTGTCCTTCCCCTGCAGGCCTGGTCACTCCCAACTGCCCTCCCTGCAGGCCTGATTACCCACCCACAAATGCCCTCCCCTGCAGACCATCTTGTGTCCACATGGGAGTGGCCATCTTCGACCACACGGGGGCAGCCATCTTGTGTGTTGGAGTGGTGGTCAATTTGCATATTACCTCTTTATTATATAGGATATGCGTCATTTTTAAATAATAACCATGTTCAATAAACATCTACTGAATCAGAACTGAATAGGTGGTTTCTATTAACCAATATTTTACTAAAATGGGAAGAAAATTCATAATATCTTGGAAAAACTTGGCAGGATAGCAATAAAGAGGATACCAAAGCACGTGAACAACAGAGCTGAGCAGACCCTGAGCCACACAGACCAGTACTCAATCTAACAGTAGAGACGAGGGCTGTTGTGAAAGGACATGGCTTTTTCCCCTGACATCAACTTTACAAAATTATGGATAAGCTCCAAAACTTCCTACTTGCTATATCACCCCATTATTTTTTAATCATGAATTTATGCAAGTTATATTTTTAAGAAATTTCTATTTTTATCTTCTCAGGACAACAGTTTAACAATTTTTTCCTATTGTTTAAATGATCATGCTTGGGGGTGGGATGAGAATTTGTATAGAAACTTTAAGACTGTATAAACTTACTGCTCATTCAAATTCATCAGAATTTGTGTGAATAATTCTTTGCTGGCTCTATCCATAATTTCACAAGCTTAGCCAGAGCACTGGGAGATGTCTTCCAGGACAGCTCTCCATCACCATGGTGTTTCAGAAGCCTTTTATTGGGGCTTCTTTAATATATATATAACATTTTTTTTTATTGATTTCACAGAGGAAGGGAATGGAGAGAGAGAAACATCAACGATGAAAGAGAATCATCGACTGGCTGCCTCCTGCACACCCCGCATTGGGGATCGAGCATACAATCCAGGCATGTGCCCTGACCAGGAATTGAACCGTGACCTCCTGATTCATGGGTTGATGTTCAACCACTGAGCCACATCGGCAGGCTAACCTTTCTAACCTGAAGATGCAAATATTGTGTTTCCAGAAGATAAGATCATGTTCTTAAACTTAAGTGGGATAGTATTTTTGGTGCACTTTCTGCTTTGTGATGAATAATTTCTATTGGACTTTCACTATTACAGTATGTTGTGGCCATAGCAATGTCTTCTTGAAAAGATTAACAAGCCTTCTCCAAGCTTTTCCCAGGGTCTTTAATGAAAAACTCAACTTGTGTAGATCACTTCGATGTTTGTAAATTGCTTTTTCTTTGCCAAAGTGCCCTTGGAAACCTATAAATTCATTTGTGAGCTGGGTACATCTAAAACCTCAAACCTAGAGGCAAATACAAGAAAAGTATCCCAACTATACTACAGTTGGCCCTTGAAAAATACAGATTTGACCTGTGCAGAGCCACTTAAATGCAGATTTCTTTCAATAAATTTACAGTCTGCCCTCCTTATTCCTGGGTTTTGCATCTGTGAATTCAACCAGTTGGGGACCGAAAACAGTATTTTTGACCCACAGCTGGGCATGTACTAACGTGAAGGGACGACTGTATACATAGTTCTGTGTCATTTATATGCGGGACTTGAGCTTCGATGGATTTTGATATCCATGGGGGTCCAGGAAACTTCTATCTGGAACAATTCTGGCTATTGCTTCCTTGTTTTCACCTCAGGCTTCTAAAATGCACCTCTCCTGTTTAAGCCCTGAAGTTTCTCCTCCTTCATGCTGCACTCACAGGCACAACCTTCACTTATCTAATCTGTCCTTTAGCCCATGCATTAAAAAGCACAGACCTAAGTTATTTCATTTATGTGTGGGATAGAAAACAGAAAGCAACAAATGAATAAACAAAAAACTCAGACACTGACAACAGAAGGGTGGTTATCAGAAAGGCAGGGGGATGGGGGAGAATGAAAAGAATAAAGGGGGCCAAATTTATGGTGATGGAAGGAGACTAGACTTTGGGTGGTGAGCATACAATGCAATGCACAGATGATGTATTATAGAATTGTACACTTGAAACTTATATAACTGTATTAACCAATGTCACCCCAATAAGTTTAATAAAAAAGAAAAAGGCTCAGGCATAGACATTAGTCATAATTACTTGGGAGCATGGGGAAAAGGGAAAAATTGGTCTTGGACGCTAGAGTCAGAATGACCACAATTCAAATCCTGAAGCATAGAAATATTTACATTGTCTTTATAGGTAAAATGGGGAATGATAACCTCTACCTCACTGTACAACTATAAAGATTAAGTAAGATGTTTTACAATACCTAACACATGCCTGGTACATAATGCTCAATACACAGTAGCATTATAAATACAGAAGAATTTACAGATATAACACAGTGAGGATTTTCACTGTTCATTGTAATGTAATGGGATGTCTAAATACCAAATAACTCAAGCTTTTCACTACTTACTGGTCTGTTCAAACTTAGCAAATTCAGCAGATCCTTTCCAACCTGGGGTCACTTTGTTACTCCAAAATAAAATTGTTAAAATAAAAATTTCTTCCCTTATGAAGTCAACCAAAGTACAGCATTTAAAGGGTGGGTAAAATGAGATATTTGCTACGGAGGCAAAAATTACTAAAACTGGCTTTTATCTATTGGATATAAACCCTTAATAATTGCAGCTGTAATGTTCTTAGAGATTACAGATCACCCTGCCTGCCATCATGGTTGTTGAGACTAGCTGAAATGTCCCTGGTTCTTCAGACCTAAACAAGGAAAATGTGAAGAAACCAGATGAGAATCCGTCATCTTACTTCAAGAAAAAGAAACTTCAGTGGCAGGAGGGAAGTTGGGGTGAGTCTTAATATTTTTTCATTTTTTCAAGTGTGTACTTTTACTGATTTGGACATTTTTTTAAAAAGAAGTTTTACTTTTAACAATAATTTAGAGTATGCTTCACACTTTTTTGTCTTTAATTGGAGTAATACCTACTCATACTAAGTCCATAATGCCTGTTTTTCTCCATTACTATGGAAGCTGATATTGGTGTACCTACTTTTGTTAACTCTATATTCCTGAGGCTTAATACCATGCTTGTCGGACAAATGGCATGACCTCAATAAGTGTTCGTTTAGTGAATGTAATGGTTTCTGTGATAGCCTATTCAAGAGTTTACTTCTGGAAATAACAAGAGTTGTTTCAACTGCTTCTCTAACATTAGCAGAGGATCAGACCAAGGCCCAGAGTAATAATCCCTTAACACACTAATGTCTCTCACAGCTGAACAAACCCAACAATTATTTATTGGGGGCATCTTCCATGGGCCTTGCACTCTGCTCAGAAAAAGGCAATGTTTTGTAACAGAAGTGAACATGGCCTTTCAGCTTCCTACATGAAAAAAAGATACAAGTCAGGAACTTATGAAGAATACCAAATAATCTGAATTTTAAAATATTACAATCTGTCAATGGGTAAGGGAGATTCTTCCTCTTGTGGCTCCAACAGGTCACAGAGTCACAGGGAACTGCCCTGGGAAGGACCTTCCTGATCATTCCAGGCCAGCCCCTATTTCACAGATGAGAAAACTGAGGCCTCTTGAAATAAAATGTCTGGCACAAGTTACACATTCAGTGGTGTAAAAGCCAGGGCTAGAATCTGGGTGTATCTGTTTTCAGAATTTACACCCCAACACACAAGCACATTAATAAGGCATGTGATTTTGAAAGAAAGGATCATACAGATTATACTTTTATATTCTCTTATATATAGTCTTATACATTATGCTAGATGTGAAGGCAAAAATTGATATAAATTTTCTGAAGGATTGTTTTCCTAACAAAAATGTATGGTTCTAAATAAAACCTAAGCATCATTGCTATTCTATTTAAATAAACACAAAATTGCCCTACCTGAAATCTTTCTTGGAAACAACTTTATAAAACAGATGATCATTAAGAATTTTCACATAAAAACCTACAAAGTCTTATCATTCAAGATGCAGAATCAAATGAATAACTGATATGCGGTTATTACTATATTTCCTCCCTCCCTCCCCCCCTCCCCCCCCCCCCCTCCCCCTCCCCCTCCCCCCCCCCCCCCCCCCCCCCCCCCCCCCCCTCTCTCTCTCTCTCATGTGTATTTATAACTCAGAACATACAAAGGGCCTAAAAGAACTTACCTAACATGATATAATAACTTTACTTAATATTCTTTTGCTTTCATAGTGTTTATAAAGGCTCTTGCAAGTATTTAGTGGTAAACTCTAAGAAAAATTGTTCCAGTTAATATGATTTGATGCTCTCATTTTTTCAAAGAGTTCCTATAGCAAAAGGAGAGGAGACATTCAAAATCATTCCACTGAGCAGGTTAAAGCTGTTTACTAAACTTTAGTGTGCTGTCAATTCAGCCTCTAAAATACCATTTAGGTCCATTCATGGCCACCCTAGAGTGAGTTCTTAATTACTTCCAGCCTATAATGTTTAAGTCTTTATCACCTGCTGCTGACACTCACTCTGCTTCTTCAATGTTACCTGTGCATGGTATGAAGCCTGCTTCAAAAATCTTCCACTGCCTGGCCTGCAATTATGAGCCTTAGAACCTGATCCATTATTACTTTGAAGCAATATTTCCCTTGCACTCACCTGTTGGCTTCCCAATCTCTGGCATGCCCTGGCCCTCACGTTTCCCTTCACCAGGATTGTCCTTTCCCCTATTTTCTCACTCAACAAAAATTTGACAGCTGATTCTGTAAAAATACAAAGCCAAATAAGGTAATTTCCTCATGCTCACAGGGTGTGCCCAACTCCCATTCAATCTTTAAGACACATTTCAAGTTTCCATGAAGGCTTCCCTAATAACGTAGCCAGATGTTACTGCTGCCTCATTCATGTCACTTGCCATCTTAACATGTCACTTGCTATCATTTTAGCATACTGTATTGCTCTTCTGAGTAACTAATCACTTTATCTAAACCACAACACAAAGGTGTTGAGCATCTACTGTACCCAGGCATGTGCTAGCTTCTTCCCCATGTGTTATCATTAATGTCTCATGAGGAGGTATTTCTGTACTTTCTCTCCCTGCTGTACACACTCCTTATAAGTAGGAATATCACTTTCCCCACCATTATCCTCCTGGTACCTTTCACAGTGACTAGAACATAGTAGGTGCTCAACAAATACATGCTGAATGAATTAACAGACCCAAAAATAAATTTGGGAGAAATTTAAAAAAAAAAAAAAAAAGTATAGCTCAACACTACTCCCCATCTTAACTCTTTGTAAATTATTTTACAAATAATCAGCCCTCCTGCCATCAGCACTATTTTTAAAAAGGCAATTAAAGAACAGCACACTTGCTGAGGATACTCTTCTTGTCACTCTGAAAGATCTACTTACTAGCTCTCGTGGCTGCTATAAGGGAATTTCAAATAAAAGTCTTAAGAGAAGTATGAGTGAGCATTTTAGCTGCAAGGCATGCACATGGCATGCCCCTAATTCTGCCAGCTACAGAAAAAGCCATCCAGAGCACCATGCATCCTCTTCCAAGCAACACAGCCATTTCCCCCAAAGCCTGCCACCGAGTACAAACTTCTGTACCACATTTCCCACTGAACAGGAATGTCTCCAAGGATGCCAGACACTCTAAAACTGGTGCAAAAAAAGACACTCAGGTGTTGGAAGGGGACAGGGCATCCCCAAAGTCAGCACCACACTCTCCGTCTTTATATGAACCACTCTTGGACTTGCCCAATTCCTGACACAGTAAAACTCCTCTCATCACAAACCAACCTGTTTAAAACTGAAATCCTGCACTCTCTCCTTCTTTGCTTTATTTTCCCTGTAATATATTACTACCTAACATATACAACTTACTTACTGGCCTCTTTTACTCCACTAGGAGATTCCCTCACATATGAGCAGTGTTTCTAACCATCTTATTATTACTAGTCCTAAAGACTAGAACAGAGCCTAGCCCATAGAAGCTCAATAAATGTCTGTTGAATGAATGCTACAATTCTTTTATTATTAATCTTTAAATGTACAAATTTACCCATTATCAGGAACCCCAAGAAAACCACTTGTTTTCTAAGCACTTTTTATAATATATATAAACTAGAGGCCCGGTGCACAAAATTCATGCAAGGGGGGTGGGTCCTCCTCATCTCAGCTTGCACCCTCTCCAATCCTGATCCCTCTCACAATCCTGGTCCACTGGCTCCTAATTACTCATCTCCTGCTGGGCTGGTCACCTTCAACTAGCGCCCCCCCCCCCCCCTGCCAGCCTAATCACCCCCAACTGCCCTCCCTGCTGGCCTGGTCGCCCCCAACTGCACCCTCCAGCCAGCCTGGTTGCCCCTAACTGCTTCCCCCCACCAGCCTGATCGTCCCATGCAGCTTGCTGTTTGGTCGTTTGGTCATCCCTCATTAACTCCCCTGTTGGTCTGGTCACCCCACACAGCCTGCTGTTCAGTCCTTTGATCATCCCTCACTAACCCCCCTGCCAGCCTGGTCATAGGCACCTATCTTGTGAAAGTGTGATGGTCAATTTGCAATATTACCTCGTTATTATATAGGATGAGTATAAATATAATATCATGAGGCCCGGTGTATTAAATTCATGCAATGAAGGGGGGGTCCCTCAGCTTGGCCTGTGCCCTCTCACAGTTTGGGAGCCCCATGACTGATCACCCCAAAGAGGTAGGCCCCGCCCACCTGGCCAGGGCTCTAGGATGGATCGCGCCCTGCAGAGGGGGGTCCTGCCCACCCGCCACAGCCCACTTGTCAATGGCCTGGGTCTCCCTCTGCAGGGCGATCACGGGGCAATGGCTGGGCCCCCAACCAATCACTTCACATCTATCTTGGCTGGCCTGGTGCCAGCGGGTGTCATAGCATAGACATCCAGAAGGTCATCCGGATATCTGCTGTTAGGTCGTTCAGTTGATTTGCATATTACGCTTTTATTATTATAGATGTTACACTTGATAATAGACAAGTGAGCACATATAAACACAGATGCAATCAATATATCTGACAGAGACGGGAGAATTCACACAAAGTAGTATAAATTCATAGATGCTAAGTATCCATGTGCAAAGCACTTGACCGTTTTACATAGATTTTATTTTTAATTTTAAAAATAACTTTAAAAAGTAACTAATATTTTTCTTTTTTATAATTGAGAAAACCAGAGTACCAAGACATTAACAAGCCTGGCCCAAATTCACTGAGTTAAGAGGTGGAATAGATGACATTCAAATGGGGCTTGCTGTACACACGATGATACTTCTAAACCATGATGTTTCCCAGGTAGATATTAAGACCAACTTAATTAGGTTTCTGAAAGCGTGGCTGGGCCCAGAACTTAGTTTTAAATCATGAAAAAGAAGCCAATCAAATCAGAGAGGAAGAGAAAAAAAAGTAACTGTTCCAGCAATCAGAGATTAAGAGTCTAGTTACGGGAGTCCCTGGGTAAGTGAGGACAACGGAAAGGGCATTGGCTTTGGTGTTAGATCCTGTGATTCCTCCTGGGTGATACTAGGTAAGTTACTTATCCTCTTCGAGCCTCAATTTCAATATTTGGGAGGGGAGTGAAAGGGAGGAGGGAAGAAAAGTAAAAGTAGGAGCAGGTATATAAATTATATCAACCAGCAAGGTTTGTATTTATTACCTATTATATATATCAGGTACTCTTTAAATATATAAGTATTTTAAATTCTTACCTGAAGATATGTTGTTATTAATTTTTACAGAGAGAGAGAGAGAGACAGAGAGAGAGGGGGAGAGGGAGGGAGGGAGGGAGAGAAACACCACTGATTGGTTCTCTCATTGATCAAACATATAAGAGTGACTAATATAGCCCTGGTCAGTTGGCTCAGTTGGTTGGAGCATTGGCCCGTACATCAAAAGGTTGCAGGTTCAATTCCAGTTGCAGTTTGATCCCAAGTCAGGTACGTATGGGAGGCAACCAATCAATGGTGTTTTCTTTCTCTCTCTCTCTCTCTCTTTCTCTCTTTCTCTTTCTCTTCTTTCTAAAAATTAATAACAACATATCTTCAGGTGAGGATTTAAAATATTTATATATTTAAATAGTACTTAATATATAATAGGTAGTAAATACAGGTTATATTTAATGTCATTTATTCATTTTATGCAGAGTAGAACAAATATATGTAGAAAGAGAAAACCAACTGCAATAGGTTTCATGAGAATATAGGAAAGATCGAGTTAGATCTTAAAATCAATATGCAAGAAGCACCTATAAAACTCTAAATTCAGTCTTACTCATTTATCCATAAACTCCAAATGCCCTTTGCTAGACAGGTACTGAAGCAGGTACCATCAAGCATATGAGACACAATGATTACCTATACAAATTAGACAAAGTTCAATAATTTTATTAACTAAACAAATATTTAGTAAATGCTCACCAATACCATTAATTTACTAATGCTTTGTTTTAAAACCATCACAAATTCCTTCAAACTTTCCTTAAAGTTCTGCCAGATAACTATAATTTATGCCATCATCCTAACCTATCACAAAGATTTAAAGCTATAAATCTTTTTTATATTTATTTTTATTGATTTCAGAGAGAGGAAGTAATAGGGAGAGAGAGATAGAAACATCAATGATGAGAGAGAATCACTGGTTGCCTGCCTCCTGCACAACCCCTACTGGGGATTGAGCACACAACCTGGGCATGTGCCCTTGATCGGAATCTAACCCGGGACCCTTCTGTCCGCAGGCTGACACTCTATCCATTGAGCCAAACTGGATAGGGCTAAAACTATAAATCTTAACCAAAATAATTTTTAGAACTTTTGAGTTTCATTTCTTGTTATCAGAGCAAATACTTCTCTAGCACTATTACGTTATAATATAAAGCAGCTTTTTTAGGTAATTGTTACTTGTCTAGCATTTATACTTTTATAAAGCAAGGAAATGAGTATTGATTAAATTTCAAACTATCCTGAATATTAAATTTATCTAAAATACTCATTACTATTAAGTCAGAAAAAACACACTAGCAGAGAAGTCATATTAACAAACCATAAAAGAAACTGGTTGGGTAAGAAGTTACTCAGCAAATCAATATAATTTACTTTTCCTTCTGAAAATACAGTACGAGTTAAATAAGGAGCCACACATTGCTTGCAGATATAATAACTATAATCACATTTGTAATAAATAATGATAGGCCCAGCACCAAACCAGTATTTCAAATATTATGATAAAATATCTAATTCATACATTTTAAATTCATACATTTTAAATTCATAAAGCATATATTTAAATTTTTCTTTGCATTAACATTTTTTAAATTTCTTTACTGATTACAGTGTTACATATGTGTCTTTATTCTCCCATTACTCCCCCTCCCCCCCCACCCCCTCATGCCCTCACCTCCCTATTGTCTGTGTCCATTGGTTAGGCTTATATGCATGCATACAAGTTGCATTAGCATTGATTATTATGGATTTTCATAAAGGTAAAATATGTTTTTATGTTAACTCAGAAGTCCCATTACATAACCTAAAAAAAATTTCATTAATTCCACTTCTGGGTATTTGACCAAAGAAAATAAAAAACACTAGTTTGAAAAGATATATGCAGCCCTATACTCACTGTGGCATTATTTACAATAGATAAGATATGGAAACAACCTAGGTGTCCATTTATAGATGAATGCATAAAAAAAAAATGTGGCATTATGCCATGGAATATTACACAGCAATAAAAAAGAATGAGATCTTGCCATTTTCGACAACATGGATGCATCTAGGTATTATGCCAAGAGAAATAAGTCAGGCAAAAAAAGACAATTACTGTTTGGTTTCACTTACATGTGGAATCTAAAAAGTAAAACAAAACAAAATTGAACAAAAACAGACTCATAGAAACAGAGACCAAAGAGATAGTTACCAGAAGGGATGGGGTGCGTAGATGACTGAAAAGAAGAAAGGGAATACAGTCAGTAATCTATAATAATAAAAGCACAATAGGCCAATTAGACCAGAATTCCTCCCAGATGACCTTCTGGAAGAAGCCAGGGCTGTAAGGGAAGCCGGTGCCGGTAGCCAGGGGAAGGAAGGCCTGCTCTTGTATGAATTTTGTGCACTGAACCTCTAGTACTGTGACAAGTTTACAAGGTGACAGATAACTGCTAGAATTGGCACAGTGAAAACATTGTAAAATATAAAAATGTTGAGTCACCTGAAACGAATATTGCCAATATAAGATTGTATAACAAGTATACTAAATTTTTTTAATCCAAAAGAGGAGATAAACTTCTTGCTAAAAATGACCTCATGTACCATAAATGATTTTGTCACTTTCCTAAAATGATATCACTGAGTGTACTTCATTTATTTAATCATGTGGCCTTGTGTATCATGAAATCTAAAAATTCTGAGTTTCATTTAGTGAACAAAGTAAGCAAATAACCAGTATTTTGACAAAGGACTTTTAAAAATATAGTCCTTAAATTATTCATACTAACATTTCCAAAAGTTATGACAACAGTAAAATTACAAATGTGATCAATTTAAACATTTGGGCTCAAGTAACTAGAGAATGAATGTCAGCTCAGCAAAGTCTACACAGTAAAGAAATCAAAATTTGGAAGATTATTGGCTCCCAGGTCTTTGAGCTGATCTTCAGAGGGCACAGTGAAGGAAGCTGATTCACACAAACTTAACATGTCTAATCTGTCCACCATGAGCCAGGAAGCCAGCAGGAAGGCTCTGGAGAGGATAGGTATTACAGTGGGGGCAAACTGGTCACTGGCCCCTGGGACCTAAGTAAAAGATTAAGGATTACCTTAAGGCTTCACATGTAATGTTCCAATAGAAACAATTAGCACCTTTGAGATACTGTAAACAAGCAGTCAGTCTCCTTTTTACAAACCAGCAACATTTTGCTGTCCTTTTCCCCAAACTGTGAGAACTGGTAGGAGATCACCATTTTAAAATCTTTGTTTTGAACCCTGTATTTTACATCATGTCACTGAGCTGAATGAAAGGCCCAGCACAAATGTTGCTGTAACTGCTTAATGCATCATCACTACCTGTTGAAATCACAAGTGAGACTCAAACTCAACGAGGGAAACACTAGACTATCCTATCAACTGCCACTCCTGAAATAACGAGAAAGGTAACTACTGCCCCTTTTAAAAAAATAATTCTGTGGACCAGCACAAAGATTCTGAATCGATTATTATCCTTTCAAATGTGTAGGGAACCAACCCTAGTTGCCCAAACAACTGCTCTCAAGTCAGACAAGCTACATTCTGAAACCTTCTGCTTCCAACTGAACACACGGTATTGATCTGCTATCACCATTCTCACACAAAAATTAAAGGTTTTTATTTCCATTTAGCTGCCACTTAAGATTTATAAAAAGTTCATTTTTCCTTTTGTCCTCATAACTCAAGTCCTCACTGAGCATATTTCTTCATCCCAGATTGCCAATTTTTGGTATTTTAAAAATCCCATCAAATTACACTTATATGATGTGACAATAAACTGTTACTGGTGGATAAAAGAGGTGGATGCTTAAAGTCATTGTGCATTCTATTACTGCACCTATCTAATTTTGGAAATCTCCTTTATAAAGGTCCAAAGTTTTTCTTCTTTAATCAGAACTCTAAAGACTAACTTTGAAAATATATTAAATCGGTTGGGCCAAGAGATGTGTAATAGAATACAGAGCCTCTTGTCAGTACACTGCAGAGGTAAAGAAATGACTCCATTGTCTATTCTTTCAATTTAATTTTTATTATGTTTATAAATTTAAAAATAAGGAGTTCATAAATATTATAACTAAATCCCATATCTAAAAACTGTATTTATAGTTTTCTAGAGGTAAATGTTTTAATAACTAGAGACATGAGCTCCTTGGATAAAATTTCCTGCAGGGTCTCCACGTACAGCTGTGCAAGTTGTCCTGTGCACAACACTAGGGGCACCATTCACATAAGAGAGCACAGATTTTTACATTTATTATGACAATTTTCTGCCAACAGGGAGTACAGTGTCTTTTTCTAACAAAGTCAATCTATTATGACAATTTCCCAACATTTGGAACTAGAGTATCTCAAGCAAAGGTGGATTTTCTAATATACACAAAGGAGAAAAACAGACCAGCCAGCTGCTGGGTTACCTGGCCCCTGTTCCTCGGCAGGTAAGGAGTTGGGGGATGGCCACCCACAGGTGACCTCCTCTGATAAGGCAGCCAGACTTTCTCCCTGAACTACAGAGTGGAGGTTAACTTCTCTTAAATGAGACATAAAAACACCAACCTTGAAAATACCATGTAGGGTCTTAACTCAATGTTTTAGTCCACATAGTACATTTGAGTGGATTCGGTCAGTTACAAGGTCCGTGCCCACTGTTTTACCACAGTAGTTTCTTAATAAGTCCACCATAAGGCATCGCAGGACACAAATCAGTTCAATCACTCTCACAAATGAAGCTGTTAAGGTTTTACAAACGTCTTTCTCCTGATCAACAGCAATGAGCAGTTTATACTTTGATGGACAAAACAAAATTTAACAGTCCTGGAAACTTGAAAGGCTCTTTTGCTTAAGATTAGGTAAAACTGCTGTAAGGCTGGGATAAAACTAGACTGTAATAAACTTATGGCATTTGATAAGCTGGGATGCCATGTAACAATGTGATATTGTTTTGCAATTTCTTCCTCAGTTCTCACAGGATTCAGGGAACTACACCAAGGCCATGTTCAGTTTATTATTTATTATCTGTTGGTTACAATAATTATGTTATACTATTCAATAAATTAGAAGTCAACTAGTAACAGCATAAAATGATTTCAAAGTTAATATGTATAATGTATTACATATAGCTTTATTCTAATAATACATAACATTTTAGTTCTTTTATCTTTATAACTATTTATAAACGACTACATTAAAAAGTCACATATTCCTGCTGTGAAAATGGTGCCATCAATTGACTAAAACTTTTTTATGTTATTTTGGAGCTAAGCAAGTTTCTACAGCAAAACACCAAACCAGAAGCCTTACATCTTAATTCTGGGTCTTCCATTCACATGCCTGGGTCCCAGTTTCTTAGTCTAGGCCTTACTTTGTTCAAATTTAAAATAACGGATTAAGCTACACTAAGATCATTTGTAATATATCTTTTGGAGCTAAAATTCTATTATTTGTCTTGGATGTAAGCTATGCAAATCCCAAAACTACTTTTTTTTTTTCTTCATGTGGTGGCACAACTTTTTAAAGTCATGATCTCCTAGCATACTATATAATACTAATTTTAACTTTAGAACTTTACCATATACTTACAAAGACTCAAGAAGTAAAGTAACTGTGTATACAGCAATCTGCATGACAATGTAGAAACACAGAGAAAAAGCACTTTTATCTGAGCCAGAAAA
Source organism: Pipistrellus kuhlii (assembly GCF_014108245.1). NCBI lineage: Eukaryota > Metazoa > Chordata > Mammalia > Chiroptera > Vespertilionidae > Pipistrellus > Pipistrellus kuhlii. The sequence continues at coordinate 64,963,346 of NW_023425515.1, forward strand.
CTGTGCTTTAAACCCTCAGTGTTACAATTCATTAGGAGTCAAGACAGGTACATGGCACTATGGAGCGATTCAAATGCCGAGCGGGAAGCACAAGAGGCAGATAAGAGAGTGCGGGAGTGGGAGCTTGGCCTCCTTAGCATGAGCTGGAATGGAATGCCAGCTCCACCGCTCATGGGAAGAATGACCCTGGGAGAGTTGCTGAGCCTGAAACACAGTTCTCTCATCTAAAGTGGAGACAATTCCTTCCTCACAGGCTGTGTCCAGGTACAACGAGAGGGACCACTGGATACAGAGTTGGCATAACTGCTTTAAAACAGAATTTTAAGTTATCCTCATGACATTTATTTTCATACTCCACTTCAATGATAACCCAACCTAAAGAAAAGAAAGTTTATAGTTTCTAATCCCTTCCATCTTTATATGCCTTCTTCAATAAACATGCGCCGGTTTTTCTTCAAATTGCAATTCTTCAATAAACTTATTCTTTACTCATTACTATTTATATCATGTCCCAAAATAGTAATATTCAAATACAAATTTTAAATATCAAATTGAAATAAAGGGAATCTATAGAAACAAATATTCTAAATAAATTGCGTTTGTCTCAGATTGTAAATCTGAGACATTAAAAAAAAAAGTTTCTGGCTATCTTATGTAATCAATTTTTTATCATTCTCTCACACTGAGATAATTACTAGCCTCTTTATTCTTGGGGAACTTTGAAGTAAGATCCTAACAAATAAAACTTCTCTACTATGTAGAATATTTGATCCTGTAGTAATTTTTGGATAGAAATATCTTCTTTTATAGTTGAATTTTCTAACTAGCCTGTTAAATGTTCCTTTTCTACACAGAGCCAAATTAAATTGTCTTTTAAAGTAAAAAAAAAAAAAAAAAAAAAAAAACTATGCACAAGCCCTCATTTCTTTGAAAACACCAGTTGATACCAGATTATAATATAAATGTATTCCAGAAATGGGTATAGCTCAAATATCTAGATATCAATTCATATTTTCCAATTAATTTTCATTATAAGTTCACAAATGTCTCATAGGAGGAAAATAAATGGCCCCAATACATAATCTAAATCTCACGTAAGAATCCTAACATACACTTCAAAGCACTTCTTTGTTAGTGTGTGGTCCCTATGCATTTAATTTTCCATCACAAGCTACAAAATAGTTAAGTCAAATGGTCAGTCATTCCACAGGATCTGAGAACACTTATTTACATACACAAGTAGATCTAAGTACATCAGAAAGTTAAGACCCATTTCACTGACATGTTATATAACACTGGGCATGAACAATTAAATTACCATATTGTCCATGCCACTGCTGTTACAGGTGTTTACAATAGCATACTTGGTTGAAAATAAGTAAAAGAGAAAAAAGAAAAAAAAAAAGCTGTTCAAATAAGATAAATTCTGCTTTGCACATTGGTCAGCTCGCTAAATGAGTGACTGGAGTCTGGTCTCACAGGAGCCACTGCAAACTCATGACTGGGTCTAGCCACTTAACAATCCTGAGCCTATTTTCTCATCTGCAAAATGAAAATAATGATACCCTACTATATATCTACCTCACAGAGTAGTTTTAAAGAGTAAAAGGTCAGCGAAACCACAATGTAAACTCTAGACTGCAATAACAAGTGGAAGTAAGCAATGTTACTACTGCTCCTTAAGGGTGACAGCCTTATAATAAAGACTTGATGATTTGATGACTTAATGATGAGACTGTGCTAAAGATGGAGGAGGGCTCTCTGAAGAAATTTTTTCCAAGGCTAGGAAGCTTGGGCAGAATAAACGGTTTTTGTAAGGGCAAAAAGGAACTTCCTGTATTTACTATAAGGCATCAGAAATGTAAATGAGAGCAAAGTAACTTATTAATTGTGCAGAAGTGAAACTACTTAAATAAACAGGTCCTAAATGAGACTGAGCTATAAGAGGGGGTAAGGAGGTACCCATCTTGACGTTTATGGCAGAGCCGAAAAGGATGGCTATCTTCATCTGGCTAGCTCCTAAAGGACAGATAATGCCATCACTTCTCAGGGAGGAAATGTTTGCTCTCCCCAACTCTGATAGCACTCAATAAAATGCATGACAGGTTTATTTTATGACCACAAAATTAGAATTTGTAGTATCTTTTAAAGAAGCATGAATAAGAAAATTCCAAAAAGAGGAAAGACAATGCCAAGTACCTTGTTTCATTTATGTGTAAATAAATCCCGTTCTAATTGTAATAGTATACACTGTGCTGATCCATGACATATCCCAGCTTTAGCGGTGGGGGAAGAAGGTAGAAGATAATAGCATGTAAGAAATAATTCTACTGTAAATTCCATTATCTTCATTGATAATATGTCAATAAAAGTATGTTAACAATGATCTTTAAATAAACAACTGTAATTTGGCAGTTGTGGTCACTACAACATCTCTGCGCAGGAAACATTGCCAAGGCTTAAAAACATATCTGCGTATGAGGTAATCCCAGAATCACTGGCTTTGCTTCAATCAGGGCAGGATTCATTTACAGGCCTCTGATCTTGACACTGATCCATTCCTGCACACGCAGAGCCTCTTACATCCAGTACATAGTATGAAACAGAGCAAGTCAACAAAAATAAATCATAGACACAGACCTAGGCACTGTGGGCACAAAGTTGAATAAAATCCAAATCCTACTGCTTAAGAAGGTGACATTTTTTTTGAGATCTCAGGTTGCCAAAGCCATTCCTCTGAGATATTCATACTAACACTGTGCCCTCCTACCCCTCCACCACCACCAGCAGCATCACTGGCTGTAAGTTTCTGCTTACCATAGATACAGCAATGAACAAAAATTGTTTCTATTCCTAACAGATCCCTCATGCTGAGGAAGGTCTGTCTTCCTCCCTCCTGACTAGCCTAATTCTGCCTATTCATTCAATAGTATCTATTGAGCTCCTAGCATGTTCTAAGGGCTGAGGTACAGCAATCAGCAAAACAAAGTCCCTGATCTAATGGAACTTACCTAAACTTGGTTGTAACAATGCTCAATTTTGACCTATAGTCTTCAAAGTGGGGTTCTTGAACACCAAAACATAAACAAGACATAGTAGTTAAGATGTAGTAAGAAGAAAATATTAGAATCTTATTTATATTCAATTTATCTTTCTTATTTCTAAGCTATTATATTTTACTAGAGGCCCGATGCTTGGATTCATGCACCAGTGGGGTCCCTCTGCCTGGCCTGTGCCCTCTCGCAATCCGTGATCCCTCGGGGGGTGTCGGACTGCAGGCCAGGCCAAGGGACCCCACTGGTGTATGAATCCATACACCGGGCCTCTAGTGTGCATATAAGATCTTTGATTAATCTCTTCCTGCCCTCCTCCTCTCCCTTCCCTCTGAGATACATCAGTCTGTTCCATGTTTCCATGCCTATGCATTGAGCATAAGCCCCCTGGTGGTCAGTGCACATCCTAGCTACCAAAGGTCGAACAAATGGTCGCTTAGGCTTTCATACAAAGAGAAATTACACACATAATATAACAATACTTCAGTATATGTAACTTATCAACAAATGCACACATATCAAAGATACATGCTCAAATTCTTTTGCTGAGGAAGATAGAGCCACATTTAAAAGGTCCAGCGATGCTACTTGCTTAGATGACACATTTGGAATGAACTGTTTGGCTCAGGTAGGTTTAACCTGGGCTTTCCACCAGGTTCATTTTCTCACTAATAAATTCAAGGAAGCTTTTGCAACAATACCTAAATACTAAAGAATACAACCAAAGATCAGATCCATTCCAATTTCCCCTTCCTAATCATTTCATATCATCCTATACTCACCATCCCTGTGTCCCATGAATATTATGGAATCTTTGTCTTTATTTTTTATTCCACATGTGGTATGTGTGTCATAACTATACTAGGAGCATGCTGAAACTAGAACCACTATTTTTTTAATTCTGCAAGCCCCAGAATCCCCAATCTAGTTTTATATATTTTGAGTACTCAATAAATATATGTTGCATAAAATAAAGACAATTCAAAATACAGAGCCCAGATTTACTCAATATATATGATAGAGGATTATCATTTGCTTTATGAAAGATTTTGCTTCTTCATAAAATGATGAGTATTATGTTCCTTTACATAGCTCCCCTATGTGTATTTTATACTGATTACTTAATATGGGAACTGGGAATGGTAACACTTTAAACTATAAAATCAGTAGCCACTGCTAATTGAAGGTTATTTAGAAATACAGTTGAAGCATAATGAAATTAGAATTTAATTGTGAAACACTAGTTAAGTCAAAACTTTTCAAGAAAACATCTTTAATGGAGAAAAGTACCAATTTCCAATTACCCTAATTCTTAAGATCTATATATTAGAGTTAAGGTCATTTAGCTATATTTGACAAATATGTCAGAAATTATATATATGGTCACATTTTTAAAAAATAAAGAAAAGGAAATCCATTTCCTAGCAACTGATTCATGTTCACAGTTCCTCATGCAGTAAACATATCACTAAGTGTATGAAACAAGGTTTTCATATGTAAAACTCTATGTCCACATGTGATTGACCCACTTTCTGAAGCCCTTTCAAGCTTTAGAAAACTTTTATATGAATCTGTATTATTCATGCAGAGGCTGTATACAGGAAATTACTAAAACACAACAAAACCCTGAACCTTACAACAAATCAGAGCATGTTCTCTGGGACTACTAAAAACAGCACCAAATGAGATGAGAACACACGCCCATATATAAAACGTATAAAGAAGTAGGTTATTACCATGAGGACTGGTAAATAATGAGATCTGAATGCCTGCACTTCCATGATGCCAAAAAGCCCCAAGACAGAAAATGGAAGATTCTCATGTTGTTATTCTGTGTGTTTCTGTTCCTCTCTGTTGCTTTAATGCCATCATTAGAGGCATTATTAATGTTGAGATCTTATGAATAAACTAGAGGCCCAATGCATGAAATTCGTGCAAGGGGCTCAGCCCATAGCAGCCTCGGCTACCTCACAGTCCCTGCTACCTCACAGCCCCGTGGCCCTGCACACTGGTCACTCCAGAAGGTCTCCTGGAAGGTCATTCTGGAAGGTCGTTCTGCTGTCCGGTCTAATTAGCATATCAGCTCTTTATTACATAGAGTACTTTTCCCAGATAGGCTTCTTCTTTATGATTTCACCTAGGAATGTATTTGTTTGTTATCAAAAACACCTATGGCTGGCATTTGGAACACTGAGCACCATATTTTAGAAACATGGTTTGAATCTAAATTGGGTTGATATCCAGAAAGGATCAGTCAAAAGAGGGCCACAACTAAAACTGGGTGAAAAGGCAGACATTCTGAGGTTTAAATGATAAAAAGAAGCTATAATAAAGGTTTGATCAAGTCAAAGAGGAATCCAAAGACCAGAGCCCAGATTACTAAGGCAACCAAACTCATGGGGCCTCCAAAACCATGGCTTACTAATAGCCATGAGACAAACCACAGTTGAAAACATCCTGCAAAAACTGAAAACTGATTAAAAATTATGCCAAATGCTTCTATCAATCTATAATTTCTCAAGGGTCATACAGAAGTAAATTTTTACCTCTTTAGAATTTCATGTTGTGCTTTAATAATTGGACTAGAACCTTATTAATATACTCCTAACTAGTATAATTTATCTAAATAAAAGTTAAGTATCTATAGTAATAAAAGCATATTATGCTAATTAGACTGGACATCCTTCTGGACCGACAAAGCTGCGGCACTGGGGGCCGAGGCAGAGGAGGCTGCCGCAGCAGGCGGGAGCCGAGGCAGAGGCCCCTCGAGGCTGCAGCGGATGGGGGCCAAGGCAGAGGCAGCTTCCACAGTGGCGGGGGCCTCTAATAAACGATAATAGTTTATTATACTTTTATTGACATGTGCGTGGACCACTAGTTTGAAATCTAGTTCAAATATATTATTTTAGTCTGTATGGTTTGAACACGATTTGGTAGTGGAATCTTCAAACACTTCCCTTCACTTCAAAAGTGTTATCATTAGAGACTGCAACACTAATAGCAATAAATAAAAAAGAAAAAAGAAATTAAGAAGTTTAAAACACTTAACTAAAGCATATCTTTCTAATATCATTAGAAATCTTTATAAAAAAGTCAGTGACCTTTTAAGTAGACCAAAAGCCAAAGGGATACACTATCCTAATATATAAAAAGCCAGGGGCCGTCACGACCTAAACAACTGGCTGGATGACCAAACAGCAGGCTGCATGGGGTAACCAGGCCAGCAGGGGGGCTAGTGATGGACAACCAAAGGACTGAACAGCAGGCTGTATAGAGTGACCAGGCCATCGGGGGGGGGGGGGGGGGGGGGGGGGGGGGGGGGGGTGGGGGTTTGACCAGGCCAGTGGACAGGAGGAGGGGGTAGTTGGGGGCAAGCCAGGCCACCAGGAGGGACAGTTAGGGACAATCAGGCCAGCAGGCAGAGGCAGTTAGGGATGATCAGGCTGGCAGGCAGGTGAGCAGTTGGGAGCCAGCAGTACTGGATTGTGAGAGGGATGTTCCCCAAGGGGTCTCAGATTGGAGAGGGTATAGGCTGGACTGAGAGGACCCCCTTGCTGTGCACGAATTTCGTGCACCAGGCATCTGGTATTTACATAAAAGCCAAATTAGGTTTAAAAATCTAATTATTAAAATCTACTCTAGTGCTTGAGCCAAATTAGTTTTACAATCCTAATGACAAGTAGTACAAACACAGTGTCAGAACAAGAAACTCCTCCCCATTTCCACTTTGGTGTCCAGCTCTGTGCTGGAACTAACCAGCTTTTCAGCAGCATTTACTCAGTACTATTTTATGCCATATCTGTTAGAACAATTAGCACAGAATAACGTATATCATAGATATCTAGTGGCCTTTTCCACCTAGCAGAACACATTTACTTTGGGGGCAATAAGGGGATATAAACACATATGTAATACCTTAATCAATAAAGAAAAATTTTAAATAAAAAATAAAAGAGCTGTTCTGTATTCATCTTTTTTATCTTGAAGTCTAAATCAGCATCACCATGTTATAGGCACTTAATCCACTTAGGCTGAATTAAATTGATAATATTGTAGTTTTTGCTACTTTAATCTCACTAACACTGAACCAAAGTATTTAATATGCAAAATGTTCTTTGAACATGACACAATGAAACAAGTCGAAAGAAAGGTGTCAGAGGCCATAAATTTATGATTCGGTTTACCATCCCAATTGAATGAGAATAGCATGGAAGTGGTTTATTGGAGGAAGATGAAACACAAGAAATGGAAGCCCATCACCTTTGGTAAAGTATCAATCAGCTAAAATAATGCAAGGGCATACTTTTAATAATACTAATACCATCCACAACAGTTACTTTGCCAAAATAGAAAAATACCGTATTTCCATGTTTTATGGATCAGGGAAAAAAGAAAAGCCATCTAAAAAAGAATGACTACATTTTGATCTTTCATATCTGAATTAAGCTCAGACTTCACTGAATTTACAAAGATGAAAGAATTTAATTTCAGAGGAATAGGGCTCTTAGTATTAAAAAAAAAGGACCATATTATTTTGTATTTTCTAAATGATTTTCTACTTGTATAGAAATGTATAATTTATAAAAATCTCTTCTATTTATCAGAGCAGAAGTTAAGTTTCCCGGGAAAATAAATCAAAAGTACCCAGATTCCACTTCAAAAGCTGTCAACTTTTGCCTGACCCTATATCTAATTCATGTTTGATCTTTAGACATCTGAAATACAAATCAGTGAATCTGCTTATTATTTTTTCCAATAATAAGGAATTCCTTTTCAAAGCAAATGCCAGAAAACTATTTCATAAAAATCTCCATGCTATATTGGTAAATTCCTTCAGTAAAACAATTTAAGTATTAAAACGTACCAGAGTAAAAACATCATAGAATATTCAGCCAGAAAAAAAACAACTCCTCATGAAAGAACAAAGAATTTCTAATGATGTATTAGAGGAATTACTAAGTAGTAGAAACAATACCTGCTGTTATTATACATTTCTATACTAAATATTTCAACGAGAAAGTTAGTTCACTACATGTAAATTTATAAACTACATTTGTACTGGTTACTTTTTGCGACCTCACTGATAACAGACCTCAGCTCAGAGACTTTCTCATCTATCTCCCTTAAGTGTAACAGAGAGTAGCATTCTGGCCCTATGATTTCAAAATGAAGAAGGCTGTTCTCTGGGAGAAAGAAAAATTAGGGAAATTATTGCCTAGAAGTTGCCCCAAACCTTTCATTTCTAACCTCTGGGAATGTGGCGCTAGAGGCAGGTAAAAGCCCAAAAGATTGTGCAGAAAACCCCAAAAGATTGTGGCACTGCAGCCAAGCATACTTCTATGACTTCAGAGAAATTACTAAACAAGGCTCAGTTTCCTCATCATTAAAATAGTTACCTTGCCGAAACCGGTTTGGCTCAATGGATAGAGCGTCGGCTTGGGGACTGAAAGGTCCCGGGTTCGATTCCGGTCAAGGGCATGTACCTTGGTTGCGGGCATATCCCCAGTAGGGGGTGTGCAAGAGGCAGCTGATCGATGACTCATCGATGTTTCTAACTCTATCTCTCTCCCTTCCTCTCTGTAGAAAATCAATAAAATATATTAAAATAAAATAGTTACCTTGCCCTAGCAGGTTTGGCTCAGTGGATAGAGCATCAGCCTGTGGACTGGAGGGTCCCTGGTTAGATTCCAGTCAAGGGCACATATCCAGGTTGTGGGCTCAATCCCAGTAGGGAGTGTGCAAAAGGCAGCTTATCAATGATTCTCTCTCATCATTGATGTTTCTGTCTCTCTCTCCCTCTCCCTCTCCCTTCTCCCTTCTTCTCTGAAATCAATAAAAAATATATTTTAAAATAGAGTTACTTCTCAACAAAAATTTGTTTTGAAAATAAAGTAGTAAAATTAAACTTGTACTGAACAAAGGGGCTCTCAGTCCAAATCAATTTCATCCCTTCCTCCCAAAGTAAAACACTACTTGGAAAACTTCTAAATACTGCTTTCAACTTTCCCTTAAATATAAATAAAACTATGTACTCAGCCTATTACCCTAAAACACAAAATATTTGAATAAGAAATTCATTTTGATTTATTTCACAAAAACAAGTAACTTTACTTCACAAAGTCCTACTACAGGCACCTCATAATCCCTTCCTAACTGACACTTTCATGGAGGGAATTGGGTGATGGCTCAAACTCATATATCATCAACTTTATTAATAAGTAGTGATAATCACTAAACACTTCAAACAGTACAAACAAATCTTTAAAATCAAATAACAGTAAAAAAAAAAATTCAACTCCATTACTATCAATCTTAAACATTTGTAGGTAGTATCACAGATGCACATTAGTGAATATGAAAAAAGGCTGACAGACAAAAAGTGAACAGAAAGACAGACAGGATAAAAGGAGAGGGGAAGGAGGAGGAAAGAAATGAGGGAAAGAAAAAAAAATTAACCTCAGTAACTCAAAAGATATTCAAAGTGTGACAGCTGGGTGTGGAGAATTATTTTCTCATTTTGTTCCATGCTCCACCTGGTCCACCACATTCCCTTGTATATAGTCAAAGAGAACTCTCCTCACTTGGGTGAGTTTTCAAAGGCACACCAAAAGTGGAGGGAAAATCAGCATATTTTTTTTAATATTAAAAGAATCCGCATTGCTAATAAGAGTCCCTCTGAATTACTCAATCTGTGGCTTTCCTACAGTAGTCAAGCAATATATATATAGCCAGCGACTGGAATAGCAAAATCGGCCAGAAGAACCGGAGGCTATGCCCACAGTGTAGTAGCCAACCAGCCTAATATAGACCCTGATTGGTTGCCCACCCCCTGAAACCCACAAACAGCTCCACCCCCGGTCAGCCCCCAACACCCTGATGGGAGGGGGAGGAGGGGCAGGGCCAGCCAGACACAACTGCCCCTGGCCCTTCCACCCCACCAACCCAGCCCAATGGGCCCCATCAGGGCAAGCCAGCCAGACCCCACCCATGCACAAATTCATGCACTGGGCCTCTAATAAATAATAAAAGCAAAATATTCTTTAGTCATCAACAGTTTCAGTCTATACCAAATGAAGACCTATTTAAGTCTAGCCATAACAATAAATCACATCACCTACTACTTAATTCCTAGAGAATGTGTGACTGTTTTCTTCACAAACTTTTCATTTTTCTCTGGTTCCACAGAAAATTAAAAGTACAAAGGCAAGATCTTAACTTACATTTTCGTAGTTAATTATTGAAAATAAAGGCATCTAGAACTTCTATGAAGCAATACAACACAAAAATATTCTCATCTGAGAGTAGACTAAATTTGCAAAAAACTTTCTACTTTTACTTTTCTGCTAGAATGTAAGAAATGTGCAAATGGCAATAAAGGAAATAGAACCTCTTCATGAAATGTCTCACTACAGAAAACCATAAAAGGAGACTAAATTTTGTTCAATTATACATAAGAAATGTTCAACACAGTAAACATTTCAAATGTTATATAGATATGTGTTTGTATAAACTGACAATTATAACAAAAAAAAGGAATCATGATATCAAAATGGATATGAGGTTCAATTAATAGGTGTATAGGTGTGTGTGTGTGTGTGTGTGTGTGTGTGTGTGTGTGTGTGTTTAAGCTTTCCTTACCCAGGACAGGAGCCTTTTACACTGCTCAACTAAGGAGGTGCAAATGGTATTAACTACCATTTTGCTTATCTGAATTTATAATCTCTAAAGCTTTCTAGCCTTATATTGGAAGCCAAAGGGTTCCAATAGACAGTTTTGCAGTTAAAATATAATGTTAAGATATTTTCCATGATTCACCAGCTTGCAATGAAGTCAAAATGTTCAGATGATCAGTGATCAAAGTTAGCAAAAGAATTTTCATTGAGTGAAGTGGGTAGGAATGGCAGATAAATTTCACTGTGTGGACTAAGGAAATTAATATGATAGGATCATAATCCCTTATGTAAAATCCTTGGGTCCAAGTATGCTTCAAATTTTTGTGTTTTTAAAAAGATTAGAGAGAGCCTGGCCAGCATAGCTCAGTAGTTAAGTGTTGACCTGTGAATCAGGAGGACACAGTTCGATTCCAGGTCAGGGCACGTGCCGGGATTGTGGGCTTGATCCCTAGAAGGCGGTGTGTAGAAGGCAGCCGATAAATGATTCTCTCTCATCATTGACGTTTCTATCTCTCCCCCCCCCTTCCTCTCTGAAATATATATATATATATATATATATATATATATATATATGTGTGTGTGTGTGTGTGTGTGTGTGTGTATATATATATATATATATATATATATGTATGTATTTTCCCCCCCCAAGAAAAAAGGTCAGAGATATATTGTAATGACTGTGTGGTGTCAGGTGGGTACTTAAAATATCGGGTGGACCACTTTGTAAAGTATATGATTGCCTAACCACTATGCTATACACTTAAGACTAATACAAAATAATATTACACGTAAACTAATTGAAAAATAAAAGTTTTTTTTTAATAAGGTCAGAGAGAGCATAAAACATATATTATATATCACTGCTAACTAGATCTATCAATCTAGGGACAGCCCACACAATCAAACATATTACTATTTCTATAGCAAAGTATGTGAATATTCTTTCTAAGTAAGCTTTAAAACTATTTTAAACAAGCCCATAATAGTTTGCATCAGGTTTTCTCTTGCCACCAAACTTTTGGAGAAACAAACAAAAACAAAAATCATTTTTTGGAGATTTTTTTTTTTTTTTAAGATAAAGGATGTGGACTATATATCCAATACCACTACACATCAAAGTACAAAGACATTTTCAAAATATATACAGCTAATTAATTTACTGGAGATGAAGAAGTACACTCAACTAAAATTTAGCTAAGGAGAAAGATGTTCCTATCAAAAATAATCTTAAAAGTTGTGAAATGCAAAGTTATTTCCTTTTAATTCATTCAAATAAATGAACGTTGAGACTACTTAAAAATAAATTGTTAGAGAACTCTGATACTATTTGCAGTCATTTGTATTTCTTTGTATTTGACCACATGTTGCATTTTCCCTACCTTTTAGTTTTCATGTTGGCCAAGATTTCAGGAATTTGGTGTATTTTTCCCATTCACCTTCTTCACTTGCCCCTCTTTCCTATTTAAGTGCCTATTTTGTACAATGTAATTACGCACTCTGGAAGTAATGCTTCTCAATTTTCATGCTTTGACACAAGGATGAGTTTTAATTGGTTGTGAAAAATGCCCTAAGTAGTTACAGTTAAAGTACCACAGTTTATAAAGGGTTTCAAATAAATGTATGGGTATATTCAAAATTTTCATTATAATACAATTCCCACTTGTATTCTGACATTCTTAACAGGTAAGGAAGTGGCTTTATCACACTGTGAACTACATATAAATCCCACCAGGTAATTTATCTATGTCTCTAACCAGGGAAATTGCAATGCCACATGTGTAAATATCAGTTACATGTATCATGGTAGAGAAAAGTTTGAGAAGTGATGCTCTTTAGTTTAGTGACTAAAACATTCCAAGATGTACCAAAGTCACCGGAGAGAATACTCAGATAATCACTTTGAAATATGAAAAGAGTTGTTCTCCTGTCCTATACTTTATCTTTTGTGAGAAGTGGGAAAATCTCATCCAAACTTGAAAAAAAAAAAAAAAAAGGCCTGTACTTAGCTGCACATGCCCCAACTATTCTTTTTTTCCCTTCTGATTATTCTTATTTCCTTCAGTAACAAAGAAGTTGTCCAACACCTCACATCTAGTGAAAAACACACTAATGTTTCATGATACTAGGGTTGAAAATTACTTTTGAGGAGCGATTTTCAACCTTTTGCATTTTATAAACTAAGTAGAGCCCCAGTGCATGGGATTCGTGCACTGGTGGGAGGCATGGCCTTCAGGGATCGGCCTGCTGTGGAAGCACAGCTCAGCCCAGTCAGCCAAGCAACTGTGGACCTGCTCATCCTGGTCAGTCAAGCTGAGCTCCCACTGTGAGAGCACACTGACCATCAGGGAGCAGCTCCTGTATTGAGCATCTGCCCCCTGGTGGTCAGTGTGCATCAAAGCAGCTGGTTGACTGATTGTTCTGTCATTCTGTCACTGGGCTTTTATGATATAGGATAGGATTACTACAATTCTGCAGCACACCAAAAATACATATATTGCTAATATGACAAAAAAAAAAAAGTAGGTATAATTTTGATTTATTCACACTAGATGGCTATTGTTGTATTGGCTGTTGTCAATTTTTTACTTGACGATCAAAGGCAGGGGTGGGGAAAAAACAGCCTGCAGACCATATAGAGCTCTCAAAATCATTTGGTTCTGGCCCTGCCAAAACATTAGGGGTGAATTAATTAAATGACCAAATATAGCAAGCTAATTTTTAAGTTGGTAATTTTGTATGGCCCAGAATCTTATATAATAAAAGACTAATATGAAAATTAACTGAAGGGCGTAACCATCTATAGAACGACCGGTTGCTATAATGTGCACTGACCACCAGGGTTAGGCACTCAATGCAGGAGCTACCCCCAGCTCACAGGCCCTCACCAGTGGGGGTGGGGGGCAGGGCCGGCAAGTGGGCAGCGCCAGGCCAGCCAAAGGCGGGTGCCAGTGGGGGCCCTCCAATTGCCCTGCCGGTTGCCTCACAGATCTGTCCCAAAGGTCAGCCAGGCCTAGGGGCCCTACCCACGCACGTTTTCATACACCAGGCCTCTAGTGATAACACAGATGTCCAAATGGCACTCGGCAGAAGAATGATTCCCCACCCCTGATCTAATGGAAAGAGATCAGTGCCCCTGACCAAATAGTCAGGAATTCCACATTTAAAAAATTCTTGTAGCACACTGGTGCTACAGCACACCGGTTGTAAATTGCTGCTTCAGGGAAAATAAAAATTAAAGGTACCATTTTGAGAAATTTTAATCTTAGGGGGAGTTAGGGTGAAGTGAGATGTAACTATGAAAACTTATACTAAATTATGAGTGCTGACTCTGGATAAGGGTCATTTACTGACATCATTGTTTTTGTAATTCTCATTCTGTTGCATGGTAAATATTAATATGTCCTTTTGCACATAAGATATTGAAAGTTTATTCTGAAGTGACATGCTCAAACTCTCTCAGCTTAGTAAGCTACAGAGGCAGCACTGTTCCTTGCACCATACCTATGAATATCTACAGAGGGGCATGGAGGTCCTCGCGGTGTTGCAAAATGCTGACTGAAACGTAGCCATGGAATCTTGAAGCTGGAAGAGACCTCAGCAGTCATCCATACTACATGCATGACTTCCATTCAATCTTTATCCATCTGTCCCTTATAGCAGTTTCTCAAAGTGTGTCAGAGTACCCTGCACCTGTTTCAGTATCCCCTGCAGAACTATTTGAAATGCAGAATCCTGAGCCCTCCACCAGACACACTGAATCAGAATACCTGAGGGTGGGGCCTGAGGACCTCCACTTTCAGCAAGTACTCCAGGTTGGTGTTTCTCAAACTGTACATCATAAAAAAATCAACTTAGTAAATGATACTCTATTTATTTTTTAGTAAAATGATTTGGAACAGATTAGATTTGTAGAGTTGGATAGGAATAGAAAATATCATAAGGCACTGCTCTTAGTACTGTTTCAGAAAACTTTTCAGTTTTTATATGTGGATTGGGATACAAAAGTTATTTCCTTTCACACACCTCAGTTAAAAAACATTGAAGAAATACAGTTGCTTTAAACAATTATTTGTACTTGTTTTTATTTCTCCTTTGAAATAAATTATCGATCTTTTAATTATTTCCTTGTATGGAATAATTCATTAATAAAATCCTTCCATGTCCTTTTTAGAATCTCAGTTATTCCATTCCAGGAGCTTATTTACCTTCTGATCTTTTCACCCAAGGGCCATGTTTAGCTATTGGTTTAATTACTTAATCAGTATTTTACAATATTTTTATTTTTTTCTAAGATTTCATAAAATCCAATTCATTCTTATTTTTACTTTGTATTTTATACAACCACCTCATACCTGAAGTCATTTCACTAGATCTTTGAGTTGACTCACACATTTTAACTTAGTATGTTTATATTTTGGTAAGTGTGTCAATGCTTCATGGTCTATATTAGTATTTAATCATGTCTTTCATTTCCTTAGTATTCCAACTTCTCTCTATATATACTTTTAGATAGAATTCTCCAGCAGCTTGCCTTATGTTATATTTCCATTGTATAATTGATACTTATTTTAATTCTCACCTTATCTCTTTCTTTGAAAGAAAAAAATGAAAACATTAACACATGAGGATTTTTCTGGGTATACCTTTATCATTTTAAAATGATGTCCTGGCATTTCAAGGAACTGTAATTGCCTTCTATGGAATAATATGCACACATACGAATGTTGAGTGAAGCTATACTCACAAAGTGCTTTCCTCAGGTATGACTTCAAATATAGAAATCTCTGCAATTCGACTCAGTATGTGATAACTGCCCTTGAGGTAGTACAAACCCACTGATTGAATGAGAGTCCCAGAATTTTCAAACTGTAAGATCCTCCATTCAGGCTTTGGCCTTAGTCTTTACTTCCCTCAGAGCAGTGTTCTCAAAGTATAGCCTGAGGACCACCTGCACCAATTTACCTGGGGCATGTGCTAAAAAACGAAGCCACGAAATTACAATGCTCTTATAATTTACATTATTTTCATTTCACAGTGAGAGGAAGAAAACTGACTAAAAATATAGGATACTACTCAGACCTATTTTAAAAGGTACCCTTCACAATGAAATGTTAAAAAAAAAAAAAAAAAAAAAAAAAGGTAGATTTCAAACAAGTTCAAGACAAGTGTCATCCTCTTAAGTAAAGCACCTGCTTAAGTTACCATTTTAAAATGCAGGTATGCCTCACTGGTGGTGATGCAAGATGCCACAGTTAATTGCCTAAATTTACTAATTTAGAACATTTAAATATCACAATTTTAAACATTTTTGCACTTTGGTAAGACAGCAATAATTTCAGGATGTCCTTTAGTACAACAAAAACAGGCATGCCTGTAACGACTATATTTTCAAAAAGATTTTTTAATAGGGTTGAGATGTGAAGTCTTTATTACTTCTATTAAAGTACTCTAATATTAAAGTAATTGATATTCATGGTAAGATCCCATAAAACATGGCTCTTGCTTTACCCATGCTCTTTACGAAATGTAGGAAAACATAAACTTTAAGTATGTTAGCTGTTGATTAATAATTAAATATTATGCTTATAATTTTACTGAAAAATATGGCTAACTTTAACTGCCTAGTTAGGTTTTATGAGTTGCACCAGGTTAAGATTGTCTTTTTCTTCTTTACTACATACAAAAAAACCCTTATCAATTACATAGTTTCTTACAGCACAAATGAACAATAATTATTACATATTCACCCTAGCTTTCACTCAAATGTCTAAAAACAATTTTGTTTCAATAGTCTAAGTATAAAGATCAGGTCTTGAAGGTCAAAGGTGGCATACACTTTTAAAAGCAGAGCTATCATGCCGAGACCGGTTTGGCTCAATGAATAGAGCGCTGGCTCGGGGACTGAAGGGTCCCGGGTTCAATTCCCATCAAGGGCATATACCTTGGTTGCGGGCATATCCCCAGTATGGGGTGTACAAGAGGCAGCTGATCGATGACTCTCTCTCATCGATGTTTCTAACTCTCTATCTCTCTCCCTTCCTCTCTGTACAAAATCAATAAAAATATATTTTTAAAAAAATAAATTAAAAATTAAAAAATAAAAGCAGAGCTATCTCACAAACTCTCAAACCTGGGACCTCTTTTTTTTTTTTTTTTTAATTTGGATACTAAGATCAAGATGGATTTTTAAAAGTATGAAAATTGCAAATTTTGTTAATATCTAAGTCTCCAGTGAAAGGTTCTTTCTAAAACTGCCAGAGTACCTCCAAGTATATAGCACTGAAAATCAACATAGGTAATTCTCCTTTTCGATAGCGAGCATTAAAAATGAAATGCAAATTAAGGCTTCAGTTTCAGAACTTAACAGAGATATGCAGAATAATGAAATGTGAAGTCTGGGAAATTTTGGCAATGTAGAGGCAAACCTTTATCTAAATTCTTATTTTAAGCCTCAAATAACTAACAATTCACTGTTAGGGTGACTTTTAGGTCATTACAATAAGTTTTGAACTATAAAAACTACTCTGACTTTTAACGACCAAGACTATACTTGAAAATATTGTTTTAATGAAGCAGTTATTTGATATCTCAAAGAAATACAAGAGACTATCAAATAGCTTTTATTGTGAAAATTATAGAATCCCATTTAAAATATATCCATGGGAAAAGACCTAACATTAAAAGTTTGCTCCAGTGAACAAAATAATGTGCAACTATGGTGTTCTTTAGTAATCAGGATGTACTTTGAATATTCTTTTCGTTAAAGTGAAAAAAACTTCTCTTCCAAACAAGCTTTAAAAAAAAAGGTCAAAGACATGAAATCCACATATTTTGGTGTGCACTAAATTCATCTTACAGAACCATCTCATTCTGACCACTCCAATTGGCCTGTTTTATATGTGATATATTAGGAAAATCTCAAAACTACCTAAAGTAATGTAATTACATTCCATAAAAGATGCTAGATATTTTAAATTATATGTCAGCTAAGATTCTCAGCAATACTTTCTATTATACCTCAGCGAAGTTTCTCAGCAATGTCAAAGTATATTTTACTACTGTCTAGAAACTACCAGAAAGGCTTGGTCTTCAAACTCAATCCCTCTTCATACTAAGAGGACCTTTAAGAATGCACACAGTATCCCAGGAAGTCAAGAAACAATACAGAAAAGTTTCCTTTTCTTTTTCTTTTATGAAAAATTGAGTCCAAGTCCATTTTCATCCACAAAATATAATTCCATCTTCACTGTGGTAGTGTGACAAAGCACCGTAGTTGATTTACACAATTTAATACAACCAGTTTTCTTAACATATATGCAACTTGACAGTACCTGAGGATTTTTTTTATTGTGGAGGGACAAAATTTTAAGTTGGTTTTCTATATTTGGGCTCACCATGATGCCTTCAAATGCTCTATAAACCCTCAGTTTTCAGCTAGACAATTCATTACTTCTCACAAACTTTTCAGACACTTGTTATCCCACACATTATTTCAGATTCTTCCTTACAAGAGGCATACATCTGAAAAAGTCATTTAATTATGAATTCCAAAGTCACTATTTATTGTATCTGTAGGCTGTTAAAATGTACCAAATTTCTCCACATGCTTAAATTTTGAAGGAAATTAGGATCAATTTGGTCCCGGTTATTTGCCTTTAAAATCAAGCTGGTTGGTACACTAAATGCTAGATCTACTACACTACCCAATCCACCCTTCCCCACAAAAGTAACTGTCACAAACATCAGACGTTACCCAAGAAAGAAACCTAGGAAAGAGTAAGCAAATGCCGCTGGCTATAATGAGAGGTCTTCTCCACAATGCTTCTTTGGGTTTTTAATAATTGTCTCCATTTATAAGCTACAATCTTTCCACAAGATTATCTAGCATTAAATATCCTAGGCCTCCAATTCTGTAAATTACATTATTAATTAAAATCCCCTATTTGAAAATAAGTTTAACATGAACATTTAAACAATCTTAAAATATTAGTAATAGCAGCTGAACTCTCAATACTGAGAATCCTAAATTGGCTTCTGTTGTGGGAACTTCAGGGAAACAAGCTTTCTGGGGTGTTGCAAGCCCAATAAAGCAACAGTTAAGGACCCTTATATCACGACTCACAGCCATCCAGGTCTCCTGTATGAGGAATTCGCATACTTACCCAGGAAGGCAAATGGAAAGTACACTGGAAGAAGATGAACTGCGGCAAAGCCTTTGTCATATGATAGTGACCTATA
Source organism: Pipistrellus kuhlii (assembly GCF_014108245.1). NCBI lineage: Eukaryota > Metazoa > Chordata > Mammalia > Chiroptera > Vespertilionidae > Pipistrellus > Pipistrellus kuhlii. Next base: position 64,982,310 of record NW_023425515.1, read on the forward strand.
AAGTATCAAATAAAGGCACATCATCAGTATTGGTAGGGCTTTACAAGAGTCCCAACTCCTGCGACATCTATCAAGGATCCGGAAGCTAGAAGTCCATCTCCCACCAACCCCTCCCCTTCCTCCACCCCCACACGCTGGAACTGTGGGGCAGGGAAGGAGGCCAAGAAGTCCCCTGTATTCAGAGGGCAGAGGCTGAGGGTAGCTCAGCTGGCATTTCAAGGTGCCTCAAGCAGCCTCTCTCCCGACTCCCCGTATGTGCAAAGCAGAAAGTTGATCCATTCCGCAAACCCAAAGCCCACCCCGCGATCATTCATCAACTTGCACAAGTGATCGCCACCCCCAGGACAAATACACCAGCAAGTAACCAAATCATAGCCATGGATCGGCGGCAGCCGGAGCCTCCTAGGTGCCCAGGAGCCGGCGGGAGGGAGCACTGCGATGGCAGCGGATCCAGGTAGCGCAGCCTGAGCTCGGCCCTGCGGATCAGGGCTGCCACCCACAGCCCTCGCCCAAACGCCGGGCTCCGGTCACCATCCCGAGATTGGAGATGGGAACCGAGCGAGGAAGCACGTTCCCAGTGCCCAGGGCGGCAAGTGCGGGGCCACCAGCCCGGGGCTAGGGGAGCTAGGAGACGGAGAGGGAGAGGGAGAGAGGGAGGGAGGGAGGGAGGGAGCCAAGAGATCCCACCCACCCTGGCTTTGTTGCTGGTCACCATCAAGTTTGCATCTTAGTACAAAATGTCGATCTTAAAGGCTGACAAGACAGAGGCAGAGGGAGAAAGAGAAAGGGGATAGAGTCCATCTTGCTTTGGGGAAGAGGGGGGAGAGAGGAAAACACACATTGAAGTGCAAGCAACCCCACACTCCGGGGCGTAAAAGTCTGCTCAACACCTTTTCCTAACGGAGGAGCAACGAGTGGGGAGTCCCCGTGCCCGCGGCGGCTCCAACTGGCGGCAATCGGAGCAGAAAAGCCTCCCTCTCCTCCTCTTCCTCCTTCTTCCCCTCCTCCTCCTCCTCCTCCTCCCTCTCCTCCTCCTCCTCCTCGTCGTCCTCCTCCTCCTCCCGCGGGCCCCGCCGCTGCCTCCGCTGCCCCCGGGGAGGCACGGCCGCCGGGCCCGGCGCTGCCATTCGGGGCTCTGACCGCGCGGCGCGTGGGGCCGGTGGCCGCGCGGGGCCGTGGACCCCGCACCCCGCGCCGCGGGCTCGGCCACAGGAGTCGCCGCGAGCAGAGGTGGTGGCGGCGCCGCGCAGGGGGGCGCGCGCGGGAGAGAGAGAGAGAGAGGAGCCCCCCACGCCGCGAGTGGGCAACCCCCGGGGGTGGCGCCGGAGGTCCCTCCCCCGGCGGGGAAAGCACCCCGGTCCCCGGCAGCCCGGCGTCCGCCCGCGGACGGGCGCGGAGGGCTGGACGTGTCCGGAGCAGGACGGGCAATGGTTTCAGAGCCCCAGGCCAGTGGATCAGGAGCAGAGGCAGAGCTCGCTCCCTGCGTCCCCATCCCCCACCACCTCCACCCACCTTCCCCTCCGGGGCTCCCCCCCACCCCGCGAAACTTTTCAGCAAGGTCCACCTGGGCGGATGGGTCCTCCTCCGGCGGCCAGAATATGGACCGGACCCTCCACGCCGGGAGGGGAGGGGAGGGGGATGCACACCGCGTCTCCCTTCCTACCGAAAGCAAAGCAAAAAATAGCTGCTCTCTCCCCCCCCCCCCTCCCCTCTGTCGTACATGTTGTGTCTTAGCTTTTTGCATCGTTTCGTTTTACCTTCCTCATTTAGCAGAAAGGATCTCGGATATTTCACCCATGAACGTGTTCCAGATTCCTGGGTTCAAGGGAGGAGGGGGGGGGGGGTCCCTGGACACGACTGGACTCGGGATTAGGTCTCAGTTACGTTAAGTTTGATGACCATACCCCCCAAAAAAACATAATAAAAATAATAATACGTTTCTCTGAGGGTGAGCGAGAGAGACGAGGTGGAGGAGGAGGAAAGGAAACCTCGCGTCTGATTTCTGTAAATCTGCTGGCGACCCGGATCGCGGCGAACACCAGGGGACCACGCGTGTGGCTCAGGGGGGCTGGGGAGCCCTTCCCGGGGGCACCGACCCCGTCCCCGGGCACGGGATCTGCAAGTTTTCTGTCATCGCGACCGTGCAAAGCCACAACTTACCTCCCGAGAGGAGACTTTCACCAGCCGAGGCCTTCCTCCTCCTCCTCCCCGCCGCCGCCGCCGCCACCCCCAGCCTCGCTCTCTCTCCCTCCACCTTAAACTTATTGACACAACATAATCCCACATTCAAGCAAAACCCTGACACAGCCTCCCTCCTCTCCCCCCTCCTCGCTCTCTTCCCTCCCGTTCTCGTTCTCTCTCTCTCTCTCTCTCTCTCTCTCTCTCTCTCTCTCTCTCTCTCTCTCTCCTCCCCCCCCCCCCACCGCGTTCCCTCCCTCTCCTCCTCTCTCCCCTTCTCCCTCGCCCTCTTCCCTCTCCCCCTATTCTCCCTCCCGGGGCCACTCCGGACCTAAAACAGCACTTTCTCTACTCGCCGCGCATTGGGGTGCGGGCTGGGGGGTGAGAGGGCAGCGATCCGCGGGGCCGGAACACCCCAACCCCAACCCCAACTCTCCAGGCGAACGAGAGCCCCCGGGGCTGCTGCTGCTGCTGCTGCTGCTGCTCCCGGCCCCGACGCAGCCCACGGAACGTTCCACGAGTCCCCCGCGGGGCTGGCTCCCCGCACCTTCCTCCGGCCCCGGCGCCCCAGGCCCCACCTCCCCGGCAGCCGAGCGAGCGAGAGCCCGGGCTGCGATCCGCGTACTTTCGCCAGGAGATGAAGTTTGGGGCTCCCCGGGCGGCCGCCCGCCGGCGTGGGGGCTGTTGTTGTTTTCCTCCGGCTGCTCCCGCCCGCGCCCCGGCCCCCCGCGCCCCCTCCTCGGGCGGCGCTCGCCCGGGTGCCGAGAGGTGCTGGTTTGCAAACGCAGCCTGGCACCGGCTGGCCTACTCCTCCCGGCCCGGCCCCCTGCCGCCCGCCCGCCCGCCCGCCGCCCGCGGGCACTGCCCCCGCGCCCCCCGCTTCCCCCCGCCCCCGCCCGCGCGGCCGCCGCGACCCTCGCCCCCGACCTCCCGCGACCCAAAGTTTTGGCGGCGGGGAAAGTGCCCGGGGCGCGGGCCGGACGGCGGCGGCGGCTCCCGGCGGCGCGCGGGGCTCCCTCCGTCTTCCTCCCTCAAGTCCACCCTACCGGCCGCCGCCGCCGCCGCCGCTCCCGCCGCGGAGCCCTCGGGGCTGCAGCCGGGCGGCTCGCAAGTGAGTCGGGGAAACAGAAAGTGCGGGGCGAGCGCCCGGGCGGGCAGGGCTGCGGCGGCGGCTGCGGGGCGCTTACCTCGCGGGCTCGCCGGCCGCGCGGGCGGGTGTGTGCGTGGCTCGCCCCCCGCGGCCGCCGGGCTCCTCGCTGGGAAAGTGGAGAGGAGCTGGCGGCGCCGCGCTGCTGCCTCCGCGCCCGGCACGCCGCTCCGCAGACAGCCCGTGCAGCCCGAGCCCGGCCGCGCTCGCTCTATAGAAGGCGGCCCGCCATTGGCCCGCGCGCTGACGGACAGCCCGCGCGGCCAAACAGGAGGCCCGTTACACCCCGACACACGCGCGCACACACACATTTCACGGAGACACACAAAGATCATCACATTTTTTTTCTGTTTTCTCATGTGCGGGACCTGTAGGCAAGCGAGAGAGGGACAGGTTAGGGAGGCCCCGGCAGAGTGAGGAAGGGGCGGAAAAAGCCTGGGGGCGCCGAGTTGCAAGGCTTGAAACGGGTGTCCATTTGACTTGGGAGGGGGATAGTGATAAACTAGAACTCCCCTGGATATGGAAGTGAGGGTTTTGGTGGTTTTTTTTTTTTTATTTATTTTTTTTTTAATCGTTCCTGTGTGGTGCCCCATAGAAGAGGCATGCATGATGTTAGGATTGTACAGCCTGACTTGGCTGGTCAGGGACTTAAGAAAGGCTTTTATCAGCTTCGGTTTCTTTGGTCAATGGGATAGCTATCACATAGGCCAAAATAGTGCAAGTAAGTTTATTAGGACGATCTTACGTCGAGGTTGGTAATGCTTCATTCCGAGGTAAATTCAGGAAAATCAATACAGAAATACACAGAAGCAACGAAAAACATTTTACTGAAATCGCCAATCTACTTTTAGCTAGTCCGAGGACTGCAAGTCACCTGCATGGGCATACACAGTGCTATAAGGTAGAATAAGTCACGGAAGATTGTCTATGGCCCCTCTCTTTTAAAAACAGACATTTGAGTCACTATTGCAAGATTTGTATTTTTGCATATTACATATATGATATTGACCTTACATATTTCACATCATATGTGAACATCACATGTAGGGTGACTTTTGGAGATGGTGAATCCAAGCGGTTCTTTTAATTTTTTTTTCTATTATGCGTCTTTGGCAGATTATATTTGACAGATCTAGATAAACAGGTCAACAGGTTGCTGGGGTGGGTGGTGTGCAAAGCTGGAAATTAAGATGAATAAATTTTAGACCCAACTTTTAAACTAGCTGAACCAATTTTGAGCAAATAACTTAGTCACTTTAATGTTCAGAATTGGTTTTAGGTTTTATTTTCATTTTTTCTTTTAAAAATAAAATAAGAAGCTTTCCTCAGTTTATTTTCATTAAATGTTTATTTATCATCTACTATATACCAGGCATAGTCATAGGCTCTAAATGTTTTCTTAAGAGTGCTTCTGATTTAAGAGTCCATGAGTTACTCTTAAACACAAACATTTTGAAGATTAAATAAACACTACAATTGTATGGCCTAAATGCATGGCTTTAAAACTTTAAGGGAACTTACTTCAAATCCCCATTATTTCCTTGGTGCTATCTTACAGTTTTCCTCTCATAACCATAAAGTTATCAAATGAGAGAGAGACAGGGAGAGAAATAGATAGTACTGAGAAAACTAAAGTTTATGAAGTTTAGTAAACAGTGATATTTAGAAACGTGTTTTGTTTATTTTTTAATGAAAATAACTTTTAAAAGAGAAAAGTCTTTCATAACAGCATTTTACACTGATAATATTAAAGGTTATATTTAATGACACTGCATTTAGTTGACAGAAGGAACAAAGTGTTCTTTACCCACACTACACTGCTATGAGGTCGCTTCTAAGTTATTATCTGTTTTGCATTCAAGTTCGAAGACTTCTAACAGTAAGAGAAATGAGACAGAGACAAATTGCCTAACCTGCTCAATATTTTGCAGAATATACCAGTGAAGAAGGGACTTAAACCCAGGACTGGACTCTTCAAATTCAACATAGGTTTTGAGTAACTTGATGATTCCTTCAAAATGACAAACTTTGGGGACCAGAGGTAGATGAAGAAAAAAACAGAAAAGGAAAGAAAAGAAAAAAGAAAAAAAAAAAAAAAAGAACTCTTAGGATTTCACTGTGCTCTTTTTTTAAAGAAGAAAAAAAATCAACACAAGTTGCTATATTTAATTGCTTCGTGAAGTGTTGTGAATTATTTGCTAGTATATTTATGTTATGAAAAAATAGAAAAGACCAGCTCATTCCCCACCCATGCCCCTAACCCAAGCATAGGAAAACATTCCTTATTTTTTATGATTTGGGATTTTTTTGGTTGAGTTATGCTGAGTTTAGCAGAATTATTTAGAGCTATAGTTTCAAACCTTTTAGATCTTGCATTGCTATCAGTAAAATGTTTGAGCGTGTACCTAAATATATGTATAAAATGTACCACTGCATTCATGTATTTTTATTATTACATAGCCTACACTCACAAAAATGAAATGAAAAAGCATGAAATAAAAATAAATTACGAGTTTTAATCTTCCCAGATTCCTATGGTATAGCCTTAGCACAGGCCACAGGGTTTTGCATTCAAGTACGGAGACTTCTGACGGTGAGAGGTGATAACCGGCCAGGGATGATACAAGAGAGCATAAAGTGCTTAGAAATAACTACTGGGGAACTGGTGGGTTAACAGGGCCTTTAGATCAAAAGAATGACACACTTAAAAAACACACACACATTATACATCAGTGGCATGTTAGGCATCATGTGGCAGTATGATCCATCATTTAATATTTGTTTGCAAATCACTTATTAGAAAGGATCTATGTGCTGGGCACTTGTGCGTGCCAGATTCTGGAAAAGGAAATCTGCCTGCTCTAGAAGTGATGGAATAGAATAGAATGCCAGTCTCGTGTGTGGTAGACAGGGCCTTACCACTGAGTAAGGAAACGAGGCTTAGAAATCAATGTAATATATTACTTTACCATTTAGAAAATATTTTTTGCATTTTAACTATCTCATTTAAGAATAAACAGAGACATTTAAGTGCCACTGATGCTCGAAAATTAAAAATTTGTTCAGGAAAAATCATAGCTTTCATAAAGCTCATTCAATTTTTGTAATGTAAATCTATGAAGATAAAAACAATACTTATGGGTAAAAGGGTCTATGGTTTTCCTTTCTTGTTTTCACATTTGATGATATAAGTTAAGTTCATATGGTTAGCATAATCTCCCTTCTCATGGCCTCGATTATTCATTATCTTAATTTTATTTTTACAAGTTCTCTGTTGTAAACCACATAAAATAATTTTTTGAAAGTAAATTTAAATATATGTAAATGTGTATGTATAAGTCTGTATGTTGTTTATGTAGGTCTATAAATAAGATTTTGTTTCTTTATTCATATATTACTCCTGTATACTAATTCCAATCCTGATGTCACTACTTCCTAAATGTAAACTTGGAAAAAATCCTTAATCACTCTAAGACTCAGTTTCCTAGTTTATAAAATGGGAATATGAAGAGTATCCATAAATAAAATAATCTATGTAAAATGTTTAAGCCAGGACACACTAAATATTCAATAAATATTATTTTTATTTGTCTTCCCACGTACAAGCCAGTGACAGCTATTTTACAGAAGGTTATAAGACTTAACCCTCTTATCAAATGGAGTTTATGAAACTTGTTGCAATTTACTTCCAGTGTTGACAATTTCCTTTTAGCCTACATTCAACTAACTTCAGCATAAAAAGGAGTTAAGCCTGATCCCAGGAAAAAGCAAACATTTTATTGGGTGGCCATTATTAAACACCTAAAAAGGCATACTTGTAATAAATCACTCTTTGAAACAAGCCTTGTTTTGTGCATTGAAACTCTAGATAGTTGCACTGATGAGGGTCTGCCTTGCATAAGTTTTTGGCTTGTATTTGACCTTGCTGAGCTCACTTTTTTCTCTGTAAAAGAAATTAATAGAGAAGGGAAAAAAAAAAAAAAAAAAAAAAAAACTCTCCTCAAGGCCAATGCAAAGAGACTAAAAATTGAAACTCAGACAATTGAACGAGTTCTCAATACCAATGCAAAAATTTGTAATCTCAAAGAAAACCAGCTTCTACTTGGTCCAGGCAGAGTTAGGGATTTATACCTTGCTTTCCTAGAGTGACATTAGGCAAAGCTTCTCATAATTCCCACTCTCCTGTGATCTTCTGTAGCAGTTTATCTGCATTATTCTTAAGTCATTAAATACCTGGCCTTGTATTACATTATCTGTGTATTGATAGAGGTCTCTATTTGATGGCAAACACCTTGAAGAAAATCATGATGTTCCATTAATCATTTTGTTATTCAACAGTGGCTAGCACAATAGTGTGTGCATTGCCTAACATGTAACAATTAACTCAACAAAGATTTATTAAAAAAAAAAAAAAAAAAAAAAGTCATCAAAAAGACTCTAAATTCTAAGAAGGACCAGAAAAAATCTACAGAGAAAAGTGCCAGAGAAAGTTGGGGGTCCCAGGTATGGGGAATGTAACTTACATTAGTCATCAAAGATTACACCTTTCTTTCATTTCAGTTTTCCAAATCACATGTAAGATAGCCTAGCATACTCACAAATATATCCACATGAGGTAGGTGAGACAGATAGAGGGACCTTCTTTTTAAAGATGAAAAAAAAAAAAAATCAGAGAAAGGCTAAATGATTCCCTTACATCATATAGGGAGTAGCAAAGCTGGGTTAGTATTATACTAAAGTTCTAGCTACCTAGTTCTGCAGGCTAGCTGCCTTTGGAAGTAGGAAGAATACCCAAGGAGTCATTTAAGGATCAGACCATAAAAATAGGTCTCTGAGTGGACAATGATTTTCCACTAATGGATTTGAAAATAAAGTCAGTAAGCACTAGCATTAGATGGTCCCTCTAGCCTCTTTCTCTTTGGAAGCTTTAACAACATCCCCAACAAGGTAGGCTGCTGCGACACATGGAGCTCCTGGGAACACCCTTCTTCCCAAATCTGTTTTATCTTCTGATGGTTTTGAATGGTAGGCTTCTTCCCAAAATTTAACATAATTCCTTTCCTCTTAAGTGTTATCCATCACTCCTTTTTTCATTTCCTTGTTACCACACAGAACAATCTAAATTCCTTTTCCCTGTGACACTTGAAATATGTGAAGATAGCTCCCATGACCACCTCCTGCCTTGAGTGGTGTCTTTTCCAGCAAATAGTCCCGGTTCCTTAAAACATTCTTCCTAGGACACCATTCTCTATTCTTAGTCTTCTCTTAAACTTTGCCTATTATCTTTGTTTGTATGCTCCTTCAAGTGGCATATCCAGAGCAGGTGGGGGCTGAGGCTCTGTGCAAGACAGCATGACCAAGGCTCCCTATCTTTGAAACAAAGTTTCTACTTCTGCAGCCGAGATGGAACACTCTGCTGACCAATATTGCTATTCTCAAAAAAAAATTTTTAAGTGTGTGCTGTTAAACAACTTGCTTTATCCCCCCAAAATGTATACATACTTTAACAGCTAATAGCACAATTTTGAAAATTAAATGTATTTTAATAAACACTGCATTAAAATTATTCAAAATGTGTGAATGTATTTTGGGAGGCCCTGTATAATTTATTTTAGGAAACTGAGACATACACTTTAATGACCCAGGTATTGCACAGTGGTTAAGATCCAAGGCTTTAGAGTTATAACTGCTACACAGATTCATGCACATTGAAAGGAAATTAATTACAAGAAATATTTTAATATCACTGTTCGCCTTTTCTCTATAATAGAAGTGTCAACCAAATTCAGAATCAACAAAGACAGATCAAAACACATGTGAGTGATTGGGCCTATGAGAGCTTTATATGTATAGAGCTTTATTTATATGCTTGCGGGAGTCAACTGAGCCTTTTATATGTAGAGATAAACTTGCTTAATTAGACCTGCTTTTTTTTTTTATTTTATTCAATTAATATTTATTGACCAGTTGTCTTATACCAAGCTCTGTTCAAGATTATAGAGATCTAAAAATGAATGCAATAAACCTCTGACCCCAAGGATCTTACATCCTAATGGAAGAGATCAACTATAAATATATAAATGAAAAAAATTAGATAATTCTCAATAGTACATAGAAAACATTTATTTTACAGTGTATCTTCACATGTGATTTCAGCTATTAAAACCACACACATTTTTCCTTATTATTCACTACTTGTTTTAAAAGTTACTGAGTAATTAGACCTGCTTTCTGATTTAGCTATTTTTCCAGCCCAGTGAAGCACCCCAACTTCTCTTTCAGGTAATTGTCAGCAACACAGCAGTAAATATCAACACGAATCAGATCATTATTATAAATCATGCAGGGAGAAAAAAAGGGTAAAATATTTAACTGTAGCAGTGTTTGACTATGTTCTATGCAGTGAGAAAACCTGATGTCATTTTCAAGTTCCACCATTTCTTACTTTTCAGTCAGTTCAAGTTTGAAAACTTTCTAAATCTCCATTTTCCAGCAAATGAAAAGAAAATTGGTTTCTACCAAGTCTCCTATCTACCTACTCCAAGACTTCTGTGAGGATCAAATGAGATGAGGCATGGGAAAACACTTCACAAACATTTGGTTAAACTGTAAAATGTTTGCACCTGGCTGTAAAGCAAGCCGGGTTCCTAGGCTGAAGAAACTCTAAGGAAGCCAGGTATTGCTATGTGACGTCATTACCTGGCACCCACAGCCACCGTTTCCGGACTGGGCTGGGCTGTGGGCCACATTTTGCTCCATGGGGTCTAGGCAGTGTTGGCTGTGATTTGGTGGGGTGTCGCTCTGGGGTGGTGGCGGGTTCTGTGTCCCACCTGGGGGAAGCGAAGTGTTGGTTTGTCAGAGCCAGGTTCGTGGTGTCATTTCTTTTTATTTTTTTTTAAATATATTTTACTGATTTTTTACGGAGAGGAAGGGAGAGAGATAGAGAGCTAGAAACGTCGATGAGAGAGAAACATCGACTAGTTGCCTCTTGCACACCCCCTACCGGGGATGTGCCCGCAACCAATGTACATGCCCTTGACCGGAATCGAACCTGGGACCTTTCAGTCCGCAGACCGACACTCTACCACTGAGCCAAACCGGCTTCGGCACATGGTGTCATTTATTTTTAAATGGTCAATGCACATCATGTCCTGCGTTGAGCGTCTGTCCCTGGTGGTCATTGTGTGTCATAGTTACTGGTTGGACGGATGAACACTTAATCATATATATATATATATATATATATATATATATATATACACACACACACACACACACACACACACACATATATATATATCTCAATATATATATTACATTACTTGGCCCCAGCACTAACTTTGTGGACTTTGATATATTACATAACCTCTCTTTGCTTCAGTTCTTCATGTATAAAAGGGATGGGAATTTATACCTTGTAAGATTATTTTAAGAATTTAAATAATATATGTAAAATATTTACAACAGAGCTTGTCATATAGCACCCAATAAATGGTCAAGTTTTTCTTTTTTTTTCTTTTTCCTGTAGCTGATGAGACTCAGCTCAGAATTCCATTTTGTCACAACTTTTTGTATGTTATTTCATTCAGCATATTTCTATTGATTTTACCATCTTTGGTTCATTCACACATTTGATGCCTTCCTTACATTTTTTTCCAAGTCATTTTAAAAGCATAGACTAAAGCAGGGGTCTTCAAACTTCTCTCATTATGAGAATCACCTGGTGGAGTTGTTAAAACACAGATTCCCGGATCCCAACTATAAGAAGTGCTATCAGGAATCTGTGTTTTAACACCTCCACCAGGTGATTCTCATAATGAGAGAACTTTGAAGACCCCTGGACTAAAGCAAAGCCCAGAGCACCTGCCTCCCAGTGGGTTAGCATTGATCATTAATCAGCATTCCCAGGGCAACAGTTGTTGCATCTGCAATAGAGCCACCTAATATCACTTAAATGGAATATAATATAGTGAACATGTAGGAGCTTTATTAAGACTTAATGTATTGTTATATTGCCTCATATTTCTTTATAAGAAATAAAACATTGCATGTACAAATGAAGTTCCCTCCCTTGGTCCAATACCTCTCTAGTTCTCTCCAGAAGTGACCATTATTTTATAATTTTCACTCTCATGCTATCCATATTCTTTGCAGTCCAGTCATTAAAATAATTTGGTGTGACTTAATCAAAAGGCTTCATGAAATTTTCATTCATTCATGTTATCAGAAAGGAGTCCTTTGGTGGGTGGGGTATACTAACTCTGGTTAATTAAAACAAAAAACAGGAAATTATGGAAGGATATGGGAACACTCTTAGAATAAAAGAAAAGCTGGAGAACCAGATCTCAGAAAGCCCAGGGACACTGTCAACTCCAGGGACTGAGATCACTTTAGATGAGAATATCTTCATTATAATGAATTTGCTCAAACTCTTTTCCTTCCTTCCTTTCTCTATGCCTAAAGAGTGGGATGGAAGACTCCAATTGTGTTTACCCAAGTTTTATGCTTACCCTTTGGCCAGAGTAAAAGAGGACACTTTGCTTGATCCTCCCACCTAGAGCATGGGGCTTCCTGGTGTGGGGAGGGAGGGTCAGCGATGGGGGAGGCAGGGAGTTGAGTTAGTACAGAAACATTTAGGTGCATGGTATGTATTGGTAACATTCTAGTTCTTGGTGGATCCACAGGAGCTCATTTTGTAACTTACGTAGCAGATGTAATGTTATTCTTTTGCATGTATCAAATAATTTTTGAAAACAACAATAAGCCTTAAGAAAAGTAGGGAAGAGAAGATTGCGCGCACACACACAAAGGTTATTAGGCTCCCAAAGTGAAATTGGAGTAGCACTACTAAGAGAAGAAGGCAAAGAAATACTGGACAGGTGAAAACAAGAGGTCCAAAACATCTCCAACAGCCACAGAGCTGCTGAGCTATTAACACTGTTACAAAAAAGAAATAGGCTTAGGCCAGTCTCGCTGACCCCATGCTGGCTTCTAAGGATTACTTTGTCCTTTTTCTAAGTACAGACAGATCTTTCCTTTACTTGCCTATCTTAGTCAGATTTCATTTTATTTCAAGGACCATAAAGCCAGTTAGATAAGCTTAGGAGAAAAAGGAAGTAAATTGTACAAATATAGGGGTCTTTCCTTCCCCCTTCCCCCCCTCACTCCCGGAAGTCAAGGGCAGCAAGGATAACCAGGCCTGGGAACAAAAGCACATCGCCTGCTTTCCTGCCAGGGTCACCAGGTGAGGGACAAGGATTCATCTGTTACGGAGAGCTGCTTTTTTTGGCGTTTGTAGGCAGTAAAACGAGCACAAGACTAGAAGGCTACAAAGGGTATTCTACTACACAGCACTTTCTAGAATCTTAACTAGGCTGCATGTCTCATTCACCAGCCTAAAATTTGCAGAATCCATTTTTTCCCCTCCCCATCACAAGAAATTTAGCCAGAATTTCTCAGAATGTTCAAACCCACATATGCAGTCCCCCCCCCAAAAAAAAGTATACACACTATAACAGCTGATAGCTCAATTTTGAAAATGATGTGTATTTTTAATAAACACTGCCTTTATAATTGTTCAACATGTGTTATGCATTTTTAGAGACACCCTACATTTAGAAATACATTATTTCATTGGATGTTTACCTAGTTATTATATTGCTTCACTCATTCTAGACAAGATTTCAGTTGGCCTTCAACAGTTCCAACTTTCCTGCATGTTTTGTCAAGACTTGGGTATTATCCAATAGATCTAGGAAATCTGAAATCTGAACTCATTTAGAGTATCTAGGTGGTCCCTTAAAATTTCTTTTAACTTATTTTTTTACTTCCTATTTCAATCTACGCAATTTTTCAAACTAGGTGAAGACAGGGAGGATTTATTAGAATCACTACGCAGGTAAGGTTACAATAAGGACCAAACACAGAAAGCTATAATTTAAACCCTAAATACAGTGAGATTATCAGGGATCGGAGATAGGCGATAGGCCAGGGACATTTTCTGAAGGTGCTGTTGCAATGCAGGAAGTACAGCTGGCAGAAAGATTGCTTTTTCCTGAAGTGGGATGGGACAAACCAGAGAGGCGTACAATTGAGAACTTCATTAAAACAATGATGTTTGAGGTAAAGGAGATGAAACTAAGGTAGGAGAGAAGCTTCTGTTCAATAATGGTTTTCCTAGAGATTCACTTCTAGACTCACCCCCACCATACATGATTTACTAACTACAAGCAAATGTATCGAGGCTGGCTTGCCAGAAACTATAGCTTTAAGAAAGAGGCATTTAGTACCTTACCTGAAATGAGGCTGGAAGATTGACTGCAGGTCTCAAGAGTATTTAGCCACTTGGAAGGGAATGTTTCCCTTTTCCTGCCTTTTGACACTTTTTCTTACCGTCTTCTTTCTCATTCAAAAATAAAACTCTAACTTGTTGAATGACAAAAGTTCTCTTTCCAAAGATCAGATCGGCTGTTAAAAAATGCTGATCTCTGGCTAGCACTATGCAGGAGAAGGGAAAAGAAATGGGTAACTTTGCTTGTCACAATATAGGAGGGAGGGAAGGACAGAAGGAAAGAAGGAAAGAAGGAAAGACGGAGGACGAGAAGGGAAGGAAGACATATTCAAGGAGAAATTATGCTGGAAGTCACCACCTTTGGCTCTGAGTTTGCATTTAGTTGTGACCTTACGGGGAGGAAACAAGTATAAAATAAATCTCTCCCTAGGAAGATAATTATCAATTAGAAAAAAAGCCTCGTGAGCAACGCCTAAGTCCCCAACACCAGACAGAGGGAGAAGGGGCTCTCTGCCCTGTAGGTCCCAATCTACTGTAGGCATAAACAGTGGCTGCAGCAAGGAGGACGCCTCCTTTGCGATCCTAATTTAGACAATGTGTGTCCTGCCTGTTAAACCTTAATTGCTGAGTGAAGTTCGGAGTTCCTTTCCTCCATCACATTTCTTCTGTTCAGAGGAGAAAAGCAGGCAGCGGAATGCCCTCCTGATTCCATTTTCCTCTGCTCCTCCGTCCAGTCTTTCCTTCCACATTTGGAGGCTCTCCCATCCTTTACATATTGGCGTTGTCTCTGGCACTTCGAAAGAGAAACAGCCCTGATTCAAAGGGTGTCTCAGAGTGAGGAGTGGAGAAAAGCTGGTCTCAGGTCTTGGTGGTCATCTGAGAAACCCGTAACTTCTCAGTCCTGAATGAAGTAAAGAATAAAGAGGCATCCTACTAAGCTCAAGCTATTATTCTGGTGAGGTTAGAGGAAAGAACCAAGGTCTAGGAGCCAACCAGTCAGTTTCACAGGCCACTCATCCATTAATTCATTAAACGCCATTTATTAAGTGCCTTCTCTGTGCCAAGCACTGTGATTATTGCGAGGGACACCAAACAGATGTGGTCCCTGTACTAATGGAGCTATGGTCTAACAGCAGGAACAGATGCAGTGTACCACACAACACAAAATGTCCCCCGGGATCTGGGACGGAGGCAGAGCAAGTCAGCCTGCAATGCCGGAGGAATCTAGAAGTGGGAGAGCAAAGGCAGGATCAGAAGCTGCCCAAGGGTCAGCTGTTTTAAAGAGTAAAGAGACTGTCCTTGGTTGGCTAAGAAGAAAGGCTGGATTACAGTATGTTGTGATTCTTAGGTTGGTGTTATATTCTAAGTAAAAGAAAATGCCACTTTGGGACTTGCCCTTTTTGTGATTTTTGTGGTTAGTATTATTCTTTTTAAACTCGTGGGCTTGTGTGCAGTAGTAGTGGTTGGAAGAGATTATTTTGTTTGCTTCAGAAATTTCAGTAGGAGGCTAAATGTATTAGGAGTATTCAGCACACACACACACACACAAAGTTACGTATTAGTGGTTATAAGAAGACATGTCAGGAAGTACTATCCACTGGAGGTTTCAGGTGGCAGCTACACTGAACACACAAAAGTCTGACTATTTCCAAAGATAAAACATGTCTGGCCAGAATGACAAACACTGAATATTGATGTGGATTTTAGTTATTATTTATATTTTGCAAAAGGCATAATTACATTTTGATTTTATGTCATTTTTTTTTAATAGAATAGACCTGTTACTCTACTGGGATTGTGTACCCTCAGCAAGCTATGCAATTTGTATTGATATTTGCTTTATCCGTGCATGTTCATAGGGTGTGTGTGAACTAAGGCTCCCTGGAGAGGCTGAATTGCTTAGAGCTTAAGAACCAGTGCTTCTGGAAGAAGTCAGGAAGATCTGAATTCAGATACGGGCCCTGCTGTTTACGAGTTTGTATGACCTGGGACTGTCTTCTTTAACCTGCCAAGCCTTAGGCTTCAATTTGCCTAACATGTAAGATGGGGATTAGGATAGTCCCTGCCTCTAAGGCTTGTTGCAGACATTAAACTGGATGCTGCCTATAAAAACAGTCCCCAGCGCTCAATAAGTCGTAGCTTCCATGTTAAGTGTGCCCAGTAATGTTTTGTGTCCAGTGTCGCAGAGCCACAAAAGGTAAACAGAAATGTTATCTTCTGAGGATTACTAAAACGTTTGAGAGATTTGGGTGGCCTGTCCTTTGTAGTTTGCTAACATATAGTATGGTGGAACAGAAATGACAATGGATGGAATGAACTAAATATCTCCTTCTCTCTTCTTTACAAAAGATAGCGGGGTTCCCAATTATTTGGTACCATTGGAGAATATCAGAGTATTTATACAATTCTAACACGATTCGCTTAGTTTTCTGAATGTGACCATAGTAGAATAAGAACTCATTTTTAGCTCCAACCCACCATTATATCTTCAGCGCTCTGCAGTCTTATGATAGGATCTTTCAAAATGTGATTCATCAGAATCGCCAGGGTGACTTGTTAAAAATTCAGATTCCTGGCCTTGACCTGTGAAGAAGTCTTGGGATTTTAAACAAAAAATCCCAACCCAGCTGATTTTTATCAGCACCTACACTTAGGAATGACTCAACCACACAAATCATGATGTTCCACGTACAAGCTCTACTCGCCATGCTCAGCCAGGTTATGCTCATCATTTAAATGGTAACGTGTCTAAAACATTTACAGGACACTCCCTAAAGCCCTCATAGGACACAAAACCTTTGTTCTTTGTACCTTCACAGCCATTCCATCTCACTTGATTAATAATCACTTACTTTCTCATCTAGTCTTTAGAAGGAATTATCTTTTCCTGCCTGCAGTGGTAACTGCTAAACTGTTACATTATCCTTGTTGGCTGAAGAGTAGGGCTGGGGATGGAGCAAAAGGAAGAGATGCTGAGATCCACAGAGAACCTCTGGTGTATGCAAACCTCTCCAGGGTTGAAGCTGTTAAAGTGGGCCCTTCTTGCCCCAGTCCCTCTGTTCCTAGTCTCATACATCCCCAACCTGGACACCCCTTCTGTCCTGATCACTACTCGAGATCCACTTTGGTCACATCAGATAGATAGTTGTGATTGCTATCTGATTCCATTTCTAGAAATGTGTTAGCCACGAAGGCAGTAAAACTTATTATTTCCATGCTCCGGTTTGTAAATAGAAAAGGGATATATGTGCAAAAGTGTCAACACAAGTTGCAGTGTGGGGAAAGAAAGGAAAAGATGCCTCTGAAGTTAGGGAAGAAATCTCTACCTTTATATTGCCTCGCCCCCTGGTCAGCAAACTGCAGCTCGAGAGCCTCATGCGGCTCTTTTTCCCCTTGAGTATGGCTCTTCCACAAAATACCACGGCCTGGGTGAGTCTATTTTGAAGTGGCGTTAGAAGTTTAAGTTTAAAAAATTTGGCTCTCAAAAGAGATTTCAAGTTGTACTGTTGATATTTGGCTCTGTTGACTGATGAGTTTGCTGACCACTGGCCTGGCCTAAGTGGTGACAGGAGAGGAGACAGGTGAGCTCCGGAGGCAAACCTGCTGCCTGCTGCTCCCAGTATGTTGAATCTGTGAGTACTTAGCTTGCTGAGCCATTTTCTCCAGCAAATTTTGATATCTGAAGTTCTATGGTTTGGCAGAATGATTGGTGCATGGAACAATGTTAATTTACTTTTGATTTTAAATGTTTTAAGGAGATCCCACTAGCTTCAATGGAAATAGATATTCTTTATGTGCTAGGTTTGGAGACTGTATCTCAGGAAAGCAAAATCTCAACATGGCTTTGCTAGTGTCCCACAAAAGAAACCAGCCCATCTAGCCATTTGAATAAAATCAGGCCCCGCTGCTGAGATGGCTGCCCAGCACTCTGGTTCACAGAGCTGGCATTGCGTAGTGTGTCACAGAGCACACTAGGGCCTCAGAGTCAGATGTGGGTTTTTGAGTCCAGCTCCACCCCTCATAGTTGTATGAACCCGAACAACTTAAGGAGCCTCAGTTTTATGAACTATAAGTAGAGCATAATGGTAGCTGTGGTAAGAAACATATGGTGATGGCTTTAAAGGTCTGTATGTTGTCCTGGCCTGCAGTAGCACTCAATAAATAGCCTTTTGCCTTTTCTTCTTATGATTCTATTATCCCCACCTTTCCTTTGCATCTTGTTCAGCTTTATTTCAAATCTAATCATGTAATCTGTCAAGATGCACCTAATTCCCTATTCTTCATTTTCTCAATTTCATTTATTAATTCAACATATACTTCCCGAGTGCCTACTGTGTACAAGGCAATATTCTAGGTACTTAAATCAGAGAACAAAACACTCAAATCCTTGCAGTCATGGAGCTTGCATTCTAATCTAGAGGGGAAAGGTAACAGACAATAATAGAGTGAATTAATCACATAGTATGTATAGTGGCAGAGGGTTATAGAAGAAGAGAGCAGGGGAGTGGAGGCTGGGTGTCCCAGTTTTAAATGAGATGATCATGATAAAGCTCAATGAGCTGCTTTATCAAAGAGGGGTGGGAACCTCCTTTTTTTTCACGAAGTTGTGCTGAGTTCACACTATACCTGGGTGACATTAGGCAGAGAGAGAGGATGGGATGCCTGAAAGGAGTAGAGGCCATTCTTTAATTTCTCAAACGCAGCAGAAAGAAGCATCTTGATGCTTGCCCATTAGATGACAAGAACTGTTTTTTGTTCTCTCTTTTTTACTTCACTCACCTCTCCTCTCTAAGGTCATGGAATCTTTATCCCTTGCTCTCCTGGGTTTCATGTCTCAGGACCTTCAGTGATAGGTAATGTTATCAATAAAAGATGAGGTATTAGAACTTCTTATGCTATATATCTTTGTTTTATGTAACAGAACTCCTTTGCAGCTCAGAAAAAAAACACACATATAAACAACTATAAACCCATTATTGAATTTAATCTCAGACTTTTTTTTTTTAATAAAACATAGCAGCATAATTATTTTTAAAGCCTGTCAAAATGGGAAGAAGACTGCATGGGGATTCAGAGACTAGGGTCTCCCTCAGCCCTACCGCTATCATTTGACAGCTCTGTGTTCAAGACTTTCTCACCTGTGAATTGGAGGTGGGGGAGGTGTCCCTTCTACCTCTCTAATCCTGTGAGTCTCTGAAAAGCCTCAATATTTTTTCTTCTAGAAACTAAAGCAGGTATAATATGTGGGCATATGCTTTCTTGATGTCTGCTTTATTAAAAACGTCAGTTATAGTGATTTGTCCATTGTTGGATGGGAACAAAAGTAAGTTGAAAATATTTTTTTATGCCTCTTTCCCTTCCATGCTATAAATGAAGAGAAAACTGGATTCTTACCACATACTGCTCACTAGCATATTTGACACTTCAAGGCCTTAATCATTAGATGTTCTCTATCTAACACTTAAAATATCCCAGTATTTATGAACATAAACTGACCTACAAATGACGAAAACTTGTCCTTAAGATCTCTATTATTATTATTTTATATCAGAGTTAATTCTATTAGTAATATGTTATCACATAAGTAACATATTATTATTTTCATTTTACATGGGAAGAAATTGAAATGTACATAAAGGTCCCTCCCAAAACAAACAAACAAAAAAACAAAAACAAAACCAACAACAACTCAGTCACTGCATCCTGTGAATTCAGATCTTTCTTTAATCTCTAAACCAGGCATTTGCAGGCCTACTGCCTGCAGGCCAAGTAAGCTTTCCCTTTCCCATTGTCTCTCTCACCTCTTTTTATGTGGCTTTTACAGTTTCTAATGGTTGAAAAAATCAAAAGAATACCACTTTGTGATATGTGAAAATTATATTGCTTTCACATTTCAATGTTTATTGATGAATGAGAGCACAATCACTCTCATTATATATTATCTGCTTATATATTTGGTTGCTTTGTCTCTAAAATGACAGAGTTGAGTCGTTGTGACAGAGATCGTTTGGCTTTCAAAGACCAAAGTATTTGCTGTCTGTCTGTCCCTTTACAGAAAAAAAAAAAAAAAAAAATTGCCAATCCCTGCTGGACCATAGGGGTGTCTTTGTTAGAGGTCTAAGGAGGACATATATAGACTCATAGAATTTCAGAACTGCCTTATTTTACATAAACTTACATGAGGCACCATTTTGCAAGAAAAAAATACACATTTTCTTTCTTTTTAAAAAAATATATTTTATTGATTTTACATAGAGAGGAATTGAGAGGGATAGTTAGAAACATCGATGAGAGAGAAACATCGACCAGCTGCCTCTTGCACACCTCCTACTGGGGATGTGCCCGCAACCAAGGTACATGCCCTTGGCAGGAATCGAACCCGGGACCTTTCAGTCTGCAGGCCAATGCTCTGTTCACTGAGCCAAACCTGTTTTGGCAAAAACTACACATTTTCTTCCTTGCTACTACATTCGTTCTTTATGGATCAGTTACTCATTGTTGATTATTATTTATGGATATATCATTTTTTGCATTCATTCACTCCACAACACTTTATGGTGCAGCTATCTAGGAACAAACGACTAACAAAAAAGTAGCTTTATTTGTTAGCTTTCTTAGACAAATATAGACCATCATTATGCACTAAGGAGAAGTGCCATGACTGGGGCAGAAAGGAAAGTTACTTTACTCAGCTACAGGGGTTGGTGAATGCTTCCTAGCAATGAAGATCCTTGAACTGAGGACAAGAGGAGGGGAAGGGGTCATGCATTCCATGTTGGACAGCAATATTTTCCAAGGCTTGTATTAGGGTTCAGTGCAGGAAACAAAACCAATGAGTCATTTTAAGAAGAAAAGGATCTAGGTAAAAATAATTCATAGGTATTTAAGACAAAAATCTGGAAGGGCTTTCCCACCAGGAATGATTTCCAAAAAACTAGAGTACTGTACGACCGAGGCAAACACTGGAAGTATGCTGTCCAAGAGCACGTTGGCATCCACTGTTGAGGAGTCAGGAAGGCAGTCCTGAAGGCAGCTATCGCTAGACATGGGAACTTTAGCTGTCTAGTCTCTGCAGCACAGGAAGCACCCTAGAAGTAAGGTGGAAAGGAGGTTGAGCAAGTCAAGCCACAGAAACCACCACTTGTACAGAGTCATTGTTCGTGTCCATTCAAAGAACTGCAAATAGTTTACAACGGCTAGAGCAGTGTTCACAAATAGTCAAGTAATGATCCCTTCTTAACATCAAAATACTGAATCCCTGATATGCCTGAGAGTAGTTATATTTTAGCATCCTACAATTGAGAAATGTATTACAAACAGTTACATTCAAAATTAAGGGAGAAACCAAGATGGCAGCATAGGTAACTGCCTAACTGCAGCCTCAAACAACAATTAAAAAAAATACAACTAAAATATAAAGTGGACATCATCCAGAACTACAGGAAAGTTGACTGGCTGGAAATTCTACAACGAGAAGGAAAGAGAGAACCAGAAGGAAAATCAGAGGAGCTGTAAAAGCCTAAGGTACGGAGACATGTTACGTGCGCGGAGAGGACGGAGCCAGAGAGGAGGGGCAGCTAAGTGCCTGGCTGGCATTCCCTAGCGGGAAGGAGATAAAAGCTCCAGACTGTGCTGAACCCCAGTTTCAACAGCACTGAACCCCAGTTCTGAACGAGACCCTAGGGACCCAGACACATACAGAGGGAGCCTGGGCTATAAGGCAGAAGCTCAGGGGAGCAGCGAAAGGCAGAGCCCCCCTGTCGTGCACATGTCGCGCAGAGGATTGACTGTTGACTGTGCTGCTAGATTGCCCTAGCGGGAAGGAGACAAAAGCTCTGGACTGTGCTGAGCCCCAGTTCCGACTGCACTGAACCCCAGTTCTGGGCCAGATCCTAGGGCCCCAGACACATACAGAGGGAGCCTGGGCTGTAAGGCAGAAGCTCAGGGGAGCGGCGAAAGGCAGAGCCCCCCTGTAGCGTACATTTTGCGCAGAGGACAGACTGTTGATTGAACCATTGGATTGCCCTAGTGGGAAGGAGACATAAGCTCCGAACTGCTCTTAACCCCACTTCCAACTGCACTGAACCCCAGTCTCATTGGGGGAGAGACTAGACTGTCTGGTAGCGGGTGAAACTCTAGGGCACCTTTCTCTCAGAGGTGCTTGCAGCGAGTACCAAAGACACTGAGGAACACTGAGACTCAGGAACCTCATAGGGCAGGGCTAACCGGAAGCCAAGACTATAGGCTCCACCCTGAAACTCTGCCCCATCCAAGCTGAGCATAGAGGCTCTTGCAGTTTTCCAAGTCTAGTCGAATAAGGCTGTCTCATGGCATAGATACAGCTGATCCTCCCACCCTACCAACTCAGGGAAGCAGTGAAAATGCCGAGACAAGGAAACAGATCACAAACAAAAGAAATGGAGGATAAAAAACGACTGGATATAGAGTACAAATTGTTACATTCAAATAAAAACTTATCTTATTAGTCATGATGGCAAAAAATACATACATTTGGAAAGTGATGGTCATAACAGTAGATCATACATATATATGTATGTATATATATAATGCATTTTTATGTTAACTCATTCAGTAGTAATATATATATATATATATATATATATATATATATGACATAAAAATGCTATATCATTTTTTTTTAGTCAACAAATAATGCCTAGACTACTTGTAGAATCCTGAACTCTTCAGTAATGCTGCTGAGGAGCATAAGTATTTCAGACTCACATTTGGGAATCATTGGGCTATAATAGTTTAAGGTGGATAATGGGAGAGAATCAAGCAAAGAGGCTCTAAAAGAAAGTGAATTCTGCTCTGCTGGCATGGCCCAGTGATTGAGCATCAATCTATGAACCAGAAGGTCAAGGTTTGATTTTGGTGGGGCACATGCTCAGATTGTGGGCTCAATTTCCAGTGTGGGGTATGCAGGGGGCAGTCAATCAATGATTCTCTCTCATCATTAATGTTTATGTTTCTTCCTCTCCCTTCTTCTCTGAAATCAATAAAAATTGTTGAACACACACACACACACACACACACACAAACAAACAAAAAACAAAAAACAAACTAAAGAGAATTCCAAGAAACACATGAAAAAAATGCTCAAGTCACTCATCCTCAGAGAAATGCAAATTAAAAGCACAATAATATGATATATCACTTCATATCTGTCAGAATGACTTTCATAAATAAATCAACAAACAAGTTCTGGCAAGGATGTGGAGAAAAGGGAACCCTCATTCACTGCTGGTGGGAATGCACATTGGCACAACCACTGTGGAAAACAGTATGGAGTTTTCTCCAAAAAATTAAAAATGGTACTGACATTTCACCCAGTGATCCCACTTCTAGGAATATATTCTAAAAACCCCAAAACACCAATTAGAAAGAATATATAATCCTTATATTCCTAGTAGCACAATTTATAATAGCTAAGATTTGGAAACAACACAAGTGCCCATCAGTAAGTGAATGGCTTAAAAAAAAAAAACCTCTGTGGTATGTAATCACAATGGAAAACTATACAGCTATTAAAAAACAAGGATCTCTTACCCTTTGAGACAGCATAGATGGACCTAGAAACTATTATGCTAAGGGAAGTAAACCAATCAGAGAAAGACAAATATCACATGATCTTATTTCTTTGTGGAATCTAATGAACAAAATGAATTGACCAACAAAATAATACCCAAAAGATGGAATCATGGAACAGACTGACTTTGTATGGAGGTGGGTAATGAGAACAGATAGACCAAAGAACTTATATACTTACTAGAGGCTCATTGCACGAAGATTGGTGCAATAGGCTTTCCTTCCCATGGTTGCTGGCACCGGTTTTCCTCTAGTCCTGGGACCCAGGCCTTTGATACGGCCACAGCAGAGAAGCCAAGCCTCTTCAGTCTTCAGTCTTCACTCAGGCTAGAGCCTTCAGTCTTCGCTCTGTACCTGCATATGCAAATTAACCCACCATCTTTTCTTTTTTTTTTTTTTTTAATATATTTTATTGATTTGTCACAGAGGGGAAGAGAGAGGAATAGAAAGTTAGAAACATCGATGAGAGAGAAACATCAATCAGCTGTCTCCTGCACACCCTCTACTGGGGATGTGTGCCCGCAACCAAGGTACATGCCCTTGACTGGAATCGAACCTGGGACCTTTTAGTCCACAGGCCAACGCTTTATCCACTGAGCCAAACTGGTTTTGGCTAACCCACCATCTTTGTTGGGTTAATTTGCATACTCACTCCTGATTGGCTGGTGGTCATCATGGAGGTATGATCACCTTTCTCTTTTATTAGTGTAAATAAGCATAGTCCATGGAAATAGACAATAAGTTGGTGAGTGTCTTGCAGGGGCAGATATGGGCTGGGTAGAGGGGGGCAAAGGAAGAAAAAATGGGGGACATCTGTAATACTATCAACAATAAAAATATTTTTAAAAGATTTATAATTACAGATTTATTGTTTCTCTAATTTTAATTCTATATGAATATCATCTTTACTTAATAAGCAGTTCTTGAACAACTATAATTTTATGAAAATATTAACTGAGATAAATTTTACCTGCAAATGTTAGACATTTTTTATTTCTATATGCTTGTAGAATTTAAATATTTTCTAGAATCATAATAAGATAATGTTTTACAATGTAAAGTGCTAAAATAAATTTATTGCTATATTTATTTGTAAGAAGTAAATTTCCTTAGCTATTAACCAGGAGGTAATGGAGAATTACTGAATTCTGCACAAAAGAAAAATGACAAAATTAGACTTTCATGTAGAAAGACCATTCTGGTAAGAGTATGAATTGAAAGAATGAAAAACTGAGGGCAAGGACAAAATATAGGAGGCTATTTCAGTGGTCCACCTGGAAAGTTAGAGGTCTAATAAATAACATACAGGAAGTGGGGATGAAGAGAAATGAATATTTAGGAGGCAAATTAATTATTTATTGATTGATTTGGTGTGATGTGGGTGACTAAGAGGACAGAAGAAAGAGCCCTTGGGTAACCATATAAATGTGGAATATAGAACAAAAATAAAACATTCCAAGTTCTCAAGCCAACACACACACACACACACACACACACACACACACACACACATCTTTAAATTAAAAGTCAACAAAGTGCCGAAACTGGTTTGGCTCAGTGGATAGAGCGTCGGCCTGTGGACTGAAAGGTCTCAGGTTCAATTCCGGTCAAGGGCATGTACCTTGGTTGCGGGCACATCTCCAGTAGGTGATGTGCAAGAGGCAGCTGATCGATGATTCTCTCTTATCGATGTTTCTAACTCTATCCCTCTCTCTCTTCCTCTCTGTAAAAAAAATCAATAAAATATATTTAAAAAAAATAAAAAATAATGTTTTAAGAAGAAAAAAAAGTCAACAAAGTGACATACATACCATACTAAATTAGTCAGTACAGATAACTGGTATAGAAATAATTCCAAATCTCAGTAAATTAATATAATAAAGATATATTTCTCATTCACATAATCCTATATAAAAAAAAAAGGGGTAATATGCAAATCGACCAAATGGTGGAAGAACCGGTCACTATGAAGTGCACTGACCACCAGGGGGCAGACCTTCAATGCAGGAGCTAGCCCCTGGTGGTCAGTGTGCTCCCACAGGAGGAGCGCTGCTCAGTTGGAATCTGGGCTCATGGCTGGAGAGTGCAGTGGCAGTGGCAGGAGCCTCTCTGGCCTTCATGGCAGTGCTAAGAATGTTTGACTGATGTCTTAGGCCAGCTCCCTAAGCCATCAGTTAGACATCCCCCTAGGGCTCCTGGACTGTGAGAGGGTGCAGGGTGGGCTAAAGGACTCCTCTCACCCCCTTGAATGCACAGATTTTGTGCACCAGACCTCTAGTAATCTAATAAGGGTTGATATGTTTGCTTGTAATGGAGAGAAGGGAGGCAGACTCTGCTCTATGTGATTATTCAGGGCCCCAGGATTTTTCCTTTTATTGATTCAATCATCTCCTGGGGCAACTGTATTTTCTTTGTTCATCTGGACAAAGGAAGGTAGATATCTGAGTTGCGAATAGGTAGATTTA
Source organism: Pipistrellus kuhlii (assembly GCF_014108245.1). Classification (NCBI taxonomy): domain Eukaryota; kingdom Metazoa; phylum Chordata; class Mammalia; order Chiroptera; family Vespertilionidae; genus Pipistrellus; species Pipistrellus kuhlii. The sequence continues at coordinate 65,008,000 of NW_023425515.1, forward strand.
ATGTGCTAGGCTTGGAAGAAATGTACTTCACATATGTACACATTCCAGTAGTCAGAACCCAAGCATATGGACACACCTAACCAAGTTGGTCATAAAAAATGTAATCTAGCTGTGTATCCAGGAAAAAGAAGACATGAGTTTCAGGAACATAGGCCAATCTATACCATAAGCATATATTAGATTATAAGGCAGGGCACACAGAACTTGGAAATATGATTGTAGTGAATGATGTGATTTATTTGAGTTTAGACAATGTCTAAACATAATTGATGTAACAGAAAAATCTTTGTACCAGTTAATTATATTACTGGAAAAATTCTGTGTTCATATATTGTGGGGATTTGGGAGAAATGGAAGAGAGCAAAAGCTCTATTAAGTCCAGAGATAGGTGAACCAAATATAAAGGGAGTAACACTGTACATAGGTTAGAGTACTCTACCTATTTATTCATTAACTATTTATTAAGTGCCATTTTCTAGGTACTGTTGTAGGTACTGGAATAGAAACAATTTATCCTGTCTGCCAGATAGGTATATCCATGGAGTAGTGATGGATCTACCCTCATTGCTGGAAGGCCTAAGCTTTTATAATATTCCATCTAATTCATTTAGCTCTGATTCTCTACTAAATAGTACCTTCTATTTCACTCTCAACTGCATTTAATCAACCAGCACAAGACTTCTAATACCTGTGATTGCTGCAGCCTCCCACTCCTTTCCCTTCTCTTCCTTTCCCCTTTGTTGTCATCACCATCATTATGCTCATTGTAATAGCCATCATTCACTGAGGACTGGGCATTGTGCTAAATACTTTATACATTTCTTTTACTCCTCTTGGCAGTTGCATTTTACAGATGCAAATATCAAGTCTCATAGAAATTTAGCAACTTGCCTCACAGTTAGTACTGATGAATTTAGATCAAACCCCAGTCCTGCTGACTTCATAGCCCAAGTTCTTCCTACCATTGTAAAGGAGTGAATCTGCATCTGTAAAGGAGTGATCTGGGCTTATAGATGAGCCTTCTTGAGAATTTAATAAATACTAGATGCCAGGAACGTGAAATTCATGCATGGGGGGATAGGGGTCTTTCAGCCCAGCCTCTGCCCTCTTGCAGTCTAGGAGCCCTCAGGGAATGTCTGACTGATGGCTTAGGAAGTGGGCCTAGGCGGTTAGTCAGATATCCTTAGCACTGCCGCGGAAGCAGGAGAGGCTCCTTCCATCACTGAAGCGCTCACACGCCCTTTGTGAGCCCCACTTCTGGCTGAGCTGCGCTCCCCCTGTGAGAGTGCACTTGACCACCCGGGCGCAGATCCTGTGTTGAGCATCTGCCCCTTGTGGTCAGTGTGCATGATAGTGACCGGTCATTCCAACGCTTGGTCTATTTGCATATTAGCCTTTTATTATATAGGATGACATATTTGCTTGATTTGATCAAGCTCAGGTATTATACATTGGAAAAAAAAAAAATGAAGTCAGTAGTTCCACAATACTCCAGACCCAATATTGACCTGGAGAAACTTCTCAAAGATCATTGACCTTGTGAAGTGTTGCTGGGCTGCTGATTGGCTATCTGCCTCTGATATCCCTATTTCTGAACTTTAACTGCAGCATTGGTGAGCTGGTAATACCACAAAATAATCTGCCATGGAGAACTGTTAACATGTTTACATTTTTATAATGAAAAAACTACTCTCATAAATAAAGCCCAAACCTTAGATTCAAAATTTAGTAAGGTTACCAGATAAAAATTACATTTGATTCCTTCAACAGAAACCATACTGTGTAGGTGGAATTATTGAACAAAGATGTAATCAGAAAAGTATATTTTTGAATTAAAATGGATTGATAGGAATAAATCAAAGTAAATGTGTTTTCTTTTAATGGCATTTTTATTTTCCCAGAGTGGGAATTTAAAATTGCTTAAATTGCTTTCTAAGTTAGTGAGTAGGAAAAATGCTTAAATGGTGATGAAACGTATAACAAATGTTTCACCAGCATGCAAAGGATGACAGGGAAGAGAAGAATAGTTCTGCAAGTATCACAATAAACCAGGCATACTTACACCACTCCATACTAATTTTTTTCCTAACCAGTGTACAAGTGCAAGTATCTACTTCATTTTAATCTTCTGCATTATTGCCTATAGAACTAATCCTTGCACAATGTATTATTTCTTTTGTTTCACAATTCTTCTAACTCTTTGCATTTTATGTTGTCATTTTTTCAGATTCTTCTGAATTACCCCACTGTTATATTATAGAAGTACAAAAAATGTAGGTCAAAGTATGTCTTTCAGAAAAGACTGTAGGAACCCTAAAAGAAACAAATGTGCTTTCCTTATCCAGTGGAGAATGTTCTTTTCCATACAGTATATATTGATGATGACAATTGCTCACTGATGTCCTTGGGAGAAGGGCTATTGTAAATGTGCGAAGTGGTGCTCTTCTGGTGAACCATGCAAACTTGAAACCCCACCATTCTCAAGTGCATGACACAAAAGCTAGGCTCTATCACAAGTAAACGTGTGATTATTATCCAACCCCACATCTGTATCCGTAGAATGAACAACTGCCAAGTTGCCAGGCAGGCTTGGTAGCTCATCAATCCATTAGCAATGTAATGTGGCCACTGCAAATCCTTGCCCCAGAAAGTGAGGAAGCACTGGTTAGGAATGAGGATGCCTGATTCTAGCTCGGGTTCAGCTCTGTGACTCGAGGATTTACCTAACCTTCTGCAGGTTCAAGTTTTTAATTCATAAAATGATAGGGATGGAATAAACCCATAAGATCCCTCTGGGGTATAAAATGAAACAGTAACTACTCCATTATGAGGGAGGAGGGGGGAAAAAAATCTTCCTTTAAAAAATTGATTAGTGACATCTATGTGAGGTGATATTTAGAAAATAATTGCAATCCAGATGGTTGCAGTACTAGTATAGAAATATGAATGTTCCTAGTGAAAATTATTGCAGTTCCTTTTGTTCTGTGAACCAGTTTAAACATGAGGCTGCATCTTTTGCCTGGGGCTAGCAACAGGTTCAACCTGCGATTCTGGGACTACCCATCCGTGTGAAGGTTCATGCAAAATTGCTGGATTTTACTAAAAGCTAAAGCTCCTGGGAAACTGGTCTGGTTGCTCTTGGGTTAGCCCTGGTGCCCACTGAGACCTATGCCTGCCTAAAAGGACCTTTTGTCTCAAGGCAAGTTTGAGTGAGTCTGGTTATGTCTGTGTCTGGGACCCAGCTCTGCCAGGTACCCAACCCAGAGCCACCTGCCCCAGAGTCCCTTTACCGTGACCTCTCCCCAGACCACAGAACAGCTCTCCTTTTCCCTGTTGCTACTTTCCAAGGGTCTTCTGTTTCTCCCTTCAAAGAGCATAAACTCTTCAGTGAGTTTGATTTTCATCCAAGTTGGAAAGGGAATTTGCCTCACGTAACCTCTACTTTACCATAGAAATACCTCTGAAGAAATGAAATACAAAATACAAAAATGAAATACAAAATCTTAGGCTAACATCTGGGATTGAGAGCAGAGAAAAAATACATAGGCAAGAAGACAAGTTAATATTTAAGTAAATCATCCTGCCCCACAAATAATTTAAAATCTAATCACATTTAGGGGGAAATGGATTTATATTTTTATTATAATTTTTTAAATAACAGTTTTATTGAGTGTATTATAGTTTATACATTATACAATTAACCTATTTAATGTGCATGTATTTAAGTGAATTTGAGTAAAGGCACGTTTAATTAGAGGGAATAGCTGGAAAAATTATGGATGTTTTAAAGGAAACTTCTGAATACTTTAAAAGGTTTAAGAGGTTAATGGTGCTCGCATTTTTGTTATGTCAGATTAGCCATTGTCAATAGAGAGATTGTTCACAGAAAGAGAAAGAAGAGTGGAGTAAAGAAGCTCATTTCTGTGTGAGTGAGTGAGTGAGTGTGAGAGAAGGAAGGAGACAACCAAGTAGCCTCATGCCAGAAGCATCTGTGAATCAGTCATTTGTAAATCTGAAAACACGGCTTTGGAATAGTTGGGGAGTATGCCAGATGGGTTTAGGCAAAGTCTATATCATATACATTTTTAGAGAAATGGAGTTTTACTTCTTCCAATGCAATGGGCAGATTTTATTGACAGCAATAAGTAAGATGAGGTAAAAGAAAAAATATAACTCATTATAGGCCCTTTTTACAGTAAGATTATAAACACACACACACACACATATATATACATACATATATATATATATATATATACACACACACACATATATATATATATATATATACACACACACACATATATATATATATATATATATATTACTATAATTTCTGACTCCTAATATAAAGAAATTGCTTTATTTTTATTTTACAGATGCCTCATTAGCAAAGCTATGAAAATTCAGAAGGAAAACTATATCACCTATTTTATTCTGTCTGTAGTTATAGCTTATTTTATAAGAATCATCATTAAGTCATTATAGGCTATATTTTTTGTACTTAAGGACTTTAAAAAAATAACCACTAATAACTGTTATCAGAATTTCCAGTACTCTAAAATCACTTGAATTGAGGGGATTTTTTTTGTGTGTGTCAAAACCTAGGCAAGCATTTGAAAGATGCCTAAATGCCATAATCACTAATGTAATGTTATTACAAGAAAATAAATAGAATATAGACTAAATCATGGAGGTGCAGGAATATATAACTGCTCCCTTCAGCACAGCCAGACTTCGGAAAACTCCAGATCCTGGTGTGTTGTAAAACTTTTGGCATGAGAAATTCTGTCAGTTCTTTCCAGGCTCAGCTGGGGTCCAGCCTCCTCAAGGAAGCCTCTCCAAACACTCCAGCCTGCATGACCTTGTGCTCATTTGAATGCATCACCCCTACTGAGTGTTTCCATAGGTGGGCAGTTGAAATAGGCACCCCTGGTGTCCTTGTCATGGCCCTTTGACCCGCCTTTAATTTCATCTGCAGCCCTAGTGTAAGGACCCATACAAGCTCAAACTCACCTCACTTTGTGGGCCCTCCTCACCCACCTCCAATGCACTTGCTCACTGGGCTTTCTCTGATATGAGGGGAACTCGGGCTGTGGATGAGCCTGGTTGGAAGTGTGGGAGAGTAAATTGTCCCTAGGGAAAACCCTTCAACTGTGGGCTGTGGGAACCAGTGGGTAAATACTTTTGCCTGCTGTTTTTAGGTGGACATTTCTATTCTGTATGCTTTTTAGATATCCTGGCAGAAATTAGCCCCCATTGTCTACAACAATGACCTCTAAATGACACTATTATGTTGGCCTTTCCTTTTTTCCCCCTCATACATTTTCCCTACCCTCTCACTCCTTCTTCCTGGGACCGAGTCCAAAATATACTGCCTGAACCATGTCCTTACCCCAGGTTCTACTTTGAGAAAAACCCAAACTAAGACAACAGTTATACACTATTTTTTTAAAAAACATATATTTTTATTGATTTCAGAGAGGAAAGGAGAGGGAGAGAGAGAAACATCATTGATGGGAGAGAACCATTGATCAGCCACCTCCTGCACGCCTTCCACTGGGGAATGAGCCCACAACTCAAGCATGTGCCCTTAACCGGAATCGAACCTGGGATCCTTCAGTCTGCCTGCCAACACTTTATCCACTGAGCCAAACCAGCTAGAGCAGTTGTACACTATTTTGTATTACCCCTGTGTTTGAGTTAATTGACAATTTTTAATTGTCAAACTTTTAAAATCTTGTTGATGTAAGTCTTGCTTCCTCAAGTAGATTATAGTCTTCTGAGAATAGCAAGAATTTCTTATATATTGTATCATGTCTTTTACATGGTAAATTTCTATCTATATATATAAAAGGCTAATGTGCACAGTGTCCCCTCGGGAGTTCGACCAGGAAACCGTGAGTTCAGTCACTCGCTATGATGTGCACTAATCACCAGGGAGTGGTGTGGAATGAAGGAAAGCCCCAGCAGGCAGCTGGAAGGCCTCATTTGGCTCTGATCACTGGCCAGACCCTACCTGCGCATGATTTTGTGCACTTGACCTATAGTTAGTAAATATTTGTTAAATGAGAAGCCCAAGATGGCATATGGGGATGCTGTCATTTTTTTTTTTCTTTTTCTTTTTTTAAAGAATTTCTGGTGACACCAGGTTCATATTCTTGTAAAAACACTGGGTGTTTATCTGCATTGGGCTGGGGAATGGATATTTGATATTCCTTGTTTTTCCAGCATCTGAACCACTCACTCATAAAATGAGTAACCCTTATCTTAGGCACTGAAAATACCAGCAACTCACTTTCTAAACATCCCTTGCAGCTATGTCATAAAGTCCACCAGTCAGATTCACCTACTCTGGAACCTTAGTCAAAGTCAGGAAGTGGGGAAACAGGGATTTCTCAGAATCCATCCTGGCAATGGGTAGTGGCAGCCACTTTGCAAGGCCAATTCTGCAGCATGTTTAGGGGCACTGTGATTAACAGGATAGCCTCTGATCCTGGTTGACCAGGCTTCCTGGAGATATCATGAGCTATTGAATATTATTTAAGTTATTTTTTTTTTCTGAGTGATTAGCCAGAATGGCAGTTTTTATTTTCAATAAGACCTTCAACTAATGCATTTCCAAGGAACGTTGGGTATTTTACAATAAACTCTAATAGGGGGTGGGGAATGGGGGAGGGTGGGATCCAATATCTCCTGGGGAATTCTAATACATTCCATGAAATTATGTGTTATACCTAAATAGAACCCCTCAGAAACTTCCTTAGTCCTCATACAACCCAACCTGAGGACTCTGGGTGTTGAATGCTGTTGAGAGGACAAAATTGCAAGAGAGTTATCCATTGTGGCAGAATGTACTGGAAGCCAGAATAATGCGGTAGAAAGAACACTTTGTAAAGTTACCCTTTAACTTCAGTGGAATTGCTGCCAGATATTTCACAAACATCACACACACACACACACACACACACACACACACACACAGAATATAAAAATTTATATATAAGAATGTTTTTTCTTAATTTTAGTTTTAAAGTGTTCATGGAAAAAAGTACTAGAAATAACCACATGATAATTCTAACAGTTTTATCTCGGGTTAGTAGAACTTTGAGTGATTTTTATTTTATTTATATTTTTGTGTTCTTTACTCAATAATTAATTAAAACATTTTAAAATAAATCTTAGTATTAAAAGCATAATTCTTTAATGATTTTCCCCCATGAAATGACACACTTAGTAGCATGATCTGCCTTCCATTGAACTAAGGAAGTAGGAACAACTATTCACTTAGTTCATTTTAAGAACTTTTGAATTAAATAAAGCAGATGTTAATGATCCCAGTTAGAAGAGAAAGAAATTGAAGATTAGAGAGACTAAAGGATTTGCCAGTGTTCAGTTAGTTCGACAAGCATTTTTTTAGCATATAGTAATTACTGTGAATCGGAATAGGCATTAAGGCATTAAAAATAAAAGATTAACAATCATTCCCAAGAGTGTCTATTCTTATAGTAGGTAATACTATATTTAAAGAATTGATATTTTCAATTAGTAAGATAAGTGTTAGCAGATATATGCAGAAGGAACTACAGAGAACAAAATATATTAATTCAAACCACTTGAAATTGCCAATATTTATTTATTCTACAAAAATGGCATTTTCATATGATTCATTCTAATATATCTGAACCAGAAAGGTGATGATGGCTTGAGCTGAGTCTTGATGAGAAGGGAGAAGATTACCAAATGAAAGTGTGTTCATTGTCAGGATTCAATCAGAGACAAAAGCCATGCAGTAAATTGAGCGAGGAAAGTATAATACAAAGAATCTGGGTATCTAAATAAGGAGGCACTGACTAGAAAGGAGTAGAGAACTTTGAAGAACATAGAAAAAGCAGATGTACAGACCAGCAGCAACCCAACCCTAGCCCTGAAATGGAACTCCCAAAGAACTCCCCTCTACCCCAGGTCTGAGATCCAGAAAAAGTTCCACCCATGATTCCCTGAATGGCAGAAAATTTGCTGTGATGGGAGTCCTGGCAATAAATCCTGGGGAAACGAGGGAAATGTTGTTCACAAGGAGGAATTTCACTTAGGGCACTCTGCTAGTCAATAGCCCAAGCAGTGCTTAGGACCGCTGTAGGCTGCTCCTTGTAGTGGACTGCCCTGCACTGGAGAAGCTGCCTGAGGGCAGGAGCCAGGTGCCAGGGCAGCCACTCACACTGCCCGAGGTGGGTGCTGGGCGGCTATGTGCACTACAGGAGCCAGGCACTGAGGAGTTGTGAAAGCCACAGGAGTCTGGTGCTGGAGAAGCTGCCCATGCTGCAGGAGCCTACTGAAGAAATACTCCAAGAACCAGAAGGAACATCCACTTATCTTACAATGTCTCTCCATCACCCTCATTGCCAAAGGGCAGCATTGTGTCAACTGACAAACCAAAATTATTTAAAAGGTCCAGCTGCATTTTTGCACAGCAGGCAGTAAAGAGTGAATCTGGAACCTATATGATAAGATAGTATCTCTCACAATGTGGAAAGAAAGTCTTCAGCTAACAGAATAGCATGAGAGAAGATACATAAAGACACTTTCATATCAGATAGCATGATGGACTAAGATACCTGGACTGACAGTCCCATACAAAACAAAAACCCTAAATATGTGAAGTTAAAAGAAATAAGAAACATGTATTTAAACGCATCTGTATTGTGGCAAGAAAGTATAGAATATATAGATGCCAAAAGTAAATGAAAGCATAAACTGGAACACAGAAAATGTCTTTTAGTAGCAATTGCTACTTTGAACTTGAACTTCACTTTTTGGAGTACAAGGGACAAAAGATTAATTCCAAGGTCCTCTCAAATTGGGGAGTCTAATTTTTAGATTCTTTCATTTCACTAGGATATAGAATATTCTGTGTGAAAGTAAACCAGATAGTGATGGGAAATCTATAGATTTCTTCAGTGCGACAGTGAAGTGAACCCACACTGCTTCCCATTTCCTAAGGAGACTATATACAAATTTTGGTACTGGTTGAAAAAGGAAAATTCTCTCCTTAAAATTTATAATTACAGCTAACCCCAAATTCACACCACCCACATGGTCTGAAACACTTGAAGGTGAATATTAAATTTAAAGTAATGCCAAAGTAGTAGTTTTCTCTAGGATTTGGAAAAAGTGAACACAGATCCACACAGAAGGAATGTTCCTTCAATCCAGATATCAAAATAGTTCTACAGATAAATCCCAAGACTTCCTAGGTCACCTTCAAAAATCAGAAAATACACAGGAACAATGAGCAAGAACCTGCAGAATCAAATAAACCCACAAAAAGCTATAACTATTTCAATTATCAATACAATTGATATGTTTAATATGTTTTAAAAAATAAAGTACAAACAGTGACTAAAACAATTTGAAAATGAACCATATATAACTTCTAAATTTTAAAAGTATAATACTTGAAAAAATATGTTGGTTTAAAAGCAGATAAGAGACTGCTAAAGTCAGAATTAGTGAACTGGAAGATATACTGAAAATACAAAGATTGCAATACAAATATATAAAAAGAAGGAAATATGAAGAGACATTGAGACATAAATGATGGAAGATTTTATATATATTAAATTGGAATTCCAAAAAGAGATGGAAGGTAGAATGAGGCCATGGAAGAGTTAATGGAAGAGAGCTATACACAGCTAATGAAAACAGGTATCCAACTATTCAAAATGCACAAACTGGATAAAATAAGTCATTTACCCCATGTGTGCTCATTGAAGCTTTTTTTAAATTCTAAATCTCACCTTTTAAACTTTTAAAATAATTTGAATATTAAAACAAGCTCACATTTCTAGGATAAATCCCATTTTGTCATGATGTAATATACTTTTTGTTTATGACTATATTTCAACTTCCTAATATTTTGTTGAGAACTTTGAGTCTGTAGGGATATTGTTTTTTTTGTTTTGTTTTGTTTTAAAATATATTTTATTGATTTTTTTACAGAGAGAAAGGGAGAGAGATAGATTGATAGAAATGTCGATGAGAGAGTAACATCGACCAGCTGCCTCTTGCACACCCCCTACCGGGGATGTGCCCGCAACCAAGGTACGTGCCCTTGACCAGAATCGAACCCGGGACCTTTCAGTCTGCAGGCCAACGCTCTACCACTGAGCCAAACCGGTTTCGGCTGTAGGGATATTGTTTTGTAGTTTTCTTGTAATATTTCTATTTGGTTTTGGTAAGACAGTAATGCTGTGCTCATAAAATGAATTGGGAAATATCCTCTTCTCCCCTTTATTTTTGGTTAAATTTGTTATTATTTTTTAAATAGCCAGTAGAATTCATCAGTCAAGCCACCTGGACCTAGATTTTTCTTTATTTCTTTTAAAAATATATTTTTTATTGATTTCAGAGAGAAAGGAGGAGAGAGAAATAGAAACATCAAGGATGAGAATCATTGATCAGTGGCCTTTTGTACGTCTCCTTTCAGGGATAAAGCCTGCAATCTGAACAAGTGCCTTGATTGGGAATCAAACCGTGACCTTCTGGTTCATAAATTGAGGTTCAACCATTGAGCCACACCAGCCAGATCTGGAGTTTTCCTTTTGAGAATATGTTTATTTTTATTTTTATTTTTTTAAATCAATCTTTATTGTTCTTATTATTACAAAAGTTCCTCATTTCTTCCCCCCTCCACCAGGTTCTCACACCACCCACCGCCCCCTCCCCACCCCTCAAGAGAATATGTTTAAATTATGGAATTCTAGTTATTTAATAGACATAGGATGTTTCCGATTTTCTATTTCTTCTTTTGTTAGTTTTGATCATTTGTACCTGTCAAAGAATATGTTGATTTCATAGAAGTTGTTGAAATTATTGGCATGTAGCTGTTGATAATTTTTTTTATATCTTCTTAAATCTATAAGATCTGTAGTGATGTTTTCTCTTTTATTCTTGATATTGGTAATTTATGTTTCTTTTTTGAAAGTTTTAAAATAACTTGAGTAATGATATACATCTCTATATTGCATAATTATAAATGGCAAGAAGTAAACTTGCATATAAATAAGGCTTGACTACTACTGAAAGTTTCACCTGTAGATTTAGCACAAAGGGAAATGTAAGAATATGGGGGCTTCTTGAAGTTGAAAGGAATTAACTGTTAATCAACTTTGTAATATATACTTGGTCATGATAACTCAACATAGGATTCTTGGAATGTGATTGTTAAATGAATGAATGGGTAAATATTATTCATGAAGGAAACTAGATTGATATTGCAATTTAATAATATTCTATGTTGCTACATGTATCATTTTTCTAAAATAGAAATATGCTTTTGTAAATCCTCAGATTAAAAAACTTCCAATTTTTTTTTAAATTTTCAATGGTTTTCCATTGTCTTTATGATGCATTTGATACCCTACAGTGGCATACAAGGCTTTTTATACCATGATTCCATCTTATTTATCCCACTTTATTTCTTACCTCTTTATTCAAAATATGCAGCCATCCTAGACCCAGTCCTTTTACTAACTTAATTATTTTGCCTCATCTCACTATATTTTCTCATGTTGATTTCTCTATTGCCTGAATTTTTCTTTCTTCTTTCAATGCTAAATTCAAAGGTCATGTCATATGCAGTTTTTCTTATCTCACTCCCAGAATAATCAATGGTCTTTTTCCATTCTCTAATGGGATTTGTTCATCTTTCTATTATTATAATGCATGTCACAATCAGATTTAGAATGTTTAGTGGCTACTCCCTAACAAATGGGAGCTCTTTGAGGACAGGGATTATCTTACTTCTTTTTTTTTTACTCCAAATTTCTAGCATAATCTTTTGAATATTGTAGGCACTCAGTAAAAGTGATGCAAAGACACATGATAATTATAATCTCAAAATCACAGTACCACTCATAGAACAAACTAGAATTTTATAGAGGAAGACATTGTATTTTGGTCTAGAAAATACTTCTAATTTGGATAAATTTATTTTTAAATGTCAGTCTTTTTTTTCCCCACAAGGGTGAAAGATACAAGTATAAGTACAGTTGGGAGAGAATTATCATTTTCATGAACAATAGAAACAACACTCATCATATCAATTATAAAATAATTGGAGGTTATACTAGCTGCTGGATGACTAGCAAAAGTGTACCTTTAATTTTTCAGATCAACATTATGATCTCAGATGTGAATTTTCAAATGGATTATTAATACATTATCAATGTGATCCCAAGAATGTGTTGGGAAATTGCTAAAACATCTAATGGGACAAACATAGTAATACTCTACCAGTAGACTAGACATTCTGCTGCTGATAAGCATATGAAATTGTATTGGTATTCCTATTTTGTGAAGCATAAACATTACAAGAAATGCACAGAAGGCAAGCAAATTTGTAGGTCAGAGTAAGGAGCCAAAACAAAAGTGACATTTATAGCACATCAAAGTAATGCAAATTGTCTCAATTTCTCCATTTAATTGTTAGTTGTTTAAGAATACCTGTATATACCAAGGTAAATATTTTAAGGAACAATACATCATATGTTTGTATTAGTTCAAAATATAATACTTCCATAAAGCTTTTTCTCATTAACATAATATATTTTCATAAATCACATTAGAGAATCATTTTATACCTTTTCTCCAGGAAAGCAAAACTAAAGGACACAATATCCTCCTTTGTGGTTTCCTGCAGTGTCAGTTATAGTGCAAATCTGAAGGATAGACATCCCTCCCCCATTGTGTTGAGAATCACTTTAATAGGCATAAAGTGATAACATCACTTACTCTCCTCCATACAGCCTTCTTGGAGAATTTGACCCTCCATAGCATGGGAAGAGAGAGACTTTTATATCACACAAGAGGCTCAATGCACAAAAGTCATGCATGGGGGGTGGTTCCTCAGCCTGCTCCCAACTGCCCTTCCCTGCAGGTCTGATCTTGCCCCCAACTGTCCTCCCCTGCCAGCCTGATCACCTCTAGCTGCCTCTGCCTTGGTCCCCACCACCATGGCAGTTGCTGCCACTGCTGATCAGCCTAACCTCTCTCTTTCTCTGAGAAGTCAGCAGTTCAGCCCTCTCCCCTACTGCGCACATAGCCTGGTGTTCGGTGGAGCCTCCAGTTATTGGATGTTATGACCCTGGCTCTTTATATATATAGAGCCAACTATGCATTAGATGCTTAAACAAGGAATTTGACCCAGAGACTATGTTAATGCCACAAAAGCTAGATGTAATGGCTACATAGCAAGGGCACTCATAGTGGGTCATGTGATAAACAGGCAGGAAGTACTGAGATGAGAGATCATGTGGTTTGGGAAAGAGTGAGAGCTGGAGAAATAAGGGGCCATGGCTTTCTAGTTGTTAGCCCAATCCAGCCATGAGACTCAGTGACTCGTCCTACCCCGATTCTGCAATTTCCTTTGGATTTGGTCTTTGCATAAGCTTCCAGTGTGCTTTGCATAATCAAGTGGTAAGTGAACATCAGGACAGAGAGTTAAAAATAAATTAGTTGCCGAAACTGGTTTGGCTCAGTGGATAGAGCATCAGCCTGCAGACTGAAAGGTCCCAGATTCTATTCCAGTCAAGGGCATGTACCTTGGTTGCGGACACATCCCCAATAGGGGTTGTGCAAGAGGCAGCTGATGGATGATTCTCTCTCATCGATGTTTCTAACTCTTATTCCTCTCTCTTCTTCTCTGTAAATAATCAATAAAATATTTAAAAAATAAATTAGTCAAGTCCATATGTTTTTATGTTTTAAGATCTGATTAATCTGATAAATATAAACACATAATTTGTAATATATAATATAATAAGATTGCCAAACATTTTCAACATGTTTAGTCTTTATTGAGATGTAGGAAATAAGGGTTTGGAGTTTGTAATATTTCTTATTTCAGATCATCTTTCACAGTCACAAATAAGTTGTGTTGCAATAAAACAGGCAGTGGACCAGATTTCACCTTTAGCCATAATATGATGACCTGTGGATTAAACAATTATAAACTCCTAGGCCTAACCAACTTCAGTTTTTCCACTGATTCTCTGAAATCTTATAAATATATTCAGTGTTCTTCACACTCATGATTTTTAGTTTATAAAATGAGGTTGTAATATAATTCTAGTTGACCTCATAGAATTTGATGAAGAGTATTTAATTAATTAGAACAAATGAGATTAACATAGTAAAGTAGTAAATACAGTGCCTGACTCAGAATTTATTCAATAAATATTGTCTTTGTTGTAAACACTATGATGTATCGGATTAGAGGGCCTGGCTACAAAAGTAGTACTAAGTGGTATATATTGTTTGTGAGAGGAGGATGGAACACTGGAGAGAAGACCATAGATTTTATATATTTCACTGACTAATAACCTATTAAATAGGAAGCTTGTAAAAATATAAAATACTGATAAATTAAATTAATTGGCAGGAGGTATAATTAGTCCTACAAAAAGAAGAGAAAAAATAAATCACATCGTAATTGCTAATACATGTAATTTAGCATTGTGTTACATATACAAGATGCATTTAACATGTTAGGAAAATATGTTATTACTTCTTTATTAACATAAAAATACTGCAGTCCCAACCTGAATGAAGAATTTCACACCTACGCTAGGTGACTTTACTTAACTTTCTAATAAAATCTTGAGACTAATGACATAAAAGGATTAGGAAGCCTCAAACCCCCCTCCTGTGTTTCTTCCAGAAAAAAAAGGTCATGGGTTGGATGATAGAAGTTTATATCATGGTTCTCTTAACACAATTAGGAGTTATCGCCCTGATTGCAGATAAAGTTATTGCAGATAAGATAAAGAAGTTATCCTATACACTTTGAAACAGTAAGCCTCCTGAGTCCAAGAAATCCTTACCCTGTGTACTCCAAAGTTATGGGGTTCTTGAAACATCAATGTATTTACTTGACACTTTGGTTAAGATTTCAAGCCTCTCATGGAATTCCTTTTAGTCTTTGCAGCATTCTGGGGACAGCACAGAGGAGGTGGGAAAGAAAAGGAGCGAGGATGTTTCCCTTTATCAACAGATGAAAATTTAGTAATAACATTTTATTTCTGATGGGAATCATAAACTGCTTTGCTATGATGGTGAATCGTAGAGTTAGGCCGTGTGTGCCCTAAACCAGCCCCCTGAGGGACTGGCCGGGCAGCTGTTGGGAAATGCTCTGAAAAGCTTGGCTGCTAACTTCTTTCTCTGCCATTTGAAAACACAAATTGATTTCAAAAGAGGTTTCTGGTTATGGAGACTATAGGCTAATGCACCTGAATACAGCAACTTAATCACCTGGTAGGATCCTTATAAATGCAGATTCCTGGGGCCCTGCCCCAAACCCACTGAATTTGAAGCTCTGAGGCATGTGAGCATGATGAGGTGGGGTATTGGGGGGAAGGGGCTGAGAGTGTCCAAAAGTTTTAATTTTTTCTAGATTTCCCAGTTGATTTTTAAGAAAAGATAATTTTTTTCAGAAACACTTTTCTAACTAATTCTTCCCCAGAACACTGCTCAGTTCTCGTTCTTGTCAGGGTCACTGTGTCCAAAGCTGCTGTTTGGCCAAGAGACTGTCTGGAACTTTTGGGGAAGTTTTCCTGGCCAAAAGGTTTTCACAATGATGGAGCTAGTCAATGGACTTCCCTCCAATTGAGACAGGCCAAATTGGGCAGGATTTAGCAGATCAGGGATCTCTTCTTCAGCAGAGCCTTTAACCTGGGATCCACAGGTCCACCCCAAGGGGCCCATGGATGGGAAAATATTTACATCTTTATTTTCATTAACTCAAAATTAGCATTTCTTTCTAGAAATGAATTTGGCAACAAACCACATTAGTGTTAGCAGTACCTGTGACTCTTTGTCACCAATAGAACTCACAGACATATGCATTTTTCTCACATGTTATTTGTTACGTATAGCTTAAAATATTGATACTTATCATAATTTCAAATTAGTTAATTTTAGATTTGTGAGTAGATCTTTTTAAAAATGAAACACAGTTACTACCCTATCTTATAGTTAGGGTGCTTACTGTGATCTTGATCTAGGTGCCCCATAGCCCTACTGTTGTCTGGCTTTGTATTTGTATCATGGTCATTAACTTAATAAGTGTTCTTTGACCTCTTCTGTATGTGAACCATTCTGCTCCTAGTGGAAGGAAATGGGAGAGAACTATGAAGCATGTCTCCTACCCTCCAGCACAGTGTTTCTCAAGCTCTGGTACTTGAGACCTTATGATTAGGGGTTAAGTACCTGAGCAGAATGCCTGGGTTCAAATCTTTCCTTTGTTACTTAACTAGCTGTGTGGTTTGGGTAAATTGCTCCCTTTGCCTCTGTTCCTTTATCTATAAAGTGAAATGATGCCCTCTGCACTCAGACGAGTACTTGGTATTTGAAAGCACACAATAAATGTTGTTGTTATTCAATATACAGAGTTTTGGATCACAGCCCAAACTCCTGAGTCAGAATCTCTGGGGACTCAGTCCCATGCAGCTTGACAAATTCCACAGGTGACTTTGATAGACTTTAGAGCAGCGTTACCAATATATTTTTTAAATTCTTGCCCCCCTAAGAAGTCATTTTACACATTTTCCCCTGATTTCCTCCTTTTCATGAAATTTCAGTACTTTAAGTATACTTACCATATATCTATTTATATACTTTGGTCCATTGTATTATTAAAGATTTTTGTACCCTCACCTACCCTAAAACACCAATTTTAGCCCTCTCTGCGGAGGATGCATGCTTTAAAACAGTAGATTCTCAGTCTTGGCTGCTCATTAGAATAAAATAAAATAATTATTAAAAAAATACCCACACCTGGAACATCCCCCTCCACAACCAGTTACATTAGAACCCCGAGGGGTGGACAAAAGTAACAACGGCTTTTTACTAGTAAAGATTCCCCATATAATTCTAATATGTAACCAAAGCTGAGACCCACTGCTTTAGATTTTGAGGTCTTCTTGCAAGAGATTAAAATCAGGCTGGCAAATGGAACTACAAACATGAACACAAGCAGCAAAGAAATGAAGGGAGCAGTGAGTGCTATAAAGGTTCAGAAAAACTAATACAGGGTGTTCTGAGCCACACTCAGGTTCTGAGCAGGGTCTGGAAGTGATATTTCAGACATGGTAAAAGTATAAAAAGGACAGAGGGTGCTTGGGGGATGTAGCGGATTGAATGGTGGTGCCTCAAAAGACATGTCCACCCGGAACCTGTGGATGTGACCTTATTTGAATAAAGGATCTTTGCATATGTAATTGAGTTAAGGATCTTGAGATCAGCCTGCTTTAAAGTTAACTACTGACAAGTGTCCTTAGAAGAGAAGAGAACTGGGGCACACTCAAAGCAGAAGGCCATGTAACCACAGAGGCAGAGATTGGGATAATGTGAATATAAACCAAGGATTGCTGGCAATACCAGAAACAGGAAGAAGGAATGAAGGATTCTCTTCTGGACTCTTCGGAGGGAACATGGCCCTGCTGATACCTGGATTTCAGACTTCCAGCCTCCCAAACTGTAAAAACAAATTTCTGTGTTATTTTTTAAGCCATCTAGTTTGTAGCTATTTGTTACAGTAGCCTTAAGAAACTACCCCAATAATAAAGTGGACAATGAGAAAACCAATCTGATAGAGTAAAGGGATTGTTATAAAAATGAAAAATAAAATTGGAAATATAGGTTTGATCCAAATGGGAAAGTCATTGTTTGCATTGTATACTGTTTGCAATGAGAACAATTAAAGGTCTGGGGATAAAAAGTGCAACCAGATGAAAACCAATGTTACTAGAGGATTAATCTACTAATTAATAATGTTTAACCTACAGGGCATAAATTGAGTTAAGGAAACTACCTTTAATTATAACTAAATTGTGTAAGAAAGTAAGGAAAATCTGGATTAACAGGATGGCTTGAAAAAGAAAAATAAATGGCTTCATGCAGTAAAGATCATAGGAAGAACCAAAAAGGCCTTGATACCTGATCTATATGACCATGAAGAAGAGGAATCTCTCTATATAAAAGCATAAGTGACTGTTGCAACCGAATGGACTACTGAACAGCTGCTTGGGGCAACCAGGCAGGCAGGGGAGTTAGTGAGGGGCGACCAAACGACCGAGCAGCAGGTTGCATGGGGCGACCAGGCCGGCAGGGGGGGAAGAGGGGACAACCAGGCCTGCAGGGGGGAAGTTGGGGGTAATCAGGCCAGCAGGTAAAGACAGTTAGGGGTGATCAGGCCAGCAGGGGGCAGTTAAGGTGATCAGGCAAGCAGTTGGTTAGGAGCCAGTGGTCCAGGATTGTAAGAGGGATGTCTGACTGGCGGTTTAGGCCTGATCCCAAAGATCAGTCAGACATCCCCTGAGGGGTCCCAGATTGGAGAGAGTGCAGGCTGGGCTGAGGGGACGCCCCCGCCTCCCATGCACGAATTTCATGCACCAGGCCTCTAGTGTTTCCATAATGACTTTAAGGTTTGAGCTTAAATCAATGATGTGTATTGCATCTAGATTCAAATGATACATTGGCTTTTACTAATTTATTTCTTAATTATATTGTTTTTTATTAACAACTTTATTGAGGCATATTTTGCATATAAAGTTTACCTATTTCAAGTATACAATGCAAGGATATTTAGTAACTATACCAAGTGGTGCAATCATTATCATGAATCAGTTTTTGAGAATTTTCATCCTCATGCCCATTTATAGTTAATTCTAAGGCATAGCTCCAACCCTCGGCAGCCACTTTTCTACTTTATAAATTTTCCCTTTTTTGGAAACTTTATGTAAGTAAAATTACACAATATGTGATCTCTGTTGTATTTCACTATACATAATGTTTTTGAAGTTCATCCATCACATAGTTCCTTTTAGTTTTTGAATAATATTCCATTGTATGGATGGACCACATTTTGTATATCCATTCACCTGCTGATGGACATTTGGATTTGTTTCCATTATTTGTTGGTATGAACATTCTAGTGCAAGTATTTGTCTGTGCATATTTTTGTAGATGCCTAGAAGTAGAATTGTTGGGTTTTATGGGAATTTTATGTTTAACTTTCAAGAAACTGTCAAATTGTTTTCCAGAGTAGATATACTATTTATAGTTTCACCAACAATGGATAAAAGATCCCGTTTTTTCTCTTCCTTGCCAACATTTGTTACAGTTTGTCTTCTAGCCCTTCTAGTGAGTGATATCTCATTGTGGTTTTAATTTGCATTTTCCTAAGGTATAATGATGCTGTACATCTTTTCATGTGCCTATTAGCCATTCACATATCTTCTTTGGTCAATTCTCTTTTCATGTTTTTGCCCACTTTTTAAAAATTTTATCTTTATTGTTGAAAGTATTATAGATGTACCCATTTTTTTCTCCCATCGACTCTTTTGCCTACTTTTTATTGAAATTTTAATAATTTTATAATTGAGTTATAAGAGTACTTTATATATTCTGGATACAAATCTTGATTTTCACAGATATTTTCTCTCAGTCTGTTGGTTGTCTTTCCAGTTTCTTAATGATGTACTTTAAAGTGCAAAAGTTTTACATTTTGATGAGGTACAATTTAATCATTTTTTTTCTTGTATGCACTGTACTTTCAGTATCATATCTAAGAAATCTTTGCCTACTCATGATCTAAAAGATTTTCTCTTATATTTTTTTCTAAAAGCTTCATTGTCTTAACTCTTAAATTTACATCTATGGTTCCATTTTAAGTTAACTTTTGTGTATGGTGTAAGGCAGTGTTTCCGAATCTTTTGACATATGTGTACCCTTTCTATAATTTTTGTAACGCTGAGTACCCCTCATACTCATGAGAACGTAGAATTAGGTGCAGCTAAGCACGGTACAGTGCATATCCCCACCAAACTCCAGTGCAACGCGTACACCATTAAACTCTTCCTGTACCCCTGGGGGTATGTGTACCACACTTTGGGAAACACTGGTGTAAGAGGGAGATAATTATCACAGAACCATTTGTTGAGCAGAATTCCTTCCCAAATGAATTGCCTTGGTAACTTTGTCATATTAAATTGACCATAAATATAATATTTATTACTGAACTCTCAATTCTGTTCCATTTTTCTGTATCTAGCTTTATGCCAAAATAATACTATCTTGTTAACTATAGATTGATCGTAACTTTTTAAATTAGGACATGAAAATCTTGCAACTTGTTATTTTTCAAAATTGTTTTGACAGTACTAGATATTTTGTATTTCCACATAAGTTTCTGAATCTGCTTGTCAATTTCTGCAAAACAAACAAACAAAAACCTGCTGGAACTTTGATAAGAATTGCATTGAATCTCTTGATTAATTTGGAGAAAATGGTCTCTTTAGCAATATTGAGTCTTTTTTTTAATAAACAGAATGTCTCTCCATTTTGATCATCTGCTGAAAAGTTTTAAAATTTTCATTTGAAAAGTCTTACATTATTTTGTTAAACTTATTTCTAAATATTGATTTCCTTATAGTGCTATTTCAAATAGAATTGTATTCTTAATTTCACTACTGAATTTTAAATGTCATGTATATAACAATTTATCATCCCCCTATAGTTTAATAAATACTTTTTATATGAATGGACTGGCATGTGAATGAGCAAGAGGAAAAATTTCAGCCAAAGGAGAGAAAAAGAGATAAGCTTCAAGATAGATTTATATAGCATAAGATTATTTCAATTTAACATTTATGAAGGTTCATGATTTGTGTAGTCTGTGACAGATTTTATAATGCCTACCTCATGGACTGGTTGTAAGATTGAAATAGAATCCATATTAAAGTTTCTGGCACAAATATGACCTTCAAATGCTCTAGGGCTGGTGTTCAGAATGGGAGCATTTGGGTCAGGTGTGAAGCTGGGTTTAGTACTTACTATTTTATTGTCAATCTGGGGAACCATAGGGTTGTTAGGACTGTTCTTCATAAGTATTGTGGCTTAGTTAACAATTTTTTAAAGTGGATCTTTCTCATGCTGTTTCTTTCTTTCATTTTTTTAAAAATATTTTTTTATTGATTTTTTACAGAGAGGAAGGGAGAAGTATAGAGAGTAGAAATATTGATGAGAAAGAAAGATTGATCAGCTGCCTTCTGCACACCCCCTACTGGGGATGTGCTCATAACCAAGGTGCATGCATGCCCTTGACCAGAATCGAACCTTGGACACTTCAGTCAGCAGGATGATGCTCTATCCACTGAGCAAACCTGGCCAGGGCTCTCCTGCTGTTTCTTTACTCTTAGTTTTTCTTTCTATTCTCTCTACTTAAGTCAATTTTTGAATGATAGGTGTTAGTATTTGGGTTCATTTCAGGTAAAAACTTTTAGAAAGTAAATTAATGCATTTCTCCATTGAGTTTTTTTATTGCCTTAACTGGAACAGCACTCATATTTTTCATCTTGTATCCTTTTCAAATGAGAAGAAATCTTTCATTCATTCATCCATTTATTTATTCTATCAGCCTCCCCCATTTAAAGAGTTCTTACTATGTGCCAGGCTTTGTGTTAGTTGGGAGGTGATTCCCCAGAAACAAATAGGCATAGTCAGTCTTTTGCCATTTTCTGTGTAGAGAAGACTGAATCTTTCAAGAGTAGAAGAAAGAACAGTCGATGGCCTCGGAAAATATTGTTCAGATCAGAATAAATAAGGACCATGTGAAAATCTGCTGCTTCATGAAGTTCCCTCTCTGGGTTAGAGATTTTTTGATGTCACTTCTCAAATCTTTGAGAAGTGGTGCACAAAAATATGGAATTAAGTAACGGTGTATCTTTCTAAATTTCTTCTTCAAACTTAATGGATACTAGCCTAACATCATCCACTAATTAACTGTGTGCCTTTGGGCAAGTCACTTCACTTCTCTGCACTGACAGTCAGGGGAAGTAACCTGAGAGGACTTTTCTTACTCTGGATTCTACTTTCCAACTCATCTTAACTCCTTAGGCTATGGATTTGTTGGTGGTGGAGAAGGAAAGAAGGTAAAAAAAGAAGAGAGGAATCTCTTTCAAATGGCTTCATGTTTTCAGAATATGGGGTATCCAAGAACATAAGTGAAAGTGACTGAAGAATAAATAACTTGTTAGCAAGTATGGGACAAGGAACTGGGCATATTTGGCTCTACTCCTTTCCTCTCTGTAACTTTTGAGAATAAATTGTTGTGAACATAAATTTTGGTAAGCTTTTCCATGCTTGAAGTTTGTTTTGCAATGTAGGCCCCTACATGGGGAAGCCTATGGTTGTTCACTTTTGCATATGGTCTGGTGGATAAATAAATCTGCCTCATCTAGGGGTTCAGCATTATTTTTTTACTTTTTATTTTTAAATATATTTTATTGATTTTGTACAGAGAGGAAGGGAGAGAGATAGAGAGCTAGAAACATCGATGAGAGAGAGTCATCGATCAGCTGCCTCTTGCACACCCCCTACTGGGGATATGCCCGCAGCCAAGGTACAGGCCCTTGACCGGAATCGAACCCGGGTCCCTCAGTCCCCAAGCTGACGCTCTATCCATTGAGGCAAACCGGTCTCGGCTCAGCATTATTTTTGCTCCACATCTTTTAACCCCGCCTTTCTTTATCTATGTAGTGATGGGGATGATGATGATGATGATGATGATGATGATGATTATGATTATAATAAAGGTTATATATTGTTTTTCATTTGCCTGGTGTCTTTTGATTCAAAACTCAAGTGAGGAAGGATGTAGTGTTATTTACTGGACTTCCACAAACTTCAACATCTTCATCATTAATTGTCTCCTGAGCTTTAGTAAGGAAGAGAGCAAAGAGGTGCTCAAGAAATATTCTGCAGACTTTGGAGGTGCAGATCAGCAGTTCATAGCATTTGGAAAAAGAAGTCAAGTGGCCAATTTAGAATATCAGAGGAGCTTGGCAAATGTGGTTAGGGTGGCTGCTTTATTTTATGCTTTAAAATTAGTTGCTTTCCTCCTGGGACACAATTGGAGTATTTCTGGAATCAGTCAATCACTGCTGTAAGGATATAGTGGTTCAGCTACTTTCAGCCGTCATTACAAAAAAACTGAACAGTGCACTTATCGTTTATTCTCAGTTTGTACTTGTTATTCTTATATTCTGATTCATAGAAGTAAATTATATTAAGAGAAGAAAATATTTTCTATTTTATAGGTCCATAAGCCTTTTACTCTCATATTTAAAGCATAAATTTGAAAGGGAAATTCTATATCCTAATTAATAGATATCTTGAAATGACTGTTTCAAATTATATTTATAGGAAAACATCACTAATTTTGAGCATTTGGGAAGTGGGCGGGGACCAATTTGAAATTGTTTCACTTTATCCTCTTCCGTGGTGACTTTGGATGAATCCTAAATGTGTACCTCCAGCACCAGCTCTCTCTTGAGGCTTTAAACACGTATTTCCAACTGCCTGCTGGACCCTTCCAGATTAACAGCCCACCCTGAAATCATTCCAACTGCAGAACCTCCTCTTCCTGCTGTGACTTATTAGCTCAGTTAAAGACATCAGCTCCAGGAGTCAGCTCCAGGATGCTTTGCGGGATGTTCCTTGGCTCCTCTCCGTCCGTGGGAGCCTCTCTCTACGTGCCCAAACCTAAACCCCTTCTCTTTTCTCACTGCCAGCCTCCTTGGACCATGGCTGATTGTGCCTCATACTGGCTATGACAATAGCCTCTGGTCCACCTCCTCCACACCATCCACAACATCATGACAAAGTTTCTGAAGCAATCTTCCTATATAATAAAAAGGTAATATGCAAATTGACTGTCACACCCTCACACAAGATGGCCACCCCTATGTGGTCAAAGATGACTGCCCCCATATGGTCACAATGTGATCACCACAAGATGTCCGGCAGGAGAGGGCAGTTAGGGAGGACCAGGCCTGCAGGGGAGGGTAGTTGGGGGTGATTAGGCTGGCAGGGTTGCAGTTAGGCATTGATCACGCTGGCAGGGGAGTGGTTAGGGGGTGATCAGGCAGGTAGGCAGGCAAGCGGTTGGACAATCAGTAGGACATTCCCTGAGGGGTCCCAGATTGGAGAGGCTGGAATGAGGGACAACCCCCCCCACCCACCCACCCAGTGTACTGAGCCTCTAATACTAAAATAAAAATTTAATATGTCACTCTAGTAATAGAATATATTCTGTTTCCTCTTGACTTACAGGAGAGATTTTGAAGTTGCTAGACAGGATGTTTAAAGATTCCTTCTCATTCTAATTACTGTTTCCTTTCTTAGTCATGTTTCCCACTATCCCTCCTTCCTTGTGAATTCAGACCCCTTTACCAGGGGCTGTATTTAGTGACTGTTATATACCCTTCCCCATCTCTGTGCCTTTCAATCTTATAGTTACTGCTGTCATTCTCTGAGGCATCCTCTCTTAAATGGATGGGGATGCTCTTCAATTATTTTTTAAAGGCCCTCCTTAGATATGTTTAAAGTTTCTCTTCAGACACTCTCCAACGAGCTCTGCCCTGTACCTGCACCAGTGGAAACCAGCCAATGAGGGGACCTGGAAAGCAATGATGCCTACCCTAGGCCTGTGTGGAGAACCCAGCCTTATGTAAGCCAGGCCCCAGCAGCAGTTCCAGTCTGCTGTGTGCTCCCTTGGTGCATCAAGCTCCCTCCCTTTCTTCTTTCCCTCCACCTTGTTTTCAGTAAACCTCTTCTTTTGAACCTGTTTTGCCTCCTCTCCTGATTTCTATCTTGGGGGGGGGGGGGAGGAAGGGCAAAAACTTCTTTGCAAGTGACACTTCTATCACTACCTACATCGTGTATGGCCTCACTACAGTACCACTTCTTCCAGCAGCCTTCTTTCATAAGCATATCTCAAATCATATTTTAACTATTAGGATCCTACTCTTCCAACAGAAACATCATTCTCATGCACATCTACCAATGGGCTTCCAGCTGTGAGCAGCTGCCTGAGTACTTTCCCCTTGCACCTGGCAGGTGGGTATGTCACAAGAGCAGGGGTTTTTATTTTATTTAATA
Source organism: Pipistrellus kuhlii (assembly GCF_014108245.1). NCBI lineage: Eukaryota > Metazoa > Chordata > Mammalia > Chiroptera > Vespertilionidae > Pipistrellus > Pipistrellus kuhlii. Next base: position 65,032,999 of record NW_023425515.1, read on the forward strand.
TATAAATACAGATGTCTCCCATTTTTTCTCCTTTCCCTCCCTCTGCCGAGCCCCTATCCCAGTCTTTACCAGGTCTTCAGCACCCTATGGTCTCTGTTCATGGGCTATGCATTTAGGTATAGATTAAATAAATTCTTTTATTTCTCTCTCCTCATTCCCCCACCCCCACATTGAGGTATGTCAGTCTGTTCCATGCTTCCATGCCTTGGGTCTTATTTTGTTGGTTAATTCATTTTGTTCATTAGATTTCACGAAGAAGTGAGATCAGGTGATCTTTGTCTTTCTCTGATTGGCTTACTTCACTTAGCATAACAGTCTCCAGGTACACCTGTGCTGTCCCAAAGGGTAAGAGATCCCTTCTTTTTATAGCTGCATAGTATTCCATTTTGTAAATGTCCCACAACTTTTTAATCTATTCATCTACTGTGGGCATTTGGGTTGTTTCCAAATCTTTGCTATTGTAAATAATGCTGCTATGAACATAGGGGTGCTATATTTTTCTGATTGTGTTCCAGGGTTTTTAGGATATATTCCTAGAAGTGGGATAACTGGGTGAAATGGCAATTCCATTTTTAATTTTTTTTAGGAAATTCCATATTCTTTTCCATAGTGGCTGCATCAATATGCATCCCCATCAGCAGTGAACTGGTGTTCTCTTCCCTCCAATCAGCCAGCACTTGTTTGTTGATTTATTTATGATAGCCATTCTGACAGGTATGAGGTGATAGCTCATTGTGATTTTAATTTATATTTCTCTGATGATCAGGGACTTTGAGCATTTTGTCATATGTCTCTTGGCCATTTGTTTGTTCTCTTTGGAGAAGTGTCTATTCAGGTCCTCTGCTCATTTTTTAATTGGGTTGTTTGTCTTCCTTTTGTTGAGTTGTATGAGTACTTCAAATATTTTGGAGGTTAACTCCTTACCAGATGTATCATTGGCAAATATGTTCTCCCACACAGTGAGTTCCCTTTTCATTCTGATGGTGGTTACTTTTGCTGCACAGAAGTTTTTTGTTTTGATGCAGTCCCATTTGCTTATTTCTTCCTGTTTCCCTTGCCCTAGGAGATATATCAGCAAAAATTCTGCTACATGAAATGTCTGAGATTTTACTGCCTATGTTTCAGGAGTTTTCATTTTCCAGGGTAGCTCTCAACCAATGAATGAAGCAAACGGGAGGATAAAAACCCAGGTGTCCTCGCCCCTCAGTTAGGGTAACTGTGGCATCTTCTGTAATGTGTCCCGAAGTTCCCCAGTAGGATGGAGCCCCAGGAGGTCACAGCAGGAATCTGCTGGATAATTCACCTCTTATTATTGGCTACTTTGCTTTCTTGATTAGCTTGTATGTTCCCTCCATGGTGCTTTCTGTAATGCCCAAATAAACCATAAGCACACATATTCTTGTCTCAGGGTCAGTTTTGGGATCAGCTTTTGCTGGAACCTAAAAACCCATATAATGTGTGTATACTCTCATAGCAGGCTGCTTAAGCTGCTCTCTGATTTTTAACTTCACTTACCTTGGGAAATACTCATTTGGGAATCTATCTTAATCCTTGAAGTCAGAAACAGCATTTTCCTCTATATGTTCCTTTCAATGCCCGACACAATCTCTTATGTGAAGTAGGAGCTCAACTACTGAAGATTGAGGGAAAGTGTTTCAATAAAGAGAAAAATCTCTATTACAGATTTTAAAATAAAGAAAAAGTCAAATTTTTCAAGTACCTGACAGTATCTTCCTCACAGAGCTATGAGTTAGTTATAAAGCCCCTAAGGGTGCTTTAAAATGTTTTTAACATAGTTCATTTTGCAATAATCATCTTAGTAGTAGTCAATTTATGCCTATGATAGAAAGGTAAACCAGCAGAGTTCCATCATATTGCATATACAGATTTTAAGTTGAAAACATTAATGGACTTTTGTTGTACTTATGAAATTGCTTGCACAATTATTGAAATCAGAATCTGTAGAAAGAGTGTGTGAAATGGATGGTCAGGTTCTGACTATCCCCGTATTGTAGATTTCACTCTTCAGCCTTTTCTTTGCTATCCCCTCAATTGCAGCATTTATTCACTCCATAGAGGCAGCCTCCAGATCTTTTAACTTTTCTTGCAGCTAGAAAATCTAATTCACCATAGCAGACACAGCTGTGTGTGTTCCCTAGGCTGCTGTAAACATAACCCTTTAAAAGTGAGCTTAGTTAAAGGAAATAAAATAACACAAAACAATAGTGGGAAAATATCAGTGTTTTGCGGCCTGGACACAGTCATATCTTTCTTACAAAGCTACTCTTTCTGTATTTGGTATTTCAACTTTAATTATCAGCAAGTCCTGGTAATTTCACTTGGGCCTCGTCCCTTAGGAAATGCTGTTAGAGGTTCCTCTGCCAGTGGCATTTGCAGCCAAGAAGGGACAAATACTCACTTCAGTTCCCTGGACAGTCCACCGATTTGCATGATTTTACATGTGGGATCAAAGTCAAACACTTTTGAATGGAGTAGGCTGTGCATGTGGACATGGGCAGAAGGCTTGTGGATATAGTTCTGGTTCAGAAGCAGTGGCCTGGTCAATAGGACTTTGCATACAATGCCGATGGAATATAAAGAAAAAGCATTCTGCACGAAACTAGACTCACAGGATCACAGCCCTGGCATTCTTTCTTCATGTGAAATAAAGTTGGGATGAAATAAATTTGAACTTTGCAAGATTTAAAAATTGTTGTTGAAGAACAATAGGACGCACAGTTCCTTGGGGAGTTGCAGCTGCTTTGAATGACGATCTCTTGGAAAATGTTGCAAACCGGAGGAGTAGGGTGCCCAGGCAGAAGAGATTTGCCAGAAGGGGGGAGAAGGACGGGATCTGCGGTCCAGATATTACATTGTTGCAGCTACATAATCCGAGGCCTGATGCAAAATGAAAATGCAGAGCCCTTTGTTCAAAACTCACTAAGAATTCTGGACAGCAGCGAGCGGCAGATCTTTAAATTTCGCTGGGGGCGGAGGTCTGGCCTGGCTGCACAGGTCCCGCACCCAGGCTGGGCCTGATTACCCTCCATTTACTGAGAGCCCTCTCCACAAGGCTTCATCCTCAGTGGTTCTTCACCAAATAAAGTGTTCCAGGACACACATTTGAAATCTAAAGTACGGTATTATTGAGGCCAGAAAGGGCTGTGTAAACATGATTCTGTAATTTCTAAATAGTCCTAGCAATACCTATCCATACCACAGTGAGAAATATCAGAAGTTTGTTGGGGAGAGCTGTTTCTTAAGAGAACCTCAATGATTCTAAAAGGTTATTCTCCCATTCCTACCCACTTGATTATCTGTTTTTAAAAGCCAAGACCCCAATATTGAAATTCTGAGGTTTTTTGCAATCTACCCCCTCAGTGTTTAGGAATAAAGGAGAAATGGCAAATGCACCTTCATTATGCCGCTATGGTTTTCCCCACAGGTCCCTCCCTGATTTCCCTTACTGGAATTTATTGTGCACCCCTTTTATTTTGGGACCACCCACCAGGCAAATCTGAGTAGTCTCTTCTAGGCTTTCTCCCTCTTCCCCATTTCACTCCCTCAGCAACGAGGGATGCGACTAGATCTTCACGAGTTAGAGAACTTGTCTTCTTCACTCCTCCTGCCCCAAACACCTCTCCTCTCCTCTCCTTATCTTGGAGGTTCAGCTGTATCCTTGACTTGTATTACTTAATTCTCCCTGGGAACAGAGTGAGAGAATTGAGCAACTTACATTTTCTCTTGAAATTAATATAAAAATGTAGCGGGTATAGGACCCACCTCTAGTGTACATTCAGTTTTGTATTCCTGAGCCAAGTGGCTTTCGTGTATCTACTAAGTCACAATTAATTTGAGAACAGCATGTATTAGTAACCCTGAAAAAATTACAAGAATAACTCTATAGGAGTGTTTCCTAATTTGATTAGAAATCTTTACTCCCTTGCCGAAACCGGGTTGGCTCAGTGGATAGAGCATTGGCCTGCGGACTGAAAGGTCCCAGGTTCAATTCAGGTCAAGGGCATGCACCTTGGTTATGGGCACATCCTCAATGGGGGGTGTGCAGGAGGCAGCTGATCTATGATTCTCTCTCATTGATGTTTCTAACTCTATTCCTCTCTGTAAAAAAATCAAGAATATATATAGAAATCTTTACTCCCTGTTATATTTCTTCCAAGATATAAAAACACGTGTGGTGTGTGAATTAATTTTAGTATAATTTCCTTAATTAATGTCTTTAAAAATTATTAGTAAACTCCTATGGCAAACTTAGGACACTTAACTGAATTTCAAGCCAAAGCAAAGCAAACATATTGTGATCCTTGTTATCAAAACTGTTAAGTAAAAAAAGTTTAAAAAAGGCATTTTGGGGCAACTTAAAAATTAATTAGGAATAATCCTATCTTTCCTGTTAATAATCCTATCTATCTTGCTAATTTTGGAAGGAAAGTGCCAAAGTTTTTTGAGTTGTTTTCTTTTAATGGGGAATTTAATAAGAAACTATTACTACTACTATACTATTACTGTTGTAATTATATTTAAGTACTAGTGGCCCAGTGCACAAAATTTGTGCACATTAAATAGGAATTAGTTAGAGAAAATCTTTTGATATTGCTATTTGCCCTTTCTCTATATAACTAGAAGTGTCAGAGATTAAAAAAAAATTAGTAAAATGTATATGAAAATCTCCCTCCTGTCAGAGTCTGGGGCGTGCTGTGGGACCTACAGTCAAGTCCCCACCTGCATGTGCTTCAAAAACATAGGAGACCCAGACCCGGCTGGCCCCACCCCTATTGGGTGAGACCCAGACCCAGCTGGTTCCACCCCCGTCAATCCCCTCTGGGCGGAGGGTGCAGCCTGATGTCCCTGGGCCTGGTGCCAGGAAAGGGGGTGAAGCCTGAGGTCTCCCAGCCCAGCACCCGGGTGGTGGGCGTGGCCTGAGGTCCCCAGTCAAGCCCTGCAAGGCAGGGGGCACAGCTTGAGGTCCTGCGCCCCAGCCAGGCACCAAGCAGCCTCAGGTCCCTGTTATTAGGTCGTGACATTACACTGTCCCAGCTAATTTGCATATTCCTCTATTATATCTATAGATTATTTTAGTTCTTAGAATTTGTGACCTCTTGCCGGGACCGGTTTAGCTCAATGGATAGAGCGTCGGCTTGGGGACTGAAGGGACCCGGGTTCGATTCCAGTCAAGGGCATGTACCTTGGTTGCGGGCATATCCCCAGTAGGGGGTGTGCAAGAGGCAACTGATCGATGACTCTCTCTCATCGATGTTTCTAACTCTCTATCTCTATCCCTTCCTCTCTGTACAAAATCAATAAAATATAAAAAAAAAAAAAAAAAAAAAAGAATTTGTGACCTCTTAAGGACCAATTGTTTTTTTTTTTTTTAATGAACTAGAATTTACTAGTAGTAATAAATTTTCCCATTGAGTTAGGTTTTCATAGAATCTAAATTATCGTTTAATGGCTATTTCTACTCAGAATTTGGTAAGACATTGGGGTATACATTATTAGATATGCTGAAGATATTGGTTTATCCAAATTACCTGTTCTTTATATGTGAACACAATTATTAATCTGTTACTAGTAAATAATAATTGTGGTCTACTTCATAGGATTCTTGAATTTTACTTACCATATTTAAACCCAAACTTGTTTTTATAGCTTTATTATACTATAATAAATATAAGAAACTTCATATAAGTGTACATTTTGATAAATTTAAATTTATTTAAACACCCTTGAAAGCTTCACCACTGTCAGAGAGTGAACATACCTATCACCCCCAAAAAGTTCTTTGTGTCTATTTTTAATTCTTCCCTCCCACATCTTCTCAAGGTTCCTTTTCCACCATCCCAAAGCAACCACTGATCTGCTTTCTGTCACTGTAGATTCATTAGCATTTTCTTAGTTCTTTCTGTCTGGCTGCTTTGACTCACCATAATTTTCTTGAGATTCATTCATGTTGTTGCATGTTGTTTTCAATAGTTTAGTTCATTGTTATTGCTGACTATTAGTCTATAATATAGATATACCATATTCAATTTATTCATTCATTATCAAACATTGCATGATTCTTTTTTAATTCTTCTCTAAACTAAATCTTTACTTAAATCATGTCTCCAGGGGAGCCTCATGGTATCACAGGAGCTGTTGTCAGCATACACAAATCCAAAGTCTAGCCATGATTTTTGTGAGCTGTTTCTTCATCTAAAAAAAAAATGAGTACAGTAGTTTTCCCTTCATTATGGGAGATATGTTCCAAAACCCACTGCGGATGCCTCAAACCACAGGCAGTACCGAACTCTACTATATACTATGTTTTTCCCCCTCTACATATATACATACATACCTGTGATAAAGTTATATTTATAAATTAGGCACACTAAGAGATTAACAATAGTAACTAATCATAAAATAGAGCAATTATAATAATTCTAGAGGCCCAGTGAATAAAGTTTGTACACAGAGGGTAGAGGTGTCCCTCAGCCCAGCCTGCACTCTCTTGCAATCTGGGACTTCTGGCTGCTAACCGTTGCCTGCCTGCCTGCCTGCCTGATTGTCTCTAACCACTCTGCCTGCCTGCCTACCTGATCACCCCTAACTAACTGCTCACCTGTCTGCCTGATTGCCCCTAACTGCCTTTGCCTCAGCCCATGCTGCCAAGGCTTAATCCTGAAGGACATCTGGAAGGTCATTTGGCTGTTTGGTCTAATTAGCATATTATGCTCTTATTATTGTAGATACTATAATAAAATTTATATGAATGTGTTCTATCTTGTTCTCAAAATATCTTATTTTACTACATGTAGAGCATAGATAACTAGAAAAAAGAGATGATTTATAGCCCAGGTAGGATGGAGGAGCTACTCAGAATAGTGTGAAATTGAGAATTTATGAATTGTTTGTTTTTTGTTTGACATTTTCTGACTTCAGATAACTAAAATCCTGGAAATGTAAAACTGCAGATAAGGAGGAAATACACTGTATAAAAAAAGCCTAATATGCTAAGTGTCTGGTTGTCTAGTCAGACATTCAACCAATCGAAGTGTAATATGCTAATGATATGCTAAGGCCAGACAAGTGCTCACTATGATGTGCACTGACCACCAGGGGACAGATGCTCCAACCAGTAGGTTACTTGCTGCTGGAGTCTGGCTGATTGGGACTGAGCAAGACGGGCTGGATACACCCTGGAGCTCTCCTGCAGGCCCTCCCAATGTGCATGAGTGGGGTCCCTCAGCCTGGCCTGTGCCCTCTTGCAATCCAGGACCCCTCAGAGGATGATGCTGGAGAGCCGGCTTCGACCTGATCCCATAGGTCAGGCCAAGGGACCCCACTGGTGCACAAATTCATGCCCAGGGCCTCTAATATATCTATAATAATAAAAGCATAATATGCTAATTAGACCGGACAGCTGAACAACCTTCCAGATGTCATTCCAGACATCCTTCCAGTCAAAGCTGCAGCAGCGGGGGCAGAGGCAGTCAGGGGCGATCAGGCAGGCAGGAGAATGATTAGGGGCAATCAGGCAGGCAGGCAAGCAGTTAGGGGGTGATCAGGCAGGCAGGTGAGTGCTTAAGGGCGATCAGGCAGGCGAGGTGGTTAGGGGCATCAGACAGGCAGGTGTAGGCGGGGCTGAGGGGAACCCACCCCCCTCCAGTGCACGAATTTTGTCTATAGAGCTTCTAGTAGTAATATATGCCTCATAGGATATATTACTTGTAAGGGTTAAATATGTTAAGCCCATGGAAAAAATGAGGATTTTTTTAACCTCTTGTAAGGGTTAAATATGTAAAGCCAATGAAAAAAATATTGACACACTACTTGGGTGGTGGTTATTATTATTATTACTGTTGTTATTATTACTACTATTAATTATGTGTGACATGTTTGGTTGAACTTCTAGCCTATAATAAATCCTCAATAAATGTTAACAATATTAATTTTTCTGACATTACTACATTACCTAACAACTATTCATTTCCTTTTTTTTTCTCTCCTCTTATCTTTTCAATCTCTTTGTCCTATTTTACTAGTGGTCTCAGTGTTACCTGCCTGGAGGAAGGCAATGGTTCTCAAGGGTGATGCAGGGACCAAACATTAGCACCAACCTGGGAACTTGTTAGAAATGTGAATTCTCAAGGTCTACCCTAAGAAAGGCTAAAGCTCTGGGGGGATGGGACTGTCATCTGAAATATAATGAGGCATCCTAGAGATTCTGCTAAATATAAAGAACTTGAGCAGTGGAGTCATCGCCAGGCTTGAGCAGGAGTTAATGCAGGCTCAGTTCACACCAACTTTCCTGTTAACAAAAGCACACTGTTGACTAATTGAGCTTAATATCAACTAAAACCCTTAAGTCTTTTTCACACATGTTGCTGCTAATCTCTATATTCCCCATCTAGTAGTTGTACAAGATTCTTTTTGGACTGAAGTATTAGTCTTTACATTTATCCCTATTAAATGTAATCTTGTTAGATTTGGCCCATTGCTCCAGTCATGTTTGGGGAAATTTTAGTTCAGCTGGAATGAACCATGACAAAAAAAGCAGAGTCTGGAGATGAAAGAGAGATGCTGCAAGGACAATGCTCTTTTATATATTGGCTGAGTACTAGTCGGTGAGATTTGGGCTATGGCAGGCTTCTAATTAAACATTTGAGATCCAGGGAGAAGGGGTAATTTGATTTCAGTTTAATTCAACTAACATTTATTGGGCACCTACCAAGTTCCTGGTTGTGAACAGGTATAATACCTCTCCTATACCTGTTCACAACCAGGAACTTGGTAGGTGCCCAATAAATGTTAGTTGAATTAAACTTTTTTAAAAAATCCTCACCTAAGGATATGCCATTGATTTTGGAGAGAGGGGGGAAAAGAGAAGGAAAAGAGAGAAATATCGATGTGAGAAACATAGATTAGTAAATAGCCATCTCTTTAATGTCAGATATCAGTAGAGGTGAATTGTTATTGTTTTTTGTTTTGGTTTGTTTTGATATGTGAAGTCCAATAGAGTAGCACATGCAAATCTCTCAAGGAAAAGAACTAATTTTTATTTTTATTTAAAATTTTTTTTTTATTTTTAGTGTAAATCCTTTGCTCTCTCCTTTGTTTATACTTTCAAGCCAATTCAGTGATATAGGAATGATGACCTCATTTATAGTTAAGGAAAGTTAGAAGCAGAGGTTAATGCATTTCCTCAAGGTCACACAGGTAGTTAGCTGTAGAATTAGAAAAAATCCCAGATCTGTATGGGTTTAAAGAATACGTTGTGTATAATCTTTTTCCCTGAGATTGAGAAAATTAAGCTCTTTAAATATCATAACTATCAGAGGCTTAACCATAAACCAATGATTCTCTTCGACTGACTCATAATGAGTAAGTTTACAATCCCTAAAACATTTCAAAGATGACCCAATTCTATATTCACTAAGAAGTGCATCTAACTGTGCTCAGTCCTAAATTATAAAATAGCTTACATTTGGGTTTATTTTTATTTACCTCTTTTAAGTGTTAGCCATATTTTTAATCATTATCTATTACAATATTAATATTGTAATTGTTACCACTTGCAACCAAATCTTTGGAAAGGACATGATTTCCTCCTCTAGATGACAAAACTAATTCTATTGTAGTAGGTAGGTATAGTAAAATATATATGACATAAAATGTGAATTTTAATAAAGTAGATTGTAGTATAATGGAAAATGCATTGGACTTGGAGTCTGAAGACTGAAATTTGGTTCCACTTGCTAGTCGTATCACCCCTGGACAAAAAAATTAACTTTTATAGACCTCAAGTGGGGTTTATAAAAGTTAAATTGTCCCTCTAAAATGGGGACAATCATATTTGTGTAATCATAAGATTAACTGAGATAATATCTATGAGGGAAGGTACTCTGTAGTCTTAAATATTTTACAAATAGGTATAAGATATTATCACTGCATTTTTTTCATAACTTATAAGTTGCCATCAAGAAGAGAAAATGTGAAATATTTTGGACATTCCTGCCACCTACACACCCAATTAATTGATAGAGCAGAATTCAAATGTTTCCATTTTTTCATAGTTTCTTTATAACAGTAGAGCTTTCAGTTGAATTATATAAGAACAGTGTGGTCGAACTGTTAAATACTAGATTTAGTTTACTAATGTTCATTTCAAAGGTAAATTCTCTTTAACCAGCACTAACATTGTCAATACTATTTACATCATCTTTTTAAAAGGACACTTACTAGGTGCCTGTCCTCCTCAAGTTTAAAACGGGAATAACAATTGTACTTTCCTGATGGCAATGTGTGGATGAAATGTTGTATGGTGGGTAAAGTCCTTAGTAAATATCAGTACTTAATGCACAGACCATATTAGCTGTGTTAAAAGATAAACTGAGGCATATTAATAATTTTAAGAGTTTATCTGAGCAAAAAGTGATTCAAATCAAGCCACACCAAACAAGGATTATTTAGGAGCTCTCCACGAACAGGAACTCAGGGAGATATTTTTATAGAATAAGGTAGAAGCAAAATATAAGGAAGTGATTGATAGGCTATCGTTTGAAGCTTTGTTGGGTGTTTGTGATTGGCTTTTCTTAGGTTTCAATTTCATAACCCTGAGGCATTTACAGGCCTAGGTTTTTATATACTTATGTAGGGCACCATAGTATTAGAGCCATCTCTCTATAATGGCCTCCTTGCGTAATTAATTTAACAGGCATTATTCAAGCTAAGTACTCTATACTCCCAAAATCAAACTTCTGAACATTTCACCTCTCCCTCTGGCTCCCTGCAAACAATGAGCTTTCTCTGATTATAATGAATAATCTGGGTAGCCTGGAAAATCAGTGTCAGTCACCTACATTGCTGCATTGGCTCCCTGGAATCACAGAATCTTTGAGCAGGACTTCAGACTTTAGAGATCATTGGAGACATTTTGACCAGTGACCTTATTTTGCAAAAGAGAAAACAGGCCCAAAGAGGTTAAATGTCCTACCTAAGCTATAGGGCCATTTAGTGACTGAAATCTGGACTCCACGCTCAGAGTATGTCATTCACCTTCCTCCACACTCTCCCTCCAGACTCTCTGTTCTTAATCTCTTACACTTGGCCTGCCAATAGGACCATGCTGATCTGGCCTGCCGCCAATTTCCACTATCCGGCTTCAGCTAAGTCTTCATGGTTAATCTTGTTATTCATTTTCTCTTTATTTCTTAGCATGTAAGTTTCACGATTTACTTTCTAAGGGAAAAAGTAAAAATACTGCCTTTATTTATTTTTCCAAATAAAGCCTTACTTGTACCAATAAATGAAACAAATAAAAGCTTGCACTTGGGGTAAGGATGGGGTTGTAGGTCCACAGGCTCATAGGCTCAACTCAAATCCTTCTTTCCCATCCCTTCTAAAGTGGTCCCTGAGGGAATTCCTCTGAACTCTCAAAGCATGGCTTAGCAACACAATTTAAAAGTAACTACCTAACATATACACTGAACAATGGTTATTCCTGGGGACTCTGAAATATCAAGAGAGGCTCAGGCCTTTTCCATTTAAAAAAAAAGAAAGAAAGAAAGAAATGCTAAACAGGATTGCACAAATTATGATATATTTAAAAAGCTTATAGTTAACAGATTAACACTTTTAACTCAGATACAAAATTGACGACAGCACATGTGGCCTCATTTTGACAGTATGAGAAGCTTAATTATGAGGCATATATTATCCCCACCCTCAGTTTTTCTTTGGTTCTGACTTTTCTCAGCCTGGCATGTTCCTCAATCCTTCAGTTCCACCTCTGATTTTTCACTCAACCATCATTTAATCAATGTCCATGTGTTAAGTTTCATGCTAGGTACTGGGGCCACAAAGATGAAAAAGACAGAATGGCCTCACTTTCTAAATGCCATATTATCTCAGACAAATCCAAAACCCAATTTAACCCTCTTCCCTTCTCTACCTCCCCACTCCCCAAGGAAATTTAGCTTCTTTTCATTTTCCCATTTCTATAATTTCTTTCTGTTACTCAGGCTTACAACTGCACATCTTCAATTCCCAACCTTCTCACATACCTTATCTACCAGAAAAGTTCAATTGTTTCTCCTTTACACTGTCTTTTGTAATTTTTTTCTTTCATTGTTCTCTTCTTTATAATTTCCTTAAAATCTAGATTGAAGTCAATCTCCCACTGACTTATTTTTTTCAAGGCCATTGGCTTAGTAGCTGAAAAACTGTTCCCTCCACAATCAGGTCCACATCTATCTTATTTTTTAATACTCTATTTCCTACATAAATACTTTATTTTGCTTCTGTATACTATAGCTACTAAAGGCAATTGTTGTGTGTTCTGTGGAAAACACCCCCTTTTTATCTTGCCAAATTGAAAAGTAAGTTTATATAAATTATGAGATTCTTTATAGAGAGGAGACAAAAATGAGAAGTGACATGTTTGATTTTTCTTAGGAAATAGAGAAAGCTAATTGAGGAATACAAGATGGATGCTCAGTTTTGAGGATCAAATGCTTTTCATGGATTGGCTAGGAAGAATCACTTGGGAAGCCTACTAAAAGCACAGATACCCAGGCCTTACTCCCTACAGCAATGGGTCTCCAGCCTACATAAACTGAGGCTCTTAAGAAACATAGAACTGATGCCTGGCTCCCACCACCAGTAAATCTGGTTGACTTGGTCTGGACTGTAGCTTGGCTACCAGAATTTTGTAAAGCTCCAGGTGATTATAATGTGCAGCCAAGATTGAGAACACTGACCTAGATGTAAGTATTTGACTGTATCTGTGATGGGGACAATGAATAAAGCCCCCACATGTGATTCTGGGAGTCACTGGTATAGACAGAAGCTTCTGTTTCCCTGGCTATTTCTGGAAAAGGATTCAATAACTGCAAAAGGTAGCCTCAGGATGGAGCACTAGGTCACCAGCAGGTTGTTCTTATAGAGAGGGTAATAGACCAACTTCTGAGTTGAGGCTCATATTCATCCTCACACCCTTCCTTCACCATGATAGTATCCCGCATTCTTTCTGAATTCTCTCTCCCTAGAAACCAAATTGACTTAATTTCCTCACTTCTTTTGCTCCAGCTCCATTGACCCATTTTGTGTCCTCCATGGTTTTTCACTTTCATAACCTCTTCCTTATACTGTTCCTGAGCTACTTACATCAAAACCTTACTCATTCTGCCACTTCAGCAAAAACTTCTCTTAGTCTCATCTAGCACTGATGTCCTGAAAAATATGAATGCTGACTCAGTGTATAATGTTATTATTGTGTGTGTCATTTTAACTTGATATGAGTATTTATGCATTTGTGGTTACCTGATGAGTAATACTTATGTTCAAAACATAATAAACATATACCACTATTAACATATACACTCATATTTTATTAAAAATTGAGGGCAATGGCATTTCAATATCCATATATTGTCCATACATTGTACTAAAAATTACATTACTAACCTGTGCAAGCAACTAAATCTTAGCTATTGTATTAGCTTGCTAGGGCCATAAAATGTACTAGAGACTGGTGGCTTAAGCAACATGGAATAATTTTCTCACAGTTCGGGAGACTAGAAGTCAGAGATCAAGGTGTCTGCAAGATGCTTTCCTATGAGCTCTTTGGCTTCTCCCTGTGTCTTCACATGATCTTCCCTCTATGTATGTCAGTATCCAAATTTCCTCTTCTTATAAGGACACCAGTCATATTGGATCAGGGCTCACTCTAATGATCTCATTTTAATTTAATTTCTTTGTTAAAGACCTTGTCCCCAAAGACAGTCACATTTCTGAGGTACATGGGGATTAGGACTTCAGCATCGGAATTTGGGTGAGGGCACAATTCAGCCTATGACAGCTACCTTGCTACATTACTGACATGCCTTGTATATCAGGACTGTATATAAATTTTATCATACTGAAAACAAAAAAGCGAAGAGATTCCTAGTTAGGATTAGACATGTGTTTTACGGTCATGATAATCATTTTGCTCTGAGTGACAATTTTATGTATAGGACTCAGTAAGGGAAAATTATAAGTATTTCTGAACTTAATTTTATTGATATTACTTATAAAGTTTTTGAATCACTTTTGCCCACATCTGAGTTTACTTTTCAAGCAATAGAAATACCTGAAATTAAAGTGGAAGAATATAAAAGGCTTTAGGATTTAGTTCAAAGAGACTGAGATTTGGAGGGCAACCTTGGACAAATCACTACTTTTCTGAGCCTTTGTCTAATCAACAAATGCTTTCTCAGTGAAGGTGGGGTGATAAAATGAATGTTAAAATCCTTTACAAATTATAAAACACCACTCAATATTATTCATTTATTGTTGTGATGGGCCAGGAAAAAATTTAGAGAGAAGCCTCTAGAACTGTATCATTCTCCCCAAATAAACAGTTTAAAAAGACTCAAGAGAAACTGAGTAAAATGATCCAAATTAAATCTAGCTATCCTCTGTTGCTGGAATGCACTAAACTCTCCCCATGATAGGTGTGTATGTTTGCTCTAAAAGTACATTTATCCTTAACAATTCCTATGCTTACCAGGAATGAATTTGTTATTGATGAAGTGCGTTATACATATGCTTACAGCATGTATAGCATTTAGGGGCTGGCCTCAAGTCATTCATAGTTTTAGAGTAAAAAATCAGAATCCACCTCCCATGTGTGACAAAATGGATGAACCCAGACATTGTGATGAGTGAAATAAGGCAGCTGCAGAGGACAGATACTTTGGGATTCCACTTATATGATGTATCTTAGAGTCAAACTCCTAGAAACAGAAAGTGAAAGGGTTGGGTGGGGAGGAGGAAATGAAGAGTTGCTATTCAATGGATATAATATTTCAGTGTGTGAGATGAATATGTTCTAGATCTCTGCTGTACAACATTGTGATTATCTATGTATATAAAAGCCTAAACAACTGTTATGACTGAACAGCCGGTCAACCAGTTGCTCTGAGATGCACTGACCACCAGGGAGGCAGATGCTCAATGCAGGAGCTTCCCCCTGGTGGTCAATGCACTCCTACAGCCAACCTCCTGCAGCTGGCCAGCAGTGTTTGCATCCAGCATCCGTTCCTTCTGTTCTTGGCCTGGTGACCATTGGCTCCTCTCCCACCCTTGCTGGGGCCTTCCAACCCTGGGCTGGGACAGAGAACTGAGGGTGGGTGGTGGCAGATGCAGCACCTTTCCCAGGGGGTGAAGGGCTGGCTCCCTCCTTGGGGCTGGTGGGCAACCTCCCATATCCTGTCCCTTCCCCCAGCCAGCAGGCCCTGATTGGTCCAGCCCTGATCACCTGCCTGGCCTAGGGGCCTCATGTGTGCATGAATTTGTGCCCTGAGCCTTAGTAGTTAATAATACTTCATTGTGCACAAAAATTCATTAAAAGGGTAGGTTTTATGTTATCTTTTCTTATCACAAAATTAAAAAATCAGAACTCAAAACTAGAGTGTATCAACCAGGCAAATTAACTATGGGCCCTGTCCTTTGGCAGCCATCTGAGATGATGGAGTAGAAGATCAAAGATCAGATTGGGAAACCTATTAATGCCTTCAGGATACCCCCACCCTCTCTCTTGTCTTTCCCACAATACTGTTTGAGGATACTGTTGTAGTCTTTGAACTTAGGTCAGAATGGTTACTTAGAGCCTGAAAGGCATTTGAAAGGGTCAGTAGCTATGAATTGGCTGCCTTCCCGATCTTAGCTCTTCAATTGTCCATTGTGTGTTCAAATCACTACTAAAGGCAATAAAAAAATGTAGTAAAAAGTTTGAATACCCACTGAGTCTATAGCACCTTATAGATTTGCAAGCCCTTCATCTGGCCCTATTACTAGTCAATAACTCTTTCTTCTTTATACCTGAATCTGAGTACTTACTCAACACTTGCCACTTAGTGTGAAACTTCTCAATGGGAAGGATAGAAAGTAGGGTTGCTGAGGTCTATATTACTCAAGTAAATCATATTAAAACAAAAGCAAGGTCCACTAGAAATTATCTCTAAGTTTTATGTTCTACTTAAGGTCACCAAATTTGTCAATGATTTCAGAGCCATGGAGAATGGCTGAAGTAGCTAAGCAGTACCTGGAAAGTGGAAAAGTAATTATAACCGGATTTTGATACTGTATAATTAATTTTTTATTTTAATAGTCAGACCATAGCTTCTCTTTTCCCAGACCAGCTAGCTGGAAAGTGAGGCACAGTGACACAAAGTTTAGAGAATGACTTCTTTAACCATTGTCAAGGCTCATTAAGTTGCAAGTAGCCTGGAAAGTAGCTGGGATCTTCTTCAGAATTAAGGACCAGTGTTGTTGACCTTGCTATTTCAGGAGAGTATGGAGACGAAGAGTTCTTCTGACAGACATGAGGTTGTTGGAGTGGTAATGGCAGCCAGAGAAGCAATCCACATGACCTCTGCTGAATAGAGAAAACAGCTGGACAGCTGATATTTTCATCAGCTATGTTTTTGCTCAGCTGCACAGATGGGCACTTAAATTATATAATAAATCACCAGCATTCCAATGTACCATCAAACCCATCAGTCATATTACTTAAAGCTTTTAGATTTACAAGTCCTTGAGTGTTTTAATCACAGTCTGGCCAGTTTGTTTTAAAATATAGTATTTTACCTATTGTAAAGGAAAGGAATATATTGAACAATGAGAGATAACACTTGTATTTAAGTCCATGTTGTATCGCACACTCTCTCTTTGTTGTAGATCTTATTTGGCTTCTTAGGAAACAAGCTTCCTAAGCAATGAATGAGAATTGTTGCTGTTTAGTTTTAGTGTCTCTTCTAGGGTAAAACTGAAATTGTTCTTTGTGAAATATAAAAATAGTATTATTTTTATTTCTTACATATTTTAAAGAGTTTAATTTTATCAGTATTCAAGTGGTTTTGTATCATTTGTGATGACTCAATAACAACATGTCTACAAATTATTCAAGTCCTTTCCATGACTCATGTCATGTATTATGGAAAAGTACATTTTTTTCCCTCTCTCCTGAAAAAGGGCTTATTTTTCTTAGAAGAAAGTTTAGACATTTGGAAACTTATAAGAAAGAGATTTTTTTTATAATAATATAAATGGTTATTAACATTTTAAAAGTGAATTAAAACTTGTCAGTAAAGTACAACTAAGATACTAAAAAACAAAGACTTCTATCTGGTGAAACATGAACACACATTGTAAGGATTTTACAGTGACTCTTCCAGAAATGCAAGGCGTTTGTACTCAGGTGAAGAGTGGCTGGTCTCTGGTCTATGCAGGTTTGGAACCATTTTGACATGAGTTATCTGAGAAGCCTATTGTCATTGAAAGTGAATTTAACCCCTTGGAAGCCTTCTCCACTCATCTAGCCAAATTTCCCTCTCTTTTGTTCTGGCCAATTTATCAAGAATACCAGGGATAAACTTACTTAAACTAGAGGATGTGTTGATGGGCAGGGCCTTTTCTCCTAGTGCTGGCTATAAAGAGATTTGGTATGACTGATCAACTCAGGATTGCCATTGCTTGTGGCTGGTGTCTCATATCACTGTGAATACTGCACCCAAAGTCTAGCAAATGCCTATCTACTCACTGTGATGTTGTTGCTGGTCTGGATGCCTGTCAGCCTCACAATGGGGATTTGAATGTGGATTTTAACTTTTAGATATCTTAGTTTTCACTTAGTTATTCTGCCATTGTTCATCACAAAACCTTCTGTGTGTCACTTCACTACATCATCTGGCTAGCCTTAGTCACATACTATGGAGACCATTCCACAAGTGTAGCCTGGGACCACCCTCCACTTGTCCTTTCCTCAAGGTTATTCCAGGGGCTTCCTTGATAGTTTCAGCTCCTGAACTTCAGGCAGGACCACACTGTCCACCTTTCTAAGTCTACTTAACTTTGAGTCCCAAGGAGCAAAAGTCAGTGAGTTTGGCTTTTTACTACAGAAATCCTAAGCTCCTTTTGCAAAATGATCCATCACCTTCCAAAGATAAGTTATCTTTATACAGCAGTGAGACAGGTTGTATTAAAACAGGTTTTTAAAGTTATTGCTACACCCTCCTTTTAAAATCTTGGAAACTTATTCTCATAATTAATTTCCTTTCAAACAAGTCTTCTCTGAACTAGAAATTGCAGGTAATTTGTAGTTTGTACATCTAGACATTGAGTGAGTGATGTAATTGTTAAGTACTGCTTTTCCCCTACCTAAGGGCATGTCATTTATGTTTAATCATAATAGATATCCTAAGTATGCAAATATTATCCTAGTAAATAGCATAGGCTTCACCACATTGCTTAAGTTAAAAACATGCTTGAGAGAACAACCAAGTGGCGGCATAGGTAAACACCTGTACTTGCTGCCTCTCACAACCACATCAAAACTCCAACTAAAAGACAAAACAAATATCACCCAGAACCATGGGAAATGTGGTTGAGTGGAAGTTTCTACAACTAGAAGGAAAGAAAAAAAGTGCATTGAGACTGGTAGGAAGTGCAGAGGTACAAAAAGTGTGGAGGTATGGAGGCACGTGCAAAATGGGCTGGCAATTTGGTGCACTGTTGTGTTTTTCAATCGAGTTTTTCAAGCTCCTGATTGCCCTGAACTCCAGTTCTGGGTGAGACTCTGGGGACCCAAACTCATACAGAGAGAAGCTGGATAGTCTGGCATCAGGCAGGAACTCGAGGGTGGCTTTCTTTCAGAGGTGCTTGCAGTGATCATTCTTCCTGCATGGGGCCACGGGACACAGAGCCCAAGGACCTCTCCAGGCAGGGCTGACTGGCAGCAATTGCTGTTTTCTCTGCCCTGGTGATTCCCTAAAACCCTACCCCACCCAATTTACAACCCCACCCAAGCTGTGCACAGTAGCTTTTGCATATGAATGGTCTGTCCTTCTTGCAACCTAAAACGTAACAAACTACAGCTGGGTCAGAGAGCTCCAAAGCTTCCAGAAGAAGGCTTGCAGCAGCAGTCTGCATTGCTTCACAGCCAGGCCTCATCTGGGCACTTCCAAATCACAAACAAAGAGGAGAAATCTGCAGATTTCTGTGTAGCTCCTGCTGGGTGGCCTCAGGCAGTGGCTGACTTTGCACCTTCTTGGAGATCCAAGAGCCAGTGTACCTAGTAGTCAGAGTGAGACCATACTGGATTACAACTCTTCACATCCATAAGCAACACACTCAAGGGGCAGACTCAGTGAGCATCAAAGCCCCATTGAAGCAAGTCCTGCCCCATAAGGTGTCTCCAGCACAACAGTTCTCCCAATACAACTGGTCCTCACAGCCAATTGGCCTGGAGGTCAATTCCTCCCAGTGATACCAACAGCAATCAAGGCTTAAGTACAACAAGACTGTTCACACAGTTGAAACTGGTTTGGCTCAGTGAATAGAGCATCGGCCTGCAGACTGAAAGGTCCCAGGTTTGATTACGGTCAAGGGTATGTACCTTGGTTGTGGGAACATCCCCAGTAGGGGGTGTGCAAGAGGCAGCTGATGGATGATTCTATCTCATCGATGTTTCTAACTCTCTATCCCTCTCTCTTCCTCTCTGTAATAAATCAATAAAAATATTAAAAAAAAAAAAAAGACTGCACTCAGCCCACAGAGGGGTGCAAATCTAAGTGGTTGTCCACCTCAGGTAATTGGGGAGGCTGAGGCACTGTGCCCTATAGAACACCTAACACACAAGGCCACTCTATCAACATAGGGAAGCAGCCAAAATGCGGAGACAAAGAAACATGTCACAAATGAAAGAAATGGAGGAAAGCAAACTACTGGATATAGAGTTCAAAATCATGGTTATAAAGTTTTTCAAGAATTTTCAAGAAAAGGCCAATAAATTTAGTGAGATTCTCAAGGATATGAAAAAGGACCAACTAGAAATTAAGCATACACTGACTGAAATAAAGAATAATACACAGAGATTCAACAGCAGACTAGAGGATTCCAAGAATCAAGTCAAAGATTTGAAATACAAAGAAGCAAAAAACACCCAACCAGAAAAGAAAAAACAAACAAACAAAAAAACACCAAAATATGAAGATAGTGTAAGGGGCCACTGGGACAACTTAAAGTGTACCAACATCCAAATTATATTTATCAACAAGTGAATCTAAAATTAAAATGAATAAAAAATATAATGAACAGAATAAACTGGTAAATGTAATAGAATCAGGGGCAGGGAAAGGGAGCAGACTGACAATTCTCGAGGGAAGAGGGTATGGGAATACGGGAAGAGATTGGAAAAAAATCTTACACCTATGGCAGGGGGTGGGTAAGGGCATGGGGGTGGGTTGGAAACTGGGTGGAGAGGACCTATTTGGGAGGGGGGGGAGGAAAAGACTGTAATAAACTGAACAATATTTATTAAATAAAAAATAAGATAAAAACATGCTTGATTTTCTTATGCCAACATTCAATTCCAAGTCCTATTGACCAAATAGAATATACCACCATGATATATTTAAATATACACACCAGCCATCTCCATATATAACAAATGATAACACTAAAATATATCTCCAATTTCTCTAACTCATTAGCCACCCACTAGTGCAAACTAAATAATCTTTCACTTGGACAACAGGAATGGCTTCCTTACTGGTCACAAACTGCCTTTCTTGCCATGCTGCAGTAGGCTTTCTTATACAACCTTACTTTTCAAGAGAGAAAAGTAAGAATCTGATCATGTAACTTACCAACATAAAATCCATCAAAGGCTTTTCCTAGTTCTTATTTTTCAAAAAGAAAAAGCCCTTCCCCAACTCTAACTGGGCCTTTGCACTTGTTCCCTAGACCTGGCACAATTCTTTCTTTCCAGTTCTTTACACAATCGGCCCATTCTCTTCCTGTTTGATAACAGACCTCATATTGCTATCTCAGAGAGGTCTTCCCTCGCCTCATTTCTTAGGTTGCCATCTATACTCCCTCTCCTATCGTCCTCTTTATTTTCTTCAAGGAATTGTCATTTTAGATTAGTTTCAAGAATGAGTAAAGCAATCTGTAGTTCAGTCTACAATATTATTTGGCTATTGGGATCATGCATTTTTTTCTAACAAAATTTATCTCCATGTTCCATGTATAGTTTTAAAACCTGCTTTAGTTTTAGTTTTAGACTCTGCTCTTAGAAATTTAGGTTATTAGACTTTTACATAAGAATTGGAGAAAACATAGGTAATTATTAAAGCCCTCAAAAAATGGAGGCGGGCTCTGGAAATTAAGATTACAGTTGAAAAGAGAAATGATAGATCAATGATCTATCACTGATACAAAAATGTATCACCAAATTAAAAAGAACTAGAATTTGGGTTGTCTTTGAAGATCAAAACTACTAAATTTAGGACGAGTAAAGGAAGTACAATGCTAAACATTACTAAGCTCATTATGGAAGTTTCTCACTTAAGGAACACAGTTGATAGAAGAGCAGATTTGCTGGTGAAGGCAATTGGTTGGGTTTTAGAAATGGTGAATTTGAGATATTTGTGGAATATCCAAGGGGAGCTATATAGCAAGCTGTTGGATTTAATGGTGTATGACTTAGGAAGAAGTTCTGGTTTAGAGTAAAGATTGGGGAGACGTCGGTATATGTTGCATGGTAATTGAGACCAATGGAACTAGATGCAAAAATCCAGGGAGAATATGTGGAAAGGAGATGAAAAGAGGGCCCAGGACAAAATGGTAAATAACACAAACATTTGCAAATGGACAGAGGAAGACTGGCATTTTAAGGAGGTGGAAAACAAGAGGTCAGAGAGCTCACTGGAAAATAAGAGGCCAGAGAGCTCGGAGCAAAGCCAGGACAGAATGTCTTGTGAGATCCTCCAGCACTGATTAGCCTAACCCTGCTTGACTGGTTATGTGACTGGTGACTTTCCTCCTCCTCACTCTGTGTTTATGTCTCGGAGGACTATGCTCACACAGAGAATAACTTTTTCAGACAGATCATATTTTTCTTTTAAAATTTTACTTATTGATTTGAGAGAGAGAACCAAAGAGATTGATTTATTGTTCCATTTATTTATGTATTCATTGGTTGCTTCTTGTTTGTACCTGAACTGGAGCTTAACTCTGAAAACCTTGGCATGTTGGGACAATGCTCTAACTAACAGAGCTACCCGACCAGGGCCATATTCTTCTTTAATAGAAGATATACATGTTGTTGGGTTTCCCAGGCAGAATACCCAGTAAGTTCTTTGAGTTCATTGAATGAGTAGGTGAAGATCTCTAGGGTGTGATTTGAAACATTCAGAGAAAGCTGCTTCTGTGTCCTAAAATAGACCTCTGGCTGACCTATAGCAATGCCTGACAGTATGTACTCAGTAAACCCTTTTGAGAAAATGGATCCAGGAATATTGAATGACTAAGTTTCCTATTAAAATGCAAATAGTCTGAGAGGGATGTCAAATAAGTTGTCAACCCCTATTTAATAAGTTGGTAGGCTGGGGGCTTTTTATCAAAACTTTCCAAGGTCTGCCGAAACCAGTTTGACTCAGTGGATAGAGCGGTGGCCTGTGGACTAAAGGGTCCCAGGTTCGATTCCGGTCAAGGGCATGTGCCTTGGTTGCGGGCACATCCCCAGTTGGGGGTGTGCAAGAGGCAGTTGACTGATGATTCTCTCTCATCGATATTTCCAACTCTCTGTCCCTCTCTCTTTCTCTCTGTAAAAAAATCAATAAAATATATTAAAAAAAACTTTCCAAGGTGGTCAGTTTCTGTACAGTTGACTCACAGAGACATTATTGTGATAGGTTTATAGGCCTAGAGTGGAGACTTACCTGGGGAGGGTATATCTGAACACATTAGTTCAGTTTTACAATTATCTACACAAAGCATCTGTTTTTGTTTCCTATGCTTCCATAGCAAATTACCACCAGCCAGGTGGGCTTAGAAAAACAGAAATTTATGTCCCTCCATTCTGGAGGCTAGAAGTCTGAAATCAGGGTGTCAGCAGGGTCATACTCTCACTGAGAGCTCTATTAGAGAATATTTTCTTTCCCCTTTCTTGCTTGTGATTGTTGTCAGGAAGCCTTACTGTTCCTTGCCTTGTATATCCAGTCTCTCCACCCTTCTTCACGTGACATTCTTTCTCCCATGTCTCTGTCTATTTCTGTTTTCTATTCTTATAAGGACACTAGTCATTGGATTAGGGCACACCATAATCCAGTATGACCTTTTTTTAACTTAACTAATTACATCTGCTAATATCCTGTTTCCATATTAGGTAGCAGCCTGAGGACCAGGTGGATAGGAAGGACTTTCTGAGGGATAATATTCAACCAGCATACTGTGCATTTTGGCTAAACATTCAGCTCACCTCTAAGGAAAATCTAGTTGTGGAGCATACGTGTCTCTCTGATACGTGTGTGTGTGTGTGTGTGTGTGTGTGTGTGTGTTTCTACCTGGTAGCATAAAGGAACTAACTTGTCACCTAGTGAATGTGAGAAGTAACTGGGGATTACCAAGCAGTAGTAAGTAAAGAGTGAAAAGGACATTAATTAACTTTAAAAAATATTGTTAGTACATATTATGGGCCAGGCTTAGAGTGAAACACTGGAAGGAAAGTGGTAAATGGAAGAGGCATTATGTCCCCAGGGAACATGCAGTTTAGTGGGACAAGATAAACAATAAAGATGTATAGAATAATTACATTAAAAAAAAAAAGAAACACTGAGAAAGTGTAATGGGATTTACAGAGTGCTTTTGGATAGAGAATAACTGAGAAGAACCTTTTCAGATAAGATGATCACAAAGACACAGTTAGGCTGTAACTGGAAGGTTGAGGAGGAGCACAGAACAGATGGTTTACTTCCTTCATCGGTTTTTCTGCGCTGGCTCTGAGCAGAGACTCTGAAACTCTGCAGTGAAGATGAAGGCCTTTGCATCTTATCCCACACCAATTGTTTGTTGTATTTCCAGATAGAGGAATGGAGGCCTGGCTATTTTTCTCCTCACATTTGCCCCGCGCCTCTCTGAATGGTTCACCCCTGCATGCACACACAAACACACATACCACTTTTTTTCCTGAATTATTTGAAAGTTACAGATGTTTTTACACTTAAGCCCTACAAATTTCAGCATGTATCAGCTATGAAAAAGGACATCTTCGTACATAACCACAGTATAATTCTTACAAGGGCCCAAACATATGCTGGGTTTGTAGGATAGTTCTTGATATTTGTCTAAATGCTCACTAAGAAATTCATAACTAACTGAAGTTGCTAGCAACCTATACTGTTGCAGTTCCCTGGGGGTAAAATATATTTTGTTAAAGTGGCCCTGGAACTGTATTGTAAAGATGTAAAAACAGGGTAATGTTTTTTGTTGTTATTGTTGTTTTGTTTTGTTTTCTGAAGGACTTTTTCAAAAACTTTTATACACTAACAGACTTTATAAATCTTGAAGAGGTTTTATGAGGATTTCCCAAAAATAATTGATCAAAGGAAACTTTGTTTGAGGCTTATATTAGTTATCTATTTTTTAATAACAAATTATTCAAGATTTATTGACTTAAAACAACAAGTGTTTATTATCTTATACAATTTCTGAGAATCAAGAAGTGGCTGAACTATGCGGTTCTGGGTCAGAGTCTCTCCTCAGAATTTAGTAAAGATGCTGGCTGAGTCTGCAGGCCTGAAAGAACTGTTTTCAAGATGGCTCGCTCACATGGCTGTTGGAGGAGGCCTCAGCTGCTCACCACGTAGACCTTTCCATAGGGCAGCTGAAGGCCATGGCAGCCTGCTTCCCAGAACGGATGATCTATGAGAGAGCAAGGAGAAAGCTCTAATATATTTTATGACCTAGTCACACACCATCGCATCTACCAATGAGTCACTCAAGAGAAGAAGAGTTAGGTTTAACTTTTTTTTAGACTCCAGGGTTTTTTGTGAAGGGAGCAATGTCAAAGAATTTGTGGGAATTTTTTTTTTTAATTACTTTATGACCATATTGAAATTCCAGAATTCTTCATAACGCACTTTTAGAAAACATTAGTTATGACGTTGAAAGAATTCAGTAAGAACTTATAAGAGGTGGGTCTGAAGTCCACCTCATATATTAATTATATCAACTTGGGTTTGTCTCTTAAGTTTTAGTGCTTGACTTTTTACCAAGGTAAAATGAAAATGATAGTGCCATCTATCTATAATATCTTTGTGATATCTTAAGGTTGTTGTGAAGATAAAATAAACCAATGTGCATAAAAATGCTTAAATAATTATACCACACAGATATTCACTCTTACTAAAATCACTAGCCGACGTATGACCTACCAAATCACTAAACACTAGATCGCTGAAAGTTTTCATATTAAAAAAATCCTTCCTGTCTTCCAGGAGAATGTCCCAAGCACAGATGTGCTTAAACATCATTTTGATGAGCCTTATAACAACTCCAGGGGCATTTAAACGAACCTATTTGTCTTCTTATGCAATTGCTTCTCTGCTAAACATATAGAATTTTGTCTTTGCAGGGTACTGATTTACCTGCCAAATGAGCTGTTGTTGGTGGTGATTTTAAAGACCTTTGTGTATTTCCACAATTTCCCAAACCATAAGGAGGCTGTTTTTCTGCTATGTCTCAGAAGCTAGCTCCAAAATAGTTCCTAAAGAGGAGTCCAGAAAATGTTTCAAGCAATGGCAGCCTCATCAAAATAAGTGCAGAGTCTCCCAGGGTTACCACATGGCAGGACAAAGTAGGTTTGGATGAGTGAGTCTTGATGGGATATGCTTGTCCAAGATTAGTCTCCTTGCTTTAAAGTCATATCTCATTACCAAATGAACCACACAGATGAGACATAAAGAAAATGTTGCTGCAGCCAACTGCAGTTTTTAAATCCAAAGAGCTTAGAATACTTATAGGCATAATCTTGTTAATCTCCATAACACTGTGAGGTACGTTAAAGTACCATCACTCTAGAGTGGTCAAACTTCAGTTCCTTTTGAGTCTCTTTGTTTTTCTAATACCTTGCGTTGTGCAACTATTATTTGAATATTGAAGATGGTTTAGTCCTAGTACATAAAATATGAAACAAATCATGGATACTATAGCTGAATTAGGATCAGGGTTCTTAACCTGGAAAGAGCTAATGGTCAATACATTAATTAAGGCATCAAGTTTACACCCTGTTGTCAACTATAATTGTTTATTGCCTAACTAAACCTTCCTTAATTTATTACACTCATTAGTGTCTGTTAGCAAGGGAGAATGTGCTTAAATTTTACAAGGGTATGTGGTTAACAGTTTGTCTCTGAGCTGGGACCTGACTCACTTGATCTTCTCACCTCACACTTAACACAGGGCTGGGCCTTACTTAACAAATGATTTATTAACAGTCATAGGTCCTTCTATCCTGTGCCTTAGCTCTTAAAGCTATAAAATGAGAGGGTAGGTCTAGATGATCTCTAAATTATCTTGTATGTCTGAACTTCTCAGTTAATGATTAACAGCTTTTATACAGAGATTAAGGTAACAGTGACAGAACAAATACCCACAAATTAGAGCATTTGAGAAGATCTGAGTTATTTGCATGTTTTCATAATTACCTAAGATCAGTTTGAGGGTCAATAACTTGACTCAGGAAAGTCCTCTGGCCATCTCAAAATTAGGTTTCAGAAAGGGAGAAGAAGGGGGAGAATGGTCCCGGAAGGGGTGTGTGAAAGAGAGAGAACTTTTGCTTTTTGATTCAGTAACATAGATTTGGGGCAGGAGTAAGTAGCTAGGAAGGGGGGAATCATTGAGGAAATAAGCTGGTTGAGGAGAATTGCTAAACTTGCAGGGCAGATCTAAACTCTGTAGGACTTAGAGCATTTTCAACCATAAAATTTGTCTTTAAGAAAAAGAATTTAAAATTAGGTATGAAAACACATATTTATTCAGAAGTGAATTCAGTTGTAAGTGAGTATTTATTTGAATACTCACAGCCTCTACAACACCACCCAAAACAACAGGGAAAGTGCCATGGAAGAAATTTGAGAAATGACTGGTCTTAACCAGTCACTTTTGAAATATCTTACTCTCCAATTTTACAAAAACCTACAGCCATGCGAGCACATTGCTAACCCTCTGGTTCGGGCCCGTGAAAGTGAGCAACCCAGAAACCTGGGCTTCCTTAGTTTAATATTCTTCCACCACTGAAAACATGTCTAGAATATTCCAGTAGCTAGTTCAATTGGAAGTTAATTTAACAAACAAACAAACAAACAAACAAGCCATTAAAAAATGAGAAAAATGAGAAAAATGAGATAATCATGAAAATTCCAGAACATATTGTTAGGTGAAAATATAAGCAATGCAATAATATCACATGCTTTTATTTTTATATTAAAAAACAACAACACTGAAGCATTGTTTTGTGTTGTGTGTGTGTGTGTATGATATACATTTGATGTACATCAGATTCTTAATATTGATTACATTTGGAGAGTGTATGTGGTTTTGGGGTTACTTAAATTTTGCATAACAAATACTCATATGTTACATGTAGGCCTCATCATTAATAATAACTCTATATCCTTCCATAATTTCTATGACAAGCAATCCATTATAAAACCATCATTGGTCACCTTCCTTTTTCTTTTTCTTTCTTTCTTTTTTTTTTTTTTTTAAATATTTTTATTAATTTCAGAGAGGAAGGAAGAGGGAGGAGAGATAGAAACATCAATGATGAGAATCATTGATTGGGTGCCTCCTGTACATTCCCCTCTAGGGATCAAGCTTGCAACCCAGGCATGTGCCCTTGACCGGAAGTGAACCTAGTCCACAGGTCCATGCTCTATTCACTGAGCCAAATCGGCTAGGACTTGGCTACCTTTCAATTAACTTCTTCTACAATAGAATTTAACTTCAGCTATTTTGACCCACCAGAATCTACAGTCAAGCCTTCGGTCTATTCAGTGTCCTCAGTCCCTTCATATTCCCACTTTCATTCTTACCCAGCTTAAATCCCATGGTCTGTTGTTATGATTACTCTTCTGTGTGCACCTTAACTGCCTGCTACCTCTCACTTTGTTACTTTACTTGGTAAACCATCCCAGCTAGAATCCAGCTCTCCTCCTGCTTATAACTGATTGTGGCTGGAGAAAAACCCCATAACTCATACTGCCTGGTCTCATTTTAAATTCCTCACCTAACCTCACAGGAGCTTTTAGTGCTGCCCTGCAATCCTACTACTTTTTCCCTAGTGCATTCACTCTCCTACACTCCTTGGTAGCTGTTTCACAGTTTTTCCTTTTTGCAAACCTTCTACCTCCTACACCATCCTTACCCTTACTATATGACTATGCTTATTATTTCATTGAGAAAAAGAAACAATCAGGGAGAAGAAACCCAATATACCCATTCTGCACAAATGCCCTATGCTGTATCTACCCACTTCCTGTACCCCTGCTATAGGCATTCTTTTATTTTTTATTTTTTTTAAATAAATTTTTATTCAGATTATTACAGATGTTCCTCTTTTTTCCCCCCATAGCTCCCCTCCACTTGGTTGCCACCCTACCCATGCCCTTACCTCCCCACCACTGTCCTCATCCATAGGGGTATGATTTTTGTCCAGTCTCTTCCCGCACCCCCACACCCCTTTCCCCCTGAAAATTGTCAGTCCACTCCCTTTCTATGCCCCTGATTCTATTATATTTACCAGATATTCTATTCATCAGATTTTTTATTCACTCGATTTTTAGATTCACCTGTTGATGGACATGTATTTGTTGCTCATAATTTTTATTTTTACAATACCTTTTTCTTCTTCCTCTTCTTAAAGAATACCCTTCAGCATTTTATATAATACTGGTTTGGTGGTGATGAATTCCTTTAGCTTTTTCTTATCTGTGAAGCTCTTTATCTGACCTTCAATTCTGAATGATAGCTTTGCTGGATAGAGTAATCTTGATTGTTGGTTCTTGCTATTTATCACATTGAATATTTCTTGCCACTCCCTTCTGGCCTGCATAGTTTCTGTTGAGAAATCAGCTAACAATCGTATAGGTACTCCCTTGTAAGTAAGGAACTATTTTTCTCTTGCTGCTTTCAAGATTCTTTCTTTGTCTTTTGCCCTGGGCATTTTAATGATGATGTGTCTTGGTATGGTCCTCTTTGGATTCCTTTTGTTTGGAGTTCTCTGCACTTCTTGGACTTCTAAGTCTATTTTTTTCACCAGGTAGGAGAAGTTTTCTGTCATTATTTCTTCAAATAGGTTTTCAATATCTGGCTCTCTCTCTTCTTCTGGCACCCCCATAATTCGGTTATTGGTACACTTGAAGTTGTCCCATTGTCTTCATATTTTGGGGTTCTTTTTTTTTCCCTTTTTTTTCCTGTTGGGTATTTTTTGCTTCTTTGTATTTCAAATCTTTGACTTGATTCTTGCTATCTTCTAGTCTGCTGCTAGACCTATGTATAATATATTTTTTTTTATTTCAGTCAATGTATGCTTAATTTCAAGTTGGTCCTTTTTCATATTCTTAAGGATCTCGCTAAATTTACCAGCTGTTTCTAGAAAATTCTTGAAAAACCTTATAACCATGGTTTTGAACTCTATATCCAGTCGTTTGCTTTCCTCCATTTCTTTTATTTGTGGCATGTTTCTTTATCTCCACATTTCGGCTGCTTTCCTGAGTTGATAGAATGGCTTTGTGTGCTAAGGGCCCTATAGTGGCTCAGCCTCCCAGTTACCTAAGGTGGACACTCTTGGTGTACCCCTTTGTGGGTGGTGTGCACAATCTTGTTGTAGTTAAGCCTTGATTGCTTTTGGTATCACTGGGAGGAATTCACCTCCAGGCTAATTGGCTGTGAGGATCAGCTGTGTCTATTTTGTGCTTGAGACACCCTTGTGAGAAAAGACTTGCAAAAGCCTCTGTGCTCAGCTTGGATGGGGCAGAGTCTCAGGGTGGAGCAGACAGCATTGGTTTCCTGTCAGTCCTGCACTAATAGGCTCCTGTGTCTCAGTGTCCCATGGTAATTGCTGTAAGCACCTCCGAGAGAAAGCCGCCCTCAAGTTCTGTCTGCTGCCAGACAGTCCAGTACCTCCCCGAATGAGTCTGGGTCTCGCCCAGAACTGGAGTTAAGTGCAATCAGGAGCTTTTGTCCCCCTTCTGCTTGAGAAAACCAGCCATGCACTCAGTTGCCTGCCCTCTCCATGCACTCACATCAGTACCTCTGTCTTCCACAGTTTCTTTGAAGTAAACTTTTCTCTTTCCTGTGTGCTTTTCTCTTTCCTGACAGTCCAGTTTCACCCCATATAAGTCTGGATCCCCAGAGTATCATCCAGAACCAGAGTTCAGCCCAGTCAGGAGCTTTTGTCTCCCTCCTGTTTGAGAAAGCGAGCCGTGCACTCAATTGCCAGTCCTCTCTGCGCATGCATCTCAGTACCTCTGTCTCCTGCAACTCCTCTGAGTCTAGGTGTGCTTTTCTCATTCCTTCCAGTTGTAGAATTTTCACTCAGCCAGCCTTCCTGTGGTTCTGGATGATGTCCATTTTGTCTTTTAGTTGTAGTTTTGAAATTGTTGTGCGAGGCATCAGTTTACGTGTTTACCAATGCTGCCATCTTGGTTTCTCTGACATCTTGTTTTTATGCCTGATGCACTACTGAACCTGATTTCCTGACAAGGTTCCAGTGGCCACTTTGACACGAAATCTAGTCACCAGTTCTCAGTCCTCATACTCCACTTAGCCACATCATTTAAAATAGTTGATCATGCCTCCCACTTAAACTACTTTCTTTACCTGGCTTTTTTGGTAGGGAGACCATATAATTTGTCATCAGAATAAAGACAATTTTGAGAGTGAAAGATGGGGACTACTACTACCATGTTTCCCTGAATATAAGACATCCTCTGAAAATAAGACCTACTTAAGGTTTCCTTCTGAATGAAATATAAGACATCCCCCTGAAAATAAAGCCCCCCTAAGCTAAACATGAGAGATTTGGTCCACTGATTCTGAAAGAAATGGAGTCACAAGAAATTCACCAGGAAATTCAGGAATTGGATTGTTATGATGATGTTCCAGAAGATGATGACATGATTGTCATTGAATAAATGAGTAAATTCTTGATACTGTAGGATTCACAGTTTGTCTGGTTTGTGTTGACAACTACCATACTACCGTACCATATACAGGTAATAAATTTCCTTTATTTTCATTTAACAGTAAATGTGTACCGTATTCTTCTTCATGGAAAAATAAGACATCCACTGAAAATAAGACCTAGCGCATCTTTGGGAGCAAAAATTAATATAAGACACTGTCTTATTTTCAGAGAAACAGGGTAATTACACTGATGTACACACCAACTTGGACTATCTCAGGCAAACTAGACTATATAGTCACTGTTCTTCTAGGCACCACTCCTTCCTGTGTTTCTCCTGTTGCACTGGCTCTTCCTCCTCAGTCTCCTGTGCTCTCTCCCTTCTCTTTATGACCTCTAGATATTGGACTGCCTGGGGCATCCTTGGACCTCCTGCTCCTTTTTGACACTCCTTCAGGGTTGTATTCCACCTCTTGCACACTAATACACTACACTGCTTAATGAAATGTTGAAAAACTTATATTCAAGTATGTAAAGAGCAGCTTTCAGACTCTCAGGTGCCTTCTTCCACTCATCAGTCTGGGCCCTCACACATACTCAGTTGCTAATATATTAACACCTGAACTTTTAAAACTCTGCTCTAGCACTTTCTGATTGGTTAGTAACATTTCCATACTGGTTGTGAAATATTTTTAATATCATTCTTGCTCTTATTTATAGGGCTTTAGATGAATACCTAAATTTGTATGTCCAACTCAAACCAAAACATTTCTCATGAACCCCATGACTTGTATATTCAATTGCTTACCCAATATCTCTACTTGAATATATTAATATATGCAGTATTTTGAATTTAAGATGTCAGTTTTTCTCTCTAAACATGCCCCTTATACAATCTACCTCAATTCAGATTATGGTAACCATATCATTTCAATCGCTCAGGCTCTAAATCCTGGGTTTGCACATTAAAATAGCTCCTCTCTTTGATACCCCATGTCCAAGCCATTAGCAAATATCGTTAGATCTACCTTCACAACACATATACCATTTTCACTACTTTCATCACTGCCACTTTCCACCATCGTCTCTCCCCTTGACCACTGTAGTAGCTCTTCTCTCTCTGCTTGTACCTGTGCCCCTTATAGTTAGTTTCAACTCTGTAGAAAGAGTGCGCTTATAAAACATAAGACAGCTCATGGCATCCACCTATTTCTGCTCAGAACCCTCCTAGATTACTCAGAATAAAGCCCAGCCATCACAATGGCATACAAGGTCCTATGCATCTGATCTATCCCACCTTCTCCTTCCTTCAGACTGCATTTCCTACTCTTGTCTCCATCCTCCATCCCCTCTGTCCACACTGACCTGCCTGCTCCTCCTTGCCAGGCACACTCTTGCTTCTGAACCTTGGCACTTGCTATCTCTCCCCATTTGGCCTGTTGTTTCCCCATGGTGAAGATTGCTGGCTCTTTATTTCCTTCAAGTTATTAATGGAAGGTCCCCCTCTCAGTGAAGTATTCCTTTAACAAATGATAACAACCACCCTGTTGCCCTTCCCTGTTTTATTTTTTTCCACAGCACTACTTATAACCTAACAACACATTGTAGGTTTTACTTCTACTTTATTTGTCACTTTTGTTCCTTGATGTCTTAGTCTGCTTGGGCTGCCATAACAAAGCACTATAGATGGGGTGGCTTAGACAACATATATTTATTTCTCATAGTTCTGAAGACTGGGGTCAAGGTGCCCCAAGTTAGATCCACTCTGAGGAGATAGGTGATTGTCATCTCACTGTGCACTCATCTGACTTTTTGTACAGGTGCCCATGGGGAAAAAGAGGGATCAAGCTAGCTCTCTGGTGTCTCTTCTTATAAAAGCACTGAACTCATCATGAGGGCCCCCTGATTACTTTACCTAACACTAATTACTTTTCAAAGGCTGCATCTTCAAAGACCATCACATTAGGGGTCAGAGCTTCAACATATGAATTTGGGGGAATGCAATTCAGTCCATAATACTTGCTGTAACCATAGGGATTAGAACAGTAACTAATATGGAGTGGATACTCAGGAACTGTTAAATGAATTCATAATTAGAAAAAAATGTCAAATATTTACTGTTTTAACTTCTCAAAAAGTTTACCACTATTAAACTTGATTTCTACTAATAAGTTATAGAGAGAGTCTCCCAAAACAGAGTGGGTAGTTATTCATAGACCTGTTCTAGAACTTTCATATACCTTTAGTAAAATATAAAGTTTGTATATTATTTGGAAGCTTATATGCCAATATGTACATTGTGTGTTTTGAGGAAACATGAGGGAAAAAATGAAGGAATCTAGGTAGTATGGATTTTTTTTTTAAAGCAAAAGACAAAAATAAGGAAGTATACACTTGAGAATAAAATGGAAAATGAGTTTGATTTGAATTAAAATCATTGCAACATATTGTGGAGGAATCAAACAATGCAAATTAGAGATATGACACTGCATTTCAAAAGAACATTTTTTCACAGATGCTGTCAACTCTTACCTTTCCTCTTCATGGCAAAGTGACAGATGAGGAATAGAGAGAAGGAAGCAGAAAACAACTGGGGATAAAAAAGAGAAATCACAACGGGCCACCTATAGTCAGGGTCAATTATTACTCAATTCAATTATTTGATTTACTTTTTAAAATAGTCTTAAAAATCAGCTTTTTATGTGTTCTTTCTATTTATTCTTTTCTGGAGTTTTGTATTGGTCAATATTCTGATGCAGAGAACATGAGGGCCACAATAGATTCCGCTGTAGATAATTAGAATGAACAGATTTATTACAGCTTGTCAAATGACTTACAGAATTATTAAGATGGTTGAATAAAAATCTGTAGGATGAAATCCCGGAATCTATTCTCTGGTTTATACTGCAGAACAAGGCTGCCAAAGGATATGCTCTCCTGCCATGATCAGGAAGCTGCTTGTCAAATCAGGAGGCCTCCCTTATTATAGACATAAAATACAGGACTGACTCGGTATAAGCTGCTATGTTAGCTACAGTTACTGTTTCCAGAACAGCATCACTGTGCTCCAATTGGAAAACCGCATGTGAAAAATCAAGAGGCTGCCATTATGGCTTCAGGATCCATGTCATGCTGCCTTTTTGACTATCAAGATGCTATTTCTGCTAGCTAAGCACACCTCAGAGACAGTGTCTGGCTGCAGAGCCATGCCACAATTGCTACGATCTACATTGATAAAATGCATACTCAATTTCCCATTTATCTCAGTTCAATTTTCAAGTTTCATGTGATCTCACCTGATGTGGAACCCAATTCAAACTTGGATCACCAGCTGGAAAGGAACTGGAGGAATTTTTATTTTCGTTTTCGGCTTTCCACAGGAAAGGGAAGTCACACTAGAAGGAAATTGGAATAGATATTCTGAACCTAACTTCCATAACTGCATCAGACCTCACTTTGACTTCTCCATGTTCATCCTTGGGAATTTCAAACTTTGTCTTTGTTACAAGAACATGATATATTTGGTGCATCTCTGAGCATATACTTCCAAAGTCTAGAACATTGCTACTGTAAATAAGAGCTTAATAAATATCTATTTAGCCGAAACCGGTTTGGCTCAGTGGTAGTGCGTCGGTCTGCGGACTGAAAGGTCCCAGGTTCGATTCTGGTCAAGGGCATGTACATTGGTTGCGGGCACATCCCCGGTAGGGGGTGTGCAAGAGGCAGCTGGTCGATGTTTCTCTCTCATTGACGTCTCTAGCTCTCTATCTCTCTCCCTTTCTCTCTGTAAAAAAAAATCAATAAAATATATTTTAAAATAAATAAATAAATAAATAAATATCTATTTAGGTTTTTTTTTTTTTTTTTTAAAGATACACTATGCAGATTTATAATCTGGGTCCAGAGAGAAGTCCAAAGCACTGAGGCCAGGCACGGTGTTCCAAGTCAAGTCCATCTCCTCCAGTGTCTGGTCACACTGCTGAATCCAGTGTAACACAGGAGCTGTAGAATCCTGCTAGTAAACCCATCTCACTCAAATAACGCTGACAACTGAACAAAGGAAAAACAAGAAATCAGCCCCTCTGTTCCTCAAGGAATATTGGAAACAGTAGAAAGTTAAAAGTGAACAGTAGCCATGGAGATGCTTTGGGGGTTTTCCTACTCATCATTTTCTTTTCCTGTGTTATTTACATTGATGCTCCTCATGAAATCCACTAATTGACAGTATCACGACACCCCATTTCTTTATTATTTATACTCTGGTGTAGCCAAGGACATACTTTTTTATTTTGGCGACTTAAGAACAGTGTAATTTACCAAGTTAATCAGGAAAATATCATCACAAAACTGAAGAGACATTAATAATTCTGTTGGGTGTTTCCCAGTGTTTTTGAACATTAGCCTCTGAGGAGTCTCTTTAACATGCCCACACATACAGATATTCACATTATAAACCCCTGGACACCTTTGCAACCTGTAACAGAACATTATTCACTTCTCGGCCTCCAAGAAAACCTCCAGAGAACATCACTTCTTATTTGCAAAGAGATGGGAATTGCCAATCACTGCCTCTGAACTGTGGAAAGATCCAGAATCATCTCAAACCTGTCTTTATGGGTTAGATGGGAGCTCAATTCACTAAGTCACTCAGGATGGTTCTAACTTCGTAGGATTTAAAAGATGTAAGGAACTTAATTATACATACAATTCTTATATAATTTACTTAGGGCAGTGAAGCTCAAATCTTTCCTTTTCTTATTCAAAATAAACAAAAAAAGTATTTAAGTTAGGCATTATTTTATATTTTTATTTTGCAATATTGTTTTCTCTGTTTTCTGTAGTTAGGAGGTAAGATGAAAGGGGGGGTCATGTTAATACAATTATTACGAAAATGATATACATTATAATCATAATATCATTAATTACTATGAGAGAAAGGAAGCAGACATGTCTTATTTATTGAATAAGAAAACTTAACTGGAAGAAATAGGTGTTGTTTTGAGTTATAATGCTACTTGCTGCTTAATTCTTATACAGCTATTTTTATTAATTCATTTCCTCTCCTTGCAGTTTGAACAGCATTAGTTTAAATTAACATTATGAATTTGTAGCATCTTTTTGCTTAGAAAAAAATGATTTCATAATCAAATGGGAGAATCTACAATTGAAAAGAGCTTTTTTGTTCCTCAAATTTTTCATCTGCCTTGCATATAAACTCATAAATTAAAATTAAATAAATGGGTATAGAATTTATAAATGTTTTGTTTAAAGCTATCAGTATAGATGCTTGTAATGAATCTAGTGACTTTAGTAAAATACCTTATGTGAAATGACAAGAGAAGTCACTGATCCTTTTTGTCACTGCATTGATGCATTCTTCACTAGTTTAGAAGTCAGGGTAGAAACTGTTGGGTAGCTACAGTAGTATCAGAACTCATTTTACTGACCAAACACAAAACAAAACAAAATAGACAAAGATTTGAGAATGTGGTTTCTTGGGATTTAATTTAGAGAATTAATGCTATTCTCTGAATGCTTCCACGAATCAATTTGGATATTTCTTTTTTTATAATATATTTAATTGATTTTTTTACAGAGAGGAAGGGAGAGAGATAGAGAGCTAGAAACATCGATGAGAGAGAAACATCGATCAGCTGCCTTCTTCACACCCCCTACTAGGGATGCGCCCACAACCGAGGTACATCCCCTTAACAGGAATCAAACCTGGGACCTTCCAGTCCGCAGGCTGATGCTCTATCCACTGAACCAAACCAGTTTCGGCAAATTTGGATATTTTTTAATCCAAATTTGGATATCCTTTAATTCATTTTAATGATTTTTTTTTTTTTATTGAAAATTGTGTGACCTACATCAGAAACTTAGATTTGAGATGCTCTGCAGTTCTAAGTGCAGTGTTCATTTCCAGCACCGTATCTGATTCTCACAATACCTCTCTATGGTAGACAGGGCAGTTGAGATATGCCTGTGTCACACAAGAGTTGGCCAAAAGTGGGAAGAAGCTAAGCATGGCAGAACTCACAGAGCTGACAAATGGGGGAAGCAGGATTTGAATCCAAATCATTTGGCTCCAAATATTTGCACTATAGTCTGTTGCCTCTTCTACTTTAAGCTACTATGATTGTAATGGTGATACTGCTGATGTAATTCAGAGCTACTTTATCTGGTGGCTTAAATTACTTAAATAACTGTCTGGATATTTTTGGTTGCTTTACAAATAAAGACTGAGTGTCACTGAGGAAGAAAACATACAAACTACACTTCTAAAAATACCCTTTACTAGGGTGCGATGACGTTTGCCCCCCAATTTCTTAAATTTGTAATCTAAGAAATGTTTCTTGAGCCAAGAGTTTCCCCTAAATGGCTTGTTTTTGGTAGAGAATATAATCACTATTTGGAAATATAGACTTCATTATGTTGCTCTACTTCACATTACTTTCACTAGGACTGAAAGAATCTAAAGTTCTAGATTCTCCTCCCTAGTGATGTACAAGGTGTACTTTAACGGTGCTAAAAGTTCAACTGTACCTACTATATCCCAGGCTTTCTCCCTTTTAGTTATCTGAGGTGAGTATATGAACATTATTAATATACCTAAATAGACAAACGTAAAAGATAGTCATGGTATTATTAAATGCTAAGGGAATCTTCTGGAGGTGCAGATCACTTATGGCCTGAGATCAGTATATTAAGGTGAGGCCATTTTTTTCAGGAATGTGGACTAAAGGTGTGTGTGTATGTATGTGTGGGTGTGCTCTAGAGGTGCTATTACATATCTCCATTTTTAAAAAAAAAATTTGCGTAAACGTACTCAATTTAGCATAAATCTGCACAAAGTTTCTTATTCACTGAGGAGTGAACCTGATATGGAAAATGTATCCACACCAAGTCCTTACTTTAAGTGGCTGTTTCTGGCATACCCTCAGGGCCTCAGAAGGCATAGAAGGTGCTTGCCCACTCATGAGTAAGCTTCTGACAATAGAAAATTCTGCAACAATTCCAACTGGAGATGCTGGCTCCTCTACAGGTGTGGGAGGCCATTGTCTAGCCCGGAGGCTGACATGTGGCACCTGCTGGGGAAATATTTGTTGAATAAAAGAATGATTGGCCCACCTGTTGATTTGGCGGCCTCATTGGCTCTACTGCTCCATTAAATGTCTCTACCCCTCAAAAACTTGTAATCAATGGGGACTCCCTAATAAATGCCAGAAGCTTGTAGGTAATTATAATTTAGTTAAAACCCTTGCTTCTAACTGAAAGAGAGAGCAAATAGAGGAGTGTGACTGGCAAAGTGACTGGAGCTGGTAAGAGCTCACCAAAAGGAGAGGCAGAGGTCAGAACTGTCCCTGAGCTAGAACAGGAAGCCCCTGGGCCAATGACTATCTAAGGTGGATGCTCTATTCAGTTTGGAACAATTCAACCGATCCTTCCTATGTGACTGGCACTAGGCATAATATTAGGTGCTGGGACTACAACGGGTCTGAAATTCAAGATATACTTATATTTAAACAGTACTTTAGCTGTATTTTGAAATAATATGCTCAGTGTGTTTTCCAACCTCCAGAAACCTTTCTAGGTTAAGTACCTCTACATTTAAAGTAATGGGGTAATTTGAGAAAAAAGAAAAAGTGTAATATACTGTTTTACTGTTTCCAGATTTTTTGGACATTCTGTACTATAGAACAAATGGACTTACTGCTTTAAACACACTGAGCATATTATTTCAAAATGTAAAAAATATTCTATTTAAAGTAAGTTGATCTTGTGTTCTCTAAGTTTTCCGATATACTAAACAAAATTTATATTGACAGATTCCCAGAGTAACAGAAGAGGACATGGGGGAGGAAACATTACAGAGACTGAGAACCATAATGTACAGAACAGAAGTGGCCTCGCACATAAGCAAAGGATTATTGCTTTGGGAGAATGTTTCAGAGGATCCTGAAAGAATTCACAGGTGCGGTGTTGTCTGAGCAGGGTTTGAGGCAATTCATAGGCATTTACCATGAAGACAAGGAAAGAAGGAACATTCCAGGGAGAAGATGGGTGTAATACAGGATCACAGAGGCTAGACGCAGGAGACAGCATTGCATGTTCAGAGGATTACAGCTAGTTTAATATTGCCTAA
Source organism: Pipistrellus kuhlii (assembly GCF_014108245.1). Taxonomy (NCBI): domain Eukaryota; kingdom Metazoa; phylum Chordata; class Mammalia; order Chiroptera; family Vespertilionidae; genus Pipistrellus; species Pipistrellus kuhlii. The sequence goes on from NW_023425515.1 coordinate 65,072,157, forward strand.
GGTTTCAATGAGAGTCAGAGATATAGACCAAGAGAAGTAGTCAGGGGCTAATTGAACAATATTTTTGTTTGCTGTGCTAATGAGTCAAATTTTATTCCATAGAGTTTCTGGGAATTAGCAAATGCTTTTCTAAAACTGAATTTATTGGGGGGTGACAGTGGTAAATAAAGTTATATAGGTTTTAGGTATACAACTCTGTAACACACTGTGTATTGTATTGTGTTCAACCACTCCAAGTTAAGCCTTCTTCCATCGCCATTTACAACCCCCCACCCCATGTCTCCTTCTTCCTTCCCCCAACTCCCATAAAGCAAATACTTTTCAGTAAGGAAATAGAGTTGTTGAGGAATGTCAGAAGTCCCCACGGTTCTTGCACAGCCTCTCAATATCTCTATGATTCAAGAGTAGATTAGGAAGGAAAAAGGCCAAAAGAGAAATAGAAGTCAGGATGTTAAGCTGGCTAAATCTATTTACTTAATGGTAATGTATGACTATCCATGCTCAGTGCTTGAGGCTGAGGATGGAGGAACAGTGGCCTAGTTATTTTTTGCACTATAACTTTTCCACTCTGCAGAACAAAAGTAGAAATTGTTCCAGAATAATTCATTATACTCCCTTCATTTATTTCCATCTCCATTTTTCTACTTCTCAAATAGGGGTCGGCATGGGTACAAAGAAGAGGAAGAGTGGAGAAAAGGTAGCATTAGATGGGAGCATCCATTTCGCTTTTCCCCTCACGCCAAGCTTCTAGCAATGGGAAACTCCAGGGGTCATTTGCAGGTCTTATTTTAGGAACTTGGTGCTAGTCTTTGCCGTCAAACTTCTCTAGGTGTTTCTCCCCCCCCCCCCTTTTATTTTTAATAATATAGTTCTTATCACTTAACATTAGCAGAAAATGAATGAGTTTTACTTGACTTCTCTCTTTCTCTGGGAGAGAAGTACAACAGTCAAATATCCAGAAGGCAAGCAGTTAGAAGAGGAAGCTAAGGATAACCAAGATTTGACTAGATTGTTATTAAATTGTCAAATTATTTACATTCTTTGACTCCTCCTGGACTGAGTGGATGTAGAAAGGACACTGGGCAAGGAATCAGGAAGCAGTTTTTTGGGTGCTCATCCTGCAGTTAATTTACTGTGTGTCTTTGGACAAATCACTTCTTTGGGTCTATTTCCTGACCAGGAGAAATAGGAAGTGTGATTATATCAATTCTCCTCAAGTTCTATTTTGCATCAGATTCATCTGAGGTGACTGCAGAATATGCAGATTCCCAGATGTGACTAGAGGATACCCCGTGTGGTGGTTGAGTCTGTGTACTGTATTGGACTGACTGGATTTCACCCCCTGCCATGCCACTCACTGAATGACCTTGAACAAGTTATTTCATGCCTGCAATATCTCATTTTTCTCAGAAAGCATGGATAACAATATCCGTATCAATTTCACATTGTCCCTGGAAGAGTAAAATGACATAATGGCTTTAAAACAACAAGTAGATTGTCTCATACTAAGCATTCAACAAATATTATGCTATTATTTGGATAATCCACATTATGTATATATAGTGTGTGTATGTGCAAGTTGTATGCAGGTATAGGTGCTTCATAAATATCTGTTGAATAAATAAGGGAAGTATAACTGAAGGATTTCTTTTAACAACTTTTTCTTTTGTCTTCAGATCTTAAATTCTTTGTTAGCCCAGGATTTACTTCCTCCAAAAGGTAAAGATAGCTTGAGGAAAAGTGTTTAAGTGTTGTGCTCCATCTTAGCCCTATGCTTACTCTTAGACTCGTGAGAGCCTCGTGATAATTTAAAAAATAATTAAATGATAAAAAGTCCCTCGGGAGTGGCTGAGAGTGACAGGAAATGAGTTTCAGGGACTTCCTTGGCCGGATCCAGCCTGTCACTATCTAACCACTCTCACCTAAGTGTGCATCTCCATTTTATCTCACAAGACGCTGTGCAATTCTCCAAGTCCCCATCCTTGCAATTGATTTTTGAATCACAACGAAAAGGAACATTTCCATTTTCCGTGTTGTTTGTTGATTGAGCAGAAACCGGGCCGTGCAACTTAAAAACAAACAAACAAACAAAAAAGAGCTTGAAAATCAGGGTTAACAAAAATAGACCCTGAGCTTCGATCCCCAATTAGCCCATTCATCCAAACATTCTGTGCACATTGAACTGCATGCTTTTTTTTTTTTTTTTTTTTCGGTTTTGGTGGTCCCTCGCCCAGTTTTCCTCGTGTGATCTCCCCGGTGTTTTCAGAGAGGAGTTCCCAGTTGGTGCCAGCGGAGAGGAAGCCGCCCCGAGTCTCCTCTCCGGAGGTGGCTCCTGGAAAGACCGCCGGGAGGGGCGGGAGGAGCCTGATTGTCCTGGAAGAGAAGCCGGGCCCCATCCGGGAAGTCCCGCTCCCGCCCGGAGGCAGGGCTGCGGCTCCGATCCCGGAGGGGCCGGCGGGGAAGGGCAGCCTCGGAACCGGGCCCGCGCGCCCGGCGGGGTCCGTGGGCGCAGAGCGAAGGCGCGCGGCGGGGCGGACACCGTGGGCTCCGGCCTCACGCCCCGCGCGCGCGTTCGGGGCTGAAAGGGCCCCGGGGCCGCCCTGGCCGGGCCCGCGGGGTCGGCTCCCGCCCCGGCCAGCGCCGCTGGGGGTCGGAGCCCGGGCCTCCGCGGGCGCGGCCGCCCCTCCCCCCGGAGCCCGCGCTTCCGCCGCGGCCCCGGCAGCAGCCCTGGCCGTGACCGTGGCCGCGCCTTCCGCCCGCGCCCGGGAGCCGCCGCCACTGCCGCCGCCCACCCGCCCGCGCCCCCGCGCAGTGCACCCCCCGGGGCTGCGGGAGTGGCGGCGCCGGGCCCGGGGGTCCGGCTGCGCCCCGGAGACCCTCTCGGGGCAGGGCGCCGGGAGGGCTGGGCAGTTCCACTCCCGCGTGGGATGGGCCCCCGGGCACCTGCGGCCGCCAGGGGACGGGACTCGGCGGGGGCTGCCTCCATGGCGAGCGAGGAGGGAGGACGGAGCCGGGAGCCTCCTTCCTTTCCCAGACCCGCGGGGACCGGGAGGGCCCGACCCCTGGCGCGGCCGGTGGGGGGGACAGGACCTCGGAGGGGCGCGCTGGACCCCGACCCGCTGCCCCGCCGGCTGGTTGGGGCGCCAGTGCTAGAGCCGGGGGCGTTCGGGAGGCTCCCCCGGGGCCGCCCTGCAGACCCCGGGCCCGGGCTGCCCTCCCGCTGCCAGTCCAGTGCGGAAGGCGGTGCTCCTGCCCCCGCCCCGCTCCCCTTCCTTCCTATCTCTGCCGTCTTCCTCAAAGGCCAAGGCAAATGTGGGCAAGAGCGAACAAGTTAGTGTACTGCACGGCGTGCGTGCGTGTGTGTGTGTGTGTGTGTGTGTGTGTGTGTGTGAGTGTGTGCGTGTGTATGTGAGTGTGTGTGTGTGTGTGTGTGTGTGTGTGTGTGTTGGAGGCAGTGGGAGAAAACAAAAAGGAAGTCACAAATCTCTGGGCTTGTGGCAATAACACAGGCCCCCCAACCTGCCAGGGGCCTCGCTCTGTGCCAGCGGAGGCACACCGTGCACGTTCAGACCTAAGGGAGGACCTCACGCGCACAGGGATCCGTGGAGCCCGGGCAGCTTCCTTCTCCGCATGTACTTTTCTGGAGCACATCCGCGTTCCCCCCACAGGGGTCGGAGGAAGTAGCCTGCTGTTAGGAGGCCATGCCCGCACCAGCCGGGGCCGGGAGGGTGGTCTTTGTCACTCGTGCAGCCGAGGTCCCTGGATCAAGGTGTCATCGGAGGTGCAGACGCCTTAGGGGCTTGGGGAGAACACCACGCTGTGCTCGTAAGGACTGCCCTCCTCCCGACCGAGGGCACATGCTTCTCCTGAGGATGAGGTGGACTGGTGGGCAGGAGGGTGGGAAACAGAAACTGATCCTTAGGGTGCCCCGGAGCAGCCCCCACCTCCCCCCTCTCCCCAGCCTTCCCGGAACCAGCGTCAGGTTCCCCTTCGCAACCCAGTAAACTTCCTTTCATTTGCAAACACTCGCATTAAAACGCAGCCGTGGAACCGGGTGTCTGCAGAAAACGGGCTCTCAGGGAGTCCGCTCACTGCTGCGTAGTGGCGGAATACATTTTTTTTCTTCCCTTCAAGAGGCCCCTTCTAGTGGATTCTAGAGTTCGCGTTACTGTTCGCCTCACCGCCAATAGGGGGCAGCAGACGCCCTGCGATGCCCCGGCGACGTGCAGGAAGAGCGTCCTGTCTGCCCCTGGGAATCGGCTTCATTCAACCTTTGGGGGCAGGAGACAGAAGCTCCCCTCCCCGGCATCCGGCCTCGGACCCGGGGCGCCTAGGGCTTTACCTCTACAAGGCGTGGGCAAAGCCATCTGTGCACCAAGCCATGCCTGCAAATTTAACGAGCACACGGACTGAGTAAATACGTTCAGATGTATGCCAATGTTACGATTGATAAAATATGCCAGCGTGTATTACAGAATCGATTGACCCTTTTGATCGGTTTTTACGTTTTCTCGATCCAAAGAGAATTTAAAAGTACGAGTACTACAGTCGTTTGAGTGGTGGTGGTGGTGGTGAGGGGTCTGTTCAGTTTTGAATTTTAAAACGGCTTTTCTCATTAGGAGTTAGGAGCTACTGCTGGTCCATAGAGTCCTCAGGAATTCTGTGGTCAAGATCCCCAGGCACCTACGCAGGGCAGCTGCGAGGACTGTGTCTGCAGCAGGAGACCCTGTGCAGCGCAGCGCATCGCGGTCCGCGGAGGGGGCAGCTCGGGTTGGTTGGCCAGAGATTGGCCAGCGGCCGGATTTTTACTGAAAACCCACCCCACTCGGTAGCCTCAGCACTTGAGTTTCCGGAATTACACAAGAGGCATTCTATAGCTTCTCCAAAGCCGGTATTTCCTCTGAACTGAGCACATTTTTCTTTCTAAATGAAAAATAAATGTGTGGCCTCAGCCCGTTTGGCTCTATGGATAAGTGTTGGACTGAAGGGGCTCGGGGTTCGATTGAAATCAGCTTGATGCCACCCAAGGGTGTGTACCTCCCTTGTAGGCTCTAAACAGGGCCTGGGAGGGGTGCCTGTGGGAGGCAACCAATTCACAGAGATGTTCTTTCTCTCTGTCTCTTCCTCTCCCTTCCACTCTCTAAAAATCAATAGAAAGAATTCGTTTGGATTAAATACACACACAAAATATTTGTGAATATATGTTGTTTTGGAGAAAAGAAAAAGCCAAAAACGTAAACATTTAGTCTGACAACAGCTATAAATCTCATACCCAACTAAAAGCCCTTATAATTAATTCCTGAAAAACCTTTGGAATATAGGAAAAAATTACAGTATTTTATCATAACATGACGTTAAGATGTTTCAATTGTATTACAATTAAATTTCTACTTTTAACGTATTTTTTAAACACCATAACAGATTGTAGAAATGCAGCTATAACTATTAAAGGCCAGAGAGAATTTTAGTATATGTGCTGCCGAAGCGAGCACAAAGGCCAGAAAGAATTTTAATAGCACAATTTAATTGATAAGAAAGTCCATCTCATGATGTAAGAATATAGGATCTTCTCAAAATAATGATGAATACTAATTAAGCTATTGTAAAATCTGTGGGAAACTGTTAAATTTGTTCTTGAGAGGGAAGAGGAGGAATCAAGAAAAGGAGAGACTTTTGGTGCAGATGGCAGAAAGAAAGCAAATAAATCTGGGAGGGGCATTTCCAAATTGAGTTTCCTCAGAGAAACCAGAAACCCAGCTGCTTCTGTGGCTAGTCAGTCCTACACCAGGGGACTGGCTCACCATGAGTTCTGTGCCTAAAGATAAGCCTGAGCAGTTTTAAGTGTGCCAAGGCCCAAGGCTATCTACCTCCAAATATGTGTATTCAGCAGTTGCACACTGAGCACAGAGATAGGTCTATTCCAAGCTTGGTGGCAAAGATTGCACCAAGCATCAACCACAAAAGATTTATTTTTATAGAAAGATAAATTGTCAATAACATGAGATATCAGTAGGTTTTTAACTTTTAAAACAATATATTGTGTTGTATTGTAGTAACACAACTTGGCTTATTTGCTTAATTACGATGGCCATCATTTTGTGTACCACACAACAGCTATACAAAGTGGATGTCATTAGTCCCATTTCACATACAGTGTAAGGTATCTGAGATTCAAAGAGCTAAAACTACTCGCCTAAGTTTGTATGGGTATTAACTGGAAATAGTTGTTTCTGATTCTAGAGCTCAGATTTTTTCACACTATCTTGCTCCAAACCTTAAAACTGCAGTGTGTCCCTATAAGGAACACAAACCTGGCACTCTCTGGTGACTGAGCAAAAATGCACACTCATTTTTATTATATTTGAGACAGTGTAAGGTATATAAATCTTACATCACTATATTGTACTAATATAATACTGTATACCAACTATCCACAAATTTAAAAAAAATTTAAGCCCCAAGATTTAAAAAAAAAATCGCAAAAACACATACTACATGCACAGAGGATTTTAACCTTGAGTTTCTGTATCCCAAATGATTTATGGAGGTAATAATGGGGTAGAGAGGATTCTACCCCCTATTTTAAAATTTCAAAAATCTAAACAGAAATTAAACGATTACTGCAGACAGATGAACTAAAATTCCATTGTTTTTGCTTTGCCTGGTAATTATATGGACACAGTACTGTATGATCAATCTAAAATAGGAAAATGAATTAACTGTTAATCAAAGTACTTTCTTTGCTAGGCAATATACATATGGTCCATGGAGGGTTATAAATGCTAATAAACCTTAAAAAGGAGACTTTGGACGTGTAAAGGAACCACTGATATAACATAAAAGCTCATATAATACAGTTAGCTCTTCTGTGTAGTTATTAGTTCTGCCACTTAATAGTAGAGCTCTGATTATATAGGAGTTTTGCTGCATCTGGGGCATTGTATATTGCATCTCCACAAGTATAATACAGTGTTATGTGAAGAGGACTAGTGTAAATTGGTAATACTTAAATAACACAATTCATTTGGGGCCTTGAAGGACTGCAGGGGAAGGGGCATATTTGGAGATTATGAAATCACTGGTCCCATAAAAGTTTCCTGAGCTCCTCCTGATTGCTCCTTTTTCTGTAGTTTAGCAAGTCTCAGATATTTTTGGTCTCAAGAACATAAAAAGCTTTCATTATGTAGATTTATGTGAATTGCATCTGCAAATACTCATTGTATTGGAAATTGCAATTGGAGGGATATTTAAAGCAGCGTTTTTCAACCGCTGTTCCGCGGCACACTAGTGTGCCGCGAGATGTTGCCTGGTGTGCCGTAGGTGCAGACAAGACAAGAATTTTATAATTTTTCACTATTTTGTTTACTTAATATTTCATAATAAAGTAATTATAAAATACTTTCTTTGTGTTTATTTGATTCCTATTCAAGAGAATTACTTTATATATAGTCAATATAGGCACAGAGTTAAATTTTTTAACATTTTCTAATGGTGGTGTGCCTCGTGATTTTTTTCATGAAACAAGTGTGCCTTTGCCCAAAAAAGGTTGAAAAACACTGATTTAAAGTATTCATTTCTTATTTCATTTATAATGATATACTCATTACATAAGTGACATTTTAAATTAAAAATAACTTTTTCAAAGCAAAATAAAATGGGAAAATTTTTGTAAATCTCTTTAATATCTACCTGGATTTTATATCTAGCTGGTTCGAAGCAGGTGTATTCTCACATTTGCTTCTGCATTATATTTTGATAGATCGTGTAGGTTGAAGTATATTAAGAAAATCTGACTACAATGAGATATGTAGTTGAAAAAGGAGTATTTTTATAGCTTTTCTAGATAATTATGAGTATTCTTTGATAGTATTCCAAAATTCTTCAAGTGGTAACTTTTAAGAAGTTAGTTGCGATGTGAAACTAAAATCCACAAAAATACACTTTTCATACTCTGTTACACTAAAACCCATTTGGACTTTTATCCATGCGTGATTTGTAATGTGATCCACTGGTCACTTGGAAACTTAGTTCACTGAATCACACAGATCCTCAAATGTTGACTGATTTTGTCATATAATGTCAAAAATATCATATTCATTAATTTTATCATTGATTTCTTCAGGAAAAATTTTATATATTAGAATACAAGTTTTTCAAAATGCTAATTTTGCTTGAAAGTTCAAATTTTATTATTGTCAAGAAATGCTGTTGGTTATTTTTCTTGAAGTGACAGGCTCCCTTTGTTGATTTCTGAGAAAATATCTGCCAAATATTTGTCTGAATAACCATAGTTTGTCAGTTGTTCTTTCAAATAAAAAGCTACTCTATGAAAAATGTGGCTAATTCCACTTGAAACTCAGTGCTTTTCCGCAAGCACTCTATTCTTCTTCCCATTTCATCCCACAATCTATTAAAAAGAGATGCCCTGGTGGATAAGGATGTAATAAAATTAATAAACTTAACTGTTTTATCAAAGACATTCTTAAGTGAACGTGACTTCCTTCCTCTTCCTCGTCCACTTCTTCCTGCAAGTGTGCAGTGGTTAAGAATACAGTGACTGCTGTTACAGTGGGATGCCAGGCTTGCTTTATGCTGAAGAAACCACACACAGTTCTAAGGACGATCAGTGAAAACATAGAGACAGTAAAAAAGGTAAATAACATTTTAAAATTGTCATAAAAATAGTTTTAACCTCACAGAACCCCCGAGAGAGTGTTGGGGACCTCCAAGAGGCTGTGAACCACTGGGAACCTCAGTGGACCTGCAGAACCAGTTCTAGTCCTATAGTAATCGGTATTGGGATCATTCACTTGCAATTTAACTATAAGTTGCAGTATGTTGTTAACTTGCTGCTGCCTTTTATATATCTAATCTCCCTGACTCAGAGCTGTATCGCTTATGTAATGGTAGCCTCACAGATGTTGAAGTGCCTGGTGCTCAGTTCAATGAAAACTTGTACTTTTGTTTTTGTTTTTTTGTTGTTCTGTTTTGTTTACTTTTGCATTCTAGAATCACACACCTAAAAAGTATAAACTGACCAAAACATGCTGAACGTCAAGCCATGATCAGATTTAAATTTTTAAAAATTATTTTATTTCATCCCCATCCCCTTGGCAACAAACGGAATGTGTTGACTGACATACTGGAATTAGTAGTTCATGTACACTCTTCTGTAATTACTTACATACCACATCCTAGTTAGTTTGGCTTTTTATTTATGTGAGTAAGTGAGAACGATAGTTTTGGGGGAGATATATTTATTCAGAAGAACTCAGAAAGGAGGACTTGTCATGATATAATTTCTCCAAACAGTTAACATCATTGGCAGCCATGTTCATGTGCATGTCCTATTTTGGCTATTTCATTGCTAATACCCAGGACACCACGTCACATAACCACTGTGGAAGGATTTGAGTCCAGTTGGTGATGTATTTAAAATGCTGCAATCACTAGCACCACCAGAGGAATTGCTTCTAACAGTAAAGGGCTTGTCCAATTTGTAAGGACAAACTGAAAAGCACAGCTGAGCTTTGGACAGTTCATTAGTTCCACTCCTTTGGGTCATGCAAGACTTCTTAAATATGTGAGGAAGTCCTGTTGCCTGGGCAGTCACAAATCCATCCATTATATATAGCAAAATGACTTTATTTTGCATTGTTTATACCTTCAGTCTTTACTATTAGAAATTGTTTAGTGGCAAAATTATTACTAAATCCACTGAGAGTAAGTGAAATTGTGCAGGCAACTGATTTCGGGGAGCAGATATCTCATTTTCAGTATGGGATATTTTCTTTGTGTAGATGAATTTGCTGGGAATAACATCTCACATGTGATTTAGTGATATTAACACGTAACCAAAAAGAAGGTAAGGATCCACAATTCGCATTCTTTTAAAATGGTTAAGAGTTAGATTTAAAATGTGTTAAATATAGGTGCGTTCAGGCCTATTGCCCATAAGATAATAATATATTCCAGGAGAAGATATAAGATAGTCTAATAAGGTAGCCTCTAGCCACACATGAAATGTGGCTACTACAACTGAGGAACTTGATTTTAAATTTTATTTTACTTAAATTTAAAAATAAATTCTATAAGAGGAAAATTTGATTATGTTGAGGAAAACTTGCATATGTAAACTTGTTTTTTTTTTAACAATAAGTCTTATGAAATCTAAATGCTGATCAAATATTTTCACTGAAAAGTTAGCAACTAAATTGAGTTGTGTGCAAATTTAAAGTTCACATCAAATTTAGTTGAGTTAATATAATAAAAAGGATAAATATCTCAATTTTTCAATACTGATTACATGCTAGAATGAAAATACTTAGATATATTGGTTAAATAAACTATATTTTTAAATACTATTTTACCCATTTCCTTTTTCTATTTTTGTTTTACTGTGAATTCCAGATAATTTAAAATTACATATGTATGTCATATTTCTATTGGATGGAGCTCTTACAGATCACTTTCTATCTATGGGGATAAAAAGCAAATGGAAAAATATTATCTTAATTTTATGTTCATTATGTGAGATATAGATTTTCTCAAAGCAATTGCTATTTAAAAGCTTATATGTAGCTGATCAGGATACTTCAAAGGCTTCTACACTAAATCAGTATTGTTTTTAAATTTCTGTATTATATAGTGCCCAAACTATTTTACATCCAATTTACATTCTGGGAATCTCCCCCTCACCCCCAGACACACTTTATTTTTTAGCAAAGGTTTACATTCATGGAAAAATTGAGCAGAAAATACAAAGAGTTGCCATATGTCCTTTGTCCCCACATATACCCAGCCTCCTCCACTATCAACATCCTGCACCAGGACATTTGTTACAATCAATGAACTACCTTGGCACATCTTATTTCCAAGTCCATACTTTACATTAGAGTCCATTCTTGGTGATGAACATTCTATGGGAATTGAAAACAAATAGTTTTTGAAAATATATGTTACATATGATATCTCTACTTTTCCATCAGTATACTTGATTAAAAAATAGGATTTTCATTGGTTAGAAAACAACTCTTTTCTTGATAAAATGTCATATTATTGAGAAAATTAGAAAATACAGACAAGTAATTTTAAAAAAAGAAATGGTATTACTACTCAGAAAAAAAATTAACAATTTGTTAGTCTCTTCCTTTGTGTGTATAAGTATAGATTATAATTATAATATACCCTGTTTCCCCAAAAATAAGACAGTGCCTTATATTAATTTTTTCTCCCAAAGTTGCACTAGGTCTTATTTTCAGGGGATGTCTTATCTTTCCATGTACTAAGTCTTATTTTCAGAGGATGTCTTATTTTTGGGGAAACACGGTAGTTTAATAACTCACTTTAATCACTTTATAAATCCTTGAACATTTTCAAATGTAATTATTTTTGAAATAGAATAAATAACCAAATATTATTTCATTATATATATCTACTATTATTTACTTTACCAACCCTCCTGTGATTATTCTTGTATATAAATTTCTTTACATCATTATTATTTCCCTTGAACATACAACACTGTGTTCTAAGGAATTGCTTGGCTAAAGGATAAGAGCATAAAACTTTGGATATATATTGATAACTTGTCCTCCTAAAGGTTATATATGTATCATTTTTGCAACACCTTTTCTGAAACTGGGTACTATAATTTAAAAAATATTCATCGATTTTAGAGGCAAAAACTTGCAGGCTTAATTTGCATTTTTATTGCTAATGAGATTGAACATAAAAATATATATTGAATAGGAATTTTTTTTAAAATTTTCTATAACCTTTGTTTATTTTTTGCTGTATAGGTATTTATCTTATTCTTATTATTTGTAGTGTATCTCCAGATATAAGGATATTAAACCTTTTCATTAATGTTGAAAATTATCTTTCCAAGTTACCATTTGACTATTATTTAGATTTATGATGTTTTTTGATTTTTATGTTAACCCACATATTAAACTTTTTTCATTGTTTCTTTCTTATCTACATTATAATTCAATAAATATTTACATGTATTTTAAATAGACTTTTATTTAAAAAAATGGTTCATTCTATGGACACAGACAATAGTGTGGTTAAGGTTGGGAGGGGTGAGTGCAGGGTAGAGGGGGATCAATGGGAATAAAAACAAAGGGGACATCTGTAGTACTTTCAACAATAAAGATAAATTTTAAAATAATGGTCATTCTATGTAGGTTTTATTTTGGCATATTTATCAGGTAGAAGATCTAATTTTAGTTTTTTGAATAGTTAACTAATTGTTCTACCATCATTAATTAAATAAACAATCTCCCCTACTTTTAAAAATAACTTTAAGACATGTCAACTTTTTTCTATACTATAGTTTGTTTCTACTTCATTCATCTGTTCTTTACACATTGAGAATATGAGGGGAATTGACACATTTGTAATTGTCAAATTACTTTAGAGTATAAAAATAAGAGGTTTTATATGTGGTTTTTCTAATTGTGTTATATAATTAGTGTTTTGTAGAATATTTATGACATTTTATAGTAATTGTACTTTAACATGTACTTTTTGAAAAGTGCTAGTTGGCAGTGTCTGATAATAGAGAATGGATTTTGAATAAAGAGAAAGCAGAAAAAGGGCATTGTATACATTTGTTATTGAATATAAAAATGGATTTTCTAAATGAAGGAAAGGTAAACCAATGAACAGAGGAGGAGGACGGGAAAGAACAGGGGGAAGAATAAGCAAAAGGAAAAGTAATAAAGTGAGACCAAGAGCAAGTTATAAAAATAAAAGAGGAAAAATAGCAGAAAGGAGAGTGTGAGCAAATTTTTTATGTAAATGGAAATTCTCAATTTAAACATCAGAAAGCTGACACAAAGTTGCTTTTAACATTTATGTTAACCCATAAATGTAGGAGGGACTACAATGTAAAGAGGAAAAATGTTTTGTTTTAGAAGCCTCAATTTAATATATTTAAAGGAATATTTTTCTTATAAAATGTATAAATTGTTTTTGAAATTATTTTTATGCCATGTACCTATATTATCTATATATACTTTATTATTTGAGCACACAAAATATCCTGGAACTTGCTCTTCATGTTTTTTATAGTTTAATTCCTGAAAATCCCTGGTCTTATTGAGATAGTTTTTATTTGATTGATAATAATGAATTATCTTCTATTTATCATTTCTGAGAAACTTTTTAATGTTTATTTAAACTTTGGAAAATAACTAATAAGAAAAACAAGGTATGCAGAAATAGTTACTAACCTGTAGATACAGAGGAAATATGTTTTAATAGGATACTTCACAATTATGTTTAAAGAAAGGCAAGTACAGTTTGGATTTAAGTCTCCACTTGAGAATGCAATTGCAGATTCCCACATTTCTTCCTGAAGGTGGCAGTATTTCAGTGAATAAAACTGACGACAAGCTGAATAACTACCAAGAGCTCTGAAAAATCCATGAAAGTGTCATCTTGTGAAGCAGGAATTCCTCCAGTAAGACTTTACTATTTCTTGGCTTGTATTTTATTTCTGTAGGGACACATATTGCCAATTATCTGCTAACCAATAATTGCTTCGGATGAGGGCTCTGGAGAGTAATGTAGCATTTTAGTTGCTCAGATATTGGGGGGAAATGTTTTGTTGGCGCTGGATATTAAATTTAGAATTTAGTGCAAAATAGCAAATGTAATGAGACAAGAAGCAGAGTGATGTGTTTTATGATTGTCAGACACTATCTTTAATGGACAAGTGGCCATTTAATTTATGCTGTTATTTTTCTTAAAAGGCAAACTAAAATTTCCAAGTATTTGTTTGATGACTACATAAACACATCTTTATTTTTGTCAGTAATTAACATATTGCCAAAAGAAGTAAGAGCATTAACATATTTTGAAACAAATATATTAATAAAAACATGAATTTTATACAATACATTTGAAGTGGCAAATTCTAAGATGAGAATGTGTACATATGTATAGTATTAATTAACCTATGGAAGATTAAGTACACATAATCAACAAAAGTCAATATTGATTTAAAAAGTGGTACTATTATTTAATTTAATTTTGATGAAATAACCAGTAACATTAACTTGATTGATGTTCAGAGTGTAATTTATCATTTATTTTGATTAAACTGAAAATATAAGGGCTGATTTTTAATATTGTCTGATATTTAAAATATTTTTATTAGAGTTCTTACAAAGGGATTTGAAACTATAGAGTCCCAAGGGATGCAGGGAACTGTAGTTCTCTGAAAGTTGTCTTCAGGAATAGAAACTTAATTCGTAGACTAGCAGTGGCATGTTTTATTCATTTGACAATGTTTTTAAGAATTATCTTGAAAATATTTCTTCTTTAGGCTTTTCATCAATTTGTCAAAATATACCTCAGTAGAATTGTAAATGCTTTTATATGTAATTATACCAGTTTTAATGTTTCTTTCCTTTCTGCCCTAACTTATAAATTGTGCCAATTTAATTGGCTTTTTAAAAAAACCAGTCACTATTTAGGAATAGCTTTGAAAACATTATGAGATGTTAATGTAGCTACAATCTCAAACATACATAGAATGTGCCCTTGCCCTGACTCCTCCCTGCACACTCATGTTGGCCTGGAACTCTGCCTGATGGGGGAAGTTGACAACATTTCATTTTTATGTTCTTTCTTTGAAGTGTCACAAATAATTTTTAAAGCTTTCAAATTACGGAATGTTCTTAAGCTATTAAATATTTCACCAGCGTAGTAATTGTTCCACATCGATTATCATCCCAGAAAGCTTAGAAAACAATTTTTGAGAAGACTCTTGTTTTCTGTGACAACTATTCATCTTGGCATTCAGTAAGCAGTACTTGCTATTTTTCTCAACTTCGGCTCTTCAGAAAAATGGGTCCCTCTATGTTGTGTAGCTATGATTTATACACTTTTATGCAAAGAATAATACAACCACATGAACATAAGTTTTAAAAATGGTAAAAAAAAAATTCATAAGTGACTGAAATTACCCTTGGTTGAGGGATCAAAACAGAGATCAAAGGTAAATAATGACATTAAAGACAAATACTTTCAAGGCAACAATATGTACCAACAGCCTTAAGACTTGATACCAGTTTGTCTAGTTATTACACTTTAAAGTTATTATATTTACAAGGTTATCCATAAAACCATTTATAACAGCAAGATAAATAGGAAAAAAATGTTAGAGGAATAGGGAAAAAAAGTTTATACTTTTTGTGGAAACCCAAGTAGCCATTGGAATAACCTTAAAAATACTTGTCTTCCTTCCCATTAGCTTTGTTATCTCTCCTTTGATCTCTTGACCAAGGGTAAGTTCACTCATCTATGAACTTTTACATTATCTTTTAACATTATGTTCCCAGATTACAGACTGTATGCAATTATCTTATTGGTGCCCATTAAATTGTTGAAGTGAGGAAATTAGTTTATCTTGAATGTGGTTCATACTAGCAGATACTGCAAGAAAAATACAGATTTAAAAAAATGCCGAAGGCCATTGAAGGAATTTCAGTTACCATGATTTAGTTATGTAATACTGTTCTTCTAAAGTTTTAGTTAATATAGTATGTTATAGCGACTATTTATATAAGATACAAACTTTACTGTTTGCCCTTCAGTTGGAAATCATTGCCTAAATAGGAGAGGCACATTGTGATCAGTGACCAGTCATATCACTGCTTTCCAAGACTGTTGGTGATCAATCACTTTACATCTGTTATTCAGTTTATGCCTAGTCAGCAAAGCATGTAGTTGTGTAGTCTCCTTGTCTCTCAATTATAAAGCCACATAACATTTTTCCAAAAATGGATGACCAAAAAAGGGAATTGGCCAAGAAAAATGAACATTCAGCAAAACAACAAAAAATGGTAAGAATGGAAGTGAAATTTGAATCAACATAAATGGAGTTTATAGAAGAAAGAGCTGACCATGGCAATGTTGGCACAACTGATGTTCAAAAACCTATATGTACAGCTGGAAGAAAATAATGAAGGTGATCTTGAAGACATATATGAGGCACTGGTTGTAATATAAATAATGAAGATGTCCCAGGAGAAGTGGTGCTGGCAAAAATTTTCACATTAAAGGAATTTTGGGAAATACGTCATGACATTGAAAATGCAAAGGATAAGATGTTGGAAACTGAGCAAAACTTATAAAGGAGTGTTATATCTTTTGCTTCATCTAATAAGTTAATGTGATGAAAATAAATTTTTTGACAAATCAGGATCTTTTTATTATTATTATTACTATTTTATTGTCTAAAGTTTTACACATGTCTTCTTTCCCCCCAATTCACCCCCCTCCCCCCAGCCATTCCCACCTCAGGCAAGCCCCCACTGGAAATCAGGCTCTTTTAAATGTTTCAAATTATTGTGTACTAAGTAAATACTAGTTTTATCATTTCTTCACAGTTTATAACTGTGAATAAGTTTTTAATGTTTTGGTAAAAACATTACACTGAATTTAAAAACAACATTATCAACATAAACTTGCTAATATTTCTATATAGTTATAGTACATAATTAAAAATACCCCCATCTCTTTGGTTATGATACTATAGTACAATATCTTTATAATTAAAAAAAGTTAATAAAATATAAAAGTAAGACATAGAAGCTATGATGAAAAACACGTACTGCTTCACTTTGGGAAACCGAAAACGGACATAGCATGTACTCTTATAGTCTTGTGAAAAAGGAAGGAGTTGCTTCTCCTTCCTTTTCTAATCTATTCTCTTTATGGTCAGTGCTCCACATTCTCAACCTTCGCAGACTCTTCCCATCTTTTAGAAAAAATCAGAAATTGGAATTTTATGTGAGGCCCTGTCTTTGTTGCTCCTTGATCTTCCTACTCAGTCTGTTCCCTGTGTGGGCACTTCATTAAGAAATAGGTCTTTGCCTTCCTTTGGCTTTCTTTTCCAGTACAATTTATCATCCACTGATATCAGGGTTAGATAATATCATAAAATTGCTGCATCTAGTCACGTTCATGCTTTTTTTATTATTATATAAGGCAACAGAATGTGTTTTTCAAAAGAATTCTAAATTGGAAGCTGCATGTAAGAATCTGATGAAAAAGCAAGTGGAGGAGCCTGAAGACCCATCTGATTTGGTTTCAAGAGGGACCTCTGGGGCCTCTACTTGCAAACCTCAGTGCTCAGAGCACTACGGCTACCAATTCTTCTTAACCTACATATGCAGGATTCCTACCACTTTAAGCTTTTTTTTTTTTTTTTTTTTTTTTTTTTAAGTCCCAGGTATTTTCTCTTTTGAACCTAATGTTAATAAAGCATATTCAAAGGTCTTTTTTAAACCAAGGTTTTACCATGTGGAGGTGGAAAATTTATTGTCTTTAATTTTTACTTGCATAATCTTGCAGATACAGTGAACAAAGACACATTCAGTTGAGTTTCTCCAAGGTCAATGATAAGACATGTAAGCAATGCTAGTGGTATTAATAAGACTAGTTTGATACTAGTGTTTCAACCAGCTGAAAGATTGAAATTTAGGCAGTGTACTTGGGGATGAGTGAAATAGTGATGTATATTTTAAACAGCCGCATTTGGTTTTTCAAGGGTCACCAAACATAATTCTTTTCCTCTGAGATGTACTGTAGATAGATTGAATTTTTTAATAACTAAAAGAATTCTCATTAAAAACACAGTTATACTACAAAATGATATAGATTACAGTAGGTATTTTATATCTTGTCTTTAAAATTACTTATACAGAGTGGGGCAAAAGTAGGTTTACAGTTGTGAGTACATGAAACATAACTTATTCTCTCACCCTCTTTATATTCTTATTTATTAGCTAGAAGCCCAGTGCACAAAATTCATGCATGGGTAAGGTCCCTGGGTCTGGCCGGCTATCAGGGTCCATTGGGGCCTTCTGGCGGTTAGTAGGGGCCTTCCTTCATTCCGTGCTTCCCCCTGGAGGTCAGGGCATGTCACAGTGAGTGATAGGTCTCCCTGTAGAACTCCCGTGGGGACAATTTGCATATTAGGCTTTTATATGTACAATAGATTATATTATTTTCCATACAAACAACTATAAACCTAGTTTTGCCCCATCTTGTATACCACAAGGACAAAGAAAATTTAGTAATGTTTTGCACATGAGAGGCAATCTGGAGAAGCTGTTTGGGAACTTCAGGAATAGGAAGGATGTTTTTTTACTTTTACCTATGGTTAAAATAACAAAATACATTTCAAATGTTATTGGTTACATGCTTAGACTTTTAAATTTTAAATCTTTTGCTATTGTTCTTGTTGTAATCTTACTAGCAATGCTGTTTAAACCAATTCACTTTATTGATACCCAACTCATATTTTTCCCAAGCACCAGCTTTAAATTTATTATTTAATAAAATACATAATATGTAATTTAATATGTAGTTATAAATAAATTAATATATAATAATACTTAATTATAATTAAATTCTATAATATATAATCCTGCTTCCAACACACCTAGAAACTAAAGCAATCTAAATAACATTTAACCTAATTTGCTAAAAATACAATAAATAGGCAATGTTATGAAAGTATTATAATTGTTTAAGAATAGTAAACTTTTGGAGAGAAGGAAGTATAGGTTAGTGCTGTGTTCTCCTAACCTTTTTATTTTAGTGATGCTTTTTCTTGCTTTGATTTTTTTTCTTTTAAAAAATATTTTATTTTTATTTATTTCAAAGAGGAAGGGAGAGGAAAAGATAGAAACATCAATGATTACAGAGAATCATTGATCAGTTGCTGAATATTGAGCCCACAACCTGGGCATGTGCCCTTGATCAGAATTGAACCTGGGAACTTTCAGTCCGCAGGCTAACATTACCCACTGAGCCAAACAAGCTAGGGTTTTTTGTGCTTTTGAAATGAGCTCTCAATTACAAAATATTAAACTACACTCATTTGCCCAGTGTGGAGAAGCTCACAAGTAAGGACAGACAGCAGCAGCAGGTAGCAAGAGATGGAAAGTGAGTGAAGCAGTGGTTACAAATATTCACAGAAAACTAAAACTGCCCAGTAAGTTGTGCCCTAATATTAGCACGGGTTAGAGTAGTCACTACCTTGGTGGGTGGCCTCAGTGTATTTGGGTTCAGATTCTATATGGCGATACAATTTTTTCCAGTTAAGAGTTATTGGCTTGGAGCAATCACAAAGTGGCCCAAAGGCACCAGACAGGTGTCTATTAGTTTTCCAAAATGCTGTCTTAGACCTGATAGATGTACTGAGAGACTTCAGGAGCTCTACATTTTGGGGATAAATTATACCTAATTGGAATTTCCTGGCTGGTTACATAGCTCGGCCAAGATCCAAATGCCATTAGTACAGCATGCCCTTCCATATTCCCCTTGGCAATAGTATAAATGTTGTTTTGTAATTTGCTGGAAATAACATCAGCTTTTCAATGACATTCTTTAATCTGAAGCTGAAGTTTGTTTTCATTGAGAACATCCTTCCATGCTGCAAGGAAGACTTGGCTCTCCATTTTGCCATCTTCTACAAAATGTACATTGAGTGGGGGTGAGATAGCTGAAGCAGAAGACATTATTATTGTCTTTCACAGCCACCTGCAGGTTATTCAGAGGTTCCATCTTCATGACTGGGCCCAGGTGTTGAGAGGTAGGGAGAAATCAATGCTCTGGTCTGGCACCTCTGGGGATGGATGGCCAGAGGAGTGCTGGGGAGGACACCGAAGCTATTCTTGTTAAACTGGATTGTGAAGTCTGTCATGTGCTACAGAGCTTTGTTGGTGAAGTTCATTTCCATATAGATGTGTCCTTGGCAATGAGTAAATGTTCCCGGAAATCTCCAAGCCTTTCTCCTTTACTGCAGGCAGCCAGACAGCCTCAGGAGCCATATACCCAGCAAGTGCTATGCCTATGCCTGTTGAGTTCAAATGGATCATTCAGACCCACTGCTGACCACAGCAGCAGTAGGCAAAAGAGCAAAGGTTTAGGCACTAATGATGAATGAAGGTTATGCCACAAGACTATCTAGTTCTCCTCTCAAGAGATCCACAGCTCCTTCCTGCATAGAGGAGACGTTGGCACATTGACTGGGGGACCAAGGAAAAGGTTTAAAAGGTCACCCAGAAGGTCACCTTGAGAGAAAATAACCTGAGGCTGTTCCAGGTTGGTGGCAGTGGTGGTGCCAGCAGGGCTGTCACCTGCATCAGTGCTCCCATGATGTATTGGGAAGAGCTTGTGATGGATTCCATGACTTCCTTTCACAGAAGCATTGGGAGGCTTGTGGTACATAGTGGCCAAAGAACCGCTGTGGCAGATTCGCTCTCCCAGCAGAGTTGGCTCAATATATGTCTCCTCAGAGGTCAGATATGACTACTTCTTTGGCTCTGACAGGGTTCATTGAGAGAAGCCACCAAAAAATATCTTGAAGCTCAAAATGACCAGAAATCCGTGTTGCCAAGCTCAAGACCTGCTGGACCAGCTCCTGTGTTTCTGATGGCAATAAGCAGAGTCGATGAGTAACAACTCCAGAAATTCCATTAGGACTTTTACTGCTGAGTTGGATGAGATAGCCGGCAGTTACCCATTCAAGGATGCTCTGAGCCTCTCTGTCATCTTTAAGGTTGTAATCAGACAGACAGTGCAGGAAGAAAATCTGTCCCTATTCAGGACAGCTGTGCCCTCATTCAGGGCTATCAGCAGCTTATTAATGCTCTATGGTAGGGGTGTCGAACTCAATCAGAGAAGGGGCCAAAATCTAAAATCCAGCCTAAATCGCGGGCCGAATGGTTTACTGAACAGTCATAAACTGTCATTGTGATGGAAACACAGCGGAGTGCAGTGATGACAGTGCGGTGCGGGCCACATTGCAAGGCCTGGCGGGACGGATTTGGCCCGTGGGCCTTGTGTTTGACACATGTCCCTATTCAGGACAGCTGTGCCCTCATTCAGGGCTATCAGCAGCTTATTAATGCTCTATGGGTTCGGTTCTAGTAAGTTGCTGTTTGGGTCAGACTCACTGATTTCAGGTAACACAGCTATAGCATTAGCCATCACTATTGGATTTGAATCTGCTCTGAGATCCTGCAGAGAATCCAGAAATCCCTGGGCATTGATATCGTGGAGTTTTGCCACACAGACCGCTGCTGTTTTTTGAACATGGAGATCTGTGTCTTCCAAGCACTGTTGAGGGGCTCACAGAGATAGTCTGTAATCTTGTCCACTTGGTTGCACCCCAAGGTTCTGACTGCCAGGGCCAGGACTAGAGGATTGGGATCTTCACAGTCCTTCACAACACCTGCTGACAGCCATGATGGCATAGTTCATCAAGCAGAGATATGCTCCATCTGGAGAAGAACGCTAACCTCCTTCCCTAAAGTCATGAAAGCAGTCGCTTTCTTCACAGCCTCCTTCCTCTTTTCTTTCTTTTCATTGTGGAGTCCAGCTTTTAATACAAAGATTTCTCCTTTCTTATTGCTTATGAAGTACTTGGAGGCCGTCATGGTTTTGGATCTTTAAAGTGCACCTGAAGCCGAGACTGGTTTGGCTCAGTGGATAGAGCGTCGGTCTGTGGACTGAAAGATCCCAGGTTCGATTCCGGTCAAGGGCATGTACATTGGTTTGTGGGCACATTCCCGGCAGGGGGCATGCAGGAGGCAGCTGGTTGATGTTTCTCTCTCATCGATGTTTCTAGCTCTCTATTCCTCTTCCCTTCCTCTCTGTAAAAAATCAATAAAATATATTCCAAAAAAAATAAATAAAGTGCACCTGAAGCAAGAGTGGGGTGACAGAGGCAGCCAGAGAACATGTGAGTGCTATAACGGTTTCCTGCACGTCAAGCCTCCTCAAGCTGCTTTCTGACTATACACTTCCCAATATCAATATTTTCAGTGCAGTTCAATGTATATTTGTAAGTAAATGAATGTATTATATGTTATAAAGAACATTCAAAACAAGACTTAGGAAATATATTAATATTTAAATATAATGTATTTTATTTTAGATGGTATATTGATATGCTTGATAAGAGTATTATCATTAAATATGTTTTATTATTTTTGAAAACTTTTTTTCAGCATTTTCTTATCTAGAAATTCAAATTTCTGGTTCTGTATTTTGTTTTAATTCTGTCTTTCTGGAAGAAAAAAACCTCACAAAGATAAGCAGATGAAAATTTAAAAAAATGTATAAATGGCTTAAAAATTTAATTGTGACACCAATTTTTCTTTTAAAAATATTTTTATTGATTTCATAGAGGAGAGAAGAGGAATGGAGAGATAGAAACATCAATGGTGAGAGAGAATAATTGATCAGCTGCCTCTTGTATGCCCCCTATTGGGGGTGGAGGCCACAGCTCAGGCCTGTGCCCTTGAATTGAACCTGGGACCCTTAAGTCCACTGGCTGACACTCTATCCACTGAGCCAAACCAGATAGGGCTTGTCACCTATTTTTTAATACTGTCCACAAACACTGGACCCCAAATTTACTAAAACTCACTTTAAATAGGGTAGAAAACTTTGTTTTCAAGCTGTTGATTGAACAGCTATTATGACATCACTTTTTCAGCAACCAAATGATGGGGGCATTTCCAACCACACATTTTCAAAATTTCTTCAATATAATACAAGTTTTTACTTTTTTTAAAAAAATTATGTTTTCACTCATTAGAAAGTGTTATTTTTTCCTCAAAAGGAAAGATAACATTTATGTATTTTTAAAAAATCTGCTGAGCAGCACGCTATTCATAGCAATTTTTCATTACAAGAGAGTTCAATAAATTAGGGACACTTGTCAGTTGCAAAAGAACAATGTGTAACATGCCCAGTTTAAGAACTCTCAAGTGCTTTGTCATGAGAAAACTAGAGGACCTCTATTTTCAATGACTCTTAACTGCTGGCTACATAATAGAATCACTGGGAGCCTTAAAAAACAAGCAAAACAGAAACAAATGAACAAACAACCCTTCCCCCTTACCTGGTTTCTAGATTCCACCCCTAGAGGAGTCTGACTTAATTGTTATGTAGTGGGACACAGAAAGCGGTATTTTTCAAAATCATCCCTAGTTATTCTCACATGTAGTCACAAGGAGAACTATTGTTATGTTTGGACAAAAATTTCCTTGAATATTCCCTGTATCATCACAAAATATTTTACATATTCTAACTAAGCTAATATAATTCATAAATTCTTAAATGAACACAAATCAATAGCAGTACATTACAGCATCCAGGAGGAGAAAGACTATGGCTGCCGTGTCAAACCTGTTTGGATACACTTGTAAACGTGTACTCTTCTCTTGTGTGTGTGTGTGTGTGTGTGTGTGTGTGTGTGTGTAATTGTGGTAAAAACAAAGCATGCAGAATTTACTGTCTTAATCATTTTTAAGTGTGCATGCAGTTCAGTGGAGTTGACTATATTTACATTATTGTATAACTGATCTCTAGAACTTTTTCATCTTGTAAAACTACAATAAAACTCTATACCCATTGAATAACTCCTCATTCCCTCCTCCTCCCAGAACTGGACAATCACCATTTTATTTTCCGTTTCCATCATTTTGACTACTCTGGTTATCTTACCTAAATGGAACCATATAGTATTTGACCTTTAGTGACCCTGTTATTTTGTGGACCTTGCTTGTGTTGTGGCCATCTCACAGAGGGAGGGGTGAAGGAAGAGAGCTTTGTTTATAAACTACTAAATATTAAGATTATTTTTTATTATTTTATTTTAAAAAATATTTATTTTATTAAAAACACATTTTTATTGATTTCAGAGAGGAAGGGAAAGGGAGAGATAGAAACATCAATTTTGAGAGAAAATCATTGATCAGCTGCCCCCTGCACGTCCCACACTGGGGATCGAGCTTACAACCTGGACATATGCTCTGACTTGGAATCAAACTGTGGCCTCCTGGTTTATAGGTCAACGCTAAACCACTGAGCTACACCGATTGGGCCTTTTTATTTTAAGCAAAAATTTAGAAATGAAAGTTCCAGTGTTTTCTATCTCCAGTCCAATAGATGGATTTGTATAACTCACTGTCAGTGTCCTCCAGCCAGAGACCACCAGGAGGTCATCTGGAGTTTATTACTACTCATCGCAATAAGGGAGAACACACATTGTGGAACAGTGGCACGTTTCAGTAAGAGGACATTAAAATGGCTTTTTATAGGACTTGGGCTTTGATGGGTGATTCTGAAGAGAGTCTAAGGAAGCAGAGATTCACTCTACATGGATGCTGTCAGGAAGTGAGGGTAATTCTATGATTGGGTATCTGAATAAATCTTATCTGTAAAAGGGGAGAGGATAAAGCTGTGGTTGGCAAAGAAGCAGCAGAAACTCATATAATCCAGGACAGGGGGCTGTATGGTATTTTTGGAGTTTTCCCTAGGGCCCATATTTAGGTTTGTGCTTAGACAAAATTATGAAGAGGCCCTGTTTTGTCTCACTCTATTGTGACCTTATCTGATGCCGCTCTGTGAGACTGTGAATGTGCCACAGGAGGGAAACCTGGGCTAGCCGCTAAGTTTAGTCCAGTCTGAGGTACCACTGGGACCTACCCCTGAGTGTCAGATTTCAGGGTCAACTGCTGTCTTCTCCACTGCTTTGGAATCAGGAAACCTGTGATTCAACCTCAGTGTCACCACTAACCAACAGTGTGATCATGGGCAAATGACTTGCTCTCTGTTAGTTTCTTTTCCTACCTGCTACCTATCTCACAGTAACATAGTGAGCTTTAAAAGAGATAAAGCATTGAGCATGCTGAGAAGATTAATTCTTATAGGGTGAGAACTCAGGTTGTAATAATAGCTTCTCTTTAGCTCTATCTTATAGGAGATTCTTTTATTCATTTAAGAAACAGTTATTGGCCCTGGCCAGTGTGGCTCAATTGGGTGGGTGTTGTTCATGGGCCAAAAGGTCACCAGTTTGATTCTCAGTCAGGGCAACCAGTCCATGTTTCTCTCTCTCCCTCTCTCTAAAAAATCAGTGTATATATATATTTTCTTCCCCTTCCCCCCCCCCACCACCCTCCCTCCCGTGCCAATCATTATCTTAGGTAACTGTGCTAGGAGAATAAGACATACAAGGCCTCTGTCCTTACAGAACCCACAATCCAGAAAGGGTTTCAGACAATTAAGTGGGCACTTGAACAGAGGCTGAAGGGCTTGGGAAGGGAGTTTACGGGAATCCCTAAAATAGCTTAGCAGGATTGGGAATGACCTGTAGGAGAAAGGGATGTTTACACTGATATCTAATTGATGGACAGAATTTATCGGGGGAAGCATGCTCCTGGTACAAGCAGTAGCATAACCTAAAACAGAAAAGTGACGGAGAGCATGGCACACACTGTTTAGTGGGAAACAAACTAAAAAACAAGAACAGAAACAAGAACTTTTTAAGTGCACCCTATATGAAACAATTTATTTCTTTTCAACTCTTGCACACAATTTTATGTGGCACTGCAATAGTAATCATTGCTCATTAATTAATGAATGATGATACAAGGCTTTGAAAATACAAAGTGCAGTACATTTGCTAACAAACTGATGATTAGCATGATTGCTGTTTCAATTTAGCCTCTGTTTACTCACTGCACTTGGACTTCCAACTGTCTGCTTGCCTTCTCGCACCAAAGACAGCTGTCACAATAGGCTTGGTTTGGTGGCTATTTTTGGTCTTTCATTCCCTAGGTTGTTAATGAGGTTAGGAATGACTAATAATGGAAAAGGAAAAAGTGGTCTGAATGACTTCCAGAGTCCTTTTTTAATAAGTCTGCAATGCTTATTACCCTCCCACTTTCTGATACACTCTAATCTGGCTAAAAGGATTGGGATTCTGTGTGGTGGGGGCATCTGATGAAGCAAATGTACCAAAGACTATTTTTGGTTATTTAACTATATACATTTTCTTGATTGAGGTCCACCAAATAATATAACTTCTTGTGGATTCAACTTATTGCCTCTACTATGATGTATAATTTCTAGAGAAATGACTAAGTGTAATTTTAAAAGTTTATATCTTTACTAGAGGTCTGGTGCACAAATTTGTGCACCAGTGGGGACCCTCAGCCTGGCCTGTGAGATTGGGCCAAAACCAGCTCTCTGACATCCCCTGAGGGGTCCCAGATTGCCAGAGAGTGCAGGCCAGGCCAAGGGACACCACCAATGCATGATTGGGGCTGGGGAGGGACTCAGGAAGTTGGGTAGCCAGGGAGGGACTGCGAAAGGGCTCCAGGGTGTGTCTAGCCCACCTCCCTCAGCCTGATCAGCCAGAACCCACCAGCAAGCTAACCTACCAGAGTGTCTGCCCCCTTGTGGCCAGTCATAGGAAATGGTTGAGCAGTCTTATCATATCATTAGCATTTTACGCTTTGATTGGTTGAACAGACAACCAGATGATCAGAGACTTAGCATATTAAGCTTATATTATATAGGATACTTGATTAAAAAAAATCTCAATGTTATCATCTTCTGCCATTAAAAAAACTCCTGTCAAAAACTAGCTCTAATGAGTTTTGATTGTTGGTGAACATCTGAAACCAGTTAGTCTATAATTAAACAACTATCAAACATGTTCTTTGTTTCTGCAATGAAAAACTGGGATAAGCTGATATTTGGGTGCAGAATCCTATTGGTAAAAATTATGTTGGTCAGCAGGCCCAGCTTCATCAAAATGTGGGCTTTCACCCAGTCTGAAAGAAGTTTCCGGTGAAATATTCTTCTCTGTAGTGTATAGAAAGCACTCTTCAGTTGCCCTATGTGTCATGTGACTCATATGCTTGGTTGGCTGCCTAGCTAAGCTGATGGGAATTTGGCCTGGAGGGGATGCACTAACAGTTCTCAGTCTGAATGTGGGTGAGGACATGTTTCTGTTGCACATTTGAATCCTTGCAGCTCTCTTTTGGCTGAAAGTATGGTCTCTTATCATCAAGTGCTTAATTCTAGTAGGAGAGAAAAGACACACTCACAACTGTATTTATATTAAATTGGGTGGGTGGTGACAAGTGCAGTATGAATGACATAAATCCATCATGACACGGGAGTAGGGAAGGGAGAGATTAGCCTGGCTGGATAGTTTTCATAGCAGAGTTGGCTTTCAAAATGGGCCTTGAACAATAGGGGATTGTGGGTGGGCAAAGGAAGAGCAGACCAAGACATGGCAATGGCAAGAGCACAGAGGAGAGATAACAATAGATGTTGAGTCCTGACCTATTATTAAGAAGGGTCCTGATTTTCTTGGAATAGTTCCAATTTATACTTTCTGACCTATGATAATCACGCTGAATAATGCCCCTCAAAATGTCCATGTCCTAATCTCAAGAACCCGAGTTTGTCACCTTGCATGGTAAAAGAGACTAGAGAGATGTGATTCAATTAAGGATCTTGAGATGGGGAAATTATTTTGGATGATCTGGACTGGCCCAATGTAATGACAAGAGTACTTCTGGCCCTAGCTGGTTTGGCTCAGTGGATAGAGTGTCATCCTGTGGACTGAAGGATCCTGGGTTCGATTCTGGTCAGGGTCACATGCCCAGGTTACTGGCTGGATCCCCAGTAGAGAGCGTGCATGAGGCAGTTGATAGATGATACTTTCTCATCATTGATGTTTCTATCTCTCTATCTCTCTTCCTTCCTCTCTGTAAAAAAATCAATAAAAATATATTTAAAAAAATAAATAAAAGCAGCAAGGGAACAGATTCTGCCCTCAGAGTGTCTACAAAGGGCCAGCCTTGGCAGCTTCTTGAATATAACCCAATGATACTGATTTTGGACTTCAGACCTCTGGGACTGTAAGATGGTATATTTGTGTTGTTTTAAGTCACAAAACTTGTAGTAATTTGTTGTAGTGATAGTTAACTAGTACAGCAAGTATATTGAGCCCCTTTACTCCTTCACAAATACCCAGGTTTGGTGATACATTATGTATATGTTTATTCTATGCATAGGCCACAGCAGCTTACAAATCCCTGGTTCTGTCAAAATAACTTTAGGAAATAAAATTTAGGTCGATCTACTCTGATTATCAGGGATTGGATCTTGAAGGTATGAAAGGGGATCATCTTCCAGAGAGTATGGGGTGTGTTGAGTTACATGTGTACAAACAGTGGGGGAATTACCAATTAACTAGAGTAAATGGGATGAGACCTAGAGGATGCAAATGGGGAGATGGGATAGTGAACAGAATCCTTTACTTTATTTATTTATTTGTTTATTTATTTATTAAAATATATCTTATTGATTTTTTACAGAGAGAAAGAGAGAGGTATAGAGAGCCAGAAACATCGATGAGAGAGAACCATCGACCAGCTGCCCTATGTACATCCCACACTGGGGATGTGTCTGCAACCAAGGCACATGCCCCTGACTGGAATCGAACCTGGGACCCCTCAATCCACAGGCCGACGCTCTACCCACTGAGCCAAACTGGCTTCAGCCAGAATCCTTTACTTTAACAGCGTCCTGTGTTCAGATACCCATGGACCTTAATCAAAGGCTTAATTAGGTTCCAATCATGTCTTTTTCTGTTTGTTGGACTCTGACAGTCTCCCCCTCCCCCTCCCCCCAAAAATGATGGAAAACATTTTTAGAACCATATTTCCAGAACTGTTGGGCACATTTACTTGACTTTTGGATTCATGTAAACTTATAAGAAGTTCATTTGGCCAGCAACATCTTTCAGTTCATTTTCCAGAGCTATATGGAAAGAATATTTTCTTCTAAGTAAATATGCCAGTCATATCTATTTAAAAATAAATGCAGTAATGCTAATACCATGATTTCATGACCTCTTGAAATATTTTAGTCAGAAAAAAATAAAATCTTCTGTGACTAATTTCTATAACTTCTATATTGCTTGAGGGATCAAATCTCTGTAAATTGTTTTATATTCATAAAATGTTTTCACTCTTCAAGGATTTCCCACAAAAACCTAGGTATTCTTTGTAGGAGAATTAATTTAAGATGGCAAGTCTTTCCTATATAAGGCATAATGGTGTCTTGTCCCAGTTTATGATATAATAGAGAAATTCATTTCAGTAGTGACTCAGTAAAGCAGTAAAATAAATCTATCTTTGTGACACTATAAAAGCCATCTATTTCTGTCTCATTATTTCTTGAGCTTTTAGATTTGTTTAAGTGTCTATGAGTGATTAAATTATATACTAATTTTAGTTTTTAGAAAGATAGTAAAATACTTGTTTTTATATTTTAAGACCTCATAATATGAGTTCTAGATAAATTATTATTTAGATTTATAAATTGACTATTTTTATTCTTTGTGTTGACAGATGACTACTTTACACTATAATTATTCTACTAAAGAAGGTTATGTGGTTAACTCCTCACAGCACACTATTTATGGTTCTGATCATGCATCCACTTAGTTTTATTATATTCTAAATTACAGACATTGTTCATTAGTTAGAGAAATTATAGGAAAAAGTCCATAGAGGAAACAAGACAGCTATATAGAAGCCAAATAAAAATTAGATTATGGAAACAACAACTAACAAAAATTAAAGTAGGAGGGCAGCAATTCACAAGAAAACTCTCAGATAAAATAAGTAAAAACTTACAAAAGAACAATTTTAAACATTGGTTAATGTATTATTCTTAATGAAAATTTCTTTATAAATATTCAAGGCCTCAGAATTAAAAATATTAGCTCTCAGCCTGGTCAGTGTGGCTCAGTAGTTGAGTGTCAACCTATAAACCAAGAGGTTATGGTTTGATTCCCAAGTCAGGGTACATGCCTGTGTTGTTGGCTACATCCCCAATGAGGGGTGTACAGCTGATCAATGAAAATAACATAAAGTAATGGTAGTGATAGCTGGAAAAGGGTAAGTCATATGAAGAAAACAACTGATTATTAAAAACAAATGTACATCAAGACGAAAGCAAATGAAAATACAATGACATATAAAAATAAGTTTGAGTGGTACATCCTCACATATTCAGTAGTTACTAAACTGAAAGGAAATTCTAATTCCTGGTAAATAGGAACACAATCCAACATGCAATTAGGACCATTCCCTTACAATAAACATCTTTATCCTTGACTTATTAAATGTTTCACTAGAATGAATAAACTTTCATCAAAAGAAACAAAGAACAACAATTAAACTGAAACAACATAGTGTGTTCTAAATTGTATTTTCAGCAATATTCAGGAATCTCTTTCAAAGCTAAGGTTTCATGATTGCCAAACAGGATGCTCTATCACAGGGAAGAAGATCCAGTGAAGTTACTCCCAGTGTTCCTCTGCTTCTTAATGAAGATAAATAATTTAGTCTGTATATGGAACTGAATTTGGAATTTTAGATATGTCACATAACTGAAGTCACTTATTAGAGTCCATTTATAGGTTTTGTAAAACATCAAGCTGGATCTTTGGGTAGTAGGAATATTTCTAAATTTTGTGGGCTGTATTTGTAACATACCAGAGAAAGAATTTAGGACAGTCGGAGCTACTCAATAGTCTAGGCAAAAAAACAAGTCAGATGACTCAGATTGCACCAAAACCTCTCTGTGTATATGCAAAAGAAAGCTATAAAGTGTAAAACCACATGAACCAAGTGATTTATATTTAAAATATTTATATGTATACATATAAGTTGTAATTATGAAGAGTAATCAGATTTATGACACAGTTGGATTTATTAGTGGAACTCTAGTTATACTTTGTTTCCTTAAACTCTTTCTCACAATTTTATTAGCATTAATGAATGATTGATTACTAATATGCGACATGGGGGAAGGTTAATGGGGAAAAAAAGGAGATATATGTACTACTATATGTAATACTTTAAACAATAAAATAAATAAATAAATACATAAATAAATAGTTATATAACTTACTCTTCAATTAACTAGGACTAGAAAATCATGGTATACCCCTAAATATGCATGATAAAGTTCAAAGAAAGGAAAATAAACTATGATTATAAGAAATATAGGCAAGTTTTGAATCATCACATATCCTTTAATGAACATCAATTTATTCAACCCTTTGTATATAATCAATATAAAAAAATATTTTGTGTCAACACACACATACACACACACACACACACACACACACACACACACACACCCCTCTTACAAGTTGCCAGATGGTGAAGAAACCTGTTGGGTTTTATGCATAGAAAAAAATATTTAAAATATCTATTTAAGCTATTTTATAATTGGAACCCGAGCCCCCAAAAGGAGACCTCACATGCTTAGAAAACCATTAGGTGGCAGAAAATACCATATCACAAGTAAGCAATGCTAATCACAGAATGTTCCCTTAATCAATATTTACTGAGTATTCAAAGGGTATCTGACTCTATAATAAGTGTCACAGTTGTAGAGAGGTTCTATGGGATGATATGGAGAGAGCTAAGTTAAGACTCCAGGTATCTCCGTTTTTGTCCAGACTCATACCTCTGGGCAAGATGTCTCTTAGAATATAACAGTTTCAATGTTTA
This sequence comes from Pipistrellus kuhlii, assembly GCF_014108245.1. Lineage (NCBI taxonomy): Eukaryota > Metazoa > Chordata > Mammalia > Chiroptera > Vespertilionidae > Pipistrellus > Pipistrellus kuhlii. Next base: position 65,103,596 of record NW_023425515.1, read on the forward strand.
CATCTATAAAGTAATGATAATAGTACATGACATTCTTAAGTGAGATCATGTGTGATCAAACTTTATCAGGTATAAAACACTTGCGTTACGGTCATCATATTCTGAGTTAATCTCTTTAGGTACATTTAAGATCAATAGAATTTGGGGCTTTATCAGAACCACTGGGGAAAACCTAATGATGTTAGTTGTCCTTAGGCTGGAGAATAAGAGTATATACTCTAATCCTTTAGGGAAAGCCTTCAGCAATTCGCATTACAAAAGAAGGATATGCCTTCTCTGTATGCTTATGGGCCAAGTTATTTATTTATTTATTTTTTACAAGCAATTTGAATGAAATGCATACATTACCATTTTCTCTGTGCCTACAGTTTCTTCCCAGAATGTTTTTCAAAGGTTTGCAATAGTGATTTTCTCCAAATAGCCAATTTCCCCTTAATACTTGACAATTGCTTGCCTATTTCAGGTCTTATCCCTGTTCTATTACAATAATTTTCTTGGCTGCTGTCCACACATGCTTCCTCTCTCAGTAACTGGGATTTTTTGACCTTCGCCCATGGGTTCATCCTCACCCAAAGCTCTGAGATCAATCAGCAATGAAAGCAGGTTTTTTCCCCATAAGAATATTCTCCAAAATTATGAAGTGTCAACATTTTTTAATAGGTGATTATTACATACGGAAAATATATTGCGGAAGTAGTGGGAACCCAAAATATTGAGGAATATGAGAGAGTCAAATGGTGTCTTTTTAAAATTTATTTTTATTTTTTTATTTATTTGAGAGAGAGAGAGAGAGAGAGAGAGAGAGAGAGAGAGAGAGAGAGAGAAACATCAATGATGAGAGGAAATCATTAATTAGATGCCTCCTGCGCTCTGAGCCTGAAACTGGTTATGTTCCCTGACTGGGAATTGTACTGGACCTCCTGGATCATAGTTGATGCTTAAGGACTGAACCACACCAGCAGGGCTGGGGCCTCTCTTTTAGATATTCTCCCAGCAAACACGAGCCCAGGCCCTTCCACACGAACTATATTGGAACCTTAGCTCTGAACCTCAGTTCCTTGACTTTGTTGCTTCTAGATCTCTTTGCTAAAAGTGATGCTAAATAATACATGCTTATTGCTTTCATTTGGGTTCCCTGGGAAACAGACTGAGATGAAGATTTGTGCTCAGGAAGTTTACTGGGCGTGCCCTCCAGAACAACTGCTCTGAGGGAGTAAGGGAAGCAATGTAGATGTAGCAAGGGCTCCAGCTAATATCAAAGGAAGTTCTGGAGCTGGGCTGATTCTTTAGAGTTGTTCTGATTTGAAACAAAGAGGCCTACCCTTTTTGCTCCACATTGGTTAGTCATTGGAGGTGGACTGCCCACAGGAGAGGGGGTGTACACTTGTTTGAGTCATCTCCCTTTCCCTGAGGGCAACTGCTAGACAGACCAGAGCTATGAACAGTTTGCAACCATACCTTGGAGCTGACAAAATGTATGCCTGAATCCTGAAGGGTGAATCTGGACAGCTTTCCACAGCATGTACATACACACATGCACACCCATGCACACACATTCTATATAATATAATAAAACCCTAATATGCAAATCAACCAAACAGGGAACGACTGGTCACTATGACATGCACTGACCACCAGAGGGCAGATGCTCTACACAGGAGCTGCCCCCAGGTGGTCAGTGTGCTCCCATAGGGGGAGTGCTGCTCAGCCAGAAGCAGGGCTCACAGCTGGTGAGCGTAGCTGCAGTGGTGGAAGCCTCTCCCACCTCCACTGCAGGCAGCAATAAGGAACGTGTGGTCTCATATTGTGAGAGCCTTTGACTGTGAGAGGGATGTCTGATTGCCAACCTCATCCCTGGAGGATCAGGCCTAAGCTAGTAGGTGGATATCACCCGAGGGGTTCCAGACTGTGAGAGGGAGCAGGCTGGGCTGAGGGACCTCTCCCCCTCTCCCACCCTAGTACATTTGGGCTCTAGTTTATACATACTTGGTACTTTCACATACACAATATACATATACACATGCACACACATGGAAACACACACACACACACACACACACACACACATATATATATATATATATATATATATATATATATATATATATATATACTGACTGGCCAGATTATTATGCTTTCAGAGATCACTGAAATCTGGCCACTCAGTGTGTGTGTGTGTGTGTGTGTGTGTGTGTGTGTGTGTGTATATATATATATATATATATATATATATATATATATATGGCTATATTTCTGCTTATCATGGTTTCTTGACCTCACTCAACAGTTTCCTTGATCTTTTTATTTAAATACATAATTTTTAAAGAAGTAAGTTAGTGTTGTTTCAACAAAAAGTTTTTTTGGAAATTTCAAGTTCAAATTATGTTATTTTATACTGTACTCATTATCAAAAAATCATTTTAAAATCTTTAAAAATAGCATTTTCCTACCTCTACATTCTCACCACTACCCCACAGCCACGCCAGAAAGCTTTTATAATAAATGATTTGAAATGTTTCTAAAGGCATTTCTTCCACAGAGAGAACCATGCCCTCCTGAACAGAAATCTATATCTCAGCTAATGGCTAAGGATTATACTGACTGAGGCATGATGAGGTCACTATGTTAGGTTAATATTAAGAAATATTTCTCTTTAGCCTTTTTGGATCTAAGTGTCAGAGTGGTTATATCTCTGTTAAAAATCCTATATTCTTTTTCATTTATAATAAAAAAATTCCATTAAAGTGGCACATTGACTATAATTTATAGCCTTAGACTCAATTGTTTAGTCCACTTTGTTCCTAGCTGACACTGTAAAAACACTAAAAAAAAAAAAAGAAATAAAACTTTGATGATACCAAACTAATATTAATTCCTTTTTTTTTGTTATTGTATGAATTTGTTACTGAATTATTTGGATTCATTGGTCAAATTTTCTATCTTAGTAGAAAAATACATTAACATAATGTATTATAACAAATTGTATCTTACTGTTGTCAGTGAAATAAATTTTTTTGGAAAAACCATATTTCACAATGACATTTGAACTGATCACAATGAAAGCAAATTGGTTAAGAGCTGGTGTTTTTCTTCACAAACATTGAAATTTCTTTCCTTTAGTAACTTGTCAAGGTCAGGGTTAGATTTTTTCATAATATTTTTTCTAAGGTGTCTAGGACACTAGATAAAAAAAATCTGAGTTCTTTCTTTTGATCTCTTGTGATCTAATTTTTATCCATTTGCATTATCATCATTCTGTAATTATTATCTTTTGCATAGTAATGGGCATTAAAAATGGTAAGATAAGCTGAAAATGTGCTCATAACTGGAGAGGGTAAAATAATAGTTAATAAATAACATTTATTGAATACCTACTATGTGTCAGGCAGTGTCCTTAGAGCTTCAGTATTTTAACAATAGCACGAGTCAGGAATTATTTCTGAATATTTCTCAAATTGAGGCACAGACAGCATATGCCCAAAGTCATACATCTGGAGACCTTGTGGTGTTAGCCTGGCAGCCTGTGCCAGAGGAAATGTTCTTTACAACATTACACCACAATTGCTTCTAATTAAGAGACTTTTAGAAAAAATGTTATATGTCCCTCCCCATTACTGTATTTTTGAATATTTTCACTGTGATAAACATTATTATTTCTGATTTTTTTTTTGAAATATAAAGGAGTACTATAGGAAAAAGAAACATTGGCTAAAGACCTATAATTAAAGTAGGAAGGCAAGAATTTAAATATATGTAGATAGTGATGTGTAAGACATTGGGTAACTTTCCAATCTTTCCTCATTATAAGTCTAGTACTTTGCTGTACAGTGAGGAAGGATGTCAGAGCTAGAAATATTGGTGTTAGTTATTACTTTAACTTTTAAAATTGTGGGCCTTTGACTTTGTTAATGTTCTACTTGAACCTGAGGCTGGGAAACAGGTGTAATGGACTAACCAACAGCCACATTTGTTGGAACTAATGATATGAAACTGGTCAATAATGGCTAATAAAACATTTACATCTACAACCTTACTCTTGATTATCCTATAAATTTCCTGCATTCTATTGTAAATGGTGTGAAGTTCAGAGAGAGTCTACATTTAACTCAAAGTAGCAAATTTATTTTTGGGGTAAAAGGGGGATTTAGGCCTTGGAAAAATGGACTTCAGTAAGAATGTAATACTTATTGTTCCTGTCTATTTCTCTTGACTGTTTCTTCAGAAATGTAATACTCATTGTCCCTGTCTGTTTCTTTTGACTGCTTCTTCAACATCTCTGTCTATTGGCCATTGCTGTTTTTATCTTTTTAGACAAATAGTGGTCTTAGTGTACTATGTCAAAAAGCATCTTTTTAACACTGTCCAGCTGTCTTACTCTGCTCAGGCTGCTATAACAAAATACCAGACTGAGTAGCTTATAAACAGCCAAAATTTATTGCTCACAGTTCTGAAGGCTGGAAGTCCAAGATCAGGGGGCCAGCATAGTCCGGTGTGGACTACCTCATGGGTCCCAGATTTATTGTTGTATCCTCACATGGTTGCTAGGGCTAGGAAACCCCGTGGGATTTTTTTTTATATAAGAATACTAATACCATTCATGAGAGCACTACCTGAATGACCTAAGCACCTGCTAAAGGCCTCTCACCTTCAAACACAATCACATTCTAACACCGTGTACATCAGGATTCTAGCATATGAATTTAGGGGGAGATACAAACATTCAGACATTAGCACTAACTTTTTGTGTGTGTCAGCCTAATATTTTATATAGTAAATAATGTTTTCCTGTTAATAGAGCATTTTATCTCTCTTCCTTCTTCTTTGATACACCCACCTTGTAGTTTAAACAACTAGCTGTTTTGAGCTCATCACCTTGGAAGAATGTGGCAAAGTGAGAAAGAGAAGCCAAAAGTGTCATCCTATGTGGTTTTTTTTTGTTTTGTTTTGTTTTTTGTTGTTTTTTTTTGGTGTGTGTGTGTGTGTGTGTGTGTGTGTGTGTGTGTGTGTATGTGTGTTTTGTCTGAAAAACCCTATGATACTTTGGGAAACTATCACAAGAGAAAGCAAGACCTCCTTCTCAAGACTCCCTAAAGGAAAAACATCTCCCAAACCTGTATTAAAGATGCATAGAGACTAAGAAAATAGCAGAGAAGGTTTAAGAATCAGAAGAAGATGGCTAGACCTGAAAAGGCTAATCTCCAGCCAGGACTGAGGGTTGTCTTGGTGCAGAAACACTGTGAGAAGTATTTTTTCCCCATTTTTTTATTAAGGTATTATATGTGTACATATCTTACCAACTCCCCCCCCCCACTCCCATACATGCCCTCCCTCCCCAGAGTTTTGCGTCCATTGGTTATGCTTATATGCATGCTGTGAGAAGTATTGTCAAGCATCCAAGGACATCTGAGAGTGGAGTTTGTTGTCTTTGTCACCCAGGGACTCTGCCATATGCCTTTCCCATTTGAGCCTGGTGAAGGTTTCTCTTATTGGGTTACTGTCTAACAGGAGCTTTATTGCCCATCCTTGTCCAAGCCTTGAATCAAATCAAGACTCTGTTCAACTACTAATACTACTAGTATTCAGTATAAATAAATTTCCCTCTTTTCACCAGTTTTCAGCATTCACAGAAGAAGAGTGTGTCTTTGAACACTTAGATCAGATTGATGGAGTAAAAAGCCTGAATGGAACTAGCATAAGTGCCCAGCATTTCATAAGTGGGGACAATGTAAAGCCCATACACCTATTTACTTAAAAAAATTAAAATAGCTATCTTATTTTATAAAATGACATTTAATTCTTCTTCCCCCACCCCTCTACCTCCTTACTTATTTGGATGCTCCTTTTCAATCATTTTTTCTTTTCCTATGCATAAGATCCTCTTTCATTCCTCTTCTCTTTTTATTTTACACAATTTGGTGCTAGAATGACCTTATCTACTCTTATGATATTAACTACCTTTAATATTGCAAAGATTCTTAAATCTGTTACACTAGCCTAGATTCCTTTCTAACTGCAAGGTCCACTTACTGGTATAAAGGTGCCCAATGAATATCTCCTCTTTGATGTACCACAGGCAGTTTCAAACTTGGAACAACCATGACTGAGATAATTATTTTATCTACTCCCAACTTTCTCTTCCTGTGTCTTAAAGAATGTCACCTCCATTCTCCTAGATTTTTATGTTAGAAATCTGGCAATTTTTCCTATGGCCTTCTCCTCCATCCTTATGTTTAATTAGCCTTTTAATTTAGATCCTTTCTATATTTGTAGAATTCTGACTCTCACATTTTCTTATATGGAACACTGCCATTAACTCTGTATAGGACTTTGTTCTTCTATTCTCCAATATTCTAAAAAATGCAAATATATTTATGTTACTCTCCACATAGCCTTTGAGATAAAACCTTCAATCTTAACAAGTCCTATAAGGACCACTCTGAGGTTAGAGGTTAGAGTGGTCTTTCTGAGGTCAAAGGTTGATAGATAAGGAGAATAGGTTTGATTGACACCGAGTTGGCCTAGGAGTTCAGGATTTTAGGCTCTGTTTGAATCTCAATTTATTACGTTATGAGAGCAGATTACTAGCCTTCTCTAGGCATAAGTTCAATTTTGCAACTTTCATAAGCATCTTTGGAATTCTCAGAAACAGCATTGAATGCTAAAAAATTTTATGTAAACGGAAATTTTATGTGGTCAAGTGTTGGAAAAAGGATCTTGCTGTGGAAACAGAGGCAATAGAGTAAAGATCAGAGGAACTTTCTGCCCCTACTATCTGGAGATTACATGAGCCACAGACCTCCATATATTCTATATTTTAGGTATTACTTTAGTGATAAGAAGGGGGAAGAGCAGAAATCTGAAGTAAATAAAACAGAGTCATCCAAAGGAGTTTTTTTTTAGAAGTCAGATAGGCAAATGAAATTCTGGGAGATTAAATGTTTGAAATGGATAGAGATAGTATAAACCAGAAAAATCAAAATTGCATAACCGAGAAGTATAAATTTCTACTATTACTTAGCAGGATGGTAGTTTAAAATGAAGATTGGCATATTTTAGAGATTAAAGGAACTACAGATCATTTGCATACTTGAATATCCTGCCTTTATGGTTGAGAGTCATCTGCTTCTAGGATCTCTCTTTCTCTCTTTCTGTCTACCTATCGCTCTCTCTCTCCCTCTCCCCCTCTTTCTTCCTTTCTTCTCTCTCTTTCTTTCTTTCAATAAAACCATTCTTACTAACAAAGACTTCTTTCTATTTTCTTTTCCTTTTTTTTTTCCACCTCCGGTTCTCATCCAAAAATCATCTTTCTTTGCTTGGCTTTGCACACACACCCGTCCATCCTGTTCTAAAGGAGAAAGAAGTTTCCTGTTGTATGCAGGAGGCCCACACTGGACCTTGTTCCAGCCCTGATTTGCCTGAAATATATTTTTTCCCCTTTCCCTTTTACCATTTTTAAGACAGGAAAATTCGTACAGTGAAAATGTCTTACAAGTTTCTAGGTAGAGGAGAGAGTTATAGAGTTGTGACCATTGTCATTTCTTAACATATACGAACTAAAAGATACATCATGATATTCCTTCATTCTGTTGTATCTCAGTTGAGCTTTCTTGCATTTGGATCCCTAGTTTGTCTGCAAAAAGATGTCTTTATGCTACAGTACTGAAATGAAAATAAATCCTGTACATGGGAGATTGCCTGTCATATACATCAGGCGATGGAATGAAAGGTTATTGAACCTGCCAAATCTCCTGGAACAGATCATAGGCTTTTCAAAGCAGGAGGAGTTAGTGTGGTTAATTTGTTTTCATACAGGGCCATTATTTAGTTATGGAATATCGATCTATCAAAAGTTTCTGGCTAATTTTTAGGAGAAGTTATTTGACCTAAAATAATGGAGAAAAAATCAAAATACTTAGTGTAACCAAATAAGAAATGCAGAGAAGGAAATCCTAATATAATTTGATATGGCTTGAAATGTACTGTTAATCTTAAAAAGAAGTCAAGGCCACAGGCACTGGTGAAAAGCTAAATATAACCAACAGCCAAATGTGGAAAGAGACTTAGAAGGATCTCTAGACTCTCATAGGCAAATATTATAAGAAGGTTTAGGTACAAATTCTGATTTAGGTATTGAAAATAGAGATTTTAATTAGTTTTTAAAGAAATGAGTACATTTAATGTAGTGTTTCAATTTTATCCTTGGAAAGCTCTTATAAAGTAAATAGTGTGTCTTATAATCAGTGGCCTCTTAGACTCAAGAAAATGTGGAAGTTATGTTGCTCCCCTGCTTCATGATCTTGCCCCTGATTTCCAACTGATCACTCACCACTCCTATCATGGTGCAATTCAGCTACCCTAAACAATTCCAAGCTCTGTAACTGTACTATGCTTTTCGACTTTTAAAACCTAATGTACATCCTCTGCCTTTTCCCTATGCTCAAATGCAATCTTTCTGTCACACTTCTACTCATACTTTAAGGCTCAACTCAGACTTCAATTCTCTGGAAAATTTTCCCAGGCTATGTACCACCTCTATATTGCACTCTATGCTTATCTGTACTTACAGTGCAATCTTATATTTTTACAAGTAGCTGCTGGGAACCAATTCCAACATGTCATATAATTACAAGAGTTTCACCAAAAGGTTGATGAAGCTTGGGGGACTCAACAAGGGCTGAGCCACATATGTAGTTTACCTGTTGGAATGGCTAAATGGCACTTCCCCCAAACCTGAATAGGATTGTCTGCTTCCAGACAGCTCAGGGCATTTTATTGCCTCCTATTGCCCAAACTCTTGAACAGCTGTAGGCTATTCCCCAATCTGACAATGCTTCTGTAAATTCTATTCTTTGAAACCTTACTCATTGAAGTGTATATCTCCACCTTGCCTTAGGACAAATTATGTTAATAAAAGCAAGGGTCCTAGAAAAGGAGATAGTCTTTTAGCTCCTTTAGCTGAAGATCCTCTGACCCCCAATGTCTTTCAAAATTATCTTTCATCTTTGAACTCCTTCTTGAATCTATGCATCAACCCCTTTCTCCGGATTGCCCCTTGTTAAGCTGGGACAAGAATCCCGTCAAGTAGCAGTTCAATAATACATAAACATAAGCAAAGATATTTTTTATACAGCTTGGTTCCTAAACGGAAGCCAAATTCTCCATCTGATGCTTAGCTGAAGAATCTATGATCTGTTTCCATACTGGGGGTATGTGATCACAGTGTGTGATAGATTTAGTGATCTATTACAGTTTGTTGTATAAAGTTGCAGGACTCATTTTGCAGAACTCACTCTAGATATTTTAAGCAGGGTGAACTATAATTCAAGGAACCAGTCCCATACATATTCATCAGAGTGCTAGAGGCACAGGTTGAATTTTTCAGAATAAGTTCCAGAATAATACTGGTACCTGGCCTGCCAGCAACGCTACTGCTTCTCTCAGAATAGGATGGTAGAATTAGGAGTCCACTGCTGACCTGTTGAGTTCAAGAACACAGTGTCATAGCTGCCATTCAGGGGGCGGGAGGGTGCCACTATCCCCACTGCACCTACTTCAAGATCCCCACGGAGTTTGGTTGAGATGCACACTGGAATACTGGGTCTCAAGGACTGTGCCTCTGAGCAGTAAGCAGCAGGAAGATGGGTTCTTCCTCCCTTGTGGATTCAGAGGATGAATGGACTGAACTGGTCTGCACCAGGAAACCTGGCAGGAAGAGATTTGGGGCAAAGTAGTTTTTATTCTCTAAGTGATGCAAGTCAGGAGGATGCTTTAGGAAGCCGAATTGGATGCTAACTGTTAATACCCTATGGTCCCATTACCAGGTGTACTGTGCATTTCAAGCATGGTTAGGACCTTTCTTGGGTAATTTTCTTTATTCATTAAAATCTACATAACTGCATGTCTCACATAACTGCAAATCCATGATATATTCTAAGACAGCGGCTTCTTTGTTTTTCAACAGACGTTTAGCTCTTAACAGAAACTGGGCTCTCTACTGATCTTTGTGACACAGTGTCTAGTACTGTGTCTTGTCTAATGAATGAATGTATGAATCAATAACCCAGTGACTTCAGTTGGTTGGAGCATCCTCTTGTATTTCAAAAAGTTGCGGGTTTGATTTCTTGTCAGGGCACATAACTGGGTTGTGGTTTGATCCCCGGTTGGGACATGTATAGGAGACAACTGATGGATGTCTCTCTCACATCAATGTTTCTCTCTCTTCCTTCCCCTATCTCTTTCTTTAAAAAAAAAAAAAAAAAAAATATATATATATATATATATATATATATATATATATATATATATATATTTTATTGATTTATTCACAGAGAGGAAGAGAGAGGGATAGAGAGTTAGAAACATCGATGAGAGAGAATCATCGATCAGCTGCCTCTTGCACACCCCCTACTGGGGATGTGCCCGCAACCAGGTACATGCCCTTGCCGGAATCGAACCCTGGACCTTTCAGTCCAGTCCGCAGGCCGACACTCTATCCACTGAGCCAAACCGGTTCCGGCCCTTCCCCTATCTCTAAAATCACTAAACATATCCTTGAGTGAGGATAAAAAAAATAAAATATAAAAATATAAATAAACCAGTGAATGATAGAAAAACTGTGTCCTTTGTACTTTTTTGAATTGAAAAATCCCTTTCACTTTTGTCTAATTCAGTGGCAATATTTCCTCCCCAGGGGACATTTGGCAATGTCTAAAGACATTTTTGAGTGTAACTATTTCAGAGTGGAGGACTATATTGGCTTTGATTGGGGAGAGACCATAGCTGCTATTGAATACCCTGCAATTCACAGGACAGCCCCTCCAACAAAGAGTTATCCAGCACAAAATGTCAATAGTGCCACAGTTGAAAACTCTGCTCTAATTACTTCTTCCTCTTACTTCTGTCTGCCCAATATTTTTATGTCAATAAAGCAGAACTCTTGAGAATCGGGACTTTCTCAGAATTTAAATCCTCATCAGTATTTTTCCTCTTTGGCAGGGTTTCCCTCATACTCTCTCATTCTATGTTAATTCTATTCCCATACATATTTATAATGGACTTCAGGAGCATAGACTGGCCTTTAAGTCCTTATATTAGAACTAGTGGCCTGGCGCACGAAATCATGCCTGGATACAGTCCCTAGACCTAGCTTGCAATCAGGGCCATCTTCCCCAGCTGCTGGCAGCTGACCCTGACCCCTGCCACCACTCACCCTGGTCCCCCTTTCTCCATCCTGATGGGAGCCTGATGGCTGGGGGAGGGACTGAGAGGTTGGCCATTCCTTCCCACTCACCAGCTCCACACCCTGCTGCCAGTTGCCCTCTGTATGTGGGGTGATCAGAGGGGTGGAGGCTTTCATCTGGTGCTGCCCACATCCCCTGCCACCCACCCCATATTCCTGTTTACCATTGGCGATTGGAACTTGCCAGCTGGGGAAAGGAACCAAGAGGTGGTCAATGCACCTCATAGTGACTGGTGGAGCAGTCATTCTAGTCATTCTGCTATTATGGTCACTGGGCTTTTATTATATAGGATGCTACTAGAGGAAATTTTTGGTATATCACTTTCCAACTTCTTAATCTCACAACTCTAGATTTGAAATTAAAATTTCATTCAACTTAGAAAATGTTTCAAATAAGTGAAAGATGTTTTTCTGATATATTTTGAATATTGATGGCCAACATGTCAATTTTATTGAATTAGTCAATTTTTTACACCCCCCCCCCTTTAAAAAAATACAATTTCTTGGCCAGTAGTCCCCAAGAACAATAAAATTCTAACCTTATAATTAACTTTCTAGAAAATCCAGGACTTCCTTTAGTTTATAGAAATATACTCATTTTCATAATTAAATAATTACCATGATTAAATAGTTATAATTATTAAAACATAAGCAATTATCCATAATTAAAGTCCTATATGTCTGTGAACACAACAATAAGCCAATAGAGGCCTTAAAACTAGAACTATATAAAACTCATTTTATGCATTCTACAAAGCTTATTGAGCAACTACTATTTCCTTCTGCTTGCCATCGAGAATACATTAGTGAGAAAATTATATATATATATATCATCTTAACTTTCATAGAGTTTACATTATTTAGTTAGGTCACCTCACTAGATAATCATACAAGTAGGATTTAATTACTATGGTGACAAGTCCTATAATTGGAAATCATAAGGTGGTATGAAAATAAATAGGGAATCTATTCCTAACTTAATCAGGACATATTTCCTTAAGAAAAACAGTAATTAAGCTCATACCTGAAAGATGAGTAAGGGTTGGCTGTGCACAGTCTGGAAGAAACAGCATTTCTGGCATATATAATATCTAGAGGCAAAAAAGAGTCTGTTTGATTAGGTAATACAAATAAGGGTTTTGGATTTAATACTCAGTACTGAGAAACCATGAAATTTGGGGCATGGTTGGGGCAAGGAAAAGTGAGTTATAGGAAACTAGTAGAGTGTAATTTGAAAAGTCCAGGTGAGAGATGACGGTTACTTAAATTGGAAAGCACTTAGATTTAGGAGGCAGGGTGAACCGTGTCCAGCACGGCCAGGGGTGGTGAAAGAATAAAAAAGACAGACAAGAGAATACAGTTGGGGCTAGATGGGACTGTTCTCGGAAGGAGAGACAAGTGCCAAATCCTGTAAGCCAAAGCTTTATTTTATAATCAGATCACACAAAGCAAAAAAAAGGGCAAGGTGTTACAATGTTCTCTCGAATTTCAAACCTGCTCCTTCCCTGTTGTTGCCATTCTCTGAACTCTATCAAGCCTTGTTTTGGCAGCACTTGCTGTACCCCTGCAGCCCACATCGCTCAGCCTCCTAAGACTGCAGGATTGGACTGTACGGTCAAGGGTCAAGCTTACAACCATAGCTTTTGGCTGTAATTGTGCTGGGAGTGCTTTGCCCTCCAAGCTGGGACTTGTATGTGTCTTTGCCACAAGTCAGTCCAAGGACTGAACCTGTCCAACCACTGTTGTGGCTATCCGCAGTAGGGCAACTGGATTTGTGATTAATTTTGGGGAGTAAAAGTGGGCCAAATCATTGAAGGACAGGGAAGTGTTAAGGATGGCTCATATGTTTCTTTCTGGCTGGAGCACCTGGGAAGATGTTGGTACCACTTACAATGATTCAGAATGCAAATAATGACAATTTTACTTCTTTTCTAATTTGGATGCCTTTTATTTCTTCTTCTTGTCTGTTCACTATGGCTAGCACTTGTAATACTATGTCAATCAAGTGTGGTGAAAGTGGACATCCCTGTCTTGCTCCTGTTCTTAGGTGAAATGATTTTAGCGTTTGCCCAATGTGTATAATGTTGGTGGTAGGTTTGTCATATAAGGCTTTTATCATGTTGAGGTATGATCCCTCTATTCCCACTTTCCTGAGAGTTTTTATCAGAAAAAGGTGTTGGATTTTGTGAAATGTCTGTTCTGCATCAATTGTTATGATTATGTGATTTTTTGTCTGGTGCATCACGTTTATTGATTTGTGGATATTGTACCAGCATTGTCTCCCCAGAATAAATCCCTCTTGGTCATGGTGTATGATATTTCTAATGTAATGCTGGGTTTGATTTGCTAGGATTTTGTTGAGGATTTTAGCACCTATGTTCATCAGAGATACTGGCCTGCAATTCTCTTTCTTTGTAGTCTTTATCTGGTTTTGGTATTAGGGTAATGTGGCTTCATGGAAAGAGCTAGGAAGTGTGCTTTCTTCTTGTATTTGTTGAAATAGTTGGAGAAAGATAGGTTTTAGTTATTCTTTGAATGTTTGGTAAAAGTCCTGTGAAGCCGTCTGGCTTTGGGCTTTTGTTTGCTGGAAGTTTTTTGATTACTTCTTCAATTTCCTCCTTAGTTATTGGCCTGCTGATTTTTTTTTTCTTCTTCTAGAAAAGCATTTTAGAGATAAGTTGCCATTATCTTATTTGAAGTGAGCTAGCATCTCTGTCACTCCACTGGCCTGGAGATTGAGTACCTACACATGCTATAAGTCTCACTACTCACACCCACTCCCTCAAAAGGATTTGAATAAATACCTCCAAACAACCAAAGTAAAAGTGGATGGGAGACTAACAACCAGGAGCGTTCTGATGTGCTGATAGACTTCCTCAGGGATCAAGAAGGAATAACATTTTGGAGTTAGTTTTCCAACCTTGCCTTGGACAGTGTAGGAATTGAAAGATTCTCTAAACTCCCAAGATGCAAAGGAGTTTTGGTTGTGATAGTGGCAATGACAACATATCAGTAAGAATTTCATTTGATTGTAAGTTACAAAAAAAAATCTAGCTACATTGGCTTAAACAAAATAGGTTTATTTCTCATGTAACAAATCCTTAGGTAGGTTGCTGGTGTTGTTTCAGTAGCTCAAACAGTGTTAGGGCCCGCATCTTTGTGATTCTCTTGATCTTTTTCTTCATATTCACAGCAGAATGCTAAAGCTCCTGCAATTATTTTTGCTTTCAAACAGGAAGAAGGAAATACTGTGTAGCAATGGCTCTGAAGAGTTTGAAAACAAGTTGACATCTGCAAAAAGTGAGAAGAGGAATCTTCAGGAGGGAAAAAGCTCTGTGGGCCCCTAACCCTTTCCCTGGAGCCTCAAAGGGGAGCCTACCTGTTTTACACACCAACATATTACCAAGTACTTGGCATGGTGCCTGGTATATAGCAGACTCTCAATGACTGTTTAATGAGCAAAAGAATCATTTATGACCATCCTAAATAACAGGAGAGAAATATGCTAATTATCCATTATGCCCTGAGGCGTAACAACCAACCGCATAAGGACCAGATCATGGATCTGCAAGAGGGTGGGGCGATGAACTATAAGCCAGCAGCAGATAGCTACAGGAGGGGGCAGGACAGCAAGCTATGAGGGGGGCCAGAGGGAGCTATAGGAAGGTGGCAGCAACCTACTGGCACATGGATTCATGTGCAGGGCTACTACTATGAGATAAATCCAAGATGATAGTAGTAAGAGCTAGTGTTACCTCACTCAATTTGGGACTTATTTCCATGGAGTTGGGGAGATTTGGCAGATTAAAATAGTTAGTTTTCATAGACTGGGAGGAGGACACAATCTCTTTTCCTTTCCAATGCATGCCCTTGAAAGAGACATTTTTCAAAACCACAGAATTTAGGAGTTTGGGATTGAGACACATTTCAGGGCTTTGTGGAACTTAGATTCTTACCCACTATGGGGACTGCAGAACATGCTGGGGAGAGGGTTCTGGTGTAGCCCAGTCTCATCATGTCCACACATGTCTTTCTTGTCTTTAAAGGACATTCTGCACATTTAGTTAACAAAGACAGCAGAAGATTAGGCTGGGGAAGTTTCACTCCTGATTTAAAATTCTGTTTGTCTGTGATTGAGCTTGTTTTAATAAAGTGAAAGAGAAATGAATCTGAGACTGCGTAATTCTTTGGCTCTTTTAGAATACTCACAGTGAATTGAACCTTTCCACTTCTTTCAATCTTCTTTAGGTTGCTCAGTCATACAGTATTCAAAAAATTATAAACACATTGAAATTGATTTTACAATTGTGAAAGTTCAATACCTGTGAATTAATTGAGAGAGAGAGAAAAAAAGAGAGAGAGAGGAGCTATGCAAGTTATCCTGTCTCTGAATCAGTAAATTTACAAAACTTATTGTGTAATTATTTTGTCCATGTTATTTTTTACTTTCTTTTTATCGTTGTAGATGACAGAGTTTTGATTAGTGTTTCTGTAAAACATGCTTTTTCTGAAAGCAATTTTCAGTGAACGGGGGGCTTGGGGAGGGGTGGAAACAACCAACCAAAATATCTCCTATTTCTCCATAGAAATTAAAAAAAATAATTTGCTGGAAACCATAAAGGGGGCAGAATATTACAGCAAATAAAGAAAATAAAATTAGTTTAAGACCAGTTTTCATATATTTTCTCAGGTTGGAGAGTTTTTTTCTCAACTGACTATAAGAAAATAAAGAGTAAAAAAAAAAAACCCTGTAGTTATTTCCCTAGCCAAATTATAACTTGTTCCACTCACCTGTGTTTGAAATTTGGACCAAGGCATATTCAATTGTCTTCATTATACAAAATAAATTCTATAATAAAATTTTATTCTCTATTATGATTAGTTCTGGGGGAAAAAAAAATGGGGGTTGTGAGAAGCTTGACCAAAAGTGGAGGAAGTAGTGAATAATTGGGCAAGTTTGTTAGAAGGCTACCCTAAGGAGATAACCAGAGTGAATCCTCAGTCCGGGGTAAGATTTGTAAATTTAAGCAGCCAGCCAAAGGAGAAAATCAGAAGGTGAAGGGTGGTTGCTGGCATGAACCGAAAGCAGAAATTTCGACCTGGGAAGGAAAGTTTGGGGAATGGGTAGGGGGGTTAACAACCATGAGGGGAAGTTAGACCAGGATCAGGTATGATGGTTAATTTTATGTGTCAGCATGACTGGACCACAGCATACCCTGGTAAATGGTTAAATATTATTTCTGTGTGTGTTTCTGGAAGAGAATAGCATTTGACTAGATGAACTGAGTAAATCAGATGGCCTTCTCCAATGTGGGTAAGTGTCATCTAGTCTGTTGAAGGCCTGAATAGAAACCAAAGGTGGAGGGAGGTTGAATTTACTCTCTTCCTGGCTGATGAGCTTATACATCAGTCTTATCCTGTCCTCCACGCTCCTGGATATCTGGCCTTCAGACTCAGAGTGCAATCTATACTATTGGCTTTCCAGTGCCTCAGTTTGTAGATGGAAGAGCATGGGAATCCTTAGCCATGTTTATTGTTTATGTTTCTGGAGAACGTCAACTAATACAGGAGAGATACCTGTAAGCAAAATCAGGAAGAATAGGAAAAGGTCAACACTAAAGTTTCGGACTGAAACTGAGTAGGAGAAAAGAGGAAAGACAAGTGCACATAACTTTATCTGGCAAGTGAATGTATGTGTGGCCTCATGGGTTGCCACACCATCCCAAGAAAACTAATATAGAAGGAGGAAAGAGAGATGCACAGAGACAGAAGCAAAGGGAAGGAGATATGGATGGAAATAAAAACATTTTATCAAAAACAGGAAAAGAGTCATGGAACGAGAAATACTCTGTTTTAAAAGATGGTGAGAAGGAAGACAAGCTAAGAATGGCTTACTAGATTTTACCTTGAATGTATTCATACATGTTTTCTTTCAAATTCTATTGTTCCTTTGAATGACAGGCTTTGCAGTAAGTTATCACTGTTCTTTAAAACTCATAGAAGTTACTTAAATAGTATTTACAGCTCTTCAACTATTTCTAAATATATTTCATTAATTTTTTAGGGAGAGGAAGAGAGAGGGATAGAGTCAGAAACATCAATGAAAGAAAAACATTGATCAGCTGCCTCCTGCACCTCCCCTCCTCCAAGATGTGCCTGCAACCAAGGTACATGCTCTTGACCGAAATTGAACCTGGGACCCTTCAGTCTGCAGGCCAATGCTCTATCCACTGAGCCAAAGCAGTTAGGGCAACTTTGAAATAATACTTTAATATTTATTTTAATATTTAGAGGTATTATCTGAGGCTTCTATCAGAAGCATATGTGTGTGCTTGTTATTATTATTATTATTACTTTTTAAAGCTATAACTATATATATTAACAAGAACAATATCACTGACCATAGGCAAGGAAATTAATCCAAAGGTTTATCTATTCTTATGTATTTGGTATAAATATACATATACTCAGTATATATGTATGCATATATATTTGAGACCCATATATTGATATATATTAGTGGCCCAATGCATGAATGAAGATTTGTGCAAGAATGGGCCTTTGTTCTCCTGGCTGCCAGCATGGTCTTCGACCTGGCCAGAGCAGCCTTTCCAATATCGCCTGGAGTCACCTTTCTGCCTTCCCATGCTGCCCAGAAGCCCTGAACAGCTGGGATAGTGTGAAATGCCTGCATTATTGCCATGGCAATGATGCAAGAGCCCCGCCCCATCCACAGCCTCTTGGCATCTGTGTATGCAAATTAACCATCCATATTTGTTGGATTAATTTGCATACTAACTCCTGATTGGCTGGTGGGTGTCATGAAGGTATGGTCAACTAGCGTGCTACTTTTTTATTAGATAGATATTTATATATCTCCTATCTAATAAAGAGGGGATATGCAAATTGACCATTATGCCATCACAAAGAAGGTAGCGCCCATAGCCACAAGATGGTGGCACCCAGTCCCTCAGCCCCGCCAAACTCCCACAGTCCTTTCAGCCCTGCCAGGGGGGCAGCAGGCGCATGGTGTGGCTGGACCCACCCTCAGCCCCCCAGCCACCCAAGGCTGGTCTGAGGTAAAGGCAAGCCTCTGATGTTGGTTGCCCAGCCACCTAGGGCCAGCCTGAGGTGCAGGCAAGCCTCAGATGATGGCTGCCCAGCAGCCTGAGGCTCAGGTAACCAGGGCCGGCTGAGGCTTGCGCTGACAGCAGTTGTGATTGAGGCGTGGCCTTCCCCTGATTGCCAGATCGCTTCCCACCCTTGAGGGCTCCCAGACTGTGAGAGGGAGAGGCTGAGCTAAAGGACCCCCAATTTTCATGCACCAGGCCTCTAGTACATGTTCATTACTGTATAATATTAACATCTGATCCCTGATGAAATAAATGTTCAGATAATAGAAGACTGACAGCAAATTCTGGTGTGAGAAAGGTCAAAGTTTCAAAGAGAATGGAACATGCACTGAATCACCTGGGAAAGCAGACTTTGCAGATTTCCAATCCTTGATCAATGCATTGTCCTAGTTATGGGACATTAGATGGTAAGAAGCACAATTAAATGTGTCTTTGACCCCTGGACCAGTGCATTTCCTCTGCATCTTGCTATCCTTTAGCTTTCAGAATGCAAGAATTCAGTGTGCCCTAAGGAACACTAGACCCATCATCTTAAACCCTGGAATCTGGTCCAGACTCAAGTTGGGTAAAGTTAGGAAAGTCACTTCCACCGCTGCATCTCAGGCCTCAACATTCTGGATAGCTATTGCCCAGCCCATTCTATAGTAATAACAGAGTTTTGTACTTGACAGGGTTTTTCAGAGAAAAAGAACAAGTAGCATAGATATAGATACACAGAAAGAGATTTATTTTATGATATTGGCTCATATGATTATGGAGGCTGAGAAGTCCCATGATCTGCCATCTTCAAGTTGGTGGTGTAGTTCCCATTCAAGCTTAATAGCTTGAGAACCAGGGGAGCCAGTGGTATAAATCCCAATCTGAGACTATAGATCCAAAACCAGAAGTGCTGATGTCCAAGGGCTGGAGAGGGAGATGTCCCAGCTCAAACAGAGAGCAAATTCACCCTTTCTCCACCTTTTTGGTCTATTCAGGCCCTCAATAGATTGGATTATACCCACTGCATTGAGTAGGGCATCTTCTTTACTCAGCCTATCTATCCAAATACTAGTGCCATCCAGAACCACCCTCACAAACACATGAAGAAATGTTTTACCAGCTCTCTGTGCATCTCTTAGCCCAGTCAAGTTGACACATAAAACCAGCCATCACAAGTTATATGGAACACTTATTGAGTACTTACTATGTGTCAGATGCTGAGTGAAGTACTTTTCCTGATTTTATCTTCAGCATATAATTTTTTACTATATTCTATTATTATCCATAACTTAGAACCAAGAAAGTTGGCTCAGAGAATTTAAGAAACTCAGCAAGTTTACATGTCTGCTGAGTAACACAGCCCTCATTAATTTAGGTCTATCTAATATCTAGGTCCCTACATTTGCTGCTCCTTATAGTCATGATTTTCAAATGGGGTAAGGATATATCCCCTGACCCATAGGCATATTTTAATACTGGGGAGGGATTATTTTGTAAAAGTCTACCAGATTAAAAAAAAAAACTCTTGGAAGTACTCCCACTTGAATATAACCAAAATTTAGTAATCTTTAGGCTTCTTTTACTATTATAGCTAACCTTCTATGACTTTGGGATTCTGCTGCTCAAGAGAAAGGAAACTTTCATTGATACTCCTTACAATAAGGCTGAATCTAGTATTCCATTGCTTTTTGTTGTCTTCTAGAAGCCTGCATGAGTCAACAGTTCCTCTTTGTTCCCTTCAGTAATTCACTGTCTTCAGAGCAGCCTCTGATCAGAAACTTTATTAAGTCAGCTCTGATTTGTCTTCTTATCTTACCTTTTAGATAACATATTGAAAACACCAGCTGGGTCACCTAAGGTGCTCCTCTAATTAGACTGCCAAAGGCATAATTTTGTTAATATTGTTATAACAACAAATAACCATGTCACTGATGGCTGTGATCTAATTACAAACTGTACATCAAGCAATTATTATCTTTATAGTTGTCAAATGTAAGTTGATTGAGGGTCAGTATAAATGAGAGTGGCAACCACATCTTAATTTTCTGATATCCCAAGATGTGTTATACCATCCATCAGGATATTGGCTCATGAGGTCACACTTTCTGAACAGACTGATAGAAAAGATATGTATATCATCAAAATCAGACTGTCATTTGGGCACATTTTCATCCACTTATTTTCTTATCCTCAGTGAGAATCAGGGAGAGAGGGAGTATCTAAAAATAGGTGGCATCCTTGAAAATTGAAAAGGTCCAGTTGAGAGTTGTTCTGGAAGCTGCATATTCCTTAGAGCTAACCTGTAACTGAGTAAAAAAAGGACTAAACTGCCTATGGAGACACACTGCCTTTTTTAGTATTTTCAGAGCACATGATGTGGGCCTCTGGTAGGAATATCCCTACTGTATGAAGGACTGCACCAAACTTTTGCTGTTTCTCACTCTTATTTATTTATTTATTTATTTATTTATTTATTTATTTATTAACTTGCATGAAATTTTTTTTAAATTGATTTTTAGAGAGAGAGAGAAAGGGAGAGGTAGAAACATTGATGAGAGAGAAACATAATTGATTGGCTGTCTCCTGCATGCCCCCTGCTGGAGATCAAGCCCACAACCTAGGCATGTGCCTTGACTAGGAATGGATCCAGGGACCTCTTGGCTCATGGATTGACACTCAAGCACTGAGCCACACCAGCTGGGCTGTTTCTCATTCTTACTGGGAGTTTTCTTTCTTCTCCTTGTCTTTCCCTTCTCCCCGACTCTACTTTTGGCTGGGATACATCTTCCCACACCTTCGTACACAAGCTTTAGGTGAAAGGAATGGGGTGGAGAAGGAGAATGATGAGGGGATATGCAAATCTATCCTATCTTTGTCCCAAGAGCCCACTACAGCAATGCCCTGCTCCACTAACTCCACCTGCCACCAACATTTCATAGCTCAGAAAGTATTGGAGTTCCATATTCACAAAAAAATAGTTGCCCTAACTGGGTTGGCCCAGCGGATAGAGCATTGACCTGTGGACTGAAGGGTCAAGGGTTCGATTCCTGTCAAGGACATGTACCTTGGTTGTGGGCACATCCCCAGTAGGGGGTATGCAGGAGGCAGCTGATGAATGTTTCTCTCTCATGGATGTTTCTAACTCTCTAACCCTCTCCCTTCCTCTCTGTAAAAAAAAAAAAAAAAAAAAAAAAAAAAAAAAAAAAAAAAAAAAATCAAGAAAATATATTAAAAATAAAATAAAATGTCATTTTCTTTATTTAAAAAAAGTTATTTTCCAAGTTGATTGTATTCCAAAAGACAAATGAGGGAGTTAAGCCTCCAATTTTGCTTCTACCTCACTGTCTCTAATATCTCCATCACCATTTATTGAGCATTAGGACCTATGCTAAGTGCTTTACATATATAATTTTCTTCTTTCTAGATCAACTTTAAATCTTTCACTATAAAAAGTGGCCCTAGCCCACTTCAGCCCTTATGTCCTGGACTAGATTCTCAGGAGAGACATGGAACCTTGTCTCTTTTCTTGTCCAATAACACCCATGTCAGTGTCTTATCCCTAGAGTTCATCCTTGGTCCCCATTAGACCCCGTTCTTTGTCCCTATGTTCCCCAAAGTATTCTCCTTGTACCATCATCTGTGAAAGATTTATGCTACTATCAGTTAGAAGAGAGAGCAAAGTGAGTGGAGTCCCTGATTCATTTGACAAAACTACTGCTCTTATAGTATTTTCCTGAATACACTTTGCATGGGAATACCAAAAGCTTGGCTCCATAGTTTTATTAATACCAATAACTTAGGTATATTGCTATTCAATTAGTTTTCACAGGTTGGCCCAAAATATCCAACTCTAAAATGTTTCTTTGTAATATGTATTCTGAATTGTAAACAGTGGATTTGGAAATGAAGTTTTGAAGTGATTTGTTGGGGAGAGTCTACATTTTTGGTAGAATGATACCAAAAAAGTTGCATTTTTGTGGCTTATAGGAATTAATCTTAAAACATTACTTTACTTTTAGGAATAGCAATTTTTTTTCTACATGAGACTTGGGTTGTGTCCCATAAAAATATTGCATTTAGTTTTAAATGAAGTGTGTAGTTTTCTACTCCAAATCTAAGCAACAGGTCAAAATAATTAGAAACTGGCGAGAACACCATTGGAAATTATGTTCCTTCAGGACAAGGCTGCTGTCTTGTTCATCTCTGTTTCTTCATAATCTAGCTCAGTTAGTTCCTGGCATAGGGTCAGATTTCAATAAATGTTAGTGAATGCTGTTTTTGAATGAGCAGAATACTCTTAGTGTCTGTCTATGCAAGCAAGTATTCCAAACTGAACGAAATGACTTATCTTAAAATGGGTCTCTCCCTTCCTCCATACATACTTCTTCTGATGCTTATTTTTTCAGTGTGCAATTAAAGGTGGGCAAACAGCTGTTAGAGATGATAGAACATTGGTTGAATGCCCAGACCAAGAGTAGAGCTTCAGACCCGGTCTTATTCTTATCACGCTATATTGGGTTGAGGGAATCAAAAGTTGTTTTGGAGTTTTTGTATTTAGTCTTTCACTTGGTTCATTATTTGTCTGAAGTTCTTTACAGCAGGCAAAGGGAGGGAGGCTTCTGAATGTAAGCTCCTTGAGGCAGGGACTTTGTTCTGTTGATCTCCTACCCCCTTAAATATCTAGCCAAGAGAAGAAGGAAATGACTACCATTTGTTAAGTGTCAACTAAGTCATGGGCTGTTCTGGGAAGGTTATACACATTGTCTCATTTGATTAACACAACAGTCTTGTGACATAAATTGTTCTCAATTTAGAGTTGAGAAAACTAATATAAAGATCAAGGACTTTGCCAAAATCACATATTTATAAAGTTTACCATTGTACACCCCAGCTCCTAGCACAGTTCCTGATACATAATAAATGTTCAGTAAATAGCTGTTCTAAGTCTGATGTTTTTTGAATGTCCTTACTATTTTCACTGCTGAATTCCACCTCCCCATTAATGAATTTAAAAACAACCACAACAATGGTTTGAGACATTTTGACAGATGCATAATGGTTTCCATGTTTATATATATTATAAGCATTCATCTAATTATATTTATACTTAATTTTCTTTGTAGAGCAGCATAGTGCTTTATTTTCTGTCTTTTAATTAAAAAACAATTACTGAAAACCTACTAATAAACTGGTTTAGTTATTCAAGATAAACAGGTCAGTTTCTGTTGTTATCATAACAAAGCTCAAAGTTTTGTGAGTAATAATGTGATGAAATAAATGTTATTCTCTCTCACTGGTGGGGTTGTTAAGGAAGTCCCCAGTTCTTTCTCAGAGAAATTGAGTAGAGGATAAGGATTAGGGGAGGTGTCTCAGAAAAAAAAAAAAATTGAATTGAATCTCAAATGACCAATTATTACTCATTAGCCAGATAAAAGAAGGGCATTGAAGGCAGTAGAAACAACAAATATAAAGATACAAGATTTGAAAAAAATCTGCAAGGAATTTACTGTGGCTAGATGATGATTTGTATGAAAAGTTATCATAGGAAAATGAGTAATAATGGGAAGAAATAATAATAATATCATTTATTTCACACTAACTATACATCAATTAGATTGCTTAGAAGTTCACATAATAATCTTCATTATTACTGGCAATAGCCCATGATTATAATTCTTATTTTAGAAATAAGGACACCAAGGCCTTGGGAATGTAAGCTTTGGTTTAGTTCCAAAGTTATACAGTTAGTAAGTGACAGAGCCAGCCTTAAATCAGGCCTGCTTGATGCCAAAGCCATTGTGCTCTACCATTATGAAACTCTACTTTCTGAGGGTGAAAATGCAGGATGGAAGGGTTGTGTGGGCTCTGAAGAAATTTTAATTTTATTTTGCTTTACATGAGGATCAATGAAAACATTTTCAAACTTTTTTTTTTCTCAATTCACCTTTTTTTGTTGTTGTTAATCCTGATCTGAGGATATTTTTTCCATTAATTTTTAGAGAGAGTAGAAGAGAAGGATGTGGGGCGGGGGGAGGGGAGGAGAGAGAGAGAGAGAGAGAGAGAGAGAGAGAGAGAGAGAGAGAGAGAGAGAGAGAGAGAGAAACATTGATGTGAGAGAGACATATCAATTGGTTGCCTCTCTCAGGTGCCCGGACTGGGACTGGGGATGGAACTTGCAACCCAAGTACGTTCCTTTACTGGATATCAAACCTGTGACCCTTCAGTGCTTGGGCCAATATTCTAACCACTGAACAACACTGACCAGAGCAAAAAAAATCACTTTCTAAGACTTGGATTATGGACATCCTGGAGGCTGGGATATCAAGCAGGAAAACTTTTCATTTAAACCTCAGAGGAAAGGTAGAGGAGGGTGAGGGTAAAAGGGAGAGATCAACCAAAGGAATTGCATACATGCATATAAGCCTAATCAATGGACACAGACAACAGGCGGGTGAGAGCATGAATGGGGTAGGGCAATGGGGGGATAAGGACACATATGTAATACGATAATCAATAAAGAAAAAATATTAAATAAAATTGGTATAGCAGGAAAGTACCTGCACATAATAAAGGCCATGCATGACAAACCTTAAAGAGAGAGAGAGAGAGAGAGAGAGAGAGAGAGAGAGAGAGAGAGAGAGAGAGAGATTAATAAGGCTTAAACCAAAATAGTAGAAGTGAGAACAGAGAAACAGATCCCTTGAATTGTTGGAAGATAAACAGGAAAAGATTTGATGATTGATATACAAATTGAGAGAGAAAAAGCTGAGAGTAATTCCCAATGTGGGGCTATTGATAACTTGCACTGTGATGTCATTAGCAAGAGGAATGATGGAAAAGAAATGAGTTTGAGTCAGAGGAAGAGTTGCTAAGGTTAATTGAAGAATAAGGAGTTTCAGACTATTGTAGACATCACGTAGAGAAGATAAATAGTCACTTGGGATAGGAGCTCAGGAGGTACCCAAAGAGTCTGGGTTAATAGTCCCTTGACTTAAGAGTCATTAAAGTGAACCATGAATATTTTAAGGGAATAATTAGTGGCAGAGGAGTCATCTAAGAAACTGAGAAAGATCCACCAGAGTGATTGTAAGAGGACCAGAGAGAGAGAATTATTATGGAAGATATAATCCAGGGAGGAAATGGGAAATGGGGACAGGGAGGGTGGGCTTCTCATTCTAAGGATGATGAGAGACCTGAAAAAGAGGAGGGGGACACAAGGACAAGGCAAACACATATTTTTGTACGCTGAGTACAGAGAACTGGTGGTGGTGATTAGACTACCCTGAGTCAGGGGATATGAGGCAGGAGAATTTGAAAGCAAGGATGGGTGAAAAATTATTTTCTCACATGTAGTTACAAGTTGAGTTCTAATTTAATTTTTACTTATTTTTTCCTTTATTAAATTTTAGAGAGAGCGTGCGTAAGGGAGATGGGTAGATAGATAAAAATATTGACGGGAGAGAAACATCACTGATTGACTACCTCCTGCATTGCGCCCTACTGTGGATTGAGCCTGAAACCCAGACTTGTGCCTGACCTGGAATCAAACCAGTGACCTCTTGATTCCTGGGTCGATGCTCAATCACTAGAGCCACACCAGCTGGGCTTGAGTTCTAATTTTAATGAGTTGTTGAGAGCTCACCTAGGTGGTGATAATAAATAATTGACTCAAAAGCAAAATCCTCTTTCCTCACAGGAATCTTGGGTAAACTAAAAGGACCTTCATCTTCAGGAAAATTTTGTGACCGAGTAAATAGTGTGGTACTATTCTCACCTTCTCCTCCTCTAACTTTCTTATTCAGATAAAAGCCAGCTTAAAATGAACATGATGGGGATCACTGAAGAGAAATATGAGACCCATAAAAGGGATGATATAATAGCCTATCAGTACTTTATGTTTGTAAAATACTTGGTGGCTTTGATTTTCCACATTCCCTCCAGGTTCCATTGCTGTGCTCTTGTTCAGTTTTCCTTCTGCCTGGTACACTGCCCTCACCACATTCTCCTCCCCTTGCCTCCTTCCTTACAACAAGAGTCATCACCCTTTTCACCCCCTGATACTAGGAATACTTCTTATATTGCTCTTTGTTGCCCATCCCTATCTCTCATGCATTAGAGTTATAGGTGCACACATTCTATTTATCCTATTCAGTGTTGTGTGTCTACAATACAGGGAACATCCTCTACTTTTTCTTTTATCCTCCATGACCCTTTGCTATTACTGAACACTGAAGATGTATGTACTAAGTTAATAGAATGATTCATTTTTTTTTTTTACAGATGACAAAACATACCTGGGTGAGATGAACTAATAAAGCTTGTAAATCTAGGATTTAAAACTGTTCAGAACAAAGATCTTCTGATTCCCAGCCCTATGCTCTTTCCCTAAATTCTTTGCCTCTGTTGAAACAATAAGCAAGTGCTAAGTAGTCATGTAAGGTGAAAGCATGTGTAAATATACAGAGGCTCAGATGACCCAGAAAATACCAGTTGAGTCACTTTTCAGTCTCCTGGAATCCACCTGTGATCTGTTTGCCTGTATCATGGCCTATCTCCCCTAGTTACTCTCTGATGTAAGGACCACACCCAAGGTGCTGAACTAGAAATCTGGCTGTTCTTTATGGATTTTTCTGAAAGTGACTAAATACATAGATTGCTGGTGCCTTTTCCAAGATGATACTTGACTTTGATAGCATGTTTTAAATGGGTTTAAAACAAACCCATTTAACATATAGCCTGGTGTTAAGTAGATATGTGATAGAACCTTCCATGCTGCACCTATTACATAGAGACATATTTAAAAATTATTTGTGTACACATTTGTAAGGAAGGATTAAGTAAAATGCACTTGTAAATAAAAAACATACTGATATTAGACAATATTGTGTCTTTTCATAATATCTTTCCCTTAATTTCCTTTGTACCTGCCTTAGTACCTTTTTCTCAATTGAAACTAGGTTGTTCTTAGCTTATTGCCAAAGAAAGCCCCATTTCAAATTATTAACTAGGAATAACTTAATGTAGTATATTTACCATGAATATTTGTAACTTAACAGCATCAGACTATATTGGTAGAGTTCATTAACTAAGTTAGGTGATGACCCCTTTATTTTTGCTTCATTATCTAAGAAATGGGCACTGATGAGCCTTATGAATTTTGCCTATGAGAAAACAAGAAAATTAACAGAAAATGCACCATAGTTGTCCAGTGGGATGATATGCCTTAACTTACTGTAGACATATAGAAATGTGAGCAAGGAGTTCACAGCAACCAGAAAGATGTGTGAATGCTTACAGCCATGAGGTTACATCTATAGTTGAGTTATTTCTTCCTTTAAAAAACCAAAGAGACAGTAAATGTAGTTGAAAACAGAGAGACAGATTGTGGTCAAGCTCACAATAGGTCCAGTGAGTGGACAGTGTCTCTGGGTTATGAGTTGTGGTTCTTCAGGAGGGATGGTTGGTCTAGAAAGAAGCCACTGGGTGAATTCTTCTAACTTGGTAGCACTGAGAAAAAATCTCCACTTTCCTCCAGGGACAAAAGTTAGTTTGATCCATGTACTAATGTCTGGGTAAATATAAATGCTTGACTTTGCCCTTTTAAAGCCTTTTAATGCATTTTGATGATTACTTTGCTTCAGAATTTTAATTTTGGGAGAAATTATTTTTTCCTCAAGATGATCAGTGGGATCAGAATAACTAGGCACTTTCTCTGGTTCTGCTGAAGAGATTTCAGACTCTGTAGAAGCCAATGTGTTCTCCAAAGTTTGTGGTTGTATGAGTTTGTGAAGTAGATCCATGACCTCTTTACCCTTTTCTCCTTCTAGAACTTCTGAACAATATATGCTGGGAGAAGAATGCTGGTTTTCCAGCTCTGTTATCTTCTCCTTTAAAGCATCAATGTTTTCTTTCATAGAGAAGATATCTTTAGTTGTTGTGCATAGCTTGTCTTCATTAACATTTATTCTGGTTTCTAGTACCTCCATCTGCTTATGATGAAAGTCAGTCTTTTCCTGGAATTTTGATACTGCACTGACAATGTCAGTCATTTTCCTGAGGAGGTCAATTTGGGCAGTTTTAATATCTTGGAGCATTCCTATAACACTCATTTCTTCATCAGTACTGTCATCTTGATCACAACCAGAGGAAGTTATAGTTGGATTTCTAGTTGAATCTGGTTGCTGGTTATTAAATTTATTGTAAACATTTTTAAGAGATTGTCTGATCTTGGAGAGGTTTAAAGGACACATATTCCCAGCAGCTGCTTTTACTCTTTTGGCTTGATGTTTGTACATCTTTTATGAGCCAAGATGGTGGGAGACCTGATGAGAATCAAAGAAAGAAGCAATGTTAGAATTAAATGGTCTTTCTCTTACTATTTGTTGCATGTCTTCCTGGTAACATTGTGGAATGCCTTATGGAGAACATGAAGGGCAATGGTAGGTACTCATAGTTGGTTAGCTTCTTTCAGGGCAGTGCTTGTGAATAATGGTTAACTGCATGGACTCTTTCATGTGGTGATTATTGACCTGATTCTGATGTCACAATAGCTGCTAGCTAAGATTCCATTTAACCTTATGCTAGTAATTCTCAAAAATTTTGGTCACAAAACTGTTTTTCCCTCATAAAAATTGAAGACCACAAACCTTTTGTTTATATTGGTTATATCAATTAATATTCCTTATTAGAAATTAAAACTAAGAGAGTCTTAGGATATTAATTTAATAAAATAATAACAATATTACATGTTGACACAAAATAATTATATTTTCCAAAATAAGAAATTAATAAAGTGACTTTGTTTATATATTTGCAAATGTTTTAAATACCTGAATTAGTTGAAGACACTTGGATTCTGCTTCTTGCATTACAGCTATTGTGAAATGTTGTTTTGGTTAAAGTATATGAAGAAAATAGTCTTTGAGTACTGGAAAGAGGCCATCCTCATGGTAGCAGATAAAATTTTTCAAAATTCTAATTTTAGCCGAAAAGCTTGAAATTAATTAAGCTTGTAGGCTGTTTTCCTTAAGGTCCTTCCATCTATTTTTCTCCTAAAAATGCTTGCCAAATACCCAAATATGAATTATTATAGTTTGCTTCTAGTTTTTCTTTCAAGTAAAAATGATATTCCATGGTCCTGGCCAGGTAGCTCAGTTGTTTAGAGCATTATCCTCATATGCCAAGGTTGTGGGTTTGATCCCCAGTCAAGACACATACAAAAATCAATCAATGCATACATTAATAAGTTGAAGAACAAATTGATGTTTCTCTCTCACACTTTCTCCTCTCCTCTCTCTCTCTCTCTCTCTCTCTCTCTCTCTCTCTCTCTCTCTCTCAAAATCAATTAAATTTTAAAAATATATACTTTATTGATTTTTTACAGAGAGGAAGGGAGAGGGATAGAGAGTTAGAAACATTGATGAGAGAGAAACATCGATCAGCTGCCTCCTGCACACACCCCACTGGGTACATGCCCTTGACTGCAATCGAACCTGGGACCCTTCAGTCTGCAGGCCGATGCTCTATCCATTGAATCAAACCGGTTTCAGCAATTTAAAAAATTTTAAATGATGTTTCATGCCTGGCTGGTGTGGCTAAGTGGTTGAGTGTTGACCTGTGAACTAGGAGGTTATAGTTTAGTTCCTGGTCAGGATACATCCCCAGTTGGGGTGTGCAGGAGGCAGCTGATCAATGATTCTCCATCATCATTGATGTTTTCCTCTTTCTCCCTTCCCCTCTGAAGTATCTATCTATCTATCTATCTATCTATCTATCTATCTATCATCTATCTATAAATATATATATTTCATGAAAAAAAGCAATAGTTTAGTTTGTAACTCAGATAAATACTTTTTTGAAGATATCCACCATTCACTGGTAAGTCACAGAAGTGCTTTGTGTGTACTTCCTATTACATCACACAAAATGTTAAGAAGACATATTGAAGGGGTGAGATTTAAGAAAATTAATTTTTTTTCTCCTTCATTAAGGGTATCTAAAGCTAAACTGGAATTTCCTTGTATTCTTTTTTTCTTTCTATTGATACAGTTTACTACCACTGCCTTGGTTTCTGCTAAGTTTTACCCACCATTGCTTTTGCAATGCAATTGGCAAAATGCAAATGTCAAAATGGTATAGTCTAATTCAGGCGTCCTCAAACTTTTTAAAGTGGGGGCCAGATCACGGTCCCTCAGAGAGCTGGAGGGCCAGACTATATGAACTACTAATTCCTACTGTAACACCTCGGCTGCGCTCACTGCCCAAAAAACCTGGCGGGCTGGATCAGACTCCTCTGCGGGCCGCATGTGGCCCGCGGGCCGTAGTTTGAAGACGCCTGATAGTTTTTGAAATATTTTTGCTCTCATCATGCCTTGTATACCACACCTTGAGAACCATGGCCTTAAGCTTTAAAAAAAACAGCAGACATTTTTTTTATGTTTCTTCTTACAGCTTTTAAGAATAATAATATTTGAAATTCATTCCTTTGAAATATTAAATGTTTTGTTTATTTCATATACATTATTGAGGTAAACATTAATTTTTTTCTTTGGTCACCTAAGACTGGATATTTTGGAATTTAAACCACATGTTAAAGCTGTCTCTCAAGGTGCAGTTCCACTTTATGAAAAAGGATATTCCTTATAGGATCAGTGCCAGTCCCAACCCTCTACTAAATCATTCTTCCTTCTATTTATGCTTAATTGCAGGGCTAGTTTTGGCTTAGGTTTTGGTACAAACTCTGAATTTAAGCCAAAGTAATTTAAGAATTTTGGCTCATCAATGATATCTGGGATTTTCCTTGATTGTCCTATCTTTGAGTCTCTGTTTAGAAACCTCATGAAAACTTCTGGAAAACTTTCCAAACTCTTGCTGAGAAAAAAAAAAAATGTTTTCCAGGAAGCAGACTAGCAAAGGAATAGTACTTGAGTAGTGTTCAGAGCTGCCCCATTCACCTTAGACAAGGCTATTCTATTCATAGAGCACTGTAGACACAGTGCTTAGGGCCTATGAGTTTGTCAAGAGCCAATAAAAATATTTGAAAGCAGAAAGAAATAAAATAATGGGTTCAGAATACTAAAAGAAAGCTATAGGATTGAAACAATAAATGTTTAATTAAGTATCTCCAAAGTGTACCATTATATCATCTTCATTAATTGTTAAATTTAGAATTAAAATTTCATTAAATTTGGGGGAATTTTTGGATTAGGTGTTCTCATTTTACAAGAATCTTCAAATAAATTAAAGAGATTGCTTGTAGCAAATATTCCAAATGGGGTAATAACAGTTAAAACTTATTGGGTGCATACCAGACACTGTTCTAAATATTATCTTATTTAACTGAAATTCAGAGACATCAAGTAATTTTTCTTTCTTCTAAAGAATAGGAAGAATTGAATTTAAAATCCTTACATTCAAGCTGCAGAGTTCATATATTTTATCTCTACTGCCATGACAATTATGATAAAAATACCTGTTTGCCAACTCAGAAAGAGATAGGCGTTCTTTTTTTTGTTTTTAGAAAAATCACACTATATAGTTATTGAAAACATTTTGATTAAAATTTTATTTGTTTAGCAATATTATAAAACTAAATGTTTGGTTGGTTATTTTATTTTATTTATTAAAGCTACTAAGGCTATTCTTGCCTTATTATAATAGTAATATAACAACTGTATAATAAAGAACAATAGACTTAAATTTTTAAACTAAAATTATTCTTGTCCACTGAATAATTTTATGAAGCAAATTATTCCAGTAGGTTTGATAAAAGCATAAACCTATCTGGGTTTCTAATTACTTATTTATTAATGTTGAGAAAAGGAGCCTCAGCCTATTTGGGACTTGTTGGACAGTGGGAACCTATTGTGGGAGGATATAAGCCTATTGATTTGGGTGGAATTGTAAGAGCAGTCAACAAGTGAATGATGGTTTGACTTGGGTAGTGGGCATACAGTGCACTATATAAATTTTGTACACTTGAAACCTATATGATCCTATTAACCAATGTCATCCCAATAAATATAATTAAAAGGTCAATGAAAAATGGGGAATGAGCTGATTCCCACCCTTTCATTCTTGCCAGATACATGGAAACATTTAGAAATAAAATAACATTTAAGATTGGAACCTAATGGTGGATTTTCACTGAAGAAAAATGTTCTCTGAGAGGCATGCATTTACAGGAATGGTATTTGGAGCCAGAAAGTTCAGAGTTCAAGGTGTTCTCATTTACAAACTCAGTGCTCTTAGTTAAGTTACTAACCTTTCAAAAGCCTGTACAATAGGATAATAATAGCACCTATTTTATAGAGTGGGTTTGGGGATTAAGGTGTTCAGTATTTGTAACCTCCTTTCCTCCTTTTCTCTGATTACCTTCTTCTCACTCATCTTTCCAATGAAAGTAGGAAATGGTTAAGAGCTTTAAGCTTTAGCTCTACAGTCTCTTTACTCTCTCAGTAAAGAGGTCACTCCGCTATCTATATGACCATGGCATAAAGCAAGTACTGCTCACTGTTTCATGTGCCATGCAGATAAAGCATTTGGATTAGAAGAGACCAGAAGGCAGCAAACAGGGTCGGATAAACCAATATTGTGTCTCCTAGTACAGCTACTGCAACAAGCTATAGTGTCAGAAAGACTGGCATGGAATGACCATTGGAGAGATGATTCTAATAACAGATAACATTATTAACATTTAAAATACTAGTGGTTTTGAGTAAATCAACTGTAAATTTATTATGGTAGAGTCCAGATGATCTATTTTAAACTTACCCCGATTTACATCCTTTTTAATATGCTTCTCTTTTTAGTTGGTAGAGTTATAGCTCTTTTGCTGGCAATTGGACATTTGGAAACTTTATGTTACTCTGATAGTCTCTACTATTGCTCAAGTACCCTTAGTGGTTGTGAAGATGAAGACATTTTGAAGGTCTTTTGCATCCCTAACAAAATTTGAGGAGCAGATTTACAAGAACCTGAGCTCTCCCACCTGAATATCACTTATCATGTGCCGAATGAGAAAAAAAGATTAAGGGAAGAGGAACCAGGGAGGTCTTTCAAAGTTAATCAGAGGGTAACTGACCTAAGTGTATAAGAATGTGTTAATGAGAGAGCCTTGATCTGGTGTTTCACAAGCCAAGTAGTTATTAAGAATCCCAAAGTGCAGCCAACTCTTCTACTTTTCTTTCCTTTTAGCCATGAGAAGTAGAAAGGAACAAAATTGACATCAGAGCTATTGCACTGGGCCAAGGGATTAAGGGTAAAGGAAAGGCACAGTGTTTATATGGGAGGAAGAGGCAGGCAGTGATGCCACATTATTTGCTGAAGGACACGATGGAGCCATTGCCATTGATAAGGCAGCTTGGCAAGAGGGACACTTGGGGTGAGAGGGCCAAATTTCACTCTTCGGTGTCCATAAATGCTCAGGATAGCATTTAAAAATTTTTATGAATCCTGGGCAAATAAGATGGACAACTCTGATGAAATGATGGAATGATCATTTTCTTTCACATACTATTTATTTTATCACAATAACTGAAATTGTGGGGTCCAATTCTGAATGTCCTCCATGTATTTATCACCCAGGCAAGTTTTTACTAGTTCTTTAGGAAACATCCAGGTAATACATTCCTCCTGTCTGTTCTCCAGGATCCTTCACGTGGACTTACTAGAGCTTTTTGAAAGTTCTGTGTCCCTACCCACTAGTGATTGACACACAGTGACAGTATTGCTGTATGCCATTGTTGTGCCAATCTGCCCTCTAGATTGTGAGTTCCTTGAGAGAAGAAACTTGCTTTCGACTCTTTATCTCCAGTGTCACAATCCCAACATGCACTCAGTGTTCAGTTATCTTTATTCATTGATGAGTACCTTTGTGGATGATTATTAAGATATGCATTGGGTCTCTCCTGAGCCTAATTCTATGGGTGGCTGGGGAACACATTGCTTTCTTCATAAAGGGAATCTATGATAACTTTTCTCAGCTCCTGAGGGGACATTTAGCATTTTGGGATAGGGATTTAATAATTGCTTCTCCAGAGACTTGAAGTATTGGGTCGGCAGCTAAGTAATTGCGGGTTTCACACATATATGGCTTCAGTTGAATTTTTAGGTTTGCAGACGTAGTACAAATGTAAAACACATTTTGTTATTTGATAGTTGGCTATTCAGCTGTTAATCAGTAAAAAAAGTTTTTTGATCTGTTTTGTAGTTTTCGTTTGGCGTTCGTTGAAAAATGGAAAATCAAAAGGAACATTTTCGTCATATTTTGCTTTTTTATTTCCGCAAAGGGAAAAACGCATCGCAAGCTCATAAAAAGTTATGTGCTGTTTATGGTGACGAAGCCTTAAAAGAACGGCAGTGTCAAAATTGGTTTGCCAAATTTCGTTCTGGTGATTTTTCACTCAAAGATGAAAAACGCTCTGGTCGTCCAGTTGAAGTTGATGACGCCCTAATCAAAGCAATAATCAATTCAGACTGTCACAGTACAACACGTGAGATTGCAGAGAAGCTTCATGTATCACATACATGCATTGAAAATCACTTAAAACAACTTGGCTATGTTCAAAAACTCGATACATGGGTTCCTCATGAACTGAAAGAATCACAGTTAACGCAACGCATTAGCAGCTGCGATTTGCTAAAGAAACATAATGAAAATGATCCATTTTTAAAACGACTGATAACTGGCGATGAAAAATGGGTTGTTTACAACAATATCAAGCGGAAAAGATCATGGAGCAGGTCAGGTGAACCAACTCAAACAACATCAAAAGCTGATATTCATCAAAAGAAGGTTTTGTTATCAGTTTGGTGGGATTACAAAGGAATTGTCTACTTTGAACTCTTACCACCCAACCGAACGATCAATTCTGATGTCTACATTGAACAACTAACGAAATTAACCAATGCAGTTGAAGAAAAGCGGCCCGAATTGACAAATCGAAAAGATGTTGTATTCCATCATGACAATGCAAGGCCACACACATCTTTGGTCACTCAGCAAAAATTAATGGAGCTTGGTTGGGATGTTTTGCCACATCCGCCATATAGTCCTGACCTTGCACCATCTGATTACTTTTTGTTTCGATCTTTACAAAACTCCTTGAATGGTAGAAATTTCAATAATGATGATGATGTCAAATCGTACCTGATTCAGTTTTTTGCTAATAAAAACCAGAAGTTCTTTGAACGTGGGATTATGATGCTGCCTGAAAGATGGCAAAAGGTCATTGATCAAAATGG
This sequence comes from Pipistrellus kuhlii, assembly GCF_014108245.1. Classification (NCBI taxonomy): domain Eukaryota; kingdom Metazoa; phylum Chordata; class Mammalia; order Chiroptera; family Vespertilionidae; genus Pipistrellus; species Pipistrellus kuhlii. Next base: position 65,139,191 of record NW_023425515.1, read on the forward strand.
GCAATACATTACAGAATAAAGTTATTTAGTTCCATGAAAAAATTGTCTTTGATTTTCTTTTAAAAATCCGCAATTACTTAGCTGCCGACCCAATAGTTACATGGCAAGATAGGTAAATTTAGATCAGGCAGAAAGAGGTAATTTATGAACTTGGAAACAGCTAAGGCATGGATGAGAGAGAGAACTCTGTAGTGATGGTAACAGGATTGGTGTTAATGGCACTGATCATAGACTTGACTAAGGTACCCAGCACACTTTCCCATGTGCCCCATATTGAGTCTTTCAGGTCTCCAGGGAACCACAGGTAATGAGTGTGTTTTCCAACTCCCTGTGGGTATGTCTGCAAACGCATTTGTCACCATCTAGGGAACTCAGGCACTTATCTCTTTATTCGTGTCACTTTATACTCTGAACTCCAAATTTACAAAGGGCTCTCTCTAGCTTATCTAGACATACCCTTCACCATTTAGTTCCAGAACCCTCGGGGCACATTAGTATTTTATGTAATCTCTCCTCTCTGTCATCTTCCTCCCTTTCTTTCTGCTATGCTTGGCTCTTGCTGGTAATAGATTACATAAGGCTGCTCAGCTTCTGTAATGCTCAACTTCACCTCTTGGTTTCCCTTCTCCAAGACTGCTGTTTAACCTCTGCTCCCCATAGCTTATGATTGGCACCCTCTTCCTAGTGCTTTATAAGTCTTGATGTGCACAGTTGATGTAGCCATAAAAATAAATGGCCAGGAAATGAAAGAGAAAGCAAACGTGAAGTGTTTTTTGCTTAACCATGGACCTCCTTCCTTTAATGGCACTGGTGAATAAACTCAGTGAGTTATTCTATTTAAGCACCTTGATTTCACCAAATTTATATCACTTAGCAGAAATAATTATGTGATGAGTGCAGTCCTGGATTAACTTGCTGTCCTGTTCCTGAATTGCACCAAACTTCATTTAAGAAACACCAAAAATAGAAGACATAAAATACATAGTGATCATATAGGAATGGGGATTTAAAATGTAAGCAAATCCAGAAATCATCAAGAGTACAAACTGAAGAATGTTAGTTTTCCCATTTTTAATTATAAATGCTGTGTACTTTGCTGTGTTGTCTCACTTGGATTTGTCTATATGCTACTATATCTTAATCGGAAGAAAAACTCTGTTTTAGTGTTTGGGTTTTCAGTTGTAATGATGCTTTACAGGACTTTGGACTATAAAATCCAGGAAGCTATTTTCTTTCTGGACTTAAAGTTTTAAAGATTATAATGTGAAAGATTGTGCTGGTTTTCCTTAATGCTGCTGCTAACGTTGAGAGGCATCTGTTATTATGACATTTTATGCTTCTGAGGAAATCTGCACCAGTACCTCTGTGAAGTAGATGTGCATTTGTCCCCTGGCTCTATCTTTCCTTCTGTTATTAGTCTGCTCTCCATCCTAGGCATAATTCTTCCCACTTTATTTCACATGTGCAACGAGAACAGCAATAATGCCATGTGCTAATGTGGGAGGAGTGTCATGAGGTTATCATGAAATGTCTAATTTTTAGATTTATGTAACCCTTAAACTATTATCATTATGCACTTTTTCTGCAGTGCTTGTTCTTCTGGAGTTAGATTTTAGAGTCATTTTCTCTCTCTCTTTAATGCTACATGTGTCCTTTCTCCTGTAATGGGTTTGGATTGCAAAGATCTTATTTAACTTTCCAAATATATTATTTCTCTCTGTACTCTCTGGTTACACATAGAATAGAAAATGCCCAAAAGGCAATCTTAAAACTGAAGGTTTTCTTTTCCTCTTTCTTCTCTACCTAGGCTTTTACAATTGTAAGTATTTACTCATTGCTTTAAGTAGTTATTAAAAGCTCCTTTCCCTGGGCACCCCCCAGAATAGATATTGTTGCTGCCTCTGCTTTGGGTGTGCCAAAAGCCAATTAGAGTATAAAAGGTATTTAAACATATTTAACTAAATATTGAGAATTAGATTTTTTTTATTCTTCTCTTTCTGGAAATTTGAGATTTCTTTCTGATGGTCTTAATATAATGTAAGTATCAAATGACAGAAATGAAGAATGACAAGACAGTTCTATTAGACACCTATTTCAATAATTTTCAGCTTCAGTTTTTGGTACTAATGGCTATGATTCTCACTGTAACTTATGAGAATTAATTACCACTCATTCTATTTAGGTGCCCAAGTTTCTCCTCTATAATATAGTATAAAATGAGAGCAAGCTGGCTTAAGCCCTTGGGTAATTAGATACTAAAATAGGTAAAAAGCTTTACCATAACCTCCATTGGACTTCACATTTAAATTTTTTAATAGCACTTAAAAGCAAGAACAACAACAAAAGAAAATTCCTAGAAATCACATTCTTTGTTATTAGAGATCAGAACTTAAAAAAAAAAAAAAGGAATGCCAGGCTCATTATGATTAAAAAAGTCACATAATTGCTTAAAACTTAAAACAGAAGATCCAGTATTCCTTTGAGAATCCAAAGAAAGCTTTGCAGTCATCCCCTAGAAACAGCATATGTACATACAGTAGTTCTGCATATAATGTTAGATGATTCACAGACCTAACCTCCAATCACCTGTCCCAAAGGCATTTATGGATACCCCAGGATATAATTCCTGACAGAAAGAGAAGAAGGGTGGCTCATACTTCAGTGCCTGGTTGTGGGTGTGTTGTTGCCAAGAGGTCTGGAGCCTTTAGGTGGTTTTGTTTTAGAACTTAGAATACATGATCTGCTCAGAGTAAAGGCAGTTGATTATTTCAGTATCATAGAAGGGGTGGCCATAGAAATATAGTGGTTTGGAATTGGTTGCAGTGAAAACCTTTAAGAATGAGTGAGATTAGGTAGATGAAAATCTCTTTCTTTGCACCATGAAATCAGGGTCCCTATTTGGTTTGTCTTCACTGTCTCTATCTTGGTGCCTGCTGAATACCAGTAGGCTTTCAATAAAGATGAATATAGTGTTTTAGTGAAACTAAAGCCAAGAAAGATGGCATTAACCCAGGGCTGGAGCTCCACCTGGGTCTCTGAAGCTGAGTGAATTAAATGGACATTGGTGACCCCTCTAGTTATCTCTGGTGATCAGTTGAGAGCATGACGAGCCTTTTACAAGAGGTATTGGGAGGTCAAAGCTACAAAATCAAGTGTCTTAATCTTAGGGCTAAGGAACTAAGAAACAGCGGAAGTGGCATACCCAATATTTTATCATGAAATTCTGATAGGCCTTAGGAGTAGACCTTGCAGAAGTGGTTCCAAATCTGAGACTGAACTGTCAGGCTTCAGTCCCATAGCAGTGGAGAGGCTGTCACGTCTCCTGCAGCAACTTTAGCTTAAAGCTTTTTTTTTTTTTTTAAATATATTTTATTGATTTTACACAGAGAGGAATTGAGAGGGACATAAAGTTAGAAATGTCGATGAGAGAGAAACACCGACCAGCTGCCTCTTGCACACCCCCCACTGGGGATGTTCCCACAACCAAGGTACATGCCTTTGACCGGAATCAAACCCGGGACCTTTCAGTCCGCAGGCTGACGCTCTATCCACTGAGCCAAACCAAACTAGCTTAAAGCTTTTGATGCAGGTGTCCTGGGGGGGCCGAGGACTGAGAGGCTACAACCCACAGTGAGCTCTTGGCTTTGTGCAGGAAAGAATTCAAACACAAACCAGAATAGAGTTTAAAATGAAGTGACTTTATTAGGGTGAAACAGTGGAACAGATAATGGGCTACTGCACAGACCAAGCAGCCCTACTTAAGTGGGATTTGCTTCCTTTATTGAGGTTCATTTAATCAGGGGGTAAGGTACTCAATCAGAGGGAGAAATATTCATAATCTTCCCTAGAAAGGGGTGGAGATTTCTCAGAGGAGCTGTATGGACCATTTTGTGACCTTTATGGACTTGATGGTGGCACAGGATGTTTATTTAGCTTGCTAATTATTACAGCTAGAGGCCCAGTATATAAATTCATGCACAGGTGGGATCCCCACAATTTATTCATCAGGGCCATTAGGGGCCATCTTGCCCAGTCCTGATCAGGGCAATCAAAGCCAGCTGGCCGGGGGAAAGACCTTGGAAAGTTGGCCAGCTGAGGGAGGTTGTCTGTGGGAGTGCACTGACTACCAGGGGGCAATTCCTGTATTGAGCATCTGCCTCCTGGTGGTCAGCATGTGTCATAGTGACCGGTCAACTGGTTGTTCGGTCTACTGGTCCTTATGGTCACTTAGGCTTTTATATATATATGTATGATGCTGGGGTTACCATTAGGTGAAATTAGTTACTGTGTTGTATTAAACTGGACTATGTTGGATTAAAGCCTTAAATCCTGTGCTGGTGGTGGGAGAGGTCTTACTTCATCGCAGCTCCTGTAGCTTTTATCAGTTGCAGCTGTTCTACCACATACCCTATCTCATCAGAGCCTTGTGCCTAATTTCCCAGATGGGGAGGAAAGAAGGAAAGGCTCTGTGGGACAACTAAGTCATTTTTAATTTTGACTTTTCCCCTCTCCTCTTTTAGTACCATTTACAAAGGAGATATTATTAAACACAAACCCTGTTTCATACCCACTCCCAGCCCTTTGCTGCCTCCTTCCTCCTCTTCCCACTTGTACAAGTGGGCTCTCCATCTGCTGAGTCATTGCTGCAGGACAGTGACTCACCTGGTGGCTTTCCTTTATTCAGAGAGGTAAATTAACCATTGGCTATTTACTCCTGACTCACCGTGGGCATTTTCTTTTTCCTTTCTATATAATTTCAGATTTTTACATCTATTTGTCTATCTTACACATGTAACATGCAACAATGATATTTTCCATTTTTAAAAGCTCAACTTTCCCCACAGCAGAACACTGTCATTTCACTTCTTATTCCCTACTGACTGTTATGAATAAAATGTTCATGCCCAGAAGTGCCTGAGACCCAGCGTGTCCCAAATGAAGAGAATGGGCAATGTAACAGTCCAGTGCTATAGCACATCTCTCTCTGTGTGTGTTTGGGGGGTGATCCCTCCCTTCTCAGACTACAATGTTTTAGGAGAAGGGACAAGAATTATCATATCTCTCCTGCCCTTTCTCCATCTCCTGAGGGGAGAAGAGTGCCTTTGCCTAATGCTGAGTTTGGGGATAAGGAACTGGGCAGGCATAACTCCTCTCCGTCCTCCTTTCCTTTGCCTTTGGGATTTGCCTGCCTGCTTTGGGAGCTCTTCATTCTATCTTCCATGCCACCAGCTGAACAAGGGAAGACAGCTGCCCCATCCCCCCACCCTCCTGACCCCATCTCAATACGCAGGGCTGAAGTGTGGAGAGCCAATTTCATTCTGAGGTTGGATATTAGGAAGACTGTGGTTGCCACACAGCTACATCATATCCATCGGAAGGATGATATTTTATCTCTGATTTGCCATGCTCTTTTGCCTATTTGAAATGCAGACATTGGGAAATGAAACCCCCCACAATTTATTCACCATCTCATACATCCAACATAAATGGGCTCATTTTGAGCCATTAAAAATTTGGATGACATTGCTCAGCCTGCTGTTTGGAAAAGCCCAGAGTAAAGCCTAATAGAGTGAATTGCATTTGGGAAGAAGCCTATGAATTTGAAATTTTGATGTTAGGTGCAGGGCTTATCATTTAGATATGACTGGAGATTTTTTTCTTGCCTCTTTTATCACAAACTTGAGAAAAAACACACACAGTGACCTGATTTTTAAGAGGACATTGTGAGTAGTAACCTGAAATCACCAGGTGTAGGTGCTTCAATCAGTTTCTTAAAAATTTCTATATCCCTGATTTCTTACCCATGTGATAGAGATGATAGTACTTCATAAAGTTGTTGAGAGGAATAAATTAAGTGAGAAAATATAGACGAGAAACAACTCAGTACCTGGCCCATCATAGGTATTTGATAAATGTTTAATAAACATCTATGGTGTAAGTGTTGTCATAAAAAGAATATTCTCTATAAATCAGTGAACTCAGTAACCCAGCATTTTGCTGTCCAGATAGAGCAATTTAAAAAGGGAGGAAAAGAAATTGGTCTGTTACTGGTGTCAACCTAAGAAACATCCAGACCTGTAGAGAATTTTATAGGAGTTTATTTGAGCCAAACTGACAATAATTGTCAGGAAGCATGCAGGCGTCTTCAAACTACGGCCCGCGGGCCACATGTGGCCCGCAGAGGAGTCTGATCCAGCCCGCCAGGTTTTTTGGGCAGTGAGCGCAGCTGAGGTGTTACAGTAGGAATTAGTAGTTCATATAGTCCGGCCCTCCAGCTCTCTGAGGGACCGTGATCTGGCCCCCACTTTAAAAAGTTTGAGGACCCCTGCCTAGAGAATAACACTTTTGCAATTTCTTTTATGAATTTGAAATTAAAGAGGGGGAAGCAAGGAAGATCACAAGAAGGTGAGAGAAAGCAAGGCCAGCATTGGATTGCAGAACAGTTAACAAGATTATGTGCTCCCTTGAGGATGGTGGCTGTTTATTTCAAATGTGTATTAATCTATGCACAGAAACAATGGACTGTTTGCTTAAAGCAAAGATAAACCTTTTACTAAAAAGTTATATGCCAGGGGCATGACAACCCAGTTGGACATTTAGGATCAGATCACGGTGTGAGGATACTTTTGGTAGGAACCCCTCCCCCCCCTTTTTTTGTCCACATCGATAGTCTCATCTTTTCTATCCTATTTATTCTCTACATTTCTTTTTATTTGGTATTCAACCAGTGTCATCTCGATCCTTTAGGATCAAGTTCTCCATGTTTCTATGTGATGGGATTTTCTTTTAAAATTGTCAACGTTACTTTAAAAAGGAGGAAAAGCTAGAAATCTGCTGCCAGCTGGGTCTCTTGATGGCATCCTGACTGACCTGAGGACTGAGGGTGAGGAAGCTGGAAGGTGGCTCATGCTGCCAGATGAGTCTAAACTGAGTTTGAGGTACAAAAGGAGACAGACAGACAGAAATGTTTCAAGACAATCAAAAAAATTTCTTATATGTCATGAAGCTAAAACAAGCATCAGCAAACTTTAGTTTCTTTGATATTCCTATGGAATAGCTAAATTTTCTGTTTGTAAGTATTCGTGAGCCATATATTTGCGGGAGTGGAAAGTGGGAGTTAGAGTTGATTCCCTGACTCTTCATCATCACCTCTGCTACCTCACTGGGTGCCATTGTCATTGGTTCTCACTGGGCATGTGTTGTGAGGAAGGCTGTTGCCACAAGTCCGTCCATAACCTCACCATTGTGAACAGTCCCAGAACTGGTAGATCCCAATAATTTCCTACTTAGGTTATGGTTTAAGAATTAAAAAAAAAATAAAAAAAAAATAGGAGGGAGGAATTTTTTCTCATTTCTAAAGATCTGAGCCTATTGGATTTGTTTGCATCTGCATTATTTTTGGCAATGAAGAGACCATATCATCTCTGTGCAGAGGGAGAAAGATCATCTCTCTCCCAGCGGCTTTAGGACCATTGGTGCCATGAAAGTGTGGCAGTCTGGAGTCTGTCCTGGTAAGATGTGGATAGAACCCCTTGCAGAGGGCTCCTTAGCGAAAGGCTCCGGTTCTGCTCTATCATTACTTACCTGTGAGGGAATATACTGCACCCTCTGAGCTTCCTGGTGATTTCCAGAAAAACAGGGATTAGGCTCAATGATATCTTAATTCCACTTCAATTTAAATATTAGAAAAGGTATATCTTACAAGTCAGAAGGGGGATTTAATTAATCTTCAGATTTCTGAATTTAAAAAATGTCATTATGGTAGTAAATGTTAAATAATCAATTATCTACCATGTTCATAATTTAAACCCACTTTGTATGTTTATTAAGCTTGAAGTTTTTTATTGTTATCTAATATTTGATTATTAGCAAGTTAGATATTTGCCTATGTAATTGAGAATAATCACATGTCCTGCAAAAGTACAGGTATTATAGTCCTTGCTTTTCTACAGGGGTAAGTTCTAAGACTCCTAGTGTATGCCAAAACTGTGGGTACAACTAAATCCTATATACACTGTGTTTTTTCCTGTACTTACATACCTACGATAAAGTTTAATTTATAAATTAGAAACAGCAAGAGATGAACAATTTATATATGTAAAAAGCAAGCGACCGGAATGTCATAATGTCCAGATTGACCAGTCACTATGACACTCACAGTGACCAGCAAACTAACCAGATCAGGGTTTGGGGCCCGCCAATCAACCTCCTTCAGCCCCTCCCCCCAACCAGCGCCACTCCAATAGGCTACCACCACCTGATTGGCCTGCAGCTCCTCCTTCCAGCTGGCCCACCCTGATTGCCCCCCCACTCCACCCCAATAGGGAGCAGGGCCAGCTGGAAAACCTCTTGCAGCCCTTCCCCCCACCCAGACCCATCCAGATCAGCTCCCCCACCCCATTCTGGAGTGGGACCAGCTGATTTACCACCAACACCCCTTCCCATATCTGGCCCCACCCCCACTAAACCCCCACCACACTGATCAGCCTGTGGCCCCTCCCCACAACCAGCTCTTTCCCTGATTGGCACCCCCACACACACCAATCAGGGGGTGGGGCTGGCCAGACAACCTCCCAGGGCCCCTCTTCTGGCTTCAGACCTCCGACCATCCCCCCAACCCCACTCAGGGGTGGGGCTTGCCTGCTCCCTGGGCACAGCCCCTCTTCATGGCCAGCCCTGCACCCAATCAGCCCCCTGCACCCCAACCAGGGGTGGGGCCCTCCTGCCAATCATCTGGGGCCCCTCCCCCCAGTTGGACTAGCCTTGATTGGGTCCTGATCAAGGCAGGCTGACTGGCCAACCTACTGCTGTCTCCTCCTCCTGACAGGCCTCTAGTAGCATAATAAAATAGAACAATTATAACAATATACTATAATAAAAGTTATGTGACTGTGCTCTCTCTGTCCCTCAGAATATCTTATTGTACTGGCATGACTCTTCTTGTGATAATGTGTGATAATATAATGCCTTTGTGATAAGGTGAAGTCAGGTGAGTGATGGATGCATTGTGACACTGTTAGAATTGCTACTATAAGGGTTACTTAAACACAAATACTGGGATACCGGATACCGTGGCAGTTTATCTTGTAACTGGGATGGCTCTTAGTGACTGACTGGTGGCTGGGGGGCTAGTGCATGCAGTGTGGATAAGCTGGACAAAGAAATGACTTGGGTCCTGGGTGGGAGAGAGTGAGATGGCATTGGAGTTCACCATACTAACAGAACAGTGCACAATTTCAAATTTATTGTTTATTTCTGAAATTTTTCATTTAATATTTTTGGACCCAGGTTGACCTTTAGCAACTGAAACCATGGAAAGTGAAACCACAGATAAGGGAGACTACTGTAATTCAGGAATTGGAGACTCTTTTCTTGTTAATGTCTGTTTCAGCTATTAAAAATATACATATAATCTGAGACCAGGAAAATTCTAAGGTCATATGTACCACATTTTATGAAATTAAAGTTGCATCTGTTTTCACATTTTTATGTCACTGAAATTGGAATTTGTCTTATAATATAAGGCATCTTAACATAGTGTCATAGACTAATTGGGGATTTTTTTTCTTTAAAATACTTAACAACATGCTTGTAATTAATGCCATTTTAAGTTTGTTGGAATACAGTAAATATTAATTTACTATGAATTTCTAAATTTAAAACCAACTTTTTAGTCTTAACATAAATAAATGCATCAAGCCCTGGCTAGTTTGGCTCAGTGAATAGAGCATCAGCGTGCTGACTGAAGGGTCCCAGGTTTGATTCCAGTCAAAGGGATGTAACTTGGTTGTGGGCACATCCCCAGTAGGGGGTGTGTGAGAGGCATCCGATCAATGATTCTCTCTCATTGATGTTTCTAACTCTCTATCCCTCTCCCTTCCTCTCTGTTAAAAAAAAAAAATCAATAAAATATATATTTTTTAAAATGAATTATATATATTAATCCTTAAAATTAAATCAGCACTTCGTAAACCCAATATATCTTAACATAACCATGTTAAGTACATTAAGTTATATTGAACATTTTTTATGCACCAAAAGTTCCAACTTGAACCTATGTAGAGATTTAATGTGTGGGCTTGTTGGTGAACCTCAGGATGCCTATGAGATGTTAATGTATATGAACTGCTTTATATGAGTACTCTCATAGGAAGAGGAATGTTTGGTTCTGGTATCTGTGACAGGACACAGGTATATCAGTTGGATTCTCTGGGAAGCAGACACTGAGATGGAGTTGGGAGTGCAAACAATTTATTGGGAAAACATCCATGAATGATAAAAGTAAAAGGAATTGTTTTGAGCAGGAAAAGCCTACTAATCTGATAAAATCTTGGCCAACACAACAGGGAGCTCTGGAGCAAAGACTCTCCATGAGATTGAGTCCCCTGCTGAGTAGAAATGTCCAGGTGCTAGTACTCCCACCTACCCACACTCTGGTTGTGGCTGTCCAGGAAGCATGGTCTCAGCTTGAGAGCTAAGGTGGATCTTGAACATCCTCCAGGTAGAGAGTGCTAGTGACCTGCTCTCCTTGCTGGTGAAATATGGGAGATGGGAGTGTAGGCCAATTTTTTTGGTGGCAAATCTGCGAATTGCTTAGGACAGCATAGTGTCTGTCCTACATAGCAATTCTTATCCAAAAAGTTATATCTGAATACAGCAGTGAAAACTGTGTTAACAATTACATAGAGTCCAATAGTTTACTCTACTTACAAAGTAACAAGTTAGCCTGCACGTGTCACGAATGCTGAAGATATGAGACTCCCGGGTCAGAGACAAAGGACTTTATTTCTCATGGCACAGTAGTGGCATGTTTGCGTGTTCTGACAGGGTGATGCAAAGAGAACAAGGTGATGTCTGCACGTGCAGTGGGTTGTGTTATAGGAGAAACTCAAGCTTAGAGAACATGAACCTTTCATAATGGGCAGAGCGCCTGCCTGATTTTTGGTGGGGACAGTAAACAAATCTGCCCTTTGCTCTGGAGGCAGATGCTCATCTTGGCTACACAAAGATCCTTAGAAAGATAATCCAGAACAAAGGCAGGTAGTGTCTCTGCTCATAAGATTTGCAGAAATGTGAGAAATTCATGAAGAATGGTCTTCCCGTGAGGCCTCCAAACAGAAGCTGAAGAAAGTATTTTCACAGGTGACTCTGGAATACAATGGGCTGATACGTGAAGACACAGAGTAAGGAGAGGGACACTTCCTACTCTTCCAACTCAGAGGGAATTTAGCTGAGAGAAAATGATAGGGGAGACCATGCCATGTAGGCATCTCAAGTTTTATTGACACTAACACCAGCACTGTCATTTACTTCCCCTCTCAGTGTTTGACTGTAGTGAGTTGGGCCACAGCCTGAAAAATGATGAGAAGATGTTGAAAGCTTTGGAGGTACGCTTTCAGGATCTCTAGATATAGCTAGACTGGGGTGCAAGGCTAACTTTTCATGGACCAATTTCTGTCTCATAAACAGGTAAGGATAAGAGGCAGAGAAATTTGAGATTACCTTACTAGTACCCAAATGATGGGGATGAGATGGGCCAGTAAGCCAGAACAGGTGGAATGGGGAAACTGAGACAGACAGTGAAATGACCAAGCAGTTTGCAGCCATATAAAAAAATCCTCTCTTCACTGACTTAGGACACTTAGGACTAAATGGTTTATACTTTTTCCTCCTCAACCAGAGGATAAATAGCTTAAATAACCTTCCTCAGGGTGATTTAGTGGCACAAATGGCACTAAAATCCAATTAGTGCCATTGATGCCAACCATACCCAAGGACGGATATGTTAAGGGAATAAATCTCATTTTGGTGCATCAGCACAATGCTGATGAATAGTCTGTTGAGGTTCTTTCTTAAATTCCTAGCCTTAAAAACCCTCAAGAACAAGGACCCAGGCCTCACTCTCCCTCCTGGGAGCAAGCCCATGTCTTCCTTTCTCCTTTCTCTCTCAGGTGTGCTTTTTCTCCCTCGGTTCTAAGGGTCCCCATGAGACTTGCCACCAAGGGAACAATGCTCATCCTAGGCTAACTCCCTGAAACTGTCTCCAAGGCCCCCTTTTTGCTGACTTTTCAGTAAGCCACCTTGGCTCAATTCTTTACTATAAAATTTATAAAGAGACAACACAACCCCACTTAGGCGCTCTCTCTCTGCTGCTTCTTCTATCCTAAGGCCTTCCTTGTTTCACTGTCTCCAGCTTTAATAAATGTACTCTCAAAATCACCTGGATTTCTATTGTGAAATCTTTCCTGCATGAAGTTAAGAACGCACACACTACAGGCCATCCTAAGGCAGACCTGCTTCAGGCCTGGTTTCTGTCCAGGAACAGGGAGGCCTGATTAAAGAAACTCGGGTCACACCATCGGTGCTTATTCAGTACTTTTTATGAGTTCTTTGACGTATGCATGACTATATTTAGTAACTATTTTTAGCCTAATTATAGTTGGCAGTATGTCTGTTTCCAGTTTTGTCCCCTATCCTTTCTTTCTCTAGAATGCTAAAGGTAGGATGGAGTAAGCAAATAATTTCATCATAGGTAAGAAAAAAATTAAAGTTTAAATTAATGAAGGGACTTCTCATTAATTCAAAACCTTATTTCAAACCTCAGTTCAGTATCTCCTACTTGAAGCAGGTTTATTTCAGATCAGAGCAGTGACTTTCTCCTTCAACTCCTATGACTAATTGTAGGGTTAGCAAAAGTGAAGGCAAAGCATTTCGCCATCTATAACTAATAATTTGAGAGTGACTAGCCACAGTGCATTGTTGATCATTTTGAGGCCATATCCCACCTCTTGGGAAAGCTAGTGCCCAACAATGTGGATCGTGAAGTTGGCATACGAGGTTGCAGCATGCAACCTAATAATAGAGAAGAATGTAAATTGGTTATATCTCTGCTACCCCCGCAGCCAATCAGAGTGAGTATGCAAATTAACCCAACAAAGATGTCAGGTTAATTTGCATATGCAGGCATAGAGCTGCTGGGAGGGACAGGATGCTGCAGTGAGTGGGTAAGGGGGGTATCTGAGGAAGCTATAGGAGTGGTGCTTCAGTAGAAGCAAGGACTTGCTGGCTCGGGCAGCTGGGAGTGAAGCCATGGGAAGGAAGGCCTATGCTTGCACGAATATAGTGCAATGGGCTTCTAGTATATTTAATAACACTTGCCCAACTAGTTCTTTAATAGATTTTGCACAAAAGACTCTCCTCTCCCTAACAGAAGCAATGAAGTCTCATGAACAAGTGTGTGTGTTTTTTCCCCAAAGAAGTTTGGAAAACAGTATACAAACCCCTTGGGAATTCAAAATGAACTTTACCATATGAAAGCTGTAAGAAATCATGCATTAAAGAAACTTTGAATATCTATTATCTAGAATCTTCACTTTTTTTTTTTTTTTAACTACAGAACCTCTTTTCTCCATGGTACCCTAACAACTAGTTATTGCATAACATCCTGAGATAAGCTTTGTTTTTTTTCCTCTTGTGTAAAAATATATAACTCTTTTATTTTTTAAATTTCTTTATTGATTATGGTATCACATAATTGTCCATATCCCCCCATTCCCATCCCAAACCCCTCCCCACATATGCCCCCACCTTCCTGTTGTCCATGACCATTGATTAGGCTTATATGCTATAACTCTTTAATTATTTACTTTTTCATGTATTTGTTTATCTCTTTCTGCACTTACTCTAAACTTTGGCATAGCAATGTGATTTAAGTTTTTTTTCCTTGATGTTTTCAGATATCTCTCCTTTTTTAGTTTATACACACTTAATATATGCTATGTCTTGCATGAAGTATTAAATTTGTACAATTAAAATCACATTATAATGTATGACTTTACTTGACAGCAAAACCCTTATCCTACCCTTTTTTGTATTACTTGCTGAGCCAGCATGGTGCTTCCTAGTAGTTACATACTTAAATGCTTATCAAACACTACATTAAAAGGTTTTTAAAGTATATTAAACATTAAAATAAATTTAAAAAACCCAATGTGATTATGAATTAGAGGCAACTAGTTCAGGATATATTGGTTTGGCTAGATATTGGAATTGATGATTTGTATATTTTCTTATAACATATGTATACTTCATACTTCAAGAGCGTTAAATATTAACTACTTAAGTACAAATTTCTTGGAGCCTACTTTAAGAGTTGCCTCTGTTTTCTAACTCCAACTATTTAATGGCTTTTTAAAATAGCTATTTCCCATTTTTTTTCCTTTTAAAAATTTATTATTTATTTCCTCCAACAATACTAATAATTCTTTCCAACTTGAACACGGTTAGATTTATAATTACATATTTTAAAACAATTGTGTACTGGAAATATCACGATGATTGTAACAGAGATTCTTTTTTCCCCATTTTTTTATTGATTTTGGTATCACATAATTGTCCTCATCCCCCAAATCCCATCCCAAACCCCTCCCTACCTAAGCCCTTACCCTCCACCCCCATTGTTCATGGCCACTGGCCAGGCCCATATGCATGCACACAAGTCCTTTGGTTGATCTCTTCCCCTTTACCCCCACCCTCCCCTACTTTCCCTCTGAGGTTTGAAAGTCTGTTCGGTGCTTCTCTTTCTCTGAGTCAGAGATTCTTTAATGCCCCAGCTGTTTCTCACTATTTCTGCTGGCTATTCAGCATTACTCAGTGTAGATAAGGTGTGGATTGGGCACCGGCTCACCGTTGCTTTTGTGGCCCCTGGTAAGCCCTTAGGTTTATTTTGGTGCTTGGCTGGAGGACTATCCCTTAAAACACTATTATTTTTCCTGGATAAGAAAAGCATCACAAAGGAAAAATAACTCAATTAACCTGTTGAATTCTTTACTATGTTTTAGGAACTTGCTATTATATCTCAAAGCTTTATAACAATTTTATGAGGCAAGTACTGACATATTTTACCGAGGGACTGGAAGCAGAGGGAAGTCAAGAAACTCACCTAAAGTTAAATTGCTAATAACTAGTTTAAGTGTGATTTAAACCTATAGGTCAGTTCTACAATAACACTACCATATGCCACTTTTTGTCCATAACTTTGGACATTTGTACTATTTGTATAGTTAAAATAGGAATGATTAGGGGAAGAAAAAAAAAGTAGGCCATTTCAGACTGCTCATCCTGCAGGGACATTGCAACACCTCCTTATTTTTCTTCATGCATACTCCTACTTTCTGGATATGTTTCATCCTAAAAAGAAACAAAAGTATTTTATGGTAACCTTTAAAAAGATGTAATTTTTTGTTATATACTTGAGTCTAATTCCCCCTTTTTCATAGTCACTCAACACGTATTGAAAATTCAATTCATGTTGAGTCAGCAAGTAAGGAACATAGAGAGTTCTAAAGCATATGAATAAGAGAACTGGGATGACAACCATTGTGTAAATCCTTCCTTTGCTGCCAGAATTTGAGGTTTAAATAATAAAGGCTGCCTAGCTCCCTCTGTAAGACGAAGTTTTTTGTATCATTGACCCATTTGAGACTTATTAGTCACCTGTAGTGCAAGCAAAACATAATGAAGAAGAGGAAGAATTAATTATTTCATTTATGCCATAAAGTATTTCAAAGCCAAGTGTTTGTCAGTAGCCAAAGTGTGTGTTTTTGTTTGCAATCAGTGTTTTCCATAAGAACTCTGGGGCTGAAGTTGGTTTCCATCTGGTAAGTATTTTAAGAATGTTATCTTCCTCAAAAAGCTCATGAAGTGATGTTACAAAAAGAGAAGCAGAAACTTTTGCCCTTAGACCTTCTACCATCTGATAAGATTCTGCATAAATACTGCATTATGAAATTTTATTGCATCCCTGAGCTTGCAGGAAGCAGGGGGAATTTCCAAAATTTCCCCAAACACAAACACAAGAAGAATAAAATGCAATATATATATATATATATATATATATATATATATATATATATATATATAAAATGCAAAATCAGAACAACAAGATAGTATTGTGAAAAAGCAGATAAAATAAGGAGATGAAGCTTTAGGTGTGCATCAAGGTTGAGTGGCTGATACCAAGATTCCCAATTAAGCTGGGGATCTTGGAATGGGCTATAGTCTTGTCAAGCTAGAAGTACTAGCTGGGTCTCAGAAGAAACAAATTTAATTCTTCTCTGGGTGATAGTAAATTCAATTTAGTCTTCTGAGTTTTTTTCAAAAGATTGGAGAGTAGGGCCTAGTAAGAAAGGTGAGCAGTGGTAGAATACTCATACTTTGAGCTGAGATCCTCTTCATTCAGTGTTACTTTTTTCTCTTTCTTGCCCTCTTTTTTCTTACAGTAAAACAGCAACATTCCAGGTGCAGTGGTGAACCAGAAAGGAAGCAAACCCTTGTAGGACTGAAACTTACTTTGCAATAATCTCAATTTCTAAAATTGCATTAAGGTGACCCCATATTGTTAGAATCCTTTTAACTTGTCAAAAACAGTGCACAAATCTCTTCTTGGGAAGATCAGAAGGGCCTAAGTTTAATTCTAAACCCTTTATATATAACTAGAGGCCCAATGCATGAAATTTGCAGCCCCAGCTGCCTCCGAAAAGTCACCAGGACAGTCATTCAACTGTTCCGCTGTTTGGTCAGTTTGCATATTGTGCTTTTATTATTATAGATAACTGGTACTCAAGTAAATAAATAATAAAAAGAGCACACAACTAAGATAATATAATCAAACAATAGATAATGGAATAATCCCATAAGAGATCCAGAAAATGGAGGTATCAGACAGATTTTAAAGCAACCATGTTGACTAAGTTCAAGATAATTTTAACAGAAAACTAAATGAAAACTCTAGAACTAAACAAACAAACAAACAAAAAATCAGAGAATGCAATGGTGAATATGACATCAAATTAAATCCAGCAATAGATTACTGAATCAGATGATAGTTCAAATAATTTATTTTTAAAGACCGAAAATTGGTAAAATAGTATGAGAAGTTTAGGAGATAGTCTGAGAAAGGTATAACATTTGGAAAATTAGAGTTCCTAGAGGAGAGTAAAAGGAAAATAAAGCAGAAATGTACTTAAAGTGTTGATGGACTGATAATTTATCAAAAATGATTAACATTATCAAACCATAGATTCAATTTATCTTATGAAACCTAAGCAGGTAATAGAAGATAAATCACACATAGGCACATCACAGTAAAACTGTTGAAAAACAAGACAGAGAAATACTTAAAAGCAGGAAAAATTTTTTGTTATAACTCCAAAGGAATCATAGGAGATTTACAATCTAAAGTTATGATATATAGGTAAAACCATATTGAGAGAAATTTTTATTTTTAAGTACATACAATATATTAGAAAAAAAGAATGAGCTCATGAGCTAATGAGTAGCAGTGGAAGCTAGAAGACAATGAAATAAGTGCTGAAAGAAAATAAGTGCTAATCTAGAATTCTTTTCCCAATGAAAATATTCTTTATGAATGAAAGTTAAGTAAAGCCATTTTTCATTAAACCAAAATCAGAAAGATCATCACTAAGAAAAATGCTAAAAATGTCTTTCAGAAAGAAGGAAAAAGAATTCCTGACAGATTATTGGAAATGCAAGAAGTTAAGAGAGCCAAACAAGTAAATATGTGGGTAAGCCTACAGAAATATTTATTGTTAAAATAATAATAATAGTATCTTTGGAATTTAAAATATGTGGAGTTAAAACACATGACAAAAGTGTCATGTAAAATGAAGTCACATGGTTTAAGGTACTTGCATTGTCTAAGAAGAAGTGAAAGTACTAAATTATGTTAGATTTTGATAAATTAAGAATGTATGTTTTAATATCTCAAGTAAACCTCCTCCCCTCAAAACAAAACAAAACAAAACAAAACCCAGCAAAGTGTTCATAATTAAAAGTCAGTTATTCAAAGAAGGTAAGAAAGAGAAAGAGTAGCACTGGATGGTGATACTTGTAGCTTGATTCTCTGCTCCAAGAAAATTTGCTCAAATTCAGTATGTGCTAAGTCAGAAAATATGTCTTAACACATATAAAGGAAGGACTCGCAGTATCAGATATCATGATATGTTATAAAGCTATAGTAGTTAATATACAATATTTAATATTTTTGAAAGGATAGGCATACTGATCAGTGAAACTGAATAGGAAGCCCCCGAATCATACATAAAAATATAATCTTTAATGCTATATGTATAATATCTATAATAATCAAGGTTTGCTAAATGATATTTCAATTATATCTCTAAACTAATTAAGCCATTTATCAGTTTTTTCAAAAATCACTTAGAAGGCATGGTAGATTACCAGGAAATCTGGTTTTTAAGGGCAGAAAATTCATGACAATTAGATTGTTCTATCTGCACCTGAGCAGAACCCATGTTACTGTGGCATGGTTCCACTGAGGGAACATTCTGTTCTCTCCTCAGCATTTAAAAATCTATTGCAGATATTGAGACATTCCCTGCTTAATTAAGTTTCTCTGATCTAGCTTAAAGGACAGTTTGTGGATCTCTTTGCTCTACTGCCTTTGTGAGAAATATAAATTACTAATGTATTTTTGGACTCAAATCATAGTAATGGGGTTTATTTATATGTTTGCTCTATCAGATTGAATTGCTTTATGATAGAAGCCCTTTTTATAGACAGCAATTTTTGCCAGTCTGTGTGCAAGCATTGTAGATACAGAAAAAAATATGCATTGAGACATGGCTGGGTTCATGAAAAGGACTGAGGAGAAAAGGAAGGAAAGGGAAAGAGGAACGAATGGAGAGTGGTACATCTTTTGAATTATCTCTAAGCACTGTGCTAATCACATTTACATATATGGAGTTATGGAATTCTAGAACTGGAATAGACTTTGAGACCATTTACCGAATCTTCTTATTTTATAGAAATAACTAAGCTCATCCAAGGTCACCTGACTATTTGGTTGTAAAAAGCATTAACATCCAGACATTCTGACTCCCAGGCCAGTGTTATTTTCCCATATTATATTACTTCTTGTTCTGCCCTTTCTAAAATAAAAGGACAGAATTTAGTGTTTCAAAACCCATGTATATTATCTGGCCACTGCACACTACTAGAATGACCTAACACTTCCAAACTAACACTGTTAAGTTTGCTTAAGAGGTTGTTTTGTATCATCACTTTGCTTTGAGAACTCAGATACACATTCATATGGATTATGTGATTTAATACCATATTGTTAGATGGGTTAGTCTCTATATTATTTGTAAAATCCAAATAATTAAATTCTGATTTATGTTAAAGAGAAAAATGTCTGTATTTTTACACCCTGGGCTAGACAAATAGCATTATTTCTCCCCACTCCCACCCTCCCCCCCCCCTTTTTTTTTTAACAGTTTAAGAAATTTATCTGATAAGGAGAAATTTATTTTATTTTTTTAATGATTTTTTATTTTTTAAAGTATTACAGATAATAGTTCATATGTCTCCTTTTTTCTCCCCATTGACCTTCCCCTTGCCTCCCCTAGCTCCTGAGCATTATTCTTACTAAAAACCGGA
Organism: Pipistrellus kuhlii; assembly: GCF_014108245.1. Taxonomy (NCBI): domain Eukaryota; kingdom Metazoa; phylum Chordata; class Mammalia; order Chiroptera; family Vespertilionidae; genus Pipistrellus; species Pipistrellus kuhlii. The sequence goes on from NW_023425515.1 coordinate 65,158,673, forward strand.
AGTATAGGTAAATTTATAGAATTAAGCATTTTTAAAAAATATATATATATTGTTGATTTTTTTAAAGAGAGGAAAAAAGAAGGATAGAGAGTCAGAAACATCGATGAGAGAGAAACATCAATCAGCTGCCTCCTGCACACCCCCTTTCTGGGGATGTGCCAGCAACCAAGGTACATGCCCCTGACCAGAATCGAACCTGGGACCCTTGAATCTACAGGCAGACGCTCTATCCACTGAGCCAAACTGGTTTCGGCAAATTAAGCATTTTTAATGCTTAGGTTATAAGATTTTATAATTGTATCAGGCCAAACCTCTCCCTAAAATTTGGTTTTAACCTGAATTTAATCCAAACAAGACATTTTATTTAATATTTGCTTTCACAGTTTTCATAAAGTTTAATGAGCCACTTAGTTTGGTATAATTTTCAGAAGCCTGAAGTGTTTTTGAATAAACTTTGCCTTCAATGCCTATTAGGATTTCTTTCCTCTTATAAAAAAAAAGTTAGTCTCATTTAGATTACAAGAACTACATGCATTTTCTGGCTTCTAATGATGTTTCCATATATATATCTGTATCATTAAACCACCTAATTAAGTAAAAAATTCAACTGAATATCATGCATAATTCCAAAGTTTTAGATGTTAGGCCATTAGACACTTCCAGATAACCACTGATCATTTGTCAGAAATCTGAACTCAATAGAATTTCCCTTCTCTGGAGACAGAAGGTGAAGGAAGAAGAGCCATTGTGAATAGAAATAAAAGATGCTCAAAATCTAACAATATATATATATTGGTTAATCTTCACCCGCGGATATTTTTCTATTGAATTTTAGGGAGAATGAGAGGGAGAGAGAGAAAGATAGATAAAGATACATCAATGTGAGAGAAACACATTGCTTGCCTCCTGTGCGAGCCCTGACCAAGGCTCAGCCTGGGAGGAGCCCGCAACCAAGGTATGTTTCCTTGACCTGGTAATAGAACCTGGGACCCTTTGGTCCACTGAGCCAAACTAGCTACAACTCACCAGAGATATTTTGACTAACACATCCCCAGACTATTGAAGAATGTATTAGAAGTTCCCCCCCCCCCATATTTCCTGATCTCTGTAAATGTAGGTATTTGATTACTTAATTTGAGAATCTGAAATTATCAGCTTTTCCTAAAACCAAACCTCACTGTTTCAGAAATAGATTGCTATAAGAAGTCTCTTTATTAAAACCCACAGAAATGATGCTGTTTGTTATGAATATGATTTGACTGCTTTCCAGTTGTGTGTGTGTGTGTGTGTGTGTGTGTGTGTGTGTGTGTGAGAGAGAGAGAGAGAGAGAGAGAGAGAGAGAGAGAGAGAGAGAGAGAGAGAGAGAGAGACTGCATTAATTGGAATTTTATTCTATTTTCTCATTTATAAAAGGGGACAATAACTTCCCAGTGGTTGATAGCTGAGGGAGTTATTTGGAAGCGGGAATGATTGTTGATTTGCTGACCCCCCTGATATTTTTCTCCCTTGGGAGAAGTGCCCTGTGGTTTTGCTGGGGTCTGCCAATCACGTGATCATACTTCCAGCACCCTGTCACAGAGGTAGCTAAGCAGTGGTTGCAATGACATGGCCAGGAAGCAGCAAAGGGGCTAGACCAATGTCCATCTTTAGAATGTTCTAAATATAAATTGGAAGAGAAAAGGTTTATTTTCTCTATGTTCAGGAGCTATGAGAATATAACTGTGTTCAGGAGCTGTGCAAATGTGGCCATGTTACTGCCACATGAAAAAACTGGGAGAGTAGTGCCATCACCCTGTGATGAATCAAATTGGGCAGATTGAGAGGGAGACAGAGACACCCGAGTCCCTGTGCTGGCCCTGCTCCCAGGTGAGCTGCCCTTTCTTCCTATTGTTCTTTGATTCTGGGACATAATCTAGGATCTTCAGGAAATGCTTTTTACACAAGTGGATTTGAGTTGTACCTTCTTCATAATACAATTCGCTATCTAACTATTCTTTCTTTTTTTAAAAAATGACAAAAATAAGGAAAGAGGCTGTTAAAAAGTAGAGCACCTTTTCAGAGATAAGTCATGTATTTGTATCTTGCACGGATGATGGATGAACAGCAACATGATAGGGAGTTTCATTCTTGCCAGATTAGTTTATGGAGGTGTCAGCCGACTTTCAAGTCAAAGAAAACATCCTTCTATGACCTCTCCTCAGGGGTTTTCATTTCTTATGGGGGATCTTGGAAGTCAGACTAGATCCTAGGGTCTTCGGGGAAAGTCTGGTTGAGTTGACTACTTCCTCTAGGCAGCAGTACTTCTAGACCAGTGTCCTGAAGCCACGCAAGAGTGCACTGAAGTGGAGTGACACCCCCTTCACCAAATTAGAGTTGCACCAAAACGTGCTTTCACAGAAACCCACAACACTGATGTTGTATCAAAAGCATCTGTTCTTGCCAGCACAGTTATAAACAACATTTTAAACAACATTTGACAAGGTTTCTGAACAAAAATTTAAAGCAATTTTATGATAGCATTAGTAGTATTTCAATGAGGAAACAGGTAATATCCTGATTACTAGAGAGAAGGACAAAGGGCAGGGAATCATACTTGGTCCTCATCATTGGAGTGGTATAAATGTAAGAGGAAGAACAGTATGTTGAGAAATTAGATGGATTGAGAGGCATAACTTTGTCTTGAATTCTTGTGAAGATTCTGAATTTTTCCTGCCATAACAATAAAAAAAATTCTTTTGAAAGCTGTTACACCTCTGAAATGTGCTGTAATAATATAAAGCAATGAAGCTGAGACATTTCAGCCCAAAGTACACACACACACAGATGTTATTTTAAAAGCAACAATCCAGCAATTACCCATGATGTGATCAACTTCACACATCACATTCCTCACTCTATCGAGTGGCAATGTTTGCCAGGAAATGCTGCATTTTAATTGATTATATCAATATGAAGTTTCACACAATCACAGTGAAGGCAAGGGAGAAAGGCAGCGCACATCACTGATGGCATATAAAGCAGCATCTAGGTGTGGCATATCCTGCTGCACATTTTGGCACAGTTTGGCTGTTTGCTGTTTGTTTAAGTTAGAATTTAATAGAGTGTTTGAAGAAGATTGCCCGAGCACTTTTGTACTTAATCATTATTATTTTTAAAATTTTTTAATTGTTTAAAGTATTACATGTAGTAGTACATATATCTCTTTTTTATCCCCATTGACCTTACCCCAGGCTCCCCTCCCCCCTGTCACATGCCCTCATTCCACCCCTTGCAGTGTCTTATGTCCATTGGTTGTGCTTATATACATGCATACAAATCCTTCGGTTGATCTCTTCCCCCTTCTCCCCAACACTGCCTAGCCTTCCTGCTGTAATTTGACAGTCTGTTAGATGCTTTACTGCCTCTGTATCTACCTTTTTATTCATCAGGTTATAATGTTCTTCATTTTCCATAAATGATTGAGATCATGTGGTATTTTTCTTTCATTGCCTGGCTTATTTCACTTAGCATAATGCTCTCTAGTTCCATCCATGCTGCTGCAAATGGTAAGAGTTCCTTCTTTTTTACCAAAGTGTAGTATTCCACTTGTGTAGATGGACCATAGTTTTCTGATCCAGTCATCTGCTGATGGTCACTTAGGCTGTTTCCAAATCTTAGTTATAGTGAATTGTGCTGCTATGAACATAGGGGTGCATATATCCTTTCTGATTTATGTTTCTAGTTTCTTGGAATATATTCTTAGAAGTGGTATTACTGTGTCAAATGGGAGTTCCATTTTTAGTTTGTTTGTTTGTTTGTTTTTTTGTTTGGCAACTTTATACTGTTCTCCACCGTGGCTGCACCAGTCTGCATTCCCACCAGCAGTACACAAGGGTTCCTTTTTCTCCACATCCTCGCCAGCACTTGTCATTTGCTGATTTGTTGATGATAACCATTCTGACAGGTGTAAAATGGTACGACATTGATTTGCGGTGACTTTGAGCATGTTTTCATATATCTCTTGGCCTTTCTTCTGTCTTTTTAAAAAAGTTTCTATTTAGGTCCATTTTTTTAATTGGATAATTTATCTTTCTTTTATTAAGTTATATGAGTTCCCTGTAAATGTTGGATATTAAACCTTTATCAGTGATAACATTTGCAAATATGTTCTCCCATGTAATGGTCTTTCTTGTTGTTTTGTTGATGGTTTCTTTTTCTGTGCAAAAACTTTTTATTTTGATGTAGTCCCATTTGTTTTTTAATTTCCATTTTCTCTTTAATTTTCATTGTTTTTTTAATTTCCATTGTTTTTTTAATTTCCATTTTCTCTTTAATTTCCATTGCCTTAGGAGCAGTATCAGTGAAGAAATTGCTTCAACATAATTCTGATATTTCTCTGCCTGTGGATTCCCCTAGTATTTTTATGGTTTCCTGTCTTACGTTTAAGTCCTTCATCCAATTTGAGTTTATTTTTGTGTATGGTGTAAGTTGGTGGTCTAGCTTCATTTATTTTTATTTTTTGCATTTATCTGTCCAATTTTCCCAACACCATTTATTAAAGAGACTGTCTTGGCTCCATTGTATGTCCATGCCTCTTTTGTCAAATATTAATTGAGCATAGTGGTTTGGGTCAATATCTGGGTTCTCTATTCTATTCCATTGGTCTATATGCTTACTTTTGTGCCAGTAACAGGCTGTTCTGAGAACAGTGACTTTGTAATACAGGTTGAAATCTGGTATGGAGATTTCATCTGCTTTGTTCTTATTTCTCAGGATTGCTGTCGTTATTTGGGGTCTTTTTTTATTCCAGATGAATTTTTGGAGAGTTCTTTCTAGGTCTGTAAAATATGCCATTGGTATTTTAATGGTGACTACATTGGATCTATGGATTGCTTTGGGTAGTATGGGCATTTTAATTATGTTAATTCTTCCAATCCATGAACATGGTATATTTTTTCGTCTGTTTATGTCTTCCTCTATCTCTTTTTGCAGTGTCCTGTAGTTTTTCGTGTATAGGTCTTTTACCTCCTTAGTTAAGTTTATTCCTGGGTATCTTAATTTTTTTGGTGTGATGGTAAATGAGATTGCTTTTTTAGTCTCTCTTTCTGTAAGTTCACTATTGGTGTATAGAAATGCCATAGATTTCTTTGCATTAATTTTGTATCCTGCTACATTGCTGAATTCATTTATTAAGTAATAGTTTTCTTATGGATCTTTAGGGATTTTTATATACAATATCATGTCATATGTGAATAAGGACAGTTTTACTTCTTCTTTTCCAATTTGGATACCTTTTATTTCTTCTTCTTGTCTAATCACAATGGCTAATACTTCCAGTACTATGTCGAACAGGAGTGGTGAGAGTGGGCATCCCTGTCTTGTTCCAGTTCTTAGGAGAAATTGTTTTAGGTTTTGCCCATTGAGTATGATGTTGGCTGTGGATTTGTAATATATGGCTTTTATTATGTTGCTTAATCATCATTACAATTGGCCAGTGATAAATTGATTTTATGCATAGTAGTATGTTTTCTTTTGTGGGACTCAGTTTCATTTTAACCAGTTGTCTTTCATATAACATATGCTTTTACTAATGGGTCAAAGTATATTAATAAAATATTAATACATTGTGTTTATTTATTTTTATTGGAAACAATGGATAATCTTTCTTAATTACAAGACAAAATAAATTCCATTGATCAAACTAAAAGATTGAGACAAACCTGAGGAGTGAAACAAGTAATTATTCTTTTGACAAAATGCTGGTAGTGAAGTAATGTCCATGCACATTGATGTAAATGTTATTGCTTGAGTTACATTTTTTTTGGTTCATGTAATTTTGTGATTCATGTTCATGCCCTATAAACAACTTCTCTGAGAGAGTAGTTGTTTTTAAACCATGAGTAGATTAAATTAAAGCTTTCCATCATGACATCATGTAAGCAAGTGCCACCCAAAGCACATGTGCTCCTTCATCACATAGGAGCTCTTTAGAAATTTAGACTCACTGAACCAGAATCTCTGAGTTGGCAAGGCGCTCAGGACTCTATGTTTTAACAAGCACTCTCAGTGATTCAATGCATGGTGAGGTCTGACAACTTCTAATGTAGATATGATAGTATTTTAATTCCTCATCTATCAATGTTGATCCAAACTTTCTACTCAAAAGCCATTAGAAGATTTGGGTTTTTCCCTTCCTTTCATGGACTAAAAATAAATAATCATATTCCCTTAGGGAATAACAGGGTCAGTCACTGCTATGGTGTCCTCATGGGGACCAGTCATTCCTTCAGTTTATAGGTTCTGAGTCTAAAAACTGGCTAAATTCTGGAAACTGAAGAGGGATTCCAACACTCTAATAGGGCAAATGACTTCAGCCTAACACTCATCCTCTAAAATTCTTTTTGTCGGTAAACTTATATACTTGTGTAACAGTGACCATGATCCAGTTTTAGAACATTCCATCACACCCCAAAATTCCCTTGAACCCCTTTCAAGTAAATTCTCACTCCCACCTCTAGTCCCAGACCACTTCTGATCAACTTTATTTCTCTATAAATTTGTCTGTTTGGGACATTTTATATGTGCACACTTTTATGCCTGGCTTTTATTCAATTTTCATGTTTTATTTTTTTATTCTTTATTGATCAAAGTATTACATATATATCCCCTTTCCTCCATTGAACCCTCCCCAGCCACTCACACCCCCCGGTACATGCTCTCACCCTATAGTGTCTATGTCCATTGGTTATGCTTATATGCATGCATAAAAGTCCTTTGGTTAATTTCTTACCTCCCCCATTCTTCCCCAGCCTTCCTGCTGTAATTTGACAGTCTGTTCAATGCTTTGCTGCCTCTTTAACTATCTTTTTGTTCATCAGGTTATAATGTTCATTATGTTCCACAAACCAGTGTGCCATGAGGTATTTATTTTTCTCTGATTGGCTTATTTCACTTAGCATAATGCTCTCCAGTTCCACCTATGCTCTTGCAAATGGTAAGAGTTCCTTCTTTTCTTTTTTTTTTCTTCTTTTTTTTTTTTTTTTTTTTTTTTTTACCACAGTGTAGTATTCCATTGTGTAGATGGACCACAGTTTTTTAACCCACTCCATTTGCTGATGGGCAGTTAGGATGTTTCCAAAACTTAGCTATTGTAAATTGTGCTGCTATGAACATTGGTGTTTTTGATTTCTTAGAACATATTCCTAGAAGTGGGATACTGTTCAAATGGAAGTTCCATTTTTAATTTTTGAGGAAGTTTAACATTGTTTTCCACAGTGACTGTACAAGTCTGCATTGCCACCAGCAGTGCATGAGGGTTCCTTTTTCTCTGCATCCTCTTTAGCACTTGTCATCTGTTGATTTGTTGATAATACCATTCTGACAGGAGTGAGATAGTACCTCACTGTTGTTTTGATTTGCATCTCTCAAATGATTACTAACTTTGAGCATGTTTTCATGTCTCTTGGCCTTCCTTATGTCCTCTTTCGGAAAGTATCTATGTAGGTTATTTGCACACTTTTTAATTGTATTGTTTATCTTACTTTTGTTAAGTTGTATGAGTTCTTTGTAAATTTTTGAGATTAAACCTTTGTCGAATATAACTTTGGCAAATATGTTCTCCCACGCATTGAGCTTTCTTATTGTCTTATTGATGGTTCCTTTCACTTTGCAGAAGCTTTTAATTTTGCTGTAGTCCCATTTGTTATTTTCTTCTTAGTTTCCATTGTCCTAGGAGCTGTATTGGTAAAGATATTGTTATGATGTATGTCTGATATTTTGCTGCTTGTGGATTCCTCTAAGATTTTTATGGTTTTCTGTTTTACATTTAAGCCCTTTATCCATTTTGAATTTATTTTTGTGTATGGTATAAGTTGGTGGTCTAGTTTCATTTTTTTTGTATGTATCTGTCCAATTTCCCAACACATTTTTTTAAGAGACTGTCTTAAATCTACTGTATTCTTTTACCTCCTTTGTCAAAAATTAATTGAGCTCAATGAATTGGGTCGATTTCTGGGTTCCCTGTTCTGCTCCATTGGTTTGCATCTTTTAAAATCTTGTCTTATGTACTACATCCTTACCAAGAAATAAAAAGCTAGAATTAATTATTCTAATTTTTCCAAAGGCTCATCTATTATTCAGGTATATTTTACACATAACATAAAAAACATTTTTGTTATTTCTAATAAAAACTATTAGAAACATATGAAGAAATAAAATTTTAAAATGTTAAAGAAATCAAATTATAAATTCTATGACAATCAATGAAAAAACCTAGATTAAACCTATCATACACTAGAAACACAAAAATTACCAAACTGATTTAAAAGGAGGTAGGAAATCTGAATAGGTCCTTAGACCTGCCCAGGATAAGGAATCACAGTGGTACTGCTCACCAAAGTAATTGCCCTATCTGAAGCACATAATTGGTGAGGCATTAAATAAATTGGATATATCTGTCAAATTTTTCCAACACCATTTATTGAAGAGGCTGTCCTTGGTCCATTGTATGTTCTTGCCTCCTTTGTCAAATATTAATTGAGTATTGTGGTTTGGATCGATCTCTGGGTTCTCTATTTTATTCCATTGGTCTATATGTCTGTTCTTGTGCCAGAACCAGGCAGTTTTGAGAACAGTGGCTTTGTAGTGTAGCTTGATATCTGGTATTGAGATCACTCCTACTTTGTTCTTCTTTCTCAGTATTCCTGAGTTATTTGGGGTCTTTTTTTTTTATTCCATAGAAATTTTTGAGAGTTTTTTCTAGGTCTGTGAAATATGCCATTGATATTTTAATGGGGATTACACTGAATTTATAGATTGCTTTGATTAGTATGGACATTTTAATGATGTTGATTCTACCAATCCATGAACATGATATGTTCTTCCATCTGTTTATGTCTTCCTCTATCTCTTTTTTTTCAATGTCCTAGAGTTTTCTCCTTGGTTAAATTTATACCTAGGTGCCTTAATTTTTCGTTGCAATGATAAATGGGATTGTTATTTTTAAATTTCTCTTTCTGAGTTCATTATTGGTATATAAAAAAGCCATAGATTTCTGGGCGTTAATTTTTTTATCCTGCTATATTGCTGACTTCATTTATTAACTTAATGGGTTTTTGATGGAGTCTTTGGGATTTTCTATGTAAAATATCATATCATCTGTGAATAATGACAGTTTTACTTCTTCTTTTCCAACTTGGATGTCTTTTATTTCTTCTTCTTGTCAAATTGCTGTGACTAGTACTTCCAGTAATATGTCAAACAGGAGTGGTGAGAGTGGGCATCCCTGACTTGTTCCTGTTCTTAGGAGAAATGGTTTTAGTTTTTGCCCTTTGAGTATGATGTTGGCTATAGGTTTGTGATATATGGCTTTTATTATGTTGAGTTATAACCCCTCTATTCTCACTTTGGTGAGGTTTTGTTTGGTTTTTTTTTATCAAGAAAGTGTTGGATTTTGTCAAATGGTTTTTTGTTTTATTTGCATCAATTAATATGACTATGTGATTCTTACCTCTCAATTTGTTTATGTGATGTATCACATTTACTGATTTGCAGATATTGTAACAGCATTTCATCCCTGGAATAAATTCCACTTGGTCACAGTGTATGATCTTTCTAATGTAATGCTGGATCCGATTTGCTAGGATTTTGTTGAGAATTTTAGCATCTATGCTCATCAGAGGTATTGGCCTGCAATTCTCTTTCTTTGTAGTGTCTTTTATCTGGTTTTATGATTAGGGTAATGCTGGATTCAAAGAAAGAGCTTGAAAGCATACCTTCCTCTTAGATTTTTTAAAAATAGTCTGAGGAGGATAGGTTTTGGTTCTTCTTTGAATCTTTAGTAAAACTCCCTGTAGGGAGTGATTATAGGGTTCAACCTTGGACTGACCTGCTGGCAAAGTCACAAACAAGTTTCAGCTTAGAGGGCACAGTCCTCTAAGCATAAAGCCTGAACTTGTGACAGCTCCCTACATCTTTTCTGGGTAGCTAATGTCTGTGGGAGGGGCAGCAAGTGCTGCCAAAACAAGTAAAACTTACAAAACATTGTAAATTACCTTGTTTGCCCCTGACTATAAATAAAGCATCAGCTTTGCAGTCTGGATCTGTTCTGTGGCCTAAGCAAGGCACAGAAGATCCACGTAGATCCAGATTATTCCCTGTCTGTCTTTATTCTTCATCCTTCACTGGCCCTCCCTCAGGCTCACTGAACCCTTGGCTGTGCTGGCACAGCACAAGTGGCACCCAACGGGGTGTTGAGTTCGGCCCCAGTGGCACTCAATGCAGACCTGAGTGTAAGGGAACTGCAATTGTCAAGTGAAAGGAGGCCCCAAGGTGCGTGCAAGCAGTAAGTAAGGAAGGGGTGTAGTACTAGCCAGGTGTAAAACATGTGAAATTCAGGACCACAGGGAAAGAATGTATGCATATCCATGCTTAAGGCTATGCTCCACGCAATGGGCTGTTCTGTGAGGTATGAACAGCTTTTCGATTTTTTTTGGATTTTTGTGAGTAAAATCTGCCCATAGTTTTCTGAGGTAGAAAAGGTAAATATAGAAGCCTGGGGAAAGGTAGGAAAACAACTTCACGATCATTATATAGCTAAAGGTCCAGAGGAAATGCCTGCCTCTACTTTCAGTCTGTGTTCCTTGATTCAGTACTGCCTAGAGCCCACTCCAGAAAGGGAGTGGAGGAATGTGGCAGGGAAATGCAGATCTTGGCCAAATTGGGTAATTAGTTTATTACTTTGGAAAGCGAAAAAGAAAGAAAAAATTTAAGGACAATTCTTTGCATTTGAATACTTACAGGCTTGCTACTCAATTTCCCTGGGGAAGGAAAGAACATGATCGGTTTGTTCTTAAAAATGTAAAGTGTTATTCATCTAGGAAATGCTAAATATATTTGTCCTGCCAGCTTTAAAAGTTCAAAGTGCAGATTAAATTGGGAGAAATTACATAGTTGTGGTAATTAAAAGCCTAGAGTATAAGTACTTATTTTTGAGAAAATAAAATGTTGTGTTTTCTCTAATAATTAGGAATTAAAAATAAGTTGCTTACTATTGGTCTAATTAAGAAAGAAGACTAATCCTATGATCCCAACCAAAATTTTTATATGCAAAAACTGTTTAAAATCTAATTGAAATCTTAAGATAATTATAAAAGGTATTATAATATTTAAATCATATATAGACGTTTGTTTGATTTTTTTTTTCATCTTAAAATTTCAAGGCTTTGACAGATGATTCTTAGAAAGCTCCAATGGCTCAGAGTAATACAAGAAGTTTATTCTCTTTTCTTAAAGGAAATCTCTTAAAATTTAACAGATGTAATATACTTGAAATTGATTGCACCTGGCTAGCTCAGTTGGTAGAGCATGAGACTCTTAATATACTTGAAATTGCATGGAAAGCCTTATCAAATAAAAATTAATAAATGTACACATACACCCACTGGGGTCATTTGGGAAGCTCTTGGAGTTGTTGAATGATTATATTTGGCTCATTCTCCAACTAAGGTATTAACTCCTTTCCATGATTTAGTCTCCCAGCTAATAGCACGATCTCACCTTTGAAAAGGCCAATTAGTGGGCCAAGACCCTGACCTTATTGTAGTGCCCTTTACAGCTATACAGCAAGACTGGCTCGGGCAACGATCAACAAATTGGCAAGTTGCACTTGCTAATTTCTCCGGAAAGGTTGGTAATCATTATTCAGCAAATAAGGTTTTATAACTTCTCTCAGTCACTACCTTTACCTTTGCAAAGATAGTGAAGTCACAACCTATACCTCAGGCACTAATAATTATAACAGATGGATCCAGTTCTGGAAAAGCTGGATACTATTGCAGCAGAGGTGCAAAGGTCCTTCAAACTGCTTATATTTCAGCACAACGTGTAGAAATGCAAGCTCTTATCTGTACCTTGACAGATTTTGCTACGGAACCCATTAACTTATATAGTGATAGTGCCTTTGTGGTAAGTATGGCCAAAATTATTGAAACAGCTACCATAGGGCACACTAATTCAAAGGAACTCTTTCATTTATTTTTCAACCTTTAAAAAGTCGTTAGAGAATGACAATTTCCCTGCTTTATTGGACATATCCTGTCTCATTTAGGTCTCCCTGGTCTATTAGCTATAGGCAATGATGCTATAGATTGCCTCCTTGCTGTAATGCAATAGGCTACCCCATTTTCTCTTGCCCAGTCCTCCCATGCTTTACACCATCAAAATGCTACTGCCTTATGCAAACAATTCCATATTTCTTAGAAGCAAGCTCATCAAATTGTTAAGCAGTGCTCTCAGTATATAATTCATTGCCCTGTAACAATCATTTCGGGTTAATCCTAGGGGTCTTAAACCTAATAAAATTTGGCTAATGAATGTCACTCACATACCAGAATTTGGTAAGCATAGATGGGGACATGTTAATGTAGATACCTGCTCCCGCTTTATCTTTATAACTCCCCAAATGGGAGAGAGTGCCACGCATGTAATTAATCATTGCCTAGCTGCCTTTGTGGTACTAGGTTCTCCCTTAGAGCTAAAGACAGACAATGGACCTGCATATATTACCGTATTTTTCAGACCATAAGACGCACTTTTTCCCCCCCAGAAGTGGGGGGGAAAAGTCCCTGGGTCTTATGGTCCAAATATAGCCTACACATATACTTTTTAAAAAAAGTTTTTTTTTACTTGCCCGGCTCTGTGTGGTCTCTGTGTGCTTGCCCGGCTCTAAAATGGTTCTAAATGCTGCTGTTTACTTTACAGGGTTGATTACATGTGTTTATGACTGTGATGTTGGGTTTTAATGCACATAAAATATTTTAGGACACTATTTGTTTCAGAATCTTTTTTTCTTCATTTCCCTTCTCTAAAAACTGGTGCGTCTTATGGTCCAGAGCGTCTTATGGTCCGAAAAATACAGTAGTTCTGCTTTTCAACATTTTTGTCAGCAATATGAAATTTGTCATAAAACTGGTATCCCTTACAACCCTCAAGGTCAAGCAATAGTGGAAAGAGCAAACCATACTCTTATACAATTATTAAAACACAAAGAGGGAGACGGATGTTATGTGTCACCTCAAAACAAACTCAGTCATGTTCTTTATACTTCAAAATTTTTGAATTGTGATGTAGAGGGTTGTACAGCAGCTGAAAGGCAGCAGACCTCCTGTACAATAGCATTTGCAGGGTTAGCCCAATGGAAAGATGCACAAACTGGACAATAGTTTGGACCAGATTCAGTAATGAGGTGGGAAAGAGGTTGTGTTTGTATCTTTCCAGAAGGAGCAGCATAGCCAATTTGGGTGCCAGACTGTTGTGTGCGTCACCACAATGGACCTAGAGAAGCTCCTTGTCCTGTTGTTCAAAAGACTAAAAGTTGCCCCAATGACAGCAAAGTGGAAAAGGAAGATGACTAAGGCTATGCAAGAGACTGAGGTGACAACATGGGATCCGCTGAAGAAGTTAACAACCGAGGCCCAGCAGATGGCAGAAAAGCAAAAAGTGGAAGCTATTCCCTCAACTATGTTTTTGGCCATGCCAGCATTGGTTAGCTGCCAGTCTTCTGCAAACTCTTGCGCAGCCAAGTCCAAGGACTCTTGAATAAATCAGCAAAAGAAACTTTCATTTAGTACAAAATGTTACTGTAGTTTGATTTCTCTATTGTTGTGTTGCATTGGCATTATTGTTGTGTTGCATTGGCATTATTGTTGTGTTGTATTGGCATTGTTTTATTAATAGCCATGTCTAGGTTTTGCATTTACATTGTTTTGTTAACTGGATTTTTCATTAGCATTGTTTTGTTAATGTTTTAATAGTCAGAACTTTGTTCTTGATGTTTAATTTTTACTTCCATTATTAGTAGCTTAAAATTAAAAGAAAGGGTGAGATGTAGGGAGCGGTTATAGGGTTAACCATGGACTGACCTGCCGACAAAGTCGCAAACAAGTTCCAGCTTAGAAGGTACAGCCATCTAAGCATAAAGCCTGATCTTGTGACTGCTCTGTAGATCTTTTCTGGGTAGCTAATGGGCTGTGGGAGGGCAGCAAGTGTTGCAAAAACAAATGAAACTTACAAGAACATTGTAAATTATCTTGTTTGCAGTCTGGATCTATTCTGTGGCCTAAGCGAGGCACAGAAGATCCACGTAGATCCAGATTATTCTCTGTCTGTTTTTATTCTTCATCCTTCACTGGCCCTCCCTTAGGCTCGCTGAACCCTTAGCTAAGTTGGTGCAGTACAACTCCCTTGTGAAGCCGTCTGGCCCAGGGCTTTTCTTTGCTGGAAAATTTTTGATTACTGCTTCTATTTCCTTCATAGGTATCAGCCTATTCAGGTTTTTTTTTTTTTTATTCTTCCTGGTTGAGTTTTGGAAGATTGTATTTTTCTAGGAATATGTCTATTTCTTCTAGGATTGTTGGAATAGAGTTGTTCATAGTATTTTTTATTTATTTATTTTATTTCACTTTATTTTATTATTATTATTTTTTTAAATCCTTTGTATTTCTGTGGGGTCTGTTGTTATTTCACCTCTTTAATTTCTGATTTTGTTTATTTGGGTCCTCTCTCTTTGCTTGTTGGTAAGCCTGGGTAAGCCTTGGTAAGGTTCATCCATCTTGTTTATTCTTTCAAAGAACCAGCTCTCGGTTTCATTGATCTTTTGTAATTTTTTTTTTTTTTTTTTGTCTATGTCATTTATTTCTGCTCTGATCTTCATTATTTCCTTCCTTCTGCTCACTCTGGGCTTTTCTTGTTGCTCTCTTTCTAATTCTTTAAGTTGGAGAATTACATAATTTATTACCAGTTTTTCTTGTTTTTTTTTGTTTGTTTGTTTGTTTTTTGAGGTAGGCTTGTAATGCTATGAACTTCCCTCTCAGTACAGCTTTTGCTGTGTTCCATAGATTTTGGATTTTTGTGTTTTCATTGTCATTTGTATTCAGGATGTTTTTAATTTCTAATTTGATCTCTTTGGTAACCCAATCATTGTTTAATAGTATGCTATTTAGCCTCCAAGTGTTTCAATTTTTTTCATTGTTTTTATTGTATTGATAGTTGATTTGTAATATTATGCCATTGTGGTCTGAGAAGATGCTTGATATGATTTCAGTCTATCTTTGAAAATGTCCCATATATACTTGAAAAGAATGTATATTTCATAGCTTTAGGATGCAATGTTGTGAAGATGTCAATTAAGTCCATCTGATCTAGTGAGTCATTTAGGATTGCTGATTCTTTGCTGATTTTTTTGTCTAGAGGATTTATCCAATGATGTCAGTGGAGTATATTAAAGCCCCTTACTATGATTGTATTGCTGTCAATTTCTCCCTTGATATCTTCAAAAAAAATTTTTTTTATGTATTTAGGTGTTCCTGCATTATGTGTATATATTTTTACAAATGTTACATTCTCTTGTATTGATCCCTTTAGTATTATGAAGTGACCTTCCTTACCTCTTGTAGATTCCCACCAGCAGACTAAAAATAGTTTTTGTTTATCTTTTTTTTCAATTACAGTTAACTTTCAATATTGTTTTTAACTGGTTTCAGGTATTCAGCATAGTGATCAGACAATCATATTCTTTGAAAATACTGTTTCTGATCTAAGATGGGTTGAATCCACAGATGCGGATGAGAAGTTCTTACTGTAAGGTCTAAAGTCATATGGGGCCTTGGCCTGCATTATTCAGGGGTTAGAGCATTGACCCATGCACCAAAGATCTCAGGTTTGATTCCCAGGCAAGGACAAGTATCGGTTGCATGTTCAATTCCCAGCTCCAGTTGGAGCATGTATGGAGGCAACCAATCAATGTTTCTCTCCCTTCCCCCCTCTCTCTTTTCCTCCCTTTCACTGTCTCTAAAAATCAATGAAAAAGAATATCCTCAGTTGAACAATTACCATTCACAACAGCTTGGAAGGACCTGGAGAGCATTATGTTAAGCAAAATAAGCCAGTCGGTGGAAAGATAAATATCAGATAATCTCACTCATTTGTGAAATGTAATGAACAATATAAACTGATAAACAAAAATAGATCCAGAGACACGGAAGCATCAAACAGACCTTCAAACTTCAGAGGGAAGACAGGGGAGGGTGGGGGGAAAAGGGGTAAAAGAACAACCAAAGGACTTGTATGCATGCATGTAAGCATAACCAATGGACACAGACACGAGGGTGGCAAGGGCATGTGTTGGGGGAGGGGACTGGCCAGGGAGAGGTGAATGGGGGGGAGGGGAGAAAGGAGACATATGTAATACTTTAAACAATAAAGAATTTAAGTTAAAATGAATGAATGGATGAATGAATAGGATTCTCCCCTTTACTGCCTTAAAACTATAAATAAAATAAAATTTGAAATAAATATTAGTAGGAAAGAATAATTAACGTATCAATAAATTGACTGATATTTAAGCTTTAACTACAAAAAAAGAAAATCCTCAGATGAGAATTAACAACAAACAATGTCATATGGACATTTTCAGCCCTGCTGGAAATTGTGCCATTAACCTTCATGTTGTTCAAGGGTCCACTGTACTATAAATGATGGATGTTTCGAGATGTCAGATGAAAAACACTGTGGAAATAACTATCATTATTGTTAATTTTACTCTGCCTTGCCAAACAAATTTTTTAAAATTATAGAATCAAACATGTAGCTCAGGGTTCCTATCTCCCATTATCCCTTAGAATATGCACAAATTCTCTACATGTATTAACAAACTTGAATCACAATATACAAAATAATTCCAAATTATGATCCCAATTATTAAAATACTATATTGTATTTCCTAATTAGTGAACCTGGTGTTAAATAATATTTTATAAAAAGTAAAAGAAGAAAGTTATTTGCACAAATTGTATTTAAGTAAAAGACATCATAGAACACATAAAGCCAAAATGATTTTAAAGATTGTTATTTTTATTTTCATCTCCAAGAAAAAAAGAGTCAATGTTTGTGCTAGGATTCAGGAATCAATTTCTATAGCAGGTGGTTTAGTTGGGTTACTTATTTACGTACTTAATTTATATTTTTAGAGAGAAGCTAGTTAGATGGGTGATTGTTTTAAGTCCATTCTTTTTTTCTCTCCAAGTTCTTGGGCTATTTTACTCATCACAAATATTGCAGTATGAGCCCAGAGCAAAGGACCTTGCCCTTGATATATTAGGAATGTAAGAAACCAGTGCAAAACCTTACCACCATTCAAAGACCATTGCTTCCTGTAGGTGTTTATGACAGTAATAATACAAAAAGAACGTTACCTTTCTGGAATAGTGAATGAGCCCAATGAACTTGTGATTGATTCAAATCATGTGTCTTTTGTTTGGGCTGTTCAGTTACTATAAAAATAGACACATTTATTTTCTTTTTGATTGCTTTAAATTTTTAAAAATTATTTTGATATTTATATGCATATTTTTAGTACAGTTCAACATGTTCATTGTATAAAAACTAGACAACATAGAAAAAACATATTTTGTATTGCATGTTGAACATTCTTTTGTATAAATGCTAATGTGTCCAAAAAAGTCTCATCTTATCTTCTCTATAAATATTATTTAATTCTTATGAAGAAATACATATTTTATTTTTTATTGTGATCATCATTTTGCATTTTATATTTAAAATCTGCTGACACATGAAACAAGAAAAAGTATACAAATATACAGATAAGCAAAACCACATTAGTAACCTTATCATCCAGGTGTAATCACTATTTACATGTTGGCTATACATCCTTCCAGAGTTTTCTCAATTATTATTATTTTTAAATATGTTTTTTGTTGATTTTAGAAAGAGAAAAGGAGAGGTAGAGAGGGATAGAAGTATTAATGATGAGAGAGAATCATTGATCGGCTGTCTCCTGCACACCCCCCTCACTGGGGATTGAGCCTGCAACCTGGGCATGTGCCCTGACCACCATGACCTCCTGGTTCATGAGTTGACTCTCAACCACTGAGTGACACTGGCCCAGCTTAATTTTGAAATCACACTGTCAGAACGAAGAAGGTTCTTAAATTAGATTCATTGTAAATCAAGAATGCATTGGCTCTGTGCATTCTAAAGGTATACCTTCTTTTCCTATTCTTCTACTCCACATATTACTAAGAACTATTTTTTAAATTGCCTACCAGAAGCTCATAGTTAAGTGAAGGCATCAGTAACTGTTACCTTTTACAATATACTGTAGGAGCTGGAGAATCGACACTACTGAGCCCAGAAGGATGGAGGTAATGGGAGCTTTAGGAAGAGGCAATGTTTGAGCTGAGTCTTGGAATAAGGAGCAGAGAGATTATCACTCATGCAAGGCAGAGGAGGTCATTCCTGGGAGAGAATATGTGCAAAGGCTGGGATAGAGTGTACCAAAGGCAGAGTGACAGAATATGAGGTAAGAGAAGTTGTAGTGGAATGGGGATAGGTGTCATGTGGGTCCCTGGAGGCTTTGTTTTTTACTCTGAATGATATGGGAAGCTTTTGTAGTGTTATGAGCAGGGGAGTAATACAATCTGATTTATGAATAAGTCTAACTGGATGTATTTAGGACCGGCTGCATAATATAGCACATAATAGCAGGACTTAGTGCAAAATGAAACTACAAGACCATTTATTAAAAAATTATTAAGAATTTAAAGATCGTGACAGCAGAGCATAAAACTGAGCATTGGCCCTAACATAGGGCTGTGTTATTGCCTATGTTTCACAGCCATGATGCTGGCCCTGGGTGTGTTGATTATAGATCACACCTCCAGGAATGAAGTGCAGGGACAGTGAAACCTGTAAGGAGGCAATACAATAATCTGGTCTAGAGGGAATGGTAATTAGAGTACAGATGTAGCAGTTGAGGAGGATGAATACACTATTGTTTTGAAGATAAATGTGCCAGGATTTGCTAATGGATTGGCTGGAATTTATTGAGGTAGGAAAGAAGAGAAAAAGGTTCTTGGGTTTACGAGGAGTTCATATCTAGACTTCAAGATGTCATTAGAAATCAAGTGAAGATCACATGTAGGTCCTTGAAATATGATTCTGGAATTGAGGAAGAGATCCAGATTATAGATCCAAATTTGGGAGTCTCATCTCCATAAGAAGGCATAAAAGATAAGATAAAGAGTGGGTGTATAGAGAAGGACAAGGATGAAGACATAGAATATTATACTGTTTAGACATAAGAAGGGACATAAGAAGGAACAAAGAAATGATAACTAGAGCAATGAATGAGGTGAATGAGGAAAAGGATAATCCAGAAGCCAGGTGAGAGGAATGTGTCCAGAATAAAGTGGAAATTGTATAAAAAAATGTGAATCCTCTGATGTTCATATTCCCAGCTGTCAATCAAGGTGATGCTCTGCCTTCTTGCTTTACTGGTATCTCTTATTTATAAACAAGCCAAATTGAGAACTGAACATTAACCATTGAATTTAGCCATTTTGGTTGGAAAATGGCCTTTGGGAGGTAATTAGACTTAAATGGAGGTATGGCCCTCATGATGAAATTTGTGCTCTTATAAAAAGACATACAAAATAGTTTGCTCTTCATTTCTTTCCTCCAAGTGAGGACAGAAAAAGATGGTCAACTGTAAGTCAGGATGAGAGCCCTCACAAGAACATGGCCATTGTAGGTAACCTATTCTTGGACTTACCGGCCTTGAGAACTGTGAGAAATAAGTTTCCGTTGTTTAAGCAACCAAGTCTATGGTATTTATTATGCCATCCTGAGAAAACTAAGACAAAAACAGAGATATGGCATAGCTGTCTATTTCAGTAGAGGACAAGAGGATGGGCAGAGAAATTAGAATTGCTAGTTAGCACGATGGGCAGATTTGAGATTAGAATTGATACATTTACTAGTAGAGTATCAGCCTGAGAGTGTTTTTCACAAGTTACCTTTCTTTGTGCAGGTGCAGTCACAGAAAGTCATCTTTAATTGAACATGTGGTAAAAGTTGATGAGCGCAAGACAACTAAGCAGTTGTTGCATGTCGAGCCATAGTGGAGAAACTATAGGTATTTAAAACAAACAAAGAAGAGGCCATGAATCACAGCTCCAAACTCGATAGCACAAATAGACTCAACCATCAGACTTTAAGCTAAGGAGCATTAATGTTGGACACCATTGGCCCAGAAGCATGAATAATGGATTGCTTGCTTAATTTTCTTCTCCTGTTTGGCATGCTGTAGTCTTAATCACAAAATGTCTAAGATGGAGTCATAAACAGTGTTAAACTCTGGGAATCTCTAACCATTTTACATTAAAGGTGAATCTTCAGAAGTACAGTCAATCCTCATTATTCACAGATTCCGTATTTGTGAATTTACTTGCTCACTACATTTATTTGTAATGCCAAATGTATTTTGTGGTGTTCCTGTGGTCATTCATGACCATGAACAGAATGGTGAAAACTGTGAGTCCTCTGATGTTCATATTCTCAGCTGACAATCAAGGTGATGCTCTGCCTTCTTGTTTTACTGGTATCTCTTATTTGTAAACAAGTGTCCTTTTTGCAGTTTATTTAGTGCCATGTTTTTGGCATTTTTGTACTTTTTGCTGGTGATTTTCCTATTTAATATGGCTCACAAGTAAAAAGTGTTTCTAAACAAAGATGCTGGATGTGTCTTAGGGGGAAAATATGTGTGTTACATAAGCATTGTTCAAGTGTGAGTTATAGTGCTGTGGGACACAAGTTCAATGTTAAAGAATCAACAATATATGTTAAATAAGGTGTCTTTAAACAAAAAACACATAAAACCAGGTTATGTATTGATCAGTTATGATGAAAATGTTATGCATGACCAAAGACTCAAAGGAACTTAACCCCCAAGAGCAATGCCTCAGTATCTGCTAATTCATTGGTCACAGAGACTTCATGGAACATATCTACCACAAATAATGAGAATTGATTATATCTGCTAGGTCACTCAGTTATTCATATTAAAAATCTCAGACACTTTGAGCTCTTGATCTGTCCCATCTCCCCCTGTCCCCACAATGGGGCTTACTCCATCACCTTCTCCCTGTCCTTTGGCTTTGTGGGCTCTGTGAGCTGAATCCTCTAGATACCTTCCCACTTCATTTTCCTGTAAACACAGAACATTTACCATTTTCATTTTGCACTGGAGTCCTCACCTTTCAGTAACCTTTTTAAAAGAAGCCATGAGGGATTAATCTTTTCTGTGTTCTTGCCACTAGGATTAGGATTGTCTTGGCTGTTCCCCCACCTAGCCACTGCCCTATGTCTGTAGAATCCCCTTACATTCCTTGATGGTCTTTATCAACTTGGCTAGGGTGAAAAACTTTCTCCATAATTTCCTATCCAGTATGTTTCTGGTTGAAAAGTTAAAGAACTGAAATTTTGTAGACTATATGTATTTTATTAGGGCTATTGACTGAAACACTAATCTACAATAGATTATGCGCTGAAGGGATTGTGCAGATGTGATTGCAGTCCCTAATCAGTTGACTTTAAGTCAATAAAAAAGAGAACTGCTCTAGGTGCGAATAACTTAATCAGTTGGAAGGCCTTTAAAAGAGGGCTTAGGCCTCCCCTTAGGAAGAAACTGGGTCTGTGATTGTTTTCTCTTCCCCCTGAGTCTTCTTTCTTGACTTCCATCTAAGGACAACAAGCTTCAAACTGAACCTGTGAGTTGCAAATCTGCTCAGAATCTTCCTTTCCTGCCTGTCCTACTAATTCCTGCCTGCCAGGCTCCATAGTTGCATAAGGCAATTCTTTGTCTTTAAAAAAACAATCTCTTGCATTGTCTGATGTGGCTCAGTTGGTTGGAGTGTTGTCCTTAACACCAAAAGGTGGCAGGTTTGATTCCCAGTCCAGGCACATACCCAGGTTGCATGTCCAGGAGTGCAGGAGGCAACTGATTGATGTTTCTCTCTCACCTCTCTTTTTCTCTCCATCTCTTTGTCTCTCTGTCTCTTTGTTTTCTCCTCTCTCTCTCCCTCTCTCTTCAAATCAATAATTTTTTTTTTTTTAGAAAAATCTCTTAATATGTATGCATATATCTGCTACTTGTTCTGCTCCCTTGGTTGGATTCTGATATACTCCCCATGTTGTAGACTGTCCCCCCGCCCTGTCATCTTCTCTTCCTCTGTAAATATTTCACATTTCTCATACAATCTTTAATAATAAAAGTGTAATATGCAAATTGACTCAACAACTGAACAGCAGAATGACTGTCTGGACAACCTTCTGGACGACCACACTATGACAGCTACTGGCACCAGGCCAGCCAACGTGGGTGCGATGTGATTGGTAAGGAGCCCTGCCATAGCCCTATGATTGCTCTTCAGAGGGAGGCCCAGGCCATCAGCCAGTGGAGTGATGGATCAATTGGGAGGCTTAACAATTGCCCTGAAGAGGGAGGCCCAGGCTACCCCATGGGGACAATCCATCATGGAGTTCCAGTTGGGTGGGCAGAGCCTACCTCTTTGGGGCAATCAATTGCAGGGCTCCTGGACTGTGAGAGAGCACATGGTGGGTTGAGGGACACTCCCCCTGAGTATACGAATTTCATGCACCAGGCCTTTAATACAGAATAAATATTCAAATCCTGCTTCTGCCACTTTCAAGCTGTATGAGTTTAGAAAAATTATGGAACTTCCTGAGCCACAATTTTTTTACCTATAAAGTGAGTATGTTAAGGTATATACCTTATAGAATTGTTTTCAAGATTAGTTAATGTGAGTAAGGCACTTAAAACACAGCCTAGTGAATCGAAAGACATTGATAAATGTAATTGCTATGATTATTATCTATAAAATTTTATTTATTCATTTCACAACCCCAGCACTATGGAGGATGGAAAGAATCCAAAGATAGTCCTTTCTCTTTAGGATTTTATAATGTGCTTGGGAAGAGAACACAAATGTTCAGAGATTTATTTTCTGAGCCAAAAATAAAACTAGTGATGTAAAAGACTGAATTGTATTTATAGGGACAAGGAATACAAAATAGATATACAATGTGAGATGTGTAATCCTCTTGGGGAGGGCAGATACGTAAGCCTTTGCTCTTCCCTTTCACCTCTCTTAAATTTTCCCAAGCAGAGGGTTTATTAATCTGGACACTTAGATTCAAGGACTCTGATTGGGTCAGGTTCATTGGTGAGCTGTGGTCAGTGTGCAGATATAATCAATTCTCATTATTTGTGGTAGATATGTTCCATGAAGTCTCTGTGACCAATGAATTAGCAGATACTGAGGCATTGCTCTTGGGGATTAAGTTCCTTTGAGTCTTTGGTCATGGATAACATTTTCATCATAACTGATCAATACATAACCTGGTTTTATTTTCCCCCTAAAACACATCCCAGCATCTTTGTTTAGAAACACTTTTTACTTGTGAGCCATATTAAATAGGAAAATCACCAGCAAAAAGTACAAAAATGCCAAAAACATGGCACTAAATAAACTGCAAAAAGGACACTTGTTTACAAATAAGAGATACCAGTAAAACAAGAAGGCAGAGCATCACCTTGATTGTCAGCTGAGAATATGAACATCAGAGGACTCACAGTTTTCACCGTTCTGTTCATGGTCATGAATGACCACAGGAACACCACAAAGTACATTTGGCATTACAAATAAATGTAGTGAGCAAGTAAATTCACCCTGATGTAGCATAGGTATGATCTGAGAAAGAGTTGCCAATGAGATAATAGTATGTGATGTTATAACTGATCCTATTTTCACCTTATGGTGGATTGCAGCTGGGCTGCCTGACTTTATGACTTTATGGGTCTGACTGAATTCAGCTCATGATGGGCTACTCTCACCACATGGTCAGATGTTTTTTCACTACAAGTGCCCAATTGCACACCGGAAGCTTTTTCTCAAATGATAGATTCTAGTTTGCTGCAGATGGCCTGGATTTTCTCCAGACCTTAGGATTCCTATGTTGCAATTTTTCTATTGTGGCTTTCCTACATTCCATGGGTTGTCTTTTTCCATCAGAGATGCTTTTAGTAACTTAGGGTGTGCTGGGTCATATGGCAGACCCTAGGTTACTGTGGGCTGATTGTACCACAGTCTGGACCTACCACAGGCTCTTTCCTGCTATGGACTCCACTGAAAGTTGGAAGCCTTCTTTATAGTACAGTGAGTGGGTTGGAGCACTATTGCCAACTATGGAAAATGCTGCCTCTGGAATTCAGAGAACTAGCAAGCTTTATGCTTCCTTCTTACTGCTGGGAAGAGCAAGGTGCAATAATTTGCCCTTGACTTTCCAAGGGATGTTCTTTTATGCCTCAGCCACTTGTGCCTTAAAAGCTTCACCAATGTGGAAGGATCACTATTGTATAATTTGCTTGCTGTTGCAGGGTCCTTCTTCATAGGAACCCTGGCTACCATTCCATCAATGGGTTTTAGGCCTGAAAATTGGCTCAGGTTTGGAAGCTTGGTAAAGGGTTATACATTTCATTGGCATAATTGGCCTCATCTTTTTGCTCACCCACTCCTAATCACTTTTGATTTTAAATATTTAGCGATGTTCTTGTGGGCTGCCCATTTATCTTATACCTGTGAGTAAATGTTTTATAAGCCCTCACCATAGAACCTTATAAGTGAGGCCCTTCTGGCTGCTCTCCCAACCCAGTTGTTCATTATAGCAGTTATTCCCACCTCGCTTCTGTCAGTATAGTGCCACCAAGTGGCCCATGCCATTCCATGATTTAGTCCATGGTTCTGTCATCATCATTGACACTAAGGATTTGGCTCTGTAATAGTGCCTCCTACTCTTAGTCATGGCCCAAAGCTCATTCTTTATTTTTTTGGTAAATGGGATGTTCTCTGGGTCTTCCTATAGAAAACAGATGGATGGTAGAGTGTTAGACCTTGAGAAGCATATCCATTCTTGCATGCTCTGTTCTCTGAGCCTTTTGTCAGCAGCTCTAGCATGTTTCTGTCATGTAGTATGGTCCATAACTTTCTTTCAGCTGCCAAAAGCCATCCTGGCTGATGTTAGTAACACATCATACAACCTTTGCTAGGGTGTTAAATTCAGTATTAAAAGAGAGTACTCTCCTTTCAATAAATTCTCCTTTATCTACTTTTATATTTTGCATCTCTTAATTCAGAAATCTCATTTTCTTGTTCCATATATATTCTCCTGGCTACTACCAGTTCAGGCTGGGTTGCCCTGCCCTCTCAGTGTATAGTCTGTCTCCTTCTTTTCCCAGGCTCAACAATTCCTCAAACAAGAGTTATGCTGAGATTAGACTCCAAGACATATATATATATATATATATATATATATATATATATATATATATATATATTTTTTTTTTTTTTTAACCAGAGTTTTATAATTAGAGATAGAACCTGAGAGGTAATGTGTTTTTTTTCAAGAACAAATCTCGGCATCATCTGTAAGAAGAGGGTAGCTTTTAAGAGAAGAGGTGAGATATTTACTGGCCCATATGGCTCAGCTAGATTTGGGTTTCAAAGTTCTCCACTGTATGGATCCAGATATCCTCATTCTTAGTTCTAGGGTCCCACTTCTTTTTTGTCTTTCATTCAACTTAATTAATTAATTAATTAATTAATTTTTTATTGTCTAAAGTTTTACATATATCTCCTTTTCCCCCAATTAACACTCCTCCCCCCCCAACCATTCCCACTCTGGGCAAGTCCCCACCACCCCAGTGTCTGTGTCCATTGGTTATGCTAATATGCATGCATACAAGTCCTTTGATTGCTCTTTAACCTCCCTTCCTCCCCTACCATTTGTCTCTGGATCTATTCTTGTTCATCAAATTATATTGATCATTATATCCCACATATGGGTGAGATAATGTGATATTTATCTTTCTCTGACTGGCTTATTTCGCTTAGCATAATGCTCTCCAGTTCCATCCATGCTGTTGCAAATGGCAAAAGTTCCTTCTTTTTTTATAGCGGCATAGTATTCCACAATTTTGTTTTGTTTTTCTATGTCTGGCTCTTCCTTCCTTCCTTCCTTCCTTCCTTCCTTCCTTCCTTCCTTCCTTCCTTCCTTCCTTCCTTCCTTCCTTCCTAATTTTATTGTTTAAAGTATTACAGATAGTAGTACATACAGTATGTCTCATTTTTTCCCCCCATTGACCTTCCCCCAGCCTCCCTGACCCCCTGGCACATGCCCTCACTCCACATCACCCCCAGTGTCTTGTGTCCATTGGTGTACTTATATGCATGCATACAAGTCCTTTGGTTAATCTCTTACCTCCCCCCCCCCATTCCTCCCCAGCTTTCCTGCTGTAATTTGACAGTCTGTTTGATACTTCGCTGCCTCTGTATCTATCTTTTTGTCCATCAGGTTATAAAGTTTTTTATTACGTACAAATGAGTGAGGTCATGTGGTATTTTTCTTTCACTCACTGGCTTATTTCACTTAACATGATGCTCTCCAGTTCCATCCATGCTGCTGCAAATGGTAAGAATTCCTTCTTTTTATGGCAACATAGTATTCCATTGTGTAGATGTACCATATCTTTTTAACCCACTCATCTGCTGCTGGGAAATGAGGCTGTTTCCAAGTCTTAGCTATTGTAAATTGTGCTGCTATGAATATAGGGGTGTATATATTCTTTCTGATTGGTGTTTCTGTTTTTAGGATATATTCCTAGAAGTGGTATTACTGTGTCAAATGGCAGTTTCATTTTTAAATTTTTGAGGAAACTCTATATTGTCTTCCACAGTGGCTGCACCCAGTCTGCATTCCCACCAGCAGTGCAGGAGGGTTCCTTTTTCTCTGCATCCTCGCCAGCACTTGTCATTTGTAGATTTGTTGATGATAGCCAGTCTGACAGGTGTGAGATGATATCTGATTGTTGCTTTGATTTGCATCTCTCGGATGATTAGTGACTTTGAGCATGTTTTCATATGTCTCTAGGCCTTCTGTGTGTCCTCTTTCGAAAATGTCTATTTAGATCCCTTGCCCATAGGGTTCCACTTCTTCATTGAAGCCTTTTCTCTGGTGTAGCAATGCTGCCAGGGTTAGAGTTCAACATTCTCTGAAGTTTCACTACCCAAAATTATGTTATTGGACAGTCTAGTTTGTTTTCTACCTGTCAGCAGTGATGTGATCAAAGGTAGCACTTAGAGTCTCCTTTCTATGATCATTTCTGGTGCCCAGAAACAGATCTGAGATGAAGTTTTCTGTGTAGGAAGTTTATTGGTAATTTCCCTAAGGAACAATGCCTATGAGGAAGTACAGGAAGCAGAACTAGATAGATACAGAAATTCTACTGTTATTAAATTATAACAGAAGTATCAGATGACCCTTTGGGGATCACTGGAGCTTAGACAGCTCTTCGGAGTTATCCACAAATAACTCTGAAGAACAGGTCTTATACTTTGTGTTAACCAGACATTAGATGCAGGCTGTCCTAGGGCAGATATTGTAACTTTGGATGAGATGGGTC
The DNA here is from genome assembly GCF_014108245.1 of Pipistrellus kuhlii. Classification (NCBI taxonomy): domain Eukaryota; kingdom Metazoa; phylum Chordata; class Mammalia; order Chiroptera; family Vespertilionidae; genus Pipistrellus; species Pipistrellus kuhlii. The sequence goes on from NW_023425515.1 coordinate 65,186,046, forward strand.
CCTTAAACAGATAGCAATTTCAAGGGAGAGATGTGGCTATGAAATATCAGCAGCTAACACTTCAGTGTATTATTTCTGATAAGAGCATCTAAACAGGGTGCCTTAGCATACAATACAATACATAACACATTTCCATTCATATATGTTTATTTTAAGATAATAATTAGAGTATGAACTCAAGAGAAAAGGGATCTTGTCTGTCTTATACATTGCCTCATGCTCATAATCTAAAACAGTTTGGCTTACTATTTACTCAATAAGTATTTGTTGACTAAATGATTGAACTAAATGAATAATTAAAGTATATTTATAGGTGCCACATTTTGTAAACTGAAAGTCAGTTAGCATACCACAAAGAATAAAAATAAATAAAAACATACTAGTAAATAGAAAAACATCCTAAAGTATGTTTTACTCTCACATCCAAGTATAAATCTCTATCATGAGATTTTTTTCATGTTCTGAAATGAAACCAGTTTTAATGCATTAAATGAATCTATGAATGTTATTGCAATATATTTATTTTAAGCCATGGCCTTCTACTCTGATGTAGATTTTTTTTGTGAATGCAATATTGGCTGCAATATTAAGATAGATATTATAATTGGATTAGCTCTTTTGATTGGAATGACTCACAAAGGAAATTTTGGGTTTACACCTATGTCTCATTAATATTCACTTTCATCTGCCTTCCAACCACTGTCTGCTTTTGTTTTAAACATAGACTGTCAAACATTTTTACGATTCTATAAACATAGAGAGTCTTTTGAAACACCTTTTTTCTAATCATATTCTATTAAACATTTGGCACTGTCCCATATGGGACGAGAAGAAAAAGTAAGTTTGAAATGTCATCTTGTCCACTCTTTAAATATTTCGAATGCAAAATATCACAAGAACTCAACATTAGTAAAACTTACTTTTCACCATATTAATAACTACCATGTGTGAGTTCAGGTTTGGAATGGAAAACAAATGAATAGCTAATTATGAAAAACAAATATCAGGAATGGCAGCAATGAAGAGTTCTAAAAATCTGCTCCCTAACAAAACAAACATAAACTGGCAAAAACATTTTTTTTAAAAAAAATTCAAGTCTTTGGTATTTGTACTGAAGTCATGCAACAAATGAAGAAAGATTTATTTAAGAAAATCTACTCAAACTTGTTAAACATTACAAGGCTCTGTGGCACTTAATTCATAACCCATTTTTTTTTAATTAATCTTCTGTTCACCTAGCATATAGTAGGTGCTCTACAAAATATTTATTGATGACAGAGTGAGGTAAAAGTTTGAGGAGGTGTAAAATTGAAAGCTAGCGATGCTCCTAATGGGTGGCCAGGTAGGAAAGGCTATACAACTAGAGACCAGCTAGAAAGAGGTCCAGGGATGACTATGAAGGGCCAGATACCTGACAGTTAGGACAGTCAGGATTAGGAATGAGACACTATTGCCAGAATGAGCAATAATGTCAATTTGAAAAAAATATAGTATTTTGGAGGCAGATGTTTATCTATATATTTAAAAGCCTAAGCAACCATTCAACTGTTCAACCATTTGACCAGTAACTATTATGCACACTGACCACCAGGGGGCAGATGCTCAACACATAGGCATGGAAACATGGAACAGATTGATGAATCTCAGAGGGAAGTGGGTAGGGGGGAGGGCAGGGGGAGATTAACCAAAGATCTTATATGCATACTAGAGGACTGGTGCATGGATTCATGCACTGGTGGGGTCCCTTGGCCTGGCCTCCAAGGATCGGGTTGAAACTGGCAGTCTGACACCCTCATGGGGTCCTGGATTGCGAGAGGGCACAGGTCAGGCCAAGGGACTCCACTGGTGCATAAATCCATGCACTGGGTCTCTAGTATCTATATTTATAAAAGCCTAAATGACCATTATGAGCAAATGATCAGAACAAGTCGACTAGTCGCTATGATGACGTGCACTGACCACAAGAGGGCAGACACTCAACACAGGAACTGCCCCTTGGTGGTCAATGTGCTCCCACCTCCAACCTCCCATGATCCCTCCCCAACTTCCAGCCAACCTCCTATGGCCCCTCCGCTGCCCCCCTCTCAGCTGACCAACCTCCCACAGTCCTTTTCCCTGGCTGGCCAGCCCTCCAATAGGTCTCGAAGCCAGCCAGGCAAAGGGACCTGAATTTGTGCACTGGGCTTCTAGTAATATAATAAAAAAGGACATTTTACTTATGTGATCTTGATTGGCCATATGATTTTTCTGACCTGCTTTTCTAGAAATTTGATTTTTAGATAATCAAATTTATAATTTTAGTAATATCATTTTCTTTTTTTAAAAAAAAATATATTTTTTATTGATTTCAGAGAGGAAGGGGGGGGGGTAAAGATAGGAACATCAATGTTGAGAGAGAATCATTGATTTGCTGCTTCCTGCACAATACCCACCTGAGGCTAGAACCTGCAACCTGGGCATGTGACCTAACTGGGAATTGAATCGTGACTCCTGGTTCATAGGTCAACACTCAACCACTGACCCATACCAGCTGGGCTTCTTTTCTTTTCTTTTTCTTTTTTAAGCATATCTTCATTATTGAAAGTATTACAGCGTCCCCTTCTTTTCTCACATTTCATGACCCATTCTTTCATTTCCATCTCCAGTATACTATGATTGAAATTCCACACCATGTAAGTATGGACAAGAAGATGGAAGTCCTCTTTCCTAAACTCCCAGTCAAAGGATACAGTATCTCACATGGAAGGACAGCTGCCATACCCTCTTACTCTGAGTTTCAGAGACTAAATTCCTAATGAATTTGGCTGAGAGGTCAGGAGTGCCCTCATTTCATCTGGCCTCTGTTTCCAGGGCATGGTAGGCAGAGAATCTTGGGACCTATATTACTTTCCCTTCAACCTACTATTCAGGTACAAGTTCAATTCTAAGAGAGGCAAACTGAGAAGACCTGCTCAGGGTCCAGCACATTGGTTCTGATACTTTTTTTTCCCAAGCAGAGAGGCAATCCATAATAGCAGACATCTACAAAGCTTTCCTTAAACAAAGTGATTATATTTGAAACACACTGTGGGGAAATTCAAGCCTAAGAGTGCTCTCAGTGACTATGGAGATTTTGGTGGAAAACAATTAAGAGGCAGCTGATACATCTATGATAGCAATGGCCTAAAGCAGTGGCCAGCTAGTTTACCAGAGAGAATCAGCAAAAGAGACAGTTAACAAGTGAGTCCCTCTGGGACTCACTGTCTTCCAAAAGTGTTCCTGAAAAGGGGCCCAAAGTCAATTAGATCAGACTGTAGAATAATTTATGCCCTGGGGCATTATCAAAGATGATAGAGCAATCAGTCAGTAATAGCAATCAGTCAGCAATTAATGGAATCTATGAACTTGGTTTGAGGCCAAAGGAGGCAGACAGCATAACAGAGAGATCAGATAAAGAGACAGTGAAGGGATTAAGCAAGATAACACACACACACACACACACACACACACACACACACACACAACCTATATAATAAAAGCTTAATATGCTAAGTGTCTGGTTTTCCAGTAGTCTATTCAACCAATTAAAGCATAATATGCTAATGATATGCTAAGGCCGCTCAACCACTCGCTATGATGTGCACTGACCACCAGGGAGCATACACTCCAACTGGTAGGTTAGCTTGCTTCTGGGGTCCAGCTAATTGGGACTGAGCGAGACAGGCCAGATAAACCCTGGAGCCCTCCTGTGGGACCAGTAACTATTATGCACACTGACCACCAGGGGGCAGATGCTCAACACATAGGCATGGAAACATGGAACAGATTGATGAATCTCAGAGGGAAGTGGGTAGGGGGGAGGGCAGGGGGAGATTAACCAAAGATCTTATATGCATACTAGAGGACTGGTGCATGGATTCATGCACTGGTGGGGTCCTTTCCTAGCCCCAATCATGCACCGGTGGAGTCTCTCTCACAATCTGAGACCCCTTGGAGGATGTTGGAGTGCCAATTTTGGCCCGATCCTGCAGACCAGGCTGAGGGAGGGACCACACTGGTGCACAAATTCATGCACCGGGCCTCTAGTCTATCATAATAAAAGCATAATATGCTAATTAGTCTAGACATCCTCCTGGACATCCTTCATTCCAGACAAAGCCACAGTGGGCGGGGGCCACGGCAGAGGCTGCAGAGGTGGGGATTGGGGCCAAGGCTCTTGCACAAATTTTGTGCATTGGGCCTCTAATATATATATATATATGTGTGTATATATATATATATATATATATATATATATATATATATATATATAATATGCCAAGTGTCCAACCATCCAACAGGTCGCCATGACAAGCACTGACCACCATAGGGCAAACGTTCCACACAGGAGTTGCCAAACTGCAATGACTGGGCAGCAGTGGTTCTTGGGTGATACATCCCAAAACCAGAGAGGAGGGAGCCTGAGTCCTCATGGGGCTGCTCCATTCCACCTTCGGCCTTAGGTTATGTTGTTCCCAAAATCTGGTTTACAGCACACTTGCATTTGCGTTCCACACCCTGTATGACAGCAACTTTGCAGAGTGCCATCTCACACTCAGAACCCCTTGGGGGATGTCCAAGAACTGGTTTTGGTCCAATTCCCACAGGCCAGGCCAAGAGATCTCACCTGCCAGAGGGTCCTTGCTCATTTTGCAAGACAGCCTTTAAGCCCCAGTGCCGCCCCAGGTGTGGCCAGCTGGGGGACCCCAGGAGTTTAGCTCCAGGGCATGTCCAGCCCATTTTACCCAGTCTCACCCCACCAACCACCTTCTAATTAATTTCCTTTCATGCATGAATCCATGCACCAGGTCACTAGTATGTGTGTATACGTGTGTGTGTGTGTGTGTGTGTGTGTGTGTGTGTGTAAAACATGTAGACCTAGACAACAGTTTAGTGATAGCCAGAGGGAAAGCCAAGTTGGGGATATGTGGAGGTGGACAAAAAGGGGGTGGGGATGAAGATTGAAAGGAACTGCTTGGGGGCAATAGGCTCAGGATGCAGTGTGTAGATGACAGTCTATTGGATTGTACACTTGAAACCTGTTCCCCAATAAATTCAATTTAAAAAAAAAAGAGAGAGAGAGAGAGAAGCTATGCTAAAACTGCTATCATCTCAGACTGACTGTGTGCGTACCCAAAGTGTTCCCTCCAAGGAGCAATATCAGAGGTTTCATACTGCAGGGGAAATGGAATTCACTAATGTTCTCTATCCAAGTCATTGAACAAATAAAGAAGCAAACAATAACAACAATAAAACAAGCTCCAGAGAAGGGGTGAGGAGTCAGTATCCAGTGTTGCTACAACATATTATTTAAAACATGTAATTTCAAGAAAAAAAAATTATGAGACATTCAAAGAACAGGAAAATGTGACCTATACAAAGGGAGAAAAAAACAGGAAACAGAAACTGCCTGTGATCCAAAATAGTAATTTGAATCCACATGAAAAAACAAGTAGCAGTGGCAAAGGTAATTGTGCAATTATGAAACAGTATAAGTGTAAATTTCTTCTCCCATCTTTTCTTAATTGATTTGAAAGCAATTGTAAAATAATATATCAACAAAATTTTATGGTTGAACCTATAACACATAGAAATGCAATATATTTGCCAATAAAAGTGTAGCACAAAGAAAGCAGGTGGGAGCAAGGTTACACTGGAGTTAAAGCAAGTTACCAGATGGTGACTCTAATCCACAGGAACAAGTGAAGAGAGCCAGAAATGGTAAATAATAAGGTTAATATAACAAATTCTATAAATATATGCTTGCCTATCTTTTAATAGTCATAAAATTATATAAATTAATAATTATAACAATGTAATGTTGGATTCAGAACACATGTACTATGCTTAACAATAACAGCAATTGAATTTTTGTAAATCTAATGATACTGATTAGATAATATACTAGAAGCCTGGTGCACAAATTCGTGCATCAGTGGGGTTCCTGGGCCTGGCCCATGGAATCAGGCCAAAATTGGCTCTCTGACAACCCCCAAGGGTCCCCAGTTTGTGAGAGGGCACAGGCCAGGCTGAGGGACCCCACTGGTACATGATTGGGGCTGGGGATGGATGCAGGAGGTTGGCCAGCTGGGGGGGGGGGACCATAGGAGGGCTCCAGGGTCTGTCTGGCCTATTTCACTCAGTCCCAGTTGGCTGGACCCCAGCAGCAAACTAACCTACCATCCAGAGTGTCTGCCCTATGGTGATCAGTTTATGTCATAGCAACCGGTTGACTGGTCGACCAGTTGACTGTCTGCCCCCTGGTGATCAGTGCATGTTATAATGAGCAGTTGAGTGGCCTTAGCATATCATTAGCATACTATGCTTTGTTTGAACAGACAACCGGACAACCAGATATTTAGCATATTAGGCTTTTATTATATAGGATTAGCTTATCAGAAGTTAAGATATGTATGATAAACCCTAGAATACCACTAAGAAATAACATTTAAAAGATAATTAAAGACATCCATGTGAAGATGAAGGCAGAGATTGCAGTGATAAAGCTGTTGGCAATGAAATGGTCCCAGAATGTTATGGGATCTTGGTTCAGTAACCTCAGTACTTGAGTCCTGGCTAAGAAAAGAATTCAGAGCCAAGAATCCTATACAAGCAAAAATCTATAATAAAAGTGTAATATGCTACTTAGACCAGATGGCCTTCTGGGCAACCTTCTAAACGAGGCCGAGGCTGTGCGGGAAACCTGGGTCCCAGGTGCCTGCTGGCAGCCAGAGGGAAACCCAAGTCCCAGGCGCCTCCTGGTGGCTGGAGGGAAGCCCGGGAACTGTGTGCCAGAGGTAAGCCGGTGCAGGCAGCCAGGGGAAGGAAGGCCTACTCTTGCAAGAATTTTGTGCATCAGGCCTCTAGTTAATTTAGAAAGTCACAGAGGTAGAAGGAGTGAGCCATGGAAGAAATAAGCCAGTTGGGCTGTGTGGGCTCAGGAAACAAGTTACAGAGACAAAAGAAGGCGCCTTGGAGATTAGGAGAGAGAAAACAAGTATATATGCTCCTTGAGGGAAGGAGAGGGAAAAGGCTGAAGCATGAATATTCATTAGTTTTCTAGTTGTGTTCTTTCAGGGTTGTGGTCTTCACTGATTTGTTGGCACCAGGGCTAAAGGTCGTTAGTCATCACAGTAGAACCTGATGTCAGCCATGGCATTACCCTGCCTGGCCTCACTGTTTTTCTGGGCCTGGAGCTGAAACACTACTGTGACCTAGATGTTATCTCTAGTGCTTAATGTGTAAGGGTGTGGTTGTGCAAGGGCTTGTAGGAGGCTATTTTTTCAGCCACATTGTTCCTCCTCTAATGGGACCTACCACATGCCTAGAGATATGAGAGATCAGGAGGTCTAAACAGCATGACTAAGGATATGATGGGGAGGGAAAGGTCACCCTGGGGGTGAGGTCACACCTTACAATTGTCCTTTTCTAGGTCCCCTGGGGTTTTCAGCCCTGGTGACCTTCTGTACCTGGTCTAGGACTCCTACTCTGCTCCTGGGTTTTAACTACTACAAAGCTACCCAGCAAGGAATGCCAAAGACTGCTGGCAACCACAGAAACTAGGAAGAAGCAAGGAAGAATTCCTGCCCTGGAGCCTTCAGAAGGAATGTAGTCCTGTTGACAACTTGATCATGGAATTCTAGCCTCCAGAACTATGAGACAACACAACACATTCTGTGTTTAAGCCATTCAGTTTGTGAGTACTTTGTTATGGCGGCCTTCTCAAACTAATACACTGATAATACTATTTCCAAGTCATAATAATTATTCAATTTTGGTTTATTTCCTTTAAGTTTCATATCTATAAACCTATAGATCCACACTTTATATATATGTAACCTCCATCCAAATATTAGTGGCAAGTTCCTCTTAATAAAATTATCCAAAACTTGGAAATAAGGCAGAAAAATTACAGTAGTACTTTATGGACTCAACCTAGAGACTGTCTAAGAAGCTGATCTGAGTATTCTGCCACTCTTATTATTTATTATTGACCAAGGCCCAAACTCCATAAAACTGCATATTAACTTGATAAGAAGTAAATTACTTTTTTTTTTTCCTGGTAGAGATTCTAATGGTTTTTATCCTATGGAAAAGATAACCCCTAAAGGTTACAGTTTCATTGCCCTGTATATAAATTAGCAGTCTTATTTCAGCTTTCTTTTGGTAACTCTCAAACTCTTATATTCTCCTTTGAAACAGGTTTGTCATCCTGCTGATTCATTCATTAATGAGTTCAAAAAAATCTTTGACATTTGTACACTACATATTTGCATGAGAGTCATGATTTTAATTTTTTGGAAATTATACTTTGACATGCCTAGATGAGTAGTTCCCAGATTTTCAGAGTTCACAAAGAAGAAAATTATTAAAATAAAATGAAGTTGGATGACTGATAGTGTTGCCAATTTTAATTTTCAAGTAATATCAATTTAAAAATCACAAATGCAGAAAACTGTCATATATTAATACCACCATTTCATAAAAGAATGGGAAGCCTTTTTAAAATCAAGAGAGTGGAATAAAATATAGCATAAACTATGTAACATTATGAAAATTTACGCTATCCTACTTATTTTTCTCATTGCATGGCAAGCTTGTGAGAACAGGCATAATTTAGGAAGCATTGCCTGCAGATGACTGGTTTTCTTTCTATTTGAGCAGTTTCTTTTATTCACACATTTAAGGACTTTACTGAAGGTTTTTATACCCTAGTGAGGGTCTACCAGTCGACACCAATTATACACCAAGACCACTGATTACATAACAAGGAAGCATACTCTACATGTCTGCATGTAAACAAAGTAGAACTTTGTAGGTTGGGCAGAGAAGTAGGACAATGAGTAATCTTCTCATCTTCTGTTTTTCATAAGCTTTATCTGCATTTCACTGTAGTGCTCATGGCAAGGGGATAAGCCATAAGGGTGAGGATCACCAAAGGGGATGAAAGTTTTCCATGAATTTCAAAGGAATCTTAAGGGATATTAAAAAACTAGTCAGGTAAGGTATTCTGAGGACAAAGGCCCATTTTGATAAAAGTTTAGTAGTGCCAACTATCTATACCCCAGTTGACCACCAGAGAAACTCACTGATCAACCAAGATTATTTATTATCCTGACTGATGTTGCTCAGTGGTTAGACATTGGCTCCTGGACCAAAGGGTCATGGGTTTGATTTCTGGCCAAGAGCATGTATTTGGATTATAGGTTTGATCCCTGGTCCTGTTTGGGGCACATGTGGGAGGCAGTCAACTGATGTGTCTCTCACATTGATGTTTCTCTCTCTCTCTCTGCCCCCTCCTCCCTTCCTTTTACTCTCTCAAAATGTCAATGGAAAAAAATATTCTCAAGTGAGGATTAATAATAAAAAAAGACTAAGTTTATTAGACTTCCAGCAGTGAGGGAGAACACCAGCTTGAAAAAAATATATCAATAGCTTCTCAAAGTGGAGAAATTATGGAAGTATATTTATAGGATTTAAAGTCAACTAATTTAGGAGATTTCAATTTGTGTCCTGAAAGGTCAGTAACTTTGTTGGGATTGGGAAGTTTATGATATAATAACTGGATTCATGGGCATAGCAGATGAGGATCTTGAAGAAAGTCTTGATAAATAAATTGTTAGTTTTGATAAGTAAGCTGTTAAGTTGGTTTATAGGTTTATCTTCTTGAGAGCAAGTAATCCCTGGAGCAAGCAGGTGCTCATTTTTGCTCTGCCCCAATATTGTTTAACACAGGACTGGGAAAATGTGTCTGGGTTTAAAATAAAGATGGTGAATTATGTTGCTATCAGTTGTCAGGATTCCTTTTGGCTTTTTAATCTGCCAAGGCTGCAGGATAGACCATTATCATCTATGGACATAATTTTTCAAGATTTATATCACTGTTTGATGTGTTGTGGTCATGTGAAAAGTTCCGGAGAGTAGTCATTCCAAACTCTACTAAGTGACAGATTTTCTTGTTCATTTTGTTGGATCATGTTTAGACCATTTGGTGGAACAGTGACTGCACAGCATAATTTAAGACCCTGGAGAGCAAATGAGAGTTGCCACATGGACAATTACTAAGAGAACAGTTATGCTATGAGCTTGTAGTATACTTCTAAGGCAGGAGCCAAAAATGGCCAGATTAAATCAAGAGAACTGATACCATTTCCAATCTGCACAGGCCACACAACCAGATATGAGGATATTAGCCAAATTACATAGTTTTATGGTTTTTATGTTTGCTTTTGGATAATTTAAAAATGGAGATCCAGCAGAGGTATGCTGCAATGTAAGGACAATATTCCGTCCCTATGTCCTAAGTCAGCACATGTCCCATGCTGAGTGGCCCCAGTTTTGAACAGCCACCTGTCCAAATTTATGAAGCTCTTAGATGAGGAGTTCTATGGCCTCAGTGATATTGTCATTCCTGCTGGTCTCTGTATGATTGTTTATAGAACTCTGCCTAGTTTTCAAGCCTCATGTAAAGTGTGAAATGAAGAAGAAAGCCATCTAAAATATTCCTTCAGTGATTGTTTTTATTTATTTTCTCTTTGAGAGAGAGGAGGAGAAATACTGATTTGCTTGCTTCTGGTATATGCCTTGACCAGATATCAAAACTCAAATTTGGCATATTGGGAGTATATTTTTTAATGTAAATTGAAGCTCATAACTTTTTACTTTTTGGGTTAAATGATCTAAATGTCTATTTTTTTTTTTTTTAAGGAAGGGAAATTGGTGGGTCAGAATAGACCAAGGGTAATATTAAGAACTATCTTGAAGTTTACTGACATTAGAGATGCCTGTCCAGTTTATAGATTTCAGAATGCAGCCATTAGTCTTTTATGCTTTAAATATTCATATATGAGTGTTAAATAGAATAGGCCTGGCACAAATTCTATTGCCTGGAAACAGGCCAATTCTATTTGACACCCACATATGAGTATTTCACTAAAAGCAGATCCTGGGGTTGCCCCTAACAAGTGGTATTGGATGTGAAACACAAAAGACTGTTGACTGAAATCTGTAAATTGGATAGGCATGAGGGTTTAGCTTAACTAATGCACCTTTATTGCAAGGTCTATAAAAGTGAGGCAACTTTTCAATCTACCCCATGTGTTACCTAGCTTTATCTATGCTCTATATCTGTGAAAGCTTGATTACATAGGCTAGCTCCTCTCTGTGCTATTTTTTTTTTTCTATAGGAAAAGGAGAACCCCTGTCTAGGTTTGACATAGTAGGGACTTTCAATTTCTATATGGTCTATTGTGGTATTTGCCATTTAAATAAGTTGCTTGGTGGTTGAGTCCAATTAACAGGGATTAACAAGGAGTTTGTTTTGTCTGATTTGTCATAAGGAAATAGTATCAAATGAAGTTGAGTAGCACCGCCAATAAAATAAGTACAAACCCAATAGCCAGTTTGATTTTATGCTTTAACCAAATCACAATCAAATTATAGGCAGGTATTAGTATCATGCCAAGAAATATATATGTACACAAACAAATTATTAAGTATATAAACTGTATAGATATCAGAGTTAACAACTGTCTACTCACAATCGGAATCTTAGATCAGGAAAGAAAAGGAAAATATCTAGGGAAATAGAGGACGAAATAATGCAAATAAAAGCATGGGAATCAGTAGTTCTGGTCATCTGGATCTTGCTCATTAGTCTTAAATGGAAACTGCCTACTATTTGCAATTGTCTCCTTAATCTGAAGGTCTTTGTTATAAACTGCCCAACCCCCAACATCATGAGCATCTGGAGGATTCCTAAGGATTCTAAGCTTGAAATCTGGGACAGTTTTTCACTGTTTCAGAAAAGAATAATATCTGTTTAGTTGAAACATAGGTCTAAGGGTCCACACCCTATAATTTTCCTCTCGAATTAATTATTATTTTTTAAAAATATATTTTATTGATATTTTACAGAGAAGAAGGGAGAGAGATAGTTAGAAACATTGATGAGAAAGAAACATCAATTCAGCTGCCTCCTGCACACTCCCCACTGGGGATGTGCCTGCAATCCCTTGACCTGAATCAAACCTGGGACCTTTCAATCTGCAGGTCAACGCTCTATCCACTGAACTAAACCAGTTAGGGATGGAATTAATTATTTTTAAATATTTGTATTGATTTTAGAGAGGAAGAGAGAGGAAGAGATATATAGAGACATCAATGATGAGAGAGAATCATTGATCAGTTGCCTCCTGCACACGCTCCTCCCCCACTGGCGATTGAACCTGCAACTGGGGCGTGTGCCCTACTGGAAATCATACCATAACCTCTGGTTTATAGGTTGACAATCAACCACTGAGCCATACCAGCTGGACTCTTGTATTAATTATTAATTGAACCTAGTCAAGTTCTCTTCATCAAGCCATAAGGACAGTTTTTCTGTGATGTCTCTTTTAAAGACTAAATGTCCTGGAGAATTAGCAGAATGGAAGGTGGGGAAATTCTCTCTTGAGGTGTAAAGCAATAAATGTATAAGGATATAGTCTTACTCTGGGAGGAAGAACACATTATGAGAAGTGAGGACACTGAGAAAACTCCAGGGCTTTTTGGTTTGTGCCTTAAAGTGTACTATGATTATCTCCAGTTAACAAAGGCACTGAAATTGAGTAACCTAAAATTTAAGTCTTTTTTAGACAATTAAACCAACCTGTGTACATGAACATTACTTTGTGTGTTTTTTTAATGTAGTTATTGAAATATTTTGTAATGTAAACTTAATATAATTCATTTAGTTTCATTAATATGATTATAAGTAAACTAGAGGTTTGGTGCAAGAAATTCATGCATGAATAGGGTCCTTAGGCCTGGACGTAATCAGGGCTGATATGTGGGGAAACTGGCGGGGCAATCAGGGCTCCCCTTCCCCCTACCAGCACCTGCCTTGGCCGGCATGGGGCCTGTGAGCTGGGGGCAGCTTCTGTGTTGAGCATCTTCTCCCTGTTTCTCAGTGCATGTCATAGTTCTGCCATTCGATTTGCATATTAAGCTTTATTACATAGGTTGGTTATTAGTAAACATTTTTATTCTAAAAAATACGAACCATTTCATAGAACAAATGAGGACTATGCCAGAAATTTAGAGAAGAATCTTAATGATAAAAAAGGAAACTATTACTGGGCAAAAAAAAATTCACATTTAGTGAGGGAAAATAAAATTGACAACCAATAAGCAAAACAAATTCCAAACCGGATAAACTGAAGGAAATCTTCCAAACACAAAGTAATCAAGCTTCTGAAAACCAAATATGAAAATGAAAATTCTTGAAAACAGCCATTGAAGAGTGCCAACAATTCAAATGACTGAAGGTTTCTCATCAGAAACCAAGAGATTAGAAGATAGAACAACATTTTTAAGTGCTGCAAGAACAGACTGCCAACCCAAAATTCTATAGCCAGTGGAAATATCCATTAGAAATGAAATAAAATAAACACATTCTCAGGTGAAGGGAAACAAAGATAATTTATTGACTTAAAACCCTGCCTTAAAGGAAATGCTAGTAGCTCTTTAGGTAGAAAAAGAATTGATAATAGTGAATTTTGGAATTTTACAAATTAAGGAAGATCAACTGAAATAATAAATATCTGGGTGCATTAGTATCCAAGGTCCACTGTAGGAAATGACTGCAAACCTGGTGACTTAAAACAACAGAAATTTAATCCCTATAAAAAAGTCCAAAATCAAGATTTTGACAGGACTGTGTACTCTCATAAATATTGAAAGGATAATAAAGGATTTCTTTAAATAACTCTATCCACATAAATTTGACAGCTTACATGAAACTGACTGATTTTTTTTCAAAGACAGAAATAAGAAGAAATAGAGAACATGAAGAGTTCCATATCTATTTAAAGAAATCACTTAATAGTTTAAAATATTCCAAAAAAGAAAACTTCAGGCCCAGACAATTTTATTGGTGTATGTTATTACACATTTTTTGGCAAAAAATAACACTAATTTTGCACAATTTCTTCCACAAAACATATGGACCATTTCCCAATTCATTTTATGAAAACAGCACTCTCCTGAGGCCAAGACCAGATAAAGGCAATACAAGAGAAGAAAACTATAGACCAATACCTCATAAATACAACTGCAAAGATCATCAACAAAAAGCAACAGATTGAATCCAGCATAATATCAAAAGAACAATACATCATGACCAAATGGGGTTTATCTTAACAGTTAACCAAGGCTGGTTCACCACTCAAAAATCAATCAATGTAATTCACCATTGATATTGCATCTACTAATGCAATATTACATATGATGCATCTACTAATGTAATACCAATAGTTGTATTTCATATCAATAGATGCAGAGAAGTCATTTAATGAATTCAATTTCCATTTATGATAAAATATCTTCACAAACTAGGAGTATGGAACTAACATCATATCTGGTAGTAATGCAAAATGGAACAGCTATTTTGGAAAAGTTTGACATTCTCTCTCTCTCTCTCTCTCTCTCTCTCTCTCTCTCTCTCTCTCTCTCTCTTTCTCTCTCTCGTTTACTATGTGTCAGACACAGGAGGCAATGGGAAACATATAAGGTTTTGCCCAACTGAACCATACATCCAGTGGCAGAGATTGATAGCTGTTCACCAAAATTCAGACTCCTCTTCTTTCTGCACTCATAGCTAGACTACATTTCCCAGATTCCTTTGCAATTAGGTCTCCAGCTGGTTGAAGGTGAGTGGAAATGATGAGAGGCCCTTCCAGGCCTGACCCATAAAAACCTCCCTCACTTGTTTATGCTGAGTTGAGTAGTACAACCTTGGAAGCCTTCTGTGGGAAATGTCAAAGATGTGTCTCTTGATGAGGAACATATGATTTGGCCTGTTACTGAACGAAAACTCAATTTATTTGTGTTTGAGACATTTCACATTTAGGAGTTTGTTTTTTTATAGTATATCTTAATTAAAACATACCCCTGCATGAATATTGCCTAGAATGGTTTTCTTTTTACCAAATGAGTTGGAGATAAACTTTCCTCCTTATTGAACTAAACTATGTTCTAAAGAAAACTTTGAAAATCTAGTGATGTTATATGGAAAACAGGCACCTACTGGCTGGAAGAGACTTCTGTTGGGCAACACCAGAACTCATGTGAGAAAGCCTACCTCCATCCAGCACTGCCTACACCTGAGGGGGTAAGTCTCCCCAAGTCTGGTTCTTGTTAATCACTTCACTTTGCAAAAAAGACTTGATGCTGCACCCTCAAGTTTGCCTCTATCAGGTATGATAAAAGTGACACCTTAACTTCTCTCTGCCATTCTTTTGTTTTACATCTCAGTTTACTCAGAACTCAGGTTGCGAAGATGATTGCTACGTATTTGGCCCCCTCAGAGATCTCAAAAGTTATCATGGTTTTTGCATTAAGCAGTAATCAGTGATTATATTATAATAATTGTAGTAACAATCATCACAGTTGAACCAAATGTTATTTTATTTCTAGTAAATTTTCCTCTGAGTTCATCAGTGCCATATTTTTTGTTTAATTCTTTTTTAGTTTTCTATGAACCTATGACTATTTTTTCCAATTATTACAGTTTCTCTGTCAAAGGTTTTCAAACAGGTCACTGGTAGAAGTGAGTTTAGTGGTTACTTTGTTGGGAAGAAGAGAGCTTGAGGGAGACCGTCTGGGGTGCTGATTATACTCTATTTCACAATCTGGGTTCTGATTACACTTTTGTTCATTTTGTGAACTTTTTTAAGCTGAGTACTTACAATTTCTGAACTTTTTTATGTGTATGTTATACTACTACAACAAAAAATTAATCTAACAGATCATGAAGATATACTGAAAAAATATTGAAAATTCTAGGAAATGAGATTCTTCTGTATAGGTAAGTTCCACTTTCCATGAATTCATCATTGTGTGTAGGATTTAGTCTCTTGGAAGTTTGTTATAAACCTATCACATCTGGCTCCTAGGTACTTATTTTAGAGAAATTTGTGTCCACACAAGTCTGGACACAAATGTTTATAATAACATTATTCATAATTGCCCCAAACAAGAACCAAACTAAATGTTCTTCAATGGGTGAATGTATAAATAAGCCGTGGAATAATTCTCAGGTATAAAAGGTGATGAACTTTTGATACATACACCATGATTGTATCTCAAATGTTTTATACTAAGCTAAAGAAATCAATCTTAAAAGGTTGAATTAAAAAATATTTTATTAATTTTTTTACAGAGAGGAAGAGAGAGGGATAGAGAGTTAGGTACATTGATGAGAGAGAGAGATATCGATCAACTGCCTCTTGCACACCCCCTACCAGGGATGAGCCCGCAACCAAGGTACATGCCCTTGACCAGAATCGAACTGGGACCTTTCAGTCCACAAACCGATGCTCTATCCACTGAGCCAAACCATTTTCGACAAAAGGTTGAATTTTTATGACATTCTGAAAAAGACAAAACAGTAGGGACAGAGGAGCAGTGGTTACCAAGCTTAGATATGAGGGGACAGTGACTACATTTTGGGCAGTAACAGGGAATTTTGGGAGAGTTTTTAAATTATTCTATATTCTGTTTTTGTGAATCTTACAAGAATCTGTGCATATGTTAAATCTCAGAACTGTGCACCAAAAAATTGAATTTATTGTGTAAATAAACTTATTTATATACTAGAGGCCCAGTGCACAAAATTCATGCACAGGGACAGTAGGGTGTCCCTCAGCCCAGCCTGCACCCTCTCCAATCTGGGACCCCTTGAGGAATGTCCAACTGCCTGTTTAGGACTGATCCCAGTAAACGGGCATTTGGACATCCCTCTCACAATCCAGGACTGCTGGCTCCCAACTGCTCACCTGCCTGCCTTGGTTATTGCCCCTAACTGCTTCTGCCTGCCAGCCTGATCACCCCCTAACCACTCCCCTGCCAGCCTGATTGATGTCTAACTGCTCCCTTGCCAGCCTGTTTGCCCCCAACTTCCCTCCTCTGTCAACTGCCCTCCCCTGCAGGGTTGATTACCCACAATTGCCCTCCTTTGTAGGCCTGGTGCCTCCCAACTGCCCTCCCCTGCTGGTCATCTTGTGTCCACATGGGGGCAGGATCTTTGACCACATGGGGGCAGCAATCTTGAGTGTTGGAGTGATGGCCAATCTGCATATTACTCTTTTATTAGATAGGATAGAGGCCTGGTGCATAGGTGGGAGCCAGCTGGTTTGCCCTGAAGGGTGTCCCAGATCAGGGTGGGGTTTCCCTTGGGGTGTGGGGCAGCCTGATCTAAGGGCCTGTGGTGGTTTGCAGGCCAGCCATGCCCCCTCGCAACCCAAGTGGAGGCCCTGGTATCTGGAATTTATTTACCTTCTACAATTGAAACTTTGTAACCTGGAGGGGAGCCATGCTTGCTTCATGGCTGCCACCATTTCTGTTGGAATTTGTTTACCTTTTATAATTGAAACTTTGTAGCCTGGAGTGGAGGCCTAGGCCAGCAAGGGCAGGCAGAAAGCTTGGTTTCTTCTGTTGCCTGGGAAACCCAAGCCTCCCTCCTGCTCTCTGTGGCTGTAGCCATCTTGGTTGGTTTTATTTGCATACTCGCTCTGATGGGCTAGTAGGTGTGGCTAGTGGCTGTGGCTTGTGAGTGTAGCAGAATGATGGTTAATTTGCATGTTGCTCTTTTATTAGGTAGCATTTACATATGCCAAATTTATTTATATGGTTATATATAAAATTATTAGTGTTTATATATAAAATTTATATGCTTATATGACTAAATGTATAAATAAATAAATATCAATAAAAAAATTGAAACAAAACAAACCTGATTTATTTTCTTATAGGCATATGATGATTTATTCATAGCCAGTTTTATTAATTACCACTTTTAACAAAATTAACCAACTTAATTTTTTTCCAGACACATGAGAAAACTAGAGAATAGGAAACCAAGATCAATATAGCTAAATTTTTTATGAGCATGTTTTATTTTACTTAAATAAATGTTAAGACGGTAATTCAATGTATTTAATATTATTTAAAGTTATTTACACATCTCCTTAACCTATAGTCATTTGATATATAAAAATAAATAGAAGGGAAATGTAAAACTAAATTTAAAGACCAAAGTGTTATATTTTTCTTACTGAGAAATTATCCAGGTAGCTATGCATTATTTATTAAATAACACAATTTAACATTAGCTTAAAATCTTAAAGTGAGTAAAAATCTGGATAAACCATTTAAATGAGACCATCTTGTGATTTCTAGCATTATAAAGTTAACAAGATAAAATTCTTTTAAAAATCTGTCAATTCAATTTTCTATTAAAAATATTTTTATATTTTTTGCAATTAAAAAATTTCTGAAAAAAATATACCTTCCAATATCCATGATGCTAATGAAGAAAATTTTAAAAATAGAAATTATTACTACAAAGTGAACTCAAATCTTATACTAATTGAAATATGGTGCAAACATTATTTTTACATAGTGATAAAACCATTGAGAAGATATGAAGTTGTTTTTAAGCTAAATTAAATTATCCTAATTTGTCCGAAGGCTCATCTATTTATTAGGCATATTTTAAACCTCTTGAACCAATTCCAAGCTCTGAGTCTCTAGCTTTTCTCATATAGAATCCAACATGATTAGCCAAATTCACAGTTAAACCATTATTCTAAATTACTGTTATAATTGGGGAAAACATACAAAAGGAAGTGGTTAACATTTTCTCTTTTCTTTTTGAAACTCTTGACTATCTGGAGTAGATAAAAAATTTTAATGATCAATTAATCTCCTAACTTTCTCAAGAGTAAGAGAAAGAAAAAAGAAAAAGATTAATTTGTTTCAGATAAATAAACATAAAATCATAATTATAAAATGCTACTTGTTTCCCCCATTTTGAGGAGTTTTCTTTCACTAAAATATTCTGGACATAATATCATTTATGAAATATTTTAAAAGGGGTGATATACCTATGAAATAGTTATTGTCTTAACCTTCTAGGTATTTTTAGTCTTGGCAAAAAAAAAATATTTTAGTGAATAAGAGAACATCCTTGTGTTGCTCCTATCTTTAGACAGTGTTTAAAATTATGTTTCTGACTAGCTTACAATAAATATTTTTTCAAAACCACACTATGGAAATGTTTTTAAATTTCAGTTTTTTTAGGTGATTTTTTAATGGTTGAATTTTATCAAATATCTTTTGCATCTCTTGATATGATCATGTGCTTTTATGCTTTAATAAATGTCTTAATATTGAACTGCTCTCTAATTTATGGTAATAATACATACTTTTATATTTATTACACTTCTGGAATAATTTTATGACACTGTATTTAGGATTTGGGCTCTGTACTTATAAACTAGGGGCCTGGTGCATAAAATTCGTGCATGGGGGGTCCCTCAGCCCAGCATGCACCCTCTCAAATTGAAGACCACTTGGGGGATGTCTGACTGCTGGTTTAGGCCCGATCCCTCTTGCAAGCTGGGACTGCTGGCTTCTAACCACTCACCTGCCTGCCTGCCTAATTGATCCTAACTGCCTTTGCCTGCCTGCCTGATCTCGCCCCCAACTGCCCTCCCCTGCCAGCCTGATCATTCCTAACTGCCTCTGCCTCAGCGCCAACCATCATGGCTTTGTCTGGAAGGAAGTTGGACATCCAGAAGAAGCTGGTTGACCCTGTCTAATTAGCATATTACCTTTTTAGTAGTATATATAGATTATATAGGATAGGATTGCTTAAATGGGGGAAAGCCTTTTTCAGCAGGAGGAGATGCTCTTGGCATTCAAAAATACATAATCCCTATATCTGGACTGATAGCCAGCCGTATGCACTATACTATCAAACTGGCCACGAAAAAACTGAATCACTTTCTTACACTTACACCAAACAGCTGTTGCCTTTAAAACCCCTCCTTAGCCCCCACGTTAGGTTCCGCCTTTACAGTTCAACAATATTAGGTTCTGATTGGTCGGTTTCTATGCCAGTCAGCATCAAAAGCTCCACCTCCTAAGCAGCCATTGGCTCCTGGCACTTCACCCAGATTTCGTTCTGATTGGTCAGTTTCTATGCCAGTCAGCATCTCTGGGCCTATCTCTGGGCCTGATCAAAAAGGCAGGGCTGATCAGCAGCCCCTGAGGAGGCCCTGAGAGAAACAGAGGTGCAGTTGCTGATGAAGCCAGGAGAGAAAGAGAGAGGCAACAGTTGATCAACAGCTGCCATGGAGGCTGGGGATCAGACACTACCTCTCTCTCTTCAGGCCTCTCTCTGGGCCTGATCCACAGCCCTTGCAGCAGTCAGTGCTGGGTCACCATGGCAACCCAGTACTGACTTTCAGTGTTTGGTTGAATCTTGGTCATTACATACCCTGGCTCTTTATATATAGAGATACTATTTCAAATTTCACTATGCTAGCAATTGGTTAAAAGAGCAAATAGAAATTCCTTATTTCAGAAATGTTTGATGGTGCCTTTTTCCAAACTCCTCTAGGCCTGTTACCTTTTTGGCTAAAAATATTTTTATTTTTTTTCCAATTTATTTTTTATTTTCTTATCTTCTCTCTTTATTGATTAAGGTATTACATATGTGTCCTCATCCCCACATTGGTCCCTTACACCCTCCCCACCCCCACTCAAGCCCTCACACCCCTGGTATCTATGTCCATTGGTTAGGCTTATATGCATGCGCACAAGTCTTTTAGTTGATCTCTCCCCTTTAACCCTCCCCTTCTCTACCTTCCCTCTGAGATTTGACAGTCTGATCAATGCTTCTCTGTCTCTTGATCTGTTTTTGTTCATCAGTTTATATTGTTCATTATATTCCACAAATTAGTGAGATCAAGTGATATTTTATCTTTCTCTGCCTGACTTATTTCGCTAAGCATAATGCTCTCCAGTTCCATCCATGCTATTGCAAATGGTAAGAATCCCTTCTTTTTTACCACAGAGTAGTATTCCATTGTGCAGATATACCACAGTTTTCTAATCTACTAATCTGCTGATGGACACTTAGACTGCTTCCAAATCTTAGCCATGGTAAATTGCGCTGCTATAAACAGGAGTGCATATATCCTCTCTGACTGGTATTTCTAGTTTCTTGGGATATATTCCTAGAAGAGGAATTACTGGGTCAAATGGGAGTTTCATTTTTAGTTTTTTGAGAAAACTCCATACTGTTCTCTACAGTGATTGCACAGTCTGCATTCCAACTAGCAGTACATGAGGGTTCCTTTTTCTCCACATCCTCAGCAGCACTTGTCATTTCTTGATTTGTTGATAGCCATTCTGACAGGTGTGAGATGGTACAGCATTGTTATTTTGATGATTAGTGACTTTGAGCATCTACACCACATGTGTCAAACACAAGGCCTGCGGGTCAAATCCGTCCCGCCAGGCCTTGCAATGTGGCCCGCACTGCGCTGTCATCACTGCACTCCGCTGCGTTTCCATCACAATGACAGTTTATGACTGTTCAGTAAACCATTCGGCCCGAGATTTAGGCTGGATTTTAGATTTTGGCCCCTTCTCTGATTGAGTTCGACACCCCTAATCTACACTAATAAAATAGAAAGATACAAATTGACCATACCTCCACGTCACCCACCAGCCAATCCAGAGTGAGTATGAAAATTGCATATGCAGGTACGAAGTGAAAACTGAAGGCTCCAGCCCAAGCAAAGACTGAAGACTGAAGAGGCTTGGCTTCTCCACTAAGGCTGGAGCGAAGGTCTGGGTCCCAGGTGCTAGAGGAAAACCAGTGCTGGCATCCAGGGGAAGGAAGGTTCATGCAATGGGCCTCTAGTGTTTTCATATGTCTCTTGGCCTTCCTTCTGTCCTCTGTCGAAAAGTATCTATTTAGGTCTGTTGCCTATTTTTTGATTGGGTTGTTTATCTTTCATTTGTTAAGCTGTATGAGTTCTCTCCAACATTTGTTGGAGATTAAACCCTGATTGGTGATAATATTGGCAAATATGTTCTCCCATGCAGTGAGATTTCTTCTTGTTTTGTTGATGGTTTCTTTTGCTGTGCAGAAGCTTTTTATTTTGATGTAGTCCCACTTGTTTATTTTCTCTTTAATTTCCATTGCCTTATGGAGCTGTATTGGAAAAGATATTGTTTTGGCATATTTCTGAGATTTTGCTGCCTGTGTATTCCTCTAATATTTTTTTGGTTTCCCATCTTATGGTTAAGTCCTTTATCCCTTTTGAGTTTATTTTTAAGTGTGGTATATATTAATGGTATTCACAGATGACATTATACTGTACATAGAAAACCCCAAAGAGAACATCAAAAATTATTAAACTTAATGAATGAATTTGGCAATGTAGCAGGATACAAAATTAATGCCAATAAATCTATGGCATTTTTATGCACCAATAATGAACTTACAGAAAGAGGGATTTAAAAAAATCCCATTGACCATCAAACCAAAACAATTAAGATACCTAGGAATAAACACAACTAAGGAGGTAAAATACTTGTACTTGGAAAACTACAGAACACTGAAAAAAGAGATAGAGGAAGACATAAACAGATGGAAGAACATATCGTGTTCATGGATTGGTAGAATCAATATCATTAAAATGTCCATACTACCCAAAGCAATCTATAGATTCAATGCAATCCCCATTAAAATACCAATGGCATATTTCACAGACCTAGAACAAATTCTCCAAAAATGCATCTGGAATAATAATAATAAAAATAAAAAATAAAAATAAAAAATAAAAAGCCCCCAAACAGCTCAGCAATCCTGAGAAAGAAGAACAAAGTAGGAGGGATCTCAATACCAGATATTAGGCTATATTACAAAGCTACTGTTCTCAAAACTGCCTGGTATGGCACAAGAACAGACATATAGACCAATGGAATAGAATAGAGAACCCAGAGATCGATCCAAACCACGATGCTCAATTAATATTTGACAAAGGAGGCAAGAACATACAATGGACCAAGGACAGTCTCTTCAATAAATGGTGTTGGAAAAATTGGACAGATACATCCAATTTATTTAATGCCTCACCAATTATGTGCTTCGGATAGGACAATTACTTTGGTGAGCAGTACCACTGTGATTCCTTATCCCTGGGCGGGTCTAAGGACCTATTCAGATTTCCTACCTCCTCTTGAATCAGTTTGGTAACTTTTGTGTTTCTAGTGTATGATAGGTTTAATCTGGGTTTTTTAATTGATTGTCATAGAATTTATAATTTGATTTCTTTAACATTTTAAAATTTTATTTCTTCATATGTTTCTAATAGTTTTTATTAGAAATAACAAAAATGGTTTTTATGTTATGTGTAAAATATACCTGATTAATAGATGAGCCTTTGGACAAATTAGAATAATTAATTTTAGCTTTTTATTTCTTGGTAAGGATGTAGTACATAAGACAAGATTTTAAAAGATGCATTCTTCTAATAATAGCCCATGTCTTCATGGTACTTTCAAACTGGTCTATTTTTCTCATATTATTTTGCATAATCTTCACAAACCCTGTGAGGTATTATCAATGAAATCCTGTGCCCTTTCAAAAACCAGATGCCAACTTCTGGCATATTGAAATCTACATCTGGCATATTGAAATCTACATCTGTGTATCTTGCCATTATTTTTTCCCCTAAAAGAATATTTCTATTCTTGTTTCTTTTTCTTTTTATCCCTGGCTTACGTCTTTCACTGTCTCTGTAAGAAATAACTACTCAATAGAAGAAATGAGGGGGACAGCAGCAACACAAAGGAAAATATAATTTTTACAGAGAACTACCTCTTGCTATCTGTTTTGTTTAGGAGCAAATATTTATTTGTTAAATGGCTAGAATGAACATTTCAAAAACTCTTGCAAGGAAAAGACATGAAAATAGTAGATATACTGGAATTGTAAGCATTACAAACTCTGCTTGGGTGAACAGGATACAGAATATAATATTCTTAAATATTTCCTCTAGGGAGGAACTACTGGAATTTAATTTATATAGGTACAGAATCAGAACTAAACTAAGGAACATTTACCAGGAAGCAGGTATTGAATAAGTATGAGGAAGAACTTTTTTTGTAATTGTAGCTTTTATCTATGAAATATGTAAAATGTTGAGAATAAAATGGAGTGCTAATTATTAGTTACATAATTCTTAAAGAAATATTTATTGATTGATATTGGTTTTATTTTATTAGTAAACTTATATAGTAAAATTTCTATTAAAAATCATTTAAAAATAAAATTCTTTAAAAAATATTTTTATTGATTTCAGAGAGGAAAGGAGAGGGAGAGAGAGATAGAAACATGTATGATGAGAGAGAATCACTGATTGACTGCCTCCTGCATGCAACCCAGGCATGTGACCTTGACTGGAGTCGAACCTGGGACCTTTCAGTCCACAGGCTGATGCTCTATCCACTGAGCAAAACTGGCTAATGCTAAATTTTTTAATAAATAAGATTTATATGGTGGGCAAAAGTACATTTATGAGTACATGAAGCACAGAATTTGATCTTATATTATTATTATTTATTAATTATTATATTATTTTTCAAGCAAACCACAGTAATCCTACTTTTGCACAACTCTGTATCTATGTATATTAAAACAAAATATAAAAAGTACTTATATGGTTTATCTGTATAATAAAATTACATGAGCAGAGTTTTCTATCTTATTGAACACTTTTTTCCTTTTTTAAATTATTAATGCTATTACAGATGTCCCCATTTCTCCTTCTTTGAGTTCCTCTATCCAGCCCAAGCCCTCCTTCCCTGTGTCCATTACCACACCGTTGTCTATGGGTTATGCATATATGTTCTTTGGCTAATTCTTTCATCTTCTTTCATTTAGTCCCTCCCCTCTCCCTTCTGACAATGATCAGATTATTCCATGTATCCATGCGTCTGTTTTTATTTTGTTTATCAGTTTATTTGGTTCCTTTGATTCCACGTATAAGTGAGACAATATGGTATTTGTCTTTCTCTGACTGGCTTATTTCACTTGTCATAATAATCTCTAGGTCCATTTATGCTATCATAATAAAGTAAAATTTATCTCTCTTTCACCATCTCATAGTACTCCATTAAGGTACCACAGCTTTTTTATCCACTCATCTACTGCTGGGCACTTGGACTTATTGAAAACATTTTAAAGAACTTTTTTGTACCTATTTGAATACTTTAATCAGTAACTTACAGGTTAAGATATCCTTGCCTTTATTTCCCCTTTATATTTTATATATATCAACCCTATATTTCCCCTATTTCCTAAAGAATCCATTGACTGGCAGGCCCACAGCTGCCCCACCAAGCCAGGATGGCAGCAGGCACCAAGATGGCACTCATGTGCTTTTTCTTTTATTATTGAGCATCCTACCTGATGCCCATGGGAGTCTGATGTTACTTGCTTGGTTCCTATAAAGTTCTGGGCATCTCTCAGATTTAACCAAGTGTTAAAATGGGAACTCTACTCATTGCACAAAATTTCAATTGCTCCTAGCTGAGTCTGAGTTGGACTGGAAAAGTGCAAGTTCACCAGCCCCTCTTAGCATTTTTACTGCAACTTATTACTAATATTACTAGTTTAAAATGAAAAAATCCAGGGCAAATGCTAAACTGAATAGGCCAGCAATACAACAGAGTGTATGAGGGGATCATCCCTAGCAAACCAGCTGTGAATATCTTAGAGATGTAGTACATAAGACAATATTTTAAAAAGATGCATTCTTCTAATAATAGCTATTATGAGAAGAATGCAGAGATAGAGTTGTTTTCTCTTTTATGTAAGCACTAGAGGCTGGGTGCATGAATTCATGCACCAGTGGGGTTCCTGGCCTGGCCTGCAGGATTGGGCCCAAACCAGCTCTCTGACATCCCCTGAGGGGTCCTGGAATGCGAGAGGGCACAGACCAGGCCAAAGGACCCCACCAGTGCATTATTGGGGCTGGGGAGGGATGCAGGAGATTGACCAGCCAGAGAGGGACCATAGGAGGGCTCCAGGGCATGTCTGACCCATCTTGCTTAATCCCAATCAGCAGACCCCAGCAGCAGGTTAACCTACCAGTCAGAGCTTCTGCTCCCTGGTGGTCAGTGTACATCATAGCAAGCGGGCCTACCAGATCATTAGCATATTATGCTTTGATTGATTGAATGGATGACTAGATACTTAGCATATTAGGCTTTTATTATATAGGATAAATTCTACACAGGCAGAGGGAATTCAAAGTAAAATTTCATAGGGTATTTTAAGCATGTCTAAAATGTGGCCACCCTAGTGCTCTTTGTTTGGTGCATTACTCACCAGAATAGTCCCTCAAGCCCCATTGGAGCCTGGAGACCTCAAAGAAGAAAGGGAAGTAGCCAACTGCACCTGATTGGTGGTGCTGAGGAACTTGCACTTGAACCTGTGCACTGACCACCAGCGGGCAGACAGTCAACTATCTGCTGGCCTTGAGCAAGTCCCTGTTTTCCACACATTCTCATTTTCTCCATTGTAAACTGGAGGTAACAATAGTAACTATGTCATGAGGTCCCTATGATGATTAGATGACCTGACATTGTGAAATACTATTTGCTATGTAATTGTTTGTAAGTAGAATAAAATTGGCTCCAGAGCCACGTGGGGCAGAAAAGGAAATGTGTTTTGTTCTACTGTGTTCTGTTCTTCAAACTGACTGTTGAGTGTTTCTCTTCACCCTCAATGAGGAAAGAATTGCCTTTGGTGCTAAAATAAGAATCCTATTGGATATGGTGACGAAGACACCAGGACATGATTGCAGTTGCTCTCAAAGGCCCTTAATGCAAGATTGTCTTGCTTGTGACTAGAAACTTAATTAAGGGTTTTCAGGTCCCTGAACTCTGGTTAGGAGATATCCTTCAGGTCCTGAAATTGAGAGCTATCCCCCCATATATTCTGCAAAGAGCATCAGCCACAGACATTAAGTGCAGCTTCAGGGAGGAAAATTAGAATGAACTGGAAACCTCTTCAGACTCCCACCATAGTTACAAGGGAGAACAAAATGTTAGCAGCACAAACAGGACTGTGACTCATCATCAGATGGCCCCTGAAATTATGATCATGAAAACCAAAATACTGCACCTAAGAAATCCTATAGCAGCTCTTATATACTTTGACATCATCCTGATTCTGGTTTTAGACTGAATTGCCTGTCATTCCATGTTTATGCTAACCCCACACCACTGTGGGACATTAATTTTTTTTTAAATTTTAGAATAAAATGTTCTTTAATTGGAAAACCATTGAGATGAGTCACAGCCTAAGAAGTGCACGTGGGCAGCTCATAATAGAATAAAAGCATTACCTTTGCTAAGGCATCAGAATACTTTTTTAAAAAGCAGGATGCACTTGTATTCAATAGTAATTATTGTGTTTTTTAAAAAACAGCAGTTGGAGAAAAGCTTGTGTTGCATATGACAAGATGACTCACCTGAATTTTAGTGCCTTTAGTGATGCCAGATTGACATTTCTCGAAAGTAACATTCCAGATTTAGCCATAGATTTGGGTAATCTGGTCATGGTATTCATACTTCTCTGACACCACCCCTGTCTATTATCACTTAGGACAGTCTCAGTTCCGATTCTTATTATTCTTTAGACACTGCGATGAGAGAAGTTTCAGATTATGTGTCAACAGGTAGCTCTTGTCTCCATCAAAACCAAAGTGTCAAACTCAAAGCATTACCCATGGAGAGGATTTGGCTCAATTAAGACTTGCTCAAAAGCTCTCTGCAGGGCTGTGCTGCAGTAAAAGTGTTTGTTGCTAAGGGATAAAGACCCTATCAGCCACACTGCAACAGAGAAACATTTCCACACACAGTTCACCCACATTTCCATAGGCTGAAATTCTCAAACCTTTTGTTCAAAAGAGAATTCTGAGAGTAAGAAGAAGTAAATGATTAATGAAGCCCTTCTTTAATTTTAGAGCTTCCTAATATGCCCTATAGCTTTAGGTAGCAATGAACAGTGTGTTAGGCCAGGAGCAAAGTTATTAGGAATTGAGGTTTTATTTGTATTAGGAGAAAGCTCTTGCATTTCAGGTATCTGCAACAAAATTACTTGAGTCTTTATTAACTTTACTTGCAACAAAACATGTTTTTCATTGACATAAGTCATTATTATTTTATCAGTGAAGGATCCAATAATTTATACTTAAAGCTTAGACATAAAATTGTGTTGATTTGATTAATGCGGGAGTTGGCGCATGATGGCCTCACACCCAATCTAGACTTCAACTATTTTTGTAAGTATTTGTTGAAGATAGCCACACTATATTCAATTACAAATGGTCTCTGGCTGCTTCCACTCAGACAATGTGTGTCCAGTATAAATTAGTTGCTGTTTGGTTCTTCACAGAAAAAGTTGTCTGTGCTTTGAATTAATACATATTTTATTAAAACTTTCTTAAAGCCCTCATGGGTTTTCTTATGATTACCTGAATAATGGATCTGGAGTGAGAGAGGAAAGAAATGTAGGTACAGCTGGGCTAAGATCCATCCCATAGTTTTATAAACTGTGTTGCCTTCGTTTACCCAGGCAAGCAAAGTTGCTCCTCACTTCCTTTGTGTCTCATCAGAGATAAGTCTATTTTTGCAGTCTTATGTTTCCATGCTTGTCTTTCCCATTTGATACTGAGTACAATAACTTGAGAGTAATATTCATGCATGACAATTTTTATGCTCAATATTTGGCATTATACTAACAAGTTTAAGGAATTAAATTAAATGGGGCAGAATTTCCCAGCATCCCCAAATAGAAGCATTTATGATGAGTGCAAAGAAAGGAGGCAAAGAATACATTCTCTCCCACAGAAGTTAAAATTATAAAATAAATAAATAAAGGGAGAACCAAGATGGCAGTGTACTCACCACCTCCCACAACACATTAAATACAGAACAAGCATCATTCAGAAGCACTTGAAAGCTGGCTGAATGGAAAACCTGCAATTAGCGAAGTAAAGAAGAAAGCACATTGAGACTGGTTGGAGGGATGGAGGCACAGAATGTGTGGCATCCATGTGTGACATTTCTTTAATCAGGAGGAATATCTCGGCTGCTGAGATTTCCCATGTGGAGTAATGGGTCCCAGACCCACACCAGACCCCCAGCCCAGGGTTCCAGAGCTGGGAAGAGAATCTGTTACTTCAGGCTATAAAAACCAGTTGGGATGGTGGCTGAG
Source organism: Pipistrellus kuhlii (assembly GCF_014108245.1). Taxonomy (NCBI): domain Eukaryota; kingdom Metazoa; phylum Chordata; class Mammalia; order Chiroptera; family Vespertilionidae; genus Pipistrellus; species Pipistrellus kuhlii. Next base: position 65,215,195 of record NW_023425515.1, read on the forward strand.
TGATTTGAAGCTGCTGGAGACCCAGGCAGTTCCTCTTAAAGAACCAATGTATGCACTTACACAAAGTCGCTCTTTCTGAGCTCCAGCACTGGGACAGTGACTAGGAGGATTCAGGAACATACAGGGAGAAACTGGACTGTCTGGCATTGGAGCGAAAACTCTGTGATGGCTTTTTCTCAGACAGGGGTGCTCACAGGGGTCATTGTTCCTATGCTGAGATCTCCCCCATTCCAGAGCTGACTGGCAGTCATATCTGAGTTTCCATCAGCCTGGCTCACACTGTTTGCTGTGCCCTGGGAATTCTCTGAGACCCCACCTCAACCAATTTACAGCAGTTTTTCCATATAAATGGCCTGTGCTGGCTCAGGCTTCAGACTTACCTAAAATATCTCAGTCAAGCAGCAGTTGGTGTCAGCATGCCCAAAACATATCAATAAAAGACCCCAAACCCAGCATTAGCACCAGCCTACCTTGCTTCACCACTTCATGCATGAATATTACTCTCAAGTTACTCTCAAGGGCCTCGCTGGGCACTTCCAAGCCCAACACAAACAGCAGCCATTTGCAGATGGCTCTGTAACTCCAGCCTGGTGGCCTTAGGCAGTGGCTGACTTTGCACTTCCTGGGAGATTTCAGAGCCAGTTCACCCAATGGACAGCTTTAGACCATACCAGCTTACAACTCTACATATCCATGAGCTACATACTCAAGGGGCAGACTGAGTGAGAACCATACCCCCACTGAAGCAAGTCCTGCCCTTAGCAGCATCTCCTGTACAATAGCTCTTCCACTGTAGTTGCAGCTGGTCCTCACAGCCAATTGACCTGGATTCCAATTCCTCACCGTGATGCCAACAACAATCAAAGCTCAACTACAACAAGACTGTGTATACAACCCACACAAGAGTGTACCTAGAGTGCCCAGCTCAGATCACTGGGAGGCTAAGCCACTGGGCCCTATAAAACAATTACTTTACAAGGTTATTCTACCAATTCCAGGAGCCACAGCAGCTATACTTAATACATAGAAACAAACAGGGAAGCAGCCAAAATGTGAAGACAAAGAAACATGTTGCACATGAAAGAACAGAAGACATTTTTTAGAAAAATAACTAAATGAAATTGAAGCAAATAAACTATTAGATACAGAGTTCAAAACAATGGTTATAAGGGTGCTCAAGGACCTTAACAAGAGCCTCAAGGTACTTAGTTTAAATTTCAGAGAATTTAAAAACTGACCAGTCAGAAATTAAACATACACTAACTGAGATAAAGAATAATTTACAGGGATTCAACAGAGTAGAGGATTCAAATAATCAAATCAAGAATTTGGAATATGAGGAAACAAAATCACCCAACCAGAAAAGCAAAAATAAAAAAGCATACCAAATTATGTAAGGAGCCTCTGGAACAACTTCAAGCATACCGACATTCCCATTATGGGGATGCCAGGAGAGCAGAGAGAGCAAGATATCAAAAACCTATTTGAAGAAATAATGACAGAAAACTTCCACTACCTGGTGAAAGAAATAGACTTACAAGTCCAGGAAGCACAGAGAGAACCATTAAGAGGCCTATACCAAGAGACATAAAAATTAAAGTGCCAAAGGTTAAAGACAAAGAGAGAATCTTAAAAGTAACAAGAGACAGTTAGTTACCTACAAGTGAGCACCCATATGACTGTATGATTTCTCAACAAAAACTGCAGGCTAGAAGGGAGTGGCAGGAGAATGATGAATAGCAAGGACCTACAACCAAGATTACTCTACCCAGCAAAGCTATCATTTATAACTGAAGGTCAGATAAAATGCTTCACAGACAAAAAAAATGCTAAAGGAGCCCACAACCACCAAACCAGTATTACATGAAACATTGAAGGATATTCTTGAAGAAGAAGAGGAAGAAGAAGAAGAAGAAGAAGAAGAAGAAGAAGAAGAAGAAGAAGAAGAAGAAGAAGAAGAAGAAGGAGAAGAAGAAGAAGAAGAAGGAGAAGGAGAAGAAGAAGAAGGAGAAGGAGAAGAAGAAGAAGGAGAAGAAGAAGAAGAAGAAGAAGAAGAAGAAGAAGAAGAAGAAGAAGTAGAAGAAGAAGAAGAAGAAGGAGGAGGAGGAGGAGAAGAAGAAGGGATATAAAATCTGAACAACAAAATTTAATAAATACATACCTATCAATAATTGAATCTAAAAATAAGAATAAATGAACAAGTAATCTAATGAAAAAAATAAACTGATGAATAAAGTAGAACCAGAAGCATGGAAACATGGAACAGACTGATGAATCTCAGATTAAAGGAGGGAGAAGGGGATGGGGAGAGATTAAGAACTCATATGCATATATGCATTACCTATGGACACAGACAATAGGATGCTGAAGGCCTGGGGTGGGGCAGGAACCAGGTAGAGAAGGGCAATGAAGGAAAAAGGGGAACATCTATAATACTTTCAACAACAAAGATTTTAAAAAATTAATTAATGTGAACCCCAATCCTAAGGTTACACGGAAGAAGAACAAGAAGTGAAAGTCCCTGATGTGTCTTGATCATATATCTCAAAACAAGTAACCAAGAAATATGTTTAACAAAGACGAACATTTGTTTTAGCCTTTGATTTCAATTTTCTTTTAAAGTTGTTAAACCCTATGAATGAACTCCTATTCATTGAAATGATTGAGGAAATGGGATTTTATAGTACATTTAATAGTCTCTCTAATTACTATTCAGTTATGAGTTTTCAATTTTTAGAGGAAAATGATGAAATAAACAGTCATAAAACCATTTGGACAAATTTTAAACTTGCTTTATTGATTTAGAAGGTACTTTGGGATCTTGAAGTAACACGGTTATCATAATGAACATAAATAATAGGTGGTCAAATACTCATTGATTTGTATTCTGTACTTCAAAGTAGACAGTCCAAGAAATGTGCTGAAAATATGCTGACCTGTGGTATATTTTGGAAATTGCTTCAAAAATTCCTGGTGTCAGCTTGTTTACTTGTCATTTATATTTTCCAGATAAAACACATACTTTTCAGTTATTTGAGTTCTTTGACCATTTGCATTGTAGATAACAGGATGTTTTATAATTCTTAAATATCTTGAGAGTTGGCAGGCTTCTAAAATATTTTTCAATTTTGAGGCTAGTAGTAAATATTAGTTTTTAGCCACCTTAACCCTTAGAAGCAAATATTCTAATATCAATCTTTTTCCCCAAAATTGGTTTTCTGTCTTTAATGTTCAAAGTGATGATTTCTATGGACATAAATGGAGGGATGAATTTAAATCCTGATCCCGCCACTTATTATTTGTGTGATTATGGGAATGTTGCTTAATCTCTCTGGGTTTGAATTTCCTCATCTATAGAATAAGGATACTTAAATAACAGGATTATTTAATGTAAAGATTGTTAAATTAATGAATATATATGCCTTTTAAGCTATTTATTAATAGCTAGCAAGTTTCTATCACATGGAGATCCAAAAATGGTTTTTCTCTTTAGAGTTCAGATTATTAAAAATTATTTACTTTTTATTTTTTTAATTAACTTACAGTAAGTGCCCTTTTTGGTGTAGAGTCCTGTGAGTTTTAACATATGTATAGATTCATGTAACCATTATCGCAGTTGGGATGCAGAATCATTTCACCATCCTCCAAAATTCCTTATGCTGTCCATTTGAAGTCACATTCTCCCCTTAGCCCTAATCCTTGACAACTACTGATCTATTTGCTATCACTGTAATCCATCCTGTTCTAGAATGTTATATAAATGGAATCAGATGATGTAACCTTGTGCAACTGCCTTCTTTATCCAGCATACTGCATTTAGGAGTCATTCAAATTTCCATGTGTATCAATGTTTGTTCCTTTTACTGCTGAATAATATTTCGTTACATGGATGTATCACAGTTTGTTTATCCTTTCACCCACTGAAAAACATTGGGCTGGTTCTAGTTTTCACCAATTTTGAATAGAGCTATTTGTGTAAACATTTGCTGTATGAACGTATGTTTTCAGTTTTGTAGGGCAAATATCTATGAGTGGGCCTTTTAGGTCATATGACAAGATGTATTTGACTTCATAAGAAACTGTCAAGATGTTTTCAAAAGTGGCTGTACCATTTTGCATTCCAGGAATGTATAAAAGTTCCAGTACCTCTCCATCCTCATCAACACTTGAAATTATCATTTTTAAAAAAAGTCTTTGTGATAGCTGTGAGGAATATTTCATTGTGGCTTTAATAATAATGTTGAGCATATTTTCACATGCTTATTTGAAAACCATGTATTTCCTTTGATGCAGTGTTTGTACTAATATTTGTCCATTTTGGTTGATGTTTTTATTGGTGAATTGTTGAGAGTTCTTTGAATATTTTTTTGTACATACTGGCTACAGATATTTGTTTATTCACATACATGACTTGCAAATATTTCCTCTGCTACTATGACTGATATTTTTATTCTCTTAACCATCTTTTATAAAACAAAGTTTTAAAGTTTGCTGAAGTCTGATTCATCATTTTTTTCTTTTATGAATTGTTCCTTTTGGGGTCATGCCTAAGAACTCTTTGACTAACCTGAAACCATAAAATTTTCTTTCCCATATTTTCTTCAAAAGTTTTGTTTTAAGTATAGATCTAGGATTCATTATGAATTATTTTTTGTATAATCTGTGAAGTGTATTGTTTTTGCCATATTTGTGTGGGTCTGCAATGAATATAGGGGTGCATATATTTTGTCAAATTAGTATTTTGGTTTTCTTCGGCTTTATACCCAGTAGTAGAATTGCTGAGTCATAAAACGGTTCCATATTTAAATATGTGAGTAACTTCTATACTGTTCATTTTTTCAAGTGATTGCTCCAGTCTGCATTCCCATTAATACTGCACAAAGATTTCTTGTTTTTACCCTATTGTATTTTCTTGCCTATTTTGTCAAATGTTAACTGCCTATATAGGCCTGGGTTTATTTCTGGGCTCTCTATTCTGTTCTATTGATCTATATGTCTGGTTTTATGCCAGTAACATGCTGTTTTGATTATGGCAGCCTTGTAGTATAATTTTTTGTTTGGTTTTGGTATTAGGGGAATATTGCTTCATAAACAGATTTGAGAAGTATTTTCTGCTCTTTTATTTTTAGGAATAAACTGTAGAATTAATGTTATATTCTTGTTGTTTAGTTCTTCTATATTCTTTATATTTTTTTGTTGGCTTACTTTATCAAATTTTGAGAGAAGTTGAAGTTGCCAAATATAATTATGAATTTATTTCTTTTTCTACTTTCTCATTTTGCTTCATGTACTTTGAAGCTTTTTTGTTTATTTAGGCTTGCTTTTTCACTGGTGGATTAACCCTTTTATTATGATGCCATAAGCCTGTTTATCACTTTAGCTTTCTTTTGATTAATATCTGTATGGTATATTTTCTCCCATCATTTTACCTGCCTAGCTTTTCTATTTAAAGTCTTTCTGATAACCGATGTCTTCTAACTTATGTGTTTAGACTATTTACACTTATTGTGATTTTTGATATTTTTGGATTTGTCTAAAATTTTATTAATCACTAGGGGCCCAATGCATGAATCCATGCACCTTGAAAGGAACTGTAGACTCTGAGGCTGTAGTGAGCACAGGGGTGGGTCTCAGCCTATCTTCTGTGTCCCTGCCCGGACCCTCCCCCCATGCCCTCAGTCTCTTGTCTAACAGTAGCCCCACTCCTGCCACCAGTGCTCCCACATACTGATGGTGCCAGCCCCAGTTGTACCTGCTGATAGTGCAGAGCAATTGGGGCCTGTGCCAGCAGTGGGTGCAAGTGGGGTTGGCACTGTCTGTGGGTGCAAGTGGTGGCTGCTGCTTTGATTACCCATCAGGAGCAGGGGAAGGTGGAGAATCTATAAGGGGCGAATGGGACCAGCAGTCACCACATGCACCCATCAACAGTGCTGAGTGATTGAGGCCAGCACCGGGCGCCATCACAGTGGGTGCAAGCAGTGGCTCTGGTGCTGGCAATGGGTGCAAGTGGGGCCAGCACTGGCAGCAGGGGTGAGCACCGGTGAGACCACAATACATGGGAGCAAAGAATTTTCAGTAACCATGATGACAGCGAACAGTGCCCCACCTTGGTCTGGTGCCCCAGTCCAACCTCCCGCTGTGGCCAATGCCCACCATGTTCTGCACTCTGCTGCCTGCTGCCATTGGCCGCCATGTACTGTATGTACCCCCTGGTTGTTAGCGCACATAATAGTGACCTGTTGTTTGGTTGTTCCCCATTTGGTCTTTGCATATTAGGATTTTACATATATATAGATATTTAGTCTTCCCCCTCCATTTTTATCTTTCTATTTCCCCTTTACTAATTTTCCCTTTTAATAATAATCTTTCTTTAGATTCTGTGAACATTTTTACTACTTAATTTTAATTTATCTATTGTATTTTACTCTCTTTGTTAGTATGTGGTGCTTAAGAGTTACACTCTATATACTTAGCTTTTCAAAGTTTATTTCAAATCATATTTTACCATTTTAGTTAGACTGTAGGAAGTTTACCCCTCTATACCTCCTTTTATTCTCCCCCATTTATGTTGTGATTGTCCCATGTATTATTACATTAATGTATATGAAAAAATATCTAAAAATATATTAATTTCTGTTTTCATCTATCAAATGTGTTTTAAAGAGCTCAAGAGATGTATTTATCCAAGTATCCACTATTTATGTGGCTTTTCCTTCAACACTGATATTATAAGTTTTCCTTTGGTCTTATTTCCCTTTGGTCTGAAAAACATCCTTCAATAATTAAAAATAATTAAAAATATATCTATTGATTTCAGAGAGGAAGGAAAGGGAGAGAGAGATAGAAACATCAATGATGAGAGAGAATTATTGATTGGATGCCTCCTGCATGCCCCCTTCTAGGAATGTAGCCCACAACCAGGGCATGTGCCCTGACTGGGAATCAAATCATGACCTCCTGATTCATAGGTTGATTCTCAACCACTGAGCCATAGTGGTCAGGCAACAATTGTTTTAGAACAAGTTTTCAGGCAAAAAATTTCCTTCATTCAAGAAAGCATTTATTTTATCTTTATTCCTTAAGAAAATTTTTGCACTTGGAAATATTGAGCCAATTCCTTTGGCCTCAAGGATTTCAGATGAGAAACATTTGAATCATTGTTCCCTCTAGTTAATGTATTGTTCTCTTTCTACTTTTTATTATTTTTCCTTTGTCTTTAATTTTTTGAAATTTCATTATAATATGTCTTAGCATGAATTTCTTTATGTTTATTTGGTTGGAGGTTTGCTATTTTTAATTTATAAATTTGTGACTTTCATCAAAAGCAGGAGATTTCAGGCATTATTCTGCACATATTTTTCTGCACCCCTGTTTTTTTTATTCCTTCTGGAACTCTGATTACACAAATATTAAGCCTTTTAGTACCATCCAATAGGTCTTCTTTCCTGACATGTGCATTCTGCTATTGAGCTTCCCCAGTGAGGTGATTTTTTGTTTGTTTGTTTGTTTTTAAGACATTTAAAGTTTTTAAAACATTATGCTGATGAAAAGATTCATGGAAAAATCTTTTATATGCTGCTGAGTCTTATATATGCCAAGATTTTATATTTTCAACAAAGTATATTATTATTAATAGTCAAACTAATGTATGCTGGCAGTCAGATTAATGAAAATAAGATAAATTATGTCAGTTTTATGTAAACTATGTTTGAGTGTTGTAGTTTTTAAATATGTCCACACACTTTCTAATGCTTTCCTTCAAAAGGTTAACTTTAATTATCTTCCCCTTGAATAGCGTTTAGTGTTATGTTAGTGATTTGCATTTAACAAACATAATGCATTGAAAAGTCATGCTGTGTCACAACCAGCTTGTGCTAGAAAAGGCAATTCAGCTTCTTTATGGCTCTCTTCCTAGAAAAACTCACTCTTGAAAATCAGCCACACGGAGAGGACACAAGTAGGTGCTTTACCTGATATCCATAAGCAACGCTCCAGGAGGTCTCCAGCACCAACTGCCAGACATTTGAATGAGCATGACTTCAGATGATTCCAGTTGCCAGCCTTCAAGCTTCCCCAGCCAAAGCTGAGTGGAGCATAAATGGATGGTCCCCATTGAACCCTGCCCGAAGTGTTGATCTTTAGGAAAAATATATGTTGTCATAAGTCTCTATATTTTGGGTCCTGCATTATCTAGCAATAAGTTCATGGTATATATTTTGATATTTGGTATCTGGAAGTGCCCCCGGGGGAAGCTGCTGAAACATAAAATCTAAAACAGTAGGGATTGCTTTGGAATCTCAAATAGAGTGCTAATGAATGCCTAACACCTTGTACATAAAAAGCAGCTTTTCTCCAAGCTTCTAGGATATTAACAAAATCCATCCTCCAATGCTTTCCATCCTTTTAATTACATCTGCCCCATTACCCTTTGAGTACTAGAGATGCTGCATATGTTAACATTTTGTCTTCTTACCTGAACCTCACATTCCAATATGCCATAGATGGGAGTGTTAGTCATTGTAATGCCACAACATGCTTGGAATTAACCTCCTCCCACACTGCCCCAGGCAATGGTTGCCATCTGACTGTTGAGTAATTCAATTTCAAAACTTCTATCCTGAGGGGCTGTTTTCCAGAGCTTCTTCCCATTCCAACTCTTAAATTAGGTTTTTCATAAAAGCTGAGCCTGAGACAAGGACTCAGTGCAGGTAGTTTATTCAGGAGATAATCTCAGGAAATAAATGAGAGAGTGGAGAGAATGAAACAGGAAAGGAGAAAAGCCAACAAATGGTAAATATTATTTTTGCTGAGAACAATTGGTACTTAATTCCACTTGTGCATTCTGAGGAATCTTGTAGAAAATTTAGAACTGTTTTTGCTAAAGAATATGAGGCTAGTCTATGTATATAAAAACTACTGTACAACATTGTCTGAGGGTTGTGGCCTTGGATATTAATACTTTTTGCATCTACTGATTGACTTCCAAGGTTATCAGTGGAAGTGGAGTTCCCTGGAGTGCCGCAAGGAAAATAATTTCCTGAGGCCCCCACTGGAGGATGGGTTTTCAAGGAAAGCTTATTGTTGATGTAAAATTAAAAGGTTCCCTTCCATCTCTGTCCACATCACTATAGAAGTCCAATCTTGTCATCAGCAAGGCCAGAATAAAAGCCAATGCTCATCATTCCTGCTTTGTATTAAAGTATTGTTCAGTCCAGCATCTGGTTAGCTTAGCTTGTGTTCCCAGGTGCAGTCCATTGCATGTGCATGGCAATGGGCCATGCTGCTGCTTAAGGCCATATGGCTTCGGAGAGATAACAGGTGAACTCAGAGACACAGGGGTGAGTGCAGGTCACTGAGCAAAGAGAAAAATAGGAGTACAAGAGCAAACAAGAGAAGGAACTCTTGTGGCTTTAACGAGGAGCTTCTTCAAACTAGTCAATTAACTCTCCAAGATTCCACACCTTCTGATGGGGTCCAGTCCCTAGCCAATCTACTGTTCCTCAGGCTAGAGAGACAGGTAAGCACTTCCCCTGCACCACCTGACTTTTACTGCACATGTGTCCATCTCTTCTTTCTCTTCTCCCTCCCCCAACAATCAGTAAATAATGGGAGAAGAGAGGAGGTGTGAATTCCCATGCAGGGACAGTACTATGATTTCCTGGGATGTGAAGCTGTAGCTTTCTGGTGAAACAAACAGGCTTATGCTTCCCAGTTGAATATGATCAACAATGTCTGACCCTTTGCTTTCTTCCTTTTATTAATATTAACTAGAGGCCCAGTGCATGAAATTTGTGCATGGGGGCAGTGTCCCTCAGCCCAACCTGCACCTTCTCCAATCTGGGACCCCTCGAGGGATATTCAGCTGCCCGTTTAGACCCAATCCTGGTGGGATCAGGCCTAAATGGACAGTCAGACATCCCTCTCACAATCCAGGATTGGTGGCTCCTAACTGCTTGCCTGCCTGGTTGCCTGATTGCCCCAAACTACTTCTGCCTGCCAACCTGATCATCCCCTAACCACTCCTTGTCAGCCTGATTGACGCATAATTGCTCCCCTGCCAGCCTGATTGCCCCTAACTGCCCTCCCCTGCCAACCTGGTTGCCCCTAACTGTCCTCCTTTGCCAGTCTGGTCACCCCCAACTGCCTTCCCCTGCAGGCCTGGTCAACCCCCTGTCCCCCAACTGCCTTCTCCTGCAGGCCTGGTCACCCCCAACTGTCCTCCTATGAAGTCCTGGTCCCCCTCAACTGCCTTCCCCCATAAGCCTGGTTGCCTCCAACTGACCTTGCCTACAGGTCTGGTAGCCCCCAACTGTCCTCCTCTACAGGCCTGGTCTCTCTAAATTTCCTTCCCCTGCTGACCATCTTGTGGTGGCCATCTTGTGTTCACATGGGGGTGACCATCTTTGACCACATGGGGGCAGCCAACTTGTGTGTTGGAGTGACTGTCAATATGAATATTACTCTTTCATTAGATAGGACTAGCTAATTATGATGATAACATCCATGACTTTAGAAAAAAAAACCTTAGGCAGAAAAGCAGAGAGTAGTCATATTTCTTTTATTTTTTTAATTTAAAATAAATCTTTATTGTTCATATTATTACAAATGTTCCTCACTTTTTTTCCTTCCATTGCTCCCCTCCACCAGGTTACCACCCACCCTCTGCCCTTCCCCCCCCCCCATTGTCCTCATCCATAGGTGCACAGTTTATGTTCAGTCTCTTCCCGCACCCCCCACTCCCCTTTTCCCTGAGAATCATCAGTTCACTCCCCTTCCATACCTCTGATTCTATTATATTCACCAGTTAATATTGTTCATCAGATTTTTTAATTCCCTTGGTTTTTAGATTCACTTGTTGATAGTTAGGTATTTGTTGCTCATAAATTTTATCTTTATTTTCTTCCTCTTCCTAAAGAACACCTTTCAGCAATTCATATAATTCTGGTTTGGCAGTGATAAACTCCTTTAGCTTTTTTATTTTTATTTGTGAAGCTCTTTATCTGGCCTTCAATTCTGAGTGAGAGCCTTGCTGGGTAGAGTATTTTTGGCTGTAGGTTCTTGCTATTCATCACCTTGAATATTTCTTGCCATTCCCGTCTGGCCTGCATGGTTTCTGTTGAGAAATCAGCTAATAATTGTATAGGTGCTCCTTTATAGGTAACTATCTGCTTTTTTCTTGCTGCTTTTATTTTATTTTTTAAAAATATATTTTATTGATATTTCACAGAGAGGAAGAAGGGAGAGAGATAGAGAGCCAGAAATGTCGATGAGAGAGAAACATCGACCAGCTGCCTCTTGCACACGCCCTACTGGGGATGTGCCCGCAACCAATGTACATGCCCTTGACCAGAATTGAACCTGGGACCTTTCAGTCCGCAGACCGACACTCTACCACTGAGCCAAACCGGCTTTGGCTTTTCTTGCTGCTTTTAATATTTTGTCTTTTGCTCTTGGAATATTAATTATGATGTGTCTTGGTGTGGTCCTGTTTGGATTTCTTTTGTTTGTGGTTCTGTGCACTTCCTGGTCTTGTAAGTATAATTCTTTCACCAGGTGGGGGAAGTTTTCTGCAACTATTTCTTCCAATATGTTTTCAGTATCTTACTCTCTCTCTTCTTCTGGGACCCCCATAATTCTGATGTTGGTTCCCTTGAAGTTGTCCCAGAGGTTTCTTACACTATTTTCAACTTTCTGGATTCTCTTGTCTTCTTGCTTCTGCAAAGGAGTGTCTTCTGGCTCTTTATGTTCCAAATCTTTGACTTGATTCTTGCGATCTTCCATTCTGTTTTTAGGACTCTGTATAATATTTTTTATTTCAGACAATGTATTCTTTATTTCTAGTTGGTCCCTTTTTATTTCTAGTTGATCCCTTTTCATATCTTCATAGGTCTCATTTATTTTATTGGCCTTTTCTAGGAAATTCTTGAAAAACCTTATATCCAGTCACTTGTTGTCCTCCATTTCTTTTTTTGTGATGTTTCCTTGTCTCGGCATTTTCACAGCTTCCTGAGTTGGTAGGGTGGCTTTGTGTGCTAAGGTGTCCTATATGGTTCAGTGGGTCAGCCTCCAGTTACCTTAGGTGCACACTCTTGGTGCACCCCTTTGTGGAGTGTGTGTACAGCCTTGTTGTAGTTAAGTCTTGATTGTTGTTAGTTATCCTGGGAGGAACTGACCTCCAGGCCAATTGGTTGTGAGCATCAGCTTTGTCTATGCTGGGAGACAGCCTTATTCGACTAGACGTGGAAAATTGCAAAAGCCTCTGTGTTCAGCTTGGATGGGGCAGAGTTTCAGGGTGGAGCCTACAGCTTTGGCTTCCAGTCAGCCCCACCCTATTAGGTTCCTGAGTCTCAGTGTTCCTCAGTATCTTTTGGTACTCGCTGCTTTGTTACTCGCTGCAAGCACCTCTGAGAGAAAGGTGCCCTCAAGTTTTGCCCACTACCAGACAGTCTCGTCTCTCCCCCAATGAGGCCGAAACTGGGGTTCAGTGCAGTTGGAAGTGGGGTTCAGTGCAGTCCGGAGCTTTTGTCTCCTTCCTGCTAGGCCAATCCAGCGGCACAGTCAACAGTCCATCCTCTGCACGCAACATGCGTGCCTCCGGGGGCTCTGCCTTTCGCCACTCCCCTGAGTTTCCGCCTTACAGCCCAGATTCCCTTTGTATGAGCCTGGGTCCCCAGGATCTGGTCTTGAACTGGGGTTCAGTGCAATCGGAACTGAGGCTCAGCACAGTCTGGAGCTCTGGTCTCCTTCCCGCTAAGGAACACCAGCCAGGCACTCAGCCACCCCTCCTCTCCGGCTCCATCTTCTCCCCACATGCACACCATGTCTCCATACCTTTGGCTTTTACAGCTCCTCTGATTTTCCTTCTGGTTTTCTCTTTCCTTCTAATTGTAGAATTTCCAGTCAGTCAACTTTCCTGTAGTTCTGGAAATGTCCATTTTGTATTTTAGTTGTATTTTTTTGAAATTGTTGTGTGAGGCTGCAGTTAGGCGTTTACTTATGCCGCCATCTTGGTTTCCGATCTCAACCTATGGGAGTAATCATATTTCTGAAGAGGTACTGACAATCATTTACTAGTGGGCTGGACTGACGAGTGGGATGTGGCTTAGGATATTATAAGCATCTGCCACACCCACATCTATTATCAAAGCACATACTACATTTAGTTGGAGGACAGGATGAAATTCATTTTCCATCTTTTTGGCAACTCTTGAGCCCATGTAAATCTTTATCCTCTTTCCAGGCATAAGGAAACCTCATTCTCCAAATTCACTTGCAGTTTGGTTGGTCATGTGACTGAGTTTGAGACCATGGCTAGGGGACAGAAGTATATAATTTCCAGCTCTGACCCTTAAAGTTATCCAATTCTGTGCTCATCCACCAAGAGAAAATTCAGTGGGAAGATGTTGGGAGCCACATGATGGAATGAACTTGAATTCTTGAAGTAGCCAGGCTACTCATCTCACTCCTATCTGACATGACTTGAGTGAAAAATAAGTGGAATAAGCAGTGTGTGTGAATGAGTGTGTCTGTTTGGGTTGTTTGGTTTAGCAGTTGGTGTTAATTTTTTACATAAGACCTGCACTTTCTTGATCCTTACTACATTTTGGTCATTGACGGAAGTATTGGTTATCCTCTCTTTATGTCTTAGGCAGGCATGTGATGATAATTGGCAGAATCATATTTGTGGTTTGGTTTAGCCTTTTAGGGAATAGAAGAGAGAGATGAGCTCAAAGCAGTAGTATCATTCTTTTTAGATATCTGATTGCTTTCTTCATGATTAGGGAGAACTTCCCATTGCCATCTTACACTTGCTGAACACAACTTAAGAGAAAAATTCTCCTTTACAATCCCAAGATAATAAACACAAGAGAAAGAATCAGCATGAGATACTGTCTGCTTTCTCCTTTATCACAAGGGACCAAGAAAATGTCCTGGATATAAAAAATGTGTATCAAAGATAAGCAGATAATCACTTAGATTTTACATGAATAAAAAAGAAGCTTGCCTAGTGTTAAATAATATGCCTTATCAATTTTAGACAAGCCTAAGGATAGTATCTATTCCTTGTCAGAGCTGGACTGTGACAAAGAAGTAAGAATACTCCCTCTTGTGGTTCTTGAGAAAAATAACCTCAGCTATGAGAACATATTAAGAAAATAGAAATTCTGGAAAATAGAAAATCTTTAGGTTATCTTCAGTTGATAATTAGAACACATCCTTTTCTCTCTGACCTGGCTCTATGAAGAAAAGTAACTATTGTAGGCTATGTTGATGTTGACTTTTTTGAGAGCATTTGTTAGCTTGGACTGCTAACCTCAGGGAGGAGCTGAGAATTTCTTTCCACTTTGAATTGTTATTTTCCCTGAAAGGTTAAAAAAATAGTAAATGTCACTAAATACCCCTTTTCTTTAAAAAAAAATATATTTTATTTATTTATTTATTTATTTTTAACAGAGAGGGTGGGAGAAGGACAGGGAGCTAAAAACACCGATGAGAGGGAAACATCAATCAGCTGCCCCCTGATTGATGTTTCCCTCTCATCACCTCCTACTGGGGATGTGCCCCAACCAAGGTTCAAATGGAACCTGGGACCCTTCAGTCCAAAGGGCGCTGCTCTATCCACTGAGCCAAACTGGCCAGGGCGTAAATACTCTTTTTCTTTAACTTGCAATTGGATCTCGTATGTGGCCTGTGGTTCCTCTTGAGGAAGCTTTGATTTAAGAGGATGAATTTGGTGTTAGGATTCTGCTTTTAAAACAGAATCCTAAAAACATCTCTCATAATTTTGTGGGGCAGGTGTAAATGTATGTCTCAGATATATGTTTCCCCCCTACTTGGAATCTTATTTAGCAATTTTGTTTTCCTGTAGAGATAACTGGCTGCATAATGCTAGAAAGAGAAAATTAACACATTTTATTTATTTATTTATTGATATTTATTTATTTATTTATTTATTTATTTATTTATTTATTTCATCCTCACCTGAAGATATGTTTATTGATTTGAGAATTGACTTGAGAGAGAGAGAAATATTCAGTGAGAGGGAAACATTGCTCAGTTGCCTCCCATATGTACCCTGACCAGGGATCAAATCCACAACCTAGATATGTGCCCTGACTAGAAATCAAACCTGCAACCTTTTGGTGTATGGGATGATGCTTCAGACATCTGAGCATCCTGGCCAGGCCTTAATCATCTCTTAGATGTAAAATAGGGGTGGCATTGCAATTGGAAGACAATATCAGCAGTGGTTTGATATAAAATTATTATTTTTTCCCTCATAATTTATGCCTCCTGCTTTTTTATCCTAACGTTTCACCATTAGAAACATAGTATCCTCCATTTCTGAGGAGGGTTGAAATCTGTGTAGAAAATTAATATCTAGCCAAAACCGGTTTGGCTCAATGGATAGAGCCTCAGCTTGGGCTCTGGAAGGTCCCGGGTTCGATTCCGGTCAAGGGCATGTACCTTGGTTGCAGGCATATCCCCAGTAGGGGGTGTGCAAGAGGCAGCTGATCGATGACTCTCTCATTGATGTTTCTAGCTCTCTATCTCTCTCCCTTCCTCGCTGTATAAAATCAATAAAATATATTTTTTTTAAAGAAAATTAATATCTATTTTTTTAATATATATTTTTTATTGATTTCAGAGGGAGTGAGAGAGAAACATCAATGATGAGGGAGCATCACTGATTGGCTGCCTCCAATAAATCCCCTACTAGGGAATGAGTCTGCAACCTGGACATGTGCTCAGACCAGGAATTGAACCATGACCTCCTGGTTCATAGGTCAACGCTCAACCACTGAGCCACACGGCGGGGTGGAAACATTTATCTATTTATCTCCTCACTCTGACTTTCTAGTTTGCCCACAAAAGTCCTGATTTACATTGCTGTCCCCGTGTCCCATTTGTTCTTTTTTCATTTTCCTTCCAATGGAAATTTTTAACAATTTCATTAGTCTTACAGTGCAACTTTAAGAACACTGGAGGAAATTTTAAGTTTAAAAATATTTAAATATTACATTGAATAGAACATTCTTTAAAAAAATACCTGTGACATGACCTTAGATGCAAAGAAACTATAGCACATGATTTGTAAAGGAGAAGGAAACTGCCTTGGACTGGATGAGACACATCACTTTCATTTATGTTCCATTGGAGAGACAGGTCACATGGCCATCAAGATGCATTCTGGGAAATGTAGTTTAACTGTTGGCCCAGAAATGAAAAATGTATTTAGGAAACAGCTACTCAGTCTCTGTCACATTATTTTAGAACACACAGTCAAAAAGAGGCAGAAGTAAGCATCAAAATTGAGTCTACTTGATTTCAAACCTCAACATTTACCACTGTAGAGGCCCAGAATGAGTCACCACAACTGTGGTAATGTAGATTATTTTGAACTAAAGGCAAACTGAGGCCCTTCTGGCTCTAGAGAAACTTCTATTTCCCCCACCCCCTTACTGGTAACTATGTAGAACTTATATTAGGGATCTTGCTCATAATCAGAGATTATCAGAGAGTACCTTTTTAAAAAATATATATATTTTATTGACTTTTTACAGAATGGAAGAAAGAGGGATAGAAAGAGAATCATCGATCAGCTGCCTCTTGCACATCCCCCACTGGGGATGCGCCCATAACCAAGGTACATGCCCTTTACTGGAATCAAACTGGACCTTTCAGTCCACAGGCTGACGCTCTATCCATTGAGCCAAACCTGTCTCGGCAGAGAGCACCTTTTTGATCTGTTTATATGGCAGGACAACTCTTAATTATTGCATATCTGCTTTTCTTATTGCCTTGTCCTGTCCCCCACTATGAAGCTCCAAGGTACCTTACCTAATCCTTAGCTCAGAATGACATATATGCCTTATTTTAACTTTCTGTCCCTGAACCTCTTATCCATGTGAGGTTTCTGACTCACTCATTTATATGTGATTTCAATATGTACTTATATAATTAAATTTGGTTATTTCCTCTTGTTAATCTGTCTCATGTAGATTTAGTTATTAGACTAGTTGACAGAACCTTGAAGGCTAGAAGAAAGTTTTTTCTCCACCATACTGTTACATTCAAAATCTTTCTGTAGTTTCCAGAAATCACTTTATAGCATTATTTATACCTTTATTTATGCTTAACAGAAGCCAAGATTTAAGTGATTGAGGTTATTTCTCATTTTACCTGAATTATAATATCTGCATACATTTTTTGGAAGCCATGGCTAAGCATTAATACTGAGGGGATTTATATATCATATGTATGTGATTTTTATACATTTATATACTTGTCTACTAATAATTTAGATTTGAATTTTCTTGTTGTAAAAGTCCATTTATTACTGTAACTATATACAGACAAAAAATAGCCTTTTCTTTTCTTTATGCATCCATCTTTTATTTTATATTTTTGGACTTGAAACATGGAGCTAGAAACAAAAGCTCACAGGAGATTTTATCATTTTTTCTGGGGTGAGCATAAACACATAACCTGGTTTTTGCTCTGAGCTTCTCATTAATTTTAGGGGTGAGTATAATATACACCTGGTAGGTGTCTCTCATTATATGCATCATTCTCTCCCACATAAATACTCTTGAGACTAATAAAAGAAAAATAAAATTCTGAAATTAAATTACTCATTTCCTTTGTTGGTTTATTTTATCAACTATTGACTGGTTGGCTTCAAAGAACAACTCCCTAAAAACAAATTGACCCATTAAAATGAGGTTTTAACTACAAGTCAAATGAAAGTGAAAATTTTTGATACTGTTCAGAATCATCCATCCACCTGGACAACTAAGCCTTATATAACAAATTGACCAATCCACTTTGCTACTTTCCCTTGCAATTTTTCAGAAGTCAAGGCACATAACACATTTTTATTTTTGTCAAACAAACAATGAGCAGAATTATGTGGATCTTAGACTTTGAAAATAAAAGTATAAGAAGACATAAATTACATAACTTGTGTAGTAGTAGTGTGTCCTGCTTTCTGGAGTTACTTTCTGCCATGGATGATCTTCCCTGACATCTGTTCACAGAGTTGAAAAAAATCCAAGATTAGCTGGTGGCCTTTAACTCTTCCCCTTACATTTCTGGATGCCTCCTTTACAAGTCAGTCAGGGCTCACAGTTGGGCATTCTGTGTGTTTAGAGCAAACTGGATGGAGAGGACACAATCATTCCTTTCACAATGCTAACTCTATTCTTGCTTTGATTCTACTATTCTCTATTTAGAAAATTAAGCTTTCCCCCCCTCTTTTCTTTTTACTTAATTCTGGACCTTCTTGCAGAAACAGCACTATTTCTTTGCTTATCCTTCACAGAAACATGTTTATTCACGTGTTAGTTTGCACTCACCCCTTCCAAGTACAAACACTCTCAGGCTTATCCTTTGAGAAAGCATCTAAACTAGGGAATCAAAAGTCCCTATTTGTCTCAAACTGCAAGTCATACATTTAGCTGCTCCACCAGAAACATCGTATTTCTGTTCCCCAGAGAGCAGCAGCCCAGTGCACTCCAAGTTCTGACACTAAGCTCAGAGATTCCATATTAATAATATGTAAATGTAGCCACAGAACAGGCTGAAGATCAACTAGAATTCACACAGGTCTGGACATGCCTGATGTACTGGTAAAGCCATTTTCCCCAAAGACTTATTTCCTAATGGACTAAGGAGATTTTGGAGAAAGCTTCCATCCTGAGAGAGGAGTTTGATCCTGTAAAGTCTTATATGTGTAAGTGGATGGACGATTCTGAACAATACCAAAAATTTTCACTTTCATTTGACTTGTAGCCAAAACTCCATTGGATTCAGGTTTAAATGCTGTGGAGAACAATGGGTTTGTACTTCAGTCCCAAAGAACCTGATTTTATAAAAACTCTTACAATAGATGCACAAGCAATGGTGCATTGTTGGAGGTCTCTAAACCCATGGGATAGAGAGGTAAGAGCTCTTCCCATGTGATAACTGGTAGACAGGATTCTAAAAATGCTCTCACCAACCTTTGCTGTTCACTCCCAAGATTTCTGGCCCATGGTCACTTATTCAAACACTATCTAAGGACTTCTTTGAAGGGGTTTTGCAGATACGATTGAAGTCCCAATCCAGTTGACCTTAAAGTAGAGAGATTATCTAGGTGGGCCTGATCCTATTAGGTGAACCTTTTAAGGCAGAGAGTTTTTTGAAGGTGGAAGAGCAGAAGACAGAGATTTAAAGTACGAGGAAGAGATTTGACGCACTGTTTCTGGATTGAAAATGGAGGGGGCTCTGTGTTAAGGAATGCAGGCGGTCATAAGGAGCTTAAGAGTGGCCCCTGTTGACAGCTCGCAAAGAAACTCATACTTTTGTCCACATTTGACCAATGACCTGAATGAGTTTGGAGGCAGATTATTTCCTGGGGCCTCCAGATAAAAGTACTCCCCAGGATACACCTTGTTTTCTACCCTGTGGGACCCGAAGCAGAGAACCCAGTTGAGCCATGCCATACTTAAATGGTTTATCTTATCAAATGATATTTAAGATAAACCATTTGTATTGTTCTAAGTCACTGCATTTATGGTAATTTGCTATGTATAAATAGAAAACGAATGCAGTAACAAAGGATGATGATATTTCTATTTTATGGGATCCAGGCCTCAGGTGTGGTGGGAGGCCACAGAGTCCTAGAGACAATGGATGTCCATGGTAAATAGTGGAACATGATATAAGACTTTGTAATGGGTTGTGAAGTATCCATAGGAACTCCCAAAAAGTTTCCTTGATGGTGAAAAAACAAAAACAAAACACAAAACAAAACAATAAAAATTGGATTGTTATAGTTTACACTAGAGGCTCAGTGCACGAATTCCTACACTGGTGGGGTCGGACCAACCAGGACCCAATCAGGGTGGATTGAGGCTGGGCCTGTCGAAAGGAGGAGATGGCAGGAGGTTGGCCAGCCAGCCCACCCCGATCAGGGCCCAATCAGGGCTGGGCTGGGTAGGTTAAGGGGTCATGGGTGATTGGCTGGCAGGCCCCACCCCTGAGTAGGGTGGAGAGTGCTGATAGAGGACCAGCAGTCTAGGGGAGGGGCCATGAGTGGTTTTCCAGCCAGCCCTGCTCCGGATGGAGTGAGGGGGCAGATCTGGGGTGGGACCAGGCAGGGGGAAGGGCTACAGGAGGTTGCCTCGACAGCCCTGCTCCTTATTGGGGTGAGGGGTATGACCAGGGGTGGGGACCAGGGGGAGGGGCTTCGGGCCTATAGTGGTGGGGTGGGCTGATTGAGGGGAAGGGAGGGGGACATTTGGCCAGCAGCCAGCTCCTGATCAGGGTGGGAGAGTCTGATCAGGGTCAGGCTGGCCAGCCCCACCCCTGATCTGCCTGTTTGTTGGCCACAATGGATGTTATAGAGACTGGTCGCTATGGCCATTACAGTCACTGGCTTTTTACATGTATAGATGAACCACTGGACTCTACAAGCTGATGGTATACATCTCCATAAAGTCCAATTTCTTTCATTTCCCTAGCATGCACTTCATTCACCAGAAGGGACACATTGTTTTTATTTTGCCTTCTGACTTACTCTTCCCACTCCCATTTTTTTTTGGGGGGGGAGGAGGGGTTTGATCTCTTTTGGTAGATACCAAGAGATGGATTTAATAAGTATGTCCTTAGATAATAAAAACAGTAGAAAACTGCATTTTTAAATTACTAAATTTTTGCTACTGAAATAAAATAGCAACTTATTTTTGGAAAATAAATTGTCCTTTTCAGCCTATTTAGATGCCTTTATCACAAACTTCCTTTTAAAAAAAATTGTGAGCAAACATATTTTATTAGTTTGTTAATAAAGAAAACTTGATCAATATATACAAGAGTATGGCCTTTTCATTTTCAAAGCCAAGATGAATATTACTACAGAGAACATTATAGTATAATTGCACTGTAATTTAATAAGGGTATTTTGTGGAGACACTTCTTCACAGATGTCTTGCATTTCTGCATATCTTTTGAGCAGACACACTGGCA
Organism: Pipistrellus kuhlii; assembly: GCF_014108245.1. NCBI lineage: Eukaryota > Metazoa > Chordata > Mammalia > Chiroptera > Vespertilionidae > Pipistrellus > Pipistrellus kuhlii. Next base: position 65,236,204 of record NW_023425515.1, read on the forward strand.
GCTTCTGTTCTAAACTATATTTTCAAGTATGTTTGTCTGGCAAACAGCTTTGGAAGGTAAAGATAGTGACTCTCTCTGAGGCAAAGGGCAGATTTGTTTGCTGTCAGGATAATAAAGATAATGTCTCTTTCTGGAGCAAAGGTTGGACACATTTACTGGCTGTCTTCTTTTATGCATGCCGTGTTTTCTAAACTCAGGGCACTTCAGCTAGAATACAAACCCAGTATGCACTGGGTGACTAACTTGTCCTACATTGGCCGAGAATTTCCTGATTATTGTATAATGTCCTGAATACCAGGAACTCTTCAGTTTGGGGCACAGCAGGGAGCTGGTCATCTTAGTGAGCTGCATGCACCTAAGATGCTCCGTATCAGGCCTGTGACATTTGGGAAACAGAGAGCCATTATAAACCTGCAGCTCATGCTGCCACCGTGCTGTGATAACCTCTTTCCATTCTGACTCAGGAATCTTCATTGTGTATCCTTAAAACTGTGGTAGGTTAGCAAGTTCAGGAAATTATCAGTTCCTACACAGTACTTTACAAATGTTAGTCCCTTAATTGCTGAATTGTCATTGGAAAAAAAGTTTATTATAGATTGGGAAAATGGAGTAAGCCCATAAACTTTTTTTGAAGTTTTCCAAAGGTCATTTTATGAAATGAGTAATTCAAAAGCAAATCAATTTAGGAAAGTACTTTGTAAGAATTTGTGTTATTTCTTTTGCTTTGCAATACTTTTTTTTCTCTTACTCACAGGTTATTTAGAAGTCCATTGCTTCATTTCCAAACATTTAGGATTCTTTTCTAGTTATCTTTATGTTACTATTGTTTAGTTTAATTCCACTCTGGTCAAAGAACATACTCTGTGATTTCAACTTTGAAATTTGTTAAGATTTGCTGTGGTCTATTTTGGAAATGTCTAAGTGCATTGGTTAAGAAAGTACATTGCAGTTGTTGGTTGTAGTGTTGTCTGTATGTCAATTGGGTTGAGGTAGTTCATTGTATTGTGCAATCTTCTATACTTCTACTGTTTTTCGTCTGCTTATTCTGCTAATAATTGTAACATCTCCAAAAGTGATTATGAATTTGTCTCAAGGATATGTTAGGTGACACAGGTTTAGGAATGTTTTATCTTCCTGTTTAATGGACTCCTTTATCATTTTGAAATATCACTCTATTTCTAGTAATGCAAAGCATACTTCAAAGATATTGGAGGCTCAATTCCAGACCACTGCAATAAAATGACTATACCAATAAAGTGAGACATAGGAACTTTTTGGTTTCCTAGTGTATATAAAAGTTACGCTTACACTATACTGTAGTATATTAAGTGTGCAAAGCATTGTGTCTAAAAAAATCCACAATGCACATCCCTTTTTAAAAAGATACCTTAATTCTAAAAAAAAAAAAAAAAAAAAAAAAATGCTAACTATCATCTGAGCCTTCAGAGAGTCATAATCTTTTTGCTGATGGAGGGTCTAGCCTCGATGTTGATAATGATACAAATCTTTAATTTCTAAAAAACACAATATCTGTAAAATGTGATAAAATGAAATATAAAATGAAGTATGTCTGTACTTAATTTTAATCTACTTTGCTAGGTATTAATAAAGCTATGTTAGCTTTTGTTTCGATTTTGCATGATATAATTTTTTAATTTTATTATTATTATTTTTAATCCTCATCCGAGGATATCTTTTTCCATTGATTTTTTAGAGAATGGAAGGGACGGGGAGGAGAGAAAGAGAGAAACATGAATGTGATAGAGACACATTTAATGATTGCCTCCCACTTGAGCCCTGACTAGATCCGGGGATCAAACCTGTAACTCTTTGGTCTGCAGGCTTGAGCTGCCAGGGCAATTCTTTTTATTTTATTATTTTTGTTGTTGTTGTAAAGTATGTCTTTTATAGCATGTAGCTGGATCCTTTTTTTTTTCCTTTTATAAAAGATTCAGCCTTTGCCTTTTAATTGAAATCTTTGATCCATTTACATATAACTACTGTCATAGCTGATGTTACAGAATCAATGTCTGTGTCCCACCAAATTCATATATGTATTAAAACCCTATCCCCAATGTGATATATTTGAGAGGTGACTAGGATTAGATGAGGTCATGACAGTGGAGCCCTCAGGAATGGGGATTGATGCCCTTAGAATGGGAGCTTGCTTCCCATTCTGCTCTCTGCCATGGAGAGGCCAAAGAATCAGTATTAGGCAACCTGGCAAAGGCCTCTCACCAGAACTCAACCCTGCTAATACCCTGATGTTGGACTTCCAGCCTCTAGAACCATAAGAAAGAAATTTCTGTTGTTTATGAGACATCAGTTTATGGAATTTTGTAATAGCACCCCAAACTAACTACAAGAATTAGGCAGATGTCTACCAACATATTATTTGTTTCCATCTGTTTTTTGGTCTTTTATTTTTTTTCTTTCCTGAATTATTTTAGATTAAGACGGCATTATTTATTCTGTTTTTTTCTCTACAGGATTTTAGGTATATATTTTAAAAATTATATTTTGGTGTCTTCCATATAAATAAAATATATATCAATATCTTATTGTCTACTTTAAATAAGGACCTTTACCAGTTACTGACCAATGCAAGAATACTTCAACAGTTCAATTCCATTTACCTACCTGCCACTATTTGGGCTGATGTTACCATATACATTAGCACCATAGACATTAACATGAGTCAAGAAAAATCTGAGTGCAGCTTTTTGGATCTTTTTCTCAATTCCCTTTCTGTCTGGAACTGTGATGCTTTGGCAGTATGTGAACTCAGACCTCTTTCCCCTCAGCCCAATAAAGACTATCGCTTTCTGTTTGAGCTCTATTCCCTGCACCACAGTTTGAAAAATGCCCTCAGAAAAAAGCTGTGGCACTAATGTAGTGCTCACCATATGTGCTTCTCTGCTCTCAGGGACTGAGAGAGTCCTGCATGTCCTGGTTCCTAGCCAATGCCTTCAAACAGTTGATTTATGTATGTCATCTAGATTTTATTGATGTTTTTGGCAGAAGCGTTAGTACAATACCAGGTACAGTTGAGACAGGAAATGCCTTAGAACATTTTTATAAACAGAACTTTCTCCTGATGCAATAGCTGATACACCACTGGTAGAGTATTTTCCTTTATTTGTCTACTGAGGCCCAGTGCATGACATTTGTGCACCGGGGGAGAGGGATCCCTCAGCCTGGCCTGCACACCCTCTTGCAGTTTGGGACCCCTTGGTGGACATCTCCCGAGGGGTCCTTAGCACTGCCATAGAGGTGTGAGAGGTTCCTGCCACCACCACTGTGCTCACTGGCTGAGTAGTACTCCTGCTGTGGGAGTGCATTGACCACCAGGAGGCAGATCCTGCCTTGAGTGCCTGCCCCCTGGTGGTCAGTGCATGTCATAGCAATGGGTCATTTCACCATTTGGTCAATTTGCATGTTAGCCTTTTATTATATAGGCTTTTCAAAAATAATGAGATGATTCCTAGTATCCTCCAATTATTATTTTTGGTATAATCATGATCTCAAGGATTTAGACATGTTTGCTGTGCCTCAATTCATTGTAGCTATTATTCTTAGTGATGCCTAAATTTTCCCATTTTTGACCATTAGGAGCCTCTTCATGTTAGCTCCTGGATCCTTTTGACATGACCCTGTGATCTCTGATACCTTTCTTGTTATATATATGGCAAACTATTCTAGGATCACCTTGTCTCTTTTTCCCTCTTGGAAGTAAGGAACCCATGGGAGTATGAGAGGAGGATCTAGGGTAGGTTGTGTTCTCAAGGTACTGCTAAGTCTCAGTTAAAGCAAGAAGACCAGAGGATAAGCTGAAGATATAGGTGATTTTGCTGATGCCAATTCATGATTTCCAGAGGATACGAAGAAAGATATTTAGAAATAGGAAAAGGATGAGAGATTAGGTAAACCAGGAAGTGAAAGGAGAAAAGGACATGGAGAATGGAAGCATGGTGAATACTAACATGTGCTGTATCTTAAGCCACTACTATGTGTATGTTTGTTTACCTTTTTCCTAGAAAAATTGCACTATATTAAAAATCATCATAAAACAATTCCCATAGAACTGGTAGTTGCACAGATTCAAATACAGGGCTTGACTGATGCTATTTACTGGTGATGTCTTTGTATTAATCAAATATTTATTTGGAAAATATTTCTGCACAGAGCTCAGAAAATGTGAATATTTCCTCCTTTTCATTATCTTAGTGAAGTGGTTCCCTTTGAGTAATGAGAAATAGTTATCAGATATTTGTGAACAAAATGGGGCTCTGTAATAAATCCTGCCTAAACTAACCTCACAGGATGATCTGATCATAATTTCCTAAATGGGCAGGCAGTGGTGGGTAGTCACAGCCCATTCCAAACAGAGGAAACAGGATGTGAATAGGTGCATAGAGGAGAAAGATAGGAGGTAAGGCTATAAAGTGGCTAAATATAATAGACTTTTTATTTTGTTTTTTTGCCACAATATGGAGCTGCATTTTATCCTATACCAGGAGAAAATAACCATTGGTTTAAATTAGGTATATGCAAGAAATTTAGTTAGTAGAATATAATAAAAACATCTTACATAATAAAAGAGAAACATGCAAATTAATCATCACACTGCTATGCCCACAGCCAATCAGAGTGAGTATGCAAATTAACCCCCCCCCCCAAAAAAGATGGAGGTTAATTTGCATACGTAGGCGCAGAGAGGTGTAAAGTCTGCTATGAGGGGAAGGGGGGTGGCAGAGGGAGCTACTGGAGTGATGCTCCAGACAGAAGCCAGGACTTGCTGGCTCTGGGTGGCCAGGGTGTGGGGATGTTCCGGGCTCCCAGGCATCAGGGGAGCGGGGACTTGCCAGCTCCCAGGTGGCTGGGGTGGGGAGCGGGGACTTGCTGACTTCTGGGTGGTTGGGAGTGAAGCCAGGAGCCTATTCTTGCATGAATATCAAGCAATGGGCCTCTAGTTTTAAATAATTGGGTATGGGAGTTAAAGTGTGCTTCCCATGTCCCTGATTCTTTTACTGGATGAATAATAGAGTGGAGTGGGGGTGGTACAGTGGAAATGAACAGGCATTGGGGAATGTGAGTATGATGAATTTGGTATTTATACATTACTGTTAATATATTTACCTATAGCGTATACCTCATGGTATTTTTTAACCTTATCTGTCTCTTAGGATAACCTCTCTACTTTTCACAGACAATGAAATGTATTCCCATGTTTTTATTAGGAAACATTTATCTTGTCTTGCTGCCCTTTCAGCTGTTTACTTGTTCTGCAAGCTTTCATGTTTTCTTGAATAATGTTATGTACCCAGTAGATATGTTTATAATGAAAAGTCACAGATAGGGCTTTTTCTCATAGAGATAATAATATTAGTCACTTCAAGAAAATGTCATCACACTAGTGGGTCAGATTGAAAGTTAGCAGGATGTGCCTTGCTGGGTGTAGCCATGAAAGGGGTTCAGTACTTTTCACCCGATTAGACTTTAAGGCAGGAGTCTTGAGGACCGAGAATCGTTGAGGAAGACACAGGCATCATGGGGGCCAGCAAACAGGACGTCAGAATGGGAAAGAATATGGAGTTTAGAAGGCTGCTCTCTTGCACATTTCTGGCTTCCATTCGAGTTTGCCAGATTAACTGACTGGTAATCACTTTGTTATTTATTTCATGTGTAAGTTTAAAATGGAAAGATTTGCTCCCTTGTAAGTACAAATGTTGCGAGAGATAAGGATTTAAATTATTTTATTTAACCTAGTTCCCTGTCTTGATAGGAGGTCCAAAGGGGTTGTGAAGAGTCATGAAGCATTATTAGTTCTCTCATTTTCTCTGTCTCATGTCAGGTCCTCATTACATCACTCCTGACCAAGTGAAATTACATCCCTATTTCCAGACTTTCTTACGTGGGATATGTTTCAAACTATGCTAGAAAGAACTTTACATGCCATTGAACAATATGCATGTTGTTAAAGTAATTAAACAAGGAGACCACTAGTCAGAGGTGGCTGTAATGCCCTGGTGTCCTACTGAAGGAAACCAAAATCTAAGCCTGTAATTGCCTCAAAGTTATGAAATCAAACGCTAAAGACAACCAATCACAAATAGCCAATTAGGCTTAAACAACAGCTAATCCAATAATTTCCTTTCTTTGCTTCCCCATTCTATGTAATTCTTTCCCAGCTCCGGTCATCAGACTGCTCCTAAGCACTTCTAGTTTGACACTATCCATAAATGTTCAAATAAATTCTTAAAATTTTAAATATGGCTCAGTTTACCTTTTAACAATGTTCTGTGGGTCAGTTTGTACTTGAACCAGACCTCTATCTTTTGTTTTTAATTGTAATGTGGGATAATGTTTGTGAAACTTGTTCCCAAAGGGCTTGAATAAAAGTCCAAATACTTTGGCATTTGAAGTCTTCCATGATCTACTTTATTATCTGTCACTATTCCCCTCAGCCATCGTGAGTCACTCCATGTTCTTAGTCATGTCATTTCATTTTCATATGGGTTTGCTGTTCATCACTAGAGTGTAGGCGCCACAAGGGCTGATTTCCAGGAATTAGAGCAATCAGAAGATTTTGAAATGAATGATTCATTCATAATTTATGCATTAATTTGTTTACCTCCTCCTCCTCAATCTCTGCATATCTAAATTTTGTGCTTACTTTAAGAAATATCAAATATCACTTCTTCCATGGTATTTTTCCAGATTCTTAACAAAGAAAACTATGTATTCTGAATTTCTATATTTTATTTATGCCTCATTTGTGATACTTATTTTTTTAAATTATTCTTTACTTTTAGTCTCAAGAATGGAGTCTTTATTATACTTACTTTTGTATCTTTTTCCTAGACCCTAGACTCACAGTACCCTAGACTTAGCACATATTAGGCACTTACTCTTTAAATTAATGTCCTTTAATGTTTTATTAATTAATAATTAAAGTTAAAAGAGAACTAGGAAATGATTGTTGTATGAATTCTTAACTCTCCAGAAAATATTTTATGTAAACACACATATGGATCTCTTTTTTCTATTAAAATAAAAGCAACATAGTAAAAAAGTTATAGCCAATTTTGGAATCATCATTTCACTGTTTAACAACTTCAATAATAATAATAGCCATACTTTTCTGAAAACTGACCCTGGACTTGTGAGGGATCATATCTATTTAATGAGCATATTGAGGTTGAGTCTGAATTTTCCTAGTATATTTGCTAAGTATGTGAATTTATATTTAAAGATTGATCTAACTCCAGAGCTCTATTCACTAGGCCATACCTCTTATATTCTTTGGGTTAAAGAATACTTTTGGTTAACTAAGTTAAATGTTTGTGTGATATCCCCTGTGATGATACGAACATGACCAAGAAACCTTAGGTATCTGCAGTGATGTCCCCCTAATCTGATGACTATATTGCTAACAAAGGAAGAAGGGACCCTTACTAAACTTTTAAGTGGAGTCCCAGAATTTAAGTTCATCCTGGTCACCATTTTTCTATAATGACTGGATATTACAACCTGGAATCCAGTGGTGAATGGGAATTTTGGGAGTATTCCTAACTGTGCTGCCTGATTACAGTTTAAAGACCTGAATGTTCTGAGGACCAGCGGGTCACAGGATTGCCTTCCTCTGTGCTGCCTCATTAACCTGACATCTCTTGCCTGCTTTATCTCCAGTCATCCCTGGGGTTTGCTAATTGTGATGTCTCTAGAGTTAATGAAAGGTAAAACCACACAGGTGAAAAGCAAATTAAGTGCAGAATTGCTAGTTTTATTTCAAGGCATCAGCAGACTTTTGTCCTTATGATTAAATTTTTTGTTAAAAAATACACAGTATGACTAAGTTAATAAACTTGTATTTTTGTAATTAGGTAGTGGGTGTTCATTACAATTTCGCTGAAAGCTGGAGAAAATTACCTCTCTTTCCATTCATTTCCCTAATTGACAGAACTAGGTAAATAAGGGATGTTCTAGCACTTTAAATATTATTTATTGCTTTTTAGAGAGAAAGGAGAAGAGAGAGAGAGGGAGAGAGAGAAGGAGAGAGGAGAGAGACAGAGAGAGAGAGAGAGAGGGAGAGAGAGAGAGAGAGAGAGAGAGAGAGAGAGAGAGAGAGAGAGAGAGAGAGAAACATTGGTGTTTTGTCTCACTTATTTAGGCATTCATTGGCTGATTCTTATATGTGCCTTGATCAAGGATTGAACCGAAAACCTTGGCCTATTGGGACAACATGCTAACCAACTGAGCTACCTGGCCAGGGCTCTCGCTCTTTCTTGACTCCTTTCCTGCTCCTCTATCTGTTCCTGTTGGTAAGGAGATTTTCTGCCTCTCCATTTTAGCTCTTTTTGTAGCACCTCTCAGTAGTAATTATGAAGGGAAATTATCCATTATTTTTTGTATAGTGATTTATATTTTACATACCCATTATCTTATTTTAGCCTAAAAATAACAACCTATAGAAGGTAGACTGAGTGTTTTATTTCCATTTTATAAATGAGGAGGCAGATCTTTTTCCTTTTGAATGTGAGAAAAATCACATTTGTAGTCCTGCTATAATCACAGCCATCAGCTTCAAGGCCGGATTGCTGTAGCAGAGGACCAGGAGAAAAACGAGCTGAACTCAGATTCTTATTCTTCGTTTTCTCTTGTACGTATTGCAGTAAGTATAGCACTGAGTTAATAGCATGGCCTTTGGACCGAACAGCAAGAACACAAGTCTCAATTCTGACACTTAGCAGCTGCATGTTATTGGGCAAGTTACTTGATTGTTCTAAGCTTCAGTTTCCTGTTCTAAAAAGATGAGGGTTATGATATTTATAACTACTTCAATAAAATAATAGTCAGAAACTATTTAATTCCCAGGCCATCATTATAGTACTTACACTTATCTATTCCAATGGGGTAGTTGTTCCAGTATTTATTCATTCCTTCAACAAATATTTGTGTTGATTATGTACTGAGCATTGTGGAGTTAATCAGACACACACAGTCCGTGCACTCAGTGGAGTGTACATAGCAGAATGTCCAAATTCATTTGGATATCAGTATGTACACAAGAGAATATCTAAGAACATTCCGATGTCAAGAAGTCAGGGTTTTGATGAGGAGCTGAAGAAACAATGAACGGCAGCAAGAAAGAAGGAAAAACAGGCAGATGTGCTGCTGCCTTGAATCCAAGCCAGGAAAGTGTTTTAAGATGGTGGTTGTGATCAATTGCATTAAATGCCTCTGAGAGTTAGAGTAAGAGAGACCTGGAGAATGAAACTTTGATTTTAGCAAAATGGATATCAGACGGGTGAGTGGGGTCTTTGATAAGGGCAGCTTTAGTGAGACGCAGGAGAACAGAAAATAACTACTCAGCGCATGCGTCCTTAGCTCATGATCACTAGAAGTTCTCTGTTCTGAAAGAGAACATTGATCTTTGATAAAGTGGTTGACGTATTTAAAATGAGCATTGTTAGTACTGCTATACCTATGCTCCTAGTTTTTACCATTATATCAGAATGCCTGGAATATGTCCTTTGAACTAGACTATTGTTAGCTTTTTTTTTTTTTTTTTTTTTTTTAATACTGAACATTGGATATATTGATAACCAGGGACAAAAATTCACCATCCTATCTCATTTTCCTTAAAACCAGCTGTTTATAATGTTTGAATAAAAATACAACTCTTGTTGGTCTGATAAGTTGTTCAATATTCTGAGCGTTTCCAGCTATTTTAAGGACCTCCCTTGCTATTTCACAGACATCTTTTAACACGACGCTTGCTTTTCCAGACAAGAGAGGGACATCTGATCTAACATTGGCATAATTGATTTCTTGTAAAATAATGAAGAAACAACCTCTAAGTGATTTGAGTTTTTGTGATCTTAAATATTAAAGGGCATGATGACTTCTGGTATTTGATTTCCTGTTTGGAGAGAATGTCGAGAGATTTGAGAAGTGGGTAGGAGCTTGCTTTTGAGCTTTATGGCTGGGGCTAGGGTACTGAACTTAGTAGAGAATTACCTTCATGTCTGACACAGAACACAAGCTCTCTCTGGAGGTTATAAATAATATCTCAGCCAAAATTGGTTTTTCAAATTGCTAGAATCAAAGAGAATACATTCAGAAAGATTTTGACATTTCTTTTAAAAGGCTTAACATTTTGCTTTCATTAAATGATTACCAAAAAAAGAATATGTAATAAAATCTGTGATTGCAATGTGTGGAATACCAGACATTTGGCTGTAGTTTTTCTCCTTGTTATTATAAACACATGACATAAAATAAATCTAGTATCTTAATTTTAGAAAACAAACTTAATGGAGATTTAGAGAACTGCTGGATTGTTTTGTTTTTTAATTTAAGTGCAAGTATTTTGTAAGTGATGAAGCAAGTTTTTATTGTTCCATAAAACCTTGCCTTAAATCTTATTTATTAAGATTTGGCTCTATTGGTGACCAATAGCAAATCCTTTCAACATTTAAAAAGAAAATGCTATCTGCTTATCATTTTTATTTATAAAGATATGATCTAAAAAATGAATCTCATCAAGATTTTTTTTCTTGTGAAAAGTCCTCAGATGAGAACAGTTTTCTAAATCTAGTAGCCGTCTTTATCTGCTTTTTTAGCCAAGCGCAGTAATAACGTGCTTTTCACCCAGGGATGAGCTACCTGCCTTGGGTAGATGGACCATGAGCAATTTGGGCCATTGCTTCATTATGTGAGACAGAATATGTTGTCATTAGATTCACTAAACCATTTCCACAGAACCTTTTGGAGGATCTGTAAGTGCTTGCCTGTCATTGAATATTTGCCGTGGGTCCATAGGGTGAATGCTATGAAGCCATTTTCTTCTAATAGCTATTCACCAAAACAGAAATTATAGCTATCACGTTTAAAGATATATGTGTCTATATTATAGGAGAGGAATAAAGCCTCCAGTTCACACATTGTGCCACGTTGTTGTGTGCACTGCCTTGGGAAATAATATTTTAAGAAATATAGGTAGTATCTACAAAAGACAGCAAGAGCAGATCATTTGCTTCTCACTGCTCACATGTGCTAAGACTCCCAGGAAGAGTTTCCCTGGGCACATGAATCAGTTTAATAATGATTGCTGCCAGTTGGTGGCTAGACATCAGACTGCCAGCCTACTCAACAGCGTTGCCATCTGCTATTTGGATTCACAGTGTGCTGCTGCTATGCACCACCTCATTAAGAACGGGACTCTTGTGAGCCATAGACAGTGGCTTATTCAAGTGAGCTGAAGCAAGCTCCTCCCCACGCCACTTTAGTAGAGGCTGCACACATCTCATTTTATTTGGAAATTGCTCTATGCTGACCATGCAGCCTGAGTTCACTGTCTCTGATCACACCAGTGTTAGCCTGTCAGCCTCCTTGTTTCAAAGTAATATTAAAATAAGATGATTATTTCTAAGATTTGTAAAAAAAAAAAAAAAAAAAAAGTCATTTCATGGTTTTTGGTAGCACAATTCTGTCTTGAAATGATGTTAGTCACTGGCTTGCCAAACACAAATATTTGAATAAGGTAAGTGTATTATAACCTCTCAGACTTGTTTGGTATTTTCTAGTTCTGAAGATGTTTTAGTTTTGAAAAAATCCTACTGCCTAGTTTTTATTTATTAGAAACTGATTTTCAGAGGTTTTCCTTATGCTTTTCCCTTTTCTTCTTTCACTAAATATCCAAAAGCAGCTGTGAATGCAAAATATTTGCACTTGCCAGACAGAAATGATTGCATTTTATAGAATACTGACCCCACCTTAGAGATTTAAAGCATTTTAGAGGAAAAATAAAAATTGTGTAGGTTGTGTAATATTTAGATTCTCTCCATTTGTCTTAATAATGAATTCCTATAGTACTTTAAGAATTAGACAGATATCTCAAAATAGGGTTGGTTTCAAATTTTAGAGGAATCCATAGGGTGGTGGTGAAGACTTGGGGGGCTCTCTCCCACTCCCCACACAAGTACTTACCCAGTTTTTACATCTGCATCCAAAAACGTGTTTCTTAAACCTTATGCTTTTTAAGTAGTCTGTGAAGAAAGGATTTGGTAGGCAAACAGAATTGGGAAGAGGAGTGATTCAGACTGGGTTTCCCAGGATTCAGACTCTGAGACACAGTTTAACCTGCAAGGTATTTATTAAGAAGTGCTCTTGGGCCCAACACTTGACCGGGTAAGGAGACAGGCTGATCTGTAATGCAGCTCCAATAGCCACCATGGCCAACAACACGGACCTCTGGAGTCGGAATGGCCTTCAGAGTTGTCCTTAAATGGGCAAAAGAACAACTTTGGGCTTTGCACTGAGAAGTCCCTGAGTATGGGCAACTCCATGAAGGGGTGTGCTTAGGTGAAGTGGTTCTGTGGGGCTGAGGCAATTCCCACAGAGGGCTAACAGCTGCAGGCTGCCTGCCTGTGGACAGCACTCCCAGCAAATGAGGAGCAAGTCCTTCCTTGAGGGGGGATCTGGGCCATACATCACAATGCTGCCACATGGGCCAGGTCAATTCATCTGTGCTAGAGAGTTGCACTAAACATTCACATAAGAAAGGCTTTGAGACTCTGGTAACTGAAGAAACCTTCCAACTTTATTTCTTTCCTGACATCAATTCAAACTCTATGGAACTAGCGTTCCACAGGACATAATTTGATAAATGTCTCCCTAATCGTACATTGCTTTGCAGGTTGTGTTAAAAAACTGAAGACAGATAGTTTGCTCTAGGCTCCCTTCCCCTTTGGTGTTGCTGTATTAGCTTTTAAGTCATACTCAGGTGTGTGGGGAAAATGACTTTATTTTTCCACAACTGGACTTAATTTATGTCTTAAGTTCTTGTTTTGCCAGGTGGTACACGCACTTTCTCCCCCAAATCCTTAACTTCAATCATTTTCTAGGTATACAGACATTATGCTTTAAAATGATTTAATACAACATTTTCTCCTCTACTCAGGATTGCAGCTAAGCTCCAAGGAACTTAAGTCATGTCATAGCCTTGGGGGATACAGCTGATTCTTGCTGGGCATCTGTCCACAGCTAGCATGAACTGAGATTAACCCTGTTATTTTTTGGCCTTTCCTGACATCACCCTCCTAGCTTACACCTGATGATGTGTCTGCATTTCCCTCCAGTACCTCTTCAAAGAGTTCACACTGCATCTTAGGCCAAGGAGGTCTGTCAGCTCTTGGGGCCATTTCCCAAATGTTTTCAATCACGCCAGAAAACCATTAGCTTGATCCTTGTGGCCCACAATGTCTGTGAAATAGTTTCAGATTCATCAGTCTAGTTACTCAGTGCAGGTATTTCTACTCCAATTTCTTATGTGTCCAAACAACACAATGGAACTTTCTCAAGATAACCACACAGGAGGTAGGGTACCAGCTTCTCCATTTTTAGCACACATACATTTTTTTCTAGGGGTTCTGTTATGCTCTAATTTAGAATATGGAATCTCTCTTCTGAAACTCTCAGCAGCAGTTATCTCTTTTGCTTTCTCTCCAACTGTGATTTATTTTCTGCTCACTTAGTGCTGAGATTTTTTTTTCTTTGAGTGAGTTTGGAGAAGGTAGTGCATGGAGGAATTTAGCATCCCTCCAATCCTAAGTTTAATGCCATAAAATTTGATCCTTGCAAATGAAAACCAATCACCAACCTTTTTTTCTTTCATGTTTATTTTGATGAATTATCTATGGCCGATGCTCCTCAAGGCATAAAGCTTATAGAATAGTCGGGGGGAGGGGAGGGGTGAGTTTGAATGGGGGCTAAGTGCCTGGGTAGGAACAAGCATTTGACTGTGGAGAAAAATACTCCCAAGTTTACTCAGCTATTTTATTCTTCAACAAGGCAATAGGTAGGTGTCCCCTCAGGAAATGTCTTATCTTCTTTCCTGGCTGCTAGGCAGATGACTTGAGTTAATGCAGCATAACCTCAGTTGAAAAGTGCTGGGCCTGATAAAGGAAGAAAAACATTATACATTAAAGAAACTACAAAAAAAAAGCATGTACTACCAGGAGCCAGGGGAGTAATTCGTGGCATTGGATTTTGGGGGTGCTTTATTTAGGGGATCAGAATATAAGATTATAGAAATAAAACTTATTTATTTAGGGGAACTTTATTGGGACACAGGATTTACCACCTTAGCAAGAACCCCAGGGGATGGGACAGATTCGCTGATAGTGTATGAAGCCTGATATTGTTATGTCCAACACTGAGTGAAGTGAAAATCCTCAGGTTGTCCTGGTAAATTGTAGAAGTAATAAAGATGCTGAGAGAAGTGGTCATGCTGGACTGCATATATTGTGAGACTAGAAAACTCATCACATAATTTTGTTCCAAAGCAAGGCCCAGAAGACACATGATTCACTAAGGCCACCAAGAATGTGTCTGTGAGAGGCCTGAGCATCATGGGTTCATTGTTGGCTCTTCTTTTTAGTTCAGGACTGATTGTGCATGAGGTGCTCACAGAACTGTGCTTCTTAATGTCATTCAGAATGATTGGCCCTGAATTGATAGAAGACTGATGCTTAACTACCCAAAGGCGAGAGGCCATAATTAGTGTCACAACTGGAGGGGCAGTGAAGGGGTTTGACCCTCGGGGTGTTTAGGAGATTTTTGATTGAATATAACACTCCTACAGCCAAAATGGATAGGCAAGTAATAATGCTGCCTAACCTCTGTAAGCAGGAAGGCAAAAATGGAAAAGGAGGAGGGTGAGGGCATTGGCCCCAATGAAATGTCACAATCTCTTATTCAGTTTCAAGGCTCAAGAGAGTTTTCAGATATGGAACCCACAGATGGAAGAGGGTCCTTCAGAGGAAGGAGCCTGCTATTCAGTGGCAGGCATATACTGTGGTGAATCTCCAATTCTTCGTGTGGCCAATTGCTAAGGTGATAGTACCCTGAGAAAGGGAACTATCCAGACATTTCAAGGACTGCTGGACATAAGATCTGAGTTCACAGTGAAACCTGGAAACCCAAGCAACATAGTGACACTCCCTTAAAGTGGGGGCTCATAGGGACCAGGTCCTGTGGTACCGGCTGAAGTCTGGCTCACGGACACATTGAGTCTAGAGACCCACAGTTGTTCATGTCTACAGTGCCTCAGTGTGTAGTGCGGGATGACTGTAAGACAAATAAAGCCTGTGACACATGAGGTAAGAGTGATCATAGTGGGGAAAGCCAAATGGATATCTCTGAAACTCCTCCTTATCCCAGCCAAGATAGGAAATCATAAACATTTGGCTAGGATTGGGGGGTGGAGCTTATTGGTGGTCGTCATGATCTTTCCATCCACTTGGCCAGTCTGGGCTTTGAAGAAAACTGGACAGAGTGGCTGTAGACTAGTGCGGGTAGAGTGGCTGTAGACTAGTGCGGGTAGAACCTAGTATTGGCCCTGATTTCAGGTGCTGTGCAGATGTGGTATCATTCATTACTAGCGATTAAGAAGGGCTCAGGTACATCGTATGTACCCATTGATTTGATGAAGGTGTTCTTTTCAATCAGAACTTGGAAAGAGGATCAGACACAATTGGCTACATTATAACTATGTCCATAAGTAGCCTTGAAGGACAATAGAAAGGGCAAATATTTCCAATAAACAGAGCTGTGAAGGGCATACCTGGTCATCTGCTGTGTGTGGAGAACTGGTTCTAGGTGAGAATACGTGTACTTCCCTGGGCAGTGGCTAATGGCTTGGCAATTTGTTCAGGAGATGGATGGAAAAAGACTGGAAAATTACAAGGCAGTCTGGTGTAGAGGTATGTCATGGGAGTGGACATAGAGCTTTAAGATTTTTATTTCACACCTTACCACCCAAGAAGGCAATTGTCACTGATGGGGTACTTAGCACTTGGCCAGTGAAGATTCTTATCAGCCAGGCTTTGTTATCATGCCCTGAGCTGGCACCTTGAATACCTGAATTAAGTAGCTGGAGTGGCAGAGCTGGAAGTTATAAATAGGCTCAACATATGGACTCTCATTTGCTAAGGCTGATGTAGCTAACGCAGTCTCAAGTCCATGCCATCAGCTACAGAGACCATCACTGAGCCCTCAATGTGGCACCGTGCTTCAAGGAGATCAAAGAGTCTTATGTTGCAAGTCAACTCTAATGGGACTCTTTTATCCTGGAAGGACCAGTAGTTTGTTCTTACAGGGTTAGAGCCTAGTCCAGGTATGAGTTTGCCTTTATTACCTGCAGAGCCTCAGCCAGCATCACTATAAAGGACTTACATAGTATTCAACCAATGCATAATGATGAAGGTGCTAAGTGGGCCCATGACCATGGGATCCCCTGGTCTTATCACAGACAGCATTGCAGTCTCGTACCTGTGTCTTCTAAAGGCACAGGTTAAAATATGAGCTTTAGGGCAACATTATGACTACAGTAGATTCATTAAATTGGGAACTTTCTAGTACGGAAGTATCATAAGAGTCAAATACAGTGGCAAAAGGAGTGGCTTCAGTTTCAACACTCCCAGTGACTTTTTATTGGAAGCATTTGTACTTTCTTGCAACTCTGCCCTCTGTAAATTTGGAGGTCTTGGTTCCCACAGGGGGCATACTCTTCCCAGGGGCTACAGTGGGTCTCACTGAACCACAAGAAATGGCTGCCACTAGAGCACTTTGTACTCCTTGTGCCCAGCGATGTGCAAGAGAGGAGTCACCATATCCATAGAGTAACTGACCACCATGAGCAGGAGGTTGGGCTCCTCCACAGAGGGACAGGGAAGGATATGCGTGGATCCATGGTGAGCCACTTGGTTCCCCCTGTTGCTCCTTTTCCCACTATAACTGATCAGAAGCACATGGCAAACTCCAAGAAGGGTGTGGTTACTAAGGTTTCAGACCTCTGAAAAGGGAAAGTTTGCATCACATGACCAGGCAAACTACCACAACTCCCGAGGTGATTGATAAGTGTGAAGAGGTTCCCTCCTGGGATAGTGGGGGGAAAAGAGGATGAGAACCACTTGCTGCCCTGAGATCAGTGATAATGGATGTAGTTCAGTCTACTAACCAACCTCCCTCTGCTAAGTTCATGCTCAAGAAAATGGGCCTGTTTCAGGAATCACAGAGGTCTTCCTCCCTGAATAGTGCTCGGGAGAATGATGGGCTATGGCAGCCATGCAAGTGCACCACGCAGATCTGCTGAGGGGAACTCAATTGGCTGAGGGCCCTGTCTGCTGCTCTCTGAAACCCTTGGTATGTTCATGCCAAGCCTACAGTTCCCAGGAGGCTTTACCATCAGAACAGCGAGCAGAGCGGGTATAGAAATGCAGGCCCATTCATGTGTGCAAGGGGACTCCTTTAAGGGGCAACTTTGGCTTGAGAGTTTCGACCCTTAACTTTCTTGGAATTTGTTGCTGTAGAGATTCAGGCTACTTCAAACTTCTTTCTTTCAAAGGGGTTAGACATACAACTGTCTGAAAACTTCCTCCTCTGTCTTCCTATTTCAACTCTCACAGGCATTTCCCCAAATAGATCTCTTGTAAATCTATTTTCGCATGTGCATCTTGGAGGACCTGAAATAACACACTTGGACTTTGTTCTGACAGTTACTTGTGGATCAACTTCATACTGCTGCGGGGTTTGTAAACTTTTTTTTTTTTTTTTGGTCATGTCTAGTGTAGATTTTACCATCAGGCTGGCTTAACCCTATTTACACAAGGTGTAACCTTCCTGAGATCCCAGTGAATGTCAGGAGTTCTGAGCGAGGACTCTCCACTGTGGCTGGATGGAAATTAAATGTTTCCCATTCTTGTGCTAGTGTGGGGCATTGTTAAGCTTAGTGTTCAGCAATGAATGTAAAGGGATCTGTATGCTGATTTCTTAACTTTTTAAAAATCTGCACACCTGCTTCTTCACTGATACTCTGCCCTGAAAATTCAAGCCATCTCAGTTTTACTCAACTTGTCTTGGTCTCCCTACCTCAGAAAGACTGCTCTGTTCAGCTCCTCCTCCTGCAATGTCATCCAGCCCTTAAATCTAGGCAGGTGGGGCAACTGGAGGGTCACCTTGCTTTCCTCCCTCTGTCATCCCACTGTTGCTGCCAGTTGTCCATTGTCTGAAAGGCTACTTTAATACTACCTCATGCCCCTGGTTCCTGGGAGTATTGATAGCCAATCTTTTTGTGAAATTTTAAATATATTTAGAGCTATAAATTTCCCATAAATATTTGCTTTCACAATATCCTGTGTTTTGATATGTTGTATTTCCATTAGAATTTATCTCAAAATATTTTCTAAATTCTAGTTACTTATTATAGCTTGCTTTATGGATCATTTGGAGTGTTTTCCTTAAATTATAAGAATTTGGGAAATTGTTTTTATCTTTATGTAATTGATTTCTGGCTTAATTCATACTCTATATTATTTCAATATTTGGAAATTTATAATCAATTGAATGGTCAGTTTTGGTAAATGTTGAATGGTGAGCCTTAAAATATTATGCATTCTAAAATTTTTGGATATAATGTTTTATATTATATCTTATTTAAATGTATAGTGCCTGTACATAACAAATGGTAGCTCAACACATACTGAATTGCTCAAAGGTTTTATCCTATTGATGGTAATTCCAGATCAAATAAGAAAGGATGATGAGGTCATTACAAGAGTTTAGGCACAGAAAAAACTGTTTTTGGAAACCTCATAGAGGAAGCTTGAATCAAAGCATGCAATTTACCCCTATTTTAAACAATTTTAATGCCAACCCCTTACGTGATGGAAATTATCCCAACGCTTTTCCTTCTTGTATTTCTACCAATTTTTCTTTCATTGGTTGTACGCTCTGTATTGTTAATATAATACTATGTGACAGTAGACAACACTATCTTAGGAAAAGTTAATGACAATGACTCATAAAACCCACGGAGACTCAACAAAAGGTTCATTTTATTTCTTCAAACAATTCATGATTGTTTTCTGAGATTACATGAGTTTAGAAGATATCTAGTATCTCTATTCAATAGTCTAATGTTTCAAGTACAATATATATAATTTTTATTTTCCCAAGTTCTCATGTTGTATTTTGCATGTTCCTGTCCTATTTCTTACAAAAATCCCTTAAGGTTAAAACTGTCATTAATGTACATATTCTAACACAGTTAAACTTTCTACTTCTGCCAGCCTTGTTCTGGACACTGAAATTTTGATTACAGAAAAAAGAGAGAAAATAGATTTGGACACAGCTAAAAGCACATTCTGTAGGCTTATATGATGTCTGCTGTGCTCTGTCTCACATCTCTGCAACCTCCAGGTCCAGCCACCACGCTGGTGAACAGTCTGGGAAGGTTCCCCCTGTTCTGTGCTGACAGTGCCTCACTCCAGCCTGGCCCAAGGATCTGGCTTCCTATCTCACGGCTTCTCTGCTGTGGCAATGAGTGATGCTCTGGTGCCAGGGAGGCTCTCCCAGCTTTGCAACTTCAGGGCTGGGGGAATTAACACCAAAGGGAGCAGTTCTCAATATGTAGGAGATGGGTGCTGAGAGATAAATGCTTCTCCCTGTCAATCTGCAGACAGACAGTTCCAACACAAAATTTAGTAAGGATCCTGAGAAGGCTCTTCACTAAGAAACTGTTAATAGTGGCAGACACTTGATAACACTACCTTATTTTGCTTGAATTTTCTTTCCTCTCTCTCATTCCTGCTCCCTAGGATTATATTCCCAAGTAGAATATGTCTGCCTCTGTCTCAGGCCCTGCTTCCAATAATAATGTAGATTAAGAAGACAGTAGGTAAGTAGGTTGTTGTAGATTATGTAATGCAGGAATACCATTTCCCTCCACTCTGCATGGTAAAAAGAAACATTCAGTTGGCAGCGGTTTATGGTAATTTTGATGATTTTCCATTGTTTTCCTTTTCTGGAAGGTCACCAGCCACCCTGAAGCAAGACCACCTAAAGAAAAACAGTTGGTACAAATTACCTTCTAATTGAATAGACAGACTTCTCTGTGATGATACTCTAAGGGGCTTCTCTTTGTGAGGGGGCCTCAGCAATTCGGTTGGATACTCCAATCTAATAAGGAGAAGCCCTCAGTGTACTTAATCAGAACGAGCTTTTTGTTGCTTTGGCAACAACCATATCACATTTCTTATTCCCCTTGGTAAAAGCCTAGAGCTTTTATTATTATAATAATCCTTTTTTTTTTTTGCTGAGAAACTCAAACATACCTTAAAAATATAAAAATTACTAGAATACAATCAGGACTTTCTTATTCATAAAAAAATGAAGAAATACCCTGAAAGATATAGGGGTTATTAGCAAGAAATTAAGGTGTCTGAGAAAAATGTTAACAATTAGAAATTTTTACAAATTCAAGATATTGAATTAGAGAACAAAATTGGTAAATTCTCCTCCCCTCTCACCAGAACTTATATTGGTACAGAAAACAAGGAAATAAATAAAGTAACTAAAATACATAGCATTTCAAATAAAAGGCACAGATAAAAATAAATGGGTAAAGGTGGTCAAAAAGTATAAACTTTAGTTATAAAATAAAAAAAATCCCTAGAGATGTAATGTACAGAGAGGTGACTAAAGTTAACAGTACTATATAATATATTTGAAAGCCAGAAGAGAGTAGATCTTAAAAGTTCTCATCACAAGTAAAAAATTTTATAACTGTGTGGTGATCATTTCTCTATATATTCAAATATAGAATCAATCATGTTTTACAACTAAAACTAATATATTAATAATAATGTTATACGTCAATTATCTATAATAATAAAAGCGAATTATGCGAATCGATTGATTGACCAAACGACTGAATAGCAGAACGACCATCTGGATGACCATGCTATGACATGCACTGGCTCCAGGCCAGCCAAGGTGGGTGCAATGCGATTGGTCGGGGGAGCCCAACCATTGCCCCAGGATTGCCCCATAGAAGGAGGCCCAGGCCACCCACCAGTGATGCTGTGGTGGGTGTGCAGGGCTGGCCAGCAATTGCACCCCTCACCTGTTGCTTGCAGAGGGAGCGACCGGTGGCAGGGGTGGGAGGACGGGGGTGGGGGGGGGGGGAAGTGCTGCACAGGTGGCAAGCAGTAGCAGTGGCAGGGGGCAGGGCCAGCTGCCAGCAGCCAGGGAAAGGGACCAACCAGGCTTAGGGACCCTACCCGCAAGAAGGTACAAGCCAAGTTGAGGGACCCCTATCCCCTGTGCATGGATTTTGTGCACCGGGCCTCTAGTATCTAAATAAAAAAATAAATTAGGGATGGGGGAAAGAGTGTACAAGTTTTTTTTGTTTTGTTTCATTTAAACTACAGATCTCACTGAGAAAATGACATTTAAACAACCTGAGGAGAAAAGGGTCAGTCACATGAGTATTTGGGGGAGGAACACTTGCAAAGATGAAAAAGGAATCCTAAGAGCTCTGAGATAAAAAGAGACCAGTGTTGTCTGAGAAATGTGAGCATTAGAAGCTGAAATTAGAAAGGGGTTGGAGAAAGGAGGCAGTGACAGGTCATCTGAGAGAGGGATTCACAATGGATGCAGGGTATACTACACACCGAGGGAGTATTTTGAAAAACATTTGGTATTATTGTGATTGGTTGATACTACTGGCCTTTAGTAGATAGGCAACATGCATGTTAAAAGTTCAGTAATGCTCCCAACAAAGTATTTTCTATATTTTGTGCAACTGGAAAGCAACCTACTGCTCATTCATGTAGATGTAAAACTTTATAATTATTTATGCTAACATCTAAATTTCATTTATGGTAAGCTAGATTATTTGGACCAATTCTCCATTGAAAATAAGCAGACATCTTGGATAAAATATATTTGATCAAATTTGGAAAGCTTTTGTGAATATTTTTTTCAAATAATTTTCTGCCCCATACTCAGTCTTTTTGCCTTCTGGGAATCCAATTTCATGTCTGTTAGATCACTTGATACTATTCTATGAGTCATGGATGTTTTATTAAGAAATATTTTTTTCTCTGTGTATTTATGTTTGCATAATTTCTAGTGACCTGTCTAGAAGTTGATGATCCTTTCTACTTTTGCGTCTAATTTACTTATAAGCCCATCAAATAAGTTCAGATATTGTATTATCCAATTATAGGACTTCCATTTTGTTCTTTAAAAAATATATATATATATATATATTATATATATAGTCTGCCCGCTCCGTGTGGCTCAGTGGCTAAGTGTCTATCCATGCAAAAGGAGGTTATCAGCTAGATTTCTGGGCAGGGTACATGTCTGGGTTGGAGGCTCAATCCCTACTGGGGGATGTATGGCAGGCAGCTGATCAATATTTCTCTCATAGGTTTCTATCTCTCCCTCCCCCCACCCTTCTCTGTAAAATCAATAAAAACGTATTTTAAAACATAATATCTGTATTTCTCTTGAAATTCTCTATCCAACCTTTATATCCTCTTTAGCAAGATTTTTAAATATATTTGTCATGTTTATAATTTAAAGTCCTTGTTTATTAACTCTAACATCTCTACTGATTCATTGTTTCTATTGATTCATGACAAAGGTGACACTGCAGAGCAGTAGGGAAAGGACGATCTTTTCAAGGAAAGGACTTGGGTCAATTGAATAACTACTGTATATGAAAAAAAATTTAACTCTTATTTGATATTATACTCCAAAGTCAATTCATATGGTTAGCAGATCTAAATGTTCAAAGAAAACAGTATGTCTTTAAACATTGAAAATTTACATTCATTAAAATTTGACAATGAAATAGTTAAAATACAAACCACAGATTAGGGAAAGGTTATTTTTTTTTTTTTTTTTTTTTGCATCTGTCATAAATGAAAATGGAGTCACATGTAGAATACATAAATGAGGTAAAAAAGATAGATAACCCAATAGAAAAATGGGGTAAAGACCCAACAGACACTTCACTACAGAGGATTTCTAAAAGACTAATAATCACATGAAAAGATGCTGCTCTTTTTCTTTTGTCAAAGAAATGTAAATTGGAAACACACAATCACCAAATGTTGGGGAGGGTATGGAGCAATGAGAATCCATTATACACTGCTGATGGGTGTATAAATTTGAAAAATTGTTCGGCATTATCAGCTATAGTGAACCATAAACATAACCTATGTCCCAGCTATTCCACTTTTAAGATATATATCCCAATAGAAATCTGTATCTCCATGTGGGACATTTGTTTCCACTGATGCATATCATTCAGATAATACAGGGTATATCAATAATTATTTCACACCTGAAAATAAAACGAATTGAACACTCAATATCAGTGTAAGGAACTAGTCACAATATCAATATCAGGGACCAGTCACAATATTATATGATTCCATTTTATGAAATGTCAGGAATAGGCAAATATATAGAAACAGAAAGTAGATTAGTACTTGCTTAGGGCCAGAGAGGATGGGGAGTGTGGATGTGATAACTACAGAAGTATGGAGTTGTCCTGAGACTAGAAAATGTTCTAAAATTGACTGTGGCAATAGTTGCACCTGTCTGTGACTGAATATCCTAAAAGCACCAACAAATTGTACAATTTAAATAAATGAA
The DNA here is from genome assembly GCF_014108245.1 of Pipistrellus kuhlii. Taxonomy (NCBI): domain Eukaryota; kingdom Metazoa; phylum Chordata; class Mammalia; order Chiroptera; family Vespertilionidae; genus Pipistrellus; species Pipistrellus kuhlii. The sequence continues at coordinate 65,259,724 of NW_023425515.1, forward strand.
TTGAATGGTATCTGAATTATATATCAGTTAGGCCAAAATTAATTAAAAACAGTGTAAAAGAAAAATAAGTTGTGGCATATTCATATAATTGGATGTCATAGAACATAAAAAAATAAACATTTTAAAAAGATCTGTTACAGGAACCAGAGTGGAAGAATCTCAAATGTAATATGAAGTGAAAAAATCAAAAAACAAATACTATATCATATTTATTGAGTAATTCATTTAATGTAAAATTCAAGAACAGACAACACTAATCTATGCATTTGCATATAGGACAATGGTTGTATTTGGAAAGTTGTCCCTGACTGGGCAAGGGGATTAAGGGAGCTGGGAATGGTCTGTTGTGTTTTTTTGTTTTTTTTTTTTTTTTTTTTAAATCTCCACTATGGTTGCAAGGGTATATTTATGATAGTCTTTGAAAGTTTATTGAAGTGTATATTTATAGTTCGCCCAGTTTTCTGTATTTTGTCCTAAATTTGACTGTAGTAATAAACTTCAATAAAAGTTTATTAAGAAATATTCATAAAAATCCAGTTATTCAATAAGTTGTCCTAGTAATAGGCATTGGTAAAAATGGACTAAAAGAATATATAAACATTTAGTTGTTTTTTGTTTTTTTTCTTTTGTGTGTGTGTGATGGAGGGTTAGTTTTAGAGAGAATTTTTATTTCCTTCTATATATTTTTTCAGTGTTTTCCAAATTATCATAGTAGACATATACTATATCTATCACTAGAAAAATGTTTTAAAATACATGTTAGCAATACCTCTCTCTTACTTCTATACTAATTTAATCACACTGTAAGGACTTCGGCTTTTGCTCCGAGGAAGGAAGAGACTGTCATTTTAGAGTCAAGGCGGGTGTGGCTGCTGGTCTGGGGTTTCCGGGTGGCAAGGCTGCCACCCAGGGACTCGCCGACTCACCGGCTGCCCCCCAGCAGGAAGGAGGCGCAGGTGCAGGGACCAAAAGACCGCGAACCCTCACCCATGGGCAGGGAGGTCGCGGTCCTCCAGGAACCTGGGTCCTTGCAGCTCGCTGTGGTTGAGATCCAAGCTCCAACCTCCGAGCTGGGTTAGAGAACGATCAGCATCTCATCACTGTCATCCTCATGTTGTTTTTGAAAGGCCCAGGGAGCTAAGAGGTGCTTTTACATTCTATGAGGTTGTTAAAAAAAAAAAAAAAAAAGGAAAAGAAAGAAAAAAAGGCAAAATACGCGACGGAAACAGATCCTGGCCTGCAAATCCTAAAACATTTGTCATCTGGCTCGTTATGCAAAAAGTTACCCAACTCTTTGATGAATTGTATGGTATTTTGGACGTTACCTGTAGGCTCTGGCGGGCGGGAAGCCGGGGCGGACGGAGCGCCAGGGGCACCCCCGTCCGCGGCCTCACCGGGAGCAGCGGCGCCGGGCTCCGCACACCCGGGAGCCGGCATCGGCGTGGGAACGCGCCTCCGCGGGGTCCAGCCTGGCGGGGGGCGGGCATCGCGGGCCCACACGCCGCCGGCTCCTCCGCCCGGGGGCTCCGAAAGGATGGACGGCGCTCCCTGCAGCAGCCGTCGGCGGACGGCACAGAAGGCTTCCCGGCTTCCCCTGGGAAAGCACGGCTGTCACTCCGGAGAAGCCCCGCTCCCCACCCCGGGAGCTCCCTCTCCTCCGTCCCGTGGCGGCCGCCGCGCCGCTCTGCGCGGCCCTCGGCGCCAGGGCAACTTTTGAAGGAGCGCCGCGTGGGCGCGGCCGCCGGGCGCGTGCGCAGTGGCCGCCCCCCGCAGCGCGCGCTCACTGCGCAGGCTCCACGGGCACGGCCGCCGGGAGGCGTGGTCCCCGCCCCCTCCCGGGGACCGGGCCGGAGGAAGCCGGGGCGGAAGGACGAGGACTGCGTCTCTGCGGAACTCACTGAGAGTCAGCTGTGAACTTCGTAACCCTTCACCTCTACCCGCTACTAACGTTTAAAGACCATGTCCTCTCATTCAGCCCGGGATCCCGGGACCTGCCCCTGAGCAGAGGGAGGGATGCTCCTGAGTCCTGGTCCTCCATCGGCCCTAGGAACGCTCTGGGCAGGATGAGCCCTTGTTGTGGGGTCCCGGGTGAAGGTTGGGGGGGGGGGGGGACTGTCGTGGGCACTGTGCAGTGGTGAGGGGCACTCCTGGCAACCTTGCCAGTGGCAACCCTCCCTCCCTCGTGGTGACAACCAAAATCGCCGCCAAAAGTTGGTGTGGGAGGGTGGGGCAGAGTCACCCTTTTTGAGGACCGCTGTCCTATAGGCTCACAATACAGAGTCCTTAGGAAATAAATGCACCATTAGGCTCTCCAGGCGTTGGAAATAGGAACTCACTAACCCAGTTAAATTAGTCTGTATTCGAATTTCCTCAATTGACCACTCCGCCGCTGCCCCCCTCCCTCCCAAATCCTCGCTTACCCTCTTGTTTAGAACTATACATCTGGGATCACGTATTACATTTACTGGTTTTCAAATCTCTTTAACTTTCTTTCAATTTAGAATACTTTCCTAGCCGTGTGTGTGTGTGTGTGTGTGTGTGTGTTTATGGTATTGACATTTTTTTAGTTCAGTCCAGTGGTCTTTCCAGAATGTACTTCAACTTGGACACTCAGATTGGTTCTCAATCTCAACACAAGATTAATGTTGAACATTTGTTTGTTATTTTTTGTTTTGTTTTTTTAAGCTGGAATCTTGTCTAGGTGATGTTACATTCAATTTTATCTATTTTCAAAGGAATATTTAGCTGTTTTAACGTTTAATTTTAAAAAAGTCACATTTCCTTCCAGTGTCTTGAGATACCACTTTTATCACATATATAAATTTCCACATTGTACTTGGGTTATATCTGTATTTTCTTAACCCCACCCCCTTGATCTGATTGTCTACTCCTGTGCTAATATTACACTGTTTTAATTACAGAAATTGTATAATATATTCCAATATCTGTTATGGATAAACCTGCCTCATTGCTGTGGGGTTTTTTTTTTTGTTTGTTTGTTTGTTTAGTTTTCTCTGTTTCTTGGATATTATTGCTTATTCATTTAGTTGTATAAACTATAGAATCTAGATCCATAAAAATACTTTATAATATTGCCATCGATTTATGATTTTGTATTATTCTACTGAAGAACAAGGCTATTTTTCCTTTTATTCAAGTTTCAGTTTTATGTCTTTTGGGAAAGCGTTGAAGTGTTTTTCGTGTAAGTTTTGCACATTTCTTGTTAAATGTATTACTAGGCTATATTTCATTTTTGTTGGCAATGTAAGTGGGACCATCTCTTCTACTTTTCCCTTTAATTGCTATTGCTTAAATATATGAAGGTATTGATTTCTTTATGTAACTTTGTATCTTGCTACTATTATATTGAATCTCTTATTGCTTCTAGTCATCTATTAATTCTATTGGCATCTCTAGTTACACTTGTATATAATTACAGTAACTATTCATTTTAAAGCTCAAATTTTGTATCTTTGGCATTTATGACAACCACAAATGTTTTGATGGCTTCCTTGCTTTTGGACAATATAAGAGTTCCAGTCTTATATTGGAACAGTCTCATTTACTGCCCTAGATATAAAATCAACTATTTCTCAAAGGAGTCTTCATTGCTTTCAGTGAAATGGCATATTGACCACATCTGTGCACTTTAGGATGTTCATGGCTAAATGGGTTGTTGTTACTTCTCAGACTTTTTAATATAAGGTCTAGGAAGTATGTAGTTTTTCAAAGAAATATAAAAATAAATCATAAATGTTTGATTATTTTGCAATTCTAATGAAATATTATATAATTCTTTACTTATTTAATTTTATATATATACATATGTTTAAATTTAAATTCTTTATTGTTTAAAGTCTGACATAAGTCTCCTTTCCCCCCAATTGACCTCTCCCCGGCCTCCCAAACCCCCCAACACATATCCTCACTCCCCCTTACCCCTCTTGTCTGTGTGCATTGGTTATGCTGACATGCATGCATACAAGTAAGTCCTTTGGTTGATCTCCTACCCCTCACCCCCTGCCTTCCCTCATAGGTTGGAAAGTCTGTTTCATGCTTCTATGATTCTGGTTCTACTTTTGTTCATCAGTTAATATTGTTCATTATATTCCACAAATGAGTGAGATCATGTGATATTTATCTTTCTCTAACTGGCTTATTACACTTAGCACAGGGCTCTGCAGTTCCATCCATGCTGTTGCAAATATTAAGAATTTCTTCTTTTTTATGGCAGCATAGTATTCCATTGTGTAAATATACCACAGTTTTCTAATCCACCCATCTGCTGATGGGCACTTAGGCTGTTTCCAAATCTTAGCAATTGTAAATTGTGCTGCTATGAAATTGGGGTGCATATGTCCTTTCTGATTGGTGCTTCTGTTTTCTTGGGATATAATTCTAGAAGTGGGATTACTAGGTTAAATGGGAGTTCCACTTTTTTGAGGAAACTCCATACTGTTCTCCACAGTGGCTGCACCAGGTCTACATTCCCACCAGCAGTGCAAGAGGGTTCCCTTTTCTTTGCATCCTCACCAGCACTTGTTATTTGTTGATTTGTTGATGATAGCTATTCTGGCCCGTGTGAGGTGATACCTCATTGTTGTTTTTATTTGCCTCTCTCAGATGATTAGTGACTTAAGTATGTTTTCATATGTCTCTCGGCCTTCTGTATGTCCTCTTTTGAAAAGTGTCTACTTAGGTCCGTTGCTCATGTTTTGATTGGATTATCTTCTTTTTGTTTAGTTGTATGAATTCCCCGTAAATGTTGGAGCTTAAATTCTTATTGCAGATAACATTGGCAAATATGTTCTCCCATGCAATGGGTTTTTTGTTGATGTTTTCTTTTGCTGTGTAGAAGCTTTTTATTTTGATACAGATACATTTGTTTATTTTCTCCTTAGTTTCCATTTGTCTAGGAGCTGTATCAGTAAAGATATTGCTACCACAAATGATTGTTTTCTCTTTGGTGAAAAGCATGGTTTCTAATAATAATAATATAATTGCTTATTTATTTCCCTCTAATATATAATAGTTTCAAAATAACAGCACCAAAATTATACCTAATTGTAAAATAGTTAATTGCAGTTTCATAGAGCTAGGTTTGTTTCAAGTTGTGTTCAAACCTAGGTTGCTTAATTTACAAATAATTAAATCCAAAGTGGAAAAATAAAACAAACATGAAATACTAACTTTTTGAGTGCCATGTCTAATTTATTTTTATTTTTCTCATTTTTCTTGATGTAAATATTTAAATCTATGTATTTTACTCTGAACATTCTTTAGCAGTACCTCATAGTCTCTGATGCTGTTTCATTATGGTTTTTTTTCTATAAATTCTCAATATCAGTTGGTATTTCCCCTTGAGCCAAGTTATGTTTATTAGAAAAGTTAAACATTTCAAGGTGATAAGGCTTTCTTATGTTTTGATTATTATGGATTCCTACCTTTATTATATAATGGATAGAGAATATGACTTGTATTTTTCCTTATGCAATTTATTGAGGTATACTTTTTTCTATAAGTTACATAGTCAATTATCATAAATGCTTTTCGTACAATAATTTATTTTTGTCTTGGGCTAAGAGAAGTGCACTAATGTCTGCTTTTCTGTATGTATTTCTGTCTTCTCAGAATATTTTCTTGTAGTTAATAATAATAAATAATCATTGTTTTCTGTAAATCTTTCATAAATTTTTTATTTTCACTGTGAATTATAGCTGTGAGCATTAGAAGGTATCCTTTGTCTTGGTAATGGTTTTGGTCCAAATTCTACTTAATTGGATTTCAAAATCTCAGTTCATTATTTTTATTTGCATTTTGTTGGTATACCTTTTCCATTTTATTTTCAGTGTTAGCATTTCTAAATTATTTTGTTTTAGGTGTGTCCTTATCTTTCTCTGCAACATAGATTTGGGTTTTGCTTTGTTCTTTTAATAACAAAGATAAACACTCTGTTGTTGATGTTTTATTTCACATATCTCACCTGATATTTTATTTATGTATGCAATATCTAACATCTCTAATGATGGCAAGTGCTAGTGAAGAGATTATAGTGGAAGAGGGGATAGGAAATTTGCGGTGGAATATTCCATTTAAGTAGGTAGTCAGGGAAGGCCTCACTGGAAAGTTGACTTTTGCATGAACTGATGAAGTATATGCATGAATAAGCTATTTGGATAAGTGAGATCAGATTTATCCTGAGGGGGAGAACAGCTGAAGCAAAGACCTTGTTTTCAAGGAACAGCAAGGAGGCTGGTGTGACTAGAGTGGAGTATACAGGAGAGTAATAGGAACCTAGCCAGAGGGAAGGAATCTAGAGAATCAGCCTGAGCCCTCAGTCTTAGGAAGAGCACAAGACAACCCCTTTAAGAGGAGTTTTGGTGTCAGGTGTTGAAATAACATTACTTCCACCATCTTGCAGTCATAAATTAACTCTAAGGGAATTGTTTAATAACTCTGGGAATTCAAGCATAGGAAGGAAAGGAAGCCAGGTTTATGGGTGTATTATTTTGGGATGCAATTCAAATTATGCATGAAAGCATTTAATCTCAGCTGATTTTGAGGGTTGGATTACTAAAGACTTTCCCAATGCAATCTAAATGACCCTTCAACATATTCTTCAAATCTGATTTTTAGTGACTACTTTATGTTCTACCCCAAAAACATCTGATATAGATTCACAGATATTCGCTATTTATATGAAGGTGTGCATTTACAGGGGAAGATTAAAAACACACACACATATTATTGAAATAAAATATTCAAAAAACATAAAATATTAAAATTATATACTGGGAAGCTTGACCAAAGGCCAAAGCACAACATACAAGTTGTTTTTTAATTCTTAAAAAAAAAAAAAAAGTCAAGTATTCAGCTTAAAAAGTACCCCCTCCCTTTTTATAAAATAAAGAAATCTGTTGTTTTAGCATAAAACTGTATGGCATAGAGGGTGGAATGAAATGGGAGTCCAAATGAGAGGAGATATGGGGGTGAATTAAGTCATTAATGAATAAAAACTGTTCAAAATTCAAGTGGATGGGAACAGAGAAGGGACAAACTAAATATATGCACCATTACTTCTTCCTTGATTTTATGTGTTTCATTTGGCAGCATTTTAATTTTCACTTCAACTTTTTTCCTTAACCTAAACTGGCACAGTGAAATGCTATCTAAGTCACAACTCATATAGAAAACTGAACAGTGCATTGTCAAAAAGGACCCAAAACAGAAGACTTCATCTGAGAGCTGAGATCATCCGGACCGCGCAGGCAGACCCAGTTTAGCAATTCAAGTGTTTCTCAAGGCCTGGGACAATATCCACGATTCTTGGTGCGTTATTGCCCCCTGCTGGCCACATGGAAGCACTGCTCTATAGAAATGGATTTTCATAACACTCCACTTCAGTGCAATGTTAGCCTGCTACCAGAGAAGTTAGAGGAAGTAGTTCTAAAATTTAAAACAGAGTAAAAGGATTAAGCAAAAAACAAACCAACTCATGGACACAGACAATAGTATGACGATTACCAAAGGAGAGGAGGGAAGCAGGTGGAAGAGGGTAAAATGGGGATAATAAACGGGCACAGAAGGAGATTACTAGACTTTGGATGGTGAGTGCACATGCAATGTGTAGATGATATATTGTAGAATTGTACACTTGAAACCTATATAATTTTGTTGACCAACGTAACTCCAATAAATTCAATAGAATAACAAAACAGTAATTTCAACAATTTCTAAAAGCTGAATATCAAAGAAACCACAAAGCAGCTGGAGTTTCCCTGAAATGTTGAGAAGTCTAGGATTCAGTTGTTAGGCTAAGGAATATGGTTTCCTTTTTTAAGTTTCTAAGGACAGCAAGAGCACAAGGCAACTGAAGTAACTCCTTAGAGAAGAAATGGTCAAGTGAGAGCAGGAAGTAAAACAGAGAACACCTGCAAAATGTGGCAAAAGGAGGGGGTAGAGAATAATTTACATATGAGTGTAAAGCAGTTCAATCCTGAACAAGATCTTTGCATTCCTTTCAGAGGGTGTTGCTTAGAAAACAAACGGACTTGTCTCCGTGGAAGAGCCTGGATGGGTCATCTGTGAGCCTTCAGGTCTCAGCCTCTTGTTGGGCTGGCCATGGAAATTTCTCAGAGGCACTAGGATGTGGGTGAGAGCCATCGAGGCAGAGCAGAGAAACATAGTGCATGGAGATGATTTCCTGGTTTACTCAGCGGTTAGAGTTCAGGGCTCCTTCTTGGATGGAAGTCAGCCATGTGCAAATGCATGTGTTTGAGCATGGGAGTTCCATGTTAATTGCTCCAGGTTTCAGCTCTCTGTCGCCCAGGGCCTGGGGCTGCTAGTTCCTGCATGCCAGAGCTTTCAGCGGGATTCGGTAATAAAGGTCCCTGGATCCCCTCTCACTCAGTAAAAGCAATTTAGAAGCTTGGGGCCTTGTTTCAGCACTTGTTTTATCGTCAGACTCTTTGTCCATGAGGAACAGGATTAGAGGAGAACCTTTAACCTTTTAATATTTAGAAAACACATGCAATTTTTATGTACAAATCTTACAAAATTATACTCTGTTAAGACAAACCTAGAAATGTAGCCTGAACTATTCTTGAAAGACTCAGATTTTTATTTTATTTTCAAATCTTTTTGAAAGATTAAGTTTTTGATACTGAGTATCACTTCTAAAACTTCTGAAGTCCCTGCTTCAAAGGTACAAATGCTGTTCTTTAATAAATAAAAAACTGAGAAAATATTTACATGATTTATTTCAGGTAACAATTAACAAGCTGATTCCCTAAAGCTCAAGGTAGTTCTATTCACAGCATTGGTTTCAGTGCTTATAGCATTTTCTCTTTCTCTGTGTAACAACTTACTATTTATTTACTCACTTACATTTATGTTTTCTACTATGGCAGGTGTTAAGAAATATGGTAAAAAATAGGATAGACTATGCCCTTGACTTTTTTTATAATACCTTAGAAAAATATAGAACAGCAATATGATAATCATGCCAGGAGCCAAGAGCAGAAAATTAATTTTCCCATTTCTGTTCATCTCACCCTTTTATTCCATTTCATCCCATCCCATTTATTTTCCTTTTCACAATTTCATTTTATATACACCAGTACTTATATAATAATTTTATTTATTTAAATTACAAATTAGGAGTGTTGGCTAGCCCTTTTTATATACTTTTTCATAATCCCTAGTACTCCAGCACTCAGTACAAAATTTGTATATATGTGTAATACAATTCTGTTGAATGACTATGATCACTTACTAATTGCCTAGAACTAGAGTCTATATCAAACAGATGTACATTTTTATCTCAATGGAGGAGGAGAAGAGTGAAATTGGAGGGAATTTATATAGGCCTGGGAGCATGTATTAGGGTTATTTGTATTCAAACTTTTATCCTATCTAATAGAAGAGCAATATGTAAATTGACCATCACTCTAACACACAGATGGCCGCCTCCATGTGGTCAAAGATGGATGCCCCCATGTGGACACAAGATGGCCACCACAAGATGGCCAACAGGGGAGGGCATTTGTGAGCAATCAGGCCTGCAGGGGAGGGGAGTTGGGGAAACAGGCCTGCAGGGGAGGACAGTTAGGGGTAACCAGGCTGGCAAGGGAGGGCAGTTAGGGGTTAGCAGGTCAGCAGGGAAGGGCAGTTGGGGATGATCAGGCTGGCATGGGAGAGTAGTTAGGGGCAATCGGGCTGGTAGGGGAGCAGCTAGGTGTTGATCAGGTTGGCAGGGGAGTGATTAAATGGTGATCAGTCTGGCAGGCAGAAGTGGTTAGGAGTAATCAGGCAGAGGCAGGTGAGTGGTTGGGAGCCAGCACAGTCCTGGATTGTGAGAGGGATGTCTGACTACCTGTTTAGGTTCTATCCAACAGGCAGTCAGATATCCCTCAAGGGGTCCCAGATTGGAGAGGGGTCCCAGATTGGGCTGAGGTCACCCCCCACCCCCATGCACGAATTTTGAGTAATAAGAAACCTTATTACTTAAACATAAAGGCCAGAACACAAAAAATTTACCTCATAAAAAACTTGAGGAAATGTCTCTTTTAATGATTTTCTTATGTTGCTAATGTATATGGGGTGTTTAACATTTCTGCCTGTGCAATTTCTTATCAGGTCTGCATATAAACACCTACTCAAGATAGGATAGAAACCTGTATTTTTCATTAGTTCAAAAGAGTAGACAAACATCATGCCTGTTTTTTAAAAACAGAGTTTTTCTCAAAGGCATTTAAAGAATGCTTGGTGCTAGTCTACATACAATTCAGTTAACTACACGAAAGAACATCTGGTTTATTTCACTAATGGGAAAATATTTCAATGCTAGGATGACCTCTTGATATTTCTTCTGCTGATTTTTAGCATAGTGGCCTGTGATTATATCGTTGGAGTTATGTGGCGAGGTGCTTACAGTTATCTATACTAATAAAAGGGTAATATGCTAATTAGACTGGCTCGACCAGACATCTTCCTGATGACTTCCTTCCAGACAAAGCCATAGTGACGGGGGCTGAGACAGAGACTATTAGGGGTGATTAGGTGGCAGGGGAGCAAGCAGTTAGGGACAATCAAGCCAGCGGGTGAGCAAGCAGTTAGTGGTGAGATCAGGCTGGCGGGGGAGCAAGCAATTTGGGGGTGATCAGGCTAGCAGGGGAGGGCAGTTGGGGTGATCAAGCTGGCAGAGGAGAGCAGTTGGAACAATCAGGCTGGCAGGGGAGGGTGGTTAGGGGCAATTAGGTCAGCAGGGGAGCGGTTGGGGCGATCAGACAGGCAGGCAGAGGTGGTTAGGGGTGATCAGTCAGACAGGCAGGTGAGTGGTTAGGAGCCAGCCTTCCCGGATTGGGAGAAAGATGTCCCATTTTAACACACAAATTTTATGCATTGGGCCTCTAGTTCCAAATAAAGTCCAAAACCAATTACTATAGTAATAAGAGGTGGTGGATAGGCAATGCAACTGCCCGATAGTTTTGAAGCCTATAACTTAAGCCTAAGAAACTCAGCCAAGATTTAGGAATAAAGTCCACAAGCAAGAGTATAAAGCCAATTGGGTTTATTAAGAAAACAACAAAACCATAAATCATGCCTTCTGCCAGTGATGGTGAGCTTACTATCATTTTCCCATTGTTTTAGACAACCGTGGGTCCTTGAAGCACCGCCTCACAGCAGCTGGGCCACCTCTGCACTGAGTCCCGGCACAAGTGCTGAGCAGGAAACGGTGTGGGGGTGGCAAGAGAGGAACAATTTGGGCAAGGCCAAGAGGCCACAGAGCGCCCCACCTGCTGCAGGTGCCTGGAGACCCTCACCTGGCTGGAGCTCTCTAGCTAAAGAGTTGTATTTATATTTTTCTTTCTTTCCTATCTAAAGTTCTTTAGACTCCCACGTGGAAAGTTTAGAACTATTTTCTGTTGAGTTGGCGGTGGAGATGGGAGAAGTTTGCAAGGTTAAACAAATTGCTGAAAATAATATTCTGAATATGGGCAGGTCTATTTTAATTCTAGTATTCTCCTTCACATCAGACATTACTTAAAAGTATGTTTTTAAAAAGTGCCAACTTCTTTCGTGAGGAGACATTTTGTAAGTGCTTCATTGCATATGGTGCTGGGCTAGGTGCTAATGAGAGAATTTCATATACCAGTTCCCACCCTCAAATTATTTATAATGGAGTGCATGAGTAACAAAAATAAGTCTTATTAAGCAAAGAAAAAAATTCATAGACAGACAACAATATGGTGATTGTCCAGAGGGAGAGGGGGTGGGGTGGAGAGTAGAAAAGAATAAAGCGGGGGAGGAGATAAATGGTGATAGAAAGAGATTTGACTTGGGGTGGTGAACACACAATACAATATGCAGATGATGTGTTATAGACTTGTACACTTGAAACCTATATCATTTTATCAACCAATGCCACCCCAGTAAATTCAATAAAAAGTCTAAAACACAGAATTAGGTGGAAAAGTGAGAATGCATGTAGCATTTTGCTTATATTTCAGTAACATGTCCTTTGGGCAGCTTGGTTAGTACAGGGTAGAGTGGTTAAAGCTGTTGAGGATACAAGCCTTCACCTCAATTGTCCACCCCCAAAAGTAGAATTCATGCATGTAGATCCTCTCTAGAGATTCCAGCAAGGAATCTCTGTCTCTGTCTGTTTATCTTTCTCTCTCTTTTGCATTTAAACCCAGACTTCCTCTGGATGGCTGAAAGCAATGGAAATTATTAGAGTTTCTCATAATTAGTCACATTTGTCAAAGCCAGATTGATAATTAAGGCTGGGATTAGGGATAAAATTGTCCATATAACTTTGAAAGTAAAAATAAATGTGCTACTGAGATGCTGAAAATATATCATTTAATTGCCCTAATATAAATAAATTTGTGCATGTTTTAAGTTGGTCAGTATGAGGTTTGTATTTAAATGACTTCCCTCAATTCAAATCATCTTAGGCATTTGGCTATTCAAATTTTTTTGTGCTCATGAATACATCTTTTATAATTGACATGGATATTTGTTATCAGCCAAACTCTAATTTGTAAGCAGGAATACTCTTTTAGTCATTCACCCCATATCTATTACGAATTTACTGTGTGCTAGTATGATGATAGTGATTATTTGTAAGTTAATTTTAAAGGTTAATTAAATTTTTGTGAGCTCTATTTTCCTAAATTGCATGAAATCATGTATAGAGAATAGATCAAGGCACCATCAAATGTGCGAATCACAGTTAGTCTAGATCTCTATCATAGTGATACCCCAATGGCAAGCTGGAACTCTTTCCTGGGTTCTTACCCTAAGAAATTTGAAGAATAAAAATTTGCTGACAAGCCTGGCTGGCATGACTCAGTGGTTGAGCGTCGACTTATGAACCAGGAGGTCATGGTTCAATTCCGGGTCAGGGCACATGCCCGGGTTGCAGGCTCAATGAGCAGGAGGCTGCCAATCAATGTTTCTCTCTCATCATTGATGTTTCTCTCTCTTTCCCTCTCCCTTCCTTTCTGAAATCAATAATATAAATATATATATATATATATATATATATATATATATATATATATTTTTTTTTTTTTTTTTTTTTAATTTGCCAACGAAAAGGTTTTAAGCAAAAGAGTAGAAGCTTATTGCAAGTGTATACAAACTCCCCCTTGGGGAGGGGTCCCCCAAATGGGAAAAAACCTAGTCTAATGAGACTCTTTGTCTAAGGGTTTATACATATAGGCAGCTTCTTTGCCTGTTTATGCTCTTTTCTAATTTGACCCTTCCCTGGCTGGAATCAGTTTCAAAGCTCACCCCATTCCCCACCTCTCCCCTTATAAGATAAACATTCTAGCAGCTTGGAGCTGTCTCTGTCTGTCACGTATGCATTCCTCTCCCATGGGCCCCTCCCTAACTGCTTCCCTATCCCTAAACCCTTTCAGTAACACTTATCACACTTTCCCTTTGTACATTAATTTTGCCTCCTGGAGTAAGAGTAGAACATGGTCTATATTTGATCAGAGCTGTGTTTCAGCATCTAATAAAATCTGCACCATAATAGAGACCCTAAAAGTGTGGTCTGGATGGCTAAAGCACCACATAAACATAGATTGCTCTTTCTAAGGATAGCTTAATTTCCATTAGGTATTTAGGCCATTTAGGAAAAGTAAAAATATTTTTATGAAGATCCCTACTATCTAAGTAACTTCCCTCCCCCCCCCTTAAAATGTGATACTTTTATTTAAAATGTTTTTTTTAACATTCTAAATAACTCATAGTTGATGGAATATTGATCTAAAGCACTTTAACTTGACTTTGAACTTGATTCCGATTTAGTGGAATCTTATTAATCATTTTTATAATGATTAAGGCCTTTAGGTTCTGATTATTTAGATGACATTTATGAGAACAACAGTTTTATACTAAACTTAAGAATATTCTTCACTCAGCCTGGTAGGTAAATCAGGCTTAGGATAAGCCCTTTTTGTCTGGGAGATGCTCATGATGGGCTTTCTGATAAATCCTTCTCATTCATCTATTGTTATTTGCTTCCTGTGTGTTCGGTGGGCTTATACCAACATAAATACATATAATGAGTTCCTTGAGTATGAGACAGTGCTGAAAGGAGACAGCAGTAATATGCAACCAGAGGGTTATGTGATTCATGTGAAATTCCTGATCATTCTCGTTTAGGGTGGGAGTCAATGGTAGTACTGTGGAGTGAAATCCCTGGCACTGCATTTATTAGATCTCACACAGGATTGTCATTTACCATTGAGTATATTGTGCACTATACAAAAATGATCCTCTAAAGTGCACACCATTTGTGTCATAGACATCAATTTGAATATTTATTGAGAGAATTTTATGGCAGAAGACAGTACAGTTTTTGTTCTAATTAGTATATTATGACACATTTTCTGACAAATGGGATTAAAATATCTTGAAGAAGAGGTACTTTTTTTTTTTTTTCCATTTGCTTTGCACAAATGCTCTGTATAGGCTATTGGCAGCCTGAACTTGGACAAGTTACATAATTCCTTTGGCTTTCAAGTGGAAATATTAATACTTACCTCACTAAATTGGTTGAAAATATTAGGCAGGCCTGACACATTGTAGGATTCATTAAATGCTTTTGAATGATTGTGGAAGTACTAAGCTTAATGTCTGTGCTAAAGGTTTGATAAATTGCAGCACAATTTTGCCTTGAATAATGGAAATTTTAAAGGGATTAAGTATATGTTAAATATGTGTATTAGAATCTTGAACTTGTTAAGTGTTTCATGTTTTTACACTTAATTACTGTATAGCACTAACTAAAATGTCCCTACTGATATGTTTGGAATCTTTATTTTCCTGATGGGTATATCTTCAGCTGAAAGAAAATTATGACTATGTGACACATTAAAAGGAAAAATTAGTGACTAATAGTTGAGTTTCTTGTGGAATCCTAAGGTACTGGAATTCTAGCTTGAGAAGGGACAATTTGAATTTCCTTTTATTTATCAAATGCATATTAATCAGTTATTATATAGAAGTAACTGTGCTGTGCAATAGGGTTATAAAGATAAATAAGATATTGTTGAGAAGTTACAAGTCTTTGCATGAGCATTTTTAGGGACAGTTCACAATGACTAACTTGATTTAAAAATATATATATATTTTATTGATTTTTTACAGAGTGGAAGAGAGAGGGATAGAGAGTTAGAAACATCAACAAGAGAGAATCATTGATCAGCTGCCTCTTGCACACCCCCCACGAGGGATGTGCCGGACCTTTTCAGTCTGCAGGCCTACGCTCTATCCACTGAGCCAAACAGGTTTCAGCACTAACTTGATTTTTAAAAATCTCTCTTATGACAATTCAGAAGTTGTCTTCCTGTAACTTCCATCTATTGATGGCAGCTTTACTATTTGGGGCACAAAAAATCAGTCTTATTCTTTATGGGAAAAGTCTTTCTTATATATTAAGGTAATTGAATTATTTTTGGAAATGTCTACTCTTCGAATTAAAGACACCACTGGGTTATTCTGCCACTCCTCAAGCCTCTTCTCTATCCAGCTCACTCCCCTAAAGGCCTTCCAGGTTCACTCCTTCTCTGTAAAAGTGTGGTGCCCATAGGGTATCCAGGGCTCCAGGAGTAGACTGATCAGGTGGATACAACAGGATTATCCACCACTTCCTGCCTTCCAGACACTGCCCCTCAAAACTATGGAATTATTTCTGTTCATAACCTAGTGATCAATATGTACTATACGGTGTCCCATTCCACCTATTATTAAAAAGAACTCTATCTATTTTGCACATGCTACCATTTAAGTTTGGGAAAAGGATAAATGACCTCCCTAATTCCTCCAAGACCTTTTCATACACTGTTTCCAACAATGGATATGGGAACAAAAATAAGGGCAGCCTTGCTAGAGCTCGAGGTTATTGAAATCATTTTTGGTCCAGTTGATTAAAGCTGCTGTAGTTCATAGATTTTCTGACAGTTAAAAGGTGAGCAGCCAAGGAAGGACTTCTATAGCGTTGCACAATCTGTTTCTATAATTTATCCTTTCACTTGAACACTTTCCTTTTCTTTTTTTTTTTCTTTTTTTAAAATATATTTTATTGATTTTTTTTTTTTTTTTTTTTTTTTTTTTTTTTTTTTTTTACAGAGAGGAAGGGAGAGAGATAGTTAGAAACATCGATGAGAGAGAAACATCGATCAGCTGCTTCCTGCACCCCTCTCCCAGGGATGTGTCCGCAACCAAGATACATGCCCTTGACCGGAATTGAACCCGGGACCTTTCAGTCTGCAGGCTGACACTCTATCCACTGAGCCAAACCAGTTTCGGCCACTTTTCTTTTTGATGAACAAGAATATGACAAGGGAAGCACTTACTAAAAAAACTTAGTATCTTTTAAATACTTTTTTCAGGTTGACAAATGTGTGAAACTCTCCTTATGCCAGGTGTACTCTGACTCAGCATTTGGGACAAGTAGCTCGGCCTAGCAGAATGCCAGAAATGTCAATTGTAACTCAGCACAATTTGTAGGTATGTATACTGCTCTGTTTTGCTCCTTTTAGTGGAAGGAAAAGACAAAGACAGAGGCAGTAATTAATTGGAAGAGACCTTTGCCTACATAAAGGAAGAGTGTTTGGAAGCAATGGGGGGTAGAATTGGATATATGGTATGTCAGTTTCCTAGGACTGCCATCCCAAATTACAACAAACTTTGTGGATAAAAACAACAGAACTTTGTTCTCTCATAGTCAGGAGGCCAGAAGTCCAAAATCAAGGTGTTGGCAGGGCCCTGCTCCAGGAAAAAAATCCTTCCTTGTTTCTTCTAACCTTTGGTCGCTCCTGCAGTCATTGGCATTCCTTGGCTTGTAGATGTATCATTTTAATCTTTGACTCTGCTTCACATGGCTTCTTCCTTGTGTTTCATCTCTGACTCTTTGTCCTGATCTCTCTGTCCTTTTTCTTATAAAACATTGGCCATTGAATTACGGTCCAACCTAATACAGTATGACCTTATTTTAATTGATTACCTTCATAAGAACCTATTGCTAAATGGTTATATTTATAGGTACTGGGCGGTTAGGATTTAAATATGATTTTTTGGGGGGATACACTTCAACTGGTAATAGGTATGATGGCACCAAATCATGGAACATTTTAATAATAGGTAGAAGAGTATGGGTTTTATTTATAAGCCAGGGGGACTGCTGGAAACTACAGGTAGGTCTGGCGGCAAGCAGTATAGTTCATCCTTGGAGGACATTACAGTTTCCCAGGAATAATGTGAAGGAATGCTTATAAAGGAAGATGTGGAAGAGTGTATTTTCCAAAGATGGCTGCAACAATGCCTCTCATACCACTTGTTTTTACCCAAAGAGACCATCTTACTCCCTCCTCAATAGGTGATGTCTATTTCTCTATTCATGAGTCTGGGCAGAGCTAGTGACTACTTTGACCAATAGAATAGGGCCAAAGTGACACATACCAGTTATATGCATAGACCTTTCTTGACCTAGCAGCTTTACCTCCCTACCTCTTGGAAGATAATCCATGTAGGAAGGATGACTTTCCTGAAGCTACCATGCTGTGTGAAGCCCCATCACCTCTGAGCCGGGGCTAGGGTGAGGCAAGTAAGGTGCCTGGGGTACAAAATTCTCAGGTGCCTTTGCATGACACTATACATAGTACCTCCTTAAATTTTGCACTTTGGGAGCTTCACTCTCAAGAAGGCACTTAATCTCAGGGTTGAGCAAGTATAAGGGCAGCACTTGGGAATGAGGCCAGTTTAAAAATTTACTCCCAAGGCACCTCTTCTTGCCTTACCCTAGTCCTCACCCTTTTTGGCAGATGAGAAAGAGAATGAGAGAGAGAGAGAGAGAGAGAGAGAGAGAGAGAGAGAGAGAGAGAGAGAGAGAGAGAGAGAGAGATATTGAGAGAGAATCATGAAGAACCACAGAGATGCAAAACATTTAAGTGAGGAAACCATCTTAAATATTGACACTCTGCTCAGCTACCAGCTGGCACTAGTTGGATGCAATGAAGCACCAAGCTGAGCCCTCCTAACTTCCTGTTCCATAGAATCATGAGTGAAACAAAATGGTGTTTTAAGTCACGGTTATTGGGGTAGTTTGTTATGAAGCAATATATTACTCCACGCCTTTTCAGTATTATGTAGAGCTAATCTTTGATTGAGAAATACCAGGTAGCTCTGTATTTACTCAAGTCTGATGGGGTGTAATATGTTTGGTTGTTACTTACGAAGGAGGAATAAGGAAAATGATGGAGACGGATGATCATCACTGGCAGTCTAGAACCTAGAATTTAATGTCTTGCTTCTTCAGCTCACTACTTAAGCTACATGGCCACACAATTTTTAATGTTTGAGGTTGGCCAGAGCAAAAAAAGTATATACATTCATAGTTTGAGTCTTTATAGGAACAAAAATCTCTGTCTGTTTTGATCTATGCCATGCAGAGGGATGTGAAATTTCTGTTTTAAAGCAGATGGTCTGAATTCTGATGCTAAATGAATAAAATTGTCATTGGATCTCATTAGCACTCATGTGGGAAGGCGGGGAGTCTGTATTGATATTTCTTCTTGGTTTTGTGTGAACAAATTAAGCTTTGAATGAAAGGTTTATTTTTATGAAGGCTGAATTTACTAATCTTTCATTGAGTATCTCTGTTTCACAGTAATTTACACATTCTTTCAAATGGTTGTTGGTATGTTAATTTATTTTCCTTTGAGGCATTTTTCTAATTACTTATATAAAAAAAAAAAAGCCTGAGGAAAAAAAGCCAATCTGGAAAAAAGTTAAGAAAGGGGCTGTTGGGTAGAAGAGGTGTATTACACATAAAATTAAAATATAATGGCTATTTTTAAAAGCCTTCATTCCGTTTTATAGCTTTCTCTGCCCACTCTTCCAAGCAGGCAGTGAGTACAGATTTCCCCATCCGTTAATTCATTTCCACAGGATAGTAGACATTTTTATGACCTCCTAGGGTAGTTACAATCTGTACTACACAATTTAGCAACTAATTATATCCTGTATTATAATATTCATTATTATATAATTGTATGATTTTTGTCCCCTCCAGTAGATTATATGATCTTAAAAGGCAAGGACCATGGTTTATGCTCTTTCTATATTTGCATTCCATCTGGCTTAGTGCTGAACACAGTATGCACTTGGGAAAATTTTAATTGATAGGAGTATATTAAAGAACACTAGTTTCTCAAAGCTCAGTGAATGTGTCCATGAACATTTGTCATGGTTCTGGACGTACAGTCATAGAGAGAGGCAAGCTACTTTTCCTTTCCTGGAGGAGTTTGTTTTCAAGTGGAAGTAGCAAGATGAGGTGTTGATTTGACTACTAAGGTGACATCCTCTCTTTTTCCTTCAGTGACAGACCTGGGCAGATGACAGTGAGAGAGGCATGTACCCTTGTGTTACCATTTTGATGTAGATGATGGTTGGCATTTTTTCTTTTCATTTTTCCAGTTGGACAAGTCAGCTTATGGTGTCTGGCCTAGTGGAGAGGAGCACTCTTGTCTGAGCAGCTCGGCTAAATGGGTTGGCAAGCCGTACCTTCCTCTTGTGAGTGAGCATGCTATTTCACAGGGCATCAGAGCCTGTGTGTGTTTATATGTGTGTGTGTGCTATTGTTGTAAAGCATACATAGCATAAATTTTACCATTTCAACCATTAATAAGTATACAGTTAAGTGGCATTAACTATGTTTACATTGTTGTGCAAGCATCCCACTATCTATCTCTAGAACTGTTTTTATCATTCCAAACTGAAAATCTAAACTCATTAAACAATAACTTCCTATTTTTCTTTCCCCAGCCCCTGGAAACTACCATTCTACTTTCTGTCTCTATGAATTTGACTATACTATATACCTCATATAAGTGCAATCATAATATATTTATCCTTTTGTGTCTGGCTTATTTCATTTAACACGATGTCTTTAAATTCATCCATATTGTAGCCTAATCAGAATTTTATTCCTTTTTAAGGCTGAAGAATATTCCATTGTATGTATATATCACATTTGGTACATCCATTTATTTGCTGGCGGGCATTTGGATTGCTTCCACCTTTTGGCTAGTGTGAGTAATGCTACTAGGAATATGGGTATACAAATACAGGTTACATTTTTATGAGCACCTACACTGTGAGCAAAGCACCCTCCTCAACCATATAATATCTGGAGGAATCAACATGTCTCTGGAATTTCATAACTTGAATTCATAGTCTTACCTACTCAGGAAAATGTGGCTTGACAACATGTTTTAGATTAGGACTGTGATCAATACTTGATCAGTAAATATGTCTTTTTTTTTTTTTTTTTTAATCCTTCAAATTACTTCTTGTCTCTATCTTCTCTGTAGCTGCTCCATGGTATGTCCACACTGTGAGACTACTACAATCACATTCTCACTGATTTGTCTAACTTCATCCCCCTTTCCAATTTTTCTAAATAAAACACTGCTTTGATCCCTTTACTTTACTGAACCAAAGTATCGTACTGGGCTGGCATTGAGAACCTTTTATAATATGTCACCTGCTTACCTTTCAGGTCCTACTTCTCTTACTTCCTTATACAAACTCTGCTCCGAGTCAGAATGTCTCCTCATTACCCCCTGGACAAATCATCATTATTTTGACTGTTTGGATTGTTGCTCACTCCATCTTGTATAACTTTTTGTTCATGCTGACTGCGAATTAGAGCTGCAGTGTCTTAGAAAAACGAAGCAGAAACGCTTAGGACTGATTAGACAATGGCAATGTCCCTGAGAAATTCCCCAGAGTCCTTGCCTGCGAAGCCAAGAACACAGCGGCACCTGGCACAGTGCTTTGTGCGCAGGAGACACACAACAGATACTTTTAATGTTGCCAGTGCAGCAGAATACAGTAGTCTGAAGTAATACTTGTCAGTCCTTTTCCTTTCATGGCACACAGAATAGATGCTGCTTTAATCTGGTACATTTCTACATCCCTATACAAAGTGGTTTCATGTATACCAGCTGCTGCCGCACTCTCTCCCATTCTGGGAGCTCATGGAAATGAGCAGGATAATACATTGCTGTGAAGGTAATAATAACAAAAATAGTAATGATAATGATGAAATAATAATGATGCAACTAGAATATTTGAAGCATCAGTTATTAACTACCTTGCCATCAAGCTCAGGGTGCTGGTAGTGTCAGCAGCAGCAGCTGGGTACTTGTGCCCCTGCAGGATGGAAATTTATTCTGGCAAAGGCCCCCACATCCCACCACTTTTCACACCACAGAACTATCTGCAAAGAACTTAAGAAAAGCAGGAATAACAACTTGGTATTCAATGTGAGCTCAGCTTGTTTCCTGGTCAGACGGGGGTATATATAGATTCCTGGGCTCTCAGGGGTTGTGGATGACTCTAGGGAAATCTCAAAGAGGCAATTTGATATGGACAGCTTCCACCTCAGGATCTTCCTGAGGGTTTGTTAAAAATGGAACGGCAGAAATACTTCGGCCTGCTATAGGGTTAAAGGGACCACATTACAAGTATAAACTTATTTGACTTTGATAATTTTATTTTTGAGTACCACACTATCACTTCCAGTTCTTTAAGAATTTAATTCTGAGAAAAAACAACAACAAAACTTCAATTTTTTTCTACATAATAGAATTTTTTATTTTCGTAACAGTTGAGACATTAAAAATATTTTTTGTCCTTTATAAATTAGTTCATAGTACTTCCTGAAGGATCCCCATGGAACAATTGAGCCATTGATGGACTGAGTTTAATGTCCTAAGGCTAAAGTAGTAATCAGCTAATTCTTTTTGTGTGTGTGCTCTTTTTGGTATAATGGAAAGAGACACTCATTTCGAATCCTAGATCTATAATTTACATGTTGTGAAACATTGGGTAGTCCATTCATTCATTCAACAGATTGCAGCATACTTACTTGGTGTCAGACATAGTATTAAAGTTCTGAGGAGAGAAATCAAATAGAAATTATCTCTATTTTTTAAAAATATACTTTATTGATTTTTTACAGAAAGAAAGAGAGAGGGATAGAGAGTTAGAAACATCAATGAGAGAGAATCATTGATCAGCTACCTCTTGCACACCCCCTACTGGGGATATGCCCACAACCAAGGTACATGCCCTTGACCAGAATCGAACCTGGGACCTTTCAGTCTGCAAGCTGATGCTCTATCCACTGAGCCAAACTGGTTTCAGCTTATCTCTGTTTGTAAGAGATTTTCATCTAAAGGGAGAGACTGTCAAGTAAGTCAGCTGTTTCAGTAGTGTGCCATGGACCAGTGTAAAATGGTTTATCCAATGGAACCAGAACTGGGACAGGGAATGGGAGAAGGCACTAGGGATGGCTTCTCAAGGAAAACCAATGCTTAAGCTGAGTCTTAAAGCCAAGTACAATTTAGTTGAGTAGAAATATAGAAAGAATATTCTAGCAACCTGGATAAAGCTAACAGAGAAATAAGATAGGTTTACAGATAAATATTGATTGCTATGATTCCTGATATGAAATGTTTATTTCGATGAGACAAAGGAGATAAATTTAGACAAATGTTTCCATTTTCCTTTCTCTAAAATGAAGATAATTAGGCCTACATCATAGATTTGTGTAACCACTCGATAAAACAGCTTTTGTAGAGTACCTAGCACATAGGTGCTCAAAAATGTTAGCTCCTTTCCCTTTCTCCTTTATTTTCTACTTTATTGATGGTTATTAAGTATTCAGTAGCAAATCATGGCTGTGCTCAGGAAAGTGGAAGAAGAATCAAAAGTTTTAAACAGTTTTTTTTGTTTGTTTGTTTTTTGTTTTTTGGTGTTTTTTTTTCCTGACCTGGATTGTGGCACGTTGAATGAGTGGGGACAGTGCTGGCACATTCTGACACTGCAGTTTCCCTTGTCATAATTGGTATGTGAGGAGGACACTGGGTCCCAAAGGGCAGGGAATTCTTGGTTTGTCTGTTTGATTTGCTGAGTTCAGTGCTGGGCACAGGTCCTGCGCACTGTAGTGCCTGGAAAAAAACTTGGAATGATGCTGCTGTGTATTCTCTTTCCTTTCTCCACCTTGAGGTCTCTGAATCTGGATGTGCTTCAGGGGGCTCAGTTTCAAAGTATGCATTTTATTTTAGGTAGTCCGCCCATGACGGCTATGATCTAGTAAATTTGGTCTACGTTTTGATATTTCTTTCAAGGAGCTCTACCTCAAGTACTGGGTTGGTTTGTGATAGGAGTTATTTAGAGATTTTCTACAACCCATTGTTTTTTTTGTTTTTTTTATTTTGTTAATAAGAAATTGTTATTTATACTCAAATGCAGTTTTCCCAAGTGTTTGCTATTGGCAACAATTTTTCATAGTTTTTTTGTTTTTATATGCAGATACCTCCTCCAATCTTTAAAAATGTGAGTAAATCTGACCTCATCCTAAGCAAAAGCACTTATGAATTTATGGACCGATGTATTAGTTCTATTTTTCTAATACATATTCAGACAAGTTAAAATAGAAATCTATCTATTCTATCATTTAATATAGGGATCAGCAAAAATAGTTAAGTCCATTCATTTATGTATTGTCTGTGCCTGCTTTTGACTCCCAACAGTTTAGTAGTTGAGACAGAGACAGAATGGCCCACAAAGACTAGTATATTTATTATTTGACTTTTTATGAAAAAGTTTCCACCCTGACCTACAATTACCTTCATACCACCAATAGAACATAGAGCACACTCTGTAAAACATTGCTATAGTACACTTGTCAAGAGACAGGGTCCTGAAATCCTTCATCATATTTTTTTCAGAACCAGCAAATACTTTATATTTTATTCTGGAATTGAAATATTTAATTAAAAATAATT
The DNA here is from genome assembly GCF_014108245.1 of Pipistrellus kuhlii. NCBI lineage: Eukaryota > Metazoa > Chordata > Mammalia > Chiroptera > Vespertilionidae > Pipistrellus > Pipistrellus kuhlii. The sequence goes on from NW_023425515.1 coordinate 65,283,603, forward strand.
TATGTTCTGAGAACCTTGGTGACAAGCCCATTTGAAACCAATAGAGAAACATAGACCTTAAGGATAATTTACCAGTATATTTTTAAATAAAGGAAATATTTGCCCATAAAAATATTTAATAGTAGAAAAATGCATAAAGTAAGAAGTAAAAATTTCACTGCATGGAAATTCTATCCTCACCCACTAAAAGGACATTCTTTGTATTTCCTTTGAGTCATTTCTGAGCATATTTGAGATTAAATACTTTTTTATTCTTTAGAATATAGCTTTTTATCTTTTATTTATGTTTAAAATATTTTTATTTATTTTTATAGAGGAAAGGAGGGAGGAAGAGAGAGATAGAAACATCAATGATGAGAGAGAATCATTGATTGGTTGCCTCCTGTATGTCTCACACTAGGGATCGAGCTCACAACTAGGCATGTGCCCTGACTGGATTGTTCATAGGCCCATGCTCAACCACTGAGCCACACAGGCCTGGCAGAAACTGAGTAGTAATTTAGCTTTCTTAAATAAAAAAATAGAATGTCACCCTAGCGGGTTTGGCTCAGTGGATAGAGTGCCAGCCTGCAGACTGAAGCATCACAGGTTTGATTCTGGTCAGGGCATGTGCCTGGGTTGCAGGCTCGGTTCCCAGTGTGGGGCTTGCAGGAGGAGGCCGATCAGTGATTCTTGTCACTGATGTTTCTGTCTCTCCCTCTCCCTTCCTCTCTGAAATCAATAAAAATATTTTTAAAAATAGAATGTCATTATATGCAACTTGCTTTTTGTAACATACTTCTGTTGTTTAGATATCCAAGTAATATATCTAAAATGACAAATTATTTAATATTACTTTAAAGTGGCTCTTAAGAGACATGTTAAGATATAATTTACATATTGGGTAATTCGTCCATTTTAAGTGCGCCAGCCAATGATTTTTAGTAAGTTTACAGAGTCATGAAGCCATCAGCACAGACCAATTTTAGAACATTTCCATCATCCAAAAAAGATGCCTGGTGACCATTTGCACTCAATGTATTTCTACCTCCAGCCCCAGGCAACCACTAATCTACTTTCTGTTTCTAAAGATATGTCTTTGCTGGACATTTCACAGAAATGGAGTCATATATTATATGATCTTTTGTGTCTGGTTTCTTTCACTTAGCATTTCAAAGTGACTTTAAGGTAAAAGATGAGGGAAAGGTTCAGATAGCCCCAGGAATCTTTATTCATTTGCACAGGCTGCTCTAATTACAGTCAATATTTTGTATTTTTTCCCCCCTTTGGAATTCAGTCTTTGAGACAAGCAATGATACAAGTATCCGGTGATGTTTGCATTTCCTGAAATTCACAACTTCCCGTACCTGTTCCCCAGTGCTCAGGTACGATGTTTGTACCACGGATGTTTGTGCAGCAGTCCTGGGGGACGAGAAGAAGCAGTTTGCTCACTCCTGGTGGCAACAGGTCCGGGCAGTTCTGCACTTTGCCTGGACACTTTGAGGGAACATTATCTCGGCACAGCTGTAGCCAATGCACATCATTTCGGTGTGCTCTGCCACGCAGGCAGGACGTTCTCTTGCAGCTTTACCTGGTCACAAAACCTCCAAGTGTTCTTAACTGTATGGGCCCACCCCTAAGAACCTCTTGCTCATCTCTGCTCCTGTAATAATGACAACCAGAAGCCTGTTCATAGACAGTTAAAATCAGTGAGGGAATGGGTCATTTTCCTCTATTATAATCAGTAGGTAAAGGTTTTTTGTATTCCTTTGTAACAGCTGAAGATAATTTTAATGCTTTGATATCCTAATTTATTTAATCCACTTTGTCCTTCATTTTTTTCTTTTTTGTTATTTATTACAAGCAGTGGAGAATTTCACCTGACCATTTGCATATTTTTGCCTTCTTGTGTAAGTATCAGTAGGATAGATTCCTACTAGAGGACTTGCTGGATAAGAGGCTGTGAACATGTCAAATGCTAGCGTTTCTTACTTGAAGTGGCAGGCTAACTAATGGCATCTTGACCACAGCCTATTACAGTGTCAGTGGTAGGCTGCTGATATGAGAACAAAAGTCTTTCTTTTGTTATTGTTGTTGTTAATCCTCATCCGAGGATTCCCTCCGCCCCCTCTCCCCCCCCCCCCCCCCATTGGAGAGAGTGGAAGGGTAAGAGGAGCAGGAAGGGGGAGAGAGAAAGAGAGAGAGAGAAACATCAATTTGCTGCTTTCCCCAGGACTCCCTGGGCCTGGGGATTGAACCTGCAACCCCTGTACATGCCATTGACCAGGAATCAAACCCATGGCCCTTCAGTGCATGGTCCAACACTCTAACCACTGAGCTACACTGGCCAGGGTGACAGCAAAGGTCTTAATGGGGTGCAGGTGGGTGAGGATGAGTGCATTTCAGAGTACAGGGAGTGAGAGTGAACTTACTTAATTTGGTCCATCTCTTTAAGTTGATCCTGATATGTACATCGCTGTACTAGAGTTTGTTTTTGTGTTTTCTATCCAAAAGTTCGAATGCTGCTGTGAGAGGTGTGCTGGGTACGGAGCTCATCAAGGCTATCATAACAAGCACCATGGTTTGGAGTTTGTTCTGCTCAGTAACTCCAAGGAAAGGAGCCAGTAGATCAGAGGAAAGGGATCCTGCAAACTGATGCAAAAATGATTTCTAGTCTATGTAAGTAACATAGACATAAACCCCTATTGCTCTTAAAGAAAGAGAGCAGAGCTATCCTTGCTCCCTTTCAGATGTTCAGTGCCGACTGCCCTTTGGTCCTGGACATTTTCTCTTCTGGACATTTCTCTTCCAGTCGACACTCACTGCTCATTTTAACCTCGGAAGAGGGGCAGGCGGGAGTGAGAGAGCCACACACACAGCACCGCCTGCATGTGGTGCACGTTAAACAACCAGCAGCTACCGATTACTGGAAATTTCCTCTTGCACTTTAATAAAATAACCCCAGGATATAGTTTTAAGTCATAGGACAATGTTACTCTGTTGGTGTCAAGGAAGGGAAACAAGAAAGAGGATGTTTCCAAGTGAGTGTAGAAACACTTCAGCAAAATTAAATAGTAATGAATTAACCTCTCTGAATCACAGCCTACTGTGTAATACAGAAGCAGTTGTGGGTCAACTTCAAAATTGTGTTATTTTCATCTCTGTTGGAATTGCTTGGCAATGACTCCCATGGAAAGGTTTATAGTGAACATAATATATCATTTCTACTGATCAAAGAAAGCTATTTGGTGTCCGAAAGCAACTTGGGAGCGGAGTGTTTACTGGGTAATTTCCTAATGAGTCCTGGCACATGGTTCTCACCACCAGAGGAGGAATGCCACTCGGAATGCCCAGAGTCAAGCCGTGAGCACTTTGGCAGATGTGGAGATGCAACACAGCTGGAGAAAAACCCTGTCCTTTGAAATCTCATATCTCAAACGCTCCATCAATTTTTAAGCATGTTCCACTGCCAGTTCAGATTTTAATATGAACAGGATTTGGAGGCTGTTTACTGATACAGTAAGAAAACCATTTGGAATCTGTTCACCCACTGCACTCTTTTTGTCTCCACACATAATGTGCGAGGACAACAGGTGAGGGACAATGATGGGGAAGAAAGAGGTGCTCTGTTGTTGCTGGGGGTTGGCAAGAACCCTGGCAACCAGGGCAACTGAATAGCCATTTATCCCCAGGCATGATCTTCACCTCCTGAGTCAGCAGTCCTCTGGTTAATCAGGGAGCAGACACAGGGAGCCCTGGTAATTATTCTTTAAAAAAATGCCTTTTTGTTTTTTTCTAGAGACCTGGTGCACGAATTTCATGCCTGGGTAGGGTTCCTACACTACACCTGGCCAGTGATCCAGGCTGATCTTGGGGTGACTGGCAGGGTAATCAGGGGGCCCCTACTGGCATCTGCGTTGGCTGGTTTGGCGCCACCTGCTCACTGACCCTGCACACACACCCCTCCCCAGGTCACTGCTGCTGGTCGCCTCCTGCTGGGGTGATAGGTGTGTGTGTGTGGCAGGCACTGGCACCTGCCTTAGCTAGGCTGGGGCCTGCAGGCTGGAGGAAGCTCCTGCATTGAGCGTCTGCCCCCTGGTGGTCAGTGTGCATGAAAGGGAACAGTCTTTCCACTGGTCATTCCTCTGCTTGGTCAATTTGCATATTAGGCTTCTACTATATAGGATTATAAAATAATGTGTTTATCATATAAATATAGAAGCATATTGGTGAAGATGCTGCCTGTACAACTCCCAGCATTCTGTCTTTAATATAGGATAGAATGGTCCAATATAATTTGAATAAAGACCTCAATTTCCCCAAGTAACACAATCTAGTTCTTCAACATCAGTCAACAAACACACATTAAATAGCATATATTGAGTCAGGAACTGGATCAGAGCTGAAAACACAAAGGGGGAGTAGATTTGGTTTCTGATACACAAATCAATGCATAGATGATGAAAAATTAAACTGGTGATAGAGCCTGAGAAATTGCAGTATATCTGGAGGCTGAATGAATTTGTATACATAGGAGAAAACACATCAAGTGTTGTAAGTCACTAACTATTATACTTGACCTGATGTGTTCTTCTCTGAGCCTTCACTTCCTTATCTGTGAAATGAAGAGGGTAGACCGGAAGATATATAAACTGACCAACTTGTTTGGCTTTGGCTGGGACTTTCACAGTTTCAGCACTGAAAGTCCCATGTCACTGAATGTTCCATGTCCCAGGATCCCCCTTACTCCCAAACTTAAAACTGAAAGTCACTTGTTCTAAGGGCCCTCTAAGAGCAGAGACTTGATGAGCATATTTATGGGAGTCCTTTAATTCTCATATTCTATGATTTGTTAAATAACTAAGTAAATGTAAAATATCTTATAGACTTTATTCAATGATTCATGAATCGTGAAGCATGCAATCTAGCAGGTAGAAAGGAGCTCGAAAAGTTGTACAAAATGTGAGGCTTTTATAGGCAGAAGGGATCGGGACAAGGAAGTTATACCTGGCAAAAAAGCAGGGTTGGTTATTGCAAGGTCACTTTTCTTAGGGGATGGCAGGTGTGTATCAGGCAGATAACTAACTAGCGGTGATCAGGTGACTCCTGATGGTCTGGTTTAAGATTTCATTTTTGGGAGAGCCAAAACTGTAATTAAGTTGTTTCAGTTCCGTGGCATAGGACTTAGCCTAAGTGACTCCATTTTGCACCTGTTGTCGTGTTTTGTAACAGGTGAGGGACAATGACGGGGAGAAGGAGGTGCTCTGTTGTTGTATAATGAGAAGGAATATTTGGTGACGTTTATGATAGACCACACAATAAGACAGATTGAAATACTGTATGTACATTAACAATACTACTGTTTTCTTCCCTTAAAAAATCCTGGAAGGTAAGTCGTTTAAATACATTTAGGTAAAAGAGACTTTGTACACTAGCTTTAAGAAAACAACAGCACATTAGTGTTTATGGGAAAATGGGTTTTATTCTTCCAAGAAAATATCTTACAAATGAATATCCTTTTTCAGAGAGTCAGAGAGGTTCCCTCGAACAGCTGCCCTGGCTGTGGTTCTCAGTTGGGTCCTCCAGGAGTCTGGTGTAGCGGAAGAGGACTGGCTTTGCAATCAGACACTGTTTGCTCTCTTGTTTACCTGTCCCGACCCGCGGGACAACAACGGGGGCACGCAGGAACCACCTAAGAGAATGAACAAACAAGGAACTCGGAAGAATGAAGGCAAGACAAGGTTCTGATCAAGCCTCAGTTTTATTCTCTGAAATGGCTGTATTTATACAGCAGAGACAAAGGGGGGGCAGGGTTGCCTATGCAGGGGGTCTTTGGTATGGCAACACAGGATTGACTAAACAAAGGGGGGCAGGGTTGCCTATGCAGGGGGGTCTTTGGTATGGCAACACAGGATTGACTAATTGCCAGAGGCGGTGTGACATTCCAAGGTGGGGCTATCTAGGGGGGAGGATCAGGAAGGGGAAGAGGCGGGAAGACAGGAGATGCTAAACCCCAGGTTAATCTTATCTTCTGGCCAAGCCCTCAGGGCACCGCATAACTTCTGCTAGAAGGAACTTAATTCTATTTTCTTAAGACTGAGTTGCTCGTCTCAACTCTGCTGGCTCCCAACATTTACCAGCCATGAGAGCTGGAGAGAATAACTCCTCTGAAATATAGTTTCTTCACTTATAAAATATAAATTACAACAGCTGCCTAGCAATTCGGAGAATTACAGAGTATATTGATATATAGTAAGTACTTAATAGATGATTGTTTTGTTTACCTAAAAAGCATTCTTTCTGTTATTTTTAAATCAAAGGGAACTGGATCTGATCATGACACAAGTTAGAAGGGTACTCTTTATAAGAGCCTACCCACCCAAAAAAATCTCAAATATAAATATACACTAGAGGCCCAGTACATGAAATTCATGCATGGGGCTGTGTGTCCCTCAGCCCAGCCTGAACCCTCTCCAATCTGGGACCTCTCAAGGGGTCCTAAACAGGCAGTCAGACATCCCTCTCACAATCCAGGACTGCTGGCTCCTAACTGCTCACCTATCTGCCTTCCTGCTTGCCCCTATCTGCTTCTGCCTGACAGACTGATCACCCTCTAAACACTCCTCTGCCAGTCTGATTGTTGCTTAACTGCTTCTCTGCCATCCTGTTTGCCCCTAACTGCCCTCCCCTGCAGGTTTGATCACCCCCAACTGCTCTCCCCTGAAGGCCTGAGTCCCCTCCAACTGCTCTCCCCTGTAGGCTTGATCACCCCCAACTGCCCTCCCTTGCAGGCCTGGTCCATCCCAACTGCCCTCCCATGCTGGCCATCTTGTGTCCCCATGGAGGCAGGATCTTTGAACACATAGGGGCAGCCATCTTGTGTGTTGGAGTGACAGTCAATTTCCATATTACTCTTTTATTATATAGGATATGTGTGTATGCATGTAAATATGACATATTATATATAAGTATATATTTCCCATTAGTGTTGCCCAAGAGAGCTGAAACATGTCCTAAATGTTACTACTGAAAATTAGGATCTAACCTAGGTCATAGAGTCTTACAAACTGTAACTATTGAAAATAACTATTATAATGCAGTAAAAACTGGTTTAACATATTCAAAATCTATGTAGTCTACTTATTTGTAGTTTAACAGCAACAACAACAAAAGAGTGCTATAATTGTACAGGCAATACCTTATTGAATGCCGATGCCTAATTGTTGTAATAAGGATAATTTTAAATTAAAAAGAAATATTTAGAGTAAAAATTCTGAAATGCACACCGAAAGTGATGGCCAAAAAGCGGTAACAGTTTTTGACTTATTCTAGTGTGCATCTATTACAAACACTACTGTGGGGAGCAATGGCCTAAAGTAAAAATAAGGTACACATAAAGAAAAAGACATCTGATGCCATATGCCTCTGAAGAAAGGATGTAAAACTGCAGAGGTCTGTTATGAACAATTATTGGTGATTTAAAGGGCCAGGGCCCAGCTCCTTGAGATGTATAACTGTTCAGTGACTAGCCAGAGTGTTATTAGCCTGTGTTCCAGACAGCAGATAATAGAATTCCACCCCCAGCTCTACATTTATGCATTTCTTAGCTAGGAGACAAGTGTCATTTTGTATTTCATAGCCCAGGCTATTTTAACATCTCCATTTTCATTTGTCTGTATAGACAAAAATGTTGGCTGCCGGAAACCAGCCTTAAATATTGAATTATCTAGTTCAACACACATTACCAAGATGCTGTTTAGCATCCATTGTGTGCAAGGGAGCTGTGCGAGGCACTGGGAGGAATGATTATGATGATAATTAGCTAACAAACAAATGACAAGCGTATTTCTTGTCTTATAAGAGTTTACAGTTTTGCTAGTAAACTGTAGGAGTTTACAGCTTCTTGTTTTGTATAACTTTACAAAATAAAATAAGCAATTCAGTTAGGATTATTTAAATATGAGTTTTTGGAACATTTTCCACTGGAATGAAAAAAACAGGATCAGTGCCAAAGCAGCCAGTTCCAAAATGATGTTCTAAAACTTTAGAAGTTTCTTTGGAGTAGCTAAAACTTTCCAGGAAGTGAAGCAGTTTATAAATAGTTTCCAATCTTTGTGGAAACACACTGAGAAACTGGCAGAAAATGAATCCAAGGAGCTTTGACAAGACCCACCTATGCAAGATCTAAAAACAAAATCATATAAGACTGTCTATGGATTATGTACCTATTGTCAGAGGCATTCATGCAAAACTGTAGGTTAGATGGTGACAGGATTCAAGCACAAGAGAGTGAACTAGTGAGTGAGATTCTGAAGTGCTCTCAGGCGACATCAGCTTCACAAAGAACAACACCCTGTGAAGAAAGGCTGTGGAGGAGACAGATGCTGGTAAGGTAGTTCATGCTCTAACATACGCTGAAGATGGCATTTCTAATCCATTGGCCTGGGGTTTATTTCAGTTTGCAGCTGTTTTTTTTAAATCAAATGGGTTGCTCAAGATTCATGGCATAATAGGCATCAGTGTAAAAGGTTTTGAAATTTTATTTATTTATTTATGTGTTTGTTTGTTTATTTATTTATTTATTTATTTATTGTTATTTCTCACCTGAGGATTTTTTTTCCATTGATTTTTCAGAGAGTGGAATGGAGGGAGAGAGAGAGAAAAACATCAATGTGAGAGAAACACAGTGATTGGTTGCCTCTTGCACACTTCCCAACTGGATGGTATTTGGCATTGAGAATTGAACACCAAGATCCTTTGATCTGCTGGGCTGATGCTCTGACCACTGAGCAAAACAGCCAGAGCAAGGTTTTGGAATTTTAGAGAGCTAGACCTTCACTATATCTTAACAGGATGACTTGAGGGGTTTCATAGAAGGCTTCCTGTCTCCTATTAACTCTCACACTTATGAATCAAAAGCCTTATTATCAGGAAGCCCTGTGTGGGTGAATATCATCCTTTCCCTTTATCTCTTTTGAAGGTGGAAGAATTGCAAATTCTTCCTCACACCTTAAGTCAATGCTAATTAGATCACTTTCCTGTTTGATGAGAGAAATGGGGAAACTTAAGAATGCTAGTGGGTGAGCTTGGGAGGTGCTGGGAGAACAGAGGCTGCAGAAATGGGGTCGTAGTCTGGAAGACGAGGATCCTGGCTTACTAATTTTTTTCCTGGGCTCTGCTGAGTAAAATGTGGGATTTGTATACAAGGACTTGAGAGTTAAGAATTTTTTACTTTTTGTAGGAATTATCTTCTGTCCTATCCCACTGGGATATTAGGATGGAAGTGATACAGAAATAGTAATCATATTGATAATAATAAAACAACTTTTAAAGTTCTCCGAGCATTGCTGAAGGATATGATTATAACAGTGTATGATATTGGACATGTTATCAACATCAACTTTCATGCAAATCTAAGTAAAAGAAAACTTAACCACAAGGGGAAGAATATAAATCCATGAGACTGCCTTTTTGCACAAGGTCACAGAGCAAATAGATTCCAGCCCTGAGAACCCACGATTTCCTTCCTGTTTCTTGTCATCTGTAACCATGCCATTCATTGTCCACGACTTTTTCTCTGATGTCCCCTCCCCCACCCTTGCCTTCCTCAGTAAGAATGTTTTCAATTCGAGACCCGAGAACACTGCCACTGTTTTGGTTGTTGCCTTTGCACTTGTGGAGCAGCTTTTAAATTCCCATCTTTTTTAGCAGCTGCAGCCAGACAAACATATGAGTCAGTGGGAGGGGTTTAGAGGAACTGGCTCAGTTCTCCAGGGAGCAGTAACCTTTTGGCAGTCCAACAAACAGCACATTTAAAGTCCAATGACTGCAAAAGCTTCCACTGTACATGTGATAGCAACTGCAGTTTTCCCAAGGTCTACTAAGAGTTGTTTTTTTTTTCTTTTTTCTTTTCAGAGGGAATCAGGTTTCTGCCTATAGAGAGACACATTCCTGAAGGCTTAACTCTGACCTCATAGCTAAAGTGGTTACAGAATAAAATCTGGAGACAGCTGGGAAGTGATAATGTGGGGGAGGAAGAAATTTGGGGATATGAAAGTGAAAAGTCTTCTTAAATGTTCTCACTGGATTTTGTTGCGTGCATATTCCATACTCCAAATAGCGAAGCGAATCTCTCTTTTCATTAGTTCAGGGAATCAGGATCTTTTTCTTTACAATGTTCACGTGATTCCCACAGTGTGGTTCCCCAACCTGGTGGTCTTTGAGGGCCTCCAAGAGGGTGGGTATTTTCAATTTAATCTTTTTCACCTGTTTATCATCCTTGACAGTGGTCCATGGCTAAGATTTGCCTGCGGCTGAAGCTTCTACTTCAAATACCTAATCACTGATATTTGACATTTTAGCAAAATGCCAATTTGATCGACTTAATATTAAGAAGGAAACAAAGAGAGGAATGTGTTGTTGATTCCTGTGAGAAACCAATACATTATTTCATATTTCTCTAGTTCCTTACATTGTTCTTCTCCATATTGCATTCTTCGTTGTTTACTATAAAGTGAAAAGAATAAGAGATGAATTGGAAGGAAGAATTGTGGAAGCTTTTCTGTGTGTGTGTGTGTGTGTGTGTGTGTGTGTGACAAGTGGGAACAACAATTGTCTCTTTTGCTAAATGAAAAGTCAGACAATAGTTTCCTTGATATTCATTTTGCTAAAACAAGGTTTCACAATAAAGTCTGTTTATACTGGAAAAAAAAAAGGCAACAAAATAGTATCTTAGTTAACATAGAAGAAAGTGGCAATTGTTGAGAAATCAGAGCCTCAATTCCAATGAGGCTGGAAAGTTTTACTTGATGACCCAAAGCACCAAGTGAGGTTCTTGGGTTCAAATAACAGAGAACTGTTCAACATAGGCAGAAAACTAATTTGTTGGAAGGATATTGGGTTTCTTACAAATTGGCCAGACGGCCAGAGATCTGGTTCAAAAGACACTGTGAACCAAGGGAGGATAAGCAGCTGAGGACACAGCTGAGATCACTCCATTGGCACAGCTTGCTTAGAAATCAGTCCCTATTACCATTGCCATTGACACTGGTGCCCCTGGGCGCTCATCACCACTCCACTGGCCACTGACCTCTGCTGTGGGGCCAGGAATATTCACTGGCTATTTGAACAACTTGACCTCTATTTCTCAAGAATACATAAATAACTGGAACAGCAAATTGATATCTCCCTCTCTTTCTCTAAAATAAGTAAATAAATAAATAAATAATCAACCAATCAATTAAAATAAAAAAGTGAGCACCTAATTGGCTAAGCTCAGGTCATGTGTATTTGTCCAAACAGCAGGGGATGGTAATTTATTTGAAGGGAGAGGGCAGCCCGATTTGGGAGGGACCACAGAGGGAAGGTATGGGGGTGGGGAGAGCAGCCTGATTTGAAGCGGGGACAGGAAATTGGGATGTGGGCATTTTCATTTTCAACTTAATTTTATTTCTTTATTTATCTTCCAACAATGACAAGAAGTCTCCCTCTCTTACTTGGTTGAAAGTAAAGAAATCCACCCTTTTTTTGTACTGCTGCCATACTCATATATTGGTCTTGCTGCATTGTTCTATTTAAAATTCACACCTGTTTCCCCCCCCGCTAGACTGTTAACTTACGGAGAAGACATTGGGTTGTGTTTTTAGCCTCACAATTTACAGTGCCTAATAAGTATTGGGTGCTTAAAATATATTAGTTGAATAAATTATGTTTAATGATGATATACCAGGGAAGGCCAATGTAATGATAACATATTAAAAAATAGTAGTAAAGTATTGGTGGAGCAAACTGACTATTTTCTCATTTAATCCTTATAAAAATCCTATGAAGTAGGCTATATATATTTTTTTCTTCATTTATGCATAAGAAGCTAGGCTCAGGTTAACTAACGTTTCCTGGTTTATATAACTGAAAGGGATGGAGCAGGGATTTCAGCTGGTGCATGCTGACTCCAGATCCTATCATCAGAACTGGACTGCCCCCTGGAGGTCAAATCAGAGAGAAGAGGAAAATAGATGCAGTCTCGGGAAAGAAAGATCTCTAGTTGGCTCTTCTCTGTTCTTAGATGTTCTTAGATGAAAGGTATTTATTTGATGATAGGCAAGCAAGCAAGAGTATGATTTTTACTGACATGAGATTTTATTTTGAATTTGATATTTTCCTAAAGGAACTGGTATTTTTCACATTAACTTGACTAAGAAAGCATTCCTTATTCACAGTATTCTTGACTGTCTCATAATGTAAGCATAAAAAATAAATCCACATGAAGAATATTAAAGTGAGTTTTAACAGTTTTTGTATCTCATAAAAATCTTTGTTTTTCTTACTTAGCATAAATCATATAATGAAACTTCATATTTTACTCTAACACTTTAGCATTTTAAATAATTTTTTCCTTCTCATCTTTAAATGATATACCAAAATTACATTTAGGTTGTCTTTTTAAGAATTTTCTAAATATGAGTAAAAAATAGTAGTCATCCGAGATATTTTTATTGGCATAAATGTACATATTTTAATTTTGAAGCTGAGTTATATCTGAGAGAGAGCATACCTTCTTTTATCAGAAATGATAAAAAAACATGGGGTTGGTCCTCAGAAAGCATCAAAAGCAGATTTTCTTCATGAAAACAGAAAGTATTGTATACAGAGAGTAACAAATCTGAATTTAAAGGTGGTTTCTTTTTATTTGGATAACCAATTGCTAAAGCAAAGATATATTCTGTTATGTTATCACTTTATTTTTGATACTTGAAGCATTATCACAGAAACATGTAGAACTCATACCTGCAACTGCATTCTTATACATAATTCTTATACAGTTCTGTTACTTCTGGAGACTAATTCCTAACTGTGGATTTACTTGATTGTAAGTTTCAAGTAAATGGACAAGTAGTAAATGCAGTCGTAGAGGAAAAATTAGAATTTAAATAGATTTGTGGGATAAGACTTCGCAGGTTATGGAAGGTTGAGTGTAGCTGTAGCAGAGGGAACAGAGAGGAGGAATAAGGAAAGAGTAAGGATATAGGAGAGGCAGGAGATTGCTTACGAGGCTTCAGGTTGTGGACAAAAGGATGGAAGGGAAAAGATCAGGTTCAATATGGAGACATTGGCAATGGAAATAAGAGTAAGGGAGTCAGGAAAGGTAAATGCAAAGATCATAACCTTGCTCAGGGGTGGGGTGGGGTAGGTGCCCTGGGGGGGGGGGGGTAGTTCTAAGAGATGCTAGGAAGTAAAGTGGCTGCAGTGGATCAGGTTGTCGTTGTTGAGATTGATAAGTTCCGGAAAGATGTGATGGCAGATGTTAGGCTGCAGAAGATTTTGCCTTGGGGGCTACAAGTTATTACAGGACGTAGGAATGCATTCTAGATAGCAGCAGATGATGGTGATAAAAGTTCAGGAAAGTATGTAAATGCTCAAATGTGCCTCCAAAAGTGTGCTGAGAGCTGTTGATGGGAAATTGTTTGGAGGCTGCAGTGGAGAGTATGTAATGCTACTCCTCCAGCCACTGAGTTCAGAGGAGAGGAAGAAAGCAACACCTATTGGAGAGAAAGCTGGGCGTAGGCATCATATAGGAAAACTGGTTTCCAGTAAGATTAGGAGAAAGCACATTTCCTTTTGGCTCTTTCTTTAATTATTAACAGACTCTCACTGAATAACAACCATGTGGGTGGGCATCATGCTGGATGTTGGGAATTCATAAATTTAAAAGTGTGTCATCATGAACATTTGATGGATTTTTGAAGCCAGCTGATGTTGGATTCCAGATCTGACACCACCACCAAGAGCTCTCTGTGGGCCTATGGGAGTTCTCAGCCTCCCTGAGACTCAGGGTCCTCACCTGTAAAATAAAAATACTAATAACTGAGCTTTCAGGGTTGTTGTGAGGATGAAATATATTGTAAGTAAAACATCTGTCAGAGTGCTGCCGGAGAGTAGTTATTATCATGTTGGTCCTCAATCTGATTAGATGCCATGCGCATAAGCAACCACAGGCTGTTGGGGAGACTGAGGTTAAATGACTCTTGACAACCTCCTTTGAGAACTCTGGCACTGGGTTAGAATTTCATGAGCCCTAGACCAGAAAGTTTTGTCAGGAAGATGTGATGAGGAGACAGGATGCACGTGGGCCATGCTAACAGCACTGCAGTGTGTGTGGTGGCCACGGGCGCAGCCTGGAAGAAAGGCTCAGGAAAAGTGGTGAAAGAAACAGTTGCATCCGAAACCAGAGAAACCATAAACCTGGCTTCAGTTACTTCATTTGTTGGAAAAATAAACATCCTTCTCTTCTGTTTGGATGCTGTGAAGATAACAGGAGATAACATAAGTGAAAGTGCTTTGACAACTGTGAAGTGTATGTAGATGAAAGGTGTTATGTTTATAAATATTTGTGGGCAGAATTTCCAGTGGCTGCTGTTCTAATATAATAGAAACATTTTGGAATCACAAGGTAGTGAAAAGACAGAAAAAAAAAATTGTAATTGTAGCTCTGAGGAGAGAGCTTGCCTGATAACTTCTAGTGTTATCTCATCAGTTATTAGAAACTGCTTTTGCTTAGTAACCAATACTGGAATCTGAGGAAATGGGTCATTTTTTTCTAAGACATTTTTGAACCCTTAAAAAAGGGGAAAAAAAAAATCTTCCAATATTTATTTGTAAGAATATCAGAAAATGAAGATTTTTTTGCCCACTAATATTTCTTTCAGACTTATGTAGCCCTCTTTTTAATCAGCCATCTTTAACGCAGGCTCCTTCTCCCTCTGCCTGTCTTGTGTGGTTGGAGCGGGTTCTGCTGGTTGGATTTGCATCTTGTTTTATTTGGCCTCCAGTGGTTGGTTGGATCTAGATCTTTTTGAGATCCAGCCAGTTAAAACTATGGTAATAACAGGTCAAAGTGAATAAATAGAAGGGATTGATTCTCCAGAAAGTACCGCCCACGGAAGACCAGCTCAGCATTTACAATGATAATGGCTAATCTGTTGTGAATGCCTTTTTTAACCTGTTCAAAATCCTCTCCACAGTACGATGGGCTTTGTTATTACCTCCTTATTCTAAGGCTAAGGGATTGAAGTATGAGAGGTAAAGTCACCTGTTCACAGACTGCATTTAATCTGTGGCGGTGTTGGGACTGGAAACCAAATACTATAGCTTTAAGCACTACAGTAGACTATCATTTTAGTTTTGAAAGACTTAGAGAGAAGAAATGTTAAAATGGGGAAAAAAATCAATTAATAGTCAAAGACCTGGAAAGGATGATATTTGTTTATTGAGTTTTAGAATGTGAGGAATAAGAGAACTTTGTTAAATAGGTAAATTTAGTTCAATAATTGGACATGTGTTTGATAAATTTATGTAGCTTAGTAACCCAAGAAACCATTTATACTGAAAACCTTCACCCTTGAAAAATTCAAGGGAACCCTGATCAAGTAGCTCAGTTGGTTAGAGCATTTTCCCGATACACATTGTGGGTTTGATCCCTGGTTAGGGCACACATAAGAATCAACAATGAGTGCATGAATAAGTGGAACAATAAATTATGTTTCTCTCTCTCTCTTCCTCTCTCTCTCTCTTAAAATCAATTTAAAATTTCAGGGGAAATAAACATAAAATTAGTAGCCTTGCTCTTAGGGCAAACATCCTCAAATTCTTAGGCTTATTTAAGGCCAAATAATTAAACAGCTTGCCTTTTATCATTGTGGTGTTCAGGGAAACCTAGCTCTGGGCTATCCTACTAGTACAGTATGTATGTTCTGACTGTGAGAACTTCATTCTCATGTCTGTCTTTACAGGGAACTCTCTTCCAGCTTTTCAGAATCACTCTGCCACTTTATTAAATTTGTAAAATAAATTGCCTTGCCTTTGCTTTTAGAGGCTGCATTTTGGGAGGCAACCATGGAACAGGGAGAAGGTGGCTAACAAGAGGCAGGAAGCTCAGGGTTTCAGTAGCTAGCATAATAACTGAGTTTACTGTGACTTATGAAGCACTCTAAAGAGACACTGTTCATATGAAATTAATAAGATAGATTTGTAGATCCTTAAATCTGTCTTTGCAAAAACATTCTGCTCTAATTTGTTGAAATGTGGCTCTTGATATTTCATTCAGAAATGTGGGTAGTGACTTGCTGTTATTTGTAGCTGTGAATTTTTCTGAGACATTCGTTTCTTTTCAAATGGGTAAATGGAATGACTACTATTGTTTTGTTTGGTTTTTAAAAAGTTATTTCAGTTTCTTCTCTTTGAGCAAATGTTTTAAAGGAATACTTAGGGTTTAAACTTAAGCTTTAAAAATATTCTACATTTTTCAGAGTCAGAGCTATGGCATATTATTGTTTTGTAAAATATTTTAGCCAAAGAAAGGACCAAATAAAGAATGTGGCCATTCAGTAAGTTTGGAGACATGGATTAATAGTAAACTCATGGCTTTCCTGCTCTATTTGGCAATAATAGGAATTATTTTTTTATCACACTGTTTAGAAATACCAAATTGCCCATTTTAAATATTATTTACTGAGATAGACTGTGCGGGACAAACGGTGTGGTGCTTTGTTTAGCTCCGGAAGGCCTTGCTGTCCCAGTGCCAGGGGGGTGTTTCCACAGAGGCTTGTGGGGAAGTGGGACAGTGCGGTGATAAGGTGATGGTTTCCAGAGGCCGTGGGAGTCAGACTGATGGCTTGGCTTGAGGGGAAATAATCTGACTTGGCCTGGCTCTCACCCTCTGGGTCTCTATGCTGCGTTCTCTGAGGCACATTTCATGCTCTCATGAGAGGAAAACACCCCTGTTGGCACAGAAAGTCACCAGGAGGCATTCACAAATGCCATCTCTGACAGTTTCTGCATGGGCTTTTCAGCTGTCATCACGACCCCTGCTGGGCTAAACATATGCTTAACACATGTGGAGGCCTGGTCAGGCTTGGAGGCTCTGCTGCTGCCGTATTATTCCTGGCTCTGTTTTCCACTCAACTTGCCAACTTTGTAATTGTGTGGGGCTTGCAGCTGCCACAGTCATGCTAGTTTCAATTTGGTGTGTCCGAACTCCTGAAGATTCCACTGCTTCCTCCAGTTGTCCTCCCAGTATCAGTATCCAGAATGCTTTAAAGTTCCCAGGCAAAGCTGGAAAGCTTCTCTCTCTCTCTCTCTCTCTCTCTCTCTCTCTCTCTCTCTCTCTCTCTCTCTCTCTCTCTCTCTCTCTCTTTTCCTCTCTCGCTCTCTTCCTCTCTCTCTCTCTCCCTCCCCCCCCCGTACCTACCTACCTATCTACTTAACTACCTACCTATCATCTAACTAGTGCTCTCCATGAATTAACATGCTCTCTTAATTATATTCTGTTAGTTCACAGATGACAGCTCTTTAATTGTATGGCACCCCTTCAGGGCTCTGTGCAAAGGAGCTCTTTATGAATGGCTGAAATGTCACCAATGTTTTTCTAGTCCCCTTTGTTGCTTCTTGTTAAAAGAGTGTCTGGGTTAACTTAAAATCTTCTATTAAGGAGAAGGTCTTTCCTCTATACGCAGTGTTTCCCAAACTTTTAACATATGTGTACCCCTTCTATAATTTTCATAACACTGAGTACCCCTCGTACTCAAGAGAATGTAGAATTAGGCGCAGCTAAGCATGGTGCAGTGCATATACCCACCAAACTCCGGTGCAACGTGTACCCCCACCAAACTCTTTCCGTATCCCTGGGGGTACACGTACCACACTTTGGGAAACACTGCTCTATAGCAATGCATAATCAACAACTTGATCATGAATAGATAAGTTGTGATATTTAACTCTGGCAGCTTTTCATAAAATATCTACCATGTTTCTTTAATATATTTTATTGATTTTTTTACAGAGAGGAAGGAAGAGAGATAGAGAGCTAGAAACGTGGATGAGAGAGAAACATCAACCAGCTGCCTCCTGCATACCCCCTACCGGGGATGTGCCCGCAACTAACGTACATGCCCCTGACAGGAATCAAACCTGGGACCCTTCAATCTGCAGATCGACGCTCTACCACTGAGCCAAACTGGTTTTGGCAAGTATCTACCATGTTTATTTAAATAACTAAAGGCCTGGGGCACAAAATTTGTGCACAAGTAGAGTCCCTAGGCCTGGACAATAAGGTTCCCTGCCTCCCTGCCTTCCTGTCTCCTTCTTCCCTTGCTCCCCCAGCACCCTGCCACTCCGTTGGTTGCCTGCCATATTCCACACCGTCCCCGGGTGGCCAGCGCTTGTCATAGTGAGTGATCAAACTCCCGGTCTCCCGGTCAAAGGATACAAAGTAAGATTTGATATTTTGAAGGATGTTCTTGACAAGTGTGTTGGGGTCTTCTAAAGGAATTGCCATGGCTCATGTATAGAGTACTATAAAGAAGTGGACCTGGAGCAAGGAAGGAGGTGGGGTAGCATGGTTGTTAAAAGCATAGTTCTGGGAGACAATAGATTGGGTAAACCCATATCTGTCACTTAGCTGTGTGACTTTAAGGAGTTATTTGATTTCTCTGTTTCCAGTCTCATCATCTTTACAATGGGAATAATAATTATATTAGCCAAGATTCTGCAGAGATACAGAACCAATAAGAGATATATTGATTGATTTTGAATTTTGGAATTGGCTTATGTGATTGTGGAGGCTGAGAAGTCTCACCATCTTTTATCTGCCAGCTGGGGTCCTGGAAAAGCTGGTGGTGAAGTTCCAGTCCCAGTCCAGAGGCTTGGGGGTGTCGATGGAAAAGTCCTGGTCTGAGAGTAGAGGAGTCCAGTGTCCCAGCTTGTTTAGTCAGGTACAGGGGGAGAATTTCCCTTCTGGGCTTTCTGTTATACTGGGGCCCTCAACAGACTGGATGGTGCTGACCCTCATTGGGGAGAACAATCTGTTTTACTACCAATTCAAATGCCTTTCTCTTCCAGAAACATGCTGTCAAACACACCCCAAAATAATGTTTAACCATAAATCTGAGAATCCTGTGGTCCAGGAAAGTTACATAAAATTAACCATTATGACCATTCTATCTCTTTCCCCACAAGATTATTATCATTATTTTTAAAAACTATGTTTTATTGATTTCAGAGAGAGAAAGGAAAGGAAGAGAGAGATAGGAATATAAAAGTTGAGAGAGAATCACCCATCGCCTGCCTCCTGCATGCTCCCTACTGGTGATCAAGCTCCCCAAACCGGGAATCAAACTGGGAACCCCATGGTACATAGGACATCACTTAACCCAACTGGACCCATACCAGCCAGGGCAAAATAGTATCTTAAAGAATATGCAGCTATTACTTGTCTGTCAATAATACAAGTTTATTGTATTTGACAAAAGCAAATACAATAAACTTGTAACTATAAATTTTATTTTTCTTTTCAAAAGTTCAATAGTAAATTGAAGTTGATAAGAAACCCATGTTTTTGGGGCATAATTCATGAAGAACTTTATTTAATTCAAGGAAATTTAGCTTGTACTATTTAAGTTTATGATGACTGTACACAAAACAGTCTTGGAAGATGAAGTGAGCCATATATTTATTCTTAAAAAGACAATTAACTTCATTTACATTATAGAGAATTTCAAAGCTCAACTAGCATATTTCATAAATAATATACATCTTTATATAAGTTGAACCCTATATACAGTAGTTAAAACTTTCAGTATAAATTTACAACCTGTATATTCTGATAATTTGAAGATTTTCAAAATGTCACAAAATTGTCATAAGCAATATCATCATTGAAATTGCTTTTTACAAAAAGAATGCTCTCCTTAATTACTTCTACTGAATAATGTATATGTTTTGGAAATATGGTGTGTTAATTTTTATGAAAAGTAATAATGTGATTTATTTGAAAGGTTCATTTTTTTTTTTAGAATAAATCAGTGCTTCTTAATCAGTTGTCCAATCTGCAAGCATTGTAGGTATAAATCGAGTTACAAATTAAGATAGAAATCTAAGTTAGACACAGATTGATTTTGACAACTGCCTGCAAGTGAAATAGCCTAACCCAATAAAATTCTTTCCATTGATTTCCAGAAATGGCATTTGGGATAACCTCATGGTATTAATGTGATGGTCATGGCCTGGTATTTGTACTCAGCTATGTAGTAGAGTAAATTTAAATTGATAAGATTGAATAAATAGCATTTTTCAGATGTTCTGGATGATAGCATATCTAATGTAATTGCATTTGTCTGCCAGTTTTTATGTTAGAGCACAAAAGATTTTTACCATGAATAATTCTGATAGAGACATTCAATTCACTTTCATCTATAATATTCTACAAATTACAAATTTTCATTATAACTATGCAATCACTTGAGAAAGGAATGCATTTTAAATCAGGTTCCATGCCAATTATTTCATTTATGAAGCAAATGCTGCTTAAATGTGGACAAATTGGTTACCTTACTGAATATAGAAAATATCAGTTGGAAGCATTAAAACCATCTTTATTAGTGATAAGACCTAGTAATACCTATACCTGTGTAATAGATATTAATAACTGCTAATAAAGCTTTTAAAGTGGGAGATTTCCATCTGCTTAATTGTGATGAATTGTTGAGATATGATTATGTAGGCCTGGTTGCTGAAACATGACTAAAACATTCAAGTATCCTATCAGCTCATTTAGGCAGCTAATAAATGTGCCCATTAGGCAGTCTGATGAGATATTGTGGGCTTCAAGAGCTGATCATAATGGTGATTTATGCCTATATAGTTACTTTTATTATAAGAGTGTGAACGGCTATGTGGTTACTTACTAATTGATCACCACAATCTCTTTATGAACTATATTGGCTGGTATTTATTTATTGTTCCTCCAGTATCTAGTCACTTTTCAAGAGACTAACACTTTAATCAATTCTTTTGGCTCCAGTAACTACATGGCTTGAATATATGATACTGAGTTGAAGAAACTTTCCTTACTTTTCCAATTAGGTTAACACTGTAGCTTTGCTAAGGCTTCCTGATTTCTGTCATGCAGAATCACAGAATTATGATTGGAAGTGACCTTTTTAAGGCTTAAGGTTCTGATTCCAAGCATGAATTCTCTTCTTGGCATCTTTGAAATATGGGCGTTAGGCCAGGATCATAAATGTCTTCCCTGGAATTTGCAGTGAGAAAGGCCTGATTTAATTCTCTACCAAACAAATCTAGTGGGGTTATTGCAGATTTTTTTGGAATCAATGTTTCAGTGAAGAGACAGCTTGAATGATTATAGTTTTATTTTTATACTAAGGTAAGACTTTTCTTGCAGTGGTCTTAACATGATTCTAGGAATTAATAGAATATTCAGCCTCCACTATTGTATTTTGGCACTTTTAATGTTTTAATGACTGATATGTTTCCTTTAGGCTTCTCTACTCTGTAGTAAATATTTTTGTTTTCTTCAATTCCAAAATATTGACATGATGCCCAGAGGTCTTATAGATCACCTGATATCCACAGTTGGCTTACAGTAAATTGTTGTTGCTTGCATTGAACATGTTGATGCTGATCAAAAACAGTAACAGCTGATACCACTCCCCCCCAAAACAAACAAACAAACAAACAAACAAACAACATAGGCCTTGTGATAAGCAGTTTATATGCATTATGTATTTACTTTTCAAAAAATTAAACTTTTGATTTTAAGATAATAGATTTTATCACACGCAGTTGTAAGAAATGATGCAAACAAATCCAATGCACCCTTTACTCAGTTTTCCCCAATAGTATTATTTTGCAAAACCAGAGTATTTTATCCTAAACAGGATGTTGACATTGATTGGTTTTACCTATATCATTCAGACTTCCTTAGTTTTATTTGTACTTCTTGTGCTTGTGTATTGACCTCTCTGCAATTTTATTACATGTGCATATTTGCCCACCACCATAGTTAAAACATTTTTTATCACCAGAAACATCCCTTGTGTTGTCCTTATATATAACATCTCCCGCCTTCCTGCTTTTCCTTTCTGAACCAATTCTGGCAACCACTAATCAGTTCTCCATTTCAATCATTTTGCCATTTCATGCATGTTACATGAATGAAATCATACAGGGTGTAAACTTTGGGAGACTGTATTTTTTCACTAAATAAACTTATCTGTATAAACTCCCAAATTGTATATATAAATAGTTATTTTTTTTATTGTGGAGCAGTATTATAAGGTATGAATGTATCATAATTTAACTAATAATATACTGAAGGACATCTTGATTGTTTTGAGCTAACATGAACATGAACAATTGTGTACAGTTTGTGTTGTGTGTGTGTGTGTGTGTGTGTTTGTGTGTGTGCATATGTTTTTATTTCTCTGAGAGAAATTACCAAGAATGCAATTGCTGGGTCAGGTGGTAATTGCATATTTAGTTTTTGAAGAAACTGCCAAACTATTTATTGGAGTTTCACACCAGCATTCTGTGATCTAGTTTCTTCATCTCGTTTCCAGTTTCTCCATATCCTCGGTGTTGTGATTATTCTTAAAAATTTTAATCATTTTGATAGGTGTGTAAGGATATCTTACGGTAGTTTTAATTTGCATTTGTTTATTGGCTAATGATTTGAATATCTTTTCATATGTTAATTGTCACCTGTATATCCTTTTTAGTGAAATGTCTGGGCACATCTTTGTCCATTTTCTAGATTGTTTGTTGTTTTGTTTAGAGAGTTCTTTATGTATCCTAGTCCTTATATATACGTTATACATTCTGCTCTTTTGTTGTACAATAGTAGATTGGTTTGGACAAATTTCTCTTGGTCTACAGGTTGTCTTTTCATCCTTTAATTGGTTCTTTTTCAGAGAAGATTTTTTTTTTTTTTAAATTTTGATGAGGTTCACTTTATTGATTATTCCTTACATGAGTTATGCTTTTGATGTCAAGTTTAAGAAGATTTTTGCCTAGCTCTAGATACAGATGATTTTCTACTTTTTTTTATTTATAAAATAATAGTTTATTATTTTTTGTTTAACTTCATGATACATTTTAGTTAATTTTGGATAAGATTCCTGGTTTAAGTTGAGGTTAATTTTTTCCCCTCTCTGAATGTCCAATTGCTTTAGGACCATTTGTACAAGACTATTCTTCCTTTACTGAGTTGATTTTGGACCATTTTCTCTTTGTTCTCAGGAGTTGGCCTGCCCTTCCCCCCCCCCCCTTTTTTTAAAAAAAAGATTTTATTGATTTTTTACAGAGAGAAAGGGAGTGGGATAGAGAGAAACATTGATGAGAGAGAAACATCGATCAGCTGCCTACTGTACACCACCCACTGGGGATATGCCCGCAATCAAGGTACATGCCCTTGACCGGAATCACACCTTGGACCCTTCAGTCCACAGACCAATGCTCTATCCACTAAGCCAAACTAGTTTCAGCATGACTCCCTTCTTGTGACTCAGGATCAATACCTAGTGCGACTCAAATTACTGTCAGTAGGGTGTGTTGGACACGAGCACTATGTGTCTTTTTACTAGAGTCTTGGTGCACACCAGTTCATGGTTGGATGCATTTTAGACAATATCAGTAATCTCTATTTTGTGCATATAATACTCCACGCCCCAGGAGAAGTTGCCCATGTCCAGCCTTACATGGTACTTCTTGCCTCCCCATGTGCAAAAACTGTGTATATGCAGTGGGGACCAACCTTAGTATTGGCAGTAGGGAGTTTCAGCTTAAATTTTCATTTCTCCTGGTGGGGCTTTCTCTTGCCCTGGTCTGGCTGCACTTGTACTAGTTGTCCTGAGAGATGCCTTTGTCTCATCAATGGCTGGAAAGAGCTCAATTTTTGATTGGTTATAGGCCATCAGATTATCTACTTCATCTTCATAGAGATTTGGTAGTTTGTGGTGTTTAAGGAATTGGTATTTTTATGTAAATTGTTGAATATATGAGCCTAAAGTTGTTTTCACTATTCCTTTATCATTTTAAAAATTATTATTATTTTTAAAATATATTTTTATTGATTCCAGAGGGAAGGGAGAGGGAAAGAGAGAAACATCAATGATGAGAGAGATTCATCTATTGACTGCCTTTTATATGCCCTCTACTGGGAATTGAGACTGAAACCTGAGCATACACCCTGAACCCTGGACATATGGCTTGATAGGGAATCGAACTGGTGACTTCTTGGTTCCTGAATCAATGCTCAACCACTGAGCCACACCCATTTGGGCCCTTTAACTTTTTAAAAAAATATATTTTATTGATTTTTTTTACAGAAAGGAAGGGAGAAAGATAGAGAGCTAGAAACGTCAATGAAAGAGAAACATCGACCAGCTGCCTTCTGCACACCCTCTACCGGGGGGGATGTGCCCACAACCAATGTATGTGCCCTTGACTGGAATCGAACCTGGGACCCTTCAGTCTACAGTCCAACGCTTTTCCACTGAGCCTAACCATTTTCGGCCCTTTATCTTTTTTTTTTTTTTTAAAGGGCTGCAGGATCTGTTGTGATATCCTGAGTCATTCTTTACGTTGAATTTTTGAATTTGTGTATTCTCTCTTTTTAATTTTTGTCAAGCTTGCTAGAGGTTTACAAATTTTACTTACATTTTTTAAAAAAGTAGAAGCTTTTGTTCCTCATTGATTTTCTCTAATGGTTTTCTGTTCTCAATTTTATTTATTTATGCTCTTTATCCTTCTTTTGCTGTTTGGGGGCTTATTTTGACCTTCTTTTTCTAGGTTCTTAAAGTAGCAATTTAGGTTCCTAATTTGAGGTCTTTATCTTATTTATTTATTTATTATTATTTTAATCCTCACCTGAGGACATGCATATTTATTTTATAGAAAGAGGAAAGAAGGGAGTGAGACAGAGAGAGAGAGAGAAAAACAATGTGAGAGAAAACATAGATATTCATTGGTTGCTTCCTGTATGCACCCTGACAGGGGATTGAACCTGCAACCTTTCAGCGTTTCTGTTAATTATTTGTGTTAGTTGATATTATTTCTCATTGAATTTGCAAATGAGAAATTTTTAATTTTACTTTCACTATATTCTGGATATGTTGGTTATTATGTTAGGAGACTATGTTGAAAAAACAAACCACCACATGCTCCATTTCTCTTTCAGATTTATAACATACATTAAACATTAAAGTTTCTGAGACAACTATAGAAGAAAAGGAAAACAAAAATAAATAAACTTTAGCCTCTTTACATTTGTTTAAAGTTTTCCAAATTTAGTTAACAATGGACCCCCTTTGTCATATAACTTGTCATTCCAAGAAACCTTTGGGAAAATTATGCCCTGAATTATTATCTGGAAACAGTGTCTTCTTTATTTTTGTATTTGTAACATTTTCTCCTAGGGTTGGGAAACCTTCTTTCTGCCAAGGGCCACTGGATGTTTATAACATCATCTGAGGGCCATACAAAACTATCAATTTAAAAGTTAGCCTGCTGTATATTTGGTCAAATGTTTAATTAACTCTCTTCTAATGCCTTGGCAAGGCCAAACCAAATGATTTCACAGGCCCTATGAGGCCCGTGGGCCAGACATTCCCACCCCTGTCTTACATAGAAAGGACATACTGTACGTTTCCATTTATATGAGCTTCTATTGTAGGAAGACCTCATCTTGGTGACAAAAGAATCAGAAAAGATACACCTATATGAATTTCATATCTTATGCTTTGACATATAATATTAATATGGGAACTAGCTTCATTTAGATATGCTCTTATTTCATTATGTAATACCCCTCTTTACTTAACAATTCCAGACTATTTTTTCTCTTGATAATGTTTTACATGGGTTTGAATAGTTTCATTCATTACATTGGTGAGAATGGAAGAAAAATAGGAGTTGAAGGGGTCTTTGTCATTTATTAACACTACCATTTTCTCTAAAAAGGGGCCTACTCATCCTTATACCTTCATTTATTCTGAATATTAAGTTTTGTTCTTTATTATATTCTCTATCATTTTCTTTCATTTTTATCCCAAAGATTTTTCTTTTACTTTTTGGGTCTCATAAGTCTTGGTAGTTCTCCTAAACAGAAAAAATTGATCATATTGATCATTGTCTTGATGTAAGAAATATAGTTAGATTTTTTTCAAATGTCTAAGTAACACTAATGAATATAGACAATCATTGTATTATTTTTTTCCATAATATATAATGATAAAAATGATCTATTATTGCATCAGAATAGGGTTTCTTTGGATAGCTTTGTGTGTGTGTGTGTGTGTGTGTGTGTGTGTGTGTGTATCAATAAATTTTGTTTTTATCCATTTGTATGACTTTATCCTTTTACTCCTTTGTATTAAAAAGGAGTTTTTAATGCCACTTGTCATGTATAGAGTGAAATTAGAATCAATCTACTAGTCATAGGAGATTTGAACCCAGACAGCCTCAAAGCAGTGTCTGAATTGAGATAGCTAGTTACTGAATTATAATATGCCCAAGTTTTTCAACTGGAGGGCTTTCCAGTAGGGTTAGACATTTCCTTTTTTTATATGCATAGATTATTTCAGTTTCTGAATACTACACTCAATATTTTATTACCTATTCACTTTTAGGAATACATAGTCATAAAAGAGATATTCATTACTTATATCTACCTTAGATGAAACTTATTTTGTTGATCATTCTTATTTTTAGGTGCACCCTACAGCCCAAGGGTGTTTCTTATACTTATTTTTCATATGAACAAATATACCTCCCCTATATTCTTCTCTCCTTCCATTTATGTGGATAATAATAATCTTGTCTAATGTGAGAAATTATCTCATTATCAGACAAGAAAAAGCAGCAGATGACATACTTAAATATATAGTTCTGTAATCAGAATGCCTCCTAAGCTCACAACTGAGTAGCTTAGCTTTGTGACCCTGTACAAGTTAATTATGATTCTTAACCTCAGAACACATTGAAAAGATGATGGTTTATTTTGTAGGTTGCCAACAGTTAAAACTGATCTAATTATAGTTGAGTTTTGTCTGGCCTGGGGCCTGCCCATAGGCTCCATTCAGTGGGGTTTTCCCACCCTTTCTTCCCTCCATCCTTATTTTTGAAAATTGATATAAAGTTCACATACCATAGACTTCACCTTTTTGAAGTGTACAGGTAATGGTTTTTAGCATATTGACAAGGCTGTGCAACCATAACCATTATCAAATTCCAGAGCATTTTTATTACCCCAGAAGGAAATCATGTACTCATTAACATTAACTCTGTTTCCCACTTCCCCCAACCCCCAGCAACCACCAGTCTACTTTCTGTCTCTATGGACTTAATTATTATGGACATTTTATAAAGTATGTGGCCTTTTGCGTCTGGCTTCTTTCACAAAGCATAATGTTTTCAAGGTTCATCCATGTTATATATGTAGTATATAGCATGTATCATACTTTATTCCTTTTTTATAGCTTTATATTTCATTGTATGGAATGAGTATATTGTACTTTAATCATTCATCAGTTGATGGATATTTGGGTGGTTTCCACTTTTTGGCTTTTTGCTGCTGTGAATATTGTACAAGTTTTTAAAAAATATATTTTATTGATTTTTTACAGAGAGGAAGGGAGAGAGAGGGATAGAGAGTTAGAAACATCGATGAGAGAGAAACATCAATCAGCTGCCTCTTGCAAACCCCCCCCCCCCCCAAACTGGGGATGTGCCCGCAAGCAAGTATTGTACAAGTTTTTGTGTGAATATATTTTAAGCCACCCAATTATATACCTGGTAGAGTTGCTGGCTTCATATGGGAACTCTGTTTAACGTTTCGAGGGACTGCTGGACTGTTTTCCTAAAAGGCTGTGCTATTTACTCTGCCAGCAGAGTATAAGAGTCCTGACTTTTATCTATGTTCATGCCAAACTTGCAATTTTTAAAAATCATAACCATCTTTGTGAATCAAGTAGTAACTCATTGTGGTTTTAATTTGCATTTAGCTAATGACTATAAACTCATTTCCCACCTTTACCAAATCTATTGCATTATGAACTCTGTACAAGCTTGCCTATTGCTGTCTTTTTTTTTTTTAAAAAAAAACTATTTGTTTCTTGTACCTAGAATGCTCTTATCTAAACCTCTTTTGCCAACACTTCATAAAGGCTCATGGTTGAACCAATACTTTATTCATAAAACAACTCCTGATTCCTCCATATAAAAGTTACCTTGCAATCATTTAAATAGCTATAACACTTTATGCTTTTTTTAAAAATAATTATTTTGCAGCTCATTATAATTTATAGTGATCTATCTCTGCATAACAGGTTTTAATATAAAGGGCAGTCTGCTTTTGTTCTTTTCTCTAAAGTGTCAATATATATCCTGAATATCACAGATAATCAGATATTAGTGAATTGATCTGCTTATACTGGAACTCTCTTCTTTCCTTTTTCTGTTCCATAGTAGTTGGGGCTATTAATACTTTCTGTCTGTCTTGATCTGAGATAGCATCCTAACCTATTTGCCTGACACCATCTGTTTTCAATCCAAACCAATTTACATATTGTGTGATAATAATTTTACAACCCAAGGCAAATTATGCTGTTTTTCTACCTCAAACACAATATTGTGTTCTGAGTAGGATCGAGTCTATGAGAATGGCACTCCTAAGACCCCTCTCTCTTCACTTTATCCACACGGTGCCTGCCCTAAACTCTATACATTCATCTTGACTACTTGAACAAGCTCAGTGGTATCCTGATACATCCAGGAATGCCTTAGTAAGTCCCAAGGGGGTAGCTGCACACAAATACCTATGGTGGGTAATTGGCCTGGGGCTCTGGCTGCTACAGTCTTCACCTTGCTGCCCTGAGACTTGAGGAGAATTTATATAATCACAGCTGTGCCCTACTTGGGAGGAAGCTTTGCACAATGCTTTTGTGCACTTTGGCTTTTGCTCTTGTTTCCTTTCTTGGGAAATGCTGTCCTCCACTAATTCCATGGGGTCCTCCATTCCCTCCCACAACATTGCTTCTATGATAAGAATATAAAGGACCTGTCTTTTAAGACCCGACTCCGGTGCTGCCTCAGAGCTTTTTCTGATTTCTTCCTCTAAAACAATATTTTTTCCTATAGCATTTTGTTTATGTATTTTTAATAAGATAACAAATAATCTTCCTGGTATTAGTTAATCCTTATTTACTTTCAACCTCAGGAGATTGCAAACTCTTTGATTTACACTTCTTTTACTGTTTAACCCCTTTACACTTTAATCTTCCTTATCAGACAAGATAGTCTGCACATGAAGACATGGACTAAACATTATTTTTTAGTTGAATTGCTGTGTTTCTTATAATATTTTATATGACATGTAGAATAATCACTTTGAGAGTGTTTCTAATCATTTCATTTAAAAAAGAAATTAATCTTGGTTTTCTTACATATTTCCCCCCCCAAAATCTAGATAAAGTGGTTCTCAAAATTCAGCGTACATAGAAAATTGGAAGGCTATGCCCCAATCTCAGAATTTTCATTTAATAGCTGTGAGGTGGTATTCAAAATCAGTAATTTCTAAGTTTGCATGTGGTGTGGATGCTGTTACCAAGGGATTAAATTTTGAAAAAGTGCTGCATTAGGCTACAGATATACCTATTTTTCTTTAGAAAGTCTTGTAAAAATATCATTATAGGAGGATTTTTTTTATGCATCTATGTGACAAAGTAAAATTGTTGGCGGGTATATGAAAACCAGAGATTAGGCTTCCTGGCCTTAACCATTTTTTGTTAGGCTGATGCACAGGAAATAATGATATTCCTTTGGAATTTACTCTTCTGCCAATATACTGGTACTCTAAAACCACAAATCTGCAGTGTTGTGCTAGAGATGTGTCTCCTTGTGGCTCAGGAATCAAGAAACATTCTTGGAGCCTCTGTATTTTGCTTATGATCCACTAAAAGCCAAAGATTATTAAGTCGGCATTGTGTTTAAGTTCAAGTTCTGGAGGAGAGGGAGGTGAAGGGCCAGTTTTATTGCCTGACCTGGTTGTCATCTTGAAAATGGGTGATTGCAGCAAAGGTGTGGCAGAGAAGAATAAAACTGGGAGTGAGTGAGAGAGATCTGTGTTCCTGGTGCCACATGGGCCCTTCTTATGCCCTGTGAAGGGTATACACCTCATAAAGAACTGTCCATTATTAAAGGCAGTGTCATTTTAATTACGTTGTGTGCTTACTAGGGCTTTGTGGATGACACTGTGAAGCTGGCCATAATATATAACACTGCTTCTGGGATAATGCATTCTTAGTTCCAAATAACCAATTTGCAAATCAACCCAGGAAATACAACCTATCTGCAAATTGGGCACAGCTTGTACTGCAGTTTCTAGAGCACTTATGTTCTATTCATTTCCTAAAATGGCCCATTTGTATACAGAAAGGCAATAGCATGAGCAGGTGCTTCATCTGTCCAGAGGAACGGACAATTTCCTACAGCTAGACATTGTTTATTCATGTAATTGTAGAGATGACGTTAAAACCTTCTCACTGTACTTATAAATTTTGTCCTGGGTCAGTGGAAGGTGAAAGACAATGTTTTCTGTTAGCCATCACTCCAGTGTGGCAAGTATATTAAAGCCACTGTGTCAGGATGTGCCTGTCTAGGGGCAGGCTGAGGAAGAAAGACACTTAGGAAGGAGGGAGGGAACTAAATGATTACACTGGCTAAGACAGGTAGCTGTGGTAAAAAAAAAAAAAAAAAAAATAGTGGCCAACAGGGTCATGAATGTTTATTTTACCCAATTTTGTACCAGGACAACTGAACAGTGTCAACAGTAATGGCTGGGTGAATGGTTTTCAGCAGGGAATGTGGTGACTCGCTGTCACCAGATGAGTTTCACAGGAGGCCAACTCTAAGCCAGAGCTTGGGGTGCAGGATGTTTATGGAGGATGGGTTGGGGGAAGAGTCTTGGGATCAGTATTATAGGAAAAAGGGAAGGAAGAGGGCTGGACTGAGGGGAAAGCTGGGCTGTGGTGCAGTCCACAAAGCCTCCCTGGCTGGTCCTGCTCTGAGGCTGGGATGACCGTTCTGTTTCCCTGGCTTAGGCTGGTGGGAGAGCCCTCTATCTCCCTGCATCCACCAGCCTTTGGACACAGGCTGCTCCTTTTATGGCATTTTCCCTTGGCTGAGGAAAATCCCATCAAAGGCCGAAATTGTCTGCCATCAGTGGGAGGAACAGTTCAGTCCTGAAGGGAGTCTAGGTGGCAAAGTAGAGCGTCTGTGGCACCTCTTCTGGAGGAAGGAAAATGGGTGGGAAGCTGGTGATAGAGCTGCATGTGCCCAACTGAACAGACTGCTACAGAGCCCGGCACAGTGGAAGGAACTGGAATAACATGGCCCTCCTTTGTTGATATATTGTTAATCCTTATAGTAGTCCTAAAAGTCAGTATTATTAAATCCACTTTACAGAAGGAGACTTAGAATGAAAAGTGGCTTGCCCACGGCCGGATAGATGATAAAGGCCTGACGCAGAGTCTTTCTGAAACTTGTTTCCTTTTGATTCTGGTTCCTGAAGAATATTAAAAAATGAAAACACAGACATTTTATTTTTCCCCATCACCATTTATACCCCCCCTTAAAATCTTCTTCTATCTCTCCCCACCACTCCCCCTGAAATCACCACACTGTTGTCCATGTCCATGAGTTCTATCTCTTCTATTTTTTTCATTTTTGCTCACTCCCACTATCCCAACACCATCACCCCCGCTCCAAAAACTGTCTTGCTTGTTAGTTCAGTTTGTTCATTAAATTCTACATATGAGTGAAGTCATATGTTTCTTGTCTTTCTCTTACTAGTTTATTTTACTTAGCAGAAGCATAATACTCTCCAGATCCATCCATGCTGTTGCAAAGGGCAAATTTTTCTTTCTTTTTATGGCTAAGCAGTATTCCATTGTGTAAATGTACCAGAGCTGTTTTTATGCACTGATGGACACTTGGGCTGCTTCCAAATCTTGGCTATTATAAACAATGCTGCAATAAACATAGGGGGTGCATATATTCTTTCAAATTAGTGTTTCAGATTTCTTTGGATAAATTCCCAGAAGTGGAATTGCTGGGTCCTAAGGCAGGTCAATTTTTAATTCTTTGAGGTATCTCCATATACTTTACACAGTGGCTGCACCAATCTGCATTCCCAACAACAGTGCACAAGGGTTCCCTTTCTCCATATTTTTGCCAGCACTTGTTGGTTGTTGATTTATTGAAGTCACACAAATTTTCAAAGCCAGGCAGATCCTGGAGGTGTCCCAGACTGGATGCATACAGGCTGTGGGGCCCACCCATGAGTATCATGCTATGGCAGTAAGGGTTCCTAACGTGGAGGCCTTGGTTGGAGCTCAGCCACAGATGAGCAGAGCTAGGGGAGGAGTGATGACAGAATGGAGATACAAAACTGCATGTTTTCACCTTAGAGTGAGATATGCGCTGACTGAATGCAATAATTCATTATGGGTGAAGCAGCGTTGTGAATTAAACTCATACCACACTGAGCTGTGCAAGGGAATAATAGCCTTATGTTATGCAGATTTGATTTTCTTTTTCTTTTTTATATACTTTATTGATTTTTTACAGAGAAGAAGAGAAAGGGACAGAGAGTTAGAAACATTGATGAGAGAGAATCATCGATCAGCTGCCTCTTGCACACCCCCTAGTGGGGATGTGCCCGCAGCCAAGATACATGCCCTTGACAGGAATGAAACCTGGGACCTTTCAGTCCACAGGCCAACGCTCTATCCACTGAGCCAAACTGGTTTTGACCATATTTGATTTTCTTTACAAACTCCCTTCTATCTAGGTAGTGAGGGCAGTGGAAATAAACACCCAAATTTAGTCATTTTAGTGCAGTAATTTATATAGGCTCTTCAGGTAATTTAGTGTTTTGGATCAAGTCCTCATCTTTCAATTTACCTTCCCCTCACGTTTTCTTTCCATAATGGTATTGGGATTCCGGAGCTGGAGATAACTTGGCCCGATGGTGTCATGGAAGAAGGTGGGGACCCTGGGAGCCCAGGACTGTAAGTTTCCTCACCTGTTGCTAAGGTTGTCTCAGGTCAAAGTGAGGTCTATTTGCCCTAGTTCAGTTATGTTCCCGAGGATTTTTTGAAGACCTGGCCTCCCCTTGCCTTGGACAGTCCTATGAGCTTCCATGAAATCTGCTTGCACCTGATTTGACTCCCAACTCTGATCTTTCCTGTTTTTCTAGTGCCTGGGCTATTTGACCACTGCAGCAGACCCCGCTCTTGCCAGCCCTGGTTATCAGCCACTTTCAGCATCCCTCCACAGTGCATGTGGCAACCTCAGCCTCTCAGGAGCCGAGGAAGCCTCCAGACAGTTAGGTGCAAGCCTGCCTTCTCTGCCCAACAAGGAGGCACCACCTCTTTCCCTGCAATGTCTACTCCCATGCTGACTTGAGTAAGGCTGGTTAAAGCACCTCCTCCTTGTCTCAGACAGAAATGGGTCAAACACGCTGACCTTTGCCTTGACCCTTTGTCTTTTTACCCTGCCTCCTGCACTAGCTGGAAGGGAGGGTAAGCACACATTTTCTCTGTTCCTTTCTGCCTCTCACTCCTGACCCCCAGTGCTACACTACCAACTTTCCTTCTCCTCACCCTGGGAATTCACTGCGGTCATCTTTGTCTCTTTTGGAAGCAGTGATGGTGAAATTGCTCTTGGGGGAAGGAAGAAGATTGAAAACATATCTATTTAATATTTAAAAAATATATATATTTTTTTCTGTCATTTATGGCACATTCAATAAATCATCTTTGCATTCTTTCTCAGCACCCAATTTTCTCCATGCCAGGCATTCCCATTGATATTTGCATTAATTTCTAATGCCTCAGAATTAGACCTTTTGCCAAAATGAAGCAAAAACCTTTCTAAAACTTTGCATATTGTTAAATTCCTGAATTAAATAATTTAAAGAGCCCCATGGTTGCTTCATTGAATAGTCAAAGTAATAAAAAAGCTGTAAATTTCTCAAAAATTGAACTATTCATACATTAAGCCATTTCTGATATAATTGTAATGGGTACTTTTAAGCCCACAGCATATGATCAGAAGTCTTAGAAGTCAAAAGAGATTTTAAATCATTAATATGAATGACTTCTTTAGTTATTCAATTTCCTTTAAAGTCTCATCAGTCTGTAGTTTACTTTCATTTGCTGCTGATAGGCCCTTTCTAACATTTGACTGCCTGCTTTGACCAATCTTATATTCTGCAGTGCCTTGTGGTTGACAGTCTTGCTACTCAGTGTCATCTGTGGACCAGCAGACCTGGCATCACCTGGAGCTTGCTAGAAATGCAGAATCTCAGGCACACCACAGACCTACTGAATCTGCATCTGAAATTTAATGAGGTCCCCAAGGGATTTGTGTGCATATTAAAGTCTCAGAAGTACTGCACAGCAACAGGTAAACACCCTCTGAAGAACCATGGCGATTCACTCAGTGTGTTTTTATTTACTGTTTATGGTACATAGTAAAATGGAGTGGAATCAAACCATCCCTTTGCACTCTGATTCTTTATTATTTTTCAAACCAGCAAAAACTTCCTTCCCCTAATTAAAGCAGAGACAGCTGTTCACTGGGTGCACCTGGGTTACGCCTGGTTCAGGTCCAGCGAGGTTTCTGCATCAGACAAGCCAGCTGAAAGCAGCTGCGGCCTCGCTTCAAGTCAGCAGTTCCTCGGGGCCACCTGTTTCAACAAACACATTAGAACCCTCCCAAGCAATCTTGTCTCTGATTCTTCCCTCCCCTGTCCCCCAGCAACAGTAATTGAAAGCAACATATATTACTTGCGAAAAGTAAATCTCTATGAAGAAAAGCAGCTGTGTTGTATGAAGGGACCTGATTTTACTGAGCTGTTTCCTTCCTCCCCACCAGTTAGAACTGCAGGAGGGAGAGGGGAGGGAGGGTGGGTTATAAAATTCCTGGCAATCCCACCAGGAGGGGCCTCTATAACCAAAGCAAAATGAGGAAAGGTCCTGCTAATGTAGGCCAAGCCCAGAACTGTCAGGATAATTGAGGATAAGAGGTCCTTTGTTCTCCCTTCCCACTCTCTGCTATTTTCTCCTGTCTCAGTGTTCCATTTAGCTTTAGCCTCAGTGATTGCGCTACCTTTTTAGCATTCTGAGAATACCTCTGTGCAGTACCTCTTCCTGTGTCCACCCACACTTTCCTGCTCAGTAGTCTTCTGTGACTTGATTAATTCAGTAACTAGACTGATTCGGGATCATGCCTCCAGCTCAGTTCTTCTATGACAGGGGACCGGAACCTGTCCACCAGCACACTCACAGCCTAGAGCAGAGATATTGGGAGGAAACAGGCCAGCGAGGGCACAGAATCCAATGTGCCCCATGATAGGTATAAACTTTTGGTCTTTATTAGGCAAATCTAGCCATGAAGATGATAACAATAGCTGCATTTGGATGCCAACTGTCATGTTCATTTACTTATTATACTTATTACTTATTAATTACTATTATCACTACTTTAGGAAACTGAGGCCCTCAGAGATTAAGAAGAATTCCACAGTTAATAAACTACGGTATTAGGATTTGCACCCAGCTGTCATGTGACTCTCAAGTCATTGCTCTTGCTGCAGCAGCCTGCTTGCCTTCTGGGTGTCTCAGCAGATGGGCACAGTGTGAACACAGACATGTCTGGTAACAAGACGATGCATGGATATGCAGCCAGGTAGCCATCTGGTGGGCATTAGGGAAGTCTGGTTGGCAGTAACAGAAGACTGCTGTGAGCCCAGGGTTCGTGGGCAGGATTCAATGCTGAAAGTATGTGCAAAAGCCAAGTAGCGCCCTGACTTAGAAGAATGAGGCTTCTTGGCAGTGATCCATTGCAGGCTCTCTATCCAAGCAGAAGCAATCATCTGGAAGAGAATGTGGGGCTTGAGTCCTAGTAGCTAGTTAGTAAGAGGAACTAGGAACAAGGATAAAGTGAGAACCACAAGGAAATGGGAGAGATACATTTCAGTTTTACTTGCTATATGGACCTATGAACTGTGGAATTCCTTCTATGGAGTGTAGAAGTTGTCCCAAACCAGGTATAATGGAGTCTGAAGGTGGAGATTCAGATAAACAGGGAACATTTCTGGGGCTTTCTTTTGTGGCAGTAAGAATTTAAATGGAAATTATAGAGTCAAGTATAACAAAGATCCTCTAAATCAGCACTCTGGTGGACAGAATGTTGTATGAAGGCATTATGCTTTCTATCTCTAGGACTTTTGGAAACATTTTCCTGCTTACAGGGCACTAATGACTTCTGTTGAACTTTTTCACTTTTACTTGTGGTCTCAAAGCCTTATCTAATGTGCTCTTTGTGTAGTTCTCTGACCTTCCCTTTATCAATTTTGGGTAGGAAAATTCTTTCTGGAGCAGGAGTGTTGTGTATAGTGTTAGCTACTTATAATAGCATCCTTGGTTTCTATTCATGAAACAGCAATACTCTCAGGCTGTCATATGACAACCAAAAGTGCGTGCCCCTGCCCCCCATTTTTAGCACTCCAATGGAGACTCACTCTATGGCTTTCTGGTGCCTCTTCACTTTAACATGCCAAGTTCATTCCTTTCTCAGGACTACCACATTTGCCTTGGATCTTCTTTCTAGACATTTCATATTACT
Source organism: Pipistrellus kuhlii (assembly GCF_014108245.1). Taxonomy (NCBI): domain Eukaryota; kingdom Metazoa; phylum Chordata; class Mammalia; order Chiroptera; family Vespertilionidae; genus Pipistrellus; species Pipistrellus kuhlii. The sequence continues at coordinate 65,320,125 of NW_023425515.1, forward strand.
TCTCATTTTTCATTGTCTAGGTCATTTTCTTCGAGAGCATCTCCCAACCCCTATTCTGATCATTAGTCATGAACTGAAATTACTTTTTCTTTTACCCTGCCTTTCCTTCATGAGAAGAGGATTTTGTACTTCACATTCACCACTGCATTGGCACATAGTACATAGTGGGGTTCTTGTGTATTTTTGAACCTTTGAATTTTTAGCATTATGAATAAAAGGGGCAGATGATTGCTTTCCAAGGTCCTGTTTGAGATTTTTGCATCACATAGAACACAAAATTCATATGTTGAAATCTAACCTTCAATGTTCAGTGTGATAGTATCAAGAGGTGCAACTTATAGGAAGTGCTTAATCCCTCATGGATTGGATTAGTGCCCTTATTAAAGAGAGTCCAGAGAGCTCCCTGGCCCCTCCTACCATGTGAGGATAAAGTAAAAGACACCTTTCTGAATCAGGAAGAGGGGTCTCACCAGACCCAAATCTACCAGCAGCTTGACTTGGACATCCAGCCTCCAGAACTGTGGGAAGTAAATGCTCATTGCTCTTAGATCATTCAGGCTATGTGTTTTGTTATAGGAGCTAGACAGAGTAAGAGCACTCGTATGTGAGACGGGGAAAGTCTGTGTAAATGCTGTGATTGAGCCACGGTGAGTGAATGAAGAGGAGCAGGATCCCATTTAATGAAGTGAGTGAGTATTACAGCAAATGAGTGAAAATAAAAAGGATAGAGTGGGGTTCTCTGAGAATTAGAACAGATTGTGACCAGGTGGGAGTTGGACCGAGTGTGACTAGGTGTGAATGCAGTAAGTGTGACTAGGCATGAGCCTGGAATTTTGTGTGACTGGTTATTGGCTGGGTGAGTGACTATGGAGAATGTGAATGGCACTGAGCATGAATGTGGCTCTGTGCTGGAGTGTAAGGGATTGTGAGTTTATGAGGGAGAAGGACTGAATGCTAGTGTGACTATGATTATGAGTGAGCTGACTGGGGTTAGTGTGTATGGGACTGAATGGAAGTCAGTGGGATGACTGGTCATAAATGTGAAAGAGTGTGAGTAGGAATCTGGGGGAGTAAGTAGGACTGTGAATGAATGGGACTGTCATGGATGATCATGTAACTATGAGTGGGGCTACTGATTTTAAATTGTAGGGACTAAATGTGAGTGATTGTGTGAAGAGAGGGCTTGGGTGTGGCTGATTGTGAGGGTGAATGAACGTGTGCTCATGAATGTGTGTGAATGGGATTGAATGTATCCAAACACTGGCACCACTGGGAGACAGACAAGCATGGGGCCAAAATCAAGCATTTAGGGATCAGGGCACAACATAAAGCTAGGATTTAAGGCAAGGAAAAAGCTAACTTGGCAGGAGCCTAGAGAACATAATTATTGTACATTAAGTTAGGAAAAGAAATAATGTCAACAAATCATGAGAACAGGAGAGCAGGGTGAGAAAATAAGGTCAGCCTATAACCAGCAGCATAAGCACTTGGGCTCCAGCAGGATAGAAACCAAGGAAACACTTGGGGAGTAGACATGATGTGTTGGCTCTGGGAAGAAACCTTCATAGGTGCTTCTTGATAGATCATTGACTAATTACAGGGCATGGAGCCTCATTGCTCATTGATAAGACTGGGAAGATGATTGAAGGCCCAGCAAAAGGGAAGATGAAGTCCAGACAAAAGAATTAAATTGTTTAGTTAATTGATCTCTTTATTCTATCTTTTCTCACCAGTAGTATTCATAAAAACTTCAAAGTTTTCATTCAATACTGCAATCTCAGCACAAACATCAGAGGTTTGATGAGGCAGGCTGGTCTTGGTACTCTTGTCTTTCCTTCCATCCTTGGGAAGTGTGAATCCTATCATCTCCTATGCCACCCCTACCCTCTTCTTTCTTTTAAGCTCACTTATGTTAGGCAACAATGTTTTTTTTTTTTTTTTTTTTTTTTTTTTTTTTTTTTTTTAATAAAAGAGATTATTGCTCTTACATAAGCAAACAGAAATTAAATTGAATTTCTGGGTCACAGCTACAAGTCAGATTGTTTGTAGTAAGTTATATAAAGATTATTCAGAGGGTAGATGTATCTTTAATCTAAATATATAAAAGCCTAAGTGACCATTTGACTGTTCAACCAGTAGCTATGACATTCACTGACCACTAGGCGGAAGATGCTCAACACACAGGCATGGAAACATGGAAGAGACTGATGAATCTCTGAGAAAAGGGGGGAGGGAAGAGGACAATTAACCAAAGATCTTATATGCATACTAGAGGCCCAGTGCATGGATTCATACACTGGTAGGGGTCCCCCAGCCTGGCTTGCCAGGATTGGGCTGAAACTGGCAGTCTGACAGCCCCTGTGGGGTCCCAGATTGCAAAAGGGTAGAGGCCAGGCCAAGTGCACGAATCTGTAATATATAATAAATAACCAAAACTTTGATATAGCCGCTAGATACCACTTTCTCTAGAACCAAAGAATAATATAAAACCCTAGAGGCCTGGTGCATAAAATTTGTGCATGGGGGAGGGAGAGGAATGTGTCCCTCAACCCAGCCTGTCCCCTCTCCAATCTGAGACTCTTTGAAGGATCTCTGACCTCACGTTTAGGCCCAATCCCAGTGGGTCCCCCCAGTGGGATTGGGCCTAAATGGGAGGTTGGACATCCCTATCACAATCTAGGACTGGTATCACCCAAATGCCCTCCCCTGCAAGCCTGGTCCCCGCCCCCAACCTCCCTCCTCTGCTGGTCTGGTTCCCCCCAACTGTCCTCCTCTATAGTCTTGGTCTCTCCCCTCCTGACCTTCCTCTGCTGGCCCAGTCACCCCTAATTGCCCTCCCTCCTTGCTTAATCATCAACTTCCTTCCCCTTCAGGCCTGGTACCCCCCAACTTCCCTACCCTACAGACCTGGTCCCCTGCAACTGCCCTCCTCTGCAGGCCTGGGTCTCCCCCAACTGTCCTCCACTACAGGCCTGGGTCTCTCCCCCAACAGTCCTCCACTGCAGGTCTGGTCCCCCCAACTGCTTTTCCCTGCAGGCTTGTCCGCCCAACTGCCCTCCCCTATAGGTTTGGTTTCCCCCAACTGCCCATCTATGCTGGCTTGGTCTTCTCACAACTTCCCTTCCCTGCAGGCCATCTTGTGGTGGCCATCTTGTGTCTTGGTGTGACGGTCAATTTGCATATTACTCTTTTATTAGATAGGATAATAATCTTTGTTAGCTAAGTTCTCATGAACTAAGGTCCAAGAAACCCATGAATTCATATAAGAAATATGATTATGTATTTTTACTGGATGCAACATTCATAGTGTGTATTAGGGTCTCAAAGAGAGACTCTCTGACCCTCCCAAGATTATAAACCATTGTTTTAGAAATTTCTCCCTGCACAAATATTGAGTTCCTTGTGGAAATTTGGCCTTAGTGGTTAAACTGAACTGCTCCTGCTGCTTTGCTGGTGCTGGCTCTGACCTGGCCTTGACCTTCAATGGATTGTTTCAGGAGCTTTTTGCAAACCTCAAAGGAGGAAAAGAAAAAGAAGAGGGAATTTGCTGTCTATTGTCTATTCACATTAAAAGTAAAATAAAGAAATTCATTTTATCTGTATAAATAGTCATTTTTGTTGTACCAATTTCCATGCCTATTTCTTTAAAATATTATATTAGTTATTTAAAATATTCTACTCTTAGCATTTAGGTTTGTTCATTTGATTATCATACAATATTTTCAAGTGTTGGCATATCCACAATTTTGGTCATTTTAGGTAATATTCTTTCAAAATCAATAATATTCTTTCAAAAATTTCTCTCTCTTTGCTATTTCTTTTATATGTGTTGCCACCTATCAAAAGAGAGTTGCATCTATTTTGATAGTTTGTATTGGGGTAAATCCAGATTTTGTGGGACCTGAAACTTATACAGTTTTGGGACCCTCTTTAAGAAGAAGAGTAAATGCTATTAGAAGAACAATGCTAGGGAGTTCCTCTGGACCTTGGGCAGGTGAGGGGCCCTGATTCACTAGCATCACCCATACTAATAATGCTTGTGGGAAAAATACCTATTTAACATTTTAAAAAATATATGTTTTATTGATTTTTCTACAGAGAGGGAGAGAGATAGTTAGAAACATCGATGAGAGAGAAACATCAACCAGCTGCCTCCTGCACCCCTCCCCCCACACCCCACCTCCCCACTGGGGTGCACCTGCAACCAAGGCACACACCCTTGACCAGAATCGAACCCGGGACCCTTCAGTCCACAGGCCGACGCTCCATCCACTGAGCCAAATCGGCTCCAGTCCTATTTAACATTTTAATGTCGGGTCAGGAGCTAACTTTGGCATTGTGCTTTAATTTGAAAATACAATAAGTCCACCCTTAAGAAGAGTTACCTTGTCTGGCTGGTGTGGCTCAGTGATTGAGCGTCAACCTATGAACCAGGAGGTCACATTTTGACTCATGGTCAAGGCACATGCTTGATCCCCAGTAGGGTGTGTGCAAGAGGCAGCCAGTCAATGATTATCATTCATCATTGGTGTTTCTATCTTTCTCTCCCTCTCCCATCTTCTCTGACATCATAAAAATATATTAAAAAAAAAAAAAAGAGTTACCTGGTTAAATCATTCATTCAATGTTAGCTTGAGGGATTTATAGGAAGTTAGGCTATGCCTGAATCCATAAGAATCCAAGTACCGCTGGCATCTGGAACAAAATGGGCAGTTCAATGAGCTGATTCAGTTTACAAGTTCAAAACAAGAGGGAAAACTAACTCTAGAAACTTGTTCCCTTGAGATGCCCAGAGCAGTGTCCTGATTTAGAAAGAAAAAATGCAGAAAGGAAGCTTTGTTCTAAAAGGCAGGTTTTGCTGTAGGAAGAGTTGCTTCATAGTCATTGGCTCTGAATAAATTAGTAAGGAGAAAACCATTGTTATCATGGAACAAACAGTGAGGTTTAGTTGTTTGGAAAACATCCAATGAGATGAGAAAGCAAATATGAGTGAACAAGAGAGATTGGAAGGAGTTACACAGAAAAACTGCAAACAAATTTTTGTCTGAGCATATAAACAAAATTTTCAAATGTGCCATTAATAAGTTCATTTTGTAATTTATTTGCAGCTGCTAAGAATTTCAAATTTATTGAAGAAGTATCTGATTGCAGCTAAAGACAGCTTGCCTGGCTTTGGGAAAAAAAACCTGAAGGAATTCATACTATACAGTCAAGGTCAGAACACTGCATTTCTTCTATTGCTTCACTACATAAGCTAAAGATTTCTGGAAAGGAGCCAATCAATTAAAAATATAGCTGGAGGAACTGTTCAGGGAGGAGGCTTGCGGTGGTAGCAGTTCATGTAAACAGTCCCTTTCCCTTTCTCTCTGCCCAAGTGAAAATTCAATTTGATTATCCCTTTATCAAAGGATACTCATTTGCTAGTGAAATATGGAAATGTCATCTCCTGAACATCAAGCATCCAATTGTTTTTTTATAAAAAATAATTTTATTTCTCTATTACATAATTTAAAAATGCATTGATGTCTCTTTGGATATGATTGTTATTATTATTTTGTGTGTGTACAAATAACTACACTTAGGGGAATACTTAAAAATTCTGCCTTGGATTTCTTGAGAGTTTCTATTTCGATTAGGACATCTGTGTTGATAAATAAAGATGTTAATTTAGTGGTGATATGGAAACAATTACTCAAAGGTAGTCCATACTCAGGAGTCTTATAAAACTTGAAAATGTATCCTACAATTCTCATTGCTAAATAGACATACATACACACATATGTGCATGCATACATACATACATATGAATGTGTGTATGCATTGTGGAAAGATGCAGGTCTAATCAGTATAACTTGTGTGGTAATCATTAACAAAATTTTCACAATATATCTGTCTATTCACCTTTTGGGCTCATGATAGGACTGAACTTCATAATCCCATGCACCTTTTATATCTGGGCTTGGACCATATTGACTAGAACTAGATACATATTTCTAAGCAAAGGTGACATTTCTTCCTATGGCTGATTGCAAGGCTCACTAGATTCCCCCTTTTGCTTTGTGATGTTTGAAATGGTGGGTGTTCTATGAGTTTAGATTTCTGAATAATGAGCAGAACCCCCTCTTGACTTATAATGGATATATAACATGACTAAGAAATAAATCTTTCCTGTTTAACTCATTGAATAATTGGGGTTGTTTCTTATTGCAGCATACCCTAAGCTATTCAGACATCTACAATCTAACAATAAGGGCAGACTTGGAGACATTTTACCAAAAGTATAATTCTAGTGAATCAGGTTGTATTCAAAAGTATAATTTTAGTGAATCAGGTTTGTGAAAATAAATTTCATTTGACATATTGAGCTGTCATCTCTATAAATACTAGTAAAGAGAAATTGCTTCAGTTTTTACAGATTCCAATTGTTTTTTTTGACTGGAACTCAAATAATTTGTTGTACTATATAATTTTGATAAACTAAAGCTGAATAAATCACTTAGAGCTGTTCATGGACTGTTTTTAGTAGTAGAAAACAGTTCTCACTGCTTTGTATATAACATAAGCAATGCTAGTTTTCCTTAGCAAAGTTGAATATTCATCTAACCATAACTTTGACTTGTATATTTATACAATACTAGAGGCCTGGTGCACAGAATTTGTGCATGGGAGGGAGGTCCCTCAGCCTAGCCTGTACCCTCTGCAATCCAGGACGCCTCAGGGGATATCCAACTGCCAGTTTAGGCTCAATCCCAAGATCGGGCCTAACCTGGCAGTTGGACATCCCTCCTGCAATCTGGGACTGCTGGCTTCTAACCACTCACCTGATTGCCTGCCTACTTGCTCTTAACCATTCTGCCTGCTTGCCTGATCACCCATAACTGCCTGTGCCTGGCTGCCTGATTGCCCCTAACTGTCTCTGCCTGCCTGACTGATGCTCCTAACTGTTCCCCTGTCACCTGATTGCCCCTAACTGCCTTCCTCTGCCAGCCTGGTTGCTCCTAAATTCCCTTTCCTGCTGGCCTGATCACCCCTAACCACCTCTGCCTTGGCCCCTACCACTGTGGCTTTGTCTAGAAGGAGGTCTGGAAGATGTCTGGTCTAATTAGCATATTACCCTTTTGTTATATAGATAACATTTATTTTCTGGGGGTGACCTCTCATTAAACATATTTTATTGATTGTAAAGTTGTATAAAGTTATTACAGAGTGTTGGCTGGCAGATACCTAAAAAAGCTGTTTGTTGGAAGAATCTAGGTGTCTCTTAATTTCCAACAGAATGTCACTTTCTTGAGTCGGAGCCAAATATATTGTTTTAGCCAAGCTTCTTGGTTACAAATTCCTTGGTTGATCTCTTACTGCACCCCCTGCCTTCCCATTGAAGCTTGGCAATCTGCTCGGTGCATCTCAGACTCTATTTTTGTTCATCAGTTTATATTATTCATTATATTCCACAAATGAGTGAGATCATGTGATATTTATTTATTTATTTATTTATTATTAAATTATTATCTGTGTACATATTTTAACATTGACCCCCCCTCCCATGTGTACCCCCCCTCCCCAGAGTTTTGTGTACATTGGTTGTACTTATATGCATGTATACAAGTCCTTCGGTTGATCTCTTATCTCCCCCAGATCTCCCTACTCTCCCCGCTGTAATTTTACAGTCTGCTTATTGCTTTACTGTCTTTATATCTGACTTTTGGTTTGTCAGTTTATAATGTTCTTTAATATCCATAAATGAGTGAGGCCATGTGGTATTTCTCTTTCATTGACTGGCTTATTTCACTCAGCATGATGTTCTCTAGTTCTATCCAGGTTGCTGCAAATGATGAGAATTCCTTCTTTTTTATGGCATATAAATATAGTATTCCATTGTGTAGATGTACCATAGTTTTTGGATCCAATCATCTGCTGACGGACACCTAGGCTGTTTCCAGATTCTAGCTATTGTAGATTGTGCTGCTATGAACATAGGGGTGCATATATCCTTTCTGATTGGTGTTTCTAGTTTCTTGGGATATATTCCTAGAAGTGGGATTACTGGGTCAAATGGGAGTTCCATTTTCAGTTTTTTGAGGAAACTCCACACTGTTCTCCACAGTGGTTGCGCCAGTCTGCATTCCCACCAGCAGTGCACGAGGGTTCCTTTTTCTCCACAACCTCGCCAGCACTTGTTGTTTGTTGATTTGTTGATGTTGGCCATTCTGACAGGTGTGAGATGGTACCGCATTGTTGTTTTGATTTGCATCTCTCGGATAATTAGTGACTTTGAGCATGTTTTCATGTGTCTTTTGGCCTTCCTTCTGTCTTCTTTTGAAAATATTCTATTTAGGTCCATTGCCCATTTTTTAATTGGATCATTCATCTTCCCTTTATTTAGTTGTATAAGCTGTTTGTAGATGTTGGAGATTAAACCTTTATCAGTGGTAACATTTGCAAATATGTTGTCCCACACAGTGGGCTTTCTTGTTGTTTTGTTGATGGTTTCTTTTGCTGTAAAAAAGCTTTTTATTTTGATGTAGTCCCATTTGTTTATTTTCTCTTTAGCTTCCATTGCCCTAGGGGCAGTATCAGTGAAGAACTTCTTTTGGCATATGTCTGAGATTTTGTTGCCTGTGGATGCTTCTAGTATTTTTATGGTTTCTGGTCTGATGTTTAAGTCCTGTATTCATTTTGAGTTTATTTTTGTGTATGGTGTAAGTTGGTGATCTAGTTTCATTCTTTTGCATGTATCTGTCCAATTTTCCCAACACCATTTATTGAAGAGACTGTCTTGACTCCATTGTATATTTGTGCCTCCTTTGTCAAATATTAATTGAGCATAGTGATTTGGGTTGATATCTGGGTTCTCGATTCGATTCCACTGATCTGTATGTCTGTTCTTGTGCCAGTAGCAGACGGTTTTGAGAACAGTGGCTTTGTAATACAGTTTGAAGTCTGGTATTGTGATCCCTCCTACTTTACTCTTCTTTCTCAGGATTGCTGTGGCTATTCGGGGTCTTTTATTGTTCCAAATGAACTTTTGGAGAGTTCTTTCTAGGTCAGTGAAATATGCCGTTGGTATTTTAATGGGGAGTGCATTGAACCTATAGATTGCTTTAGGAAGTATGGACATTTTGATGATGTTGATTCTACCAATCCATAAACATGGTATGTTCTTCCATCTGTTTACATCTTCCTCTATCTCTTTTTTCAGTGACGTGTAGTTTTCCGCGTATAGGTCCTTTACTTCCTTAGTTAAGTTTATTCCTAGGTATCTTAATTTTTTTGGTGCGATGGTAAATGGAATTGCTTTTTTAGTCTCTGTTTCTATAAATTCGCTGTTGGTGTATAGAAATGCCATAGATTTCTTGGCATTAATTTTGTATCCTGCTACATTGCCAAATTCATTTATTAAGCCAATTAGTTTTTTAATGGAGTCTTTTGGGTTTTTTATATACAATATCATGTCGTCTGCAAATAAGGATAACTTTACTTCTTCTTTTCCAATTTGGATGCCTTTTATTTCCTCCTCTTGTCTAATTGCAGTGGCTAGTACTTCCAGTACTATGTCAAAGAGGAGTGGCGATAGTGGGCATCCCTGTCGTGTTCCTGTTCTTAGAGGGAATGGTTTTAGTTTTTGCCCATTGAGTATGATGTTGGCTGTGGGTTTATCATATATAGCTTTTATTATGTTGAGGTATGATCCTTGTACTCCCACCTTGTTGAGAGTTTTTTTTTTTAATCAGGAAAGGGTGTTGGATTTTATCAAATGCTTTTTCTGCATCAATTGATATGACTATATGATTTTTATCTTTCAAATTGTTTATGTGATGTATCACGTTTATTGAGTTGCGAATGTTGTACCAACCTTGCATTCCTGGAATAAATCCTACTTGGTCATGGTGTATGATCTTTGTGATGCTCTGCTGGAGCCGATTTGCTAGAATTTTGTTGAGGATTTTGGCATCTATGTTCATGAGGGATATTGGCCTGTAATTCTCTTTCATTGAGTTGTCTTTATCTGGTTTTGGTATTAGGGTGATGCTGGCTTCATAGAAGGAGTTTGGAAGTGTTCCTTCCTCTCGAATTTTTTGGAAAAGTCTGAGGAGGATAGGTTTTAGTTCTTCCTTGAATGTTTGGTAAAACTCTCCTGTGAAGCCATCTGGCCCTGGGCTTTTGTTTGCTGGAAGCTTTTTGATGACTGTTTCAATTTCTTCCCAAGTCACTGGTCTATTGAGATGTTTAGATTCTTCCTGATTAAGTTTTGGAAGGTTGTATTTTTCTAGGAATATGTCCATTTCCTCCAGGTTGTTCAGTTTGTTGGAACAGAGTTGTTCGTAGTATTTCGTAACAATCCTTTGTATTTCGGCGGGGTCTGTTGTTATTTCACGTCTTTCGTTTCTGATTTTGTTTATTTGGGTCCTCTCTCTTTGTTTCTTCGTTAGCCTGGCTAGAGGGTTCATCTATCTTGTTTATTCTTTCAAAGAACCAGCTCTTGGTTTTGTTGATCTTATGTATTGTTTCTTTGGTCTCTATGTCGTTTATCTGTGCTCTGATTTTTGTTATTTCCTTCCTTCTGCTTACACTGGGCTTTTCTTGTTGCTCTTTTTCTAACTCTGAGTTGTAGAGTTAGATCATTTGTTACTATTTTTTCTAGTTTTTTGCAATAGGCTTGTAAGGATATGAACTTCCCTCTCAAAACTGCTTTTGCTGTGTCCCATAGATTTTGGATAGTTGTGTTTTCATTGTCATTTGTTTCCAGGATGTTTTTAATTTCTTCCTTGATTTCTTTGGTAACCCAGTCCTTGTTTAATAGCATGCTGTTTAGTCTCCATGTGTTTGATTTCTTTGGATTTTTTTCATTGTAGTTAATTTCCAGCTTTATGCCACTATGATCTGAGAAGATGCTTGATATGATTTCTATCTTCTTGAATTTGAAGAGACTTTGCCTATGTCCCAAAATGTGGTCTATCTTTGAGAATGTCCCATGTGCATTTGAGAAGAATGTATATTCTGTGGCTTTGGGGTGGAATGTTCTGAAGATATCGATTAATTCCATCTGGTCTAGTGAGTCATTTAGGATTGATATTTCTTTGCTGATTTTTTGTTTAGATGATTTGTCAAAGGGTGACAGTGGGGTATTAAAGTCTCCTACTATGATTTTATTGCTATTAATCTCTCCCTTAATGTCCTCCAGCAGTTTTTTTTATATATTGGGGTGCTCAAGTATTGGGTGCATATATATTTACCAGGGTATTTCTTCTTGTTGGATTGCTCCCTTTAGTATTATGAAGTGGCCTTCATTATCTCTTGTTATGTCCTTCACTCTGAGATCTAATTTGTCAGATATAAGTATTGCTACCCCAGCTTTTTTTTCATTTCCATTTGCCTGGAAAACCTTTTTCCATCCCTTCACCCTCAGTCTGTGTGCATCTTTTTTTCTGAGGTGGGTTTCTTGTAGACAACAAATATATGGGTCTTGTTTTCTTATTCAATCCGTTACCCTATGTCTTTTGATTGGAGCATTTAGTCCATTTACATTTAAAGTTATTATTGATAGATACTTATTAGACGCCATTTTTATTCTATACCCCTGTGTTCCTTCTTTGCTTTCTATTTCTTTAATTTTACAGTAGACCCTTTAGCATTTCTTGCATTGCTGGTTTGGTGGAGATAAATTCCCTTAGTCTGTTTTTGTCTGTGAAGCTCCTGATTTCACCTTCACTTCTGATTGATAGCCTTGCTGGGTACAGTATTCTTGGATTCAGTCCCTTCCTTTGCATGACCTTGTATATTTCATCCCATTCCCTTCTGGCCTGATAAGTTTCTGTGGAGAAATCAGTTGCTAGTCTGATGGGGGTTCCTTTATATATAACTTTCTGTCTCTCTTTGGCTGCTTTTAAAATTCTTTTTTTGTCGTTGGTGTTTGCCAGCTTAATTATAATATGCCTAGGGGTCAGTTTTCTGAGGTTCATTCTGCTTGGGACTCTGCGAGCATCTTGGATTTGTGTGGGTTTTTTCTTCTCTATCTCAGGGAAGTTTTCTGTCATTATTTCTTGAAATAGATTTTCCATGTCTTCCTCAATTCCCTTTCCTTCTGGAACCCCTATTATTCTAATATTGTTTTGTTTTGTATTGTCCCAAAGTTCCCTTAGACTTTCCTCCTGTTTTTTAAATTTTTTTTCCAGAAGCTGTTCTAATTGAGTCTTTTTTCCATGTTGTCTTCTAGCTCGCTGATGCGGTCCTCTGCTTCTTCTAATCTACTCTTGATGCTTTTTATTGAGTTCTTTACAGTAGCGATGTCATTTTTCATTTCTTCTTGGTTTTTCTTCATTTCCTCTTGGTTCTTACTCATATTGTCAAATTTGTCTTCCATTCTTTTTAGCCATCTTATGATCATTACTCTGAATTCTTGCTCTGGTAGGTTGCTTGCTTTTATCTCGTTTACTTTCTTTTCTGGTGAAGCCTGCTTTTCTTTCGTATGCGGGCTGTTTTTTGGTCTCCCCATGATCTAGGATGTCTGGTTGTGTAGTTCTCTCTCTCCTGCTTTGATTTAAAGCACATGTGTCAAACACAAGGCCCTCGGGCCAAATCCGTCCCGCCAGGCCTTGCAATGTGGCCCGCACCGCGCTGTCATCACTGCACTCTGCTGCGTTTCCATCACAATGACAGTTTATGACTGTTCAGTAAACCATTTGGCCCGCGATTTAGGCTGGATTTTAGATTTTGGCCCCTTCTCTGATTGAGTTCGACACCCCTAATTTAAAGGCACAAAATACAACACAACCAGGTACAATGCACAAGGCACTGAATAGAAATGTGTTTGAGATATTAATAACCACCAATAAAGGTGACTAGAACCCAGCTAACAAAAACATACAATCAAACAAAAAGCATAGGCAAATCAATCTTATAAAAAAAAGCATACAACTTCAGTATAGTTAACATTCAACATACAACTTCAAAGAGTTAGAGAGAAAGACTGTTTTTTTTTTGTTGTTGTTTTGTTTTGTTTTGTTTTTAGGACAACTGCGAGGGAGGTGTGAATGGGCTTGGAGCAGGTAGTTGGAAATTAGATATATACAAGTAGGGTGAAATTTTAGGAGGGGGTAGACAGAAGGAATGGGAAAAATCTAGAGCAGGAAAGGGTTAAGATAAGCGGGGTACCAAAGGAAAAGATCAGAAAGAGGGTGAAGGCATAAAGGTAGGGTTGAGATATTAGATAGAACAAAGCCTTGGAGAAGGAAAGATAGATAAAGACTGTAGAACAGTAATCCTGAAATAAAAAAAAATATATATAATAAAATGAAATAAAAATAATAAAAAGAAACAAAAGAAAATAAGATGAAAAAGGTAAATTAGTAGTAGTAATAATGTTCAGTACGTATTCAATGAATTATAATAATTATAAAGATAAAATCAAGTGAGGAAAAAGAAAAAAAAATAGTTTCTTGGGTAAACGTTGCAAATAATGAAAACAAAAAATAAAAAACCAAAATTTAACAATTAAAAAAAATAATAAAATTTAAAAAATTTAAATAAAATTTGCAGTAATGAAGGTCATTCGCTTCCTCTATTGTTATGATCCAGTCCTGATTTTTAGGCAGGTTTGCTTTGTTTTTATTACACTAGAGTCAATTTGTGAATTAGCCTCCGGGGGCAGTGTTTCTAGGTTGACTTCCGAGACTCTAAAGCCTCTCCAGCTTTTTTTCTCTGCCCTCTCTGCAGCAGGAACTATGGAGGGGGGGAGGGGGCAGGTCTGAGCAACTGCAATCTCCTGCAACTCTCCAATATCCCTCCGAGGCAGATCCAAATGTGTTGCTCTTTAGATATCTGCCCTGTTAGGAGCCCCGTCCACTTTCACGGGTGACACCCGCTCAACAGCTGAGGCTTCTACTTGTAATCACCGCCCTTGTCCTCCAGCTTCCGTGCTCTATGCGCGCAGGCTTTGTCTTCCCCAAGAGCACTCTCCACCCTCTCCAGCGAAATCTTACCTTTTCGCCGAGCAGTGGGGCACTCAAGTGCGGCCAGGTGTTCACGCCGCCTGGGATCCGCGTTCTGGGGGTCACAGCTGCTTGGTGGTCGCTGCGGCTGTGGATATTCAGGCCTCTGACACGATCCTATCTTCCTCTCAAGATGGCGAGGTTTCCCCGTCCAAGCTGGTAAGTAGCTCCAGGCAGGGACGTAGCCTGCGTGGGTGCTTCCCTGTGAGGGGTACCTCTGTCAGCGGCCCCCCAGGAGTTTCTTCTGGTGTTTGCTGTCTCCCAGCTTGCTAATAAACACTCACAGCTCAAGACCATCGGCTGCTCTCTCTTTCTGCTTCAGACCATGTGATATTTAACTTTCTCTGACTGACTTATTTAGCTTAGCATAATGCTATCCATCCATGCTGTTGCAAATGGTAAGAGTTCTTTCTTTGTTATAGCAGTGTAGCATTCCATTGTGTAGATGTACCACAGTTTTTTAATCCACCCATCTGCTGATGGGCACTTAGGCTGTTTCCAAATCCTAGCTATTGTAAATTGTGCTGCTATGAACATAGAGGTGCATATGTCATTTCTAATTGGTGTTTCTGATTTCTCGGGACATATTCCTAGAAGTGGGATTATTGGGTCAAATGGGAGTTCTATATTTAGTTTTTTGAGGAAAATCCATATTGTTCTCCACAGTGGCTGCATCTGTCTGCATTCTCACCAGCACTTGTCATTTGTTGATTTGTTGATGATAACCATTCCGATAGGTATGAGATGGTATCTCATTGTTGTTTTGATTTGTCTATCTCAGATGATTAGTGACTTTGAGCATGTTTTCATATGTCTCTAGGCCTTCTGTATGTCCTCTCTCTCTCTTTTTTTTTAAGTTTTTAAAAAAATATATTTTTATTGATTTTTTTACAGAGAAGAAGGAAGAGGGATAGATAGTTAGAAACATCTATGAGAGAGAAACATCGACCAGCTGCCTACTGGGGATGGGTCCGCAACCAAGGTACATGCCCTTGACAGGAATTGTACCTGGGACCTTTCAGTCCGCAGACCGATGCTCTATCCGCTGAGCCAAACCGGTTTTGGCTTCTGTATGTCCTCTTTCGAAAAGTGTCTATTTAAATCCTTTGCCCAAAGAGTCCCAATTCTTAATTGAAGCCTTTTCTCTAGTGTAGCAATGCTGGTGTAGCCCAGGCAACTCCTAATTCCCACACAAAGAGGGATGGTTTATCACTCTAGTTGAGAGCATCTCTTTCCCTTTCGTCTTCCTGATTTGTTATTCAAGAGTCTGCGTAAGTTGACTTTTAAACTCTTACTCGAATCTATTTTTTCCTTCAGGCTGAAGTATATCTCTATATCCCCCAAGGAAAGGGATTGCCATGTTTTACCTTAATCTGGTCTTGCTACACTTTGCTCTTTAAGAGAGATGCTCTATTTTGTTCACCTCTACATCTTTTTGTCTTATACACACCAAGAACAGTGGTTAGCACGTGGCAGGCCAGTGATAAATATTAGTTGTACTGTGTTAGAAAACCCCAGGGCATCTATCTTAATGCTCTATTTAGCAAGTATCATAAATCCTTTGCTGATTAAATTACTCTAGTATTTCCAAAATGTTTCCATTGTTTTCACCTTGAAATAAAATACTTTTATACCTCATTTAATTTATTGCCATTATTCAACTCAAAACTAGTGATTATTTTCCCTATTTTTTTTTTTTTAGTATAACTTCCATCACATATTTAACACTCATTTGAATATATCCCTCCTGTTTCTTCTGCCCTAAAAGATTTAGAGATGTTTGGAATACTTAAAAATATTTCCTCTTTAAAAATATATGTTTTTATTGATTTTAGAGAGAAGGGAAGGGAGAGGAAGAGATAAACACTGATTGGCTGCCTCCTGTATGCCTCCTTCTGGGAATTGAGCCCATAACCCAGGCATGTGCCCTGACTGGGAATCAAACTGGTGACCTCTTGGTTTCATGTGTCGATGCTCAACCACTGAGCCACACTGGGCAGACAAGAATATTTTCAAAAAGGATTTCTTATAGCATCCATTTATGCCCAAAATTATACCAGGTGTGTGAAATGCTGTGTATAAATCAAGGAAGTTTGACCTCTGCCCTCCAGAAGTTTACAATCCAGGTCGTGAGGCAAACATCTAGAATTAACTACCGAATATTCTTTTAAGGATTTTATTTGGTACATGGGCCTGAGAACTAGAGATCAAAATTATGGACATACAATCTAATGACCTAAGAATCTCTTTCAATATAATACAAAACATGCTGTTGATAGAGGTAGGTAGAGTGGGACATTGTTTAGGAAAAAAAACAAAACCCAGTCTACCACCTGTGTGTCTCCTTTACTACCATAGACATTTCTTATCACAAAATGTGTGGGTTTTTCCTTACCAAGCAACTATTTGAGATATCAATTATGTCACTGTCTACCTGAAGATGGCATCAGATCCCACCCTATTTCAGATGCCTGGCAAGTCCAGGTTCTTCCAGGTTAACCCATAATTTATAAATCAGAGGTTCCCATTGGTTCCATTGTAGTAACCTGGTTATTATTTAACAAGAAACAGGACAGGAAAGGCTAAATAATATAGGCATGCCATTTACTAGTATTCAGCTTTTCCAAAAAGCTGCATTTAACATTCTCCAAGTCAATCCCCATTGATTGATGGGGGAAGGGACCCCACAAAGGCAGTTAGACACATGCCTAGTGAAGTCTGAGTGATGTGGGAAGGTGCCTACCTGCCTGCCAGTCATACCTGGGGACAAATTAGTGGCCAGTATGGGTGTGGCCACTGCAAACTCACAAAGCCTGAATATTTAAACTTCCAAACAAAGGAAGTTCGAGCTCTTGGTTTTTCCTCTTTTCTGACACACGAAGTTCCTGGCTCTCCCGGTGGCAGGGGGGGCCCTCCCCTGTGCCCACATGCCGCACCGGCATGTTGGCCTCCACACATGGACTCATGGACTTTAATTAGCTTGGATGCTGACCTATACCAGCTGCAGCATGGAACGGAAGTTCTGGACACTGGCCCTCCTTCTGGTTCTGCTGAACTCCCAGCTGCCCCTCTTTCAGGACTGGCTCTAGGAAAATGGGACTTTGGAACCTGAGAAATGTAACTTCTTTCAAAGAAAGCCTTCTTCCACATCCTATCCTCTTGATCCTGAAAATGATTATTTCAGCAGCACCCAAGAACCTCCACCCAGCTCCCACGAGGGGTGGGGAAGTTTGATTCTCTAGTAACACCGTAACCTCTTTTTTTGGTTAGATTAATTTGCAAGGGCATCTCACAGAATTTAGAAAGCCAGTTACTTACATTTGCCAGATTATTAACAGATATGAAGAGGTACACAGTGCAAGGTCGGGGAGATTCCTGAGCTCAGAAGCTTCTGTAACCTTGCAGTTGGCTTGCATCACTGTCTCATACATGGATGTGCTCACTGACCTGGAAGACTGAGCTACAAACCTCCCACTGCCTGGATTTTTAAGGGCAGGATCATTTATTAACTCCATTTCCAGTCCCTCTCCCCTGCTAGGGAACGAGGGGTGGGGCTGAACATTTTAAGTATCTAGTCATGGCCTGGTCTTTCAGGTGACCAGTCCTCATCCAGAAGCCACCCTGAAGCTCATCCAGAGTCTCCTCATTAGAAGGAAATACACTTCTATTTTATCACCCAGAAAATTGCAAGGGTTTCGGGAGCCCTGTGGCAGGAAGCTGGTCAAAGGACAGAGGGTGCTCTCTGGTCTGACCCAGGAACTGGGGTCAGAGATTAAAGCAGATAGTTCCTGACTTACAATAGATCAACTATGGATTTTTTTTTTTTTTAACAATAACATGGTGTGAAAGCAATATGCATAATAATTTATGAGATGCTCAACATTTTATTATAAAACAGGCTTGCATTAGTTGATTTGCCCAACTGTAGGCTAATGTAAGTATTCTGAGCATGTTTGATGTAGGGTAAGCTAAGCTATGATGTTCCATAGGTTAATGTATTTAATGCATTTTGACCTGCAGTATCTTCCCTTTATGATGGTCAAGGAGCATATATATGCCTGTTTTTGAATATCTTACAGGCATTTAACTTGTTAGTTGCAAAGACAAACAAAAAAGGTATATTCGAAACACAAAATAGAATATTTTTTCTTTTTATTGATTTATTTTATTTTTGCTACCCTATTTTTTAATTTTAAAGAGCTTCTCATCTATTTCTTCTTTTCAATAACACTGTTCTTTGTTATTGGTGCAAACTCATTTCTCAGAGAATGTTAATAACAGTGTTTAAACATCTTATTGTACTTGCATTGTCTTATTTCCTCTGTATTTTTATTTTATTTTGATTATTTTTCCTGTTAGAGGATTCTCTCACCCCTGATGATACTCAGCTGTTCCCATTGCAATCACGTGGCCATGCCCTTTTTAAAAAAAAATGTCAGACATTACTAAGGAGTAATATCTTTATTTTTTTTTTTATTTGCCATAGATATTAAAACACTGCTTTCAATCTCCAGGTTTTATTAATGTTGTTTCCTAGTTTTCTCACTTTCTTTTGCCTGCACCCTGGTCGGACCTGGTTCTGATAAAACTGGCTAATATCTTCCACTCCTTCACTGCATCCTTCTTTGGCTTATCCCAACCCAAATGCCAGCATAACTGTGGCTTAGAACAAAGTCTAAAGCAGAAATTCTTAACCTGAAGTCAATGAAAACTTTGAATTATAGACAAAATATTTTACTTGTCGTCATTTAAAAATGTTTTTATTGATTTTAGAGAGAGGAAGAGAGAGAAACATTGATCAGCTGCCTTCTGCCCGCCCCTGACCAGGCATGTGCTCTGACCGGGAAATCTAACCTGTGACTCCCCATGCACAGGACAATGCCCAACCTTCCAAGCCATACCAGCCAGGGATTGTTTATGATTTTATTTCCAGAGAGAAACATTAGTATTTTATCATATCTTTGCAATCATATCTTTGTAAGGTGATGTGATATTCCCAAATGTTGAAAACCATTCCACAGAGATTCAATGAATAATGACAAGAATAGCTGGTGATCTCACCAGTCCCCCCTTCCGCATAAAAAGTCTCCATTATTTACCTGGAAATATGGTTACTAGAAATCCAAAAGGCATCTGTGATTGATTGCTGCTTTTTTCTCCCCGTATATTGGATGCAAAAGGATGACTTTTAGGGTTGTGTCTGTCAAACCAAACCACAAACACGTTCATTAGAAAACAGGCGGTTAAAATGGATCAGGTATAAATATGTTTTGCATATCACAAAAATGACTAAATTAGGGAAAGCTGTGGAAAAGCAGTTAGCCATTTTTCAATAATATATGACTCATGTGGCATTTTTTGATATCTTGCTAATTCAAAAGTCTGGAAATGCCGTGCCTCCTATGTTAGATGGGATCACTGCGTTTCCCACAGGTGGTGAGTATAGAAATTCCCACCCCACTCAGGACAATCATGCTTTAAATTTTTCCTATTTGTGTAATTACCAATATTGCACCACACTGAACATGTTTATGTGTCTGCCCATGAATATTTGCTGGGAAGTGGACCTGGGCTTAAAAATCAGTCTTCGGGCTGCCTTGACTTCATCAGGCTGTTTGTGGAGAGGCCATTTCACAAACACACAAGCTACAAATCAAAGGGATATGACATGTTTTTATTATCAGGCAACATGGTGAAGAAAATAAATGAAATGGAGTTTGTGAACTTTATTACTCAGGGTGACAAGTTAATATGTGGGTGATGGTTTGCTTCTCCCAAAGGAGATTTGTTGCATCCTCAGAACTGCGTAAAGGGCCCAAAGAGAAAGGGACGTTTCCATGCCAGAGACAGTCTCATTGGTTCTCCTAAGGAAGTTAGATTGGAAACTTATAAGTCCACGAGCGTTTGTAGGCGATAAAGTGCGTGAAGTGGAGAGCAGCGAGGGACTGTGCTTGTGCGAAGAATTTTAATGACTTAAAATTTCCTTTCTTATTAATTTCAGCAGAGGGAGGGCAGTGAGATAAGGAAGTCATCAATGTCCCAGACGTCTTTTTCCCCTACAAAAGGCAATGGTTGATTTGATGCAAGAATCATAAAGCAGGAAGCCAAAAAATTAAATCAAATCAAACATGATTTTTTATAGTTGTCATCATTCCCAAGAATATTTGCTCTTTCGTAGGCATATGCTTTAGGAGAGTGCTGTTGGAATTCCTGGTCTGTGTACAGGGCGGCTGTTGTCTTTTGGAAAGGATGTGTCTATTGGATGTGACAGGCCTGTCCCAAGAGGCGTCGCTGGGTCCACTCCCAGACCTACTCACAATTCAAGGCTGTGAGTCTCCTCTTTGCACTTAGGGCAGGTGAGTTATGTTACTTGCTGGGTAGGAAGGAGGGCAGGAGATGAGTTACCTGAAACCAACTTACTCATTATCATCTGCTGCAGTATTGACATCATGTCAGAAGGGGATCTCTGAATCAGATGGAACTAAAGCCTTCTTCGCAACCTGCCTGTCAGGGGGTTGGCTGCCTTGGTGTGCTAGACTGTGCAGGTGGAAACCGGATAAACACTAACTGATTGCCTG
This sequence comes from Pipistrellus kuhlii, assembly GCF_014108245.1. Taxonomy (NCBI): domain Eukaryota; kingdom Metazoa; phylum Chordata; class Mammalia; order Chiroptera; family Vespertilionidae; genus Pipistrellus; species Pipistrellus kuhlii. The sequence goes on from NW_023425515.1 coordinate 65,340,691, forward strand.
ATTAAATGGGACAAGTGTTGGAATCGTGGCCCAAATAAATGGTGTTTCTATGTCAATTTCTGCACGTATACTTTTTTCCAGAGTAGACTTTAAAAGTATTGGAAAATGGGTTTGAAATCCTTATTAAAATCTAAGATTGAGGCTCATGATATTTCCTCTCTTTATATGGGTATGCTCAGTTTAAATAGATTAATATTTTTACTTTTTATTTTAAAAATAATTTATTTTGTTCTCTCTGGGGGCTCTAAAATAGGATCATTGATAGGACACTTGTGACTGTCCACTTGGGTCAGAATTCCTGCTTTGTTCTGAATTGGCACTAAAATACTTAATCTAATAATATCACAATATTTTCCAGATCAGTCCCTCATCCATTAAAAAACAATTACCTAGTATGAAAGATCAAAACTTGTACTTTCCAGCCTACTATTCTTTTATTTAATTAGTGAGCAAAATGGCTTTAAAAGGCACATTCCATTGAATCCAAGAAAACATTATTTGAGAACCTTTTATACGTCAAATCCTGTGAAAGGCATTGGGGAGTAAAAGGAAAATATTATGCCATAAGTAAAGACATTAACAAACAATTCTCACACATAAGCACTATGATAGGGGATTTGGTTGTGTGGTTTATGTCAGTAAATTTCTGATTAAGTTAATCTCAATCGCCAAACAAAATATTTTTGTAATGAGGAAATGTTGCCTCTGTTCACCACTGGAAATCACTGTTTACCAAGCTGTTAGTTGCTTAAATAATTTCACCAGGTATGGCATACCTTGGAGATATTTTAGGTTTGGTTCCAGACTATTACAGTAAAGTGAATATCGTGACAAAGCAAAACACATGAATTTTTTGGTTTCTAAATGCATATAAAAGTATGTTTACACTCTACTGTAGTTTATTAAGTATGCAATAGCATTGTGTCAAAAAATGTACAGAACTTAAAAGTATTTTGCTGCTAAAAAATATGCTAACCATCATTTTAGAGTTCAGCGAATCATAATCATTTTGTTGATAGAGGGTCTTGCTTACAATTTGTAAAAAATGCTATATCTGCAAAGACCAATAAAGTGAGGTATGCCTGTATTGCCTTACAGATGATAATGAGGGAAAATAAAACTGTTTTTAGTAGACCAACTTTGGTTTATAAACCCTGATACTCATAATACTTAGTACATGGTAAATGTGTAACCTCCCGCCCATCAAGTCTTTTCTGGGAGGGCTAAATAATTGGTTTCCACGGGACCTAGTACTAATGCAATACCTCACTGTGATTAATTTTATTAATCTCTTCCTTGGACATTTTTTTTTTCCAAATGAGAATATTTACTGAGTACAAACCAAATTGCTTCAGAGGTTTTCAGAAATTGTCTTATGGCCATGGCCTTGATTTTGTTCCTTATCTCAAGGCTGAATTTTAATTGATCTTTCTTTTTTCCTCAGAGACTTTTTCAGTTTTATTTCTACCATGTAAAAAAGGGACCAGTTGTGTGTTCCAACCCATCAAGTTCTTAAATTTCAGAACTCTGAACAAAGGGCAAGAAAGGAAAAATTAGAGATGCCCCATAATCTTTTGTATGTGTCACATTTCTATCTTCCTGGTGCCTGTTGTGGCAGGAACTGGCACCAACACCCAAACCCCAAACCCTGTAAGGAGACTCGCTCCATAGTCACCTTCCTATCCACCACAAGGAGCTCTTTGGCTCTGCACCCGCCAGCGTTTACACATGAACCTCCCGTTGGCATCCTTCCCTCTGAGGATCTGACCGGAAGCACAGCTCCAGAAAACCTAAGGGTTCTTATCTCTTATTCCTGTTTCTGGCATTTGCACTGGTTCCCAGCTCTCTGGTTCACCATAGGCATGAATGTCCTGCCTCCTCGCTCAGCTCCTTAATGACACAGACAGGAAACCAGTGTGTGTGCTGACCCTCAAGGGGGTCAGGCAGAAAGATTGTGAATAGCCCAAAGGGAATGGCTAAATGTGGGAGGCCTCGGATATAGGGAGGCACTCACTGGGGGTTACTGGAAGCTTTCTGTGGCTTGACACGATGTGTCTCTTTAGTTATGACCCCCAAGAGACTTGGGTGAAGGCAGGTGAGTAACTTGAAATGATAGGAGTTACTAGTATATGACCTTAACAAGCAATATCACTTAACCTAGTTTTTGAAACAGATTTCCATTGCACAATCTCCCAATGATTTCTTCTTCTGAGCAGAGCCCAGGTAGCCTAGCTATCTTAACTAGTTCTCTGTCTCCTTGGGGGATATTTAAAAACACATAAAGCAGAATGATATCCCTTGAAGTACATTATGATTTTAAAAGCATGCAATCAGCCTCACCTCATCTTCCTTTGCCTTGGAGAATTGGAATAATTATAAGTGCAGACAAAACTAGGCTTCTCTCACAGGCAGTTTTTGTGTTTTCACTCTGCACTCTTGTTTGGGAACTCTTTGCCTTTTCTCAGAGCTAAAATTAAACTGCTGCCGTGAGGCCAGAGGGGGGCAGCAGATAATCATGATTGATAGAGTGGTTTGGCTGAGCGAGACTGGGAGGCTCAGGCATCAGGCCTGGGAAGCCTTTATGTCTGTTTTGAACATTTTGGGCAGAAAGCATATTGAAGGCTCTGTGTTTGCTCAATAATTGTCCAACAAGGAGCTGTCACCCCAGCTCCAGTGGCCCAAATTGTGTTCAACTAAAAGGGAGGCAGCAGTTGGCAGGATCTGTGGTGGCTAACATTTAGAAAGCCTTTGCACTCTTATACTTCATATTTCACCAATCCCTGCTACTCTGTGGGAAGAATTGAGAAACACACTTTCCCATGCCCTTGAAAGATACTGGGATGGGTCTTTCTTGATCTTTCTTTCTAAGGCCAAGAAATTATTGGCCGTTTTTCAGTTTTAATTCTCCTTGATGAGTTGCCGAAATGTGTGTTTGGTCTCCAGGAAAATGGGATATATTTATCATGTTTTAATATTCATCTTCCATCTTTGGCTATTTGAGAAAAGTCTGCATCCTTTGCTGTCTTTTTTTAGGCAGGATTTCTAATTTGTTTTTTTGTTGTTGTTGTTTTGTTTTTTTAAATATATTTTATTGATTTTTTACAGAGAGGAAGAGAGAGAGATATAGAGAGTTAGAAACATCGATGAGAGAGAGACATCAATCAGCTGCCTCTTGCACATCTCCTATTGGGGATTTGCCCACAACTAAGGTATATGCCCTTGACCGGAATCGAACCTGGGACCTTTCAGTCCGCAGACCGACGCTCTATCCACTGAACCAAACCAGTTTCGGCAGGATTTCTAATTTGAAGGCAGCTCTCAGACATATTGCACTACGATTGCTGCAGCTTATCTAGCATGGAAAAGACTGTTTGTATTTACTGTTAGGGGTATCAAAGGAGGAACTCAGGAGGCCAAAAGGGGTGAAGAATTATAATTGTATTATTACCTGTGCTAGCAGAAGGGCTGAGGCCAGAATCAGTGAGGCAGAGTAGAGGGAGCAGGAAATACATGTCCCTTGTAAGTGTCTGTCAGAGTAACAGATCAGACTAGGTGCTGGTGGGGAACAGCTGTAGGCGGTCCATTAGAAACGGTGAGGTGGTTTACTGGAAACTGAAGGCTTCTAGTCATGAAACCTAGCCTATATAATAAAAGCCTAATATGCAAATAGATCAAATGGCAGGAAGACAGTGGAACAACCGATGGAACAACTGGTTGCTATGACACTCACTGACCACTAGGGGGGCAGATGCTCAATGCAGGAGCTGCCCCCAGCCCGCAGGCCCAGGCCAGCCAAGGTGGGTGCCAGCGGGGGACCCCTGATTGCCCCGCCAGTCACCCCTCAGATTGGCCCTGATCATTGGCCAGACCTAGGGACCTTTCCCATGTACAAGTTTGTGTACTGGGCCTCTAGTAATGAGAACAACAGCAAATGTGGGGAAAGGTGAGAGCCCCATGCAGAGCATAATGGAGCACAAGAATATACCTATGATTCCAGGGAGGCACCAGAGTCCAAAGCAAAGGATAATGGGGCGCAAGAACATGCCTAATGATGACTACCCTTTGTGATCTGTAGTTTGCTTGCATAACTTATTTGTAGTGGACTAACTGAGGGCAGGGGGCTAGGATGAGAGCAAAGAGATTTGGATTTCTTCTGTTTGGTACAGGAGGATATATGCTTTCTCTGCCAATGCTTGATGGTTTCTAACTCTTCTTGCAAAATACATTTGAACACCAAAAGTGATTAGTTATTGTCATAGAAGATTTAAAACTCATTTTAACCCCATACTCTCATTTATCATTTCAATTCTCCTTTTCAATGTTTAGTACCATTTAGGGGTATTTCAAAGTGTTCTTTTATTACCTCTTTTTGGAAGGTAAAATCTGTGCATATTTTCTTTCCATTAAGGGGTATGTGACAAGTAAACCGATGCACGCAAGAGCAATTCTGACTCAGGAAGGCAGAGCCTTTGAGGACCAGTACAACAGTGGCCCTCTTTGTGCTTGTGTTTTAACTTAATGTTTGTGAAGTTGGATTCTAGAGCCAGACTGCTTCAGTATGAAGGCAGGCTCTACCTCTTAGTGTGCATATGACCTTGGCAAAGTGCTCAGTCTGTCTGTGTCTCAGTTTTCTCATCTGCACAGTGGGGTAATTACAGCAATGAAGAGGTTCAGAACAGGTCTCTCCAAGATGTGCCACTTTGGCATGTGAATTATTTTGAACTGAAGGCTAACAAGATCCTGAAAGCAATCCAGAAACTTTTACCTATTTCTTTAAGAATTTAAATTAAAGGCATTTGCCATAATAAGCGTTATCAACAGAAATAAGGAACATTTTTTATTTATTTTTCAATTACAATATTATTCTAGCTTCAGATGCACAGTATAGTGGTTAGACATTTCTATAACTTACAAAGTTATCACCCTGATAAGGCTAGTACCCACCTGACACTATACATTGTTATTATAATACTAGAGGCCCAGTGCACGAAATTCGTGTATGGGGGAGGGGAGTGGGTGTCACTCAGCCCAGCCTGCACCCTCTCCAATCTGGGACCCCTCAAGGGATGTCTGACTGCCATTTAGGCCTGATCCCACGGGTAGTTGGACATCCCCCTCACAATCCAGGACTACTGTCTCCCAACTGCTTCCCTGCCTGCCTTCATAATTGCCCCTAACTGCTTCTGCCTGCCAGCCTGATCACCCCCTATCCGCTCCCCTGCCAGCCTGATTGATGCCTAACTGCTCCCCTGCCAGCCTAATTGCCTCTAACTGCCCTCACTTATAGGCCTGGTCATCCCTCCCTTGCAGACCTGGTCCCTCCCAACTGCTCTTCCCTGCTGACCATCTTGTGGTGGCCATCTTGTGTCCACCTGGGGGCAGGATCTTTGACCACATGGGGCAGCCATCTTTTGTGTTGGAGAGATGGTCAATCTGCATATTACTCTTTTAATAGATAGGATAGAGGCCTGGTGCATGGGTCGGGGCCAGATGGTTTGCCCTAAAGGGTGTCCCAGATCAGGGTAGGGATTCCCTTGGGGCATGGGGCAGTCTGGGTGAAGAGCTTGTGGTGGTTTGTAGGCCAGCCACGCGCCCCAGTGACTCAAATGGAGGCCCTGGTATCTGGGATTTATTTATCTTCTACAATTGAAACTTTGTAGTCTTGAGTAGAGTCAAGCCTCCTGCTCACTATGTGGCCACAGCCATTTCTGTTGGGATTCATTTGCCTTCTATAATTGAAATTTTGTAGCCTTAAGCAGAGGCCTGGGCTGGCAAGGGAAGGCGGAAAGCTTGGCTTTCTCCATTGCCGGGGAAACCCAAGCCTCTCTCCAGCTCTCCATGGCCTCAACCATCTTGCTTGGGTTTATTTGCACATTCTCTCCTGATTGGCCAGTGACATGGCTGGTGGGTGTAGCAGAGGTATGGTCAATTTGCATATTATTCTTTTATTAGATAGGATTATTGACTATGTTCCATACATTATACTTTACATCCCTATGACTGATTTAGAACTGGTACTTTGCATTTCTTAATCTCTTCACCTTTTTCACCTATCTCATCTGGTAACTATCAATTTGTTCTCTGTATCTATGAGTTTGTTTCTGTTTTGTTTGTGGAGAAAGGGAAATCTTGTGCACTGTTTGTGGGAATATAAACTGGGGCAGCCACTATGGAAAATAGTATGTAGGTTCCTCAAAAACTTAAAAATAGAATTACCATTTGACCCAATGCATACACTCCAGTATGAGAAATTCAAAAACACTAATTTGTGTAATATATATATATAATTTTTTTTCTATGTTCATTGCAGCATTATTTACAATAGCCAAAATTTGGAAGCAACCTAAGCATCCATCAATAAATGAAAGGATAAATAATATGTGGTACATATATGCAACATAATATTACTCTGCCATAAAAAGAATGAAATCTTGCCATTTGCAACAACATGAATGGACCTAGAGGTCTTAAGTGAAATATGTCAGACAGAGAAAGACAAATACTATATGATTTTGCTTGAATGTAAAATCTAAAAAACAGAATAAATGAGCCAAAATAATTTTAAATGACAACTCGAGGACAGGGCAAACTTCTCCTGACTTATCATGAGCTCTTATTATTGTTCTGGGAATGATCTTCCCCCACCCACCCCCTCTGTAGCCTCAAGATGCCTTACCTCATCCTTAGCTCAGCCTGTCATCTGTACCTCATTTTAACTTTCTGGTCACAATCCTCTCATGAATGTGGGATCTCTGACATATGTATGCAATTAAATTTGGTTATTTCTCTTGCTATTCTGTCTCATGCAGGTTTAATTATTAGAGCAGGTAAAATAATCCTGAAGGAATTTTCTTTCTGACCCACTATATCATGGGATTATTGTGAGAATTAAGTGAGTATGTGTAAAGTAGTTTAAAAAAAACAACAACCCTGGTATTCAGTATTTTAGAAGTCCTTGCTAAGTAAATGTTTAAAGGCAATCTAAAACCCATCATGCCAGGCCTACAAAAATTTATTTTTTCAGAGAAATTCACCATCAAGTGATTTTTATAGGGGCTCATAATGACTAAGTTGTTTTCTGTGCTCAGCTTCCTGGCTCTGCCACTACCTGCTATGCCTATAGAAACTTTTAAGAGGTAAGAAATGGAACAATCAAAGCCTTGTACAAAGATCATATTACAACTGACTCTTTAACATAATTTATTTAACAAACATTTCTATAGCACTTACTGGGTGCCCCACACTGTTTAAGCACTATACAAATATTAACTCATTTAATCCTCATTATAACATGAGAATACCTGTTCGAATTTCAATTAAGTGATGTCGGGACATCCTCTCTTCCTGTGTCTGACATGATAATCCTTCAATAAATATTTGTTGAAGAAGGAATGATTACTCTGAGTGACTCAGTCCATCAGTCTATCTTATTTGGTATCATAGAGCAAACAAGACTCCAAGATTTTATATTGAGTGGTCTAATAGGTTCAGAAACTGGAAACAATAGTGACTCTTTCATAGCTGTAGTCAATTTGTCTGGAGGGACTACTAGTAAATTGCCTAAATGGTCCTGTCCCTTTTTCAATATCAAATACATTTTTAAAAGAAATTATCTTTATTGTTGAAAGTATTACAGATGTCTCCTCTTTGCCCCCCTCCATTCTGCATTCCCCTCCCTTGCCCAAGGCCTTCACCACACTATTGTCTGTGTTCATGGGCTATGCATATATGGATATAAGTTTTTTGGTTATTCTCTTCCCATCCCCCACTTCTCTTCCCTCTGAGATTCATCAGTCTGTTCCATGCTTCCATGTCCCTGGATCTATTTTGTTTATCAGTTTATTTTGTTCATTAGATTCTACATATAAGTGAGATCATGTGATCATTGTCTTTCTCTGACTGGCTTATTTCACTCAGCATAATACTCTCCAGGTCCCTTTATGCTGCTCAAATAACATTATTTTAGTATTAAGTTTAGCTCTTTATATGTCATAGAATAGGTAAGTGAAGTCTTTGGTGACTTATAGACTGTTATATTTACCTATATTGACAGTTGAATGTGCCATACTAAATTTTCATTTTTATCATTTTTGGATTTTGAGAAGAAAGTATTGTGGTTCTGTTTAAAACATTAGGATCACATTTTATGATTTGTCACTGTGTGCATAAAACTTCAACATGCATTCCAATCTCCGGGTGTCCAAATTAGATTGGAAGATAAACAAAATAAGACTTAATATTTCGTAATGCTTTATTATAATTGAAAATATCCACATCTTATGCATGAGGAATAATTTACCTTAAAATATAACAGACGTATTCAAAAATCTATTTGGAAACACTTTAGATACCAATTATTTATGAAACTACAATAAATATTTTTATTTAACAATAGAGGCCCAGTGTGTGAAATTCATGCACAGGGTGGGGGTGTCTCTCAGCCCAGCCTGCACCCTCTCCAATCTGGGACATCTCTCTCACAATCCAGGATTGCTGGCTCCCAACCATTTGCCTGCCTGCCTGCCTGATTGCCCCTAACTGCTTCTGCCTGCCAGTCTGATCACCCCTAACTACTCTCCTGCCAGCCTGATCGATGCCTAACTGCCCCCCTGCTAGGCCGATTTGCCCTAACTCCCCTTGCCAGCCTGGTCAACTCCAACTGCCCTCCCCTGCAGGGCTGGTGGCCTCTAACTGCCCTCCTTTTTAGTTCTGGGTCTCCCCAACTGCCCTCCCCTGAAGGCCTGATTGCCCCCAACTGCCCTCCCTTGCAGGCCTGGTCTCTCCCAACTACCCTCCCCTGCTGGCCTGATTGCCCCCAACTGCCCTGCTGGTCAACTTGTGGTGGCCATTTTGTGTCCACATGAGGGCAGCCATCTTTGACCATAGTGGGGGCGGTCATCTTGTGTGTTGGAGTTATGGTCAATTTGCATATTACCTCTTTATTATATAGGATGGTATTGCTCCAGTCAATTGTAGACTTTTTTTTTTTTATAGTCACTAAAATAGTTTCATTTAGCCTTAAATCATACTAATTGAAGCGCAGTTAACATGATGGAAGAGAATCAATATAATAACTACCTAAGCCTTTAATACTTTCTGTGTCTGTAGCTCTTTTCTCTTGCTCTCTTGTTCCCTAACTGCCGGTCAAAATATTTATCTCTTTCTAACCATGACAACTATCTGGTGAGTGGAATTTAACCCTTTGCACTCTGCTGTCCCCTCTCAGGAGACATCGGAATTCTAGCATATCACTCGGATGTCCCCTCTCAGGGGGGACATTGCAGTTTATTAGTGATTACGGGGAATTGAGTTAATTCAACGCACGTGTCCACCGCAAAGTAGCGTCAAGTAGCTGGTAGCCAGTGTCCAGAATGGTTCGGAGTGCAAAGGGTTAAATTTGTTTTCATTGAGATGTGGCAACTGGAGGACATTCAGAAAAGTGTGGGTAAATTTGCATGAGGAGCACAGGTTCCTTTGGTGGTAATGAAGTGGAGAGCAGATGTCAAATATCTCTGAGCTTAAATGTCATCAATACTGTTGGGGGTTAGAAATGCTGCTGAGGGTAGACAAGTCCTGGGAAACAAGAAGTCACCAAGTGGTTACAGGAAGTCAAAAAGTATTTTAATGTCACACTATTGGTAAAAATAACAGTTGGGAAATGAACTTCCTCTGTGTCTTGTCCAGTGGTCTAAGACAGAAGGTGGGTTGAAGTTTATGAATTGACAGTTGTTAAAATCTGTCTCAGTCCAGCCAAGTGATTGTTCCAGTGACTCTAAAGATTCTAATCCAATTTGTGGGTAACCCTGGGATGGGATTGTATGTTGAAGTTTTATTGACACAAGATATGAGCAGAGTGATGAAAAAAAAAGATATTATTGTAAAGTCTAGATTTCACCTGTGAACCAAAGCCTCACATTTTGGCAGTAGGGACTGTGGGAAAGTCCTCAGACAGGAACTACAAGTGTCTGTGAGGGGTTGAGGCATCATCCAGCCCTAAGGGACACATCTGAACCCTGTCCCGAAATAAGAAGTACCATCTTTTGATGTTAGATACAAGTAAATGTTTTAGAAGATGTGTGGACAGGATGCTGGTATCAGACTGGGTGCCTATAGGAAAAATATTATATTTGTTTGTGTATAAGCATGTGCACATAGGTATTTCATAAAGATTTAGGTGAATGAACAAATATTTGTGGAAAAAGTATTGAATGGGAGTAGAATCTTGAGAATTGTTTTTCAAAACACCATTAGAGGTCTTATTATTCACATGCCAATCTGCAAAGTAGGGCTTTTAAGTGTAAGGTTACAGGCATATCTATTCCCCCACATATATATTCAGACATCTTATAAATCCCACCCACCCTCTTCTGCTCTTTCTTCCTTTTCTCTTGAGGATGTCTGCTCCTCTATTCTAATAGCCTTTTTGCATTTTATTTTATATTTATCTCCTTCAAAATCTTCTCAATTTGTATCATGGCAAAAGGCTTAAAATATAATAGTTGGAAGTTTTCTCTGTGGTGAACAATGGTGTTAAGAGATTAGAAGTCCCAAAATATGACTTCTGTCATCAAGACCGTTATCTAAATATATATTTTTGGTAAGTTACTGAGAAATGTTTATTTTAAAGTCTTCTGAAAGACTTTAATTTAAAGCTGATCTGATTAGACATATACTAGTATATCTTTCCAAGCTACAATGCTCAAATTTATGATTAGCATAGTAGTGAAATAACTTATTTTCACAGTATAGTTCAAGCATGTTATTAGGCATACATATTAGGTTCTTAACAAATATGTGATGGGAAATTAAGATATTTTCATACATATTTTTTGAGAGGGCTATTCCGTCTGTCATATTGCTAAATATAATGTAATTAAGTAGAAAATTTTGTCAAAGCTCATTTATGACCAACTTTAAAACTTCTTTGGAGTTAGTAGAGGAGCCTTTGTCTTCACATAGCTTGGAAGACAATAAGCCATTTTTGCACAGCGATTATATTTAGTTATTCTCTGAGATTCACAATAGTCCATTATTATGATTATATTTTAGCACAGTCCGATAAAGAAGACATCAGCATTATTATCTTTCTCTTCCCTGTTTCTATTTTACTTTCTTCTTAACAAAATTATTTCTCAAAACTATTCACAGGCATTTATATCAAATTAGTATTCTTTAGGTTGCATATGATATAAATTAATATTCTTTCTGAATTAAGTGCTTGATGATTATTTTCATAGATGCATTATGGACTTTGGTATTATTCAAAGAATACATAAATTAAATTCTGACAAGCTTTTAAAACATTTCCTTCTACGTAATGCCTACAAATTAGTCCTTTCCTTAGACTGGAGCTGTGACTGAAATGTCAGATGGGAATAGAATAATAAATTTTTGTTATATCTAGATTTAGATCAACAGGAGCATAGTTATGCATGGTTTTTGAGCCTGCTTGCTGATACATGCTTGTGACTGTGGGCTTTTTAAGTTCAGTTTTTAATCTGTTGCCAACTAGCACATTATCATAAATGCCACAGAAAATAAACATTTAGTTTCATGAGGAAGGCTGAATTTACCTGTTCCTTTCTCTGAATAACTTGATGAAAGATCTCATTCTCTATGATTTGAGATAAAAATACCAGTTGCAATATTTTGTTTCATAAAGTATATTTAGTTTAAATTAGTGTCATAAAAATTTATCATCTTGCTTGAACAAAAATTTTATTAAGCTGAGCATATTTTTAATCTGCAAAGTGAAATTATACTTTTAGGCAGTTATTTTTTTCAGTTGAAAATTTATTGAGTTCATAGAAAACAAGTTACACTGCCTCCCCAAGGATATATTACATGCTTTTGCATTTGGTTTTCTTTGGCATTGTGCAGTTTTTAAAAAACATTGCAGGTTAAATATATTAAAGTAGAAATTTAAAGAAAATAATTATATAAAAACAATAAATTCACAAATAAATTTAAATAAATATTCATTATAGTATTATTTATATGAATAATCTGGAACTGCCAAAGTCTTCAACAATAAATATATTGTTAGGAAAATCTGTGACCTTTTCACTAATGGACTATTAGGTAGACTTTATAAGTAATTTTAAAGAAGTTTTAAAAGTACAGAGCATTTTTTTTCTAGAATAAGAAAACACAACAACAAACCCACAACAACAGCACAACTGTATATACAATATAATTTTGGTTTGTAAAGACCGCAAATGAGAGGGCATGGGCAAAATGCTGAGCACTTAGAGGGCCTTATCACACTGAGTCCTCAGTAGCACAAGGAGATTATTTCTGGGCAACTCAGGAAATTCACTGTCAAGAACTGATTATCTAGATAAATATTTAGTATTAGAAGATCATTTTGAAGTTGAAAATAATAGGCTAAAAATTTAAAGGCCTATAAATTGTATATTGGAAAAAATTAAATATGCAAATATAATGAATTTATAATTTATTTTAAATGTATGCTTCTTTGGAGGAGATGCAGTAGAGACTGGTTCTTAAAGTACAAACCAGCCAAGCAGGTTTAGGCATTAAAACACCTAAGGATGATTGGTTTCCTCTGTAGCCATGACTAGATCATCTCTCTGTTCCTTAACACTTAAAGCTATTCTAAAATGAACTGCTTTGCCCCCATGAAATGGAACAGTCTCTTTGATAGACGTGAGTTCCAGTCATAATGATTTTCCCCCAAGGAACTCCAAAGAAGAGGTCATCTCCCAAAAAAGAACCAAAAGAATTGGCACATCTGGAGTCCAAGTTTTCCAGGATCTATCTTTGCCATTGTTCTCAACTTGCTGCTATCCTCTCATCTTCTATGCTGATGTATTCAGGGTTAAAAAGTGGTATTGATTGTTGTACTAACAGTCTCTACTTGGGGATTGGAATGAGTGGCAACAATAAACTATTTAGGCTAGGATGCTCATTTTCACCCCTAAGAATGATTGTGTCATGATTTGGTGCCAATGCATGCCAATTCAGGCTAACCACTTTTAAAACAAAGAAGAATCTAACTTTGATTCCTCACTTAAGAATGATACTTAATATTAAAAATATATATATTTTCTATTTTCTAAATCTTATATGATGAGTCTTCCTTTCTAATTTGGATACCTTTTATTTTTTCCTCTTGCCTAATTGCTGTGTCTAGGACTTCTAATACTATGTTGAATAAAAGTGGCAAGAGTGGGCATCCTTATGTTATACCTGATCTTAGAGGAAAGCTTTTAGCTTTTTATCATTGAATATGATATTAGCTGTGGGATTGCCATATATGGTCTTTTTTATGTTGACTTCTATTTCTTCCATACCCACTTTGTTGAGCGTTTTTAATCATAAATGGATGTTGAATTTTGTCAAATGTTTTTTTTTTAATCTATTGAGATGATTATATGATTTTATCCTTTGTTTTCTTAATTTATGAATCATGCTGATTGATTTGTGGATGTTGAACTGTCTTTGCAGTCCTGGCCTACATCTCACTTGATTATGATGTATGATCTTTTTAATGTATTGTTGAATTCAGTTTGCTAATATTTTGTTGAAGATTTTTTCATCTATGTTCATTGAGAATATTGGCCTGTAATTTTTTTTTTTTTTTTTTTTTTTTTTTTTTTTTTTTTTTTTTTTTTTTTGTAGTGACTGTCTGGTTTTGGTATCAGGGTAAGCTGCCCCATAAATGGATTTGGAAACATTCCTTCCTATTTAATTTTTTGGAACAATTTGAGAAGGATAGGTATTAACTCTTCTTTAAATGTTTAGTAGAATTCACTTGGACTTCTGTTTTTTGAAAGTTTTAAATTACTGATCGGATTTTATACTTGTAATCAACCTATTCAGATTTTCTATTTCTGCATAATTCAGTCCTGAAAGGTTGTGCATTTCTAGGAATTTAGCCATTTCTTCTTGGTTTTACAATTTGTTGGTGTTTAATCGTTTGTAGCAGACTCTTGTGATTGTTTACATTTCTGTGTTGTCAGTTATAATGCCTCTTCTTTTGTTTTTTATTTTTATTTATTTAGGTCCCTCTCTCTTTTCTTGATTAGACTAACTGAAGGTTTATCAAGTTTATTTTTTCAAGGAATCAGCTTTTTGTGTCATTGATCTTTTCATTGTCTTTTTAGTTTCTATTTCACTTATTTCAGCCCTTATCTTCATTTCCTTCCCTTTATGAACTTTAGGCTGTTTGTTCTTCTTTGTCTAGTTCCTTAAAGTGCAAAGTTAGATTGTTTATTTGGGGTTTTTCTTGTTTCTTGAGGTGGTCCTGTATCACTATAAACTTTCCTCCTAAAACTGCTTTTGCTGTGCTCCCATAGATTTTGGAAAGTTGTATTTTCATTTATATCAAGGTATTTTAAAATTTTTAATTTGAATTCTTGATTGAACTATTGATTGTGTAGTAGCATGTTGTTTAGTCTCCATGTGTCTTGTTATCTTCTTATAATGGATTTCTAGTTTTATATCATTACTAGAGGCCTGATACACAAATTCATGCAAGGATGAGGTCCCTAGGCCTGGATGGTGATCGGGGCCTTCTGTGGTAGGGGGGGCGAGGTAGGTTGGCGGGTTGTGGGAATGCACAGACCACCAGGGGGAAGCTCCTGTGTTGAGTGTCTGCCCCCTGGTGGTCAGTGCACATCATAGGAATTGATTGACATTGTTCTGGTCATTCTGGTCATTTGGTCATAAAGGTCCCTTAGGCTTTTATATATAGATGGTCAGAAAGGATGTTTGCTATGATTTCAATCTTCTTGACTTTATGGAGACTTGTTTTGGGACCTAACATGTTATCTATCCTAGAAAATGTTCCATGTGCACTTGAAAACAATGTTTTGTTTTATTTTTCAGATTTTGTGTGAAATGTTCTGTATATAGCTATTAAATCCTCTGATCTAATCTGTTATTTAAGGCTACTGTTTCATTTTTTCTTTTTCTGTCTGGATGATCTATTCATTCATAAAAGTGGAGTATTAAAGTCCCCTATTATTATTGTATTACTGTCAATTCTAGTCTTCATGTCCATTAATATTTGCTTTTATGTTGGATGCATAAATATTTACAAATATTATATCCTCTCTTGTATTGACTCCTTTACCATAAAGTAATGTCCTGCTTTGTCTTTTGTTATAATCTTTGTTTTAACTCTATCTTGTTTGATGTGAGTATGGCTACCCAGTTTCCTTTTTGTTTCTGTTTGCATGGATTATTCTAATATATCTCTTCACTTTTAGTCTGTGTGTCTTTATTTCTTATTTATTTATTTATTGATTGATTTTTAGAGAGAGAGAAAGTACTTTGAATAAAGTACTTTTGATGTTTCTCTTGAAATTATTGTGATTCCTTTGATTACAAAATCTGCTATTATTAATTGGTACACGTAATATCGATATATAATTGCCCTTACTAGTGAGATGTATTTCTTTTATTTATTTCTTATCTAGTTATATTCTTTTTTAAAAAAATATATTTTATTGATTTTGTACAGAGAGGAAGGGAGAGAGATAGAGAGTTAGAAACATCGATGAGAGAGAGTCATCGATCAGCTGCCTCTTGCACACCCCCTACTGGGTATATGCCTGCAACCAAGGTACATGCTCTTGACCGGAATCAAACCTGGGACCCTTCAGTCCCCAAGCCAACGCTCTATCCATTGAGCCAAACCGGACTTGGCTAGTTATATCCTTTTTCAATGCTTAAAAAAAACCCACAAAAAAAACAAAACAAAAAACCTTTAATATTTCTTATAAGGCCAGTTTAGTGGTGATGAACTTTAGAATTTGTCTGGGAAACTTTACCTTCCCGTTAATTCTGAATGATTATCTTCCTGGATAGAATATTATTGGTTATAGTTTTTTCTTCCAAAACATTACATATATCTTACCATTCCTTTCTGGCCTGGAAAGTTTCAACTGAAAAATCAGATTATAGTCTTAGGGTTTTTTCTTGTATGTGACTATTTATTTTTCTCTTGCTTCTTTAAGACCATATATATACTGGTACTAGAGGCCTGGTGGACAAAATTCATGCATGGGAGTGGAGGGGAGGGTGGTCCCCTAACACAAACTGCACTCTCTCCAATTTGAGACTTCCCTCTTGCAATCTGGGACCACTGGCTCCTAACCTGCTCATCTGCCTACCTGCCTGATTGCCCCTAACTACTCTTCCCTTGCTGGCCTGATCACCCCTAACTATTTTTCCCTGCTCGCCTGATTGCCCCTAACTGCCTCTGCCTCAGCCCCTGCCACTGTGTCTTTGTCCAAAAGAATATCTGGAAGACATCCAGTCTAATTAGCATATTTTCCTATTATTAGTGTATATATTATATACAGTGTTTCCCCAAAAATAAAACATCCTCCGAAAATAAGACCTACTTACAGGTTTCCTTCTGAGTGAAATATAAGGCATCCCTCTGAAAATAAGGCCCCCCCCCAGGCTCTATCTCAGAATGAAAATTAATTTACCATAAACTGGTCGCTAGGGCCACCCCTACTGGCGTCTAGCAACCAGTGACATTACGCAGAGTCCTGATGTCTCTGCTGTGTGGAGGCGGAGCAGAGGTCGGAGTGAGCAGTGAGCATGGGGCGGGAGAGAGGAGAAGACTTTCACAGATGCATATAGAAAAACAGGAGGATTAGAGCAGATGGGACACGGAGAAGGTGCTGAGTGCTGGTCTGTCTCTGGTGACACTACCTGATGCTTGTGGCCGTCCTCATGATGACTGAAGGTTCTCAGTCAGTGGCAGACCCTGCTCCAACCCAGATCCAGGCCCCAGCAAGCCCAGTAACAGTCCCCAGGTGGGCCCAGGAGGGGAAATGTCTGATAAAGGCGTAGGAGGGGATATCTGGTGAAAGTGTTCAGTGGCACAGGGGTTGGGGGAGGCAGATCACTTAAAATGACACAGGAGGATCAGAGGGGGCAATCAGAATGATACAGGAGGATCAAAAGGGGTTACTAAAATGGTAATCCCCCCTCTGATTCTCCTGTGCCATTTGATTCCCCCCTCTGATCGCCCCTGTGTCATTTTAAGTGATGCCCCTCCCCTCACCTTGATACCCCAATTTCTTTTTTTTACCCCTAGAAATGAGTGCAAAAAGAAAAAGCTACTATGTGGAGTACAAGAAAGGAATCATAGAAGACTCTTGGGGCCAAAATTTTACTGCTTTCTGCAAAGAGAAGATGTTGAGTATCCGATTGGTCCGAAAATGGCGAGCAGAGTACAAGTGGACAAGGGAAATGCTAAAAAGCACAAGTGTGGATCAGGTCAGCAACCATTATTTTCCGAGCTGGAAGATCTGATCTGTGAATGGGTTGTTGACAGGAGAGCAAAGGCTTTGGTTGTGAATAGGGCTCAGATTCAAGAATTTGCCCTTGCAATGGCACCACAGTTTGACATAGCCCCCGAAGACTTCGAAGCATCGCAACACTGGCTGGATAATTTCCTTCAGCGAAGGGAACTGTTTTTAAGAAGATCTACAACATTGTTTAGGTTGGAAGATACTCAAGTTATTAAGCGAGCACTTGCATTCAAGTCCTTTATTGATTATAATGACTTCTCTAAATACAATCTTTCCAACATGATTGCTATGGATGAAACTGCAGTGTTTATGGGCCAATTGAACAGCGGAGTGCCTCCTTAGTGTACATTCCCTCCACTGCTTACGAAAGTGCTCGTGTTTCCTGTATTTTGGCAATTCATCTGGATGGCACTAAAATCCCACCTTTAATCATTTCTAAGGGCAAGAAGAAAAAGATAGAACGTGTTTTAGGTGTTTTTATTCTTGAAACTGAAAAAGCCTGGGCCACACAAGAGTTTTAAGGAAGTGGGTCGATTTAATGCTGCCGCTTGTTATGCGAGGGAGCCAAAGAGGTCTGCTAGTCTGGGATGCAGCCAGCACTCATCACACTAAAGACATGAAGACATTTCTTCACGAAAGAAAAATAGATTAGATAATGATTCCTGCAGGAATGATGGCCTATCTCCACACTCTTGACATTGCAATAAACAAGCCATTCAAAGACAATTTGCACATGGAAATTAATGACTACACTGAAAATAGAATGGAGAGAAATTAGCGTGGAAACTTTGTGAAACCTAAACTGCAAGAAGTTGTGACTTGGGTGAAGAATTCATGGGAGAAAATCACTGACAGTTGCATTGCAAATGCACTGCGAGCAGGCTGCCTTGACAAGAAGTACTCATTTAAAGACAGTGCTATTGCTAAACATGAGAGATTTGGTCCACTGATTCTGAAGAAATGGAGTCACAAGAAATTCACCAGGAAATTTAGGAATTGGATTGTTATGATGATGTTCCAGAAGATGATGACATGATTATCATTGAATAAATGAGTAAATTCTTGATACTGTAGGATTCACAGTTTGTCTGGTTTGTGTTGACAACTACAGTACTACCGTATTGTATACAGGTAATAAATTTCCTTTATTTTCATTTAACAATAAATGTGTACCATATTCTTCTTCATGGAAAAATAAGACATCCCCTGAAAATAAGACCTAATGCATCTTTGGGAGCAAAAATTAATATAAGACACTGTCTTATTTTCGGGGAAACATAAAACTAATAATCCCTTTTATTAGTGTGTGTGTGTGTGTGTGTGTATATATTGTGTGTGTATATATATATATATATATATATATATATATTTTTTTTTTTTTTTTTTTTTAAGGAAATTTGAGATGGCCCCATTTCCCCCCTTTAACCACCTCTGCCTGGCTCTGGCCCTACCCCTCTATCTTTATTTTTAACTTTTGCATTTTAATTATAATGTGTCTTGGTATGGATCTCTTAGGGTTCATTTTGTTTGAGATACTATGCTTTCTGAACCTGCATGTCTGTTTCCTTTCCTGGGTTTGGGAAGTTTTCAGATATTATTTTTTTCAAATATGTTTTCTGCTTCTTTCTCTCCTGACTTTCTGAGATACCTAAAATGAGGATGTTATTACACTTGATGTTGTCCAGAGGTCCCTTAAATTACACTCATTTTAAAAAGTTCTTATTGCTGTTCTGGTTGGGTGATCTACACTATTCTGTCTTCCAGATCACTGACTTGTTTTTCTGTATTATCTAATAAAGGGGTGGGAAACCTTTGTTCTGCCAAGAGCCATTTGGATATTTATAACATAGATTATGGGCCATACAAAATTATCAACTTAAAAATTAGCCTGCTATATTTGATCAAATACTTAATGAACTTACCCTTAATGCCTTGACAGGGCCAGACCAATGATTTTGTAGGCTTCATATGGCCCAAAGGCTGGATGTTCCCCCCCTGATCTAATATGATGTTGATTCCCTCTGATGTATTTTTCATATCAATTGTTATGTACTTAGGCTATGATTTATTTTTATATTTTCTAGCTCTTTGTTGAAATTTTCACTGTGTTCCTCACTGAGCGCCTGAGTTCAGTGAGTATCTTTATGACCATTACTTTGACTTCTTAATCAGGAAAATTATTTATCTCTGATAAATTAGTTGTTTTTTTTTTAATTTCCTGCAATTTTACTTTGTTTTTCTTTTGACACAGATTTTTACTCTTTCCATATATACTTTGTGCATTTGTTTTTATGATTTAGGTGAAATAGCTACTTCTCCTGGTTGTGAAGGAGTAGCCTCTTATAAGAACAACTCCCATGTAGACTGCATGTGCTGGGTGGCTTTGGCAGCCTAGTTGGAGCTGGAGTGGGGGCAGGCCGGGTGTGCTGTGTTGTGCACAGAAAAGCTGGAATCAGTGTGAGCTGAGGGGTCTCAGGGCATGTCATACTGGGGCTGCTTGGAAGGACTGCTAGAGCTGGAGTGGGTGTAGGCTGGGGGTCTCAGAATTGCGTTGGCAGGTTGGTTGGCTCAGGTGCTGGCCAGGAATATCCCAGAGTGATTCTAGAGATGCCTTGGTGGGGTTGGGGTAAGCATGGGCTGGGCATCCCTGGACCATCCTGTGCCAGTGCCACCTTGGCAAGATAACTGCTTCAGTTGCAGGCCAGAGGGCTCTGAGATGTATTATGTTAGAGCCTCCTTGGCAGGATGGCTGGAGCTGGAGCATGCAATGGCTGTGGGGGTCTAGAGGCATGCTGCACTGGGGCTGCCTTGGCAGAATGCTGGATTGGCAGCTGGTTGAGGGCTCCTAGGGTGTTCTGTGCTGGAGCCACCTTTGGGGGATGGTTACAGCTGCTGTGGGCCAGGAGCCCAGGGCATGCTGTGGCAGTCTTGGGAGGCCAGCTAGAGTGTTCCCACCCAGCTATCAAGGTAAAAGGAGAGACTTCCAGCAGTTCCCTGCCCATTTGGCAGATGCTGCAGGGCTAGTGAATGGAGTTTTTTCATGTATAGTCTAGGTGCTCTTTACTTTGTTGTGTTTTGCTGTGTCCCTTGGCAGGTGACCTGGGCACAGGCTCCTCAGTGATATTCCTTCCTACTGCAGGTCACTGCACTGGAGCTGGGTTCTGTCCTTACTCTGTCCTTCCTACTTTTCTCTGTGTGGACCCTCTATCGTTTGCTGTGCAGAAGCTGCCTAATTGCCCCTCAGTTCTTGAGGAGGACTTGCTCTGTATGCAGGTGCATATCCCATGTATCTGTAGGGAGAGGTGAGGTTAGGGTCATCTTGAGGAGGTTCAGATTACTTTGGTAATTAAGTAATAAATGTTATGAAAATACAGATAGAACCCTTTTTTATGTAATCTGAAGGAAGAAGAAGATTTTTTTTTCTATTAATGTAAAACATGACCCTGGTAATCTTTTCTATCCTGGACTGATTGCACCTGCCATCTCATCTGACATAACCTGAAAACAGGTGGAAAGAATGTGTTCTACAAGCCTGAAAATATTTACCTCGTCTTACAGTTTCATAAGTGCTTCTCTGATCAAACTATGCAAAAATTAGTGTGTATTATTAACTAAACTCATTCAAGTGCAAATTCTTAATAAAAACAGAGAAATAAAATCAATTCAGAAGATTAATATTCTCTGCTTGATTTCATTAAGTTCCAGCAGGATTCTGTGTACAGTAGTTGTAGAAACTTGAATATATACCAGTTGGCTTGGGTACAATCCTTAGCCCTCTTTAGGCTAGGCATCCTTGCCACCAGGAAAGATACCAAAGTTCTGGAATATATTTTTATTCACGAATATGCTCTCTTTACACTTTTAAGGTTAGGAAACAAACGGCTGGCAGCTGAGTCCAATACGCTACTCCTGTTCTGACATGTCTGCCCATCAGGACTTGCTGATACAGAGCGTGCACTTTAATGATCCTTCTTCTGTAGTCACAACCGACATTGAGACAAACAAAAATGATTTGGGACAAAGAACTGTGCTCACCTGCAAACCAGCCTCAAGTGCACCAGAGGTCCTGTATTTATGCTACTGTGTTCTGTTTAACTACATACTTGTATCTATATAAAATGAATGGTCCTTTAATTGTTAAGGATTTTATACTGGGCTGGGGAGGGGAGAATTAGGGTCACACTGTTTTGGCAGGCAAGTTTTTTTAATAGAGAAAACTCTGTGGAACCAGGAGTTACTGAAATTACCTTCCTATCTATAGAAATGTTTACTTATCCGTGTTTGTAAATGAAATAGCACAGAGGTGTTTCAAAAGCATGCATATTCACAAACATCCCAAGAGTCATATAGGACTATGAATTTAGAAAAACCATAAACATTGAATGATTGAAGATTGTTAACAGAAGACTGGGCAGTGAAAAAGAATTGGGAGTTGGACAGAATGAAGTGGCATTCAGAGACACAATTAATTCAGACTGTCCCTAGGGCAGAGCTTATGTAACTGAAAATTTTAAAGGACCTTTGAAGGTAAGCAGTTTTTGTTTCTGTCCTGCACTTCCGGATGTTCAAGTTTAAAGAGTGTGGGTTCCAAGGAGCTTGAGGGTCCACAGCTGTTATGAATTCTGGCATAATTCAGCAACAAACTTTCAAAGTGATAAGAATTCCTCTGAAACTGTTAGTGGTTCTGGAAGAATAGCAAAACGCCTCAACTTTAAGAATCTCTCACCAGTGGCCATTAATTTTAGAGCAATTATTTTGAAGGTAATTATCCTAGCAGCTCTCTCAGTGATTTTATATTTGAGTGGTCAATGTCAACATTTATCTTTATAGTTTCAGTTCATCTGTGTGTATTTGCTTTTTACCAAATTGAGGCAAGCCTGGCTATTTGGGAAGATAGTATTGGATTGCTAGGGGGAAGCTCCCCACTGACTGACCCCAAGAATACTGGCTACCCCCATGGCCTCAGTATCCCAGAAAAAAGCGAAGGAATAGCTGAAGAGAAAACCCCTAGTGATTACATCTTGGACTTATTTAATGCGATTTAAGGCTTCTAAATAGAATATTTCATAGAGATATTAACTGACCAAGAAGAGTACCCTTTTTCCCCCCTGTATAAATGTAATATAAAAGTTCTAACAAAGCAAAAGGGAGACAAAAATCTGTCCACTGACAAAGATATATTAAAATATATTTTTAGAGAGGAGGATCCAAGATGGCTGCTCAGGCAGACACCTAACCGCAGCAGCACACAACAATTTCAATGGAATACAACTAAAATGTAGAGTGGACATTGCCCAGAGCTACAGGTAGTCAACTGACTGAAAATTCTACAACAAGAAGGAAAGAGAAAACCAAAAGGAAAATCAGAGGAGCTGAAAAAGCCTAAGGTACGGAGACATGCTGCGTGAGCGCGCGCGCGGAGAGGATGCAGCTGGAGAGGAGGAGAGGGCTGGGTGCTGCCTGGTGTTCCCTAGCAGGAAGGAAATAAAACCCCCAGCTTGGGCTGACCCCCCAAACCGGCAGCACTGAGCCCCAGTTATGGGCCAGACCCTGGGGACCCAGGCTCCGGCAGGGGGAGACAGGGCTGTGAGGCGGAATCCCAGGGGAGCGGCGAAAAGCAGAGCCCCCAGAGTTGCGCACATTGCGCACAGAGGACGGAATGTTGACTCTGATGCTGGACTGCCCTGGCGGGAAGAAACAAAGCCTCCGGCGGTGCTGAGCCCCACTCCCGTCTGCTCTGAACCCCAGTTCTAGGCCAATCCCTGGGGACCCAGACTCAAGCAGAGGGAGACGGGACTGTGAGGTGGATTCCTGGGGGAGCGGCAAAAAGCGGAGCCCCCAGCGTTGCGCACATTGTGTGCAGAGGACAGTCTGTTGACTCTGATGCTAGACTCCCCTAGCGGGAAGGAGAAAAAAAAGCTCCAGACTGGAGGAACTCGACGAAGAGCAGGAGCCCCTGCCGGACACTGGCCAGCCGGGTGCCAGCAAGGAGCCGGGCGACGGGGCCCCCAGGAGGGGGGTGCCCCTAAGCCTTCGACCGCTGAGCGCGGGCAACAGAGCCAAGGCCGGGGGCTGCTTCCTGGGCTGCGCCGACCCCGGCAACAGGCTGAAGCAGCACAGGAGCCCGGGGAGAACAAAGGGGTGCCACAGGCCAACCTGCTGAGCTTCCGGGACAAGGAGGAAGAAACCAAAGAAGTTTTCAATGTGAAGAAATCAAGTGAGAGCAAAAGATAGTAAAATTACTTAAGAAAGAATACAAAGAAAATCTTGAAAAACCGAAGACTAAGTCAGAACTCAACTCAGAAGTCAACATTGCAACATTGCAACATAAATGCATTCTAAAAAAAAAAAAAAAAAAAGGACAGAATGTTGGAAAGGCGGCGGCCAGGCCTAGAGTGGCCAGGCACAAGGCAGTGGCAGCCGGGCCCAGAGCAGCAACAGCCAGGCCCCAGAGCAGCAGCAGCCAGAACCAGAGCACCAACAGCCAGGCCTTGAGCAGCCAGCCCTGGGGCAGTGGCAGCCAGGCCTGAGGCAGAGGCGGCCAAGCCCAGGGTGGCCAGTCCAGGAACACCTAGGCCCGGAGTGGCCAGGCCTGGAGAAGCTGGCCCCAGAGCAACCGGGACGGGAGCAGCCAGGCCCAGAGCAGCAGCAACCATACTTGGAGCACCCAGGTCGTGAGCGGCCAGGCCCGGAGCAGCTGGGCCCGAAGCAGCCGGGCCCAGAGCAGCCGGGTCAGGAGAAGCCAAGCTCAGAGCAGCAGCTTCCAGGCTGGGAGTGGCCAGGCTGGGAGTGGCCAGGCCCGAAGTGGCCGGGCCTGGAGCAGCCAGGTCGGGAGCAGCCAGGCCCAGAGCAGCAGCTTCCAGGCTGGGAGTGGCCAGGCCTGGAGTGGCCGGGCCCGGAACATCCGGGCCCAGAGCAGCCGGGTTGGGTACGGCCAGGCCCGGAGCAGCAGCAGCCAGGCAGGGAGAGACCAGGCCAGGAGCAGCCGGGCCCAGAGCAGCTGGGTCAGGAGCAGCCAGGCCCAGAACAGCACCAACCAAGCCTGGAGCAGCCAGGTCGGGAGCTTCCAGGCCCAGAGCGACTGGGCTCAGAGCAGCCAGGCCCAGAGCAGCTGGGTCGGGTGCGGCCAGGCCCGGAGCAGCAGCTGCCAGGCCAGGAGCGGCCAGGCTGGGAGCGGCCGGGCCCGGAGAAGCCGGGCCCAAGCAGCTCGGTAGAGAGCAGCCCAGAACAGCAGCAGCCAGGCTGGGAGCGGCCAGGCCCGGAGCGGCCGGGCCTGGAGCAGCCGGGCCCAGAACAGCCAGGTTGGGTGTGGCAGTAGCCAGACCTGGAGCAGCTGGTTGTGGAACAGGCCAGAGCAACCGAGGCCAGGCCTGGAGCAGCCAGGCCTGGAACAGCTCGCTCCTCGCCTGCCCCCGCTCCAAGGCTGCCTCTCAGACATGGCTGGAAACTTTTGGGGGAACTTGAGGGTCTGCTGAATCAAGTGATGAAGGCTTAGATCTGGATGTGTTGAGTTGTTGTAGTGCTGGGGTGTTGATCTGTGAGTGCCTTGTGTGGGGCCTGGATGAGGTTGGTTGATCTATTTGGAAATGTCTTTTGTGTGAAGTGTATCCTTGGTCATGTAGAGGTATTATTGATTTGAGAAAATGCTAAGTAACTGATTTACTATCTGAAAAATTTAAAGTTCTGAAAGTTTAAAGTCTCTTGCCAAAAAGAGGTTTTAAAGCTAACACCTTAATTTTAATGGAGAAAGGGAATGACAAGCCCTTCCCACCCAGAACAGGTAATCCAATTCCAACCAGCAGCTATCTTTAAACAATGTGTCCATTTATACTTGAATGGCTACACCTTTTGATAGCCTAAGGGCAAGTTTACATGTAAACAAGTTTGCTCTCAATTCCCAGGGCAGAAAAAAAACACAAAAAAAACAAACAAGGTTTAAAATTATTAGATTTTAAAATTTACTCTTAGAAGTGTAAAAGTTTATTAATTAAAAAAAACCCCACAACAACAAAAAAAGGAGATTGAAAAAACCTGATGAACAATATTAGCTGTTGATTGTAGTAGAGTTGACGATATGGGAGGGGCGTGGACTGACTGTTCTCGGGGAAAGGGAGGGAGGAAGAGTCTGAACATAAACTGTGCACCTATGGATGAGGACAATGGGGGGTGGGGAGGGGGAGAAGGTGGGGTGGGAACCTGGTGGAGGGGGGAAGACATGAGGAACCTTTGTAATAATATGAACAATAAAGATTGATTTAAAAAAAATTGTATTTTTAAAAATATATTTTAAAAAAAAAAGAAATTTTTTTTTCTCAGCTCTGCATGATCTCCACAGTGTGCCTCTTTTTCTACAGCAGAATAGAAAAACAGAGGCACACTGTGGAGATCATGCAGAGCTGAGAAAAAATTTTTCTTTTTTTAAAAATATATTTTTATTGGTTTCAGAGAGGAAGGGAGAGGGAGAGAGATATATAAACATCAATGGTGAAAGAGAATCATTGATTGGCTGCCTACTGCATGTCCCCTATTGGGGGATTGTAGCTGGGCATATGCCCTTGACCGGAATTGAACCTGGGACCCTTCAGATCTTAGTCTGACACTCTACACTGAGCCAAACCAGCCAGGGCCAAAAGTTATTTTTTAATTGCTTTGAGAACATTGATAAGGAAAAAGTAATTATTCCAATAGATATCTGTGGAAGAGATAATTACCGTATTTTTCGGACCATAAGACGCTCCGGACCATAAGACGCACCAGTTTTTAGAGAAGGGAAATGAAGAAAAAAAGATTCTGAAACAAATAGTGTCCTAAAATATTTTATGTGCATTAAAACCCAACATCACAGTCATAAACACATGTAATCAACCCTGTAAACAGCAGCATTTAGAACCATTTTAGAGCCGGGCAAGCACACAGAGACCACACAGAGCCGGGCAAGTAAAAAAACTTTTTAAAAAGTATATGTGTAGGCTATATTTGGACCATAAGACGCAGGGACTTCCCCCCCCCCACTTCTGGGGGAAAAAAAGTGTGTCTTATGGTCCAAAAAATACAGTAGTATCAGATGTAGACAGGTCTGCAGATGAAAACAATTAAATGACTAATATGAGCACAATGCTGAGTCCTCTCCTCCCAGGGCTTCAGGCTTCCAGGCTTCCCAGGAAGGAGGAGTGACCGCAGCCCAGGGCCAGGCTGCACGTGATGGAGGTGAGTGAGTGGGAAGGTGAGTGTGTTGGTGGGTGGCGAAGCTTATCTTCTCTATCAGCAACCAAGTATTTGTTAAATTAATAATAATAAAAAAAATCTTGTTAAATTAATTAAACATAAAGGCCATTTAAGTTGAGGTGACTTTAATGTTGAGGGGGCTAATCTAACTAAGCGAGCTGAAATTTAAGTCTGTAAATGTCTCAAAGGTTACAAAATCGCAACACTGAGGACAGCCAGTCTCAAATAGCCAACCGGGCTTTAAGCTGGAGCCAGTTAAAACATGTCCGCCAAAGACTTTATATGTCTTTCCCAGGCTCCTGTCGCAGGGGGGTCCTGACCCACTTCCAATTTTGGTGCTGCCCGGTTCCAGTTGATAAATGCTCAGATGAACTCTTAAAACTTTTAATATATATCTTTTAACTAGAGGCCCAATGCACAAAATTTGTGCAAGAGCAGGCCTTCCTTCCCCTGGCTGCCAGCACCGGCTTCCCTCTGGCACCCGGGACCCTGACCCTGGTTCCCTCACAGCCCCAGCTTTATTCAGAAGCGGAAGCACATCCAATCTAATTAGCATGTTACACTTTTACTGTTATAACACTGCTCTTGAATTCTAATGAGGGTAGTCCCTTTTGGGGAAACCTTTATTTTGCTGAGGTGAACGATGGATCAGGATACAAACAGAGGAAGGCCGATTTAAGGAAAGTGGATGGAATCACCAGGGACGCTAGTTCTGGGAGCAGAGAGGCAGCTACAGGTGGGAAGAGTTCCTCGTACCTGAAGCCGGAGAGGAGGTTGGAGTGAAATAAAAGCATGTTAAAGAAGAGCATTTCGGATGTTTGGCTGGGCAGCACACAATGGAACCCTCTTATTTCCCCATGGACACTTCAGTGAAAGCTGAATTATATACCGTATTTTTCGGACCATAAGACGCACTTTTTCCCCCCCAGAAGTGGGGGGGAAAAGTCCCTGCGTCTTATGGTCCAAATATAGCCTACACATATACTTTAAAAAAAAAGTTTTTTTACTTGCCCGGCTCTGTGTGGTCTCTGTGTGCTTGCCCGGCTCTAAAATGGTTCTAAATGCTGCTGTTTACTTTACAGGGTTGATTACATGTGTTTATGACTGTGATGTTGGGTTTTAATGCACATAAAATATTTTAGGACACTATTTGTTTCAGAATCTTTTTTTCTTCATTTCCCTTCTCTAAAAACTGGTGCGTCTTATGGTCCGGAGCCTCTTATGGTCCGAAAAATACGGTAAGTTTGGAGTTATGTCTATGTTTGTGTGTGAGACATGACATACCGAGCCTGGCTTAATGGCACTTTTGGGAGGACAGAAGGGAAGTCTAGTGAAGTCCAGAATCAGTTGGGTTACATGTGAATATACTGAATTTTAAACTGCATAAAATGATTCTTCTTCCATAATTTCCAATGTGCGTTTAATCATTTTCCATCTTTGTTTATCCTTATAAAACACCTGTTTAACCTTCCCCTTCCCCAGATGTTGTGACATGTAATTATCTGAACTGAGGGGAGAGTAGTTGAATAGATATTCTTGTGGAATGATTCCAGAGAACCTTCCATTTCCATTGACAAAAATTGCCTTCAAGTTATCATTATTTGCAGATTAATAAGATAGTTTATAAGCTTCTTGTCAATTTTGTCAAGATGTAATTCTTTACCCCACTAATGAGGGATTGTTAGCACATAAATAACATTCCAAGAGTGTGTCTTGCCCACTTTAGCTAAGTCAAATACTTATTCAATTGGTGATAAAAGCAAGATCTAAATTCAAGAGCACATTTATGTCATTCCCCAGTTGAAGGTATAACATGAAATAAATTAAGGTTTTATATAATTTATTGGGTTTTTAAAAGCTTTGTGCCCTTTTGCTAAAAATGCCTTGAGGCATTGACAATAATTTAATTTAATTTGAGCATCTAAGTCTACATACAGCAATAATGATATGATCAAAAGGAAACTAGGAGCATGCAAATCAAATAAGATGCTCAGTTGCCCTTGGCATATTGAAGCATGCATTAAAACTATATGATTATTTTAATTAGGAAGGGTGAAGATCTGTCTTGTGTCTTCTTTTTACATGCTGGGCACTTCTCTTGATAACACAGCCCAGCAAACAGACTATTTGCTTGTGACAATATAGAAGGTAAGGTTCAGGGGCTTCCCTGGGAATGTGGATGACCAAGTTTTCCCTTGTCTGTCTGTGCCCCGCCGGAACCCCTCCCCTCTCAGACTGCAAGGCCTGCCTCTCCCCTGCATTTCACATGCACAGTTAATCCTCACCCTGCAGCCTGGGAGCTGCCTGAGTCCATCTTTTCACACAGCGGTCTTTTAGTAGGCTGCTAGAGGGCCTCTCACATGGATATTTTATTTTTTAAAAGTCTGAAATATAAGAAGGAGGATTAGAAGGATATGGTGCAACTCATGTAGGGAATAAAAGGAGCTTTGAAACATTTCTGTAACTGATTTTATCTTGCGCAGTGACCCCTTTTGTGCTAATGGGGTAAAAAAAAAAAAAAAATACCCTTGACAATTAAAGATGATTAAGCCTCTTCTGGTTAAAAACAGCCTCTTTTAGATAAATATCCCTTCTGTTCAAAGTTCATACTTACTATCAGGGCTGTTTCTTTTCCTTCAAGTGGTACCGCCTCCCCCTCTTCTTCCACAGGAAGGCAGGTGGGTGCAGGAGGAGGCTGTGTTCTCACCATGGGGGTGTGGGAGGGAATTAGAGAGTGGGGGCAGGAGGTGGTTCTGGAGTCAGGGTATCTTGTCCTGCTTGTATGTGGGCAGAGACCTCTGCCTAACTATCTCTGTCCCATAGTGCTGTGGGCTCTAACTCGTTGGGCTGCCTCTGACCATTTCTTTCTTCCACACCCGTGCTTTTTGGGTATTCTTGTGGAATACCTGAGCTTTGGCTATGACTCCCATTTAACTTCAACTTGATAGTTGGCCTTTCTGTTCTCTTCCTTAGGATTACTTCTCAAAACGTGCTACTCCTACAGGTGAACTTGACAGCCAGCGGCCATGAACTATTCCCTTTGGGACAAAGGCAGCCTCTGGATTCCTTGTATGTCACACCTAGGCACTGGGGAATGTTGGGCACGGTATCAGATCCTCTGTCTGTCTAGGCATGCCATCAGTCGTTGTATTCTACCGCAGTCACCCAAGATCAGCAAGACTGATTCTCCCAGGGTACTTGACTTCCCCTTCAACTAATCTGGAGTATATCTATTGCCCCTTTTGACTTAAGGCCAGATTCAGACCTGTAGGATTTTTGCCATCTCTTCTTCCCACTGTTTCTTTCCTCTTAATTTTTCCTATGAAGAGGGAGCTATTCATATGTGATAATTATAAAGGAAAAATAAAAGCTGATCAATTTCCTATAATCTTGAGCCAAATTACACCTCAATACTAGCTCTCCAATGCTTGCTCTGTGCTATGACATCAAATCCTTTGCCACCTTCAAGTGCAGATGTGCAGTTCAATCCATAAGAGCAAGTGTATTCTAGGGAATTCAAAGTACTTTTAAATCATGACCATTATTGAGACAAATGTTACCACCATTACATTTTTCACATTATAAAACACAGTGGTTCCAAAGCTCAGTTGGGAAAGTGAGAACTTAATTCAGTCCCCTTAGAATGGATGGAATATATGCTCCTGTATTTTAAAATTTTATTCTTTTAATTATGTAAATACCTTAATACATGATTGATGGGAAATTTCAAACTATTCAGAAAAGCAAATACTTTTTGTCTTCTTCCTATTTATTTTCCATTTTCCACTCCCAAAACTAAACACTGTTAATATTTTAATATCTATCCTTCTAGATGAATAAAAATATTTACACACAAATATAATGTGCAAAACTTAAAATTTTGATTTTGTTTTTTACCCCAAAGTGAAATAATACTATGTATATTGCTGTTTGTCTTGTCTCTTTCACTTACATGATGACTTGGAGTTCTTCCTATGTTAGCACAAGGTTTTACAATATTGGCACTATAGACATTTGGGGCCTGAAATGGGGAAAGGTGTTCTGGGCATTTAGCAGCTTCCCTGGCTTCTACTCACTAGATACCGCTAATACCTCCCCACCCTCACCAGTTGTTTCAACCAAAAATGTCCCTACACATTCATTGCCAAATGTCTCCTGGCGAGCAGCATGGGCCCCTGTTGAAAACCATTGGTATAAGGAGATTTCCATAATTTTTAAAAGCTGCTATACAGTTTCCAGAGTATTGGTTTATTTACCTATTCTCCCTATTGATGAACATTTTGTCACCATTAGAAGCAACACTGCATTGACCATTCTTACTATGATGCTTTGTTATCTGTGCTAACATCGTTTTAGATGAATACATCTGGAAATTTAATTGCTGGCTCAAGGAATATGCCCATTTTGTATTTGATAGATGTTATCAAGTTATCCCTTAAAACTTTGCACAATTTACATTTTCAAAAGTGATTGTTTATTTGTCCACAATCTTGCCAATACCGAATAGTATTAAACCTTCTAATATTTGCTAGTTAGTATGACTACAAATTTGTATCTTGTTATAGTTTACAAATTACTATTAGTTGAGCATCTTTACAACTTTATTCCTGTTTTTATTATCTATTCATATTTCTTGCCCCCTACCATTTTTGTTGCTGGTTTGATATGTAAGAGTTCATCATATGCATTCTGACTCCTAATCCTTCTAGTGCTACATACATTGCAAATGTTTTCTCCTGACCTGTTGTTTTCTAACTTTGTTAACACAACCTTTTGCGATAATAAATTTATACTTTTATATAGTTAAGCATTTAAATCTTATTCAGGAAAGTCTTTCAAGTCCTCAGAAGTATTTTCCTTGCTTCTTTTTTTTCTAACCTTCAAGGGCCCTTCTTTTGCCTCTGTAACTTGTTTCCTGAGCCCGTTTCTCCTACCCCTGTGACTTTCTCAATAAGCTTTCTACTATAGTTTGAGCCTTGGCTTTGAATTCTTCCTTAGCCAGAATTCAGGTATTGATGTTGCTGAATTGATGTTTGTTTTGACTCCACTACTCTAACACCTGCTGCCATTTCGCCACCAACATATTAAAAGTAAGAGAGTTGTAGTACTTTTCTTAATATTTTTATTTCTCTTTAGGTGATTTTATCATGCTTCACTTTCAGCCATTTACCTCTTTAATTATCTGTAATCATTTTTTTAAATATATTTTATTGATTTTTAAAAATTTTTTGCCCCCCTCCCTCCCTCCCCTACATACCCTCCCTCCCCAGAGTTTTATGTCCATTGGTTGTACTTATATGCATGTATACAAGTCCTTCGGTTGATCTGTTATTTCTCCCAGATCTCCCTCCCCTCCCCACTGTAATTTGACAGTCTGCTTGTTGCTTTACTGTCTCTATATCTATCTTTTGGTTCATCAGTTTATAATGTTCTTTATTATCCATAAATGAGTGAGGTCATGTGGTGTTTCTCTTTCATTGACTGGCTTATTTCACTCAGCATGATGTTCTCCAATTCCATCCAGGTTGCTGCAAATGATGAAAATTCTTTCTTTTTTATGGCAGCATAGTATTCCATTGTGTAGATGTACCATAGTTTTTGGATCCAAACATCTGCTGACGGGCACCTAGGCTGTTTCCAAATTCTGGCTATTGTAGATTGTGCTGCCATGAACATAGGGGTGCATATATCCTTTCTGATCGGTGTTTCTAGTTTCTTGGGATATATTCCTAGAAGTGGGATTACTGGGTCAAATGGGAGTTCCATTTTCAGTTTTTTGAGGAAACTCCACACTGTTCTCCTCAGTGGTTGCACCAGTCTGCATTCCCACCAGCAGTGCAGGAGGGTTCCTTTTTCTCCACAACCTCGCCAACACTTGTCATTTGTTGATTTGTTGATGTTGGCCATTCTGACAGGTGTGAGATGGTACCGCATTGTTGTTTTGATTTACATCTCTCTGTAATCATTTTTTTGTAAATGTTTTTATACATGGGTATTTTCTCTGTTCTTGACCAAAGCATAATTGGGTCAAATATCAACAGGTTTGTATAAAGAAGTTTAAAGTGATATGACCAAATCTGCATTGTCTAATGTGATGGTAGAGTACACAAAAAAAACCTTGCATTTCTATCCTTATTAAATATATACTAGTGTAGGTCTCCTGTCTCTCTGTTACACAGAGATTCGTGACACTTAGGGCAGATGTATTCGTAACTACTATTCCCATTTCCTTCACCTGCTTCTGCCAGGCGCCTGGTGGATGCGTCAGAGCTCTTCCTGAGCAGAGCAGAAGAGCAGGATTCTGATGATTCGCAGACAGTGGTCCCTTTTCAGAGAGTAGGATGATGGTCCTCATGAGGTCTTTGAATTTCTTTGTTCTTTTATTTTTTTAAGGATCTTTTTATTTTTTATTTTTTAATTATTGCTTTTTAAAGAGAGAGGAAGGGAGAGAGAGAGAAACATTGATGTGAGAGCAGAAGGTGGATGGGCTGTCTCCTGCACGCCTGCCTACTGGGGATCAGGCCGCAACTCAGACTTGTGCCCTGGCCAGGAATCAAACCAGAAAACATTCAGGTGCACAGAACAACATCCAACCAACTGAGCCACATCACCCAACTCTTTGAAAAACGTATCCACTTTGCTGTGGGCCAGCCCCCCTTTGAAATTTATACCGTCCAGGACATATATTTTTCATTCCTGGATTAGTTAGTCTGGTTGGTTTCCATAGATTTAGGACCATCATATATTGAAGAACAAATATTTGTTGTTGTTGTTGTTGTTGTATTGCAAAACCACAAGGAAGAGCAGGTGAGGGCTGGGAGGGCCTAGGAGGCAGGAGTCTGAAAGGGGCTCCTGAAAGGAGAGCAGCGAGAGCCCAAGCTAAAGCAGACATGGAATAAATCACTGGTTTCCTTTCGTCTCATTACCGATTCTGCCCTCACACTGATGAGTTCAAACTCTTTCATAGTCACTGCAGATTAATTAAACTTTGTACTCGGGAAGGAGAACAATGAAAGAGCCTGGAAGAACATAACGCTAGTGAGACTGTACATGAGAATGAACAAAATGAAAATGTAACTGGGATGTGGCCTCTGTTGTCTTCTCTCTGACCCGGCTTCCTACCACTCCCACCCATCTTCTCACTCAGGTCCGGTTCCCGCCTCCTTGCTACTCCGTGAACACACAGAGGCATGTCCCTGCATCTGGGCTCCGCTCCCCACAACAATCCCAGCCCAGTCATTTTATTCAGTCTTAGAACCCACTTTAGTCAAATGCTCAGTGTTTACTAGTATTGGATCTACCCTGCAGGCTCGGAGGGAGGGCAGACACTGCTTGGCGACTTGGGTCCTACACCCGAGGCAGATGCAATAAATCAGCCATCCCAGGGTCACCACAGTGACGGCTTTGGGGCCATCGGACCTTTGTCCCACCCCCGCGGAGGAGGAATCCTTGGGCACAGCACCCCAAGGAGACAGACTGCTTTCCAGGTTCCTCCAAATGAGCCTGAGCGGACTGGGTGGGAAAGTGTCTGGGCCTCAGTTTCTCCACCAGTACAGGTAACCTTTGTCATCTCCGACTAAGGAGTACAAGCAGCTGTACATCGAGCTGAGTGAGCCTCCAGCAGCTAGAGGAAGGGAGCAGGGCACTGCCATTTCCTGCAGCTTACCTGAGGGGCACTCGAGGTGGGGTGCAGTCCCCGGGGATCCCTTAGGGCAGTGTTTCCCAAACTTTTGACATATGTGTTCCCCTTCTATAATTTTCGTAACGCTGAGTACCCCTTGTAGTCATGAGAATGTAGAATTAGGCGCAGCTAAGCACGGTGCAGTGCATATCCCCTCCAAACTCCGGTGCAACGCGTACCCCCACCAAACTCTTCCCGTACTCCCGCACTTTGGGAAACACAGCCCTAGGGTTGAGGTTGTTCCACGGCAGGGTCAGGATGCACCCTTGCAGCGCCAGGGAGAGGGCCTCGCAGCACCCGGACAAACATCAGCTCCCACACTTCCAACCAGAGTCTCCACAGGGAAGCTGTCTTCTGCTTCAGGCCCTTGCACAGGGCTGCCACACCACGGTCACCCAGAGCTTTGGCCGCAAGGTCCAGGCAGGCTCCTCATGTGCATGTGTGTCAAGATCACCAGGGACAGCTTTTAGCAGCAGGTGACTCCAGGTCCTGGAGGTGAAAGGTGGTTTCCAACAAGACCTCGTGCATGCATCTCCGGTCACCTGACCCAGGTGGAGCTCTTCCTCTCCGTAGCACTTCCTGCCTTCCGCAGGGCTGTGTGTTTAAGCGCAACATGCACATTCACCAATGCACCTGCTTGCTGTCTGCTCCCTCACTGGAATGGGGAATCCCAGAGGGAGCTTGCTGTTTCTTTGATTCATTCAGTACCTGGTGCTGAGCACATTTCTGTGCTGAGTGAATGACGAGATTGAGATGACTCAGCTACAATGTGGAGAAGGTAAGGCATGGCGGACCATCCTCTGATTTCTGATGTTTTCTTCTTAGAAACCCTGAGGTATTGTATTCAAAATATGATGATCTGGTATGAGGTAAATATAGTTTAATGTATATTTGGTTTGTATCTTATGCTGTGCATCTAATTTGTGGGACTTTAAACGACATGTTAAATTTGCTGGAAAAAATGCTGTCAGTAACCTTGGAGTTTTGCAAGATCAGAAAGTGGAAAGGAGGGGAGGCAGAGCCGCTGCGATAGATTTCCACTGGCAGGTCTCTCTGAGGCCATCCATGCAACTCCTCCTAGTTCAGGCTCGTTTCAGTAAGGTGCACTTTTAATCAGAAATTTTTCCTTTTGTGACTAATGGAATCAATAAAGGATTAGCAGGTTGTTTCTTGAACACCAACAAGCAAATCAACAGAGTGCATATTTAGGTAAAAATAATACCTTTCCTTCTGCAGTACCTGTTTCCCTATAATTATGACCACTATCTCTTCACCTTACGCTACCATGTGAGAAATAGAATCATCTGAGTGCGGTATACCTATAGAGGGCCAAGTCAAGCCTGTGAAGACTGCTTTTCTGATTTATATATTTTGTTAGGATGTGTAGATTTTTTTTTTAAACCACATAAAGAAAAGTGATGTAAATAGAGAGTGTTGCATTGGTATGGAACCCTTTTCAAAATTCATTAAAATCTAATCTCAAATTTGATGTTTTCAGTGAGTTTATCCTGAGCCCCTAAACCAGTTTGGAGCTTTCCTACCCCCAGAATAAGAAAGTACTTTGGACTTTACTAAAAACATTTGTGGGCTTTCTATGCTAATATATATATATATATATATATATATATATATATATATCCCATTTGATCTATGAGATTGTGATTTTTAAAGCTTATAGTAGCAGTTGGGATGGATAAGCCTTTTAACATTTTAAAATAAAGGTTGAAAAAGGTCAGTGTCAGAATAAGATAAAATTGAATTTTTCTATTTATATTTAAGGTACCACAAATGCTTATTTAGAATAAGGGTTATAATTTAACATTTATCAAACTATATTACTCAATGCTAGGAAATTAGAAACTGCCCTTTGCCCTCAAAGGATTTTGGTGAAAAAGCATTCAAATAAATATCTGGAGCACATTGGGAAATAACAAAAAGAGAAATAATGAGCAAAATTAAATTCTTAATTTCAATTCTCAGGCATCGTGCTTTTTTTGTAAGAGTTCTCATTGCAGAACTCTGGCACAAAAGGAGGGCAAACACACAGGAAGACAAATTAATAGAAAATTTCCTTTGAGTACACAATGCAATTTCTAAAATCACCAAGCTGAATATTTAAGCTTTATGAGAAATCTGTTGTTTATAGCTTATATACATACTGACAATATGACTTCTAGGATTGTCCCATCCCATAATACCTAGTCTTATTAAATGGTATGAAGAGTAAAGTAGTTATTTAACAAATACTTTTGTATGTAATATTGAGCTGTTTTCTTTTTTCTTGAAATCTGCTTAGTTTTGAACTCTTTAATTTTTGCCTCAATATCAGTGATGACAGAGTTGTCACCTGCAGGCTTCCTGTGCAGCGAAGACAATCAGGAAGAGGTTAACTGGTGCTTTCTTGGAAACTTTATTCCAAGTGAGATGTATAATGCTGCGGCTCTTTGGTTCCATCTAAATCTCATCTGTTTAATAACTTCACTGACCTAATGAGCTACTGATAGAGATTCAGTGAGAGCCCATAAATTCCTTAGATATAACAGCATTGCTACACCATGGATCCAAAAGATACCAGTCATTTATTGATGATCGTAAAATGACGTGGAAATGGTTTGCAGTGAATGTAAAGTGTAAGCCGGGGCTAGCTAGAGATGATATTTGCAGAAAACTATACCCATAAAACTGTCAGAAAAGTAAAATTGTCTTTGGTTTAAAACAGAAAGAACTAAACACACACACACACACACACACACACACACACAAAATCTTTCTAGCCAAGCCCAACTTATATGGCTTACGTGATGATTGTTTCCAAGGCACTGTTCTCTACTTCCTCCCCCTTAGACAGCAAGTAGGTATGTGGACAGGCAATAGAGTGTAAATACTTATTTTGGAGAAGAGATATAGGAAAGGATGGTTTAGAAACTGGAATAGTTTTATCTTTCCCTTTCCTATCTAAATAGCCACACATTTGTTCTTCCCTCTGTTGAGCATGCAGTGTTGGATATATCTGCCTAGTACCAAAGATAATACCAGGATTGCACATTCTTTCTACATGTCATGCTTTTCTGGGGCGTTCACTCTGGAAATAATCACTGACAATTACTGCTGTTAGTTACATGGCATGACTGAGACCCTTAGGTTATTATCCTTCTATGGCATTTTTCATTACAAATCCCATTAAAATGTAGTTTATTGTCTCAAGTACCCCATACATTACCCAGAATCACTGTTCAGGCTATTATAAACCACTCCATCCCTTCCTTTTTTGATCTATCAAACAAAATGAAGGCTCTGTTGTCCAAAGCTTGTGTATAAGTCATTGTAAAAGAATGCCTATTGAGTCTTTAAAAGAAACTGTTATGTGAACCTGCCCTTAATTGGTGTTCACACCATTTATTTAGTTTATTATTGTTGGCATTAACCAGCACAGCTACATTATGTAGGCTTCTCTCAGGTCTAAGCATGTCTATAGAATGCAAGTTGTCTCGGGACAGGAGCGACATTGTTTGAAGGTGCTGTTTAAGTTTATACTTTTTTTTTTTTTTTAACAGAGAGAAAGAGAGAGTGATAGAGAGTTAGAAACACCGACAAGAGAGAATCATCGATCAGCTGCCTCTTGGACACCCCTTACTGGGGATGTGCCTGCAACCAAGGTAGATGCCCTTGACCGGAATTGAACCTGGGATCTTTCAGTCCGCAGACCGATGCTGTATCCACTTAGCCAAACTGGTTTTGGCTTAAGTTTATACTTTTTAATATCCATGGATATCAAGTACTGAATGATAATGGATATAATGGAGATGACTCTAGGTTTTCTTTCATTCTGATTTATTGGGAGAATTGTAACTGCCCATAAACCTGTCAGAAAATAATCTTGAAGAACCCTCTGCCCCAGAGCTTCTCCCTTGGCCCTAGATTATTCCTGTATGTGTTTACAGTGAGCCACTGTCTCAGTTTCTCTAGACAGGACAGAGCGTGGCAGGGGCTTACCTGGAAAAGAGTTTCTCAGAGTGCTGAGTTGCCTCCAGTCCCCTTCTGGAGACCTGGCTCCTGGGCTGTGTAACTGTGGAGTCTCTAGGTTTCTACTTGAATTAGTTCCTACTTATTATTGGTAGTTGATGCGTCCAGCTCCTGGTCCAAAGCCTAAGTGTGACTTTTTAAAAAAGCCTGACCAGAGAAAATGACAAAGCTTCACAGGAAAAGCTGCCCTCCACACCCCAGACTTGGTGCACAGCCAATGCATGGCAGTCTCTGGAGGGAGTTGCAGTCAACCCTCCGGCCGCCGTGCTCTCATGCATTTCTGTGTTCCCTGTCCAGGTGCCTCCTTTCAGAGCCTCTTTACTGAGGGACTTTGGTAGAAGCCTTTCTCAGGTGCCTCTGCTGAGACCTCTTTATCTAGGCGCAGGGGTCTTCAAACTTCTCTCATTATGAGAATCACCTGGTGGAGGTGTTAAAACACAGATTCCTGATAGCACTTCTTATAGTTGGGATCCGGGAATCTGTGTTTTAACAACTCCACCAGGTGATTCTCATAATGAGAGAAGTTTGAAGACCCCTGATCTATGGGATGGAGGAGTCTTAAAGGCACTTTTTCTTCATTCTGACCCAGCACTTAGTACTTTTCTATTTCCAGCCCTTCCCTTTCCATCTTGTTCTGCCCCTACCCAAGCCCCCATCCATAAAACTTCAAGAGCCTTTTGTTTGAGACTGTGTTCACAGTGAGATGATTCCCCACAGCTGGGCTGATCCACCTGCCCCCGTTGCTGATCCATGGAGAAAATGGGACAATGAAGAATATAACCTTTTGCTTGTGCTATTGCAATTAATGAGTAATTGCGTGACTGTTTCATTTTGGCTTGTTATAATTTTAAAAATGATATTTATTTTTATTGATTTCGGAAAGGAAGGGAGAGGGAGAAAAAGTTAGAAACATCGATGCTGAGAGAGAATCATCATTGGTCACTTGCCTCCTGCATGCTCCCTACTGGGGATCAAGTCCACAGCCCAGGCATGTGCCCTGATTGGGAATCAAACCGTGACATGCTGGTTTATAAGTCCACACTCAACCACTGAGCCACGCTGGCCAGGCTGCCTTATTATCTTAATTGACTACTCCAATACCTGGCAGCTTGGCTCAGCTCTTGACAGTTGATATTTTTTATGTAGCATCATTTCATCTCACCCCATTTCACATCTGAAATCTAAACAGCAAAATTCAAGCCAGAAGTCTAACCATTGAGCTATACCTTGGAGGAGTATACAGAGAAGGGAATGCACACACTTTATTTTTTTAAATGTTTTGTTGTTGTTTATCCTCACCAAAGAATATGTTTTTATAGACTTTGGAGAGGAAAAGAGAGTGTGTGTGTTGGGGGAGGAGATCAATATGAGAAAGAAACATCAATCGGTTGCCTCTTGTATGTGCCCCGACTGGGAATTGAATCCATAACATTTTAGCGTATGGGATGATGTTCCAACCAACTAAGACACCCAGCCAAGGCTAGAACAACAGATTTTATAGCTAATCCTAATTAGGCAAGGTAAGACTCATCAACAAACTGTCTTCCTTAATCTGACTATCCTAATCTTCAATATAGATGGGAATTCTAACCAATAATATTTCTAATTAAATGATAATGAACAGTTATTAAATGATTATTTTGCTGGACATATAATAAAAAATCTCGCTAGTTCTGTGTTAAAATTAGAGCAAAATGTGGGTAGGTAATGCTTAAAAAGCAGACGGGTACAGCATTCTATTGATATTTGCAGGAGGTTGTTCTTCATAATAGCAGGGTGCTGACTAGTTGGTAAATATGGAGACAAGTTGGTGAAAGACTACATGGTTGGCAAAATTTACATAGTATTACTATCCTGGCCATGTAGGGTGGAGCTTAGGACATGGACTAATCTCACCATGTCTTTGAAATGTCATACGGGAAACAAATAAGGTTAGCCATATAAATGGAAATAATATTGCAGGTATTAGGGAAGGTGCTTGTGATGTGAAAAACTGTTGGCATATTAATGTATGGTCACCCTGGCTAATCCCATAAACAGACTATAACCCTAAAGTTCCTACCTCAGTTCTATACATATAACCAGAGGCTGGTAGGCAAAGCAGTGAAGTTGCTGATTTATTTATTGCTCTGATGAGGATTGTCTTATTAACTGGGCCAGGATAGGGGCATCAGTCATTATATTATATTTGTATAGACTAGTAAGTGGGAAAGAAGTTTGAGTGGTAGTGAGAGATCATTTATGACTGGCTAATCTGTTGAATGAAAAGAATATGGACCTTAAATATATTGAAATACAAGGACTTTTGCTTTCTGTTTTGAGGCAGGAAGTTGCAAAAGATCTGTAAGAATGAGAATACTCTAATAATCTCAAATAGCAAAAGAGCTAAAGAATCATAAGTAAATCAAATTCTAGAAGAGGATCAGCCCTTTCTAGCAGAGAAGGACCCAAAACTACTCTCTTCCCTTGATGGAATGTCAGAAGGAGCCACCAACCCACCTCAAACTGGGTAAGAAGAAACCAGATGAACTTTTAATAAACATTTAACAATGCATGGGGGTTGATTTGTTGAATTAGGCCAGTGGTCATCAAACTGTGGCTCGCAAGCCATATGTGGCTCTCTAGTCACGGTTTGCCCCTCTTTTGACTAATGAGTTTGCCAACCACTGAATTAGGCCCCAAGAGAGTCCTAGTCACAGAGCAAAGCCATATCTGCCTTCCAATTCTTGCCACTGAGAGTAGAAAAAAGGCATGTTGAAGACTGGGGGCATTGTAGGAGCCAAGAAAATTCCCCTGAGTATCTTCACAGAACTTAGGGCAAATATATATTATCTATAGTGCACAGAAGGCTTGAGGCAGGGCAGAAGAGCTGAGAGAAATACCGTTGGCACACTAGGAATTTACTGATTGCAAAGCAACTGTTTATTGAAGTCTAGCAGAAAGTCAGGCTGGAGAAAAATCTTTATGGTTTGGGACAGAAGAGCAAAGGGACTACACAGAGGACTTAGATGAATAGGCTGTGAAGCAAAGTGAGATCTTTGAAGCATTGCTGCTGTTCAGATAAAAATTTCTGATCCCATCTTTGACATATTTGAAGCAAATGTTGACTAGAATTTGAATAAAGCTCAATGAATCCAGAGCCAGCTCAATTACAGATTAGATTGACTCAGCCTGGAAATGGCACAGCATCACTTTCTGCTGCATTCTGTTGGTCACAGCCAGTTCATAAGGCCAGTGCACAATGTAGGGTGAGGTAAATAGTCTCTATCTACATGTAAGGAGTAACATGCATGCACCAGGTGGAGAATTGTTGGAACCCATGTTTGTAGAGTAATTATGATGCTAACCAATACATTTATAAATTAGCCATGGTTTTAAGACTAAACCATATATTTTAAGACTAAAGAATAAAAAATCAGAAAAGATTTAAAATTGGATGGTAATAAAAATATAACTAATCAAAATTTGTGGGATGCAGCTAATGCAGTACTTAGGGGAAATTTAGTAATATTAAATTCTTATACTAGAAAAAAACAAAAGAAATATAAAATTAAGGACCTAAGTTTCCAACTTCAGAAAGTAGGAAAACAGAAGCAAATTAAGTCCAAAGTAAGAAGTATAAAATAATTAGTAAAGATAAGAGTAAAATGAGATATATTATAAAATGAGCCCACAATAAAGAATATCAACAAAGACACACAAACCAAAAACTCATTCTTTGAAAATATGAAGAAAATTATAAAACCCTAGCAAGAAAGCTAAAAAAAAAAAGGAGGGAAAACCTCCTCCCCAAATGATCTATACCAAGATTGAAAAATGGAACATCACTAGAAGGGATATTAGAAGCAACTTTATGCCAGTAAATTTGCCCATTTAGATAAAATGAATAAATGTTTTGATAAACACACTATCAAAACCAATATAAGAATAAACAGAATCTCTGAATGACCCTATGTCAGTGAAAAAAAAAAACACACTGAATTTGTAATTAGTAACAAGAAAATTCCATGATGAAATATTTTCACTGATGACCACTATTAAATATCTAAGGGAGAGAATTCCTACCAATCACACACAAACTTTTTCAAGATATAGAGGAGGAGAGAACACTTTCTAGCTTGTATTTTGAGCATATTCCTGATACCAAAATCTGTAAAGGACATTTCAGGCTAAGAAGAATACAGATGAATATTCCATATGAACATAGACACAGAAGTCTTTGGTAAAATATTATTATGTGAAATCTAGCAACCTACACTAATAAAATAGAAATATGCAAATGAGCATACTTCCATGACACCCACCAGCCAATCAGGAATGAGTATGCAAATTAACCCAATAAAGATGGGAGTTTAATTTACATACACAGGCACAGAGCAAAGACTAAAGGCTCTGGCCAGAGTGAAGACTGAAGACTGAAGATGACTGAAGACTGAAGAGGCTTGGCTTTTCCACTGTGTCTGGAACAAAGGCCTGAGTCCGGGTGCTGGAGGAAAACTGGTGTCGGCAGCCAGGGGAAGGAAGGTCTATGTGCAATGGGCCTCTAGTATATAAAATATATATATTTTACCCTGGCTGGTTTTGTTCAGTGTAAGAGTGTCAGCCCTCAGACTGAAGTGTCAAGGGTTCAATTCCAGTCTAGTGCACATACGTCAGTTGCAGGCTCAATCCCCAGTCCCAGTTGGGGCGCCAGCAGGAGGCAACAAATCGATGTGTTTATCTCACATTGATGTCTCTCTCTCTCTCTCTCTCTCTCTCTCTCTCTCTCTCTCTCTCTCTTCCCTCCCTTCCACTCTGAAAATCAATGGGAAAAAAATCCTCAGATCTCTCTCTCTCTCTCCCTCTCTCTCTCTCTCTCTCTCTCTCTCTCTCTCTCTCTCTCTCTCTCTCTCTCTCTCTTCCCTCCCTTCCACTCTGAAAATCAATGGAAAAAAAATCCTCAGATGAGGGTTAACTTAAAAAAATTTAATTAAAATTTGCCAGGATCATTCATTAAACCAAGGTAACTATTATTGTAAACTAGTTTCAAAATGATTATAGTAACAAAAATCTTCATGATAATAGAAATGCCTTTCAGCTACCAGAGTTATAAAATCAGCTGCTGGGTGTGACTTTCACATGCTAGTTAAGTTAGACTGTTGTGTTCAGGCTGATGAATGTTTAAACAGTTTGAAGTGTCATTGCTGATAGAACTATCTGTCATCTATCTATCTATCTATCTATCTATCTATCTA
The DNA here is from genome assembly GCF_014108245.1 of Pipistrellus kuhlii. Lineage (NCBI taxonomy): Eukaryota > Metazoa > Chordata > Mammalia > Chiroptera > Vespertilionidae > Pipistrellus > Pipistrellus kuhlii. The sequence continues at coordinate 65,384,154 of NW_023425515.1, forward strand.
TCTATCTATCATCTATTTATCACCTCTCTCTCATTTAACATTACTTAATTTTCTTTAATAAAGTTCTTGTTATTTATCTTATTGGGCTTTATCTTTTCCACATTAGTGCTTCCTAAGTGTGTTTATCCTTAACTCTGTGGGTTATTAACAGTTTAAATGGAACCAAACAGGGTTCTTCATACCCATACCTTGCAGAGCCTTACTGATCCTGTTATGTGTAATAGTTATGGGCTAGTCAATGGGCTCTTCAGAATTCCCCTATCCATTTAGGGACCAGGGTCTCTCTTTTATGCAACAGTCTCAAGTTCAGCTGATATTTCTCTGCATCATTTATTCTACAGGAAGTGGTAACTTTACTGTCATTAAGGAAGAATATTAAGGACTTTCACATCACAGACCCAAGTAATTGCTGTTTTCTCTATAGAGGAATCAGTGTTGGCAGCTGCCTTCTAATTTAAAACTATGTTATCCATTACATGATCGGTGGCAGATCATAATTTAAATTTATTTTGATAACTAGCTCTTTCAATTAGAAAACAAATTCATGCAAGTTATAAAATGTTCAGACAACATGGGAGAGAGGCAAATGTTCAAACAGTTTCTCATGTTTACTTCCAGAATGTTTTTGATCACAAAATTTAGCTCTGAAGATTTTTGGGGGGGAAAAAGTTAAAAAGACATATAGAAAACATATAATAAGAGGCCATTGGGGAAAAAAAGAGCCCTCTAAGTTTCATATATTGAAATAGGAGATATAGATGTACACATACACACACACACACACACACTTACACATACATACATACACACACACACACACACACACACACACACACTCAGACACATCTTTGAACACCAAGCCTCCTTTTCCATATCCTCTATGGAGTGCTTGAGAATCTCAGCCAATGTGTTGTGAATGACAATTTGTGGAATGCGTCATTTCTTGGCTGTTGCCCTGGTGAATTGTCATTTGGTCTTTCCTCCTGAGAAGGAGTCCATATTAAACAATTTCTTTCCTCACTGATGGCTGTCTTGTTTCATATTATGAAAGATAAAGGTTGCTCGCAATGTGATAATGACAGATGGGGTAATTCAGATTTGGAACTAGGGGAGTATATAGGGCTTGCTTTATACCAATGGTTCACAAATGGAAGCAAATTTTGTCTTCTTGGGGGAATAGTGGGAAATGTCTGTAAACAATGATTGGCATGCCGAAACTGGTTTGGCTCAGTGGTAGAGCGTAGGTCTGCGGACTGAAGGGTCCCGGGTTCGATTCTGGTCAAGGGCATGTACATCGGTTGCGGGCACATCCCTGGTAGGGGGTGTGCAGGAGGCGGCTGGTCGATATCTCTCTCTCATCGACATTCCTAGCTCTCTATCTCTTTCCCTTCCTCTCTGTAAAAAATCAATAAAATATATTTTTTAAAAATGATTGGCATGACAGGGGTGGATGAGTACTTCTGGCACCTCCTGGGTGGAAGTGAGGGATGTTACCAAATATCTTATAAGACATAGAGCAACCTCTCACAACAAAGATTTATTTGTTTCAACATGCAGTGGTGCCAAGGATGAGGAAATCTATTATAAATGAACGGTTTTGCCATTTGTTCTTTAGGGGACAATGATTTTCATCCAGAGAAACAACTCAGAATAAACCTCATCATCAATAGCGATAAAATCCTATGCAGTTTGCTACTGGGTTTACAGTTCAGGCCCTTGAACCTCAGAACATAATGGGAAAGTTTGGTGTCTACTGATTCATCCAGACACATAATTTCCTCATAACATTATCTACCCTTGGCCTTTCTCTTTTTAACCTTTCTGATTATATTGCTCATGGAAAAAACCATTATATTTCAGGGAGATGAAACTTGAATGGCAGGGGATAATAGCAAATAACTATTTTATATTTGTTTTGAAAATACTAAGAAATAGATAGTGCATCCCTTGTTTAATTTTCTGAGCTGAGTTTTATTATCAGCTACTTTTTCTCTTTCCACAGATCCCCCCTTTCATCAAAAGGTGCTGCATAAATCCATTTCAGGTTGAAGCCTGATAACTTTTCTGGTGGGCTAATTGTATTTAATCTGCTTATTTCTGAATGTCATCACAGATTAAAGCATGTGAAAAATTAAATCGTATGAGATTGCATTGACTCTGGGTTAAAAGATTCTTGACCCATGGTAAATCCTATCTTTGCTTCATATCAGTGCAGTTTGTTGGCCTAGAGAAGAATGTGGAATACTGAACATTTCAAGTTGTCTTAGTGAAGAAGGCAATCAGACTGTTGGGGTTGCAGTAAGGTGGTTTAGGGGGCGTATTATGGATGAGGAAGTGGAGGCTTTAAGCAGTTATGTGACTGGCTCAGAGTCCTAGGCCAATGCAATCCTAGGGCTGGAGTCCAGGTCCCTTCCCTGAGTCCATTGCTCTTTGGCTCAGGTTGTGTGTTGCAGCTCATCATCTCAATGTGGCCAGAGTTACCCAAGGTGAACCACCCTAGGCCAAACCATAATTTCTCATGTGTATGCATTACTTTAGACTATTCAAGCTACGTTCACATGTGTTATTTTATATAAAAATGACTTTATGTAATAAGAACAAGAATGTTGTCTCTATTCATTGGAGGAAATAAAAAGTCAGAGATATTAAGTAGCTTATGTAAAGTTAAATAAATAATAAGAATAGATCCAGATGTTCCAGAGTAGGTCTCTCTTCTTCAATTCACTGCAGATTTATTGTAGAAGCAAACAAGTTTACACTACAATAAAGATAGCTGCTCTTTGTTGGTTGCTTACTGTGTGGTGCTGTGCTAAGAATATGCATTTGTCAATTTATTCCTTACAATCATTCTAAGGGGCTGATGTGATTATTAATCTTAATTTGCTTGATGAATAAACTGTGGTTTAGTGAGCTTCTGTAATCTCCTGAAGTTTGAACCAATAAAAACTTAGACTATGATCTGGCTTATACCAAAGTTTATATCTTAGCAATTAAAATATATTAACCAGTGTTGTTCAATAAGATTTCTTTATGGATATTTTGATAACTAATATAATTTCCTAATTGGAATAGCCATTGCACATCCAGTTTTATGCATTGATGTTCTGATTTTTAAAAAAAATACTTTTATACCATTTCACTCTTATTTATAGCTGATGTTTGAGGAGAAGGGAGACAACAGTTTAAGAAAGAATTCTCTCTTTCTCTCCTACATTTACATAATAGTTTATATCTGATTTCCTTCATCAGTATACCTGAATTTACACATTCCATCTAGCTTAACAAATACAGAAAGAATAGGCTATTTAGGAAAGAAACATGATTGTACTACTACTTACAACCTTTAATGGACCACCCATGATTTAAAATACAAAATATTCTAAGATCTATTCTTTGCTTCTTTGTGCAGTTTGATCTCCTACCATTCCTCCACAGAGTCTGCTGTAGCCTTCCTAATGACATTTCAATAGGAAAGCTACAGCACCTTCAGATTACACCTTCGCACTGCTACCTACCTCCTTCCTCTGTCCCTACCTGTCCCTTATTTAATTCTTTTTTTCTCTAAAACTCTCTTCAAGAACATTGCTTCTGAGTTCTATCATGGCCCCTATTACTATAGTTGATAATTAGCTTTCCTTCCCAACTCTGTTATTAGCAACTCCATAAAAGGCACCATTTGTTGTATGTCTTTATTTCCCCAATGCTTACCTCAGTGCTTGGTATATAACAGCAAGCCAAAAAAGTTGAACGTGTGTGATAATATCTCAAGCATTTGGGAATTGAGTAAATATGGAAAATAAAGGAGAGCAAAGAAGAAAGATGGTCCCAAGATATGTCCTTTGGGCAACTGGGAATATCTTTATACTCTTAACACAGATAGGAGGCTTAAGAGAAGGATATGAATCTGGTGGTGAAAAGGAAAGTTGGTGAGTTAGGGTTTTGCTTGTGACATGTTGAATATAACAAGATAACCAGAGAATATAATCTGCAACCAGCTAAATACATTTTGTGTCTAGAAGAGTGGTTCAAACTTTAGGTTTTATGAATAAAACATTAAAAAGGCTTTGTTATTCTTTGTAATTAAAAATAAATAGAACTTAAGTTTCTCTTTAATGCATGTGTTTATTCAAGTGAAAGAGCGAGTTGACCTTCTCCCTCAAATTCCAGGCTTTCCTCCATTACCCTTTTGACTTCAATCATGCAGAAATAGAAATTGACCCAAAACTCTATGAGCAAGTGATCTACAGCAAGTTAGTAAACTATGATTTGGCTAAAATGAAATTCTCTATGAATAGAGTGTTTTTTAGTAGCTAAATGGTAACTTAATAACATCATGTATCTATTAATTGAATTAGCAAACTAAGAGCAGTTTGTTTTAAGATGTGTATGCCTTTGGTTTATAGCTTTATTATTTAAGGAAAATTTTTGCTTATATATGTGAATTTTCTGTTATCAAAGTCTGGGCTGTGGATACCCAATACGGATAGGAATCAAAGAACAGAGAACAGAGTCCTGTGATGAATAAACTGACATTGTGAGAAGTAGACAGGTAAAAGGAATATCAATAGTATATAGCTAACCATTATACTTTTTTTGGAATGAGCCTATGTAGTTACTTTACTACTATTTTATCTCCCACAGGAATGCAGATCTTTTGACAAGTTCTAGCCACAATGATTTTTAGTTCCACATAGATTTTGAAAATATAGAGTACCTCTTTAATTCTCTCTAGAGGGGCTAGTTAGCAGAGTTTAGAATTTTCTTAACAAAAAACTTAGTGTGAATGCAATCCTATATAATAAAAGCCTAATATGCTAAGGGTCCTGTCATCCAGTCATCCATTCAACCAAATCAAAGCATAATATGCTAATTATATTCTAAGGCTGCTCAACCACTTGCTAGGACATGCACTGACACCAAGGGGCAGACGCTCTGACAGGTAGGTTAGTTTGCTGCTGGGGTCCAGCTGATCAGGACTGAGCGAGATGGGCCAGACAATCCCTGGAATCCTCCCACAATCCCTCCCTGGCTGGCCAACTTCTCACATCCCTCCCAACCCTGATTGTGCACCAGTGGGGTCCCTCAGCCTGGCCTGCACCCTCTAGCAATCTGAGACCCCTTGGGGGATGTTGGAGAGCTGGTTTTGGTCTGATCCCACTCAATACAGGAGTTGCCCCCTAGTAGTCAGTATGCTCCCTCAGGGGAGTGCTGCTCAGCCAGAATCCAGGCTCATGGCTGGTGAATGCAGCCATGACTCCTAGACTGTGAGAGGGTGCAAGCTAAGGGACCTCACCCCTGAGTGCTCAAATTTCGTGCACCAGGCCTCTAGTTTAAATATAAAAAAGAGGGACTGAGAAGTAGGACTCTGTCAGGCAGGTGCTGGATACCAACAATATTTTCACCTTCCTAGGCCTTCGTGGAGGGGCATCTGAGTGAACAATCAAGTATGAGTTTTCTCAAATAGGATATGTGTTTGTTGTGGGTTGAATTGTATCCCTACCAAAATTATTCTGTTAAAGTACTAATATGAAAAATGTGGCCATATTTGAAGATAGGTAGGGTGATTACAGAGGGGAATTAGGTTAAAATAGGGTCATTAGGGTGGGCTTTAATCCAATAAAAGAGAAAATTTGGACACAGAAACACAAAGAGGGAAGATCATGCGAAGACACAGAGAGAAGCCAAGGAAAGAGTCCTAGGGCAGATCCTTCCCTCATGCTCTTAGGACGCCAACCTGAAGACACCTTAATCTTGAATGTCTAACCTCCAGAGCTGTGAGAAAGTAAGTTTTTGTTGTTGCAAACACCCAGACTGTGCTACTTCATTGTGGCAGCCCTTGCTGATGAATGCAGTGTCATCTCATCTTTGTATCCTCAGGCCTGGGATATAGCAAGTTCTCAATAAGTCTTTTTTGAACTACAAAATAGAGAGGGTTCTTGTTGGTCTCTGTAAAAGGATTAGTACAACTTGGAGGAATATGCACAATCCACAAACTATTTTAGTGGGTTATATACTCAGAGGAGTGGACATCAGCCCTGCCTTCCAAGGGCTTATTGCCTAGATTTGTTCATCCTGGAAAAGCAAATGCTTAATGAACCATCTCATGCTAGCCCTATCTGAACAGGTGCTCCTCTCTCTTTACTCCTAGTCTTATCTGTACTAGTAATGGCTTTTTTTTTTTTTAAGGGTGGATCATCAGTCATGTAAAGAGCTTCTTAAACAGACATGTTCAAGTTTGCTAGTAAGGAGGTAAGTAAGTAGGCTGGCATAATCAAGAATTGTTTTTTTAGACTGGTATATTGCAATTTAGATATCCAGGATGCATTTATCAACATCATTTTGGTGTTCTTTACTTAGACTTTCAGCAAAAGAGAATATCCTGCAAATAAAATTTTAAGTGAACTTACTGTGGAATCGAAAAAAGCATAAAAATACACAAGGTTCAATTTAAGGTAAACCGGTAATATTTTCTCATACCAAGAGCTGGCAAATAATCTCTAGTCATCCAAGGACATTTCAGCATCTCAGTCTTGCTTTCTGGGAGTGAAGATTATTCTTCAGGGCAACATTCTCGATGTAAAACACATTTTGTTTGCTCTTTTTGCTGCTATTTGATTGAGTTCTCACTACAACTCCAGACAATGCATTTAATCGTCATCGCCATTTTACAGATTAGAAGATTGAAGAAGTTAAGACCATCTGACTAGTCAGTGGAGAAACCAAAATTTAGAGAAAGTCTGGCCTATTACCAAAGCCTATGTTCTTTGGCTTATTACCTCCCTGTTCTAATCGATATTCCTTTTTTAATCCACTATCTTCTATTCTTTTATTTTGAATGTGGTGTGTGTAGTAGGTAGAAGTTGGGAGGGCTCACAACTTCTCAATGGCTTTACCATTTCCCTACTTTCCAATCTCTTTTCTTACTCTGTTCTTTCTTTGTGTTTGAGGCTGAGACTCCTGCTTCATTTTGGGAGTTTAGTTTTGTCTGCTTCATCATCATCCGCTTCCTTTTCTTGGATGTTCAGCATTTCCTTTCTTCCTGATATCTATTCTGTTTGCATTCTCTAGACTTTCTTACTCTCTAATATATAATTTTGCCAATCTAGAGGCCTGGGCACAGATAATTAGTCAATGTACACTGTTGCTCCCCCTTATTTTATGTTATATTTATAAATAAAATGGAAGCTTGTCTTTTGCGTAGGAGCTATTGTTAAGATAGAAAAAGGCCTGCCACGTGACAGCACTTGTCAGGAAATTTATCTTCTAGATACATGAAGCAAATATTTTATGGTGTTCCCATGTTTTCTTATTTTTAGGGATTCCTGTGGCTGATATCAAATCACACAGAAACTTAATCCAAGATACTTCAAAGACCTGCATTTTTCACTATATGTTTCAAGGCACATTAGTTCCATAAAAGTCTCTTTAAATATTATAACCCCAGTAATACATCCCTTTCACTAATGACAGTTTATTGGAGGTGGTCACACCAGTCACATAGCTCATCTCTCCACTGCAGCGTGCCTGCGAACCATGCGAGGAGAATACAATTGCACCTAATAATCTATCTTTCCCTAAGATGTCATCAAGCACCAAATCCTTGTTTCTTCTTTTTTTCTCAGTCACTGCAAGAAGCCCAAGTTTCAAAGACCATTCTCCACCCCCAAAACCATTATTCTTTATATATATATATTGTGTGTATATATATATATATATATATATATATATATATATATATATATATATATATATTCCAGAGAGGAAGGGGGGCAGAGAGAGATAGAGATGGAAACTTTAATGATGAGAGAGAATCACTGATTAGCTGCCTCCTGCACGGCCCCCTCTGGGGATTGAGCCAGCAACCCAGGCATATGCTCTAACCGGAATTAAACTGGGAGCAGAATCAAACTGGGTCATAGGTCAACGCTCAACCACTGAGCCAAGCTGGCTGGGCAAAACCCTTATTCTTAATACTCAGTGTGGCTATGCATATTCTGTGATGAGTCTCAGTCTCCCTTTGTCCCTCCCAGCTTTGTCACTGTACCTCCAGGAACTCCTGGTTTGTGTAAAACTAGGAGGCACTAGGTTTTTACTGTGGTAACAAATCAATCACACCCCACCCCAGAGCACCATCAGCCCTTACAAACCAAAGGCTCATTTCTCACACTTTCTGTTCAGTATTGGCTGGCAGGGAGTCTGCCCTTCGTAGTCACCCAGAAAGGAAGCTGACAAAGGCTCTACAATATTTTATTAAAAACATCTGGAAATGAAGCCTCCAGGGTGGCCTCAGCAGAGTAGGGATGAAACGGGAGAACTGCACACGGGCTTTCCACTGCATCCTCCCAGTACTAGCATGTGTCATTTCTCAAGTGTTCTTGCCAGAAATATGCATAAGTCCTTGCCTAATTATAATGGAGATGACAAGTCCTGTCTTCCACGTGGCTAAAAAGGGCAGGTAATGACCAGTAAAGTGAGTGTCAATCTATCATTAAAAAAAAATACCTTATCTTCAATATTTAAAGAGAAACTTTACAGGAAGTTTCTCTGTAACTTTCTATTCTAAAAATATCTGGCTTTTACGAAGGACACTATTTCCCTTGCATCCCTTAGACAATGGCTCTTCTTTCTCCTACACGCCATGTACTCCTGGCCTTGTAAGCAAGATAGTGTATCCTTTATTCACTGTTCTTCTTCCAGAATATGGTTCTCCCTTGCTTTTCTCACTCTCCCCACAACCTGTTTCTTTAAAATATATACCATATGACTTCACTAACTGATACCCTTACTTGTTGCAGCCATCTGTCATCCTTCTTGTCACCTCCTCCCTGCTCTCTCCCTCTCCTGCCAATTAGTCAAAGCTTTCTCTACTTTGATTTACTGCATTTTTCTCCCTTATGGCTTCTTTCATCAATCTTGGAGACTTCAATATCTGCAAGGATAATTCATCCTGCACCTTGTTCTTGACCTTTTAATCCCAAAATGTTTTATTTTTTTTTCCCTCATCTCTGACACCTTGACCATACAGGCCTTTATCCTCAAGGACTTCCATTTCAGCATCTCAATTACTGCTCATAATTTTTGAGTGTTCCATTTCAATCCCTTGTTGTAGTAGGCTGAATTGTATTCCCCAATTCTTTTGTTGAAGTCTTAATTGCTAGTACCTCCTTGCCATTAAGTGGGAACCTAATACAATATTACTGGTGCTCCCATGATAAGAGGAAATTAGGACATGGGTATTCACAGAGGAAATGCCAGATGAACACAGGGAGAAGATGGCCATATATAAATCAAGGAGAGAGATCTTAGAATAAACCAACCCACCAGTACCTTGATCTTGGGCTTCCAGCCTCCAGAATTGTGTAGAAATAAAGTTCTGTTGTTTTAACCACCCAGTCTGTGGTGTTTGGTTATGGCAGCCCAACCTGACTAACACAGCCTTCTAATATCCTTGCTTTCATGTATGTTTATTCAGATCTGATTTTATTGTTCAACACTTTAATTATTCCCTTCTACACACCTTTATGTATCAGGCCCCTCATCAGTCTGTTATCTATTATATGTTACAAACCTTCCTGGAAAAACTTCCATCCTGGTTAGATCCCACTCTCTGCTTAAAGGAAAACAATACCCGTTCAGGACATGTGAGAGCATCTCACTCTTAACATTTCTCTAGTCATTCACTCTCCCCTCCTCTGAGAAGACTGCTTTAAACCCTCTTAGTCTTCATACTTCCATTCCCCTCTCCATTCTCAATGGCCTGCCTTTTGTTTCAGGGCCAAAAAAGAAGCAATCAGAAAATACCTCTTGATTTTTCCTCACTGACTCTACCAACTACTCTGTGTCTGTGCCCACAAACTCTGGTGTCTTGTCTGAGAACATGTATGAATCATTCCTGTATCTAACATGACAACAACTTCCTTATGCTCTGGATCACCTACTCAAGGAAATGGCACCTGCAGTTGTCCTCTCTCCTGCATCAGCTCCTTCCCCCCATCTCTGCAGGATTATTCCTGTCAATATACCCACCCACATACCCTAATACTTCATTACAATAGGCTTTTCTGTGCTGGGTTACAAAACCTGAAATCTTAGTGTTCACAACAGACTTCTTTCTTGCTTATGTAGTATCAAGTGGGTTACTGGGTGAGTCTTCAGAACAGCTCTTCCCCATGAGAGTGACAATGTGATTTGGGTTCCTCCCGCTTGTGAGGTCACCATCTCAACACATGGCTCCCAGTGTCTCCTGTGGCCAGGCAAAAGAGAGGGGAGGGTAGCAAATACATTGAATAATATTAATTTTTTTCTAGGAAAAGTTGTATTAGAATAAACATTTTAAAATCCAAGATATTTTAAAATTGACTCTTTGCTATTCACTATGTGGGGTTTCACTACCACTGATAAATAAAATAGGATGATGATCTTCTTTGGATCCCATGAACTACTAATGAATCATTCTCTTTCAGTGTGTGTGTGTGTGTGTGTGTGTGTGTGTGTGTGTGTTCTCCATAGAATGCATAGCAGAACACTTATTTTGGGAGAGGAAAGGTGGTTTTATCAATAAATATGCAACTGAGAGGTAGAGATTGTTTTTCTAGGTTAAGTTTTTGTTTTTTTTTTCTAATTCTACAGAATCTGGCATAAAAATAATCTGAATTCATTTAGGAAAGGAATCTGCTTTGTGTAAGGGCAATGGATTTATTTATGCATATGCACACCTGTTTGAAGTTTTTAATAGGTATTCATGTCATCCCAAACTAATTTTTGGTTTTAAGAATTCAGCTACAGCCCTTGGTGAATGGATCATTGGTTGGAGCATTATCTATACACCAAAAGGTTGTAGGTTCAATTCCCAGTCAGGGCACATACTTAGGGTTTGATCTCAAGTCCAGGCATGTATGGGAGACAACCAATTAATGTTTCTCTCTCACATCAATGTTTCTCTCTCTCTCTCTCCCTTTTTTCTCTAAAATTAATAAAAGATGTCCTTGGCTGAGGATTATAAAAAAGAATTCAACTGCTTATTTACAAATCTCTCCTTCAAAAGTAACTGAACTAACAAAGAATAATCCTATATAATAAAAGGCTAATATGCAAATAGAGTAAATGGCAGAAGAACCAGAACAACAAGACAAAACTGGTCACTATGATGTGTGCTGACCACCAAGGGGCATGTGTGAACATGGTGGGCATTGGCTGTGGCAGAATGGAGAAGCAGGTGAGTGGGGTGCCAGATCAAGGCGGGGCACTGTTTGCTGTCATGGGGTGAGCCTGTGGTGGTTACTGAAATTTCTTCGCTCCCACACGCCATGACCCCACCCAACACTTGCACCTGCTGCTGGCACCATTCCCACTTGCACCCACAGCCGGTCCCAATCATTCAGCCGTTGGGAGCAGTGGCTGCTGGCCCTGCTCACCCCTGAGGGCTTCTCCACCTCCCTCTGCTCCTGAGGAGTAATTGGGGTAGCAGCTATTGCTCACACCCACTGACGCACCAGCCCTGCTCGCACTTGTTGCTGGCACCAGCCCCAATCGCTCCAGGGCCAGAGCTGTCAGCACATGGGAGCAGAGGCAGTGGGATTGAGGCTGCTGGCAGACAGTGGACAGTGCTATGGCAAGAGGGGCTGGTCAGGGGTGCTGTGAATGAGTCAAGACCGGCCTCTGTGCCCACCTCAGCCTCACAGGCCACAGTTCCTTTCAAGGTGCATGAATTTGTGCACTGGACCCCTAGTATAATATATGTATAGTTGCCTTAGTTACTTAAAACTCTCCAAAGTTTAGTGGCTTAAGACACCACAGTTTATTTAGTTCATGATTCTGTGAATAACTGGTCTGGTCTCACTGGGCTTAGTCCTGTTGAGACACAATGTTGGCCCACATTTAAGGAGTGAGGAAATATAATCTAACTTTTCATGCAAGAGCCCCCTGTCACCTAGGCTGCAGACTGGCTGACAGGTGATGACTGAGCCAACTATCTCTCACTTTCTGGCAGCATAGCCCACGCTTGTTCACACAGCTGGTGGCAGTATCCCAAGAAAGAGAGTGGAAGAGTGCAAGGCCCTTTAACCCAAGGCCTCGAACAAACTAGTACATTCTCAGTTCTGCCACATTCTGTTGGCCAGACAAGCACAATGTTGGCCCACATTTAAGGAGTGAGGAAATATAATCTAACTTTTCATGCAAGAGCTGCCAAGTCAAATGCAAGCAGATGTACTAGAAAAAGGAAGAGAAACTACTTATGAGCACCTAGCAATCTACCACATAAAAAAAAACAAACATCTGATAAATGAACCCTGAGATATTTGAAGTTTGTTTCTTCACCTAGTATTAGCCAGGGAAGAAAGCAAAAGTCAGAAGTGTGTTCTGGAAAGCAGGTCTTTCTAAATACTTTTTTTTTTTAAACTTGTCCATCTCTGCTATCACTAATAAATATAGAGGTTTGAGAAAATAGTAGTTTTTTTTAAAACTGAAAGCTTCAATTTCTAAGCTCATTTATTTTCCAGTGGAAATAGTTTTTCTGTAAGAGGAAGTGCGTTGATTGCATTGAGAAGGACCAGCATCTTGTCCCCATGGTAACAGCATCTTAAATTCTCCAAGTGTTCACCACCTGGTGTTTTGAGGCCCAGTAGCCATACAGTACTATGTTGTATAATGGAAGAGAAAGATTCTACATGCACCACATGTATCACAGGTACAGTTTGGTATCAGATCAGAATGATGGTTTATGAAATAATGTGATTCAATTGCCAATAAAGCAACAACAACAATAATAATATATTTTTTTCTTGTAGAAGATACTTGGATAATTCTGCTATATTGGAAAAATACTTCTTTCAACAATTTATGGATAGACTAGTATATATTAATGATTTCAAGTGTATCCCAGGATCAGGTTTTCGTGCATATGTGCAAATATCCAGCAATTACATACACACATGCACACACACAATTCTTGAACTCTGAATTTAAACAAAAGTGATAGCACCTGTAATAGGACTGTTATTAGTTACTGGAACATTTGAAATGATTACTGTTGACTTACCATAACCTTTTAAAGAAGATGTTTATGACATAGGATGTCTAAATCACAAGATATTTGTGTGGGTGGTTGCAGTTTCATGGGGATTATTCTCTCTCCCAAATGCTTGTTGTTGAGGCTTTAAAAACAAGAATTTAGATTCAAATCAAGCAACCTCTCCATGCAGTGATTTGGGGCATGCAAATGACAGACATTCTACCTGTCTGAATCCGTGACTCCTGTTAAGCTGCAGAGGAACCATGAGAGAACAAACCTTTGCTCACTGTGGTAGCTGAATGGCTGCCTTGCAGCTGAAACTGTAAATCAATTTTCTATTGTAAAAACCATAGTAATAGGATTCAGGAAAGGTGTGGGGGATGTTTATGAATGAGTCACGAAGCAGGATTAGAGCATTCTTCATGTTAGAAACAGGAAACTCCTGGGTTGCTTGGAAAGGCAGACATGAGTTTTGAACTAAAAGACAGGTTTTCCTGGCCCAGGGATTTGGCACGAAGCAGCAAGTTTCCCGGAATGATGTCATCTACCTGGAGGGAATACAGAAAGTATGGGCTCTAGATCCTGGCACTGACCACAAACAGTAGGCTATGACTTGTCCTTCACTGCGGGATGATGAAAGAAAAGTAGGCAGCATGCTTTGAAAACTGTAAAGCAATGTACAGAGCGCTCTCCTCTTACCTGGTGGCCTGCAGAGGGAGGAGGGAGGTAAAAGAGGGTATGCAGAGGGTTAAAAATAAAACCCTGTTATGTGTACCTTCCTTTCTCAAGCTGCAGGAAAGCTGGCTCTCCTAAAGCTTGGAGACCTTGGGCCTGAACAAGGGAATATTGAGTGGGAGAAAGAAACAGGGATCTAGGCCCCTCACAGGGTGCCTCCCAGGTCACTTGGCAATGGGATGGTTATTTGAGGCAAAAGAATTTATGCTCAGTAAAGATTTTCTTTGCTGGTGTTTGGATTCCTTGGAATCCCTGGGATTCTCATTTCTATCCAGCCTATGCAGTCTTATATGAGTTTCTAGCTTCCATATGCCATTTATTCCTCATGACTACTGGTATTCTAGGATGAATATATTTCTGGGTCACCCATTCATATATAAAATTCCAAAATCCAGAAAGCTCTAAATTGGAAAGTTCTTTTAAACTGCTATAAAATGATTAAGAATTTTATACTCACTCATTCAGTTTATTATTGGAACTTTTATTTTTTTATTTTTTTTTTATTTTTTATGAAGGAATCATATGTTTGCTTACTAAGTGCTGTCCCCAACAGCATGGATGTTATATAAAATCCAGTTTATGTACTACATTGCTCTACATAATAAAATAATTCTAAAATCCACTTCCAATGATAGCATGTAAGAGACTGTGGACATGCATTATTTCCAGATTAAGGGTTGAAGCTGAGTTTCAATGAGGTTATGTGTCCACTTTCAAGTTACATAACCAGGAAATGATGGATTTCCGTTTAATTTAAAATCACATGTGTCAAACACAAGGCCCGCGGGCCAAATCCGTCCCGCCAGGCCATGCAATGTGGCCCGCACCGCGCTGTCATCACTGCACTCCGCTGCGTTTCCATCACAGTGACAGTTTATGATTGTTCAGTAAACCATTCGGCCCGCGATTTAGGCTGGATTTTAGATTTTGGCCCCTTCTCTGATTGAGTTCGACACCCCTATGTCAGAGTATGGTGGTTTCTTTTACAGCCATTCTCAATGAGTTTTTGTTTGGGACCAGGGAATTATATTCCTGCACTACTTTAAAAAGAAAAATGAAAAGTCTTTGAGAGCTGCAGCCACAGGTTGGCACTTGTCACCAATCTAGCACTCACTCTGTAGAAGACAGGGAGAAATCCCCTGTTGTTCTTTTAGATTGCAGAGCCCACTCATTCTGCACGCCTTCTTTTAACATTAGTCCCCGGCTCACGTACTAGCTTCCTGTCCTCTCAATCTTAATTTCTTCTTAGCAAAACACACTATGCACTACTGTGAGGACAGAGCAAGCTCCAAACACAATTCCAGGGCCCTCAGTAGGTGAAAGTCTGAACCTCATAACAATTGCCATGCTTTCCAGACCTCTTTTCTTCATCTTAGTTTGTTTTTATGTTCGTTTGTTTTTTCTTTCACACACTTGGTAGGAATGTTGTCTGATGCCGTCTCCACTTTTGGAGCACTTGCTTTTTAAAGACCTAACTCTTATTTTTCTCCCAATCATATGCCTAATCTTTGTAGATCAGGTGATTTCATTGATTTAGTAGTGCATAGTCAGGATTTCATGCATAATTACAGATGTATTTATTTCAGAAATGGAACAGTGTGTAAGGCAGAACTCATCTGTCATTGCTCAGGCTGCTGAAACAACATACCCGACCGAGTAGTTTAGACAACAGACACAGTCTGGTAGCTGGGAAGACCAATATCAAGGTGCGGACAGACTTAGTTCTTGGTGAGAGTCATCTTCCTGGCCTGCATTATTCCCATGGCTGCTTTCTTACTGTGCTCATGTGGTGCAGAGAGAGAATGCTGTGGTCTCTCCCTCTTAGGATAAGGGCACTAATCCTATTATAGGGATCCCACCTTCATGAACTCCCCCAAATCTAATTACAGTGGTGCCTCGCATAAAGAACGCCTCGCACAGCGAACGCTGCACACAACGAACTTCATTTCATGATTCATACAACGAACTTCGTTTCACACAACGAAGTCGTCCGAGCTTCCACGATCGCTTTGCCCGAGCTTCCACGATCGCTGCCGATGTATTGCATCCTTCCGCGCAGGCACTGCAGGCAGTCGTTAGTCACTGCGCTTAACTTAAGCACGTATCGCGGCAATCGTTCTTCATTACGAATTAAATCACGCACGTATCACGGCAGTCGTCCTTTTAAGTTAAACTCAATATTTTTTTATATCATGGCTTCTAAAAAAAGCAGGAAGGTGATTTCAGGTTTTTCATGAAACCATCGGCCAAAAAGCAGAAAATGGATGAAGATGTGCAAGATTTGGTAGACTCTACTTAGTCTGTCTTAAAATTAAAAAAATGTGTTTTTTTTTTTAAAAATTATGTTTTTAGATGTATCTAAATAAAAATAATAACAAAAAATTTATCTTTTTTATGTCATCTTAGCATATTTTATGCTACAGAACAAATTATTTTTTTTAACATGTATTGTTATGGGAAAACGCGTTTCACATAACGAACTTTTCGCATAACAGACTTGCTCCTGGAACGAATTAAGTTCGTTGTGTGAGGCACCACTGTACTTCCAATGGCCTCACATCCAAATACCATTATGTTTGGGCTTAGAGCTTCAACATGCAGATTTGGGAATACAAATCAGTCCACAACATTATCAATTTAATGTAATCACATTTTTTAAGTATTTAAATGTGCTATATGAATACATACCTAGTACTGGATTGGAGATTTTAAAAAGTTAAGTTCTGCTTCCTGCTTTGCTATTGGAAACACACACACACACACACACACACACACACACACACACACACCTTAATCTTTGGACTTTCATTTTATAATATATTAAAGAATGAGATAGAACTGAAAGATCTCTATGTAGTACCCCAGTTTAAGTAATTTTGTCAAGAGAACAGTGTGTCTGGCACATGTATATCAGAACAACACAGAGTTAATAATATCTCTAAAGCACTTTTTTGTAACTTCATTTTTTCTTACTAATTAATGATTTAGCCATCTTTTCTGGGTTTTTACAAGTAAACATTTTCCTAGTCCCACAGATTTTGGAGCCATTTTTTAAACTTCTGTTCATTGGATATTTTTATCATAGACAATAATTGTCTTTTTATCTGTTTTTGCATTTTTAATGCTCTAATTCTTTTTTTTTTTTTTTTTTTTTTTTTTTTTTTTTTTTTAAGGATTTCTGACTTTGTTCCTTTGGGGGAGAAATTGATAGAGATTATACTGTGGTTAAAGCAGTTAGAAACAAATGTGATGAAAATCCTATTATTTTTTTAGAATACAATTTCTGTAAAATCTGTAGTTTAAAATTAGACATTAACATGGTTCCCCTTTTAAAACTAAAGTATGATTTTAAAAATTCTTTCAGAGTGGGAAAAAAAATCGAGCAGATATTATTTTCCCCAAAAAACACCATTTTCACATGGCCCTGAATATGTGATTTCAAAATGTATACAGAAATAAAACTGTCCTCTAGGTTGGGTGTGACTTTGTCCTTTGTCTTTCTGTTACACTAGCCTGCAGTCCTTTGCTTTAGCTTGGCCCACTCTCAAAGGTGCGATCGTGTGGCATCCGGGAGACCGTCAGCTCTCCTCCTCACAGATGCTCTGGGCGAGCATTAGGCCCCCAGACTCCTTTGACAAGGCCACGTTCCCGCGTCCAGAGCTCTGAAGAGACTGCTGACCCCAGTTCAGATGACAAGATGTGCTGAGTCTCTGGGACAGCCGTGGCAGGACGCTACTAATAACAACCCTGCTGCCGAGGAAGGAAACAGATGTGAGGGCGAGATTCAGGTGACAACCTGGGCATCACAGAGAAACAGGATGTGATGGACGAGGGAGGAAAGGAAGCAGGCGTTTGGCAGTATGTGCAGAGGCAAGACCTGAGAGTAGGCAGTGGGGGTTGTGTCTTCCAAAGATTTCTGACCTTCTGCCTGCCAACTTGGAATTAGATTTCTTGGTGGAGGGGGGAAGGGGTGGGAAGGGGTGGAAAAAGCAGATGCCAAGAGAGATTATTGGCTTGGCGACCAGACAAAAGGATGCTGTGGCTGGCACCTGAGGGAGAGAGGGACAGAGTGGTGCAGGCTGGAAGTCTAACAGCAAAGGCTGCGCGCCAGGTTGGAGCTTCCAGAGAGTGCCCTGAGATGCTGGCCTCTTCTGTCCACAGGAGCAAGTAGTCTGAAATGAAAGAAGAAAAATGACATTTAATATCTTGGAATAGATTTTAAGGTTGGCATTCAGTAGCATACTGAGCTACCTTTCTCTTATTCGAGAAGCATAACCCCTTGTAATTACTACTACTTAAAAAAAAAAAAAAATCCAACAATATTGCCTAATTTCCAAGACCAAGATGGCACTGTTTACCTCCTGGCTTCCCCATCCCCCGCAGTGAATACTAAATGAGCTTTCCAAGTCCCAAATGTTGACCTAGAGCAATACCACCTGCTGGGAGGCCAGGCTCCCTGATTCTGTTAGAACACAGTTTTGTTGTCACATCAATCAGGAAACTTTAACTGTAGCAGCTTCCTTCCAGAGTTTTGCTCTCAGCTTTCACACAGAGCATTTCTCCTGTTTCTCTGTCCTTATCACCGCGCGCCACTAGATGTTGCTGTTACTCCTGCTTTGTGTGAGGCACGGGGAGCAATCAGCCCGCCCTGTGCATGCTGGGAAACAGTTTTCACAGGGGGAGGATGGGCTGTCTGTGCAGATTTAAGTGTAAAGACCTCTTTACCTGGCATTTTCGTTGAAAAACAGACACTCCATACGTTGTTATTTGGTTGCTGTTTCCTTTTTCCATTTTTTTTTAAAGGGAGAGATTGAATTAAAAGCACTCCTCCCACCAATGTACCTTCCCCTTTATCCTTACTAAGTCTTACTTCTTTCTAATGTATTTTTCAGCTCAATAATATAAAGATTGTTTATTAGCAAATTAGGAAAATCACTCTATGATGGCTCTTCAGAATCTATATGTGGACTCCAAATGTTTCTCTTCTAATTTATTCCAAATCTTAGAGACTTCAAAGGGAATATCTAATTTCCTTAGAAAAAGTGATATAATCCTAATTGCACTGAGGAAAAGATCCTATGAGGGCACAGCAAGTCATAGTTAAGAATTCCATTTTTGTGACTACACTCGGATACATCCTTAAACCCAAGGGACAGAGTTGTCATGAGTTTCAGGCTGTTGAAGGGTGGTGTTAGACACACAAACTGTTTTCCTGTTAAATTTCCTTTTATTGTATAAAGTATTGAATGCAAGTGTGTTGTTTAAGTTGTGATTATTCGATTAATATATACCTGATCATTATTTGATCATGAAATTAAATAGGATAGCTAAATACCAATGCACTTATAAAATTGCTTTTTAAAAACAGATTATGAATAGTATTGTTCAGTGAACACTGAGTTTTCCATGTCCCAAATGTTGACCCAGAGCAATACCATCTGCTGAGAGACAGGATTCACTGATTCTGTTAGAACACAGTTTTGTTGCTACATCAACCAGGAAACTTTAAATGTAGCAGCATCCTTTCAGAGTTTTGCTCTCAGCTTTTGCCAAGCAAACATTATTTCATTATAGTAAATGACAGCCAGTAATAAGGAGATAACATTAAAGTAAAAAAAGAGAAAAACCTTATAAAATATATACCTTTAAAAGCAAATGAAGGCTATACTTGATTTGGTAGTACAAAAATGAATCAAGTTGTTCTTTTTCAAACGTCATCTCTCGCCATTTAATATTGTGTCTTTAATTGTTGACTGCCCCAAACAGTAACTAAGAAAATTGACCCCTGAACTGGGATTCCACCACTCTTTAGCTGTGATGTTTTCTCTTTAGCTGTGATGCTTTAGGGTTTATAGATCACTCTGCACTGCAGTTTCACAACCTGGAGCTGACTCTCAGCTGCGGACCAAATGCCAGCCCGGATTCAGGTTGGGAAAATAGTTCCTAAGTTGAAGTTGCAATGGACATATTTGATGTCACTTTAAGAATAATTAAGGTCTTAGTCTCTCTTCTCCTGTTCCTGCTCCATCTGCTTCTCCTGCTCTCGCCCCTCCTGTTCCTGCTCATCCTCCTCCTGCTGCTCCTCCTCTTCTTCTATTCTACTGACTTCTCTCTTCCTTTCCCCCGACTTCTTTTACTTCTATTTTCCCTTCTCTTCCTTTCTTTCCCCTCTTGCCTCTCTTTGTTTTCCATATGGGAGATGCTGCTATTTTTTGTAGAATTATATTAGAAAGAGAATCATGATCATATCCATGTTAGTCTCCTATGGCTTCTGTAACAAACTACTGCAAACCTGGTAGCTCAAACAACATGTACTTGTTCTCCCACAGACCTGCAGGTCAGAAGTCTGGGCTGAAATGAAGGTTCTTAATTTAGGGCTGTGCTCCCTCCAGAAGCTCTAGGAGAATGTTTCCATGCCATTTCTCCTGGTTTTAGAGCTGTGTTCCTCGCATTCTTTGGCTCAAGGACCTCCTTCAAAGCCAGAAGTGTGGCATCTTCAAATCTCTCTGTGCTAAATCTCTCTTTGCTTCTTTCTTGGCACTATTCTGGTCACATTTAGGGCTCATCAGATAGCCCATATTAATATCCCTATCTAAAGACTCTTGTATCTGCAAAGTCCCTTTTTCCATGTAGGGTAACATTATAAGTTCCAGAGATTATGACTTTTATACACTACTTGGGGGCTGTTATTCAGTCAACCACATTTTACTAGCTGTGTCTTTGACAATTTATTTATCACATTTCTTGCCTAAGAGTGTTACTGTGAGGATTTAAAGAGAAAATGCTTGTAAAGTACTTAGCAGAATGCCTGGCAGAAACTATATCCATTTTAAGTTAAAATAATTTAAGTGCTAATAAATACTATTCCTATTATTAAAAATAATTATCTTAAAGGTCATCGTTTTTAACCGTTATGGTACTTCAATCTAGCTTCTGTCCTCTACTAAAAATTTACTACTCCACTAAAACATTTATTTCAAGATCACCCACTGGTCTCCAGCTGGTAAGGTTCAAAGACCAATTCTTGGGCTTCATGTAAATAACATGTAATACAGCTGACCACTTACTTTACTTAGAAATACTCTCTTTACTTGGCTTCTGCCATGTCAAAATTTTTGGTTTTCTTCTTTCTTGACTAGATATAAAAAAGTATAAGTGGTAAATTGGCAGGTTTGTCAGAAATGTCTCTCCAGGGGGACATTTATTCTCAAGGGAATTTAATTTTGATCTATTAATGAAGACATTGTTTGAGTAAAGGAACCTATGATCTGTTTCTTTTTTTCCCCACATGTGAAATAGGTCTTTAAGTTTAATCTTATAAGTGGCCAAACAGGTTCAAAGATTAGTCTTTTTGGTTCACACAGTGTAGTCAAACTGCTATTTATGACCTGATTCTAAAATAGTATTAGTGGTCATGATTCAAAGAGCTGATGATTCCTGAAACAATTATTTCTAAGATAATTTTTTAATTATAACTCATACAGAAGAAATGTTTATAAGTTTATAAGTAAATGACTTAAAAATTCATGCAGAAAAATAAGAATTTTTCCTGCAAATGAGAGAATTAGAAACTATGCTAATCTACTACATGTAATTTAAAATGAAAATAAATGATAATTCATGTTTAAGTATAATAATGGTACTAAGGTTTGATACTTAAATTATTCTCAAAGCTGTTCAATGATTACTACCAAACTCTTCTGTTTATGCTTCTGGCTGGGAACTAAAGAATGGACTGAGGTTTAAAGTGACTGGAAATTCTTCACATGTTTTTTTTCGAACACCTGCAGAGGGTAAACTCATTTTCTCTAGAGTTCAAAGATAAGAGAATAGGTCTCTGATTTGCAATCAGAATCGATCTGCTGCTCTACCAGCCACAGCCCAAATATTGCCATAAATCTTTGATGGAGGATTCCCAGAAGGAAGTTGCAAAGGGGAGTTGTTGCCTTCTTGATGTTTTGGAAAGAGCCAGGGATGTGAACTTTCACATTGGCTGAAAGTATTCCTGCATATGTGTCACATTCTTTGTGGTGAATTTAGTTTCTTCTTCTTTGCCAGCTATTTTTCTTATTGCCCTTGACGGGTCTAGGGGCTTCACATGTGTAATTTCAAAAGACTCTAATAAGAGGTCATCCAACCCAATGAGGGTAAGGGTGCCTCCACCTGAAACCTGAGAATAAAGGCTTTTGTCAGAGCGCTAATATCCTTTCTTGGGCTCTTTACAAGTTTTGATTTCTATATTCCTGGATTTCAAGTTAAAGCATATCTGAAGTTTCAAATGTTCTACAATAGGAATAAATATTTTCAAGCAGTTATTTCTTTTTTTAATTCCACACTAAATGATATATTTTTATGGATTGTTTTTAGAGAGAGGAAGATATACAGATAGGGGAAAGAGAGAGAGAGAGAGAGAGAGAGAGAGAGAGAGAGAGAGAGAGAGAGAGAGAGAGAGAGAATGAATATGAAGGAGAATGAGGGAGAAACATTTATTGGTTGCCTTCAGTACATGCCCCAACTGGGGATCGGACCTGCAACCTAGGGTATGTGCCCTGATGGGGAATCAAACCCCAAACCCTTAGGTATATGGAGGATGCTCTAACTAAATGAGTCACCTGTCACAACCAACTAGTTGTCTTTTAATGGTGTATATCAGGAACAAGGACTGGAATTTTCCTTGTTTCTTCTTTCCCATCCAGGAACCCATGCCTTGAGAGGGGCGGGAAGACAGACCCCTTTGAGTGAGTCCTCCTCTGAGTACATGCAGCCCACATCTGCCCTCCTTCACTTAGACAGAACTTCACCCTGCCCTTTCTTTGACCTCTGACTCTCCTTGTGGGTGACCTGGGTGAAACCATCCTCAGCCCCAGCACTCTGTGCTTCTACTTTAGTTTCCATCCCCAAGAATCTCCAACACCCATGACCTGTTTTTTTACATTTCTCTCTCAACATAATTCCTATTAAACACACGTTGGAGTTCTGGGGTGGATGTGGATGTGTTTAGCAAAGAGGAGATTTGAAGAATACTAAGTGAAAATCTATTGGACTCCAGTCAGTGTAGGATATTGGGGTCAAGCAACCCTACATTGAGATCTCTTCATAGAGGATCCAACCCTATTAATGCAACCAGGGTAGCCCTGAATAAACTCATCAGTGATGGTAGTCATTCATGAATCCATGTGAAACACCTCCCAGAAATTCCCGAGAGATTGTGGAGGGAACTGAAGGATAAAAGCTGACATGCTATTACTGTTGTCAGTGACATTTTCCAAATAAATTTACTTAGGGGTTTAAAGAAATAGCGACTTTTCAAAACTCAACAATCCATATTCTTCCCAAAGGCAAAACATGTAATTACAATAGTTGTCAGATAAACTCAGTCACCTTCATGCTTCCTTTATGGTTTTATATACTCACTGAGTTAATTCCAACTTTTCCTCCTCTTTTTCCTGCTTTCTCCTCAAAGAAGTATCAATGTTCTGGAGTCAGAAGGAGGCATTAGATCCAAGCTGTCCTTTCTCTCATCCAGGCATCCACAAACTGGGGTGTCACTCGTCCTGTCTTTGGCCTTTGGCTGTCGCTCACCGCTGCCATTATTGGTGTCAGTGTTATCATCTGGTGGCTGGCTGCAGAGTTCTCTGCTGCAGGGGGGAGCCTTGTCACAATGTAGATACTTCACATCTCCCTTTCAGCTGCTCTGTATCACTCTGGGTCCCAGGGGGATGAGGCTTCTATTCCATGCCATTCCTGGCTGTCTGCCTTCCATTTGACTCTCTCAGGCTCTTTGCTACAGACACCAATGTTGTTCTAGTTCAGCAATACCTGGGACACTGCATAGTGCTTGGAGTTCTAGCACTTTGTCCCTCTTTAAAACCCCACCTAGGAAAAGAATATAACTCCTTTTCTCCCAGATTCCCAAATACTTCTGAGGGTTTTATTGTTATCTCCCTGGATATTTACTCTGGAGATAGTCAAGTTATTTGTTGATTATACAATAAGTTGGAGACTTAAGACCAAGTACGTATAACACATTTAGAACTGAACTCTCGATTTCAACTGTTTCTCTTCCAATCTTTCCTATTGAAGAAATTGGCATTCCATACACTATGGGAGTTATCCATAAGGAAGTCCTGCCTTTCATTCATTCTCTGCATTCACTCTAATACCAAGTCTTGTCATCTCAGCTTCTAAAATATATTCTGAGTATGATTATTATTCATCTCCACTATGACCAGGTAACTACCACCATTTCTAGTTGGTTCTGTTACGACAGACTTCTTTATCTTTCCATATTTACCTTTTTTCTCCAATCCATTTCCCACAAAGCAGAGTTTTTAAAAACAAAAAAAAAATATGAACATATCCTCCTGTAGCTTCAAACAAGCAGAACAGAAACAGACTCATAGATACAGAGAACACTATGACAGTTGCCAGATGGGAGGGAGATTAGGGGGATGGGTGAAAAGGGTGAAAGGCTTAATAATTACAAATTGGTAGTTACAGAATAATCATGAGGATGTAAAGTATAGCATAGAGAATATAGATAGTATTATAATAACTTTGATGCCAAACAGGTACTAGATTTATCATTAGTGATTACTGAGTAAGTTATACAATTAGCTAATTGTTATCAGTGGGGTGCCTTCTGTTATCAGTGGAAGTGGAGTTCTTGGGGTGCTGCTGGAAAAAGAATTTCCTGGGGCTCCTTTGGGAAGATGAGGTATCGTGGAAAGTTTTATTGATGATGTAAAATTAAGGGGGTTTCTTTCCAAAGCCCCATCTTCTTCCATTTGGCCCCAAAATAAGTCCAATCTTGTCCTCAGAAGGCCAAGAATTAAAGTCGCTGCCTTGAGTCTCCACTCCATATTAAAGCACAGTCCACTCCAGCATCTGGCTAACTTAGTTTGTGTTCCCAGCTGCAGTCCATTGTGTGTGAGGTCTGTATGGCCATTGGCCACGAGGCTGCTTAAGGCCACATGGTGGGCTAGCATATGGGTGAGTGCTGGTCATGGAGCAAGAGAGTGCACGGAGGCAGGGACTAAGCAAGATAGAGGAATTCTTTGTCTGGAGATTATAACTGGAAGCTTTTTCCAATTAATCCTTCAGGATTTTGCTCGCTAGCCAATTATCTTTTTCCCTAGGTTAGACTGATAGGCAAGCACCCTCTTTACATCATCCAACTTCGCTGTGCATGCCCTTATCTCCCCCTTTGTTGGATTCCTTCCCTGGGTAATTTGGTAATTTGCAGGAGATGGACTGGTGGTTCCATGGGGGGTGTGAAACTGCAGCTTCCTGGTGAAGCTGCCCAGATGCCATGCTTATAATGTCTGATCTCCCCTTTGCTATTTTTCTGTAACTCATATTGACCAGCTAGTGATGATGATATCAATAATCACTGGGTTGTACAAATGTAATTAAAAATAAAATTTATTTAAAAAAACACACACATACAAACCTTGTTAATGGCTTTGCATTGCACTTTGTACAAAATGAAAACTCTCTACATTGACTGTGATGTTTGGCAGATTATAATTTATTCTTTTCTAATCAAGTCTCACTTTTCTTCTTATCTTCTTGCTCTAGTCACACACTGCCCTGTAAGTTCCTAGCAAGGGGTAGCTTTTTCCCTACCTCCGGGCCTCTCCCATGTTCTTCCTTCTTCCTGGAGTGCTTCCCCCTGCGCCCATGGTGTGGCTGACTCCTCATCCCTCAAGGAGGTCTTGGTCAAATATTATGCTCTTTTCTATTATTTCTGTTATTCCTTCCAACAACACTTAGAGAAAGTGCAAGCACGTGGTAAGCAAATTCTTGCTGGACCATCCAGAAACAAAAGAGCAGGGGGGAAATAGGCTTTGGAAGATTTTCCTGTCCCATCACCTAAGGGCTAATTCATGTGTGCTAAGATGAATATGTTAGGATGATTATAATCAGATTCCCTTCCTGAAGCAGGTTTTTCTATCTGAATTCCTTTAGGCAGGAAGGGGAGAGTCAAAGGTTCCTTCCGAGTCTTTTGTTTCTTAATAACCCCTTAAAGTCAATATCCCAAAAGGTACATTTTGGGGTGGCAAAACTTTGGTCTCCTTCAGTGACTTGGCCAAGTCATTATTGTCTCTGTGCTCAGGTTCTTTATCTGTAAAGTGAGGTCTTAATAGTATCAACCTTATAGGGCAGTTTTGAGGATGAATTGTTTTAACTGGATTAATACACACACAAATGCCTGGCATTCAGCATGTACTATGTGTTAGCTATTATTGAGGAGAGATGATAGATATGGATCATTGTCAATGGAAACCTAAGGAAAGACTGCAGCATGGCAAGTGCAGGCCCAGGGCTTGGACCCTGGACAGGGGAAGGCACAGGGTACAATAACTAAATCAGAGAGATAGCCTAGAAGAGGGGCAGTCACATTATGTCTGAAAGACAGAGGCCAGGAAGGCTGTTACCAAATGGAGGCACCATCAAAAACAACGAATCTCTTGCCTGATCACACCTGTGGTTTGCCTGGGGCTGTCTTTCATTGGCAGGAACCAAAATGTTTGTGATTTTGGCAGGGATTTATGAAATGATATTTTTGAATTTGTTTTTCTCTATGAAAACACACACACACACACACACACACACACACACCTCAATTAACAATCATAAAGAAGAAAATGTGCATGCTTTGCAGACCTGTGGTTTGCAAATTACTTGTAATTCTCATATCACTGTCTGCCACCCATCTACCTCAGTCTGACAAGATCAGAGCTCCTGTCATCCTTTTACATTTAATTTTAATTTGCATGAAACAGTGTTCTTCCTGCTCCATTTCTTCCAATCCTTTACTTCTCCTCCCTGTTCATTTCTCCTTATCGCTTCAAAGTTACTCCTTTTAGCAATGTCATCTTCTTTTGCTGTGATGTGCTTCACCTTTATACATCTAATATTAATAAATGCATTATTTTCCTTTCAAGCTTATGTCCTCGGGGGTCACACTTCTTAGCTGTAGAATTAAACTTAGACAAAATAATAAGCTGACTCTATAATAGAGACTATTTCATTTTTCTTAATAATCATGTTGGCCTAAGTTTCTTTATTTTGGAAGGTTTTATTTTGAATTTAATTTAGAAATTTGGGGAGCACTTGAGAACTTATAAATCTTTCTCTCTCCCCCAATCCCTACCTGTCTCTCCTTCCCCTCCTCTCTTTCCTTTTCCATGCCTTGACATTATACCTATGACATAAAATCTATAATGTAATGTTTGTATATTTTGTATACCCTGTTTTACTAACAGATTTACAAGTGTTGTTTTTTTTTAAACTAAAAATATTTGTTGAGACACAAAACCCTGCACTGGAGAGTAATTTTACCATTGAAGTAAATTTACAATGCACAGTCTTAGGGATAGACCTTTCCTTTATCAGCTCAACTGTATGCATTTACAAGCTATCACTTTTAGAGACTGAATACTGTCCTGGATGAATCATAAACTCACCCAATTTGGTAATTCTTTATGCTTTTATGTGCCTGCACTGGAACTACACATTTTATCATAATTTATTGCTTCATAATTTTTCTGCTCTGGAATATGGGAACACCCAGTGCTCTGATTTCTTCTTTCTAGTAAATCCAGGTCAGCTTCAGCTCCCATTTCAACTCTAACTCTTTGCCCAAGGTCACCATATCCTTGCTATCACATGTTGGAAGTTCTTACTGAGAGAGTTTACTTTTGCTCATTCATTTTTGCCTCTAAGAGATGATGGCTACTATTCTTTTGAATTATTGCATCCATTTTAGAAAAGGAACTAATTATTCTCTGCTTAACAAGGAATATCCTGTGACTAATACAGCTAGATTCATGTAAAAAATGCATAAGTGATATTGAGGAGATTATTTTCTCCAACAAAGTATAATTTCAAAAGTGATTTAAATGGGACATACATAAATACTTATGACTACGGTTGCTTTTATAGCCCATGCAGATTTCTTACTTTTATTAGTGATATTTCCAAGTGCCTTATACTTAACAGGTTCTTAGTAAATGTTTCTTGATATTAACAGTTTTCCAATTCCTTTTTTTAAAATATTTTTTTATTGATTTTTGGAGAGCGAAGAAGGGAGAGGGACTGCCTTTTGCACATACCCTACCTGGGATGGAGACCACAGCGGACTCAAACTGGCACCACCAACCCCCCCACCCCCCTGTCCAGGATGACACCCAACCCTAACTTTTGTGATAGCTCTTGAAAGATTTAATGGTGTTTAGAAATGTAAGTATGTAAGATCTATACGATCTTGTGTTTTCTAAGGTGATATCATGGCTGGTGACTTGATAAATGTGTTGATGTGTCCCCCAAAGACTACAGTTTCATTAACATTCCTCTCTCTACTAAATAAGGACCTGTTTATGTGCCCTGACTTGTAATCTTTCCTTTAATTACAAAGCTTTGCTTCTGTCTTTCAGGGCATATGCTTTGCTGCATTGTAGGATGTTTTGTGACAATTATAAATTTACTTCTGAGTTTTCTGCATTACCGATTCCACTTCAATGCACTAATACTGGCTGCAATTAAAAAAAAAATCATATATTTTGTGTATGATACCCATCCCAGCATGAATGGTTGGCAGATAACAATTTTTCCATGTTATTGACTTTGGTGAGCCTCATCGCTGCTATGAAAGGGAATCATAGTTAAGAAAATGACTTTCAAAATGTGATCAGAATAGAGGACTCCAGATAGAAGCCTGGTATGGGAATAGCAATGATCACTGTCTCCATTGATTCATTGTTTCCTTCATTCAAAAATTTTAAGCAAGCATTTATTAAATGTTTATTATCAACCAGGACTGCTTCATGGGATTATTTTTATTTCATAACTGATTATTATTGAAAAGTCCTTTTATTTTACAATTTAAGTAGGATTTTGTTTGATTTGGATCATGTGATTTACATGATGAACCTTTATAGTTAGAGTGGATTTAATTTGATTTCTAAGCAAACAGGTTAAGATGCCGGTGGGGCATTCATGGGGGTCTATTTGTCACAGCCATGGGAAAGCCACTGCAACACCTTCCCGTGGGACCTCCCAGTTGGGTGGAGTTTAATTGAACACCAGATTTACAATTCCTAAAGCTACACCTGATACTGTACCTGGCTATTCCCAGCTTCATTGCAATGTGAGATGTCTAATTCTCTCCAAACTCCATGATTCTATGATTGTGAGAACAAATCTTTAGAATTGCTGTCAACTTTTAGTTATATATTATTTATAGAAATTTTTGAAACATGATGCAGGCTCCTAATTTTACTTGTTTTCCGTAGGCAAATTAACATTTCAGAATAATATCCACCATATAAAAAGCATATCATGATTAGATGTGAATTTTTTTTTTAAAGGAAGTTCCAGTATCAGAGTTTTTAGCACACGTTGAAGCTTCGATGACCCATGGGGTATATTTTGTTGATGCATAGAGAGTAACCCAGGCTACAGGGCTGAAACCAACATGTAGTACTACTTCAATTCTTTGGTAATAAGGGAAAGAATTAATCAGAAAGACATCATTTCTGAACAAAGGTACTCCTAATGTCTTGAAACATTCTGCCAATTCTCTAATGTCCTCTCATTATTCTCTTGCAAAAAATATCCAGTCACCTAGCTTCCATGCTGCTTTCATTTGTTCTGTCTGACCACAGTGCTCTCCTCATTCCTTTGAGAGAAAAATGTGCTGACATACATGTGAATATTAAGTGAGAAGCTGAATCAAGAGGCAATCTAGTAGGAGACATTTGGTCCATAGTCCCACACTAACAATGGTGGCAGGACCCTGAGTTCACCAGAATATACACTCCAGTGAGATTTAGGCCAGAGCTATGTGTCTTAGACTTTAATGTGCATGTGGATCAGCTGGGGACCTTGTGAAAAAGCAGATTTTTGCCAAAACCGGTTTGGCTCAGTGGATAGAGTGTTGGCCTGCAGACTGAAGGGTCCCAGGTTCGATTCCGGTCAAGGGCATGTACCTTGGTTGCAGGCACATCTCCAGTAGGGGGTGTGCAAGAGGCAGCTGATCGATGATTCTCTCTCATCAATGTTTCTAACCCTATATCCCTCTCTCTTCCTCTCTGTAAAAAATCAATAAAATATATATTTTTTTAAAAAGCAGATTTTAATTTAATATGCCTGGAGTGGGGTCTAAGATTTTGCATTGCTACAAGTTTAGCACTTGAACCAAGCCTAGAGGAGAAGAACACTTAAAAAATATGCCCTGAGTGTTATGAGTTCTAGATAAATTGATAAACTTAGATTTCCATGCAGAGGAATTGAACTCAAAGAGCATGTCCACTGACATTCTCATGCTTAGTGGACCCAGAATTCTGGGAGTACTAAACTCTTCATTCTGAGGAGTGCTGAACTTGCACAGGGCCTGGGATTACTTTATGTTTCTTAAAGTCCTCTGGAATGTTGCATAGACACAGCTTAGACGGGTGGAGAAAGCAGTGTCTGATTCAGAAGGACTGAGTCTGAGTCCAGCTTTGCCTCTGCTTGGTTCCATGAGCTCTGAAAAGTCATAGATCCTCTTTTGAATCTATGTCCTATGTATAAATTATAGTAGTAGCCAAATACAACTTTATAGGATTGTTTTTATACCAAATATGAGAATATATGTGTGTGTGTGTTTTATAAATGACAGGTGTTATGCAAACATAAGCTGAGGGGTTTGCAAACTAACAAAGATGATTTACTCTCGTATCAGAACACACTTGTGTTTGGCTAAGACCCTTCATCTTTTTTTTATTAACAACAACTAATAACACAGATATTTTACTGTTTCCCCTGGGTGTCATTTGTAAGCAGTAATTTATTGTATTTCTATAGTAAAAAAACAACACAAAAACACACCAAACATTAAATTTTCCCTTAAAGCATTACTATTTTCATTTTCAACCCAATATGTATTGGAGTTGTATAGAACTTTGCTTGGAAGAATTAATTGGTGTTCAATGGCAGTCGTGGATGGTATCCTGAATTATCTACAACTTCTGGGAATTGCTTAATCAACACAGAGATACACTTGGTCTGAGGAGAACATGCCGTCCTCATCACCTAGGGAAGACGTCGGCCTGCAGGCAGCTTTTATTTTAATTGATTTCTTGATGAGTGTTGATTTTATTAAATTAAATTTTAGACAAAATGCCCGATGGCATCTGCCAGTGTTAAGTGACAGGAAAGACATTAAAAGTTTAGTAATCACTTAGGAATTCCTTATCAGCAAGAATTTTTTGAATTCCCCAGATGAGAATAGTAATACTTGCACTTAGAGCTTGCCAGTCTTGTCCACAAATTCTACTTATGACACACACTTTTCATTGAGTCTATTCCATTTTCTGATATAAAATCCCATGTTTGTGTGACTTTGATTCATGTTACAGAACTTAGTACAACTTCTATTTCAGGGAGACATAATATATCTTTTTTAAAAAATGATTTTCTTTTATAGTTAAATTTTTTTTTATTGATTTGAGAGAGAGAGTAAGAGAGAGAGAGAAACAACAATTTGTTGTTCCACTTTATGCATTCATTGGTTGATTCTTGTATGTGCCATAACCGGGGATTGAACCCACAACCTTGGCATATTGGGACAATTCTCTACCAATTGAACTATCTGGGCAAGGCTGAGACATAATATATTTTTGAGGGAGGGAGTCAATAAGGAGAGAGAGAGGGAAAGAGGGTGGGAGAAAAGGAGAAAGGAAGGAAGGATGGGGGAAGGAAGGGAGAAGCGAGGGGGGATGGGAAACACGCAAATGTGGGGGGTTTTTTGTTTTTGTTTTTCCAGAAAACTCACTCTGAGTTAATGCCCAAAAGGAAAATAATTTTGAACAACTAAATATGAGAGTGTCAGGCTTTTTGGAGCTGATATCTCACTTAATTTGTCAAAATGTACATCTCTGCAGGAATTAAAAAAAGCTCAATAGATGCTTTAGTTTGATTTAGGCCAACTTTCTGGTTTGTTTGTTTGTTTTTTTCCACATGGCTCCGACATTTATTTTCTACCTTAGCCATATTTTGTGTGTGTGTGTGTGTGTGTGTGTGTGTGTGTGTGTTTGTGTTTTTTTTTGTGTGTGTGTGTGTGGTTTTTTTTTTTTTTTGTGTGTGTGTGTGTGTGTGTGTGTATACTTTTTTTTATAATTAGAATACTCTGAGGATTTGTTATTAAAGTTTAAATTATACTAAGTATTGAAGGTCTTTTAAGCACAATGGTTTTGAACAAAGTAGGTGACACTTTCCATGGACATTTTACTTTGAGGGTCTTTCCATTGCTGAAGAGGTCCCACGAGGGACTATTAGACTCATCATCTTGCCTCGTGGACTTGGCTGAACTGGTGGCGGTTGGGCGAGACTCTTGTTTGTTGTAGGCTGCATCTGCAGTGCTTGCTCTGGCTCAGACCCCTGTGGTGATTGCCTTCACTGAAAGACTAGTTCAAAATAAGTAAAGAAATGTCAGTGAGGATTTCTAAAAGTTCTGAACTACGGGATATTTGGAGAAAATGGAACTTGATTTTTGAGTTTCAAGAATAAGTGGGGCATACTGTATCTGATCTGACTAGTAAATATGCATATACACATGTGGAAATTAGAAAGAAATAATGAAATGAGACACTCTGCTATTAACTTGTTAATAAGCAAAACTTTTCTAAATGTTTGATGCTTATATTCAACCATTTATATATAGAATAATTTATGTTTAATCACACCCAAAGCCTTGCCAAGTAGAGTCCCACAGGAATTACTCTAATGAATACATAAGCATCTCTTGTATTGAGTATATTAATTGGTTATATGCAAATGATTTTAAGTGCTTGAACAGTTTGGCTTAAGAGGATAAACATCTCTGTAATCTTGTATATGATATTCATTTGCTTAGCTAGCTCTTTTATGATGGATTATATAAAAGTAAACTTAATAATCAACTGAATACAAATGATTCTGAGTTTGGAAAAACAAATTAATGAGTTTATATATATATATATATATATATATATATATATATATATATATTATTATTAGTTGATAATACATAGTTGATAGTATCACAGATGTCTCCCATTCCTCCTCCCCAGCTCCTTTACTCTCCTTCTTCCAATCCTTATCACACCCCAGGTCTTCACTACCCTATTGCCCATGTCTATGGCTATGCATATAAGTATATAAGTTCTTCTTTGGTTTATTTCTTCTCATCCTCCCAGTTCCCATATTGAAGTATGGCAGTTTATTCCATGCCTCCATGCTTCAAGTCTTATTTGGGTGATCAATTTCTTTTGTTCATTAGAGTCCACAAATAAGTGAGATTATGTGATATTTGTCTTTCTCAGTATGGCTTATTTCACTTAGCATAATATTCTCCCTATCCATCCATGCTGACCCAAAGGGTAAGAGATACCCTTTTTACAGCTAAATAGTATTTCATTGTGTAAATGTCCACAGCTTTCTTATCCATTCATTTAATGATGGGCACTTGGTCTGTTTGCAGATTTTAGCTATTGTAAATTGTGATGATATGAACATAAGAGCACATATATTCTTTCTGATTGGTGTTTTGGGGGTTTTGGGATATATTCCTGGAAGTGGGATCACTGGGTCAAACAGAAGTTCCATTTTTAATTTTTTGAGGAAATTCCATACTGTTTTCTATAGTAGCTTTACCAATCTGCATCCCCACCAGTAGTGAACTAATATTCCCTTTTCTCCTTATAGTGAACTAATTAGTAGTGTACTAATTAGTAGTTAACTAATCAGTAGTGAACTAATATTCCCTTTTCAACTTATTTGTTGATATTTTTATAATAGCCATTCTGACAGGTGTGAGGTGATATCTCATTGTGGTTTTAATTTGCATTTCTCTGATGATTAGTGGTTTTGAGCATTTTTTCCTATGTCTCTTGGCCATTTGTATGTTTTCTTTGGAGAAATGTCTATTCAGGTCCTTTGCCCATTTTTAATTGGATTATTTGTCTTTTTGTTGAGTTGTATGAGTCCTTTATATATTTTGGATATTAACCCATTATCAGATGTATTATTAGAAAATATATTCTCCCATATAGTGAGTTCCCTTTTCATTTTGATGGTGGTTTCTTTTCATGTGCAGAAACTTTTTATTTTGATGTAGTCAGATTTGTCTATTTTTCCTTTTGTTTTTCTTGATCTTCGAGAAGTATTGGCAACAATTCTACTGTGTGAGATGTATGAGATTTTACTGCTTATATTTTCTTCTAAGACTTTCATGGTTTCATGCCTTACATTTAAGTCTTTTATCAATTTTGAGTTTATTTTTGTGTAAGGTATAAGTTGGTGGCCTAGTTTCATCTTTTTTTGCATGTATCTGTCCAGTTTTCCCAGCACCATTTATTGAAAAGACTGTCTTTACTCCATTGTATTTTCTTGCCTTCTTTGTCAAATGTTAATAGGCCATAATGGTGTGGGTCAATTTTTATGATCCTAACCTCTAAACCTCTCAGCCACCTGATTCTATACGGACAGTTTTATACCCTATTATATGATACCTTAAATTGGTATGAATGACTCATCATTTTACATTAACATTTCATTACATAAACTTTATTTTTCTCTACTACCTTTAAAATTAATCCTTAGATAATTTTGAAAAATAGAATCTACATTAGTTTTCTGGAATTAGACATCAAACAACTCAATTTACGTATGTGAACGGCAGCTCCTTCGTTCTCTTGGCATTTACATGAATGGATTTTAAAGTACCTTCCTTGTCCAAAGCCTCCTTAATGATATTTCTCTATGATCTCAAGATGTATTTTCCAGGTGTTAACTTTAAAGCATATAAAAGTAGAATCATACTATCTCAAAGATGGCAGGACCTTTAAAATTAGCTTATAAAAATCACTACTTGATGCACAAATCATGATTTCCAGAAAATCTTCTGATTGTAAAGTTCCCCTAGTTCAATGAAAGGAGTTTTCTACCTGTGGCACCAGGAACAAACACCTTAATTTATTATAAGCTCACACATATGCACTCATGGCAATCTAAAACCTTAATAAACTAATTAAACAAATATATAATATCTGAGATAATTTTAATGATTAAAAGTATAGGGCATTATGGAAGACTATCCTACAAAATCATATGCTGTTTTGTAGTATTTGGGGGCTAAAGAAGGGTCCCAGGAGACGAGAGAAGTTAGCAATGCAGGAATGGAGCAGCATGTACAAAAGACAATAAAAACAGAAACAGAACATTTCAGGAATTTAAAGAAGGTCATTATAGAGGAAACACACACAGCGTGGTTGGTGTGGTAAGCAGAGGCAGAATGGGCAAAGCATCTGTGATTTAACAAAATATTTTCATTGATTTCAGAGAGAGAAAGAAACATCAATGATGAGAGGGGAATTATCAATTGGCTGCCTCCTGCATGGCCTCCACTGAGGACTGAACCCTCAACCTGGGCATGTGCCATAGCCAGGAATTGAACTGTGACTCCCCTGGTTCATGGGTAATGCTCAAGCACTGAAGCACACTGACCTGGCACATCAGTGACTTTTTTAAGACCATTTTTGAAAGAGAGTGGGGTGATCAGCTTTTCACTTATACAGTAGCACTTTGGTTGCAATATGGAGATCAAAGCAGAGGAGTTGGGATGGACTAAATTGTAAACCACCAAAATGTATATCTTGAAGCCCTAATAAGATTGCATGGGGAGATAGGGTCTATAAGGAGGTGATAAATGTTAGGTGAAATCATAGGTTGGGACCCTAATCTGATAGGACTGGTGTCTTAATGAGAAGAGGAAAATACATCAGACCTCTCTCCCTCTCAGCCATGCAGAGAAGAGACCACGGGAAAACATTTGCAAGCCATTAGACAGGTCTCACTAGAAACCAAATTTAATAGCATCTTGAACATAGACTTGTAGCCTCCAGAATCATGAGAAAATAAATGTCTGTTGTTTAGGCCACCCAGACCGTGGTCTTTTGTCAAAGCTGCCTAAATGGACTAATACAGATGGCAAGAATGGATAGGGAAACACAGCAATAGTTCACATAAAAGGTATGGTACTTTAATGCACTATAATGGGAGTGGCAAAAATTGAGAAAAATGTTCAGAAATAAGATGCTTTGTGCATGTATAACTAACAAGATTTGATGTGATATTATATATACTAGAGGCCCAGTGTACAAAATTTATGCATGAGGGGGGGGTGTCCTTCAGCCCAGCCTGCACCCTCTCCAATCTGGGACTACTTGAGGGATGTCCAACTGCCCCTTTAGCCTTGGGCCTAATTAGGCAGCCGGATATCCCTCTCACAATCCAAGACTGCTGGCTCCCAACCCCCCACCTGCCTGCCTGCCTGATTGCCCCTAACCACTCCCCTGCCAGCCTGATCAATGCCTAACTGCTCCCCTGCTGACCCGATTGCCCCCAACTGCCCTCCCCTGCTGGCCTGGTTGCCCCAACTGCCCTCCCTTTCAGACCTTGTTCCTCCCAACTTTCCTCCCCTGTTAGCCTGATCGCCCACAACTACCCTCCCCTGCTGACCATCTTGTAGTGGCCATCTTGTGTCCACATGGGGAAGCCATCTTTGACCACTTGGGGGCAGCCATCTTGTGTGTTGGAGTGATGGTCAATCTGCATATTATCTCTTTATTATATAGGATTATTACAATATATGGGAAGATGCCAGAAAGAGTGGAATTAAACTTTCTGACTGACACCACTAGATGAATAACTCGTGCGCTTTAGGAGTCATCCAAAGAAGATTACATTTGGAGCTGTAATCCATAAATTTAGTTTTTGACACATGAAGGTTTAGGTATCTTGTGTTGAAGAGGCACATGGGACTGGAGCTTAGAGAGGAGTTGAACAATGCTCAACAAATTCTGTTGCTGCATGACTTCTCAGAACTTTTAATACATTTAAACATGTATGCATATGAATTGTGACTCTAAAAGATAGGGTTATAGTTTCTTGCACTGAGCTGAATATCTCATGTGGAGCTGGAAAGCTGCCTTCCAGGCCACCATGGATACTATGTTCAGAAAGAATGATTGGTGACACCCCTCTCCTGAAATCCTTGCCATCCTACACAAGTTGTTAACTTTCTTTCAGAGTTCATCACTCCTGGGGTTGAATCCTATCTTGAAAACGTCAAAAATGTCTCTTTTGGGTTTGTCTATACTAAAATTTCAAAATTATTTATTACCTGGAAACTCAAGTCAATTGAGATAAATAGAATTACACAAACTATAATGACTCTTATGTTTTTGACACTTACAATACCATGTTACATGTAACATTCTATAATTGGCTTTCCATTCAACATATATGCTGGAAATTTACTCATCTAACTATGTATAAATATTTTTTTAAACTACTGTACAATATTCTATAGTAGGAATAGATCAGAATATATTCAACCATTTAACTATATTCAGCTGGATTTTAAAAAAATTCATCTGTACACAAGGTAGTATTAGTAGAAGATACAGTTAAGTAGAAGATCAGGTACAGAATTGGATGATTCTGCTTCCTCTTTGTTCAAAATATTGTGTGAATTATAAAAAAGTTTACATTTATTGCCTTCTCTTCATATTTATTATGAGAAATTAATGAACAGCTAAACAAATTTCTAGAGAAACCCTTTGTGCCAAATTTATTTCTAATGTCAAATCTTTCACAATACTTTTCTTGTTATTCCAAAAAAAATAAGATCTTTCACTGTTTGAAAGCTTCCTCTCCACTTTAATTAAATAACTTGGCACCTTGTATTCCAGGTGTTTTCTCTAGTTCATTAAGGCACACAGTGTCCTTTTTGTGTCCCCCAGATTGCCTTACTCCTAAGGACTCTACAGATGTTTTTGGTTTGAATTTTGAATTCAACTAGATAACTCATTCAAGACTGGGTACTGGGTGACCAATCTGCTTTTGAGCTTCATTTGTACCATTATTATACTTTAGAGGGGCATCTTTTAAAAATGATGAGTTGGGAGGTTAATGATGTTTTAAACATTTCCAGATGGAGATATATTTGTTATCTGTACTTTCCATCTTATTCTGTTCTTTCCATCTTATTCTGTCATTGCTTATGTGAATTTCAGCAGCAGAATGATTGTTCAAGTAGTTGAAGATCTTAAACTCAATTTACCAATTGTTGCAAAGTATAAAAAAGAAATTTTATAAGCCATAGTTTCCATTATGAAATATTTATAGAAATGAGGTTCAACCTGTCCCAATAAAATGTTAATATGACTTTAAGGAGACAATTAAGTAAATATGTTTACTGTTAGGATAACTGAATTCCAATCTATTAATCCTCAATTTTGCAGGAAAAAAGTGGGATCTTTTGGGTAATTTAAGTGTAAATATTGTTAGGTAGATATCTGCTTTTCTCCAGGAAATCTTTTCATTGCTATGGAGTTTCCACAGGATCTTCCTTTGCAAAAATAAAACAATTGGAGGCATATTTAGATATGTGCTTATTCCTTTCTACCTCAGCATGTTTAACAGTAATTTAATTAATCTTTACTTAGGAGGGCTCAAATCTACTTTCTAAGATTCTTTGATGTCTAAGTGACAATCATAGTCAAGGAGTAGTAACACTGCTCAGAGTTTAGAAATTACTAGGTGCAGACTCAAGTGGGAAGTCAAAGTGTCTGCCAAGAATTAATGAGGTACAATAGGATGGGGGACTCGACTTTCACATTTTTTCATACCCATGTATTTACTGACTCTAAGCAGCTGTAGAAAATGTCAACTTCTATCACTTTCCATGTCAAGTCTAGCACCAGTCAAGTTCCTTGGCCTATGAACTCTGCCTCCAACTACGCTCGTCATCCAGAAACTGACCATCTTGGGTAGGAAAGTTACTGAGCTGCTTCTTATGAAATGTCAAAGATATTGATTGGAGCTCTTGCATTTTATGGCAATAAGTTCCTTGACAGGACATCTGGGCTATTACTAGTCTACTTATACTACAGAAAGAAGGGAACTGACCTATGTTGGGTGTGTATTTTT
Source organism: Pipistrellus kuhlii (assembly GCF_014108245.1). Classification (NCBI taxonomy): domain Eukaryota; kingdom Metazoa; phylum Chordata; class Mammalia; order Chiroptera; family Vespertilionidae; genus Pipistrellus; species Pipistrellus kuhlii. The sequence continues at coordinate 65,422,921 of NW_023425515.1, forward strand.
AGTTTCCTAAGGCAGAATTCTGGGTTCAGCAGCCATTTTGTTGGGATTGCTAATGTGATAGCCTCCAATTATAGGATCGGTACTAATCTTACAATGGTTAGCATCATGTGGGGTATACATCTCCGTAGGAAGTAATGTTAGTGTTATGTTGAAGCCAGAGGAGAGAGGAGAGGGCTGCAAGCAGTACTGAGTATCTGGAGGTTAAAAGAACCCAAGCTCATCTTAGTGTTAATCTTACATGTTCTGAGCTTTTTCAATTCAGTCTTCTTTTGTAACCACATTCTTTAATAAATTACTAGAGGCCCAGTGCATGAAATTTGTGCATTCAGGGGTGGGAGGTCCCTTACCCCAGCCTGAGCCCCTTAGCAGCCCTGGAGCCCTCACTCCTTGGTGCTCCCCCTGTGGAAGTGCACTGACCACCAGGTGGCAGCTCCTGCATAGTGACTGGTGGTTCTCATGTTCAGTCAATTTGCATTTTAGCGTTTTATTATATAGGATAAGCAAATGAATTATAGGCATCATCTTATCACAATTTTGCATAAAAGTACTAGTACTGAATTCTGGGTGTTTTGGTCACATGGTATATTCTTGGCTACTGCTCTTACTGCTGTTTGCAACAACTGTTCAGATATTTGCAGTAATCTTTATACAATTCCTGGTATGATTAAAAAATATTATGGGAATGTAATTCTGGAAAGAACTGTCTTTAGGCAATTTTGTTATCAATTTTCAATGCACAGTTATACAAATCTAGAACTTCATAAATGTCACTTAATGTTAATGATTTGTAACTTGGTGAAGAGTTTAGCTTTTTAAATGGACCAAAAGAACATACAGCATTTTACTTTTGTGGAAAATGTAGTGCCTGTAAAGTACCTCTTTGGGAGTCTGATATCTTTTGAGAATGAAAAATAGTAAACTTTTTTCTTTCTCTCTGCATAAGAATAATGTTAACATCCCCTCATTCCTGCCTCAAGCCTTTCTGAAGATTGAGACACCATCAGAGCCTTGGAATGAGAAAGCAGCATGGAAGACTTGCAGCTTTTTGTTATCCCAGTGATATGAACCAATTTTCTGGGAAAAACTATAAGTTCAGAGAAAATGGAATTTTCTAGCATGTCAATTCAGGATACTCTGTGAGTGTCCATCAAAGAAGGTTGTGAATTGCTTCTGTCACTATGACTGGCATAGGCTCTTGAAACTGTCAACAGCCTGCAATTCTTTTCACAGACTTTTGAACTGGTTATGGACCTTATTATGCACTAACGTTCATGTTCATGCAATACCAAAACAAATAATCGAATATACATTTTCAAATAAAATTTACTCCTCAGAAGTTAAACCTTAATATGGTCTAAGTTTATTTGTCATTCAGTGGCCTTTGATTATGTCATGGTGTTATACAGAATTGAGTTTGAAATAAGTTTTAAAATCTGAGGTGACTTCCTGGGATATTCATGTGCTTGAGCTGGATTGTGCTACATTGTGTTAATAATTAATCCCTCTGAATACATTGCAGCTGACTTATGCTTTTACTCTGTGTCTGGTGTATCTTGAATTGAATTGTAAGCTGTGCTTTACCAGGTTATTTTTATGCTTTAGCTAGTTGTATTCCTACCTACCTCAAAACTGTTTATATTTTAATAACATTAGCCTGATTTATCATACTTTAATAAGCCAGGATTTCAGATGGTAACATTTATTATAGTGTTTAATGCTGAATTCCACCTTTTGATTAAAGGCTATTTAAATCTACTAAAATGGGATTTGGTTTAAATTCCCATTAACCTTTTACTTTTTCTGTGCTATTTAAGTGTATAGTATTATTGCACCTTGATAATAGAGTGCAATTTTATCTTTTAATTCTTCTTTGAAAGCAACTGAATTTATTAAGCTAATTTGAGGTTTCTAACTCCTGCTATACTGGTGGGATGACTAAACTAATCATTGTAAAATAAAATAAATGGTTCTATTTACAAAATTAAAAAAAATAGGAATCCTAAAAATTTGTGTGTGTGTGTGTGTGTGTGTGTGTGTGTGTTTAACTAAATTTATTTTACTATTAACATTGGTTAATGAGATTATATAGGTTTTAATAATACATAAAGTCAGATCTTCTTCCATCACCATACATTTGACCACCTTTGCCATTCCCCTTTCCCTCTGGTAGCCACCATACTGTTGTCTATGTCTATGAGTTTTTGTTTGTTTTTCTTATCTGCTCATTTGTTGCTTTCAGTTTTATATTCCACATATGAGTGAAATGATATTTCTTAACTTTTTCTCTCTGACATTTCGCTTGGCATGATGTTTTCAAGATTCATCCCTGCTGTCACAAATGGCAATATTTCATTTTGTCTTATGGCTGAGTAGTTTTGCATCATATATATATATATATATATATATATATATATATATATCACATTTTCTTTATTTAATCATCTATAAAAGGAAATTTTGGTTGTTTCCATGTCTTAGTCACCATGAATAATGCTGCAATGAACATAGGGGTGCATATATCTTTGCAAAAAAATGTTTGCAAACTTTTTGATAGATACCCAGAAGAGAGCTTGCTGGGTCGTATGGTAACTCTATTATTAGATTTTTTAGGAGCCTTCATACTGTTTTTCGTAGTGACTGTACCAGTTTACATTCCTACCAGCAGTGAATTAGGGTTCCCTTTTCTCCACAACCCTTCCAATACTTGTTATGATCTGTCTTATTGACAAAAGCCATTCTAACAGGTATGAGGTGGCATCTCACTGTAGTTTTGATTTTTAATTCCCTAATAACTAGTGAAATTGAGTATCTTTTCATATATCTGTTGAACATTTGTATGTCTTTTAGGAGAAGTGTCTATTCAAGTCCTCTGCCCACTTTTTAATTGGATTGTTTGTTTGGTGTTGAGTTATATGGGTTTTTTATCTTGCATATTAAGCCCTTGTCAGAGTTGTTGCTTGCAAATATCATCTCCCATTTGGTTGGTTGCCTTTTTGTTATGTTGGTGGTTTCTTTTATTGTGTGAAAGATTTTTTTAGTTTTATATAGCCCATTCAGTTACTTTTACTTCCCTTGCCTTTGGGGTCAAATTCATAAAATCTTCTCTAAGTCCAAGGTCCATAAATTTAGGATCTTATATTTAGATCTTTGATCCATTTTCATTTTGAGTAAGTATTTGTACATGGGGACAAACACTAGTTTAGTTTCATTCGTTTGCATTTGGCTTTCCAATTTTCCCAGAACCATTTATTGAAGAGGCTTTATTTTTCATTCTATATTTGGCTCCTTTTTTGAAATTATTTCTCCATATACATATGGGTTTATTTCTAGTCTCTAAATTCTGTTCCATTGGTCTGTATCTGTTTTTCTGCCAATATAATGCTGTTTTTGTTATCATTGCGTTGTTTTATAATTTGAAGCATTTTATAATCTGAAGTCCAGTTTAATTCTTTTTTTTTTTTACAGGATTGTTTTGGCTATTGGGGTCTTTTATGGTTTCATACAAATCGAATGGCTTTTTGTTCTATTTCTTTTAAAAATGTGATTGAGGTTCCATTGGGTAATATAAATATTTTAACTATGTTGATTCTTCCAACCCATCAACATGAAGTTTCTTCCCATTTCATCATGTCTTTTTTAAATCTCTTTTAATAAATGTTTTGTAGTTTTCAGTATATAGGTCTTTCACATCCTATGCTAAGTTTGTTCTTAGGCATTTTATTCTTTTTGTTGCAATTGTAAGAGGAATTGTTTCTTTTTTTTCATTTTGTTTTCTGAAATTTCATTGCTAGTATATAGATTGGATTTTGTACATTTTCTTAACCTTATCTAAATAACTCATTTTTAATAAAAGTGAATATAAGTCACATTTTTTTGCAAACTTAAATGAGCTTCATATGAATCTAGCTTTGGTCAACACCATCTATTAAGAAATATTAATATGCCCTAACTGTTTTGGCTCAGTGGATAGAGCATCAGCCTGTGGACTGAAGGGTCCCAAGTTCAATTCTGGTCAAGGGCATGCACCTTGGTTGCAGGCACATCCCCAGTAATGAGTGTGCAGCTGATCGATGTTTCTCTCTCATCGATGTTTCTAACTCTCTATCCCTCTCCCTCTCTGTAAAAGATCAACAAAATATATTAAAAAGAGAAAGAAATATTAATAGTACCTTATATTCAATTTAATTTAACAAGGCAGTTGAGGCCCTTGTAGTATAAATTTGAATAGTTTTCTGACTTTGCAGAACAAACATATGCAATATGTTCTGATGGAGTAGTATGCATGAAGTAGGGAACAATGCAGAGAATGGATTGTCTGACATGGAGCCATAAGGGAAGAATTCTCAGAAGAGGTAGGGCATTTGAATTAGGTCTTAGTGTATATCAGGTGCATTAAAATTTAGGGGATGAAATCCCAGGCCTAGAGGTTTGTATAAACAAAGGCACAGATCAATGACAGTGTATTGTCATTCAGATTCCAAATCCACAGTGAAATTCTGAAAGAACATCCTCATATAAGGGGGGCAAACATATTCAGATCTGGTCATTGTTTTTTGTCATTGGATATTTTGAATGTATTAATGTAATTTGAATTGAAACATGTTTTCAAATCTTTACTGACTTAAATACATAGCATGTATGAATTCATTTCAGATCAGGGATTATAGGAAGGATAGGTGCTTTCTTATGGCATATTTATAAGACACATATATCTTGGACTAAGGTATTTGGAGGTATTTTCCATGGTTGTATTATATGGATTTGGGGATATCTTCTTACACTACTTCTGGAAGGACAAAAGGAAATATAGAAATGAAATCTCTTTGAAAAAGAGAGTACTCACTCCATATATGTGGGGGAGGAACTTCTATGCTCTGTACCAGGAAGTTTATATTTCTGCTTATCTCTTCCTATACCCACCCCGTGAGTGAAGACTACTCAGTGAGTCATATTTTACTAAAGGGCAGGTCACTCTGGTAGTTACTTCTCTTCTCTTCTATGTAGCTGGGTAAATGGTGGATTCAGGTCAATTCTTGCCATTTCTTGTCTTTCATTCTCCTTATTTTCACCACCTGTGTGAATTTAAGGGAGAGAGAAATTGAGGCAGGACCTATTCTCTAAACCCAGATGACTATGTTGGTCCCATTTTTTCCATGCAGCATGAAGATCCAGGTAGATTCCAATTAGTTGAATCAAGAATTGTCTGGTTGTTGAGGCGGGGTGGTGGTGTTGGGGGGGTATATTCAGAGACACTTATTTTTTCTTACATGGTTATTTCTTTTCACAGAGAACACAATCAAAGAGGGACAAAACACAGGCATACTTTGGGCCCTCTTTAACGTAATGTGTAACAAGTACAACAAAGCTATCCGATTGCCTTAGGCAGCCGTGAAGATAGTGGTATTTGCTTGGAGGTAGGAGGGTCAATTTTAAAAATGTTATCTCCTACCTAAACCCAAGGTTTAGTTCCCTGGGGTAAACATCAAAGGCAAAGAAATTTGCTATAGTGTAGCTTTTACGATGAAATTCCAGATCAAATTTTTGAGCTCTTATCTTGTTAAAGGAGGCCATATGAAGGAATGTTAAGAACTCTAGCCCTGGATTCAAATCCTAAGCTGTTTGATGCTCAGTTTTGTTTCGACTCTCTTTGGACTCATTTCTCCTTTATGAACAATGGAGATAATAATAGACCCTGTCTTATAGGTTTGCTTTGAGGCCTAGATGTTATGTTTAGGGAGGAAAAGGTCAGGGGGTCTAAATCTCATGGCAAGCAACATGAAAGATCAGGCTCCGAACTGCTTGCCCCAGGATATGCTAGGGGAGGATAGGCTACCCTGCTGCCAAAGTTGTTATTTTCCCAGTTTTGCCCCTTGCTAGGCATCTGGTGCTTTCTGCCTTGGTGAGTGTCTATACCTGCCCATTGTTCTTGTCTGCTCATGGTTTGTCTAACTGCATGTAATAGGAGTAATATCTATTTCAATTGAATAACTTATAATTAAATTCCTAAAGGAACAAGTTATTTCTATTAGTTAGCAAACTAAAGGCTACTTGTATCAGCTATAGAGTTTAGTGTGATGCCTTGCTTATGTTCAGTGCACATTGAATACCTGGAATAAATGAGAACTTTTCTGTTTATGGGAAAGCAGGCAGTGAGAGAGGTAAGAGATTATTAGCCAAAGGCCATGCAGCTAGGTACAATAGGCCAAGATTAGAAGCTCCCTGTCTGATGAATTCCAGACCATTACTTTTAAAATTGTTTCCACTGCTTCTTGAGTTATTTTTGTATTACCTTAAAACTACATCTCTTCTTAAGAGTCAAAGACAAAATCAACCATTTACCTGCAAAGCTGCTGAGGCTGAGAAGTCAAAAGACAGCCTTCAGACACTGATTATAGTGTGTAATCAAATTCTGCATCGATGCCAAAAATCAGAAGCAAGAGGCAGATCTTCTGAATAAAGTATCAATTTAAACAATAGTGCTAGTTCCTGGCATATGGTAGTTGGATGCATGTGTGTCAATTCTTCCTGATTTAATCTCGATTTCTGGGATGTTTGAAGGGGTGTAAGAAATTAAAGGTAAAGGCTGGCTAGACCACGGAAAAAGTTTATTCTGATTACAGCACCTATTGCCTGATTCTTAATAGGATTTTCTCAGAAAGATATTACTGAAAACTGGCCTAAATTAAAGAAAATATTTCTAAAATAGCATTGGAAAAATGTAGTAGGCTTACTTATAATCAAATGGGTATTGGTTATAAAAATATATTTGTAAATTCAAAGAAACTTTTAGTCCTTTTAGTAATTTAACCTAAATATTAATTTTAAAAACATATATTTTGGGGGCTCAAAAAATACCCACATATTTTCCAATATCAAGGATTCAAACTAACAATAGAAATACTAGATCCTTCTTTTTAAAAATGTCAATGAAACTATTGTCATTAAAAATGTGGAATGTGAATTTTTTTTTTTTTTTCATCAAAGAATGGAAATTGCAGCAAGGTTTCAGAAACCTTTGAAACTTTACTATGTCAAGTTACATTTTAAAAGGATTTAGATTTAAAATAGAATGCCTGTTATTATGTTTAATAGTATGATGTAAACTCCTGGAGAGTAATAGCATTATTTATTCACTAAACCAATACTTTGTGGATATCTGATATTGTCAGGTTAGTGTATGGAGATAGAAAAACAGGTAAATCTCAAAGTCTGCCCTCTGTCACTATGGCGAGATAGGTGACGGAATAAATCCATAAATTTAAGACTGTGTAATTAGTATAATAGTAGATCTAAGTGCAAAAAACTGTCGAAACATATAGATTCTGAAGAAGAGATAGATCTTGAACTATAGTGCATGGACTGCAGCACTGTGTAGAAACACTTGCTAAGTTGGATAGCCTGTATTTTCTTCTGGGGTGATTGTTTTTTGTACTTTGAAGCTAATACTGCGTCTTTAAATATTTGCATTCAAATGATTCTAGTACCTACACAAGGCAGATCTAATACCACTCTTTAAAGGTACCTGGGAAGAGACTTTAAAAGGGTGAGATTGAGTTTGGAAAGGCCCCAAACTCATGGTACCTATCATGGTGTTCATGCAGTGTAGGTGGCAGAGTGTAAAGTTAAAGGTTTAGCATTTGGAACCAGACTCCTTGGGATCAAATTTCACCTCTGAAAGCTACTGACTTTGTGCCCTCAGACAAACTAATCAATACATTCTTGCTTCTTTTCCTTCATTTGAACAGATGTGGTTGAAAATAACTCCTATCTGCCCTGGCTAGTATTGCTAAGTGGTTAAGAGCACTGTGCACCTAAGGGTTGCAGGTTTAATTCCTAGTCAAAGGCACATACCTGGGTTGCATGTTCCATCCCCCTGGCCCAGTCAGGATGCATGCAGGAGGCAATCAATGAATGTTTCTCTCTCTCTCTCTCTCTCTCTCTCTCTCTCTCTCTCTCTCTCTCTCTCTCTCTCTCTCTCTCTCTCTCCCCTACCCCGGATGAAAAGAAGGGAGTAAGAGAATTATAAATTGTACTACTGGCCTGGTGCATGAAATCTGTACATATTAAAAGGGAATTAATTAGAGGAAATATTTTAATATTGCTACTTGCCCTTTCCCTATAATAGAAGTGTCAGAGATGAAAGAAAATTAGTAAAATGTATATGAAAATCTCCCTCCTTTCAGAGTCTGGGGCATGCTATGGGACCTAGAGTCAAGTCCCCGCCCACCACCTGCATGCGCTTCAAAACACAGGAGATCCAGACCCGGCCGGCCCCACCCCCATTGGGTGAGACCCAGACCTGGCCAGCCTCACCCCATCAAACCCCTCCAGGTGGAGGGGCACAGCCTCAGGTCCCCCAGACTGGCACCTGGTGGGGGGCACAGCCTCAGGTCCCTTGGCACAGCCTGAGGTCCCCTGGCCTGGCACTGGGGGGGGGGGGGGGGGGGCCTGCAGCCTGAGGTCCTCATCAAGCCCCACCCGGTGGGTGGGTGTGGCCTGAGGAACCCCGCCCTGGCCAGGCACCATGCAGCTTCAGGTCCCTGCTGTTCAGTCCTTATGTTACGGTGTCCCAGCCAATTCGCATATTCCTCTATTATTAGTATAGATTTTTATTTCTTCATGGAACAGATATCAATAATCTACATGCAGTGAATTCCATCTGGGTGCTAAGACTAAAGAGACTTATGTGAGGTGGCACCATACAAGGACAGTGTTGTTTTAGTGTTCTATAGAAATTGAATCTTTTAGTTGCTAGCAATGTATTTTACTCAATTTCTCTGATATTCAGTTTTCTCTTGTGTAAAATGGATGCAATATTTCCCACTTCCTCGGTTGTTATGAGGAATAAATGTACCGAAATATGTAATATTGAATATGATTAATTTCTGTTAAGTATCAGATCTTTTCCTCAGAGAATTCCAAGTAACTTGCTATTGCCATCTGGGAAGAAAGCTAAGGTGCTCCCCTCCTGACCTTTCTTCATGCTTTCTGTAATTCCATATTGGACAGGCCAGTCTCTCTAGCTTCCGCAAAACAGATAATAAAATTCTCATTTTCTTGACTAATGCTTCATTCCAGAAAACATTAGGGAAAAGAATGTGGAATTCCAGCATTCTCTTGTTGTAAATCTCCCAATGCAGTTTAAATTATGTCTTTTTACATGTCAGTTTTTAAAAATAATACTTATTAAATCATTAACTTTGATATCGGTGTGGAGGAGGATAAAAAGAGAAGAAATAGGGTGGACATGAGATGCAGAGAGGAACTTGATCCTCTGAATTGCAGGCTCTGCTGCTGCAGACGGATGGTGGCTGCTGATGTGCTGAGTTTTGCAGGTCCCTGGAGGGCTGCCAGCCATCACCCACCTTCATATTTCATCGTCATTTGTACAAAAACACCAACTACATATAAAAGATGTGAATTGCTTATAACATTTTAAATTTTTTAAAACTTAGCAGGCTGTTACTCATAAAATAACATTGTTTGCCTAGGTTGAAATTTTACAGTTCTGCTCTTAAATTTTTCTGAGGTAATTTTTCTGTGAAAAGTTAATAATGAATACTCTGTTTTTGCATCACACCTCACTCCAAGGAGATCAAAGTCCTGATCAGAAGCTCACTGAGGCCTGGGAAGGATTCCAGGCTCTTCTGTACTCCACTCAGCTCCCCAGGAAATGCTGATGATAGCAGCGGGCCTGAGCTAAGGAGAAACTGTCTCTCTTACGTACCATCGACTTCTTCAAGTTCTGCTCAGTTATTTTTCCCTGGTATCAAATCTCTCAAATCCTGAAGGTTCACGGTCCTTGTGATTGTAGCACTATTGTTGAAATGTTTTTTCATGTTTCAGTTGTATGTCATTAAAAATCAGCTTGAGTTTGAAGAGAGTTGTGCAAAATAGCTGCATCAAAGCCCTCAATGAAACAATTTATGATAACCTGTTAGGACTGCAACAGGAGAAGTGGTACTGTCTGGTACAGAGTGAATGAATATTAAAGAGAGAATTCTTGCAAAACGTGAGACGTCTCTGACCACTTGTACTATAGCATAGTCTATGTCCTATGAGTCTGGGTTCTTTTTTAAAATTGTATTTTTCAATCACAACTTACATTCAGTATTATTTTGAGTTAGTTTTAGGTGAACAGCATAGTGGTTAGACAAACATTCTGTCCTCCAGCATTTAATGTATTTCTTCTTTACAGTGCTGCAGAGGCCTATTCTTTTTATGTCTGTTCAAAAGGTACTTCCTTTGAGAAGCTTCTCTGTACCTGATTATAGGCTCAATTTGTCATTATTTACTCCAGCCTAAATGTTTCCTCAAGGCTAGTGGCACTGATTTATGGCACTGTAGTCATTTGTATACATGTTTCTCTCTGCTATATGCCGTGAACTCTTTGATGAGAGATCAACTGTCTTATTTTTTTTTTTTCTGAATCCATATTTTCTTCATAGTACTGGACACATAAGGATGCTCAAAAATGTTTTTAGAATGGATGATTTTTACAAATTTCCAAAAGATTCTACAAAACTTAAAACTGCAACAACGATTTCATTTCAAATAGGCTCTTCTCTGCTTCAGCCCAATCAGCATCACTTTAGGAGACTTCCTATTGTTGGTACTTTAAAAACAATTAAACCTTTTTCCTTTATTAATTTAAAATGAGCTTTTGTAGAAGTAATAAGAGAAATAAAATAATCTATAATCTTAAATAAAAATTACATTAAGAAATAGGGGACAATGTTAACTTTCCTAAGTGCATTTGCAAAAAAATGTAGTTATATAAACAGAAAGACAAGTCAAGGTAGTTCAATTTCAGAACTTCTTTAGATATTTTAAATGTAGTTCTTGTAATTTTACCCTTAAAGCTCTACAGTCTCCGTTTGCTCTTGTGTGTTACATTTAATTCTTCATTTTTTTTCTTTCATTTTGTTTGCTTGAATTTTATAACACACAGTCCAATCTTTAGGAGAATGAGAGTGTAACTTTCTCCTTCTTCCTTATTCTGTAGAACCTTGAGGCAGTTTTTCAGCAAAATAGTTTATTGAATTGCTATAGGCTACAGAGAAAGTAAGTTGTAATGAAGGGAAAAGAGTTTGTGTCTGTTGCTTCCCCGGGACTCCATTCTACTCTATGAAGATTAAAATGTTCTGTCCTTAGAGCACATATTTTATAATGATCTGGAGAAGTGTGTAGAGTTTCTAAGGTAGTATAAACTTTCATATAGAAATGAAGATCTATTTGGATATTAGAAACTTAATGCAACATGTATGGAATGAAGTTTTGTAAATGCTCACCTTATTAATTCTATTCCCGAGATTCTCTCTTGAGAAGAGTACAAAGATGAATGCTAAAGAACTTCACATTATTATTTATCATAGTAAAAAATTGAAAACTATTAAATGTTCAACAATGTGGACTGGGTAGATAATTCAGAGAATGTCTATATATGATGAAATATAAAACAAAGTGGTAGAAGGTTTTTATAAAGACATTGGAAAATAACTACAATATATTACATGAAGAAAGACAAGAACAAACTGCTATATAAAGCATGATGTAATGTTTTAGCAAAAAGTATAAATACATAACAAATATTAGAATAAGAAATGAATAACCAAAAAAGAATTAAAGCTGTATTTTTTTCTTTTACCCACTATATCCTATATTGAGTATATATTGCTAATTTTTTTCAAAAGGAATTTTGAAAGGTACATCTTATGGATTTAAAAGTATTGATTGAGATTTTACTATAGGAAGTTACTTCTCAGGGTAGATTCAGTACATGATAGAGCCTTTTATAAATATCTTATTACATGTTGTCTTGGAAAATGCAAATTGATCTGATTTGATGATTCTGAACTGTGCATCAGAGTAATTTGGATGGAGAGAACTTTCAAATAATATTACTGGCAGGAACTCACCTCAATGCTATTGGATAGGTACATCTGGGAATGTGAAATGTAGAAACCAGTCCACATATATATTTTGCAAAGCATTCTCCAGTAATTATGATATACACATTGATTATACTCTGCTACTTAGATTACAAATTAAGAGGCCAAATCTTAAGGTAAATTTCAAAAGAAGAAGTGAGGTTAGATGAGTAGGAAACATTTAATTTCTGGTGGAAAGTTTAAGTGAGGTGCTCAGAGTTTTCAGAAGAGGGAGGTCATCATAGAAATATCTTTACTGCTACAATAGACAGAATAGTAGTTGGTGACTTATTACTTTCCTAGACTCCTGAACTGAGGATAAGAAGAAGAAGAATAAATGGGCGTGTGTGTGTGTGTGTGTGTGTGTGTGTGTGTGTGTGTATGTATGTGTTTAAATTGGGATTATGATCTGACAAAGATATTCACATCGTTACAAGAATAGGCAAACCTAAATTGGCCATCTAGTTTAATCAAATCCTATTCTTTACTGATATTATGCACACAGCACAGGAATCCTATTACTTTCCCCATTTTACATAATACAATGTCTACTATTTTATTTTTATCTAGTTTCTGTATCACACGATTTTGTTTGTTTTTTAGAGTCAATGTTCAGAATGACCCTAATATTCGGCAGTTTATTTGCTTACCATGATTTCTTTCAAACCATTCTTTCCTTTTATTATGCAAATTGTTTCTTAAGAAAATTTAATGGTTTACTGTGAGTGGTAAATTTTCTCAGGCTTTTAATATGTTAAAATTTACTCTCACTTTTGAATATGCAGAATAAAATGTGAGTTGACATCAGCTGGCACAACAGGAGATCCATGCTGTCATTTGCCCCATAGAAAGATTGATTTAACAATGAAGTATAAGCCAAGTACATTTAAGAGATTTTCAGAATCCAATTAAGAAGTTGCAGTACCCCAGGTGAGTACAAAACTGAGAATAGCTTCATTGAAATGGGTAAGAGCAATTTCACTTTACCTATGTCAGCCTCTCCCCCAAGCCAGCAAAAGCTCAGTGCGAGGAGAGATTGTCCTGGTCTAGTGCAATCAGGGAAGAAAGGGAAGAATGGAGTATGTGTATTGATGTTCCAGTGCTTGAGAGGGTACTTCAAAGCCTGGTATCAATCTCACCTTACTTAGAGAGGTTACAGAACCAGCACAGCTTGAATACCTAGGGTTCATACTTAAATTGGGATAAAGCACACAATTTGAGGTTTCTTTCTCAGTAGGAAAGGGGTCAAGTGCAGCATGTTTCTGCCCTTCTTGCTTTTCAGAGGGCTGCTCAAGGGACTGGCCTGGAGTGCTGGTAGGGGCCAGCACACTTTCTGACCTGATGACTTTAGCTTGCTGCTAAAGAGCCAGAGAACTTGCAGTGCCACAGAAAGATACCAGAAGAAGGAAGAAATTACAAACTTCTGAAAAAATCAGCAAGCCTGTCTGAGAAATTTCACATGTAGGCCTTGCTAAATTGCTTTTCCAAGTGTTTTTTGAGGTCCTCAGAATGTTAGCTAGACATATTGGTGAGAGATTATCTTTTATACACAAAGTCAGTGTATAAAGACAAGAAGAAGGCTGTTCTACAAATGTGTGAATATTAACACAAAGCTATGAAATACTTAAAGAAACAAAGGAAGATGGTTCAATCCAAAGAAACCAATCCTGATGAAATAGAAGTAAATGAATTACCTGACAAAGTATTCAAAATAATCTTCATAAAAATGTTCTAGAAGCAAAAGGAAAACTACATGAACAAAATGAGAATATCAACAGTTAGACAGAAATTCCTGAAATAATTTTTTATCTTTGCTTTCGTTGACACCAGAATTTTCTGTTGTTGTTTTTTCTACACATTGCTTCTTAATTAGAATTTATAATTCTCCTAGTTTCCTTTTTCAAAAGCTTGAACTCCTAATCTGCTTTTTAAAAAACTCACTATAGTTGCCTCAGTTATCTCAAGATGAATACTGCAATGTTCTTATAGAGAAGGTATAAACTATTAGTGTGTGTGTGCGCGCAAGAGAGCGCATGTGTATTTCCTACCAAGAGTAAACATTTAAACACTTATTATTATTTATTGCTCTAGATAATGGAATTACAAAGAACCTTAATATATACCTCTGCCCTTTAGGAGCTTATAAATAAAGTAAGTAATTATATTATTGTAATTCTGAAAAGATTCTGAGAACACTGCCCCAAGATATGAATGATAGTTTTATTCCTCTCTGAAGACTTTAAACACTTTCCACTTCATCTTCTCTATTTATTTATTTATTTATTTATTTATTTATTTATTTATTTGAAAATTTATTTTAAGAACTTTGTTCTCTTCAAGTTTTTTCCCTCCAATTTTAACAGTACAAAGGTCTTTAATGTTTTTTCACTTATCATGCCATGAATTCATAGAAAATGGGCTCCCACAGCTCAGGCTCCTTTCCTTTTTTTATTTTTTATTTTTATTTTTTAAATATAATAAGTCTTTATTGTTCAGATTATTACAGGTGTTCCTCTTCACCCTCCCCCCCCCATAGCTCCCCTTCACCTGATTCCCCACCCTACCCCATGCCCTTACCCCCTCCCACAGGCTCCTTTCCATTGGTTCTCACACAGTGTGGTTCTCTGGGTGGAGCTGGCTGGCATTGCAGCTGATCCCAGGTTCCTTTCTCTGTGGCTCCCTTCCTCTTCTGATCATTTTTCTTTACATGTTTCAGGGAGCTATCTTGGCTCTTAGCATACTTAATATGCTTAATATGTACATTAATTCTCTTGGTAAGAATCTTGCCCTTACCTTGTTTGTTTACAAGGATGCCCATCACATGCTGGGTGACACTACAGACTCTTCCAGTTTTGCCATGGGAACATTTGTGGGGCATTCATTCTTGAACAGTGTCCATTCCCTTGATGTCTACATCATCTTTTAGCAATTCCGTGTTTTCTAAAAGGCCCAGAGAACATATAGCGGGTGCCTCTCTTTCCCTTTGTGTTAGTCATTTTGGCAAACTACTGAAAGATGGTTATTTCAGCCAAAAAGAAGCTTGTTCTCTTCAAGTTTATGTAGGTGAGAATATGTGATAAGAGAAGGAGAAGGACAATGAGGAGAAAAGGTGAGAAGGAAGGAGGTTCTGTAGGCATATGGCTCTATCCTTCTGTACCATAAATAAGAGTAAACAAAATTTAAAAGCATAGTATTTTAACTTACAGGGGTCCTCAAACTTTTTAAAGTGGGGGCCAGATCACGGTCCCTCAAAGAGCTGGAGGGCCGGACTATATGAACTACTAATTCCTACTGTAACACCTCGGCTGCGCTCACTGCCCAAAAAACCTGGCGGGCCGGATCAGACTCCTCTGCGGGCCGCATGTGGCCCGCGGGCCGTAGTTTGAAGATGCCTGGAACTTCATCCAATTCTACTTTATTTAAAAAAAATTTTTATAATATGTTTTTATTGATTTCAAAGAGAGGAAAGGAGAGGGAGATAAAGATAGAAACATCAATGATCAATAATTGGTTACCTCCTGCATTCCTCCTATTACATATCAAGCCCTCAACCCAGGCATATAACCTGACCAGAATTGAACAGTGACCTCCTGATTCATGGGTTGATGCTCAACCACTGAGCATCATCAGCTGGACCTATTTAATTTTCATAACATTGCATTCTAATGACCGAGGAACTGGATCAGGGTGTGTCCCCATGCCTGCTAGGCTTCTCCATCCTTCAGCTTCCAAAGAGCATTTCACCTACCTTATTCATTTGATCTAACAACAGTCCTCTGAGTCTGTTGGTCATAAAAAAAAAAAAAAAAAAAAAAAAAAAAAAAGGGAGGAACAATAGAATGGACCATGTCTGAGAGCAAAAAACATTAACCTGGTTGGTCGAGTTTGAATCTCTGCTCATCTGTTTGCCAACTGTGTGACTTCTGCTTAATCTCATTGAGCCTATTTACCTGTTAAATATGAATGATTGTTCCCAGGGACAGTTTTGTGCCTGGCCTCTTACTTTCTAAATGTTGGTTCATTTATTTTTTTCTTTCTCTAAATTTACTTTTTTCCCTAAAGATCAGGTCCTCTAAAGACATTGTGTTTGTTTGTTTGTTTACTTATTTCTATTTTTATTATTCATGGGAAATACAATATTTTAAGGTCTGTAATTATTTACCTGCAAATTGGCTTGGCCTTGACCTAGATAAGGTAAACATGAATTGCATCTAGCTATGTACTAGACTGTTAGAGTAGTCTTCTTTTCTCTCACATAAAACAAAGTCCCAGGGAACATCTTATCTTGTGCAAAATATATTTTTAATAGCACATCAGAACACCCTAGATAGAATAATCTCCTAAAAGCAGAAAAACAAGGACCTGAAAGCTATTGTATGGCACGTGTGTAGCTGCACAGATTCTAATCTGGTAAGGGTTCAAATGCTACAATTAATGTTACACCTCACTTCATTCAGATTAGTCTAAAGCTTATCTACCCCAGGCCATAATAATTGTGACTCAATAAAAGATATTGGAGCAGATGGAGGTACTACAGGTTCTGATTACACTCTCCTTTATTGAATTTCGTATTCTTACATGATTTATTGAACTGCCTTTAGCTCTCCAACTGCTGTTTGTGTTTATCACAACACTGTAACTTTGGTAACTTTTTAGAGCAGAGAAGGGCTTTGTTTAAATAGAATCCCCTTCTGACCTTGAGAAGATAGTTATAGAATATAGAACATAATGCTTTTGTAGATGGAACTAAAAGAGAAGAAGAAAGGAGGCAACTAATGTTTATGGAACGTTGGGGAAATGGTAGGCATTTTTTAATAAATCCAGTTTGTTGCAGCACTTTGTATATATTTCTGCATTTAACCCTCATAACCATACACTCAGGAAGAGGGTGTTTCTTACCTATTCACCAATTTGTTGATGAGAAAACAGAAACTTAGGGGTGTTTGAATCAGCTAGCAGATGTAAAGAAGTATAAAGACTTGCCTTGCTGCTCAAAAATCATATTGCCAAGGGAGTGGTTGAAGAGATTTTATCAATGATAATGTTGATAATGTTACGAATAAAAACATCTTGCTTTATTAAAGGAGAAATGTAACACATATCCTATATAATAAAAGGGTAATATGCAAATTGACCCTAATGCCAGAATGTCAAGGAACGACCAGTCTCTATGATGTGCCCTGACCACCTGGGGGCATATGTTCAATGCGGAAGCTGCCCCCTGGTGGTCAGTGCTCTTCCATAGGGGGAGCTCTGCTCAGCCACAAGCCTGGCTGAAGGCTGTGAGTGCAGCGGGGTGGTGGGAGCCTCTCCCACCTCTTCAGCAGTGCTAAGGATGTCTGACTGTGCTTAGGCCTGCTGAGGGCTCCCAGGCTGCCAGAGGGATGTCTGACTGCCAACTTAAGCCCTATCCTCTGGGGAGTGGGCCTAAGCTGGCAGGTGGACATTCCCCTGAGGGGTCCCAGATTGCAAGAGGCCTCAGGCTGGAGTGCACAAAGTTTTGTGCACTGGGCCTCTAGTATATGTCTACATAAGTCAAAAGACTATTTTGAGAATTCTAGGTGCCCCTTTTGTATTTGAATAGTGTCACTATGTGAAGACTGTATTAAACATGCATATAGATATCACAACTTCAGGTCCTGTGGTAGGTAGATAGTTAAGTGGTAGAAGAGACAGGCTCCTTCTCTGCTTTTTTTTTTTTTTTTAATATATTTTATTGATTTTACACAGAGAGGAATTGAGAGGGATAGAGAATTAGAAATGTTGATGCAAGAGAAACATCAACCAGCTGCCTCTTGCACAGCCTCCACCAGGGATGTGCCTGCAACCAAGGTACATGCCCTTGACCAGAATCGAACCCGGGGCCTTTCAGTCCACAGGCTGACGCTCTATCCACTGAGCCAAACCGGTTTGGGCTCCTTCTCTGCTTTATAGACAAAATGAATACAGATATTCATGTGACTTTGGTTAATGCTTACTCATTGTTTACCAGGGAAGCAAAGCTTTGTCTGCTTGGCTAGTTTGAGTTGATGAACAGGGCAAAAAGATACAAAAGAATTCTAAAAAGAAAATGGGGAAAAGATAGATCCCACCTCACCCATTAAATTCTTCTTGAAAAAAAAAAACAGAATGGAGTTAGGGATGGGGCAGGTGTTTTCAACAAACCCTTAAGGGGGTGGGGGAGGTGGTGATGTTTAAAGTGTTTAAGATTCTTCAGAAAGTGGAACTTTTTTTCTTTGTAACTGTATTTTCTCCTAAGAAATCAATGTTCTTCTTGGAGTTTTAATGAGGCAGTCTAGCTATCAGTAAGTAAAACTAACAACATATTTTTATTGATCCCATGACCAGGGGACACTTAATTGTCTTAAAACAGGTTTTTGAAATGACACTAATACAAAGATCCAACAATTTTGTATTTGGGGCAGGAATTCTCCAAATCCCACACTTTGAATTAAGCCAGAAATAACTTTATTGTTAATATGTAATGTTGATAACTTATGTAATGTTAAATGTAACATTGATGTCTTATCTTTTGTTTTCAGAATTTAAAAATAGTTGGCTGTATTTTCAAGATGCAGTGTAAGATATAATCTCAGGAGTAAATATGACATAAGATGAGAGTTCATTATAAAGTTTAATATGGATATTAATGGATAGTCTAATAGAACCATGTCAAAAAATAAGCAGGAGAAGAATAATAAAGGAAAAATAAAATCAGGCATTAGCACATTTAGACAAAATATGAAGCAATAGTAAAAAAAATAATGAGACTGTTGAGTTCATCTAATGAATAGGAATGTTAGAAAGGCTAAAATATCATAAAAATAATCAGAAAAAATAAGCTAGAGAGAAAATTTAAAAATTAGAAATGTAACTAGGGCAAACACCTCATTACCACATGACTCATAACAGATTTGAATAAAATAGTCATATGACTCCCCAAAGACAACATCACAGTAAAATTATAAAATACTTAGCCTATAAAGTGGTGGTTCTATTCCCTAAATTAGTATTTGAAATTGTACTTAGAGAAAAATGAGAGCAAACTAAATAATTCTTTATGTGGTGAACCAAAAAAATTGTAAAACAAATGTAAGAAAATGAATGATTTTGAAATAATGGCAGTGAACTGGTCTAAAATTTAGGAAACTGAATTATAATTTCGGTTCTGTGTAGCACACTGTATATATTCTAAAATATGTGTGTGATTCCTCATCTATACATGGGATTATACTTCATTTATTAATTTAATAAAGTATTAGGGGGATAACCAAAACCGGTTTGGCTCAGTGGATAGAGCGTCAGCCTGCGGACTGAAGGGTTCCAGGTTTGATTCCGGGCAAGGGCATGTACCTTGTTTGTGGGCACATCCCCAGTAGGGGGTGTGCAAGAGGCAGCTGATCGATGTTTCTCTTCATCGATGTTTCTAACTATCTATCCCTCTCTCTTCCTCTCTGTAAAAAATCAATAAAATATATATAAAAAATATTAGGGGGATAGGTTAACCTGCTTTCAGGAAAGAGCTTTGAAAAATTAAATGTACAAAATGTACTTTCTGCATAGAAAATAGTCAAATGACAGAATGGTTCAGAGAAGGTGAGTATGATGTTATGAGTAGGAGGAAATTATTTCAGTCTTGACTCTAGAAAGTTGAGATAAGATTACCTCATCACTCAGAGACCAGAAATTTTTGACTTTTTAGGTTTAGAGAAGCATTATATCGATTCAGTGGCTTGAACTCTAATCTAGGTTTCAGGAATGAAAGGATTCCAAATGAATTTATTATGTTACATTGGCTATCTTATATAATAGTTTGTAGACATACCCTTCCCCTTTATCTATTTCCAAAAGTCTATGGAGTGAGGACTAGGAACCAAATACAATCTACTCAAGAAGTGAAAATGTGCAGTTCTCTATTATTGCTGTTAAAAGAATCCATGTATTGTGAAAGGATTTATCTCTCTGCAGTGCAACTTTTCATTTGAAAATGTCTTACCAATTTATTTCTTTGGATCATCGGAAAGCGCACAATTTAAAATATAAATAATGAAATTTTTTATGAATATGGAAGTTTAATATAATAAAATATGTCAATATTATTAAAATATATCAGAGTGTATAATGGAATTTATATATTTTAAATGTATGTTTGTGTGTATTGTGAGTATATGGTGTATCCACACTTAATTTGTTAGGAAGTTTTAGGAATATATCTACCTCAGGGAGGGATTAAAAATGCTAAAAGGGGAAGTAAAAAAGAGGAAATTAACATTTGGCTTCTGATACTACAAATAGAAGTTTACAGAAGATTATAGACTTGAAGCCAAACTTTGTTCAAAAGAGGATTTTCTAGATTCTTTTATATCCTCATGAAGCATAACATTCAAGGTCTATAAAACTTGATTCAGAGTTCCATTTCTATTTTCAGGAGGTCCTTAGAGAGAGAGAGAGAGAGAGAGAGAGAGAGAGAGAGAGAGAGAGAGAGAGAGAGAGAGAGAGGAGCTGCTTGAGTTGTCCTGGTAGTTGGTGGGGAGAGGAAGACAGAAAAAAGGAGGCTGAGGGCATCAGGAGTAAGGGCTCTTGTTTTCTGCCTGAATTTTAAAATGGAGAGTTGACTTTGGATATATTCCCATGGGTATGAAGGGCCTGAGTCCATCCAGGCTGGTGGAAACAAACCTCTGTCTTCAGATACTTCCAACATGCCATGGGGCTATTGTGCATGGCCTTATTGTGAGTCATGAGGTAGATGGTTTGCAGGGCATTCTGGGATCCCAGAACTTCCTGAACACTTTAAAAGTGATGAAGAGTTGTTGAAATTGCTGGTGGGTAGCAAAGGTCTGGGAACAAGACAAAGTGGCCACCATAGGTGAGGATTTTGAGACAGTAAAAATGGTGGTGGTGTACGTTCTACACCAGCATGTAACCCCCAAAGCCTGTTGCAGCCATTTGTCCATCAGCAATCACCAATCTGGGGAGCAGACCACTTTATATGTTCTACACAAGAGGCCATGGAGACCCAGGTGACAGCCTGCAGACCTGAGGAATAAATCCTTCATTGCTCACGTGTCCCTCACCCACTTCCGTGAGAACAAGGTCAGTCCCCCTCACACACCCATATACACTTGAGGGGAATATGGGGAAACTCTGAAAGACTGAGCATTTATCTTAAAAACTAAATTACACGAAGAGGCACATTTTGAAAAGCACTACCCTGTTTCCCCGAAAATAAGACAGTGTCTTATATTAATTTTTTCTCCCAAAGTTGTGCTAGGTCTTATTTTCAGGGGATGTCTTATTTTCGGGGAAACGCGGTAATAGGGAGTTTAACTTTGAAAAGACTGCATAAGGATTATTGAAATCAGAAGAGACAGAAACATTAAAACTGGACAGTTGAAAACAGCAATAAAAACCCTTCCTATCCAGCATGTTTAGAGGTGAAAATGATAAATGCACTTTTAAAGAATTAAGAGGCTATTTTCTTTGTGCAGCTGAATCATATTGTGAGTAAACGTTCAAACCCTGCTCTTAGTATGAACTCATAGAATTTGAAAAAATAAGAAGATTGAGAGTTAAAATATTATTTCCTCTTAGGGGAAAATGATGATCATTTCAACTGATATAAATTACCTGGAGAGTGGGATATTTTTGATTAAGAAAAGCTAATAAGTCCCTAGCTGTTTTTGATCAGGGGACAGAACATCAGCCCGTGGACTGGAGTCCCAGATTCAATTCCAGTCAAGGGACACGTACCTTGATTACAGGTTTCCTGGCCTTAGTCAGGGTGTATGCAGGAGGCAACCAATCAATGCGTCTCTCTCACATTGATGTTTCTCTCTGTCTCTCCCTCTCACTTCCACTCCTTTAAATAAAAGTCAATGAAAAAAATATCGTTGGGTGAAGTTTAACAAAAAAAGGAAAGAAGAAAAGAAAAGAAAAGAAAGGCTAATAAAATGTTACTATTGCCCCAATGAAATTACTTTGATTACCTAACTGTAAGGTCAGAGAATTTTACTTAAAAGAAGAAGCTCTAATCTGGAGAATTCATTAGCATTACTTACATATGAAACTTGTAGAAGTCAATTAATTTGTTTGAGCCTCACTTTCTTCACCCATTAAAATTGGTAACACTGACCTTAGGGTATTATGATTATTCTCATATATAATTGTGCCCATGACTTGCAGGGTAGGCCCAAGCCCAATCCTGCCTGCTGCCTGTTTTGTATATCAAGTTTTATTGGGAAATGGCCTTGCCCATCTATTTACTCAAGCCTTTTCCTTGGCTGTCTCACACTGCAAAGGCAGAGTTGACTATCTGCCTGACAGACTAGCTTTATGAGCAGGCGCTGTTGTTTTTTATCATATTTATCCCATGTGCTCAGAGTGCATGCTCGCGCAGTTGTGTTTTGGTATACCATTATTTTGTAAAATCAACCTTCATTCTGGAGAAAACTATTTTTTTTTATTTTTATTCAAAAGTATGTTTCACATTGCAACTTAACCAATTGGTGTCAGGTTTACAGAGCAGCCTGTTCAGAATTTGGTTACATTTTCTCCCTTTGCCAAGCCTGATCTCCTCCACTGAGTTGATACAGTTAAACTTCTGAGTCTACAATCTAAGGGCCCCTGCGCCCCTGATGCCATAATGCCCTCCACCATTGTCACTGAGACAAGGAGCTGCTCCTTCACTCAACTAGTCCGCACTTCCCACAGGATAGTCAGCCGCACATTTTCAGTTCCTTATGTGAATGTGAAATTTTTTTTAAAATAAACTAATTTTGAGAAAGACACAGCATATCTGCTTTGATGCCTTTTTCCTTTTCTTCAATGTCTACCTCATGTCTGTCCCCCCCCCCCCCGCCCCCCCGCAATCAATGCTGCAGGGCAAACAAAATCTAGTGAGAAAACAGATGGCTGTTCCATGAAAGAGAAACGGGTGGATTTGGCCAAGTGCTAGAATTGAGAATAAATTTCACATAACTAGTTTATTATTAAATAAAGTCTGATATTTAAATATCAGTGATAGGACATCCAGCAATGGGAATGTAACATACATGGGCTAATTGTGTCACTCTTTAGGTATAAAGTTAATTATTAACAGCTAACCACCTGTTAAGTGTTAAAAAAAAAAAAAAAAAAAAAAAAAAAAAGGCTTTAGCTCCCTTCTGGAAATACAGCATTTTTAAAATGGATAAGTTATAATTTTGCCGTATGCTGTTGAAACTTCAAAAGGTAATTATGCCAGCCTGAGAAAACTATTATATAAAAATAAGAAAAAAAATAAAATGTGCTGTGGATTTTTAGCTACAATCAGCAGATAATTTTAATTTTGGAGGTGAATGTTCTTGGGCAGAGTTTTTAAATCTTTCCCTCCCTACCAACTGTTCCTCTCATTTGCCTGACAAACTCAGTTTTCTCTCTCCCTCTTTTCTCTATTCCTTCTTTCTTTTCCTCTGAGCTCCCCTGTTTCTCACCCCTCCCACGGCCACAAATGTTCTTTATTGGCCATTTCTATGGCCACAAATGCTCTTAACATAATTTATCAATAGAATAGGATAGAAACCTGTGCTCTTTCCATAGTGAAAGGAAAGCAAAGGGTTTTCTTAGTGATCCACCTTTGCTTTTCACTCATTAAAACAGTATTGAACAGCCCCTGAAAATCCCATTCAAGAAATTTGTTCTACAGTTATACTCCCCCAAGGGTGCAAAGTTCTCTTATGAAATCCATTGCAGCATGAGGATGGAAAAAAAGAGGAGAAGTTGAGCCTAGCAGAGAGCTGAAACAAGAGAAGAATGGGGACCAGAGAGGCAGGAGCTGGGAACTTCAGGAACATAGTCTGAGACAAAAGCCAGCAGGAAGTATCCTTCCCCACCCCCTTTCTTGGTTCCCAGAGGGATGTGTGCCAGGGGGCACCCTGCCCAGCAGTGGTGATAGGTATGTAAGCAGGGCCACCTGCATCCTGGGATATCTCCCACTGTGTAGATTCTAAAGTTCTATCCCATCCAATATTAGCCAGTACCCAATCTAATCAAAATCTTTAAAACCAGGAATGAGAACCTTTAGCATTTCAAAATAGTAATGCCAGTGGGGAGAAAAATCAACCCCTAAAACCACAGAATGAAATGAGTCACTTCATTTCCTGCTTATTTCATCAGTAGAAAGTGAATCCTGTTTTTTCATTTTATACCAATAATAGGGATTAGTGAACACACTGCTTCTAGGAGTTATCTTAGGTTGTCCACATTCCAAGCTAGCATACCATAAAACATCTGTTGATTTGAAATGTTATTGAAAATTTGAAGGGAATATAACTGATTGCAGTATAAAGAAAACATGCTAATGCACAGATAGAGTAATATATTCTGAAGCATTAGTTAAAGATGATTTAGAAACTTTAGGTTTACCAAGGGGCAGTAACTACACTGTTGTCCAACCTATTTTAGGAAATCCAATTAAAATATGTTTTTATTTTTTGAGACAGGAAGTAAGGAGAGAGAAAGAGAGAGAGAGAGAGAGAGAGAGAGAGAGAGAGAGAGAGAGAGAGAGAGAGATCTGTTGCCCCCTGCACTGCCCCCTGCACACATTCCTACCTACTACTTAATTTAGAATTAAAAAAAAAAAAAAAAAATCCTGACAATCAGCTGTAAGACCTATGAGGACAAAATTGCTCATTAAGTAGTTAAAAAATTCCTTGACAATTCCCCCTCTTAAAATTTGAAATCCTTTTTAAACATTAGCATTTAACATTCAAGACAGGCAAATGCCTTTTTTTTATAAGAGGGGATTTGGACACAGAGAGACATCAATATGGGTGTGCAGAGAAAAGACCATGAGGACACAACAAGCAGGTAGGCATCTGCAAGCCAGGGAGAGAGGCCTTAGGAGGAACCTAACTTGCTGACACCTTAGTCTTGGACTCCTAGCCTACAGAACTGTGAAAAAAATGCAGCTGACCTTTGAACAACACAGGTTTCAACTTGCAGATCCAATTATATAAAGACTAGAGGCCCAGTGCACAAAATTCGGGGGGGGGGCAGTGTGTGTGTCCCTCAGCCCAGCCTTCTCTCTCTCCAATCTGGGACTTCTGGCTCCAAACTGCTTGCCTGCCTGCCTGGCTGATTGCCCCTAACCCACTTCTGCCTGCCAGCCTGATCACCCACTAACCACTCCCCTGATAGCCTGGTTGCTCCTAACTTCCTTCTTGTGTAAGTCTGGTTGCCCTCAACTTTCCTTCCCTGCAGGCCTTATCCCCTCCCAACTACCCTATCCTGCAGGCCTGGTTACTCCCAACTGCCCTCTGCCAGCCCAGTCACTCCTAACTGCCCTTGCAGGTCTGATTGCCCCCAACTGCCCTCACCTGCAGGCTATCTTGTGGTGGCCATCTTGTGACCACATGGGGGCAGCCATCTTTGACCACATGGGAGCGCCCATCTTGTGCGTTGGAGTGATGGTCAATTTGCATATTACTCTTGTATTAGATAGGATTTTTCTCAATAAATACCTGTACTGTTTTCAATACATGGTTGGGAGGCCAACTGTATGCATTGATCTATACCATTTTTATAGAGGACTTGAGTGCTTATGAAGTTTGGTATCTGCTGGAGGTCTTGAAACCAATACCTGAAAGATACTGAGGAACAACTTAAGTTTTGGAGTAATCAAAGTTATACACAAATTTTTGACTGGGTCAGTGCCCCCTAACCTCTGTGTTTTTCATGAATCCGATTGTACGTTTCTGTTGCTTATGTCACCAATCTTCATAATTTCTTATGGCAGCTTGAGCAAACTAATGCAGTATATTCCAAACAAACTATATATAGCACAAACTAATTCTGTTTTAACTCAGAATTAGAACTGTAGAGAATCCCGTATTATTTTGTTGATAAGGCATTAGAAATGAGCCCAAAGTATCCTAGAATAATACTGGTTGCTCCAGTAACTTCAGGTTTATCAAGACACAGTAACTATGGATACATCTGAGGGCACTTTTCATAGGCATTGTGTGAATGGAAGATGCCAGAGAAAAAGAGGAGAGATTAGGTTATCAGAGGTATTTATTCTAATACACTTAGTAGGGCGGGTCATGGGACATGATGAGTCCTAAAGTATTCAGCCTGCAGGAAGAGAGAAATAAGTTAGGAACAGGCAGTGCCCTGGAGGAGTAGGAAAACCCGCTCAGGTCTGTTTCCCTGCCATAGTGCTACTCTACTCTGGGACAGCTGGATGGAAGTGTGTGGTTTCACGAGTGTGGAAGTTGCTCTGGGTCGAAGCAGGATACTAGCCAGATGTTGGTAGAAGGTACAGAAGGTTCAGCTCCAAGGGGACTCTGGATTGTTTTAGATCCTGATGTAATTATTACAGTTGAGAAGTCAGGTCCAATCATAGTCAGAAAATGGGGGTGTAAATCAGGGCTGGAGACAGTCTCTGATTCCCATGGGAGGAATGCAGGAGGTTGAGGTTGAGAAAGCAATAACTCAATAGGCACAAAAGCATCTTGAAACCCACACCTGTGACAGGGCTGAGAGTTATTACAGATCCTAATTCAAAATTATTAGTCCAGTTTGTCATTTCATTCAGGCCCGGAAAGGGCAGTGTGAGAAGCAATAGAGACAATAAGAAATGACATCCATGGTGAAATCATAAGAAATGTTTTGAATGGTGCTGACAACTCAAAAGATCCTGGAAGCACAAGCATAGCAGATAATTTTCTGGAGGACAAGAGAAACAGTTCAGGGATGATTACTTTAGTCTTTAATTTATTAATGTATTCTTCAAAAAGTTAGCAGTGTTCTATTGCCCTGAAGGATGGACAGCTCCACGTTATTCACTTCAATTTCATAAGAAAAATGAAAATGAGCAAAAAACAAGCTAACTAATTACTTTGTATAGAAAGCAAGACTGAGCATGTCTTTGGATCTCTATGCTTTACTCTCTATATTCCATATTATATTGCACAGCAGGAGCAGCTACGGTGTATATAATTGAGATTATAAATGATGATTTTATAATAGGTAATTGATAAAATTTGGAAATTTGGTAATATTGTAATTAAGTCAGAGAAAAATTGCTAATTAATGTGTTGCTTTAAAAAGCTACACTAGCCAAAACCGGTTTGGCTCAGTGGATAGAGTGTTGGTCCCAGGTTTGATTCCGGTCAAGGGCATGTACCTTGATTGTGGGCACATTCCCAGTGTGGGGTGTGCAAGAGGCCACTGGTCAATGTTTTTCTCTCATGGATGTTTCTAGTTTTCTATCCCTCTCTCTTCCTTTCTGTAAAAAACTCAATAAAATATATTTTAAATAAAATAAAATAAAATAAAATACTACACTAATATTGTAAACATTTTTGAAAATTTAGTTCATAAAATTTTATCTTCAAGTTTATATTATATAATATGTCTCATTCACATTTTGCAACTGTGAAATTCTTTTGTTAACTAAATTATAACTGCATTTCTATAGAGTTACCAAAATAAAATATTTAGTATATGTAACATATATTATATTATACATGTGCATGTTAATAGTTATACCTAGATATGTCTATTGTATGATTATTCTGAGAGGTATGGATTTTCTTTTGCTTATCATAATAATTATCATTAGTGGGTACTTACTAGTTCTCAGACACTGTACTAAGTGGTTTTAGAAACATTATTTCTTTTAATAGACAGAAAAATTTTATGTAGGAAATATTCTCATCCTGATTTCATGAAGGAGAAAACTAAAAGTTGGATCCTAAGATTAACAAGTGGTGAAACTGCCTGGAGCCCTAGATTTGGGAGGTGGTTAAACTGGAATTCAGACCTAAGTCTACCTTGGTGAGCAGTTATAGTTATTTATACAAGAGCCAGTTGTAGTTATTTATACAAGAACCAGTTGGCTTTACATGGAGGAAAGAACACTGCTTTGTTGACACCATCCTCAACACTGATGGAAACATCTGTGTCTCTAATTTCAGTATGGTTGGGCAAGACTAAGCAGCTCTTTAGCATAAAACTCACAGGTGAATAATTCTTTAAATTCCACAGGTAGATACCATAGTATCTATATTAAAGCACAGTAATTTATTACATTTCCTAACACTTTTAATTTTTGGATGCACTTTTTCCTAACACTTAAAATTTTATCTAATTCAACAGCAGGTAGTATGATAGAATGAAGAGCATGTCACTCTAGGCAATGGTGTTTATTTCTCTCTACCTCAGTTTGTCCATCCATAAAAAAAGGGACTGAATTTTCAGGTTTCTTTTATTCTTAAAAGTATTATTACAGGCTTCTAACTCATTTCTAGTCAAGTTATATTAATTGGAAATAATACAAGAGAGAAGAAATTAGCATTCATTGAGTTGTTTTATGTACCCAGAAGACCAGAGGAGCGTAAACACACACACACACACACACTTTTTTTTTCTTGCATTTACTTACCTAAGATATTATATGTAGTAATCTGTCATAGCATGTGGTATTCTATATAGTTTAGCGAGAAAACATACTAAGACTTAAATATCATTCAACTTCCAGAAATCCCAATCATAAGATATGAATTTGGTATTTAAAAGCAGGCCTATTGAACTTCAAAGAACATTTGTTTAATGACTAATCTTCAGTTTGTTTGGAAGAGCAACTTGTTTAGAATACACTATGTATTAGTTAGGTTAGGCAAGGATGTGCTATGTAACAAATTAGGGCATGGAATAGAAGTGGCTTACTATGGAAATGTTTTCTTTCTTATTCATGTGAATTTAGCAGCAGGTCTTAAATGGTTTTAGAAGAAGAGTGGGTGGAGGACTTATACCTTCTTTTAACTTCTTCTGACTGGAAGTTACACTTACTAGTTCCATTCACACTCCACTACTAGTAGACAGGCTAATCTTATAGCTCTGACCTAACAGCAGGGGCGATTTGGAAATGTGGCCTTCTTGTATTTTTAGGAGAAAAACAAAATGGGATTTCATGAACCCATCACATTGTTTCTGCCTTTGCTGAATATCTATTACTCCTGAAAATGGTGCAGGTCGCTGAAGGGCTGCTGCATTATCTTTTATTATTTTTATACTCAGACAAAGAAAAAGGTGGAGGCCTGGAGTGAGGGCAGGGGCAGGCTATAAGAGGTCAATGGGAGAAAAAAGGGACATGAGTAATACTTTCAGCAATAGAGATTTAATTTAAAAAAAAAAAATATATATATATATATATATATTATTGATTTTTACAGAGAGGAAGAGAGAGGGAAAGAGAGTTAGAAACATCAATGAGAGAGAATCATCGATCAGCTGCCTTTTGCACACTCCCTGCTGGGGATGTACCTGCAACCAAGGTACATGCCCCCGAATGGAATTGAACTTGGGACCTTTCAGTCTGCAGGCTGATGCTCTATCTACCGAGCCAAACCAGTCTAGGTGAGATTTAATTTTTAAAAACAGAGTAATGCAGAGCTGATGTCCCACTGATAGTAGTTGTCTCTACTTAGAAATTTCCTAAGAACTGGAATAGAGAAGAACATCAGAGCTTTCCTCCTGATACAGGAGTCCCACAATGGCCATGTTATGTTTCCCATATTCACCATGTGACCTCCGGGTATCTATTGCAATACAGACATCTACATTTATTGCATAGATGTTGGAATGTGGCTGTGGACAACGAGTAGGTGAAGTTGCTAATATTTCAGCACCCTCTTGAAGAGCCTCATAGTGAAGGTAAATATTGAGAAAGACACTGAAGTTTTGAAACTGTCAGTTTTGTGGTCAACTACCTTCTCTCAATATTAATTTATCTACATTAAAAAAGAATGAAGACCTCATCCACAATGGTTTAAGTGATATCTGACCAAAGGCCTGACCTTTTTGCAGAAACAGAATTCACAAATGTAGATGAATTCAGGCAATCAATGATGCCCGGGGCCCTTTAGAAGAGCAGGAGTAGAGGGAGCACTCTAGTCTTTGTATATCCTTGACTCAAGTGCCCCTCGCTGCTTGCCTGAGACCTTGAAGACATTTAGTGCTTTTAGCTATTCAGCACGACCTAGACCTGTCTCACTCATCCTTTTCAAGTAAAATCTCCCCTTCTAAATGTCAATTTTTCAGGATCCCCAAAGATTTTAGTTTTATTTTTGAATCGGTTGCTGAGAAACTATAAAACAATGCAGGAACTATAAACAATCTTCTATCTATATATAGAAAATAAAGGACTATGCAAATTAGCTAGGAGACAGTAATGTCACGACCAAAAAACAGGGACCTGAGGCTGTATGGTGCCTGGCCAGGATGAGGGACCTCAGGCTGCACCCCCAACCCAGAGTGGCTTGACAGAGTTGGGGCTGGCCAGATCTGGGTCTCACCCAGTGGGGGTGGGGCTGGCCAGGTCTGAGTCTCTTGCATTTTCAAAGTACGTAAGGGTGGTGGGTGGGGACTTGACTCTAGGTCTCATAGTGCACTCCAGACTCTGACAGGCAGGAGATTTTCATATACAGTTTACTAATTCTCTTTCATCTCTGACACTTCTATTATAGAGAAAGAGCAAATACCAATGTTAAATTATTTCCTCTAATTAATTCCCTTTTAATGTGCACAAATTTCGTGCACTGAGCCACTAGTATATATAAAAGCCTAAGTGACCATTCTGGCAAAACAACTGGAATGACTGAAACAACTGGTTGCTATGACATGCACTGAGCAGGCAGGAAAGTGAGCAGTTAGGGTTTGATCATTTAGGCAGGCAGGTGAGCATTTAGGGATGAGGAGGTAAGCAGGCAAGAGGTTAGGGTTGAATAGGCAGGCAGGTGAGAGGTTAGGAGTGAATGGTCCTGGATTGCAAGAGGGATGTCTGGATTGTGAGAGGGTGCAGGTTGGGCTAAGGGACCCCCGTCCCCCTGTGCATGAATTTTGTGTACCGGGTTTTTAATAAACTATAAAACAATAATAATTTTATTGAACTCATAAGTTTAAAATGCATTTGTGCTTTATTAATGCAAAATACATTTGAAAAATAGACAAATAAATAAAAGACAGATTTATTTAGCCAATTAACTCTACTGTGTGTACTGTGGACTTAAAATTTGGCAGGAACTCTGAGGACCATGGATTGGGAAGCACTAAAGTTGACTGAAGCAAGTGTCCCCATGGTGCCAAATGCAGTACTGGTCTTCCTGATAGTGCTTCATGTGACATGTGTATACTTTGAATAGTTTTAGTGATTTAAAAGGAACACCTGAATATGAATATTCCACATTTCTGTAGGAAGTAAGATGTGCAGAGTGTGTATCTCTATAAGAAGTGTGTTTGAATATTTATCTACTCATTTGCTGTCCTAGGCATTGTGGAAGTGGTGAACACTAATGATAAAAGCTAATATTTATATAGTGGTTAATACACTCTACATATATTTTTGTTATTATGTATTTTTAAATGTGTTTAGCCTATTATTAATTCTACTAGAGGCCCAATGCATGTAATTTGTGCATGAGGGGTGGGGGGTGGGGGAGGGTGTCCCTCAGCCCAGCCTGTGCCCTTTCCAATCTTGGACACCCAGTAGGATTGGGCCTAAATGGGCAGTCAGACATCCCTCTCACAATCCAGGACTATTGGCACCCAACTGCTCGCCTGCCTTCCTGATTGCCCCTAACTGCTTCTGCCTGCCGGCCTGATCACCCCCTAAGCACTCCCCTGCCAGTCTGTTTGCCCCTAACTGCCCTCCCCTGCAGGCCTGGTCAACCCTACCTGCCCTCCCCTGCAAGCCTGATTGCTCACAACTGCCCTCCCTTGCAGACCTGGTCCTTCCCAACTGCCTTCGCCTGCTGGCCATCTTGTGGTGGCCATCTTGTGTCCACATGAGGGCAGCCATTTTGTGTGTTGAAGTGACGGTCAATTTGCATATTACTTTTTTATTAGATAGGATAGAATCCTGGTGCATGGGTGGGGGCCAGCTGGTTTGCCCTGAAGGGTGTCCCGGATCAGGGTGGGGGTTCCCTTGTGGCGTGAGGTGGCCTGGGTGATGGGGCCTGTGGTGATTGCAGGCCGGCCACACTTTTCAGTGACCCAAGTGGAGGCCCTGTTATCTGGGATTTATTTATCTTCTATAATTGAAACTTTGTAGCCTTGAGTAGAGGCCAAGGCAGGCCAAGAAGCTTACCTTCCTCCATCACCAGGGGAAACCCAAGCCTCCTGATGTATCCAGCTCCATGGCTGTTGCCATTTTGGGGGGGATTTATTTATCTTCTATAATTGAAACTTTGTAGCCTTGAGTGGAGGCCTAGGCTGGCCAGGGTGTGCATGAAGCTTAGCTTCCTTCATTGCCAGGGGAACTCAAGGTAACTGTTTCGCAAAACAGTTACCTCTGTCTCATGAAATTTATATTTGATTGAATGAAAAAGAAAATAAACAAGAAGAAAATTGTAAATGTATCCACAGACGAGTTCTGTGATAGAGGCAATGCTGTGCACCTGTTTTCTATAGGGGAATTTAGGAAAGCCTACAGGACATTTGGTCCTGTCTACAACATCCAGAGACACTGGGTCCACACCAGAAGATCCTTAATTTTTGGCTGTGTTCACAATTATTGAACCAATAAAACATGATAGTATTTTAATGTATTATCTTATAAACCAAAAGTATAAATAAACGTTATGAACTATTTGAACCCAGGGATATTTTGCAAGTATTGTCTTTTTTTAAAATTTTCACCCAATTATATTTTCATTGATATTAGACAGACTAGTGGTCTGTCTGCCTCCTACACACACTCTGACTTAAGTGGTGATTGAACCTATAACGTAGGTATATGCACTGACCAGAAATTGCACCCTTGACCTTTACATGTATGGGATGTCAGGCCAACCAAGTGAGCCACACTAACTGGGAAAAATATGGATATTTTTGACAGGATCAAATTTCAAGGACCTGTTGATGTGTACATTTTGGACAGGGCCAAATGTTCACTAATCTTGAGAAAACCTCATTGAGGAAATAGCATTGGAGTATTTAAGTAATTATATGTTCAATTTTTCTCTTCTAAAACCAGCTCACCACAAAAGCCCATCTTTTCTCTTTAGGGAACCAACTGAAAATACAGTGTCTGTGAAGTTAAGTTTTGTAGCATCTATAAAATGATTAGATTGCTCCCTTAGATATATCTTTCCAACATAGTTCCATTCCATATTCGTCACTTTGTATATATAGGTAATCTCTAGGCTGATCAAACTGCCACAGATGTCTTATATTAAGCATTCTTAGGGATTGTTTTTATTTTGTGATTTATTTCAGAGTTCTCTTATACTGAATTATTTGCTCTTCTTTTGTTTCCACATGCCACATCTTGTAAGAACTCTGAACATAAGTTAAACTAAACTGAAGCAAAGAAAACCATATCTACTGAATTTAAGCCATTGTATATCAGGTTGACCTGCTATCTCAACCTTGTTACCAAGAATTGAACTGCTTTCACCTTACTCCAGCAACTGGAGGTTTGAACAGTAAGATTGTAAACATAAGGAATATTTCAAGGGCAGGCACTGGGCCTCCTGATTGTTATGTCCTTGTTGTTTTGACAAAAGAGGTCTGCTTCTCAAGTTTCTAGGACCAGCTGGTGGCTTGTTAATCTAGATGCATCCATAGCTACAATAAATGCTGTGTGCTCACATTAGCCATGAAATGCCTAAGTCATACCTCTCTCTCTCTCTCTCTCTCTCTCTCTCTCTCTCTCTCTCTCTCTCTCTCTCTCTCTCTCTCTCTCTCTTTCTCCTTTGTGAAGGAGACAGTGAAACCTCTTTTTCCTAAGTAACTGGCCCCATTATTAATCTCCTCACATACTAATTTTTGTGCCTGCCCTTTTATATGTTTTAGAAGACCCGAGACTGTTGTATTTAAAGAGCCCCTTCCCAGTTCATCTCTTCAGCTTTCCTGGCTCCTCCTACATTTCCTGTGTGATTCTGTGCCTTTTGGGGAGATCTAGCATAATCAAGCAGTCAGTTTATTATTGTGCATAATTTCAGGAATTTTCATACATCCCTTGGAAAACATGACTAGCACCTTAAAAACTGCTATGGATACAATGTTTAAAAATTCATAATCATCTGTCCTCAAGGTAATTTTTACAGTATGGGAATTTAATGTAAAAATTGTTTGCTTATGTAACATGTATATGTAAATAATAATTATAATAACAGTGATATTTTATTGAGTTTTTATGATGTGCTAGTTCCATCTAAGTTTTCAACCTGTATTAATCCATTTAATCTTCATAATAACCCATTTAGGTATTTATCTCAAATTTTAGATAAAAACTATAGGACATAAAATTGAGAACTTTGTCCTGCATCACATAGCTAGTCAATAGAGTTGCTGAGAATCTAACCCAGACAACCCAGAAAAAAACCTGTAATATTTTTTTAGTATGTTTTGCACATTTAAAGTACATATCAATCATAGTTTCTTAATATTCCATTTTGCCTTTTCTTCTTGATTAATCTTCTAAGACAAAGCTCACAGCTTGTAATTTTTCTACTTCAATCTGTTTGGTGGTTTGTCCCTCCATATGCTCATGTAATTTTTAACACCAACCATTAAATATGTACTGTCATAAACATCTTATTGCTGAAGCTATCTACTTCAATCATATCAGCGAACCCCTACCTCCTGCATGCTCAATCCCATTTTGTACCATTTTCCAAATTCTCACCCTTCCATAGGAAATATCTTCTTGCCTCTCCACCAATCAATTCAATACCTATACAGTCTTTAATGGCAGAGGCCAAAGTCTTCCATTTCTCCCTTATTGCCCACAACAAGTATAATTTGAAAACATTCTATTGTGTCCTAATACATACAGACTAATTATTTTCTAGTAACCCTTATATGCCTTCTTTAGCCATCCAGATATGACTTTTCTTTTTTACTAGTAAATCATATATTATACTCTTTTAAAAATACCTTTACAGTGACTAAAATGTACTTGATGCTGTCTAATTCCTTCTTGACTAACATCTTTTTGGAAAAGAAGAAATGATGGCCTAATTGCAAGCACATTCTTTATGTGGAAAGAATATTTCCATGGAAGAGTACAAGAAGCAGGTTAATGCTGTTTCTTTATGTAAGTGTTAGTATATATCCCATGTAATTCTGTATTATATAAATTATTCCCTGGAATTTTAAGACTTTATGCTTTCTATTCATATATACAGTTGGATCTGGTCACTTTTGGGACAGACATAATAGAGATATCATAAGAAGAGGCTAGCTTAAGTTGCATAGGATGTTGTTTACCATCAACCTTCCCATTTTTTTTCTCTTCGACTCCATGAAAGGGACCATGGGAGCAGTTGATAGAATATGCTCTTATTGATGTTCAGAATTTGAAGTGAGTGAGTAGGCTTTTGATATGGTGTTTTTGACATTCTCACTTTTTCTCATTGGATGAACCATCTTTGTTTCAAATTCTATTTCCTTTATAAATTACTAGAGGCCTGATGAATGAAATTCATACACTGGGGGTGTCCCTTAGCCCAACCTGTACCCTCTCCAATCTGGGACCCCTAAGGGATTGGGCCTAAACGGGCAGTTGGACATCCCT
Organism: Pipistrellus kuhlii; assembly: GCF_014108245.1. Classification (NCBI taxonomy): domain Eukaryota; kingdom Metazoa; phylum Chordata; class Mammalia; order Chiroptera; family Vespertilionidae; genus Pipistrellus; species Pipistrellus kuhlii. Next base: position 65,458,414 of record NW_023425515.1, read on the forward strand.
TTCACAATCTGGGACTTCTGGCTCTTAACAACTCACCTGCCTACCTGCCTGATTGCCCCTAATCACTTCTGCCTGCCAGCCTGATAGCCCTCTAACTGCTCCCCTGCCAACCTTATTGACGCCTAACTACTCCTCTGCCAGCATGATTTACCTATAACTGCTCCCCTGCTGGCTCAATTGCTCCTAGCTGCCCTCCCCTGCCAGCCATCCTGTGAGAATGTGGGGTGACTATCTTGTGACAACGTGGGGGCAGCCATCTTGTGGTGGCCATCTTGTGGTGATGTGGCAGGCAGATGATGTGGAGCGGCCATCTTGTGATGACAGGGGGGTGGCCATCTTTGAGGGCATGAGGGTCAATTTGCATATTACTTCTTTATTATATAGGATAGTTTAAAATATCTACCAAAGAATGACAGATTAAGTACGTGTATTCAACCCCTAATCCTATATCATAAAAGCCTAATATGCAAATAGACCAAACGGTAGAATGACTGGTCGCTATGTTGTGCAGTGACCACTAGGGGTCAGGTGCTCAGTGCAGGAGCTGCCCATAGATCCCAGGCTAGTCAAAGCAGGTGCCAGTGGGAACCCCTTGATCACCCTGTTGGGTGCCCTGCAGAGGAAGGCAACCAGTGGCAGTGGTGGTGGGTGGGACTGGCAAGTGGGTGGTGCCAGGCCAGCCAAAATGGGTGCCAATGTGGGCTCCCCTACCAACCCAGTGGTCACCCCACAGATTTGCCCTGATTGCAAGCCAGGGACCCTAGCCGTGCATGAATTTCATGCACTAGGCCTCTAGTAAATAATAGTGTATGGTTCATCAATGAGTTAGGGAAGGCTGTCTTACTTTCTGATGTAACTCATAATGAACTAGTCACCAAATACAATATAATAAAAAACTAGATTGTAAAAAATTCAACAATATTTTTAATTGTGTTGCCCAAGCACTCATACTAATTCTTGTTGCTCATACATTTTTTGAAATTACATAGGCAAATAGTAGTCATTTATTTCATAGGAGAAGTTGCACAACTTGTACTTTAATTTGCAATATTTAATTCATGTGGACTACAGAGCAGTTGGCATTTCCATAATAGTCAGTGTTTTAGAGTATTAACAGAACCATAATCGTTGGCAGCCAGACAAAATCTGCAATGCAGACACAACCTTGGGGCACTTTATAGACAATTACTATTATGAAGTCAAATCATTTTGGAGTATTTATTTTACAAAGTACTGTGTACTGCAACAGACCAGGGAAATAACACTTTCTTTTCAATATGTTTTAAAAAGATTTCTAGCTTTGGGGCATGAAAATACATTTCCTCTTAACTGTACAGGATTCATAACTCACCATCAAAACACAGCCAATCAAAACCTACCAGCTTTAATAAATAAATATTTTATACATATTTTAAGCACATACACTTAGAAATAATTACTCTATTTGAACATAACTTTAAGTGAAATCATATAAAAGAGTTAGGATTTATGTCATTGTGTAGGAGATTAAAAAGCATTTTATGAAATCTCTAACTAATGGCTTTTTGGGCCATTTTATGAATATTGAAAAGTGTGTCAAAAATGTAACAAAATGCATCTGAAATGCCAACTGTGTATACCATAGAGACTATTCTGCAAGAGAGGAAATAAATCTCACTGAATATTATAGAACACTATATATTTTTTTTCAAATTATTTTACAATCCTGCACTAGTTTTTCTTTAAGCACACTGACTGGAAATGATGTTGTTTTAAATTGGAAGGCTGAAGAATAGAAAGGTATATACACAGATGGAGTTAACAACCTGTCAGATGAAAATAGATCCATATATGTAACCATTCTCCCCTTGCTCATTTAATCTTCTTTTATTCAGAGGCGATTACGTGTATGGCTTCTCAGAATTCCTATCTTCTTTGACTTTATTTGATCTCCCTGGGCCCTCATGGGCCTAAAACTGTAAAACTGATCAGAGAGCTGAATAGACCGCAGGGAACAGAGAGAATTGGGAGAGATCAGGAGATCATGGAGTTTGAGCTCTTGAAATCAGTGACTGGGTCTGAGTTGAATTTCACGTTATTGCATGGCAAGAGTAAGACTGTCACACTAACTGGACTCAGGGATATTTGAATACTTGGATCTCCTACTTCGCACTGCACTTGCTTGTCCATCTTATAACATGAGACTCATTTTAATAATGTAGTGCATGCATTTTGACTGGAAATAGGGGTTATGCCCTTCCAGAGGGGATCTTTATGACAGAATATTCAGGTAGTCAGGTTGGAGTGATTTAACTATGATCTGTGAGCAAGTATTAGGTATATACAGACCTAGAATTTCGTTATTATTACTATTAGTTACAGTTAAACTTGCCAAATCTAGGGCACTTATTTTTATGGCTTCTTGATTACAAAAGCAGTATTTTTAGGTAATGTAATGTTTAAAGGTTTAAACAAAGGCATTTCTAAAATTAGTGAAAGGCTCTATACCTGGGTTTTAAAATTAAAATGCTTCTCAAAGACTGGCCTTGGCTTACTGCTCTCTGTTTCAATTAGCTATTACAAGCCATTGTAAAAATACTAATTCATACATTTCTGTTTCAAACATGTGCTTCTAATGATTGATGTAAGTTGCAAGTGGGTACTGATTTTTATGAATTATTATTTTTATTAATATGCCAGATAGTAGTTTAAGAACATGGATTTTTGAGGTTCAAATTCCATGTCACCAACTAAATGACATTAGGCAATTTACTTAACTTTCTGTATTAGTTTCCCTATTTGTAAAATAGGAATAATAATATAATAATCATACCTATTCCACAGGGTTGTTGTGAAGATTATATTAAATATGTACATATTTCTTAGAATGGTAAAATAGTTTTGGCCCAAATAAAGTCCTATATAAACATTAGCTATTATTATTATTGCATGCTTTTAAGTACCCACTGAAATATTTCTCCATATGCTCCATGGAAACACTGTGCTCAGATTTTGACAATGGTAGAAATTTTGCTCAACTCTGAAGATTTATTTTGTATCAGGTTTCATGAACTGGTATATGTACTTGAAGAATCCTATAAATGGTGGTGGCAGTTGCCTGATAATTTTTTTAAATTTAGAAATATTATTTACAAAACAAACAAAAAATATATTGATGTATAAGTTCCTTGACTTCTGTAGGAAAGAGGCATAATCTGATAGTAAAATAGAGAAAGTCATATTTTGTCCAGTGTTTTATTAAAGAGAGTAAATTAAATTCAACTAAAATAAGATGGCTTTGTTAACAGTTAAATATGCTAAGAAAGTTGGGAGGATAGAAATTTTCTAGAATTTATTGGAACAATTTGAGTATGTGGTTTACAAATTTAATGTTACCACTTCATATGGAATAGAAATGTAATATAGAACTTCCAGATTATAGGAAATTCGAGGCCCGGTGCATGAATTCATGCATCAGTGAGGTCCCTTGGCCTAGCCTGTAGGATTGGAAATCAGTTTTCTGATATCCCCTGAGGGGTTCTGGATTCTGAGAGGGTGCAGGCCAGGCCGAGGGATCCCACCGGTGCATGATTGGGGCCAGGGAGAGATGCAGGAGGTTGGCAAGCCAGAGAAGGACTGCAGGAGGGCTTCAGGATGTATGGCCTGTCTCACTCAATCCTGATAGACCGGATCCCAGCAGCAAGCTAACCAAACAGATGGATAGAATGCCCCTGGAGGTCAGTGCACATCCTAGCAACTGGTCAGCCAGTCAACTTTCTTCCCCCTGGTGGTCAGTGCAAGTCATAATGAGCAGTTGAGTGGCCTTAGCATTTCATTAGCATATTATGCTTTGAATGGTTGAACAGCCAACCAGATGACTGGACACTTAGCATATTGGGCTTTTATTATATAGGATTGGCATGACATTCTACTTAATAAAGAGGGAATATGCTAATAGACCATCACGCCCTCACAAGATGGCAGTGCCCACAGCCACAAGTTGGAGGCACCCAGTCCCCTCAGCCCTGCCTCATCCAGCCAAAGTGCCCCAGTTCTCTAAGCCCCACCTCACCAATCTACATAGCATCCAGCTTCCTTCATCCTCAGTCTTCCAATCCCCTCAGCCCTGCAGGGAAAGGCAGTTGGGGGCAATTAGGTTGGCAGGGGAGGACAGCTGGGGACGATCATGCCTGCATGGTAGTAGTTCAGTGTCCATCAGTCCAGGACAGGAGTGGTTAGGGGCAATCAGGCATGCAGACAAGCAGGTGAGTGGTTAGGAGTCAGCAGTCCTGGATTATGAGATGTTTGACTGTCGCTTTAGGTTGAAAAGAGTGCAAGCTGGGCTGAAGGACACCCCCTGTGCATGAATTACAAGCACCAGACCTTTAGTTTGTTAATAAAAATAGTTTTTAGGTAAACAATTCTATAATACATCATCTGCATATTGTATTGTGTATTGACCACCCCAAGTCAAGCCTCCTTCAATCACCATTTATATCCCCTTCTACTATCCCTCTTTCCCTCTGGTAATCACCATGCTGTTGAAAGACATTACCATATGATTTCATGTATGTATGTAATCTAATGAACAAAATAAACTAGCCAACAAAATAGAAACCATCTGTAGATATAGAACAGACTGACAGCTGTTAGAATGGAGGGAGTGTTTTGGGCTGGGTGAAAAAGATGAAGGAATTCAGAAAAAAAACACCGCATAGCCAAAACCAGTTTGGCTCAGTGGATAGAGTGTCAGTCTGTGGATTCAAGGGTTCCAGGTTCGATTCTGGTCAAGGGCATGTACATTGGTTGTGGGCACATCCCGGTGGGGGGTGTGCAGGAGGCAGCTGGTTGATGTATCTCTCTCATCAATGTTTCTAGCTCTCTACCCCTCCCCGTTCCTCTCTGTGAAAAATCAATAAAATATATTAAAAAAAAACAAAAAGTACCTCATAGACCCAGATAACAGTATGATATATATATATATATATATATATATATATATATATATATATAGAGAGAGAGAGAGAGAGAGAGAGAGAGAGAGAGAGCAAACATCAACTTAATGATAAAATTTTGAATGTTTTATCTTTTAAAATGATGAGTGAAATGACCTTTGTTATTATAGTAATAATTCTTATCAGTGGAATAAGGCAAATAATACAAAAAACAATTTTAAAGTATATATTAGAAAAGAACAAATAAAACCTTCATTATTTGCAAATTATATTATTTATTTTAAAAATTAATAAAATAAATTATTAGAATTCATAAATGCATATAGCAAAGTTGCTATATATAACATTATATTATATGACATAAAAGAAAATATTAAGATATAATTATATATAAGTAAGGTATGTAGGAAATAAGATAGTAAAATAGTTACCACTTTCATTAGCATCTTAAATATATCAAATACATAGAAATAATTTAAAAAGTGGGCAAGACCATTACATAGAAAACTATGAAGCTCTAACATCAAACGTATTGGGAGAAATTAAAGAAATAAGTAAACAGAGAAAAGAACGATGTTTTTATATTCTTAGTCTCAATATTTTAAAGTTGTCTATTTTATACCAATAGCTTGAAGATCTAATATAATCTCAATAAAAATATCAACAGCTTTTCTTTGAAAGTTACAAACTGATCAATTATATAAGTTATGTGGAAATACATATTGCTAGTATATGTCAAGCACTCTTGATGAAAACAAGTGGCAAAACTTGCTCCAACAGAAATTAAGGTATATTATAAAGCTACTAGAGGCCTGGTTGCATGAATTTGTGTATGGGTAGGGTCTAACCAGCCCATCCCAGTTGGGACCCATCAGGCCAGGCTAGCTGGAGGGAGGGTATGCAGAAGGTTTGTTGGACAGCCCTGCCCCTGATTGAGGTGTGGAGCTGATCATGGGCAGGGCCAGCCAGGGTGAGGGACCACAGATGGTTGGCCGGCCAGCCCTACCCCCTGGTCTAACTCCTGGTTGAACTCCAGGATAATTTGCATATTAGCCTTTTATTATATAGGATACTAATAAGAAAGTATAGATCTGGCACAAGGATAGGCAGATGGACATGTAGAAGAAAATTGAGAGTTCTGAATGGGAATTACATTTGGAAGGATACTTGATTTAAGAGAAAAGGACAGTGCACAATGCAATGAAGAAAGAACCATCTTTTCAATAGATGGTGCTGTTTCAAATGAATTTTACTGTGGTAAAAAATAAAAGTGAAATGACCCACCTCACATCATAAATTGAAAGGCAGATCAATGAAGTTTCAAAAAATTAATATAGGAGAATAATTGTATTTCTGATTTAGGCTAATATATCTTATACTAGAGGCCCGGTGCATGCAAATTCATGCACTGGAGGAGGGATCCCTCAACCCGGCCTGCCCCCTCTCACAGTCCGGGAGCCCTCAGGGCCAGGAGGCAACTCTGTGACCAGGGGGAGGTGATATCCCCATCACACCTCTGTTGCTGCCACTGCTGGCAGTGCAAGCCTTGGCCGACCCTGGTTACCTGAGCCTCGGGCAGCCCTGGGCAGGTGGGCAGCCAACATCCAAGGCTTGCCTGCACCTCGGGCATCAGCTGGGCAGTCGATTCGGTGCTTTCCTATGCCTCAGGCCAGTCCTGGGCAGCTGGGCAGCTGCCATTCAAGGCTTGCCTGCATCTTGTGCTAGCCCTTGATGGCTGGGAGGCTGAGGGGACTTGGGAACTCTGGAGGCAAGTGTGCAGAGTGGCCAGAACCACCTGGGGGTGGGCCTGCTCGTGTCATGCACTTGCCACTCCAGTGGGACTGGGTGCTGCCATCTTGTGGCTGTGGGCATTGCCATATTTGAGGGCCTGGCAGTCAATTAGCATATTCCCTCCTTATTGGCTTAGGCACCACCTCAGCATATTCCATCTTTAATAGATAGGATAGGACAAACACATAGTAACCACTAAGGAAAAAGTAATGTATTAGACTATATTACTATTAAAAACTTCTTAATCAAAATACACCATTAAGAGAATAAACCACAGAGTGGAATAAAGTGTTATATATCTAATGAAGAATAATAGCTAACATAAAAGAATACATTCAAAAAAAGCTACAAATCAATAAGAAAATGACAACCCAATATAAAAATGGGTAAAATATTTGAACAGGTCATTCACAAAAGAGAGTGAACAAATGATTAAATAAACTTGTTAAGAGGAACTCAACTTCATTGGTGAGTGAATCACTATAGCCTCATCAAAATGGCTGAAATTAAAAAAGGGTTTCCTGGGAATATGGATAAAAAGGAGTTCTCCTATACTGCTTCTAGGAGCTTGGGAAACTATTTAACAGTATCTCTTAAAGCTTATCTTTCACATACTTTATGATCCAGCATTTTCACTCCAGGCATATCCAGCAGAAAAATGTGTGTGTGTGCACAAATAAACATGTAAATGAATATTCATAGCCTAATTTTTCATAATAGTGCTAAGCTGGAAAACAAACAAACATAAATGTCCACCTAGCAGTAGTCTAGATAAATAAGTGTGTTAGAGTCATTCAATGAAATACTCTACGGGAATAGAAATGAAGGAACTACCTTTACACCCAACCATAGGGGTGAATCTCACAATTATAATATTGGGAGGAGTAAGATACAAAAATGCATCTACTGGTAATTTCATTAATGTAAAATTTTACAAAATAGTCAAGGTTAAGTACAGTGTTAGAAGGCAGGAGAGGGGTTTCCTTTGAAAATATGGAAAGGACAGTGGTTGGGAGTGGGCTTGGAGGGGGATTCTGCAGAGTTTGGAGAGTTCTTTGTTGACCTAGCTATAGTTACACAGGAATTGGCTTGGTGATAATTCAGTGAGCTGCACATCTGTATATTTTTGCCCTTTTCATTGTGTGTATTATATATAATACAAAACAGTTTTCAAAACAAGCTATACTTGCCACAATATGGATGTTTTGGTGTGTGTTATGGTGAATTTAACTATATAAAAGATCCACTAAATTACAGACCACAGATACAGTCAACAAAAATCACACAATGAAATTTCCTGTGTGCATCATTATGGATATTTTAAATGTAATTGTTGTCTCCCATCCCATAAGTCTTTTTTTTAAATATATTTTATTGATATTTTACAGAGAGGAAGGGAGAGGGATAGAGAGCTAGAAACGTCGATGAGAGAGAAACATCGACCAGCTCCTCTTGCACACCCCCTACTGGGGATGTGCCCGCAACCAATGTACATGCCCTTGACCGGAATCGAACCTGGGACCTTTCAGTCCGCAGACCAACGCTCTACCACTGAGCCAAGTCTTCGGCGCATTCCATAAGTCTTTTTATTTTTATTTTTATTATTTTTATTTTTTTAATATATTTTATTGATTTTTTTTGCCCCCCTCCCTCCCTCCCACACATCCCCTCCCTCCCCAGAGTTTTGTGTCCATTGGTTGTACTTATATCAGTCCTTCAGTTGATCTATTATCTCCCCCAGATCTTCCTCCCCTCCCCGCTGTAATTTGACAGTCTACTTGTTGATATACTGTCTCTATATCTATCTTTTGGTTCATCAGTTTATAATGCTCTTTATTATCCACAAATGAGTGAGGTCATGTGGTGTTTCTCTTTCATTGATTGGCTTATTTCACTCAGAATGATGTTCTCCAATTCTATCCAGGTTGCTGCAAATGATGAGAATTCCTTCTTTTTTATGGCAGCATAGTATTCCATTGTGTAGATGTACCATAGTTTTTGGATCCATAAGTCTTAATGTCAAATCAGTCTACTTCTTTTCATCGGTCTAAGATTCAAAGAGGAATTCTTAGAACTGCTGGCTCGAGCCAAGCCATTGAAGAGGCTGTTATTGAGAAAGGCGCTGAGTGGGACTGCTTAGGCTTTTTAGCCAACAAGAACACAATCAAGGCAGTTTTTCTCCCGTGCCAGCAAGGCTGGCATAATGTCAGCGTCTCTATCCCTCTAGAAAGGGCATGGAGAGCAAATGCAGCCAAGGTTGTGTGTCACTAGACTATCTGAAAACTGTTGAGCCTTAAAAATGTTCTGCATATTTATTAGTGACACTGCTGCAGGAGTTTAGCACAATTCTGCAGGAATGAGCACCTTCCACTGACATTTTTTTGGCACAGTGCACTGCCTGTGACATTGCAAATAAAAACGTCCCTGAAACAGCTGCCAGACCTTCTTGGCTATGCTGTTTTCTTATGCTGTTTTCTTAACTGAGCATGTCACATTTATGCTAATTATTTGTATCTTGGAAAACATACCTTTCTTGCCTCTATACATGTACAGGGCAAGGCAAAAGTAGATTTACAATTGTGAGTACCTGAAACAAAGTTTATTATTGTATTAAATACTGTACTATTTTTTATATGATCAACTGTAAACCTACTTTTGCCCCATCTTGTATTACTGATAACACATTCCACAGAGATTTTCAGGTGGATGCAAGTTACAGGTTTTTATCTTTTCTTTTCTTTGAACTTTTGACCTTTCTTAGCAATAAATGAGTTTCTGGATGATGAAGAGCAGCTTATAATTTTGGGGACATTGTGTGAGCTTAATTAAGATTTAAGAAAAAAAGTTGCATTCCAGTGGTAATATTAATGTATTAACAACGAAGTTTATGTATTAAATATTTAAGCCAGATACAAAAAAGAACGTTTGGAAACTTGAAAGTTACAAGAAAATGTTTCTTACTTGGAAGTCTTCAGATATAGGATTTAGTCTTCTTGACCTGGGATAATGTAAATTCAGCAAAGACTATAAGATCTGACAATAATTTCCTCTAAGCATTTAAGAGCATACAGGTGACTTTGACAAATTTTGAAAAGTTTATTACTGGATTATCATTTAAGAAATGTTTTCCTAATTGGTTTTAGAAAGAGAGAAAGGGAGAGGGGGAGAGAGGGAGAAACATCAATGAGAGAAAAACATCAATGAGAGAAAAACATCAATGGCTGCCTCCTGCATATCCCCTACTGGGGATTGAAGCTACAACCCATGCATGCTCCCTGACTGGGAATCAAACTGGTGACCTCTTGGTGTCTGATATGACACTCAACCAACTGAGCCACACAGGCCAGGGCCTGGATTATCATTTTTTTCTTTCATCATTAGCGTTAGATGAATTTATGACTCTTGTTAGAAAACCATTATAACTCATTACTTTAAGCTACTGTTCCCCAAATATTCCTAATGATGGATTTTACTTTGGGTGCTTATTAAAAAACGTATTTGTCTGTATCCCTCCTGAATCTAGCTAGAAATTATTATTCATGTAACAAGCAATCTGAGAGATTCTTATGTTCAAGCATGATGGTTATGCAGGGTTTATAATTAAACCTTTAAATTGAAATATGAAGGAACCAAGGGATTATTATTTAACTACATATCTCTCTACAAAATATGGGTGGGATGGATACAAGACATGGTTTTATATATAAAGGCAAAAACTAATTGCAAAATTTTATTTGGTAGCTAATGAATTAACTTAGTAAATAATACGTGGTAGTCTGTTACATAGTGAGGGCCTGCATATGTGGCAAATTATTTCTTAGAATATTTTATAGTTTATAAAAAATAAAATCAGATATGCTTACCCATTCTATCCCCACAAAACCTGTTGATATATAGGTTACTATGATTAACCTAAGTTTCTAAATAAGTCACGGGAAGTTCACAGAGTTTAAGTTACTTGATCTAGTATCTCTTGCAAAATTAAATCTCATGTAATTTTAGAATAATTCTGTTAAACTCACTTTTCTTCTATAAACCTGCTACAAGCTAAAGTTGTGAATGCCATGGGCTACATCTTTCCTACCAACTTATTTTCATGGAGTGACCTAAAGAAAACAACCTTTTTATTTTTATTTTAGTAGGAATTCTTCAATATATTTTTATTTTTCCATGTTCGACTTTTTTTAAAAATTTAATTCAATTAAAAATATTTAAATTGTTTAAAATATTACATAAGTCTCCTTTTTCCACCATTGACCTCTCCCTGGCTGTCTCCAACTCCCAGCACATGTCTCCCCCTCCCCTCATCTGTGATCTGTGTCCATAGTTATGCTCATATGCATGCATACAAGACTTTTGGTTAATCTCTTACCCCTCATCCCTTGCTTTCTCTCCTAAGTTAGACAGTCTATTCAATGCTTCTATGACTCTGGTTCTATATTTTGTGTTCATCAGTTTATGTTGTTCATTATATTCCACAAATGAGTGAAATCATGTGATATTTATCTTTCTCTGACTTACTTCACTTAGCATAATGTTCTCCAGTTCCATCCATACCGTTGCAACTGTTAAGAATTCCTTATTTTTTATAGCAGTGTAGTATTCCATTGTGTAGATGTATCATAGTTTTCTAATCCAGTCATCTGCTGATGAGCACTTAGGTTGTTTCCAAATATTAGCTATTGCAAATTGTGCTGCTTTGAACATAGGGGTGGATATATCCTTTCTGTGTTTCTGTTTTTTGGAGATATATTCCTAGAAGTGGGATTACTGGGTCAAATGGAAGTTCCATTTTTAATTTTTTTGAAGAAACTCCATACTGTTCCATAGTGGCTGCACCAGTCTGCATTCCCACCAGCAGTGGAAGGGGGTTCCTTATTTTTCCATATACACTCCAGCACTTGTTATTTGTTAATTTGTTAATGATAGCCATTCTGACAGGTATGAAATGGTACCTCATTGTTGTTTTGATTTGCATCTCTCAGATGATTATGGTTTTGTTTAGTTTTTAAATATTTTTATTAATTTCAGAGAGGAAGGAAGAGGGAAAGAGAGAGACAGAAACATCAATGATGAGAGAAAATAATTGATTGGCTGCCTCCTGCATGCTCCCCACTGGGGATTGCGCCTGCAACATAGGCATTTGCCCTTGACTGGAATTGAATCTGGGACCCTTTAGTCTGTAGGTTGACCCTCTATCCACTGAGACAAACGAGCTAGGGCTGATTATGTTGTTTTAATATCTGTATTTGGCTTTTACTTTCATTCAGAGAAATCAACTCACTATAATTTCTTCCCTCTTAAATATTTTAAGCCTATTTTGTGACATAAATGGTTCACAGATACAGGTAGATGATTCTCCATGAAGTAAATGAATTTTTAAAATTTGGTGTACAGTTAAAAATTAGTCTGATGTGGAACTAAATAACTGATGTTTAATTACATTATTGGGTTTTATAATGGTGTAGGCTGGTATTTTTTGCATCTGGTTTACTTAAAGTAAATAATATAAGTAAAATTTTTGATAACATTTTCTAAAAATAGATTAATAGTTCAATGTTTATGGGTAAACAGCAATGCATATGCAGTTATTACAGTCAGCTATTAGATTTTTACTTAGTTTTATCAATTTTTGAATAAAATATTTGTAGATCATATTTTATTAAATGCACAGGCCCATTAAATGCACAGCTCTGAGTGAGAAGTAGCATGTTGCTTTTAAAAGACCAAAGGCAGTATTACATGCTAATAGATTTTTATCTGCATTCAATACTCATATATCACTATTTTCAGAAATTAGATTTAAAACATATTCTGTTGATAAATGAACACCTTTAAAAGTAGACTTTGACACTGCTCTCCAAAATATATGAGACACTTTAAAAGAAAGTGCTTTAATATACTTATTCAACCTTTGACAGCAACTGAGTGGAAATTTGTCAGCATTCAACTTATGAAATGTCAATGATTAGTTCTGGATGAGAGGAACATTATAGACTCTGAACTCTTAAGGTCACTAAATGTCTGAAAACAAATTTAGAGTAATTACGTTTTTGCATTGCATGCCACTGTTCTTATAAGTGGAGATGTCACCTGAGGACCCTGCTTGAGCTGCATGCTTACTGCAGTATTTAAAAGTTCCTGCAACTTTCACATGGGGCTGTATGAAATTAGTTTACAAAGAAAAAGAAGGAAGCCATCACTTGTATTTTTAAAGCTTCTCAGAAGGAGTGGACATACTGTTGATGACTTGGGCATCATTACCGATACCATGATAAATGAGAGACAACAGCATTTTAAGCATTTTCAAGTAGCAAGGTATATCACAAGAAGAGAACTCTACTGGAAGTTAAAGGGCTATGAATCGGTTAAAAGCCTATTGAAATGTAGACAAATTATTTAAACCCTCTCTGACCTATCACATTTGTTTATAAACTAAGGGTGTTTGATATGGGAGCCCTACATCCACTCTTTAGCTTAAAAAACTGTTTTTTATATCAAATACAGATTCTTAAGATAGAAGACTCTATTCCATTTTGAAGGCATAAGTGTAAACACCTTAGTTTTTTTGTTTGTTTGTTTTTTAATATATTTTTATTGATTTCAGAGAGGAAGGAAGAGGGAGAGAGAGAGATAGAAACATCAATGATAAGAGAGAATCAATTGGCTGCCTCCAGCATGCTCCCCACTGGGGATCGAGCCCACAATCCAGGCATGTTCCTTTGACCAGAATCAAACCTGGGACCCTTCAATATGTAGGCCCATGCTCTATTCACTGAGCCAAACTAGGGTGACACCTTAATTTTAATACTATGTGTGGCAGATTATATACTTCAGATATGGTTGCAACAAGTTCTCCTATTCCATGTACTTTTTAAATAATATTTATAGGCATTTCTTCCATTGAAAGGTTGAGGCAAAGGGAGAGGATTATCTGTGTTAACCTTTTCATGAATTTGGGCCTGCCTGTGACTAAGGCAGATGTCACACTATTGGACTTCCAAAGATGGGCTATAAAAAGCAATACAACTTGTTCTTTGAACATAATCAACATGCTGTGAAGAGATGAAGAGACCATATGGAGATGCCATATGGAGGTGTTTGGAGTGACAACCTAGCCAAGGTGCCAGCTGATAGCCAAAATCAACTTTTGAAAGAACTTTGGACCATTTGGGGAGAATATAGTGAGGACCTAGATACACAGAGAACAGTCCAAACTTTTGGGCATGAATCTGGTTGGGCCTAGGCTTCGGGCTCCACATACTACTCACCTTGTGTAAGAAGTGAGTAATATGAGGGGCAGGGCAAGAACAATATCCTCTTTCCCTGGTATAAAGGTGGTACCTGCTAGCTAAAAGGCTGAATCTAAATTACATTCTAGTGATATAGGACTGAGATCTATCTCTATCAACTTTTGTAAAAGGAAATTTAACTAAGTTAGGTTGCAAGTGGGTGACCAGAGAAATAAGTGTCGATGGTATAAATATTTCCAGCAATTAGTTCTGAGTGATAGGTAGCCTCACTCATATATTTCCTGGGACTCTGTCCACTGAGGAGTGAAGAGGCTTCCTGAGATATGTTGGTTTTCCTTAGTTATCTACCAGACTTGCTAGGTCTTTAAAAAGTTAGCAGTAAGAGGGTATCAGCTTCTTACAAATTTTTACAACTTCTCTGGGGACCCAGGGCTTAGGAAGTCATCTCAAGAGAGGAGCAAAGAGAGTTAGTCCTTACAGAAATGAAGGGTAGTTCTGGATGTTTGCATCTAAACTGCTTAAAATTACATCCCCAGGCAAATGGTGAAACAGTAATAAATTGTCTTGACAAGCAGTTGTTTATTACAAATTTCACAACATTTTATTCCGATGCCTTTGGTTTCATTAAATTGAACATTAAGATAGGAATCCACAGCTGAAGATGAATATTCCAGTATGAGTCTTATGGATATAAAATAAATTTAGTGTTTTTACATTCTTATTAGCATATTTTAAGACCTGCCTCAGGATAATGCTTGCCTGGCAGTGCAGTGAATTCACTGAAACTTGATTTCCAGATAATTTTAGGGTCTATTCAAAAGACCATGGCTCAAGTGAGAGATTTTCCTCCCCTGAACTTGAGATCTTTCTGGTGGTTTAGAATTCTCTTTCTTTTTCTTTTTCTTTTTCTTCTTCTTCTTCTTCTTCTTCTTCTTTTTTTTTTTTTTTTTTTTTTTTAATATGTTTTTATTGTGTTTTAGAAAGAGAGGAAAAAAGAGAGAGATATAAAAAGAAACATTTCTAGGATAGCAACATCATTGATTGGCTGCCTCCTGCATGTCCTCTGCTAGGGATTAGGCCATAACCTGGGCATGTTTCCTGACCATAAATCAAACCAGTGACCTCTTGGTTTATGGGTAGATGCTCAACCACAGAGCAGTACCAGCTGAATAGGCTCAAGGTTTTCTAAGGTGATCCCCGTGAATACCCTGAGACATAGAAAAGAGGGTCAGTGAAATTTATGTGGGGAGCAACAACAATGACAATAACAATAACAATAACATAACAATAACAATAACAATAACAATAACAATAACAATATCCCTCCCAGCTAGAGAGTTACCAGTGTTGTCCTGTTGGATTTATGGAATACAAACCCTGCTAAATGGTGACAAGGGGCACAAACCTTGTATAAAGATGAAGTCTGAGTAGGGAACCTCGACATCTACCTCCACCTGGTAGTAACAAGTCAGTGCCTGTCTTTCCCTTGCTTGAGTAGCTTCAGAGAAAGTCAACTAAAGTAGAAGACTTACATAAAATAAAGTACCTCATATCATAATACCCAAATGTCTGGGTTTCAATGAAAAAAATCATTCATTTTAGCAAGAATGAGGAAGATGTCAGACTGAAAGAGAAAAGACAATCAATAGATGCCAACATCGAGCAGAAAGATGTTATGATTGAAAAAAGGTAAAACAGGGATCATGAAAAATGCTTTAATGAGAAATTATTAACATGCTAACTAAATTCTCGGCAGATAAATTAAAAAGGTTCAGAAAGAAGTAGAAGATATAAAGAAGAACCACATGGAAATTTGGAAATTTTAGATCTTAAAAACACAGTAACCAAGATTTAAGAAAATGAATTGTCTCAATAACAGAATTGTGAGGAGATACAAAGGAATTAGTGGATTTGAAGACAGAACAATAGAAATTACTCAACTCTGAAAAAAAAAAAAAGAGCTAATAGACTGGAAAATATTAGCAGAGTCTCAGGGACTTGTGGACTTAGGACAAAAAAAAAAATCTAATATTTGTGTCATCAGTCCTGACTTTGTGGTAATGGTGGGAGGATAGTCACATAGCTTGATGGAGTGGAAGAGATAATCCAGAAGATAGGCCCACAAATTTATGCCCAACTGATTGTTGACCAAAATGCAAAATAAATGTAATGAAGGAAGGATAGCCTTTTCAAAAATGGTACTGTAACAACTGGATATCCATAAATTATTTTACAAAAAACCCTCGATCTATAGGGTAGAGCAAAAATAGGTTTACAGTTGTGAGTACAGAAAGTACAGTTTATTCTTATATTATTTTTTAAGTATCATATTATTTTCCATGTGAGCAACTGTAAATCTGTGTTTTCCTCACCCTGTATGTCTTACACCTTCACATTTTATACAAAATTGAACTCTCAGACTTAAATTGAACATGTAAAGCTCATATTCTTTTTTATAATACTCGTAAAATATAGGAGAAAATCAATAGAACAATCATAGCAATATACTGCAATAAAAGTTATGTGAATGTGGTATCTCTTTCTCTTTGTCTACTAAAATATCTTATTTCATGGATAGAAGATTCTGTTTCACCTTAGATTTTAGTAACTTCAGCATATTTTTTTTATTTATTAAGTTGAGAATTTGTACCTTTTCACTTAAAGGAAGCCCTTTATGGCTGCTCTTTGACATATCTGAATTGCCAGCTTCACTACTCATGCGCTTTGGGGCCATTAGTAAGTAAAATAAGGGCGACTTAAGCATGAGCCCTGTGATACTGCGTCAGTCTATCTTATAACGGAGATGGCAATACATGACTAACAGATGGGGAGCATATACATGGACAGAGAAATTATATTCCAGGCAGGATGGAGTGGATTCCATCAAGCTACTCAGGGCAGTGCACAATTTGAAACTTATGGATTGTGTTATTTCTGGTATTTTCCACTTAACATTTTAGACCATAGTTGACTTTTGAGTTATTGGAAGTGTGATGGTTGAAACCACGGAAGGTGAAACATGGCATAAATGCCCTATGTTTTATTCAACAATTTTGTTCCTCCTATTAAAGAACAGCATTTCCCCCTAAATTTTGTTTTTTAAAACAATGATTAAACATCTTTGTACACATCTCCTTGGGCATATCTGTAATAATTTGTAATTTGCCCTTGATTTCCTATCTAGTGCAATGACTATGAATGTGGGTTTTAATTTTAAGATATATGCATTTTTCTTGCTATTTTTTGTTGCTGATTTCTAATTTTTTTCTAATATAGCCAGTGAACAAGCCTTTTAAGATACCATTTTTTAAAACTGGTTGAGATTTTCTTTATAGCCTAATACAAAATCACTTTTTTTTTTTGTAAATGGACTAAAAGAGAATGTTACTTTCTTTGCAATTCTCCTCTCTCTCTCTCTCTCTCTCTTTCTCTCTCTCTCTCTCTCTCTCTCTCTCTCTCTCTCTCTCTCTCTCTCTCTTTCTCTCTCTCTCTCTTAGTATAAGATCAAATTTCTTAAAAGTGTTATTACAATCTCCTGTGCTAATATTTGTTTCTATTTTGTCTGTTGGTTTCTAACTGAGATGTGTTTTATCCTCCTGTGAACTATTGATATATCCATTTATCCTTTAGAATATCAGTTCTTCCTTTATATGTTTTGAATGTATGTTGTAAAATGCTTCAAATTTATGATTTTTATAGAATTGCTGATTTATTGATACAGTTGTCTCCTGGTGTCTGTGGAAGATTTGTTTCAGGATACCTAAGGATACCAAATGCTATGGATGCTCCAATACCTTCCATAAAATTGTGCAGTATTTTCATATAAGCCAATCCTTTAAATCATCTCTAGATTATTAATGGTGCCTAATACAATGTCAATGCTATGTCAATAGTTATTATACTGCATTGTTTAGGTATCAGCTTTCTGTAATTCTTTTGCAACTATTTTTTATCTGAGCTGGCTGCATTCATGGATGCAGAACTCATGGTAATGGAGGGCAGACATTATTTATTGTCAATGAGCTTGGAAGCTGTGAAAAACCTTTGCTTGCTTTGTGTGCTATTTTGTCAACTCAGTTTCATTTTAAAACTTTTGCTTTGATTCTTTGTGTGCTATTTTGTCAACTCAGCTTTATTTTGCTAGCATTTGCCTTTATTTTCAACTTTAATGTGTCCTTTTTTAAATTAAAAAAAAATCTATTATATTGGTTTCAGGTGCACTACTCAGTGGTTAGACAGTCGTATACTTTACATAGCCTTCCCTCGATATTTCCAGTACCCCCACTGCACCATGCAGAGTTATCACAGCAGTATTGACTCTATTTCCTATGCTGTACTTTACATCCCTGTGAAGTAACTGCCAATCTGTGCTTCTTAGTTCCAGCACCTGTTTCACCCAGTTCCCCAAAAACCTCCCCTCTGGCAGCCACCAGTTCTCTCTGTACCTATGAGTCTATTTTACTTTTGTTTGTTTATTATGTAGTTTAGATTTCATGTCCTTCTTGTAAAAAGTGTGACATTTTAATATAGAATGTGGTTATATAACTACTTTGTTTTAACAAATTTGAAAATGTCTTCTAAAAGAGTGTGTTTATATTTACTGTGTCCATTGAAATTCCTGCCATCTTGCTTTATGTTTTCTATTCCATGGTATCTCTTTGTTTCTTTTGTCCTTATTCCTAGACTTTATTAGATGCATCGTATTTTTTTTGTGTGTGTGTTTTCTAAATTGAAAATAATACTTCTATTTCTATTCTACTAATGTTTGTTGCATTAGCAGAAATATTCCAACATTCTTTTTTAAAATACAGATACAAATTATTAAGCATCAAAAAGACATAAACTAAGATGTGTTTGTACCCTTTAATTTTCACTTCCATGCCCCACTCTCACCTCAGGTAATTCCCCCTTCCCCCAGGTATACAAATGTTAAATGTTTTAATGTTCATTACTTATTTAAACTTTGTAATAACACTGAGTGTTGACTTACTGTTATATTTTGAATTCTAATAATTTTTCCTGGCTTCATTTTTCCAGGTACTCCAGTAATTCTTTTATAAAATATCTCTCAGGTATAAACATTCTGAGTCCTTATATATCCAAAATGTCTTCATTTAGTCCCATTTTTGAATAGTAGTTTCTCTTTTTATAGAATTCTGGGGTATAAGGTGCCTTGGAAGCTGGTCTCTGGGAACTGCTCTAATTTCCATACGTGGCTATCCATTGGGTTC
This sequence comes from Pipistrellus kuhlii, assembly GCF_014108245.1. Taxonomy (NCBI): domain Eukaryota; kingdom Metazoa; phylum Chordata; class Mammalia; order Chiroptera; family Vespertilionidae; genus Pipistrellus; species Pipistrellus kuhlii. The sequence continues at coordinate 65,477,623 of NW_023425515.1, forward strand.
TACCTGACCTCTCAAACATACATCCTCTACATCCACTCAAATTGGATGCATTCACTTCATTCTCTCTCTATATATATGTAAATGTGTGTGTGTGTGTTGAGAGTATGTATATGTGTACGGGTTGCAGATGCTTGAGAACCTATCTTTCCTGGCTGATTGAACAAACATTGATTACACAAAAGGTGTTCAGAGTTGCTGCAGGGAATAGTGGGAAGTGCAGAGCTGCTCAACCAGGCTAATGATGCTGGACACTTTATTTTTCTATCAATATATGCTTTCTATTATGCTACTAAATCAGCACCCATGAGACTTCTTGGTTATTTTGCTATAGTGGATGTATACGTACTCTTCCAACTGATTACCTATAACAGTGGTCAGCAAACTGCGGCTCAAGAGCCACATGAGGCTCTTTGACCCCTAGAATTTTTAGCAAAGGTCAGTTTAGGAGTACCCTGATTAAGTTAATAATAATGTACCTACCTATATAGTTTTTTAAATATGGCTCTCAAAGGAAATTTCAATACTTATACTATTGATATTTGACTCTGTTGACTAATGAGTTTGCTGACCACTGGCCTATAACACAGACTTTTCAATATAAACACTTAAAGACAGAGATGATGTGTCTTAGTTCCTTTTAGGCTGCTATAACAAAAATACCATAAACTAAGTGGCCTATAAACACTGGGTGGTTTCTCTAAACTAAGTGGCTTATTTCTCACTGTTCTAGAGGTGCAAAATCATAGCACTGGCAGTGTCTGGTGAGAACCCAATTCCCAGATTTCTGACTTTTCGCTGTAATCCCACTAGACTGAAAGGGCAAGGGAGCTCTCCGAAGCCCTTTTAATAAGGGTACTAATTCTATTCATGAGGACTTTACCATCATCACCTAATCACTTCTCAAAGACCCCACCTCCCAATAGTATCACTGTGAGGATTGGGATTTCAACCTATTGGTTTTTGGGGAGATACAAAACAGATCACAACAGCGTAAAATCTACTAATCCCTACTAGGGCCTGACCCTCTTTAGATACATTATTTAATGCCCCATGATAACACATTTTTTTTTATACCTCATGCTCCCCTTTTTCATCATCTTTTGGACTATTACTTCATTATTATTTGACACCACTTAGCACAATGCTCATCTTATCACAGTGAACCCCACTACCTTCTTTTGCCTTAAATTTGGAGGAATGGTAGAAGAGAAAGAATTTATAGAAAGAAAACACTTATGAAAATCATCATGAGGATAATGGTGAATGTAATTACCATAGGCATAAAGTGAATGGAAATTTTTTTTTTAGTTTACTCAAGCATTTAGTATTTATTAAATATTTTTCTGTTGCCAGTCATAGTCATAAGTGCTCAGGATGACTTAATTGACAAAACAGAGGAGGTGGGTATTGGCTTGGTATTTATATTTTATTGGTAAAGGCAGAGATAGTTGAGGATTTTATGATGGTCTTTGACTTTCAGAAGCTTTGTTTTTGGAGATCTGGTTCCATCAGATGGAAATATGTGGTATTCCTGAAGAAAACTCCACTCTACCCCAATCCTGTAAAAAAAAAAAAAAAAAAAAAAAAATATATATATATATATATATATATATATATATATAATAAAAAATATATTTTTTTATTAAATAAATAAATAAATACAGAAATAGTAATTTGAATCAAAAATTTTTAATAGTCTATCAAAATACATAATTGCACTTTCTGAACTCAGGCTTATTAGTTATTTGTTTGCTAAACTCTAGCATTCATTTTCCTTTTGATTGCTGTTCCTATATTGTATGGGGAATTTGTGAATATTTGAGAAATAAATATTTTATTAATAATTACTAATCCATTTCTACCTAGCAGTCAAGATGATCTACTAAGAACAAAAATCTATTACATTAGTGTGTTGTTCAACACCTTTCAATGGTTTCTCATTGTTGTTAGCATAAAAGTAAAATAAATCTTTGATATGACTTCTCAACCTGGGATGATCTATCCTCTGCCAATTTATCCCTCTGCCTCATGCCATTCCCTCCTCATTCTTGCCTGCATCCATTCTGGTTTTCTCTCAGTTCACAGAATTTCAACTCTCCAAGATACTCTGGGGCCTATTGCTCAGCTTAAACAGCCCTATGCCCGCTATTCCCATTTCTGTTCCTTTGTCCTATTAATTCTGACCATCCTTCAAAATCAGCCCATCTTCCCAATCTCTGAGGCCCCACTAAATCAAATCTTTTTAAAGCTCTCATGGTGCCCTGTTCTGATTCACAATGCTTATCACATTTGAAATGGATAATTTGTTGTTTATTATTTGTTTCTATAGGAAGATAATAAATTCCATGTATCTGGGAACTATATCTGTCAGGTTCATTTTTTTCTCCTCAAAACTTAGCACAGGTCATAATACATTATAGATGTTCAGAAAATAGTCTGTAAAGCCAATTCAAATTTTTAGCAGACCTACTGTATGCAGGACACTTGTCTGTAAATTAAATAATATATTAAATGTTATCTAGACTAGATTAGGCTCAGTAGTGTTTTTTACTGGATGGGAAAACAAGAGAAATCTCACTTCAGAAAAATGATGACATGCACATTAGGATATGCTGCTGGATGAGAGATGAAATGAGTTTTGAGGAGGAGTTCTTTAGTATTTTGAGTTTTCTGATATTTACTTGCCTAAATTGAACTACAGAATAAACCAAGGGTTCCTTGATGAAATGATCACTCAGCTTTTGTTCCTTTCATCTTGTTTACTTTCCAAAAGCCTTCTGGACATTTATCAAAACTACTGGTACAGTGTAAAAATTGGTTAACTTCATTTAATACAACATCCTTCTGCAAAGATCTCACATGAAGGCATTTTCCATTTCACATTCTTCTTATTTTAATATTTTGTTTTGTTTTTCCCCAAACTAAAGAGTTGTAGATAGCTAAAGGCTCCCAACATAAATCCCTCAAAATCCAATTTCACAAAGATGTTAAAACCCCAGTATTCTAGGAACCATCTACACTAATAAAAGTGTAGGTGGTCCTCATGCCCTCACATCATCATATGATGGCTGCCCCCATGTTGTCACAAAATGGCCACCACAAGATGGCCTGGAAGAGAGGGTAGTTGGGGTGATTAGGCTGGCAGGAGAGGGCCGTTGGGGGTGATTGGGTCATCAGGGGAGCAGTTAGGGGGCGATCAGGCAGGCAGAAAGAAACGGTTCGAGGCAATCAGGCAGGCAGGCAGGTGAGTGGTTAGAAGCCAGCAAACTCAATTGTGAGAATGCTGTCCTAAACCGGCAGTCAAACATCTCCCAAGAGGTGCCAGATTGGAGAGGGTGCAGGCTGGGCTGAGGGACACCCCCAGTGCACGAATTTCATGCACCGGGCCTCTACATAATAAAAGGCTAATATGCAAATTGTCCCTTCAACCAGGAGTTCGACCAGGGGACGGGGCTGGCAAGCCAACACCCTCCCCCCCAGCTGGCCCAGACCACATCCATGAACAAATTCATGCATTAGGCCTCTAGTATACATATAAAAACCCAGTGACCAAATAGTAAAATGACCAGAATGATCAGTTTACCAGTAACTATGATGTGCACTGACCACCGGGGGGCAGATGCTCAGTGCAAGAGCTGCCCCCTAGTGTTCAGTGTGCTCCCACAGTCAACCTCTTGTGGCCTCTCTCCTCAGAGGGCCCCCCAATTGACCTTGATCAGGGTGGCCAGTTGGCCAACCTCCTGTGGCCTCTTGTTCCCCCACCCTCCCCCCCCAACCATCCAACCTTTCATGGCCCTTCCCTCCCACCAGCCAGCTCCTGTGATCAGCCCCAATGGGGGAGCCGCTGGCCAACCTCCCACAGCCCTCCCCCCGGTCGGCCAACTTCCTGAAGCCCATCCCCCCTGCCAGCCAGCCCCACCCAATAGGCCCCAATTTGGGGGTCTGGCCAGCCAACTTCCTGGGGTCTCTTCCCCGGGTCAGCCCCCTGATAGGCCTCAATTGCCAGCCAGGCCAAGGGACCCACCCGTGCATGAATTCATGCACTGGGCCTCTAGTGTGCTTAATATGAAGCATGCAATTTTCAAAAAAATATGCTCTGCCTAACCTAGCTTCATTGAGATTTGAAGTAATTTGTATATGATCAGCAAACTTTTTATTTTGAAAACTGAGTTTGGGAGGTTGTGTCAGTAACTACTTAATGACCTAAAGAACCTAGAAAAATATATTAGTAATTATATTTACATTGTAATATCTCTATAGAGATCTTTATTAAACCTAGAAAAATAGATTAGTAATTATGTTTATATTGTAATATCTATATAGACATCTTTATTAAACTGACTTTTAATTCAAATCAGAATATTATTGAAGTTCTGGGAGATAACAAGTAGACAGCAAATCTGTTTGCCAGTATTTTTTTTTTCCCCCCACTATTGTGATTATGACATTTGGAGCTTAATGTAATTTAATTATCAAAACTTGACCATTTCTTTATTTGTTATTGTGCAATTCATCAAGCAATTTGTACAAGTAAAGCCTTATCATGGAAAGAGTTACAGGTCTATAAGAACTCCCCTAAAGCTGGATTCATTCAGAAATATAAATGCTGAACTTCAACCATATGATGGAGAAATTATCCTTGTATGGGGAGTTCCTTGTATAATTTATAAAAGAAGTAGAAATAAAGTCTTACCATTTCCCTAACAAAATCGCTATGGACAAAGCCCTGTGATAGGTACTTAAGAGGCATGAACTTTAATCCTCACAACAACCCTAAAATGTAACTGTAATGTTGAAACAGTCTCCATTTTACATGTGAGAAACTATAGGTAAATTACTTTAAAAATCTGACCAGTGCTGCTAAGTGGTTGAGTGTCAACTCATGTATTGAGAGGTCACCAGTTTGATTCCCTATCAGGGCACATGCTGGGGTTGTGGGCTCAATCCCCAGCAGGGGTCATGCAGGAGGCAGCCAATCGATGTTGATGTTTCTCTCTCATAGTTGTTTCTCTTCCTCTCCCTTCCTCTCTCTCTAAAATCAATAAAAGCATTTTTAAAAAAGAAATCTGTGCCTCAATTTTACATATGAGAAACTGAGGCACATATTTCTTAAGTAGCTTACCTACAGTCACCCAGGTAGTGGCAGAGTGTAAAATTAAGCTGGTCAGTCACTTATGGTAGCATAGATGCCCTTTACCCTCACATCTCATGTCTTTTGACCTTAAATTTTATAATATTTATTTTATTTTAGTAGCATTTACTTCTACCCTCATCAAAGAAGTTTTGGTTTATTATAATGTAGCCCAATGTGAACTATTTCTTAGATGTCAAGTTAAACAGTTTTATTCCTTGGAATTATATACTAAGAATTTTGTTAACTGATATTCAGACATGCTTTATCATATTTTATATACAAAAGAAGCAATTCCACCTTTTATTTGAAACTTTCCAGATCAGTGAATATAAATCTCAGACAAATATGCTCTAGTAGGCATAATAATGTCCTGCCAAAGGTGTTCACCTCCCCATCCCTGGTTCCTGTGAATATGGCAGGTTACATGGGAAAGGGGACTTTGTAGATGTGATTGAATTAAGGATTTTCAGAAGGGGAGGCTATTCATGAATTACCTGAGTGGGCCCAGTATTACCTGTGAAAGGAGTTTTTAGGAGTAAAATTGGCATGTTTTAGAAATTAGGGATTTATGGGGGAGAACTGCAGGGCTGCAAAGCTGGGGACTGGGAGTTGCCAAAAGGCAAACATTCAAAGAATAAGGGTACTAGGAGCTGCCAGAAGGTATACATTTGTAGTTAAAGGGAGAGGAATACACTCATTCACAGAATAAAAGAAGAGGAAGACACTCATTCACAGAATAAAGGGGAAGGCCACAGGGAGTAGAAAAACAAAAGGGAGAAAAGGTGGGGGACTCCATGTGAGGTTTGAGCTCTGAGGCTGCTAGAGTGACCCATCAGATGAGATATTAGGACACAAAGAACTGCAGCCTTTATAAACCTTAGGGAAAAGGGACTTCGTGGGTCTCTCCCCGTCCCCACACCGGAGTCTGTGCTTATTTCCCAACACATTTCCACCTTTTCCTACAGGACCTTAGTTTGCTAGTTTCTGCCTAGGGCTTCATTCTTTGAATTCACTTGGACAAAGACCTCAGAAATCACTTTTGCATCCTGCCCAGAGGAAAACAATGCATTTCAGTTTAATTTCCACATTTCATCTATAAATCCTTAAAAGGTGAAAAGACAGGCAAGAGTGGTGATCAGAGTCAGAGAGGTTGGAGGTTGGATGACAATGCCACACTGCTGGTTTTGAAGATGGAAGAGGGGCCCATGAGGCCAGACTGCAGGTGGCCTTTAGGGGCTGGAAAAGGCAAGAAAATAGATTCTTCTCTAGTTTCCGAAAGAAATGCATGTACCTTGATGTACCCAGGAAGGCCCATTTTGGACCTTCAGAACTGTAAGATAAGAATTTTGTGTTGCCTAAAGAAATTTGTTATAGCAGTTATAGGAAACAAACACAGATGCTATTGATTTAACTATAATTTTAGATGTGAAATCAAGCCTTTTCTTTCACTGGCAATCCAGAAATTTGATATAGAAGGTACTGTCAAATTAATATAAACACAGCCTCTTCAAACTGGGGTCAGAGCTGCCATTCTGAGGAACTGCCTTGCAAGTCTTATCAAACCTCTGGACTAGGCCAAAAGCAGCATTGTATCCCGAACAACAATTTGCAAAGATAACAAGAAAGCAGACATTATAACTATCAAACTGAAATTTAAAGACAGTCTTTAGAATTAGCATCACTATGTTAGCTTATCTGCATATATGGAAATTCCTTTCTTCTATTTATACATTTCCTTTTCCTTTCTCATAAATACCCCTTGCCTTTGCCTCCAAATCAGAACACTGAGTTTCTGCCTGAATCAGCACTTCTTGAATAGCTAGCTATTCTTTTGGATCTCCAATGAATGCATGTTGCCTCTCATTTTGACCTTTTATTTTTAGGTTAATAGTGCTTACAGCCAGGAATGTGACCTGAATAGGGAGCTGTTTTCACATAGCAAATCAATAAAGCCACTATTCTTTCTAATTTATTTACTTGTTTATTCATTTATTTGTGCTTTGATTTTAGTTTGCTAGTTTTTTAATTTGAAGGAAAGTATAATCACACTTGAATTTCTTCTTGTCTAAATAGTGTTAGGAGGAAACAATTTGGCAAAGTATGATTTCCCAGTAGAGTAGTTAGTGCATGGTAAGTTCTCAAAAATTGATAGTGATTTCATAATGTATGTCATGATTCCAGCCTGACTACTATTCTAAGTGCATGGAGAGGTCATTAATGATAAAACAATATGTGAACTCTGAAGTATTATGGACATGTCAGTTTCTCTCTCTCTCTCTCTCTCTCTCTCTCTCTCTCTCTCTCTCTCTCTGTCTGAGTGTGTGTGTGTGTGTGTGTGTTTATTGATTTTTAGAAAGGGAAGAATGGGAGAGGAGAGGGATAGAGAGATAGAAACATGGATCAGAGAGAAACATCATCTATTGACTGCCTCCTACATGCCCCATACTGGGGATGGAGCCCACAACACAGGTATGTGCCCTGTCTAGGAATCAAATTAACAACCTCTTGATTCATAGGTTGATGCTCATCTATTGAACTATACTGGCTGGGCCATATTAGTCTCTTGATTACATTTCCTCCCCCCTCAGCAGCTAGGCCTGGAAAAGTTTTCTTTGACCTTCTCGTCAATCTCACTACTCCCCTGTGATCTCAGAAAGCAAGTAAGAGGTTCTTTTTCAGATGTAGTCTTCCAATTTCCTGTAGTGAAAAATTTTTTTTAAAGGATATCTCTCCTTGAATCTCAGTTGTGACTCGTTCTTATACAGATCAGTAGAAAGCACATCCACTGTGGAGTCAGAGAGACCAAAGTTTGCATCAGAGCTTTCTCACTAATTAGCTGTGCAGCCTTGGGTTAATTGTCTTAAGGTTTCTGACCCTTGGTACTCTACTCCATAAAATTTGAACAATAATGCATACTTCTTAGTGTCTTGTGATATTTAACTGAAATAATGTATGTAATGTATCTAGTACAGGGTTTTGAATTTAGTAGGCATGGAAAGATGACCTTTTCCCATGCCTATTTTGCAGAAGTGTTGAGAGGATTTGAGACAGGTGAGTTAGTTTTCAGCAATTAAAAATATTTCTCATGCTGCTGGTGTTGCTCAGTTGTTTGAGCTTCATCCCAGGCACCAAGCAGTCACCAATTCGATTCCCAGTCAGGGCACACTCCAGTAGGGAGTGTGCAGGAGATCAATTTTATTTAAATCTCTCTCTCCTTCTCCTTTCCTCTCTCTCTAAAATCAATAAAACAATTTCCTTAGATTCTCAATTTTATTAATTCCACAAAAGTTTGTAGGGTGAAAATGAGAAATGCAGTAATCTATTATAGAATTAGCAGTGCATCCTTTTAATCTTCAAACACATTTTTTTCTTTTTCTTTTTTAAGTGGTACCGTGGATGGGAGGAAATACAAATAGAGTTTGCAGAACTGGTCTGCATTGCTTGAAAGGCTAACACTCACTTGTCAAACATACCTGCATTGTTAATGACTGTTTTAATTTTCCTTGTTCACGTAATGGTTTTCTCTAATGTGAGATTAACTTCAATTAAAGTTTTTTGTGGCCATGTTCATCCTTAGGTTTTCCTTCTAATTGGTCTCTATGCAGTTCCTTTGCAGTGGCATCAATTTGTTTGTGCCCTTGACTGCAGTTAGAAGTAAGCTGAACTTTGGAAAGCTTCGAGTATTTTTCTCTTGGATAGTTTAGAAATTTAATCTATTATTAAGCTAGTGAAAGGAAAACCTTATAAAAGTTTATATGATGGTTATAACTAACATGGTCTCTTCTATAGAGCTGAAAAGATGAAAGAAACTCAACATCTGAGATATTGATTATATAAAATTCTTCAATCTTTCGCTCTCATCGGAAATGAAAGTTTCATGGGCAAGAGAAAATGCTCCAAGCCTAATAATGATTTGGTTAAGAGTTGTAAATAAAGTATTGATTATATTGTCTTATGGACAATGAATACTCATAATTCTGTGTGAATGAAAGGGAGAGAGGAAGTGGGTCACTGAAGATCGCTAAATTTAGTGATGCCAGTTATTACTTCTTATTAAAAAAGGCAGGTAAGACCTGCAGGGGCCCTCATGATGAAATTCCAAGGTGTTGGGGGAGCTCCAAACAAATTGATTACTTACCTGTAACTGTTGCTGTATTCTAAAAAGACAATAGGTACCCAGGGAACACAAAGCGGGGAAACTAAAATATGAAGTCAGTTTACATAAAACCAAAGGAGAGAAGAATAGTCTCAAAGATGGAGGAAGAAAAAAAAATGGTGTTTTTATGAAGAAGTGGACTTGTTAAAGATTGTAGTGAATGTCTTCAGCTTCTAAAAGCTACCCTCCAACTGTGCAGGGACAAATCTGTGGATGGGTGAGTTCCTCAGCCTGGCTGGCAATTGGGGCTGATTGGGGCCATCTTGGAGTGGCTGCCCCCTGGTGGTCAGTGCACGTCATAGTGCCAACCAGTTGTTCGGTCAATCGGTCATAACAGTTGCTTAGGCATATATATATATATATATATATATATATATATATATATATATATATATATATGCCTAAGAGACGTTTTTAATTTTTTGGCATAAATAAGTTTCTATACTAGGTCTGTTTTAATTTATATCATTTATTTTTCATCAATTAAGGGGAAATTTCCTTATGCTTTTGTAATAGTTAAGAAATGTATAGCCTTTTCCAACTATTTGACCTGTAATAGTTTTTGAAGTTTTGTTTAAATAAAATAAGACATGGGGGAAAAGACTGAGATGAGCTTTCTCAATTGGAAGGAACCTTATTCAATACCTCTGTTTTATAGTTGGGGAAGCAAGTCTGAATATTATTTGAAGGTGGTTTGATGGGGAGTGTGCCAGAAAGAAGAATCAAAGTTACTCGAAGTTTTTTGGCTACAAGTAGAAAAATGAGATTGCCATGGACTAAATTGTGAAAGATTTAGGGAGAGCAGGATTGAGTTTATACATGGTAAATGTGAGAATTCCCATTAGATATCCAAGTATAGATGGGGAGGAAGCAATTGGACATACAGTCTGGAGTTTTGTGAAAGATAAGGTATCTGGACACAATAATTGTGAGGTTCTTCAGAATTTCACATGGCATTTAGAGCCTTGAGAATAAATGAGATATTTTAAGAAGTATGTGTAGATAGAAAGGAAATGATATCTGGGGACTTCAGTCACATTAGAAATATGGAAGATGGGGAGAAAATAGCAGACACTGAGATAAGACAGCTTGTGTGATAGGAGAGCCAAGAAAGAACTCCCTAAAATAAAAGTAAAGAAGGTGTCTGAGAAAGTGTCAACCATAACAAATTCTGTTTATAGGTTAAGCTGGGAACTGAAAATTGATTATTTGATTTACCAATGCTGACTGTCACCAGAGCTATTTCGGTATAGTGAAATCATGATTGAAGAGGAAGAGAGGAAAGTAGACAAGGAAGATAATTATATGCTTTTAGAAGTTTTCTTATTGAAAAAAGCTTTTGCTGGAAGAGGTTATGAGTTCAACAAAACTTTTTTTTTTTTTAAGATGTAAGATAAAACATTTTATTTTCATGCTGATGTGAATGATTTAGTGGAGAGAGTAATTGCTCTTATGGGAAAAGGGAAACTTGTGAACCTATATCCTTGAGAATATGAGAGGGGGGAAAAGCCATGCACCAGTGGAAGGTTTGGCTTATGGAGGAGCTAAGGGATATTCATCAGTAGCAGTGGGGGAGAAGGCAGGTTGGTAGATGTGGAAATGGGAGCATGTTGAAAAACCTTTTCTGATGGCCTTGTTCTTCTAAATGAAATAAAGTAAGTCCATCATCTGAGAGAGAGCACACAGGAGGTTTGAGGGGAAAAACAACACTGATGTAGTAATCAGAGGTGGAGAGTAAAAAGATTAAGAAAATGTGGTAGATGTGAAGGCAATATGAGTATGAGGTTTTTACCAAGGGCCTGCAGAGCTTTGAGCTTCTGTCTACTATTGATGGTGGACATGGAAATGTGTTAAATTTACCATTAAATTAACTTTTTTTTTCTAGTTAGTAGAAAAGTAACAAACTGAAGTTGGAATTATAATGAATTCTGATAAATGAGATTAAAGGTGAATTTTTATTAGATTTGTTATACCTCTAAAATTGGATAATTAAAAAACTACCAGTAAAACTTTATGCATATGTATTTAAATCTAATGTGATACAACCAAAACTGAATATGGCAAATAGGATATGTTGTAATTTTCCCAAATCAGAAGCTGGGTGGGAAGAAAACCAATATCACCAAGAGTATCAGAAGTATCATTTTCTAATGACAGAAAGCCAACATCACCAAGAGTATCAGTAAGAAGACATTAACTCTTATCCAGGATTATGGCTGTAAAAATGCCATTAATATAATTAAATCTAAAACTATAGTTCTGTGAATTGTTTGTATTGGGATTTTTTACACTCATATGCATAAACAAGGCTGAAGAAGTTCGGGAAAATGTATACTTAATTATCATATTTTCAATGATGTCATGTGGATACTTTCAAATATGAAAGTCATCAAAAATAGGATTTGGCAGCTGTCTTTGAAAATGACTCTTCCTTTAGTACATTGCCAACTGTCCTTTCCTCTAAAACAGTCTTATTTAAAAAGAAAAGAACAACCTCTAATTCTTTTTGACATTTGTGAAATGATAATGGAAGCTTTCATAGTTTTGCTTGAAATTTACACTAATTTAATTCTAAATAGAGACATTGAAACAAATGAGAAAGATAGCTGTAAGATCAAAGATATATGAGTTCAGATCGAACAATATAAGAAAATAGAGTTTTCTCTCTAAAATTTCATTTCAGTGATGCCAAGAAAACCAAACTCCTATAAAAAATATCATTTGTGTTTATTAAACCCAATTATTGTCTTAGCTAAACATATGCCCTTGAGGTGAAAATATTTACTTTGCCAAAACCTTGAGAAAGTTTCAATTTAATTCAATTATAAATAATTCTCTTCTCTGGAAAAAACAACAACAACAACAACAAAAACAAACAAACAAAAAAAAACCGCCACAACAACCATCTATATTAGGAGCATATATAATCATTACAACTTTTGTTGTAAAATAATGATTGATTTGTAACTTCATTTTAACGGTGTGAAGATTGCCATTTTTTAGTCCTTCATTTTTATTGCATTCTTCATGGAAGAAAACCTTTTGGTTCCAGTTTGATGAGTAAAGCTTGTTATATTTTACTTAAGAGAGAGTGACCTTTTATACAGTGTGGTGGCTATGGAGAGTCATTGCTTAATTCTTCCTGCAGGAAAGAACTTGCAAGTTGACAACTTTCCATTTTGGCATCTGTAGAACCCACCTCAGCTTTCAAGCCAATATAATAGTCTTCTTAGGCAGCCCCTAGCCAATGACTAAACAAGTGGAGGTGTGGGTCTGGTAATTTCTGTCCAACATGGGAGTTCTTTTAAGGCTACTCATTGTTCTGGAGTTTCAGACTCATATCCCTGGGTTGGCCATGACTCTTTTGAATATGAAGTCTGAAATATTTCCATGTCCAATTCAGTGTCTTCCATCTTTTTAGCTTTTACAGTAAGGCATTGATCCTTCTCCGCGTCAATAAACTCTTGGCACTCCTAACTATCTTAGTGTTTGCTCATCTGACCCCTTCAGATGGTCAACATATATTTGTTGAGTACCTCCCCACCCATGTGTAAGTACTATGCTAGATTCTGGGAATAAAAAGATCGTTTAAACATGCTTTATATCCTAAGCAGCTTACAAACTGATAAAATACAAGGGAGTCAGGGTAAGTATGGCTCTAGTTTTCAGTTGGTGTGTAACAAGTCACCACAAGCTTAGCAAACTTAAAACAGTATCCATTTATTATATCAGAGATATAATTAAGATAGATGTCTGGGCAGGCTTAATTGGATTCTCTGCTTAGGGTCACACCAGGCCAAAAATTAAGTTATCATCCAGTTTGGGCTTTTATATGGAGGTCTCAGGAATAATCCACTTTCCAGTTCATTCAAGTTTTTGGCAGAATTAAGTTCCTTGTGGTTGTCGTAGTGATGTTTCTGTTTCCTTATTGGTTATCAATCAGGAAACCCAGTTTCTAGAGGCCTCCCCTGTTGCTTATCATGTGCACTCCCCTTCCTCCTGCATCTTCAGGTCACCAGTGTCGTGTATGTGTGTGTTGAATTCTTCTCATGTTTGAAATCTTTCTGACTTCCTCTTGTGCCACCAGCCAGAGAAAACTCTGCTTTTCAAGGCCTCTTGTGATCAGATTAGGCCCCACTTGGATAATTTCCCCTTTGATTAACTCACAGTCAACTAATTAGTAACCTTAATTACATCTGCACAATCCCTCTTATTAATTAACATAATTAGGCTTTGAGTGAATTTTCATCATATTCATTGTCCTGGGAATTAAGCAGAAAAATGTAGGGGTACCATTTCAGGATTCTGTCTACCACCAGGAGCCTAAGGGTTCGGGATAGTGAAATTGATGAGCAAAAACTTCCAAGGGGAGAAAAAAGCTGAGCTGAATTTTTAAAGAAGAATAACAATAAGGTCAAATGGGGGCAGTTTCAGCCAAGAGTTCAAGATTTAAAGTAGTATAATATATACTAGCAAACTAGGACTATTGTTTGCTTAGGAATTCGGTTTGGTTGTTGGGAAACAGAGGATTTTAAGCAGGTGATTGACATGTGTTAGAGAGTGATTTGGCAACAATACAAACAGGAAATGTTAGAGTAACAGAAAAACTAGAGAGTTCAGATAGAATCTGTGACATTACCCAGCAACTGACTGAATCAGGACACAGGATGGGGAAGAAGAGAAGGATTTTTATAATTTAGGAGGAAAATTTTATAGCATTTAGTGATGGACTGCTATTGAAATGCCAGGGGAGAAGCGATCTAGGTTCAGTCCATGGAGCTTCTCTAAATGGATTTGGAGGTGAGATCAGGACAGGTGGACTTCAGAGAGGAGGGTGGGGTGGGATGATGAACTCAGTATTGGAAATGTTGAATCTGGAGTAGTTGTGGAACAGCCACATCATCGCCTTTTGTCTCTATACAGGATCAGTACAAACATGTGCTTTTTAAAATTCTAATCACAAATAAAACAAGAGCCTCTCCAAATTCCTCACAGCTCTCTTGCTACTAGCTTATGCTGTATTTTCTTCTGCTTGTTCATAGCTAAACTTCCTTCCCATATATCTTTGCAACCACTTTTCTTTTACTTTTCAACACTTCTTCCAGTTTCTCTTCCTAAAACACATAACCACTCCATCAAAACCTCTTTGTCAGTGTCAGAGGTGGCTTCTGTGTTCCCAAACCAAATGGATATTTTTCTGTCCTCACTTTACTCCTGCCCCAGCAGTATCTGAAGTAGTTGACCTGCTACTTAGATCCAAAAGTTAACTTAGTACGCAGTGTAGACTTAGAGAGTGAGAAATAGTTATCACCCAGGAAGTTCACTATAGCAACATGGAAGGAAGAAATGAATAATGCAAGCCATTTATTTAAGACATCTATTCATTGTCTTCTAGTCAGATATTTAAAATACTAGATTGCATGCATCAAAAATTATATTCTCACATTTCCCTTTGTGCTAAATCTACAGGTGAAACTTTCAGTAGTAGTCAAGCCTTATTTATATGCAAGTTTACTTCTTGCCATTTATAATTATGCAATATAGAGATGTATATCATTACTCAAGTTATTTTAAAACTTTTTTTAATATATTTTATTGATTTTGTACAGAGAGGAAGGGAGAGAGATAGAGAGTTAGAAACATCGATGAGGGAGAGTCATAGATCAGTTGCCTCTTGCACACTCCCTACTGGGGATATGCCCGCAACCAAGGTACCTGCCCTTGACCAGAATTGAACCCGGGACCCTTCAGTCCCCAAGCCGACGCTCTATCCACTGAGCCAAACCGATTTCGGCAATAACGAGTTTTTCATTTCATAGATCACTAATATCTTTCCTGTTAAAACCATACTTATAGAACATTATTTATTTATTTATCATTCATTTTAATTGATCTCAGAGAAAAAAAAAGGGAGAGAGAGAGAAACATTGATGTGAGAAGGAAACATTGTTTATTATTTCCTGCACTCACTGGACTGGGTATTAAATTTGAAACCTGGGCATGTGCCCTGACTGGTAATTGATCCACTACTTTATGGCGCATGGGACGATGCTATGCTGGTACCCGGACCCCAAATCCCAGCCTCCAGATCTGTGAGAAAAATATATTTCTGTTGTTTAAGCCACACAAATTTAAGATATTTTGTTATGGCTGTCTGAGTAATCTATATATATAAAAGCCTAAATGACCAAATGACCAGTCAACCAGTTCCTATGATGTGCGCTGACCTCAGGGGATAGATGCTCAATGCAGGAGCTGCCCCCTAGTGGTCAGTGCACTCCCACAGCCAACCTCCCACAGCTGGCCAACCTCCTGCAGTCCTTCCCCCTCAACCAGTCAGGTAGTCAGTGCACTCCCATAGCCAACCTCCCATGGGTCTCTCCCTCCAGCCAGCCGCCAACCTCCTGCAGTCCCTCCCCTGGCCTGCTGGCCCCGATCAGGGCCAATCGGGACTGGCCAAGGGGAGAGACCGTGGGAGGAAGGCCGGCCACTGGAGGTTGGCTATGGGAGCGCACTGACCATCCAGCTGGCCAGGGGGAGGGACTCCACCCACAGATGAATTTGTGCACCGGGACTCTAGTATTTACATATAGTTGCATTAAACTTCATTATGTTCACTATGCATACGTGTCAAAGTTCTTTTAAGACATAGAGTTATAGAGTTAGAATGAGTGTTCTAAATTATGCTTATAACCCAATTGGAGCTGATATACTGTGCTAAATATAGACTCTATATTGTTTTATAATTACATAAAATTTCAGGATTAGGTAATTCTGTTCCTTCTCATTTGTAAGTATAATGTCATGCATATGAAGAGTTATACCCATATGGATGTTTAAATTGCTATTGCTGACTGACTTGAATTAACTTTGCAGAATTTACATATTGATACATTATTATTTATCTTTGTTTTAGCACAACTGGAAGTAAATTGATGAAATAATAAGTCAGAAAATGTGAGACCTTCACATCTGTGGAGACATTTTTTTTTTTCCAATTGTTGGCATGTGTCTTTAAGTTATACGTTAGCTGTAAAACGTTTCTCCACGGGGAGCCCATAAAATTTGTCTAATCTCCTATTTATCAAATCATATCCCATACATGTGTTGTCAGGAAATATTAGATGGCCCACATATACTATATTATTGAAAACAGTAAAATTAGTTTTTTTATTTTAATCTTAGTTTTTAACTCAATTTAACAATATTCTGGATTATCCAGTGAAAAATTAAATTTAGTATTCCCAAATGATTTTAGATGTTTTAGTTTTGTGATTCTATGTAAAATAAGTGGTTACCATCATTGATAGTATTTAGCTTTTAGTATATTGGTAAGCATATCTGCAATTATCTTAGTATTTTCTAATAGTAATTGCTATCTGTTACTATATTCATGTTTGATTTTTTGCTGTAAATGTATCTAAACTTGGGTCCTAATATCAAAATGATAAAACCATTCATTATCTGATACTATTTTCATGTTTGATTTTTTAATAGTTACACAAATTTATAATAATACTAGGGGCTCAGTGCATGAATTCATGCACCTTAAAAGGAAGTGGACAGTGAGGCTGTGGTAGGCACAGGGGTAGGTGTTGGCCCATCCTCTGCAACCCTACCTGGCCCCTCCTCTGTGACCCTTGGTCCCCTGTCTGCCTACAGCCCTGCTCCCACTGCCACTACTATCCCATGCTGAGGGCACCAGCCCCACTTATAGCTGCTGATTGTGCAGAGCAATTGGGATTGGTGCCAGCAGTGGATGTGAGCAGGGACAGCACCATCAGTGGGTGCAAGTGGCAGCTGCTGCCCCAATCGCTCCTCAGGAGCAGAGTGAGGTGGAAAAGCCCTCAGGGATGATCAGGGCTGGCAGCTCCTGCTCATACCTGCTGATGGTGCCGGGTGATCAGAACCAGCGTTGGGCACTGTCAGAAGTTGTAATTAGCCGGTCCAGCACTGGCAGTGGGTGCAAGTGCCAGGCAGGACCACGGTGCACAGGAGCAAAAAATTTTCAGTAACCACCAGAGGCTTGCCCCAATGACAGCACCCGGTGCCCAGCTTTGGTCTGGTGCCCCCACTCACCTGTTCCACCATCCTACCGCAGCCAATGCCCACTATGTTCTGCACACGCTCCCTGGTGGTCAGCACACATCATGGCAACTGATTGTTCGGTTGTTACAGTTGTTCTGCCATTTGGTCTATTTGCATATTAACCTTTCATTACATAAGATATTTCTATTGAAAATCTTTTCATATAATGACTTTATGAAGCTATATACAAAATTGGTGTTTGATATTATGAAAGAGCAACAAAATGCTGTAATGTATCATGTGTAGTAGACTGGGAAAAGGAAAACAGAGGTGGGCTTAAATACAAAAGGAATGTTTGCAGTGAGTAAAGGTCAAATGATATCACAAAGAAGTAGAGGCAAGGGGACCATGCCATCACATCACTATATTGCTGAAAATCAAACTTACATTATAGCGGTCAATACCATATTTATATTGTGAGTTTTAATTTAGTTTCAGCAAAGTATCATCTGTCACATTACTTTCATGCTGTTACTCCTCATTTTTATTTTGTTAAAGTTTTAAATGTTCACTGAAAATGTTTGGTTTTATGGTTGGGAGGTAAATAGGCACATGAGGAATTTATAAGGTTGACTTTATATGTGTCTACGCAAGCTAAAAATAATTGAAGTCAACTGTTGGTCCATAATATATATTTTCCTTTATGTGGCTTTGTTCTCTAGCTAGGAGTCATTCATTGGCTTTAATCATAATCATTTACACAGCAGTTTTAAATAAAACTAAACATATTCTGAAAATCTACTATTACCTGCTATTACCAATTGCAGAATTTAGAGCAATTCATGATCACAATTGACAAAAGCTTTGAGCAATGATCTATTGAAATAATATGAGGAAAAATACAAACAATCACAAACACTGGAACTTTTTTTTTATTATTGTGGGTCTACACTAAATATGGAAAACATTTCCACATTGACAAACATTTGAAAACAAATTGAGGCAAGCTTGAAAATAGCTGAAAATTAAGTAGATTACACTCAGATAGCTAATTCAACCTCTTCCTCAAGAAGAGAAAACTTTAGTCTCTACTTACAAAAATTAGTTCTTTGATTTATTCTCTGTTTCATGGAGTTCAGCCAATTCGCCTCTGATGTTCAGGCCATTGGTCCCTATTGCCATGAGGTAACAGAAGATGAAGGTGGTCAGAAGGCACCTCCACCTATGCAGTTTTCTCTCTTAGTAGATTAGGGAACTTTGAGTTTCTTCCCATGATTGTTCAATTACACTTCCACACTGCTGAAATTATACTGGATGAAGAAAGAAATAAAGTAGCTCTCTAGTGAGGATATTTATTTGATGCCAAGTTTTCACTAAAGACAACCCAGTAACTGTATTCTAAAATGCCATATTTTGGTCCTGAGTTTCACAGCACTCTTAAGAAGCTATAATTTTTGCACCAATCCATAATAGTATTTATAGCATTAGTGACACCTGATCTTAAACCATACTTCCTTTTTCCTCCCCACTGATCCATTTGCCCCATCTTCCTATTCCCCCCACTGTTACAAATCTACTCTTCAAAAGAAGGTATCAAATATTTAATTCAAATGGTAAAATTGAATTATCATTATTTGTTTTTCTTTATAGCTCATTGATGAGGATTACTGAAGCTTGGGAAGCAGGTCCTCATGGATAGTATTTACAAATTTAGGAATATAACCATGAAATTTATTGGCAACAGTTAACAATAACAAAAAAAAATAAAATATCTAAAAACTATCCTAGCCCAACAATTATTGAGGAGAAAGTCTAATCAAGCATCTTGAATATTCAGAGAAGCTTTCTAATTATTTGATTTCTAGAGGCCCAATGCATGGAATTCTTACAAGAGTGGGCCTTTTTCCCCCTCAGCTGCAGGTAGCAGCTTTCCTCTGGCACCCAGGACCCAGGCTTCCCTCCAGCTTCCAGCTTCATCCAGAAGGTGGTATGGAAGGACATCAGGTCTAACTAGCATATTATGCTTTTATTGATGGGAAAAAGAGACATTTTGGGGGCTAGCAATAAGAATCTAGTCACTGCCCCTTTAATTGTCTGGTCCTGCAAAACCTGTTTACTCCCATTTTGAAGAGGCCATAAACCTTCCCCAGATGAAGTTATCAGCGTTGGCGCCAGGCCAGGCCTTTGGTTGAGGTCTCAAAGCCCCATCACATAAGGTTCTTTAAAAACTTGCAAAGGGGACTGAAAAACCCCATATTTGGGAGACAAAGGACTGAAAAGGATATAAAAAGAAACAACTTCCTCCATGTTGCTTGCTCAGAATTTGAAATACATTTTTTTTCCTCGGGGTCTGTGTGTAATAAAGTGTAACTCCATTTCTCTAAGCATTGCTTGGTTTTTATCTGGTATTCTGTAACATTATTGATCCCCTGTCCAAGAAACCAACCATGCTGGTCTTTTTAGCTTCCAGTGAGTAGACACTAGATAGACCTCCGGGAGGCACCACTCTGTTGATTTAGCAGAATTGAACTGGGGGACTCCGGGCGCTCCCAAACCTCAGCCTAGGACCTGGCCAGCATCTGGAGAAACTGACAAACACTTCTGGACCTGTCAACAGAATCGGTAAGGTAGAGGCATCTATCAGTCAGGTCCACTCTGAGACAGTGGAAGGGGGAGCTTGAAACCTCCTCAAAAGTCATATGACTTCCTCAGGGCAAATTCATCAGGAATCAGGTGGACTATTTAAACTTTTAGTTTAAATATCTGGTAGAAGTAAAAAACTCAGACTATCTGGTGTATGAATGTAAGTGTGAGAGCCTGCGTGAAGTGAAAGCTACTTTGTGCCATCTGGCTGTACACATGAGAGTATTTGTTATCTCTGTTGTTTGCTTTATTTAAAGATAGGGCAAACCCCGCTTTAGGGGGAAGCCTAATTGTTTATGGTGAGGCTGAATGCTGTGACAGACTGCAGCTGTCCCAAACAACTGCTAAGAATTCTTCTCTCAAGGTCATTCTTGCTCTTTATCACAGAGGGAATTAGCCTGCTTGGCTAATGAAATTCCCATCTATGTTTGTACAGTAGAGACTTTAATTTGCTCTTCCCTGATTGATGATTTGTTATGTTGGGTTAAAAATTTTAAAACTCTAAGACTAATTTAAAGGTATAAAGTTTGTAAAGGTTGCAACCTAGAGAAGTTTAAACAAAAGCTAGACCCCATTACCTTTTCCTCCCCTGCTAAGGCTTATTGGGTTAAGATTAGTACATTTTCTCAAGCCCTGTGTAAGGCAAGAGAGAAAGATTGCCAGACATTTTTTATGACTTTCCTGGGTGATTTTTGCTAACTTTTCATAATTAACTGCTTTGTGGGCTGCCTTTTTCAGCCCTTCTAGCAAGTAGAGAATCATGTGATCCCGAGATCTGTTACCTGCCTGCCCTTCCTGATAGATTTATAGTGGGTCTCTGTTAGGGCCAGCATCCCCTCTGATTGGGGGAGGAAGAAAACCTAAAACTGCTCCAGAGTGAGCGTGAGATGGGGTGGTGACAGTGGGATTCACTGGGTAGGGTGGTAGGCTCTCAGCCTGCTGAGATGGAGGAACCCTAGGCTGGGGGACAGTAGGATGGTTGGAGAGATCAAAAGTGGTAACGGAAGAGGAGGATTTGAGATCCTCTGGGGTCTTAGAGTAAAGAAGGGAAAATCTAGGAGGGAAAGCAGCTGTTACAGAGAGAAGGATGTGTCCTTAAGTATAAAAAGCCTGATGTACAGGATCTCAGACCACTTGCCTTGTTTCCCCTGCTAGGACAGAGTAAATGGTTAATGCAGAAAGAGGGGGTAGGTGTGCAGGGAGGGGAGGAGGGGGAGGGAGAGGTTTTTGTTGATTTTTGCTGGCTGCAAACTGCTCTGCTGTCATAGGGGTCTAGTTCATCCTTGATTTCTTTCCAGATGTCACATCTGAGCTACACTGGACTCAAGGCCACAAGCTTTCTGCAAAGCCCAATAAGTCTTTCTCTGCCCCATTTTATTCTCTTTAACCCTTTTAATACACATAGAGAAAAATCTCATTGTACAGCCAGATTAAAAAGGTTTCTGTCTCTGAGCCTGGCTGGTTGGGGTTACTGGGTGGGTACTTCTTGGGCTGCATTGGAATATTCAGCAAAGGAACTTTAAAATACAGTATTTTATTGGCCAGATTAAAAAGGGTTAATTCTATAGTCAGGAAAGAAAAGGCCAGTACAAGTTGCTAAAAAATATAGCAGGGGGAAAAAGTATATTAAAGTGGAAAAAACTTAATAGGAGGTCTAAGGCATGGTTATGCATTTTTTAAGAACATAGAAAAAGGGTTTGAAAGCTAATTTAAAGATATGAAATTTATAAAGGTTATGTATGTAATAAGAAAGGACAGAGTAAGGTTTCAGTAACAGGCAGAACAGGAGCAGGCATAAAAACAAACAAACAAACAAACAAACACTTCCAGGAGCCAGGTGGAGGAGAGGAGGAACTGAAGTCCTCAGCCCTCCTGGTGATTTAGAGCTGGTTTAGGCAAACCAAAGACTCAGCCCCCAAGAGCCAAGTGAAAAAAGGTGTGGGGGGGCGGGGGTAGGGAGAAAGGTGCAGCTAGATGCCCCATTTTGGGAAGGGACCCCTCAGAAGAGACTGAGTCTCTGCCAGGAAAAGGGCGGGCGGCATAGTAGGGCCTGAAGCCCAAGCCTCCCCTGCAGGAGCGCTTTGCTATATGCAAACTGTCTCTCCCTGCAGCCCCAGCTGTGTTTGGCACACCACTAGGAGCCAAACAGTGGTGAAAGACAGGGATGGCAAGGCCCTGTAACTGGCAAACAGGGTTAACTGGAGAGGGGGAAGGGAAGGCATTCTCACTGAACAAGAGAGCTAAGAGTGGCTCAGGATTTTCAGAATCTCCCAGAGAGGAGGAGTCTGACTGAGGAACTGGCCAAGACCCATTAGGTTAGGAGGACTGAGGCTGCATGTTGAACTTGTAGATTGCAGTTTGCTGGGCAGAGGTGTGAGCCCAGTTGTGTAGGGGTTAAGCTGCCTGTGTGCAGCAGACAACTTTCTCCCATGCCAGAATACATTCTAGGGAGATTGGACAGACTGTTTACAGCTAGCGTGAAGAAGGATGGTCCTCCACACACAGCCCTACAGATGTCCAGTGTGACCAGTGAAGAGAAGCCAATAGCACTTAATAGATAACTGTGACTTATAGAAAACTACATGATGAAATTAATCGGTGCCTTCTCCATGGACAGGACGCCAGAGAGTCAAGGACAGTTTGCTTTTGCATAAAAGGGTTGGCAGTGAACTTCAGTTGCCCTCCCTCAGAGGTGTTTTGCATAGCTTTACCATGTGTCATGTTTAACGGCAAGGGATGTGGCTGCCTGCAGTGGCCACGGTGCCAATATTATGTTTTCTTATGTTAATAATATTGTATTAACCTTCAATTCTCTTACAGATTTGGATGCAGTTGTCACCAATTATATAGACCTATGTTGTCTATAGGCTGTTAGTAGTCTTTAGGAATAACTGGCAAATGTCCAGTTTCCCGCATGAATAATATATATATTTATAGCCAATATTAGCTGTCCTAGAAGGGGGTTATATAGGGTAAAACCCCCAAAAGAAGTAAAGGCTACCTAGCTGCCAAAAGGGCAGGTGCCCAAATGGGCAAGGAAATCACCCATCAGGTTTTGGTCTCAGTTATGAAAGAAAACTAGGAGCCGATGCTCTCCTATAGAGAGACAGTTGGCAGCCTGTGCACTGCTTTGCAGGCCTGTGTGACCATAGCCATATCAGGGGTGGCACAAACCACAACTTTGGGAAAGTAGGGAAGGCCTGTTTAGAACAGAGGGAAGTGGCGAGTACCAGCCCTCAAAAGAGATCCTGTGACATATAAGATCCTGTAAAGGGATAAAACTTATGTAGAAGAGCTAATTCCTTAGTTCGTTCTGAGACCACATGTAGTTTAAGGAGGAGTCAAGTAGGGGGAACCCTATTACAGGGACAGCTATAGCTGTCTTTTTGAGTATAGACACATTTTAAATTTCTTCTTGTCATTTAAAGACAGTTACTGTTTTATTATAATACATTTTGAAAAATATTACTCTAAAGAGTTCATAGAAAGGACTGGCAAGGAAAATTGAAAATCTTAAAGCAGGTCAATATATTTTTCTCTTTATATAATTCCTCCAAAATTTGGCAATACATTTCTTTGCATAAATTCAATAAGTCTGGTTTTCAATAGTGGTTTTATTGACCAAAAACTTTGACTGGAGTATCATGTTTTAAAGAGTCTGTCTGAACTCTGAAGACTTGAAGCCAGTAAGAGTGCCATGGAGAAAGCCTAGTATCCTGCTTGGGAGCCCTGAAAATAGCTGGTGCTGGAGCATCAAGCCCATACCCTACCATCACTGGCAGTTGGTCAGAGTAGAAGAGGAGCAATAAGGGCGCCTCTGCATTTCTGCAGAACCCCCATGCACTCTAGGCCGTAACGGGTAGGAGGGCTACTAAGATGGGCCTTAAAGCCTAGGGCATCAGACCCGGGTAGAGTCACTACAGGTGAGGACTTCACCTAACTCAGCAGGTACTAAAGGCAGGCCTGATGGCAGCTGGATGGCTTGCCCTCCTGGCCAATGGGTCACATTAAGATTCAATCAAGAAATTCCAGGAAAGGTAGTCAGTTACCATCCTTGTTGTGTTTATGCAAACAATTGAATGCAATAGATAAATTGGTCTTAATTTAGCTCTTTTAATAAACATAAGGGTGATTTTTAAGGAGAAAAAAATTTATTTCAATAGAAATTGTTAAAACTGAAATGTTTTCTTTCCATTCCTCTAGTCCATTTGTTGTAACTCTTACTATTCTAATTGCTCAATAATACTAAATTTTATAATTCAGTTTGTCTCCACCAGGTCACAAGCCTCCTTTGGTGCCCAGGCCTCATCGTTCTGCCGACAGACTGCAAGGATCTCTTGGCTCTGAAAAGAAAACTCCATCCCTATTCAGCATGGAAGTAGCCAGAGGATCCCACTGACGTCCATTTTCCCTGAAATAATTCAGAACCAGGATCCTCGAGGTAATATATTAGGCAATACGGCAGACATGAACCAAGCAAGGACAATGGGCCAACTAAGGAAAGAAATAGATGGAACTCTGAAACCTGCTTCTCTCCACTCCAACTGCTCTGAAGCCATAAAGAACATGTGCAGGCTCCCTCTCCCTTCCTCTAAGAGAGCCAACAGGTTTAGAAGAGCTAATAGAATTAGTAAGCCCTAGATGTTACTTCAGACCAGATTTCTGAACTACCATCACAATCCCTTTGTGATAGTAGTCCAGAAATAATTTTTTTTATCCTATTTTACTCTATCACACTTTCTTAACTACCCATAATATGGTACTGTGTTTTAATATAAATTTATGTATATGTATTTACTTAGATAACAAAGAGACTTAAGCTGTTAAACACCCTACTCCCCAGCTTTACGTCTCCTATTGAATCCCCAAGGCTGAACATTAGTTTGAGGATCAAAGTGGGGAGGGGGTGATGGGAAAAAAGAGACATTTTTGGGGACTAGCAATTTGAAACTAATCACTGCCCCTTTAATTGTCTGGTCCTGCAAAACCTGTTTACTCCCATTTTAGAGAGGCCATAAACCTTCCCAAGATGAAGTTATCAGTGCTGGCACCAGGCCAGGCCTTTGGTTGAGGTCTCAAAGCCCAATCACATAAAGCTCTTTAAGAACTTGCAAAGGGGACCAGAAAACCCTATATTTGTGAGACAAAGGACTGAAAAAGATATAAAAAGGGACAACTTCCTCCATGTTGCTTGCTCAGAATTTAAAAGATACTGTTTTTTTCTCTAGACCTGTGCATAATAAAGTGTAACTCCATTTCTGTAAGCATTGCTTGGTTTTTCTATGGTCTTCTGAAGCATTATTATTATAGATGCTATGCTTCTTTGAATAACTTACATGCTCTGGTTGAATAGGTAAACTGGCCACTATTTAATACTTAAACATTAGATTTTTATATATGTGTCTGTGTTTTTTTGTTTGTTTGATTGGAAATATTCACTCACAGTTAGTGATCTCACTTTGAAAGCTGAATCATCACCCTTTAGACACATACAAATTTACAAGGTTTTTGCAATGTTTCAAAATGTTTGAAAAATTCTCTACTTGCAATATCTCAAAAGGCCACAAGTTGACTATTTGTCCTATAAGGTCAGTTTCCATTACTGATGTCCCTTTTTTCACTGTCTTTCTCTCAGTGCAAATTTATTTCTCCATCACTTTTCCTCTCTTTGTCTGTCTCTCTTTGAAATTATTTTCTCTGTGCTTCTCTCCAAAACTCCTCTTTTTTAAATCTTATTTTACTCTATCAAACTCTGTTAACTATCCAAATATGGAACTGTATTTTAATATATATATATATATATATATATATTACTAATATATATATTTACTTAGTTAACAAATGTACATAGATGTTTGAACAATTTAAAATAGCATTAAAGACAAATAAAAATCATTGCAAATTTTATTCTATTGAAACAATATCTTGTGACTTCATGCTGTATTCACATTTCATTTGATGAGGAATTAACTCATATCTACTAATGTTTATCTCTCATTACCTCCTAAGTTTTGCTACTTATACTAATATTCTTGTTTTTAATTATTCAAAACATATCAGACTAAGGAGTGACATCTAGATTATATACAGGTCACTCAAAACTCAATAGTAATAAACCAAACAACCCAATTTTAAGTCACTGCACAAAAGAATATATAAAGATGGAAATGAGCATGTGAAAAGATGCTCAAGATTACTGGCATTTAGGAAAATGCAAGTTAAAACCAGAAGAGATACCACTACATACATAGAAAAATGGTTGAAAAGCAAACAAAATAAAGTGAACATGACAACACTAAGTGCTGATGGGGATAGAGTAGCTGCAATTTTCATACTTTGCTAGTGGGAATGCAAAATGGCACAATTACTTTAGAAAACACTCTGGCAATTTCCTACAAGTTACTTATACATTTATTGTATGACCCAGCAACCCCACTTTTAAATATTTACTCCAGAAGAATGAGCATTTATGCTTGTGCAAAACTTCTATACAAGTTTTTATAGCAAGTCTTTTCATAATGCCAACCTCTAGAAATAACCCAGAATCTTTCATTGGGTGAATAGGTAAACAAATTATGATACATTCCATTCAATGGAATTCTCCTCTGCAATGAAAAGGAAGTAATTATTGATATTCACATAAACATCGATAAATTCTTAATGCTCTATTAAAGAACCTTGTTTAAGAAGTTATCCACTGTATACTTGTGTATATATGGCATTCTGGAAAAGAAAAAACTATAGTGATGATGCAAATATCTGCTTTTTACCAGAGGTTAGGGTTAGAGGACAGTACAACTTGGGTTGAGAAAACTGTTTAAATCCTGATTGTATTGGTATTAACATGTGTTAATACTCATAGGACTATTTATAAAAAAGCCAATTTTACTCTCAGTCAAAAATATGTTAAATAAAAATAAATTATACCATATATTAGTTGCTTCAGTTGTAGAGTATAACTTTCTTTTGCAATATTTTCCCTAAATTTTCTATTGCATTTTTACTTTTATAATAAAAGATACTATGTAATTTTCATCATATTAAAAATTTCTTCCAGCTTCTTAATAATATATGTGTTTTGTGGAGTTTATTTTCTTCTTGAAAGCTTCCATGGGGTGCTCTGGCTTTCTAAATTTCTAATTTGACTGAATACTTGATACATATGTTGCACAATTATCATCTAGAAATTCTTTTACTTTTATACTCCTGAGTTAGTTCTTTTGTATGCCGAATTTCAAGGTATTTTTTCCCTTAAGATATGTTTTTTAAATTCCTAGATTACATATTAATTTTTTTTTTTCAGGAAAGGTGCAAGGGAGGAAAGAATTATGTATCTTTGCAAGTCTGAAACACAATTTGCTTTCTTGCTTGATAATATTTGGGCTAGGTATACTTCAAGGAGAGGACTAGCCAGAATCTTTGTAAGATTTAGTACAGGAGTCTTAGTAAAACAAGACAGTGAGATTAATGAAAATTTAGTGAACAGTCCCTAGTGCTGTCACTGCTTCCAGGACCATGATGTTTATTCATTATCTCTTTCTCTCCTCTAGCACTCATTCTACATTTTTATCATCTTTGGCCAGCAATTTCAGCTAAGTCTAAGTTGCTTGCCTGGTGATATAATGAGATTTTTAATCTCTGAAAGATCAGCAGGCTTCCTGAGAACTTGTTTCCTGATCACCAGTTATCTACCACTGCCAACCTGATCACCTCCTAACCACTCCCTGCCAGCTTGATCTATGCCTAATTGCTCCCCTGCTGGCCAGATTGCTGTTGTTTGTGCTGTTTGTCAAAAATTGTGTTATTTTGATTTCCATGTTTAGAATGAATGATGAGTTGAATATTTTTTAATGTATTTTAATATTGCTTGACCACATGATTTATTATTTTGTGAATTTTCGGTTTACTTCTTTTGCTAAAGTTTCAATTGGTTTCTTTTCCTCCTCAATTTTATTGAGTTACTAGAGGCCCAGTGCACAAATTTGTACATGAGCGGGGTCCCTTGGAATGGTCCCTTGGAGTGGCCAGGTGGTTTCCCTGCCCTACTTCCACTTTTGGTTGATCAGTGGGGTGATAAGCAGGGCAAAGGAGCCCCTGCTCCCACCTGCCTTGGCTTGGCACTACCTGCTCACCTCCTCCACCATCCCACTGCAGTCCTGCTCTCATGGGCTCCCATCAGGGCTGGCAGCATCTCTACTGGCGCCTGCTGCCAGTTCTGTGTCACCAATGCCCACCATGTTCCATGCTGCCCCCCTGGTGATCAGCACACATCATAGCAAGTGGTCTAACTCTTGGTAGAATGACTGCCTGAGGGGACAATTTGTTGATTTTTTTTTTTTTTTTTTTTACAGAGAGGAAGGGAGAGAGATAGAGAGCTAGAAACGTCGATGAGAGAGAAACACCGACCAGCTGCCTCTTGCACACCCCCTACCGGGGATGTGCCCGCAACCAAAATACATGCCCCTGATCAGAATCGAACCTGGGACCTTTCAGTCTGCAGACCGACACTCTACCACTGAGCCAAACCAGTTTCAGCCAGAGGGGACAATTTGAATATTAGGCTTTTATTATATACTAGAGGCCTGGTGCATGAAATTAGTGCACTGGAGGAGAGGGGGATTTGTGTCCTTCAGCCCAGCCTGCACCCTCTCCAATCTGGGACCCCTCGAGGGATGTCCGACTGCCCGTTTAGAACTAATCCTGGTAGGATATTCCTCTCACAATGCAGGACTGCTGGCTCCCAACTGCTCACCTGCCTTCCTTCCTGATTGCCCCTAAACATTTCTGCCTGCCAGCCTGACCATCCCCTAACCACTTCCTTGCTAGGCTGGTTGATGCCTAAATGCTCCCCTGCCAACCTGTTTGCCCCTAACTGCTCTCCACTGTAGGCCTGGTCACCCTCAAATGCCCTTCCCTGCTGGCCTGGTCACTCTTAACTCTCCTCCCCTGAAGGCCCAGTCACCCCCAATTGCCCACCCCTGCAGGCTCATTCCCTCCCAACTTCCCTCCCCTGCAGGCCTGGTGTCCTCCAACATCTGAGTGTTCTTTCCAAATCCAAATATAATTATGTCTCTTTTTTAAAAAAACATTCAATAGCTCACCAACATACCATTTAATTTATATACACGCTAGATTGGCATACAAAGCTCTCTGCTCCTTGATTGCTACCTCTTGACCACTTTATTCTCTGTTTAACTCCAATAGTAGTTATTTTTAAAAATTTATTTTATTATTATGAAATTTATACATGTAGATAATTTCTAAAATTAAATAATTCATACATGATTTATTACTAAAATCCACAAGTCTTCTTTCTTTTCTACTCCTTGTTTCTACTACCTAGGAATAAGTTTTTAATGCTTTTTATGATTTGCTTCTTGTTTCCCTGAGGATTTTAAAATGTGTTCTTATTCTTCCTTTTAAAAATTTTAAATATTTATATAAAACTTACTTCTTTCGATTCTGAAAGTTGAGAATTGGGCTTTATTATACAGCCCCTCTACTCTAGTGAATCTCCCCTTCCAATAAGATTAAATGATAATTTTGCTTTAGTCTGTATTTCATATTCTTGCATTATTATGGCCATGTGCTTATTATTTACATCAGAGTCATTTTGTTTATGAAGTTAAATAATCTCAATTTTTAATTGCTTAGTTTTCTGAGCACTCATCACACACTCATGTTCTTCAAACACTGTTAGATAACTCAATCTCTTTTCCGTATGTTCAGACATCTCAGTGAATCTATCTCATTCCTTTTTCCTCTGAGGCATCCCTTTCAGAGCTTTCTGACTCTCCTCTCTAATGTGTACTGATTATTCTCAGCCATACTGCACACCTATTTGCCTGAGACTACTTTTTATCATTATCATTTTCCCCCTTCTCTTCTGTGTTGAACCCTGGCTTCCTTGACCATGCATCTTCATTTCTCCTGGTTTATTTTTCTTCAGTCAGCAAAGTGGCACTGCAGCTGTTTCCTATGTAATGGTGCAAGATGGCTAATCTCTAGCACATCTTATATATCCAAAATATCTTAATTATAACACCATATTTGATATTGTGGCTTGGTATAGAATACTAAATTGGACATCATTTTCCTCAGCTAGTTTTCTAGATTACTAAATCGTAATAAAAATTGGATGTCATTTTTATTTTTTATTCCTTAGTAGGTGACCTATTTTTCTCTGGATACATCAGTGGCTTGGTTGTTGCTAGTTTCTTGAGACATTATGACGATGAGTCCTGATGTGAAATCTTTTCATCTACCATGTGGGATTTCTCAATAGGTACATTTAACTTGGACTCTAATCTTTAATTCTGAAGTATTGGTTGGATGCACAAATAGAAATTTCTTGCAATTCCTTTCTCTACATAGAAAATCTCTATTTACATTTTTAATTAAAGTTAAAAAATTACATTTATTGAGATTTCTGACTACCATCCCACATCAAAAACAAAATTAAACAAAACAAAACAGCAGTAGCAATAACCCGGAGTTATCATTCTACTTTGTCTACATATCTATCGATCCATTTTAATGCAATAATTTTCATTATTTCCTGCTCTGATGATGATAATTGAATGATAAAGACTGTATTTTTAAATATATTCCTGACACACATATTTACCTTATGAAAAGAAAAAAAAATGTTTGAGAAAAGGGAAATGGCCATTGTAAGAGGAAGTATGGGGGGAAAAGCAGGGATCTTCTATTTCTTAGTGGATGGGTAAGCAATACTGATACTTTGGGCAGCCAGGTGGGCTCTTTGTGACCAACTGCTGGGATCCTGCTGCTGGACTTAAAAGGGCAGAGGTTTACTGGCTTCATCTGTTTGCATTAGCCTGAGAGTACCAGAGATGGGAATCTGATTTCCTGAGGAGAATGTTTTTATGGTAACACTAGTGGGAAGCCAGAATTTTCCATCAAAATGGCTAGTATCCTGAAGAACACAAGTACCCCCTGCCACTGTGAGGCAAAGCAAAGCAAAGTGAAACTTAGAGATTAAAGACAGGTCTTCTCAAGGAATCAGCAAACGGGTAAGTATGCTAAAGCCCTGTGTGAGAAAGAATTAGGTGTTTAAGTAAAGATAGCTTATTAATAGTGTTGGAACACTACTGGGAATGTTTAAAGGTTTAATGCATATATATTATTCTCCTAAAGCAATGCAAATATTATTTCTAAAGAAATATTCACTTTTAGAATTATATAGCTTTTTTACAAAACCTAGAAAGGCATTGTATGAACTCAAAATGCTGCCTGCATACAAAGTCATTGCTAAATTAATATACTGGCAGTAAATGACAGTAAGCACTTGAGTCAGTATATTTGTCGCCTTAATGGTATAAAAGAAAAAAAAGGGGTTTCCCATTGAAGGGCGCAAGACACTGGGAGTGGGTGAGGGCATGTGCCGGGGGGTAGAGAAGGCCGAGGAGAGGTCAGTGGGGGAAAAAGTACATATGTACTACTATTTGCAATACTTTAAACAATAAATAAAATTTTAAAAAAGAAAAAAAGGGATGTGTGGGGAAAATAATGATATTAACAAGTAATTAATATAAGTTTTATCAAGCAACCCAAGAATAAACTCAATGAGTGTTTATAAATTAATTGATCTGATTCCCTTTAAGCATGCATTTACTTTCACAACAAACCATAACAAAAGCCACAAATACATATCTTTAGAATACAAAAGTTTACAAGGTGTACCAGTTAATGTGAATTTTGCAATTAAAGAAAACATGATAATTTCAAGAGAAACATCAAAAAGGCTTTATTCAAAGTAATGTTCATCACTAGTACACATTTCCCCCATCTTTCAGGTAATTTGTGGATACCGTCCCAATAGAACTTTTCTTGTTTTGAGGCAAACTATTCAGAGACCCAATTTTCCACTTCTTTATACCTTTTGAAGTGCTGCTCAGAAAGTGCGTGTGGCATCGATTGGAACAAGTGGTGATCTGAAGGAGCAAGGTCTGGTGAATGCAGCAGGTGGTTAATACTTCCCAACCAAGGTCTTTTAATGTGTCTTTGAAGTGTGTGATGGTGCATCATCATGAAGTAAAATTACTTTGCAGTGTCTTCTGGCCCATTCTGGTCATTTTATGATCAAAGCATGGTTCAAAATTGACCTGGATGTTCTTTGTTTTTCACATGGAAATCATCACTTTTAAAGTGTTTAAACCAGTGTTCACAAGCATCTTGAGGTGGAGTATGTTCACCATAAGCTTCCCGAAGTATACGGTAACTTTCAGCAGCACTTTTCTTTAAAATAAAGTAACTAAATAAAACTTCCCGCAAATGCTCTTTTTTGGCACAAAATTTGACATTTTTAAGCATAAAAATATCTATGATGTTAACATCTTCAGCAAATTTGACTTATGAAGTTTTGAAGCTTGTTGTCAATACTATAAAATAGCATATATATCAAATCGCATATATATCAACATATGTATAACTCCATCTATTGAACATATGTATAACACCACATTATTAATGGTACACCTAATATAAGTTACTTTTCATATATGTTACCTCATTTAATTCTCACTGGTAAAATATCATCCCAGAGACATAGGTTGCTATTATCTCCCTTTTACTGATGAAACAAGAAAGAAGGTAATCTCTGAGTCTTAGATTAAGACTCAGAGATTACAGTACCTTCTTTCTTGTTCACATAACCCGTAAATTATAAAATTGGATCCAATTAAATTTTCTACTATATCATTTGTGGTGTTTTCCTTAATTTTCATATGCTGCCTCTGATTGAATAATAAAAGTAGCTTATGTTGCAAACACAGTTGTAACACACATAGTTACCCTACCCCAACTTGATAAAACATACATTAATTACTTGTTATTAATATCATTACCTCTTTTTCTGCCTCTTCCTCTCCTACTCTTCCTTTTCTCCTTTTATTATTATTATTATTATTTTATTTTGAACATTTTTTTGAAAGATGATAACTGAACAAACCTGACAGTGAACTTCCTCTTTGTAGCTCCTCCCCTAGGTGCTAAAGAGCTTGGGTTGTGGAAAGTATGCTTGTTCTCGAAACTGGAGACTGTCTATTCTACTGAAGTCACAGCAGGTTTTCTGGGAGCATGATGCATCAATATACCAATTAGCGCTTACTGTATATGTAAGGGGGGGAAAACAAATTTGCTAAACCAGCAATAGAGGAAAAAGGAATAAAAAGGAAATACAAATATTTTAGAATTATCCTACATAATAAAAGGCTAATATGCAAATCAACTGAAAGGCAGAACAACTGGTCGCTATGATGTGCACTGACCACCAGGGAGTAGATGCTCAACACAGGAGCTGCCCCCTGCTGGTCAGTGCACTCCCACAAGGGGAGCATTGCTCAGCCAGAAGCCCTGAGCCAGGCTCATGGCTGGTGAGTGCAGTCGGACATCCCCCAAGGGCTCCCAAACTGTAAGAGGGCACATACAGGCCAGGCTGAGGGACCCCCCCACTGACTGCAAGAATTGTGTGCACCGGGCCTCTAGTGTGTATTATAAAATTGGATCTATTCAAATTTCTGAACACTTTGGAGTTTACATAAATCATTTTTCTTTTATTTTCTTTGTTTTATTCTTTGGCAACAAGAACATATTCTAGCTTCAATATGGTAAATTTTGTATTTAGTGAATTAAAAATAAATAAGGATGATGATTAAACCATACTGAGAAATAGATCTGAAACAGATAAAACTTTCCTCTTTAATTGCCATCTCTTTTCTGATTGCTGTGGCTCCTCCATCAATGGGTTTGTTTTCCTATTCAAAAGCGATTGTTTCTTATAAAATTAAATTAATACTGTTATCTGGAGATGGCTACATGTGACAAGAAAATGCTTTAAAAATCAAAAGCAAACTGCTAATAAAAATAATTTTCTTTACAAAGTTATTTTGGGGGAGGGTATAAAGGTAGGTGGACTATTTCTACTATGAAACCTGCCGTCACTGATCACATATGAAAGGGGACCACATGCTGACTGTCTTTTTTTATTCAATAAGTATTTGTCTGTCTGTCTTTTTACTTATTTTTTATAGTCTGCCCTATCTTTTTAGTTTTATTTTTTAATATGTTTTTATTGTTTTAAAAGAGAGAGAGAAATGTTGATGTGAGAAATATTGATTGGCTACCTCCTCTACTCATCCTGATGATCAGGAATTGAACCCACAACTTGAGTCTGTGCCCTGACCGGGATTTGAACCAGCAAGCTTTTGGTGCAAGAGGCAACACTCAACCAATTTGAGCCACACTGACCAGGACAGTTTTGTTTTATTTAAAAATTTTAAAATTATAGTTGACATTTAATGTTATATTAGTTTCAGATGTATAACATAGTAACTCAGCACTTATATACCTTACAAAATAATTAGCAAAATAAGTCTAGTATACTATTTGTTACCCTATATAGTTATTATACATGTGAGAGAGGACCACAAGCTGACCTTTCTTGGTGACAATGTCAATATTAAATAAAATAAATCTTCCTATTTGGCTTTCACATGAATACTTCTTATAGCACAAATTAAATTATTCATTTAGCTTTCTTTAAATTTGATAAAATATGGCACATTTCAGATGATTCTCAGTGTGTATAGTATGTACATACACATGTGTGTTTCTATTGAATACATGTCTTCACAGTCTGCTTCTTGTTTTTCCATGCATACTGCTGTTGGTTTTTGTTTTGCTTCCCTGCAAGAGATAATGAGTGAACATTACAGAAAAGAGGTTAAACAGCTCTTAGGGTTAAACTTCCTAAGCCTAATTGGCAGACTATGACTAATCTGACATGTAGAATATGAGGTGTTGGTGGGCAAGGAAAAGTCTGAAGGAATATGTGACTATTTTGTATTTCTAACTTGTGAATTTAATGGCCCACCTATTACATACAGTTAATGGCCATTGCTGTGCTCTGTATACAGTAGGTTTCAGATGTTAGAGGCTAGTTATAGATGAGAGAAGGGCTTAACCCTCTTGCTATTGCTATTCCTGGGTTGAGGTACTGAAAAACTAATTGACAAAGCTAAGATTCTTAGAAGCAACCCCCACAGGATATCCACAGGCTTTGAGACGTTTTTATAGTGACAGTATAATTTTCCTAGCTTTGCCTCTGTTTTCACATATGAAAAGACAAAGGCTCTAAAATAACTTATTTGTCTAAGGTCCAAATTTATTATAACAAAGAGCATCAACGTTTTCTCATTGAACCGTCTGAAACATAACTGTGAAAAACGCAACACTGCGTGCTCTTTTACAAAAGGATGAGGCTTCTATTGTGATTTTTCATTTTCATCTTCAGAGTGAGAGTGTTTTGTTCATGTCTGTTCTAATGTAAAAATTCCATTCTCTCCTTGGGCCACTAAGTTCTGAAATATTCCAGGGAGGAATATAGAATGGAGGTAAAGAACACAGACTTTGCAAACAGACTGCTTGAGTTTATGACCTTAGAAAAGCTATTATGCTCTAGCCCAGTGGTCGGCAAACTCATTAGTCAACAGAACCAAATATCAACAGTACAACGATTGAAATTTCTTTTGAGAGCCAAATTTTTTAAACTAAAATTTCTTCTAACTCCACTTCATCAAAATAGACTCGCCCAGGCCCTGGTATTTTGTGAAAGAGCCACACTCAAGGGGCCAAAGAGCCCCATGTGGCTCACGAGCTGTAGTTTGCTGACCATGGCCCTACCTGGTTGGCTCTGTGGAGAGAACGTCAGCCTGCGGATGGAAGGGTCGTGGGTTTGATTCTGGTCAGGGGCACATGCCTGGGTTTTGGGCTCCCTTTTCTCCACATCTTCGCCAGTTTCTGTTATTTATTTTCTTTTTGAGCCACACTGATTACCTGGAAGCATAATATCATCTACCCAACAGATCAAGTGCACACACTGAAGTCACCTTCAACTCTTCCCTGTCAATAATCTACCACATTCAAATGGTACTAATTTAGCACATGCAAATGTAACAAATTGTACTTGGTTTAATTTCTTAAGTGTCTCTAAAATCTTTAAGTCTTCTATTTCACCGCCAGACATCCTTACTATCTCTCACCTGGACTATCATTAAAATATAATTCTATATAGTTCTCTCTCTCCAAATTCTTTCTCTTTCCGTCAATTATCAAAAATAATTTTTATTAAGTCCCAGTTCATGAATCATCCTTCTTTGTTCTCAACCTTTCCTGAATTCCTGTCTGTAAAGGATAAACAGCCTAACTCAAAAAACCATTCATAATATGGCCCCAAACTTCTTCCTAATTTGTTTCCTCAGCACTTCCAAATTATTTATAACCTCATTAGTTTTTATTATTCTCTACATCTGTCATACAATGGAACTTTATTTAGCCTTTATACTTGCTATTCTCTTTGATATAGATATTTCCTTTTGTTTCTACTTGTTGAACTTACATTTATCTATTATATTCCAGCCAAAACACTCCTCTCCTATAAAGCTACCCATGACTTCTCTTTCATTCTCTGCTCCAGTGACATGATATGAAGAACAGTTTTCACATTTTGTGTTAGTAATTGGGCATCTGTTTCTTTCTTCCTCTAAGCTGTGAACAACACTACAGTAATACCCCAATGCCTTATTTATGTAATTCACCTTCATATCTACACTTTTCCCATTTAATACTTAATACATAGTAGGTACTACATGAATATTTTTGTTAGATGAAAAATAAGTCCATTTGAATCCACCTAAACTACTAAGTACAGGGTACAATTAAATAGTTAATTGTATTCTATACTCTGATATATTTCAGAGCGATAAATCTCTGGAAGAAAAGTGCTTATAAATGAAATTGAAAATTGAACTACAACTCCATATTTTCCGAGTTGCTGAATCTCCCTTTTTGAAAAATTGTCAACCATTCTTATCAGATTTTTATATGATCCATGACAACATAGAAAATAATATTTGAGCAAATACTTAATCACTTTGGGGTTTGCTATATTTAAAATAACCCTGATATAATTTCTTTCACAAACTTGTAAATACAAATGTAACAATTATTTCAAATGGTATCTTCAGAACTTCTTACACTGAGGGATATATTACAATTACAAAATAAAATGTTTTCACTCTTTTCTTGTCAGAACTAATGTGAAACATTTTCCTGCAGTGATTGATGTATTGAGGGCACTGACACTGTGCAGTAGTTTATAAATTTCTAACTTTATATCATAGAGTGTTCACTTATTGAAAATAGTTTTTTGTTGTTCACTGTTTTTCTTCTTTTTTTTTTAAAATATATTTTATTGATTTTTTACAGAGAGGAAGGGAGAGAGATAGAGAGCTAGAAACGTCGATGAAAGAGAAACATCGACCAGTTGCCTCTTGCACACCCCCTACAGGGGATGTGACTGCAACCAAGGTACATGCCCTTGACCGGAATCGGACCCGGGACCTTTCAGTCCACAGACCAACGCTCTACCACTGAGCCAAACTGGTTTCGGCCACTGTTTTTCTTCTTAAGGGCATCTTATAACAAATTGGATGACGAAGTTCAGGTTGAGAAATTTTGTATTTATTATCAAAATATCTTCTCTTGTGTATCTAACTCTTGTTTTCTTTTTTCTCTTTTAAATTCTCTTCCAAATTAAAAACTAAATATGCTGTCATTAAATTTTTTTTTCTAGTCCTGGCCAGCGTGGCTCCATTGGTTAGAACATAGTCCCATTCACAGAAAGTTTGTGGGTTTAGTTTCTGGGCAGGGCACATGCCTGGGTTGTGGCCTTGATCCCAGGTAGGGGGCATGCAGGAGGCAGCCGCTCACTGTATCACTCTCATATCGATGTTTATCTCTCTCTCTAAAAAACAATAAAACATATTTAGAATTCAATGCTTTTTTCCTAAATAATTTTTAGAGAATTGAAAGATAATTTTGTTGAAATATTAGATTCAAATGAAAAAATGTGAACTATTCATATTTCTTACAGTTATTTGAATAAAATAAATACTTATCTCATAAGAGATTATTTAATAAATTTTATATCAATACACTAAATGTTAATTAATAAACAATTCTTAAAATGTCTACAAAATATAAACACTAACATTCGCTCTTAGAAATATAGTAAAAGATAACTCATAAAAAATTAATTCCCAGCTATTTTTGTGAAAACTGTCCTTCTACATGTATGAAAAATGAAAAACATTTCTTCCTAGCTAAAATGTAATAAAATGGTCACAGAAATGTCTTTTTGTAAAAGGGTAATCTTTTAGTCTATTTGGATTTTTAAAAATTCAGGGAAATGAACTCATTGCAATTGTTGTTTGTCAAAATTTCATTGAAACAAATATAGGTCTCTTATCAAAATAAACATGAGATAAATTGCAGAGTTCACTGTTCATTTCTTCACTGTTGAGTGTGTTAGTTTTTGTTGTAGCTGTAAATGATGCTGAAATAATGCAGATCAGAATCTAATGAATTTTATGCCAAGCAATCACAGAAGCAGCATACTTTACATTGTCATCTTACTTATGAAGTTTGTTTGTTTTTTTAAAGCTACTGATACAAAAAAGTCTATAGAATTCATAATGTTTGATTAAGTCTGGCATGCAAGTCTATCTTGTTGAGCACTACAGATATAGTTTCTGTATCTGTGTTTCTTTGGAAAATACTAGAAATTAAAAAGAAAGGATGCCTTTTAGGTAAGCTAATAGTTATACTATATAATATTTATAGAGATATTTCCTTGAACACAAATCACTCAGTCAAAAGACACAGTAACAACTTTTACTCTGAATGTTCTGCTACAAGGTATGAAACAAAGAAAACAAAATTCAATTTATCTTTTTAAAGAAGGATAAATTGGATACCTAATATCAATGATTCATAAGTTTGCAACAAGAGATAATCTGTTTCCAACATTTTCCCTCTGATTACTTGTAGGGAATAGTCTATATATAGCACTAAGCGCAACACCAGCAGCTTATGTATATACACTAGCTGCCAGGTGCACATTTTGGATCAGGCCTAAATGGTAAGTCAGAAATCCCTCTCCCAATCCAGGACTGCTGGCTCCCAACTGCTCACTTGCCTGCCTTCCTGATTGCCCCTAACTGCTTCTGCCTGCCAGCTTGATAACCCCCTAACCACTCCCTTGCCAGCCTAATTAATGCCTAACTGCTCCCCTGCCAGCCTGTTTGCCCCTAACTGCCTTTTCCTGCAGGCCTGGTCACCCCTAACTGCCCTCCCCTGTAGGCCTGGTCTCCCCCAACTTTCCTCCTCTGCCAGCCTGATCACCCTATCTGTTCCGTCTCCCCCAGACTTGATCGCCCTCAACTGGCCTGGTGCTTCCCAACTGCCTTCCCCTGCTGGCCATCTTGTGGTGGCCATCTTGTGTCCACATGGGAGCAGTCATCTTTGACCACATGGGGGCAGCCATCTTGTGGAGTGATGGTCAATTTGCATATTACTCTTTTATTAGATAGGATAGAGGCCTGGTTTACAGGCAGGGCCAGTTGGTTTGCCCTGAAGGGTATCCCGGAACAGGGTAGGGGTTCCCTTAGGGCGTAAGATGGCCTGGGTGACATACTGTGGTGGTTTGCAGGCCAGGCACACCTCCCAGTGACCTAAGCAGGAGCCCTGATATCTGGGATTTATGAACCTTGGCTTCCTCCATCACCAGGGAAACCCAAGCCTTCTGCTCTCTCTAGCCACCATATTTGTTGCATTAATTTGCATACTTGCTCCTGATTGGCTGATGGGCGTGTCTTGTGGGTATTGTGGAGGTACAGTCAATTTGTATGTTTCTCCTTTATTAGATAGGACACACTTACTGAGATTTATTTCTAAGGAGTAGGTGGCAAGTTATTGAGCCTTAATGATTGCCATCAGTGAGATTTGAACAATTCAGGAAAGTTTTAATAAACTAAAGGAATTCAGTTGCATTTACCCATCTAACCTGTTGTGTAAATGCACATTCAAAATTCTAGGACTTGTATAAAAGGAGAAGATCCAAATCCTGCAGTAATAAAATTTGATAATGTAGAATAAACCTTTAAATATAATGGAAGAAGAAAATATAATCAATTTTATCCTATTATAACCTTGCTTAACATGTTGGCTTGTTAAGAACACTGATTTTGTGGGTTGAGGTGTATTTTATTTAGGAGTTAGAAATTTTAGGATGAAAAAATTGGTCTCAAAAGGAAAAACATATTTCATGCTTAGATTTAAAAAAAGAAAAAGAAAAATGTTTCTAGTTTCTGTTAGTCTTTTGTCTATAATTATTATGCACATGTCACTCAAATTAATTTATTTTTTCTAGAAAATTATTATTGAATATTCATAGAATACCTTTTTTAGTTGAGTATATTTGCTCTGCAAGTTTATTTATTATTGAAAATGTTTTTAAATCAGCTCATTGTTGTCTATGAGCCATCTACTGTGCAATGTAAAAAGCAAAAACTGGTTAAATAAAGGTTTAGTGTATATCGATACATTTATATAACCCATTAGAAAGTAATGTGGGACTTAAATTTTTGATAGTTAACGTCATAATGCCTTAAAAATCTTCTTTGAATTATAGAACATAGAATATTTCCCCCCAAAAAAACCAAAGTTTGCTTTTTCTACATTTAAGTTATGAATTGATGTGAATTGATTTGTGTGTTATCACCATAAATTGAAGAGAACCTCATTTCTCCAGTGATCTGAAATGCCACCTCTCATTTGTTGTTTCTCTTTATAATAGAACCTCTTTCTGAGATCTCCAGTCTGTGCCATTGAACACTGTTTTTTCCTTAACTTATAATATATTGTATTAATTCATCTAGCATTATAAAAAGGACAAGTCTTTCCTCATTCTTTAGCTTTATAAGTGTTTTAGATATACTAGGCTTTTTGCTCTTCTTTTAACATTTTTAAATTAACTTATTAAAATTTACCACAAATTCTATGATGGTTTTCTTTGCTATTGTGTTGAACCTTTAGGTCAATTGGGAGAAAATTGATTTTTAAAAAAAATATGCCTCTGCATTCACACACTAATATGTTTTATTAGTTTATCATTGGGAATGTCTTTTAATACTTGTATAATTTTCTTTGAATGGATTTTTAAACAAATTTGTTAGATATATTCTAGGAACCTTATAGTATTCCTTGCTGCTGTAAATGCTATTTTAAAAAAAGCTTTTCTCTAATTGTTTGTTGATAAGATATATAAACACAAATGTTTTTTGTATATTAGTATTATAACCAACCACCTGGCAGTATTTCATCAATTCCTACAAATTTTAGGTAGATAATTCTGAGTTTTCTCAATCATATCATCTGTGACTAATGAGTTTTATCTCTTTTTTTTAATTTTTAGTCTTTCATTCTATTTCTAGTCTGATGCCACTGGTTAGACATTACAACTAACTGTTGAATTAAAGTAGATGAATCTTTGTCATATTTAGGGCTTCACAATAGATGTTTCTAATATTTCACTATTAGCAATAGCATTTGCAATAGGCTTTTGTAAAATTTATCAGGTTAAATAATTTCATTTCTCCTGTTATTTTTCAAAGAGTTTATAACCTGTTTAGTTTTTCTCAACGGTATTTTTCTGCATCAATTAAGATAAATATGTACAATTACTTTTCGATAATTTTATTGATAATGCTGAGTTATTCTTGGATTTTTGAGATAAATCTAAATTGTTCTTTTTAAAATTTAAATTCTTTATTGTTTAAAGTATTACATAAGTCTCCCTTTCCCCCATTCATCTTTCCCCAGCTGCCCTCACCCCTCAGCATGTGTCCTCCCACTCCTCACCCCCCATTGGTGTACATTGGTTTTGCTCATATGCATGAATAAAGATAAAGGCCTTTGGTTGATATATTACACCCCCACACCCCTTCTTTTATACGTTGGATAGTCTGTTCAATGCTTCTATGATTCTGGTTCTATTTTGTTTCCTCAGTTTATTTTGTTCATTATATTCCACAAATGAGTGAGATCATGTGATATCTGTCTTTCCCTAACTGGCTTATTTCGCTTAATGCTTAATGCTCTCCAGATCCAGCCATACTGTTGCAAATGGTAAGAATTACTTATTTTTTATAGCAGCATAGTATTCCATTGTGTAGATGTACCATTGTTGTTGTTTTTTTTCTTTCTCTTTTTTTAAATATATTTTATTGATTTTTTACAGAGAGAAAGAGAGAGGAATAGAGAGTTAGAAACATTGATGAGAGAGAATCGATCAGCTGCCTCTTGCATACCCCCTACTGGGGATGTGCCCCCAACAAAGGTACATGACATTGACTGGAATTGAACCCATTATGAGTTTGCAATTGTATTTGTTATGAATTTGTCACTTTAAGCTAAATTTATTGACAAGCATCTCTTCTATTTGCTCTTCTCTTTACATTTTTTTTTTTTTTTTTTATCCTTTGGCTCCCTGCTCTTTGTTGTGGATAAATTGTTAGATATGCCTTTACTAATGTCCCTTTTGCTATGCTTATTATACTATTTAACCTCTTTAATCAGGGTTGTCCTTTCATTTTAGCAATTACATTTTCATATCTTGAATTCAATTTGGTTGCTTTTATAGAATTTCATGATCATTTCTGAAAGTCTCTTGTGGCTTGTTCCACTTATGAATTTATCTTTTATTACTTTATTCCACATTTTCACCTGACAATTCCACTTCGTAAGATTTTGGTATGTTAAATCTTTATTTTTTCTTGTTTTTCTGCCTCACTCATGGTGCCTTGCCTCCTCATTTGCTTGAACATTTTTAGAAGTTTACACTTAATTTGGACATCTTGCAGGTTTAAAGTAGTAATGCTTTCCTACAGCTTTTATTTATGTTGAGAGTTCTGAGGTACCTATGTCAACTACATTAAACTCTTAGGGTATCCTAGCTTAAAATATTATAGAATTCTCAGCTTCAGTTCTTCACTCTAGTTACTGGACCACAGATTAATGTATAATTGCAATAGTATTATGGGTCCATGCCCTTGGAGAAATCTCATTTCTCCTTCTTCCTTACTTTTCATTGCTCTCACACTTAATTCATAGTTATACAGAGGGATAACAGATTTCCCCTGCTTCCTGGGAGTACCGAATACATTGAGAACTATGTTATCCATTATTTAGTTGACTTTCTCTAGGTGAATCTCTGATATAGAACTCTCCCACTCACTCTTGGATGATGGTTGAACCAGAAGAGTGTTCCTTTAGCTTAGGGGTGTCGAACTCAATCAGAGAAGGGGCCAAAATCTAAAATCCAGCCTAAATCGCGCGCCGAATGGTTTACTGAACAGTCATAAACTGTCATTGTGATGGAAACGCAGCGGAGTGCAGTGATGACAGCGCGGTGCGGGCCACATTGCAAGGCCTGGCGGGACGGATTTGGCCCGCGGGCCTTGTGTTTGACACATGTGCAGCTGTTTAAAGATATTAGCTCAGTATTTTCTAGTATTTATCTTTTTACTAAGAAGAATGCTGTTTCCAATGCAATTATCATTCTTTGGTAATTAAATATCTTCTTTTTGGTGATTTTTAAAATTATTATGCCATTTCTTTTTTAAAAATATATTTTATTGATATATATATATATATATATTTTTTTTTTTTAATTTATTTATTTTTTTTACAGAGAGGAAGGAAGAGGGATAGAGAGCGGGAAACATTGATGAGAGAGAAACATTGACTAGCTGCCTCTTGCACACATCCTACTGGGGATGTGCCCACAACCAATATACATGCCCATGACAGGAATCAAACCTAGGTCCTTTCAGTCCGCAGACGATGCTCTATCCACTGAGCCAAACCGGCTTCGGCTCATTATGCTATTTCTGATGTAGACTTTAAAATTTTCATTTGGAAATTGGATGTGCTTTTGATTTGAGATTTCTTCTTTCTTCATTTTGGCAAAAACAACAGCAGTCAACCATCATATCTTTTAATATTGCTTCTTTTCCATATTTTTGAGGGGGTGATACATTCCTTTTCTACCTGTCTTGGAGGCTCGCAATTATTTTCCATGTCTATTAATTATTTCTTTCCTTCTCTTCCTTCCTTTTGTTCTTTCTTTCTTATTCATTTTAACAAATAGTTTAATCTTCTGTCCCATGTTCATAGTGAATACTTTATCACTCACTTCAAGTTTAAT
This sequence comes from Pipistrellus kuhlii, assembly GCF_014108245.1. Classification (NCBI taxonomy): domain Eukaryota; kingdom Metazoa; phylum Chordata; class Mammalia; order Chiroptera; family Vespertilionidae; genus Pipistrellus; species Pipistrellus kuhlii. Next base: position 65,521,714 of record NW_023425515.1, read on the forward strand.
AATTCATTAACCTAAGACTGTTATATCAGACGTTTTACTTCAATGGTTATATAATCAATTTCCAAAATGTTGATTAATTTATTTTCATTTCTATCTTCTCATGCTTTGAAACATCTGTTTTTGTTTCATTGTTTTTTTTGTTTGTGTGATTTTTTTGTTTGTTTATTTTGGTTTGTTTGGCTATTTGTAGCATTTTTATCTTCATGTATTTTGGACTTTTACTTTATATCCTTCTTCAATAAGATATTGATTTTTTTCTCATCTTTGCTCGTGCCCTAATTGGCCAGTAGTTTTGTGGCTGCCACCATATGGCTCCTGAATCTTCTTCCAGGAGCCCAGGAGCCCCCATATATTAGCAGTGCAGTTTTTGCTCTGAGGGCTTTTAGAGTTTCTTTTCTTAAAAAAAAAAAAAAAAAAAAAAAATATATATATATATATATATATATATATATATATATATATATATATATATATTGATTTTCCACAGAGAAGAAGGAAGAGGGACAGAGAGCTAGAAATGTCAATGAGAGAGAAACATCAACCAGCTTCCTCCTGCACACATAGGGGGTGTGCCCGCAACCAATGTATAATACATGCCCTTGACCGGAATCAAACCTGAGACTTTTCAGTCCGCAGACTTTTCTATCCACTGAGCCAAACCAGTTTTGGCAGCTTTTAGAGTTTCACAGTCCATGTAGCTAATTCAGTGAATGGCTTGATTTAAGATCAGATTTTGAAGATATATCTTGCCTCTCAATTAGGCAACTTTATGTAAGATCTGCCCACACTCAGTTTTCTGTAGCAGTTTTTCAGGCACCAAGACCAATCCTGGCTCAGTTTTAAGCAATAAATGTAACTAAGGTTTCCCTTCTTACCTTGGCCACTTTTATGCCCTAATGGCTTCTGTACACAGAGCAATAGGCCTGCAGCTCCAGGTCTTCCACTTTCTGTTCTCAGAAATACTTTCTTAAATTTTGTGAAAGCATTTGGATTCACTTATACTAGAGTTAAATATGTATATCCTGGGCTACATACAAATATAACATTTTACAACTATCTGATAGTGCTTATTTTTATGATATATAATAAAATTATTTCACAAATTATGAGAATTGATTGCTGTACTTACTGTGTTCAGTAATAAGTTTAAATTGCATATTACTTTTTAAGTTTGTAAATGCTGTTTTTCATTGTAATTGCTCCTGGAGGTATTTCATTACACATCTTTCATGAATTATCTAAATATCACAATATACTATGGTGAAAGCAGCATAGATTTTAGTGTCAGGCAAACGCAGGTTCCTATTTCAATGCCAATAGCTAAGGGATTGAGAAAATTTCTAAATTGTGTTTTCTTTCTGAAGAACAAAACACCTTTTTAATTATTAAGAAGGAATTAGATCAACACACGATATAATTCTTCTTCAACCTTATTCTACAAAAAGACACAAAGTATTTGACATGCAGGTCCCCATGGATTCATCTTGTGAAGATGACTGGTGTCACTAGTAAACACTGCAGTTTTCATCTGAGCCAAGTTTCAGCTACAGAATTCTCAATAAACAATTCCCACCAATGGATGAGAGATGGCACATGGAAAATTGATATGTGCTTTTAGCTCTAAATCTATCCCTTTCACCTTTTTCTAATATGCTGTTTTTATTTATTGCTGATATTCATCTAGCAAATGAATGCATCCATATGTACAGGGAAGAGTTGCTTTCACAATTGATTTAATTTTAGATATGTCTCTTCTTAAACACATTATGATGTAGACTAAGTCATTAAACAGAATCAATTCTATTTAGGTAGCAATAACCATCAACTGGTAGAAGGGACATGAATAAGAAGTGGCTTGACAGAAAAATAATTTAGCATAAAAACACTTGAGGGAGCATTTGAAAAATATATTCTATAGGCAATGAATAGGTGTGGCCAGAAATATAAGAACTCTTTCATGAGAAAAGAGTTTCATGATAAAATAAAAATCTGGATTTACTGCAGTTATGGATTTTTTTTTTCTGACAAGGATTTCCAAGAGGAGGAAATAGCATGCATTATTTCCTAAAGGCATTTGTCCGTGGAACACCTTTTCTTAGGAATTTATCAGTTTTTCTGCAGAACTAAGGCTAACATACTCCATTTCCTGGTGCCATCCAGTCCTTTCTATCTGCCTAGTAATCACTCTTAATAGTTCTGCCTACACCATAGCAGCTGTTAAGTATTTTTGAAAATTACCTTCTATAACATATATTTTTAAAAAAATCATTTTAGAAGTTGTGTTGTTGATGAGTTAAATATTATATAGTATTGGGGTTATTTATTATATATTACATTTGTTTCAAATCTTTTATTTTATGCAAAATCAATTTCATTTTGTATATTGTTTGCTATGTGACATGTAAAGTGCCAATCTAGGCATTATCTTTGTAAAAATACATTTATCTAAGGCAAGTAATTCCTATCCAGTGGAAAACACAGAAAAGCAAGAATTTTAAAATTTAAATTTAAAAAATAAATTTGGAGTTTTTCTCCATATTCTGTCTGATAAGCACAACTGAAAGCATTGGACATTATATATAAAGGACACATGCAAATATTCTCAAAGGTGAAAAGAGGAAAACAGACCAGCTAAGGATCTTGAGACTCAACACACAATACAGTGGTGAATTTGTTGGGTTTCCTTTTGCCTCATCTAACCCAGACCTGGAGCTGAAGAAGCAATCAATCTGAAACACTAGGAGCAGAGAGATAATAAAAAATTTTTAAAAAAAAGTCATTTACTGTTTTAAATCACTCAGAACACTTTGATCTCACAACATTTCTCCTCTAAAAGAAGACTACCCTTTCAAAGTTACTATTGAATTGTATATTGCTAAATTTAACTCTTATATAATACAGTGAATTTCCCATTGCTGCTTCAACAAAGTACCACAAAATTAATGACTTAAAACAACATAAATTTATTATCATACATTCCTGGAAGTCGGAAGTATGAAACGAGTTGGCAGGACTTCATTCCTTTTCTGTAGGGGAAAATCCAATTCCTGGTGCTTTCCAGCTTCTAGAGGTCACCGGTATTCCTTGGCTGATCTATCATCTGTTTCCAGCATCAGTTTCCTCTGACTCTGACCTTCTTCCTCCCTCTCATAAGGACCTTTGTGATTGCATTGGTTTACTCTGATACTAAACTGGTAAAATCTCCTATCTCAGGGCCATTGACTTAATCATACTTGCAAGATTGCTTTTGCCTTTTAGGGTATCATATTAATAGTTTCTGAGGATTAGTACCTGGACATTTTTTGGGGGTAGGAGAGCATTATTTTGCCCACCAAGTATGCATCAGCTTTCTTTGGATTCTATGATACTATACTGCTTTGTTTAGTATTTCTTAATTCTCTGCCCATTCCTTCTCAATTTCATTTTCAGCAAAATTTTCTACACTTCTCTTAATTATTGGGATGTCTCAGGGTTTCTTCTTTAGCCCATTTCTTCTCCCAGGTGATTTAAATGATTCTCTATGTGAATTCTGAAAATCTCTAATATAGTTCTGACTCTGACATTGAGTATTCACATAAATGATGCAAAAACATCTCAAATATAGCATATACCAAACTAAAAGAATTTCTGCATCATCAAAGATTCAGCATTTTTCACCCTTAGTTAATGCAACCTCTATATAATTTTCACTACAATCAAAGAAGAGTTATTCTTGAGTTCTCCATCCCCCTCACTTCCCAAAATCAATTAATCCACAAATTACATTATAAAAATTCATCTATAAATATCTCTTTGTATGTACAGCCACTCCCCCAAATTAGGCTACTTTGTCTTTTCTTTAGGTTTTGACAACAGACTTCCAAGTGGTCTTATAACTAATATTGTTGTTTTTTTCTAATTTATTCTCCAACTTGTTAAAAATAAGGCAAATCCCAAATGCAGGTTCCTGGTAGAGCACAAAGGATACTAAAGAGCCAGACAACAAAACAAATATATTTAGTTCTGCCAGAGGGTGCACATGCACAGGGTCTGGCAGAACATACATACTGAGCAGATGGTTCCCTGGGACTTTATTCCTAGCACATGCCATCTGCCCCTCACTCATGATTGGTCAGTGCTTAGGCTCACATTCTTATTTGATTGGCTACTTTAAAGGAAAAAGGGAGGGTTGACCTTTGCTGTTTCAACATGGTGGACCCCATGGGAGTTTCAAGTCATGGGAGCTCCAAAATGGACAGAAAATATTACTTGTTTATTCTCACAATATTCAGCCAGGCTAATAGTCACATAAGCAGCTACAACCCTTATTTATAAACTACAAATCTAATCTTGTAAAATTCCTATTTAAAATCCTCCAATTACTTTTCATTGATGGTAAGGATAAAAACGAAACCTTGCTCAAGTTAGTGTGAAATCTCTTGTACACTGAGGCCCTTGGCATCCTTTCTAGCTTCATCTATCATTTTATTATTTTAAGTCTTCTGATGCTCTAATCATTCTTCCTCTGTGTTGCTTTCTCTGTTTCTATCTCTCTCTTTATCATCTAACTTTCCTCCTTGACCTCCTACATGATGTTTATGCCATTTCTTCAATCTAGAAGATATTTTTCAGACCTGTTGCCTGGATAACTGCTATTTTTTTTCCCCTTCAGATTTTCAATTCCTCCACAGGAAGCCTTTTATGGCCCAGTGTTCAGGTTAAAGATATATTTTTAAAGGTTCTGGTACCACATTATGTACTTTGTTTTAAATTACCTCTTGCCCTTTTATAATTTCCCATCTGCACTATATTATAAATACAATGCAGGCAAACATAAAGGGTTTATTAATTATCAAAAGAAAGAAGAAAGAAGAAATTATAATATTTTGTTGGGTGTGAAGAATTGTAAATTTACTTTCCTTTGAAAAATAGAAACATCTTTTAGGTGAAAGATCTCTTGTTTTCTTAACAAGAGAGAAAGTGAAAAAAAGAAACAAGATAATCTTTAGTATCCATCAGTGATATGTTTGAACTAACACTTTATCTCTTAAAATATCAAATATATCATGGATGGAGTGATTTTTTGTTTTTAAACACTTATAAAGGCTTACTGTCATTATCAAGGACTTTTAGTATAATGAAATTAGTTAAATAGCCCTGGCCACTGTGGTCCAGTTGATTGAGCATCGTCTCATGCACTCAGAGTGTTCGATTCTGGGTCTGGGTACATATAGTAGATAGCCAATCAGATGTTTTTCTTTTTCTCCCTCTCCCTTTCTCTCTCTCTAAAATTTCAGTAAAAACATATTTAAAAAAATTAGTTAAGTAAACAGACAAAATCCCACATTGTTTTCAGGTTTGACAAATATCATTTTGAATTGCTTGATTATGTCATTGTGACTACTTATAAACTGAGCATGAATTTATTCTTGATCAAGTCCCATAGAATTAGATCCATTAAAAAATACCATCGAGGAGTAGACAAAATGGTGGCAGAATAGACAGACATGACCCCTACCATAAAAATTATTTTTGTTGCTACTTCATAACTGTAATTTTGCTACTGTTAATGAATCATAATGTAAATATCTGTTTTTTCCAATGGTCTTAGGCTCTAGAGCAGCGGTTCTCAACCTGTGGATTGCAACCCATAGGTTGAGAACCATTGAGATAAGAATTGCTATTAGGGTCACCTAAGACCATCGGAAAACACAGATATTTACATTGCAATTCATAGCAGTAGCAAAATTACAGTTATGAAGTAGCAACGAAAATAATTTTATGGTTGGGGGTCACCACAACATGAGGTACTGTATTAAAGGGTCGCGGCATTAGGAAGGTTGAGAACCACTGATTTAGGATATCATATTCATACTTACTGAGGATTAGTACCTGGACATTATAAAAAATGTTCAAAACCAGAAGTCATCCCTAGAACTCTGTACTGATTAGCCGATGATTTATTCACTTGCTTTCTCTAATCAAAGGCTTTTTGTCAGAGAGGAAGATTGCTTCCTTGAGGCAACAAAGAAATGCCAAGGTGATGCCAAAACTGGTTTGGCTCAGCGATGGAGCGTCGGTCTGTGGACTGAGGGGTCCTGGTTCGATTCTGGTCAAGGGCGTGTGCATTGGTTGAAGGCACATCCCCAGTAGGGGGTATGCAAGATGCAGCTGGTTGATGTTTCTCTCTCATCAATGTTTCTAGCTCTCAATCCCTCTCCCTTCCTCTCTGTAAAAAATCAATAAAATATATTTTTTAAAAACAAAACAAAAACAAGGCTGTTTCATTTACAAAAAAAAAAAAAAAAAAAAAGAAATGCCAAGGTGCTGACAAACAAGGGGTGGCTTCAGGGGATGGGCTTCAGTAAACACTCAGTACTTCTTCCCTGAGGAAGAAAACCTTTTAAACAAATGTGATTTGATTTAATGGCTTTTGACCACATAATTTAATATTAAATCTTTTATTATCTGGTCATTTAAAAATGCTTCGTATATGTTAAATAAGTGTTGTTAATAATACTACTCTCTTATAGATGAAGATAATCCAATCTTAACATTTTATACTCAAGCAGAATATTTCAGGTTTGAGAAAGTCAAGGGTAACATGAAGTAGCTGCAAGTAAAACTAAGAAGGAGTTAAAGAAAGGAACCCAGAAATCTCTAAAATAAAAGTAATAATAAGGAGTAGCTTAGTGGTATAAAAGAAAATACATTTTTGTTTTCATCAAAATCTGTTCTACCAATCTTGGGCAAGTAATTTCTGTTTCTAAAAATCCATTTATTCAGGTTTCTGCCTGGGAATCAGTGAAGATGCCAATTGCCCATTTCAGCGGCCAATGCATTTTTCTCACATATTCTGAATCAAAATATCATGGGGAGAAGAAGTGGGAGTGGGGCTTTGCTGTGAGTAGCAGTAAACATTTGCAAGTTTCCAGTGGTGATAGTCCTGTTTGTCTCTTAACAGTTGGGAGAAAGCAGTGAAACTAATTTTAACCCATATTAGCAAATATGTATAAGCTTTAGTCTACAGCCCAGCTTTAAAATCTGGAATACCTGGTCCTATGATTATTGTGCACAAAGTATATGTTGGAGGAGAAAAAAAGCTAGGAATTACTGATCTGGAGTGATAGTTGTCCAATTTCTAAATAAAAACTAAATGCTTGGAGAGGTCTTAGATGTTAAGAAAACGATAAAAACATTAAAGGAGGCACCATTTGATGATATTTTAGTTAAATATCAAAGTTTCTTATATGGTATGAAATACTCAGGACAAATCTCTTTAAAATGTCACTGATGACAGCTTTGTAAAACAGTATAAACCATCATCCTCAGGAAATGTTAAACATTGATGTTCTAAAGAAAGTGAATGCAGTTCTGATATTTAATAGAAAAATTTGGTGGTGCTTTTTTAACTGTATGTATCAGCCCATTATAGTCATAAGGAAATAGAATTATGCTTATTTATCTCTTAAAAGAGAATTAACTGGGAAAGTAAGAAACATTTAATATACTAGAGGCACAATGCATGAAATTCATGCAGGGGTGTGGGGTCTCTCAGCCCAGCCTGCACCCTCTCTAATCTGGGACCCCGAAAGGTAGTCTGACTACCAACATCCCTCTCATAATCTGGGACCACTGGCCCTTAACCACTCTGCCTGCTTGCCCGATGGCCCTAACTGCTCCCCTGCTGGCCTGATAACCCCTAACTGCTCTCCCCTGCCTGTCTGATTACCTCTTACCACCTCTGCCTCAGCCCCCACCACCGTGGCTTTGTCCACAAGGACATCCTTAAGAAATCTGGTCTATCCTGTCTGATTAGCATATTACCCTTTTATTAGTATAGATGGGCAGATGAAGAGTTACTTATGTTAAGAAAAATTGGGAAGAATAATTGAAGTTTCAACCAAGAATGGATAGTTGTGGACATTGACAGATTCTCAGACTGCATATAGCTGTTATAAAATATGAGTGATTGATTATGTGATCACATTTGGACAGCCATGAAGCCAATGCATTCTTTAAATGAGGATCATAGCAAAAGAATAAGAAAACATTTTCAGATTTTCATCAGTATAATTGAATGACTCTAGCTCAATATTTCTCTGGGATTTTCTTCTTTTACTAATTATGTCGGCTGCCTTTGATTTTGGACTGTGAAATACACTGAAAATTTTAACATCCAAATTCTCTTGTCCTTCCCTCCAAAAATAGTCTCAGAGATGCTTTCAAACCATTCGAATAAAAAAATCCTGAACAAAATCCATCTCTTACCTTCGCTTTGATCCTATTTTATATGTCCTCTAATGCCTCTGTCCATTTCAGAAAGTAAATGGAATTTCAACTTTGCATTGCTTTTCCAATATGACTTTCAAAGACATTAACCCTTTTCATTTTGTTATCAGGGAAGTTGAGGTATTTCTTTCCCCACTGAGTTCTGGGGGTGGAATCCTCACAATATCTTGAGAAAAAGAATTTTCTGAGACTCTTGTAGATGGATGAATGATTTTTAATTGTGTGGAATTACATCCCTGGGTTTCCAAAGTCCCATTCCAGTCATAGAAGAAGTGTAAATGCAAGGCCACCATCCAGAGTGTCTGTTCCATGTTAGAGTCAGGTCCAGTCCAGCATCAGGCTAGTTGCAGTCCATGAGTCTGTTATGTCCACATAGTCCATGGGAAAATATAGGAAGCAGGAGCAAGAGGAAGTCCTGCAAACCAGTAGTCAAGTGCAATATGCCAAGAGCCAAGAGCACAAGGGGGAGAACTGAACGCCTTTGTTTATGGATTAAAAATCCCAAATCTTTCCATGATTGTAGTGGCCACACCCATTCTGTCCAATGACCTCAGTTCCCAGGTGTCATTGACATCAGGCACCTTTGATAGTCCCCCCAACTTCACTGGCCATGCATCATCCTGGTATGAGTCTATCTTCCCTTTGCTGGACCCCCAGGACACGTAAAGTTATAGCTTTCTGGTGAAGTTGCTCAATTGACACACCTATAATACTTGGTCTTCCCATTGCTCCTTTCCTGTTATTAATAACTATGTTAATTATAATGGCATCAATTTCATTAAAATAATTTATTTCATGTTCTCTCCCTTTCTGTTATTAAATGAGCACCCCAGGATCATTAAGTTTTGTAGTATATTGATCTTATTTTGAATCAGAGTATTACTTTTGAAAGTTCTAAACTTTTTAGGGAATAAGGAATAAGTTCATTTCAGCTTTGAAGGACATTAAGGTTTTCAGCATCATAAAATTCCTAACTTTTTAATATACATTTAATTAAATTATCAACTAGACATATCCTGCTCATTGCTCTTCTGGATTAAAATAAATTATAGCACAAAGCAAACACAATTTAATTGGCCTTAGATAAATTGTTATGCTGTTACTCAAACAGTTCTCTTGGAATTTAGTAATCATAATTATGCAAATCTTAATTAGGTAATTATTGTCGCACAGTTTTTCTTGACTTAAGGGGAAAAATTCATTGGCACAATCAGCCATATCACGCTGTGTCAGGAACTTTAAATCAGAACAATTTCAGAATAGGTTTTAGGGTGCTTTATTATTTACTGGAGTACAATTCCCTAAATAACTAACAGAGAAAATGTCTGAAAATACTCCTTGCTTCAATATTTGCTCTTTCCCCTGGTTGCTAAAGTGTCGCTCTGATTTTTCAGAATATGATTTATGGCTGGAGAATACATGCATGGATAAATTTTTATCAAATTAGACATCAGATAAACGAGGTTCTGGATTCTTGGTTGTTTCAAGAATTTTGAATAAGATTTAAATAAATTTTTGACTTAACCTATGAAAGATTGAGTTCAGCCATTTCATTTCTACTTTGGATCTACAAAAATTTATGAAACGAGGAGAAATTATGTGTTTTTACTATAACACATATGTCCATACCTGGAAATTTACATATAATGTATATGCACACACACACACACACACACACACACACACACACACACACACACATATATATATATATATATATATATATATATATATATATATGTTTGTATATTCACACATACAAAATGGCAGAGTGTACATTTTGAAAAAAAATGAGTTAATAAAAACGTGTTATCACATACTAATAAAAACAATTTCAGGTATTCTAGGGGATAACTTGAGTAAACCAGAAAAACAAGACAACATAGATGGAGGCATATTCCGGATTTAGAGTAGAGTAATTTGTGGCATGAGGACAGTAGATGGAAATGGATGTTGTGCCCATACAGCTTTTATTAAGATTGTCACAGAAGGATAACCTTCTCTGAGGTTGAACCTTGCAAAATTGGAATGCTCCCTCTTCAGAGAGCGGAGTTTAGTGTTACTTTAATTTTTTTTTTTTTTTTTTTTACAAATAGAATTAATGAACCAGTTTCATAGTCCTCTTTCATCAATGTGTTGAACAAATCTTTCCACAAGTTTATTCTGTGAATCCTGAGAAAGAAAATGCCTACTAGGAAGGGCTCCTGATTGCTAACTAGACTCAAATTTTTAAAAGAGCAGACTAGCAGCCATTTCTGGACAGTGGCCTCTCACACAAACTATACTTAAGGAAGAAGCCAACACTGAATTAGTTGCCTCTCCACTGAACTACCGCCTGCACTGTGTTTTTTTCATCTAAGCCAGTCCTTATAAAGGACTTCCTAGAATCCTATTTTAACCAGTAGTACTGAGGCTTTCCCCTTCCAATCAGAACTGGCAGCTGGGAGCAACCAGAACAGCCCTGTTATGACTAATCAGGACAGTTACTTTTGGACTGAGAAACTGAGAATTTGGAGTCCTCATTTGCATGAGGACAGACCAATTAGGGACCAAGGGTGGAGACTTCTGTCTATATAAACCAGCTCTCATCTGGTTCTGTAGCAAAGTTCCCTTTTCCATCAGAAACTGATGACTTCAGTTTCCTGGCTACAACTACCGTTGAACTGCTAAAGACTTCTCCTTGGAGCAAAGCAGAGCAGACCAGAGCTGAGCTGAGGTGTCTAGCTTAAGGGGGCCTGGCCCCAGAGCTGCTTGGCCCTAGGGCTGCCTCACAGCCATGTATCACTATTGAGCTGTTTTGCACTGAATAAGCTTTGCTTCTTCACAGCACTCCAAACTGAGGATTCCTGGTGGCACTGAATTGATGCCAATGACCACTGAATTGATGCTTATTGCCATCCCTATTTCATGTTTAAAAATTTTGAACATTGTGCTTTGATAGCTTCGGCAGTTCCACCAAGCTGTCTAAATAAATGTACATTCCAGAGTCAATTAAACTGTGTAGCCTGACAATAAGCATATTTTCATGGCTTCTAAAGCAAAGCTTAAGTTGCAATTGAAATTTCACTGATTCTTTGTTTCTCTTTCCCCCCAAATTTTGTGCTTTTTATTTATTTATTTTTATTTCTGGTTCTGGTTTTTATGTAACTCAGGAGTAATTTTCCAGGTATGTTTGTGAATTTGGTTTTATGGTCTATTTATATATATATATATTATATATATATATATATATATATATATATATATTATTACTCAATATATATTTTATTGAGTTTTTACGGAGAGGAAGAGAGAAGGATAGAGAGTTAGAAACATCGATGAGAGAGAAGCATTGATCAGCAGCCTCTTGCACACACACACACACACACACACACACACATACACACACACTGCCCACTGGGGGATGTGCCCGCAACCAAGGTACATGCAACCTTTCAGTCTGCAGGCAGACACTCTATCCACTGAGCCAAACTGGTTTCAGCATTTATGGCCTATTTTGTTGGATGAGAACTAACAAAATTTTGTTGGTTAGCTTGTATATTCAAGACATATCAACTTCCACTGGAAATGAGAAGAATTAACTCAATTCTAGATTCGTGAGTTTTGTTATAGATGTTATATTTACTCCTTCCCTTTTTTTTTTTCCATGTTACAAAGTTTCTATATCTTTGGTGAATACTGTCATATGCCACACAGATTTTTCTTCAGGATTAAAATATTTATTCATACAGGAGCTGAAAATCCTTCTAAAAGAAGGCCTTTAACCTATTTAGAAAAGTGCCTCAATTAAAGACACCTGACTTGCTGATGGTAACATTTTCCATGGGCAGCTTCCATCCAATGACTAATCGCATGTGAGTATATGAAGATCCCTTGTATCAACCTGGGACAACTTTCAATGGCCATCTCATTCCTGAGATGTGTGGACACCTGGGGTTTTCATTGGACCTGTACCTCAACTCTACTTCCTTCCCTACTCAGTTCTGCTTCCTGCCTCTCCCTTTCACAGGTCTTGATCCTAAAATCACTCCCTAATAATTTTTTATTATGTTCATTTTCATATCTGGATCTGCTCCTTGGAGAATCCAGGCTGGAGTACTTTGTATTTGGTCTATCTATCTATCTATCTATCTATCTATCTATCTATCTATCATCTATCTAGCTATCTAGCTATCTAGCTATCATCTATCCATCTATCTATCATCCATCTATCTTTCTCTACCTATCATCTATCATTTATCTATTCTTACATACACTTAAAAAATTATAATTAATTTTTTATGTGAATTTAAACATTTTTAATATGCCAAATGACAGTTCTCAATTACCTACCTTCAGGTTCTCTGAAATAAAAATTAGTTACTTCATTAAAAATTATAACATGCATGAGTGATTGAGGCTCTACTATGAGTAATATTGCCGAAGAAATTTAACTATGTATGTAATGTTATAAGATGTGTTTATGTTTATCAAAAGAAAATATGAGCTAACTGGGCTCATAGAAACATGTTAATATAGAACAGTCTGTACCCTGGTGGGTCTTGAGAATGTACTAGAGAATTATACGGAAGAAACTACAATCAGTATTGTGAGGATAAGACTTGGCAGAAACTTCTGAAAACAGAGTGGATGCAATTCTTTGGCAACTAAGCAACAATTCAGTAAAGATGACTATGTTAATTACAACTGAACAAATCTTTCTTATTTCCCAGTCTCTGTCAATGGAGGGCAATTGAGCAATAATTATTTTTCAAAGGACAGAAAATAGATGCAGTTGGCTGAGGCCCAACTGATTTATTCACCACATTTTTGCATTTTCATCAAATCCAGAACTAATGACTATCACTATTATTTATTGTAATCATTAAAAATAGTTGTATCATTTCTTGTAGTCCAAGTTTGTTCATGGCCTGATCTCTGCTTATCACTTCTGCCTCATCCCTTGTCCTCCCCTGCCTGCTCTCCCCTGACACCCAACCCAAGCCACACATGCTGCTTCTGAATAAACCTTGTGCTCTTGTCACAGTCAAATGATCAAGAGGGCAGAGGCTGCATCCAGGCCAGTCCTATATTTACGCTGCCACTCTCCAAGTGTGTGACCTACAGTGAGTTACTTTATTACTTTATGCTTTAATTTCCTCATCTGTAAAATGAGAATAATGTTAGTACCTACCTCATTAGGTTGGGAAAGGGTTAAGTAGAGAGTGCTTGGTTCACAGTAGCTCAAATATTTTCTGGTGCTCTGCTGTTTGGGAGCAATGACTTATTCCTGTTTAGGGAATCTTCTGCTCCATTTTCCACTCTAAATCTATTACACTGTTTGGGAGTATATTAAATGTGTGTGTTTAAACATTTCTAATTCTACTCATGAATATGTATAATGAAGCATTCATTTTTGATAGAGTACTTGTGCATGTGGATTATTGCATGATTGTTGAGAAGTTAATGAAAATTTTATTAAAAGTGATCCTGTTGCCTAGAGACAACATAGATGCCTAGAAATATTTCTATAAATTTTGTATTGAACAACTGAAGGATAGATGTAGATTTGTTTCTTTTTATGAAAATAATTAAGTACTTTCCTTTAAATTATTTGGGGAAGACAGCGGGGAGGATAGCTAAAGCAAACATGGAGAAATATTGATAACTGTCGACTGGAAGATATTTGGGATATGGAGTTTATTAGTCCAGATGCTCTGAGAAACAGACACTAAGATAAGATTAAAGGTTTTATTTTATTAAAAGAAATGGCTATGAGAAAGGAAAGAGAGAAGGAGCCAGAAAGGCTGGGAGAGTATCATTCTAAATGCAAGTCTGACCCTCAGTGAAGGAAGGAAGAAAGAAAGGCAGGGTCAATGCATCTGAGACTGCAGTGCTGTGGAAACCAGAGAGTCAATGGGTCTGGGCTGCCTGTCTCTACTTGTGCCAATTCAGCAGAGACAAGGTTGAACTGTATATGAGCATTTAGTCCAATACTGGTGGCAGTACAGGAGAGCACGAGGTCATCCATAAAAATCTGCTCTCCCCACCACCCTAAGCCAGCTGCTTATACTTATACTAGTATTGTATGGAAAGAGGAAGTTTATATGGGAAAGTAAGCAAAGTGCATAAGATTGGATATGCAAAATGGGCAGTTTACAGGCAATGTGGGCTGGGGTTTGCAGAGGCCTGGGGGTTGCAAAGGGATGGCACCTCTGGTTTCTGCAACTTGGTTGTTAATCTTTCCATGATAATAGGCAGGTCCATGAGGATGGGCTGACTTTCCAGGTGAGCTCCCAGGTACCCACAACAACTTCCAGCCAGGTTAGAATGTGCTTTCTTTAAGCAAAACAAAATAATCATTGTTAACAGAGCATGATTAATATTCTATGTAATAAAAGCCCAGCGACCGAAGCAGAGAACGACCAGAATAACCAGAGACCAGACCTTGCCCTCCCCCTGACTGGCCCCGCCCCCCAGCAAGGACCCCCACCCAGATCAGGGGCGTGGCTGCCTTGCAAACCACCCACAGCCCCTTGGACCTCTATCTTGTATAATAAAAGGGTAATATGCAAATTGACTCTAACAGCTAACAGCAGAATGACCAGAATGACCATTTGACCATTCACTATATTAACGGGGGGGGGGGGGATCACATTGAAACCTGTAAAGAATTTTTTTTTTTTTTTTGTGAGTTTATTTGAGCCTTACTGTCAGCATATGCCAGGAAGCAGAACCTCAAGGGATTGAGATAATGCTCCGAAGAAGGGCTGGTTACATTTCTCTATTTATAAACTGAAAGCAAAGGAGGGACATAGGTGAGTTACATGAAATTCATTGGTGATGGAGTAAGGAGGCGGGAGAAAGCAAAGCGGTGGGAAACTCCTGGGATTGGATAAAAAGTAAAATGATGGATGTGTACTCGGGTGAGTGCAGGAACAATTAACATGGTAATGAAGGAATTTGAGGCATCTGTCCTGGCGCCCACCACATTTGGTTGTTCCCCTGGGGCTCCGGAAAAAGGGAAGTTACAAGTTACCCAGACATCTCATAGATATGCTATCTTGGAGGCAGAAAGGCAAATGGGCTCAGTAAAAAGATCAAAGTTGATCTTTGTCTGGGAAAATATCTGGGACATGACTACTTACTATAACCTGTTAGATATTTAATTTTCAAACCATCTTTTGTGGTTATCTTAGGTCTCTGGGTTTGCAAGACTGCCACGCAGGCCTTCCCTGAGCTTGTCAGGTTAGCAGGTGGCTCTTTTCTTTCACAACTATGAGAAGCACTGACCACCTCTTGCTTGGTTTATTTTCCCAGCCAGCAGGCTCCAATTGCCTGATGGTGAACAGGGAACCAGGAATGGGTGGTGGGAGACGTGTGTGGCACCAGGCCAAGGCCCCTGCCCCACTGTTGTCCCACACACGCAGAGGGCGACGCACAGCATTAGCAGAGCCAGCAAGCGAGTGGGAATGACTGAGCTCTCAGTTCCTTCCCCCAACCATCAGTCTCTGATCTCTGGTGGAGAACGGGAACTGGGTAGGTGGTGGCAGGGATGGGACCCAGCGAGTGAGTGGAACGGCGGCTAACCTTTTGGTCCCTGCCCCAGCCATCATGCTCCAATAGCCCGATGGCAAACAAGGAACCAGAGGTGGCTGGTGGTGGAGGTGGGGCGGGCTGCAGGCAGCGGGGGAAGATGACCCTGATCACCTGCCAGGCCTAGGAATGGTACCCGTGCATAAATTTCATGCACCTGGCCTTTAGTTTCTTATAATCACAGCTCATCACCAATATTCCACTTCTGGCCCTCACACTGTCTTGGAGTCTAATGACAGTGTGCCCACATCCTTCAGGGAAAGTCACCAGTCAGGCTTGTCTTAGCATCTCTGCCTTGTTCGAGGAGTCCAGCTCTGGGGAGGTGCCACCTCAGCACCATCACAGACCCGCATCCCTTAAAAAGTAGGACTGTAAAGCATGCTCTCTTGATTGACACATTAATAGTTAATTAAACTAATCTCTTTAATAAAAAAAAAATTAAATGCATAGAAGCCCTGGAGGAAAGAAGTCTCTCTTCTTTTACCTTGGCTGGCACTCTATAGGGAGAACATCCTGGAATTCTCTGCTAATAGGTTCCGGCGGAGAGGCTGGCATGTGTTTAGAAGACTGAAATGCCTGCCGGTTCACATTCATTCAGTTCCCGACGCTGGCTGTTACTCTCACCAACAGGATTACCATGTGCTCAGCCCTGCTGCTGTGCTCATATCTCTCACAAGCTGCTGAATGGTTGCAGGAATGCTTTAAAAAGTCCGTATTTATTTTCCCAGGGACTCATGGCACCCTGCTTTTGGTCTAATAATGGTTTTGCATTGTGTATTTCAAACTTATGGAGCGTTAGTTAATTCCTACAATGCATGTCAGCAATGTAATTAAATCTAATTTTTAATAGATCAGTCCGATTAACTGGTTACTTGTGAGCCTCCCCAAGTACAATTTTTCTCTTCAAAGCACTAAAAATAACATCTTTGCAGAATCCTCCAAAATGTGTGCTGTAAGCCAGTTGCCACAATTAAAATGGAATTATTCATTCAAGCATTTTATCTGCATCTGAGTATTTGACAATGGTGGCAGATAGCAACATAACAGATATGGGGAAATGTTCTGGATGTAATTTTTTCACTTTTGCCACTTAATTTCCTGTCACACATTGATTTCTGATGACACAATTTCTTGTCATACATTGCTTTCAAAACCCTCAGAATCCCAAATCATTCCTTCTATTTGTTGTTTTCCTTGATTCCTCATTAGATTTCCCTGACTTCCCTTGGATACCATACTCTATTCACTCTTCTTCGCATCTAAATATTTTTTATTATCCTAATTTAATTTAGGGATGGGGGCATATCAAACCAACAAAACGTGTATCAATCAACTAAAAGACCACTCAAATTTAAATATATATACATAAAACCCAGGACTGTTAATTTTTTTGTTTTCTGCTCACTCAACAAATCAATCAATATATCTTTCATATTTATAATTTTCTTGTCATTTTTTTTCTACTGTGTTGGTCTTACCTATTCATTTATTGCCCATATTACTGCAATAGCTTTTTTTTTTTTAATGTAATATCCTAAAGTGCTTACTTTTAGTAATCACTGAAAATAAAACAGAAACTATAATGGAAGAATATACAAGACAAATGCTTCTTCATAAAAGGGGAAATCAATAAACATACACTTTCTTAGTGTTCAAGTATCAGTAACCAATGGTACATTCTTTATTGGTGTTCTAGGAAATTCCAGTACAATTAACAAATGGAAAGGATTTTATTATCAATAACCAATGAAATTGTCATGCAGGTGGTTTCTTTACCTGGAGAAAAGTTAGGATAAGATGAGTAATATAATATATAACTAAAGGCCCGGTGCATGAATTTGTGCATGGGTGAGGTCCCTCGTCCTGGCCGGCAATCAGGGCCAATCAGGGCAATCACACCCAGTCCTAATCAGGTTCAATTGGCATGGGCTGGCCAGGGGGAGGGGTCATAGGAGGTTGGTTGTTGGAGCACACTGACCACTGGGGGAAGCTCCTGCATTGAGCATATGCCCCCTGGTGGTCAGTGCACATCATAGAGACTGGTCAAGTGATCAAGCTGTTGACCAGTCATAATAGTTGATTAGGCTTTTATATATATAGACTAGGGGCCCAGTGCATGAATTCATGCACCTTGAAAAGAACTGTGGACCTCAAGGCTGTGGTGGGTACAAGGGTGGGTTTCAGCCCATCCTCCAAACTCCTGCCTGGCCCCTCCTTCCACAGCCCCCAGTCCCCTTCCTGCCAGCAGTGCTGCTTCCACTGCTGCTGCTCCCACACTCTAACTGCGCCAGCCCCACTTGGACCCACTGATAATGCAAAGTGATTGGGGCCAGCGCCAGCAGCAGATGTGAGTAGGGCTGACACCATTAGTGGATGTGAGCTGTAGCTGCTGCCCTGATGGCCCTTCAGGGGCAGGGGGAGGTGGAGAAGCCCCCAGGAGCCATCAGGGCCAGCAGCCACCCACTTGTACCCACTGATGGTGCCAAGCAATCAGAATCAGCACTGGGTGCCAGCAACAGTTGTGAGTGGTGGCTCTTGTACCAGCAGCAGGTGTGAGCGCCAGGCAGGACTGCAGTGCATGGGAGCAAAGAATTTTCAACAACCACCAAAGGCTCACCCCAGTGATAGCAATCAGTGCCCTGCCTTGGACTAGTGCCCCCCATCACCCGTTCCACCATCCTGCCACACCTGATGCCCAACATGTTCCATGCTCTGCTGGCTACTGTTGAAGCCCACCATGTTCTGTGCTTTCTCCCTGGTGGTCAGCGCACATCATAGTGACTGGTTGTCCAATTGTCTGGTTGTTCTGGTAGTTCCACTGTTCAGTATATTTGCATATTAACCTTTTATTATATAGGACTAGAGGCTTGGTGGATGAAATTCATGCAAGAGTAAGCCTTCCTTCCTGTGGCTGCTGGCACCAGTTTCCCTCTGACACTCGGAACCTGGGCTTCCCTCACAGTCCTGGTTTCGTCTGGAAGGTCATCCAGAAGGACAACTGGTCTAATTAGCATATTATACTTTTATTATTATAAATAGTATGTGGAAGTCCTAGAATGTCTTGGAGCTTTTCTATATTTTACATATAGAAAGCAATTATTTATATTTTGGGTCATATTGGTAATTTTAATACAGAAATAAATGGGCAATACTGTTTAAAATTAAGTTTTTGAATACACTCTCATGATTGATATTTATGCCTCAACTGCCATGAAACAGACTGTTATTGAAAAGAACCTTTCCTTCTTTTTTTTTAACACTGAATTCAGGCTCTTTCAGAGCTTTCACGTTTTTGCTTTTAGATCAGATGGTACTGTTATATTTAAGTTGCACATTTCTGTCAAAAAAAAAAGCAAATCTCCATTTTCATTGCCATCAATGAAACAGTCAGAAGGTCATAACACTTGTATTTAATCCCCAACTTGTCCAACATCTGAGTGAGACTGGTCGATGTGACATGCTGGCAGAGGTCATTCCAGGGTAAGTGGGATCCATACTTTTTCCATTGCCTTGTCCAAGCCACTGGTTCCTGACACAAGAATAATGAGAATTTTAGCCTTGATATCTAATGGACTATGGAAGAATGTCAGGATAATTGGGATGTCTTTTACATAATACATAATCTGAATCATATGAATAAAGTCCCTTTCTGAAGTTCTTTTTTTCCATCATTCTATTTTGATATTTAGATGATGTCTCCTTATACCAAGCAAACTTTAGTATGTCCTTATGGTCTTGTGATTTGGCTTCAAATTCTTTGTACTTGAAAATTTGTTCAACACTTGGTTCAGCAACTTAATTGTTGATATGAACTCCTGGGTATTGAGCCTGCACTTTCGAGAGAATTTGAAGATCAATTTCATCACACCTCTGTCAATGCTTAGAATCTTAATTTCTGATTTGTTGTCTTCGATCCTTACAATTCTGTCTGGCAGCGTTTTGTCTGTGAATTCCCACATGCACTGGTATTCTGTGGGCTTGTTGAGAAACCTCTAAAAAGATTCCACATATCTGCTGTGATCAGGAAACAGGTTCCTCATGGAAGAGGCCATATTTCGTTTTCTCTGCAGTAGCTTCTGATCAGGTCTCCCTGTCTCTAGTTCACCCCCTTGCTAATTTCTTTTATTCAGCATGGCTAGTATAATTCCTAGAAATGTCCTCACTTGAAAACGGACAATGCCTGTTATTTATTTATCAAAATGAAACTCTTCAGCTTTTCTACCTAAAGTAAAATACTGACCTCTAACCAGTAGAGTGTGGGCAGAGATTGATGATGTCCTTATCTTCATGCCTGGATCACAAAACCTCCTACACCATTGGCCATAGGCTTTCCGCCTTCCATCATTTGCTGGCTGAATATAGGACATCCAGCGGAGAACTTTGTGGTAAAAGATCTAAAAGATTAGGGTCCTTGAATAACTTCATAATGCAGAACTCTTTGTCCCTAAATCCCACTCCCTCAATGATGTTAGCAAAACAGACAAAGAAACAAACAAAAATTACATTGTGTGAAGACAATGGAACTTTTGGGGATGCCTGTTGAACAGTTAGCCAGTAAGCCTAATTCACATCAGTTTTGAAAGAGTAGTGTTGTCTATGCAAATCAAGATTCATAAATTTTGGAGTTTAATATGGAAGTTTGGGAGTTTGTATATGTAGTTTTTTTCATTAGTTTCTTGCATGTAGCTTTTTAATATACATATGATGTGCTTATAAACCCACCATAAACCCATCATAAATTAATAATAAGTATTATAAGTAAAAATTGCAATTAATACACCAAACCTACCGAGTGTCATAGCTTGGAGTAGCCTACATTAAATATGTTCAGAATAATTACATTAGCCTACGTTTTGGCAATGATTTGAGTTTCATTTTAAAAATAATTTCCTTTTTTCCTTCTTCTCACTCGAGTAGGAGATAGAGATGATGTAGCATTTTGCAGACATGATGGGATATGCAAACACAAAGCACAATATCCATAAAGCACTAAAAACCCAGTACAATGTAGAATACTGTTTACCCCAGTGGTTGTATGCCTAACTAGGAGCTGTAGTTCACTGCCACTGCCCAGCATCATGAAAGAGTATTTTATTGCATGCTGCTAGATTGGGAAAAGATCAAAATTCAAAATATGGTTTCTAACTGAATGCATATTGCTTTTGCACCATCGTAAAGTAGAAACTTCATTAAGTCAAGGACAGTCTGTTATAGTCCTTTTACAATTTTTTCAGCAAATAATTTTTAATCTTGTTTTGAAGCATTTGGTAATAGTATCTATTTACTTGTTTACTCATTCGTGCATGCAACAAACATTTATTTAACATTATTAAATAAATGGCACTATGCTTATAAAAGCAGGAAAAACATGATTATATCTTCAATTTATAAAACTTAGTGGGCTATATTACAATCTTACCTTGACCTTATTGACCCTAATTTTTATGCTCAATATAAAACCTGAACACTATCACCCTCCTTAGAATCACAGGTGATTATAGTCTTATTTTCAGGCCTTGTCTGAGACTCCCAGAATTGTTCTTCTACCTGATTGTTCCTAAGATTTGATGTTAATGGAAGAGGGTTTTGTTTGTTTGTTTTTCTCATTATTGATTATGAAAGAATCTATTTTACTGAATTCCCATCCTTGTAAAAAAAAAAAATCAATGTAGATTTTCTTTTGTAAGGACTCATTACTTTAGGCATTGCTTTTCATGGCTTGAGTACTTTGATGTCAATACCATGGTAAAGAAAGCAACTCCTATAACTTCTGGCAGTTAAAATTTTGGGGTTAGTTAACTAGATCTAGGGTCATGGAAAGGAAATCGCATCTTCTGACATGCTCTAGCGCTAATGGAGTATATCATTCATTGGCCATTTCTCTTTTCAACCATCCTTCTCTCTGTCATTTGCTGAAGTCTGTCTATTACCTGAGGGCATAACACTGACATTTACTAGCTTACCACTTTGGATTTCACATTGTGGACAAAATACAGAAATGTGAAACTCAGGTCTTGACTCTTTATTTTAAATTCTGTTTTGCTTCCTAATGGCACCAGTAATTTATTCTTCAAATTTCTTGCAATTAGAAAAAAAAAATATATATATATATATACCAAGAGCTTTTGATTTCATTCCTAGGTAACTTAAAATAAAGAGCTGACTCATCAACTGACTGATTAGCTTAGTCAATGCCATTCTCTGGCATGGTAATATTGTTAAATAATCTTGCAAAAGATCCTTTCACAACCTTTCTGAGTGTGTGGTGGTTGAGGTGTGTCAAGAAAGATCAAGATAGAGAAAAGGAGAATAAAAAGAAGACTTATATTTGATTTCTGAGTCTGGCTCTGGAACCAGATCTGAAAGCTCTAGGAACCAGCCACCACAGATACCACATTGCTAACCTTTGTCTTTTTCTATACTTCAATAGGCACAATAAGATGATAACACTTATTACATTGCATTGTTGTTTATATTTATTTTCCATGCTTGAAAGGAAAATAAATGTTACTCATCTTTGAATCTTGAAACAAATATCACTAAGCTTTGGGTGAATATGGGAGTGAATAAGTGAAATGATCTCTACATTTGACCACTGATGTATTATGAAGGATGATATATTGAGCTATGCAAATATTTTCTGATTAACCCTGATTTTCCATCTAGGCTTTTAATAAAATAGAGTAGAAGAGAAAGAAAATTGGCAGTCAGAAAGAGGAATGAAGGATAGAGGGGTATAAATGAGGAAGGATTGGTGAAAGTTATTCATTAAACTAAAGAGAACAGAAGAGATAGAAAGTGGAAAAGAGATAGAATTTATAGATGGGAATAGAGAGAGAGCGCTATAAAATAGATGAAAATGGTGGGATCAGCCAGTCAGCATTCAGGAATGCAGTCAACTAGTTCCCTAACCCACCAAACAGGATGCTGTGAAGATATAGGAACATAAACCTTGGGGTTTCTCAGAGGGAAGCTTCTCTATGGATAAGAAAGTACTATTATTTCATATTATTATTTTCCTTTCGTGTTGGGCGGATGTACCCCTGACGGTTGGAGTCTCCTTTCAGCCAAAGAGCTCCCATATGCTACATAATGCTGCTGCTGATTAAAATCCTATGGAAGATTCAGGCTGTATCTGAAACAATAGCAGTCTGAATTCGATTTATCAGTCTTCTGGGGAAGCAAAGATAATCAAATTTCCCCCTTCAGCAACTTTGGGAACAAGCCATTTGCTGAGATGACAATGGATGTGAGTTTCACATTTGCAGTTTGTACACCTGCTGCCTGTTAATCACAAGTTTTTGACATTTTGTGAGGTTTCTTTTTTCCTACTCATATGTTATGGGCTTTGTCATTTAAAGGCAAGAGCACTTTTGTGAAAACTAGCCACAGAAACATGCATGACAAATTAGAGAGATCTTTAGGGAGACAAAGTTATGGGTGATATGGGGAAAAACATGGTATTTTCTCAGAGAAATCTGGGTTCCAATATGCTTTTCAGTGTATTAGTATGTGACCTGGACAAGTGATTTAAGCCCTTTGAGCTTTGGTTCCCTTAACTATAAAGTGGGAATAATGATTCCCACATCAGAGGGTTGCCTTGTATATTAAATTACATAATTTATGTTTGCCTATGCATTCTGGAAAAATCTGTATAGTAAAACTACAAAGAACTCTTTGCACAAATGCTCCATTCAAATCCCTGCACTAAGTATCTTGGCCAAACTTTAACATGGCTTCTGATAGCCTAAGGTCCGGGGTTCCTGAGACAGCAAAGTCCCTTTTGAAAGCCCTGTCTGGAAAAGCTTAAGGCTATCAGAAGAATAGATTTTTGGTTCTAATCAACACCTGATCTCACTTTCTTAGAACATTTACTAAAAAGGGTTTCCAATACTGATTCCTTTCTCTAAATCTTTGAGATGTAGATGTATCTCTTACAAGGCAGGGGCTTCTTTCTCAAGGACCTGAATGAAAGCCATCCCTTTGAGATGTATAATAGTCTTCAGGAAGGCTCTCTGGAAGGACAACTTCAGTCGTCTCCCAGCAAGTGGATAGCTGTCTGTTCTAATCACCTTTACACTCACTTACCCTTTGTAATTTTGAATTTTTGCTTACTCCCATTCTCTTCTCCCTATTCTCCTTTTAAAATGCCCAGTCACCTCTGTAAAAATCAGAATGGAGTTTAGCTCTTTCCCCTGTTATTAGTTCTAACTGGGCCCAGTTTTGTTTACTTTTGAAATGTAGATAATGGCTTGTGGTAATACCTATCAAACTCCTATCTCTAGATCTCCTTCCAATGGGTGGGGAAGCAGAGGATGAGGCTAAGACTTGTCAGGAAAGGTCAGGGTAAGAAATTGGTAAAATATGAGAAGGTTGTCTGTTTTCTGACTCTGCTTCTGGGAAATAAGCCTGAGGACTAGCTTCTGCTCATAAATGTTTCAAAGGTTAGAAATGTAACTTAAATAAGATTTCATTATTTTAGCCTAAGCAAAAAATGGAATTTAAGATGGATCTAACTTTAGGTAAGCACTCTTTCTTCCTCTAGATCAGGGGTGGGAAATGTCTGGTTGTTGGGCCTTATAAAGCCTGCAAAATCATTTGGTCTTGCCCTGCCAGGACATTAAGGGTAAGTTAATTAAATAGTTGAACAAATATAGCAAGATAATTTTTAAGTTGATCATTTTGTATGGCCAGTGAATGAGGCTATAAATATCCAAATGGCCCTTGGAAGAAAAAAGATTCCCTGCCTCTGCTCTAGATCATGCTGTTTGACCAAATGCTTTGTGATGAAAGAAATGTTCTGTTTCTGAACTGTCCAATACATCAGCCTGTATGACTATTGAGCATTGAAGTGAGGCTATTAGCAACTCAAGAAATGAATGATTCAATTTAATTTTAATGAAGTCTAGTGTAAAAAGCCACAGGTGGCTGGTGGTGACTCTGAGAGGACACAACTCTAAATCATTCCATGCTCACCTCTTCTTGGCTTTTTTCTCAGCCTATCTCCATGTAAGAGAGATAAGGTAGCTCCTGGAAGCTCCTGACTTGGCTGGTCCTTAAAAGATTGTGATCTTGCTCAGTGGTTGAATATCAACCCAGTTACCAGGAGGTCATGGTTTGATTCCCAGTCAGAGCACAGGCCCGGGTTGTGGGCTCAATCCCTAGTGTTAAGCATGTAGGAGGAAGCTGATTAATGATTCTCTCTCATGAATCATGTTTCTATCTCTCTTCCTCTTTTTTCCTCTCTGTAATCAATAAAAATTTTTTTTAAAAAAAGATTGTGATCTCATAGAAAGCATTTTTCTTAAGCAGCCTTATCAACCTCTGAAGATGATTTCTATTGGCCTTCCTTAGGTAAGTGGAGATGGACACTCCTGATCATGTCCTGTTATGAGCCATTAAATTCAGTGCGTTTTCTGAATTGTTTTGAGTTCAGGGGGAATAGTTATCAAATGGTGGTTAAAGCAGACATTGAAGGACTTTTAAATCTTCTTGTGATTGCAGTGACAAATGATAATGGGATGCTTTAGATATGTTACCCTGGTCAGGAAAGCCATAAAGTCTTTGTTTTATTTCAGATTAATATAGTAAAAAGAAAAGGGGGCTAAAATTTGATTTTATAATGATGTAGTTCACAGTGAGAATTTGGGAAAATGTTGCAAGTATGTCAAGAGATCAAGACTTATCTAAAGAAAATTCCTATTGATAGCAATATGTTAGATTATAAATGTATGTATAAATAGGTGATACAAACAAAAAAGAGAAAAACGTGATCAATAGGCCCCATCATTCCAATCTAATAGCTTCAAGTCCATTACTTGCAGGTGAACATGTAGATTACAGGTAGAGAAATTTGTGATTGGCTGAGGACACTCACATTCTCTGTCAAGAACTCTTATGTCCATGTTTTTGGCCTTCCTTTAGGAAGTGAATGTTCACCTGCTTTACCACAAAACCAGTTTATATCCATGTGTCATCTTAATGATATACAGGCCAATGCCTTGTCAAAATATCCTCACATGACAGATCTATTAACCAGGAGGTCACCAATCATTCCTGCACAGGGCACCATATATATATACACACACACACACACATACACACACACACACACACACACACACACACACACACACACTAGAGGCTTATTGCATGAAATTCGTGCATGGGGGAGGGGATGTCCCTCAGCCCAGCCTGCACCCCTCTCCAATCTAGGACCCCTAAAAGGAGGTCTGATTGCCCAATCACAGTGAGATTGGGCCTAAATGGGCAGTCGGACACCCCTCTCACAATCCAGGACTGCTAGCTTCCAACTGCTCACCTGACTGCCTTTCTGTTTGCACCTAACTGCTTCTGCCTGCCAGCCTGATCACCCCCTAACCACTCCCCTGTCAGCCTGATTGATGTCTATCTGCTCCCCTGCCAACCCGTTTGCCTTCAACTTCCCTCCTTGCCAGCCTGGTCACCCCCAACTGCCCTCCCTTGCAGGCCTGGTGCCTCCCAACTGCCTTCCCCTGCTGGCCATCTTGTGGTGGACATCTTGTGTCCACATGTGTGCAGGATCTTTGACCACACATCTTGTGTGTTGGAGTGATAGTCAATCTGCTTATTACTCTTCTATTAGATAGAATAGAGGCCTGGAGCATGGGTGGAGGCCAGCTGGTTTTCCCTGAAGGGTGTCCCAGATCAGGGTGGGGGTTCCTGAATGAAGGGCCTATGGTGATTTTCAGGCTGGCCGCGCCTCCCAGCCACCCAAGTGGAGGCCCTAGTATCTGAAGTTTATTATCTTATACAATTGAAACTTTGTAGCCTCAAGTGAAGGCCTGAGCCTGCCAGGGCTGCAAAAGCTTGGCTTCCTCCATTGCCCAGGGGAAACTAGCCTCCTGCTCTTCCAGCTCACTGGCTGCCACAATTTCTGTTGGAATTTATTTACCGTCTATAATTGAAACTTTTACCCTAAAGTGGAGGCCTGGGCCCTCCAGGGTGTGTGGAAAGCTTGGCTTCCTCCATTGCCAGGGCAACTCAAGCCTCCTTCCTGCTCTCTGTGGCCATCTTGGTTGGTGTTAATTTGCATACTCACTCTGATTGGCTGTGGGCATGGCTAGTGGGTGTGGCTTGTGGGTATAGTGGAGTGATGTTAAATTTGCATATTACTCTTTTATTACATAGGATATAACGCACAGTTATAGTTATTGGCCTAAAGGGTCTGGCAAAAGGTTGGGACCTTAATGCAAGAGAAACTGTCTCAATATATCTAAGGACAAACTATAGCTGTTAACAAGTGTGAAACCTTGAAAAAAACAGAGCTTTTCAGATTTAGGCCACAGGTAAGAATACATTATTGTGCAATGTGTTGATGGTTTATTTGAGAGTTTCTGTCACTCCTTAGCCAGGTGACAAACACATCATGCTTGAGAGAAAGCCATTGATTCAAATAGATGTCTTACTTATTTTCTTTAGACCGCCTGTCCTCTTTCCTCAGCTATAGGTTGAAATCTAGGGAGGTGACTGTTGTCTCTTTTACCTCATTAACACAAAGCTGTGAAGAAAATTTTAAGTTTGTAAATTCTACATGCGACTTTCTCAGTGGTCAAGTTTCTCAAACTCATAGTCACTTTACAGAATAGTAACACATGAGGAAGCAACTTAAATCTGTGTTCCTTACTTAGATTTATTTACTAAGGAAAATGATGGCAACTGCTGTGACTTCTGAAAGTCCAACCTCAGCATTTGAGAGCATTTAGCATTTAGCCAAGTGGCAGAGCAGCAAACTCATTTGGAGTAAGATACTTAAAGAAGGAAATAGTGCCATATGTCATCAGCTGGCATAATTTAACTTGCAAACAACATGTTGGCAAGAGCTAGTTGGCAGCAGATGGCTGAACTCTTCTGTGTTTCAGACCCCAAGCCTATCCTGTCCCATTTTGTGTTGGAAATCTAATTAAAAGCCTTTTTATCACCATCAGATTAATTATAAACAAGCCTTTGTAGCAGGTAGGAGACTGACCTGAGTTCAACAACCTTCCGCCAAACCTTCTATTTTCCAAAATTTTTTTTTTCCTTAAGGTGATTTATTCAAACTAAATACACCTAAACTTTCTGTCTCAAATGCCATGAGCTAGTCTGAGGCCAAATATGAGTTACTTATTTACTAATTAGGACATAAACTGCTATAAACTTAAGAGTACTTGCTAATTGAATTTCAATATTTCTAGTTAATTTGATAAAATTCATTGAAACACAGCTTTATTTTCTTTTTTCAGTTTTTATTTTTTATTTTAAGAAAAGTGATTTTAAATAAAATAATGTTACATGCGCCGAAGCCGGTTTGACTCAGCGGTAGAGCATCAGTCTGCGGACTGAAAGGTCCAGGTTAGATTCCCGTAAAGGGCATGTACATTGGTTGCAGGCACATCTGCGGTAGGGGGTGTGCAAGAGGCAGCTGGTCGATGTTTCTCTCTCATTGATGTTTCTAGCTCTCTGTCCTTCTCCCTTCTTCTCTGTAAAAATATCAATAAAATATATTTTAAAAAAATAATGTTACATGCAATAAATCTTAATATTTCAAGAAAAACCCATCTTAAATGTAATAATTTTACATGGAATAAACATTAATATATCAAGAAAAACAATTTTAATATGATAATGTTACCTGCAATAAACACTACTTATTCAAGAAAATGATCTTACATATAATAATATATATGCAATAAACATTAATATTTCAAGAATAAAAGGATTTTAAGTATAATAATATTACCAAACTGTATTAACATAGTATGATATCACAAAAGTTGTAGGAAATGTTAAAAATCTGAAAAAAACAGGATTACTTATATTATATTCTAAAATACTAGAATATAATATAAGTAATCCTGTTATATTATATTCTAGAATATTTCCTCTCTGGTTCTATTTTTGTTCGTCAGTTTATGTTGTTCATTATATTCCACAAATGAGGGAAATCATATGATACTTATCTTTCTCCAACTGGCTTATTTCACTTAACATGATCCTTTTAAAGCCTATTTTGTTAGATATGAAGTATTGCTACTTCAGCTATTTTTTTCTTTTATATTTGCATGGAAAAATTTTTTCTATCCCTTATCTTTCATCCTGTGTGGTGTCATTTGTTTTGAGGTGGGTCTCTTGTAGACAACATATACTTGGGTTATGTTTTTATATCCATTCAGCTAGCCTACACCTTTTGATTGATTTGATTTAATCCATTTACATTTAGGGTTATTATTGAGAGGTACTTATTTATAGCCATTTTAATTCTGAATTGCTAGGTTTCTCTCTGTTTCTTCTTCTCAGCAATCTCTGACAGCAATCCAGTTAGCATTTCTCTTGGTGGTGATGAACTCCTTTTTTTTTTTTTTTTTTTCTGGGAAGTCTTTATTTGACCAACTATTTTGAATGATAGCCTTGTTGGATATAGTAATTTTGGTCTCAGATTCTTGCTTTCCATTATCTTGAGTACTTCATGCCATTCCCTTCTGGCCAGCAGAGTTTCTGATTAGAAGTCAGGTGTCAGTCTTATGGGAACTCCTTTGTAGGTAACAGTTTTCTTTTCTCTTCCTGCCTTTAAAATTCTCTCTTTGTCTTTAATTTCTGGCATTTTAATTATGATTTGTCTGGGGATGGGTCTGTTGGGTTCTTCTTGTTTGGAGTTCTCTGTGCCTCCTGAACTGTGTAACTTTTTCCTTTACCAGGTTAAGAAAGTTTTCTGCCATTATTTTTTCAAATACCTTCTCTATTCCTTTCTCCCTTTCTACTTCTTTTGGCACACCTACTATTCTAATATTGTTACATTTCACATTGTTCCACAGCTCCCTTAAGCTATTCTCCTGTTTTTCAATTGTTTTTTTCTTTTTCCTTATGGTTCTCTAATTGAGTGATATTTTCAACTCTGTCTTCTAATTAACTGATTCTATCTTTAGCTTCCCCTAATCTGCTATGTATTTCTTCTTTATGTGTTTTTTTAAAAATATATTTTATTGATTTTGTACAGAGAGGAAGGGAGAGAGATAGAGAGCTAGAAACATCAATGAGAGAGCGTCATCGATCAGCTGCCTCTTGCACACCCCCTACTGGGGATATTCCCGCAACCATGGTACATGCCCTTGACTGGAATCGAACCCGAGTCCCTTCAGTCCCCAAGCCGACACTCTATACATTGAGCCAAACTGGTCTCTACTATTTCTTCTTTATGTTATGTCATTCTTTATCTCAGACTATTATTTTTTCATATTTACTTTATATTTTTTCATACTATTGAGCATTTTTAACATCATTATTCTGAACTCTGTTTCAGATAAATTTCTTATTTCTGTTTCATTTATTTCTTCTGGAGAATTTGCTAGTTCTTTCATTTGGGGGTTGTTTCTTTGTTTCCTCATTTAGGTTGTCTGTATGGGTTTGTGACTATGTATTAAGTAGATGGTCTACACCTCTCAATGTCTAGTGAAAGTTTTAAAACTGGTTTTCTGACTAATTGGATCAGGCAAAGACTCAAAAGTGTTCAGAGACCACCTCTGTCTACAGAATGATAGGATTTTTACTTGAATTTCCCAGGCAATCATTCTCAGGTGTGGTGAGAGTTTTTTCCAACAGGGTGGGGCAGTTGCTTCTGCCTGGAGGCTAATTGTTATTTTTAATATCTTAAGTGGCCTCAGGGAAAGGTGTTTTCCAATAGGGTATGTCAACTGTCTTCCCCCCAGGCAAGGCAGATGTCTATGTGGGAAAAATGTCCTCTGCTGCATGAGGTGATGACTCAGCTCAGGAAACTCAGGGTGTCTGCCTTATGAGCTGTAGCACCTGAGTCCCCAGTTCTGGGTTCTGTTCTCACAGCTTCAGTCCACTTCACCCTCCCTCTGTCAGAGCACAAAGCGGGTGGCTCCACAAGGAATTTTTGTGTATTGGCCCTTTAAGATGGTGCCCAAACTTTCAGCTGCCACAACCTGACAGAGAGCACCCCACTGCTTTTAATAACTAGATGTTATGTGGTTACCCTCCTCAGTTTGGTATTCTCTGCTGGGGATCCCAGAGTTTTCAGTGGCACCTTCCCTTCCCCATAGCTGAGATATCTCTCTGGGACTTCAGTTACTGTCTATGGTTGCCCACTGAGCCCTTTCATGTCTCCATTCCTTCTACAAGTTCCTATGTGGTCTCTATCTTTGATTCTTGAGTATCAGAGTTCTCTTCTGTGAGTTTTCCATTGATCATCCAAGAAGCCCTTCTATATTTCAGACATAATTCCAACTTGTTCCAGCTTTATCCTCTTATCTCGGAGAAGCATAGACTACTTTACTATAAATAATTCAATGCCCATGAATTCAATAATTTATATGAAATGAACAAATTCCTTAAATAATACACACTGTAAAAGAACTATCCTGCATAGAGCTATAGATCTTTTATAGATATATATTTTTATATAAGCAACCTGTCCATTGCTCCAGAAAAAGATGCACACACACATCCCACCATGGCTATTCATTATAAAAACATTCTTGAAAACTAGAATGGAACAAAGATACTAAAGAATTGTCTCCTAGTATGATTAAGATGACTCATAGATGGCTGAATGTATTGGCAGCCCCAATTTTGTGTGTGTGTGTGTGTGTGTGTGTGTGTTTGTCCCAATAAAATTATCTAAATCTCTGTTGGCTTCTCTGTCCTTTAGCAGAAGTCATGAGACTCCCAGATCAGAGACAAAGGACAGTTTCTTATGGAAATAGCAGTAGGTATTGTAATTCCCTAATTCCAGTCCCCCAGACCCTACCACAAAGAGGTCAATACAAAGAGTGCCAGTTTAAACCTGCATATGCAGAGGTGTGTAATCCGCTGATCTAATTCTCAATATTTTGCTTCTAGGAATTTCTCTGAGGAAAAAAAAAAAATGGCCAATAGGATGTCTGCTCCCTGCCCCTCCTCCCTGTGGTTCTGTGTCTTTGTGATCCTGACTCCTCAATTTCTAATGGCTTCAGCCAGTCTCCAATGCCTTAACTCAAAAGCTTATTTTTTATATAGCGTTTCTACTTTATTCTTGAGAAAACTATTGGTTTTTGCTAGTAATTACACCTTAGCTGTTTGCAAGATACTTTAAGTCAGCCACACTTGGAATTTATAATATCACATGTTTATTTTCTATCTTCTTCTCTTAGAACATAAACTCTGTGATATCAGGTTACTTTGGCTTATTCTTCAGTGAATCCCCAGTGCCTTGTAAAGAATATGGCAACTGGTGGGCATTCAATAACATTAAATAAATACTCAGCCAATTTCATTTAGGTGAAAAATAACACAATTTAATAAATTTATATCTGGATGTCTATTTACTTATATTTAGTAGTTTCTACTTCTACCTAGATCTCTGTTGGTATATACATTTTCTCAGTAAAAATAGTTTATATTTATAGCATATGAGTTTATTAATATACATATATCTTTATCTCTAAGTAGGAGGAGATGAATAAATGTTCTATGAATTTGGAAATAGTTACTTTTTTCTCTACAACCTAAAAGAAGGTATAAATAAATAATTTTATCCACAGATCTTATTTCTTCCCCTCATTGTAGAGTTCTCAAGTTTTATCTTGATGCCTTTTTCCTTTGATCAAAATCTATAACCATTTTGGGATCCAATTAAAGTCATCTTTGGCCGAAACTGGTTTGGCTTAGTGGATAGAGCATCGGCCTGTGGACTGAAAGGTCCCAGGTTTGATTCCAGTCAAGGGCATGTACCTTGGTTGTGGGCACATCCCCGGAGTGGGACATGCAGGAGGCAGCTGGTCGTTGTTTCTCTTTCATTGATGTTTCTAGCTCTCTATTCCTCTTTCTTCCTCTCTGTAAAAAAAAATCAATAAAATATATTTTTTTAAAAAAAGTCAGCTTTGGAGAAAGTCTTCTCAGATTCTCCTGGTGACTCATTTGCTCTCATCTCTGGGCCCTCACAGTTCTGTGTAGTTTCCTCTGGTACAGCCCTTATTACATTATCTTTTAGTTCATTGCTTACATATCTGGTTTCCTACCTGATTACTGAGTTTCTTTTATAAGTTTGTATGTATCCTTGGTACCTCTCCTATGGTCAGGCACATGGAAGTATCTTGGAAAATGTTGGTTAGATGTTTTATTAAATTTAGTATATACATTTATAAAAGACAACAACAAAAAATGGGGCTGTTCCTGTACCTCCCTCCATCCTCCATTCTTCCCCTCATAGCAGGCGTCCTGCCCCACTGAGCTGATCTGCGCCTACATATGCCAATTAACCTACCATGTTTGTTGGGTTAATTTGCATACTCACTCCTGTTTGGCTGGTGGGTGTCACAGATAGGGTAAATTTGCATATTTCTCTTTTATTAGTGTAGATAGCCAAGATATTCAAGTGGATAAAAAAAATGTGGCAAGTACACTTAAACTTTTTTTTTAAATAAGATTTCTTATTATACCTTCATCATCTTCTTTTTTTTGGCTTTCATCTCTTTTTTATTTTCTGTCCTCCCTCTGAAAAAGATAATTAATGATACATCCTAAAGAGGGGCATATGAAAAGAGAAGAGAAAGGCAAGTTCAGTCATGAAGAAAGAATTGAGTTTTTATCTGAAATATATGGATGCTGGTCTGAATCCTGGAAGGTGTGGGCAAGATCCTGAGGGTGTCTGTATGTATAACAATTTTGAATAGAGTCTGAAGCTTTCATCAGATTTCAAAGGGTCTTTGAAACAAATTATTATACTCCTATAGAACTTACAAATGGAACTCAATGAAATTATAAAGACAGATGATCCATTTACATGATTTTAAGATTTTAAGACACTAATGATTCACACACACACCAAGTGAATAACACATGCAAACATTCTGAGGTGATGAATTTGGTTATTACCTTGATTGTGGTGATGCTATCACAAACTCAGTGTATCAAATTGTATACATTAAATCAATTTAGGTTTTTAATATAACAATTATATCTCAATAAAGCTATAAGAAGAGGATTTAAAGGTAAGAGTATATCTAACTGTGGAACTAACCATGTGGAAAAAGTAGGTTACAACTAGGCCAAGGGCCTTTTGTCAGTTGCCCTGCCCCCTGATAATATACAGGGGTGGGCATAAGTAAGTTTACAATCATGAGTACATGGAACACAGAATTTGTTCTTGCATTTATACAAACAACTTTAAACCTACTTTTGGGTGCACCTATATACACCTGGAGCTCACTTAATCCTTACATGGTTTCTTGGCTTTCTTGGTGGAGTACGTAGGAGTTCAAAGTCTTCACTAATGCCCTGGGAAGCTGGGGGTTTGAAGCACAGGTTCCAGACTTTGGCTCTTCATAGCTATGAAACCTTAGGCAAGATACCTGATTTCCAGATTCTGTGTACTTATCTGTAAAATCAAGGTTTAAAAACAATACCTACTACTCAGGTTTGAGTGAGAATAACTTTAGATAATGTATACAAAGTACAATGCTGGCAGAGAGCAAGCATTTAGTAAATGATAGTTGCCATTACTATTATGGTTAATGTAATAATTTTCCTTTGTCCTTGTATTTTCATCACGGGGAGGAAATTACCACCTTACTCTCCTACAGGAAAACTTATAGTGAGTTAGGAAGGGGACCCTTTCTCCTCTCTATGTACCATTTACCATGGATGAAAGACTAGGTAATTTTATATTAGAGATAGTCCATTTCTAATGTGTCCAGCTAAGCTTCTTCTTATTATTCAGAGGGAGTTTGCCCACAGGCATAAAATTCAGGTGTCCTCTCCAACAAGTCTGCTCCTTGCTTCCCTTGTCCAGCTATGCCAATGTCTCTTTTAGGATAAATTCTGAACTATCTCTTTTAACTGCAGCTCTTGAGCCACATTCTGCAGTCAGCTTTATGCGCAGTAGGTATGATAATTTTTATCTCCATCTGTCTAACTTTCTGTCTGTTTTGAAGTTGAATGTGGAAGGTTGAAAGGATTACTTATTTATTTTCTAACTTCCCCAAGTTTTTGTTTTCTAAATTATCCCCGTGACCTTGAGCGCTGTTCACTGCAGTTATCACTGTGGAATTTCTTTACATTTTGAGCGATATTTCTCCATCTGCTGGCTGCCCCCTTGGCAGGTGATAGCCACCGTCCCTGTTGGACTCTTTCTATAAATGCCTTTGGCCCTGGTCCCGTCACAGCTGCAGGCTGATATGGGACATGGTACTGCCTTAGACACTTTCTTAGTGTTTTCTAGTGCCACTTCCAATGTTGCCATCAGAGAGATATGGATGCCTGGCGTGACCAGCATCAGGAAGGCATTGCCATGCTGCATAAGAAACAGTATTTTCTAGTTTTAGGTACCAGAGATAGGCCCCTAGAGCTCTCTTTTGCAAAAGAGGTAAGGTAATTTCCAAATACATGGATATATGCTGTATCTAGTCTACCTACACTGTGAGAATGGCTACTTTTCAATTCCCACATGTATTTCTCACCTGTCAGATATTCAGATTTCCTCCTTAGATGTACTCCCATTTATTAAAAATACTTAATCCTTCTCCTCTATGGTGAGAAAAAAAATCCTTCCTTTTCTCATGGTTTAACTGGCAGCTGCTGAAATAAATACTCTTGTCAGAGAGTATGAGGCCAGAAGCAAGAGCATATTGTCAGTCATGCAGGAATTTCTTGGCCCATGTTTTGTGCAAACAGCTGCGGCATTTTTAGTATTGAACTTGGCAGACCTTAGTTTAAATATGCATTGCCAAAAATTATGGCTCATTTACTGTATTTTCTCTTTTCCCAATTGGAAAAGAAGAAAGGGTGAAATAAAGAGCTAAAGTGGAGTCAATGTGAAGTTGAACCTCTAACAATTGACACTACTTATTGGCATCAGATGTTTTGGGGGTATTCATGTGGATAGTTTCATTCATGTGTGTACATATATTATGTATGCATGTGTGTATGTATATTATGTATGCATGTATATAGAAAATAAGTCAAAGGTTTTAACAGAGTAAACAACCATGAAATTAATGGTTTGCAATGGTTTACTAATGCCTGGGGAGATTACTGGTCTTCTAGTAAAATGTATGCTTCTTTGCAGTCTTGCAATGAGTATTTATTTCCTTTCTTAAATTTCTTCTATCAGATATTCTTAAAATGACTTTCCACAGTTGATTTGTATGCCTCATTAAAAATATAAGGGAGAGAATTTATGATGCTGAGGACTCAAAAGTCCCCTTTTTTATTGCCATTCATTTTTGGGAACTATAGTTATTGTGGACGTATTTCTGGTGGCATGTATTACTGAACCTCCTTTCTGGCTATAGTTTCTCCCTTCCAGTGCACTTTTCATATTATCATTGGTGATATAGATCAAAATATAAATCTGACCATGTTACACTCCGCTGTGTTCAAACTCTTGCTGGTTCCTAATTTCCTACAAAATAAATCTCCTGCTCTTTATCTCATCATAGATGGAAAGCCTTTCAATGTCTAATGTGAAACTCTTTCCAGCCTTCTATCTCGGAGCTCTGCTTTCTAGCCTCCTCCCTACTTCTTCCTAATCTGTTTCTCCCCCGGTACTCATAATTCTAATTAAATATTCTTTTTGGAACATATTATGCACCTTTGAGAATTATGCCTTTGAGAATTTCCTCATAATACTTGCATTACATATTATCTCTAGATTTCTTTCCCTGGTTGGCTTGGAGAATTCTTAACCATCTCCAAGACCCAACACAGTGTCTTATTAGGAAGTCCTCAGATTTATTGTGTAATTTTCTTTGTTTGAATGCTTGTTATACCAAATACTCGTGAGCTTTTTAGGGTGGAGATAGTACTTTTTTTTTAAATCAAGTTCTTTTCAGTATTTATACCCATGGTATTATAGGGGAGGGGGAAGAGGAAACAAATGTCTATCTTCTTTAATTAAAACATTTTATTTATAGATTTGAGAAAGATAGGAAGACGTAGAGAGAAAAACATCAATTTGTTGTTCTGCCTGGCTGGCATGGCTCAATGATTGAGTGTTGATCTATGAACCAGAAGGTCACAGTTTGATTCCTAGTCATGCAAGCATTGTTGGCTGTGTGAGAGCATGCAGGAGGCAGCTGATCAATGATTCTCTCTCATCATTGATGTTTCTCTCTCTTTCTCTCTCTCTCTCATTGCTATCCATAAAAATATATTTTAAAATATGTGTTGTTCCACTTACTTATGCGTTTATTGCTTGCTCCTTGTACATGCCTTGACCAGGGATCAAACCTTCAGTCTTGGCATATTGTGATGATCCTCCAACCCAGTGAGCTGCGCAGCCAGGGCAGTTGTCTGTCTTTTTATATGACTGCTTGCTTACTTTCTTTTTGTTTGTCATCACAACAGGTTTAAATTGTTGACAAAAGGCCCAGCTTGTGTGACTAGTGGTAGTCTCAACAGGCCCCTCTGCTGAGGCATAAAACCCAAGCAGCTCCCTAACCTAAGAGATTATGAGATCCAAAGAATCTTGAAAGATTCTGCCTCATCTTCTGGCTGCCACCAGAAGATGAGGCTGGTAGTCACATGCTCATGCTCTTTTCCTCTGGGGCTAAGCTCTGCCCTGCATTGTTAGTCCATGATTAACTTGGAAGCTCCAATCTCATGTCCCCTTTTTGGTTCAATAGTGTGGACTGAAGACATCAGCCACTTTACTCTGAAAGGTGGTACTCAATGCAGCTTCTGAGCCCCCCTCTCCTGGGCTGAACTCCAGGGTTTCTCTCCCCAGAACAAGTCAATAAATTCATTTGACCTCATAACAACCCTATATGGTCTATACTAACATTATTCTAATTTATAGATGGGGAAACTTAAAAACAGCCATGATTCAAACCTAAGCAGTCTGGTATCAGAGTCTATGCTTTTAATCCATGTTTTTTAGCATCTCATATATTAGACCTCATGATTACATTGGAGATAAGATAATATTTGTTTATTTTCTATAACATGACAATTAATGTATATATCTGATATTCATTGAGTCATTGAATCCTCCTACCCAAAGAGAGAAGGTGGTGAAACCATGATTCAAATCCTAGTTTTATCACACTAAAGTAAATGGTCTTTTCACTTAATACAACCGCTTTTGCAGTTTAAATACCAAAAGTAGTTTTTTAAGATTTCTTTTTAAAGGAGCGATAATTATCTCCCATTTTAGAAAAGTGTCCATAAAAAAGGTAACTATTGTAGGGATAAATAATT
This sequence comes from Pipistrellus kuhlii, assembly GCF_014108245.1. Classification (NCBI taxonomy): domain Eukaryota; kingdom Metazoa; phylum Chordata; class Mammalia; order Chiroptera; family Vespertilionidae; genus Pipistrellus; species Pipistrellus kuhlii. The sequence goes on from NW_023425515.1 coordinate 65,559,775, forward strand.
TTAGGCCCTGAAATGTTTTTCTGTGCACAAAAACTGTCCTTTTTTTTTTTTCTTTTTTCTTTTTCAAATTACAGTAGCAAATGGTCTGACTTAAAAGTAAAAAAAATATATAGATTGAGAGGAAAGTTTGGAATTTTTATTCCAGTTACTCAACTCCCTTGTGTGGAGTAGAACAGAAGAAGTTAAATGTTGTATATTCAGCACATCAATTATTAAACGTACCCACAGAAACCTGCTGTGTCCAATTTAGTATGAGGTTGTTGTTGGTGTTGCAGGTATGAACATTTATCTATTTGTGCTCTGTCATCATTACTATTTTTTGCCTTTTAAATACACAAATTAACACATTAAAGAGATACCCTTGATTCTCATAGGACATTTGACTTACGTAAGCAGTGTATATTTTAATCATGTTTCTCAATAAAATGAAAGTTATTGAAAACAAAAAGTGTAGCATCAAATCAGTATAATTGTTTCAAATCTATTACAGTTGTTAGCACCTAAAAGGAGAGGTGTTTTATATATTTCTGTTTTTCTGTGTGGTTTGCGAGTTCTTTCCTTTAACATTATTTTCTATTTTTAGGTTACAAAATCAGTGGACACCAGAATATTCTTGTTTATTTTATGTAAAAACCATAAAATATTTTATGTTTTTCCAGACTAACTAGCTTTCCTGGAAACTTTGACATGAAGACTTTGCTTTCTCCGTTTGCAGAGGAGACTTTGGTGAACACATAGGGAGAGGAACGAACTTTCGCCCTGGAAATGAATGTTTTCCTTGCATTGGAGAGCTGGTGGGCAAGGTACTAGAATGACACATGAGCTATTAGAAAATTCATTCAATAAAAGAAACAATATCTCTGGAAAAAACAACACATGACAATCTTAGTTTCTGCTATGTCTTATAAACATACGTCTCTTTGAGTTCTCTAGCAGATTCTCAATGTCTTTCCTTGAATAAATACAAATGGTAATGAATTCATTTGCTGTACAAAGACAACTGCTCATTCCTTATCTCCATGCTGGAAGGTGATATGGTTTGGTATCAGCTGTGACCTCAGAGATGCCAGCCTGTTATCGTGCGGTGCATTCAGCCCGGTCATTGTACCCTGGCAGTGAGGCAATCAGAGAGTTCCATCTGGACAGAAGAAGAAGTTATTTTCTCCTTGACTTTTGTATTTTATTTTTAACTTTCAATGGTAAAGGCAAGTAGTATTGGCTTTCAAGAGACACATTTGGCAGTTTTGGGGCTGGAGGCCAGATATTTCTACTGTTTTTTATATCATTGTGGAAGATTAAGTATGTTAGAATTACAATGCCTTTGACAGAAGTGACTTTTCTAAAGTTTTAGGGAAAATCTTTTCTTTAGGTGCAGCAGAGTATTTTCATCCAGTATGACAGGTGACACAGTGAATACAGCCCTGCACCGCATAATGACACTGAAGGACCACAAATGTGACAGTGGTCCCATAAGATTATAATGGAGCTGGATTTCCTATAAGAAATGGAAGAATATGTGATTCTTCTGGAATTTTTTCTCTCTGATGGGAGCAGTAGCTATGGGGTTTGGTAGTAATTTCCCGTCATTCATAGCACCTCAATTTTGAGTGTACAGATTACATTTAATCAGACATCCACTGACCAATTTCAGCACAGAAAAGCCTGTCCCCTCAGAGCAACATACTCAGAGGGCACTACACCCTCCCAGACCCAGCTGGATGGTCTTCAGAGCATACAGGTGTAAATTCTTTGTGACAGACCTAAGCCCCTGTACAAGGACATAGGCCCACATGAGCTATCTGGACAAGTATTGTCACTGACACTTTAGTCAAAGCTGTCTGTGGTAGTGCAGGGACAGCCTGTCTCTGTGCTATGGAAATAAATGTTTGCAAGTTGTAATGAATAGATATATTTTATGAATAGATATATTTTATTTCTTCTACTAATTTAATGCCAAAGAGAGCCTTGTGAGCCAGATAGAGCCAATGGGACAAAAAACAATTTGCTAAAATCAGAATATTGAGTCCTCAGTTCCTACTCTCTCCATTTAAACACCCTATATTTTTTAATGCATACCACTAAGTTCCTTCACCTGGTTACTGCTCCAACATGCAATAGACAAAAGAACCTGGCCATGCCAATCTCCTTTGTTCCTTTCTCTCCTTCTTGATTTGTCATTCCTACTGATGCTCAAGCTACCTTTCGCTCCCTCCAAAAAGTCACTATTTTCATAATTTACACCTTGCCCAGCAAATTGCTCTTTGGTATTTCCAATCAGACCCACTTGCATTCATGTTCATGGAGCAGCATTGACAGCTTTGATGTTCTATTTCTGACCCTCTTGGAGGGAAGCCAGGGGAGGGCTATGGAAGAGTGTTTAGAATCTACAGTACTTCAGTGGCCTAGGCCTTCGCATTCACTCACCATTCACTTACTGATTCACCCAGAGCAACTTCTAGTACTGTAAGCTCCATTCATGGCATACCATCATTAAATGTTTTATGCTATATTTTTACTATATCTTTTTATGTTTAGATATGCTTAGATACCGCAATACCATGATGTTACAGCTCCCTTCAGTATTCAATACAGTAACATGCTGTACAGGTTTGTAGCCTAGGAGAAATAGATGACATTATAAAACCTGGGTGTATGGTGGGCTATATTACCTAGGGTTGTATAAGTGCACTCTATGATGTTCCTACAACAAAATCTACAACAATAAAACGTAAATCTCAGAGCCTATCTCTGTCATTAAGTGATGCATGACTGTATAAGAGAAGTTCAATGTTTGATTCAGTGTTTCCAGCTAGTTCTTGGTAGATTTGGAATGGAACTAATATACTTGGCCTTTGTCAAGTACTCTTTCCTCTATAGCTTAAGGATGTTTCCTTAAGCTCTTTAAGGAGGTTTAATACATTTTAAAATATTTGAATTTGTTTAGACACAATTACTTGTTCTCTAATATCCATTACCCTTTTCTTATCTAATAATAGGACCCATAATTTTAATCTTGCACGTGGCCATCCAGAATAAAGACTACATATCCTCATCTCTCTTTTAGTCATAAGTATCTCTGTGACTAAACAATATCCATGGATAGGGGAAGAATTGGTGTGTCCAACTGCCTGCTCAAACCTTATGGGGTATGAGCTTTATATTTTGCTTTCTCACTCATCAAAGTAGTGATGTCATCATGATCCATTCTGGACCATGTGACAAGAATAAAATCCTAAAGATAGAAAAATTATAAGGAACTTCTTGGGGCTCTAATGCTATGGAACTGTCTTGCCAGAGCTAGTTTCCTTATTCCTAGACTTTTATGCAAGAAAGAGATGGACATTTATGTTGTTTTGACCACGGATATTTAGATCTCAGTTACAGCAATTGAACATATAGTGAAACTTAATAATTTGCACAATTAATGCCACAAGTTAATATTTTATAACCATTAAATTTAAATGTAAATATGGACATTATGCTTGTGTAAATGTCAGAATTAAATTGGTACCATCACATGCTACATGAGAAGGCTTTTCATTTCATTCAGAGTAATTAAGTTATATACAGTAACTTACATAGTGTGATCCCTGATGTTTCGTTAACCTCGGGTTCCTTTATGGTCTCTCCTCTCAGTAAGCCCCAGCCATACTTACCTCTTTGTTATTCCTTCCCATCTCGGACATGCTTCATGCTTTTTCTTCAGGGTATATGTTGATTTGTTGTTTTTGTTAATTTTTTTTAATCTATCTTGTGCAAAGCTCTTTGTCTATATCTCCACAATTTTGAATTTTGCTCACTTTATATGTTTTCATTAAGTCTTTCCCTGACCACTACAATAAATTTCAGTTTCCATTGCCTGGTATTTGCATCCTTTTTGCATTCTTATTTATCATTATATCATTTATTTTTAGTTTTTCTTCCTCACCGAAATAGTAGCTCTATAAAAGTAGGACTTGTTTAGTCCATTGCTATGTTCCTAAACACTGTCTTGCACAAATCACTGCAGAAATAACTATTAAATGGATTAATGAATCCACCACTGTTTGGATGTTATTATCTATTTAAGAATGCTAATATTATTTTGATAACTCATGTTGTTTCTTGGACTATTTATAAAATGAATAGAGGTAAAATCTAGAGGTAAAATCACTTTCAGTGAAGCTATGTCTAATGGAAATTTCATAGACTAGCAGAAAAAGCTCATTCATTCACATACATTATTGAATTTCCTTAATATATTACTAATTTATGATCTTAAAATAATTGGGGAAAAATCCTAAAATTGCAATATTTTTTAGAGAATAGTTTATCACTGTACTCTGCAATATAATTATAGGTTTTAATATTATATTCCCTATCTTTATTTCCCCAAAGTAAGAAATTGGTGCTAAATCAGCCTTGAAATTAAAAATAAATTCAGAACAAATAATCCTATCTTGTAATGCCACTAACCAAAGGCATAACACTTCAGTGTGAATGGATTAATATACTATATCTGAGTTCAGAAATGTCACATTACTCTACTTTTATAAGTCAAATTAAATTCAGCTCTGACTCCTGAGTATTGAGGTTTAGACTAGAAATTCAGAATCAGGCATTCTTTTAAATTTAAATTTTACTTTTCAATTATAGTTTACATTCAATATTATTTTATACTACAGGATCAGTGCACAAAGTTTGTGCATTCAGGGGGAGGGGGAGCCTGCACCCTCTCACAGTCCAGGAGCCCTTGGAGGATGTCTGCCTAAGCCGGCAGTCTGACATCCTTAGCACTGCTGCAGAAGCAGAAGTGGCTCCTGCCACAGCCACTGCCCTTGCCAGCCATGAGCCTGGCTTCTGGCTGAGTGGTGTTCCCCCTGTGGGAGCACACTGACCACCAGCGGGCAGCTCCTGTTTTGAACGACTGCCCCCTGTTGGCCAGAGCATGTCATAATGAATGGTCATTCTGCCATTCAGTCAATTTACATATTACCCTTTTATTATATTAGATTTGTTTCAGATGTAGGAATTAGACATCTGAAACTAACATATACTTTACAAAGAGTTTTTCCCTATATTTCCAGTACCCATCTGACACCATACATAGATATCATATCACAATATTATTATCTATATTCTCTATGCTATACTTTATATCTCCGTGACTATTTTGTAACTACCAATCTACTTCTTAATCCTTTCTCCTTTTCACCCAGTCTTCCAACTGCGTTCCTTTGGAAATCATCAGTCTGTTTGTTCTCTGTATCTACGATTCTGTATTTATTTTGTTCATTTATTTATTTTGTCCTTTAGATTTTATATATAAGTGAAATTATATGGTATTTGTCTTTCTTAGACTGACCTATTTCATTTAACAGGCTGTATCATTAAGATTTCATTCTTTTTTATGATTGAATAATGTTTCATTGCTGCTTCCTGCACACCCCACACTGAGGATCAAGCCCACAACCCAAGTATATGCCCTGCCTGGGAATCAAATCATGTTCTCCTGGTTCATAGGCCAACACTCAACTACTGAGCCATGGCTGGCTGGGCTCAACATGGTTTTGATGTGAATTTCTCTGATAACTAGTGAGGTTCAACATATTTTTATATGTCTACTAGAGGCCTAGTGCACAAAATTTGTGCACAGGGTGGGGGTGTCCCTCAGCCCAGCCTGCACCTTCTCCAATCTGGGACATCCCTCTCACAATCCAGGACTGCTGGCCTGTAATATTCATTACTTTGAATATTTCATGGCAAACTTTTCTGTTCTTAAATGTTCCTTTTAAGAAATTAGCTGATAGTCTTATGGGAGCTCCCTTGCAGGTAACTAGCAGTCTTTTTCTTTCTGCGTTTAAGATTTGCTCTTTGGCTTTAACCTTTGCCATCTTAAGTTGATGTGTCACGATGCGGGCCTCTTTGGGTTTATTTTGTTTGGGACTCTGTACTTCCTGGACTTGTGAGTCATTTTCCTTCACGAGGTTAGGGAAGTTTTTATCCCTATTTTTTCAAATAGGTTTTTAATTTACTCTCTTTTTCTTCTGATACCCATATGATGTGAATGTTATGTTTGATTTCATGCTTGATGTTATCCTCATTTTTTACAATCTTTTTTCTTTTTATTGCTCTGATTGGATATTTTTTGCTCCCTTGTCTTCCAAATACTTGACTTGATCCTCTGATAGATTTCATCTGCTGTTGATTCCTTTTAGTGTTTGGTGTTTTTGTTTTTTTTTTTAATAGTTTCTATATCTTCTTTTACACTTATTATCCCTTTACTTAACTTTCACTGAGCTTGTCAATTCTTTCCCTAAGTTCTTTGAACATCCTTATAACCATTGCTTTGAACTCTGTATCTGGTAGGTTGCTTGCCTCCATTGCATTTAATTAAGTTTCTGGGCATTTCTCCCTTTTTTAATTTGGGGCATGTTTCTTTGTTATCCATTTTGGCTGCCTCTCTATTTTTGTTCTGTGTATTAGGTAGATCTACTAAGTCTTCTGGTTGATATGGTGGGGCTCAGTGGTGAACTCTTTCCAATCACCTGAGCTAGGTGCTTTAGGAATGTTTCTTGTGTGGTTTATGTGAACACTCCTGTTATGGTTGAATATTGATTACTGTTTGCCCATCTATGGATGTGGTTTACCCTCAAGCTGACTAACTGTATGGACTGATTCCAACCACAGTGTGTGAACTGCTGTTCGGGATCTGACCCCATGATTCAAAATTTGTCCCAGCAGGATTTTGTGATTGCTGAGCTCTCTCTGAGGGTGTGCTGCTTGTAGAGCTAACTGGGTAGTACTGTATGGTATCATCTGAAGCCAGCCACCAAGTGCATTAATTCTTGGGCCTCTTGGAAGGGACTCCAGTGCAGATTTATGTTAGACACTGCTTGTGAGTGGCTCTGGGCTACCTGTTAATAGTTACAAAGTGATCCACAACTCATAGCTGCCTCTGCTGGTCTGGATGCATGTAGGAGGAGCCAAGCTGCCTACTAAAGCTGGCTTCCACCAGTTCCGAGCCTGGAGAATGTCAGCAAAAGGCTGAAGAAACCAGAGATCTATCTCTGCCTGCTGGTTGCCTATTAGTCTGAAAGAGACTCTGGTAGGATATAAGTTGTCTGAGACAGGTTCTCAGTGACTCATCATGTAAGGTCTAGCAGGTTTTTATAGATTCAAACTAGGTACCAGTGCTGGTGCTGAGGAATTCAACAAAAGTATGAATATACTAATGTCAGCTACCACTCACCTGAATGGTTGAGCTGGAGTCTCATGGAGTCATGAGGGTGAGGCTAGTTGAATTCATCAGGCAAAAATAAAAATTCTGAATTTAATAATGTTGTTTAAAAAAACAGTTGAATTAGGTATCATAAAAATGCATGACATTCACAACAAAAGAACAGCTTTGTCTCACTTATCTTTTGCTACATACTAATAAAAGTTTGAAACTGATCTATCAATATATATATATATATATATATATATATATATACACATAGAAAAAAGACTAGCAATGTTGAATATAATCTTTAAAACTCTACAATTAAATTGAGTTATATCAAAATGGAATGTGTGGAATTTTACCCATGTTCTGAGCTAAATTTTGTTCTAATATGGGAAATTAATTTACAACATTTTTAAAAAGAAAAATCATATATATACAATATGATAAAAAATCATATATATATAAAAATCATATATATATAAAAGTAAAAATGATTTTAGGGGACATAATCACACTGTTAAGAATAGAATGGTGGTTGTCCTAAAAAATCTCTTTATTAATAAGTTTGTATGTAAAATCCATGTTAATGCTATCATGGATCATTCTTATCTATTAATAAAATATATTTCTAAAGCCAAAATAGTTAGTTGGTTTCATTTTAATGAAATTAGTAGTTTTTGTCAAATATATCCAAAATGTATTTTTTTCAAATTATTCTATGATAGACAAGATTTAAGATATCCTATTTTTTTCATTGTGGTTATTTGAGGTTAAAAAGAAAAAGTGATAACTGATTTTTAATATTTCTACCTCTGTTAATTATTAAAGGCTCTGTTAATTATTAAAACAGATTAATATTGAAGAGTTTTTTTTTTAAGTCTCCAAAATACTAAGAAATGAAAATACAAATAATTCAGATTTTATAAATTTATGTTATGAATGTTCAAAATTTGGTCAAATATAGAACAGGAAACTATGAAAATAACTTTGGTGATAAGCAGCATAATTAAGAGGAGACTTTCTGAATTGAAAGAATTATAATCATATTAAGGCTTTCAGCATCTCTTCAGTATAACCTTTTGACAAAGTTTTCAGTGGTTTAAAAATTCCAAAGCTAATTAAAACTTGCTGAGATATAAACATTGTTACTCACATTTATAACTAGATAAACAAAGAATAATATATTGCAAAAGCAGTAGGGTGATGAAAATGTTTTGATTTGGGGGAGATTAAAAGTTATAAATATAACTGAATAACTATTAAAGAAAAACATCTTTCCCTTAGCTATATGGATTTATATGATGGGATGAATTTTTTAAGGCCACCACATCAGAACTACCAAACATATCCTGCTCCAAACATATCCTGTTAAACTGTATACCAGCTAATTGGAATGAACTATCATGGTATGATTTATATGATTTTTTCCTTTATTCTGAATAAAATAAAGTTTTTTTAAAAAGCGTTTTTAATGTTTATTAGTATTTTTAAAAAAAAAAATTGGCTGTGACTACAAATAAATTCATTTTGACCACTTATTGAGGGTTTATTCCATATCAGACAGTAGCCAAGTACAGTAATGTTGCACCTCATTTAATCCTCACCAGCACTGAATTCCTCAGTTTCTTTCAGTTATGCTAATGTCAGCATTCTGCCATGACTGCAACAGTTTTATCTGCTCTGTTATTCTTTTATCCTTCATCCATGTCTCTCCCTCCTGGTGGATTTCATGGATATATTACACAATTGAATAAAAGGCAATTCAGTCTAAGCATGAAACGATGATTTTTCTTTTTTAAAAAAATCTGTTGCACCATAATCTAGTTCTGTGAAAAATACCTTTGGTATTTTGAGAAATTGCATTGAATTTGTAGATTGCTTTGGATAGCATAGACATTTTTACAATGCTAATTCTACTTCATAAACAGTTTTTTAGAGCATGGAATTTTAATCTACATATATATTACAAAAATAAATCAGAAAATTTTTTAAATGTTCTATTTGCTAACTTTAGTACATTTAATTATTGTAATTCTGTTGAGTTATTTATTCTATTTTCATTGAATTTCTTTTTTTCTATGCACATTTCTATAAAAAATTTGAAATTTTATATAGATTTTATGTATTTTTAAATATAATATACCCAATTATTTTTCTTTTTGTCCACTTTTTATAGTCATTATTTTAATGGCTTCACTATATGTTACCTTATCATAGTTGACCAGATTTATTAAACATAAACACATTAATTTTTTCCAATTTTTACTGTTATATATTATGTCATCTAAATAACATTAGGGTGTTATTGTTTTTTAAATCTTTTAAAGAGAATGATAACTATCTTATACATTGTGTTGAGTCATAAATGAAATATTTTACAATAAATATTCAGTATACTATTTGAAATGTAGTTGAGTAAAATAAATTGTTATTTCTTCTTATCATTTGAGACAATTCATTAGGACAAGAATGCCATACCATAGATGGGTGGATGAATGCAGCAGAGAAAGTGAGAAAGCAGCTAATGATATATATTTGTAGCATGTGGAACAGGTCATGAATTAAGAAATAACTTGGGACATATATATTATGAATATTAAAAAATTGTAATGAATATAAGAAACATATTTTTGGCATTAGATATTTGCTAATATATGAGTTTGAGAAAGATAGCTTATTTCCTTTATACTTCATCTTCTTATCTCTATATGAACAGCATTATTTTTCTGCTACAATCGCGTGATACAAATCGAATTTGCAAGTTGATGGCAAATCTTTGCTCCCATATGAAATGTCTGTTTTTAAAAACTCAAATTGTAATTTAAAGTAAATGTATAAATTAATAAGCACCCACTCTATAGGAGATGTCGGAAGCAAAGTGACATATTAAAGAACTGTGAATTAGGAATCGAGAGCCCAGTACCAAGGTTTCTTGCTGTCACTAACATGCTCAGAGAGTAAGGCTGATTACTTGAGCTTAGTTTCCCCATTTAAAACATTAGAAGTGTGATGGTTAATTTTGTGAGCCAACTTGACTGGCCACAGGTACTCAAATTAAACATTGTGTCTGTGAGAGTGTTTCCAGATGAGATTAGCTTTTGAATTAGTAGACTCAGTAAAGTAGATTGCCCTTCTTAGGGCACCATGTAGTCCTTGAGAGACTGAGTAGAACAAAAGGCAAAAAAAGGAGGAGATAGTTCCCCTTTTTCTGCCTCTGTGGAGTTGGGACATTTCATCTCATCTTCTTCTGCCCTGACAATGGCATTTATAGCATTGGTCCCCAGTCCTCAGGCCTTCAGACTTAACCTTAATTACCCCCCTGGCTTTCTAAGACTCCAGTTTGCAAGTGGCGAACTGTGAGACTTCTCAGCCTCTGTAATTGTGCGAGCCAAGTCCCCACAATAAATCTTCATTTTGAGAGATTAGTTGTGCTTCTCTGAGAGCTCTGATTAATCCAAGATGTATTTTATTATTTTATCTTTGAGATTTTTGTGACCAGAAATATGTACAGAGAAGCAAATGTTTTAAACATATCACTTTAATTTTCAGGTAACAGAGCAAATATCGATTTTTAAAAATAAATAGGGTAGGGAACATCTACTAGCTATAACAACATCTTTGTCACAGAAAAAGGTCAACTAATTTTCTAAAGTGAATGAAAGGGGAAAATGAAACAATTTCACTGTATTTCCTAGTGAGCTGGGTCTATGCCTCCATGCTATTGTAGTGCTATGGCCTCCAGAGAACATACTTTTATTTTGGTATTAATTTTTTTAGTCTAATTCCATTAGAAAACTAAGAATATTGACACGTTGGGTATCATCATTTAAAGTCACCTCAAAGGGAGCACTTTTAACCAAATTATTCTATCTGAACTAAGAATACTATAGTTTTTGTCAAGTTAATTAGCAATAACATACACTTATTTTAAAAGTATATACTGTTAAATCAAATGACAATAATAATGAGTTTGTTCCTTTTTATTAAATTTATCGGGGTGACACTGTTTAACAAAATTGTACAGGTTTCAGGTGTACAATTCTATAGCACTCCATCTGTACATTGTCTTGTGTTATTCTCCACCCTGAGTCAAATCTCCTTCCACCACCATTTATCTCCCCTATACACTCTTCCACCTCCCTCAGCCCCTGCCCTCTGGCAGTCACCGCACTGCTGTCCATGTCTATGAGTTTTTCCTCTTTTCTTTTTTGCTCAATCCCTCCACATCTGGATCCTCCCTCCTCTTCCCCACCCATAGCTGTCAACCTGTTCGCTATCTATGATTCTGTCACTGTTTTGTTTGTTAGTTCAGTTTGTTTATTAGATTTTACATATGAGTGAAATAATAATAATAAGAGTTTTAATCTAACTTTTCAGGGGAAATTTATCATTATAATCCTGGAACACAGTTTTAATATTCTCAGCATCAAAATGAGAGTAAAATCGCTTCCATTATATGAAATACAAGTAAATTTCACCGAAGCATTCTCTAACACTAATGCAAGAACTAAAAGCTGCGGAAGACTGAGCTAAACTCACTTACCTGAGAGGACCTTAAGATATAGGTACACTTTCTTCTTTCATAGCTTGCTACATGAGTGGAAAACTAAATGTACTGTTCTACAGCAAATGTCTGTGCTTCACAAAAGGAAACCCATAGAAATTGAAAACCCAATTGCTGAAGTCAAGGGATATAAGTAAAATTGGAATGTCAATTGTATTAAAGTGTGTGGTGGGAAAGAAAAAGCAAATAAGAATGTTAAGAATGTCTTGCAATGCTGGACTATTCTCTGTGAATTCCAGAAGAAATGGAAGTTGACATAGTCCATTACCTAGAAATAAAACACATTTTAAAACCAAAGGGCCCTTTTTCACAAGGTCACCAAAGCTCAGCCAGCAAAAAAGCCAAATAGGGATGGGGGGGAAAATGGGTTTACTCAGATCATTTTAGGCTGATTAGTCATTCACATCATTTTCAGTGGATAGATAGTGGGTGAAGGCAGGACTAAATGATAAGAACTTAATAATATGTATTTGCATAAGTGAAAGAAATGATACACAGAAAGAACACGTGCATTAGTTCCATTACGCTGGCCTACGTTATAAGGTTATAATGAAATGTGAATAGTGTTAATGGTGGTATTATTACTTGTTTAGAAAACTCTTCTAAAAAGTTTGATAGCAATGTTAAACATACATTGTGGGCATAAAATGTAAGTGTCTATAAACCAGAGATGTGACTAAAATCATTATATGAGTATCTTTACTCTTGTTTTCACATATACAACTCTTTTTCAATTAATTATCTCTACCATATATCTGAGAAATAGAAAGAAGATATAGCAAGTGGAAATAAAAATAAAACTGAAGGGAATAAAAAAATGTCCTAGCTATTATTTGCCCCATAAAAGGTTTGTTTCCCAAGAAGTGTCAGCTACATTGAAAGTAAGAGTAATACATTACAGTTGTGTAATTGTTTAAGTAGAGGGTTTCATCACTCTCCCATCCCCTATGTAAGTATATTGAAACTTTAATAATTCAAGTGGGGGATCTCCCTGCACAATGACCCAAGGTTTTTGCAAGCAGCTGTGTCTTTCACTCCACATATGTTGAATAGATGCCTTAGATTATAGGGGTGTCGAACTCAATCAGAGAAGGGGCCAAAATCTAAAATCCAGCCTAAATCGCGGGCCGAATGGTTTACTGAACAGTCATAAACTGTCATTGTGAAGGAAACGCAGCCGAGTGCAGTGATGACAGCGTGGTGCGGGCCACATTGCAAGGCCTGGCGGGACGGATTTGGCCCGAGGGCCTTGTGTTTGACACATGTGCTTAGAATGTCACCTTAATGGTGACTCATGATGTGTAGGCGTTGGCTCAGTTTTATTAAAGAACAAAATATTAACCAAGTAAATTTAAAGATCTTAATTGGGGTTATTGAATGATTCATGAATCAGGCAATAACCTAACTATTAAATAGTGAGGTGCTTTGAGGATTTGTACAAAATGGAAGGTTTTAATAGGCAAAAGGAGGGTGGGACGAGGAGTTAAAGGAGTGGATTATTTCAGGCAAGGCTACCTTATCTTAAGGGAAGGCAGAGGAGCATTAGGCATACTGCCTCACTAGTGCAGGCCAGGAAATTCCAGATTTATTGGTTTAAGATTCCACTCCGGGGAGAGGCTGAAACTACAGTTAGGTAAAGTATTAAGTTTTGGTGGGGTTTAGCATAAGTGACTTCATTTTGGGTCTGTTATTCCTTTTCAATTGCTTCCATATGGATCCCTGCCCTGGTGAAAAATGTTTTCTGACTCTGCTTTCTCTTCATGGTCCAGCTCACGGAATATAATGCATTGTGCTGGAGCACATTTTCCAAACTTTTAAGAATAAAATATTCATTTTGAAGACCAAACTCATTTTAAGAAACTACAGCATAAAAGTAGTCATACTGATGGTATCTTTCAGATTCTAAGAATCAGTATCCGCTTTTCTAGTATCTATACTCTATTAATTATAGCAAAATCTATATACATTTGGAAAATATTTGTTACTGTAAGAAGGCAGGTTAACATTAAGAATGTAAGTTGTGGAATTGTTCTGACTGAGTGTAAATATGGATGTGACTCTGACACTTGTGAGTTGTATGACCTTGGCAAAGTACCCAAGATTTCCATGATTCAGTTCCCTTATTTGCCAAATTAATACAATACAAGTTCCTACCTGTACATTTGCTATAAGCATTAAATGAATTAATACATGTAAAGTGCTTAGAACAGAGGAAGTGCTCAATAAATGTTAGATATTATTATTAAACTAGAGGCCTGGTGCACAAAATTCATGCACGGGGGGGGGGGGGGGGGTGAGGTGTCCCTCAGCCCAGCCTGCACCCTCACCAATCTCAGATCCATTGAAAGACGTCCGATTGCCCATTTAGGCCCATCCCACCAGGACTGCTGGCTCCCAACTGCTCGCCTGCCTGCCTTCCTGATTACCCCTAACCACCTCTGCCTGCCAGCCTGATCACCCTCTAACCACTCCCATGTCAGCCTGATTGATGTCTAACTGTTTCCCTGCCAACCTGTTTGCCCCCAACTTCTCTCCTCTGCCCACCTGGTCACCCCTAACTGCCCTCCCCTGCAGGGTTGATCACCCCCAACTGCACTCGTTTGTAGCCCTGGTCCCTCTCAACTGCTCTCCCCTGCTGGCCATCTTGTGGTGGCCATCTTGTTGTCCACATGGGGGCAGCCATCTTTGACCACTTGGGGGCAGCTATCTTGTGTGTTGGAGTGATGGTTAATCTACATATTACTCTTTTATTAGATAGGATAGAGGCCTGGTGTACAGGAGGGAGCCAGCTGGTTTGCCCTGAAGGGTGTCCCAGATCAGGGTAGGGGTGCCCTTGGAGCATGGGATGGCCTTAACGAGAGGCCTGTGATGGTTTGCAGGCCAGCCTCACCCCTTGGCAACTCAAGAGGAGGCCCTAGTATCTGGAATTTATTTACCTTCTACAATTGAAACTTTGTAGGCTGGAGCGGCACCAAGCCTCCTGCTCGCTCTATGGCTGGCAGCCATTTCTGTTTGGATTTGTTTACCTTCAATAATTGAAACTTTGTAGCCTTGTGTGGAGGCCTAGGCTGGCAAAGGCAGGCAGAAAGTGTGGCTTCTTCCATTGCCTGGAAAATCCAAGCCTCCCTCCTGCTCTCTGTGGCTTTAGTCATTTTTGGTTGGCGTTAATTTGCATACTCACTCTGATTGGCTGGTGGGCATGGCTTGTGGATGTGGCAAAGTGATGGTTAATTTGCATATCACTCTTTTATTAGGTAGGATGTGAGGCATATTGTTTATTAAGCCTACCGAGCTTGTTCATTACCCAGCCTCTATAAGTTACTTAAGAAAAACAGTCTTTTTAGATTCTATTAAATATCATAAATGATTTAATAGCATATTTTGTCTATTTCTACTAAAATATCTTTGGTCTTATAAATGTAGGGTGGAAGAATTAATAAATTGGCCCTTTTCTGTATTAAGAGACAGAGTATTTTAAATCTATCTGATTAGAGGGCAACATATAATTTAGAGGATCATGAAAGATGAACATTAACCTGTAGATCTAAATTCCCATTGCCTTTAGCCGAGTTCATCATATCTCCCTGAGCTCCACTTCTAAGCATTAACAAATTGCCTCATTGTCTCTTCTGGGGTTGACAGGCAATTTTAGTGATAAATAAAGTTGAAAGCTTTCAAAATGAAGTTTGAATTAGTTTGCATATATTTACACACATAAACAAAGCGAAATTTGGTAATTTAGGATTTCTCAGAATAAAAGACATTTAATAAATTTATCACTATCTATTTGTTCCAGAGGCAAGAACTAATTTAGATCCAATTAATCTAAGCATTCAATGAGTGAATTAATTAATTTCTAAATAACTTACTATGGTTTGCTGCTACCTTTGCAGATCTTATATGCACTCATGTTGAAATATATTTTTCTCTAATTTCTTCTACCTCTCTCAAATTTTGGGAACCAAAACAAATTAAACAAATAGCTTAAGAGTATTAAAAAGGTGGGCTAGTATAGGGGAATAAATAGTGCTAGACTGAGACTTGACTTGGGGTGGTAAACACACAATACATTGTACCTGTGCTGTAGAATTGTGCACCTGAAACTTGTATAACTTTGTTAACCAGTGTCACTCCAATAAATTCAATTAAAAAATCTTTTTAAAAAAGTGATAAAAATTTTCTAACTCTTCTAAATGCAAATATACATGAAAGAGAACAACAAAAAGTTTCAGTGGTGGCATATCCTCCTATATAATAAAGAGCTAATATGCTAATTATTGATAGTCTGGAGGGCAGAATGACCTTCTGGAACGACCAGTGTGTGGGGCCATGGGGCCACGGGGCTGTGAGGGCCAAGTCATCTGTGGCTGCCAGGGCTGAGTCTCTTGTACAAATTCTGTGCAACAGGTCTCTCGTTTGTTTGTTTGTTTGTTTTTATAATCAACCTGATTCCTAATACACAATAATAAATCACTTTCATAAATCAGAGATTGTGTAAAAAGATTGCTTCTACTTCATAGAACATTATGTACTTCTGAGTGTTCAAGAAAAAGGATGAGTGAGAACATTCTGGAATAAGATTTACATGTATAGGGAGGGCTCAATAGTATAGCACAGTTTTCTTAACAGATTGAATTTGCCCATGTTCCTCTGTATAGACTGCCAGTAAGTAAAAAACTGTTACTAGCTATAAATAGAAATTGCTAGAAAAGGCTAAATTATATAAACAGGATGGTTTAGTGGTCTATTTGGGAAGAACAAGCATCAGATTGTCACTGTAGTAGTGATGACCTTAGGCAATTTTAGATGTTTATTTAGACAGAAATTTATCTTGGGGGCTCACCCTCTGTTGTTTGTAGTCCCTTAATTGGTTTGCAAATGCAAGGTTAAACAGTAGGTTATTATGTATTTTTGAATCCAGGTGTATAGAGGCCCCACTTAAGTTATATAAAGGCTACACAGAGGTCAGTTCCTCTAATCCCCATGTTGTTTCAGGGTCAACAGTATTTATTAATTACAGGAGGAATAAACCCAGGCCTGAATTGACTATTTGGTGGCTCTCAAGGACCAGCAAGGACAGTGTGCCAAGCTAGGAGGTCCTTCTCTGCAGTGATGGTGCAACTTACCCAGGAGGCTAGGACAAGCACCAAGCAAACAGACACCTCCCTGGGAGAATACCCAAGCAGCTTGAAGTGTTTTCATTCCTAAAGTAGTTGTAGGGGAGGAAATAATTATTTTCCTGTTACGTTCCTTGTGAAAGGAATTTTAAAGACAAAATAGTTTAGGGAGTCCTACATTAAGAAGGGTCCATGGGAGAGGAATGCAAACGTGGAGGCTTAGAGATCCCAAAATGCTTATCTTGCTTGTAAAGAGGAAAGAGAAATACCACAAGATAAGGAGTGGGGAAGACACACATTCACAGAGGATAAAGAAAAAGCATAGGATATTGGGAAGAAGGAAACATTTTCACAAAAGACAGAGGAATGTTGCAAGATAAGGGGAGAGAAAGTGGAGGGCACCACTTGGGCTTTAGCTTTTGAAACTGATATTATGTAACAAAATGACTAATGAGGAAAGCACAGGGGTCCTAAATTAATTTAAGGTCCAATTAGAAACGGTCAGGTTCAAACAAAGAACTGCAGCATAAACAAATCGAGACAAAGGGACATGACACAGATTTGTTTTTATTTTTCCATTAGAGAGAGAACAAGCTTTTCCCATTTGGAGGCCCCTCTCCAGTGTGATGAAGTTTGTGTATGTTTCCAATAAATGTCTACATTTTTATTAAAGAAATCTGTTAGTACCTGAATTTGTTTTTTATCTTCATTGGACAAGGACCCACAAGAAGTCTATACCCCAAACCCCACATTTCACTAGGTCCTGTACACAGACTGATAAAAGACAGATTAATGAGGGAAAAACAAAACTTTGCTAGCATCCTGCCTACACGTGGGAGTATTCAGAAATGAGTAATGCAAAGGGGTGCTTAGAATTTTGGGTTTATATTGCATTCCAGCAAGGAACAAAGCATTTTTAGAGAAGTGACAAAACAAAGGAAAAAGACTGAGTGTCTTGGGGAAACACTTGTAGGAAAGCCAATAGAGAAACTAATAGAAGATAAGGGCTAATTAGTAAAGTTTGTTATGTAGATTTCTCTGGTGACAATAATGTGCTGATAAGGGTTGAAAGTTGTTTCAGGTGATTAGCTTTTGTCCTTCCTGGAGGTTAGGGGGCAGCAACTTTTTAAAAATGTATTGATATGTGCTGCTTTAAGGCAAAGGGATGGCAGAGAGATTTTCTTATATCTGCTTCTTCTCAATTGCCTTTAGCTCAAACACACACACACACACACACACACACACACACACACACACACACACACACACTTTAGCTCAAAGTGACATATTTTGGGGTGACTTTCTGCTACCCTACATAGTTAAACACTCATTCCCATCTCTAAAACAGAAAAATTCTAAACTCTCTAAACTAGTTAGAATAAAACTTGAGCAGGAAAAAATAGCAAGCCACCTCAAGTCAAATGGCTAGTAAAAAATTTGGAAAACATTATTTTTATGAGTCCAGAGAGTAAAACTTAGACAGTGATCAATAATATTATGTTTTAATTTAGTAAAAGTTTTTAGATTTATGCATATCTTATCTTGTTATATTTCTCTAAAACTTCCCTATTTACCTCTTAATTTATACAAATCATAAAATGGAAAAGAAATATTTTGATAATGAGTTTGAATGATTAAGTGAAGATAAATTTTTGCAATTACCTTCTTGTAGCCTTCCATGTCCAAGTAGAGATGACTTTTATTTTGTCCTATTATAAATTAAAAGACACTAGCTGCTCTTTACTTGGCAGCAACTCAGCAACTAACAGATTCATTTAAACTCTCCTCCTATTTAAGTGGCTTGCTAAATCAGTGTGATAGCAATGTTTACATATTTTATTTTAAAACTAGAGGTTAGTGGGTGTGGCTGGTGGGTGTAGTGGAGTTGTGGTTAATTTGCATATTACTATTTTATTATATATATATATATATATATAATCAAAAGGTCAGTAAAATGATAAAGCTGATATTAAATCTATAGGAATAAATAACAGCTACAGAAGACTTCTCTGGTTACTTTTAGAAACATAAAGCAGAAAATGGATTCTAATTCTAAAATCTTATAAGAAGAGATGGACTTAGCATTTGATCTAAATTACATTAGATTTAGTTATTTTTTATTTTTATTATTTTAAATCAGTGTCATCTTTCTGTGTCTGTTGGTTTTATCTTTTAGCCTCATGGCAATTTGATGCACACATGAATGTAGCCCTACAGTGAATTTCATTTGATTTTTAAAACCATTTATCTTTGAATTGTTTTCAACTTACAGAAAAGTGACAATGATATTACAGATATCCTTCATAATTTTTCTTCCAATACTGTTGATATCATACACAACTATGTAAAATGATCCAAAGTTGGAAATTAACATTAGTACAATACTAATTACTAATCTACAGACTTTTCTTAGCTTTCATCATTTATCCATAACGCTTTTATTTTGTTGCAAGGTCCAATGCAAGATCCAGCATTGCATTTAGTTGTCATGTCTCCTCAGGTTCCATCCATCTGTGATAATTCTGCTTTCCTTGATTCTCTACTTTTAAGAGTACTGGTCAGTATTTTCCAGAATGTACGTTGATTTGTATTTATCAATGCTTTCTCATGATTATATTGAGTTTAGGGATTTTTAGTAAGAATACCACTCCTCCACACATATCACAGATGCATGACATATTGATAGATATGTCTTATTACTGGTGATGTTACTATTGACCACTTATTTAAATAATATGTGCCAATTTTATTTACTACTCTCTTAAAAATATATTTTTAGTGATTTCAGAGAAGAAAGGAGAGGGAGAGGAAAAGGGAGAAAGAGAGAAAGAGAGAGAGAGAGAAATCAATGATGAGAGAGAAACATTGATTGGCTGCCTCCTGCACTGAGAGCTGGCAACCTGGCATGTGCCCTGACCATCAAGTGAACAGTGTCCTGATTCCTAGGCTGATGCTCAACCACTGAGTCACACTGACCAGCTATTTATTACTCATTTTTAACAGGCTAGTGCTTTTTGGAAAATGCATAAATATGTTTCTATCTTCACAACAATGTATAGAATTGTTCCATCGGTCAAAAATTTTATTCATATATCTCCTTTATCCTATCCCCTCTTCCCAATTTCTAGCAACACTGATCTGATTTCCATCCTTATAGTCTTGCCTTTTATAATCATACAATATGTACCCTTTTGTGTCTGAGTTCTTTGATTTAAAATTGCATTTTAGATCCATCCAAGCTATTGTGTGAATCAGTTCTTTGTTCCTTTCTTATTACCAAGTAGTATTTCATTATAAGGTGTACCATTTACTTAATAGATTTTGTTTTATAAACATGAGTTGATGAGATGGAAGTGAAAACAATGGGAAGAACAATTTTGATATATTGTGTCATACATATCTTTCTTTATAACTATTATTTGCTGGCATTTTATACAATATGAAAATTTTTTGAATAATTGTCAATTAAGGACAGTCTGGACTTATTCTGTGGAGAATTAAAATACTCTACATGAATAATCAAATAGAATCTTGGATTTTCTTATAAAGAGGAGGGTGCTTAGGAATATCTCTCAATAATTATATGTCAGCAGAAACTCTTAAATAATGTAATTTAGTATATCTTGCTATTGCCTGGGAGAGGAAAGTAGGCATCAAGCTTAATTTACCAACTATAGTTGATACCATTGTAACTATCTAGTTATTAATAAAATAGAAAAGGAGAAAAGGGAAGGTCAGACATTATAGTCATGTCATTTGGGCAGCTTCACTAGGAAACTGCAATGTCACGTTTCCCAGGGAACTACTGGCCCATCCCCTGCAGATTACTGGGGGATAGGACTGGACAAAGGGGATGATCAACATATGCACAGTGAAGAAGGAATGACCTAGAGAAGGTACTTGTCAATCAAACCTCTGAACACAAATCAGTGGTTAGAGAAGGTAAAGCCACTGCAAGCCCTTAAAAATTTGGGAACACATAATTCCCCAAACAAATGAATTCTCTCTTCATTCACAGAATTTTTTGTTTCTGCTTCCTTTCTGATTCCTCCATAGCTATGTGGCCCTGCAGACACCACATGCAATGGACTGATGGATTGCAACAGGGAACACAAGCTAAGCTAGCCTGATGCTGGAATGGATTGCTCCAACATGCAACAGAAGCTCTGGGCACTGGCTCTGATTTCAGCCTACCAAAGGCGAAATGGAACTTCTTCTTTGTGGGAACTGAGGGAAATGGAAACTTGCAAACTCGGAGGTTTGATTCTACAAAAGTAAAGCTTTCTACAATATTTCATACTCCCATGCAAGTCTCATAAAATTATTTTTCTTGGAATATCACAAGAATTCCACTTCCACAAGCAACAGGTTGGGATGAGGACCTTTGCTCATCAGCAACATAGTCATCTTAGAATTGTGTAATTTACCAGATCCCCCATTTCCTAGTTATTCAGCCTCAAATCAATAACTTTTTTCCTATTAAAAAATGCCTACATAAATGGCCAGGAAAATGAAAATCTGAATATATCTTATAACAAGATAGAGGTTAGGAAAAACTTAATCTAAATATATAAAAACCTAAGCAACCCCTACAACCAAATGACTGGAATAATTGGAACAACCTACAGTGCACACTGACCATCAAGGGGCAGATGCTCAACACAGGAGCTGTCCCCCTGGTGATAAGTGCATTCCCACAACCAGTCTCTCACAGCTCCTCCTCCACAGCAGGCCAACCTCCTATGGCTGCCCCCCAGCCAACCTCCCACGACCCCTCCAGCGCCCTTCCCCCTTCCCACTGGCCAGTCGGCCAGCCTCCCACAGTGCTGTGCACTGGGCCTCTAGTATTAAAATAAAAGCTCATCTAACATAGAGTGGAATTAGAGAGAGCTTGTGGTTTATAAATAATTTTCCTAAAATATCTTAGCAACTAGTTCTTTTTTCTTTTTTATTTTACTACTGATAATGTTAAGGGTTTATCAGCAATTGCTTATAAAGCATAGATTATGGAGTGTCTTATCAATAACCCTTGTATTAGCATTCTATGAGGATATATATTAACTTGATCAATGACGGGCCATTACAGTATATCACTGCAGTGATCCATACATTGAAGACTCCCTAAGTACATGTTGACACAATATTGCAGCAGTGATCCATGAATTAAATGTGCTTCAGATCTGAGTCATTACAAGTTTAATGGGAGAAATGCACCAATTCCACTGAAAAATGCCACTTTTGACTCTGTGATCAGTTCTTCCATAAACATATTTCCAATACTTCTCAGGAATGACTATTCTTCCTGAACCATCCCTGCTTATTGTTTTGTGGCTTCATCAACATTCAAAGTCCCATTTTATATAAAGGATATTCAAAACTCGAGTGTCACAGAAGATATCTATGGAATAATTACATATTAGTACATACACTATTGTTTTGTGAATAATGGAAAGCACTATTCTATCTATTTTAAAGGCAAGAAATAACTTCTCAATAGACTTAAAATGAAATAAAATTAATATTTTATTTGGGTCATTATTCAGTCCATTCTTCATTATAAAGCATTCATGAAGCTATTGTCATAGCAGAGTGAGCACAAGATGTGTCCTTAGTAGTTAGCATTTATTCCTTTTATTTCATCATTTTTTATTTCACACATTAAATTTTTCATAGTACATATTATGCAAGAAAATAGTAAAAGTTTCTCAAGTATTTATAATAAAGTTGCTGTGTGTCTTAGTCTTACAAACATTATGCTGCTGAACACACATAGGATGTTAATTATAGGGACAGAAAATTAAATAACAATTAAAAGAATAAAGGAATTTCCCCCAAATAATTTTGACTTGAATTGGGAAGTGAGTTGAAGAGAATAGGTAGAAGAATAGAAGACAGTGAGATAAAAGTATTCTTTGTGGCTTCACTTTTATCAATATACCAAGAATTGAATTATTTTGCCCTTAGGGTGTGTGTAAAGCAGGAGCCTGAAGAAAATGAAAAATAATGAAAAATGTAGACCTCATTGTGAGGAACATCACAGAAATTTTCCCACCAGAATGTCCATTCTCCCGTTCTTTGCCTAGGCAACTTATGCCGGGTACTAACTTTCTTAGCTCTTCTTTTAGGCTACAAGATTCCAATCCTCAAGTTCTTGAAAACCAAACAAAGCAAAACAAAACTAAAGAACAAAAGTTCTTGGCTACTTTTAATTTTAAAACTAATTCTCATTCTATTTCTCTGTTTTCATTTGTACCTTTTCTGATCTTGTCTTGTCATATTTTCTTTTTTTCCTGCCCTTCCTTTGAATTCCTTCTCTTCTTTTGGTCTGAAACATTCTAGCAGATGAGTCTTTCTCATTTTTGTGCCTGTTTATTCAGGAGTGGGATGTGCCAAGGATCGGCTCCACCACTACTAACTTTCAGATGCCAGGGATGATTCTGCTCTTGTAACGGATGGGGCTGGTCTGCCTTGCCTCCCTTATGGCTAAGTAGTGTAGAGAGTGGCAGGAGAGAACCAGATTATATGCACACACTAGGGGCCCAGTGCACAGATTCGTGTACCTTAAAAGGTTCTGTGGGCCACAAGGCTGCAGGGGGCACAGGGCTGGTTCTCAGCCCGTTCTCCATACCACCTATCTGGCCCTTCCCATTGTGCTCCCTGGACCCCTGTCTGCTGGCAGCCCATCTTCTGCCACTGCCACTCCCATGTGCTAATGGTGTTGGTTGCATCTGTGATGGTGCAGAGCCATTGGGGCCTACACCAGCAGTGGGTGTGAGTGGGGCCATCACTGTCAGCAGGTGCAAGTGGCGGCTGCTGTCTGATTGCCCCTCAGGAGCAGGGGGAGGTGAAGAAGCCCTCGGGGCAACCAGTGCTGGCAGCTGCTGCTCCTACCCGCTGACATTGCTGAGCAATTGGGACTAGTGCCCGGCACTGGCAGTGGGTGCAAGTGGTGGCTCCGGCACCAGCTGTGCATGTGAGCGGTGTCGGTGCCAGCAGTTGGTGCAAGTGGGGCTGGCACCGGCATCAGGGCCATGGCGCACAGGAGCAAAGAATTTTCAGTAACCATCAGAGGCTCACCCTGATGACAGTGACCAGCACCCCGCCTTGGTCTGGCACCCCCACTCACCTGCTCCACCCTACTGCTGTGGCTGATGCCCGCTATGTTCTACGTGTGCATGTCATAGTGACTGGTTGTTCAGTTGTTCAGTTGTTCCACTGTTCGGTCTATTTGCATATTAGGGTTATGTGTGTGTGTGTGTGTGTGTGTGTAGAAAGATAGATAGATGATAGATAGATAGATAGATAGATAGATAGATAGATAAATAGATAGATAGATAGATAGATAGATAGATATAGATGTGTGGGGAGAAAGGACAAAGAGCAAAGGTAGAGAGGGAACACATTAAAACTGGAAGGACCATGGACCCAGAGATGGGCATGCTGTTGTCAATAGGTGTGGTACTCCCACAAGGAAGGGTGAGAGACAAGAAGCTGAATCCTGGAACAGGAAGAAAAAGCAGAGTGGCAAGGCTAATAAGAAGATGTAAAATAAATACATAAGAAATTAAAATTACCGGCAAAACATCTCTAACATGCTCACTATTTTTCAGGGACTCTATAGTGTGCTTTTACATACATGATCTCATTCATTTTTAACAACCTCATGGAGTATATGCTGAGCATCTCAGGTAAAAATTGTCAATTTAAGTAGCTTTAGCAACTGAAAGTCCAAAGGTCAGTGGCCACCTGAGACAAAATGTGAGCAGTGATGCCTGAGGATGGTCCCCTGAAATCTCAGCAGTGACAGGAGGAGGAGACACCCACCAGGAGAGAGCACAGGACAAGACAAGGAATGGTAGGGAAATACCACAGGTGTAAAATACTGCACTATCACTAAATTAATGCTTTAAATATATGACAATATATCTTTAAAAAGACCAAGCTACCTCCTTCTATGGATCTAAATGTATAGTAAAATGAAACAGTGTTGTCAACTTATTGATTGGCCTATGGTCTAATGTTTTCCACAGCTTGACTAAACTTTAGACATGTGTTCCTAAGATTGGCCTCTAACCTCCCTTTTCTTAGAGCATTTAAATTAGAAAACTCTGTTCCTTTGAGATACAGACCCGTCTTTCCAGTTTTATAACCCAGGAATGTCTTTTGAAAGGACCTGGGAACACCTCTTTTGAAATGTCATCACCAAGAAAGATAGCACCCATCTATCCTAGTCTCTGTGGGAAGGTAAGAGCCTAACTTTGATAAATGCCAATTAGCAAACACAGATGGTTTAATTATATTGATCAATTCTCCCCCAACCCAGTGTCCTCCAGTACTTTTCCACTAGCTCACTCCAGCCTTGCAAACCCTTTAGAGTACAACTCAGTCTCTTTCCCTTATTGTGGTAGTCTTGACAGCCAAAGCAGTAGTCTTTTTTGCTTGTTTAATTCCACCAGGTGCAATTTTTCTTTGACATTATTAAATCTATATGAGTGTTTGTAAAACTAAGTACATAGTATTTTTAATATATCAAAACATAAATTCCAATTAAATGTATGACAATGCATTTATAATAATTCAGGTATAATATACTCTAGAGATAAAAAGATGGTTCAAATAATCTTCAGGGTTAGTAAATCCTTTGAGATTTAACCTCAGATGTGGTAAAAATAAAGTGAGTACTCATTTCATGGGAAAACAAGCACTGTTTCAGAGAGATGTATATGTGATCAAGAAAAACATTATCAGGTGAAGTGTAATACTACACACATACATGCACACATACACAGACACAGACACATATCTTGAATTTTTTCCAAAAAGAGCCTTTATATTGATTATGGGAATAACATATAAATAAACAACGAAATTTGGAATAAAAACCATAATGAGAAAATACTATGATTATGGTAGCTTATAGAAACCATGCCATAAAGCCTACAACATTATTAAAGGGCATCCCAATTTGGTTTTGAGTAATTAACTCCAAGAGAGAAAAATGATGGGTTACAAGATCCCCAGTATCTGGAGGGGGAAAAGGAAATCAAACAAATATAATAATTTGCTTTGGATAAACACTGGAAGGATATTTAAATCTGGAATGTACACACAAACACACTCTCATAATTTACAATCTTGTGGACAATATTATGAACAGAAACCTAAACTAAATGCAGGAATATAATTTGTAAAACCATTTTCTGTCTCTTGATACAATGTTGATGAAAAGTTCTAATTTTTTTTTCATTCTCTGAGAGTCTTGCCTAGTATGTATAATAGTTTCACCTACCTAAAGAAATAACTGAAATAAAAATTCTGAAAGTAGATGAGCTTACACAAGTCAAAGTTTCCATGATAATTGGGCTATAAAGAGATTAAGATTGTACTCTTGGGAAAATTTTTGTTATTCCCCAAAATTATGTGCTGGTCAAGATGAAAACAAACTGTTATTTAATTTAAATGATTAGTATAATAAAGAAAAATATGTGTTCATTGATTTAATAATGACACACATTAATTTTTAAAGCTTGGAAAATAAAGAACAAAATAAAAATTATACAAAATTTCATTTCTCATGGAAGAAATGCAAATATAGAAATGACAATATCTTTGCTATTTGAGTATGTCATTACCATATAAACTGTAATACTGTTTTAAGAGACAGGGTTGCATAGTAGTTAGAAGTTAGATTGTCAGAGTCCTAATGCTGCATCTGTTCTTTACATCTTATGGTAAATCATCTCAAATCTGCCTTTGCTTGTTTAGCTTAGTATTTGTTGTTGCTGTTGTTTGTCTATCATAGGACCATAAAATTGTAATAATTCAGGTATAAACTCCCATTCTTGCCTTGTGATTTCAATCTTTTCTTTTTATATCTCTAATTAGTTTGACATATTTACTTCAATATCCTTTTAATTTTAGTCTATTGCATTTCTTCATGTTCGAGTTCTCCAGGTGGTTGTTCCTGTTGACTCACACAGTGATTTCTTTGCTTGTGAGGTTTGTGAGTTTTCCTGTGAATGTCAGGTTACCATGCCTTCTTCCATTACTGTTCCACCTGCTCTGGGTTGTAGAGACATTCCTGTGGAGAAGTTTTATTTTCCTCTGCTGGGAAATATGCATTTCACTCATTTTAAGTCTGGGGTTTCCATCTGAGTAATGTCATTTCAGATCCAATATCAACAGATGGTGTAAGGTTGGGACTTGATTTCTTGTATAACCTTCCTTTTTCTAGTCATGGCTCTTGGTCAACAGCTTAGCTTTTTTTTGTGCTATTTTTGTAGAGCCAGTAAGTGGAGCTGCTTCATCCCTATCTCATGATTTGACAGCTCATCTTGATTCCTGAGTTTATGTAAAAAACTGACATCCAATTCCCCACTGTGTACAGGTCTTAGGGTTCATCTCCTGACTTAGTGAAGGCATCAATGTCCAGGCCTACAAGGATGCCACAGCTTCAAAGACCCCATGTTCCTTTCAGCTTCAAGACCATTCCTCTGTAAGTTTGAATTACCTCCTTATTTCTTACTTATGAAAATCTCTTTCTCTCTTTTTTTTTTTTTTTACTGGTTATACTTTATCCAGAATTTTCATTTGTTAGGTGAAGCTGGCTGGAGTGAAGGTAATGTGGGGGTATGGAGTGGACTTTATAACTGAATCAACTATTTTGACTGAAAACTCATTTAAACTAAGACTCATCAGAAAGAATTTGTTTTTTTTAAAAATAATTTAATGTGATAATGTATGCAAAGTTGTTAGTACAGTGCCTGTTATATGAAAAGTGCCCAATAAATATTACCTAGTATTATCATCAGCTAATTTGAATTAAAATTTTAGATATAATTTTTACATATTATCATATGCCAATATATTATTAGTAGTACTAGTGTCATGGTGCACATTGAAATAAAATTAATTACAAGAAATATTTTAATATCATTGTTCACCCTTTCTTTATAATAGAAGTGTCAACCAAATTCATGATCAACAATGACAGGTCAAAACAGGAGTGATTGGAGGCAGCGAGAGCTTCATATGTATTGCACATGCAAGAGTCAACTTAACCTTTTTGCCGAAACCGGTTTGGCTCATTGGTATAGCGTCAGTCTGCGGACTGAAAGGTCTCAGGTTCGATTCCAGTCAAGGGCATGTACCTTAGTTGAGGGCACATCCCCAATAGGGGGTGTGCAAGAGGCAGCTGGTCGATGTTTCTCTCTCATCGACGTTTCTAGCTCTCTATCTCTCTCCCTTCCTCTCTGTAAGAAATCAATAAAATATATTTTAAAAAAAGAGTCAACTGAACCTTTTATATATATATAGAAAAACTTGCTTAATTATACCTGCTTTCTGATTTATCTAAACTTTTTTCAGTCCACTGAAGCACCTCATCTTCTCTTTCAGGTAATTGTCAGCAACACAGCAGAAAATATTAGCATGAATCAGATCATTATTGTAGATCACACAGGGAGAACAAAGGGTAAAATATTTAACTGTAGCAGTATTTGACTATATTCTGCACAGTGAGAATATCTGAAGTCATTTTCAAGTTCCACTATTTCTTACTTCTTTTCTGTAGGGTCAAGTTTCTAAACTTTCTGAATCTCCATTTTCCGGCTAATGAAAAGAAAAGAGGATTATACCTTGTCTCCTATCTACCCATTCCAGGACTTCTGTGAAGATGAAGTAAAATGAGGCATGAGAAAATGCTTCACAAACCATCTGGTTAAAGTGTAAAATGTTTGCACCTGACTGTAAAGCAAGCCGGGTTCCTAAGCTGAAGAAACTCCAAAGAGGTTAGTAGCTAGGGAGAAAAATCCAGGCATTGCTATGCGACATCATTACCTGGTGCTCACAGTGACTGTTTCAAGACTGGGCAGGGTTGTAGGCTGCATTTTGCACCATGGGGTCTTGCAGCTGTCTCTCTGAGGGAGTGGCGGAGCCTGTGTCCCACTTGGGAGAAGCTGAGTGTTGGTTTGTGGGCTCCAGGTCCAGGTCCATGGTGCTATTTATTTTTAAATGGCCAATGCACGTCATGGCAGCTCCTGTGTTGAGTGTCTGCCCATGGTGGTCATTGTGTGTCATAGCTACTGGTCGGAGGGAAGGACAGACACTTAGCCATATATATATGATTATTATAAATAAGTATATAAGTATAAAGTATATACATATATATTTAAACACTATTGGGACTTACTCTGTTCCAGAAACTATTCTAAGCACTTTATAAATGTTAGCTCATTTATTTATTTATTTATTTATTATAACAACCCTATGAAGTATATTTAGTACATCCTATTTAGTATCCTATTTATTATTCACTTATTTACAGGTGAGGAACCAGAGGCACAGCGACCTTAAGCAAATTACCTGAAGTTACACAGCTAGTCAATGGAGAAACTGTATTTCAACATATGTGGTCAGGTTCCAAAGTTGTACTCAGGCTATGCTGTTCTTTAAACCTTTATCGCTACTATTTTATAGCCATAATATTAAGAATCTTCTCCAACAATATTTTCACAGTAAGCAACACTTTATGATAAATATTAGATATCAGGGTCTAGTGAAGCAATTCTTTGTAAAAGTCAAAACCGTGTAACAGAATGCAGAAAAACGCATGCTGTGTGCTTCTCTGCTGAAGCTATTCCTGCATCCAGATAAGGCTGATGTCGGATCAAGATGCTGAGTGCATTTCTTTAAAAAGAAAAACAAGAAAGGTTAGACTAGACACTTCCTAAAGAATGATATACAAAATCACACAAAAAAAGTATACAATATCATTGGTCATTGTGTCAGTTATCTAATTATGCCCTCTTGGCTCCAAATTCCGCTTTCAATGAGTGCTCTGTGATAACAGAATTGCTTTTAAGTATTTCTCCTTTAAACTGAGCACAATGTTAAGCTTTCTCAGTAGAGAGCGCTGGAGGAGCATAAGGAAACAAAGTTTTCACCCCTAGTTTTCCTGGTGCTGTAAGGTGTGTGGGTGGTGTGGCTGTGAGGACATCAGTGGAGCTCAGCCACAGCCACAGGCACAGAATGCGTGGATCCACAGAGACCTTTCAGTCTCATCCAGGACTGATGGCAACCTCCCCATGTCCCTCAGCCAGGAAACCAGCACCCCAACACCTCCTGCTGGCAAGAGGATTCCCTCTTTAGGTAACAGTGTGTCGCCCTAAGACTCAGAGGGTTCCAGCTTGCTGCTGCTTTGTCTGCAGGACAAGAATGGGATGAGGCCCAGACGATGCCCACCCATCTGGGCTGACCCCCCACTCCCCGCTTGCAGTCCAGGGGACTGATGTATGCTGCCATTAGCCTGGAAGGAAGCAGGCAATTTTTCACTGCTCAGTGGGCTAAGACCACATACTACCTTCTTCAAGGTTTTAACCCCAACCTTGAGGAGTGAGTTCCTTTCCAGGTTTGTCCTTTCTTGGGCATTCTCTCTCAGTTCTAGGGTAATGCAGGGTTTTCTTATCTGTCACAGTTACTAGTTTATCATAGTTTGATCATTCCTTATATTAAACTTTGGTAGTTTCATCCACCATGTGGTTTCTATGTCTTGTTTCAATCCAGACTAATGCTACCAAGTACAAATTAAAACCACCAAGAGAAAAAATTACATACACATTTGAATGACTAAACATTTTTTTAAATGGATAATACAAAATATTGGTGGGCACCTGGAACTCTCATTTATTGCAGTATAAACTCTCATGTATATCAATATACAATATTACTAGCCCCCTCTCCCCCCACTGGAAAGAAAAGGCTCACAGTCTTATAAAACTAAAAATACACCTATCCTGTGACTTATGAATTTCACTCCAAGAGAACTCAAAACATGTTCACAAAAAGGCTCCTCTAGGAATGTTCTGATATATTTTATTAATAATCCAAAGCTGAAAACAAACAAATGTCCACCAATAGGTACATAGATAAATAGACTGTGTTATATTCATTTGATTGAATGCTACTCAGTAATAAAAGGAAAGAAAACATTATTGATATATAGCAACATGGGTGAACCTCAAAAATGTGCTGAGTGAAAGAAGCCTTAAACAAAATGTTCATACTACATAATCCTATATTTGTGGTGTTCTAGAGCAAGTGAACTAATGTTTGATGGGGGAAAACCCCAATGATTATGTCTGGGAGGAGTACTTACATAAACTTTCCTAGGTGATGGTAATATTCTGCCTCTTGATATTCTATAACAAAGTATCAAGAAAGGAGCTGTTTCCGTAGTGTAGTGGTTATCACGTTCGCCTCACAAAGTATCAAGAAAGGAATTTTAAAAAACTGGGAGTTTAAATTATAAAGGTTATTCTTTTGTTAAATTCATCAAATAGCACTGTTCAGATTTGTGCGTTTCATATCACTATACTTAACCTAAAAATTGTTTAACAAATCATACACACACACATACACACTAGGGGCCCAGTGCGCAGTTGGGGCCTGGCCAGCCAGCCCCAGTGGGTGCAGATTGGATTGGGCTGGCAGGGCAAGATGATGTAGGAGGTTGGTCAGCTGGCCTCATTCCCAATCAAGTTGGGGGGAAGGGGAGCTGATCAGGCCGAGCTGGCCAAGGAGCTGCAGGGGTTTGGCCAGCCCTGCCCCTCATGGGGAGGGTGATTGAGGGAGGGGCATCTGAGATTGGTTGGCTGGCCCCACCCACAAGTGGGGTGAGGGGGGGCAATTGGGGTGGGACTGGACAGGGGGAGGGGGCCACAGGCAGTTGGGAGGGCTGATTGGGGCCCTGATCCAGCAGGTTGGCTGCCACAGAGCACATCATAGCAACTGGTTGTTCCAGTCATTCCAGTCCTGTCTTTCTGATCACTGGCTTATATATATATTGATATATAGATATATACCAAAGTGTTTAAGTATAATATATATTAAGAAATATACTGATGCCTGCAACTTATTTTGAAATGCATTCAAAATATAGATAAACAGATGGATACATCGAGGATGGATGGATGAATAGATATAAGATAAAGAAAATGTAGAAAAATGTTGATTGTGGAATCTTTAACAAGGTAGTTGGGATACCCTGTTGATAATTTTTTTTTCAATTTTACTGTGATTTTGAAATTTTTTATACAAAAGTAGTTGTAAAAAAAGCTGAAGGTGATTAAAACCATCTTAGATTTTTGTCTCTTAAAACTGTTCAAACCTGACTTGCTGTGAGATCAAAATACCAGTTTTATGTGAGTGTTGTGAACTGAGAGTCTATTTTGAGTTCATGCAGGCTCACCCATAATATAAGTACTTTTTCCAGTGCTAAAGACTAAGGCAAACTGACTGGCTTAAATTTACTGTTATAGCACCTCTCCTTTCTTACAATCCATCAGGGTCTGTGTGATAGCCTGGAGTGTCTTTGTTTTATGTGATGAAGGTGTGTGTGTTTTCATGAGGCTATATTTGCACACTGTAATTGTTATAGACAGCCTGACTTAAAACCTTACTACCTAAAACTAGTGTATAAATTGTTTTTATCTGTTGGCCTTTTGTTTCCTATATGTACATTTTGATTAAGTTGTAAATCTCCGCAAATAGGATCCATCTTCTATTAATTTTGCATTCTCTATCCAGAGAACATTGTATAGTGCATAAACACAGGGGATACTTACATGATGATGGTGCCAATTATTTATATGTTTAAAAGCTTTTTAAAATATTCAGGTAATGCCAGGACCCTCACCAAATAATACTTAACTCACTCAGTCAGTGGTATAACGACCATTATGTAGTTTTCTCAAATAAATAATCTTTGATTTTTTTTTTAAATCTGCAAGTTAGAAAGTTCCAAATAGTTTTTATATTATTATATAGGAGGGGAAAAAATCAACAGCTACTTAGGTCTCCTTTGAACATAAAGTCCCTGAACTCCTAGCCATCATAAGGGTGCCGGTGAAGGGTAGCATCCCAGGAAAACAAGCTTCTAACCAGTGGTAAACCATGGACAAGTAAAGATCAGATGAGATTACAGGTCTTAAGTGGTCATAGAAGAATGAAAAGCATATGAACTCATAACTCTGAAGTAATCATTTATCTTTTAAATTCCCAAGGGAAATGCTTCAAATAAACAAAAAATAGAAAGCATTATTATATACTAGAGGCCCGGTGCACAAAAATCCATGCACTTGGCAGTGGGGGGGGGGGGGGGGGGTGTTTCCTCAGGCCAGCCTGTACCCTCTCACAATCTGTGACCTCTCAGATTGGGTCCCTAGGCCTGGCCTGAGATAAGGGCCTATCAGGACTTTTCTTTCCCTGGCTGCAGGCAGCTGGCCCCACCCCCTACTGCCACAGCTTGCCATCTGTGCAGTGCTGCCCCTCTTCCCTGCCACCAGTGGCCTCCTTCTGTAGGTGACAGGCTGGGGTGCAATGGCTTGGCTAGCCTGGGCCTCCCCCTTTCTTTTCTAGGATAGGCAGCCCTGCAAGAGGTTGTCTGACTACCTGATCACCCCTAATTGCTCCCCTGCCTATTAGATTACCCCTAACCACTCTGCCTGCCTCCCTGATTACCCCTAACCACTTGCTTGGGGGGAGGGCCAGCCCGTGAAGAGCTGTAGTAGTCTGGTCTGTGGTCATTTTAGTCATGACACCTCTGATCTTTTATTATATGGATAAGTATGATAGCTTCTGAGTCAACCTTCCAAGTAACAGGATTATTTTCTACCTTCTATATAAACTATTCAGGACCAAATCTCAAATAAAAATAAATTTATTTCTAGGTAAAAATGAAAATTAATTTTAAAGTTAATAGGCCATGGATTTATCAGCTCAGTTCTAATTTGTAGACCTTAAAACATGCCTAAAGTACTAGAAATCAGAAAAACACTGGGACATTTACCAAAAGCTATCATGCTTTTTTACTGGAAGTAGCAAGACCTAGAAGGGTGAGGCTATCGGCATGAAGATTTCCCAGAAGTAGTCAATTCTTTACCAATATTTGTAGACATTACTGTTAAGATTAAGGAGCCTGGATGTTAGGCAACAAGAAATGATCAATGTAATGTAAAAGGCAATTATTAAAAATTCTAGAATGTGCGATGTGATGAAATGACAGAAATATATAAAATCTTTAAAATATATTTTATTGGTTTTTTACAGAGAGGAGGAGAGAGGGACAGAGAGCTAGAAAATGTCGATGAGAGAGAAACATCGACCAGCTGCCTCTTGCACACTCCCCACCAGGGATGTGCCTGCAACCAATGTACATGCCCTTGACCGGAATCGAACCTGGGACCTTTCAGTCCGCAGACCGACACTCTACCATTGAGCAAAACCGGTTTCGGCGAAATATACAAAATCTTTAAAAGGGTGGTGTAGGCAGCTGGGGGGGGGGGGGGGAGGGGAGGGAGGAAGGAGAGGAGTGTCAATATTTAATAATTTCCCAAATATGTTATCTAAAAGAGATAAGCAATCTAGTTTCAAGAAACTTAATGGGACTACTCCATTTTTAACTTGGCTTAAATAAATAAAATATTCATTAAGACCATAAGCATCTTTTGCTCTCATGACACATTGACCATAAGACATTATAATTATTTAATTTTTCAGATACCTTGATACTGAGGAGATAAAATTGGTAGGCAACATGAACATTCTATCTTACTTATAAGGATTACTTTTCGTTTCAAATACTTCACATTCTTACTCCTAAACAGTCTAACTTTGCCCATTCCATGTGCATACTCTGCAATTTAATAACCACTGGATCAACAGATATTAAACTTTCAGAGTGTATAGATTATTGTAACTGCATATTAGCTGGCATTTATACAATTGTCTTGCGTTTATTTCTGAATTAGGTTTTATGTAATCATACTTATGGCAATTTCAAGTTGTCCCCTAAATCATATATCTTTACCTAAAACTTTTTACACACCAATGTAAGCCAATATAACTTTAATTTCCTTGCAAATGAACATATGCTTACCAATTATTTCAAATAATTTCCACCATTGCATAAGCCTTGTAATAATTTTTTGCCATGAGTATAACCATACTTTTTAATTAAAATACTAACTAGCTTTCTCCTAAAGCTTTCTTTTCTAAAATTCACGGTATAACATTAGTCTTCCTCTTTTGTAATTTTCAGTACTCTTATGGGGCAAGGAGAGAATATTATGTATATTATCGTTACTAGGTGTAGCGGTTAATAATGTAGTTTTTTTCTCAATAGATGAGTTACACATATGTTGATATATATGTGATTTGATATGTATGCTATTTTGTTGTATTGACAACAAGCTTCAAAACTTTATATGTCAAATTTGCTGAAGGTGTTAACATCATAGATATTTTTATGCTAAAAAATGTTGAATTTCATGCCAGAAAAAGAGAATTTGCAGGAAGTTTTAATTCATTACTTTATTTTGAAGAAAAGTGCTGCTAAAAGTTATCATATACTTCGGGAAGCTTATGGTGAACTTGATCCATCTTAAGATACATGTGAATACTGGTTTAAATGCTTTAAAAGTGATGATTTCAATGTGAAAGAGAAAGACTACTCAGGTGAACCAAAAAAGTTTGAAGACCAACAATTACAAGCATTATTGGATGAAGATGCATGTCAAACTCAAAAACAAGTTGCAGAAAGATTAAACGTTGCTCAGCAAACAATTTCTGATCATTTACAAGCAATAGGAAAGATTTTAAAGGAAGAAAAATGGGTGCCACATCAACTGAACAAAAGATAAATGGAAAATCAAAAAATCATCAGTAAATTGTTCTTCAATGGCATGAAAGAAAGTCTTTTTTGCATCAACTTGTGATGGTCAATGAAAAATTAATTTATCTTGAGAATTTCAAATGCACAAAATCATGGTTTGATCCAAGTCAATCATTAACATCGACTGCAAGGCCAAATCGCTTTGGAAAAAAGAAAACATTTTGCATTTGGTGGAATCAGGAAGGTGTGGTATATTATGAGCTTCTAAAACCAGGTGAAACTGTTAATATTGATCACTACTGACAACCAATAATCAATTTGAATCATGCTTTGATCGTGAAACAGCCAGAATGGGCCAGAAGACATGGCCAAGTAATTTTGCTTCATGATGATACACCATCACACACTTCAAAACCAGTTAAAGACACATTAATAGATCTTGCCTGGGAAGTATTAACCCACCCACTCTATTTACCAGACCTTGCTCCTTCAGATTACCATTTTTTCTGATAGATGGCACATGCACTTTCTGAGCAGCATTTTAAATTGTATGAAGAAATGGAAAATTGGTTCTCTGAATGGTTTGCCTCAAAACAAGAACAGTTCCATTGGGACAATACCCACAAATTACCCAAAAGATGGGGGAAATGTGTAGCTAGTGATGGATATTACTTTAAATAAAACAAATTGACATTTCTCTTGAAATTATTGTCTTTTCTTTGATCACAAAATCCTCATTATTAATCAGTACACCTAGTACACTTCTGATCATTTATTTTAAAGTAGCAATCATAAGCCAGGGCCCAGAATTAAGCAGATTTTATTTTTAAGCCCTGGCCTGATCTATGACACGTCTGCTAGTTAAGAGGTGTTAATGAAAGCTATTTAGCCCACATGGCTTCAGGAAACAGGCTTGGCACACCATAAATCCTATGTTTTGCCTTATTTACACAACTTACATGTGCAACCTTAATTCTGTTCATCTACTTGGAGCATAAATTAATTCACTGAAGAGTGCACATTACTCACTGAACCTTAACATGGACTTGATTCAACTATAACTATTGTAAGCAAATTGTGTTGTGCTGGAATTGAAACTGATAATGATGTGCAGTGGCAAGTTTAACAAATTTTTGATTACCGCATTCAATTACCTTTGGTGCATCCCACTTATCAGTGAGCCAAACACTTAATTCATTTAAAGTTTTGACAAAGAATATGAGATGAGATGATTCATTCAGGACAGGTCTTGCACTCTCATTGTTATTAAACAATTCCCTCTGTTGTTATACAGGTTGATTTTAGACTCTTGTTGTGTTATAGAAAAAATAGTGCTTATTTTCCAGGTGTTCCAGCCTGGAAACAGGTTACTCAACATGCTGAAATTTGCTTTAATGTGTATGTTGGCAAATTAATATCTGTGGCTTATGAATTCATAAATAAAAATGAAGTTATTTTTGAATATTAGTAATGAACCAATTACTATTTATTTTATAACTAGTTTTAAGTTTACATGTATTAATGCTAACCTATTAAAAAGCAAAGATTGTTTAAAAAATGAAGGCCACCTAATTTAATTATATTTTTGTAATTCTCTGTAGATGATGTTAACTAACACTTAGGAAATTTTACTTAGAAAATTTTACTCTCTGAACTGATAGAAAACCAAACAATATTTAGTAAAAGATCTTTTTAAGGTTTTCCCATAAAGAAAAGTTGATCATTTTCCTATAAATCTAAATGTTGATGAGAATTTCAAAGAAGACTTTTAAGATACAAAAACAAAACTAGTGAATGGTGACAGTTTCTTTGAAACAAGTTAAGTTATATGTCAAATAAAGGTCCATTATCTCTTATAAAACAAGATATAAATATATCTGCTGTGGTAGGTGGCTCTTCTTTCTTTTAACCTTTCTTTTCAGGGTGGGAGATATATTTGAGTAATACTGACATTCATCACTGTTGTCATTTGGGTTTTGTATTATTGAATAATCAGATGCTGTGTTGAAGAGGCCACCTTTCAGGTCTTTTTGTGGGATGCCTGTTCATTATTGGGTGCATATATCCAGTATGACAATGATAAAAAGTGATACATAATAGGTATAAAAGTCTCTTTGCATACATACTTGCTAAAAGGCAATTTTGAAATCAACCCCACATTAGACAATAAATATAAATTTAGAAGCCATGGGGGAGCTAGGCAGTTAACTTCCCTCTAGTAGAGAAGCTTGCTGATATCCAGACCCATCATCTTTTATTTACTTGTATACACATTTACCCTTTAGGGATGCAAACTGGCATATCAAAGGTAAAGTTTGGTAAACAGTAAAAAGATTATCCAGTTAGGGGATTGTTTTCAGCCATCCAGCCAATAACAGGGTAATATAATGCTGATTTTCAGCCCTTGCTGCTGAATATCAAAGTCCATTAGCCTTCCAGCAGACTTCTCACATTTATATGTTAACTAATGTTGCTCTTTGCCTCCAGCAGGGTATAATGATTTATATGTTACCATGAGATATTGTTATATCCTGGAGGAACATATATCCAATATTATATCATAATTAGTGATATGATAGCTTTATCATAATTAGTAATTCATATTTTATTAAATTGTATATAGGTTTGTTTTAAGGTTGTCCTTCTTCAAAAGTCTGCCCACAATGCTAGCCCAGATTTTGACACTTCTCATTTGCAGGATTGATGCATTTGTATTCTTCCAGGAAAAATAGGAGTTAAAACTAATGTTCTGCTCTAGAGATTTGTAATTTAAACTTGTAATTTAAGATCTACTTCTAATAAAAACTTTTGGGACCATCCTTTATATGGATGCTATTGTGACTGTCCACATTCTGTCATCCTGGTGCGCTCTCATTTTTAAAATTAAATTTATTGAATTTATTGGGGTGACATTGGTTCACAAAACCATATATATTTCAAGTGTGCAACTCAATAAAACATTGTGTGCTCATGTCCCAAGCAAAGTTTTCTAACCCTATCCCCCTCCACATTTGCCTCTTTCCACCTACCTCCACCTCCCTTTCCCTCAGCTATCACCCCATTGTTGTCTGTGTGTCCATGTGTTATATATATGTGTGTGATTTATATATTAGACAGTAGTACTGAACAGAGTGTTTTAGATATTATTTCTCAGTCTTATAGGAACCCAGATTCTATAAATATTATTAAAATATTTCCTTAATAAGAGCATGAAAATGTGTCCAAAATATTGTGTGCATCTTTACATTTAAAATGATGATTTGAGAAACTGTCTGTGTATTAAGCCATCTTTTGACCAGTGGAGATTGCAGAAATACTTCTGGAAAAAAAAATTAAAGGCTACAAGCCTTGATATTTAGTCCTCACCCTGTGGTTTCTTGATGTGAACTTTAGGTATCCATATAACTTCTCTGTGCTTTTTGTAACTCCCCAGAAAAAGAGGCAATGGTAATGAACAGCTTAAATTTACTCACTTAGGATGCACTATGTATTGGCTGTTATTTAAATGTTCACTCATTTGATTATTTTGACAACTCTTTTGACATAATCATCTTTAGCACGGAGATAAAGATACAGAGGATCAGACTCCTTAAATACTATTCTCACTATCACAAATCTTAGATGTGGCAAAGTAAGAATTTAAACCCAGATTTATTGTATTCATCAGTTCAGTCATTCCCCACTGTACTTACTTCTCTATATATTTTCAGTGTCCTGAGAGTGCAATTAACCTAATGGAGGTGTTGAAATAGGTATTGGTTGGGATGGAAGGACAGATGGGAGTGATACCTGGCTTGCAAACATGATTCCTTATTTCTTATACTATCTTTATTTCCTCTGCTGAAAGAACTATTTTTTACTCTAGTTGAGTAGTGTTTGCAAGATTTTCATTAGTAATTATAGTAGTTTTATATTGCTCTGGTAACAAGTTATCACAAAATTAGTTCCAGAAACAACACACATTTTTTATCCTATAATATTGTAGGGTAGAAGTAAGATATAGGTCTTATTAGTTGAACACCAGAATCTTAGATTGTTTTTTTTCTCTGGAGGATTTAGGAGAGAACATTTCCTTGCCATGTCCAGCTTCTAGAAGCCACACTCATGCTTCAGCTGGTGACTCCCTTCCTTAAGATTCAAAGCCAACAATGTTACATCTGTCTGACTCTTCTTTATCACCAATGTTACATCTGTCTCACTCTTCTTTATCACATATTGTTTTTTCTGACTGCAGACCTAAAGATTTATGTGTTCAAGAGGCCTTGTGATTAACCACACAGCTAATGCAAATAATCTGTCCATCAGAAGGTCTTTAACCTTAATAACAGCTGTACAGTCCTATTTGCTATGTAACATAGTCACCAGTTCCAGATTGTTTTTTCAAAAATAATGAGGATATCTAATTTTTAGAAGGATCTTTTTTCTTATCTGACTTTTTCTTAGTGTTTTCTATTCTATTCAATACTACCTGGTAGATATTAGGAATAGCAATGAGTACAGTCCCAAGTCTGGTTACAATGGCAACCAATAGAATGGTTTCTTCTTGTCATTCTTAGGCAAAGTTCCTTAAGGAAGCAAAGCCTAAGGGAAGAACCAATAAATGATGTGTGATTAGACTATTTGATTCAATAGTATTGACCATGACTAAATCAATGGCAGTCAGTGTATGTACATCCAGCATCCAAAAATCTCAAAAACATATAAGCTTAATTGAATTGTTATGTAGAAATCATGATTTGACCTCATACTTATCTGATCTTATTCTTTACCTTTTGCACAAAACCCCTGGTGACCTGTACATTTTCCCCCTTTGATGTTAGCCTGGTCTGACCAGGTTTCCTCACTTGGGTTCAGTTCATTTGCATAAGACTTTCTCTCATAAATCATTGCCATGAGATAAAGACCCCGCTATCAAGTTCATTGTGAGAGGTAAATGTGTAATTCACTTTTACTGACACTTGAGTTCTACTTGACCAGATCCCATTTAATTTTGTAGAAGCAAAAGATAAATTATTTTGTAACTCTACTATCTCCTTCTTGTTTGCTTTTTTTCCCCCCCTCTAAAACCTTTTGACTTGAATATACTTTCCTAAATTAGTGAACTTAACTCAATTAACTCCTACAATTTGAATAGATTATCTTGCAATTAATTCTTCCATTTAACTTTTCCTGAAGGAAAGAGTACCTGAAATAGCATTGTTTTTCTTGGCCTACATTTTTTTTCTTATGATTTTTTTCATAAATAAAATAAATTAACTATTATTTTATTTATCAATTTAACTTATTTTGATTAAGGTGATCCTGTTAATAGTAAAAAGGCTTTTTTGTTTCTTTTAAAATGAACACAATCCATGATGTACTTTTTTTTAATTCTTTACTTTGACTTTGCAAATAGTGTTAATTTAAAAAAATATATTTTTAGAGAGAGAGGAATGAAGAGAGAAACATATTAATAGATAGTGTACAGGAGAAAACTCCAACCAATTGAGCCACCCAGGCAGGGCAGTGTTAACTTTTGTAGACCAGTTTTCTTGGTCTGTATGTGATATAATCTTATTATTTGGTAGGCAATCATTTTCTCTGACAATATAGGAGTGCTAATTATTATCTATGAGAGTAGGTAATTACTGTTTTCTTGAAATTTCTCCCTAACTTTTTAGTTTCATTTTTTGGTAATGCTTCTATAGTTTAATTATATCAGAAGCTTTGTCTTTAAGGCTATAGAATGGTATTTCATGATTTTGTGTTGTTGTTTTATTCTTTTTCTTTTCACTGATGTCATTTTTTTTCTCACCCTAATGTAAGTACAGTATCTGGAAAAGGCAACTTGGACAAATCAGTCAGATGAGGAGCTGAATCTTCCAGACATTCAAATATTGTTGTCTCAATAATATTTTTAAATGGAGGTGTTTGAAGAAATGTCCAGGTACATCTGAATTTATTCTTAGACTAATTTTAAATGAAAAATATTCTATTTACTATTTAGTATAACAACAATAAAATAGCTGTGTAAGCGGAATTCTAAGATTGGCCTCACAATCATACCCCCTGGTGGGATTCGCCTTCTCTAGAACACAGGTGAGAACTGTAAACATAATGGAATGTCACTCCCATGATTAAGTTCCTGTACAAGACAAAGGGGAAAATATTTAGCATGTGTAATTAAGGCCCCTAATGGGCTGGCTTTAAGTTAATCAAAAGGAGATTATCATGGGAGGCCCTGACCTAAAGAGATGAGCTCTGTTTAAGAGAATTTTTGAAGTTGAACACAGAAGAAGTCAGGGAGAGCAAAGCACCAGCAGATGCACTGTTGGGTTTGAAAGAAACAAACCACCATATCATGGAAGGGCCATGTAGCAAGGAATGGGGACAGCCAGCTATTGCTGAGGGCCTCAGTCTTCCAACCAGAAGGAACTGAATTCTGCCAATAACAGGTGAGTTTGGAAGAAGACCCTGAGTCTCAGATGAGATAGAAGCCCCAGGGAATATCTTATCTTTCTGTGAGCAGAGGGCCAAGTACAACTGTGTCCAGACTAAGGCTACCTGTAAACTGTGATGAAGCATAATTTTTGGACTGGAACTGTGAGATGATAAATTTATGTTGTTTTATTATATAGAAACTAGAGGCCTGGTGCATGAAATTTGTGCACTGGGTGGGGAGGGAAAGAAGGAGGGTTGTCCCTCAGCCCAGCCTGCACCCTCTCCAATCTGGGACATCCCTCTCACAATCCAGGAC
Organism: Pipistrellus kuhlii; assembly: GCF_014108245.1. Classification (NCBI taxonomy): domain Eukaryota; kingdom Metazoa; phylum Chordata; class Mammalia; order Chiroptera; family Vespertilionidae; genus Pipistrellus; species Pipistrellus kuhlii. The sequence continues at coordinate 65,602,069 of NW_023425515.1, forward strand.
TGCTGGCTCCCAACTGCTAGCCTGCCTGCCAGCCTGATCAGCCCCTAACCACTCCCTTGCCAGCCTGATCAACACCTAGCTGCTCACCTGCCAGCCCAGTTGCTCCCAATTGTCCTCCTCTTCTGGCCTGGTTGCCCCCAACTGCCTTCCTCTTCCAGTCATCTTGTGTGAGGGTCAATTTGCATATTACCTCTTTAAAAACCTAATTAAAAGCTAACATGTATCTATCAATTTCTAGGCTCTATGTACATAGGTAATTCTGAAAGCAAATAGATAGTTCTATTTACCTTATTTTCCGGTGTATAAGATGACACTGTGTTCTAGTAAAAAGCCTGCTCAGATTGGCCAGAGTCATAGAGGTGGTCTATTAAAAAAAGAATTGGTGTTGCCTCAGAAGTGGGGGGTAGTCTTATACAGCGAATATAGGCCTAAACCTATGTTTTAACTGTAAAATTAAGGGGTCGTCTTATACACTGGAAAATATGGTAATAAACAGCCCTGTGAAATAGAATCTATTGTTTTTAAATTTTTACAGATGAGAAAAGTAAGCATTTGAAAGTAAACACTTGGTGCAGGTCACAGAGCTGGTTAGTGAAGGAATAAAGATTTGAACTTGAGCTTCAATCACTTAACTAGACTATGTTCTTTAATAACATTCCACAGAATAATTCAAATCCATTTTGTTCTGATTACCACCTATTCAGATACTGTCTTTATCTTGTGCATATCCAACAAAATGTGACAAATACTAAAGCATAAACAGGCTTTGATGAAATCCAATTCTTCTGGATGGTTTCATAAAAAGACCTTTATGCAAATACTTCCCCAATTATAGAAAAAAAAGTCTTTTGAAAATAAACCCTTTTTTTCAAAAGTTACTTAATTGCTATTTTATTTAGAAGAACAATCTCTTTCCATCTAGCAGGTAGTAATGAGAAGTCATTATCTTGCACTCTTCTTTAATTAACATCAATCCTGATTAGTCAGAATGAATTAGGCTTTTTGTCTTTTTCCTTAGTTATGGTTTTTCTGGTATAGGAGCCATTCAATTATGTGTTATCACTTACAAAAGGTGTCAGTATAATTATACTACTGTATGTCAAATTTCACTTTTAAACATGTTTCAATATTAAAATATAATTTTTTTTCCTTTTTGCTTAAAATACGGGAAATTAATGTTACATACATTTTTATATTAATGACAAAATAAAATTGATTATAATTTCTTATATTAAAAACAAATTTTATATTAAAATAAAGGTTTAATAAGGCTCTGGAATTTTTATAGCTAGTATTTATCATAATATGCAGTGAACACAACAGTAAAAATATCAGAAGTACTACCTGACTGCTACTACAAATTGGGGGAAGGTTGTAGTGCAGGATACAATGATTCTGATTAGAATATGAAATAGAGTTTAAAAAATCTAAATTTGTGATTTGGTATATCTGTATGTAAACTAAGGCCTTAATTAAAAATATTATTTTCCATTCTCTTTTTAGGGTTTATGTATGCATTGATATAGCTGCTATTTTGCCTATTTTATGATCCAAATGATTTCTTCCCCCCACCCCAACTCCATATGATCACTGGAACCTAAGTGACATAAATATAACTTTAATTTTTAACAGAATGGAAGTATGTATTCAGGCCCTGCTTTCCCTAGTAATTGCCATTAAAGTGAAAATAATTATTGGCTGCTACCCAGATAAGTTAGGATGAGAACAAATAAACATTCTGTCCATCCAACATCATTATAGAAGTATTATTTTCTGAGTAGTCCAAGGCTATCTACTCTAATTCGTTTGAACAAAAGTAAGAAATTGTATTATATTTGACCTTGCTTTGAAAAGAAAATTTTAATCTCTAGCCATTGATAGATCCTCCCTTCCCCCAACTGATGGATGGAGAATGACTTAAACTCCACCTGCACAGACATTTCTGAGAACCTAACAAGGCAGCTTATATGAACTATACATTGAACCAATCAGCACCTGCCAAATACCCTAAGCCCCCGATTCCTAAGTCCCTAGGTCCCTAATCATTTGCCTTACATGAAACCACCAATCATTGTGGGCTGAGTGGCTTAAGCCCTGTCCCTTCTTTTTCCTCTCCTCAAAGGGCATGTTCACCCCCCCCCAACCCTTCCTGGCACATGTGCTCTTTCCCCTCTGGAAGGCAGCTGGCAGGGGTCTTCTCATTCAATAAAGCCTGTACCCTGGTCCAGGTCTCCAGCCCCTCTGTTTTATCTTTCAGCCATATCTAGAAAACTTTTTTAAAGATCAGAACTCCTAGAGCAGGGATAATCCAAGATATTTGGATAAAGGCAAAGTGTTATTTGCTGCCCTGGCAGCATTTATAAATTACACTTCTTAGTGTGGCTGTAGCTTCTTTCCCTACTTCTTTTGCTTTCATTTTTTCATCAAGTCAGGCTCTCTCTGTAGTGACTTACCAACTCAAACCTTCAACATTTATTTGTATAACTACAAAAATATACCTGAAGTTCTTTTCCTCTGAGACTTTTGGGTTGTGCTCTTTTCTTTGGCATTTATTCAGTATTTGTAAGGTTAACTGATTATGTGTGAAACATAAATGAAAGCAGAACGGTCTTCATATTTTTTGAGCTAGTGAGGTTACAGATCATAGACTTTGCCCAGGAGAAACCAGGTTTGTTATTTACAACAAAAATGATTTCTTTTTAGAATCGTTTGCTCTGTTTATTTGACATGGCCTTCTGACAAAAACTGTTGGGCATAGCAGTTACAGATAAGCCAATCTTAAATATTGCCTCCTCTGCTTTAATTTAATCAACATGACTTAGAAATAAAACCAGGGAGGGGAAGGAAAGACTGTCTGTGGATTTTGTATTCTTCTACCGTTTCCCCAAAAATAAGACATCCTCCGAAAATAAGACCTACTTACGGGTTTCCTTCTGAGTGAAATAGAAGGCATCCCCCCAAAATAAGGCCCCCCCTAGGCTAAACATGAGAGATTTGGTCCACTGATTCTGAAAGAAATGGAGTCACAAGAAATTCACCAGGAAATTCAGGAATTGGATTTTATGATGATGATGTTCCAAAAGATGATGACATGATTGTCATTGAATAAATGAGTAAATTCTTGGTACTGTAGGATTCACAGTTTGTCTGGTTTGTGTTGACAACTACCGTACTACCGTACCATATACAGCTAATAAATTTCTTTTATTTTCATTTAACAATAAATGTGTACCGTATTCTTCTTCATGGAAAAATAAGACATCCCCTGAAAATAAGACCTAGCTCATCTTTGGGAGCAAAAATCAATATAAGACACTGTCTTATTTTTGGGGAAACAGGGTACTAATAAATTCTTAATTCCTTTATTAACATGTAAGAGAAGGAAATATCAGAGCTACAGTAGAAATTTGAATATTAGGAGGAAAACAGAAACATGTACTTAAAAACAAGACTTCTAGTACAGTATAGAGCTTAAATCACTAATTTGTTATTTTTGATATAAGCAATTCAGAATAATAACCATCTGGAACTTAAAATTTAGTGGTTTTTTTTGTTTTGTTTTTTTTAAATAAAACCAAGATTTGTTGAGCACATGTTTTGTACTTTGTCAACTAAGTGATTAAAGTTCAAATGTGCAAAATAAGTTATATATGACACACATTTTAAAAATTTTCAGGGTACTTTTTAAAGAACTCATAGGAGACCCAAGAGAAAATTTCATTAATTTACATAATAGTTTCTAAACAAATGAGATTATTTCCCACAAGCCTGTGAGATTCCCTGTGCTTAGTATTTCACACAGCATTCAGCACATTTTGTTTAGCAGAAATGGCTCATTTAAAAGAACAGGGATCTTTTTTTCCCTCTCAATCTTTTTTTATTCCTAGCATCTAATATAATACCTGAGGCATTGATTAATTATGAATACTGACTGAATATCTGTTTCCACATAAATAAATTTGGCTGTGTCTTCTGAATTTTGAGCACATGTTATTTTTCAGCCTTGTGTTGAGCCTTTCTGAAATTACAAGGTGTGTTAGGAAAAAAGTCCAGGTGGCAGGAATGATAAAACATGTGCTAATGTTAGAAGGAGAAACTGTTAATGAAGAAATCTTTATGTTCTCATAAATCAGGGCTTTGTAAAAGTGTCTGCGCACCATCTGCATTGGAGTCCCTGGCTTTGCTGGCCCACTCTGGATTGTGAATCAGGATATTGTAGGGAGCAAAATTTTCCACCCCCAAATGTGTCTCTTTGGCATGAGGATTATTTTAGGCATATATATATATATATATATATATATATATATATACACACACACACACACACACACACACACACACACACACACACATATATATTTTACTATTGAAAGTATTACAAATGTCCCTCATTTCCCCCATTGAGCTCTCCCAGCCTTCCCTGGCCCCCAACCTCAGGCCTTCACCATCCTATCTGTGTTCCTAGGTTACGCTTATTTGCATACAAGTTCATTGTTTGATTTCTTCCCACCGGCCCACCCTCCTTTGCCTTCCCTCTGAGGTTTGACAGTTTGTTTGGTGCTTCTAAGTCTTTGGATCTTTTTTCGTTCACCAGTTTATGTTGTTCATTTGATTCCACATATGAGTGAGATCATGTGATACTTATCTTTCTCTGTCTTATTTCACTTAGTATAATGCTTTCCAGGTCCATCGATCTATTGCTAAGGAAGGTTATTTGTGTGTGTGTGTGTGTGTGTGTGTTATTTGTTTTTGTTTTTGTTTTTAGTTGCTGTTGTTTTACCTCTCTATTAACTACCTAAAAAAGAATTTAAATAGAGAGCCTGGTCTAGGAAGATACCTATCACCAGAGGTAACTGGAAAGAGTATGGGCTAGGTGTGGTAACCTGGGGGAGAAACTTAGCAAGATCTCTTTGTTCACATTCCTCTCTGTGTCCATCTTTCTCTGCATGTGGTGGCAAATATTTATTTAGCAAACATCTCTTTCCATTTCCAACTTCTCCTTATAGAGATAACTGTTCATTATGTTTAGCCAAGTCTTTTCTGTGTCCCTCAAATCACCATCTAAACTTCTCATTTTAATAGCCATAATTCTAATATTCTAGTAACCATGAATATATGTGAGGCAGAGCCCAGAGTGGTAAGTAGCCACAGGCTAGGAGAAGCAGGGGATCAACAAAGCTCTATTGCCGAAACTAGTTTGGCTCAGTGAATAGAGTGTCGGCCTGTGGACTGAAAGGTCCCAGGTTTGATTCCGGTTAAGGGCATGTAACTGGGTTGTGGGCACATCCCCAGTAGGAGGTGTGCAGGAGGTAGCTGATCGATGTTTCTCTCTCATTGATGTTTCTCACTCTCTATCCCTCTCCCTTCTTCTGTGTTAAAAAATCAATAAAATATATTAAAAAAAAAAAAAAAAAAAAAAAAAGCTCTGCTATTTTGAGGCCTTTTCTTATTTTCAGCCTCAAGGCCATTTCAGATAACTGTTCCAGAAATATGAGCTTTGGATAATTGGCTTGAATATTTTGCACCATCTCTATCAATCAGTCTTTCTAATATATATATATATATATATATATATATATGAAATAAAATTCATATATATATATATATATATATATATATATATGAAATTTATTTTCCTCTCCCTAGAATAACTATGTGCTGGAAGCAAATTTCAGTATTAAGCATAATAAATTTGAGAAGTTCATCAGAAGGTGATGGACAGCTTCTGCAGGGCTGAAAATCTGCTTATATTATTGCCTGCTGCTGGAACAGCCAAAGGCAGTTCCCCCAACCTGTTAATCTTTTTTATTCTTAACAAAACTTTATCTTTGATATGTATATCTACTTTGCTAGAGGGCAAGATGTGTGAATAAAAAGCCCTGTGTGCGGAGATTCAGAGAACTTAGTCACTAGAACTAAGCTTCCTCTGGTTCCCCCAAAATGCATTCTAAATTTATATTTCATGTCTATCCTCTTATTCATTTATGCATAGCCCCTTTTCCAGATTCCTAAACCCTTGCAGATGCTGAGAAATACCCCAATATTAATGGGACCCAAGACAAGGATGTCTGCAGAAGTTTTGCCTGAGTGAAGAAAGGAAATTAATTACTAGTCACCAGTAAATTCAGTGGGGAGATTCACTGTGTATAAAGCTTGCACCAAGCCTTGGAGGTTGTGAACCAAGGTGGGCAAGAACGTCCTTTGTTTCAAGTCGGACTATTATGGGGAAGAATTCAGTTTAAAGGCAAAAATATCATTATAAATTTTTAGCTTCCATGCTCAAGGATAAAGAAATTAAAACTTTGAAAGGTGCTCTTTTAAATCAGGCTCAAGGAAAAAGAATATCATGGTGTCATATTTAACTATGTGGGTTCTTGTTCAAACTGCAAAATGCCTAATTTGGATTTGGGATTGAAACTCTGTAATAAGATTTTTTTTCTGTAAAAAAATCAATAAAATACATATATTTTTTATAAGTAAATTTTATGCTTAATAAAAAGGAGATCTATGCCTATCTAAAGATTAAATATAGTCAGTCTTTATTATTCTCAGTAGTTATCCTATAATAAAAGGCTAAGGTGCAAATAGATCAAATGGTGGAATAACTGAACAACCAAACATCTGGTCGCTATGATGTGCGCTGACCGCCAGGGGGTGTGTGCGTGCAAAACGTAGCAAGAGTTGGCATCAGGCAGCAGAGTGTGGAACATGGCAAGCATCGCCCACAGTAGGATGGTGGAAAAGGTGAGCATGGGTGTAGACCAAAGCAGAGTGCCAGTTGCTGCCATCAGGGAGAGTCTCTGATGGTTACTGAAAATTCTTTGCTCTTGTGATCCATGGTCCCACCCAGCACTCGCACCTGCTGTCAACATCTGGATCTGTCCCTGATCACTCAGCCATCAGCAGGTTCGAGCAATAACCGCTGGCCTCGATCACCCCTCAGGGATTCTCCACCTCCTGCTGCTCTTGAGGGACGATCAAGGCAGCAGCCTCTGCTTGCACCTGCTGTTGGTTGCTGGCCCCAATCGCTTCACACCATCAGTGGGTATGAGCCATCAATGTGTGGGAGCGGTGGCAGCAGGAATGAGGCTGCCAGAAGATAGGGGACTGTGGGCCATGGCCTGAGGGACTGGGCAGGGGTGCCGAGAATGGGCCAAGACCCGCCCCTGTGCCCACCAGAGCTTCGTTGCCCACAGTTCCTTTCAAAACACAAATTCATGCCCTGGGACCCTAGTGTTTGATTAAAGTCACCACAAACACTGAATTAGGAGATTCTGAACAATTGTTCTATGGGTAATGTAGGCTTAGGTTCCTGGGAACCTTTGTTCCAACATTTTCATCAACTGATCAACATATAACCTTGTTTTATGTGTCCTTCTGTTTAAAAATGCCTTATTTAATATATATTATTGATTAATTAAGTTTAATTTCAAGGCCAAAAGACTATAACTTACATCTGAATAAAACTTATTTAACACAGGTGCTTTTTCCATACAGTACATGACAACCTTCTTATGCTTATGGACAGTAGACATCATGACAGCACCACACTTGGGGGCCATTATAAACAGCAAAACAGCCAACAAAAAAAGTGAAAAATGGCACTAAATAAATCTCACACTTTGCTATAGTGTGAAACTTGAAATAAGGTAGAGGTTGCCTTTAGACCTGAAATAAGAAGGTAGAAGTTCATATCTCTAATAAGTATCATTTACTTTGCTATACTGAGTTTAATTGTATTGTATCTTTGTTTAAAGTAACAGCTAACATTATTTACTACTTGAGGCCTGGTGTATGAAATTCATGCACTTGAGGGAGGGTGTCCCTCAGCCCTGCCTGTGCTCTCTCATACTTCTGGAGCCCTTGGGGGAGGTCCAACTGACAGCTTAGGTCCACTGCTGGACATCCTAAATGCTGCATGGAGGCAGGAGAGGCTCCCGCCACCAACACTGCACTTGCCAGCTGGGAGCTTGGCTCAGGGCTTCTGGTTGAGCAGTGCTCCCCCTGTGGGAGCACACTGACCACTAGGAGGCAGCTCCTGCATTCAGCGTCTTCCCCCTGGTGGTCAGTGCATGTCATAGCAACCAGTAAGTCCACCATTTGTTCAATTTGCATATTAGCTTTTTATTATATAGGATAATACTAGCACATATCAATGATAATGAGAGCACTGATTAAATATATATGACATAATCTCTTTATATGTCATATATTATATGCAAATATATATATATATATATATATATATATATATATATGAAAGAGTGAAAGGTTTAGTTTATTTATGAAGTCATGCTATTATGTTATTTAATCACATGTTTCTACATCTATTTTTCATTATATTTTCATGTATAATCAATCCATATTTGGTCTATATTTTCTGAAATATAAATTGTTAATATATGTATATATTTTATATATATACAGATTCTGAATTTAACAACTTTTGTATGTTTTTCAAGCACATAAAATTAAATACTTTTTGTGTCTTTGAACAAGAGCTTAACTGTTACAGACAACAGTGAGGTTTATAATTGCCACCACTGTCTCTTCCCTCTAACTTTCATAAATGAGCCTTCAGTCCAAATCTCTTTGTTTGAAGCATACTCCTCATTTCTATCTTTCCCATTTCTGCCTTTTCTCATTCTTCTCCTCTCCTCCTTCCCCTAAGTCCCTGTCCCTGTGCCTACAATTTCTTTCTCTCTTTCTACATACACACTCATTTGGTGTGACTTTTCAATATTCAGTGTTTGATTTAGGAATTCTATTTGCAGCAGATCACTAAGATGCTGTGTTTCTCTTATTTCAGGATTTTATGATAATTTTGTCTGCCACTGGACTATAATAGAATATAACAGTGTTCAGCATTATTGCCTGTCATGGTTTTGGTGAAACTTCATAAAAGTTCCAGGTCATGATATATGTGCAGAGTAGCTATGAAGAGAGAATGAGATTAGTAAATAATTTGAAAATCATTTATTTAAAGGTGGAAGGCAGTTTGGAGTCATAAAAGTCAACTTCTTTTGTTGTTGTTGTTGTTGTTGTTGTAAAGTTAAGGAAGTCAAGGTCTTAGGAGGCTCCTTGGTACATTAGGTATTCAATGTATCTTGCCAAAATGAAAGAATGAAGCCTAGAAAATTGAGTATCTTGACTAATGTTCACAAATTCAAAATCAACATTTACCTTGGTGTACTAAGTTACTATTATAGTCTATCTTGGAATGTAAATGATACCCAAAGGGACTGTATTAGGTGCAAATCAAGGTAATGACTAAAATTCATGATATTCATATTAGGATTTTAAAATTATTGTTTTAATTTCAGGAATACTAAGAATTTAACTTTGTGGTTTTGAAATTTCCTCATTTGTTTGTTTGTTTATTTATTTATTTATTTATTTAATATATTTTTACTGTTGAGAGTATGACAGATGTACCCCATTTTCTACGATTGCCCCTCTCCCCCAGGTTCCCACCACACCCCAAGCCTTTACCTCATTATTGTCTGTGTCCTGGGTTATGCATATATGTTTAATATCTTTGGTTAATATCTTCCCACCTCCTCAATCCCCTTGCCTTCTGAGAACTGTCAGTTTGTGCCATTTGTTTTATTCTGTGCTCTCTTCTCCTTTGGGTAAAATTTATGTGATACCTATGAAGACGTTATTTTGGAATAAGGACAAGTAGCAGTTTTGAGAAGTGCATTCTGGTTCATCCACAGGGAAGCTAGAAGAGCCCATGATGTAAGAGGTTGTCTTTAGGAGAGCACCAAAAAGAATATCAATCAGACTGTTTCCAAAGATTTGGAAATGGTAAAAGGGGATACTCTATTTTGGTTCAGGATTACAAAAATTAGCATGGAAAGGGTGAGGTCTATGGAAACCCTATCCATCATCTAATGAAGATAATTAGCTTTCTGGCTTGCTGAATACAATGGTATTCATAATAAAGTTGAAAACTTTTCTGAAGGTCAGTCATGCTATATTTATTGCTTCCTCTTGTCTATAAGCCAGAACATTCTGTCACTGTTGTAACACAAGCCAACAAGAGCCAAATAAATCTTTGATCCTTTGGCTCACTCTGCCATTAAACACGAGCCATAGTGAAGTTGTGAAAATTGCCTGAGAAGGATGTGAAGAAATTGGTTGGCTCAGAAAAGACCGACCACATTTGTAAAAGGAATAAAAGTGTGACTTGTCTGAAAACTCTAAAGAAGTTAGGGCTGTTTAATTGAAAGAAAAGGAGGCTATATTTCAAATTTCAAGATTATTCACTCTTTTATCCATCTCTACTAGAAGTTGAACTAACAATGTATTACTCTGAAATTTTCCTATGGCCAGCACATTTGACTCACTTTATGTTAATTATACTGTTTTGTTTCATTTTTCATTAAAACATCTGAACTTGGTGTGGGGATGAAAATATAAAGGATCTGAACTTGTGTTTGCCATTCTTACATTTGAAAGAATAAGCAGTGAGAAGCCATAATAAAATATAGAATATTATTTTGTTCTGTTGCTTCTAATTTCTGAAGGATAATGTTTTTTCTTGGTATAAACAAGTTTTGACAAATTCTTGTTTATCAAACTCAAATACATATGGATTAAACTCTCATGTTACTTGGCTCCAGCCATGCTGTGAGTTATTACTGTCAAGACTTAATAATAATGATAAAAGGAGAGATAAACATGTTAGAAGTTAAATTGCATGCCATGTCATGAAATAACAAGACTTGGATTCATTACCTTTGTATTTCTAAATTAAAGTTTAATTTATAGGGCCTAAAATATGTTTTGAATCAATCACTAAGCATTTACTAAGTTCCAAATATTAGAGAGATTCAGAGCTCAAGATGTTTATGATCTAGTGGTAAGTTAATTAAATGAATTAAAGGTGGTGAGTAATACCTAACCGCATACATGCGCCCAAAGGAAGCACAAATCCAGGGTGCATGAGAGAAGGTAGAGGGGTCTGAAGAGAAGTATTGCATGGCTGTTAACTCCAGTGCTTCCCATTCACATAGCCCAGTTCCTTTCTGTGCTCCCATGCCAAGTACATTTCCACCAAACTCTCTCTCTCTCTCTCTCTTTTTATTTGTTGTTCTTTATATCTGATCTTCCCATTGCTAATATTTTTTTATGACTTTTTGCCTATCAAAGCCTCAACCTCATGCTTCTACATTCTTTAAAAAAATACCAAAAACATATTTTATTGATTTTTTACAGAAAGGAAGGGAGAGGGATAGAGAGTGAGAAACATTGATGAGAGAGAAACATTGATCAGCTGCCTCCTGTACACTCCCTACTGGGGATGTGCCCGCAACCAAGGTACATGCCCTTGACCAGAATAGAACCCTGGACCCTTCAGTCGCAGGCCTATGCTCTATCCACTGAGCCAAACCGGTTTCGGCTGCATTCTTTAATTTTTTGCTTCTAAGAACCACCTTCTTAAAATACTTCTCCATTCTTAACTGGAGAAGGAACTACTGATTATTGCTGCTCATTTGCTGCTCATGACAACATCATGTCATGGGTAACAAACCAAAGCCTGGGTCAGGAGTCCTGTGCATCCAAGTTGCACTCTCTCCCTAGTGCTCTCTGAACAGGAGCTTGGGCCTGGCATTTTCCCCTGGAGTGAGAGCATAACCGACATTATAAATAAGGGTAAATAAGCGTGTCTGGTCAGGTAGTGTGAGAAGATTTTAGACTGATTATTCGTGACTCAAGAATTGAACAAACAATAGTTAAAGAAATATAGTTATCCTATGGATAAATTTAAAAACTTAATAGTTCTTAAATCAATAAAGAAAAAAAGAACCTTTTTAAAATTATCTTTTATTTTGATAATCAAGGGAATCTCTCAGGGAGAATTCTGGAAATGTTTCACCCCCAGGAAGAAATTGCGTTACTTCCACTTAGAGAAATATATAAGAGTAGAGGATCTAGAATGTGATAAGCTGGGAACTGAGACAGAATCATTGCAAGTATAAACAGGAAATGTCACATATCAGCCTAGCCATAATACTCAACTAAAACTAAACCAAATCCTAACCATAAGGGAGTTCTCCTTTGAAATGGCCCTTTTTCCTGGATAACGTGGAAAAGAAAAATTTTTAAGTTTTAGCTTTTAAAGAGACAGTGCTATTTAGAATTAAATTGAAAATTGTATAACCACACAGGAAGCGGTCTTGTTTTTCTGCTTTGAATAGGTATAAGGCCACATGGGTATTTTTTCCCCCTACATTCAAAAAGACATGTGTTACCAGTAATTATTTTATCATATGGTGACCCTGTATTTTAGTCTATGTTCATGTTAAAATAGAAAAAGTACAAATGACAATGTAATCAAGAAAATTAAATGTAAACTTGCTAGTTGTTCTAATTACAAAGTTTAGTGCTTGTGGGTTCTAATTTTTCTTTTCCTGGGCAGTTGCTCTGTATTCATTAGCAAATCAATTCATGGTATTGAAAATCTTCTGCTCCCAGTGTTATGCCATTTATCAAATGATACATGAAAATGTAAGATATGACTGTTGCCCACAATAAACTCATAATTTATTTGAGGACACAAAAGTCATACACAGAAAACAATTCATGAATGAGACATATTCATGCAGTATATATAGGCAGGCCCTGCTTTGACTGTGTTTGCAGATATTTGATTTAAAAATATATTATTGTAGGGTAAAATCTCTACTGGGAATGTGCTGTATGCTGGACACTTACTTTTGTCTTTTTTGGGGCTATTTGGCTTACATACTACTTAAAGAAATTAGTTTAAAGTTTTATTAAATGTGAGTTCACCTAACACATATTGTCTATTGTATGTAATACAATATATTCATATATCTTCCCTAATCTGCACATTTCAGCACAGTCCATGTGCTTTATTAACAGATTAAGAAGTGGCTGAGAGCTGAAACCGGTTTGGCTCAGTGGTAGAGCGTCGGTCTGCGGACTGAAAGATCCCAGGTTTGATCCCGGTCAAGGGCATGTACTCTGTTGCGGGCACATCCCCGGTAGCGGGTGTGCAAGAGGCAGCTGATCAATGATTCTCTCTCATCGATGTTTCTAACTCTCTATCCCTCTCTCTTCCTCTCTGTAAAAAATCAATAAAATATATTTTTTTAAAAAGTGGTTGAGAAAAGAGTAAGTAATGAGGCCAAAGTTCTGTACGTAATAACTGTCAATGCTGAGGTTTGAAAATTCATTTTTTCCATTCCAATTTTAGTTGTCTTTTGACTTTCTATCCCATAGGCTTCATCCAATGACTGTGGGTAAATTATTGAGAATTGATAATAGTTCTTTATAGGCATTTCCAATGCTTACCGCTCTAAAATGCAAACCAGAGAGAATGTCCAGACGGTACATTTTATTGTCCGGGTCATTAGAAGTAAAATCCATTGTATTTAAAATGCTATTTGAAGTGTCTGACACTAAGTAAGAAAAAAAGAGAAAGTATGGCCAACGTGGACTAGCATCACTGGAGAAACTTCATGTTCTTGAAAGTGTAATAACAACCATATGAATATATAGATTCATTTCACTTTTTTTTCCTGCTTCCTTTCCTTCCTTTCTTTCTCCATATTTGTTCCATAACTAGGACGTGCCATGCATTAGTTATTATGATTTTCTCTTGTAAATCACTTGGTATATCATTTCTCATGTTATCCTGCTAAGAATCTTTTTAGGTTAAGCACAGCAGGTGTTACTATCCCTTTCTGATCTATTCACTTTGTTACCCTAGTTCTTTCTTGCCTTGCATACTAATATAGGTCCCAGTGTCACAAGTCCCATTAATTGCTAGAGTAGTTGGGAGTGTCTGTGTGTGTTCACAGAAGGCTTTACAGCTGGTGATTGTCTTGGCTTTGGTAGGGTTTCTCCGGGTTGGTGCTTCAGCTATATTAACTGGGTGCTGCCACCCAGAAATGCCATTGCTGCCACTCTCACTGGTCTCATCACCAGTGCATTTGCCTCAGGAAGGCAAAACTGGAACAGTTGTGCTTTTTCTCCTTCTCTGTATCATGCTTTTAAAGATTCCAAATGTATCACATGTCTTTAGATTCAGTTTTTAGTCACAGCCCATTTGCAAGATACAAATTCACAGGGAGTTCAGGGCAGGACAAACTCTAGCACTTAGTCCTCATTAAGAGTGTTATTATTCAGTCAAACTTCTGCTAAAAATTTCTGTATTCCTAGGGATGGTTTCTTCAGTTCCTCTTGCAAACAGGTGACTGGCAGGCTTCTTTCCTCAGGTGGCCAGACATGTATTGATCTATCATCAGTAGATCAAGGTGGAACCTGTGAGTAAGAGGCAGGTATAAAAATAAACTTCCTGTAGAACAACAACAAAACTTTAATGTTTTAAAAAGGTAATTAAATCATTCTACAATTTAATTTTTTGTAATTTTTATATTAAAAATTAATACATTTTAAAGTAATAATTCTAGGGTAGGATATATAGGTTTAAACAGTGGGAACTCAGACATGAGCAATTTTAGACAAAGGTAAAGAGATGTATATGCATTTATTTTAATGGGAAAAGCCAGAGTTTCCATTTGCCATAAGAGGTTGCTGTTGATAAGAAAATATGTACAGACCTTTGAGTGCTACACAAAGAAATTTCCACATCTCCTCTTAATATCCTATTAAACTATATGCCATGGCTTACTTGTAGCCTCCTATGATATACAACTTATAGTTTTCTCTTGTTTCCAATTATTCAATACTAGAGGACCAGTGCACAGGGAGTGGAGAATATCCTTCAGCCCAGTCTGCATCCTCTCCAATCTGGGACCCCTTGAAGGATCCCAAGATTGGGCCTAAAAGGGCAGTCGGACATCCCTCTCACAATCCAGGACTGCTGGCTCCCAACTGCTCACCTGTCTGCCTTCCTGATTGCCCCTAACTGCTTTTGGCTGCCAGCCTGATCACCCCCTAACCACTCCCATGCCAGCCTGATTGATGCCTAACAGCTCCACTGTCAGCCTGTTTGCTCCCAACTTCCCTCCTCTGCTGGCCTGGTCACCCCTAACTGCCCTCTTCTGCAGGCTTGATTGCCCCCAACTGCTCTCCCTTACAGGCCTGGTGACTCCCAACTGCCCTTCCCTGCTGGCCCAGTCTCCCCTAACTGCCCTCCCCTGCTGGCCATCCTGTGTCCACATGGGGCTGTCATCTTTGACCACATGGGGGTGGCCATCTTGTGTGTTGGAGTGATGGTCAATTTGCATATTACTCTTTTATTAGATAAAATTATTTTATGGTTATTAGAATTTCTGTCTTAAATGAAAAATTTTAATTTGATGAATTCCATTGCTTAATATTCTTTAAAAATCTAGAAAAATACACATTAAATTCAGTGTTTATAATGAAACAAATTGGTTTACTCATAACATAGTCATATCTTCTAGTAACCATCAGATCTGCTACATTAGAGGCCCTAACATTTGCTTTTACTTAAAAGAAAACCAGTAACATAAAAAAAAATATTTTAGAGCTACTTTCAGATTAAAGTTCAAAATCTTGTTTTGGACTAAGGACTCAGTGGGACTTCATTAGAATTGCTACTGAGGCTTTGATTGAAAACTTTAAAGAGTGTCTGCATTCTTTTGGCAGAGGTAGCTCTGCAGAATTTGGAATAACAAAGGATAAAAATGAGGCCATTAGTTACATTTTCAATCACTTCTAGCATTGTGCCAAGTTTAGGTCAAGTTAAGTTTTTAGCCATATTTTTATCTGAATGGACATGTGCCCTTTAGAAATAAGATTGGTTTTGAGAATTGACAAACTAACAGTAAGCATTATAAAGTGATAGATTTTCAAGTTGACTTCTAATCCATAAATCAAGTTATATTACCATTCCTTCTATCACACCAGTGATGAGGACACTTTATACCAAAAGCAGACTAACAAGAGCAGCATTGAACTTGCCTTCCCATTTGTTGGGTTACTTACATCATGAATTACATCATGTAAAACTCTCTCAAGATGCTGGTTTTTATAAATATGAGTTAATATGTTTCTTAAAAAACCTAAAATACCTAATAGTGACACTGATGTACCATTAGATTTTAAAATATTGGTAGAATGAGCTATAATATTACTGATGGTTTAATAAGCATTATTCTGTAAGAGTTAATGAAGATAATGGATTTCTTGCACTAAATGTGTAATAATTCACTTAAATTCACACACTTAAAAAGTGTTATGGTTCAGATTAAAAGTTAGGGATCTAATAAGTCCTATTATTATTTCTACTAAACTGCATTATTGATCAGAACTTTTCTTAACACTAGTTATTTCAAAAGTAAATTCAAATTGTTTCAGATTATCTCAAATTCCAAATCAATGCCTGAGATTAAAGTTTTTGTATCTGTCCATATAAAAGAGTCATTATCACTTTGGCTTTGACACTAATATTTGTTTTGGTGAAAATTTTTATGGAAGGCATACTCACAAATGGTAAATTTTTTTGCACTGCTATAAAAGAGGAAAGAATACAGGTTGTAATTGGTACTTATTTTTTTCCCTTTGCATGCACATTACTTGTAGACTTCTCCAGAACACAGACTTTGTTTGAGCCTCATACATTAGGCAGTAAAGAACCCGGTGTGTGCACATTTTAAACTGAGGGAAAGCTGGCTGGTTTCTGGTTTAGTTTCTATGCCACTGCCTTCATACTCACAAATACATTAGGTAATCATAACACTGGTCTTGTTGCAGAAGACAAAGAAAACCAAAGACACTTCTAAGAAAAAGGAAGAACACTGTTTAATACACCTGTGGACTCAGGGAACAACCTTCCAAATCTAAGTAAAGGAACGTGCGTAGGGCCTTCCTTTATATCTCCCAATCCCACAAACATGGATTATGCTTCTGGTCCTTTTCTTGGGCCTACAAGAAGGCCCCCAGATGTTGGGGGTCTCCTGGTGATATCTGATGGTCTGGCCTGGCGTTAATAACCCTCTCTCCGGGGCAGTGCACTGTCCACAGTAACAGGTTCTGCAAGATCAGTATCTGGGAAGGAGAGAGGGACTTAATTATAGGTTATCAGGAACTACACTGAGCTTGCTGGCTTGGATTCAGATCACTAGCCTCAAATATCAGGGTTACACTGGAATTATCCCTGTTAGCCTTCTTAGTCTGATCCAATGATGCTCTTGGATATCAATCCACTCTCTCCTTTTAGAAAAATCTAGTATCTAGGCTTCAGGTACTCAGGGCTGAAATTAAAAGGGAAAAAAAAAGGTTATTGATCTTAGTACAAATTTTATCTTATTTGCTGTCATCTAATTTCACCAGCGATTAGTCAATGCTTTTTGTTTTAAAACCTCATACAACTCATATATTGCTATACTTAGTTTTAATTATCAATGTTATTTAATTAATATTCCATTCTTTAATAAGCACATTAATTTATAAGGTCAGCAATTTGATGAATCTTAATAACATTTCTTTGTTGCTCTGTGATATGCTTTGTATCATTGCAAGCCAGCTTTAGTTAGAAAAATTTTAAGTCTTAGATTTGTTAACTCTATTTTTATATCACAAATCTTCTGTGTTTTAGGATGTGTCATATATTATATTAACCATTCTCCACTTTGCTGGTTTTACCTTTGCTCTGTGGGTACTTAGTGTTTCAAATGTTCCAAAAATCCATCATTCTTCATTTTGATTTGTTGGCAGCGAAATGCATTTACTGAACAAAAAGTCGTTTTCAGATCACAGTGATTTTCTTTGTTTTGTTCTGCTTGCCCAATTTTGTTATAATGCACAGTAGCAAGAGGTTAAAATTTCCTATAAATCAAATAATAAAACTAAGAAAAAATACTCCAAAAATAATTAGAAGTTTAATAAATAGTTCTCTATCAATATATAAAAGTTAAAGGGAAAAAAAGAAAAGAAAAGAAAAAAAGGGACTGTTTTGGTCATAGTCAGAAACTCTCATGATCCAATGCTAGATGGACCAAAATGTAAGCTTTCAAATTAATCTGAAAACAGATTCCTTTACCTAGTATTTTTTTTCGTATTTAAAAGATAGTTAATGTGCCCTTTTTCTTCCTTAGAAAATATTAAAAGTGAAAAGAACAAGATTTTAAAGAAATTATGTTAATATATCTTTCTATTATTCTGTGTGGCAGTATTTTCAGTGAAGGTCAAACATTATCAAGTTAAATTATATCTAAGTAAATATATTTTTAAAGAGATTATTTTGTTTCTATGTATAGACCTATGAATTCTTAGCCTATAAACTCTTTGTTTATGTGTATTATAGAAGATGATAGCATACCTCTCTGTTTATTCAATATCCAGTCTGCAGCTTCAGCCACTAACAAGCCCTATTTAGCATAAGACTGACTTAAACTAAATTATACTAAGAATAATTTAATACCAATGGTATTATAAATTCAGTGAAGGACATATTGCATTAGTAAGGAAATATTATAGAAGAATGAATTAATGTGAAAATAATAGGTCAATTTGAAACTTTTATTAAAAATCGTTGAGCTCAGTTGGTTGGTTGGTTGATTGGAGCATCACCCATACACAGAAAGACTGCAGCTTCAATTCCTGGTCTGGGCACATACCCAGGTTGCCACTTTGATTCCTGGTTGGGGAGCTTTCAGGAGGCAACTGATCAATGTCTCTCCCTCTCTCTCTCCCTCCCTCTCTTCCTCTCACTAAAATAAATTTAAAATATTCAAATTGTTTATTTTCATTAAGAAAAATGATAGAATGAATATAATAAATACTATTTTGTTCACCTCTTTAATGTTATAAGAAGAGTCATTTCTAATATATATATATATATATATATATATATATATATATATATATATATATATATATATTGGGGCTTTAGAGTTACCTCACTGTAAGGCCATTTATTTACCTATATCACACCTAGTTGTATAGGTAACACAAGTTTAGCTATAAACTGCCTAGCTTCTTTTTCATGTAGAAAATTATGTTTTTACAGCTAACCTAGATTTCCCATAATTTGACAATTTTGGGTCTTATTTATCTTAATATGTTTCTCTTTAAAATATAACTTTACCATAATTCATTTAGATCCTGGAATTCTTAGAGTATTTTCAGTTCCCTAAATGTTCTATCCTTTCTGTCCCCTTCTGTGGAGATTTGTACTGCCTGCTATTCCTTATACCCTCTTTTGAAATTGTCCCCAAAGAGTTTTGGTATCCCTTTCCCATCTCTGTTTATGTTCACAACACCACATCTCAATGCCCTATTATTTTCCTGATTTACCTCTATGCTGAACTAGAGAGGTGGCACCAAAATAATAAAGACTGGCACATGATAACAAATCTGTAAATATTTGTAGGATGAATGAGAGTTAGAAATAAATGCTTCAGAATGTTTCTGAACCTCTTGATTTTTCTTACAAAGACCAGTGAAAACTTTCAACCCTAAAAATGCATATGAAGATTGAAATAAAAGAAACTAACAGTCAGTATTGCTATCATGCTGCTACAGGATAGGCAAGAAGCCAGGTGCTTTGCATTCAATGTCAGAGAGAAAAGTATCAATAATTCTAACCCCCACCTTAGAGAAATGAGTACATTAATGGGTCATAACCTCATTGTACTTTGTTATTAATCTCACCATGGCCCTAATCCTATTCTTACACACTGATCTCTAAAAACAACATTCAAGCCTGCAAAATTGAAGGTAACAACATTATCATAATGTCAAAAACAGACAAAAAATATTCTTGAGATAATCTATATATGTTGAAAGCTATTTCTTTTACTATATGACACTATATGACACTATGTCCTTCATATATCCTAAATAAATATAATAGGTAATACATGTATTTGTGATGGATAAAGTCCTGAGAAGAAGTCACCAATGAATGCAGAGGAGAGGCAGAGCAGGGCAGAGAATACGGCTTTCTCTGGCCGTACTCACATAACCTCTGCACAAGAGAGCCAGTGTTGTCTGTGAATTTTGCATTTCTGTTATTTTTGTTTTTACATATTTTGTGATTAACTAGCCTCCCCACACTTCCCATCCTATGTCAGATTTTAAATTCTTAGAGAAAGGCAGGTCATGTTTTCCCTTTCTTTTGTCAATTTCAGTAATTTTGGCTGCAAGCAAAAATGAAGCTGCTGAAGCACAATTGGTAGTTATAATTGACTTTTCTATTTCTAGTGATGGATTTTTATTGATCCAACCACACACTCCCAGCTGTTTTGATCAGCAGCGCTTTGACACAAACAAATATATACACATAGTGACTTTCCATGTAGGTTATGCTAGAACAAAGCAATATGTGTAACTAATAGGCGGTAGAGGTTATAATGTGGATAGTTTATCAGAGTCTAATAACCAGAGAAAATAAATAACTCATAGCTATTTCTCAAGAAAACAGATGAATTGCCTAATGATTCATACATGTGTATGCTAATATTTTAACAGTACAAATAGTATAGTACAGTCTCTTCTTTAAAAAAAAATTTTTTTTTATTTTTTTATTTTTTACAGAGAGGAAGGGAGAGGGATAGAGAATTTGAAACATCGATGAGAGAAAAAAATCGACCAGCTGCCTCTTGTACACCTCCTACTGGGGATGTGCCCACAACTAAGGTACATGCCCTTGACCAGAATCGAACCTGGGGTCTTTCAGTCTGCAGCCTGATGCTCTATTCATTGAGCCAAACCAACTATGGCAAGCACAGTCTTAATAGAGTTGTGTTCTGCCAGTAGTAAATATTTATAATTAGAGAATTAACAAGAAATGGAAGAAAACCATTATCATTTTTCTTTAATCTTGCTTAAAGGAAAAGTAACCTTCATGTTGGTCAATATATAATTTTTACCTCAAATTTCATTATGTCTCAGTTAAGAGCAATTAAGACAACATATTAATCTGACGAAAGCTGGAGATACACTCCTTAGAGTTAGCACATTTCTAAATCAATGCAAGTATGAATATCCTTTGAAAGGTGTACACAGAAACCCAACTCTTTATATAAGGCCTCTATCATAAAGAAATGTATCTTCTAACCTCCAATAGTTTATTTAAATATACTGTTTAATTCTCATGCAGAACATAAAGCTATGTGATTGCAACAAACATATCCTAGTGATTTCAAACTGATGGCAGGCTTTTGCCCCTCCTACGAATATGTTAGGCAGCTGTTGATGAAAAATGGAAAAACAGAAGGATGTACATAGAAATTTACTATTTACAACAAATGTCGCACATGGTTTCAAATGGATTTTTCATAGAGCATGAAATTATATGAAAACTGCTTCCAACTTGTTTGAAATTATTGTTTGAGATCAGATGCCAACTCAACAGATTATACTCTGAAAAAATAATTATTTGTATCTTAATTTCTTCCTTTTTTTGGAACTGAGCATTGTGATTCAGGATTACGACAAATGGAACTTACTTTAGAAAATAGAGTTTATAAATTGTAAACTATTAAAGAATATCTACAAAAATAAACAAACCAAGTTTGGAAAATAATTATTCTTCTAATATATTGTTACCCAATCTAAAAGAGCCCAAATCTCTTAATATCAGTTCCAATAATTTTTGTGATTAATCCCAATGCTAATATTTGTCATTTATAAGAAAAAGAAACAAATAAAAATATAATGATTTTATTTATGAAATCAGCAAAATGGTAGTCATTTTTTGATTTGAAATTTCTCTCAGAATCAAAAGCAAGCTAGAGACAGTAGACTTCTCAAGCAATGAAAAGTATTCATTCTAAAAACAGTATTACAAATACTTTTTCATGGGAAAGAGATGGTAAATTATATTAATGATTAAAATATTTTTCTTATTTATTTTCCAGTGAGGTTTGTGGGAATTGTTTACCATCACATTATCTGCACTAATTGTGTTTGCAGTTGTGGGAATTCAGGAGGGAGAAAGGTGAATTTAATGCCGGGGCCAATTCTTCAAGCTTGACTATACATACTCTTCTAACTGCTGCTAAGTGCCTGCCATAGATTTGTCTTCTGGAAGGTAGAGTAGAGAGGTCAAAAGTGGAGATGCTGTGAAGAGCAAATCACAAAATCAGCCTTTTCAATTCAAAAATTGAGGCAGCTTAGTAGAGTAAGTTGATGTGTGTATTCAAATATAGCATATATCCCTCCTATAGGACTGCCTTTTTCAGTTTGGTTTTAAGTTTAATATTCAAAATAACACTTAAACAATTGTCACAAATGGTACATGCAGTTATTTATATATTTACCAGAAATATCTCTATATATTAATTTACTATTTTATGAATGAATTGCAGTTAATAGGTTTTAGAATGTGTTCAAGTCATTTAGAAAATGTTTTTATTTTTTCCTTACTTTTCTGCATGATACCTACCCTTTATTAAATTTCGAATCTTTCTTCCAATTTACAACTTACCCTTATTCATATTCTTGTTCAAGCACTCTACCCAAAGGATATTCTAGAAGGAAAGTCATATAAGAATCTTTAACAAATTTCTGTTCTTTCCCTGCATAGGACATCTGTGGAGGAGGAATGGCTAACCAAGTGAGTCCATTTGGGGGTGGGATTACTTGAATTTAAATGTCTTTCTTTTACCTGTAGAGCATCTATAGTATTATCTTGCAGTGTACTTAATTTTACTTAGAAACCCATGGTTTTAGTTTTTAAAATGGCATTATATTTTAAGCACTGCTTCATAACATTTTTTTCTTTGGTTAGCATTCCAGGAAGGCTGAGGAAGCATTATTTGTGCTTGGCCATCTCTAACTCTCTGAATTAAGAACTGCATTGTCAGAAAGAAAAGGGAGAATTATAAATGATCTTTCCCCTTCTGTTTTTATCCAGAGACCCAAGGCTCGAAGCAGTTTCAGCAACACAAATACCACTCACTAGACAGTCCCAGGGCTCATCTTCTCTTATTTAGCAGGAATCAGTTTTAATAACCTGCATACTGAGTTCTATTGGATCTCTTAGGCCAACATCTCACAGAATCCCTTGCAGAGTCTCTGTAATAGATAATGAAAGGTGAGACAAGAGAGGCAGGACTTTCAGAACTTGGAAAATAGCCAGATTCCTTCTGCTCTTTTCACTCTGGTTTCGTAATTTTCCCATGTTAACAAGAGAGCAGAGTTACCACTTGGCATTAGAGTTAGAAAAATGAAGAGTGCTCAGAGTTTCCTAGGAAAGGTCCCTTCTCACCCAGCGGATTTGAATGGGTCTCAAATCACTGCAGAGTTTGACAGGTTTCATAATGTTGATCAAACAAAGTTTTAATTTTGTCTAATAAATGAAAGCTCTATCTTGGGCCAATCCAGATTTTGCAATTAAATGGACACTGATGAAATAAATAGTTTCACAAAATGTGCCGCCTTTATCTAGGACTCTCTGGGGGCTTATTTTAGACATTGGTAGATAGTAAGATCAGCTTTATTGATGAACTCAGCTTTATTTTTCTCTTTAATGCATTCTCTATAAAAATATTTTCCAGGTGAATAGATTGCTTTATGATGCCTTTATTAGCAGGTTGTATTAAAATACGTTGTATTTGCCTTATAGATGCTACTTTTTGTATATCCTTTTATATATGCCTGGCTCACCATCATATTGACATTAATTTGAATTATTTTTCTGGTGATGGGAATTGATTATGCTGATCCATTCACATATTTTTGCCAGTATATGATTCATCCACACATTTTCCAGAATGGAGTTTATTTGTAGATAGTATGATTTTTAAGAAAATCCTATAGGGTTGTATGTATCAAATAATTTTATGCAACCTGGTGCTAGAAATGTCACCAGTAGAGAATACATTTTGGGGGGTTCTTATGTGTTATCCAGATTTAATATCCCTGTTTAAAATAATGTAGCTCTATAATGCATAACATCTTAAGCTATTGTAAATAACATTTTAAAGAGATTGGGTGGTAATCTTCTAGTACCTAGAAGGTAGACCACAAGAGATAACTCAGCTGACTATATGAGAGAAAGGAATGTACAGTAGAAAGGCATAGTGCTTATTATAATTCTGACCTGCACATAGTAAAATGAGAGAACTATTATGATTCTAGGTGAATCAGTGTGTGTGTGTGTGTGTGTGTGTGTGTGTGTGTGTGTGTGTGGTGTATCTTTATCTGCTTCTATCACCTCTTGACCCCTGGCAACAGATTATCTGTTCTTTTCTATAATTTTTCATTTCAAAAATGTTATGTAAATGCAATCATGCAGTATGCAAACTTTGGGGAATTGGCTTTTTCACTCAGCATCATTCTCTGGAGATTCATGTAAGTCATTGTGTGTACCTGCCATTTGTCTTTATTGTTCAGTATTATACCATGGTATGAATGTAGAATATTCTGTTTAATCATTTACCTGTAGAAAGTCTGAGTTTCTCGTTTGTGGCTAATATGAGCAAAACTGCTATAAACATTCATGTATGTTTTTTTTTGTGTGAATGTAAGCCTTTACTCCTCTGAGATATATTACAGTGCAATCACTGGTCATATAATAATTGCATGTTAAGTTTTTAAGAAACTGGAAGGCTGTTTTCAGAGTTACTATTTGCATTCCCACAAGAGTGATATGAAAGATCCAGTTTTTCTACATTTTTGCCAGCATTTGATGTCACACTTTTTTTTAGCCATTATGAATATTGCACCCCAATAATACAGATGTTGGTATGCTTGAAATTGTCCCAGAGGTGTCTTACACAGTCTTCATATTTTGGATTCTTTTTTCTTTTCCAGTTGGAAGTTTTTTGCTTCTTCATATTTCAAACCTTTGACTTGATTTTTGGAATCTTCTAGCCTGCTGTTGGATCTCTGTATATTATTCTTTATTTTAGTCAGTGTATGCTTAATTTCTGATTGGTCCTTTTTCATATCTTTAAGAGTCTCCCTAAATTTCTCAGAGGTTTTTAGAAGATTCTTGAGTAACCTTGTAACTGTTGTTTTGAACTCAATATCCAGTATTTTGCTTTCATCCATTTCTTTCATTTTTGAATTGTTTCTTTGTTTCTCCATTTTGGTTGCTTTCCTGTGTTTGTTTCTATGTATTGTGTAACTGATAAGTCTCCTTAAGTTGATAAAGTTGCCTTGTGTGGTAGGTGTCCTATATGGCCCAGTGGTTCAGCCTCCCCAGTCACCTGGTTCTGGACACTCTTGGTGCACCCCTTTGTGGGCTGTGTGCACCGTCTTGTTGTAGTTAAGCCTTGATTGCTGTTGGTATCACTGGGAACAATTGACCTCCAGGTCAATTTGCTGTGATGACCAGCTGTGTCTACACTGGAAGTTCTCTTGTGCAGGCAATACCCTTATGGAGTTTACCTCAATGGACTTAGAAAATAGGAGGAAGAGGTTAGAGTACTCGAGAAAAAGGGCTAGTTGGCAGCAAACAGTATTTGTATAAAAAATGATCTCTTCAATAGTCATTGCTTGACACAAGGTAAATGGCCCTCCAACATAATCTGTTCCATTATAGGTTGAGGATATGATTAATTTTTTTAAAAATCTGAGAGTCTCCAAGCCTAGAAATTCCAAGTAATTAAACACTAAAAAACAAAACAAACAACTAACAAAATCCACAAGCACAGTGGTAGAACAAAACAGACTTGGCAAATTGGTGCATTTATTTCCATGTTTCATTTCCTACAATTGCTTTGGCTATGTTTGCAACTTGTCAAAAATACAATTAAATGTTTGGCTCATAATTTATAAAAATTAAAGATAGTGCTTCGATAATTAATGCATTTTGAAGTAAGTTCCCAAACTTTATTAGATATAATTGTTATTTGATTCTCTAAAAATTATGAAAAGAGAAGCTCAACCAACTGAGCCAAGCTGGCTGGGGCATTTTAGGAAGATGGAGAGAGATTGCATTAATATATTTATTTTTTTATCTGCTGAGTTTAAATTAGATGTCAAGTAGTCAGTTGAATATTTAAGTCTGACATTCATCAGTGTAGTCTAGATGGAAAAATAGATTGAGTAGATATAATGCATGTTTATGATGTGCCAGCATTGTTTTAAAGTGTGTTAATTCATTTATTGCTCATGAGAATTATATGAGATAGCATTACTTTTACCTCTAGTTTATTGATGAGGGAATAAAGACATACACTGTTAAGCAATGGGCTCAGTATCATTCAGCTAGTAAGAGGCAGAGGCAGGATTCTAAACCAGGCAACCTGATTCCAAAGCCAGGCCATTTTACTGCTTCTCCAATGTCTGAATCCCTGATACATGGAAAGAAGCATCCTGAAAATTAGTGGCAACATGAAATATTATACAATTTCAATTAAATAATGCAAAATTATTATCTTTTTCATGATAATATTTTAATCTTAAAGAGATATTTAATCTTAAAGAGAAAGTTAAGATTAAATTTCTCTCCTTAAATCCAGTATTTCTATTAAAGGAGTCATTCTCATAGACATAGTGATTAAGCAGGGGCATATATTATATATTCCATGTTCTTCTTCTCACATCCAATGAGTACTTAATCCAATCAATCCTTTCACATCTAGCTTCTAATTATGCATTCTCTAACAATTATCTAAATTCATAACCTCATTATTTCTTGCCTGGACTATTGTAATAGCTTCTAAATTGTCTTTTTACTTTCAGTATTCCTTGCTCCAAATTTATCACACATACAATAGTCTTATAGTTTAATTCAAAAAGTCACCCATTCCACAAAATAGCTTATAATGTTACGTATAGATTGTAAAAGATTCAAAGGAAGAGACTGTTTTTATCTCTTTATCTCTAATTCCTATTAAAATTATTAGCAATAGTAAATTATTGGTAAGATTTTGTTGAATAGGTAGTTACTTGGATATTATGTTTCCTACATTGGTGACATTTTCTAGTGTTACATATCACATTTTTAAGATCTGTGAGAAAAGATTCTATTATTTAAGTTAATTACACTTACCTAGCATAGTGTACTTTCTATGCCTGAGTCCAATATATATACTGAGTGGCCAGATTATTATGATCTCTGAACGCATAATAATCTGGCCACTCAGTGTATATAATAAAAGGATAATAAGCAAATTGCCCCCTCGACCAGGAATTCAACCAGCAGGTAGGACGGCCAACTGCCCATGTTCCCTCTCCAATCTGGGATGCCTCGAGGGATGTCTTACTGTCTATTGGACATCCCTCTCACAATCCAGGACTGCTGGGTCCCAACTGCTCACCTGTCTGCTTTCCTGATTGCCCCTAACCACTTCTGCCTGCCATCCTGATCACCTCCTAACCACTCCCATGCCAGCCTGATTGATGTCTAACTGCTCCCTTGCCAGCCTGTTTACCCCCAACTTCTCTCCTCTGCTGGCCTGGTCACCCATAACTGCCCTCTTCTGCAGGCCATCTTGTGTGGCCATCTTGTGTCCAGATGGGGGCAGGATCTTTGACCACATGGGGGCAGCCATCTTGTAAGTTGGAGTGATGGTCAATCTTCATATTACTCTTTTATCAGATAGGATAGAGGCCAGAGGGAAGGTTGGGGGCAGTTGGTTTGCCCTGAAGGGTGTTCTGGATCAGGGTGGGAGTTCCCTTGGGGTGTGGAGTAGTCTGGGCAAGGGGCCAGTGGTGGTTTGCAGTCCAGCTACACCCCCCAGTGACCCAAGTGGAGGCCCTGGTATCTGAGATTTATTTATCTTCTATAATTGAAACTTTGTAGCCTGAAGTGGAGCCAAGCCTCCTGCTTGCTCAGTGGCAGCAGCCATTTCTGTTGGAATTTATATATCTTCTATAATTGAAATTTTGTAGCCTAGAGTGAAGGCCTGAGCTGGCCAGGGCTGCAGAAACTTGGCTTCCCCCATCACCCAGGCAACCCTAGGCTCCTGCTCTTCCAGCTCCATGGCTGCTGCCATTTCTGTTGGAATTTATTTACCTTTTATAATTAAAACTTTGTGCCCTTGGGTGGAGGCCTGGGCCCACCAGGGTTTGTGGAAAGCTTGGCTTCCTCTGTTGCCAGGGAAACCCAAGCCTCCCTCCTGCACTCTGTGACTGCAGCCATCTTGGTTGGGTCTAATTGGCATACTCCCTCTGACTTGCTGGCAGGCATGGCTTGTGGGCATAGCTTGTGAGTATAGTGGAGTGATGGCCAATTTGCATATTACTCTTTTACTAGATAGGATTCTGAAGCAAATGAGTTAACAATACTTTTCTCATTTTATGGTCATATTCACCTTTAAAAATTAATTAGATCTTATAGCATGTCTTTTGCAAGTGGACCATATCTGTTTTACTTTAGAAGTAGAGCTTTAGAAGTTGATTTAATGAAAGAAAAGTTGTCTTGGGTAAGCCTGACCAATAAGGTGATCTCTTAAATGAAACTGGCCTCTCAGGAGGAAGAGATTCAGTTACTAGGCTGATTTGGCACACCATTGCTAACATGATGTTAGAGGGGCCATGTGGCAAGGAAGGCAATGTCCTCTGGGAGATAAAAGCAACCCCTGTTGGCACAAAGTAAGGAAACGGGGGGCTCAGTCCTCCAACTGCAAGGAACTGAATTATGCCAATAAGAAGAGTGAAGTCAGAAACAGATTTTCTCCCAGAACTTCCAAAGAAGGATTCAGATCAGCCGATACTAGGATTTCAATCTTGTGATTCCTTGAGTTGAGAACCAATTGCATCATGGCGGATTTCTGACTGACAGAGCTACAAGTGAGCATGTGGAAATAAGAGAGTCCTTATGTATTTTTGGTGGGAATGTAAAATGGTGTAGTCACTGTGGAAAACGTTATGGAGGTTCTCAAAAAATTAACAGAACTATCATATGATCCAGCAATTCCACTTCTAGATTTATAGCCAAAGGAAATAAAATCACAGTCTTAAAGATATATCCACACTTCTATGTTCATTGAAGTATTATTTATAATAGCCAAGATGTGGAGACAATTGAAGTGTCTACAGATGAATGCATAAGGAAAATGTGTAAAACATCCAAAAATGTACACACAATAGAATATTATTCAACTTTAAAAAGAATAAATTCCTACAATTTGAAACAACATGATTAATTGTGCTAAATGAAGTGAGTCATACAGAGAAAAACAAATGCCATATGATCTCACATACATGTGGAATCTGAAACTCATAGAAAAGGGAGTAGATCACACCCTAACTGGTTTGGCTCAGTGGATAGAGCATTGGCCTACAGACTCAAGGGTCCCAGGTTTGATTCCAGTCAAGGGCATGTACCTTGGTTGCGAGCACATCCCCAGTAGGGGGAGTGCAGGAGGCAGCTGATTGATGTTTCTCTCTCATCAATATTTCTAACTCTTTCTCCCTCTCCCTACCTCTCTGTAAAAAATCAATAAAATATATTTTAAAAAAGAAAAGGGAGTAGATCAATAATTGTTGAAATGGGCAAAGGTTATTAAAGGGTACAGATAAGTAATTTCTGGAGATATAATGTACAGTCTGAAAAGTACAGTGAAAAATACTGTATTGTTAATTTGAAAGTTGCCAAGTGAGCAGATCTTAAAAGTTCTCAACACACATATACACACACCCACACATTTAAATTGTAAATTATGTAAGGTGATAGATATATTAACTAACCTTATTGTGGTAATCATTTTGCAATATGTGCATAAATCAAACAACATATTATATACCTTAAACTTGCACATGTTATATGTCAATCATATTTCAATTAAATTGGGAAAAGAGTTCTGCAAAATTAAAAAAATAAACTAACATGATATGCTGACAATTATCAGGTATGGCCCAGACATCAATTGAGGAGCTGTTAAAACAGTCTTTGAGGGTAAAGACAGACTCTTCTCCTTTGTCTCCAAAGTCAGTCACATAACAAGTCTCTTCAATGTTACAAAGGTGCAATGAGGTCTGTCAGTGCCCAAGCCCAGAGATGCACATACAGAACTATGCACAGCATGCAATGCTTAGAGACATTCAAATATCAGATCCATCTTGTGTGGCCATCTTTTTGGTGTATTTATTTCATTTGAATGTGTGTTATTTCTTACATGTACTAATGAAGTAAATAGCTGGTAGCTCTGCAGATTAAGCTTCTATTGCTCTATGACTATAAAGAAAATCATTCTGAAACTGACACTGTGTATAGCACTTTCATAGGACTAAGGAAAAAATATGTATTTATAAAACTAAATCTATAAAAAATTTGCCCTTGAACTATAATTTCTATCTTTCTTTCATACTAGTTTATAAAACATATGTAATGGCTGTCCAGAAGTAAATGAGTTATTAGAGTCTTTCTGTTCCAAAGATTTAAAATTTATTTTATTTAAACTAAAAATTATTAAAATACTGATTCAGGCTCCTTCAAAAGGAAGATGTCAGGAAAACCCAGGATAACTTTTGAAAATCTACTGTCTATGATTCCCAGGTGATGGGTAATTCAATTGCAAACCCAAGAGCTATACTGTTGTCATTCTAGTGAATTCAGTCTGCATTTGTGAGTATAAAGGAGCCTATGTCAGATACACTTTCAAAGGCCTCAGATCAAATATATGTAATTATTTTCCATTCTCTTGAACATTTTTTCTTAGAAGGAAATAATAACCAGATGCCTGACTAAAAGAAGATCTCCACAACTGCCTCCCCCCACCGCCCCCCCCAAAAAAAATCAATTTTCCTGGTCCAATTATTTAAGTTGCAGAAGAAAGTATAACTTTTTAATTGCAAATGATGTAGAAATACTTCTATTATAAGAAGATAATCATAAACTATAATAAGGCTTTTTATTAACCAAAACAGCAAAATGCAAAATGGTGTTATTTCTTATAAAAAAATGTGAAAAACATATATGTGTATGTATGTGTGTGTGTGTGTGTGTGTGTGTGTGTGTGATGGATGTGATATTTAAATGTCTCCAACCATTGTATGACTTTCATAGTTTTATATATTAATATATCATACAAACATATACACAGATATGTATACACACTTATGAGAGATTTTTGATAGTATGAGGGACTACAAATTAGTGTTCCTGAAAGAAAACCCCCTCTTAATATTTTATGTTGATTCAACCTCCTAGGATATGTTAGAACATATTGCTACCCATTGTTAGGCCTGAATTTTGCATAATATTCACAACTTGAATTCTTTTTCCACATGTTTGGCATAAGTTGTGAACCACCATCTGTATTTATAAGGTAGCATTAAGCAACTGTCTCATTTACAAGCACACTCTACTCATAAGCAAGCATGCAGCATTCTTCTTCTCTGTTGTAAAAAAGTACTTAACTGAAGATGGATTTCCATTCAGCTTGAAATGCTCTGCTGTCTCTCACTTTGCTCATTAGCACGAAGTGATTGGCAAGTTATCCTCCAGACAGGGCACCATCTTCTATGTGCCTACTTAGGAATAAACTCCAATAAAGCATAGCCAAAAGGAAATGTATAAATCTGTTTTCAGATTCAATAAATTCATAAGCCATGCTACCCACCAAGGCCTGTGGGAGCATATACATCATAAAACACCACCGTAAGACTATAAATATTTCAAGCAGTTAGTAACGGATGAGAGCACACGCCTGAAAGCCTGGTTAAGGGTGGGCCATGCACAATATTCTAGTCAGAGTTGGTGCAAGGTCTTCGGAGCAGTTTGTTTGTCTAGGCAAATGAAAAAGCACAATCCCAGCTGGCCTCTAGCACTTCTTTATTTTAGGTTTCAGGAGCTGGAAATCATCTAAAGTTCAACTCTGGGTTTTGTTTGTTCTCTCCCATAACCCTCTTTCCTTTTGTCATCCACTCTGTGGATACTGTTTCCCACCAGATAGGAGAGGAGGAATAAATGATCTACATAGAAGACAGAGCTAGACTATGACCATAAGGATCAGCCTCAGCAATTTCTTGGGTAATTGTGTCTCCACATCAGTTTACAATCTAGCAACCACAGTCAAGCCCTCATCTTATTTTTGGATACTGCTGTGTTTTATTTCACTAATATTTCCTCTTTATTTTTCCTTTCTGCTGCTACATAAGGCTATATTCTGTTAAGGTAGATGATTAAATCATGTATTTTCATTTTTTCTTCTTTCTTAGTATGAGCATTTTAGGCTTTAGCTGTTTTCTAGGAGTAAATAGTATTAACATATCCAATCTAAATATTGACTTTGCTTTTAGTCACTTGCATTTTCACCACTTTGTCTGGTGGTGGTTTTCTAATTTTTCTGCATAGGGTACAGAAATCTTTAATCTGATCATTGCTGTTTTCTATCCACTTGGGAATATTCTCAGCCATTATTTCTTCTAATATGACTTCTCTCTTTTGAAAAAAAATATTTTTTTCAATTATAGTTCATATTAGTTTCATGTTTACAGCATAGTGGTTAGACATTTATATAACATACAGAGTAATTCCCCCAATAATTCTAGAACTCACCTGACACCATATGTAGTTCTTATAATATTATTGACTATATTATTTCTTATGCTGTACTTTACATCTTCATGACTATTTTGTAACTTCCAATTTTTACATCTAAATCCCTTCACATTTTCATCTGGACTCCCAACCTTCCTCCCATCTGGCTACCATCAGCTTTTTCTTGGTATGTATGAGTTTGTTTATGTTTTGTGTGTTTGTTTGTTTTGCTTTCTAGATTCCATATATTTCATGAAATCTATGTTAAATTTTCTAATCTTTGCTTTCATGTTTCTTCATCTTACTCATATGTCTCATTTTTTCTTTTTGCCTTTCTGTTTTTCCAAAATATATTTAGATATATCTTTCGATTTTTGGAGAGTCATGTTTTCCTATGGTGTAGTGCACATGTGTCAAACACAAGGCCCGCGGGCCAAATCCGTCCCTCCAGGCCTTGCAATGTGGCCCGCACCGCGCTGTCATCACTGCACTCTGCTGCGTTTCCATCACAATGACAGTTTATGACTGTTCAGTAAACCATTCGGCCCGCGATTTAGGCTGGATTTTAGATTTTGGCCCCTTCTCTGATTGAGTTCGACACCCCTAGTGTAGTGTCATGAGACAGTTTTTAAATATATATTATTTTCTTTCTATGGTGAATAGCTAAGGGTAGAATTGGGGGCTCAAATGTAAATATGTAACTATATGAGAAAAAACTGCCTAATCATTTTCCAATGCTTGTACTTTTTCCCAAAAATAACTTTTATTCCCAAAAGTTATCTCTGAGAACTTTAGTAGCTTGACCTACAACCTCATAACATGTAGTACTGTTAACATATTTTTATTTTAGCTATTTTAGTAATTTAATATATTTATTTGTGATTTTAATTTTTGGTTTTCTGATCTAATAACATTAAGCACTTTCCTTGTGCAGATTAGCATTGTTTGTATCATATTTTCATAAGTGACTGTTGAAATCATTTGTCGATTTCTATTGAATTTTAGTGTATTTTCATAATGCACTATTGGTGTTCTTTATATATTCTGATATTAGTTATTCATGTATAATGGTATGTATGTGTGTATGTGTTTATGTTTATATAATATAATTATAAATATATTACAAACTTTTGTCCAATTGTGTTCTTCCTTTTTTTATTTGCTTAACAACATCTTTTGAAAAGCATATAATTTTTAATTTTTATTAAGACCAATTTGTTGCTTTTTAAAAATAGTGCATTTTTGCCGTTAGAAGTTTTCAATTTTATTTTTCTTTTATAATTCTGTTGTGGTTAGTCTAGATATTTTGTGTTTCTACATATATTTGAACAACTTTGTCATTCTATATAAAAAAAGCCTGCTTTAATTTTGATTTGAATGGATATTACATTTATAAATCCATTTTCAATGATTAACAATAATACTGAATCTTCTAACCCAGGAACATTGCATATTTATTCATTTATTTAAGTATTCTCAGTGGTATGTTGATAAATGTTTATTAACCTGTTCTCTGAATATACAGCTCTCATGTGTAAATTTGCCAATTTCCATGGTATAAATCTTCCTACCATGACACATTTCTAGTTACTAATGTGATGTGACTAAGCATAAATTAAATTATAAAATTATGTTTAATTTATTTTAATAAAATGTTTTAAGGTTTATCTGTGTTGTAACATAACACTATTTCATTCCTTTTTACGACTAAGTAACATTCAATTTATGGATATACTACATGTTGTTTATCTATTCTTCAGCTGATTAATTTTGGGGTCATTTTCAGTTTGTTGGTATTCTGAATATTGCTGCCATGAACATATACAAATTTTTGTGAACATGTTTTCAGTTTGCTTGGGTATATAATAAGGAGTAGAATTTTTAGGTCATATGGTAATACGAGAGGCCCAGTGCAAGAAATTCATGCACTCAAGAGGGTCCCTTAGCCTGGCCTGCATCCTCTCACAGTATGGGAACCCTCAGGGTATGTCCAACTGCTGGCTTAGGGTATGTCCCAAGCTGGCAGTTGGACATCCTTAGCACTGCCAGGGAGGCAGGGCAGGCTCCCACCAATGCCCTGCACTTGCCAGCCATGAGCTCAGCTTCTGGCTGAGCGGGGCTCCCATTGTGGGAGCACACTGACCACCAGGGGGCAGCTCTTACATTGAGCATCTGCCCCCTGGTGGTCAATGCACATCAGAGATCAGTTGTTCCACTGTTTGGTGTATTTGCCTTTTATTATATAGAGTTATGTCCACCTTTTGAAGAACTGCCAAAACAATGGCCACACCATTTTATATTTCCACTAGGATTGTATGAGATTTCCAGTTTTTCCACATTCTTATTAGCATTTGTTATTTTCTGTTTCCTTTTTTCTTTGTAGTCATGCTAGTTGGTATCAAGTAATATTTCACTGTGTTCTGATTTGTTTTTCGCCAGGTACTAATGATGTTAAGCATATTCTCCTGTGCTTGTTCACCATCTGTATATCTTCTTCAGAGAAATATCTATTCAAGTCCTTTTGTTCAACTTTTAGTTGAGCCATTTGTCTTTTTGTTGCTGACCACAAGGTTTCTTTAAATATTTTAGATTTAGTACTTTCTCAGATATATGGTTTTCAACTGTTTTCTTCCATTCTGAATTTTTTTTACTTCCTTTGTAGTGTCCTTTGACACAAAACCAATTTTAATTTTGATGAAGTCTAATGTTTCCATTTTTATCTTCTTAAGTGAACTGGCAACCAAAAGTGTTCATTTTAGTCATCTCTTTTCTCATATGTTTGATAACAAATGAGTTAAATGCAATTTTATTTACAAATAAGTAGGTAACCTTATCTCTTCAAATAAAATGATTCCAGGAGAAAAGAAAACAGATCCAAACAATATATTAAAATGTTAAGAGAAACTGGAAAACAATTCAGAATCATGCTTCCATATTAACTGAGAATTTCTGTCACTGGACTGTCCTTGAGAGTGTATCTAAACTGTCTTTTTTCGTGTTATCCATCTCAGCAATGTTCACCTGGCCTCCGAAGCTTCGTGTGAAAACAGAAAAGACATTTTTCTGAGAAGGCACTGTAACTTCCTGCAGTTCCTCCAGGATCAACTGCCTCATAAATATTCTTATGATGACAAGTTGTTTGTTATGTCACTTTTATGAGTTTTAGAGTATGCAGTTACAGGCACATTGGTCATTTGGATGACCTGGCCTATCAGTCACAGATTTCAGTTGCTCCCTGTGCTTAAGCCATGAACTCCTCTTTGACTCAGTTAAGAAAATCTTTTTCTTTTTCTCTTTCTCAAAATCTAGTGATTTTGGCTGCCTGGTGAGTCTTTGACTGAATTGGTTCTAAGTTTCATGTTAGTGTCTTGAAGTGTAATACATAGGAACAGTCGTATGAGCTAAAATATTGCAGAATAACATCTCCAAATGTGTCTTTAATTTGGTTGAAATCTTA
Source organism: Pipistrellus kuhlii (assembly GCF_014108245.1). Taxonomy (NCBI): domain Eukaryota; kingdom Metazoa; phylum Chordata; class Mammalia; order Chiroptera; family Vespertilionidae; genus Pipistrellus; species Pipistrellus kuhlii. Next base: position 65,637,879 of record NW_023425515.1, read on the forward strand.
AAATTAGACATAGTTTGGACATAAAATAATCAAGATGTACTCAATAACTATCTTTTGTTACTGACCAAATGACAATACCCAAATGTTTCCAGTCTTCACCTTCACACTTTACCATTAGCTGCTTGTGAGTGGAAGGTAGTAACTAACATGATTTGGATAGTTTGTGATCCTTGGTTTCTCTCATCAATTTTCAGTTTTGATAAATCTCTGTCATCTCTGGTCCTTTTCAACTAGATTTTAAAAAAATAATCTTTATTGTTGAAATTATTACAAATGTCCCTCTTTTTCCCCCAATTACCCCCTCCAGCCTGCCCCAGCCCCCTGTCCCAGGCCTTCATTACCCTATTGTCTGTTTCCATGGGTTATGTATATTTGCATACAAGGTCTTTGGTTGATTATCTCTACCCACCCACTCACCCTCCCCCAATTAAATTTCTCAACTAGATTTTTAACAGCATTTTAGGCTTTCTGTGTTACATTTCATACATCAGTAAATTGTTGCATACTTTGCATGATGTCAGATATACAAACCTTTGAAAAACTTTAGTCATTTAAAAAATCATTTTCAGGAGGGAATGCAAACTGAATAATTATATTTCCAGTGAGGTTAATGGATTATGGCTACAATAGATACTTTAAAATTTGCATTCTTGTTAACCAATGCATATATTACTGCATGGCACATTGATGTTAGAGTAGCCTTCCATAGTAAACATCAAAGAAAAGCAATGTATTATCAGCTCCCTTTACTGACAAACCTGAATCTAAAGAAATGCAACTGATGAATAACACCACTGGAAACAGGGAGATGAATATATCTAAAAATGGGAAATATGTCAAAATCATCTGACTCCTTGATTCCAGGAAACAAAAAAAATCATTGCCTTGAAGTAATTCTACTGCAATTTCACATAAGTTAACAAGTCATCTTGTGTTGCATGTCAACAACTGTCATGGATCCTTACTTCTAATATTAATTTCTGTGTGTTCTGTGAAATAAAATATTAAGAAGTAGAAGTCACTGATGCATAAGAAGGTATTCTTTTGTTAGTACTTGTTTAGTCTTTTTCTTTCTGGAAATAGTATCAGGCAGGATTAATATTTAAGGTTTGCAGAGATTACTGGTTAGATTAACTTTCCAGGATAGCACCACCACCACCACCACCACCACCACCACCACTACCACCATCACCCCCTCCCCCTCCCCCCGCACACACCTCCCCCCCTGGCCCAAGACACATCTAAACTAAGCAATTTTTAGATCAATTTCTCTGGAAAATCTTTACTAAAGTCAATTGCAGATGCCTAGTTATCTGTCTCTCAATAATAATACAGAAAAATACAAAAAGGTAAGGATAAAGCATCACAGAAATCATCCCCTCAGAATAACTTGAAGACAGAGAATGCTGAAATTTCAAATAACTATGAATAAAAAGAAAAGGAAAAAATATCACCAGATCCTAGTGAATGATCTTTCATTCTTCTGACCCCATCTCTGCCCTGATTCTAGTCTTTTTGGTGAGCAAAGGAAACATGAAAACTGCAGAGAGGACAGAAAAAGGAAACTAAAAAAGGGACCCAAAGTGGATCTGAAATCATGAACCACAGGAAAGGGACCTCAAAAATATGTGTGAATTAAGGGGTATCTTTGAAAGGTATAGCTTCAGGGGAAGAAAAAAGGAACCTGAAAAGAAGAGAGAAGCACTCTTAGTGATTAGGTTGTGAAGGAGAATGGTGCAAAAGTGGAAAAGGCAGGGTCCTGTGAGAAAAAGAGGGCCCACCAGCCCTTTACCACTACCAAACAAACATAAAAACCAGTTAAAATATTTGGTCTTTACTAAAATAGAAAACATAAAAAAGAAAACCAACACCATTCAAATTAGAAAAAGTGAAATGAACAAATCCATGTAGAGCTTCTTGCTGCCCAGAGGAGGACATGATTGACTTTTTTGAATCATTTTGCAGTGTGTCAAAGAACTTAATCCTGCTTCTCATAGATAAGCAGGAACCACATTTACACCTTTATTAAGGAGGGTGCTTGACTAGGAGTCACACTTCCTATTAGGCTATTTGAACCTTCTAATTTTACCAAATGTCAATCCAGCCCATTCAACTGGGCCTTAGTTTTAGGTCTCTCACCTCACAGAACCACACCAAAGAGAGTTTCAAAGAAATGAACTAACCTAAAACACTTCAGAAAACAGTATTTTCACCCCATTATGTAAGTAAATAAATAACTACTTCAGTACTGTTTTCTAGTTATTAGTCTTTTTCTTTGCAAAATTATGAGTTATCATTCTGGGGGGAAAAAATTGTATATACTAGGATTGAACAAGTAAGCAAATTTATTGTAGGTAAATAAGAACCAGGTATCTCACTGGTGGAGGAAAATGAAAAAAATAAAGGAAAGGGGGAGGCATGAAAGAATTCAGCTGGATTGAAAAATGAGATAGGGTTGTCAACTCATAGGATGAATACACAGACAGATAGCTACCGTGTTTCCCTCAAAAATAAGACATCCTCCGAAAATAAGACCTAGCGCAACTTCGGGAGAAAAAATGAATATAAGACATTGTCTTATTTTCAGGGAAACAGGGTAGATGGATATATAGGCAAATAGAAATACATAGGCATAAGTAGAAAATTAAATGTAGATGTATATGTGTGCATGGGTTAGCATATATACATATATTTCTAAACTTCCTGTGGGCAGTCCCTAGAACCAAAGAAACCTCTATAGTAAGGAACACACCTAGTGCTGATATTATGGTTTCTAAAGTCTATTCTTCAGTAATGAAAAATATGGCTCTTGGAGAAATTGTTGATTTCAGGAATAAGGGAAAACTTATGAGAAACTTAGAATATCTTGTGGTGCCAAAGAATAAGGACGTGTTGAAAAATATAAAAGGGTATATTGAAAGGAACTTCTAATTGCCAAACATTAAATAATTTGAGCTATAAAAATAGTAATGATAGTACTTATAACATAATTATAATGTAACTTCATTGTGGAGACTTGTGATAAAAATGACTTTAACCAAGTGACAACATCACATATTTCTTGGTAGGATGCACTGAGAAGGGCTCATCACTTCTGTGGTACTTCTTCCAACATACATGAGAGAACAAAATTAATCATGAGAAAACAAATCCAACTTAAATAAAATAACTGGGGAATACTTTACAAAAATGTTAAGGTAATGAAAGTCAAGAAATATGGAGGAATATTCAGAATTGTTGGGAGCCATCAGAGTTGAGACAAGCAACTCAATCTTAAGAAAATAGAATTAAGTTCCTTCTAGCAGAAGTTATGCGGTGCTCTGAGGGTTTGGCCAGAAGATAAGATTAACCTGCCGCTTAACATCTTTGCAACTTCCCCTTCCTGATCCTCCCCCAGAGCTAGCCCAGCCTTGGAATGTTACACCTTGGAATGTTACGCCGCCCTGGCAGTTAGCCAATCCTGTGTTGCCAGATACCTTACCACCTTGCCACTCAGTGCCTAAACCAATTATACACTGCCAAAGACCCCTCTGCATAGGCAACCCTGCCCCCCTTTGTTCTGCTGTATATATACAGCCATTTCAAAGAATAAAGTCGAGGCTTGATCAGAACCCTGTCTTGCCTCCGTTCTTCCGCGTTCCTTGTTTGTTTCATTCTCTTAGGTGGTTCCTGCATACCCCCGTTGTTGCCCCGAGGGCCGGGACAAATTGGCGCCCAACACGAGGCCAAAGGTACGGCTCAGTCCCGGGAACACTTGCTGAGAGTCCTACCAGACACCGCTTGAGTCGCCATGCAGTATTGACTCACGAGTGAAGACTCATTTTCCTGATCGCCACAGTTTCAGCCCGCCCGTGAGACAGATCGACGAGAAAGGTAAGCAAGTGAATTTTCTTGGTCAGGCATTTGAAAGAATCCCTCAAGACGCAAGGAGTAAGGGTTAGAAAAAAGGATCATGGGTCAGGCATTAAGTTCCCATGAAATAAAAATCATTGAAACGGGAGAGTCAGCCCTTAAGGAGGCTTCCCATCCCCCCTTGGTCTGTTCAGTTTTCATTGACATTCCCGAGGAGCCTAAACAAGAAACTTCTCCCTCGGATACTGATCTCCCTAAAACCCCGCCACACACCTCTAACACTTATCCCGCCCTTACCTCCTTCTCCACAAGACACTGCAATGATCAGGCTACCCTAGAGGAAGAAGCCGCCCGATATCATAACCCCAACTGGCCTCTCCTCGCCTCCACCCCCCCTCTTCAGCCCCCTCCCTATCTCAAACCCCTTCCCTCCAGAGACCCCTTCCTGGCCCCAATTTTAGAACCATTCCACACCCTTCCAGCTTGCTCGGATCACATCCGTCAAGCTAAAGTTACCTTAACTCAAGAGGTCTCATCCTTAAAAGAAATTCTCCAACTAAAGCGTGAGCATGTTCAACTCATTAAAGAAATCCAAGCCCTTGAGGCTGAACTCACCACTTTAACTCCTGCCCCTACAAAAACTACTGAAAAAAAGCCCCCTAAACCCTCTAAGCCCAAGCCCACTATCCATGCCTTCCCTGTCACCCGCAGCCAGAACCCATATCCCCCTCAGAAGAGCAAGAGGAAGAAGAGAAAGACCCTCCTGATTACCAGAACCAAGATCAAAACTCAGCCGATGAGGCTTCAGACACAGAAAGCCCCGACCCCCAACCTCAACCAAAAAGCCAAAAATACCACCGCTTAAACCTTAAACATTAAAAGATTTAAAAGCACCTGTCAACAGCTATGGTCCCACAGCTCCCTTTACCTTGACCCTACTTGAAAGCTTAAGCGATCGGTGGCTAACTCCCAATGACTGGCTTTCCTTAGCTCGAGCCACGTTATCCGGGGTGAATATGTTCTTTGGAGAACAGACTTTGTAGAAAATTGCCGAGAAACTGCTCAGCGCAATAGCGAAAGTAAAACCTCGCGCTCATGGACGAGAGATAAGTCCATATGACACCAATGAGGCACAGGCAGCCTTTCCCCCTGGATTATTAGCCCAAATTCAAAATGCTGGCCTAAAGGCTTGGCGCCGACTCCCTCCTAAAGGCTCAGCCACAACCTCCTTAGCTAAAGTCCGACAAGGCCGGGATGAGCCATATAACGACTTCATCAGCCGCTTAACGGATGCCGCAGAATGGCTAATTGGAGAGGGCGAGACAGAAAGCACATTTATCAAACATCTTGCCTATGAAAATGCCAATCCTTCATGCCAAGAAACAATAAGACCGCATCGTTGTGGAAGCCTTTCCGATTATATTAAATTATGCTCTGGAATTGGCACTTCCCATACGCTTGGTTTAGCTATAGGAGCAGCTCTAAAAACCTTTACCCTGGAGAAACAGCAGAAAACTTGTTACAACTGTAAAGAGCCTGGACATTTTGCTCACGAATGTCCCACAAAGGAATCACAGATTCCGGCCTTTAAAACCCCCTCCTCTGGCAACATCACTCCTCCTCGAGCACCCCCTAGAACCCCTTGTCCTCACTGTGAACGCGGTCTTCACTGGGCCAAGGAATGTTTCTCTAAAACAGACATAGAAGGCAAACCCTTAGCACCAAAACAGGGAAACTTTCAGAGGCGCCAGCCCTCGGCCCCGAACCAGGGACAGAACCAGGGGGCTCTCAGGTTCGTCCCACAGGCACCATCTCCTCAACAGATTCTCCACACTCAGGCATCAGCTCCCTCCTCCGGGCTACCCCTGGCAGTGCAGGATTGGACCTTTGTACCGCCACCGATTCAATATTAATTCCTAAACAAGGCATCCAACTTCTCCCCACGGAAACATTTGGACCTCTACCCTCCGATACATTCAGTTTAATACTAGGGCGAGGGAGCTCCGCATTGGCCGGTCCCCACATCACCCCTGGAATCATTGACAATGATTATACTGGCCAAATCACTCTTCTAGCCTTGGCTCCATCAGGACCCATATCCATCCCCAAAGGAAAAAGAGTAGCTCAACTCATCTTACTTCCCCTAAACTCTACCAATAAGAGTCACTCCCAAGGCCCCAGGCAAGAGGCCGCCCTTGGGTCGTCCGATACTTATTGGATACAACAAATTACTCCAGAGAGACCTCTATTAACTCTACAGTTAGACGGAAAAACCTTTGAAGACTTGATAGATACAAGGGCCGATGCCACAGTAATTTCAGATCACCACTGGCCACCCAGCTGGCCTTGTGAGGCCTCAGTAACTCACCTCAAGGGAATAGGACAATCTACCAACCCAAAACAAAGTTCAAAAATCTTAACTTGGAAGCATAGCAAAGGCAATTCCGAGCAGATACAACCTTATATCGTCCCGAGCTTACCTGTCAACCTCTGGGGACGAGATATCCTATCCCAGCTTTAGCTTATCATGTGTAGCCCCAATGAGATTATTACTCAACAAATGCTTAAAACTTAAGTACCCTCCGCTACAATACCACCCTTTAGCCCTAATCAAAAAGATCTCACTCAATAGTAGAAAGAGCCATTCGTACTCTTAGGATCATTTTAAAAACAAAAAAGGGGGAGACATATTATGTGTCACCTCAAGAGAAGCTCAGTCATACTTTTTATACTTGAAAAAATTTTTTAAATTGTGATGCAGAAGATCGTACAGCAGGCAAAAAGCATCAGGCCTCCTGTACAATAGCCTCCACCGAGTCAGCTAGGTGGAAGGAAGTATAAACCAGAAAAGAATTTTATCAGATTCAGTAATAACTCAGGGCTAGGAGTGGCTGTATGTCCAAGCTCTCTCTAGTACCATCAATGATCTCCAAGACCAAATAGACTCCCTAGCAGAGGTAGTTTCACAAAATAGGAGAAGGTTAGACTTACTCACGGCAGAACAGGGAGGAATATGCTTAGCCCTACAGGAACGCTGCTGTTTCTACGCCAACAAGTCTGGAATCATCCCGGACAAGATAAAAAAACTTCAAGAAGATCTGATAAAATGACGAAGAGAACTGTTCGAGAACGCTCTTTGGAGCGGACTAAACGGACTTCTCCCCTACCTTCTCCCCATCCTGGGCCCCCTCATAGGCTTCTTATTAGTCTTATCCTTTGGCCCCTGGGCTTTTAGGAGGTTAACAGATTTTGTAAAACAACAGATTGACAGCATCTTGGCCAAACCCATCCAGGTACATTACCACCATTTAGCCGTAGCTGACCATGAGCAAGATTATGAACTTTACCATCGCTCCCTCCCTGTGGGGACAGCATGATGACCAGAGGAACGCTTATCTATTCCCCACTGGGAGAAAGGTATGGGTACCGATATGGGTGCAGAGCAAAGCATTGCAAGGGAAGGTCCAAAAAATTTTCCGACCCCCTCTTCCCAAGGGAAGGTCACGGGAAAATTTCGACCCCCTCTGGATTTCCCTGTGAGCATACCTGGTTTGCATAGAGGTTGGTATCAATACAAATCCAATCGGCTCTGCCTCTCCTCCCCAAAAGATACCAAGAGCCGCTAACACTGGTGGGCCTGGGAAACCCACGGGAGGAACCAGGTCACTACTCCCCCAATCGGTTAAGGCCCATCCTCAATTAAGACAAAGAGGGAGGAGATTTTTTTTTCTTTTCTAGCCTTAATTCCTCGTGCCTGAAGGGACTCCCTGAGTCCTTTTTTCTAAGATTCTTTTTTCTTAACCCTTATTCCTCACGTTCTGAGGGAAATCTTGACACCGTCAAGGAACATTTCATGACAACTTAAAGAATTCCCCATTATTGGTCGATTGGATGGCTCTCAAAGAGGTTCCTTCTCCACGTAAGCCTCCGGGACGTATAAACCCTGTGCCAGGTCAGCTTGAATTTTCTCATCAACCTAGAAATTCAGGTGGAATTACTCTCTTTTCGACTGTACCCTTTACTCCCTTGCTTGCGTGAAACAGTCGGTAGGTATAATCCACCTACACAGATCCTCACAGACGAGGAGACCCCGTTTGCCCTCCTCAGGCGTGCAGGTCTCCATGTGGTTGAGTCTGTGAGGTGAACGACCTTTTGTTCAAAGTAAGCTCAAGGTTTTAAGAGTAGATCTAATTGGAGAGGATTTTTGCCAAGAAAACCTGGAGACGGTACTAGTTCAAGTGATTCGGAGTTCTCACAGCCGAAGATGGGTACCTTTCACACTTCCCCAAATCGGCAAGTGAGTGCTCATTAGTGGGCAGGAAGGAACCAACCAAGAGAGCCAATAATGACAATCGAGCAAAAAAGGGGTGAAATGTTCTGAAATCTTGTTTGAAAAAATCATCTACCTACCTTTACTCCGATCTGTCTCACGGTGGGCAGGACCGTGGCGATCCAATGTTGAGTCTTCACTCGCGGGTCCTCGCGGCGACTCTGGGGGGTGCCTGGCCAGGGCTTCTCCGGTAGACATTCTTGTCGGGGGTCCCCAGGAGCCTCTCGTTGGGCACCACAGAATTGGGGAGACTAAGAAAACACAAATAAATACAATGTGGAATGCTGGATTGGATACTGGAACAGAAGGGAAAAAAGGGCACTAAGAAAGACAAATAATCCAATTAAAAAATGAGCAGAGGATCTGAATAGACACTTCTCCAGAGAGGACATACAGATGGCCAAGAAACATATGAAAAAATATTGAACGTCAAGAATCATCATAGAGATGCAGATTAAAATGACAATGAGTTTTCTCAAAAAATTAAAAAAAGGAAACTGCCATTTCACCCAGTGATCCCACTTCTGGGCATATATCCTAAGAATCCCAAAACACCAACCAGAAAGAATATATGCTCCCACTCCCATATTCATAGCAGCACTATTTATGGAAACAACCCAAGTACCCATCAGTTGATGAATGGATAAAATTACTGTGGCACAATTCACAATGGAATGATATGCAGCTGTAAAAAAGAAGAATCTATTACCCTATGAAATATCAATAGCATGGGGGGCCCTGGAGACTATTTTGCTAAGCAAATTAAGCCAGTCAGAGAAGTACAAATATCTCATGATTTCACTTACATGTGGAAATAAATGAACAAAACAAACCACTGAGTAAAAGAGAACTAGAGGCATGGATACATGGAACAAACTGAAAAATCTCAGAGAGAAGGGGAAAGAGGAAAGGAGGTGAGTGGGTGGAAAGAGATTAGCCAAAGCACTTATATACAATATGAATTGTCCATGGACACAAACAATAGGGTGATGGACGCCTGGGGTAGGTTGTGATCTGGGTGGAGGGGAACAATTGGGGGGAGGGCATCTGTGATACTCTCAACAATAAAGATTTTATTTATTTATTTATTTATGTATGTATGTATGTATGTATGTATAAAGCACATGTGTCAAACACAAGGCCCGCGGGCCAAATCCATCCCGCCAGGCCTTGCAATGTGGCCCGCACCACACTGTCATCACTGCACTCCGCTGCGTTTGCATCACAATGACAGTTTATGACTGTTCAGTAAACCATTCGGCCCTCGATTTAGGCTGGATTTTAGATTTTGGCCCCTTCTCTGATTGAGTTCGACACCCCTAGTATAAAGTATTACATATACTGAGTGGCCAGATTATCGTGATCTCTGAACGCATAATAATCTGGCCATTCAGTGTATATCTTATATAATAAAAGGCTAATATGCAAGTTTTCCCCTTGACCAGGACCCTCTACTTGGCCAGACTGACTGGACCCCACCTATGCACAAATTCATGCACCGGGTCTCTAATATATATATATATATATATTTATTTTACACACACACACACACACACACTGAATGGCCAGATTATTATGCGCTCAGAGATCAAAATAATCTGGCCACTCAGTGTATAGTATATTACATATGTCTCCTTTTCCCCCCATTGATCTCCCCTAAGCCACCTCATGCTCTGGCACATGCTGTTACTCCCCTAGTTCTGTATCCATTGGTTGTGCTTATATGCATGCATATAGATCCTTTGGTTGATCTCTTACCGTCCCCCTGCTAACTCTCCTCTGCCTCCCCATTGAAGTTTGTCAATCTGTTTGATGTTTCTCTGTACTGTTTTCCACAGTGGCTGCACCATTCTGCATTCCCACCAGCAGTGCACGAGGGTTCCTTTTTCTCCACATCCTCATCAGCACTCGTCATTTGTTTATAATAGCTATTCTGTCAGGTGTGAAATGGCTTCTTATTGTTGTTTTGATTTGTACTGCTCAGATGATTAGCAACTTAGAGCATGTTTTCATATGTCTGTTGGCCTTCTGTATGTCAACTTTAGAAAGATATCAATTTAAGTCCTTTGCCCATTTTTTTCTTAGATTGTTTATCTTCCTTTTGTTAAGATATAAGAGTTCCCTATAAATTTTGGAGATTAGGCCTTTATCCGATATAACATTGGCAACTATGTTCTCCCATGCAGTGGGCTTTCTTGTTGCTTTGTTGATGGTTTATTTTGCTGTGCAGAAGCTTTTTATTTTTATGTAACCCCATGTTTTTTTCTCCTTAAATTCCATTGTCCTAGGAGTTGTATCAGTAAAGATATTGCTATGACATATGTCTGCTATTTTGCTGTGTACAGATTATTCAAAGATTTTTATGGTTTCCCATCTTACATTTAAGTCCTTATCCATTTTGAGTTTATTTTTGTGTATGATGTAAGTTGATGGTCTAGTTTCATGTTTTTACATGTATCTGACCAATTTTCCCAACACCATTTATATAGAAGAGACTGTCTTGATTCCATTGTATGCTCTTGACTCCTTTGTCAAATATTAACTGAGCATAATAATAAAGATTTTTAAAAAATGGTGAAATTTGAATAAGGTCTGTGTTTAGTCAATAATATTTCATCAATGTTAGTTTTTTTATTTTGATAATTTTTCTTGGTTATATAATATGTTAGTGTTAAGGAAGCTGAGTGACAGTATAAACAACTCTGTACTATATTTGAAACTTTTCTGTAGGCTCAAAGCATTACAAAATAAAAAGTAAAAATGTTTTATCTTTAACTCTGTAATGACTTTTGTATATTTCATCATATACTAAATATTTCCATGAATATAGAAAATTGGGCTTAGCAAAGGTTAAATAACTATTGCCATTAAGCTTGTCACAATATGGGAAATATTTTGCATAAGGATTATAGGTGCTATTTATATACATTGCAACTCTATAAGTATAATATTTCATCAAAGCCAAAATTCCCCTTCAAAGTAAGATAAACCCAATAAGGGATAGAAAGAACAAAGTCTAAATATGAGCCTTTGAACTATAATAAATCCAAATCATGTTAGAATTATAGAAAAAGCCCTGACTAAAACTTGCAGAGAACAGTGTAATAATTCTATGTCTATGGCATTGCCTCTTATGTTATATTCTTTCCAAAAGAGCCTGTGATAGAACTCTGTCATTTGTCTTCATGTTGCTCAAAAGTTGGCAACTTAGCCCCAGAGATGGTGAATTGGTGCTAAATTTAAGAAATATACAATGTTATCACTTATTTTTAGAGGGGTCAGAAGAGAGGGGAGTATAGTTTTAAATTGTTCATACATTCTATCTATCTATCTATCATCTATCCATCTACTATCTATCTATCTATATCATCTCTCTATCATCTACTTAGTGTTATATATACAATACAACCCTCTAACTATTCATTGGTATCTTTGGAATTCTCAATTAATTCTTCAAATTTTCCTTTAGTTTTTCAAGAAAGTACTCATCATCTTGCTTCCTCTCCTTAACAATGCAGTTAGCGCTATATCACCAGTCAGAAAATCCTTGAAAGTATATCCTAATATTTCAGTGGATTTTACCAGTCAATACTGAATGTTTCAGACTTGTGTGTATCCACTGCTTGGGATACACTTGCATTGAGTATAAGTGGAACAGCAGTTGCAATTTCAAGAATATTAAAATGGATCTCTCTTTCTTCTTTATACTTCTCCTTTTATTTTTATTTTTTTATTCTCTGTTTCTTGATGTCCATGTTATGCAACATGCATGGCCATGAGGAAGACTCCTGAGGATTATTCTTTATCAAAATGCAGAAGACCCATTACCTTAGTTATCACACATTTCTGGAGCACAATTCATCAGGACTTACAGATTTATGTCATTAGACCAATCCAAAGATGTAGGTGCTGTCCTTTTATGAGCTTGAGTTGTGTTGGAATGTGGAAGTCTTTCAATTTCACTAAGCATTCCTCCATATAAAATGAAGCTTCAGAATTGTTTTAAGTAGCCTTGATAGGAAAAAGGTTAGAAAATCTCATATTTATTATATGCTAAGCACATAGTAAATGTCTAATCATTGTTAATGATAATGATAAGCATCACTGTAGTTAATAGAGGATGACAATTCTTGTTTAGATGTCTGCAAAATTTTACAAGGTATACTAAATTATTTTAAATGTATTAGATGGGAAATATGGCAATGCAGAATTGCTTAATTTGCCATCTCAATAGATATGTCATTTGATGGTTTGGTTGTCCTTGAATGATGACCAATGAAGGATCAATTTTTCTCTAAATTCAGGTCCTGACCCTTAATTGACATATCACTTACCTTCTTTCTTTTTTATTAAATTTACAGGAGTAACATTAGTTAATAAGATTATATAAATTTTAAGTGTGCAATTCTATAATACATCATTGGTATATTGCATTGTGTGCTTACTATCCTAAGTTTAGACTCATTCTGTCACCATCATTTAATTTATTTTTGTCTAGCATATTGTGTCTTGCTCCATGGTAATGACATTTTTAGGGTCACTCTGTTATATTGATAAATACCTAAGAACTTATAAAAGTCTTTCTCTGAAAAATCTCTCCTACTTTGAATAATATAATAATAAATATCATTTCTCTATCAAGGTCATCAAAATGTGTCAAAGGAAAAAGTATCCAATAATTCATAAGTTAACTTCTAGTAAGCTAAAAATGATGAAAATCTAAAATAAAATAAATTCTGTGGAATATAACTGAAAAATTCATGTTTTTAAAGCAGGTCCTTGAATTCTCTTAAAATGTTTCATCATTAGATGGATTAGATCTAGACTTCTTTGAAAATGGACTTTATCACAGGCACATGTAATTCATCATTGCTGTGGTTCTTGTTAATCCTTTTTCCCTTCAAAAATGATACCTCCTGCTTTAACTAGTGCATTTTGAAAACAATGAAATAATGTCCCATCAAGTTGATCTATGTATCTCAAATGTGTTTAAGATACCTTAAAGTCTTTGTCACTTATCCATCTTTTAAATACATTTTTTTTCTAAGAGGATAAAAGAATATATAGTGTTAGCTACTTTTTCTTTTCAGGGGATATTTTATTATCTAATTTATAAAATGAAGACAGAAAAAATGAAGAAAGGAAAGAAAGAAATTTAAATTTAAATAGCCCATTAAATGCAATAATATTGTTAAAAGAAGAAAGGGAAAGAAATAGTGAAGAAAGGAAGGAAGGAAGAAAAAAGGCAGGAGGAAGGGATGAAAGTTTATTTGAAAGAGAGCTTTAAAATAGAATAATAACTGAAAAGGAAAGTACTTTTTTTTGAATATTTTCTGAATGAATAGATATGAAAGATAAGTTACTTGAGGTGGAATCATTTATTAATTTTTTCTTGACTGTAATTTTAGAACTTTTAAACTATTTCCAATAGTTACATTTGCACATTAAAGGAAAAAAATGAATTTATTTCAAACTATCTTATAAATTTGTACAAGCACATATTAGAAAATAAAGTTCTCGTATTTATAGGCAGTGAGATGGAAAAGAGTCAAATTTATGGGAATGTTCATTTGCACATGAAAATAATTATCAACATAATTAAGGAAAAATATCAGGGCTGTATATTTTAAGCGGATATATGGAAAACTTTAAAACTTTGTTAAAGTTCTAAAAATAAGTTCTCAAAATAAATATTTGTAATTAATTAAAAAATTGGAAATATGGTCAAAATATAATTCTTTTAGAAATTAAAAATTAAAGAATAAGTAACAATAAAATAATGATCGCAAACAAGTAATTCAGAGAAAATTAATTGCAAATGACTAATTACAGATCACAAGTAACTAATAATGCCAATTTTATTGTTGTCATTTCCACTTTTAAAGTAAGTAAAAACTGGCCTGACTGGAGTGGCTCAGCAGCTGAGCATTAACCTATAAACCAGGAGGTCAGGGTTCGATTCTTGGTCAGCGCACATACCCCGGTTGCCGGTTTAATTCCCAGTGGGGAGGCAGGCAGGAGGCAGCTAATCAATGATTCCCTTTCATCTTTTATGTTTCTCTCTCTCTCTCTCTCTTCCTCTCTGAAGTCAATTAAAACATATTTAAAAATAAAGTAAAAACTAGAAAAATTATTACACCCCTTGCTGGGGAATGTAGGAAAATCGTTCCTCTCATGCATTAATAGCAAGACTGCAAATCAGCATAGAATTTTTTTGAAGACATTCTAGCATTATTTAGATTAAAATCTAAGCTACCATAGTCTCTAACCTGGAAATACCATGTTTGGGCCTCTAACTCATAAAAATATATAATGTATAGGATATATGTAAAAATGTATTTGTAAGAGATTATTTTTTTTATCAAAAGAAAAGTTGAAAAAGCCTGAATATTAGTAAGTAGGGAATGGTTTACCAAATATATCCCATAATATTTTTTTATTTTTCTCATCACTTTTTCCATCTCTATCTCTATTTAACTATATATTAACTTTAAAGGAAAGCCATGATGTCTATAATCCCCAAAACAAATTCAAGTAAATATATTGGGATATTATTATATTTTTATCAAAACAAAATCTACATATTTGTTCAAACAGAGAGAATGATGTATATATGTACATCTCACAGTGTGAATTCTTTCTCTGGTGGGGAAAAGTATAAAAGAAGCCTACTAAGTGTTTTTTGGTTTTTTTTTTTACATATACCTGAATTATTTGATTTGTTGAATCAAGCACATTAACTTTGCGATTAATGTTAAAAACTGAAAAAAAGTTTTAAAAATTAAGGCCTTTTTCATTCATATTCTCCTTTCTTTGGTTATTTTTATTGTAGTTTTCTGCTCTACCAGAAGCTATGCAATAACTTCACTTGAGAAGGCACACTCCAACTGCATGGGGCAAATTTATTTCCAGTTCTGCCAATCAGGGTCTGTTCTGACCCTTTGGAAGTTTCTTTCTTTTGACATTTTTCCTAGCCTTTATGTTTCAGTAGGTGAATTCATACTATAATAGAAATTTCTAAAATGGTGTGAGAAATACCTGAGAAGTATTCATCCCACACATGTCCTCTCTGCAGTTGATACCTGCCTGTCCCATCCGAAATGTGGTCAGTATTATGGTGAGCCAGTTACTAACGGGAATGTGCTTCATCACTTAGTACTTTGGGCTGCGAAATGTTTTAGAGGCACTAACCTATAAAATGCTTTTGTAGAGTTCCCAAAGTCAGGGATACTCATTTCTCTTCAGCAGAATAGCTCCATTCACTCCAATATAAAAACATCAACTTGAAAGATGAGAATAATTTAATTCGTACTGCTTTGTTAAAGCTGAGTATCATCACAGACTTTTGGACTGAATGAGAACTCTTCATTTTACAAAAGGGCAAGCTAAAGTCAAGAGGGTGAAGTGACTTGATCAATATCTCACAGCTCAGTGGTTAACTGGGATGTGATTTGCTGAGGCCAAATCTGAGCCTAAAGAAGAAGGAGGGCCCTTTAGTCACCTGGAGTGGTCTTCTTAGTGCATTTTAATTCCCCTTTCTTTTTATAGGAGGCGATTTCACTACAGTTCTTGCAGGGGAACTCTTGCTGAGCCGAGCATCCTCCATTACCTTCTTCCCAGATGCTATTGGAATTTAAGAGCCACAAACAGGATGACACAGACAGTGGCCCGAGCATTATGTCCTCAAGATGGTCAGTGCCATTCTAGTATATAAGCTACTTCTCAAGGACAAGTAATCCTGGAAGCTCATAGCTGTCCTCCACCTGTGCCTCTGTGAGCATGTCCTCAGGTCTAGATTTGTGACCTGAGAAATATATATGCTGTTGAGAGTCCTGGGACCTGGAATAGTGCATCAATAGAACTAACACCTTAAGGAATTTCATGGAGCTCAAATCCTGTGTAAACTTATTGAGGTATTTCTATGTTTACCCTGCCTGGTAATGATAGCTATGAGTCATCACTAATATTTAGTGAGCATTTCTCGATACTAGACACCATGGGAAAATGTTTATATTTTACATAATTTAATCCTCATAGTTAAGCTATAAAGTATGATATTACCTTTACCAGTAAATAAACTGAGGCTCCGAGAGGCAAAATCACTCTCTGAAAATCATATAGTAATTGGCCAGACAGGGTTTCAATTAGGTCTGCTCCGTCATGCATGGTGAGAAGAAAGAGAAGAAAAAAATGGGACTTAACTATTACAAAAAAATTGCAGAAAGATATTTTAGAACTTTGAGGGGATTCTTGAAATGCATATCTCATCTTATTCTGTTTTCAAGGGCAGAATAAAACAAAAGAGCATGTGAATTTCTTCCTCGGAAATTTTATCCTGAAATGAGCTCTGATGATTTGTCCCTGCATTATGTGAAGAGAATTAGTTGGGTCTCCTAGTTGCTGAAGAGGTGGCTTTGTCTTTTTGTTTTTTGTTTTCAGTTACTTCATCCTCTAGGTAAACTGAAGTGATTTCTCAAATAGCAAAGGGTTATGCAACATTCCAAGCAGCAAGGCAGTTCTCTATACATGTAGGAAGCTAATGTCTGTGAGTGAAAATAAAACAGTGGCTACATCAGCTGGTGATCTGTGAAATAGTATGAAAAATGACTGATTCTGAAAAGGTCAATTCATGCATTTCCATTTTTCTTTGAATATTGTGGAAAGAAAAAAGCTTATATTTACTGAAAAATTTGGGGTCAGGAATTATGCTAGGTAATTTTCACAAAAGTTATAATTTATTGCACTTGGAAAGCCTTTTATGAAATGCCTTACTATCTCCTTTTTTTTAACCAAAGAGACATTCAAAATCCTGCAGCTAGACTGTGACAGACCGAGGAACCAAATGTATATTTTTCTGATTTCAAAATGTGAAATTATTAGCCATGTGGAAATTTCATGGATACATTATCTGACTCTCTCCCAAACTACTTCATCTTCAAACTTCTAGTAAAATTGGAGCAATCTCAGGTGAAATGAGGTTATAAGACATTTTTCTAATTCTTCAGTTATTAGACTAAAATATTATATGAAGAAAACTACATATGTAGCTATTGATTTTACTTTTTACATTTATAAAACCCAAAAGAAATTTTAATGGTGACTTCACATTTTAAACAGCCAATAAGTCCTGGCCAGGTAGCTGGTTAGAGTGTTATCCCAATATGACCAAGATTTGGGATTCACTTCCTGGTTGAGGCACATGCAAGTATCAACCGATGACTACATAAATAAGTGGAACAATAAATATCTCTCCTCTCTCTCTCTCTCTCTCTCTCTCTCTCTCTCTCTCTCTCTCTCTCTCTCTCTCTCTCAAAAAAAAAAAATCAATTAATAAATAAAAAATTTTAACTGCCAGTTATCCAAGCACACAGTACGCACAATATCAATGTTGGTTAAATATAACTGAAGCCAAAATATCTGTCTTCTAAAAACCAGTAGTCTCTGTTCAATATAGGAAAGATATAAAAATTCATATGTCATCTGGAATACAAGTTTGCCTTCCATTCTAAATTCCAGTCCATCTATAGATTTCTGCCCCTCTGTGCCTTTCATTCAACATTTCCCATGCTATGCCTTTATTAGAAAACCCACAAAGGCTCCCTTTTGTCTAACTTCTTATATCTGAACATTTTTTCTTAGATTTCAAAATTTTTAATAATCTATCCTAATCTAACCAGCCAACTTTAGGATACAAGCGCAGAAAGAAACATTTGAGTGAGAATAGAAAGAGAAGCAGAACATGACTATTATATAAGTTTGTAGATTTAAAATTTTTAGTGTTGGGAGGGTGATAGGGATAGGTGTAAGAAAGGTATGGTGGGGATAAATGGTGATCAAAGGAGACTTGACTTGGGTGGTGAACACAACACAATACAGTATACAGGTAATGTGTTGTAGAACTGAACACCTGAAACCTACGCAATTTTGTTAACCAATGTCATCCTGACAAATTCAATAAAAAGGAAAAAAAAATATTGGTGTGAATCATGTGTGACTATTTTAACTCTCTGTGAGATGTGTCTGTGCTTTGTCAGTCTGTAAGAAAATGGTAATGATTTTCTCTTCTCCACTTTTAACTCTTCTCCACTATCTCCATCTCCCATCACACACCGTCACTCTCTGTGGACGTCTTGCCAGATCTCCTTCCCACTAGTGGAAAGATCGCTGTTGACCCCAACATTTGTCTTTACTCTCTCCTTATGGCCCATTTCTACAACTTCTTTCAATCAATCTACTTAGTTTATTTGGACTTTAAACACAGAATATAAAAAATAGAATTTTCATAATTATAAATACCATATAGTAAATAAAAATGAGTTGAGGAGATATCATTGCAGTGGGAATGAGGCTCTATCTACTAAAAAATATTTAAAGTCCAAATTTTATCCAGAATTAATTTTAACTCCCAGAAATCATTTAAATTAAGAACATCAGTTCTAAAACAAAATTATTGGATTCAAGCAAGCAGTGAAAGATTTGGATCAGAGAAAAAATGGGTGGAGTCTGATTCTCCTTTATGGTATATTTGTTTTTGTTGTTGTCATAAGTTAGTATACTTTAGCCAACAAGTCTGCACTGGAGATACAAGTGATTTTCTATACAATTGCAATCTGGATTTCATGTAGTAGGATTTTAGATGGAGGCAAATAAACACTACTATATGCAAGCTCTAGCATAGCTACACAGTATAATGGGAATGACTCTAGCTTTACTTAAAAAGAGGTAATGGTAACAAACAAACAAACAACAACAAAACAAAACAAAATTCAAGAGCTAACATTGGTCATATGTAAAAATTCTGAATGCTGGTCAGTAAGTATTACTGACTACTGACAACAATCCTCAGAGGTATATTCTATTCTTTCTCCATTATAGAGATGAGGAAGTGGGGAATCAGATAGATTGAATAAATGTACAAAGTCACACAGTTTTGAATAAAGAAACTAGACTTTTGAACCAGTACTTCTAACTAATGTGTTATTACTCTAGTGCTTATATATGAAGTCAAGGTCACACAAATAATTTGTGTGAAAATTCATATTTGAATGTTCCACTCCCTGATGTTTGTCTCTCTCTTACCAATATTGCAGTTGATAGAATCCTATTGGTATTTCACATTCCTATTTCTCTTGAGTCTTTCCCAAAGGCTAGCAGAGTTAATTAATCCTTATTCTTTGCTCCTGAGCACTACACACAAGTTTATAAAAAGTACACATCACACTATTGCGTTATTTCTCCCCTGCCTTCTATTCTGTGCCTTCCCTGAGTGCAGGAGGTGCTGTCAGATTTCCCAGCATTTCTTGATAACCATCATCACAATTATGATTGTTATTATAATTATTGTTGCTGTTACTATTATTACTTTTCTAATTGAAGTTGAGCACAATATCTGATATCTTGGAAGGGCTCAATGTTTATTTATTAAATGGCAGTCAGTCTACTTTAACATTATTTGCGTTACATAACATTAATGGTTTACAGAAAATGTCAGAGCTTCTGACTTTAATTTTCATGATTGACTGGATTTTTGAAATGAGTTTGAGTCGGGATACACCCAGTTCTGCTGCCAACTGGCAGCCTTTCAAGCTGCAGGAGCTATGCCTGGTCTACTTGTGTTACACTGGTCCCCAGATCACCATAGGTTCTTAATAAATCTACATTCTAACCAGCTTTGGAAAATAGAGCTTAGTGTTTTATTGCAGTCAGTTATGTAGATAGCTGTCACCAGGGCTTTCTCTTTAGCTACAACCACCTTCCTAGAATTGCTTTTCTTTCCAGTTCCATTTATATACAAGACTGCAGCTCTTCAGAACCATATGTTGCAGCCAAACCGTGCTTTCCCCTAGTAGCAGGCTATAATTTTTTTAAAACACCGTGTTATTTACTGGTCCCTTGGTTATACAAGAAAACTAGGAATCTTACACATGTTAGCAATTGTAGCTCCAGTAGCTAAAGATTTACTACAGGCAAGCATAGGTTTACAAGCTTTTAAATCTCATCTCTTAACTTCCTAGTAATATAGCAGAAGTAAATCTGGGCCTGAAACTTGTGCAAGCTCCAGAGGTGAATGTGTGTGTGTGTGTGTATGTGTGTGTTTGTGTGTGCGCGCGTGTGCATGCGTGTCTGAATGAATACATAATCCAAGAGAAAAATGCATTTAAATTTAGTTATGTCTTTAATATTTATACTTGTGTTGCACATTAGTGATTATTTTCCCTCTAGCAAATGTAGCCTTCATTACAAAATCCAGTCATGAAATTTGCATGCTTTAGAGATAAGGCTAAGGCTCTGTCAGAGCACTTAACCACAGGTGTAAAAATGTTGTGATTAAAAAGAGACTGCACATTTAAGTAGGAGTAATTAGAAGTGAATTCTTAATTGCAAAGTTACACAAGCATTTATGCTTTGCTTTTCAATCCCAAGCATTTGAAAGGTGCTATATAAATGCAAATTGCTTGTCACATCATTCAAGCCATGTATTCATGACATTGAAAATGTGCATTTATACTGAACAAAGTTTAATAATAAAATACTAAATATAAAGCATCTATTAAAAAGAGCTACATTTTCATCAGCCAAAAAAAGTGCATTCTATATTTTCTTTTTAACATGTACCTGTGCTGATGAGGTGCAAGTTCTGTCTTTACATCTGATTAAGAGAATGAAGTACAAAAATAAAATGCTTCAAACTGATTAAAGTACAAAACTGTAAACAGTTTTTTTAATGTTTTTATTATAGCTTAACAATATTTAAATTAGTTTCTGAATGTGAACAACATGCTACTTGTAGTACATTTATTGCCTGTTGGTGATTTAAAGACTTTCTTCCAAGACTCAGAGATGATAATTTATGAGTTATCAGAATATTCTCTTCCTATAAATATTTTAGCCTTTGTTTTTGACCTCTTTAACTTTCACATCAAAAGCTTGAGTTGTGGACTATGAATACCATGCTTTCAAACCACATGGAAGATCAGTAAGAGCTTAACCTTCTTAAATGTATATGCCAGAAGAAGAAAATATCATAACCCTTTATTCCCATACTAGAGGCCCAGTGCACAAAATTCTACAGGGGTAGGGTGTACTGGGTTCCATCAGTCCAGCCTGTACCCTCTCCAATCCAGGAACCCTCAGAGGATGTCTGACTGCTGGTTTAAACCCAATCCCTGTGGTTTTGGGCCTACACTGGCAGTCGAACATCCCTCTCACAATCCAGGTCCACTGGCTCCTAACCGGTCATTTGCCTGCTGGCCCTGGTCCCCCTAACTGCTCTCCCCTGCTTGTCTGATCCCCTTAACTGCTCTACCCGTTGGCCTGATCCTGATCCTCCTAACTGCTCTCCCCTGATGGCCTGATTGCCCCTAACTGCCTCTGCCTTAGCCCTGCCACCATGGCTTTGTCTGGAAGGACATCCAGAAGATCATCTGGAAGATGTCAGGTTTAATTAGCATATTACTCTTTTATTAGTATGGATGTTATATGTATATTTCAGCAAAAGAAATTATTTTTAGGGCAGTACTTCTCAGTCATTAATGTGGCATTATGTCATTTGGGGATTTTGTGAAAGTATAGATTCTGATTGAATAAATTTGAAGTGGAGCCCACGACTTTGAATTTCTAGTAGTCTCTCTTGTGATGAAAATGCTATTGGTGTATAGTAATATTTGGAATAGTAATATTTTGTGTAGGGGTCTGCCAACTTTTTCTGTAAAAAGACAGGCAGTAAATATCATAGGCCATAGGGTAAGTGTTGCAACTAGTCAACTCTGCCATTAAAGCATAAAAACAGTTATAGTTAATACATAATAAATAAGCACAATGAAGGTGGGTAATGGAACAAAGAAATTAATTAGAATATCTGGATTTTGTCTAGTTCCCAATATAATAACCTTTTTATAAAAATGAACACATGCTCACTGTTTGCCAGGCACTGTGCTAAGAGCTTTGTGGGCCTCTTGGTGTCTGTCACAGCTAGTCAACTAAAATTGTCTCTCACAACCTCAACTACTATTTAAAATAAGCCTTATTGTTATTTTTGTTTTGGAGAACTGGAGTTGAGTATCAGAGAGGTTAAATAACTTGTCCAGTGTCACCCAACTAGAAAGGCAAAACCAAGATCTGAACAGAGACAATTTAACTCTTGAGATAGTACCAAATTTCCTTTACAAATTTTTGTCATTCAGAAATATGTATGTGAGCAATGATTCATTTACTCGTGATCTCATGGTCTTGTTGCCTGAATGTGGTCTTGGTTAGTTCAAGATTAAATTAAATTCCTGTAGATTATTATTGTCATTGAGGTGACACTTCTTTTAAAATTGATTCTCCTATTTTGTTCAGTGTTTGAATGGCTGTGACTAAAACTGAAAGCAGGCAGGCTAACGTTTAATCCAGGTAAAATGAAAGATTTGGGGGAATCTAAGAGGATTCTTTCTATACTGAATTAAAGTCTTCACAGAGCAGAAATGATTTAAGATGCTGCTTTAAGAATGAGAAAATCTGTATTATATTTTGCATAGAATACACATTGTTTCCTTTTTCTTTACCTGATTGTCTTTCTGCAATTCTAAAAGATTGATAACCTTTACTTAAATACATTTCTTTATAATATTACATTTATGTATGTATGCATATAAATAAAATCAGGTGAGCAGGGGGAATAGTCAGAGCTTTCATTACTGAAATAAGATGTGTCTCTAGCTTTTACTTTTACCAAAAGTTCAGCTAGCACAGAGAACAATAGGATATGAATGTAAAGTAATTAGCAATATCAAGGCCTGAATAATCACTTAAATCCTGAGCAAGCTACTTTAGAGTGGATTATTTATTTACCCTTGACTTATGCACTATGGGATTTATTAGGGCTTAGAGAGAGTACATTCTTGTGGTAGTAGACAGTCTTTATGCAAGTCCACAGTTTGAACTAATATTTGTCTTTCTCTGTCTGACTTACTTCACTTAGTATAATGCCCTCTAGTTCATCTAATAAGGCATATAAAAGTCTGATCACTATGTTGTATGCTTGAAACTAATATAATATTGTATGCCAACTATAATTGTTAAATAAATTCAAATAATAAAATAAATTGGGATAGATGTTGGGTAACCTATAGATTAAAATTTTTCTTTTGTTTGGAGTTGAAGAAATAACAAGAAAAGTGCTTTGAATTCTTTGTGTATTTTTCTTCCCTTTATGGACTTCATCTGCTGACCTTCAGGAAGGTTCCTTTACAGAGACCTTTGCCCAAATAATTTGTGGTGGTCTTTTGATTGGTAATTGGATAGTCAGTTAGAAGTTTTACTTTGACAGTGGGCTAATAGGTTAATTCTGTATATAGAAATGCATTCCATAGTTTAGACTTTTTAAAAATAAATTGTCAAGCCAATTTGCATTTTCCTGGCATTTTGCTTTCTTCTGATGGCAGGCACTTTTGGTAAACAGATCATGTTATTTAACTGTAGTCACTCCTTCATTCTCAGCAGAAATCTTGTTTCTTTTCTGTAGAGAAACTTAAACATGATATTTGTAATTCACATGAAGGCTATGGGAGCTAGCATCCAGAGATTATGAATATATTCAGATGATTAAAAAAAAAACACGTAGTGAAATTCTGGTAGAGCTTGCTTATTATCATTGGACTCAAGTGCAGCATAATTCAAATTCAAACAGCACTGCCCTCTGCTCTGAAAAATTGTCCAACAGGCAAAGAGTTTTCTCTGGGGCTATTCATTGATGTACAATAAAACTTGGTAGGGAACATATTTCCATTGACAATATAAAAGGGAAAACCAGAGTGTTTTGTGGAAGACTACTCATTTCAGTAAATGATTTCATTAGATAATTGAGGCTTTTCAAATATGAATTTACAGATAATTAAAACAGAAGGATAAATACTGACATTTAATAATGACTCACCATAAAAGTAGCTTTTCTACCATTCTAAAAGTGAACATATAATTACCAAAGCCCCAACGTTTTATTTTATTAGGGGTCATGGTCTATTAAGTCTCCTACATCCTGAAGAAAAGGTGAATAACACAAAGTTAATGTTAAATTTGAATTTACCACATGTGCGTGCACGTGCGCACACACACACACATACACACACACACACACACACATACACACACACACACACTCCAAATTGCAGTAAGGGAAAACAACAATAAGCAAAACATAACCAAACAAGGATATAAAGAAAGTAAAAAACATTGGAAGGTGGAAAATTAACCATTTTCTCTGCTTTTATGTTTATTAAAAATTAATGAATATTTATGTCAAGTGATATCTGACTTCTTTGGCAAAAAGCATACGTTTCTTAGAGAACATTAAGAAGTATCCCTTGAAAGTACTGGTGGAATGGTAGAAAGCAACATTCTATTTCCTTAATATTTTTCCCTTTTTAAAAGTGTGAGACATTTATGTTGTTGATGATAAATAATTATGAACATTTATCATCACATTAGTCATTTATCACAGTTTTGCATTAATTTCTTTACAGTGAAATGTGGGGAATGGTATTTACTCTGTTTCCTCATTGGATAGTGACAATATCAAGCAAAATACCTCTTCAAATATGTCAACATTATTTTAATCTGTTTACAAGCTATACCAAAATATGTTAAGTAAATCAAATAGTTTTCTTTAATTTTCTTGAGACACACACAGAACTACTTTTTCTTTATTAGTGGAAGGAGAAAGTAATATTGAGAAAATTCAGATCAATTTAAGCTGTTAAGCAGTTATTTCTGGTTCTCTCTCAAAGAAGTAATACAAGGGGAACAAATGGGTATCCACATTTCTGTGTGAATTAGGAGAAATGGGTAAACATTCCCTAGTGTAATTCACTGCTTATCAGCTCCTGACCTGTTGTTCCTTTGTCCCCATGTGCCACTAAGTTCTAGTATCATCCAATTAAACCAAATCTAGTTTCTGTCTCTATTTAATGTTTTGCATTTAAACCACATCCAATTAAATAATTCTACTTAGATAATTCCTTAATTATATCACCTAGATTTTGATTTTATTTTAAGTCTTCTCCTTGGCTGCTTTTTAATTAGATCATTAGACCTTGAACTTCTCTCTCTCTCTCTCTCTCTCTCTCTCTCTCTCTCTCTCTCTCTCTCTCTCTCTTTCTCTCTCTTTCTGTCTGTCTCTCTCTCTCCTCCCTTAAGAAGTCATTGATTAAGCCATCCCTCCACAATCATATCATCTTCTACAATAGTTAGCTGCAAAATAAAGCCCACTCCAGCCAAGTAGGCATTTTAGATAATCTCAGTTACCTCTTATACTTTACAAAGCCAATCTTCCATTTAGAAATATAGCCCAATGCAAAATAACTGAGAAATATTATAAAATGGTTAAAGGTAAAATGAGATAACACAGTACAATGTTTTAATCTACACACAAATCTGTCCTTTGGTCTGTTGAAAGCTTTCCATTTTTAAGGAAGTTAGCAAATTCCTTTTTTCCCCTTCCTTTCTTTCTTAATAGTCTCTGTTTCATCTCCTTATCTCATGCTCATGTTCTCACCTTTGTCTCTGGATAAACTTCTAAACCACAAACAAAACAGCCATGAAGATCATGTATATCTTCAGACTATAAGCATCTGTAAAGACTTTAAAATCAATATACCTGGTATATTTATTTTTATTACTTTACAAATGAATTTATTTAGTGAGTTAATGCTATTAAAGGATAGAAAACATATTAAGGGATTGTTTTATACTTAGATTTGGTTTCTAGTTTTAGTTTTCATTTTTTTATGTTTTAGTGCCTTATTTAATCTATAACAATTATGTAATGTTAGTATCATTAACAATAGTTGAAAAA
The DNA here is from genome assembly GCF_014108245.1 of Pipistrellus kuhlii. Classification (NCBI taxonomy): domain Eukaryota; kingdom Metazoa; phylum Chordata; class Mammalia; order Chiroptera; family Vespertilionidae; genus Pipistrellus; species Pipistrellus kuhlii. The sequence goes on from NW_023425515.1 coordinate 65,663,894, forward strand.
GTAAAATAATTTTAACATTAATTCATAAGATGAATTCATTGACCAGAGAAGGTCATATAGTTGTGGGTTTTTAAAACTGAAATATCTAGTATCCTGCCTTTGGACAATATCACTATGACATTTTTTAATGAACGAGTAACATGCAAATTGACCATCACCCCAACACACAATATGGCCGCCCCCATGTGGTCAAAGATGGATGCCCCCATGTGAACACAAGATGGCTGCCACAAGATGGCCACCACAAGATGGCCTTCGAGGGTGGGGGGGTGATGTGCAGTTGTGGGCAATCAGGCCAGCAGGGGAGGGCACTTTGGGGAGGCAAGGCCTGCAGGGGCAGGCAGTTGGGAGGAACCCAGGCCTGCAGGAAGAGCAGTTGGGGGGGACCAGGTCTGTAGGGGAGGGCAATTAGGAAGAGAGGGCACTTGTAGGTGATCAGGCCTGAAGAGAAGGACAGTTAGGGGTGACCAGGCTATCAGGGGAGAGCAGTTAGGGGCAATCAGGCCAGCAGGGGAGCAGTTAGTCATTGATCAAGCTGGAAGGAGAGTGGTTAGGGGTGATCAGACTGGCAGGCAGAAGCAGGGGCAATCAGGCAAGCAGGCGAGTGGTTAGGAGACAGTAGTCCTGGATTATGAGAAGGATGTCTGACTGCCCATTTAGGCCCTATCCCACGAGAGGTCCCAGATTGGAGAGGGTGTAAGCTGGACTGAGGGACACCTCTCCCCCAAATGCACACATTTTGTGTACCAGGCCTCTAGTTAGATATATGAGGCAACTAAGCCCCAGGTGGGTAAAGAAAACATATTTGTTCAATTTCATATTCAAATTTCTTGATAAGACATGAAACAGCCTAAACTATTCTTCAAACTTATCAATCTCTGCTTGAGTAATTGTAGTATTAAGAAATTTACTACTTTTTTAAATACCTTTTTTATAACAATCATTAGAAATGTCTTTTTTATATCATCCTAACACCGATATTCCTTCCTATCTCTGGTGATCCCAATCATGTTGCCAAAACCAGATGGTGACTATATCTGGTTATTTTTCTCAAGGTGGTCTAGAGCAGAATTTTATGGGAATCACTTTGTGATACATTTTAATGTTTCTTATTGGCATATATATATTTATCACAAGTGATAATTATTAGAAGTGTTTATTTTTATTTTATCTACTTTTAATAGAAGGTTTTTTATTTTATTAATTTTAAAAATATACCTTTATTCATTTCAAAGAAGAAGGGAGAAGGAGAGAGAGATAGACACATTAATGATGAGAGAGAATCAATTATCGGCAGCCTCTTGCAGGCTCTACACTGGGGATCGAGACCGCAACCCAGGCATGAGAATTAACCACTGAACCAGGTTGGCTGGGCTCATAGAAGTATTTAAATTAAGGTATTGGTTCCTGTTTTATCTCCAAGATTTGGATACTTATTACTTCTAATGACTTCCACTGCATTTTAAACTAAAGGCTTGGCACACAGATTAGTGCAGGGGAGGGTCCTCTCTCAGACTGACCTGTGCCATTTTGCAATCCAGGGCCCTTTATGGGGTGTCCGACTGCCAGTTTAGGCTCCATCTCCACAGTCCAGGCTGGCCTACTGGGATAGGGACTAAACTGGCAGTTGAACATCCCCTGAGTGATGCAGCAGTGTGCCCAGCAGGAGGTGGTTAGAGGAGCCTGAGCCGGGGCCAGGCACTGCACAGCTCATACTCACCCTGGCCTGCTGTGCCTGCTGCTACCTGTTGGTAGTGCTGCTGCAGTGTCAGGAGCTGTGCTCACCAGCCATAACCCTGGTTTTTGTCTGAACAGGGCTCCTCTTGTGGGAGTGCACTGACCCACCAGGGGGCAGCTCTTGTATTGAGCCTCTGCCCCCTGGTCTTTAGTGTGCATCACAGTGACCAGTCATTCTGGTTGTCTGGTCATTCTAGTCATTATGGTCATTAGGTTGGAATGGTCTCTTAGGCTTTTATATATATAGATAACACAATTGAAAAAGAGACTCCCTAAGTTAGGGGTGTTGAACTCAATCAGAGAAGGGGCCAAAATCTAAAATCCAGCCTAAATCGTGGGCCAAATGGTTTACTGAACAGTCATAAACTGTCATTGTGATGGAAACGCAGCGGAGTGCAGTGATGACAGCGGTGCGGGCCACATTGCAAGGCCTGGCGGGACGGATTTGGCCCGCGGGCCTTGTGTTTGACACATGTGCCCTAAGTATTTGTCTTCCTTATCATGCTTTGCTTTGTAATTGTTCATTAGAATATAACTGTTCTGGTAGCAGAGCTCCTGTTGGCCCTGATCAGAGTTATATCTCTAGAACTGTATTGTTTGAAGTGCTAACCACTAGTCACATGTAGCTATGTAAAGTTACGTTTAAATTCATTGAAATAAAATAAAATAAACAGTTCCATTTTCAGTCACACTGATCACACAGCAAATCCTCAATATCCACATGTGGTTAGTAACTACCATATTGAATAGTGAATATTTAGAACAGTTTCATCATTACAGAAAGTTTTACTAGACAACATTGTTTTAGAGCCTAGCACAGTTACTAGAGAAAAGAAATAAATATTAACTGAAGTAACTTATTTATCCATCTTTCGGGAGTAGAAATCCCATTTATTTTGTCTTCACTATGGGGAAATGGATTTTGGATGCCAGTATAAGAATATATGAAAAAGCCTTAATGCAATTGCTCTCCCTTATAATCTACTTCCTAGACAGAAAGGCAGCCAAGCATTATTATATTCTAAGAATAAAATTTCATAAGTCTTTGTGAATATTGATAGGCATTCAAAAAATGGTGATAGCTGTGGGGACTCAAGTCCATTCAGGCTGCTCTTACAAAACACCATAGACTGAATGCTTTATAAACAATAGACATTTCTTTCTCACAGTTCTAGAGGCTGGAAGTCCAATGTCAAGGTGTTAGCATGATTAGGTGAGGGTCCCCTTCTGGGTTGCATATTTCTCTTTCTATCCTCACAGGCTGGTAGGGGCTAGGGAGCTCCATCAGGCTTCTTTTATCATGGCAATAGACCCTTTCTTGAGAGCTCCACCATCATGACCTAATCACATTGCAAAGGCCCTACCACCTAATGCCATCATGTTGGGGGTTAAGTCTAAACATATGAATTTTTGAGAGACACAAACATTCAGACCATAGCAGAACCTTTTAAAATAATACTTCTGATTGAACTGTATGGAAAGAACTCAGCAATAAAAGTATATGAAGTTTCAGTTGCATCATGATTATTTCTTTGACTAACTAAATCAGATTGAAGTGAAAACTTTGAATCAAATATATGAGTTTAAATGATAGCAAAAGGAAAATCTGTTAAAGAAAGGTGTTTTAAATTAAATATTCTGTTTCTAACTTTTTCTCTCATGCTAGTATTTTTACACTAAATTTTTGAAAGCTAGATCCAGTTGAAGGCTTTTCACTTCATATTTAGTTCACATTGCTTTCTTTAGACACAATGCCATTGTGTTAATACACAATATTGTACTCTGGCAAAAGACCCCAAAATGATAGAATTTATTATTTTTGTCATTGTGAAATATATGTTTACCACATAGAACTGTTTTCTTTTGAGGTATAGTATTGAAATACTACAATATTTAGATACTAAGGGGAAGGAAGTAATAAGATTCTTTTAACTTGGTGCTTATAATTTGAAGTGAAGAGAACATCTCCTTAAACCCCAAATTAGGAACCATAATTGAAGCATGGCAATTTGAAGAAGATAAAAACACACTCAATCTTAATGTTAGTGTTCTTTCATCTAAGAAACTCTCTAATCTAGATTTTCAAAAAATAAAGTTCGAGGCTTAATCAGAAAAAAAAAAAAAAAAAAAAAAAAAAAAAAAAAAAAAAAAAGAAAAAAGAAACTCTCTAATCTAGTGGAAATGTTAAAATAAGAGAAAATTGACTGAATAGAAGCTCTGAACTCATTTAGCCAAAATTCTTCACTGGGTAGAAGAGGACTTGGGACCACCAGAGCCCTTCTTTAGTCTTAGCAGTGAAGTCCAGAATCCTTGACACTTAACATGGACACTAGATAAAGAAGATTTTTGAAATGTGTTCTTATATTACCAGATTTTTATTGAGAATATGTATCAGGCTTTTATTCAAAGATGAGAGAGAGGTCATTTTAAAGAATGTAGAAGTAATTGTGTTGATTTTCCCAGTCTCAGAGACATACTTTTTAGCATCTACTCTTATCAAAGATAATTCAGTTCTTTACTAATTTAACTTAAATGTGCCTCCTTCATTTTGTTTAATTGACATTTTAAACTTTAAAAACATTATTAATTTAATCCTCACTAAAGTATATGGTTTTATCAGATTTTAGAGAAAGAGGAAGGGGAGAGAGAGAGAGAGAAAGAGAGAGAGAGGAATCAACATGAGGGAGAAACATCAATTGGTTGCCTCTCATACCCACCCCAACAGGGATGAACCTGCAACCCTTTTATATATGTGGATGATGCTCCAAACAACTAAGCCACCTAGCCAGGACTTAATTGACACTCACCAGACTTCAACAATAAAACACTATATTATGCTAGTAATTGCTCTAAAGACTTAGCAAAAATATACCCTGGAAGAATTGTATTTATTAATGTTTCCCTGGTAAAACATCATCCAACCAGAGTAGTTGCTGACTCTTGATGTTGTATTGTAGCTCTAAAACACAAGATGGCTATTTAGACAGAGAACAATTTTGGTTGAGAATATGAAGGTGCTTCCATTCATCCACTCTTTCCTTCAACAAATACTAATTCAGTACCTAATATTTAGACACTGAAGTACAGCTTCAGGTCAATATTGAGTAAAACAAACATTCTTATTCTCCAGGAGCTTAGCAAGATGATGAGTGCCAAAATGGCGAGTTAGTAGTGGTGGTGTGGAAGGGAGGGCACAATTTTTAGATAGAGCAGTTAGAGTTGGCCTTGTCAATGTCTTCTACCAGGTGCCTGAAGAAGAGAGAATAACCCATGGAATTTAGAAGAAGGTTCTGGACAGAAAGAACAACCAGTTTTAATATTTTAATATGAGAAGGCACCTAGTTTGTTTGAGGAGTGGTCAAGAGGTCAAAGGATCTAGAACAGGGTAAGTGAGGGGGAGAGCAAGAAAAGTTGAGACCAGAGAAGTAGCTGGTGCCCCGTCATAGATCATTGCAAGGATCTCATGCAGAGTGAAATGTGGAGCCATTTTGGGGACTTATGCAGAGGAGAAGAATGTTCATGATTCCTATGTTTTACTTAAATGTGTGGGAACAAAATATATTTACCTAATCATCCATAATAATCTTATATAAATTGCATTTTAAAATGAGTACGAAACTTGTCTTCAAGTTCAAGTTACATTGCTCATTCAATAATAAATATTTACCGAACACATTCTATATGCCCTAGTAAAAAACTTCATGGTAGAAAAATGTTACACCAGACCTAATGCTTTTAAAAGTTTTGCTTTTGTTTAGATATTCCTATTTCCAATTAGATATCAATTGTGTGAAGATTTTCTGTAAGTATGTCACCAAAAAAGAAAAGTGAGATATGTCAAAAATCAGGCAATGAGCTCACTGTTATTTTCACTTTTCCATAACAATCTGTTTTAGATGGAATTTTATAAGAGTTTACTGTGACAGGATTTTCAATGCTATCTTTCTGTCTGATCCAAAAGGAACTGAAGAAAAATAATAAGTTGGAAAGAAGCCTTTAGGAGACAGATAAGGACAACACTAATTTTTCTTAAGGGACCTATCAGCAAAGCTGGTTTGTGTCATTTCTACTGAACACATATTGGGGGGAAATTATTCAGACAAAACCAAACCATCACCAACAGAGAAATCTGACAAAATGAGTCTATTCTGAGACATGCAAATTTTTTTCATCTTGAATTTTCTGTCAAATTAATTTAGGATAACTGGCTAACAGCATGGCCATATACTAGTACCAGTACTTCAGGAAAAGGAGAAATTAGACTTCTGCAAAGAAAATGCACATGATATGTATGTAGTTTGGGGATCTTGGGAAAATTTTTGAACCTGTCTTAGCCTTAGCCTTATCTTCTCCCCTATAAATTGGGATTATTATAATAGAAGCTTTTAAGCATGTTTTAGATGAGATAATCTATGTTGGTTACCTAGCACAGTGTCTGTTACACATAAATGCTGAATAAATTTTAGGTATTAATTTTCCAACAATCCATGTGATTTCTCATACCTGGGTTAATTTTTTAAAGTATTAATAGCTTAGATAAAAGACTTACAAGAATTTCTGTTGTCTACTAGGATAAAATACTCTTTTCTTACACCTGTATTATGTGTCTCTAAGGACTACCATATCCTTATAGTGTGGAAAGATCTAGACTCTAAGTAGTTTTCAATAAATATACCTTACAGTTTTTTTTCTTTTTTATTCAAATGTATTCTAGCCAGATGGACATGTATCCCCTCCCTAAACCAATCCCCTACAATGTACCTTCTGTAAGTCCACCTGCCTTTACTCACACAATTAGCCACATCTAAAATGAAGTTTTCTTTTTCCTCTGGGTGTCTGAATCCCACTCATTACCAAGATATAATTCTAGATAAATTTCTTCTATGAAGTTATGACTACCCTTCTTTCTTAAAAAAATGCTACAGTACTCTATTGCTTTTCTATTCATTTGTTATGTATCATGTTGTTGCTATTTCACTTTTTTTTCTTTTTTCTTTTTTTTTTTTCTTTTTTTGTGGATCATTAATCCCCAGATAGTTTGGAAACTCCTAGAACTGAAGGACCATATTTCTCTGTATAAACTATAAAATCAGACACAATATCAGGCACAGAATCAAACCCAAACACAATGGACTTGATAGCATGCACACTAAATTGAATCTTGATGAAGTGATAAGTGAATTCTGAGAGCAATACAGATATGTGCCATAAGAAAAAGCAGGGACACTAAATCATTCAGGCATTCACAAAGTCCTGAAAAAGATGTTTTAATAAAAAGATTGTATCTTTTTATATGAATACTGTTTTAGATATTATTGCTTTAACTTTATATGGAACCAGGCAGAAACAGATAATTTATGCAGAAAGTGATCCCTATAATAAATATAATCATTAAGTTAGAAGTTTCCTGTGTGTGGGTGTGTGTGTGTGTGTGTGTGTGTGTGTGTGAGAGAGAGAGAGAGAGAGAGAGAGAGAGAGAGAGAGAGAGAGAGAGAGAAAGTTAAAGAAAGACAACTTCTGGAGGATCCAAGATGGCTGCACAGGTAAACACCTAACTGCAGCTGCACACAACAATTTCAATAAAATACAACTAAAATATAAAATGGACATTGCCCAGAGCTACAGGAAGTCAACTGACTGAAAATTCTACAACAAGAAGGAAAGAGAAAACCAGAAGGAATATCAGAGAAGCTATAAAACCTAAGGTACAGACACATGCTGCGCAAGTACTCGGAGAGGACAGAGCCCGAGAGGAGGGGGAGGCTGAGTTCCTGGCTGGCATTCCCTAGCTGGAAGGAAATAAAAGCTCCAGACTGGGCTGAACCCCAGACGCCATAGCACTGAATCCCAGTTCTAGGCCAGACCCTGGGGACCCAGGCTCAAACAGAGGGAGACCGGGCTGTGAGGCGGAATACCAGGGGAGCGGCGAAAAGCAGAGCCCCCGGAGTAGCGCACATTGCGCGCATAGGACAGAATGTTGACTCTGATGCTAGACTGCCCTGGTGGGAAGGAGACAAAGGCTTCAGGCTGGGAGGAGCGCAATGAGGAGCAGGAGCCGCCACCAGGCCACAGTCAAGCCGGGCGCCGGCATGGTGCCGGGCAACAGGGCCCCCTGGAGGGAGGTGCCACTGGGCCCTCGACCACTGATCCCTGGCCATGGAGCTGAGGCCGGGGGCTGCTTCCTGGGTGGAGCCGACCCTGGCAACAGGCTGAAGCCACACAGGAGGCCCCTGAGAACAAAGAGGCACTGCAGGCCAGCCTGCTGAGCTTCCAGGACGAGGAGGAAGAAACCGAAGAAGTTTTCAATGTGAAGAAATAAAGTTATAGCAAAAAGATAGTAAAATTACTTAAGAAAGAATACAAAGAAGATCTTGAAAAATCGAAGATTAAGACAGAACTCAACTCAGCAGCCAACATGGCAACATAAATACTTAAAAAAAAAAAAAAAAAAAAAAAAAAAAAAAAAGACAGAATGTTGGAGCGGCAGCAGCCAGGCCCAGGGCAGTGGCAGCTGGGCCCAGAGCAGTCAGGCTCGGAGCACCAGTGGCCAGGCCCAGAGCAGCTAGGCTGGGAGTGACCAGGCCTGGAGCAGCCAGGTCGGGAGCAGCCAGGCCCGAAGCAGCAGCAGCCAGACCCAGAATAGCTGGTTTTGGAGCGGCCTGGAGCAACAGAGGCAGGCCCAGAGCAGCTGGGCCTGGAACAGCTCGCTCCTCGCCTGCCCATGCCCCAGGGCTGCTTCTCAGACATGGCTGGAAACTTCTGGGGGAACTTGAGGGTCTGCTGAATCAAGTGATGAAGGCTTAGATCTGGATGTGTTGAGTTGTTGTAGTGCTGGGGTGTTGATATGTGAGTGCCTTGTGTGGGGTCTGGATGAGGTTAGTTTATCTATTTGGAAGTGTCTTTTGTGTGAAGTGTATCCTTGGGCATGTGGAGGTATTGATTTGAGAAAATGCTAAATAATTGATTTACTACCTGAAAAATTTAAAGTTCTGAAAGTTTAAGGTCTCTTGCCAAAAAGAGGTTTTAAAGCTAACACCTTAATTTTAATGGAGAAAGGGGAGGACAAGCCCTTCCCACCCAGAACAGATAATCCAATTCCAGCCAGCAGCTATCTTTAAACAATGTGTTCATTTACATTGGAATGGCTATGCTTTTTGATAGCCCAAGGGCAAGTTTACATGTAAACAAATTTGCTTCTCAGTTCCCAGGGCAGAAAAAACTAGGTTTAAAATTATTAGATTTTAAAATTTATTCTTAAAAATATAAAAGTTTATTAATTTAAAAAAAAACAAGGAAATTAAAAAAACTTGATGAACAATATTAACTGTTGATTATAATAGAATCAGAGATACTGGAGGGGAGTGGACTGACAATTCTGGGGGCGGGGGAGGGAAAGGGAGTGGTGAATGTGGGAAGAGACTGAACATAAACTGTGCACCTATGGATGAGGACAATGAGGGGTGGGGAAAGGGCAGAGAGTGGGGTGGGAACCTCTGGAAGGGGAAAGAATTGAGGAACCTTTGTAATAATATGAACAATAAAGATTGATAAAAAGCAAACAAACAAAAAACTAATGGCTAACCTAGAGAAAAAGAAAAAGACAACTTCCCTCCTTTAGTATGTGTCTGTGATAATAAATACATATAAAATACCATACACTAAATTTAAAACTTGATTATTGGAAAGGCAATTTAAAGTGAAACACATTTTCAAAGAATTTTAGTAAAATGGCCTCAAGGACTAGAACAAACATTTTAAGGATGAAATGTTTTTAAAATCTTCTAGAAGATTATGTATTATATATGTGTATATTTTCATTTTCAGAAGAGTTGAGCAAGCTGCACTTCCTGTGTACACCTGATGTCCAAACTTTCCCAATTTTGGATGCTTCCCCATTTTCAAATGCTTGCTAGAAACTAGAGATCTAATAAGTCTGTTGACTTTGGCTATGAAAACTCTGACTAATACACCTTTACTAGTCTCATGTTGTTTATTCTATATCTTACTTTTTTTTTTAATTGAAAAGATTTATTTTAAATAGATATAGAGACGAATGTTGGGGGGGAGAGGGTAGAGATCAACCACAAGATGTGTAAGCATAGCCTTTAAGGGTGGGAGTGGGGAGGAGGGTGTCGATAGTGAAAAAGGACACATGTATAATACTTTAAACAATAAAAAAATTAAAATGACATTTTAAATATTTCTATTTAAGTAGAAAAACAATTAATTAAAATGCAACTAAATTTTTAAACAGGTAAGTATCCCTCTCTCCAAGAAAAAGAGCAAAGGAAAAATACAGTATGTCTTTAAACTAGGAATATAATCTATGCCAACAAAAATAATTAGAAATTAGGAGATAAATATCCACTTCATTTTTACAGTTATTTAACATTTTCAGGGAACTGTACAATACTAATGGCTTTAAACAGGAAACATCCAGATGTTTTCATAATTACTTACTATCTACACTGATGACCTATGTTATCTCATTTGTCATTAATTAATTTTGACTATTTTACATTGATATAAAATCTAGAAAAAATCACATGCATTATTGTTTTTGTAATAATTTATTAACCTAATATAACTCAAGTTCTAGTTTTATTTTCACTTTAAATTTTAAAAAGTTGTGATTACAATTGTCATGGGTTGTGCTCTTCAAAATTCAGTTCCAATGTTCCAACTCTTTTCCCCAGAGCATTTTCTCTGTTAAACTTTTGTTTTTACAAAATGATCATCCTGTGGTCTATGGTTGATTAACTTTAAACTCATAAAATGGGTTGCATGTTGACTATATTAAAATATATCATACTTAGCTAATATAATTGAATATTAACTAATTTAATTTAAGTGATGAATGCATAAGTAATTAGGCATAGACATTTTCTTACTAAGAATTTATTCTGCAGATGCATTCACAAAGGAATGCAGTAGATTTAAATATATGTAATTATTTTACATAATTTTATATAAAAATAATAATTGCACATAAACATATCCATAAATATTTATATACCAATTCACAGGACACGTTGAAAGGATCAGGAAATTACTAATAATTTATTTTTGTATATTTTAATCAGGTTATTCAAATGATAGGAAGTAGGCAGCCTAGGTTTGGGAATAGACTAGATTTCAATCTTTAATTTCTCTTATGCTATTTAAATAATTTATAATGAAGGTATATTTATAGTTAAACAATATTAACTTAATTCAGTTAACATTTCTTTTTGAAGGGTAAGAGAATTTTTATAGATATGAAATAATCATTTTACCTCAAGAAATAAAAAGGCAGGAGTGAGATGCCAAGATTTTTATCATTGTTTGTAAGACTAAAATGTGAATGCATTATAGATGTGAACTGTTGTATACACTATTCAGGAAAAGATTATGGATGGCATTTTTTTGACATTTTTTTTATAACACAACTGCAAAACTATGCAATTTCACAAATTTAAAACATTTGAAAGTATATCTTTTTGTATAATTGTGTGGCTGTGTTGTCCTATTGTCAGTTTTGATTGACACTTAATAATTAGGTATGGAGATATAAAGGATGCTAAGTTTTATTTGTTGTTTTTTGTTTATGTATTTGATTTGTTTTTAAATTGCTTGAATACAGGTGGAAATTTTCAAATCTCCCCTCAGGATGTCTGTAGAACATCAGGATCATAAAGTATCTTTTTCCAATTTATCTGAGTAAATGTTACAAAGGCAACTTATTAAAAATAACCTGACTAACAAAATGGAAGCAGAAGCATGAATATATGTAACAGATTGGCCAGTACCCAAGGGGAGAAGTTTGAGGTGACTGGATAAATTTGAAGGAAATAGCTAAAGAATATGTATGCATACTCTATGGACAGTAATTTGGTAAAGGCCAAGAAAGGGGTAGGGTTGGTGGGAGAGAGTGGAGGTGAGCAAAGTATGTGTGTGAGGGGGAAGTGGAGAGGGACTTCTGCAATAAAGTCAACATTAAAAATTAAAGAAATACATAAAAAAGTAAAGACACCATATCTCATTGAGTATAAATTAAAGAGCAGTCGGAGCAAAACATTAATTTACTCTCCCAATAGCATTTAGAAATAAAATTTCTCCATTTTAATCAGACTATCCATATGAACCAATTTAACCTTCATAAATACCTTATTAGTGCTGTATATATATTGCTTACCAATGGCAATGTCTATATTATATAGAAAATAGAGAATTCCAATACTTCATAAATCTAAAAAGAGAGACATCAGAACAAAACCTTGAATAAAAATGTAGGAAATAACCAATTTTTAAAAATGTGTATTTAAAGACATTAAGTTAATGATCCCTAAAATCTGAAACATAAATCAAAAATATTTTTTATGTATTTTGGAAAGCTCTGAAATGTGATTATGTGGATAATTCTATTGGCGGACTTATTCCGTTTTGTTCTATCAAACAAAATAAATACTTTTACTATATGAAATGCTGAAGAAAAAATTATTTTGAAGAAACTACCTCTAAAACTTCTCCTATCTTACTATTTTAAGATCCTTGCTAACACTTTTTCATTGGTAAAAAGACTTTCATAAAATCACTTTTTACTTATTCTCAATACCTTGCCAGTTTTGGTGGCTCTGGAAAACCATAGCAAATAGCCTAATTATAACACTTATGCTATTGTCATACCTCAAATTTATACAATTCAAGTTTTCTGGTTTCTCATTTCCCTTTCTTTATTACTACATTAGGCAGATATGCTTTCATATTACTCTTTTCATCTGTTCTTGATAACGTCCCTAATGTTTTCTAACATTTTGTCTAATTAATCACAAGGAAAATAACTTTTGGAAATTACTTCAGGGTGTAAAAATCAAATATGCTTAGTAGAATTTTGAAACTTTTTATTTATACTTTGCAAAAATGTGGCAACTTTTTGTTGCTAAGTTCAGATCAGACCTTAGACATGTGTTTTTGCTAATCATTATTTAATTATTTATTGAAAAAGATAAATTGGATTCATATGAGATACACTGAACACACACTTCATATGAGAAAGCTAAGATTCAATAAATTAGGCAGGTATAGAGAAAAAGTAGTTAAAAGAAAGAAGTACTTCTTCTCCCAGGAAATGTTGAATGGCTAGGATCCATCATGTTGTATTCAGACTGAAAACCCTGGGCTTTTCCATAACTTTGATTATCTTTCAGTTTTCCCTTGAAGAGAGTCAGGGGCCTCTTCCATAAGTGACCAAACTGCAGATCATGCTTCCAGAGCTTCCATATACTAGTATGTTCATAAGTTATTTAGGATATTGTGTAATTTAATGAATAGCTTTAAAGCTGCTCATACTCACCCATTTAAACTTTTTGTTTACAGTGATATTCTATTTAACAATTTGTAAACATAAGAACTATTTTGAAAACATACGCTAGTTTAAGACATCCCAAAGATAATTCTTCAATTAACTCTTAAGGCTGTGTTTTAGAAAATGGGAGATAATACTTAATGAAACTGAAAACTGGTAAAAATCAAACTTATGAAGAATATATCCATCGTCTAATAAATGAGATTAAGTAGTAAACAAGCCTTGTAGATGAACATCAGGTTTGAAACATACTACTCTTAAAATCTATATTCTGGTTGGAAACAAGTAGAGTCCCTCAGTGCATTGAGGGCAGTATAAGCCAATGTGACCTTTAGTGTGGGCAACTAGTTATCGAATAGTTATTAACAAAGGAGAAATGAGTTGAACAGGCTAAGGCTGATTGACTAGGAAGGTATAGTTTCCACACTCCAGGGGAAAGCTGCATTGTCCCACCAAGGGGATTAACATCCCTCCTTCCCCTAAACTGGTAGGAAAGACCAGCTTTCCAGTCTCCCCAGGGAACAACCAGTCAGTTGTCCCAGATTCAAGAGGGGGAGGGGGCGGGGCAGTAAATGGGAAATTTCTTTGCAAGGTCCATTGGCAATGGAAGTCAAGATGGTGACTATAAAGGAGAGGAATCTTGCCTGGGAAAATCTGGGAAGGGATTATGTAGGGAGAGGGCTCAGCATAGGCTGGGAAAAATTAGGAAGAAGATTGATTAGTTTGAAAGAAAGCTTACCCATTCCAAAGCCCAAGGTAATATAATCAAAACTTAATAAAGGCCAAGGTTCATTCTTTCATTTTTCTCTTTCCATAGCAGCCATGCAGGCTGAAACCTGGGCTTATGTGGCCTAAAAGAGACCGAGCTAGACTGCTGGAGCCTAGGGTGATTGCCTTACAGTGCTGGATCCCCATCCTTGTGGTGGGCACTTGCACTCATCAGTATCAGGACTTCTTCAGCATGGACACTGAGCTAAGCCACTGGTCATGGTTGAGACATTGAACTCTTGGGGGCAGTCCTTTGTTTTAGCTCCAATAAATCTTGCCACAATGCCTCAATTCCTCCTATGCATGGGTCCTCCAAATGCATTTCCCCTGACGCCACAATAGAATCCTATTTCCACCAGCAACATAACTCAGCATTGATGCAGAGCCCATTGAAGGCACCTGAGTGCAGGGGAAAGCTTTGAAGACAGACTGGCAGTATAGCCTACTGCCTCTGAAGAGCAATTCCTTTGAAGAATTGTATTGTTTGCCCCAAGATATTTAACACCCCTTTCAGGCTCCGTACTTGAGTTTTATCGTTTGCATTTAAAATCTAGTTAAACCTCTGGAGCTACAGTTGCTAGGAAACCAGCATTATTTGGAGGCTGCTTCACCATCTCCCTTCTAGTCACAAATTTAATTGGAAGAGCTATAAGATGGCAAAGTTGTTATGCATGTTCTTCTTCACTTTGAAAGGTCACTGAGACTTAAGACCACTCTCTCAGCATTTTCCACGTCACTATATTTAAAAACAACAACACAAAAACAAAACAAAACACTGTTGTGTAATACATTCCTTTGTGGTCTTGATTAGATTGCTTCCTTAAATAGACCCCTACCTCGCCCATTGCACTTTGCATTTTTTAAAATTCTCCCAGTGCAGGTTTCCACTGTGAACAAAGCACTTTATTTTTTTTCCTCCTCGGTGAAAACTGTTGATGTATGAGAAGAACTAAAGGGTTAATATTTACAGTTGGCAATTAAAATACCAGAGATCTTTAAAGGAGAGCTAATCAGTTACATAAATCAAAATGATATTCCTTTCACTGCTTTTCTTAAATTGACAAAATTTGGGGTCCATTGGGCAGATATTTACTCTTTCCAGTCTGAGGCTTAGAAGAGATTCTTTGTTGGCATTTCTTACATCCCATCCAAAATAATGTTGTTTTCTCAAGTTGTTAGGCTGTGACACTACCAATTTCTTGAAATGGTGGGAACATAATCTTCCAATTTAATATTTTTAAAAGGTTGGGCAGAGCTTAATAGCCTGAGAAAATAATATCAGTAAATTATGCAGGCTGTCATCTACACCAGTCACGCAGATTATAGACTTGCAGATTAGCATTTACCCAAAGCATAGAAGAAAGATTATAAAGACTTAATATATTTTACATTTTCTTATTATAAATTTGCTGAATTTTTAAGAAAATAAATGTGGGAATGTGTTCTGAGGCCACATTTGTACTTGGCATATGACGGGTAGGATAGGCTGTTTGCTGATGTTTCAGGGGATCAGAGGATAGTTCATTCACCAAATAAGTATTTGTTGGCATGTAGTAGTTTGCTAGTGGCCAAGGATAAAGTAAAAAAGCAATTATATTTCCTCTGCTAAAGGAATTTCTATTTCAGTAAAAGAAGAAAAAAGGGATGCATACAAGAAGCATATAAAAACCTAAAAAATGTATTTATTGAGGAACAGGAACTGATTATTTGTTCTCTTAAAATAAATAGGAGGCAATGCAAATGCTTTGCTTATCCTAGACTGCCAAAAACTGTACAGTTATTATTTAATACAGGGGCAAAAGTAGGTTTATAGTTGTTCATATGGAAAGTAATACTATAATGAATATCACAAGAATAAACTCTTTCTCACATACTCACAATTATAGACCTAATTTTGCCCATGCCAATATTATCATTTGGCATGTAAAGAATGAAAACTATCTTAGCAAGCATTTGTCTCCCTCAAATATTCACCTTAAGACCTTATACAACTCTTCCTAAGATAGCAATATAACTCCAAATATTTCTGAGCACTTCTTTGTAAATTGTAAACACTTCAAGGTCTGTCACTTTCGAATATCCTTTACCATGGCATATTTATAGACTTTTAAGTTGGATTTGGGTGCTGAAAACCATTTGAATATATATTAAAGATGATATTGGTGTATATTGCAGGTGATACTTCAGTACTGTTTCACATATTTTGAAAGTAATATGTGATCCTAGAGTAAAAAATCCAATAAAAAAAAGATTTCCCCAACCTGTGGCAGAAAAAAAACTGCATAATTGACAAAACAAAGGAGAAAACAAGTTATGCATGACAAAGAGCTATTTTAAAAAATATATAGTTACATTGATTTCAAAGAGGAGGGAGTGGGAGAGATGGAAAATATGAATAATGAGAGAGAAACATTGAATGGTGGGGCAACCTTAGCATGTGCTCTGAGCGGGAATCAAACTGTGACCTCCTGGTTCATAGGTCAGTGCTCACCCACTGTGCTACACTGGGCAGGCAGAGCTATTTGCACAGAGCAAAGATCTTTTTGTGCCTTTGTGTGCGCACACGTGTACATGTATGTCTGCTCTGTAATCCTGAGCTGGTAATTTATTCCTGAGATTGCTCATATCCCTAACAGCATAGTGTAGGAATGAAGGATGCCAAGTTAAAACATACAAAAATACCATACAACTAAAGCAATTACCTTTAAAGATGGGGGAAAATTTTAATGGCCATGTCATATTTCACACAGCTGGGGCACTTGGTATCCTGAGGGGGAATAATGCTGAAGGTATAAATATATAAGGGAACAAATAAAAATCATACTGGTACAGTCTGTAGAGGTGGTAAGGGAGTAGGAATCATCAATACTGCAACTGTTTGCCCTGACCACTGCCCTGTCATCTCCAGGTACCACTTTCAGAAGTTTCTTGCTCTCTGGTGCTGCAGTGAGTTTTGCAAAACCTAGACAGAAAAAACTTTGGAGATTATTATGAGAGTAGCTTTCATAAAAGATAGCCTTTGGAGTTGAATCTAACAATCCTACCATATATTTCATCTTTCTATTAAAAATATCTTCACTGGAGCCTGTAATAAGCTTGGTTGGCAGGTCTGGGAGCAGATCTTGTGAGAATATTCTAAGGAAGGGCAGTGGCAAGTCCCTCAACATCCCTACTTTAATTAGGAATAGAGCCATTCTTCCTTTACCTCTCCTCTCACCAGTGAAAGAGCTTTGCTAGTGTGGAATCTTTCCTATTCCTTTCAGTCTGGCTCTTACCTGTCCAACCCCATTTCTCCAGTCCCTGTAAATATAACCTTGTTTCTCAAAGCTTCATAATTTTATTTTTTAAAAAATATTTAAATGTATTTTTCATTGATTTCAGCGAGGAAAAGAAAGGGAAAAAGAGAGAGAGAAATAGAAACATCAGTGATGAGAAAATCATTGACTGCCTCCTGCACACTCTTCCCACCCACACTGGGGAATTGAGCCTGCAACCTGGGCATGTGCCATTTACTGGAATTGAACCTGGGACCTTTCAGTCCACAGGTCTACACTCTTTCCACTGAGCCAGACCAGGTAGGGCAAAGCTTCATAATTTTATGGGAAATTTCCACTCATTTCTTAGTATGGTATGGTCACAGCTTGCTCTTATTAAATGTTGGGATAATTTTCCACCCCTTACCCAGGAGTCATGGGGGAAACTCATCCCTATGTCATGAGTTGTCTTGATACAATTTTAACTATAAATTAGACTCAACTTTATGTTTACTGGCCCCTTAGAGTTATGGTGCTTAGTTAAGTGAATTGACCTAAAATAAGCTGAGAGATCCCAATTTATGTGTTTTTTATATGTTCATTGATCTTAGAGACAGAGGAAGGGAGAGAGAGGAGAAATAGATAGATAGATGATAGATAGGTAGATAGATAGATAGATAGATAGAGTTACACTAATAAAAGAGAAACACGCAGATTGACCATACCTCCGCAACACTCACCAGCCAATCAGATATGAGCATGTAAATTAACACAACAAAGATGGTGGGTTAATTTGCATATGTGGGTGTTGAGCAAAGACTGAAGACAACTGAAGACTGAAGAGGCTTGGCTTTGCTGGGGCTGGAGCAGAGAAGCCTCAAGGCTTGGCTTCTTTGCTGCAGCTAGAGTGAAGGCCTGGGTCCCAGGTGCTGGAGGAAAAACAGTGCTGGCAACCAGGGGAAGGAAGGCCTATTACACGAATCTTCGTGCAATGGGCCTCTAGTAGATAGATAGATGATAGATAGATAGATAGATAGATAGATAGATAGATAGATAGATAGATGGATGATAGATAGATATGAGAGAGAGAGATTTGAGAGAGAAACCTTGATCAGTTGTCTCCCATACTCACTTTGATCAGGGATAAATCTTGCAAACTAGATATGTGCTCTGTCCATAAATTGAACCCACAAACTTTAGGTGTATGGAATAATGTTCCAACCAACCAAACACCCAGCCATGGTTCCAGTTTGCTTTTATTTATCCTGACCAAACCTGCTGATCTCAACCCAGGATATGTATGTCTCTTAGGGCTTGATTTTCTCTCAAACTAGTCTTAGATTTGATAGGCAGCCAGATAGGCAATAAAAGTATCTGAGCAGTACCAAACCCTTCCACAATCTATTAAAAGAAGTACTATACTGTTGCTGCTATTGATTATCTACAGAACTCCTAGTAGGTGCTCAACATGTATCTATGAAATAAATTATTGATGGGCTTTCAAGTAGGTTCCCCTGTGTTGCATGTGTTAGTGATGTTCCTACTAAATGATGTCTGTGGACAACAGTTTAAGGGTGAAGTCTAAGGCCAAAGAAGTGACAAACAGAAACTGGAATTCATGATGTTGCCTTTGTTTCTGGAATTCATGATGTTGCCTTTGTTTCTATCACCTGGAATTCATGATGTTGCCTTTGTTTCTATCATCTATCTACCTATCTATCATCTATCTATCTATTTCTCCTCTCTTTGAATGTTTCCTGGCATAACATTCTACAATACTTTATGCTGGTACCACTGCCAAATGCACATAAAGTGTTCTCATTCCTGAGACCCCCCCCCCCCCCAAGAGACTTCTTCAACATAACCTCCTACCCTAACCCTAGTTTGAGGAAAACCCCTGCTATGGAGTCATATGTTCACAGAAACTGGTATAATTACAGCAGATCAAAGAGTTCCATTTTGCAGCTGAATTTCAAAATGAGCTAGATAATTTTATGACCAGCAATAAAACCAGTAGTTATGAGAGCTAAAATAAAAAAAAAGCTAATCATGTCCCATGTTTTAGAACATAAACTTGTCACCATGAGCATTAACAAGATTTCCCCCCCTTAGGTGGCAATGCAGTAGATTATAGAGGATTTTTACTTTTTAGCCATCTGTGCAATATGTTTGTCCCTGGGAAAATTCAAATCAGCATGCATTTATTTGGTACCTTACTGTACACAAAGCACTATTGTAGGCAAGATTTCCATAGGATTGAGAGGCTTGCAAAACAGGATTAGGCATAATCTAGTTGCAGGGAGAGATGTGTGGAATCAGAGTTTACATCAGTGACTGCAGGGCAATAAGATTGTAGGATTTCTAGGACTTCTCATTGCAAAGAGCACCTAATATTCTTTGGGGCAACTGTAAATAGGATATTATGACAAGAAGTTAGTTTTCTTTAAATGTTAAAATCCTAATCAAAGGCTGAGAGGGAGGGTGTCCACCCAACCCTGGGGAGGATTTCCTGTGACCACACTAAATATCAGGGCACATCTAAGAGACCAGATTTAAGAGAAGAAGAAGAATTTTAAAAAGCCTAGTTTGCCTAATCTGGTATGAGTTTCTTATCTAAGGGAGTTTTAAATCTAAAAAAAAAAAGCACATATCTTTTTTCTCTCTTTTCTTTATTGATGAAGATATTACATATGTGTCTTTATCCCCCTCATTGCCCCCAACTCCCCACCCCACCCTCATTCATGCTCTCTCCCCCCTGGTGTCTGTGTCCATTGGTTAGGTATGTATGCATGCATTCAAGTCCTTTGGTTGATCTCTCCCTCTTACCCAACCTTCCCCTTTCTTCCCTCTGAGATGTGATGGTTTAATGGATGCTTCTCTTGTCTCTGGATCTGGTTTTGTTCATTAGTTTATGTTCATTATATTTCACAAATGAGCAAGATCATGTGATATTTAGAGGAATTTAAAAATTTACAATTTTTTAGGGGCGAGTCCATCTCTGTGAATGCCTTGTCATATTTGAAAGAAATCTGGTAGGTAGAGCCTTGGCTCTAAATGGAAGTTCATCTGGTTATCTAGAGACTTAAGAGGAAATATGATGCCAGAAAACTCAGAGCACCAGGGAGGAGAAGAGAAATGAAGCATAGGCAAGGTCAAGTTCTAGAGGCTAATGGGATGCTAGATTCTGATAGAAGAAATGCCACTGCAAGCTTTGAGTACCAAGGTTCTCCAGCTACTTGAGGGGAGATAGAAAGTTGTGGGCAATTCTGTTTTCACTGTGGCAGTAAAGGAGCTATCAAGAAAGAGAACTGTCTAGACGAGGCTGTGGGCTAGGAATTCCAAAGAGGCATGTGGGGACTTGCACACAGTTAGGATAGCCCAAGCTTCATCTATAAACGAAGAATCCTTACTACAGCAAGCGGAATAAAATAGGCACTTTATAATAGAGAAGCAAAGAATGGGCTGTGGCATTTCAGAAAGATAAGCACCTAAATCTGAATGGAAGGTCAAGGAAAAGCTGCTTCCAGAGAAGAGATTTAAAGGATAAGCAGATTTCAAATAATGGAGGAGGCATTCCTGTGTGGGCCTTCCTGTATGGCAGATAGCAGGAATAGCAAAAGAAAAGAGGTCAACTGTTCCTGGTTTTCATCAAGGATTGGTACTACAGAGAAACTGAAATTGAAAGATAGCGTTCTTTGTTGAAGAAGATGAAACTGGAAATGTAATCTCAGGTTTGTAATGTCTTCAGTGGACAATAGGGAATCTTTAAACAGAGGATGGCCGTGAATGGAAGTATTTTTAAGGACATGAACCTGTAAGCATTGTGAAGGTTCAGATTTGAGAGACAAGAGATAAGTCCTTCCCCTTGCCTAGAAAATTATTCCGTCTTTTGTTGTTTAATTGGAGAAGGGGCTCTACCACTAGGCTTTGTATCAGACATTTACTTCTTCAAGACTTCCTGATCCTCCAGGCTGGATTAGGACTAAGTTGCAATTATTGATTTATTTGTCAGTATCTGCTTTAGACTATCAACCCCATTAAGAGACATCTTGTCTGCCTTATTAGTCATTCACCATTTTCTTCCTCCTGCCTGGCCCCTTGTGGATACTTCATATGTATTGAATAAGTACATGAAAACAATGTGTGAATACTTTGAACAAGTCAGTTGGAAGAAGAAGAATGACAATAGGAATAAAAAACATGGGGAAAGTGAAAAATACTATATAAAGAATTAGAGACATGTGAGATGGAGAAAGGGAGTTATGGGTTTAAAGGTGCCTCTGGCCCTGGACCCTGTCCGGTGGACCTCAGTGTTTAGAGTGTTGGCCTGCTTATCAAAGACACATAGGTTTGATTCCAGTTGTGGTACATGCAGGATGCAATCAATGTGTCTCTCTCACATAGATGGCTCTCTCTCTCTCTCTTTTTCCCTTTTCTCTTCCTCCCTCCCTTTCTTCCACTCTCTCTAGAAATCATAGGGGGGAAATCCTCTGGTGAGGATTAACAATAAATAAACAAAACAAACAAATAAAAGTATTTGGGGATTCCTGGTTAATTCTAGAAATGTAGACATGTTCCCCCATATACTAGTCTGTACCCTCCAGATTGATTCCTGAGATGGGAAGATAAGGGCAAAATCCTGATATGGAGTCTGATAATCCTTGTTGTAGTGAGTCCTTACGATCTCAAGGCTCTGATGGAAAGACAAGTCAGAATAAGTTGGAATGCTTAGATTTGAAGCTGTAGACATCCTCAGCCTAGAAAAATTGTCACTGGACCTCTCCCTTGTATCCAAATAATATCTGAAAGATGTGACAATTTTTATTGAATAATTTCTAGATTAAAATGGTTCAAGTTTACAAAAGTCTCTTATTCTATCACTACAGTGCCAACTGTAGTGATAGAATAATCCACAGAGATTCTCATTCTACAAAACACGTGGCTAAATTCTACTGTGGCTAAGCTAGTTATGGTTCCTGAGCAGGAAATTAAATCTTCATATGAAAGTACCTGTTTTGAAGCAGATGTATAAAATGAATTATTATATAATGTAATCTGTTTCAATAGATTTATTGTAATTAAAACATTGTTTCATGAAAAAAGAAAACTAGTATTCATATTTAAAAAGAAAGTTAATTTTATTAAAAAAACATCTGCCTAATTTGTTAACCAAATTGGAATTTTAAAAAAGAGGACATTTTATGATTCAAAACCTGAAATAATGAAATTCTCAATTTAGAAAGAAATTATTATAACTGGTCATTATTTTTCTGCACATTAATATAAAATACATTTCTATTTGGATTATTTTCATACCCAGCCACTTGGCAATTTAGCTATTGTGCAATACATACATCTGCTTCTCAGATTGGCAAGGCAACAGTTTACTGTGAAGAATCAGTTGTTTTGAATGGCTAATTGATTATAGGTGCAATGAATTAACCATCTGCCTTTGACACTGACTCAACTAAGGGAAGAACAGCCCTTTCTTTCCTGTCATTTTGGGAGCATATCAGTAAGATGTTATCCTAAGTGGAAACTTGTGGATTCTAGGGTAGGTGGGGTGAGGTGAGTGGAAGAAAAAGCAAGCAAGTTCACCGGTTAATTAGAAGAACATTACAGACACAAATGTGAGACTGGTTTGTTGATTTTTATCAATAATCTACTTATCTTTTGAAGTAAATAACTGCTAAATATTTGGAATATAAAATTAAAATATTTGGATTATATCTAAAAGAGAGCCTATAACTCCATTTACATCAATGTACTTAATGTCGCCTTGGTTTAGGTTATTTCCTACTTGTTCTTTGTTTCAAATCTAATTTTTGAAATATTCTGAAGTTTATGTTTATGACATTTACCTACGGCTGTGTCATAATACTTGAAGTCAAATATTTCATTTAATCAGGTGACTTCCTCATTGCTCAACTGAAGTAAGTCATAACATTTCTAAATGTGCAATGATTATTTTTGTGTGTATGAATGGTCACAATCTTCTGAGTCTAAGAAAATAAAATTAAGTGCTTGTAACCCTAAAGACTCCATCAAAAAATTATTAGACTTAATAAATGAATTGGGCAATGTAACAGGATCCAAAATTAACACCAAGAAATCTATTGCATTTCTGTACACAAATAGTGAACTTATAGGAAGAGACTAAAAAAGCAATTCCATTACCATCACACCAAAAAAAGTTAAGATACCTAGGAATAAACTTAACTAAGGCGGGTAAAAGACCTATATGTGGAACACTACAGGACACTGAAAAAAGAGATAGAGGAAGACATAAACAGATGGAAGAATATACCGTGTTCATGGATTGGTAGAATTAACATTATTAAAATGTCTATAAAACGAAGTGCTTATTAACTAGGAACTGGTCATCTTAAAAGGGTGACTGGGTAGAAAATGATGTTATAGAATTGTCTGACTACACCTCTGACTTCAGGTAAACACTTCATTTCCTTCCTCATACATAACTGAATTAATGTTTTATGTGGTTAGTTTAGTATACCTAACTTTTATCTAACTTAAATATTTAAGAATTATTTTGGCATAATGTTTCCATGCAACCTTTGATATACTGTTTTCTAAAAGTGCTTACTTTCTTTCATAAAATATCTTTAATTCAAACAGAATATTGTGGGTTAATCCTATGTTTAAGATTCTAGTTAAGGATTATACTGTTTTAAAAGTATTTCATATCAAATAACAGTTGGATATTGAGTAGATGGGATAGAATATAACGAGTTTTCTGTATCTAGTCAAAATGTCATAAAATGAGATATGTTTTGATAGCATGTCATTTTCTTTTTTTATTTAGAAAAAATCAATGTCTGAATTTTATATTTGCTTTGAATATATATATATATATACCCACACAATTTTATTGCAATTATATCTTTGTCCAACAATGAAACATTTCTGACAAATTTCACTACTTTCATATACTATTCAATAAAACAATATTTCATTTGATCAAAAAATGTAGTCTAAAAGTTTTTAAGGTTATTGCAAACAGACATAATTTATGTAAATATAAAAGTTCTCTAGAAATAATTTATTAATTAGTACTACAGAAAAATTCTCATTTTCATATATACATATTCTTTTGTACCTCATTCAGTGGAGAAGTTATCAAATACTAGTATTCTTTTCTACTTGTTTCTGAATGCATGCAAATGTTTATACTAATTTTCTGTTTTAACAAAGTGAAAGCTCTTCATTCTGTATCTCCGCTATATTCCTCCCCTTCATTTATCTCATAGTAATGCCCACTCTCTAATGTAATTGGTGTTAATAAAAATCCCTGTGTCACCGAAGCTGTGTCTACATAGGTGACTAATGGTAGAGTTGGAAATTACATCCTATAGAATAAAGAGATAAATTGACCAACACACCCTTGCACTAGATGGCCGCCCCTATGTGGTCACAAGATGTTCACCACAAGATGGCCAGCAGGGGAGGGCAATTGTGGGTGATCATGCCAGCAGCAGAGGTCACTTAGGGGTGACAAGGCCAGCAGGGAAAGGCAGTTGGGGGTGACCGGGTTGGCTTGGGAGGGCAGTTAGGGGTAACTGGGCTGGCAAGAGGAGGGCAGATGGGGGCAACCAGGCCTGTAGGGGAGGGCAGTTGGGGGGGACCAGACTGGCACAAGAGAGCAGTTGGCAACAATTGGGCTAGCAGAGGAGCAGTTAAGCATTGGTCAGGTTGGTAGGCAGAAGCTGTTAGGGGTAATCAAGCAGGCAGGCGAGTGGTTGGGAGCCAGCAGTCCTGGATTATGAGAAGGATGTCTGACTGTTGGCAGTCGGACATCCCCCGAGGGGTCCCAGATTGGAGAGGGTGCATGCTGTTCTGAGGGACCCATCTCCCTTAAGGCATGATTTTCATGCACCAGGCTTCTAGTATGATATATAAAATACTTGTGCTATCATCAGAGCTGGAAGTCACTTTAGAATTTTTTTTATAGATTTCAAATTTTTCAAACATTTCATAGCAACAGGACTCCTTAAAATTAAAAAGTAAGATGAAATAGAGTGTAATAATGCTCCAGTTGATGCAAAGATAAAATGCTCAAATCCATTTTTTTGTTACATTCTTTGTTGTGTTCTTCAATCTTTAATATTCTGGATTAAAAAAAAAAAAATCATTTTCTAATTATATGTTGTTTTTTTTTCTCTAGAAAACCGAGTCGTAGAGAAATCTTTTGATTTACTTAAAGGCAACTTCTGAGTTATTAAGAAAATAAGAAGGAAAACTAGGTTCTCTTGAATTGCAATCAGCTTTTTCTTTACTGTTAAGATGTGAATTTTAATATTTGAATTATCTATATGATTTATTTTTATTGGTCAAAATGCTCTGAATTACTTACTGCTACATTTCCCTAACCTATGTATATTAAGATATGGTGTTAACCTCTTCCTAGATCCACCATTCTCTGAGCTCATAATAACCCTAAATTACAGTACCTCAGACATTCAATCTCCTAGACATTTGATTATGTCAAATGCTTAGCACAGGGCCAATAGCTGGCTCCAGGCTATTGGTGATTTCATCAAATCTTTCCCAATCTATTTATTTACACAATTTCAACTGGAAAAATGCATTGAAATGAAACATCTCATTTCCAGTATGGTCCCGAGGCAAAAAGAGACAATGATACATATCCCCAATTTGAAACTAGATGAAAGTAGCCTCATTTCAGATAGAGAAGTCAAATTGTGAGTTTAAAACCAAGTTAACCTGAAAGGAGACATTTTCTCTTTATATATCTGTGCACAATTTCAATTGATGGCACTATGAAACTTTTATACTGGCAAATTAACTCAAACATTGCCTTGGAGTAGTGGCAGTCTCTGTGGCATTCCCTTATGACAAACAAATGAAAAAGTGTCTTATTGAATTATCTTGATTGTCATATTGGTTTGTTTTTGTGCTTTTGTTCTTATGCAAATAGTCAAAGAAAGCAGTCCTGCAAGGTTTTCTGTTTACTAAAAGAAAAAAAGAAAGGCAAATGTTTCAGGACAGAATCAATTGGTTCCACTTAAGAATCAGTTAAAAAAAAAAATTTTTTTTTTTTTTTTTTGCATGTAACAAAGGGAATGTTTTGCATCTAAGGGTTTGTTTTGTAATGAAGTCTTGCCAATTAGTCACAAATGAACTTGAGCCCATTTCCTTGATAATAATGAAGCATAACAACTGAATGGATGAGCCACACATATTTTATAGTTTCTCCCACTGCCCTAGGTCTTTTCTCTACCTACTGTGTCCAAGTAGTGACAAATAGTAAGTTGCTAATAACTGATCAGCATTTTAAAAGGTTTATAAGAAATGTAATTAGATTGCATAACTGAGTTTAAGCTAATGTGTGTTTCTACAAAAGTTCAGGTGTTTAGATTACATTTTAATTTACATTTTCCATCTGCTAAAGCCTTTTTCTTCCCCCCACTAATCTCACTTCAACATCCTTATTAGATCTCCAAATTTTGAAATCAGACTTTACTATTCACGACTCACTGTATATTTTAGATACCACGTTGATTTCTTCGTTTCCATGTTCTTCATGTCTGCTTAGGGTTTATATAAGAAAAGACATTTCTTATTTATTATGCAGAGTGATATTAATATTTCTTTACTGTGCTGTATTCTTATCGTTAATAGCATGTTCATTTACATCTCATTGAAAATATTTATGTTTTGAAATATTTTTTAATTGCTAAATGTAAATCAATTATACTGTAATATTCTGAGTAAAGCATAGAATCTTAATTTGCAGATACTTTATTAATTGCCCTAAAATGTCTCATCTTATTTCTATTTGTAATAAAATATTTTAGGCATATAAGAAAGTTCACAGTCTTATTGTTGGTTGATCCATTGTTTTTATTGTGTGTTTGCCCTTGTCAGTGAGAATGTATATTAACTTAGACTAATGAGCAGGTACAAAAAACAAACAAACAAACAAACAAAAATACCTAAGTTACCCATATCTCCTCATAGTTCAGCATCTTAATGAAATAATTAAAAAATGTTACAGGGCTTCTCAGTTTGAAAGAATGACAGGAGGAAAACACTTTATTAGGATGGAATTATTGATTTTTTTTTTCAGTTAAGTTTACGTAGGCAAGAGATATTGATTCATCCCCACAACCTGATAATTTTTTGAGCTTCAGCATCTTTTAGTTTAATGGATTTGCTGATGATCTTACTATAATAATTATGGTATTCTTAATATATCCTAGGTTCCATTTGTTTTAGCCCTACATGATATCCATATCTCCCATCATGGAAGATGCATTAACAGGAACATTAAGGCCAAAAGCAATATATCAGAATGTATTGTTTCAATTGCAGTTGAATTTCAATATTATATTATTTTCAGGTGAACAGCATAGTGGTACCCCAAATCAGTCTTACACATACCTGATACCATATATAGTTACTAGAGACCCAATGCATCAAATTTGTACAAGGGGCTCAGCTCTCGCAGCCACGGTAGCTGCTTCAGCCCTCACATCCACATCGACCTTCATCTGGAAGGTCGTCTGGAAAGTCGTCTGGAAGGTCATTGGTCCAGTCTAATTAGCATATTACCCTTTTATTACCATAGATTATAATACTAGGAGCTCTGTGCATGACATTTGTGCACTCCAGGTGTGTGTGTGGGAGTCCTTCAGCTCGACCTGAGCCACCTTGTCGTCCAGGACCCCTCACTCCTTACCTGCTCACTCTTTATTACTTCTGGGTTCTGTTCCTTCATACTGCTGCTGAGCTTTCCAGCTGTGAACCTGGCTTCTGACTGAGCAGCCCTCCCCCTGTGGGAGTGCACTGACCACCAGGGGGCAGCTCCTTCATTGGCTCCCTGGTGGTCAGTGTGTGTCATAATGACCAGGCATTCTGTCATTCAGTCGATTTGCATATTATCCTTTTATTATATAATTATTATATAGAATTATTGAATATTTCCTAAACTGTAACTTATATCCTTATAATAATAATAATTATTATTATTTAAATATATTTCAGAGAGGAAGAGAGAGGAAGGAAGAGAGATATAGTAAAACCAATGATGAGAATCATTGATTGGTTGCCTCCTGCAGGCCCTACACTGGGGTTTGAGCTTGCAACCTGGGCATGTGCCCTGATCAGGAATCATGATCTCCTAGTTCATAGGTTACCAGAGCCATGCCTTGTGATTATTTTATAACTGCTAATTTGTACTTCTTAATGCCTCTTTTTTTTTTAAGGCAGTTTCCTATGCATTCTTCTATATGGCAACCATCAGTTTATTCTCTGTATGAATTTGTTTCTATATTAGTAGATTTCACATATAAGTGAAATTATATGGTATATGTCTTTCTCTATATGACTTATTTCACTTAGTATATTTTCTTTTAGGTCCATTTGTCATAAATAATAAGATTTCATCCTTTTTGTGGTCCAGTAATATTACATTATAAATGTATACCACTTCTTTTTTTTTTAAATATATTTTATTGATTTTTTACAGAGAGGAAGGGAGAGATAGAGAGCTAGAAACGTCGATGAGAGAGAAACACTGACCAGCTGCCGCCTGCACATGCACAACCCCCACCGGGGATGTGCCCGCAGTCAATGTACATGCCCTTGACTGGAATCGAACCTGGAACCTTTCAATCTGCAGACCGACACTCTACCACTGAGCCAAACCGGTTTTGGCAGTGTGTACCACTTCTTTATCCATGTGTCTTTTAATTAGAGCATTTAATCCATTTACATTTAAAGTAATTACTGATAGGTATGTATTTATTGACATTTTATGAATTGTTTTCACATTCTCTGTTCCATTTTTGTTCTATTGCTCTCTTTTCTTATGTGTCGATGGCTTTCTCTAGTGTTATGTTTGGATTCCTTTTTCTTTATTACTTGTATATCTCCTGTAGAGTTTTAGTTTGTGGTTACCATCCCATATATTAAAGATGTAATATGCAAATTAACCCTCACACCCTCACAAGATGGCTGCCTATGACTAGGCTGGCAGGGGGGGGGGGGTTAGTGAGGGATGACCAAACGACTGAACAGCAGGCTGCATGGGGAAACCAGGCCAGCGGGGGTCCCATGAGCGGCGACCAGGCCAGCAGTGGGGGGGCAATTGGGGGTGACCAGGCAGGTAAGCAGGTGAGTGATTAGGAGCCAGTAGTCCAGGATTGTGAGAGGGATGTCTAATTGCCGGTTTAGGGATAGAGCCTAAACCAGCAATGAGACATCCCCTGAGAGGTTCCAGATTGGAGAGGGTACAGGCTGGGCTGAGGGGACCCCTCTTTACCCCCTCCCACCTGTGCATGAATTTCATTCGTTGGGCCTCTAGTGTATATATTGAATATAAAGCACTATATCTATCTATCTATCTATCTATCTATCTATCTATCTATCTATCTATCTACATATCTATCTATCTATCTATCTACCTACCTACCTATCATCTATCTATCTATCTGCTAAGTTGTGTGTATTTTAAGTGGATGGTAACTTAAATTTAAACACATTTAAAATCACCATTTTTACTCACGTCTTCCATGTTTTTGTTTTTGTCTTTTTTTTTTTTTTACTTCTTTTGCATGTGTGTTTGTGTGTTTCCCTTAATTTACTATTCTAAATTAATATGATCTTTTTACTTTTGCCTTTTAACTTTTGTACTAGTTTTTGTATTTGTATTAAAATTGATCCACTAATTTTATTGTGTGTTTGCCTTTGTCAGTGAGAATTTTTTCTTTGCAATATTTTCTTATTCATATTTTGATTTTTTCCCCCCTTCTTCTTAAAGAAGTCCCTTTAACATTTCTTGTAATAGTGGTTTGGTGGTGATGAAATGTTTCAGTTTTTTCTTGTCTAGAAAGCTCTTAATTGACCCTTTGATTCTAAATGGTAGTCTTGATGAGTAGAGTAGTCTTGATTATAGGCCTTTGCTTTTCATTATTTTGAATATTTTGTGCCAGTTCCTTCTGTCCTGCAAAATTTCTGTTGAAAAATCAGCTGACAATTTTATGGAAAATTCCTTATATGTAAAAAAATGCTTTTTTCTTGCTGCTTTTAAGATTATCTTTTTGTCTTTAACCTTTAGTATTTTAATTATTAGGTGTCTTGGTGTGTGCCTCTTTGGGTTCATCTTTTTGGTACTCTCTGTACTTCCTGAACTTGTAAGCCTATTTCCTTCAACAGGTTAGGGGAATTTCCCACCATTATTTATTCAAATACATTTTCAATCCCTTGCTCTCTCTCTTCTTCACTGGTACCCCTATGGTACAGATGTTTCTGCACATAATGGTGTCCCAGAGGTTCCTCAATCTATCTAATTTTTTTAATTATTTTTTTTCTTCTTGCTGTTCCTATTGGGTGTTTTCTTGTCTTCCAAATTGCTGATTTGATCCTCTTCTGCTTTGTCTAATATGTTTTTTTGTTTGTTTGTTTCATCTAATGTATTCTTCATTTCAGTTACTATAGTCTTCATTTATGAATGGTTCTTTTTTTATGTGTTTTTTTTTAATAGCCCCTTATGTTTTCTATCCATTTAAGTTCTCACTGAGATCATTTATTTTTCTAAGTTCATTGAGCATCCTTATAATCAGTGTTTTGAACTGTGCATGTATTATATTAGATTGCATACCCCTTTTTGTTTAACTCTTTTTCTGGAATTTTGTCCTATTCTTTTATTTGGGTTATGTCTTTGTCTCCTCATTTTGGCTGTCTTCCTGTGTTCATTTCTATGTATTAGGTAGATCTGCTATGTCTCATAGTCTTAACCAAGTGGCCTTTTTCAGTAAGTGTTGTCTGTGGGCCAATGGCATAGTCTCCCAGTTCACCTGAGCTGGGTGTTCCAGAGGTGGTTTTTGTGTGTGAGTGTGTGTGTGTGTGGGGGGGGGGGGGGGGAGGAAATTAGTGGGGAGGTTCTTTCCTGTCGTATTTGAGCCTTGATTCCTGTTGGTATTCAGTTGATGGGATTAATCCTCAGGTTATTTGTGAGGATTGGGATGACTAATGTGGACAAGCTGTTGTGTGTGGGCTGATCCTGTAGTGCAAGAGTTGCTTTAGTGGGGCTCTAATGCCAGCCAAGTCCACCTTTTGGATATGCCCTTTGTGGCATTAATTGAGTGGTTCTCTGGTGTGGTCTGCAGCTGGCCAACAAGGGTGTTGGTCTGGGACCTCTTGGGAGAGTCTCCGGTGCACCCCAAGGTCAGCCACTGCTATGTCTGGCCAAGAGCCACCTGGTTGGAGGTGTAAAGTTATCTGCAGTTGGTAGCTGCCTGGTCTGGGTTTGGATGCACCTGAAAATGGTTATGCTGTAAACAGAGGCCAGCTGCCACTAGTGCCAGGTTTGGGTCCACTTTTCAAAAGGTACAGAGCACACCAAGCCTCTGCTTATTTGGGGTTTGTGGACTTCTGAGAGATTTAGGAAAGTCTGGAATACAGGCCCAGCCAGCCACTTGTGTGTATAAGCCTGTGAAAGAGGTTTGGCTTGGGTGCATAAGTGGGTGGGGTTTAGTCTTAGAAAATCATCAGGGTGTGATGAGAGCTGTGTTAGCCAGGTTGATAGAGATTCAGATTTGGTGCCAGCTGTTTGGGGAAAAGGCTCTTCAAAGTAACAGCGGCACTTGCCCACACTTCAGTCCAGGAGAGAGCTCCCTTCAGACCTCACCCTCAGGCCAGATAATGCAGTCCCTCCAATTATGTCTCTGGCACTTTTGGAGCTACTTCCCCTTCTGTGGAGCTTAGAGTGTGAGTCTGTTCTCAACCCTTTAAGAGATTGCCTGATTCTACAGCAGCTGTCCACCTTACCCAGACTGAGTCCCTGCTGACTTTTATATCCAACTGTTATGGGAACTTCTCTTCCCAATACTGGTGCTCTGGTCTGGGGAGCCTATGTGGGGTGGGGACCCCTTGCTCTTTAGTGAGGACCCCCACAGTCCAGTTATTGCCTGACATCTTCACCTCCACATGTGGGTGTGGGGCCAGTGCATTTCCTGTCTCTGTTCCTCCTACCAGTCTTGATGTGGATTCTTCTTTATGTCCTTAGTTAAGGGAGTTCTCTCCAGCTAGTCTGCAGTTGATTCTCAAAAGTGGTTGTTCTATAATTTAGCTGTAATTTTTGTGTGTGTGTTTGTGATGAAAGAATTTCCCCTCAATTTTTTCTTTATTCATTAAGGTATTACATATGGATCCTTATCCCCTCATTATCCATATCCCATCCCCCCACTCATGCCCCCACCCCCCTAGTGTCTGTGTTCATTGGTTAGGCTTATATCATGCATACAAGTCCTTTGGTTGATCTCTACCACTTACCCCCACTCTCATCCACCTTCCCTCTAAGGTTTGATAGTCTGATCGATGCTTCTCTGTCTCTGGATCTGTTTTTGTCCATCAGTATGTTGATCATTATATTCCACAAATGAGTGAGATTATGTGATATGTATCTTTTTCTGGCTGGCTTCTTTTGCTTAGCATAATTTAGTTGTAATTTTGATGTGGTCACTGCAGGAGGTGCACATAGCATTTACCTACTTCACCATCTTGACCAGAGATTTTTTTTTTTTAAACCAAACAGATTGTATAATTTCTGCAGTTAATTGCTATCTCTAATTAAAGGTTGAGGGAGTGAGAGGACAGTTATAGATAGAATGGTCAGGAAACACCTTGCTGAAGAGGTGACATTTAAACAGAAACCTTTATTATTTAAAGAAACAAGCTATGGTAGATCTGGGAATAAGCATTTTAGCCTTGTCAGTTTAAAGGCCTAAACTGCCTTTTATATAGGATAGGACATGACAAGATAAAAAAAAAAAAAATGGAGAGCCCCAATACATGGGATATAAATACAGTGTAAGTGAGGAATTATAATTTTATTTTAAGTGTGATCAAAATCAGTGGATAATTTTGAGCACAGAAATTACATATCTGATTTACATTTTAAATAGGTCATTCTGTGTGCTCCAAACCAAATTAACAAAAGGAGACTATATAGGCTAGTGCAGTTGCTCAGGTAAATTATATTTTCATTGAGAGAACAGTGGAAGAGGTAAGAAGTGGTTGGATTTTGTATAGAATATAGAGTGAGGAAAACAGGATACTTTTCTCATTGACAAATATAAAGGTTGAATGAAAAAGCTAGATAATCTATAACTATATCAGAAAAAAAGTGTAGAACTCTGTACACTTGTGGTAGGAAAGACTATCTTAATTAAGATATAAAGATCAAATCCAAAAACGCAAAAGAAAATATTTGATATTATATAAAATAAATTTTTAATCTATAAATATTACCTAAAAACCAATTAAAAACACAATAAAAGAATGGAGAAAATATATAAATAAGGATTTCAAAAAACAAACAAATATGTCCAATGTGTAAAGGAAAAAATTCTCAACTTTATTTCAAATTAATGAAACACAAATTAAAACAAAAATGCCTTAATTATTACACTAATATATATTTAAAACTTGGCTAATATCAGGCATGTGAGGAAGCAAGTAAAGAAATATTTTCATATGTTAGAGATGTTTATAAACTATAGATGAAGATATTATATAAATTGACACATCCTTGTGGAAGGCAACTTTGGTAGTGTCGATCAAAATGCAAAATGCTATTTCCTTTGATTCTTAGATATCTGACCTGTGTGTGCAGAAGCATGCACAAGTGTATTCATTTTAGCATTGACTAGAGCAGTGAAAAACTGAAGCCTGAGTATCCATCAAAAGAGGAAAATTAACTAAGCTACGACACATATCTTACATAATGCTACACAGGATTTAAAGAAATAATATCCCTCTGTATTTCCCTATAAAGTTCTCTAAACTGTTGTTGGAAAACAAAAACAAAAAATAAGCAAAATCAACAAAAAGACACAGACAATAATAATGTAGTTACCAGAAGGGAAAGGGATTTTGGAGAAAGGCAAAGGAGATAAATATATAGTGAGGGAGGAGACTACACGTTGGGTGGTGAGCACATGATACAATATACAGGTGATGTATTATGGAGTTTACATTTGAAATTTATATTATCAACAAATGTTACCCAAATGGATTTAATTTAAAAAATTCTAAAACCCAAACAGAACAAGTTGTAAAACAATTAATGAAACATGACCCTGCTTATGTAAAAACCAGAACAAAACACCTAGAAACGAAGATACCTCACAAGAATTATACATGTATGTATTTGGATAATACTATATTTTTATTTAAGTTTACATAAGTGCAAAAAGGCATATGTGTGTGTAGATAAAATTGTTGACTCTGGTTACTTCTAGGAAGAGGAACTTACTTGGAGTAAGAATGCAAAAGTCATTTTAGTTTTATCTCTATATAATTTGTAATGTTATTAATTTTCTTAGAAATGTACTCATATATTCCTTATCTAATTAAAACAAATTTTTAATATATTCTGAAGAGTCTATTTGGCAAGTCATATAAATCCATCAATTGAATTATTCTAAGAATGAGACTCTCATTTTTATGTGTTAACTTGAAAGATGTGGTTTCTATTTATCAACCAAATGTGCATCTCCCAACTTATGTAGCCCTCAGCCCTGCCAGGCTATAGCCCCCTCCAAGATGAATAGTCATCCATTTACCAATGAGAAGAGAGGCACTGAAAAGTTGCCTACTTGCCCAGGGTCACATGGCTAGAGATCACCAGGCCAGGTTTTGAACCTGGTTTTAATGCATGATAAAGTTCATGCTTCAAGGCAGCTTCCACTCAAAGTCATGGCCAGGAAGCAAATGGTCATCATGACACAGAAGTAGGGTTAATGCAGGACTGAGAAACAGGAGGCAGCTCCCACCCCAGCCTGTCCTCATTGTGAACAGGCGGGAAGTCCTGATTCTGTGAATGCTGGGGCATCTGGCGCCTCTCTACAATGTCCAGTTTAGCTTACCTAATTACCACCACATTAGCTTTGAGAAAGGGATGAAAAGTGTTGAAATATAAAGCAGAAAAATTGGAAGTGAGAAATATTTTAGCCAAAGGAAAAAAATGTCTAGACGTTAAGGTCATGAAGCATCATTGTAAGAAGAATAGTGTTTCACAAGGTTTGTTAAGAAGATGGTCTTATCATTTCAAATTAAATAAGAGGGAGGATGCTATGAAGATACTGTGAGAAATTATGAACTTCATATAAAGCAGAAATTAATTTTACTAATAAATGCCTATCATGTACCAGTTGCTATTCTAGTTCATTTTTGGTGTTGTTGTGTTGTGTCATTTACCTCTCACAACAAACCTATGAAGTAGATAATGTGACTAGATGACTTGTAGCAACATCTGTATGTTTTGTAGTTACCAAGTTTCCATAGACAGTACATTATGAAATCACTTTGACCAAAAATAAATAAAGGGACAATATGACAGAACATCAAAAAGCCATAGTAAATTTTAAAATCAGCCTAACATAAAACGTTGACCCTAAAACACTTTCACGACAGAGATATTTAATTAGCAAAAAGAGAAGCAATGAAAAAAAATGCATGAGGGACATCAGGTCTTCCATCACTCATTCAAACTGAGTACATTTTTATGGGAAATTTAAAGTAAGAAAGCTTACCCTGTGATAATAAAAATTGGTCTAGGAACTTCATATATCAGGCGTGATGATGTAATTACTTGTTTTGAGACTTAGAGGAAAAAAATGGCTTTATTAAAAAAATTGGGGGGGGGTCTTTAATTAAAGCTATTAAACCACAGTAAAGGATGATAAGCAATCTTGCAGCAGGGTAGAAAAAAAATGCTAGAGTATAATGTATATGTGTTCTGTACAAAAGGTATGAAGATAATTTCCTGTATTAAACCAAGCAAAAATTCAGTCATTTATAAGAAATAAACAATTTGCCTTATTTGGGAATCAAAACTGGAAATTGTATCTCAGGTCAGTTAAAGGAAAATTGAGTCTCATCAGACAATTTATAGCCTTCCGTGGCAGTGACCAAGTGATTATGTTAGGGTGCAGAAGTAGATGTAATTTCACAGGAGTTCAAATCAGACTTTTGACAATCTTATCATGAAAAAAGTTAATAAGCAAAATGCTACACTTCAGTCTAAGTGCCAACCTAGCTAGAAAACTGATTGTAGTCTAAAATATATGGGATAGATGTAAATTGTAGCGAATCCTCATGGAGAGGTGACAGATGGAGTCCTTCAGGACTAATCACCAGGCCCATTACTTTTTAACATACTGAGTAAGTTATGGTCTCTGAATTAGTTGATGACATTAAGGATACAATTTTATCCTTTGGAGGAGAAGTTATTGGATAGGATACTTCTTTGCTTTGTACTTTTTTTTTTTTTTAAGTTATGACTATTTAGACTAATTTTATGAATTCTCACATTTCTTAAGCTTGGCTGAGAGAGAATTTCAAGTTAATACCTAGAAAATATATACCTATTCAGTACTCCTGGTAATTATGTATGAATTTCTAATTGTTGTAAATATTGGGTAATAAATACTTATTGAATATTTACTGTGTGTAGCAACTATCTTCTCTTGTGAAAATAAAGAGATGAAAATGTTTTCATTGTCCTTAAGTCTGGGAGGCATTTTAGAAGTGTAAAAATTATAATAAAATTTTGTAAGAATGACTAAGCCAAGGTATTTAAGATCACAGAAGGGATTAATTTTTCTGGCTGAGTTGAACCCATCTTGGGAATTAGATATATATAAAGCTATTTGGTTCTAGCATTAGACAAAACTTCAGTATGGCCATTGCTTCTAGATTGGAGTTCAGGGCAGTCTTCCTAATAGAAGGAATATTGACCTAATCTTATGTGTAAATGAAAGTCATTAGAGAAAAGGAATAGTGAAGACATAGAAGAATCACTGTTATGTAAAGACTTGGAGGTAGGAGACACAATGAGAGTGCCACCCGTATATAATCTAAAATCCCAGGTGTACAGTAGATGGTACAAATGGATATAATGATTGCTCTCCCTGGGCCCATGATATCAACAATATGACTTTGTAACTCAATCCCTTAAACCAGGTTTGTCTTTGAGACTGACTTTGGCCAAAAGAATGCAGCAGAAGAAATGTTCCAGTTGTGAGCATAGACTCAAGAGGTCTTGACAGCTCTTCACTCTCCTGGAAGCCTGTCCAGCCACTAGGTGAGCAAGCATTAGCTGAGCTTCTGGAGAGTGAGAGACCATGTGGAGCAAAGCTGACCATTCCAGCTGAGGCCACACCCAAACAACTTGCTACAAGGCAACCTGGCAGCTCATCACAAGCATATGGGTAAACCCAGCGGAGATGAGGAGAAATGCCCAGCTGAACCCAACCCAGTTACCACACTGAGCGGTATCAATGATTGTTATTAAGTAACAAATTTTGACCTCATATGTTATACCACAAAAGCTAATTATTCCAGTGAGAAAAATGAGACTAGGCAGAAGCACAGGGGCAAGATTATACTATGTCTTTTAGGTTCTAAACTGAAGGCAATAAGGACTAGTAGGCTCCACATTTCAGGCTTTGCTTCTTTCTTCCTACATCGTTAGTTTTAGAGAACTCTAAACTTACACTGCAAGGCTGTTAAAATGGTACCACTTTTAATCAGTTATTTATGGGCTGCGAGAAGCAATGGCCATACTGAAGTTTTGTCTAATGCTAGAACCAAATAGCTTTATACATAATAATTCCCAAGATGGGTTCAACTCAGCCAGAAAAATTAATCCTATCTCATGTGAATACACTCAGGAAAGTGTTTTCTGGGGAAAGCAAGAGAGCTTGTTTGGAAGAGTGTTCTGAAGTCTCTCTCATAACTTATGGATGGTACTGCTGCCCAGAATCCTTTACCCTACCTTATTTTTGCCAACACATCTTTACCTGCTTCTTATCATTAGCTGCACGCTCCCAATAATCTTATATTCAGTCTGAAAATTATAAGTCATCATTGAAAAGCTAAGTGTTCTGGCTGATGTATGATGAAGTATGTCTTTGAAGTATATGCTGCAGCTACATTTGAAACATGTGACACAGTCACATGCTACAGGTGAACAAACAACCCCTGATTCATAAGGAAAACATTGCACCAGGCTAGCATATGCACCCTGGAGAAATGCCCTTCTGCTAAGCCAAAACCAGAATGATTGGCTATGGCATAGTTTGTAAGAAGGTCAAGGTGAGACTTGGGAAGCAGAAATGCTGCTTTTCATCTTATTTTTCCCTGTGAATAGGGAGGTCCACCAGGCATTTGTCATATTTCCCTGTGGGCTCATTCTACATTTCAAAGGTATATGAGCGTCCTGGTGTGTATTTATATGTATTTAAAGATATTGCTATGTCACACGTACTTGCAATAGTCATCAATCTTGATCCTTGGCATCAGAAGTTATGGTTAAATAATTATCAGCTTTTTACTAATAAGTTATTCCCTTCCCGGCGGCATGATACTGGATTTGAGATGGAATCAAAAGAAAAATAAGGTAGAATCCCTAAATTCACACACACACTGGATAGCAAGTCTAGCTCACTGAATGGAATTAAAGCACAGCACACTTCTAATGTTCCATTTTATGAAAAGTCTCATATACTAATTTGAACACAGCATTACCCAGTGTGCATGTTCTGGGCGTTTGAAAAGCTTTTCTCTATTATCTGATCACTTATATTTTATCCTTGACCTGTTGCGTCTGGTGAAATTCTTAAATGGTGATAATATTATTGACGGGAAATTTTCTCCTTCAAAGGTATGTTATACAAAGGGAAGAGAAGGCAGGAGATCATTAGACAGATGCCTCAGCAAACTTGTTTCATGTCTACATTCTGAATCTGGCCTCCCGTCCCCTCTCTGATAAAGAACTGTGACAACGTTCATCAGTGGCAAAGTTAATTGGGTTCGCTTGCTAAATTAAAACATCCCCTCCTCTCCTGGTGGATTTCTCAAGTTGCTGTCAAGAGCCACTTGAGGAAGCAAGTCTCCAGATGCTCTCTTCAGCCAGGGAGATAATATGTATGTGACTGAAAGTGGGGGGGGGGGGGGGGGGTTACACATCAGGGGGAAGTGAGGAAACTTATAAAGCAGGTCAGGTTTGTCTGAGTCTTCCTCTCCTCCACTTTCTGAAGCCTCATCCCTTCACTGGGGTTCCCTGCATGTGTTCCAGCGATCCTATCATAGTGAGCATCTCACAAAGGGGCCCCAGATAGGCCTGCTATGAGAATGGGTTTTGACCTTTGCTTTTATTCTCCTCCCTGTCCAAGCTTATCTAACACCCAGCCTGTTTGCTTCAGGCCTGTTTTCTATTAGAAGGTGATCATCCAGTTTGCATAATGGTACCCTGTTTCCCCGAAAATACGACAGTGTCTTGTATTAATTTTTTCTCCCAAAGTTGTGCTAGGTCTTATTTTCAGGGGATATTTTATCTTTCCATGCGCTAGGTCTTATTTTCAGAGGAAACACGGTAGTTTTTGAAGAAACTGTCAAACTATTTATTGGAATTTCAGGTCTGAAGTGTTATAATTTGGTACCTTTAAGCAGTCCTCAAACACTTTCGATACCATCTTTTTGTTATAGTGAACATTTATTCTTTCCTTTCTGAGTTGTTGAGAGTCAAGTACATTTGGTTCTATCTGTACATTTGATCCTATCTGAAGAGAATGTGAAAATGCTCGAGTCCCAGCTAATTGCCTCACCTTCTTTCTATTCCTCTGCCAAAGCCTATAGCAAAATTTTGAACACTCCTTTTTTTTTTAACCTTTAATCCTAGTAAAACAAAAACACTTTTCAAAATTTATATTTTTAGTGCTTTAAAAGAGAAAAAAGTGAGTGAATGGAGGGCAAATTTGTTTCTGTGAATGTGTATATGGTGCTTGTGTGTGTGTGGGGGGGTGTGTTTACTAGGAGCTTGCCGTTAACTTCCTATTACTGAATACTGTATTACGCACCTAGCATCTGAAACCAACACCCCTTTATTAGCTTACCTTTCTGTTGGTCTGAAGTCCAATGGCTCAGCTGGGTTCTCTGTGCAGGGTCCTACAAGACTAACATCAAAGTGATAGACAAGGCTGGGGTCTCATCTGAGGATAAAGGTCCTCTTCCAAGGCCATTCAGTTTGTTAGCAGAAATTGGTTTCTTTTGATTGTAGGACTCAAGTTATAATTCCTGTGGTCAAAATTTTGGAGACCTTTTTTTTTTTTTTTTTTTTTTTTTTTTAGAAATCTACTTACCACTGAGCTTTTCTTCTAAATATTCAGTGAAAGTATAGAAGGAGAAAATAAATAATCTAGAATATCATACGAATAAGAAAAGAATATAGAGACTTTTTCTGAAGCAGAAATCAGACTCAAATATATCTAACACCTGCGTTTCTCTGGTCAATAAAACTTCCTACAAGTAAATGTTCTCTATTTTCCCTGACCAGTTCAGTAACCATGTGGGGATTCAGAATTTTAAATGTGGCAGTAAATACTGATTATTTCATTTTATATTTTTAAATAATTTGCCCTAACCGGTCTGGCTCAGTAGATAGAGCATCAGCTTGCAGACTGAAGGGTCCCAGATTCAATTCTGGAATTCTGGTCAAGGGCATGTACCGTGGTTGTGGGCACATCCCCAGTAGGGGGTGTGCAGAAGGCAGCCGATCGATGTTTCTAAATCTCTATCCCTCTCCCTTCCTCTCTGTAAAAAATCAATAAAATATATTTTTAAAAATTTAAATGCAAATAGCCATATGCCTCCAGTAGCTATCAAATAGAGAAGTGCAGCTTAAGAGTAACTTCCAGGCCCTCTTCACTTTCCTGAGTTACAGAATCGTCTCCCACATGCTGAGATACTGTCTTCTGCTTATATTCTGCCTTTATTCTCTGTCTGTGTCAGGGGTTCCAGTTTAAATTTCAATCACTTTATTTATATCTATATTTTACATCAGTCTCTGGGTTGCCAAATTCGCAGTTTTAGATACTGAGCCACTTCCTGTGTAAATTCATAATTGTAGAAAGTACTAACATCAACTTCTCTCATCTCCTACTCAGAGTAGAAATCCTTTCTCCTTGCTACCTTTGTCACACATGTATGCTCAAATAGTAACTGTTTCTTCTATTGAGCATTTACTCTTGTGCAAGATACTGAGTTGGGTGCCTCATACATAATCTCATTCAATCTTCACAAGGACCCCATGTGGT
Source organism: Pipistrellus kuhlii (assembly GCF_014108245.1). Classification (NCBI taxonomy): domain Eukaryota; kingdom Metazoa; phylum Chordata; class Mammalia; order Chiroptera; family Vespertilionidae; genus Pipistrellus; species Pipistrellus kuhlii. The sequence continues at coordinate 65,705,140 of NW_023425515.1, forward strand.
ATTATTATACTTCCTGTTGTACAGAGAAGGAAACGTATTCATAGGGAAGTAATTTCCTGAAGCCTCACAACTATTTAATGCAAAATAGAAATCTATTTCAAGTTCTTTGTCTGAAATCATTCTTGATTTTAGCCTTTAAACTACATTACCATGTCTAACAAACACTCTTGCAAAGTGCAATTGAGCCTGTTTCTAATAGTATTAGTGACAGTGAGCTCATAAACTTGACAGACATGGCACTCTATTCCCTGGCAGCTCTAAGCTAGCTTTGCTCTTTCACTGGTTTCTCATGCAACAAAGCGCTAAGTCACCCACCTCTCTGGATTGTTTCCCTTAGATTTGACCCAGGTTGTAAGTGGTAGTTCACAAGATATAAGCTTTAAAAGTTATTCTCTGTTTCTGAGTGCAAATCTTTCTCCCAACAATTTCTACCCATTGTTCCTAATTTTAATTGTTGGGGCTGTTCTAAACAAATGGGTGTCCTTGATGCTAAGACAGAGAGCTTAGAAGCCAGGGTTTGAAATCATGAGAGAACTAAGCTTAATTTCTGGCTCCATATCTTAGGAGTTGTGTGAACTTCCATTTCTCCATGCCTCTCTCTTATCTATAAAATGGGGGGAAATACCTATCTCAAAAACATTGTTTCTAGGAAGAAATGAACTAAGATTGATGAAGCACCTGGAAGAAAGTCTAGCATATAGAAAACACTTAGTAATAGGCAACTACTCTTATTATAGTCCTGTTATAATTGAAGACTATCTTCAAGCTCCCCACTCTATGCCCATTACCCAGTTTTTCCTATCTTAGGCCACAAAATAAGTTTTCCAGAGCTTCCCATGCAATAAATGGTTATTTACTCTATAATAATAATAATAACTGTTGTTGTTGTTGTTATTTTTCCCAAAATTTGATCCAGGTTTTAAGTATTGCTCCACAAATTGTGAGCTCCAAAAATGAACATAGTTAATGAGCTTTCATGAATTCTCTGGTTATACCATAGACACATACCTTTGTGCCACATTTGAAGCTAAACCAGATAAATAAGACTGTCCCTGAAGTCAGAGTAGAGACAGCCACATAAAATTTTATTGGAAAACAAATAAGATGTGGTCTGTGATAGAGAAAGAGCAATTTGATTCTGACATAATGAAACAGGTGTCACATCTACTGGGTAGGGTTTGATTAGGCAAACTTCCAGGTTTGTTGCAAAATGAACACATGATGCCACTACTTCAAGAAACAAGAAAAAGTGCTGTTAACTGTATTAAAATGTAAAACTTTTCCTTTTTTCCTGCAGCTTCTTTCTTGATTTATCAGAGTTTATTGTACAATTTGCTATTTAATCTTGTGCTAAGTTAAAAAAAATAACATTTTTAAATTTCAGTATAGTGAATGTATGTATGTTGTATGATGCTAGTCTTTAAATGCAAAAGTAAGAATATTTAACTCATCCAGAATCACCAAAATAATACAATTCTTATTTGGTAGCTCACACACACATATGGTATTTTGTTTTTTGCAGAACAATGGGAAAGCTTCACAAATGGAACTCAACTGTTTCTATTTACCTTCTTCATACCTGTTCTTTCTACCAATACACTCGCCCTTCAGCCTGCTGAGTAAGAAAGAACTGAAGGGAAGAGGAGCTGTGGTTGCCATATTTTTTCTGTGTCATCATTTTTAGCATTAGTGATTGTATAATATAGAGAAATAACATAAATAAGAAGGGATATTTCATGATTCCTTGATTGTTTGTGTTTCTTGGAATGTCATCACTGTGGTCAATGATTAAATTGCTTAGTCTGCTCTTTCCATGGGTTACATGTGTTTTTCTGTCCTTTCAGCCCATATATACACTGAGTGGCCAGATTATTATGTCTGAGTGCATAATAAACTAACTACTTAGTGTATATCCTATATAATAAAAAGCTAATATGCAAATTCTCCCCTCTACCTGGAGTTCAACCAGTAGGCAGGCCAGTCAACAGCTTATGTGTCCTCCCCCTGGCCAGGCTGACTGGACACCACTATGCACAAATTCATGCACTGGGCCTCTAATATATATTGTATATATAGCATAGCAGTAAATCTATCTATGTATATACTGGGTGGCTAGATAATTTGGGGTTCAGAGATCATAATAATCTGACTACCCAATGTAAAAAAAGTATGAATATATATGAATATATAAGGACATATATTAGTATATTTAGTATATATTGAATATAATCCATTTAGAGCACCATACTTGTAAACATTTTATTTCTATGTGTGTTTTTTTTCTATTTCTCTTTTTAAAATGCTCAAATATAAAAAAAGACTTCTTAACTTATATGTATTGTATGCCTTTGAATAAAAATTTCCTAGATGACACTGGCACACATCTTTTAAATTTTTTTAGATGTCCACAACTTATTTTAATATGAGTTAAGGAATTAATTTTTTTCTTTTTTTGTGTGTTATTTTCTAAGACCATCACCTTTAAACTCATCTATTCTTCCTTCAGCTATAACTCAGCTTTTAAAAAATGTATTTGTGATATAGGTCCATTGTGATTTTGATTTTATGGTGTATATACATGTGCCATCAACTCTGCTAAGCATTTAAATTATTTCTAATCCTTGATGTAATCTTTAAGTGTAGAAAGCATTTAAGAATTGTTCTAGATACCAATGGCTGACTGATTCATGCAACATGACTTTGCATAAAATTCAAAATTATTCTTATACCCATAAAATCAGAATTGAGTTGATTATAGATCTTTCTATTAAACAAAATGAAATTAAACAAAAACAAACAAATAAATAATACTAGTGACAAAATCCATAGATTATAGAGATTTGTTATTGTAAGGCTCTGTAAAAAAGAGACAATGCCTAATTTTTTTCCCAGCTTCAGCTGCTAATGTTCTGTCTGACACATAGCTAGAGCTCAAAATATGTTTGGATATTAAATTCAGAAAATGTAATGAGAATTGAATAAATTGCATTTGAGTTTTTCTGTGTTACAGAAATACATTTTAAGGCATACTTTCTCATTATCTTTTCTGACCAAAGGACATATACCATTGTACTATTAGAACAATCAAGTTTCAACTTGAATACTTTTTAAATAGATTGACTTGTCTCCTTTGTGCAAAAAGAGTCAAAGGTCCTGGAAGTGATGCAGGCATAGCTATGGTACCATAGACTTCTTTATGTTCATAGAGATATTTTTTTTTCTGTTCTATATCTTCATACTATAACAGTCTTGATTAAAAACTGAAGTGCTGCAGGAAGAACAATTGTATAATTAGAAGACAATCATTTACTCTGACAACATCTTGAAAGTATGAGTTTTAAAGGACAATTACATTTCTGTGTGTTTGATTGGAATGTGTTTATCCTGATTAACAATTTATAAACATTTCTTTTTATAAACTTTCTCTGAGAAAAATCTTAAAACATTTTAGCTTTCATAGGATTTTAGGGAATACATATTTTTAATTCTAACATAATTATAGGCTTAAAATGAATTTAATAGCCCATTACATTTATTTTGCCATTTATTTAAAGGAGAGTTGCTTTAAATAAAGCATTCAATCTACCTATAGTTCTATAGGAAATTGTAAAGTCAAGGTAATCAAATTAGAAAACAAAAGTTTCAAATGTGACTTAAGTTAAATAATCCTCTCTCGCCAAACTTGAGAAATTTTCAAATCATTATTAATATAGAAGAAACAGATCCATATCTGCTCTTTGAAAAGACACTAAGGAAGTTAATAACACCCCATTGCCTGCCATTGATAGGGTCTGCATCATAAGACAGTTTGATAATGAGATTCTGCACAGAAGAAATAGATTCTTTTAGAGGGAAATCATGATGTAAAATGGATTCTTAAGACAAGAGAGAAGTTAAAATTCTTGTGGATTGCAGTGGTGAGAATATTTGAAGAATTAGAGTTCTCTAGTTGATGATTTGATGGAACCTATTTTAATTGTAGAACTGCACTCATAATGATAATTTCTAATTTTCTGGGATCTCTCAGCTGGGAAGTGCTTTTAAACTTACAAAAAATCCTAAATAGTGTACAAGTCATTTCCCCATTTTAGACATTAAGAATCAGAGGTGAAGGATGTTGCTCAAAATCTAATAAAACTTTTACAAAAATAAGAGAACACATGCCCAGTTTCTTATTCTTACTTTCTGGGCCTCAAACCCAGAACTTAATAATTACATTCCAGTGGACTTTTACCATAAAATAAACTAGTTAATGTTTTCCCAAAATTTTTTTTAATTAAAATTTATAAATCCATTCCAGTGAATGTAGAGGCTAACTGCAATATCTGGAAATCTTAAATCCCAGAATCTATCTGAACAGACATGAGCCTGGGTTGAAAACAAAATAATGGGATTTAATTTAAAAGTAATGCCTTTGCTAAGTATGTTTTTAAGGGCTGAAATTAATGTAGGATTGGTGTTGAAAAAATTCCTCTTCATTTAGCTTATTTCCAATACATTACCATTAATACACCTGGTGGTAATGTAGTTTTTCTGCATGTACAAGTTTATGACTATTTATATTATCTATACTAGTGGTCCCTCAGCCTGGCCTGCTCCGTCTCACAGTCTGGGAGCCCTCAGGGGCAGGAGGCAACTCAGTGATCAGGGGAAGACAATACTCCATCACACCTCTGCTGCTGCCACTGCCAGCAGTGCAAGCCTCAGCCAGCCCTGGTTGCCTGAGCCTTGGGTGGCCCTGGGCAGCTGGACAGCCAACATCTGAGGATTGCCTGTGCCTCAGGTGTCAGCTGGGAAGCCACCATCCAAGGCTTGCCTATGCCTCAGGCCAGCCCTAGGTGGCTAGGCAGCTTCCATCCGAGGCTTGCCTGTGTCTCAGGCTGGCCCTGGGAGGCCAGGGGGCTGAGGGGACTGGATGCCACCATCTTGTGGCTGTGGGCACCACAATCTCTGAGGACAGGAAGTCAATTAGCATATTCCCTCCTTATTGGCTATGGGTGCTGCCATCTTTGTGATGGTGTGAGGATCAATTAGCATATTCCCAATAAGCGAAAGTTTGCCTTATATTTCTTTTCTCATATTCAGATGCCTTGTAAATCAAATTAGATACCTGCTAATTGAATCACACATCCTCTATTATATGCTTCCTCCCACTGCTCTATTCAAAAGTAACTTTTAAATTTTTTCCCCCTAATATTATTCTAATAGAACTGGATATGCCAAATGGAACAAATAACAATACAGGGTACCTAGTTAAATTTGAAGTTCAGATAGATGGTGAATATTTTTGTATTAGTATGTCGCTAACATTGCAAGAGACAAAATTATCCTAAAATAATTATTCCTTGTTCATCAGAAATTCAAATTTGACTGGGCTTTTTGTATTATTTCTGGCAACTCTTAAATAGAACCAATGGGAAATAAAGATAGTTTTGTCTTTGGTTCTCTGTGTGATGAGCAACAGCCAGAAGTAAGGGCAGAGTCACTGAGGCAGGAATAAATTGTCCCTGAATCTGTTTTAAAATGCCTTACTGAGCAAGGGCTTATTTTTCCCTTCATAGCTGGAAGCAGAATAAGAAGAGAGAAGGCCCCAGGTGCAGTATGATCAGCAATTCAATAATATCCTCAAGGACATGATTCCCTGATTCCTGCATTTCCCTGCAGGGTAGCCCCCTAGCCTCATTTCTTGTGAGCAGGTTGCTATAGCAGCTCCTGGATGCATCAAGAAGTGGCAATGACCACAGGCAGAAAAAAAAAAAACCTTCTTGATTTCAACATCATCTCTTTGAGAGCAAAGAATCCTTTCCCAGAAGTCCTGTGAAGACCTGGTGTCATGACCACATGCTCCTATCTCTAAAACCCATCATGTCACACCTGTAGAGGCAGGCAAGATCAGTTTCCACTGGGCCCGTGGAGGAAGAAACAGACTTGAAAGAATTAGGTTCTGTTAAGAAGTTGCTAAAAGATAATGACAGCCAATATATTGTTAGTTTTCTGTAGAACGCCAACATTATACATTCTCATTTATATGAGAGTGAACTTTCAGGGTTCCTACAAAATTAGATTTGACAACACAGAATGGCCAGTCTGTTAGGGAAATTTCAAATGTTTCCAGTTTCTTTAGATTATTTCCCCAAGGGGTTCTGAAGAGGAAAGGAACCAATACTAAGAAGCTGAGCTCATCACTGTACAACCATTGAATGGATAGGTTATGCTTTAGTGAAGGGGAAAAAAGGGAGACAAAAACTTTCCTCCTACTAGAAGTCATAAAGAATCTTTCATTTTCTTCTAGTGTGGATCTGGGCTTATTGTTTAAGATCTTATTTCAAAGACACCCACACAGAGCTACAGGGAACTCAATTTATCTCAATGGCAGAATAAAAACAAGTCACCTCTAGCGAGATTTCAGTTGGTTTGCTGAAAATCTGTGTTTTAAAATTAAAAAAAAAAACATATATAGGCAAACACAAAGACCTTCTTATGATTATTATATCATTAACAGTTATTCTTAATCATAAATAAGACTTTAAGTTGAAATTTGACAGTGTAAATCAGGGAAATTGTATTTTTTTACAGTGGAAATTCTTAAAATATTTACATGAGCTGAATGAATATTCTCAGGATTTGGAATAAACAAAGTAATTGTAATTAGTTTTATATATGAACAAACTATTGTGTTTTATTTTTCTGGCTTTAGCTTGATATTCAAATGCCTTATACCATAAGTATGTAGAACCCCCCAGATAAGTGAATGCTATATAAAACATAGACTGCATTAGTGGACTGATGATGCTAAAGCAAATAATAGGTGGTTAAAAGAACAGGACACAGGAAGTGAGTAGACACACATTCACTTTCCATCTTGCTACACACATAACCTTGGTGACCCTCACTGCAGGAAATAAATCCATTCATGACCAATGAGAGCAAGGTTTCTGGTTCTGACCTCAAAATAAATTCTTATGCTAGACTAGAGGGGGGGGGGGTGGTAAGACTGAGATGCTTTCCTTTGAACTCTTGGAAAGCAAGTAGCCCCACTAAGTACAATATAAACAAAAGCTGTATCTGGGGAATATATCAAGTTATAAACATGGGGGGATAAGTGATAGTAATTTTGCAATGACTTGTATTAAGAGAGTTACATTCTGAAAGAGTCTTAGAAATGAACGAACTTCTAAGCATCTGTCCTATACCATCCAAATAATCACAGTTTAATACATATATTCTAGTCAGTTCAGCAAAGAGAATATTGAACAACCTCTGTGGTTAAATGATAATCTGCCAGAGTGCCCTACAGGTTTCTTTCTGTGTGGCTGTATTTCTGTTTCTACAATAATTTTTAATAGCTTTTACTTCTAATATGGACTGAATATCAGGACTGCCTGTCAGTTATATTTATTTGTACAAATTAATAGATTAATTTGAATTTTATTGAGTTCTGACAGTATTTTAGCCACCAGGAACACAAAGACAAAAATGATGGGGGTAGAGGCCCAGAAATGTGGAATAACAATACATTATCATAGCTCTTCTGGAACAATGATTGCTACTTTCAGGGAGTTTACATTCTTGTAAACATGAAATGATTGCTTGTTAATAATTGCAATAAACAAGATATAAATTCTTGTGAAAAAATACAAATAGTAAAAAGCACCACAGTGTTACCAAATTTAACATGAATTGGAAAAATACATGTTTCTGAGAAGACTTTATAAAGAAGATAAAATTGAGATGGGCTATTTATTGGAAAGGTAAGTGGAATCTTTTCGGGGGGAGGAAAAAAAAAACAGACAAATGTGAAAAGAAAGGTAAAGGTATAAACATTGCTGGCCCATGAGTAATTCAATAGGGCAATTGAATACTAGAGGCCCAGTGCATGAAATTAGTGCATGGAGGGAGGTTTCCCTCAGCCCAGCCTACACCCACTCCAATTGGACATCCCTCTCACAATCTGGGACCACTGGCTTCTAACCACTCACCTACCTGCCTGCCTGATCGCCCCTAACCTCTCTACCTGCCTGCCTGATGGCTCATATGGCCTCTGCCTGCCTGGTTACCCTTAACTGCTCTCCCTGGCTGGCCTGATCTCACCCCCAATTGCCTTTACCTGGTGGCCTGATTTCACCCCCAACTGCCCTCCCCTGCCATCCTGATCTTGGCCCCAACTGTTCTCTCCTGCAGGCCAGATCTCACCCCCAATTGCCTTCCCCTGCCATCCTGATCTTGCCCCCAACTGCCCTCCTCTGCTGGCCAACTTGGTTCTGATTGGTCAGTTTCTATGCCAATCAGTGTCAAAAGCTCCTCCTCCTAGGCAGCCATTGGCTCCTTACAGTCATCCAGATTTGGTTCTGATTGGTCACTTTCTATGCCAGTCAGCATCTCTGGGCCTATTATCAGGACCTGATCAGAAAGGCGGAGCTGATTAGGAGGCCTGGAAAGAAACGGAGAGGGCATCTCTGGCCAGGTGGAACTGACGGAAGTGGATGGGTGGGCGTGGAGGTGGTGCCTGCGCTTCTGATCACTTGCACACTGCATTTTATACCACAGCATGTGCAGTGGCTGTGAAGGGTGCCAGGGGAACACAGCACTGACTACAGTACTGACTTTCAGTTGGTTAGCCTTCGGTTATGATCATTCATTACAACCCTGGGCTCTTCTTATTAGTATGGGTTATTGTGTTGAATTTAAAGACTTTTCTAAGATTCAATTGAAGGATAATGAGCTTATAGATCAAGTTAACAAGTGAATGGAAAGTAGAAATTGAGATGAGTTGTTAATGAACAGGTGTTGGTCATCAAATAAATGTGAAAGATGAGGAACATGGTGGACACTGAGGTTGTTCACTAAATGTTTTTCATTTTCCTTCTACATACTGGTAGTTTTGCATTTTCTTATCTCCTTGAAGTGAGATGAAGCACTGTGACTTGCCCTGGCCAATTAACATGCACAGATGTGATATATGCTGCTTCCAGGTCTGCGCCCATTAAACAATTTGACATGCTCTCCTCCCCTGACTCTGGGTGGTAATCATGGAAGTGTGTATGGAGACAGGTCTTATTAACTCAGATGCTGAAACTACTATGGTGAGCAGAGACCCCTGCCAACTCCAGCATGCTGTGTGAGCAAGAAATAAACTCGTGGTGTGTGCAGCCATGAGATTTGGCAACTTTTATGCTTTATTGGCACAATCTATCTATCATTCCAGCATACACTATTAATTCACCAGCACCTGTTTGATCTGAGTGAACTCATAAGTTCATTATTTAGACATGATTCCATGCCTAGGTTGAATTTGAACAAGTCATACACATCAAGGCTTGCAGATGAACTGCTTATTTGGTCATTGTTATATGACCTTGTTAGAAGCTGAAGCACCCCACCCCCCTTTTTTTCTGTTTTAATGAAGAATATAGTAGTGACAGTCACTGGCAGGAAGATACTTGAAGGGCACAGTAGTAATTAGTGCACTAGACAGACCTTTAAGAGCATCTGGATTTACATATTTAAATCACAGGCCTTGGCGTCTGCTTTGCTGGATGAAGAGACACAAAACCCTTTCCAAGAAAGGGCAGAAAATTGCCTCAGTCTGATTGGAAAATGATAGTCCTTGAGGTATGTACAGTCAACAGAGAGTTGCATCTATGGAATTAAATTATTTTTTGTGTCAACAGTGCAGGAGGTAAGGAAAATAAAGAGAGCTCTGGAAAAGTGTTTTTTATAGTTAACTCTTGTTTATATGTGAGCTGTCTCTTAGCTCCTTCCCCTTTTACAACAATAAATTGTATAAAACAAAAACAAAAAAAACCCACAAAAACATTTTATTGGTTGATGTTTTTCACTGCATGATAATATTTTTATTTTTTAATTTAATTTTTCACACACCTTTTATTCCCTCTATACCTTCTTCCATGTCTACTCATCCCCTTCCATCCCTGCAATCACCACACCATTGCCCATATTAATTTGAGAGAGAGAGAGAGAGAGAGAGAGAGTGAGAAAGTGAGAGAGAGAAGGAAAAGAAGAAGAAGAAGAAAAAGAAGAAGAAGAAGAAGAAGAAGAAGAAGAAGAAGAAGAAGAAGAAGAAGGAAGAGAAGGGAGACTAATTTTGTTCTTCCATTTATTTATGCATTCATTGGTTGATTCTTTGTATGTACCCTGACCAGATATTGAACCTGCAACCTTGGCATTTTGGGATGATGTTCTAACCAATTGTGCTACCCAACCAGGGCTTATCTGGAGCCTTGTGTACCTGAGACTGAGTCTGTGAGAGCAGAACATGATTCCAGGGTTGTGACTAGACCTCAACCTTTTCAGAGGACCATTTCCCTAAGGGCAGACCTCTTTCTCACTCCAAGGCACCCATGTTCTGTCACAAGCTTCTTCAGGGCACCAACAGGCCAGACACACACATTACTAACTTTTGCTCTTAATTGTTATTACTTCGTTGAATCTTCCTTATTTGGTTGCGAGCACACCTCTGCTGTTTGAGCATATTATTGCTTAATCTTTATGTTTTTATGAATTTGGGATGAACAAGAGAAATCAATGCGAAATAAAGTACACAATTTATTTACTAATTGAAGTTAAACCTTAGTGGCCCTCCTGGAATCCACCCATAGAATTGTCACATCATCTGAAACAGAATTTAAAAAAAAATTTATTTGCTGATGCTCCATGTAAGCAATACAGTTTATATTATCCATGCAGGTATAAACCTATACTTAAATAAAACCATACTTTATGTTTTATTAAACAATAGTTACTCTTTCTGTATACTATACATTCTAATATCATATACAGTCACACATAAACAGAGTCATGGGGATCTTTTAAAAATATTTTTAAAATGTATTTTTCAATTACAGTTGACATATAATATTATATTAGTTTTAGATGTACAACATAGCGATTAGACATTTATATGCCTTACAAAGTGATCACCTTAGTGATCCATCTGACATCATGCATGGTTGAAAGGGATTAAGAAGTCATGGGATTTTATGATGTACATTTTTGGAGGGAAGAGGTTAAAGAAGCTATTACCTTCCTATTCAGCATCCTCAAAAGGCTCTCAAGTTAAATAAATCTACTTAGAATTGCTGAGGTTCTGGAGAATGTATTTCTCCTAACATAATCTTCCATGGGATACTAGAAACTTTTGTCATTTGATTATCTTATGACATGAAAACTCTGACAAGGTGACAATTTTATTTTTGCTACTAGTGCAGCAGATGCTGTTATCATTGTTGGTTTAAAAAAAAAATCTGCTCTCAGGAGAAAGTGCTGGGGAGTGAGCATGCAATGTTAAAAAGAAATACCAGAACTATGAGCTGTGTCAAGCATTCCAGGTCTGATACCTGTGCACCCTATTCCCCTCTTACATCCCAGAAAGCTTTCTAGCTTAACTCTGCCAGAAGCCATTTCCAGCATATCTGCAGGGCTGAATCATCTGGAAATGGCTGAGGGCATTTCCCCAAACCTGAAAAGGATGCATAAAAATGATTGCTTGCTGCCAAACAGCTAAGGGCATCTTAATCTACATGTTATTGCCTCCTACTGGCCAAATACCTGAACAGCCATAGGCAATTCGTCAATCTGACAATGGATTCCTTGTACCAAACCCTGGAGGTGTATGTCTACCTTGCCTGAGGACAATTTGTGTTAATAAAAAGCAAGGGGTCCTTAGAAAAGGAGAACTTAGTTCCTTTAGCTAAGTCTTCTCTGACTCCCCATAATGCCTTCCAAAATCATGTTTCAACTCTGGACTCTTATTTAATTTACATACAGCACCTTCTCCAGATTTCTGAACCCTTCTAAATGCTGAATCAAGACTACTAGCATAATTCTTATACCCTAAGATAGGGATGTCGAACTCAATCAGAGAAGGGGCCAAAATCTAAAATCCAGCCTAAATCGATGGCCGAATGGTTTACTGAACAGTCATAAACTGTCATTGTGATGGAAACGCAGCGGAGTGCAAAGATGACAGCGCTGTGCGGGCCACATTGCAAGGCCTGGCGGGACGGATTTGGCCCGAGGGCCTTGTGTTTGACACATGTGCCCTAAGACATGATTTTCAAATTGTGGGTCAAGAAATGATAATGAGACAAAATTATTTAGTGAATTATGATCAGAGGTTTTTTGAGATACAGAAAAGAATAAAATAGAATGCACTGCACAACATGAATAATTATTATATGATATAATTTTTGTTTAATAATATGATCATATGTGTATATATGTAACTATACACACACATACACATATGTGCACATGCACACACACAATGTCAAGTATGTTCTTATTATTGTAGTAAGAATGGTTTTTAAAATCATTCATATTTTAACCATGGTTCTTTTTTGCCAGACTTTATTCTAAGGAGCTATATGTTTATTCAATTAATCCTTGCATCTGGTAATATCATTTTCTCCTTTTACACCCTGAAGCTCAGGGAGGTTGAGTAAAACTGTCCAAAGCTAAGCAGCTTTGCTCCACAGGAAATTTTAGCTCAAAGTCATAACAAATCACCATAGTTTGGGTGGCTTCAGCAACAAACACCTATTTCTCCCAGTTCTGGAGGCTGGCAGGCTGAGCCCAAAGTGCCAGCATGATGGGGTTCTTTGTGAGTGACACCTTGCTGTGTCCTCACAGGACAGGGAGTGAGCTAGCTTGCTGTCTAGAATAATGAACCCGTAATAAGAGCTTCACTCTCATGACCTCATTTTCTCCCATGACCTCCAGATATCGTCACACTGGGACTAAAGCTCTGACATGCGAATTGGAGGACACAAACATTCAGTTCATCACAACAGGCTACTGGCATAGCCTGCAAGCTATCTACACTGTCCTCTGAGGACACTAATACATTTTCCTGGTAGCACTGGCATGGAGTAGGAAGGAAAATTTTTGTGGAAAAAAATGGATGTAGAGAATGAATCATATGGAGAAGGAGAGGGATTTTACAGGTAAAACATGTATGGACAAAGAGGTTATGAAAAAGAAACGATAACAGGAAGAAATTTCAGTGCAGAAGGAAAGATTTATGTAAAAATGTACATGGGGATCTCTTGCTTAATTTAATTATCAGAAGAGGTTGGTCCACTGTAGCTGATAATGCTTCACATTTTAGCATTTCCAAAACACCTTGGAATATAACTATTCTTGCTTCTATCTGACTTGGCATTTAGGTCAAGAAATTTAAACTTCCCTTTCCCTTGGGAACATGTTCACAATGGCCTAAATTTCAAGGTTGAAGAATATTTGCAATGTCACTCCATCCTTATCAGTTCAATTTCTCCTTTGTCCTTTATCTCTACCATTTAAAGGAACTTCTTTAGGATCACATATTTGCTGACCATTATCATCTCTCTCTGGCAAAACTAAACAAATTTCAGCATTTTCCTGTGAGTCTATGAGTCATGCTTCTCCTGACATTTAATGAATCTTATTGCTGCCTCTGGTACACAACACCCCAAGGACCACTGTGCTCACCTCCGTGGTCCAGGGGTGGTTCAGACTTCACACTCTCCACACAGTCCTTCTGAGCTTGGAGGTGAGCCCGATGCAGGAGAGAGGGGCCTGTGGCTGCATGGTGGGGGGAGAAACACTCCATACTTCCAGTTTTGAGGGATTTCTGTGAAGATGTACTCTCTTTAAAAAGGTTCCAACCTTTTATCTGCCTCCCTTGAGACCAAGTAGAGTGATTTCAAACAGATGTTTTGCCTGGGGAATCTCTTCAAAATGTTTTATTTATTTGCCCTGCAGGACAAGAAGAAGTTGTCTTTTCTTCTGTAGATTTTTAGAGATCAAATTAATTACCCTATTAGTAAACACAGGTCACATTCACATTTACTTAGAGACAGATTTAAAAAACACACATGCACCCACACTAAATTTCAGATATGGATCATGGCTGAAATTAATTATTAATTTTAATAATTTTTATTAATTTTTTTGGTATTGTCCTTCCTTAAATATAGAGAAAAACTTGCATAAAATTGTTTATTTTTAAAAAATGTTCTATTCTCAGTCCCTTCAAGAATGACATAATTGCATTTCATTGTGCTTTTAGAGATAACTATGAAATAAATATTGCCTGACCTGAAAAATGCAGCATTTATGTTTCCAGGGGATTTATCGGAAAAGCTGAAACTCTTTGGTTACCAAACATAATAGAAACAAACCACATCTCTTCCTAACAAAAAAGATTCTAGCCCCTGTGTTAAAAGCACAGAAGCTGAAAATGTTGTTTTCAAGGTTTTGCTTAATACGAACACTAGAGGGCACTGGTGATTTATTCAACTCAGTGAGGGGCTTTAAAAAATTCAGTGTGTCGCCAGCAGATTTTCAACTTTCAATGGGCAAGAATGGAATGGAAAATAACTGTTCAAAAGTCTGTGTTTTGAGAATAGAAGGTTAAAAATATTCTCTGAAGAGCCTACCAAGAGAAAGAAGAGAAGTCCCATGCTAGCTAAAGGTTCTTGCCCAGAAGTTGTCCCAGCTTCAAACTTCATCACTTGTTAAAATGAATGACAGAAATAAAGTCCGTAAAATAAGAAAATGGCTGCTTGAGATCCTAGATGTTAGAACACACTGCTTTACTTTTAACTCTTATTTTTGCTGCTACCTGATGAAACAAGTTTGTCCTATCGGAAAGACACAAGCGCTCTTAAAAGGAGTATTTGTATTTGGACATAATGAGGTGAGACAAAAACAATTGAAAACAGAGAACAAAAAGAAGGGGGGGCAGTTTATAATTAAACAGCAGAAACACTAGTTGCCTGTATGATCTATGCCCAGGTGCTTTGAGGCACAGGGAAAAACAAACAACAGAGATAAAAACAACAGGGGAAAAAGTAAAAAAGACACCAGTATTTGATGTGTAGAGTTGAAGTAAAGGAATCTGACAATTACAACCATCGATGATACATGAGTTAAGTGTGACCAGGGTAATTGAAGTAATAGTAAGCAGGGCCACTGTCCAATCAGCTCGGTCCATCATTATTTTTCCATCACAGTGTTGTTTTTTTAAATCTATTTCCCGTTTCCTGTAAGCAGATAGAGTATTTAGAGAGGGAAGTCTTTCTAAATCAGAACCTCCTCTTGCCCAAATATGTCAGTTCTTAACCTGCTTGTGGAGGAAAGAGGGGGCAGGCACTGCAGAATTTCAAATAGACTTTGGAAGCCCAGCCTCTTATTGTCCAGACTCAGTGGTCCTACTTCAGGCTGACCCCTGAAGAACTGGGTCATTACAGCCCTGGAGGGCTGCCTAATCTCCACTCTTTTCACAGGTATCACTGGTGCAAGTTAGTCACCCGCAATGCGTTGGTCTTCTTGGATAAAATACACTCAACTATGGCAGCACATAATGGTGAAGTTACTATGGTGGTCAAGTCACTTACACAGAATCACATTATGTCTCTCCAGGATAGTAACTACCAACTCAGTTCCACATTTGAGTTTGTCTCCTCCCCAGTGCACTTGGCCCCTTCTTACCCTGTAATAAATTAGCCTCTCCTAATCCCAATAACCTCCCTTTGCCCTAAAGACTTACTTATTTTGTTAACTGATTTCCTCTCTTCATCCAGATGACTACATTGTTTGCTGACTTGCAAAGTCCTTGGGTGTCACCTGGAAGAGATAATACCTGTTTACTGACAGTGATCTTTAAAATAATTTACCCCACCCCACCACAAAGGACACCCAGCAGCTCCTAGTTTGTGTAGAAGGGTGCAGCAGCTTGCTTTATATGATGCTATTAGCAGGAGAACTTACCTTTTTTCTCATTGCAAACAGTTTATCCTCTGAAGGGGAGCTTCATAAAGAATTCAGTATTATAAAGTGCAGGGGGAATTAAATCTGAAATACATACCGTATTTTTCGGACCATAAGATGCACTTTTTTTCCCCCAGAAGTGGGGGGGAAAAGTCCCTGCGTCTTATGGTCCAAATATAGCCTACACATATACTTTAAAAAAAAAAAGTTTTTTTACTTGCCCAACTCTGTGTGGTCTCTGTGTGCTTGCCCGGCTCTAAAATGGTTCTAAATGCTGCTGTTTACTTTACAGGGTTGATTACATGTGTTTATGACTGTGATGTTGGGTTTTAATGCACATAAAATATTTTAGGACACTATTTGTTTCAGAATCTTTTTTTCTTCATTTCCCTTCTCTAAAAACTGGTGCGTCTTATGGTCCGGAGCGTCTTATGGTCCGAAAAATACGGTAATTGCTTTATTTATAGAACACTTTCCTTTTGGTGGTTTTAGGTTTTGAAATGTGCAGGCACATACATATCATGGAAACCCTTGGAGAGAATGCTATTGAGGATGCAAAGATCAATGTAGGTATGGAGGTAGTGAAATAGTTTGTTTTTTGACTTATGTTTTACATTTCTTTCAAAAAATGGAAATCTTTATAACTTGTTTTACAAGTCTCTGCATATTCCTTTTATGTTCACACAGGCACACATGTTTATGACCAGACCCTTCTTAATTTATTTTCTTGAAAAGAGCTGACAAATGTTGAGCCGTTTTTGTTTGTTTCTATAATGACCAAGTTTATCCCAGCTGGCATGGGTCAGTGGTTGAGCACTGACCTATGAACCTGGAGGTCACAGTTCAATTTCTGGTCAGGGTACATGCTCTGGTTGTGGGCTAGATCCCTAGTGTGGGGAGTGCAGGAGGCAGCCAATCAATGATTCACCCTTATCATTGGTGTTTTTCTCTCTAACCCTCTCTTGCTCTCTGAAATCAATAAAAATATATATTTAAAAAAATAATATGATCAAGTTAAAAAAGTGGAATGTGACACATATACAGCAGACTTCTTTTAGGAAATTATTTCTTGTTTAAATAACATTAACTCTATTTGAAGTATATTTGTATGTACTAAATCATAACTATTATCTATAGTAATAAAAGTGTAATATGCAAAATCAACTGAACCACTGAACAGCAGAACGACTGTCTTGACGACTATGCTATGATACACACTGGTGCCAGGGCAGCTAAGGTAGGTGCAATGTGATTGGTTTTGGGGCTCTGCCATCACCCCACAATCACCCCTCCGAGGGAGCCCCAGACCACCAGCCAGCAGGGCAACCAATAGGGTGGGGAGAGTTCTGTGATCACCCCAAAGAGGATAATTGGTACTTGCTGAGTGTTTAATAGGTGCCTTTCACTGTAACAAATGCTACACACATACACACACACACACACACACACACACACACACACCGTATTTTTTGGTGTATAAGAGGACTTTTGAAACGAAAAAATGTCAACCGAAAATTGGGGGCAAAAGACCAAAATTGCACAAAAATTACCTGCAGATCTTGACGACAAAGTAAGTCTTTTCTTTGAAGTGAAGGGGTAGTCTTATACAGCGAATATAGGCCTAAACCTATGTTTTAACTGTAAAATTAGGGGGTTGTCTTATACGGTGTATGTGAGTGTGTGTGTGTGTGCGCGTGTGTGTATAATATCACCTAAGCTCCCCAACAGTCGTTTCCTCATTAGAAATGAAGGATTTGGATGTTTAAACAACATGCCCAGGAACTAACATGGAAAACTATTGAAGACAGGAACCAAAGTTGTTCTGAATATAAATTCATGATGGTTATATCAAAGGGTCTCCAAGAATGTGTTTAAGCATTAATGACAATAATAATTTTTATGGGATATTTTCAATTTCTAGCAAAAGTTGGTTGGTTAAAAAATCAACATAGTATTTTTATTCCAGCCTTGGGTCACCTTTAAGATCTTGAACTTTGATGTTTTGTACTGGTTTTCTCTTTCTACTTCGTACACTCTTGTCAACTTCATATTTAAGTTGTGACAACTAATAATATTCTACTACATGTGAATGAAAATTTGTTGACAGACTGCATCTGAAGATGATTCTATGCTTGTCAATATCTTCTTTTTTCAGGGCACAAAATTGTTCTGACTTTTCACCTTTGGAGTTGGTAGAATTCATGTGACTGAACTTCCATTAATGGAATGTGGGATTGCTAATTTCACGGTTGCTCTCTAAAATTTCTCTATTTTGTCATCTATTTGCTGCATAAAAATTACTCCAAAGCTGATAGATTTAAAAAATAAACATATTTTATTTTACATTCTTTGTAGGTAAAAAATCTAGAAGTGGCTCAGCTGAGTGGTTCTTTATATATATTTTATTTATACCAAATCTGTAAGTCAAAGAAGGAATCATGATAAAAATTTTAAATTGAATAAAATTAGAACTACATTTAAAACCTTGTAGAATATTTAGTAGTATAGCAAATTCTCATGTGAGAAAAGAAGACAGCTGATTGATGTTTCTCTCTCACTGATGTTTCTGGTTCTCTATCCCTCTCCTTTCCTCTTTGTAAAAAATCAATAAAATATATTTTTTAAAAATTACTAACTTAGTTAAATTGAGATAAATTATTGATTGGTAAGAATTACCAAAGTCTATCTAAGAAGGAAAAATCTTAGGAAAGCTATAGATGTTAAATATCTTGAATTTTAGTAAAAAGCCTTGTATTCCCCTAACCCCCCCCCCCCCACTCCTACATTCAAATTCATGCCTAGGTGGCTTCAGAAATGAATACAATTAAAATTTAAAACAAGAAATATTACAATTCTATACAAACTCTCCCAGAAAATTGAAAAGAAGGAAATACCCCCTAACAAATTATGGAAGGTCAGCATTACCCTAATATCAAAATCAGACAAACATTACAAGGGAAAAAATGTAGATCAACACCTTTCATTAACACTGATGCAAAAATCATTAACAAAATAGTAGCAAATCCAATCCAGCAAAGTATAAAAAGGGTAACAAAACATATCCAAGTGAAATTCATCCCAGGAATGTAAAGTTGGATCAACATTTGAAAATCAATCAAAGGAATTCTATTAACAGAATAAATCAATAGAAGCCTAAAGAACATTTAAAAAAAATCTCAACATTCGCACATGAAAAACACTCTAAGAACATTAAGAACAGGCTTAAAATTTCCTCCACATGATAAAGACCAATTATGAAAAATCTATAGCTAATGTCATTCTTATCAGTGACTAAATTCCCCTCCACTCCCCCAAAATTAGGGACAAGGAGAAAATATAAGTTCTTTTATACTGGGTCTCTTTAAAAAAATAAAAATGCCAAAAAGTATATAGATTCCAAAGAAAAAAGGTAGCTTTATGTATTAACAGACTAGAAGCACAGTGCATGAAATTCTTGCTTGGGAAGGCGTATCCCTCATCCCTGCCTGCACCCTCTCCAATCCGGGACCCCTCAGGGAATGGGTGACTGCCAGTTTAGGCCTGATTCCACAGCCTAAACCAGAAGTCAGACATCCCTCTTGCAATCCAGGACCACTGGCTCCTAACCATTCACTTGCCTGCCTGCCTAATGACCCCAATGGCCCTCTCCTGATGGCCTGGTCTTCCCCAACTGCCTTCCCCTGACTGCCAGTTCACCCCCAACTGCCCTCCCCTGCCAGCCTAGTCGCCCCCAAATGCCCTCCCCTGTAGGCCAGTTTGCCCCCAACTGCCCTCCTCTGCCAGCCTGATCTTATCTCTACTCTCCCTGCCAGCATGATCACCCCTAATGGCTTGTGCCTTGCCCCCTTCCACCATGGCTTTGTCCAGAAGGAAGTTGGATGTCCAGAGATGTCCAGTCAGCCTGGTCTAATTAGCTTATTACCCTTTTATTATAAACTAGAGGCCCAGTGCACAAAATTCGTGCATGGGGGTGGATGGGGGTTGTCCCTCAGCCCAGCCTGCACCCTGTCCAATCTGGGACCCCTCAAGGGCAGTCGAACATTCCTCTCACAATCCAGGACATCCCTCTCACAATACAAAGTAATAATAATTAAGAAATTGTGGTAATAGCATAAGGAGAGACCTAGTTTACTCTATAAATAGTACACACATAAGTGATCAATTTATTGTTTACAAGAGTGTCAAGGTCATTAAAATGGAGATAAAGATCCTTTCAATAAATGGTGTGGAACTTTAACATTCAAAAGCAAATAACGGTAGAACTTTCATATAATAGTATTGATATGATTATAATTAAACTAATTATTAATAACAGGAACAGAGCAAACATTATAGACATGTCATTTGGGCAGCTTCACCAGGAAGCTACAACTTTATGGTCCACTAAAGGGGAGATAGGTACATGTCCAGTAAAGTTGAGGGGACTAGTGAAGTTGCTTTCTGTCAGTCACACCTGAGAACAGCTCATTGGACAGAATGGGCGTGGCCACTGCAAGGGCATGACATTTGAGATATTCCATCCCCTAAATAAAAGAGTGTTCTCTCTAATGCTCTTGGCTCCCTTGGGATTCTTGTTGCAGGAGGGTATGCTCTCTTGGTTTTCCTTCATTCACCTACATGGCCCAGGGCTATGTAGATCCCCACACACAATGGGCTAATGGACTACAACTAGCCTGGTACTGAACTGGAGACTGGCTTTGCTTTTAGCTCTACTGAATCCCCAGCTACATTTCTTCCATAACTGGATGAAGGGAAATGGGACTTTGGAAACACAGAGAGATAATTCCAGACAAATAAAAATCACTCATCCGGTTGATCCAAGATGGCTGCACAGGTAAACACCTAACCTCGGCCGCACACCACAATTTTCAATAAAATACAACTAAAATATAAAATGGACATTGCCCAGAGCTACAGGAAGTTGACTGACTGAAAATTCTACAACAAGAAGGAAAGAGAAAACCAGAAGGAAAATCAGAGGAGCTGTAAAAGCCTAAGGTACGGAGACATGCTGCACGTGCGCGGAGAGGATGGAGCTGGAGAGGAGGGGGAGGCTGAGAACCTGGCTGGTGTTCCCTAGGGGGAAGGAAATAAAAGCTCTGGGCTGGGCTGAACCCCAGTCCAATAGCGCTGAACCCCAGTTTTAGGCCAGACCCTGGGGACCCAGGCTCAAACAGAGGGAGACGGAGCAGTGTGGCAGAATCCCAGGGGAGCAGTATAGGGAAGAGCCCCCGGAGTCGCGCACATTGCACGCAGAGGACAAACTGTTGACTCTGATGCTAGACTGCTCTGGCAGGAAGGAGACAAAGGCTCCAGGCTGGGAGGAGTGCAATGAGGAGTGGGAGCCGCCGCTGGGCGCTGGCAAGGAGCCGGGCCGGGTGACAGGGCCCCCGGGGAGGGAGGTGCTGCTGGGCCCTCAACCGCTGATAGCTGGCCATAGAGCCAAGGCCGGGGGCTGCTTCCTGGGTGGTGCTGACCTCGGCAACAGGCTGAAGTGGTGCAGGAGGCCGAAGAGAACAAAGGGGCACTGCGGGCCAGCCTGCTGAGCTTCCAGGATGAGGAGGAAGAAACCGAAAAAGTTTTCAATGTGAAGAAATCAAGTTATAGCAAAAAGATAGTAAAATTACTTAAGAAAGAACACAAAGAGGATCTTGAAAAATCAAAGATTAAGACAGAACTCAACTCAGCAGCCAACATTGCAACATAAATGCGTTTAAAAAAAAAAAAAAAAAAAAAAGGATGTTGGAGTGGCAGTGGCCAGGCCCAGAGTGGCCAGGCTGGGAGCGGCCAGGCCAGGAGCAGTCAGGCCCAGAGCAGCAGCAGCCAGGCCCAGAGCAGCCAGGCTAGGAGTGGCCAGGCCCGGAGCGGCTGGGCCCTGAGCAGCCGGGTCGGGAACAGCCAGGCCTGGAGCGGCAGCAACTGAGCCCCAAGCAGCAGTGACCAGACCCAGAGCAGCAGGTTGTGGAGCGGCCTGGAGCAATAGAGGCAGGTCCAGAGCAGCCGGGCCCAGAACAGCTCTCTCCTCGCCTGCCCATGCCCCTAGGGCTGCTTCTCAGACATGGCTGGAAACTTTTGGGGGAACTTGAGGGTCTGCTGAATCAAGTGATGAAGGCTTAGATCTGGATGTGTGAGTTGTTGTAGTGCTGGGGTGTTGATCTGTGAGTGCCTTGTGTGGTGTCTGGATGAGGTTGGTTGATCTATTTGGAAGTGTCTTTTGTGTGAAGTGTATCCTTGGGCATGTGGAGGTATTATTGATTTGAGAAAATGCTAAGAAATTGATTTACTACCTGAAAAATTTAAAGTTCTGAAAGTTTAGAGAGAATCCAAGATGGCTGCACAGGGAAACACCTAGCCACAGCCGCACACAACAATTTCAATAAAATACAACTAAAATATAAAATGGACATTACCCAGAACTACAGGAAAGTCGACTGACTAGAAATTCTACAATGAGAAGCAAGGAGAAAACCAGAAAGAAGAGCGGAGGAGCTGTAAAAGCCTAAGATACGAAGACACACAGCGCACGTGGAAAGGACGGAGGGAGGCTGAATGCCTGGCTGGCGTTCCCTAGCGGGAAGGAGATAAAAGCTCCGAATGTGCTGAACCCCAGACCTGACAACGCTAAATCCCAGTTCTGGGCCAAACCCTGGGGACCCAGGCTCATCCATAGGGAGCTGGGCTGTAAGGCGGAACACCAGGGGAGTGGCGAAAGTAGGTCCCAGAGGCACAGACATTGCGCGCAGAGGACGGACTGTTGACTCTGCTGCCAGATTGCCCTGGCGGGAAGGAGACAAAAGCTCCGGACTGCGCTGGGCCCCAGTTCCAACTGCTCTGAACCCCAGTTCTAGGCCAGACCCCGGGAACCCAGGCTCATCCATAGGGAGCTGGACTGTAAGGTGGAATCCCAGGGGAGCAGCAAAAGGAGGTCCTGGAGGCGAGCACATTGCATGCAGAGAAGGGACTGTTGGCTGTGCCATGGGATTGTCCTGGTGGGAAGGAGACAAAAGCTCCGGACTGCTCTGAACGCCACCTCCAACTCCACTTCCAATTTAACTGAACCCCAGTTCCGGGCTCATTGAGGGAGAGCTTAGACTGTTTGGTAGCAGACAAAACTCAAGGGCACCTTTCTCTCAGAGGTGCTTGCGAGTACTGAAGGACCCTGGGGAATACTGAGACTCAGGAACCGCACAGGGCGATGGAAGCCAAGGCTTTAGGCTCCACCCTGAAACCCCGCCCCATCAGGGAAGCTGTGAAAATGCGGAGACAATGAAATAGATCACAAACGAAAGAAATGGAGGACAAAAAGCGACTGGATATAGAGTTCAAATCTACTCTTATAATGTCTTTCAAGAATTTCCTAGAAAAGATCGATAAGACCTATGAGGATATGAAAAGATCAACTAGAATTAATAAGGAATCAACAAGAAATGATAAGGGATCAACAAGAAATAAAGAATACATTGTCTGAAATAAAAAATATTATACAGAGTTCTAAAAACAGAATGGAAGATAGCAAGAATCAAGTCAAAGATTTGGAACATAAAGAGCCAGAGGACACTCCTCCACAGAAGCAAGAAGGCAAGAGAATCCAGAAAATTGAAGATAATGTAAGAAACCTCTGGGACAACTTCAAGCTAACCAACATCAGAATTATGGGGTACCCAGAAGAAGAGGGAGAGCAAGATATCAAAAACATACTGAAAGAAATAGTGACAGAAAACTTCCCTCACCTGGTGAAAGAATTAGACTTATAAGTCCAGGAAGCGCACAGAACTCCAAACAAAAGGAATCCAAAGAAGACCACACTAAGACAAATCATAATTAAAGTTCCAAGAGCAAAAGACAAAGAGAGAATATTAAAAGCAGCAAGAGCAAAGCAGGTAGTTACCTATAAAGGAGCACCTATACGATTGTCAGCTGATTTCTCAACAGAAACCATGCAGGCCAGACGGGAATGGCAAGAAATATTCAAGGTGATGAATAGTAAGAACCTACAGCCAAAGATAATCTACCCAGCAAAGCTATCACTCAGAATTGAAGGCCAGATAAAGAGCTTCACTAATAAAAAAAGCTAAAGGAGTTCATCACCACCAAACCAGAATTATATGAATTGCTGAAGGGGGTTCTTTCGGAAGAGAAAGTAAATAAAGATAAGAATTATGAACAACAAATAAGTAAGTATCAACAAGTGAATCTAAAAACCAAGGAAATTAAAAAAAAAATCTGATGAACAATATTAACTGTTGAATATAATAGAATCAGAGGTATGGAAGGGGAGTGAACTGACGATTCTTAGGGGAAAGGGGAGAGGGGGATGTGGGAAGAGACTGAACATAAACTGTGCACCTATGGATGAGGAGAACGGGGGGGGGGGGGGGGGGGGGGGGGGAACCTGGTGGAGGAGAGCAATGGGGGGGGGGGAAAGGAACATTTGTAATAATATGAACAATGAAAATTTATTAAAAAATAATAATAAAATAAAGTTCTGAAAGTTTAAGGTCTCTTGCCAAAAAGAGGTTTTAAAGCTAACACCTTAATTTTAATGGAGAAAGAAGAGGACAAGCCCTTCCCACCCAGAACAGGTAATCCAATACCAGCCAGCAGCTATCTTTAAACAATGTGTTCATTTACATTGGAATGGCTACACCTTTTGATAGCCTAAGGGCAAGTTTACATGTAAACAAGTTTGCTTCTCAGTTCCCAGGGCAAAAAAAAACAAGGTTTAAAATTATTAGATTTTAAAATTTATTCTTAAAAATATAAAAGTTTATTAATTAAAAAAAAACAACCAAGGAAATTAAAAAACCTGATGAACAATATTAACTGTTGATTATAATAGAATCGGAGATACGGGAGGGGAGTGGACTGACAGTTCTTGGGGGAAGGGGGAGTGGTGGATTCAAGAAGAGACTGAACATAAATTGTGCACCTATAGATGAAGACAATGGGGGGTGGGGAAAGGACAGATGGTGGGGTGGGAACCTGGTGGAGTGGGGGAAGAAATGAGGAACCTTTGTAATAATATGAACAATAAAGATTGATTTAAAAAATAAAAATCACTCATCCTCCCCTGCAAGTCTTAGAAAATTCTTCTTCTCAAGATATTGTAAATACTGCACCCATAGCACTCAATGGGGAAAGGTATACCTCAATATCCCAGATAGCAGTATGAGTCTAAAACCATATCATGCTTAGTGAAAAAAGCCATAACAAAAGGTTACCTATTGCATGATTCCATTTGTACAATTTTCCAGAAAAGGCAAAACTACAGGAATGGAAATGAGATCACTCCTTACCAGGAGTAAGGATTTGAGAGCAGAGAATTTTCTGCAAAGAGGCATAAGGGAATTTTTTTGCTATATAACACTATATTTTGTTCTGACTAGATAGAGAAACAAAAGCAAACAAAAAAATCAATCTTGAATTATTGTCTATCTCACTAGCTTTGTCTTGGCAATGGGGGAGATATTGAGATAAGTTATAACAGTTTGAACTGAGTCCAATTCTTACAATGCTGATCTACTTTACTCATGTCTAGTCCAGCCCTTTAGAACTATGGTTTCTATCAACAGTTGTGAAACAGGCCAAAGAACATTAGTTATCATTTTCTTTTAATTTGACAAATTCTGAGCTCTTATCATATGCCAGGTGTTTCTAAAATGCTGGAGATAACAGTGTTCAAAACAGAAAGCTATGGCTTTCCCCCCCCAAGCCCATTTTCTGTTGTGAAGAGAAAGACAATTTAAATAAGATACCTTGATGTACAATACATTAGATGGTGATCAGTATGCAGGGTAAAATGAGGGAGGAAAGCAGGTGGAGTGTATGGGGTGCTGCATTTTTTTATAGGGTGTCAGGGAAGGCTTCAACTGGAAGAGCACATTTGAGTAAAAACCTGAATGAAGTGATGGGGACTTGGTCTTATAAATATCTGGAAAAAAAACATTCCAGGCAGAGCGCATGTCAGACATCTGAAGGAGAGTCCTGGGTGTTGGAGGAAAAGGAGCAGGACTGCTGTGACTGGAGCCAAATGTCAGAGTGATAACAGACCAGAGTCTATAGAGCCTGGTGAGCCATCAGGAGGCCTGGAGTTTTACTGGGAACACCATGGGAAGCCTTTGGAGGTTTGTGAACAAAGGAGTGTCCTGATCTGACTTTCATTTTAAAGGGTTCACTCTGCCTGCTCTTTTGACAGTGGAGAGGAAGGGAGCACGTGTGAAAGTCAGGCCATTGCAATAATCCTGGGAAAGAATGATGATGGCCTGGACAACGTAGTAGCACTGTACAGGTAACAAGCGGTTAGATTCTGGATGTATTTTGATGGTGGAGATGACAGGATTTACAATCAAATGTAGGGTGTAAAAAGAGAATGGGATTTGAGAAGGAAATGAAAATGATTTGGATCTGAGCACTAAGGAGACCAGAAAACCATGCTTGCCAGGTATATGTGTAGGGCGCTAAATAGAAGATCAGTAGCTCCGTTTTAGATGTGTTAGGTCTGAGACAATTATTAGACATCCAGGTGGAGATAGTGTATAGGATATTGATTATTCAAACCTGCAGTTCAGGGGAGAGGTCTGGGCTAGAGATAGATATTACAGAGTCATTGGCATATAGACAGAAATTATAGCCACAGGAGAAGCTGAGAATGAGATAAGAATGAAGCATTAATCATGCATAAATAAGAAAAGCTGTTCAAAGACTGTGTCTTGAGACACACCAATAATAAGAGATGGGAAGGACAGAGAAAAGAAAAATCCACAAAGGAAACAGAGCAGAAATCGAGATATAGGAAAATTGGAGGGGATATGGTATCTTGGGTTAAAGAACTAAAGTTTGCAAAGTCTACAGTTTTATAAATGAAAGTGGATCCAGTTATTCCTGCAATTATGTCACTCCCACTAGTCACATCTTTACATGCTTATTTTATTTTGAGTAGGAAAGAAAATATTAGAACCATGGCTAGCAGTCCAAAAATTGTACAAAAGCATCCTTTGGTGTCCACACCACCATCTAGACCAGGTGAAATTATAATTAACTGGAGGCCTGATGCACAAAATTTGTGCAAGAGTGGCCTTCCTTCCCCCAGCTCCTGGCACCTGTTTCCCTTTGGCACCCAGAACCCAAGTTTACCTCTGGCACCCTGGACCCAGGCTTCCCTCCTGCCACAGGCAGGCACTGGGGACCCCAGCTTCCCTCCTAGCCCCAGCTTTGTCATTAAGGTCATCCAGAAGGAGGTCCAGTCTAATTAGCATATTGCCCTTTTATTATTATAGATGTAGTAATTAAAACAAAACAAAAGAAATGAACAACCCAACTTCAGTGTTAGTTTCTGGATTACTTTCCCTCTTATTGCATGCTCTATCTTAGAGCTTTTAAAATGTTGAAGAGAATATAAAAATATGGATATATCCCTGCTATAAATCACATTTATGAGCAATCTGTTCTCTGGGCTGAGCTAGGAAAATAATTGAGAATCTCAGGTAAAAATTATTGGAAGTCTCTCGCTATCCACATCTGTTTTAGGTTTTTGGATAGAGCTACATGTATCATTTCTCATAAATTCTCAACATGTGTTTCTAGAATACTTCTTAGTGTAACAATAATATCAGTAATGAGCTCTGTGCTTTATGCAGTTTTCAAACAGCAAAGGGCAAAGGGTCTGCAGATTAAATTTTATGTCTGTAATGAAAACTCTGGCCTTGTATATTTTGCAGCAAGTACATTTCAATGGTGACTAGCTTCTAACTAAAGCCACTGTTGATCCAATTATTAATCTATAACTGATGAGTAATTGGTGAAATGAACCTTGGCAGTGTATTTGACTTTTAGCTGTAAACCACAGGAGCCAAAGGAACTATTTATCCTAATTACATTTTTGCTTAGTTACTGTGCATTTTCCACAACATATTACTGAACATGCTATCTATAATGATAAAAGGGTAATATGCTAATTAGGCTTGATGTCTTCTGGACGTTATTCCAAATGTCCTTCTGGAAATCCTTCCTGACAAAGCCAGCCTGGGTCCCAGGTACCTGCAGGCAGCCCTTAGGAAGCCAGCCAGAGTCCTGGGTGCCTGCAAGTGGCCTGAGGGAAGCCAGCTTGGGTCCTGGGTGCCTGCCAGTGGTGGGAGGAGCAAAGCAGCCAAAGTCCCATGGGCCAGAGGAAAGCTGGTGCTGGCAGAAGAAAGGCCTCCTCTTACATGAATTTTCATGCATCAGGCCTCTAGTTTATAATAAAAGATAATATACTAGTTAGACCAGGGAGCTGAACGATCTTCCAGACATCATTCTGAACGTCTTTCTGGACAACCTTTTGGATGAAGCCACAATGGCAGGAGCCGAGGTGGCTTTCATGGTGGGCAGGAGCTAAGGCAGAGGTGGTTAGGGGCTATCAAGCTGGCAGGCAAGTGGTTAGGGGCAATCAGGCAGGCAGGTGAGCAGTTCGAGGTGATGAAGCAGGCATGCAGAGTAGTTAAGGGTGATCGCAGATGGTTAGGGTCAATCAGGCAGGTGAATGGTTAGGGGTGATCAGGCAGGCAGGTGAGAGTTAGAAGCCAGCAGTCCCACATTGCAAGAGGGTGCAGGCTGGGCTAAGGGACACTCCTCCCCTCACATGCCATGCATTAATTTCATGCACCAGGCCTCTAGTTAACTATAATTAGCTTATGCTTATCCAAAAACACAGAATAATTTAATTTACATTTGCCATAACAGTATGGACCATATTAGCCAAAAATAATTTAATATTCACATAGACATTTTTATGATATGCCATATATCTAAATTTGTTATTTCTCTCATTGTTCTAGAACATAAAGAAACCCTTTATTTAAAAAAAAAATGTATAATGTGTTAATGAAATTATATCATTTCAAAAGGTAAAATAGTTTTTCTTGATGTTGCTTAGTTTTTTTACTTAACTTACACTTTTATCAGATTTATATACATGATTGTTCATTGTATTATCTATACTAATAGAAGCCCAGGTGGTCCTCGCACCCTCCTGAGATGCCCTCACGTCATCACAAGATGGCCACCCCATGTCATTACAAGTGGCCACCACAAGATGGCTGCCAGGGGAGGGTAGTTGGGGGCAATCAGACTGGCAGGGAATTAGTTAGAGGCAATCAAGCAAGCAGGCAGGCAAGTGGTTAGGATCCAGCAGTCTCAGATTGTGAGAGGGATGTCCGACTGTTGGTTTAGGCCTGATCCCAGGGATCAAGCCCAGGGATTTGGCCCAAACCAGCAGTTGGACATCCCACAAGGAGTCCCAAATTGGAGAGTGTGGAGGCTGGGCCGAGGAACAACCCTCCAATGCACGAATTTCATGCACCAGGTCTCTAGTTTAAATATAATTTTCTAAAACCAGCTTATGTTTTAACAGTATTTGCTGCTATTAGAGTTTTGTTGTTTCTGCTGTGATCATTGTTTTTCTGCTGTGATAGCTCCATGGGGGTTGCCTTGCGATATTGTGCCTGAGGGAATGCAGAACCACGTGGCTTTGGAGGGGGTTAGCCTTCAGTTCAAGTGTCTGCTCTGCCACTTCTGATGGTGTTAAATTTCACAGGCCATTTAGATGAAGTCTCATAGGTACAAAGGAAGTAAAAATATATATCATCACATTGTTTTCACTAAAATACATACTAGTACATACATATATATGTACATGCATACATAATACATACAGGATTTATATTTCTGTAATGAAAACATTATTTTTCTAACTTTAGTATATTTGTCTCCAGCAATCAGGATGTTGTTCTCTCTATCTGTGTTGCTGTCTGTCCATCTGTTTTTTTTATGCTGCCTTCCTGTCTGTCTAAGCACCCACTAGTGTGCCTATTGATTCACTTATCTTTCCATCTTCTCATTCATCTATTAGATCACCCATCGATCTATTGATTTGTTTTTATGTGGAGGTACATCCATGTATTTTCATTATGTATGATATTACTACCATTTTATCAAAACAACACTTTGGTTTCACTCAATAAAGTACCTGTATCATAAAGACCAATATACCTAGATATAGAAAAGGACTTGATAATTTGTTTGTATCTTAAATCACTCTAATCACAGATTATGAAATTTAGGTGAACTGACCAATCTATTATCACCATCTAGTAAGCAGCATAGATACTACATAGACTAATATCATGGATTCTTGGCTCTCTTTAAAGTGCCTTCCTTAGGTAAAGTTTTTCCAATGTATTTTGGGTCATTTGTACTTTAGTTACTATTCCTAAACATTTTAGGGTAATATATTTGGTTGATTTTTACTATAAGTTTCAGAACAATGAAATCCTTTGGTCCACCAGGCAATTAGGGATGGTGAATAATTTCTCTCTATGGTTCTTCAACTTTGTTCTCTTTTGGGTCTTAGTTTTGTATTCAGATGTTTTTCCTTATGGAATGAAAATGGCTTAGCAGCAATTTGGACAACATGAATTCTTGTGCACCTACTTTGTAACCACTAAACTCTATCAATTATGACATATTCAAATTTTCTCCTCTCTTCTAATTCAGTCAGTTCATCATATACCTAGTGCTGGGCAAAAACCCATCACTACAGTACTGTCATGCACTAATTAGTCTTAAGCTTATCTTGGGGGATGGACATTATAATTATTGCTTCTTTTATTTTCATAATCTATTCTTGAGCCCCAAATTGTTTCACTTGCCTTGAATCACTTGAAGTAAGTAAAGAACTATGGATACTGAAACAAAATTGGCATTGTATACGAAGAATATATAACATCAGAATATCTTCACTAATAAAAGAGAAACATGCAAATTGACCACACCTCTGCTATACCCACAGCTACTCCCATCAGCCAATCAGGAGTGAGTATGCAAATTAACTCAATAAAGATGGTAGCAGTCATAGATATGGAGCAAGCAGGCTGCTTGGGTTGCCCCAAGGATGGAGGAAGCCAAGTTTTTCTTATGTATGCATGCTTAATGCTTCATTCTTATCTCATTCTCATCTTCTCTTGTGGCTATAGTTTCCTGTCTGCCCTGGCTGGCCCTGGCCTCCACTCAAGGCCTCAAAGTTTCAATTATAGAAGATAAATAAATCCCAGCTATCTGCTTTCAGCTGACCCCAGCCTCTGCTCAAGGAGGTGATAGGAGAAAAAAAGAGACAAACAGGAGAGGCTTGGAGCTTGGGTCACCAGGGAGCATGGCCAGCCTGCAAACAGCCAACATCCAGGGTGGCCAGGAATCCCAGCGGGGATCCCCCACCCTGAAGGGGGTATGGCCAGTCTGAAAACAACACTCAGTCTCTCACCTAGACTGGCCATACACCCATGGGGTGAGGATCTCTGCTGGGGAGCTTGGCCAGCCTGCAAACAGTCATTAGCTCCTCCCCAGGCTGGCCAGGCACACCAGCAGGGACCTCTCACTGTGCAGGGTGTGTGGCAAGCTTGAAAACAACCCTTAGCCCCTCATCTAGTCTGGCCACATACCCCCAGTGGGGACTCTCAGCCCATGGGAGAGTAGCCTGCCTTCAAACCACCACAGACCCCTTGCCCAGGCTATCCCATGCCTCAAGGAAACCCCCACCCTGATCCTGGACACACTTCAGGGCAAACCAGCTGGCTCCCACCATGCACCAGTCCTCTATCTATATTAATAAAAGGGTAATATGATAATTAGACTGGGAGCCTTCCCAGGAGACCTTTTGGACATTCTTCTGTACAAAGCCATGGTGGTAGGGCCAAGGTAGAGGTGGTTAGAGGCCAAGAAGGGAAGGCAGTTGTGGGTGATCAGGCCAGGATGGACGACAGTTGTGATCAGGCTGGTAAGGGGCAGGGCCATTGGGGGTGAACAGACCAGCAGGGGGTGCACCAAGAGTGTCCACTTCAGGTAACTGGGGAGGCTGTGCCACTGGGCCCTGTAGGACACCTAACACACAAAGCCACTCTATCAACCCAGGGTAGCAGCCACAATGTAGAGATAAAGAAACAGGTCACAAATGAAAGAAATGGAGGAAAGCAAACTACTGGATATAGAGCTCAAAACTACAATTATAAGGCTTTTAAATAATTTTCTAGAAAAGGCTGATAAATTTAGTGAGACCCTCAAGGATATGAAAAAGGACCAACTAGAAATTAACCATACACTGACTGAAATTAAAAATAATATATAGAGATCCAACAGCAGACTAGAGCAGTGTTTTTTAACCTTTTTTGGGCAAAGGCACACTTGTTTCATGAAAAAAATCACGAGGCACAACACCATTAGAAAATGTTAAAAAATTTAACTCTGTGCCTATATTGACTATATATAAAGTAATTCTCTTGAATAGGAATCAAATAAACACAAAGAAAGTATTTTATAATTACTTTATTATGAAATATTAAGTAAACAAAATAGTGAAAAATTATAAAATTCTTGTCTTGTCTGCACCTACGGCACACCAGGCAACATGTGCCGCGGAACAGCTGTTGAAAAACGCTGGACTAGAGGATTGCAAGAATCAAGACAAAGATTTGAAACACAAAATAGCAAAAAACACCCAACTGAAAAAGAAAAAAGAATTCAAAAATATGAATATAGTATAAGGAACCTCTGGGACAACTTCAAGCATAGCAACATCCAAATTATGGGGGTGCCAGAAGAAGAGAGCAAGTTACTGAAAACCTATTTGAGGAAATAATGACAAAACTTTCCCTACCTGGTGAAAGAAACAGACAAGTTCAGGAAGTGCACAGAACCCCAAACAAAAGGAATCCAAAGAGGACCACACCAAGGCACATCATAATTAAAATGCCAAGAGTAAAACACAAAGAGAATATTAAAAGCAGCAAGGGAAAAGTAGTTATATACAAGGGAGCACCCATAAGATTGTCAGTGGATTTCTCAACAGAAACTATGCAGGCCAGACAGGAGTGGCAAGAAATATTCAAAGTGATGAATAGCAAGAACCTACAACCAAGATTACTCTACCCAGCAAAGCTATCATTCAGAATTGAAAGTCAGATAAAGACCTTCACAGATCAGAAAAAGCTAAAGGAGTTCATCACCACCAAACCAGTATCATATGAAATGAAGAAACATATTCTTTTTTTTTTTTTTAAATATATATATATTATTGATTTTTACAGAGGAAGGGAGAAGGATAGCGAGTTAGAAACATCGATGAGAGAGAAACATCAATCAGCTGCCTCCTGCACACCCCTACTGGAGATGTGCCTGCAACCAAGGTACATGCCCTTGACCGGAATTGAACCCAGGATCCCTTAGTTCGCAGACCGATCCTCTATCCACTGAGCCAAACCAGTCAGGGCTGAAAAGTATTCTTTAATAAGAGGAAGAAGAAGAAAAAAGTAAAGATAAAAATTATGAAAAGCAAATATATATTTATCAACAAGTGAATCTAAAAATCAATTGAATTAAAAATTTGAGGAACAGAATAAACTTTTGTATATAATATAATAGGGGCATAGAAAGGGAGTGGACTGACTTGTGGGGAAAGAGGTGTGGGGGATGCGGGAAAAGACTGGACAAAAATCGTACACCTGTGGATGAGGACAGTGGTGGTGGTGGGGTGGGTAAAGGCAATGGTTGGGGTGGGAACTGGATGGAGGGGAGCTATGGGGGGAAAAAAGAGGAACAACTGTAATAATCTGAACAATAAAGATTTATTTAAAAAAAAAGAAACACAAAAGTTTACATATAATAATCAGTCCTGTGATAGAGCAGTTCAAGAGCTGCTTAATTCAGCAGCTCAGTGACACCAATAAGAACCCAAGTTCCTTGTGTCTTTCTACTTTGCCATCTTTCACATGTCAAATTGGCCCATTCAGTGGTTGGAAAGATTGCCACAATTCCAGCATCATGGAAGACATGATGAGGGCTTTCTCTTCCTGGATGTCTTTTCTTAAAAGTCTTTCATCAAATATTTCCTCATGTCTTATTGGACATCCCTGTACCATATGCCAATTGTAAAGTGATTTTGGAAACAGTTGGAGATGCCATGCCTGGCTGAGTTCCTGGAGTCACTTGGAATATTTACTCCTGAACAAAATCAATAGAATTAGTACCGTTCTCAAAAGGGAAGGCACTGTGGGCTACTCAGTGGAGCAACAGCATGGAGACAGTATCAATTGCTAAGGTGAATGACGCCTTTCTATATTTTATTCCATTGACAGAGTAAATCAATGGTAGCTTCCAGATGAACAGTGAATTTCATTTTTAATGTCTCTGACTATTACAACAAATTTGGATCTTTACTGTGCCGTTTTTAATTGCAAAAGAATATGCTATATTTGTCACCTAAGGTACATTTATTTCCTTCATCTTTTTATTCACACTGGCATAAGTTTTTAGTATTTTATCTACCGCTAAGTGGTGTTTTAAACAGCTACTCCTTAACGGCTATGTGCTTTAATCTCTCAAAAGTGGGAAGCCTAGATATAGCTACTATTGGTACTATTATATAGGATTAAAATATATGAATTTCTTAAAAAGAAAATGACACAAATGAAATTAGTAAAGATTAGAACTATAGGTGATTAGCTAGAAAGTAAAATGGAATATGTATTTATTTAAAGGTTAAACATTTGTTCTACTATTTAGCTATTCTATCCTTATCTTGAAACATAAACACTAGTAAGAAGTAATTTTTTACTTCTCTATATTTAAATAATTACCTCAGATAATTCTACTAAACAACCAAGACAAAGCCTTCTATATATATATATATATATATATATATATATATATATATATATATATACCTTTCAACAGTGAAATATGTGAAACTGATACCCAAAGGAAGGGAGAGAGGAGAAAAAGGGGAACATTGTGGTGAAGAGAACTGATTGTCTCATGATAAATGCCAGGTTTTAAAATAGTAGGGCTTTTTAAATTATGATTTTGATTATTTTAGATAGAGTGGCAAAGAGAGTAGAAGGGTCCTCTGTTTATTTTCAATCATGCCAGTTTCTGTCTCTTCTATATAATCTTAACCCAGGCCCTACTTGAAGCTTCCAAATGAAACATTTTTGTCTTCTAAGACTCATTAAGACATATACTTTAACAAACTTTATTAAAGCAAAGAATTTGATATTCCTTGTATCAAAATGATTTTATAAATAACCTCCAACAGTCTACATAGCTTAACAACAGAACTAAAATAGATAAGAAAACAATTTGTAGTGAATAAGAGGACCTAAAATTTATTGTGCACCTACTATATTTCATGGTCTATACTTAACAGTTTCTAAATTATGATCTTTTTTATATCCTTACAGAAATATCTAGCCAATAAGGAAGCTGATTTTAGCAAGTCAAATAACTCAAATAAGATATGTGTAAAGCACTTAAGATATTCAATTAACACTAATATATCTTTACCCAGAATTATACTACTTGTGTGAAATGAAGCCTTATTTTAAATATATGTCTATTAGATTATATACTGGTTTTGATTCCCATATTTCACTGGTTTTCTGTATTATGCACCTCATCAGCAATTATTCTCTCTTTTTTTTTTTTACATTCTACTCAGCAGGTAGACTCAAAATTACTACATATTGAAGTCAAAGTAAAGTATCTGCATAACTGTTCCTCAGTGTTAGTGTTACAAGGCCCGATTAACACTGCTGGTCTGAATTAAAATGTGCTAAGGCTGGCAGTTTCTCTGGTAGTAATAGGACTCACTGTTCTCTACAAGTTGTGCTCTTTCTTCCTGCCCTTTTGTGTATCTGAGACTCCATGTAAATGCCAAGTGAATATGAGATATTTAAAAATAATATTTCACTCACTAAATTATTCCTAGTAGTTAGCCAAAATCTTACAAAATGTACGGCAGTTCACATAATCTAGCTTTGAATCATTATCTATTCTGTTAAAGTGACTTTAATGGAATACTCAAGGACTCTATCTCATTAATTTTCTAGGGCTCATCACTGATGCAATATTCTTTCTTCAGAAACAAAATGACAACAACAAAACTGAAAGCATCTCCCTTAAAATCGAGCATAGACAGGGATGTCTGCTTTCACTACTCTTATGCAACATAGTGCTGGAAGCCATAGCAGTCAAACAAAAAGAAATAATAAGCATTCAAATTGGAAAGAATTAACCCTCCATTATTCAAAAAAGGCATGATATTGTACATAGTAAACACTCCACTAAAAAGTATTAGATCTAATAAACCAATTAGGCAAAGTAGAGGATACAAAATTAATATCCAGAAAATGTTGAATTTTTATACACCAATAATAAACTCAGAAAAACAGTAAAAAAGAAATCCCAATTACTATTAAAATAACAAAAAATAAGGCCCCTAGGAATAAATTTAGCCAATGAGGTAAAAATCTGTACTTGTAAAACTATAGGAATTTGAAGAAGATAGAAATAAGTGGAAGGATATACCATGTTTATGGGTAGAAATAATTAACATCATTAAAATGTCCATACTATCCAAATTAATCTATAGATTCAACACAATTTCTATCAAGATACCAATGACATATTTCACAGAACTAGGACAAGTATTCCAGTAAATTATATGGAATCACAAAAGACTTCAAGTAGCCATAGCAATCTTGAGAAAGAAGAATAAAGTTGGAAGAATCACACTGTCTAATATAAAGTTATACTACAAGGACATAGGAAGCAAAACAGCAAGGTAGTGGCATAAAAACAATTATATAGATCATGGAACTGAATAGAGAGCCTGGGAACAAACCCAGCTTTTATAGTCAATATTTTAACAAGGGAAGCAAAAACATACAATTTTTAAAAATACATATTTTTATTGATTTTTTTTTACAGAATGGAAGAGAGAGGGATAGAGAGCTAGAAACATTGATGAGAGAGAATCATGGATTAGTTGCCTCTTGCACACCCCCTATTTGGGATGTGCCTGCAACCAAGGTACATGCCCTTGACCGGAATCAAACCTGGGACCTTTGAGTCTGCAGGCCAACGCTCTATCCACTGAGCCAAACCGGTTTCAGTAAAAAAAAACACAAAAAAAACATACAATTTTTATTCAATAATTGGTGTTGGTAATATTGGACAGATGTGTGCCAAAAATAAATGAAACTATACTGACTTCTTATACCATACATAAGAATAAACTCAAAGTGGATTAAAGATTTAAATGTTAGATTTAAAACCATAAAAATCTTTGAAGAAAAAATAGACAGTAAAATATCAGGCATTTCTCATAGCAATATTTTTTCTGACATATCTATTTGGGCAAATGTAACAAATAAAATAATCAAATGGGACTACATCAAACTTAAAGGTCTTTGCACAGCAAAGGAAACCATCAACAAAATGAAAAGACAATCCATTGAATGGGAGAACATATTTGCCAGTGATACATCTGATAAGGGTTAATATCCAAAATGTATAAAGAAGTTATACAACTCAGCCAAAACTGGTCTGGCTCAGTGGTAGAGCATAGGTCTGCGTACTGAGGGGTCCCAGGTTCGATTCCGGTCAAGGGCATGTACATTGGTTGTGGGCACATTCCCAGTAAGGGGTGTGCAAGAGGCAGCTGGTCGATGTTTTTCTCTCATCTATGTTTCTAGCTCTCTATCCCTCTCTCCTCCTCTCTGTAAAAAATCAATAAAATATATTAAAAAAGAAGAAGTTACACAACTCAATACCCACACACAGACACACACACACACACACACACACACACACACACACACACCAATTTAAAAATTGCAAAGGACTTGAATAGACACTTACCCAAATAGAACATACTGCTGGCCAATAGTAATCAACATCACTAATCATCAGAGAGATCCAAATTAAAACCACAATGAGATATCCCCTCACACCTGTCAGAATGGCTATCCTATTTATGTAATAAAAGAATAATATGCAGATTGACCATCACTTCCCCCACATGGTCAAAGATCCTGCCCCCATGTGGACATAAGATGCCCACCACAAGATGGCCAGCAGGGAAGGGCAGTTGGGAGGGACCAGGCTTGCAAGGGAGGGCTATTGGGGGCAATCAAGCCTGCAGGGGAGGGCAGTTAGGGGTGACTAGGCCAGCAGAGGAGGGAAGTTGGGGGGACCAGACCTGCAGGAGAGGGCAGTTAGGGTTGACCAAGCCTGCAGGGGAGGGCAGTTAGAGCCAAACAGGCTGGCAGGGGAGTGGCTATGGGGTAATCAGGCTGGAAGGTTAGGGGAAATGGTTAGGGGAAATCAGGCAGGCAGGCAGGCAGGCAGGCTAACAGTTGTGAGCTAGGAGTCCTGGATTGTGAGAGGGATGTCCCAGATTGGAGAGGTACAGGCTGGGCTGAGGGATAACAGGCTTCTAGTCATAAATAAATCAACAAATAACAGGTGTTGGTGAGGATGTGGAGAAAAGGGAACCCATGTGCACTATTGGTAGTAATGCAGACTGGTGCAGCCACTATTAAAAACAATATAGAGATGTCACAAAAAACTAAAAATGAAACTGCTTATTACCAGTGATTCCACTTCTGGGAATATGTCTGAACAAACCCAAAACATCGATTTGAAAGAATACATACATCCCTATGTTCATTGATGCATTATTTACAATGCATCCCAGTTGCCCATCAATAGATGAGTAAACCAAAACACTATGGTACATACATCCCTATGTTCATTGATGCATTATTTACAATGCATCCCAGTTGCCCATCAATAGATGAGTAAACCAAAACGCTATGGTACATTTACACAATGGAATACTACCAGGACATAAAAAGGAGGAAATATATTTTTAATTTTTCTTTGAGAGAGAGAGAGAGAGAGAGAGAGAGAGAGAGAGAGAGAGAGAGAAGAGAAGAGAAGAGAAGAGGAGAGAAGAGAAGAGAAGAGAAGAGAAGAGAAGAGAAGAGAAGAGAAGAGAAGAGAAGAGAAGAGAAGAGAGTAACATCGATATGTGAGGTATACATCTATCAGTTGCCTCTCCCATACGCACTCCAACGAGGGATAGAACTGAAACCTGGGTATGTGCTCTAACCCGGAATCAAACCAGTGACCTTCAGTGTATAGGATGATACTCAACTACTGAGCCACACCGGCCAGGACTGACTGAGTCCCATCTTTATGTGAGCAACACAGTGACCACCTTTGGTTTGGTTTCTAGATGCATTTTACAATTTCCAGATTGTTATCATGCTTTCTGCTCTTTAGTATAAGTTATCCAAAGCAGACCTTTTTTCATTTTAGCACCCCAATCCAATCTCTACACACCTCTGTTTTTAAGAAGCAGGCATATAATTAAAGGGGGGGAAAATCTTTTCTGCCTGGCTGGTATGGCTCAGTGGTTGAGCATCGACCTATGAACCAGGAGGTCTTGGTTTGATTCCCAGTCAGGGCATATGCCTAGGTTGTGGGCTAGGTCCCCAGTGTGGGGCATGTAGGAGGCAGCTGATCAATGATTCTCTCTCATCATTGATGTTCCTCTCTGCAATCAATAAAAAATTAAAAACATCTTTATGTTATCCCTTAATTACATCTTTTGTTTCCCCTAAGTAAAATTCCATTTTAAATTATTTTCTCACACTCAAAAGTGTATTTGCCTGTGTGTAGGATGGTGCCTTTCAGCTTTCTATTCAGTTTAACTGTGTTGTTTAGTAATGAGCGTTACTCTAGGAATGGTTGACTGGTTATAATCTAGGACCTGACTGATCCCATCCTGCCATCTGCTGCCAAATGAGTCTCGGGAGTAATGCGGTGGAGAAATAGAGGGGATGTCTGCTGCAGCAGAGTCAGATGTGGCAGGCCTCTGCAGCACTGCTGACATCTTTGATCATTCATCTGTGACTTCACAAGATCGTAGAAGGTTAGAACTTCCAAGGGCACCTAAGAATCCCTTTAGTACACAGAAATATTGTCACCTTATTAATTAGGCTAGAAACCAACTATGGAGGTTATTGATTTGATTTCAGATTTAGTTTTGTTTTTTAATCAATCTGTGCACTTGATAACAATGTGCTTTATAAGTAGTAGTTTTATTGCACACTTTGAATTCAAATACCTATAAAAATATAGAGCTAGCAATCTGATTTTTAAGCTACAGGATGAATTAAAATCTTAACTTTTACAATACATGTCAAAACAAAAGCTGTGATAATTCTCCCATTGCAGTCAATAATTTGCATGTGTCTTGAGAATGCAATCATCTGAATTTTGTCATTCCAAAATTAGTTTTGATGGTGCCTTTTCATCAGAAATACCTACCAGAGTCTTTCTGATATGTCTAGAGAGAATCTGAACGTATTAAATATGCTTTTCAGAGGACCAGTCTTAAACAGAGTAACTGATTCTATTTTATTTTATTGGTGATGAGAAATGGGTTCATTTTAGCAAACTTGAATTAATTGTTAGTTACTAGAGGCCCAGTGCATGACATTTGTGCACAAGTGCAATCCCTGGGCCTGGCATTTGAGTCCCCACATGAAGATGTGGTGAACGGGGCTAGATGCCAAGGGCCAGAGCTTAGTGTGGGTCTCTGGGGTGCCCATCGACACTGCACAGAAGCTGAGTGGACAGAGCACTCTCTCCCCTCTGGCCTCAGAGACCAGCTCCTGCACAAACCCACAGGGAGCCCTACTTGCTCCTACAGTCCCAGCAGCTTTGGCCCAGCTCTCCTGAAAGAGGCAGTGCGAGTGTGGGGTGGGCACCCAGCACCTGAGTGTAGGGGTTTCCTTGGCATGCTAGCCCTGGAATACTGGAGGAGGGTAGCAGGGGGAGTGAGAATGAGTTTGGTGGACACCCCTCATTCTCACCATACCTCTGTCCCCATCACCCCCACTCCCAGGTAGCCAGCGAGAGGTTGCAGCCCCCCACCTAGGTGCCATGGCAGGTTGGTCGCTGTCGCCCACCCCAGGTCCTCATCCCAGCCTGGGGTCCAGCCCCAATTGGGTGATCAAGGCCTGCTGTCCACTGGTCACCATCTGCAAGACGATGGGCAGGGCAATCAGTCCCCTGCTCGTACCCACCTTGACCTGGCACTGCCCACTCACCTGCTCTACCATCCCACCATGTCCTGCTCTCATTGGGGCCCATCGGGGCTGGTAGCGCCTTCACTGGTGGTCAGCTCACATCATAGCAAGTGGTCAAATTCTCAGTCAAACAACTGCCTAAGGGGACAATTTGCCTATTAGGTTTTTATTATATAGGATTGCTGTTAATATTTTCTGTGCCTAACTTAGCAATTAAGCTGTATGTATTGGAAAACCATAATAGGATTTTGTACTACCCATGATTTTAGGCATCTATTGGAAGTCTTAGAATGTATACCCTTCAGATAAGGGGAACTACTATACATGGAAATTTTAGGGAATCAAGAACAGTAAAATACAGCTGCTAATGTATTATAAAAAAACACATTTGTGCTGTTTTATTAAAACATTATACAACATAATCTAGCAGCAGATATAATGACTATAATTTTGAAGTGGTTATGTGCATAAATAATATTTTGAAATTATGCAGCAACTGTAATATGGTATAAAAATATCTGTGATTCCTTTGATGAAAAAATTACAGGTACCACAGTTATGAGATTGGTTGTTGCCAGCATTTGTAACTGAAAAAATGATAAATTTCAATTAGATTTTGATGAAGATAGAAAAGTACCTCTTTGTTCATCCAAGTTCATAAAATTCCTGAATTCTGTCTATTCAATGATTCCTTGAGGAACCACAGGATGCAGGCTAAATGCCCTGCACCGAAGTTCATTGTCAGTGACATTTAGGAGTGACATTAGGAGAAAAAAGAGCAAATGTGAAATGTACATGGAGACTGCAGATCGGTAATAGTGACTCTGGATCCTGAACATGCTAAAGGACCTTTGCTTATTACACTTTACATGTGATGGGGCTGTTTTGCTCTACGCTAAACTAGGAGTAATAATCATTGTTTGAAATTTTGCCCAGAGCAAGCCTTACTGTTAGGAATTTTTATCAGATGAACTAGGAAAAAATTATGTGCCTTTTCCTGTGGTGATTTATTTGTGGCTGTCTAATTTTATATACTTGAATTCCTTTATTGCTTTTATTCTAAAAAAATGTAAGTAGTGCATGCTTCTTAAAAATACATAAGATGAAAAAGAAAGTGATCAAATTAATTTTACTACCAAAAGGAAAATTCTTCCTCACATGCCCTCACCCCATCAAATAGCGAACATTTGTGAACCTTTTTCTGTGTGTATTCTTTTAGAACAGATCTACAGTTTGGTTTGTATAAAGTACATAATCATAATATATAAATATTTTGATAATCTAATGGGTTAATTGCATTGTTCATTCATTTCATCCTAAATCAAATATTTCTTTATATTTGTTTTATTTATTTTTATTTTTCAGTGTAAATCTATCTGAAATTTTTAGTTGATTTTTGAATTGGGAAGATTTTTTGCATAGTTATTGGTTGTCATACTTGAACATTTTAATCAGGAAAAAATTGGGGCTGAGGCAAAAAAAAAAAAAAGGACTTCCTAAGATTATGTGGGTTCAAAATGTGACATTTAGCAGCGGAAAAGCATGGTGCAGCAGTTTGGAAGACAGGTGGTTAAATTTCAGGAGGATTGAACAAGGAAGATAAGGGGAAAGTAGTTGCTTCAGTCACTGCCCTGAAATTTTGCACAGCCAGGCATCAGAGGAGAAAGGAGAATAGGTCGGCAGTGGTCAGACAGGTCAGATTTTTATGCCTCATCAGCCACAGTATGTTATCTTCTGGCTCTCTTCCTGATTTCCTTTCCTACTTTTTTTTTTTTTTTTCCTGATACATGTTGCAGTTGTTCTGTGCCAGTGAAAAGGCAGCTAAAAAACAAATAAAGATACTCACTCACTCACCTTTCCCCTACTTTGATTAGCAATACCTCTGTTACCTTGTCCTTCAGCTAGCTGTGAAGGTTAGTGAACAGCTCTGACTAATTCATTACCATTCAACCTCTATTTCAAGTGAAGCTAAAAGGTTATTTTGGGAAGCAAGAAGGGGTCGTTTTAAGAATTGATAGGTGAAGTGACAATGGAGAGGTAAAAATAGAGTGTAAGAAATGTTTATGGGGTAATATTATGCTTTCATGATTTGGAATAAAACCATAAATCACTTAGAAGGTGACATGTAGCCCACCTGGTCATCAGAAGTGTTGAAAACATTGCTCTCAGTCGAAAAGCCACACACATGGGGCTGTGTTTTTCTAGATCCCACGGACAGCTCTAGGTTTGGCAGCCATGAGAAACGTATTTGTTTTTCTTGTGGCTAAAGAGATTTCAACATGCTTTCTGTGGAGGGTAGAGAAGGCCCATCTATTGTGGATAGCTTTTACGTGTCTGTTGAAGCATTTTTTTTTTTTTAATATTACTTATTGGTTTTTTTACAGAGAGGAAGAGAGAGGGATAGAAAGTTAGAAACATTGATGAGAGAAACATCGATCAGCTGCCTCCTGCACACCCCCCACTGGGGATGTGCCCGCAACCAAGGTACGTGCTCTTGACCGGAATTGAACCTGGGACCTTTCAGTCCGCAGGCTGATGCTATATCCACTGAGCCAAACCAGTTTTGGCGGCTGAGGCTTTTTTCACCTGCTGTTGCATTGCATTGGATTTGCCTCAAAATTATTTATAATGGAAAAACACACACATCTACATTTTGAATTAACCAATTATCTACCTAACAGTTTAATATGCAAATGTGTGGTAGGTGAAAAAGAGACTGAACTTTAAGATACAGGGTAAAAATTATAAAATTGAGTACGGAAGAAAATTTGGTAAAGTCCTAACTTGATTTTATTAATAGCATTACTGTCATATTCAGTAATTATTGAGCATTGTAGACTGCTAAGCAATGGAGGAACTGGACATGATGACTGGGTGCAATTTGCTTTGCTATTGTGTCCCGCTACTATTCATGAATGAGCCATCTCTGTTGACTCACCTGTCAGATACCTTCTGGAGTGAGGGTGCCCTGTCCCCTTTCTATCAATACTTATTGCACCATGCCTGCCACTATTTCTTAAAGAACTGTATTTAAGTGCAATAGCTTTTCTCTATGATTTCTGTACATAAAGAAGCCAAAATGATTATGTTTGAAGAGAAAAATAATTAACTAATTTTAATACGGTATCAGCTTCTGAGGAAAATGAGAGTGTTATCTTCTTAGCAGTAGGAGCTAGATCCTTCAAGTTTACCTCTGAGGACTGAGAACTATTTCTT
The DNA here is from genome assembly GCF_014108245.1 of Pipistrellus kuhlii. Classification (NCBI taxonomy): domain Eukaryota; kingdom Metazoa; phylum Chordata; class Mammalia; order Chiroptera; family Vespertilionidae; genus Pipistrellus; species Pipistrellus kuhlii. The sequence continues at coordinate 65,749,095 of NW_023425515.1, forward strand.
CAAATTGCCCTAACTGTTGGATTAGTAATATCTGCTAAAAAAAGACAAATATCTCAATAAATATAATAATATGTTTTTAAATTGGAGATCCTATGTTATTTGCATTTTATGACCAGAAAGCAATGACACCCAGTGTTATTACATACTGTCTATCATATATCTTGTGATTAACAGTAGTATAACGGCCCTGGCCCATTTGAGTCAGCGGTTAGAGTGATGGCCCATAGACTAAGGGGTCTTGGGTTCCATTCCTGGTTAAGGGCATGCACCTCAATTGCAGGCTTAATCCCAGGCCCCAGTTGGGGCACATGCAGCAGGCAACCAGTCTAGTGTCTCTCTCACATCAATGCTTCTCTCTCCCTCTTCTCTCTCCCTACCACTCTCTCTAAAAATCAATGGAAAATATCCTTGAGTGAGAATAAACCAAGTGAAATAATGGAGAAAAGGAATAATATAATACTCTTTATCTTTCTCTGTCTTCTCTTTCTCACTTTCTCTTCTAAGGACAAAGGGGATTACAACAATGGAAACAAACAAACAAAAAAGACATTAACAATAACCAGAAATAGACAAACTCCTATTTCTAATTGAATTTACTCTAGTGCAAACCTAGACTCTTTCTTGCTATTTGAACTTAAACAATTTGTTTCATCTATCTTAATCTTATCAACATCTTTCTAAACAGAGATACTAATCATTTTTGTTCTGATTACTCAAGAGGTTGCTGTTAGATTCAAATAGTGAGGCACTTTTAAGGACTCAATAAAGGAAATCAGTAAATAAATATTGGTTTAAAATTGTTTCATGAATTTAGTTCCTTCTGTAAAAGACTTTTAAAAATGAGTAAAAATTGTCAATGTCAAATTCCTGTTGTCGATGGTGGGAATGTTTTAGTCTTTCAGAAACAGGGTGTATTCATTCTAAGTACCTAAGCTACTCTTGAGGAATGATTATATAGAGGAAGAACTCAAATGAAAAGAACTTGGTGTCCATAAAATCTAGCATGCTAGAAAAACTCTATATGTATTTTAATATAGAATTCAAAGTAAGAAAATTCTTAAACTCAATCTTGGTTTGAATTACACAAACAGAATATTGAAATTTAGCTTTCAAGTCCTTTAAAAATCTGCTATGAAATTTGTATACTTTTTTATGAAATGCTTTTGAAATATAGACAATTAAATTTACCAAAATTTAAGAATGTGGGATGGAAGAACAATAGAGCAAAAACATTGAAGATATTCCTGAATTCAAAAGAGATATTAGAATAATGACAATAACTAAGTGCTTAACATATATTAATACATTCTTTGCTCTCACTACTCTTTGAGATAGATATTACTAGTATTACCCCTTTTATGGATGGAAGCTTTATTGATATAGAGAAAAAAGAAAAGATAATTTCTTGTATATAAATCTGTTCTCATGCAACTATTCCTTAACCCTATCAATCTACTAAATAGCCCATCTCTTAAATAGCAGATAAATAAATCATCCGGTGTCACACAGGCAGAGACTGATAGAGCTGGCATCCAAACTCAGGCATCTTGGCTTCAAAACATGTTTTCTATGCTGCCCTTTGATAAAGAGATAGGACACTGGTTCCTATTTACACCCCCTGTGCTAGCTTTTGACAATCTAATTTTTTTTTCAGGTTGATAGCCAATAAATGCTATTTTATTATTGCATTTATTTATATTTATTTTATTACTAGGGATTCTTAAAACTTTCATATATTCATTATCCTTTTGTAACTTATCTTTTATGTGAAGCATAATCATATTTCTGCACATTTTTATACTGAGGTAATCAACTATTTTATTTTTTACTTTAATTTTAGAGCCTTGTGCATAGGAGGGATAGTAGTTATTTCCCATTTATGTTGCAAGCTTTCCCCATATTTTGTTTATCTACATTTTATGATGACTTTCCTGAAAACTTTATGAAAAGTTATAAGTTTGTATGTACCTGTATGTATTAGTCTTTTCCTTTATGGTTTCTGGTTTTCACGTCATGCTTAGAATGACTTCTATCCACATTGTATTACTTTGTCACCTCTATCACTTCACTTTTTTTTTAATCCTCACTTGAGAATATATTTTTCTTGATTTTAGAGAGGTAGTACCATAACTTTAAAGTACTTCTATGCTTTTATAATTATTTATATTTCTGGTGCACTTGGAAGTTTTATCAATATAGAAAAAGAAGAAAATATAATTTTATATATATATAAATATACTCTCATACAACTACTCCTTAACCCTATCCATCTACACAATAACCCATCTCTTTGCCACCAATTTAAAATGTTGCTTTTATCACATAATACAATCTCACATATATTTAGGTATTTTAATCTAGGTATAGCGTGATCTCCACTGATCTACCAATGCTAGAACTAAAATGTTTAATCACTACAAATGAGTAATGATTCTTCCATGAAATGCTGTCTCCACTTGACATCCATGGCTTTGCATACTCCTGGCTTCTTCTCCACTCTAGCTTCTGTTTTGCTCTCTGGTGTAATTTACTCTTATTCTTCCCATCCCTTAAGTACTGATGTTCCTCAGAAATAAGTATATCACGTTCTTTTTAAAAATATATTTTTATTGATTTCAGAAAGGGGGGGAGAGGGAGAGAGAGATAGAAACACCAATGATGAGACAGAATCATTGATTGGCTGCCTCATGCTCACTTCCTACTGGGTATGGAGTCCACAATCCAGGCATGTCCTCTTGACCAGAATTGAACCTGGGACCACTCCATCTACTGAGCCAAACCAGCTAGGGCTGTCACTTTCTTTTCATCCTGAACATTTTCCATGAGCAGTCTTGTTTATTCCCAAAATCAATCCTGTCAAAAATGCACTGACAGCTTCAAAATGCATTGTCTGCCTCAAAATATTTTATTGAACATTAGCCATAGACCCCAAATGTGTGTCTACATGGATGTCTCAAAATCATCTTAAAGTCAAAATGTCAAATATTTATTATTTCCTTCATGTCATCCACCCCAAACTTTCTCTTCTTCAGGTATCTCTTATACTATCTCATGATTGGCACTACTATCCTCCCACTAATCCAAGCCAGATCAGGGATTAACCCTCTACCTGCAATACATATTTAGTTACATGTTAGTTAATACCAACAACTACTACTTTTTAAGTCTTCATGCTGTCCCATCTTTAATATCAAGCCTTTTTGGGGTTGTCATTATCTTTTTTATAAACCACTTCAGTAGCCTTGTCCCTTTTCAATAAATCCTCCACTTTGATAGCAACCAGATCTTCCTGAAATTCGATTTAAATCATTTTGCTTCTTCTATTAGTTAAACTCCTTACTGTTTCTCTATGTTAGAAGGCCCTTCCTGATCTGACCCTGCATAATTCATCATTGAAATACTGAACCTCTTTATGTTCTTCAAATACATCCTGCTCTCTGTTTCCCAGGTTTTCTATCAGCTTCTCCTTCTGCTTGGAACAACCTTCTTCTTCTCTTGCCTAAGTGCTGCTTTTCATCCTTCTGATCTCAGCAGACTCCACCTTCTCCAGGAAGCCTTCCTCAAATCCCTGTTGCATGTATAGTACCAGCAGAAACATTCCTATGACACCCTGTGCTGCAATGTTTTATCACATAGTTTTTAAAATACAAAATACCAGGCTAAGTATTTTGTAAAATGAACCAAATTGTAAAACATATCAACAGGGGAATTTGTCCTGATATATTCACGACTGTATCCCTAGCACTCCCCAGGAGAGTGCCTGAGCATTGAGTAAATCTGTGAGGAAAAAGAAAACAAATGATGGAGGGAGGAAAGGCAGGTGGAGGAGAAAGGGAAGGAGGGAATATAATATATTATTCACTCAATGTCTTTCTCTTATGCATACATAAATTCACAGACACACATTCACAATACAAATATTGTACATAAATTTCATACACAAAATATGAAAGTCCATGCTGCAAAATATTAAAGTTTTTGAGGGATTATAGGCAATTTTAACTTTCTTCTTTAATCATTTTTTTATTATTTAATACAAAAAATGAGAAAATCTATAACTAGAAAAAGTTATTAAAAATTCCTTTTCCAATTCTCTTGATTACAACTTATACAATTCATTAATATACTTGAATAATAATATTTTAGTTTGTATGGTACAGAGGCTCATTGATTTATGATGTGGTTATGCCCCAATAAGCTTATCATTAAGTTAACAATATCATAAGTCAAAAAAGCATTTAATACACCTAAGCTATGGAACATCACAGCTTAGTCTAGCCTTCTTTAAATTTTCAGAAGACAATATTCAAAAAACACTGGCAACATAGACACTGCAGAATACTGAATTGGTTGTTTGCCCTCCTGGCTGAATGACTGACTGAAAGCTGAGGGTCAGTGCCACTGCCCAGCATCATTAGAGAGTGCCCTGTAGCATATCACTAGTCCAGGAAAAGATAAAAATTCAAAGTACAGCAGTTTCTACTGAATGCATATCACATTTGCATCACAGTCACAAAATCCTTAAGTCGAACCATCATAATTCCAGGACCGTCTGTATTTGTTTCTTAGGGTAACAAAGTACCACAAAGTGGGTGATGTAAAACAATGGAAATTTGTCATTTTGCAGGGTTGCAATATAGAAGACCAAAGTCAAGGTGGTGGCAGAGCCATGTGTTCCCCAACTGTGTAGAATTCTCTCTTGTCTCTTCCGCTTAGCTTCCGATGGTGGCCATTGATCCTGATGGTCTTTAGCTTTCCCAGCTGTAGCACTCCAACCATATTTCTTCCTTTTTTAATTATTATATTTGTATGAGTTAGGGATTGAGTTTGGTTATTAGTAAGAGATCTGACTACAGTAGCAAAAACGTAAAGGGATATATTTTCCTCACATTACAACAAATTATGGCGTAGACAATTTCTGATATTATCTTGGTTCATCAACTCAAGCATGTCAGGACTAAGGATGTGTGATTTTTTGAGGCCTTTGATTCAACATTTTAAAATATATGCAGCACAACCATAATTCATTTGAGGCAAGAAGGAAGAGTCAGGGATGGGAGTAAAAAGGCAGCTGAGCTTGCCATTCTCTTAAAGAGTGTCTTCCTCAAGCCTCACCAACAATTGCTGCAACAGCTCATTGGCCAGAATGGTGTTACATGGCCAACACTATGCAAGATAAGTTGGTAAGTGAAGGAATTTTAGTTGTGCACAGGGCTGACTGCAACATAATTAGAACTCTATTCCTAGCGGAGAAAGGTAAAAGAGACTCTTAAGCAACCAGCTGTCTCAGTCATCACTCCCCTCACTCCCTTCATAAACTTTTGAGGAGGAATGGGTGGAGAAAGGGTGTGGAAGGGAAGAAATTCAACTTGTCTCTTTTCTTTTCCCCACTCAACCCATAAAACACAGAAACTTACAACCACTCAATTCTAGTGGTAAAGGAATGTTTGAGAGAGAGTCATCTAATTAGGTCAGGTGGTTTTTTTGTTTGTTTGTTTTGTTGTTGTTGTTTTTTCCTAAATATAAATCAAATATGTGACAGTAAGCCTTAGGCACCGAAAGAAGAACTGTAAGGATAGCCTACAAAATGGCTCTCAAAAACCAATCTACTCTCTGGTCTTAGGTTGGGAAACACTTTTATGGTCCATGGGAAAAAAGAGAACAAACAGTAATCTGGAGAGTTTTTCATTAGGTTAAATTTATTCAATTTAAAGAGCTGTCCTTCATTCTACAATTGTGTCCTTTTTACATTTTGAGGAAGGGTATTGTGTCTTTTTTATATAAAACTAGAGGCCAATGCACAAAATCTATGCAAGAATCTGCCTTCCTTCCCCTGGATGCTGGCACTGGCTTCTCTCAGGCACCCAGCACCCAGACTTTCCTCACAGCCCAGACTTCCCTCACGGCCTGAGCTTCATCTGGAAGGTGGTCTGGAAGGACATTCGGTCTAATTAGCATATTATGCTTTTATTATTATCGATAACTATAGATGTTGGGGACAATTAATGGCAACTTCTTTTGTTTCACTGTGTGTTATTTTCTTACTTGGGAGGGAAAAAAAGTTCTATAATTTTTTTTATTTATTTTATGTTTTTAATTTTCCACCTCATGGAATTCAAATATCTGAGACCCCCCCCCCCTCCCCCAATAGTCAATTATTCCTCTTGGTATGTGTTTGGTATATATTTTGAAAAATGTTTGTAAGCATTTATGTTTTAGTATTTATATTACTTTTTTGTTGTTTTACTAGTAAATTTAAAAGATTAAATGACTAACCTTAGTTCTTTCAAATTCCATCCTTATCTTGCCATCAGCTCAGATGCCTTCTAAGAGTATGGCATTTAGGAACTGACTGTGTGGTGAAGATTAAAATGCATAGAGCAGACTATTTTGTTGGATTTAAGGTTAAGCACTTTATGTATGTTAGCATTTATTTCTTATTGTCCTTCCTGGTGGTACATGCAAGTTTTTTCATCCCATTGATAAAAGATCTAATAGTCACAAAGCTGTGTGACTTGCCACAGTTTCATAGAGAATAACATCAGATTTTAAATCAAGTTATTTCCTCCTCAACAGACCAAGTTTTAAATCTACTGAAAGAAAACATGTTACTTCTTTAACTCTATGGGTGAAGCTATGCCTTTACTTATTATAATCCTGGTTTTGTTACTTAGGCAAAATTATTTCTCTGCCTACTATGAGAATTGTTATTCCTGCAGGAGTAGTAGTCTTCTGCAGAGGCCAATCTACGCCCCACATTTTTTCTCTCTAATTTGCTTGTCTATGAAGAATATACCGAGTATATTACTAATATTTAGTGTTGAGTTATGGTTGCCTCTTCTTAAGCAAAATATAAAATTTGTCAGCTTCTATGAATTTTTAGGACATGAACGGATATTTAGATCCTCCAATGCTCAAACAGTCAAAAGAACTGAAAGAACACAGGTACCTGATGAGAAAAGGAACTGACTCTGGGCTCAGTGAGAGATCAGGAGGAGACGGGCTGAGAATTCAGGCAGCCAGTGCCTCTGCCTATAGGAGGAAGTTTCAACTGACCCAGCAGATTGGGGAACATATGTCTACTTTCCCCCAGAATTTTAGATTTTCAACAGAAATTTGAAATGTTTGATTTTAACTTAAAGCCTGGCTAATAGAAGAAATTTAAAATACCCAATAGGTCAGCAATGGATGGACCAAGCACAGGTCTAAGGGAGTCAGTCCATGGGCTGATGGCTTGCAGTAGCTGATTCAGGTTTTTACTTTTTGACATGATGTGGGGTACAAAATGATTAACCAGTAACATCCTGAGCAATTGCTCCAAGGGAAAAGGTCCGCTTTGCAAATATAAAATTTCGGTTTGACTGAAAATAGGAAGAGACTCATTTCAGGAAGAGGATTATAAAACTGGTCTCACTGAGGAAGCTCTCAGATAGCCCTAATAATCTCCCTCGGTGAGAGAAACTGAGCTGTGATATCATGCCAGCGGACTCAGGACTTAAACGTGATAAAAAGATCACTTCAGAGGGGCAGGAAAAAGGCATTTACAGCCCATAGAATACGTAAGGATAGAAGGAAATGCTGTATAGAGAAGATGACTCCCATGTAACAAACACAGACTATTTTCTTAGAGAATTGGTAAAGGCTCACGAACAGGTTTTGTTGAGGAGACAGTATCAGAGTCTGCTGTACATGCTTTAGACTTCCTACCGTCTTTCTCATCAAGCTGTTTTCTAGCACTTCCAAAGTGCCAGACACTGTTCTAATACTCTGGAGATAGAATATAAACAGAGAAGGCCCCAACTTTCAGAGAGCTTACATTCTCTGATAAGCTCTGATAAGGAAATCAATCATCAATCAATAATATTGTTTTGATAGTGATAAACACTCTATAAAGAAAATAGGAGAAATGAGAGAGTGATAGGTGGGGGCATGGCCACATGGCATATGGGTTGGGGAAAGCCTCTGTGAGCCAAGACCTCAATGGTGTGAGCAATGAACTCTGAGATGTTCAGGGCAGTGGTTAGCAGGAAGGAGGAGCAATTACGGAGGCTTTAAAGCAGGGATGAGCTTCACGGAATTGTCACTTTCTCTTGACTGAACCTTGCTTCCAACAACACATTTAGTCCTTAGTTTAAGATGCTGGGCAACATAAACACCTATGTTCTTAGAATCCCAATTTAGCTGCGCAGAGAGGCAGGAGCAGTTATACACCCCCTTCCCCTTACACTCCCCAGAACTTGCACTTAAAATGCTATTGACTTTGTGAATGCATATGTTGACATATCTTAAATTGTATTCATTTAAGAAAGAATTGTGTTGGATACAAAATTTTCTTCTTGCCCTCCTTTTCTTATATCTTTTTTCATCCATGTAAAGTCAGTTCGGTGAAATCAATTTATCCATAATGAAAATGGAGTAGTGGATTAAAAAAGAGAGAGAGAGAGAGAGAGAGAGAGAGAGAGAGAGAGAGAGAGAGAGAGAGAGAAATGAATACATAGAGAATAAATTCACTGTGCTCAGTGCTTCCTCTAATAAATTCTTCATGACTCTTCTTTTAATGATGGTTAGCCTGGAGCAGACTCTGAAACAGGATCCAACCACTGCAGATGCCTTTACCAGAACACCGCAGGCCTCAGAGGAGGCTGCACTTGCTGGGGAAGGCAGGAAACATCTGTGAGCCTGGAGAACTTGGAGCTGTGGTCAGTGCCCCTGCCAACTTTCCAGGTCATTGTCTCAGTCACCCAATCTGGAATATCCTTTAACACATACCACACCCACGCTAAGATAGAAGAGGACCCCCCCACCCCCCACATACACTGGCCTGCCCTCCCCCCCCTCCCCAGCCCTAACAGTTCTGCCCTGCCTCTAGGAAGCCCATATCCAGCACTCCCTGTAATGCATCGCTGGCATTTCCTCCACCAATCTCTAAACCCTTTTGGGAACAGGATCTACGTCATCTTTGTATTCTTCACAGAGAGATATTTCTGGTTGCATTTCCGAAGATGGGACATTGTGTGAAGTATGCAATTTGCTTTTCCTAGTTCTGGATAATGTTCTTCAACTTTCTTACTACCTTTCTTTTCATTTTGTTTTAATTATTTATTCTTTAAAGTATTATATATAGTACTACATATTTCTCCTTTTCCCCTCATTGACCTCTCCCTGGCCACTCCCACCCCCCAGCACATGGTCTCATTCCCCTATTGTCGGTGTCCATGGATTATGCTTACATTCATGCATACAAGTCCTTTGGTTGATCTCTTACCTCTACTCCCCCCCCCCCCCCCCATGCCTTCCCTCTGAAGTCTAATAGTCTCGGTATCTACTTTTGTTCTTCAGTTTATGTTGTTCATTATTTTCCACAAATGGGAGAGATCTTGTGATATTTATCTTTCTCTGACTGGCTTATTTTACTGAGCATAATGCTCTCCATGTCCATCCATGCTATTGTGAATAGTAAGAGTTCTTTCTTTTTACTACAGCATAGTATTCAATTGTATAGATATACAACGGTTTTCTAAAACACTCATCTGCTAATGGGCATTTAGGCAGTTTCCAAATCTTAGCTATAGTAAATTGTGCTGCTATAAACACAGGGGTGCATATGTCCTTTCTGATTTCTGGAGTTTCTGATTTCTTGGGATATATTCCTAGAACTGGGGTTACTGGGAGTTCCATTTTTAATTTTTTGAGGAAACTCCATACTATACTGCACAGTGGCTGTACCAGTCTGCATTCCCACCAGCAGTGCATGAAGGTTCCTTCTTCTCCATGTCCTCATCATCATTTGCTACTTGTTGATTTGTTGATGTTAGCAATTCTGACAGGTGTGAGATGGTATCTTGTCGTTTTAATTTGCATCTCTTGGATGATTAGTGACTTTGAGCATGTTTTCATATGTCTCTTGGCCTTTTGTATGTCCTCTTTTAAAAGGTGTCTATTTAGTTCCTTTGCCAATTTTTTTGATTGGATTGTTTATCATCTTTTTGTTAAGATGTGTGAGTTCCCTAAAAATTTTGAAGATTATGCCCTTATCAGATATAACATAAATATATTCTCCTATGCAGTGGGCATTCTTATTGTTTTGTTGATGGTTTCTTTTGGTGTGCAGAAGTTTTTTTTATTTTATTATTTTGATGTAGTCCCATGTATTTGGCTACCTTTCTTAAATTACCAGTATGCCCAACATTTTTTCCCCTCTTCAAAAAAAAAACAAAACAAAAGGTCCCAGGGGAAGAGGTGATACAGTCATTTACACTATGGAATGAGGTACTGTTCCCTTAAAATGTTCTTCTTGCTCTTTTCTCATGAGATTTTTCAGTTTAGATAGTCCAAGAAAGCTTTCAGTGGAAGGAAAACAAAATAACAGTGCTGAGCAGCTTTCAATCTATAGCTCTCAGGAACCTGTGAATACATGGGAAATAGGATTTATAGACTTGTTTACATAACACCAGTTAAGCAAATGTAAATTCAATCCTCACATTACTATGATTTAAATATTTCTCATCAGAGAAAGCTTTGGTTGCCTTGAGTTATAAGAAATGCTTATATACATTCACCTGAAAAAAACTTTTTATGTTTCACTTTTTTGCATCTCCATAGCACTCCTTCCTTCCTTCCTTCCTTCCTTCCTTCCTTCCTTCCTTCCTTCCTTCCTTCCTTCCTTCCTTCCTTCCTTTCTTCCTTCCTTCCTTTCTTCCTTCTTTCCTCTCTTCCTCATTTCCTTCCTTGAGCATCTGTCATGTTCTAGTTGCTGCACTAGACACTGAGAAAATAGATATGAACAAATTTCAGGTCCTGTCTTTCAGCATCTGGAAGGCCACAGGAGAATGTAAAAAAAAAAATAAATAATAATAATAAGCAAAATTATTAGAGGAAACTAATAAGACTCCAATAGAAATCTAAAGCAAAAAAGCTCCCAGGAAAAAGTAGATAACTCTGCTTGGGAGATGCAGCAGAATTTTGCAAAGAAGGTAAAATAAGGTAAGCATTTGAAAGGTAACTAGAAATTGCTATTTAGAAAATAAAGGAATAGCATTTATATAAAAGGGAAGGTGTGTAAAGAACTGTCAGCTTTAATAATATTGGTAATGCCTGGAGAAACTCATATGGCCTCTGGGATTACAGGTAGTGTATGAGATGGGGTAGGAGACAAAACTGCAAAATTAAATTTAGACCACGTACTTAACTTTGTCAGAACTTAACCTTACCCCTCCCAATGTGGGGATTGCAAATAACCCATCTTTTGAACTCTCCTTTTGATACTATTGTAGTAATCTAGTTATTATTTAACAGAAAAGGAATAAAAGAAAAGACTAGACATAAGCATGCCATTTATAAAGTTTTGCCAAAAAGCTACATTTAATACCATCCAAGTCTGTTTCCTGCTGATTGATGGGGTCAGGGATTAGACAAAGGCAGTTTAGAGACTTGCCCAGTAAGATCTGAATGACAGGGGGAAATGCTTGCCTGTCACTCACACCTGGAAATAGATAATTGACCAGGATTGGCGTGGCTACTGCAAGTATATGAAATCTAACCATACAAACGTCTAGACTCTCTTGGCTCCAGAGCACATTGCCCCCTTGGGACTCCTGCTGCAGGGACTTCACTCTGCTGCACACATGGCACATAGCCATGTTGGGCTCTACACATGGACTAAAGGGCTTTAATCTGGCCTGGATGCTGAGCCACGCCAGATTCAACGTGAAACGGAAGCTCCAGACACTGGCCCTGTTTCTGACTTTGCTGAACTCCCAGCTGTACCTTTTCCAATACTGGCTTAAGAGGCAGGGCACTTTGGAACCTGAGCAATGTAACTCATGCAAATAAAACCTTATACCAGCTCTCATCCTCCCATGGGGACTTCTGAAAATTCTTATTTCAGCTGACTCCCAAGAACCCTACAAACAGGAGGGTTCTCACTCAAGTGCCCTCTGGCAACACTTCGGTCCTGGGACTGATTGCGTGGTCTTCTGGTTTTCTGCCTGTTTCACTCCGTGTCTTTCCCAGCTGTCTATCAAACTTAAATGTTGGGGCACTCAACCCAGTCCTTTGACCCTCCTGTCTGCTGTTTACTGTTCTCTATTGAAAGAGGCTGCTTTGCATAGTATCCAGGAGCTCCCACGAAGAGCCAAATTGCCAAGTTTCAATTCCCATTCTACTCTTATTAGCTGAGTGAGCCTTCTTGTTTCCTCATCTTAAAATAAAGATGATAATAGGACCTATCTCAGAGGGTTGTTGGAGGCTTAAATAATTGAAGACACATGTGCAGAAAGGAGTCATCAGAGCAGGCCTGTTTGCCTGTACTTAGAAAGTCCTGCTGACAAGGTTAGCCGGGGCTGAAATTTGGAAACTGGGATTTTGGAAGGGTTCCTATCCACCTAACTGATAATAGTGGCTTACTGTACCTAACCTGTTTATGAAAACAGCTTGGTTTGGCCTTGTTTCGGTGGCTCAGTTTTTGGAGCATCATCTCATAAATCAAATGGTTTTGATTCTGGTTGTGAGTGTATATGGTAGGCAACCGATTGATGTATCTCTCTTCCCCCCCACCACTCCCACACCCAAACTGGCTCCTCCCCCACCCCCACCGCTTTCTTCAACTCTCTATAAAAATTAATGGAAAAAATATCCTCAATATCATCATGTGAGTATTAAAAACAAAACCAATCTGAATACTTACATTCCCTCTGGGAGTCAGAAATCTTGGTACAGAGGTGGCTTGTGTGATCAGCCCAGCCCCCAGTATATACCTTGGTCTCAGAGTTGCTGATGAACTTCCAGGGGAACAACATTTCTCATGTGTTACCATAACTTGGGGCTGGGAGAACTAAGCAAGTCCATCCCTTCTAAGCTATTTCACTGGGAGAAGACTCTGCTCTAACTTCACCCCATGTGCCTTTTCCCTTCCTGCTTTTGCTTTTTTCTCCGAGAATCATCAAAATTGGGGTGGCTGGGGAACTCCCAACATAGCATGCAAAATGCAGTTAGGTGAGTGTTAGGTATGTAATAAACAGGTAATATACACTTCTAGCTTTAATTATCACTTATATGCTGGTGATTACCAAATATAATGCAGCAGTTTAACCCTTTTCCTAACTCCAGATTTTTATATTAAATTTCCTGGTTGGTTTCTCCATTTGAGTTTCTAATGGACATTTCAAAGTGGCTCCTGCTCCAAAGTGTTTCTGCCTCCTCACCCCCCAATCTTTTCCAAGTAAGTTAACATCACCCTCATTTGCCCATAGCTTTGAGTTTCCAATGTTTTTTCCTATGGCCTTGCTCTCTACATTTAATCCATGAGTAGACCTTGTTTGGATTCCTTCCAAAATACATCTCAAATCTTAAACCCTGTTAGTAAATAATCATTTTCTCTGCCAGATCCATGGTAGGAACACCCTAACCAGCCTCCCGGCCTCATTCTCTCCTCTGCAGTGACCCCCAGCAGAACAGCAGGTATTGTCTCTTTAAATCAAAAACAGTACATTTTTTTCCTTACTTGAAACCCTTCGATGTCTACCCCTGTTAGTTAGAATATGATCCTAACTTCATGCCATGACCTCTAAGGGATTATACCATTAGCTCTCGCATACTCCCCTGTTGTTCAGTGCTGAGCTTCTCTTGGCCTGCTAAGGCCTGTCTTTCCCTACAGCCTAGCACACTGGCTTCCACTGAGCTCTATGGATGGGCTCTTTGGCTGAAACTCTGAACTCCAGATCTTCTCCTGGCTGTCCCTCCTAAGTCAGGTCACTTTTAGACCATCCTATTTAAAGTGACCACAGCTCCCTTTACAGTCAGGGACTGTTTTATTTTATTTTAGTCAACTAGCATTATTATATTTTGATTTTATTATTTTTAAAACAGTTATCAAAGTAATTAAAATTAGTCTCTGGCCTACCCTTTTTTTTTTTTCCCCTTTAAGCAACTATTTGGAACTATTTCAGGTTTTCTTTCTTCTCATAGTTAATTTTTTTACTATAAATTACATATATTTTCATCTATTGACTTTATTTGTATCTGTTTATTTCCCATTTTGAAAAATAAAGCTTTAGTTCTCTAGTATCACTCTCCAACTAACTCCCAAAGTTGGTAGGTACTTTATTATTTACTCCTTCTGCTGTTTGCATTTAAACTATGAATAATAAACATTTTTAATGTCTTCTTTGTCAACCTCAGACAATATCTCCTGAGTCTCCACCATGAAAAAGAATAATATTTGTGTCCCTACCCTTCTCTCCATATCTATTAACCACCTCCCAACTTTTGTTACCTGAATACTTTTTCTTCATAGATTTGTAATGTTAATATTCTATTCTGAAGCCATACTCTATTTTACCTGTTTTAACATATTTGTAGTTTAAAAACTAACTATGGAGGAAGTAAAGAAAAGGAAACCATATTTCTCTTTTTCTTTCTCATTGCTTATTAAAATATGCTCCCAAGAAAGTATTTGATTACTCATTCAGACTAAAATAGAAGTGACTGGATAAGCATGATAAACAAAGATGTATTGGCTAAATTTCAGGCCCAAAACATTCTTTAGATTTATAGTCACTTATCTAAAATTCTTGTATTCAGATTGTTTAATGTTAAGACATTTTTAAACTTTAGAAAATGTATACAGTACATCATATTCTATATTACATAACACTTCCAACAGTTTGAAGCAGAACCATATAATAAAAAAAATTTCTTCAATAAAATCTATAAATAATTATACTCATTGCTATGAACAGTTTTTAAATAACTTTATGTCAGGTTAGTCTGTATTTTATTTGCCCAATGAGTACACAATACAACTTACCATTGTTTTTTTCCAGTTTTCAGAGCATTTTAGTTGTTAAAACTATAGATATAGGATTGTGCAAGAATATAAGTTACAGTTTATGAATTTGTAAAATTAATTGCATTTAGGTTTTGTTTTCTATGTTTTACTTCTACATAACATGAAGTTGCACCTTGAACTTTCATATAATACCATTGTAAGCTCATTTACTTTGTAAGATAAAGTTATTACATAATGAGCAATATGCATTGCAATCTCCACCAACATTTTATCATTGCTTGAATTTTTTTATATTATCTACACTAATAAAAAAGTAAGATGCAAATTGACCATACCTTTATGATGCCCAAAAGCCAATCAGGAGTGAGTATGCAAATTAAGCCAACAAAGATTGCAGGTTAATTTGCATACATAGTCACCAAGCGGCTGGGGGTGGGGCATTCTGTACTGCCCCAGCTCTTCTAGGCCTCTGGGTGCAAAGGCACAAAGGCGACCCTGGGATGGAGCAAAAAGTTGGCTCTGGCAAGACTGAAGGTGGTGCTGGCAGCCAGGATAAGGCCCATTCTTGTAGGAATCTTCATGCATTGGACCTATAGTGATAATAAAACAAAGAACAGGTTAAATTGGTGGGTTGTTAGCCTGGTAAGCTGTTTGACAACTAGTAAATTATTTTAGGTTGATATCTAGAAGAAAAAGAAAAAAAAAGAACTCTATCTGCCTTTTTATGTACAGTTTTTCCAGTTGAGTTTGCTTAGATGAGACATACTTAGAAATGATATAAGAGGCTACTCCTTCCTTACATTCTGGGACACTGTAGCCAACATTCTTTATAGTTAAGCACCCAGGCTCTAGAGTTACAGCTTATACACTTAAGCTCATTTTTACTTTTCGAAATTACTTACATTCTTCAAGATTTAATTCTCCTATCTACCAAAAAATTGAATGTAAGAATTTTACTTTATGGGCTGCTTTAAGGTAAAATTGAGACAGGCTTATAAAGTATTTAGCATAGTCTCTAGTAGGGACTACATATTATTGCCGTTGAAACAGAAAACATCCTCTTAGGCTATTTGATATATGTGTCTCCATGTAAAAGCAAGCCAACAGTATGGATATTTATGATACCACCTGGATATTTATGTATAGAATTGCCTACATTTGGCCCAAAACATTAATGTATTTTTCGTTTTCTAATCTGTTGTAGTCCACTAAATCAGAATGCATATTCTAACTTGAGTGAATACAATTGTGAGGGAGAATCTGAATTCTAACAGATAAAATGGTGATAATACAGGATAAATATATGCAAATTTTGTTGTATACCAAGCCACCTAAAACTTAGTGGCTTAAAAGAAATGCTATTTATTCAGCTTACATTCTGTGTGCCAGAAATTGAAGCTGTGTCCTGCCTTGTGGCTCTTTTTGCTCTCAGCTTGGCTCACTGTAATCAGCTCTCAAGTTGGCTGGGGACTAGCTGGTCTCTGATGGCTTCAGCTAGAATGGCTCATCTTTGCTCCACTTTGTTTGCCATCACAGAGCAGGAAAGCCTGGGCTGTTAAAATGGAAGTTCAAAATGACTAGACGTATATAAGGCTACATGAGGCTTTGGCTCAGAACTGGCATAATAACATTTTACTGCCCAAACAAATCAAAATTTCAATCTAGATTCAAGAGCAGAGAAATGAACTGTACCTCTTGATTGGAAATGCTGCACAGTTACACTGCAAAGGATATGGATACAGGGACAGGGAAGCATTGAGGACATTTTAATCAATGTACTCAATATGTCAGAGTACATGTGTATAATTTTGCTAAAAGCACTAAGCCTTGAATAATAACACAAGGAAAATAAAAATGATTCAAGTGGAACAATGAAGGAAAATCATTGGTCTCCATAGTAAAAAAAAAATAAAAAAAATAGACTGGATATTTGAAAAATATTAGAATAAAAAACTGAGATGAATTAAAAAAAAAAAAAGAACTGCATCTAATCTATACTTTGCCTGTGTATTATTAGGAAGGGAAATCAAGCAAAGACAATGATATATCTAACCTGATTCAGTAGAAATGCAGTCCTTAGCAGAGGTATGAGTAAAATTTCTGAACAAGGAAAAGCTCTTTCAGATTTAATGGAACATGGAAAACCCCAATATTTTTACAAACAGAATTCCTGTGAAGTTTACATTTTCCTAGTTATGTAGATTAATGTATCATAGCAAAGACATTAAAGGTTAACTAATATTCACTTTACATCATAAATGTTTTTAAATTAAAACATTCTAATCTTATTTGGAATTGGAGAATTTTTAAATGATACTACAGCCTCCCTAGCGATTAGCTTAAAGTAAAATTAAAATGTGGCAAAAGGAATTGCCTTTTTTATTCTTGATTTAGCTGCATTTCTGAACCTAGTTTTCATATGAATAGCTTATTTTTTGATACCAGATGTTACCATTATCGAAATGAGCAAGAAAATCTGTCTTAGATATGAGATTAATGCTTCTTAGAGATTCACAGGAGTAGATTCTTTGGGGAGATGGGTTTGCAAGGCTATTGCATCAATTCCTATTGATGTAGATAAACCCAATTTAATGCTGAAAATTGATCTTGAATAACCCTCGTGACTCCAGACTTGACATGTATATTTAAGACAGCTCCAAGGTCCAGAGAAAAATCTTTATACATGGGCTGCATGTTCTGTTCTATTGACCTTTCTCTCTTAGTTTGAGTATAACAGAGGGTTCTTTTTGTTTTCACTTACATGGACAAACTCCAGAAAAAAATACTCACATAAACAAAGTGATAAAATTGCATCTCCTCCTTCTGTGCACTTGTTGCTGATCCTTTAAGGTGACCCTTTATCTAGGCTAAATCTTCTCAGTTATACCTGAGTTAGTTTTTTTCCCCAATATATTTTATTGATTTTTTTACAGAGAGAAAGGGAGAGAGATAGAGAGCTAGAAACGTTGATGAGAGAGAAACATCAACCAGTTGCCTCTTGCACACCCCCTACCGGGGATGTGCCTGCAACCAATGTACATGCCCTTGACCGGAATCGAACCTGGGGGGGGGGGGGGGGGGGGGGGGGAGACCTACGCTCTACCACTGAGCCAAACCGGTTTCGACCTGAGTTAGTTTTTATTACCAGTCACCTCATTACCTAATTCCTTCATCCATTCAATTTTCTTTTTTAAAATTATTATTTGTGATTTTTCAAACACTTATTGGGTATTGTGCTCCACTAAAATATTTATAATATAAAATGAGAGGGGGGAGAGAGAGAGAGAGAGAGAGAGAGAGAGAGAGAGAGAGAGAGATTTTGGGAATTGGCTTGTGCAATTATGGAGGAACCTGGAAGTCCTAAAGCTGCAGAGCCAATATCCTAACTTGAGTCCAGAAATCCAAAGCTCCTGCAGATCCCAGACAAGCTGATGTACTAGTCAGAAGGGTCTCAGGCACAATAAGTCTCTCTTACTAGGGGCATGATCAGTGTTTTGTTCCATTCAGGGCTTTAACTGATTACATAAGGCCTGCATTCACCATGGGATTCAATCTGCTTTACTGAGTCTGTTGAGTTCGAGCTAATCTCATTCAAAAACACCGTCACAAAATCGTATAAGCATGCAGAATAACATTTGACCAGATATCTGGCACCTGTGCCCAATCAAATTGATGCATAAAATTACCAACACAGAGACCATTCAATGAGGAAGCTTCTCTCTGCTTTATAATAGTTCAAACAACTAATTGATTACTAAAGTCAAATAAAGAAGACCCATACATTTGTTGGTACTATTTCCATTATGTTGATATGCATTTTAGCAGATGTTTTCTGAAACCAGATCCATATCTTACTAACCAAACCTGTAGGACTAATTGAACTGTAGGCAACATAGGGAGAGAGACCCTTGACATCAACAGGCACATGGACCATGTAGTATTATTATCTCTCAATGTTCCAGGTAAAGGAAGAAAGTTGTATTTAGCTGTGAACTTCTTCTTTTTTTTTCTTTCTTCTTATAGTAAGTCTTCGATGATGCTTTCATTTGAAACAAAACCTCAGCATTCTTTGTTTTAAGAAAACAAATGCTTCCATCAAACATTGTTCATTGTACCTGACAAAATTGTGCCAAGTGGTTCACATTTCTCCTGGGACTGCTATAGGAGGCAATGCAATATAAAGGTTAATAGTTAATACTCTGGCCCTGCCACTTATTAGTAGTGTAAACGTGGGAAAGTTATAACATATCTGGGCCTTCATCTCATTGATGGCGAAAGGAATAAAGCTGTGTCACCTCAGCCTTACAATTAACCTCTTCAAATTCCAGTTTCACCAATAAAAATAAAATAATAATAAAAATACTGCCTAAGTTAGTTCTAAATATAGTCAAGAAATATAAAAACTTTTTATCACTGGTGATTATGGCCACTAATTGTCAGTGGTGATTACTATTAAAACTAATGACTTTAAACACTGTCAAACACCCACATATTTAAAGGTCATACTCCAACCACCTGAGGGTTTTCAAACTATAACATGCCCCTTATACTTTATGTTCCTAGTAATCTAAAATATTATAATATCATTGCTAGAATAAGTCACTGCTCTTGGTAGAGGTATGTCACAGCTTTCACTATTATTGCTATAAAAAATGAGATCTCTTACAAACTTATAAATGACATTTTTTCAATGCTATAGGCCATAGTTAGACTGTTCAATTCTTTGAATTTTTTAATGAAATCTCTTGCCCCCTGGGCCTACCTTATTGTACCTGGCCTACATAAGAACTTTTTTCATCTTGCCTACTGTACCTCCCACCACCTGACATTCACTTAGCTCCTGCTTACTTTCCTGGCTCACCTATTATTTCTGTTAACTTCCCCAGCACTTTTCTAGCTCTATGAGCCAAGTGTTTAGTCCTTGAATTCCTAAAAAACCTTGCACTTTCTTTGTAATAGCAGATACACACCATGTTGTAATTACCACTTTTCTTTTTTCTATACCTTTCTAGAATGTAAGCTCATGAGGATAGAAACCCCGACTGTGTTGTATACTGCACCATTCCCAATACTGAGTTCCTGGAACATGGAAGAGACTCAACAAATACATACTACATGATTGAAATCTACATTTCATCAAAATATAATATTAAACTATGGGAATACAAGCAATAGATGTAAAAAGAATAAATGTTTTTGAGGTAATATTCTAGGAGATAATAAGAAAACTATACCTGTAGGGAACAAACTTTAATAAATAAGATCCATTAATGTCACTATCTACACTAAAAAAAGAGTAAGATGCAAATTGACCATACCTCCATGACACCCACCAGCCAATCAGGAATGAGTATGTAAATTAACCAAACAAAGATGGTGGGTTAATTTTTATACACAAGCGTCAAGTGGCCATGGGCATGATGGGATGCTTGCATTGTCACCATGGTGATGCTGCAGGTGTCCTACACTGCCCCAGCTGCTCTGGGTCTCTGGGCAACATGGGAAGGCAGAAAGGCAGCTCTGAGCTGGAATGAAAAGGCAGCTCTGGCTGGAGTGAAGGCGGTGCAGGCATCTAGGGGAAGGAAGGTCCATTCTTGCATGAATCTTCGTGCATCAGACCTCTAGTCAAAAATAATAGAATTTATACTTAATCATGTTAAAAAAATTTTTCATGTTGAGACATTCCCTAAGGAGCTGAAAATTTCATAGTCATCCCTTTACCTTTAGTTTGTAGCCAGTTTTTATTCTAATGTATAATTCTTTTCAATTTGGAATTTAGGAGAATTATTTGAGTTTAAGTATGATGAGTTACATTAGCTTCAAGGGGTTCTGCAACATGTAAACTAAATTGTTCTACACTGTATTCAAGGTTTAAACTTATAATTTGAAATTTTCCTATCATCAGTTGTTCACTAATTAGGTTAGGCTAGTATATCAATCCAGGGACAGTTAGAAAATAGAGATTCATAGTCATTTGAACTGGAAAAGTTTAAGATAACAATTATTTAACCATAGTATAGGAGTAACAACAAAGGTATAAAAGAACCATAACGGTGCTCTGGAGTTCAATGGGAATACACAGGGAAAGACAACTTGGGTAGACCCCCTCTCAACAAACAGTCAGGGCTCAGAACTCATTGTAAAAGCTGCTGTTATAATCAACTGGGTGGCAGACAAGATTTCTGGGTTTCCCAGGCCAGAGCTGGTCCAAAGTTGCCCACTGGGTGTAGTAAGGCAGGTGTTGGTAGGCAGTCATGGGGAAGTCACTGTCAGAGGGCCCCTTGTGGCAGTAGCATGAATTCTGGAGTGCAAGGTGGGTATATTAGGAGGGCTGTGGGAATCAACTCTTCCAGCACAGAGCTGAGACTAATGGGTGAAAAGGGACTCAGAGGGAGACAGGAGGTGTTTCTGCCAACAACTGGTCTAATGCTGGTAATGAACACTAAACCCCAGTCTAGGCTGCAAGGCTGCTGAGGGACTCAGGTACACAATAGAGGCAGAACGACACTGGATGTTCACGTTCACACACACACACACACACACACACACACACACACACACACACCACTGGTGAATTGTGTAGCAGGAGCAAAAATACAGAACTTCATAACTAGTAAGAGAGGCCCCTTTCTTCTGCATTCTCTCATAGCCCTCTACTGACAAGATTAGGGTCATGCTTATTGCAAAGGAGAAATGCTTAGAGTACTTGCTAGGTCATTATGGCCCAGCAGTGCCAGGGGATGATTTTGATGATAAGAGACAATAACCTGAGAACTGGCCCAGTCTACTCCTATAGCTACTTAGCTTCCATATATGCTTTCCACACACTCAGGAACTCCTGTAAGACGATGCTAAATTATACCATAGGTCATACTGCGTTAAAAAATAAAACACATTATTTCAGTGGTTTATGAAAAATAAACCACTTCTTAGTTCTTCCTTAGTACTATATAAAAGGAGGCTCAGCAACACAATTCTCTTTCAAGCTGTGCCTCAGACTTCAGCTGCTTTGTCTTAGATCTCTGAGACCTACCTGTGCTTTTTATCTTTTTTTTTTTTTTTCTTTTTTTTTTTTTTTTTTCAGTTGTGGAGATAGATAGTAAGGGGGAGGGATATTCATTCGTAAATACTTTTAGTGGAAGTGACACACCACTGCATCCCTCTTCTTTTGATGTTCCATTGCAAGAATTTATCACAGGTTTACACCTCAAAGTCTTGGGGCTGGGAAAATACAAGGAGTATGTAGATACTTGGTGAGTCCCAATGGGCTCAACTCACAATGTGTCAAATATATAAACATAAACTACTTTTGATGCTTTATAAGCTACAACAAACTGATCAAGTAAAATAAGAACTGAGAGCCAAATGCAAGGGTACGTTTAGTTCTGGTGTTCTTACAATATGCAGACTTTGTTGTTTAGCACAAGGCCACAGTGTTGTTTTCTGAATTCTGCTTGAGGGTTTTCAATACTTCAGACCTGTCATTTGTTGTTAACCACTTCTCAGGGGTATGTCATTAAAGAAAGGCTTAGTCACTCACCTCCAAGCAAAAAAGAAATGGGATTTGGCCTTTTTATGTTTCAATGAGATGACAATAGGAAATGACTTGCTTAAATTGCAAAAGAAAAAAAAGAATGTATTTAAGATCAGCAGTTATGTAATACATTTATTTCAAGTGTTTTTTAGTAAAACCATTTGCAAGCAGAGAGCTACTAATAAGAAACAAATTTAAAACAAAATATAGAAAGTTGCCTATATATTGAGTTTGCAGTGTAATTAACCCCAAGATGAGCCTCACTACTGGCTTTTACTCTATTGATTCATAAAGGCACACATATAGAGTGCCTTCATGAATCAATAGAGTAAAAGATATCCTATATAATAAAAGACTAATATGCATATTGTTCCCTCAATCAGGAATTTGACCGCTTACTATGACGTGGCATAGAACATGATGGGTGTTGGCAATGAGGCACTGGTAGTGGAGGTACTGCTGGCCCCAATGGGCTTCTGAGACTGCAGGGATTATTATATAGGATATCTATCTGGCAGAAATACACAGAACCATGCTCTAACATACCTAAAGCACCCAAATTATAATAGGTGAACATCCTATCTAATAAAGTTTGAATATGCAAATTGACAACCACACCATCACAAATATGGCAATGGTGTCACCCACAGCAGAGGCAGAGTTTCTGTAACACAAGATGGCAGCACCCATAGTGAAAACCAAGTTCCCGTAATGAGCCTTAACAAGCAGAGTGTTCTAGTTTCAAGACTTTTTATTACATTCTGCCTGATATCTTTGACGTCATAATTTGCATCTCTATTTAAGGATCTGCTTATTGTTTATTGCCTAAGCCACATAAATTTTAACTCAATTCTGTTTTTAAGATAAAAAATTTTTAAGTCAAAGAAGATGAATTAATGCATTTATGCATATTCATGACATGGTGAGGATAAAATGGATACTAATCATTCCTACTAGATTAGATGGAAGATTATTCTAAGCTTATTGCCTATGGTTATACTTGTCAGTAAAGCCACAATCATTGAGAAACTGCATTTACTGTGGGAACTTTGATTCAAGAAAATAGTGAACCATGTAAACAATAAATTAGAATTAAAGATTTGGCAATATAATTTTAAAATTATCACAAAGAATTAAACCAATAAGGTTTTTAGTTTCCCATGAGGTGTGTATTTATCAGTCTTAAGAAATATATACTGTTGGTGTGATAAAAATTATATGATCATTAAGAATTACTAATGTGGTCTTTATCATGTAAAGTATTGTCTCCTGGTGAGGGGAAGCTAATTTGATTCATAACCTGAGTTTTTTGGTTGCCTCTAACAAAACAAAAGGAAAATAATCTTGTTTTATAGAATATTTGGACAATGGAGTAAGAGAAGCAATCTCTTCATAGGTTTATTCTCAGAATTAAATGAAATAAAGCACTAAAGAATTTGAGCACAGCAGTTGGCATATTTATTTGAGGTGGTTAGATGATTTCCTTTTAATGTGAATATTTGATATGCTAATATTTACATCTATCATCCTGCTACTTGTGTCTGTTTGTTCCACCTGTCATTCATTCCCATTTTTCTCTTGTTTAGTCTTCTGTTGGATTAATGCATCATTTTTCTGATTTTCTTTTATTCCTTGTAAGGTCATTAGCTACAACTTTTTGTTTTTCTAGTTTGGTGGCTGCTTTAGAGTTGAGAGTATACATCTTTAATTTCTCATACTTTACTTCAAATGCTGTTATATCATTTCACATGTAGAATAAGAATCTTACCACAGTAAACATGCATGTTGTCCTTCTTGTACTTGTTCCATTGTTGTCATATATTTTACTTTTGCATATGTTATTAACTTGACACTATATTGTAGTTTTGTTTTTAACAATAATTTGTCTTTTAAAGTGATTTGTATAATAAAGAATAGTTATTTACATTTACTTAATTATTTCCAGTATTCATTCCTTTATGATCTAGATTTCCACCTATTATGATTTTTTTTTTCAGTCTGAAGGGCTTCCTTTAACATTAATTGTAGTGCTCATCTGCTTGTCATAAATACATTCTGGTTTTAATGTATTAAAAAATATTTAGTCCTTCAATTTGGAAAGATATTTTCACCCAATGTAGAATTATAGTTTTGCTAGAGGCCCAATGCACGAAGACTCATGAAAGAATGGGCCTTCCTTCTCCTGGCTGCCTTCACTCCGTCCTGGAGCCATCTTTCTGCCTTCCCAACTGCTTAGAGGCCTGGAGGGACTCCGGCGGTGCCAAACACCTGACCCTGGCCATTCAGCGCCTGCATATGCAAATTAACCTGCCATCTTTATTGGGTTAATTTGCATACTCACTCCTGATTGGTTGTTGGGCATTGCAAAGGTAGGTCAATTTACACCTTTTTTTTTTTTTTTTTTTTAGTGTAGACTAGAGGCATGATGCATGAAATTTGTGCACAAGTATGGTCCCTAGGCCTGGCTGGCTATTGAATTATGGCATGGAAGGGCAGGTCCCAGCTGACCTCTGGGCCCTGGGAAGTGCCTGGGCTCCTGCACCCCCACTTGTCCCCTTCTGCCTGAGTCACAGTGCCCAAGTCTCTATGCTGAGATGTGGTAAGTGTGGCTAGCCATCATGAGCTAGGATGCAGCATGGGCCTCTGGGTTGCCCAGCTGCACTGCACAGAAGCCAGGTGGGCAGCACACTCTCTCTCAGCCAGACTTGGCAGACCAGCTCCTGTGTGAACCCATGGTGAGCCCAACCACCCCCTGCCGTCTCAGAAGCCCATTGGGGCCAGCAGTACCTCCACTACCAGTGCCTCATTGCCAACACCCATCATGTTCTATGCCATGTCATAGTAAGCAGTCAAATTCCTGATTGAGAGAACAATATGCATATTAGTCTTTTATTATATAGGATATCTTTCATTGATTTCAGAGAGAAAAGGAGAGGGAAAGAGAGAGAGAAACATCAATGAGAGAGAATCATGGATTGGCTGCCTCCAGCATGCCCCACACTGGGGATCAAGACCACAACCTGGGCATGTGCCCTGACAGGGAGTAAAACCTTAACCTCCTAAGTCATAGGTCTATTTTCAACCACTTAGCCACACCTTCTGGGCTCTTGTTCTTATTTTAAAGGAGAGAGAATTAACACTCCAGAGGTCAACTTACCCATGTGGTGAAAGGAACCAATGGCAGATTTGGAACCCCCGACAGGGAATCTTGCTCACTCCCCACATGTCTCCCTACTTCACTCTCTGCATGTCTCCCTCAGCCACTTGCGTGGGCATGTATGAGGCTTGGCTTCCTGGCAATGAAGAAAGCCAAGCCTCCAGCCTGTTCTGCCAGCTCCATGGCTCTGGCAGATGCTGCCATCTTTGTGGCTATGAATACTTATGTCTGCTTAAGTCATTCAACATGTGAAATGTAGAAGAGAGAACTTTGCAGTGTGCTTGCTTTTAATTCTAGCATCTATTTCAATTCTGGGGTATTTTAGTGTTTGATTTTTCTTTTTATTTTGGGTTATTTTTCTTTTTCTTTTTCTTTGCATGCCTGGTCACTTTGTACTAGAGGGCAATTATTGTGCATTTTATCTTGTTGGGTGCTGAATATTTTTTGTATTTATGCCATATGCATCAATTACATTGCCTGGGAAAAGTTTAATCCTGCTTGGTCTTGCTTTTATATATATATGTATATTTTACAGACAGAAAATATATGTATATTTTAAATATATATGTATATTTTACAGACAGGAAAGGAGAGGGATAGAGAGCTAGAAACATCGATGAGAGAGAAACATCAACCAGCTGCCTCCTGCACACCCCCCACTGGGATGTGCCTGCAACCAATGTATATGCCCTTGACTGGAATTGAACCTGGAACCCTTGAGTCTGCAGACCGATGCTCTATCCACTGAGCCAAACCGATTTCAGCTGGTCTTGCTTTTAAGATTATTAGACAGGACATTTAAAAATTAAAGCTAACTTTAACACAAGATTGTAGGTAAAGAAACATTGCTCCTCAATAATTCAACATAAATATTAAAGCAACTTTATAAAATAATGTCAAAGGAATAACAAGAAATAATTTAAAAGAACACTTAAAATATTTTTTTGGAGTCTGTAAACATGGCCTTCACATTCTCTTATGTTGCATGTTACTTTCAATGGTAAAATTTGTAGTATAGGTCTTCTTACTTTTATAAAAACATCCAATACAATCTAATCTAAAAAATAACATAATCTAATTTCTATTCTGGGAACTTCTTTTAACTTATTAAAACTATTGATTATATACTGTTTTTTTAATATTATTTTTAATCCATAGAGAAAAAAAACTAAGAAGATAATTATAAGTTGATTTTGGAGAAAAATATGTAACTACTACTTATTGCCTGGTCATATTTCAGTGACGAAAACAGGTGTAAGTTAGCATTTGAGGAATACAGTCATTGTTGCCTATGGCATGCAGTTTTGACAGGATCTGGTCACTAACCAAACAAAAGTGCCATCAGGTCAATGTAGAGTATGATCCAATTGAAAACAGATTTTAGTGAGCATGAAGCTTTCTCTTTTTTTTTTAGAATATATTTTATTGATTTTTTACAGAGAGGAAGAGAGAGGAATAGACAGTTAGAAACATTGATGAGAGAGAAACATCGATCAGCTGCCTCCTGAACACCTCTCACTGGGGATGCATCCGCAACCAAGGTACATGCCCTTGACAGGAATCGAACCTGGGACCCTTCAGTCCACAGGCCGACGCTCTATCCACTGAGCCAAACTGGTCTTGGCATGAAGCTTTCTTTATACTCCTACTACAGCTCCTGAATTTATGGTATAACCCAAGAATAACTAGAATTAAGGTTCTTTATAGGTTTCTCTGAATAGATCGTTCTCAATTTATAAATAGGCTAAACAACACAAATCAGTTATTTGTAAAAAGTTGTTTTTCAGATGAGTATATAATTTTTATTACGCAAATATTTCAAATAACAATTTCTTCATTATTAATCTC
Source organism: Pipistrellus kuhlii (assembly GCF_014108245.1). NCBI lineage: Eukaryota > Metazoa > Chordata > Mammalia > Chiroptera > Vespertilionidae > Pipistrellus > Pipistrellus kuhlii. Next base: position 65,776,422 of record NW_023425515.1, read on the forward strand.
AGTAAGCTAGTTAAATCGTACATATTTCTAATAGGTACATAGATCAATAGAAGTATTTTATTTTATTATTTAAAATATATATCTTATTGATTTTTTACAAAGAGGAAGGGAGAAGGACAGAGAGCTAGAAACATCATTAGCTGCCTCTTGCATACCCCCTATTGGGGATGTGCCCGCAACCACGGTACATGCCATTGAATGGAATCAAACCCAGGACCCTTTAGTCTGCAGGCCTATGCTCTATCCACTGAGCCAAAATGGTCTTGGCAATAAAAGTATTTTAAACACATAAACACATGTAGCCACCATTCCTAAATCATTGACATAGAAAAATGTACTTCACTTCAATAAACAACTAAGGATACCAGGACTTTACCTTTCTCTATAACTGAATAGTAAGGACCACCATAGTTCTTGAGTTGGTAGGGCAGGGCGGGTGCATTACATGAGATAGCCACTTGGAGGAATTACTTATTCAATGATCCATAATCTAAAGAGGTATGTATTTGCATTAAATAACATGTCTTTGTTATATACCTATTCCCAAGAGAGCCAAATTAAAGAATATAGCAGAGGAAGTCTGGAATATGAGGCAAGAATTATTCCCTTTCATTCATATCCTCTATTTTGGTAAGTGGAGTCTTTGCTTCTAATTTGTTTTAATGAGAAAAGATTGTTTGGGTATAAAAATGCCATTGATTTCTGGATGTTGATTGTTGTATCCTGCTATCTTGACAAATTCATTTATTAAGTATAGTAGTTTTCTGGTGGAGTGTTTAGGGTTTTCTATGTATAATACCATGTCATCTGTGAAAACCAACAGTTTTACTTCCTCTTTTTCAATTTGGATGCCTTTGATCTCTTCTTCTTGTCTGATTGCTGTGGCTAGGACTTCCAGTACTATGTTGAATAAAAGTGGTAAAAGTAGGTATCCCTGTCTTATTTCTGTTCTTAAGTGAAATGTTTTTAGTTTTTGCCCATTGAGTATTATGTAATAATAAAGGATATGGCTTTTATTATGTTGAGGTATGATCTTTCTATTCCCACTTTACTGAGTGTTTTTATCAAAAAAAGCTGCTGGATTTTGTTGGATGCTTTTTCTGCATCTATTGATATGATCATGTGTGTTTTTTTCTTTCTAAGAGGACATACAAATGGCCAAGAGACATATGAAAAATGCTCAAAGTCACTAATCATTAGAGAGAAGCAAATTAAAATCACAATGAGTCCTGACTGGTTTGGCTCAGTGGGTAGAGCCTTGGCCTGAAGACTGAAGGGTCCCAGGTTTGATTATGGTCAAGGGCATGTACCTTGGTTGCAAGCACATTCCCAGTAGGGAATGTGCAGGAGGCAGCTGATTGTTGTTTCTCTCTCATCAATGTTTCTAACACTCCCTCTCCTTTCCTCTCTGTAAAAAAAAAATCAATAAAATATATTAAAAAAACACAACACAATGAGATATTACCTCACACTTGTCAGAATGGCTATCATCAATAAGTCAACAAACAACAAATGGATATGGAGAAAAAGGAACACAAGTTCACTATTGGTGGGAATGAAGATTGGGGTAGCCCCTTTGGAAAACATTATGGAGTTTCCTCAAAAAATTAAAAAATGGAACTTCTGTTTGATCCGGCAATCCCACTTCTGGGACTATATCCTAAAACACCAATCAGAAAAAAAAAAAATTATATATATATATAATTTTTAAATATATATATACACACACACACACACACACACACACACATACATATCCTCTATTTATAGCAGTATCATTTATAATATGTAAGATTGGGAAATAGCCCAAGTGCCCACTAGTAGATGAATGGATAAAAAATGTGACTTTTACATGGTGGAAGACTATGCAGCTGTAAAAAAGAGGCGTCTCTTACCCTTTGGGACAACATGAATGGACCTGGAAAATATGATGCTATAAGCCAATCTGAGAAAGACAAAAGATGACATGATCTCACTTATTTGTAGGATCTAATGAGCAGAATGAATTTGTTGTATTATATCCTGAATCTCACAAAGGATGCCTCAAAAAGTAGAATTATGGAGTCATTTATTAAAGGCCAGCAGCTACGAGGGACAACATGCTCCAGATCTGCCAGCCCTGAAAAACTCAACACATCTGGCTTATATTGGCAGATTATCACAAAGGTATGGATTACATCTTTGGGTTTGGAATGAGGAACCTGGTTTGCACAAAGCAGTTACAGAAGCGAAATTGAGCAAGTTAGTTATCTATAAATATTAAGTATTGTTATGGGACTACAGATCACTGAATCAACAGAAACACATTATCTGGAGCCACTGAGGCATTTTGGAATAATTGTGCTGTCCTGGTCTTGGGACCACTGAATCAACCATATGCATTATCTGTAGCTATTGAGACAATTTAGGGTAATCAAGCTGTCCTGGTTCCCAAAAAATTGTGCTTCAATAACCAGTGAGATCACAATCAATGGGATATCCAAACCACCATCAATGGAGTATTCAATTGATTGGCATAGCATACATAAGTTCAGAAAATAAAAATAATCTTTTTACTGTTTTAGCAAGCAAATAAATACAGAAGCCAAACAGCAGGGTTAAAGTTAAAGTTAAAAACTGCAGTTTCTACCTGTGATGATTGCTACCATACTTCAAATTGACCAACAAAATGAGACCCAAATGAGGAGGCATGGAATAGACTGACATACATCAATGTGGGGTTAAGGTGATGAAAAGAGATAAACCAAAGAACTTACATACTCATAAGGATAGTCCATGGACACAGGCAATAGGGTAGTGAAGACATGGATGGGTGAGTAGGGGCTGGGACGAGGGAGACTAAGGGGGCGGAAATGGGAAATATCTATAATACTATCAACAATAAAAAGTATATTTAAAAAAGATGGTTTGGAAAAGATCTTTGATTAGCTCATGAAAAATAATAAGGTTCATTATTATTATTACTACCACTGGCTTATAAATTCAAGAGTGGATAGGTCAATATTTTGTTCTTTTTTCAAAGGTATTACATTATTTGAAATGCCTAATAAAATCTAACATAGTTTCCATTTGTTAGAGTTTTTAAGTCATTTTTACAGGCAGTGTCTCATTTGATCTCCAAACCCTAACACTTGAGAAATGGAAAAGCTGATTATCATATGAATTCTATTATTCATAAATTGCAGAAAATATATCCACTGGAAATTCACTTAGTTACTAAGTGTTCAAGGTATCAGCAATATGAAATTGCAGCAATTCCAGTTTATTTTGTTGCAGACACACGATTGCTTAATATTGTATATTAAAAAGCACTGAGCCTTAAAAACCTATCTAACTCTTTAGAATTTGTGCAATATATTATTGTCTGTGTTTTATTTATTTTTCCACATTTATTTAACATATGCATAGCAATGAAGCCTTTTAAGACCTCCTTTGAAATGAAAGAATTTCACAAGTCCTAACTATAAAATAAGATTATGGATTATATAGTGAAAATAGGTTCTGCTGCTTCTTTTCCCCTTCAGCAACTGGAAACTTGTGATTCCAAGTCAGTTTAAGAAGTAGTTTAGTATCTCTTTTTAAATTTATTTTTATAGAGTACTTCTTAGAACTTATTTTTCATTGCATTTGCTCTATTCCTTTCTTGTTTTCCTTTTTTTCTTCTTCATGTTTACATTCAACTTCAATGGCTACTGTTTATCATCATTTCAGTCTTCTCTAAAGAGGATTTGTTAGTTACATGCCTTTTTTTTTGTCTGTGGCAAATAAATCAGTAAATCTGAGCTCATGTTCCAAGCTAACCTAAAACTTACACTGATAACAAGGCCATAGTGAAGCAGGAATTGTAGGGGGATATAGGAAGGCTTAGAAATTTTTTTGAATTGGGGTCCATGGAAAAAAACACAGGACCCTAGACTGGGAGAAGGCACATTTCCATAACACAAGGGAACTGGAAGTAGCCAGAAAAGTCTAAATTTACCAAATAAAGAGAAGGAAGTCCTTCATTCAGATGGAAAAGAAGAAAGCCCAGAGGAATGAAAGGACAATGGGAAAGGATAATGGGATATGTGAAGTAACTTCTAAGCATAGCCCATGGACACAGACAATAGGGTAGTGAGCCCAGGAATTACTATGGTAGTAACTCCTTTGAGCCCAGGAGTTACTATAGTAATATTGACCAATCAAAGGGGATATCAGGCATCAGGATCTGCAGCCTTTATAAGCCATAGGGAAAGGAGCCCAGTGGGACTCAGTTCTGTGGGACTCTTCCCCCTCCCTACATGAAAGTCTGTAGTTGTTCTTCAATAAATCTCCACCTTTGCTATACCACTTTCTGTTCATAGATTCATTCTTCAATTCCAGTGGACAAAGAATCCGGGTTCCAGTCCAAAAATTCGGTATCAATAGTCTGGCTCTGAATTTACATATATTTTATAGTTATAATATATACATCTATGTTATATTTTTATAAACTCTGGGTACATAAAATCAGTCTGCAAACAGACAAGCTTAAAAATATTAAATCCAAGCCTTCTAACTGATGGACGAGCTAAAGAAAAATGCTGTGGTTTGCAAGCTCCCCTCTTTTGTGTAAAAGGTTATCTGACCAGGCAAGCCTCTTAGGCTATGTGGGTAATTAAAGTCAATGAAGAGAAAGGCATAAGCATTTTAAAAAGGCAACTTAAAAGATGGCCAATGGGGAAAAACTTGACTATTTGCTTTTCAGGGAGGGTTGCGAGGAGGGGGATAAAGCAAAAATGGTTGGGAGATTCTGCAGTTTCCATGGGCAAGGAACAAGTAACACTGCCACCCCTAGTTGAATTCTACTCCTACTCTCCAGGGCAAGGCTTGGTAATTGATCTACTGAGAAGAGAGCGGGATGGAATCTGCTTGTGATGTGTTTTATTGTGATTTGCATTTTTCTGCATGGTAATCATAGGCTTTAATAAAACATTGATTTACACGCTGTTACAAAGTGCATAATCTCTCAGGCTTTAAATTAAACATGTCTGCAGTGTGCATGTGCTGGTGGGATATAGATTAGCTTGAGCCTCTTCCCCAGGGGAAAAACTTTCCTCCTCCACCTGGCCTTTTAAAATGCAAAGGCCTAGTTGAGTTGTTTTTTATTGTGAGTACTTTGTCACTCTCTAATTTCTGTTAAGTTTCATAAGACCTGACATGTATAATTCTGTTGGATAATGTTTATTACTTTAAATCTTCAAAGTGCTTTGTAAGTATTAACTAATGAAAACTTCCAGCATACCTAAGAGATGGAGAATTATTGGATTGTTGGATTGTTGTTTTGATCTTACTTGGTTTACCTTGTTGGGGAATTTGTGTGATTGCTGAATGTTATTTATTTATTTATTTATTTATTTTTGTCCAGTGTTAGGTAGCTTTTCTCCTCTGATAGTTAGAAATTGCACCTTTTCTGGTATCTGAACATGGAGGCTTGTGATTCATTATTTACCATGTACAGCTTCCAAGAGTTATTTGAATTTCTGCACTTGTTTTCTCCTTTAGATTGAAACCTTCATTGCAGTAAGGGCCACTGTTTATATTTATTTTTTCTTGTACACAGTAGCTAACCTAGTGCTGTTTTCATTTATTCATTCATGCTTTCCAAAAACAGTTCCACTCTCTCATTGGCATTGCATTAAGCACTGAGAGCATAAAGTTAATCAGCACCTAAATTCTACTCTTTGGAGGATATTGACAGGGTGAAGTAGTAAATATATTGCACCCTCAGAAGAGTTTGAGAACATTAAATGAAGGGACTATCTAGTAAATATAGACAGGCTTAAGAAAACTAAACAGTATTGGTAAAGATTCAGAGTAATGGAATTAGGTTGCATCCAACAAGAAACCTGATGTTAATAATGAAACCATTTCCAGGACTTTGGATAAGTAAGGAAAGAGTTGGAGCAAAGAAGTACTCCAAATTCTCCATATTCTAACCCTTCTCTGTGCTCCCCTCTCCCCCCCTCCCCCAGCTTGGTGAAAGTTAACTGTAAACAAGTGCCCATCAGCAGATGAGTGGATTAAAAAACTGTGGTAAATCTACACAATGGAATACTACACTGCTGTAAAAAAGAATGAACTCTTACCATTTGCAACAGCATGAATGGATCTGGAAAGCATTATGTTAAGCTAAATAAGCCAGTCAGAGAAAGAGAAATATCACATGATCTCACTCATTTGTGGAATATAATGAACAACATAAACTGATGAACAATAACAGATCTGGAAACAGAGAAGCATTGATTAGACCATCAAATTTAAGAGGAAGGCAGGAGAAGGAGGAGTAAGAGATTAACCACAACCAAAGGACTCATATGCATGCATGTGTGCATAACTAATGGACACAGACAATAGGGGCATGAGGGCATGTGCCGGGGGATGGGAGAGGCCGAGGAGAGGTGAATGGGGGAAAAAGAAGACTTATGTAATACTTTAAACAATAAAGAATTTAAATTAAACAAAGAAGTAAAGGGGCCTGAGTAACATGGTTCATGAAGGTCACAGCATACATCATAGGGCAGAGATAAGCTAGGCAAATTTATCTATGTATGAAAATTGATACATGCGTATTATGTAGAGGGAAAAGCACAAATACATTACTGTGTATACATCAGAGGTGGAGAACATTATTGTTTCTGTAAGCATTGGGAAGGCACTTAAAAGAATGTGGGCTTTTGGTCCATCCTGAAGAATGTTCTTTGTGCACTCGAGGAGAATGTATTTTCTGCTGATTGGGGATCTCATTTTCTAAAAAGTGACCCTTGGTTTAGTGTTGTTTGAGTTTTCTATTTGCTTGTTGATTTTTTGTCTAGTAGTTCTTCCCATTATTAAACATGAGGTAATAAAATACCTAGTTGTTTTTGTTGGGGGGGGGGGAAAGAATGTGAGATTTTACCTATGCTTTGAAGGCTATTTTGAATTATTTAGACTGCGATTTCTTAGCATTGTTTTGTTTGTTTGTAAAAGTACAAACAGTGGGGCAAGTGCCCTTTTGCTCTGTGGAGTCCCCTAGATTGCATTTGACTAGTCTTTCAGATGTTTACTGTTATTGATGATTGGCAATGACCCAGACACCTTCTCCTTTGACCACTTATTGAGCTGTTGATTTTTTTAAAAAATCACTAACAGCCAATTAAAATTACTTCCTTGGAATATTTTCTCTTTTTTTTTTTTCTCTCCAACTATTTAATTTTTATTTCCTCAAATATTCTAGCATTAGTTGGAGAAAATTTAACTGTCATGGAAATAAGGATGCTGTAACTGCTTATTATCTAAGATGCATCATCTACACTTGGTGCTTCCCTATTTCATTTTCATTTCTTTCAACTAAAAAACCCAACAAGTAGATAAAAGATGACTAGTTTTACTTAAATAAGAATTTTCTATAAAAATCATAGATTTCTGCATATTTCTCAGTCATAAAACATCTCTTTTTTCTCTCTCTAATTTTGAGGCTTTCATTTCTTCAAAAGTAGCAAAAGAAGTTGATTTCTCAGATTCTTTCCCTTAATATTATCTCTGAAATAATTTTCCTATAGATCAAGACGAATGATTCTTCTTAGTCAGTGTGCTATGGAGGAGGCATACAAAGTGAAGCAGATTCAGGCAGATCTATGTTTCAAGGGCTCCTTCTGGAAGGTACATGAAACTTGCCTCCCTCATTATCCAGATGTGTGTCCAACAGTTTTACTTAATACTGGAGCTTGGCTTTTCTGCTGAGTAGCAATAAAATGTTTTCCAATTAGCAATTACAAATTGGACTATAGACTTCAATATGTACTCCTATACCTCAGTTCTGGTGATGTTCTTTTTTCAGGGGTTCATGGGTAAAGTCTGTGCAACATTTCCTGTGCAAGGCATGAAAGCCAAAAAACAAACAAACAAACAAACAAGTGGAGACATTGTTCTAGAAATTATCTTGCATTACAGCTGGACCTGAACATTGCTGGTTGTCACTGGAGTATTACTGGAGTCAATCATGTTGACAATGTTTGTTAGAAGGCATATTTGAAGGTGTATCTTGAATGACTCAGACATCTATTTTACAGTTCAGAAGTTGTTCTTAATCATTTCATGCTTAGGATGGTTGAATACAAGGATGAGCTTCCCAGTCAATGGAGGGAAATTATTAATCACATCAGATTACATAGTCCATAAATTTTGAAAAATGCAAATATATAGGATACAGTCTAACTACCTTATGAACTACCTTATCACCACTCTATAATAGATTAGGGAATCTGCAACAAACTTAAGATCCATTCTGAAAACTATTGTAAGTAAATGACACTAGCTCGGGAGTAATATATGTACCTCATTACCATTCATGACTGCACAGAAGGGTGCCACCTGAGAAATAAGCATTCTTTAACACTCCCTACAACATCCCTCCAAATGTCAGCGTTATCCTCAATTTCTTCTATAACTTTTATGAAAAAAAAAAAAAATGCTTATGCCAACATTTTTTTTTTTTTTTTTTTTTTTTTTTTTTTTTAGCAAAGGGGATTTTATTAAATTCATGCTGATTTTTATTCTGTTTTACCCTTTAATTATTTTTCTTGGAGATACACCAGTGTATGCATATACAGTATCATAATTAATTTCATCATTCTTCAAATGATGCACATTTTTTTATTCCCAAAGGTATTGTTAGTAAAACAATGTTAAAATTGATTTGTATATATGTATATGTACATATATATGTATATATAAATACACACTAACACATATATATTTGGTAAACTTTTACCAGTATATATACATAAAGTAAATCGTTAGAGTAGAAATCCTCAATCACATGTATATCCGTTTTACATTTCAATGGCTATGATTAAGTTGCCCTACAAAAATATCACAATTTATACTACCACAAACAATGCATACAAATGCATATTTCCTTCATAAAATCTTATCATTATTAAACTTTTAAATTATCAATAAAACATATAAATTGTATTTTTCAATTATTTTGATTTGCATTTGCTTACTTTTAGTGAATTAATCTTTCATTCACAAGGAAATATGAATGTTGTGCCTTATTGTATGTCTCACATAACCATAAACATTTCTCTCTTACATTATAATTCTGGTTTTATGTTACTAAACCTTAGATGAGGGAACATAAATACTCTCTGGCTGTTTTTGGAAACTACAACAAAGATATAATTTAGTTTTATAGGCCAGTATAGCTGAATTTTGTACAGTTCTGTTAAACAGAGTGATGAAGAACAGAAAATGTGGAACTGAAAATCTGGAATTCAGATCTCACTTACTAGCTATGTGACCTTAGCCAAGTCAGTACATTTTTCTTATTCTATATAATAAAAAGGCAATATGCAAATTGACAATCACTCTGAGAAACATGATGGCCACCCTTATGTGGACACAAGATGGCCACCATAAGATGGCCAGCAGGGGAGGGCAGTTGTGGGCAATCAGACCAGCAGGAAGGGCAGTTGGGGGGCAGCAGGCCTGTAGAGGAGGGCAGTTGGAGGTGATTGGACTGGCAGAAGAGGACAGTTGGGGACAATCGGGCCAGCAGGGGAGCAGTTAGGCATCAATCAGGATGTCAGGGAAGTGGTTAGGGGGTAATCAGTCTGGCAGGCAAAAGTTGTTAGGAGCAATCAGGCAGGCAAGCAAGCAAGTGGTTGGGTGCCAGAAGTCCTGGATTGTGAGAGTGATGTTTGACTGCCCGTTTAGGCCTGATCCCACTGAGATCGGGCCTTAGTGGGCAGTTGGACATCCCTCGCTGGGTCCCAGATTGGAGAGGGTGCAGTCTGGACTGAAGGACACACCCCTCCTCCTGGTACACAAATTTCATGCCCTGGGCCTCTAGTTTGTAAATAAGATGATAATGAACTTAATTTAGAGCATTGCTATGTGTCACAAGTGAAATGATAAATATTTTTGTATGCTATGGTGCTCTTCATAAACCTTGGTTGTTTTTACAAATAAATAAATAAATTATTAAATGGGAACTTAGTACTTTAGAAACAAATGTGTTTGATTGGGGAGAAGGGAGGCTTTCCATCCTGGGCGGTGGTGGTTGGAGTGGCTCTTGATCAGTAATTCTCAGGGATATCCAGTCTGATGGAGCCGGTTAGGTGTATCTGTAGGTGTTCCTTTGTTCTTACATGATTCTGTATTTACAAAGTTACTTTAGAGGATGGGCTTATTTGAAATATGAAAGGTTAAGACACCCCAGCAGACTTTGATAGCAACATTTACATGCAAAGGGAGTGATAATTCACTTTATAGAATGCCCTATTCCTTTTGCTGTATCATAAATTAGTGAGCTAGACAATACGCCTTAACAAGCCAATTAATTAGGAATCATTTATTGCAGATTCAGAGCAAAATATCTCTGTCAAATTCTGAATCAACACATAGAGGATGTTTTCTCTATTTATACCTTGTGAGCCCTTTGTCTGCAGATTTTACAAAGAGCTCTGTGTAAGTTATTTTTGCAGGCAGTTTGTAACCTTGGAAACATAATGAACAAAGACTTGGCATAAGAATATGGGAATTATTATCAGTATGATCATTAGCCAATTACATCAGAAGGCTAGCTTGCAATGTCAGACAATTAATTTTTATCTTTTTCCTATTATTCAAACTAAAGCAGTTATTTTACAGAATAAGAGACTGTCTAAAAAATGACAGTTTACCGAACAAGGGACAGAGCAGAGAAGTTCAAACAGTAACTTTTATACAAGATGGAGGTTACTATGCTTCACTTTTTAAGTTTTTCTTTTTTAGAAACAGTTTTTGTTTCTAAACAAACAGTTATTTGTGGAGAAAAGTAAACTTTCCTCTAGCCACATAATAAAATCTACATATATCCAAACTTGACTTTTAAAAATATAAAATTCAGTGACTTTTATATAACTTTTCCTCTTCACTCCTTACTTAAAAAAAAATTAAATTAAAGAAAAACAAGAAGGTTGAGTCCATTTTTTATAGATTCATGTTTTCTGAATAGCATCATTGCCATTTAATTTGGAGAGTTTAGACAGCTACCAGATTCTCTATTGTTAATTATTACTCAGCAATTTTGTTGATGAGTTTTGTGCCAAGTTTAGTTGCCAACATCTAGCACTGATGCATTTACCCTCAGATAATAAAGTTAGCTTCAAACCTTACAACCTCAGCTAAAGGGATTGCATTTCTGCAATTACATCAGGCTCTCTGGAGCAGGATAATTGAACTGCTGTGTACTATTTTGTCAAGATTTATCCCCTTGAATAAATCTACCTGTGTCAGTTCTGTAGCACATTGTTCTGAAAGAAAACTACCTGCCTCTGGAAAAACTCTAAACAAGGCTCAGTAATTAAATAGAATGGAGAGACATATCCTTCCAAGCCCTTGTTTAAGAAGGAAAAGTGTCATCTTGTGCTTAGAGAGTTTCCAAGCTGCGTTACTGAATTGTGGATTTTGTTTAGAAGATCCATTGACAGGTAGAGACACAAGTCCCTAAAAAGAGTGTCTCTCCTTCATATCAAGAAGGATGATGAGTTGCAGGGACTTAAGCACTACCATTGTAATAAATAGTTTTTATTTGAACACTCAAAATATAGGCCTGTGTTTATTTTTTGTGAGGATGATTTGTATTTGCGTTGGGCTATTATTTGGCCAGTTCCAAGAAGTTAATATATATGAGAATTTATTATATAACTAGAGGCCCCATGCACAAAATGCATGCATGGGTGTGTGTGTGTCCCTCAGCCCAGCCTGCATCCTCTCCAATCTGGGATCCCTGGAGGAATACCTGACTGTCTGTTTAGGCCTGATCCAAGTAGGATTCGGCCTAAACGGGCAGTTGGGCATCTCTCTCACAATCCAGGACTACTGGCTCACAACTGCTTGCCTGCCTGCCTTCCTGATTGCCCATAACCATTTCTGCCTGCCAGCCTGACCACCTCCTAACCACTCCTCTTCCAGCCTGATTGATACCTAACTGCTCCCCTGGCTCCCTATTAGCCCTTAACTGCTGTGCTCTGTAGGCCTGGTCCCCCCAAACTTCCCTCCCCTGCAGGCCTTGTCCCCCTACAACTGCGCTCCCCTGCAGACCTGGGTTCTCCCTAACTGTTCTTTCCTGCATGTCCAGTTGCCCCCAACTTCTCTCCTCTGCCAGCCTGGTCACCCCAACCGCCCTATGCTGCAGGCTTGATCGTCCCCAACTGCCTTCCCTTGCAGGCCTGGTCCTTCCCAACTGCCCTCCTCTGCTGTGCATCTTGTGGTGGCCATATTGTGTCCACATGGGGGCAGTCATCTTTGACCACATGGGGGCAGCCATCTTGTGTATTGGAGTGATGATCAATTTGCATATTATTCTTGTATTAGATAGGATTCTTTGTCTTATATTATATATTATTTATAATTTATTATAAATAGAATATATACATATGTAAATTAATTATATAACTTATTATCTATAATCATATATATCTATAAAATTATATATTTTATATAATTTTAGCAGCTATAAGCAGAATTTGTCTTCAATAGTGGTTTAAAATATTATCTTAATAGCTATTTGGAAAGAAAATAGAGTCCATAGGCATGGTTTGAGAGAGGGCAGGGTTTTAACTAAAAACTTGGTCCACAAGTTGGATTTTGTGGATAGAGCAATAAAAAGGAGGGTAGAAGAGAGTGAACAGAATTGCAGTAGATGAGATCCTGGGGAAGAAAGTAGGTCATCAGAAATTCCCATTCAATAAAAGTTAGCCACTGTTTTATGACCGCAAAGACTTCATGATTTTATTCCCATCACCAAATGTTGCAGCTAATGGCAGTTTAGAAGTTCAGTGAAGAGAGAGGTCTTATTTAATTGGACTGAAAAATACTTTGTGGAGTACTTTGAGAAAATTAGGTAGGATTTGACGAGATACAAACGTGAATTAAATTAATCATGGGAGGAAGCAACAAAATTGGTGTAAGAGACATTGGAACAAGAGTGCTGGCATGTGAAATTACAATATGTTAGAGTTTGACTGTGGGGGTCTGATTTCCAGGTCAAATAAATTTTGACTTGATCCTACTCACTAAAGAAGTTTTTTAAGACTCATTAGGTCTGAAGTGATTACAAGCCATTAATGTGGTGGTATTTTATAGAATAAACAGAATTGTAAATACAGGTGTGTTTTTTGTTTGTTTGTTTGTTTTTAATCTGAAGTGTGTGCTTTCTAAAGAATCATAATAATGCTAGAGGCCCAATGCACAAATTCATGCACAGGTGAGGTTCCTCAGCCTGGCCAAAGATTAGGGCTGATTGGGTGCTGATTGGGGCCAGCCAAGGGGAGAGAAGGTGGGATGTTGGCTGTGGGAGTGCACTGACCACCAAGGGGAAGCTCCTGCATTGAGCATCTACACCCTTGTGGTCAGTGTGGGTCATAGCGATCAGTCAACTGGTCATTCAGTCATTTGGTCCTGAGACTTTTATATTTATAGATGGCAAGTCCAGTGTTTTGAATTCAAATCTGGCTCTTTTAATCTCCTTAACTGTGCTATACTAATAAGCCAAGGCCTGAGTTGTTTTGATGTTGAAGAAAAATATGGGAAAAGTTAGGGGTTCCCTAATCATTTTATCCACATTTCAGCATTTAAGGGGTTAGGAAGAAAATACCTCTGTGTGTGGTTATGTAGTATCAGCGCCAATTCATGTCTTTGCAAGTGCATTCAAAACTTTCATCCAGAGCCAACTATTTGATATTTTATCTCTGCATTCAACTTTATCAATTTCAAATACACACCCACTTCCCTGGTCTTAACGTAGCCCATGCATAAATAAATCATGAACAACATAAAGTCATTTTAGCAACCTATTGTCATCTGTAGTCTTTGTTAAAAAAGTAATTTTATTTGCCATATGAACTGTAAGATTTAGCTTTGCTGTTCAAGAGATATGTACATTACTTTTAAGAGAAAGAGTACAGTCTATGTGAGATTGTAGGTAGTGAAGAGGTTCAGGGAATAAGATTAAAGTGTTAAATCTTTTGTTCTGATGGTGTTAAAAATCGTTGCCTTTGAGAAAGACAATTGAGGATAGTAATGGAATACAGATGTATGTGAGGATTCTTGAAGGCAAATTTTTTTCTTGAAGACTTGACATTTTATCTAAAAATTAAATTGTTTTTTTATTGGTGACTCTTCAGCTACTGTTGGTTTTACTGATCACTTTAATAAGGAATTTTTAGAATATCTTATCCAGAAAGACATCTCTTACCTTTTCAGACACAAGTGCAATCAACAGAGTTGGATTCTTTTTCCTTAAATATTTTATAACTTTGCTGAGGATTCTGAGACTCTGTAAGTAATTGTCTTCAACTCTGTAAGATACCAGGAGAAGCAGATCTGTGCCCTACCAAATTGTTGCAACTCCAGCACCTAACCAAGTGAGAGGCATACATTGAACACTTAATAGAGATCAGTTAAGTGAGTGGATAAATCAATCAGTAAATCCATTATGAGATGTTGAGTACTTCTCATTTGCAAGGCATAATATCAATCCGTTGGGAAATGGATAATTATTATTTTTGATATTGCCTATAAAGAACTAAAATTTTAGTTTGGTAGCTAAAATGTTGATATAAAGGCAATTAGTCATATTTGATAGTTTATTATTATCTGCCTCCATTTTTTTTCATTTATTACCTAGTTCTAATCTTTGTCTCCTTTTTACACTGTGTCTTCTAGGGACACCAGATGACCTATTTGTCAAATCCAATGTCTTACATTCTCTTAATCTGTTTGGCTCCTGTATAGCATGGAGCATTAGAGAATCCAACCGTCCTTTGAACTTCTCCTTTCCTTTTTGGTCCTATGACACTGCACTGAATTCTGACATCTCTCTCTGTCCAATACGCTAGTCATGCAGCCCATGTCATCAGCATTGTTCTATATTTCCACCCAAATCATATGACCTTCCTTTTCTCTTATTTTTCTACACTATATGCTATTTAGAGTGTTTCCTAGGCTAATGATATCTCTATTCATGACTTAAGTTGGGTAGGTAAAACCTATTCCTGCCACCAAGTGTCATGCACTTAAATATAACACCATCCTCTCAAAGTCAGTATTTTTAAGGCTAAACTTTATCTTTTTCCTTAAATCATCCCCCCCCCCCTTTTTTTTTATCGAATTTTCCTTTCTGTTATGATACCAGCAGTCTCCTTGTCATCCAGCCTTGAAACCTGGTACACATCATTTTCTCCCTTTTCTTCCCTTTTCTCTTCAACCTTTGTTTCTTTTGGCAATGACATTAAGATTTCTTTTCATTGCCACAGCAACCACCTAGGCACTGGTTTTCCTGCATCCAGGTGTTGCCCTCTTGAGTACATGTTCTATACTATATTGAACTATCTCATAAACTATATATTACTCTACCCTCAGAATCCTTTTCCATGATGTTTATTATTTGTGGTGTGCCTTCTTGAGAACCTATGTAATATGAGGCCCTCTGCCATGTGACTGATAAAGGTCTTCATGTTTTTTACCATCTCACAAGCCCAATGATTTAATGACCGTGCACTAGACAGCATACCTGCCTTGGTGCATTTGCTTGCTCACACCATTCCCGTTTCTAGACTACTGAGTTGAAACTCACTAATTATCTGAAGTCAATGTTCATATCAAAGCCAGTTAAAGTCTCATGGCCTTCCTAAAGCTTCTGCACAGTAGTGTTTTCTGAGCTATGGGAGATATAATTTCAATGTGGTAAGTAGAAAAGCATTAACAAACATAATTTTTGGTTTAGAAATTATTCTCTTTTTTATTTCCTTTCATCTTTCTAATTTTATTAAGAAACAGACCTCAATTTGGTTCTAACTTATATTTAACATCACTGTAACACTTGATAATGTTTCTATTAACCAGTGATAAAGCAGAGAGATGATACCTCAGTGCCTTTGGCAATCAACATTATCTAGTTAGAATAAAAAACATTATTTTGTTTACATTTGTTTGTTACTTTCTACTTGTGGAAAATATAATGGTTTTCTAGGGGGATGATATTAAGCTTCCATTTAAATCATGATATATCATGATTTAAATGGAAGCTTAATATCATCCCCCTAGAAATTATTGCTTGATTATATATGACCTTCCTTTTCTCTTACTTGATTATATATATATATATATATATATATATATATATATATATAATCAAGTAAGAGAAAAGGAAGGTCATATCAAGTAATAATATCAAGTATAATCAAGCAATAATTTCTAGGGGGATGATATACAGAACAATTATTAAGAGGAAAATTTAAGAAGGTGGAACATAAGAATACATAAAAATCATAAAAGCCATTCTTAAATGATTATAATCCAGAGAACCCTCCATTATCATTTTACCCTATTTTTTTACTTTCTTTTTAAAAAACTATTTTTTTAATTGATTTTTAGAAAGAGAGGGAGACAGATGAGAGATAGAAACATTGATGAGAAAAAACATATTATCTCTTTCATTGGCTGTCTCCTGCACGCACACCTCCTACTGGGGATCCAGTCTGCAACCCTGGCATGTATCTTGACTAGAAATTGATCCAGTGACCTCTTGATTCCTGGACTGATGCTCAACCACTGAGCAATACCACCTGGGCTATTTTTATTTTCTTTTTAAACCATGAAAGTTCAGACAGTCTTCTGAAAAGTTTTCCTGTATTAACTAATAGGATCCTCTCAAGAATCATATGTAACATACTCTTTCTTATTTTTCTTATTTTGCAGATGAGGAAATAGAAGCTATAATTTCCCCATTTTCTCCCAAGAAGCAAAACTTAACACAGGTTTCAAACCCAGGTTTTGAGCCTCCATAGCATGTGTTGTTATCCACAAAGCTACTTTGCCTCAGGAGAAACACATCAATCGTTGATTTGAAAATAATGAGCAATATCTTTTGTGCTCACTATTGTTCATCTGTTCCTTTTCCCCAAAGGGAATAATTTTACTCTTATATGAAATCAAACTCTGTGGAAACATCCTATGAGTAAATGTATTTAGACTTGATTTCCATCTCTAATGACAACTAGAAAAACCTCGTCTTCCAACAGTTTAGTTTTTAAAACTCAGGAAGCACTCAGTCTATTGCCAGTTAACTCCAGGTTCAATAACAAATAGGAAGATACCAGCCTCTGCATGAATAGCATTTATAGTTTGTCCATTAGGAAGTCCAGGAGAGTGATGACCAAGCACAATTTTCATCTGCTTCCTCAGCAGACTGCTGGGTAGACGAATAGCCCTAGGCAGTTTAAGTGAAATATTTAGTAACAAAACAGGGAGTAGTATGAAAGCAAATTATGTACACTGGATAAATGCATCACAGAAAATGTTATGGCTGGGCTCGATATTAGAATGCATTACCCTTACATTTGCTTTTTTAATTCTCTAAAAAAACAACAACAAAAAAACCCCAAAAAAACAACAAACAACAACAACAACAAAAAAACACAAAAGGGGTACTTTTCTGAGGGACTGCAGTATCCTAGTTTTATAATTGCTATATATCATAAATTGACTTAAGGATTTTATAATAACCAGATTTATTTTCAGCATCTGCATATTTAAGATATAAAACTCATGTACAACTAAGAAATATTTAGGGTAGAAAAGTACTTATAAATACTCCATATTTTCTTTTTTTTAATAATTAATATAAATAGAGTAGCTATGTTTCTTTAAAAATTCTACTATCTACCAATTATTTTTCTAATACAGGGGTAGACAAACTATGACCTGCAGGTCAAATCTGGCACATGGCCTATTTCTATGTGACCCACAAACTAAGAATGATTTCCACCTTTTGAGGGGTTCTAATAAAAAGATAGGAAAAGAAGCAAATAAGAGACCATTACTGTATTTGGCCAGCAAACTCTTAAGATAATTACAATATGGCAATTTCCAGAAAAGTTTACTGACCTCTAATCTATCTTCTAAGTTCTTCTACATAGCATGCTTCCAGTTTTTATTTTGTTATGAAGTTATTTTATTTTTCTTAAATATTATTAATTACATTCTGCTTCAGGTAGTATTTTATCTCTCAATTAACAAAATGTGATTCTGGTGTAATAATTTAAGGTCAATCATTAAAGTCATTTCATATTTTACGTAGCTAGTGTGTGTTATACTAGAAATCTGCACTATAAGAAATGCATCTGAGGAATCACCTCCAAAGACTTCCCATCTGCACCAGAATATAATATCTAAGTCTGATACCGTCTTAAAGGAGACCCGATGATTGCCGAGTGGCTTTGAGGGTAGATTAGTGTATCCTGCCTATGGGAGGAATGTAAGCATTGAAGATGATGGCATCTACAGTAGAATCTGAAGATGGTCTGCCTGTGAACCATGACTCCTGGCATATACACACTTGTATAGTCCCTTTTCACATTGAATTTTGGCTTGCCCTTAGCAACTAACAAAATGTAGCAGAAATGACACCACATGACTTTCAAGCTAAGACCTAAAAAGTGTTACAACTATGTCTTATTCTCTTGGAATACTTATTCTTAGAATGCCTACTCTCAAAATTAAAAAACATCTCAGTAAGACTATATGGCCACAGGGAAGATCCATGGTAGGTTTTTAGCCCCAATTGAGATTATATATAATAGCCAGTATCAATTACCAGTCATTTGAAGGAGCTCTACTAGACATTTAGTCTTGTCAGAACTTCAGATTATTTCAGCCTCAGCAGCTATTTGTTTGTGTTCACTAGAGATATACTGAGCAAGAACCACTCAGGGAGATTCTGCCACCATAAGACATAATAACTTTTTTTCAAATCATTACATTTTCAGGTGGTTTGTCATGTAGTAATAGATAACTGGAACAACAGCATGTTCTTATCATTATTAGAGTATTTTCTTCAGGCTTAATTTTTACTTTCCCGTGACAGCTCTGGAATCAACCAGTCATTTATCTAAGAAACCATAGTTTCTGTTAGTGGAGAACAGTATTTAGAAACTGAGGTCTGAGTCTTATGTGAGCTCATTATAATTATAGAGCTTTACTTTGAGGTCTTCTCAGAGATCAGAACTAAAATAATACTAGAGGCCTGGTGCACAAAATTCATGCAGGGGGTGGGTGTCCCTCAGCCTGGCCTGCACCCTCTTGCAATCTGAGACCTCTTGCTTACCTGCCTGCCTGGTTGCCCCTAACTGCTTGTCTGCCTGCCTAACTGCTCAGTGCTCGCCAAAGTGACTAGGTGTTCCGATCATTCTGGTTGTTCCATCATAACAGTCGCTTAGGCTTTCATATATATATGTATGTTATGTATGTATATGTTTATATTTATCTAATCATGAGTTCACTGAAAAACTTCAATTTTAAACAAAACAAACATAGTTAATTCACAGCCATTTTCTTTACCATATTTGTAACTTTCATCTCTGACAACATATTTACGTATTTGATCAATCTCTCATATTCATACCAACTTCATAGTGAGGGAGCCCTTGCTTCATTCAATGTTGATACCCTGCTCAAGTTTTTTTGTTTTGTTTGTTTAATCAAATAATTTTAATTAACAGTAAGCAGTAAAAGTTCAATTGCCTGAAAAACCTCATATTTTACATGTTTAAATTGTTTATTGTCTTGACTTGTAAGGTGTTGAAGGTGGAACCCACTCCTGAATCTTCTTTCTAGAGGTGGAATAAGATACATATTGCTCTGAAGTACCACTCAGGTTGAATTTATGGTTTGTCCAAATGAATTTACTAGTAGTCAATGGTTTTGTTGTTGGAGGATTATCAGTCATACAGTGAAGCCAACGGTGCCACTCAGGGGGCACCATGCTTCCATCCACATCCCAGAATGTATCTTTGCCATTCATTTCAGTAGTGTATTATATATAACCCATCGGTGATGGCCAAAAAACTGCTTGTTGTCTTCATAGTATTTGTTTCCATATTTGTCTTCTCCCACCAATGTACCAACCCTCACTTCATTTGTCCTGAAGAGCATTCACAGCCAGTCTCGGAGGCTGTTGTGTCCCGCTGACCTGCTGCAGTCCTTGCCTGGAGACCTGCAGCAACTGCATCTTGCCCCATAGGCCCCTGCTCAAGTTTTAACACCCAGAAAACACACTAATGCTAACATCATTCTAATATAAGTTCCAACTTTTATAACTCCATTAAAGACTTTTGGACAGAATGAACAAGGAAGGAAGGAAGAAAGAAAGGAGAGAAGGAAGGAAAGAAGGAAGGAAGGAAGGAAGGAAGGAAGGAAGGAAGGAAGGAAGGAAGGAAGGAAGGAAGGAAGGAAGGAAGGAAGGAAGGAAGGAAGGAAGGAAGGAATGAAGGAAGGAGAAAGAGGGAGAAAGGGAGGGAGGGAAGAAGGAAGGAAGGAATTGAAGGCAGGAAGAAGGAAGGAAGTAAGGAATGACGGAGAGGAAGGAAGAAGGAAGGAGAAAGGGAGGGAGGTAGGGTTAGGGAGAAAGACGATCAGACGGAAGGCATTAAGGAGAGGAAAGGCACGGAAGGCAGTCAGGAGGAAGGTACGGGAGGACATGTAGGAAGGACTGAGCGGAAGAATGGCGGAAGAAGGAAGGTCAAATTGAAATATTAGGGACAAGCACAACATCAAAGATTAAAATTTCTCTTTTAGTTTTATTAATCCTCACCCAAGGATAGTTTTACATTGGTTTTTAAAAAAATATAATTGCATTGATTTCATTGAGGAAGAGAGAGGGAGAGAGATAGAAATATCAATAGTGAGAGAGAGTCATTGGTTGGCTGCCTCTTGCATTATCTAGCCCATAATCCAGACATGGGCCCTAACCAGGAATTGAACCATGACCTCCTGATTCATAGGTTTTATGCTCAATCACTGAACCATCGAGGCTGAGACCATTGATTTTTAGAGAGAGTAGAAGTTATTTATACTTATGGATTCATAATTAAAAATATATTTTAGCAAACTAAATTCAAAATATATTTTCAAAATGTTACTAATGGAGTGTAGTTAAGAAATGAAAGGATTCTCATAATAGAAAATATTTTAATATACCCGTATTTTCCAGCGTATAAGATAAGACGATCCCTAATTGTACAGTTAAAATATAGGGTTAGGCCTATATTCGCTGTATAAGACTACCCCCCACTTCAAAGAAAAGACTTACTTTGCCTTCAAGATCTGCAGGTAATTTTTGTGCAATTTTGGTCTTTTGCCCCCAATTTTCAGTTGACTATTTTTTGTTTCAAAAGTCGTCTTATACTCCAGAAAATACGGTAAATTGCAATGGTGAAAAGCCTTATGACCATCTTTATATAATGAGAAAGAATCTCATATAATAAAAGTTTAATATGCTAAGTGTCTGGTCATTGGTCAGCTGTTTAAACCATAAAAGGGTAATGTGCTAATGATATGCTAAGATCACTCAATGGCTTGCTATGACATGCACTCACTACCAGGGGGCAGACAGTATACTCATCGACCAATTGCTATGATGTGTACTGACCACCAATGGGCAGATGCTCCAATCGGTAGGTTAGCTTGCTGCTGGAGTCTGACCAATCGGATCTGAGAAAGAGGGACTGGTCACGCTCTGGAGCCCTCCCACAGTTTTTTCCCAGCTGGCCAACTTCTCACATCCCTCCCCAGACCTGATAGTGCACTGGTGGGGCCCCTCAGCCTGGCCTGTGCCCTCTCACAATTGTGACCCATTGGGGATGTCAGAGAACCAGTTTCAGCCCTATCTTGTAGGCGAGGCCAAGGGACCCCAATGCTGTACAAATTCATGCACCGGGCCTCTAGTATTTGATAAAATTTAAAATCCAAATTTTAAATATTGAAAGTCTCTTAATAAAAATAAAACATTAAATATGTTTTAGCACCACATAATTATTTTAAACCTGAGAGATTTTAATTATAATACACCATACTGGAAGCACTGCATTAAGAAATAATAATAGACTAGTATAGCCACTGCCTTAACTAACATAGTTTTGAAAATGCTTACTAAGATTAGAAAAAAAATAGTTAACATAATTAATATCTTAGATGATAAAATTATCTATTTGTACAATAAAAATATCATTGCAAATATTTCAAGTAGAAAATGACATAAAAATTGGCCAATTTTATTATACATATGTAAACATTAGTTCCCATATAAAATAAAAGGAAAATACTTAAAATGCAATGAATATAAATAAAATTCCTACTTATAAAATCAATATGTAAAATTAAAAAATACAGAAAATTCATTATTTACTTTAATATACTTGTCAATTTTTCTAAATTTTTAAATGAATTTAATAAATTCAAAACTATAGAAATCTAAAAAAATAATCTTAAATAGGGGAGAAGTATTTTTCTGCAAAATATTAAAATATTTTTAAAAGTTACATAACAAAAGTATATTGCTGATGTAAAAAAAAAAGAGATGACTAAAACAGAATGGAAAATAAAGAAAAATACAAAGTATATGATAACATTTTCATTTAAAATCAGGAATAGCAGAAGTCTTTTTCAATTATGCTAAAGAGACAAATGAGCAACTATTTGGGAAATGTATGTATATCATGATTGGAGGCTGAACAACGCAGCACTGACTGCTACAGCTGCAGGTGCAGTGATCCAGCACTGACTCCTGAGGGAGCTGCAAATCAGGCCCAGAGAGAGGCCTAAAGAGAGAAGCAGGGTCTGATTCATAGCAGCTGTTTATCAACACTTGCCTCTCTTTTTCTGCAGGGCTTGGCCAGCAGCTACACCTCTATTTCTCTCCAGGCTTCTATTGAGGCTGCTGATCAGCCCCGTCTTTCTGATTGGGCCCTGTGGATAGGCACAGAGATGCTGACTGGCATAGAAACTGACCAATCAGAACCAAGTCTGGGTGAAGTGTGAGGATCAGGCTGGCAGGGGAGGGCAATTAGGGGCAACCAGGTGGACAGGGCAGGGCAGTTGGGGCCATCAGGCCAGCAGGGGAGGGAGGTTTGGGGCAACCAGGCCAGAAGGGGAGGACAGTAGGAGGTGACCAGGCTGAAAGGTGAGAGCAAGTTGGAGGTGACAAGGACAGCAGAGGAGAGCACTTGGGGGGTGAGATCAGGCTGTCAGGAGAGCAGTTAGGTGTTAATCAGGTCGGGGCATTCAGGCAGGCAGGCAGACAGACATCCCACAGGGAGTCCCAGATTGGAGAGGGTGTAGGTTAGGCTGAGGAACACCATCCCAGTGCACAAATTTCATGCACTGGGCCTCTACACACACACACACACACACGCACACAAACACAGTATAGTCACACACAAACAATAACTTAAAAAAGTGAATTTCATTAAAATTTTAATGGAGAAATGAACCACACAATATCTATACTAATAAAAGAGTAATATGCTAATTAGATCGGAAGACCTTCCGAACAAAGCCGGGGCTTGGTGGGCTGAAAACTGCCTCCAAAAGCCCTCAGACCCTTGCTCAGGCAGGCCACGCCCCCCCAGTGGAGATCCCCACCCAGAGGGGGGCCTGGCCCACTTGCAAACTCCCATCAGCCTCTAGCCCAGGCCAGCCAGCCCCCCCTACAGGGACCCTCACCCCAATGGGGGCATGGTCAGCCTGAAAACTGCCATCAGCCTCTCGCCCATGCCAGTCAATCTCCCAAAAGAGGCTCCCCACCCTGATCTGGGACCCCCTTCTGGCCTGACCAGCTGAACCCCTACCCATATACCTGGCCTATATCTATACGAATAAAAGCATAATATGCTAATTAGATAGGAAGACCTTCCAGATGTCCTTCCAGACAAAGCCATGGTGGCAGGGCTGAGGCAGAGGAAGTTAGGGGTGGTCAGGCCAGGACGGGAGGGTAGTTGGGGACGAGCAGGACATCAGGTAGAGGCAGTTGGGAATGATCAAGCCAGCTGGGGAGCAGGTGGGGGCAATCAGGCCTGTGGGGGAGGCAGTTGGGGGCAAGCAGGCAGGCAGGGGTGCATTTGGGGTAATAAGGCTGGCAGGCAGACTGGTTACGGGTGATCAGGCAGGCAGGCAGGTGAGTGGTTAGGAGCCAGTGGTCCCAGATTGCGAGAGGGGTGTCCAACTGCCAGTCTAGGCTAGATGACACAGGGAGTTGGACATCTCCCAAGCGGTCCCAGGTCTGAGAGGACGCAGGTTGGGTTAAGGGACACGCCCCCCCCTTGCCACTGTGCACAAATTTTGTGCACCTGGCCACTAGTAAAGCAATATTGTGTGGATATATACATAATATAAGAGGCAGTAAAAGTTTTCTAAATATGATACTAATGTCAGAATCTCTGATGAATGCTGGAATCAACCATGTGTTTAAAATATCTGTATACCAAATTAAAGTAAATAAATAAATAAACAAATAACAGGAAATTAAACCAACAGAAAAAAAATGTTGCAATATATACCAAAAATTTATATATTTTAAAAATATATTTATTGATTTTTTTTACAGATAGGAAGGGAGAAGGATAGAGAGTTAGAAACATCGATGAGAGAGAAACATCGATCAGCTGCCTCCTGCACACTCCCCCTGGGGATGTGCCTGCAGCCCAGGTACATGCCCTTGACTGGAATTGAACCTGGAACCTCTCAGTCCGCAGGCTGACGCTCTATCCATTGAGCCCAACCGGCTTCGGCAAATTTATATATTTTAATAAATGGAATGTTCTTACATAATAATAAAAAAACAGACAAGTACCTCAATAGAAAAATGAGAAAGTATATGAACAGACACTCAAATGAATAATAATAGACATAAAATATTAACAAAATATAAATCAAAGAAATGTTTATTTAAAACTCATTTTTAAATTATATAAGGAAATATTAATAAAATAATGTGTGGGAGAATGGATATATGTATATGCAATTATGACACTGTAATTTTTATAATTCTGGAGCTGTGGTCTTCAAATTGCAGCTTGTGAGCCACATGAGGCTCTTTGGACCCTTGTGTGTGGCTCTTCCACAAAATAACACGGCCTGGGTGAGTCTATTTTGAAGAAGTGGTATTAGAAGAAGTTTAAGTTTAAAAAATTTGGCTCTCAAAAGAAATTTCAGTCATTGTGCTGTTGATATTTGGCTCTGTTTGACTAATGAGTTTTCCGACCACTGCTCCAGAGGAATGAACAAACATTTTGGTACATTTACTTATACCTCAAAACTCCACTTATAGAAATATTTCCTACTAATCAAGTAATTGGATAAGTGCAAAAATACTTATACAACACTGTAAATATATAAAAATAAAAGTATATACCAAATTTAAATATATAATATGATTAACAATTTTGTATGTAAATAGTGATACTTATAAAAAAATCCTTAACTTTGTTTCATCTTATGCAATCATAGATCCTGCAAGAACCTAGGAAAAGGAAGTGTTTGTATACACAATTTTGATAATGAAAATTTATTTGTGCTAATAAAAATCTACTCAGATAAATGTTTATTCCAATTTTATGTATTGTACTCTTCTAGCCTATAATATCCCCATATGTACTATAATATTCCCATATGTACCTGTTGTCAATATATATCTATAGGTATA
The DNA here is from genome assembly GCF_014108245.1 of Pipistrellus kuhlii. Classification (NCBI taxonomy): domain Eukaryota; kingdom Metazoa; phylum Chordata; class Mammalia; order Chiroptera; family Vespertilionidae; genus Pipistrellus; species Pipistrellus kuhlii. Next base: position 65,801,950 of record NW_023425515.1, read on the forward strand.
TGAAAACTGCAATGTGAAAAAACCCTGACATAATTTCAAGTATAGAAGCTTCATTTAATTGTATTGATCCTTGATTGAATTGTTGTTCCTTTCACCCTGAATGTCTGAGATGGATTGCAAGCAAATGCATCAACAAATCAAGTGTTCTTCCTTGGAAAGAGATGGATGTTTTGCCTATTGCCAATCTTTGGCTAAGTTTCATTACCTCTTTGTATGGAGTTTCAAATATATATTTATTTAGATATTTTATCTATATTCTGAATATCCTATAATAAATTCAATAGAGAAGATAGACTCTGAATTGGGAGGTGTCAGTTTTCTCACAGTTAATGAGCAGCATGCATGATTATAAGCAACATCATCTATCAAAATCCTATCAGATAGTCTGATCTGCTCTACAGCTTGTCTGAGGTTGCTAGTGATAGAACTTTGGACAAGGCTCTTGAACATTCTTGCCGATCCTCACTATCTTACTATAAAACGATGAATTTGGTTGCAGTAAATGGCTTTTGTAAATATTTTTAAATTCAAAATGAGTGCTGTAGTTAACACATATACTTTGAATCAGATAATCTTTATTAGTATCCAAGTTCCATTATTTAATAGCTGTGCAACCTTGGGAAAGTTACTAACTTTAATCACTTCATCTCTAAAATGAGAATAATAAAAGACTAACTTGTAAGAAAAATTGATTAAAAATGAGTGTAAAGCATAGAGCCCAGTGCCTGATGCCCGAATAAAGTGATTAGTGCTCACCTTTGACTTTCCAATATCTACACCCCTTTTCTATATCCTACTTTGTGATTTGTAGGACACCTCCCACAATAGAAGCCAGCTATCAGTTTGTCTAGTCTCCCTTGCACAGGGATGTGTATAGAGGTTCCAATCACTTCACTGAATCTAGTGGCTAATAAAATGAAAGTCTATGTCAAGTCTATTTGACAACATTATGGTAAAGGTGGAAGCTACACTTAATTTACAATGGCATTTAAAGAAGTTTCATGATTTTCAGCTGTGTTTCTGGATATTTTATTTCCAAAGATATTTTGGTTCCTCTATAGATTACTTGATTTTATTAAATACCTCCTTTTTTTTTTTTTTTTTTTTTTTTTTTTTTTTTTTTTTACTTAAAATAGCCAGCTTTTTTTTCCTACTGCTTTAACCTGACCCTTCACTGAAACACTAGCACATAATACTAGTCTTTAAGTGGTGGTATTGATAATTATTAGTTGCAGTAGAAACTGTCATATTATATTAAGATATGAAAATTGAATGTTGATAATTGCTAAAGCTGGAAGGTGAGTATACCAAAGTTTTCTACAATATTCTCTTTTTTTTTTGCATGCATTTAAAACTTCCTGTAATAATTAAAAATACATCACATGAATATATGCATGACAGACACATACTGTGACAGAAAGAAACTGTTTGTTTCTTAATAGCTGCTTTATAGTTTACATTTGAAACCAAATAAAAGCAATAGCTTCAAGAATGGACAGATTTACAATCATGAAATTTATTCAGCTTAAATTTTTGTTTAATATTGTTAATATATCCTTGCCCCACCTTGAGGTTGTAATCATAAATTATGTGAGGGGATTAGAAGAGACCTACATTTTTCACTCTCTCTTAATATATTAACCAACAATAACTTTTATGTTTCAAATTTTGATCATGCAATTTCTCCAAAGAATTATACAATATTTTACCTTAAAATGTGTGATGAAGCAGGGTGTAAGTTGTGAAATTAATAAGTAACTTTTAAAATTGTATTAGAAATAGATACTGCTGATAAAAGTATGTTTTTGTCAGATTATCTGCTTTGAAGGATATATTATGGTAATCAATGCCTTGGAGTCTTAAAGTTTGAATCTAATTATTATAAAAACTAGAGGCCTGGTGCACAAATTGGTGCACCAGTGGGATTTCTCTGCCTGGCCTGAGCCCTCTCACAATGTGGAAATCCTTGGGGGATGTTGGACTGCCAGTTTCAGTCTGATACCTGCAGGCCAGACAGAGGAACCCCACCAGTACATGAAACCATGCACCGGGCCTCTAATATGCATATAAGATATTTGGTTAATCTCTTTCCATGCTGCCCCCTCCCCACTTCTCTCTGAGTCTGTTCCATGTTTCCATGCCTGTGTGTTGAGCGTCTGCCCCCTGGTGGTCAGTGTGAATCATAGCTACTGGTTGAAGGTCAAATGGTCACTTAGGCTTTTATAGAGAGAGATATTAAAATAATTTCAGAGATATGCTTGGTAATTGATATTAGAAATATTCACCCATCTGGTGATATTGTTAATCTAAATAAGATTTTAGCCCACAAAAATCATAGCAAGAAAACAATAATTGGAATATTTCAAAGTACAATTTGTCTGTTTAATTATGAAGTTAAAGAGAATAAATTTAAACAAGCAACTGAATAGAACAGTTTTGAACAGAAAAGACAAATAGTTTGAATTAGTAAGTATTATCATAATATTTGATGAGGATATTAATTTAGAAAAAGACTCACTCAGCTATTTGTAGATAGGAGAATGGGCAGAAACTGAGGTAAAAAATTAGTGTTTAATTAATAACATAAATCATTTAGATGGAAGTTACTCTTAATACTCTAATATTGGCAACAGATTCCATTGACTGTATAAATCTACAAATTCACTGAGAACTATAGAATCATAAAAAAGTATTTCTAATTTATGATTATGTGTTTCAGTCCATACACACACACACACACACACACACACACACACACACACATACATATACACACACATTAGAGGAGCCTCGTTCATGAAATTCATGCACAGGGGGGGTGTCCCTCAGCACCACCTAAGCGCTCTCCAATCTGGGACCCCTCAGGGGATGTCCAAGTGCTAGTTTAGGCAGGATCCCGGAAGTTGGACATCCCTCTTACAATCTGGGACCGCTGGCTTCTAACTGCTCGCTGCCTGCCAGCCTGATAGCCCACTAACCACTACCCTGTCAGCCTGATCGTCCCCTAACTGCTCCCCTGACAGCCTGATCACCCCCCAATTGCCCTCTCCTGCTTGCCTCATCACACACAACTGTCCTTCCCTTCCATGACCCGCCTCCTCTAGGACCCACCTCCTCTGTGCAAGGCGGCAGAGACTCTGGGACTGGACTCCTCTGTGCCATGCAAAGCCATAGGACCCCCAAGCCTCACTGCACGGAGCTGCCACCTGGCCCCGCCTGGCCCCGCCTCTTGTGATGGCCATCTTGTGGTGATGTGAGGGCATGAAGCCACCTAGGCTATTAGTATAGATCCATGGTAGGCAAGCTGGCTTATGAGCCACATGTGGCTCTTTGGCCACTTGAGTGTGTCTCTTTCACAAAATACCATGGCCTGAGCACGTCTATTTTGAAGAAGTGGAATTAGAAGAAAGTTTAAGTTTTAAAAATTTGGCTCTCAAAAGAAATTTCAATTGTTGTACTGTTGATATTTGGCTCTGTTGACTAATTAATTTGCCTACCACTGGTATAAATATTAGAGGTCCTGCATCCAAAATTTGTTTGCAGGTATGATCTTTAGACTTGGCCTGCGATCAGGACTATGTTTTCCAGTTGCCTACAGCCGTCTCTACCTCCCCAACCCCTCTCACCCCCCTCCTGCCCTCCAGTTCTCCATTTGCCATTGGGTGATTGGAGCCTGTTGGCAGGGGGCAGTGACCAAGAGGTCAACCATTCCCGCCCGCTCGCTGGACCTTACCCTACCACGGGGCACCCTCTGTGTGGGAGACAACTGGTGGGGCTGGGGCCTTAATCTGGCACTGCCCACATCTCTTGCCACCCTCCCATACTCCCCTATTTGCCATTGGGTGATGGGAGCCTACAGGGGCCAGCAAAAGGGACCGAGAGGTGGTCAGTGTGCCTCATAGTGACTGGCCAAGCGGTCGTTCTGGTCAATCTACCGTTAGGGTCAATTTCCATATGACCCGTCTATTATATGACCCGTCTATTATATGACCCGTCTATTTACAAATGTATGTTATTTAGAATAAAATAATCTCTAATAAATTCCAGAGTCTTCACTTAGGATTTTTTTTTTTTTTTACTTTAAATATTCACAGTAGTTTTGCTTGCAAATCCCTTATGTAATAGATCTTTTAAAGTTCTAGTCTAGAACTAGTAATATTTTGCCTAGATCAGCATAAATACCATGTAGCTGATTTTCCTAATTATTATTTATTATCTTTCAGGTACTAAGTACACAGTTTTTTAATATTTTAACTTTGAAATCAGAATACTTCTTATACTCACTGACAACCAGGTGTCACTCATGATGAAGTTATCAGTGTCTTTGCCCAAACATCAAGTGCCCCAGTATAACTACAATGAATGTCAACAACTTAAGGAAAAAACCCTAGGAATAAAGGTAGAACAAGATTTTATTTATTATTTATTTATTTATTTATGTATTTATTTATGTATTTATTTATTTATTTTTAAATGCATGAATCCCAAGGTTTATTTACCAGAGTCCTGATGGTTTCCAGAAGCCTAGGCAGGTCACCTGGAGATCCATGCCAACAGATACACACACTGGACGGGAACACATTGCTGCAGCGTCTTGGTCAGGAACGAGTCCTCAGAAGTTTGGCTCACAGGCAGAGTGACAGCTTCGCTCAGGCAGAGTCTCAGGCAGTATTTCGAACAGGGAGACCAGAGTGGGAGAGTACGTCGGGTGGAGGAGCCCTTCGTGGTCTGCCCAGTGCCTCTAGGTCCCTTCTTTTATGGCCATTTCTGGGTGTTTCTTTGTTCCTTCTGGGTGCAACCAATAGATCTTCAGTGTGCCTAATCAGGAGCTCTCCAGGTACCTTTTGCCTTGGTTTCCAACTTTCCAGATAAACACTCATTAGGGTGACCACACAGATACAACTTTCCAGATAAGCACATGTTAGGGGGTTCACACAGTTAGGGGGGCTCAAAGTCAGTTTTAATACTCAAGTTTTACAAAATGGATTCAAGTAACATTATATGGAGTTACTTATTGGGTCGGCAACTAAGTACTTGCGGATTTTTTAAAGAAAATCAAAGACAATTTTTTCATGGAACTAAATAACTTTATTCTGTAATGTATTGCCCATTTTGATCAATGACCTTTTACCATCTTTCAGGCAGCATCATAATCCCACGTTCAAAAAACTTCTGGTTTTTATTAGCAAAAAACTGAATCAGGTACGATTTGACATCATCATCATTATTGAAATTTTTACCATTCAAGGAGTTTTGTAAAGATCGAAACAAAAAGTAATCAGATGGTGCAAGGTCAGGACTATATGGTGGATGTGGCAAAACATCCCAACCAAGCTCCATTAATTTTTGCCGAGTGACCAAAGATGTGTGTGGCCTTGCATTGTCATGATGGAATACAACACCTTTTCGATTTGTCAATTCGGGCCTCTTTTCTTCAAGTGCATTGTTTAATTTCGTTAGTTGTTCAATGTAGACATCAGAATTGATCGTTCGGTTGGGTGGTAAGAGTTCAAAGTAGACAATTCCTTTGTAATCCCACCAAACTGATAACAAAACCTTCTTTTGATGAATATCAGCTTTTGATGTTGTTTGAGTTGGTTCACCTGGCCTGCTCCACGATCTTTTCCGCTTGATATTGTTGTAAACAACCCATTTTTCATCGCCAGTTATCAGTCGTTTTAAAAATGGATCATTTTCATTATGTTTCTTTAGCAAATCGCAGCTGCTAATGCGTTGCGTTAACTGTGATTCTTTCAGTTCGTGAGGAACCCATGTATCGAGTTTTTGAACATAGCCAAGTTGTTTTAAGTGATTTTCAATGCATGTATGTGATACATGAAGCTTCTCTGCAATCTCACGTGTTGTACTGTGACAGTCCGAATTGATTATTGCTTTGATTAGGGCGTCATCAACTTCAACTGGACGACCAGAGCGTTTTTCATCTTTGAGTGAAAAATCACCAGAACGAAATTTGGCAAACCAATTTTGACACTGCCGTTCTTTTAAGGCTTCGTCACCATAAACAGCACATAACTTTTTATGAGCTTGCAATGCGTTTTTCCCTTGTGGAAATAAAAAAGCAAAATATGACGAAAATGTTCCTTTTGATTTTCCATTTTTCAACGAACGCCAAACGAAAACTACAAAACAGATCAAAAAACTTTTTTCACTGATTAACAGCTGAATAGCCAACTACCAAATAACAAAATGTGTTTTACATTTGTACTACGTCTGCAAACCTAAAAATTCAACTGAAGCCATATGTGTGTGAAACCCGCAATTACTTAGCTGCCGACCCAATATATTAAGCCTAAAACACATTTCAAATAATTTCTTTTACTTAAAATAAAATCAGAATAAGATCAGAAATACAATTCACACTTAAACTATAAATCACTCATAAAAGTAAATGCTTTCATTCCTATTTGAAATCACACAAATAATTATTCTTACACTGTTTTAAATCCTTAAAACATCACACTATTATAACTATAACAGGCAGAGAAATCAGAATTGAAAGAGTGGGGAGGGGAGAGAGGACCCAGCCGGGCTCCTCCAGATGGATATGGAGGCAAAGCAACACGTGGCTGGTCTGGGGCACTTTTAAGGGGAGGAACAGGAGAGGGTTGGACCCAGGGCAGAACAGGAAGGGGTGGGCTCCAGGACACTTTGGCATGTGTTGATTGTTGGTTCAATGTCTTGGGGATGTCTCTGTGATGGATGCCAGTAATGTCATAACTCCTCCCACCAGTTGGGGGGAGGGAGAATCTCATACTTCTGAGATCAGTATTTATTTCAAGGACAGTCACTACTTTGTCAGCATCCATACAAAAGCAGCTTGAGAAAGGTGTGCATTCTCGTATAACTCCAAGAAGATGCTAATGATTGTGTTACGCCCAGACTTCGTGATCCCCAAGGACCACCAGGGAGTGGAATCCAATGCAATAAACAAAAGAGCCTCTTCCATGCTAGCATGGGCTCTGTCCCACTCACTTGGCAGAAGAGAGCATGAACTGCGCCAAGCCCAGGGGTTTTACACCGGTGGTGATGTCACTGCTTTGGCTGACCCTGATTGGTTGGGTGAGGACTAGGGTCCAGTTACACAAAATGGAGGATAACTCTGCCCTGCCCCACAGTGGAGTCAGGAGTTTATCCTCGCCCTGCCCTGCCCTCTCATTCCCCCCTTGTCTTATGTGCATGAGTCAAATCATTGACTCAGCCTACTTCCTTTCAGCATAAACAACAAATACAGTTACGAAGACCTTTAGTACCACAGTTCCCATCAGTATTGTCCTCACTGAAGTCCAGTTCCCCTCCTGCAGGTATCAGTTCTCCTCCTGGCCTGTGTGGAGCCCAGGCTGGGGATCTCACAGGTGAGGCCGGTAGTTGCCAGGATCCAGGCCATGCAGGAGCTGGGAGTCATGTAGTCAGGTCTGGGTGCCATCTACTTCAACAGCAGTGGGTGTGCTCAGGATAATAGTGTAGCATCCCTTTGAGTCCTTGGGCAGTGCATTTCTTTATCCACACTGAGTTCCCAGGCTACAGGGTCTGCGGTGGGCACTGGCAGTGCATCTGGAACAAGCAAACTGCAGAGCCTGTAAGGACTTGAGTAGGGAATGGTTATCAATTCCAGTTTTCTCCTTCTCCCTGACCCTGGGAAGGATGGAGGGAGGGACCATACATTATCCCAAAAAGAGGGGGGAAATCAATCCCAGTATGGGGTACACCTGGCTCACAGGGGGCTGGACCAATTTTCACTGATTCTAAGGCACATTTAGTTAAACCCCTTTTCAAAGTCCTGCTTATGCCTGTCCTAAGGCTACAGCTATACTTTGAGATACCTTGGCTACAAAGGTGGGGCTGTAGAAAAAATGTGGCATTTTAAATTTCAAGCGGCTGGAGGCCTAGGAACAGGGTACTGGAGTTGTTCCCTCCTCCCTTGCCTTTTCTTTAAAATTTGAGGTATGGTTATGTATTTTTGAAGGATATAGAAAGAAAGTTTAGAAGTTAATTTGAAATTATAAAAGGCCAGCAACTAATAGGAAGGAATTAGTATGTTTATTGTAGAAAGCAAGGAGCCTCCTTGGACATTGAAGAAGAACTGTGGACCTCAGAAGGAACATGTATTGAAGGAATGCAGCTGCTGAACTGGACAATGGGCCTTTGGGGAGCTAAAAAAGGCTTTCGTCTCAGCACCTACCCTAGCCTTGCCAGATGTCATGAAGCCCAGCTTCCACCTCTACGTGAGTGAGGTAAGGGGTATTGCCAAAGGGGATTTCACTCAGACTCTAGGTTCCTGGAAGAGACCTGTTGCCTATCTGTCTAAGAGACTGGACCCTGTGGCAGCAGGGTGGCCAGCAGGCAGTGGCCGCCACAGCATTGCTGGTGAAGGAGTCAGATAAGCAGACTATGGGCCAAGCTTTTCTCCTGGACCAGCCCTGTGTCAGGATTCATAAGACTCTGGCCATCAACCCTGCCTGCCTGCTTCCAGATGATAATGGAGAAACCCATTCATGACTGCACAGAGGTAACAGAGGACAAAGTACCATTCACGGATGGGAGCTGTTATGTTCAGGATGGGACTTGACATGCAGAGGCAGTGGTAGTCACCCTGGACCACACCATTTGGGCACAGTTCCTGAACTTTTGGCCTTAATCCAAGCCCTTTGATGGAGACACTGTGCCATCCACAGAGAAAAGAGGGTTACCAACTGCAACCAGAAGGAATTGGCTGAACAGAAGCAAGCCCCCCAAAGGACCAGATGATTGGTGGACCCTCAATATACAAGACTGTTGGTCCCAGAGGCTCTAGGTCAGAGTTGCCCAGTGACACCAGGTTACCCACTTAAGTGTCACCAAGACTTCTGAACTTCTGTGAGGCAGAGTTGCTAGATGTACTGTCTGTGCACAGGTAAATGCTAAGCAAGGTAAGGGGGTCCCCCTGGGAATTCTGGTTCCAGGGAACTTCCCCAGGAGAACATTGGTAGGTGGATTTCAGAAATTAAGCCACCAGCAATAAGGTCTAGTTTTTTGTTTTTTTTTAATAAAATATATATATTTTATATTTACAGAGAAGAAGGGAGAGAGATAGAGAGCTAGAAACATCGATGAGAGAGGGACATCGACCAGCTGCCTCTTGTACACTCCCTACTGGGGATGTGCCCGCAACCAATGTACATGCCCTGACCGGAATCGAACCTGGGACCTTTCAGTCTGCAGACCAACACTCTACCACTGAGCCAAACTGGTTTCGGCAAGGTCTAGTTTTTGTAGACACTTCAGATTAGGTCAAAGTATACCCCACTAGCATGAAAACTGCCTCTATAGTATAATAATCAAGAGATTACTCCAGGAGATTATACCTAGATTTGGGCTGCCAGTATCAGATAACAGCCCCAGCTTTGTAGCCAAGGTATCTCAAAGAATAGATTTTAAAGAGAAAGTAAAAAGTAATATAGCTTTATCCCTAGCTGGTGTGGCTCAGTTGTTTAAAGCAGCATCCAGTGCACTGAAGGATAGCTGGTTAGATTCCTAGTCAGGGCACATACCTAGGTTGCAGAGGCAACTGATCAATGTTATTCATTCTCTCTCTCTCTCTTCCCCTTCCCTTTTCTCTAAAATCAATGAAAACATATCTTCCAGTGAGGATTTTTCTAAAAGAAGTAATATAGTTTTACATGACCTCACTCCTAGTTTTTAAGTTCTAATGGCTTTTAGTTCTTTTTATTAATTCTTTAATAAATGTTGTATTACCAATATTCTTGATGTCACAGAGGGAGATTTAGTTTGTAAAATTTATATTGACCACTCTACATTGAGAAATGACTAAATATTTGTATATCTCATATGAAGAAGTTTTGAAAATACCTTAACCATTCCATTATAATGTCCATTTTTAATGTATACCCAAAGGTGATAACTAATAAAAATTCATGTTTAAATAATTCTAAAAATAGCTCTGCCAACAAATATACTAAAAAAAATAATTTTATCTAATCAGAAAACATTGCTTTCTTTAATTAACAGTTTAAGTAGCAATGATTTTTTTCCCCTAGTGTACCATTTAAAAATTGTTTGGCACTTTGGTTTAGTAATTCTGTATTTGCCTTGTAACTTTTCTAATTGGTTTACCTCCAATTAAAAAAATATTCAGCATCACTCTGTTGCCTGTTAAATACAGTCACAACTCAGTAGCCTAATGGTGCCTGCTTTAGGTTTGTTTATGTAGAAACAGAAACCTAAGCAGAATTTTTGTGCAAGTGATTTGCTAATGCAGTTCTCTCAGGTGTGGGAAACAGAGTAAGCAGAAGAAGGTAAAACTATGGGTTCAGCTGAATTCCAGGTAAATTATAGGTAAAGATATATATTCAGCTGATCCTTATGGAAGCTTGTGTTGGCTTTGTACTATATCAGTGTAGTTAAGTTGAAACTATATTTTCTAGAATCGCCTTCTTTCTATGGTTTGGAGTTTATGGTTGCCAAGAGAAATATGCATTCAATTTGGAAGGCAAAAGTGAGGCAATAGCCATTCTACCCTGAAGGTCAGTGAAGGGCACAAGATGCTGTTGCTGATTGCTCCCATTGTTGCTAATCTGTTGGATCTGAGGCATTGCCGCAGGCAGCAGCCTGGTCCAGAGGGACTCCAGCTCCCATTTGACTTCTTTCATTAGTTTCTCTAAGTTCCAGCCAGATGAATGTGCAGCTTCGTGGTGTAGGTCTCCAGCTGCATCTATAGGTCAGCTGCATCATTGCAGTTGGAGGCAGAGGGAAACAGACATGGAATCCAGTTTATGCTTAATGGTTCTTGTCTGCTCACATGAGTTTCAGTTTGCTCTTGATCTCTCCCACTTTATGTCCATGTTTTTCTTCCTTACTGCTTTTGTGCTGACTTTTGTCACCTTCAGGTCTTCTGTCAGATGGAGAGGTAATAGTCTTCAATATATTTATTCACCATCACTCATAATTGTATATATCTGATGCTTATAAACAATCTCTTATTTTGGAAGGCAGTTATGCTTACCACTGTACCACTTATGCTGAAATCTCTTATTTTGTATCACTGAATGCTACAATAAAATTGTCCCCACATGACAAGCAGGCTTTCTTTTCTATCCCATATCAGACACTGGCAATGAGACAACCCCTAGGAGGGGTAGAGTGACATTTCTGGAAAAATTACTGTTTTAGACAAGGAGCAGTTCTCCTGAGAAGAATGTGGTAATGAGTTGTTGGTGGTCCCCACTAACAGTAGCTGATTGAGTATGCCACCCAAGGAAAGGAGTCTGGGTAGGCAACTGATAACATCTACAAGGTCTTACAATTTACCCTTTATGTAATTTGTGGCCTCATTTATTTTTTTAGAATATATTTTTATTGATTTTAGAGAGGAAGGGAGAACTATAGAAAGAGATAGAAACATCAATGATGAGAGAGAATCATTGATCGGTTGCCTCCTGAATGCCCCTCACAGGGGTGGAGCTGGCAACCCTCCCTGATCTGGAATCAAAATGTGACCTTCTGGTTCATGGGACAATGCTCAACCACTGGGCCACACCAGCCAGGTTGTAGCCTCATTTTGTGATACTTCATATGGAACCTAACATTTAAAAAATATGTTTTTATTAATTTCAGAGAGGAAAGGAGAGGGAGAGAGAGATAGAAACATCAATGATGACAGAGAATCATTGATTGGCTGCCTCCTGCATAACCCCTACTGGGGATCGAGTCCACAACCCAGGTATGTGCCCTTGACTGGAATCAAACATGGGGCCCTTCAGTTCACAGGCTGACACTCTATCCACTTGGTTTGATTTCAAGACCAAACCAGCTAAGGCTGGACCCTAATGTTGATCACAGTAAGTCTTTTGTCTATTTTCCTAACATCCACTTTTTTTTTTTTTTAATACTACAGACCTAGACAGATTTTCTTCTTTTTCTATCTGGAAAACTTTTATGTAACCTATTAAATTATTCTCCAATGTGCCTTCCTCTGGGTTATCACAGCATCTGTACATGATTCTATTATAGTAATTCTTTTATTTGTATTATGGATAAGTCTCTGGTTTTTAGATTGAGTGTTTAGAAATTCCAGATCAGCTTTTATTTGAGTAGATGGGGTTATTTGGAAAGGTTAAATTGTCTTGTACCTTGGGTAATTAAAATTATAAAGCTAGCAGTATTGCATTTTAAAATCTTAATATTGATAATGTATGTGTACATTAAGATGATTCTAATTCAGCTGTTCATGAGTTACCATATTCTTATGGGGAAAGTTAAGGCAAATGAAAATTAGGGGCTTGTGGCCTATAGTTGCTTTGTTTTTCTATGGGGTGTGTATGTGTGTGTGTGTATATGTGTATGTGTGTGTGTTTAATTACCCCTGGATATGAATAACTCGACAAAAAAATTGCTTGAATTTCTATATAGTCATGAAATAATATATGTGAGATTTATTTTCTCTCATACATTTTTATGACATACAGTTTGAGTTTCACTGCTATTTTCATATGCTGTATTATTAAAAGCTACTAAAAGGAAGATAAGTAAGAGAAAATGTAGAAAGATATCTGAAAACTAAAATTATTCTAACTATTATAGAGTTGGCAAATTTCTAGAAATTATTCTAAGATTTCAAGATCAAACTGTAATCACAAATACTATAATTTACAGAATCATAGTTTGGAAATGGATTCTAACTCACCAGACACATTTGGGAAATGGAAGCTCTATACAGGTGATTTAAACAGGACAGTAGTTAATGAACAGAAGGATTGTTACACACATGTTGTAGAACCTGAAGATTCCCCCCCCCCCCCCCAGAGGATATTGTCGGGAGGAAAAAAAAAGCCAATGAAATATATGAACAAGTAAATAGATGGATAAATTATCTAAGAAAAGAAAAAAAGAAAGTTAAACATAATATGCTGAAATTAAAGAATTCAAATTTTAAGTTATTCTAACATAGTGTAAACTGAATATTTTCCCTGTAATTAATACTAACTGTTCTAACAAATAATTATTAGTGCTTAACACAAAGATTTATTTTGTGCTCTCTTTGCAGTTGGTCTTCCCATAATTCAGGAGTCATGGTTTTTTGTACCTTGTTTTGGCACAATATTTTAGGCTTCCTCAGAGTCCAAACTGGGTCCTCCCTCTTCATTCAACCAGTTAGGAAACTACTGGGTAAAGAGAGTCTGCATAACATTTCATTTCATGACTTTTTTAAATTTATTTTCTGAAGCAATCATTTGACAACAACCTAACTACAATGGAGACTTTGAAATGCAGCCTTCCTGTGTGTTCAACAGGAGGACATAGAATGCTGTGTGTGTGTCTAGTTTCTACCAATATTGCATTTATGAGCTAGCTGAAATTCTGTAGTCAGACAGTCTGAGTTCAAGTTCTGACTATTGTTTATCCGCTCTGAAACCTAAAGCAAGTTTACTTTCTGTCAATGCCCCAGTTTCTTTATCTGTACAATAGGGGAAAATAATAGAATCTACCTTATACTATTAAGACTGTTAGGGATGCACTCCTCTGGCAGTAGAAATTCTGAATTCACACATCCTGGATAACCGCCAACAGACACCTTGATTGTGCAGCTTCAGACTGCACCAGTACACCTTGCTTGCAATCACACCATGGGTGTCCCTGTGAACCGCCACTGGGGGTGCATGTGCCCAACTATGAAGGCAGAAGCAAAAGCTGAGTCTGCCCAACCCACAGCTACAGAATTCTGGATACCACAGTCAAGCCTTTCTAAAGCATAGGCCTCCTGGGCCCCACCACCCCCACAGATGGCTCCTGAGTGCCACTGTGAGTCCCTGCTGGGCACATGTGATTTCAACCAAAGACACAAGACAGCAAAAATTGGGACATCCCCCTCCATGACTGCTGATTTATAGACTCTGCAGTTGTGCCATTCCAGCTCACAGGCCTATGTTAAGAGAACCCAAACAGTTCAAGTAGGGAGCTACATTAGATTACCAAGCCTAGGAAACCTGAGAGATCACACCAGTATCACCATCCCCAAAGAACTTGGGTAACAAAGTAATCAGAACTACAATTAAAACTTTACAGCAAAACATAGGAAGACAGAAGAGCAATCCCTAAAGGAAAAAGAGGAATCTCCAGAAAGTAAGTTAAATGAAATTGAGGCAAATAGCAAGTCAGAGAAAGAATTCAGAATAATGGTTATAAGTATGCTCAAATGGCTGGATGACAAATACACACAACTCAATGAGAATTATAAGGAGCTGAATGAGGGTGTCACCAACATGAAAAGGAACCAAAAGGAAATGAAGAATGACATAGCTGCAATAAAGAATACAATAGAAGGCTTAAAGAGTAGACTAGAAGAGGCTGAGGACCACATCAGTGAATTAGAAGACAAGGTAAGAAAAAACACACAAACACAGCAGCAACTGGAAAGAAAATTTAAAAAGCAAGAGGAGAGCTTAAGGGAATTTTGGGACAACAACAACAACAAAAATGAAACAACATTCACATAATGGGGTACTAGAAGGAGAAGAAGAGAAGCAAGGGATAGAAGACCTGTTTGAAGAAATAATGACAGAAAACTTCCCTGATATTGGTAAGAAAAAAACTGCACAAGTCCAAGAACCACTTAGAGTCCCTAACAAGATGAACTCCATAGACCGACACCAAGACATATCATAATTAAACTGGAAAACACCAACAACAAAGTAAGACTCTTAAAGGCTGCCAGAGAGAGACAGAAAGTTACTGACAAGGGATCTATTAGAATATCAACTAATTTCTCAACAGAAACATACCAGGCAAAAAGGGAATGGAATGAAATATACAAAGTGATGCAAAGCAGGGGACTGAATCCAAAGACATTGTACCCTGCAAGGCTGCTATTGAAAATTGAAGGTGGAATCAGAAGCTTCAAAGACAAAAAAAAGGGGCTAAGAGAGCTTATTACCACTAAGACAGCAATGCAAGAAATGCTAAAAGGACTGCTGTAAAAAGAAGAAACACAAAGGCAAGAAGAAACGCAAACATTAAGAATCAAAATGATGACAAATAAGTACTTATCAATAATAACATTAAACAAATGGATTAAATGCACTAATCAACAGACATAGGGTAGCTGAATAGATAAGAAAACATGACCCATATATTTGCTGTCTTCTTGAGACTCACCTCAGAACAAAGGATTCACACAATCTAAGAGTAAAGTCACTAAACATCCAAAAGATTAAAATCAAAATGACAATAAGGTACCGTCTCACACCATCAGAATGGCTATCATCAACAAATCAACATATGACAAGTGCTAGTAAGGATGTAGAGAAAAAGGAACCCTTGTGCACTCCTGTTGGGAATGCAGACTGGTGCAGCTACTGTGGAGAACAGTATGGAGTTTTCTCAAAAAACTAAAAATGGAACTTCCATTTGACCCAGTGATCCTTCTTCTAGGAATATATTCCAAGAAACTAGAAATACCAGTCAGAAAGGATATATACATCCCTATGTTTATGGCAACACAATTTATAATAGCTAAAATTTGGAATTAGCCTAAGTGCCCATCAGCAGATGAGTGGATTAAAAAACTTTTGTACATCTACACAATGGAATGCTATGCTGCTATGAAAAGAAAGGAAGTCCTACCATATGCAATAGCATGGATGGACCTGGAGAGCATTATGCTAATTGAAATAAGTCGGTCAGAGAAAGATAAATATCACATGATCTCACTCCTTTGTAGATTATAATGAACAACATAAACTGACGAACAAATACAGATCTAGAGACACAGAAGCATGGATCAGATGCTGAAATCTCAGAGGGAAGGTAGGGGAGGGTGAGGGTAAAGGGAGAGATCAACCAAAGGACTTGTGTGCATGCATACAAGCATAAATGATGGACACAGACAATAAGGGGTGAGGTTTAGACCAGTACTGGGTGGGGGTGGGGGGTGGGGGGAAGACAATGGGGGAAAAGGACATAGTTGTAATATCTTAATCAATTAAAAAAAACCCACCTAAGTCATAGTAAAGAATTATAAAATAACAATTGAAATTAATATTGGTTAAACTTCAAATTAAAAAAAGACTGTAATTAGGGTTAAATGAGTTAATATATTCAAATATTTATCTCTATATTTGTATATTAATTTTAATTAGTGTTTTTACTATTGATATTTATGATCTGCTAAAAGAAAATTGAAAGTAATAGTTTTAAATTGGCATCACTTAGAAATATTTCATGTAAATACTACTGACACATATATGACTTTTCATTCTAAACTAAAAGGACATCTGGGAAAATAAAATACCACTGGACACAAGGAAAAAATACTTAAGATCCAGTTTAACCCCCACTTCTGAATGAGAATGAGACAGGAAATCAAGGAAGAAAACTAAAATAGGATGGTTTTGGCTCTATTTCTATAATCACATTTCTGTTTTACCCTGGGAGCCTTTTGGATATTAAAAAAATCATGTACAAACGTTTCTCTAGATAATATTCATTGGACTGGGCATTATAAGTCAAATTGGAAAAGGAAGGAAGGTATAGCAGTGGAAAAGAAGACAGTCAAAACTAGTCAATTCAGGTATCTGCACTTGATTATATGTACTCCCAAACAAAGGGGAAATGGAAAAAGATATTTTCACTATAGCAGTGGATGAATGGGAATTTCAGTGAAGGAAAAAAAAAAAAAGTATTATTGTATATTTGTGTGTCCTTCCCAATTGGCCTATTCCCTCTTTTAGAATATTTTTTCCTTTTTTCCTATTTATGACCTGTACTCAATCCCAGATAGACTGTTGGGTCACTGTAAATAAATGTCACATTTTTCTAGTTTTTTGTTTTTTTTTAAATATATTTTATTGATATTTTACAGAGAGGAGGAAGGGAAAGAGATAGAGAGCTAGAAATGTTGATGACAGAGAAACATTGACCAGCTGCCTCTTGCACACCCCCTACCGGGGATGTGCCCGCAACCAATGTACATGCCCTTGACCGGAATCGAACCTGGACCTTTCAGTCCGCAGACCGACGCTCTACCGCTGAGCCAAACCCGTTTCGGCTAGTTTTATTCCCTCATGCACACTATTTCCTTTACCAGCATAATGCCATCTACCCCTATTTCTAACACCACTTACTAGAATTTTACCAATTTCTACTAGTTATGATAAACCATCCGCTGTCATAAATATATTCTAAAACATATAATTCAAACACAAATTGATTGTTTGCTTATCACATAAGTGGGCAATCCATTGGCCAGGTGGTCTCCTTTCTGACAGTCATTCAGAAGACTGGAAGCTCTCCCACGTATGGTTTCCTAGTCCACCTGTGGGGTTCATTTTTATTCCAATGGGAAGAAAACATGAAAGAGTTAATATTCTAATAGGCCAGTTCTAACAGTGACATTTTGCCAAAATTGGTTTGGCTTAGTGGATAGAGTGTTGGCCTGTGGACAGAAAGGTCCCCGGTTTGATTCTGGTCAAGGGCATGTACCTTGGTTGCGGGCACATCCCCAGTAGGGGGTGTGCAAGAGGCAGCTGATCAATAATTCTCTTTCATCAATGTTTCTAATTCTCTATCCCTCTCTCTTCTTCTCTGTAAAAAATCAATAAAAATATATTTAAAAGAAATAAAAGTGACATTTTTACTGTTCCCATTCAATTAGCCTGAGGCTGTCATATAACCAAATTGTATGGGAGCTGGACTTGTAAGTCTAGATGCATATCCAAGAAAGCGAGAATATTGGTTTGGTAAGCAGCTAGCAATCTCTGCCACACCTACCTTCGAAGTTCATCTCAGAGGGTACTCCTTTTATAAAGCCTTTCCTGATTTCCCTTAATTCTACTAAATTTCCTTGAATAGATCTGTTAAGTCACCTATTTCATTTGACTTTGTAAAAGACAGGGCTTTTGTTTTGTATTGGGCCTCCCTTCCTATTAGAATAAATATGAGCTCTTCTAAAGGCAAAAACTGAGTGTTAATCATCTTTGTGTCTTCTCTAGTAATTAGTGTAGTGCCTTGTGCACTGTAAAGATATAATTATCATTTT
Organism: Pipistrellus kuhlii; assembly: GCF_014108245.1. Classification (NCBI taxonomy): domain Eukaryota; kingdom Metazoa; phylum Chordata; class Mammalia; order Chiroptera; family Vespertilionidae; genus Pipistrellus; species Pipistrellus kuhlii. The sequence goes on from NW_023425515.1 coordinate 65,819,999, forward strand.
AATTTGACTTTTCTTTAGTAGAAAAATTAAAATCATTAAAATTGGCAGGTTTATATAGTTATTTATTTGGTTTTACTTAGGAGATTATTTTCAAGGATATACTGTAGTAAAGTAATATTTTAGAAAATACATTCCAGGCATGAACAAGTGATGGCATATGTGTTACAGATGGAAAAAAACAAAAGAGACCACTTACCCTTCCAACATACTGAAAATAATATAATGAAGATTCAGATAAATGACTGTGCTTCATTCCTATAATAAGGATAAGGCAATTCACAAGAACAAAAGGACAGTTTTAGAATGAGTGGTTAATGTAATAGAGCTACTTAGTAAGCCAGAAAGTAATTATTGAAAGATGAAAGAGAAAGAAACAAACTTAAACAATAAGTCTATACCCCAGAATTGTTTTCACATTTTTACTTTAGGAAGGTAGATAAGTTACAGGACTCAGCTTGATTCCGTTAAGTATTTAAAGCAAAAGTGTGGGAATAAAATTTTGAAAAATGTTTTTTTTTTAAATGTGAATGTCAGTATTGACCACAGCTACAACCTAGTTAAGGAATCTCTTACTAATGATAAGAAAGTTGGCTCATTCCCAATTCATATTGATTATCACCAAGACAGACAACATAACTGATGGCCACATAATACTATTAAAATACTAGAAGATATCAGAGTCTTTAAGGGAAACTTTGATATCTATAGTAAGATCATCAATCCAAGGGAAAATATAGTCAGGTCAGATTAGATCAATTTTCAATTTTTGTTGTTGTAAAAAGATGTGTGAAATGTCAATTAATAGTGCATAGCAAATGAAAGCTCAGTTCAATGACATTGTATGCTCTGTTTAAAAATTAAGTTACTTACCTAGATGGTCATGCTTATCCCATGATTAAAGATTCAAATGCGGATGTAATACAGAAGCATGATACAAAACACATACTGTTAAAGTACTGTGTTTTATTTAAAATTCAACCATTGTATTGGGGGAGTTATTGGATAATTTTTGCTACAATATAATTCAGTTGTATTTAATATTACTTGAAATAAGAACACTTTTGAAAGCTTCCTGTTTTGGCTGTAATAGAATTTATTGTTCTATTTAAGAATAGAACATAATTTAAGTTTAAGAAGAGAATATTTGAAAATATTGGTAAGCATATTATTGTCTAGATTTGGATAAATTGCAGATCAGAATATGCTCCCTGAAATATTAAGAACTTTACTCACTACTTTAATTGGTTTATAAATGGTTTAGCCAGGTCTCACAACACTACTATTGAAAATACTGTTTTATTTGGTATGAATACATCTTAGACTGTTTAGGATTAAAGGTCAGTATTATTATTTCTGACCAAAAAAAGTAGGTTTATTATTATTAAATTTTTCATCAGCCTAACATTTGCCCAGTGAATCAATGGTATTTATTACTTTGTGGAAGGGGTTGACATAGGCTAAAACAAAGAATTGATTAAATTTCTGAACATATTTTTAAAACACAGAGCATACTTGATATAAATGAGAATCTATTAAAATATTATAATTTTTGTAGATAAAGGATTTCCAAGCTTCATAATATTAAGTGACTAGCAATCTCAGAAAAGAAAGATACCACTTAAACCACATCAGAAAGGAAATATATATGAATTATATAAAAGTTCATTTTCCTGCTTCAGTAAATGTTGAAAACTGTAGGACCAATCAGGTGGAAAGAGATGGAGATTTGGAAAATATGTGGTTAAAGCTTTAGATGTTTCTTTAGTCCCTTAGAAAAGATCTAATAATATCTTCTCTTGGGCAGACTGCAAAGTGGATATGGGAGTAAGTCTTGTGTGATCTGAGATAGTGGAACTTGTGCCCTGCTTCCCGCCTGTTGCACAGGGAAATCAAATTCTCTTAGAGTGAGCCATGGCCAGACTAAATACTGAGTGGTTATTCTAACAATGTACAAGTGTAGGGCCAAAGGGAAGAGCTAGAGTCAGATTCAGAGGGTCCTTGCATTTTATCACTGTTTAGGAATGCCTATGTAAGTTCCCTAGGTCCAGTCAGAGAGTGTGGTACTGCCTGAGAGTAAGTGAGCAGAACCAAAGATATATGGATCACAAGGAGTCATATACCTGGCTGCCAAAAGTCATGGGAGGACCATGGACATTAGCAATAGATGCCACATACAATGATGGAGAACAAGCAGAATGAGTTACTATTGGTAGATGCCAGAGCAGATAAAAAAGAATGACAGAAAGAAAATTTTTCTACAATGCTAAGGCAATAAATAATCCACCTTAGCCCCACTAATCAAACTTATATCCCTCCAGAGAGAAGGGAAAAAAGAGAGAAGACTACTGAGGAAGATTCATAATTGACTGAGTAGTTATGTAAGTACAGTCATGTGCTGCTTAATGACAGGTATACTTTCTGAGAAATGCATCGTTAGGCGATTTCATCATTGTGAGAACATCATGCATTGTGCACTTAACACAAATCTAGATAGCTACACACTGAACCTATATAATATAGGGCAGGCTATTGCTCCTAGGCTACAAGCCTGTCAATATGTTACTCACTGAATACTGTAGTCAATTATAACACAATGGTAAATATTTGTGTATTTAAACATATTTAAACATAGAAAAGGTACTGGATGTACTTTTATACAACTGATAGTACAATAGGTTTGCTTATCCCAGCATCACCACAAATACATGTGTAATGTGTTGTGTATGACATTAGGATGACTATACATCATTAGCTAATAAGAATTTTTTCAGTTTTATTATAATCTTACTAGAGGTCTGGTGCACAAAATTCGTGCCCTTGGAGGGGTTCCTCAGCTCGGCCTGAGCCCTCTTGTAGTCCAGGAGCCCACGGGGAGTGGGCCTAAGCTCAGTTGGACATCTTTAACACTGCTGCTGAGTTCACCAGCTGTGAGCCCCTAACTTGCCTAACAAAAAACAAAACACCAAATTAGAACTTTACCAAAAACCATTTTTTAACTGAAGTACTAGATTTAACCTTGGGAAAATCAAACTTCAACTGACTAACAGCAAGAGAAGGAGGTGTAATAAAGAAAACATGCCATCTATGTGGAACTCAAAAATGGAAGTTTTCTTTGCCAAATCTTCAAATATATTTGCATTTTAAAATTCCCCATTGCAAAACCTCCAGTAAAAAATACTTCTGATTTGCTCAATAGAAGAAGACAAATTCTATGTTTGTGCTATAATAAGTGATTTAAACCTTAATTGACTTATAAAACATGTCTTACTAAATTAGTAAGTTACTAAATTTAAACTTACTGAGTTACTAAATTTAAACTTTCAATATTTTTGCTTTGCTCTTGTATAAACAATATTATAAATATTAATCTCCCTTTAAAGATGTTATAGGAAGTATTTAATAAACCATAAAAATAAAACATATCTGATTATTAATATTTTAAGAGCTAATACAAAAACAATCCAGTCTTTTTTTATCTTCCAAAATTAATTTTAGTTACAAATAATGCTAAGGCATTTGTAATAAGTAAGTGAATATAAAATAAAATTTTCTTTGTATTCAATTTTATTACAGTTAGAAACTAGTGGGGAGTCTTAGAAACATCTCTGAATTATTGTAGTAGATTACTGAATCACTTTGGGCATTTATCTGGGCCTTTGTTTAGAAAATGAAAATATAGTCAATATTTCTAAAACTGCTCTCCCCTCTCCCCCATCATATAGATCCTTTTATGTTCTGAAGGAGGTAGTACCTGCACTGAGTCTTTGAATGATTAGTTAGGAAGAACAAGGTCTTTAGAAGAGTCCATGTGAGATTTTTTTTAAAATGGCAGGCATAAAGTTGTGGGAAGAGAGTTCATGAGTTCATGGGTGCTACAAACAGCTCAGTATGCCTAGGTTACTTAGTGATAAAGCTGGAAAGGAAGAAAAGCATATTATACAGGCTGTGGGTTGCATTCTGAGTGGAAACTGAGGTTTAGATGCTAAGATCCTGGAGCGTGAGACTAGCTTGCACTTCAGAAGCATTGTTGAATTAAACATCTGAATTGATGCCCAGGGTCTTTTAATAGATATAAAAGGGAAGAATTTGAGTTGATAAATTTTATAGTTACAGTTATTCATTACTTTAGAATAATTTTATTCATATTTCCCCTACATCTTTGTATTTATACAACCTTATAAAGTAAAAATAATTACTGCTCACGTTATCTACCTACACATTTAAATATTATTTTCATGTTTATTATAAATACAGACAAAATATTAATCTTAAAAATAAAAAATAAAGACAAGTAAATGGGATTCCAAAAATACTTCTAAATTTTATTTATTGAGGCAACAAAAGACCCCTGATTACTAAATAATTACATTTAGCAGTGAATCACTTTTCAATAATTTTGAAAATTTTGGTTTAACATTTTGTGACATAGCAATATGTCCATTAAGGGACAAATTATATACTTTTAAAATAGATTCCTACCCATAGCTACTTGGTATGATAACATAAAGGAATTAGAAATCCTCATCTTTTTGTAAATGAAAAGACTATTTTTAATTTATCTCTGAGTTTAATACCTCTTCTAAAGTCTTTGCTAAGAATCATCTTATGAAAATTTGTGTACTAAAAATATGTTCATGATCACACTTGATAACATTCCAAAATTTTGTAAAGATTTTAATACTTAGCCCTGGACAGCATTGCTCAGTGTTTAGATTGTCAGTCCTAGCACCAGAGAGTTGCAGGTTAGAATCCTGGTCAAGGATACTTACTTGGGTTGCAGGGTTTGTTTGTTTTAAATCTTTATTGTTGAAAGTATCACATATGTACCCTTTCCCCCCCTGGGTTGCAGGTTTGATCCTAAGTCAGGGAACATGGGGGAGGCAATTGAATGATGTGTTTCTCTCACATCAATGTTTCTCTCTGTATATGTTCTCTCTACTCTCTTTTTTCTCTCTACTTCATTACTCCTTTCCACTCTTTAAAAATCAATGGAAAAAAATACCTGTGGGTGAGGATTAACAATTACAAAAGCAAAAGATTTTACAACTATGAGTCTTGTTTTTATAAAGTTGGCCACATTATTGTTATTCCCATACTTGCTGCAGAATTATGCATACATCATTTATTACAAACCAAGTGAAGGAATGAGTGCCAATGTATACATTAATAAATAAGGAAGGGTTGGGGGAAATGTGCTAAAAAAAGGTAAAGAGGATTAACAGTACAAATTTCTAGTTATGAAACAAATAAATCACTGGAATGTGATGTATTTTACAATATAGGGAATATAATCAATAATATCCTAATGACAGATGGTTACTAGACTGGTCATGGTAATCACTTCATAAGATATGTAAATGTTAAATCTCTATGTTTTATACCTGAAGAGAATATATTTTATGTCAATTGTACAATAAGTTTAAAAATAATGTGTTTTAAATGCATTTTAAAAATAAAAGTAAATAGAAACATAAGCTAGACTCTTTTCATCCTATATCCACATGTACCACATTGGAGCACATTTCTTCATTTATTTTATTCAGGGGATAAAAATCCTACATCAACAGGTTTTTAAACTGTTAATCACTTTGGTATTATAATAAGTTCACTAATTATTATATGCCCTATAATTTAACATTACAAACAAAACATTTGTTTTAAATGATGTACCACCTCATAGCTGTCAGAATGGTCATCATCAACAAATCAACAAATGACAAGTGCTGGTGAGGATGTGGAGAAAATGGAACCCTCGTGCACTGCTGGTGAGAATGCAGACTTGTGCAGCCACTGTGGAAAACAGTATGGAGGTTCCTCAAAAATTAATAATGGAACTCCCATTTGACCCAGTAATCCCACTTCTAGGAATATATCCCAAAAAATCAGAAGCACTAATCGGAAAGGATATATGCAGCACATATATGTTCATAGCAGAACAATATATAATAGCTAAGATTTGGAAACAGCCTAAGTGCCCATCAGCAGATGAGTGGATTACAAAAAAACAGTGATACATCTACATAGTGGAATACTATGCTGCTGTAAGAAATATTATTGGCAGCATGGATGGACTTGGAGAGCATTATGCTAAGTGAAATAAGCCAGTCAGAGAAGGAGAAATATCACATAATCTTATTCAGTTGTGGAATATAATTAACAATGTAAAATGATGAACAAAAATAAATCCAGAGATATAGAAACACAGAACAGACTGTCATACCTCAGAGGGAAGGCAGGAGAGGTTGAGAGGGATGATGGGAGGGTAGGAAATCAACCAAAAGACTTGTATACATGCATATAAGTATAACCCATGGATACAGACACTAGGGGGGGTTAGGGCATGTGCTGGGGGTGGGGGAAGTAGTGGCCAGGGAGGGGTCAATGGAGGAAATATGTAATACTTTCAATAATAAAGAATTTAAATTTTTTAAAATAAAAATATTAAATTATAAAAGAAACAACAATACCAATGCCCTTTTCCTTTGGACAATAACAAAAATTACTTTCTATAAAACATAATTTGAAGTGTTATCCTTTAAGCTGAAGTTAATTAGCATATGTTGCATAGAGGATGCTTGGGGACAGTGAAAGAAACAGGAAAGGCCACCTACAGAACATAATAATCAGAAGTTCTTACATGGAGATTTCAGCATTAATATTTTTTAAAGAAAAGGCATGTGCCAAAGTGATTATGGATTGTAGGGGAAGTGAGGGTGTAGGTGAGAAAGAAACTGGCACTTAAGAAAATTCAAGGGTTTGAACATCTGATTAAGAAGTATCATTAAAGGATCCAGTAAGAAAAATAAGTTCATGCAGATGGCAGTGAAAGGAAAATGATGGTCTTTGCTGTCATGGGTCATAAATTCACTCTTTTTCTCACAAAAGAGATAATTGATGCTTCAAACATTATGGACCAAATGTGCAGCAATTAAATCACAGTTAGTTTTGGGTTAATATTGTCTTTTCTTAAATGTTATTGGAAGCTTTTTCTCCTAGAATGGCTTTTAGGACATAAAGAAAATCCATCTCTATGATAAAAGAATTTCAGAAAAGGAATTGAAAGGTGATTGTTTCCCCAATAAGAATTGATCTGCTTTTTCTCTTCATGCAATGCTTAGTTTTATTGAACCTTGTAGTTTTTCAGAAAATTATAGGAGTGGAATTAAAGAGGAAAGGTCATGCTTTAAGTTTTTATTTCTTAATAAGAAAAAGAATGAAGGCAGGTACAGGAATATTAGAACAGAGTTCATATATAAGGGTGATGTGGCAATTTCAGTTTCTAGTCCTTCTTAATGCCTTTCTCCCAAATGGCCATTATTTCTTTCTTCTTATTCTTTACTTTCTTCAGCTTCCTTTCCTTGCTCAGTGAGACACATTTGTCTTCTCTTGTTGAAATAAAACACTTATTCTTCTACTTTCCAGGGGAATTTCACAGTTGATGTTTGTTTTTCTTATTATTTGAGATTGAGTAATAAAATCTCCCTTAACTTCAGAGTTTGTTTGTTTTATAAAATGTGAATAAATTATTTATACGTTTTACTATAAATCCTTGAGACTAGGTAGTTTATTATCTTTTTCTATTTGCAGGATGTGTCATGATACTTCACACATAGTTGCAGCTTAAAAAAAAAAAGTAGTCTTTTTCTGAGTAATAGGCTGACAGTTGTTTCCCTCAATGGTTATTTGTTTCTTAAACTAACCTGTGTGAAATAACTTCATCAAATAAGGCACTATCTAAATATATTTTTATAAGTTAAATCACAAAGAAATTTTTTCTCATGTTATATAAATCATATGAAGGCACAAAGAAGAACAAGATGTAATTTTGTAATAATAATTGCAACAGGCACGGCACTGTGCTTATTATGTTTTTTAATTCATTTACTACTTATCCAAATACTTTCACCTAACAGAACTTTAATTTCAGTGATTAGATATCTATAGTCCTTTCAGATGAATTAAGTACAATACATATAATAGCAAGTCATTTGTAGTATTTTTATTGCAGAAGTTAGCAAAGTTGATAAAAGAGCTTCTTGATATTGATGTCTAAATCTACACTTGTGAAAAGGATTCTAATCAGTTCACTATACAGATACAAAAACTATGAGTTTCTACATAATCCCCTGGATCTCTTCTACCAAGTAACTGATGGTAAATCTTTAACTGTAGGTAAAGTGTGTAGCACAGTATAGATCAAGTTCTGTATGTTTTATATTATTCTTGTCCTAAGCTGAGATGTACATTTTTGTTTCTGAATTTTTGTTTTAGTTAATTTTCTAATTAACTTGAGTTACAATGAAAATATTTCTTTGTAACCTGAGTTATTCACTTTTTCTTATAAAATGGGAAATGGAACAAAAGAATTATTCAATCAGATTTGTCAGTGAGACTTTCTTTCTGTTTGGATCCTGCATTCATACTGCCTTCCCCATGGAATAAAGGCATCAATGACAGAACATACATGCTGTCTTGTTAAACAGCACTCTGTCCTCAAGTCTTGGGAGATAGATAAATCAGTGGAATCATGTTCTTATGATTTCTGAAAGCTCATTTCTGATGGCTGCCAAAGTTATATGATCCTGTGTCCTGTAACTGAATTATTCTGAAATCGGTCTGTCCAGAAGTCTTTCCTTCATTATTTTCCTACCACACTTGCATACTTTCCACTTATTCTTCTGCTGTTCTCACTTCAAAAACTTCTATTAGATTATTAGATGTTCTAGATTTGTAGGCAATATTAATTAAGCATTTAATTATATTTTGTACAATCATTTTTTTTGTTTCTAGTTTCTAGATCATTATTATCTAAAGACTGCTAGTTATCAAAGTTCCAGCAAAAGAGGTCACTTAGAAAATTATTGGACATGCATTTCTCTGTATAGATGGCAAAAAAAAAATGTTCCCCTTGAAACGTTATTATGAATAAGCCATCATTTGGTCAATCAGCCAGCTGCAATATTTGTTATCTGGGCTGCCTTAATGTAATATCATGCAAGCCCAGCAGAGAGCAGCTGGCCTCAATTAGCTTTCAGCACTAAGGATTTCCCTTTGGTTCAAGTAGAACTGGCATCCTGCCTATGAAAAACAGAGTTCACTGGTATCCTGGGTCAGGGAAGTAATGCTGACTCAGGATATCAATATTTGACAATGCCTTTGTAAGATTGTAACATGAGCTCAAAATATGCTTTTGACATTGAATATGCCACAATGTCTCTGTCTCTCTCCTTTACTTTGCATCTGTAATACATACCAGATATAGGAATACCAATGATAAATGACAATGAAAAAAGAATGGCTAAGCAATTGAGTGTATCTATTAAACACTCATCTCCCAGGGTCCCTAAACTAATCACTTAGTCTCAGGTCATTCATGTTAGGTCTATTCTCCCTTTCAGTATATTTTGATCACTCAGATTTATTACTTCCTATCTGTCAAAATCAGTGTAAGAAACAGTGGCAATAAGTTCCCAAGAATAATATCTTCATTTTTTTCTTTAAAAATTTTAAGGGATTTCACCTATCCTCTCAAACTAATATGTTATTCACCCATTAACATATTTACCCATCCATCTATTTATTCCCTTGATTATTCACCCACTTATTTAGTAACAAAAAGGGTTTTCATGCCAAATTAATTTCTAAGCACTCCCATTGGGTACCAGAGATATGGAGGTGAACAAGACAGAGACTTTTTCTGAGGAAGGGATTGCAATCTTGTGGCTTAATCAGATTAAAAAAAAATATTAAAACAAAAAAAACTACAGTAGGCAGGCCTTTGGTAGGATTTTCCCTCAAACTATTTCAGCACAGCATGGATCGCTGATTGAATTAAGAAAGTCAGGGAGAATTTCCCTGAGGATATAACACTTGAATTGCTTCTTTAAGAATAAAATGGATAATCCAAGTTGGTAGAGGAAAATAACAGTGCTCTCCACTTATAGAACATCCTATAAGCATAAAGTGAAATGACATTCTGAGGCTACATGTGAATAATGAGATGGTAGTAAGAGGATGTGTAGACCATAGAAGCCAACTCTGATGTGACATTTCAAGAAACTTCTATTTGATTCTGAATGTAAGGTTTACCTATTAGAATGTTTTAAGAAATAGAGTTATGATAAGATTTGTGGCTTTAGTAAATTTTGACATGAGAAACTGATGACAGAGTGGAAACAACTGCCAGGAAAGTAAGACAGGAGGACTTTGCACTAATGACCTTCTTACCTAATTAAGCCCTCTTCTTACTGATCTACTTACTGTCTCCTAATCATAAAAGGTCCTACCTCTAACCAATCTGCCTGAGATTTTTTTTTTTAGTAAATTTGATTAAAATAATCATTAATGTTATTATGTGCATAGCTCTATGAGGAACTCAAGGAATAAAAGATAAACATGGCCATTTTTTCTTCTCAAATTTTTCATTAAATTGGAAGTATTCAGTACCCAAATAGCTTTAATTAAGGCCAGATGGAGAAACAATATTCATGAGAGCAATTGAAAGAATAAACTACAATATATGTTTGAGACAGTGTGGGCTTATAAAAAAACTACAAAAGAAAAATGAATAGAATTTCAATTAGCAAAACTAAGAAAAGGGAGAAAAAAATTCCATGAAAGAAATTTACATGCGGATTTCATGTAACATAATACATAGCACATATGTATTATGTAACATTTTTTCCTTCTTTAGGGAACAGAAGGAATTAATGGATTGTGACCATATTTCTTAGAAGTCTAATCAGAGTGGCTATATCCTTCTGAATGTTATCTGTATATCATATAGCTACAAAATGAACAAAAAATACTAAACCTGTGCTTTTATTAATTTAAGCAAACATTTACATTGTTCCTTCTATGTTCCAGGGACTGTTCAAAGTCCTAAAAATATAATGGTATAAAAGTAAAGCAGAATGCATCTCTTAAATATTTTACATTCTATCTGGATAAGACACACTAACGATGTGTTTAAATATGTTAGAAGATGACTTCTGTAAGTGTGAAGTTCTACAAAGCACGTAAAGCTGAGAAATGTATAGATTCAAAAGTATAGAGCTTGGGCAAGCTATTTAGACAGGTGGTCATGGGGGATTTCTGAATAGATTTTTTAAAAAAATTTTAGTGAGATATAAATATATACCAAAATGTGTATGAAAGTTTTTAAAACTAAAGACATTACTCCATCATTTTGGGGGCATAATTTTGCATGTTCACCATATAAATCAAGATGTAGACCATATTCAGCACATCATGGTTTCTTCTGTATCAAGATCACTGAATTACATGTTAAGTAGTTTATATTTAAAATAAGGCCTGTGATGAGGTCAACTCTATGAAAATCTGCAATTAAAGTATTTTAGGAAAAGATAGCAATGAATGCAGAGACGTGGGGGCCAAAAAATGCTTGCTTGTTTAAGGCACAAAATTAATGTCAAAGTAGCCACGTTATAGTGAAACATAGAAAAATGGTAGAAGATTATGTCAGAGAGTTATAGCAGACAGATCATATAAGGCTTTGTTAGTTATACAAAAGAATTTGGATATTTCTACTTCTATTGTGGAACATGTTGAAGGGATACAAACAATGCCAGATATGACTGATTTTTTTAAACATTCATTTAAAAAAGAGTTTATTTGGAGACTAAACCATGATAGTAGGCCTGGAAGCTGGGAGCCCATAATGATATTGTACTTAATAAAATAGCTGATGGAGTCCTGAATTATGGTAGGAGCTATGAAAATGGTAAGAATTTATGGAGTTTGCTAGGCTCAATCATATAGGAAATAAAAATATAGGAAAATAAAACAAGATAATGGGACAGAATAACTAGATGTGACATATTCAAAATAAAAATAAAATGAGGATGATTCTTAGGACTAAGCAACTGAAAAGCTAATGAAAATGTTCATTCATTAAGATGGAAAATACTTGGGATAAAATAACTTTGGCAAGAGTTAGGATAGAATCTAAATACATGATTCTATCTGGCCACTTATATTTGTATGTCCTTTTCACATGCCCAAGCAAGACATATAAATTTGAGGTTCAAGGGAAAAGTTTGGACAAAGTTGAATTAGACTTGGGAATTCTATATTAGGTAAGTTGGTACAAACAAGGGGACAGAATGAAATTACCCAAAGAGAGAATCAAAAAGAAATCCACACTTTGTGGCATAGCAACAGGGAAGTACAAACTAGCACAGACCACTCAGAAGGAATAGACCAGGAGACGAGAAAAAATAAGAGAATGAGATACAATACAATCCAAGAGAAATAATGTCTTTCACACTTGCTATCACAGAGGCTTTGATAAGACAAAAGGTTGAGAATTGGGCATAGGATTTGGGTAGATGGAGAACTTGGCTACAAAGAGGTTCTATTTCTTTTTAGTCCAACATTCCTTTAATCATTATTTAGGAAGAATTTACACATAATCACAGCATTCTTTTTAAGAGTATATTTACACACTTTAGGTTTTCTTGGTGCTTGAACCATAATCAGTATCAGCAAGGAACATCCTCACTCAGAAAAACAAACAAAAAGACAACGCTAAGGTTACCCTGAGTAGTACATCTCTGTTTTCAGCATTTCTGCATTTCAAAAATTCCATTACACTTAAGGCCACCAGTGTTTATGATTTAATACCCTTTTATAAATGTGGTCCTGAATTTGGACAGAAAAATATAATCACAAATTTATTTTCCCATAGCAAGTCACCTCTTATTATATCACAACTTGCTCCTGCCATCTCTACACTAAAAAGCTGGCTACTGTCATCTCTATACCTCTCTTTTAAACCAAATGTGGTTAAGATTTAGTTATATATAATAGTTCAACAAAGTTCTTTTTTATTGATTTTATTTTATTAGAGCAATTTAAGGTTTACAGCAAAATTGAAGGAAAGGTACAGAGATTTTCCATATATCTTCTGACCCCACATCTACATAGCCTCTATCCAGTTTAACAAAATTTAATGAAATGGTTATATAATAAAAGAGATAAAAAAATAAAATAAATACAGGGACAAAATGTGTGCACAACATTTCTCCTTCTTTCTAGAGAATATTTACTGAAATCAAATATTTACACAGACACACTCACACTTTCTTTTTCTTTCTCCAAACAAAAGAGTAGCTTCCATCTAAAGTAAGACGTTGACAACGCCTTGCCGTACTAGCAGACAGCAGCTGTGTTTTGCTGAAGGTTGCCCAGGACCAAACCAGAGACAGTCGGACCTTCATCAACACCATTTGTCCACCAACCAGATCTGAAATACCATGGTTGACATGTACACATAAGAAATTGTTTGACATTGAAATTGGGACTCAAAAGAACTGTTGGGCCAGAAAGGAACTCACTGCAGACTGATTCATTTGCCTCTCAGTATAACCATTATGGCTTGTCTCAGGTTTTGTCCTCCTAAGGAAATTCCTTGTATCACACGATCTAATGCATCTAGGGGAAATAATGAACAACATAAACTGATGAACAGAAACAGACCTGGAGACAGAGAAGCAGCAATTAGACTGTCAAACCTCAGAGGGAAGGTAGGGGAGAGTGGGGGCAAAGGGGAAAGATCAACCAAAGGACTTGTGTGCATGCATATAAGCCTAACCAGTGGTCATGGACAACAGGGGGTGGGCATACCTGGGGAGGGGTTTGGGATGGGAATGGGGGGATGAGGACAATTATGTGATACCATAATCAATAAAGAATTTAAAAAAATAGAATCATAAGAATAATTATCCTCAAAAAGAAATAAAGTAAATACATTATCCTTCATTTGAAAGACAAAATCTATGTATGAGGAGACATCTACTTCTGGCACTCTGAGTAGGAAATGTGAACCATGAACAAATAGAAAACACACTTAAAATATATATTTTTTAAATCTACTTGAAATATCAGAAAGCTAACAAGGAACAGAAAATGATGACTCCATGATCTTGAAGAAGAAAAAAAACTCCAAAAAGAGGAGCCTGATATTTGGAAAATATCAAAAGGCAGGTGAGTTGAGAAGCTGAGCAGAACTTTTGCAAATCTCAGGGGGTCAGACAAAATTAGAGTGCAGAGCCTGCCAAAGAAGCAATGCCTATAAAAGTACATAATAAGAGCTACACTCTCAGAATGAGAGAACTAGAAATGGTCTGGCTCTCACAGGGTAATGAAGTCCAACTTGAAGTTATCTGGTGTTCTATAATTAGATTAAATTCATGGAAGCTTAGTTCTCCTAGACATACATTCCTTTGGAGAAAAAGAAGACATACTAGTAGGCTTAATTATATTCAATTTATGTTACTAAAGCAAAATAATCAGGCACACAGAAAAAAATATATAGTTTTTAAAAATGAAGATATGGATAATAGAGCTATATATACCAGGGATTCAGGTGTTACACAATGACTTTAAAATATCCTGAATATGTTTCAGATAATGGAGTTACAAAATGAGTTTAATGTAAGTGAACATTTTCAAAGAGATATAACTGAGCTCTGAAAAAAATAATTTTTAAGAAAATGAAAATCTAGGAATAAAAGCACAGTAATTGAAAGTAATGTTATGGATAAAGTTTCACAACAGACTAGAAACACGTGAACACATCTTTAGGAGAATGGAAGATAGGTCAGAACATTATACAAAGAAAGAAGTACAATAAATGAAAACTGTATAAAAGCATAAAACAACATCGTAAACCTAAGGAATACAGTGAGAAGACCTACCATATGTGTAGTTGCAGTCTAAGAAAGCAAAAAAAGAATGAAACAGAAGCAATATGCAGAAAGACAAGGTTGTAATTTTCTGAATCATTAGAGAGTTACGAAAACAATACTCCAAAATAACTGTGAACTCAAGCAAGATAAATACAAAGAAAATTGTACCTGACATAGTGTAGTAAAGTTGTAGATAAGAGAAAAAAAGATAAAATCTTAAAGGACACAGGTAGAGTAAAAAGTAGATTAAAATAAAAACAAACAGAAAGTAGACCTCTTAAAAGGAAAAAAAAATAGCTGAGAGAATTGTATTAGTTATTTAACCATGTAACAGAGTAGCCCAAACTTAGTTGCTTAAAACAACAAACATTTATTATTTCATAGACTCTATGGGTCAGTAATCTGGGAGCTGCATGGCTGTGTGGTTCTGG
Source organism: Pipistrellus kuhlii (assembly GCF_014108245.1). Lineage (NCBI taxonomy): Eukaryota > Metazoa > Chordata > Mammalia > Chiroptera > Vespertilionidae > Pipistrellus > Pipistrellus kuhlii. Next base: position 65,835,141 of record NW_023425515.1, read on the forward strand.
TGCAAGTTCTCTAAAGACAAAAGCAACCAACTTGTGTGCATCCAAGCATCCACTGAAATGCCGTGTCTTTATTGGAGGAGATCTTTTTCCAATCTTACACTTCTTTGATCTTTGGGCTACTTTATAAGCTGCCTAAGTATCATCATGACATGACAGTTGGCTTCCTTTTTCCAAGGCAGCCTTATATCACGACAGCTACCTTCTCTCAAAGAGAGAAATAGAGAATGAAAGTGAGAGTGCACACCAACAGGGAAGTTATAGTCTTTTTATAACTAAGTGTTCAATTTGGCATCGCATCACTTCTATTATATTTTATTTGTTAGAATTAAGTCACTAGGTTTGCTTTGTGCTTTCTTGATAGGAAAACTCAAGTGTCATGTGGAACTACTCCTGCTATTTAAGAAATTACTCAAAACTTATACTTTAAAAACAACCATTTTATTTTACTCAATTTTTGGATCAGGAAATAGAGGTGAGCTCAGGTGGATGGTACATCTCAGCTGGTTGCCTGGGGCTGGAGCATCCACCTCCATGATAGGTTCTGCATTCACATGTCTGATGCTTCAATTGTTCCTGGCTTCTTTGTCTTTTTCCATAGGATAGGCCATTCTTTAGGACCTTTCCACATGTCTTATCTTTCTTACAGTATGGTGGTTTCAGAATAATCACTTCCTTAAATTGTATATGTCTTCCAATAGACAAAGAAAGGAAACTGCCTACCAAGCTAAAAGCTATCCCCAGGACCAGTGGAGCATCACTTTTATTATACCCAGGTCAGCATGTTAGTCACAAAATCAACCCAGATTCTAGGGAATGGAATTTAAAAGATGAGTTAGAGAGGTCACATTGCAGAAGAAACTTGTAGTTTTGGAGATATAATATTGTTGCCATCTTTGGCATAATGCAATCTCTCTCTGGCCACACAACCTACATTTTATCTCCAGGAAAAATAAACTTTCTCTCTCCCTACAGATTTCATCCCATTTTCCTGGCAGGGTGCTAGATTTGACCCTTATTCTTAGGCCATTCCTTGAATTGGGAATCTTTTATTATGTGAATTTAGTCTTGGCTCCTTTATATCTTCAAAATTCAGATAGAAAAATTATCAGTTTTTCTTATCTCATCTCTATATATCCACACAATGGAAAGAAACCAGTTGGCACTTCCAAGATTTTGCTTAACACCTGCTAAAACAGATCCTCTAGTTCATATGCATATATTTTCTTTATATTTATATTCTCTTCTATATGATTTATTGGTGCATAAAAATTCTAAAACTTAGAATCTTAAGACAAAATGAAACAAATTTGTTTTCTCATATATTGTAGTTTCTGAAAATAAGGAATTTGGAAGTGCCTTGGATGATTCAGACTCAGGAGGTCTCCCATTCAGTGGAGGCTTGTAGCTAGAAGATCAGCATTCAAGATATTTCTCTCACTTGGCTATATTCAGAAAACCTCAGTTCAGCACTGGTGGGAAGGTCAGTATCACAGATCAGCCTGGGAGTACTCACAGCATCACAGATGTCTCCCTCCAGAGAAAGTGATTCAAAAAAGAGAGCAAGAGAAAAGTTGCCATTTCTTTTATGACCTAATCTCTGAAGTCATACCTTTCCATCTTATTCCATTAGGAGTAAGTTTCTAAGGGCAGCCCACACTTGAAGAGAAAAATTAAGCTCCACCTCTGAAAGAGGAGGGTATCAAAGAATGTATGGACATATTCTAAAAATATCACTACTGCACTACCACAGTCTATAGTTTTGCTAAGTTTTCTATCACTATGCAATACAATCCATCTGTTCTCAGCCTCCAATAACTCTTTTTCAGAATTCTTCCACAGCCACAATGCCACAATGGTCTCCTTGGGCTTCTTCATACCAACACCCAACATGTGGTCCCAAATCCAGAGACATATGTTTTGTATTTCTGTTAAAACAAAAACTCTCAGTACCAAATTTGGGCTCTGGAATATATTCCCCAGTAACAAACTACCCCAAACCATTAGTAGATTAAAGCAGTCACTATTTACTATGTGTGGTCATCTTGTAGATCAGCTATTTTTCAAGGCACAGTGGGATGGCGCCAACCTGCTCCATTAAATGTGGGCCTCACCTAGAGTGGCTCAAGTGGTTGGAGAAGCCTGTTATGGCTTTGACTGGGATAATATGTTTAGGACCTCAGATTGGGATGTCAGTTAGGTTTTTCAGTTCTCTATGGGTTCTACTGGAGTTGAAAAAAAGAAAGGTTCTTTCCTCATTTGTGGCACCTAGATTGAAATGGCTAATATAGTTGGGTCTAATCAACTCTCTCTCTCTCTCTCTCTCTCTCTCTCTCTCTCTCTCTCTCTCTCTCTCTCTCTCTCTCTCTCTCTCTCTCTCTCTCTCTCTCTCATATTTCTCTGCAAAGCTTTGGATTCTCAGAGCTGCTAGGATTCTTTCAGAGTATTTATTTATTCCAGAGAGAACATCTTAAGACGTTTCAAGGCTCGATATGACTTAATCTTAAAAGTCACTCAGCATCAGTTCCTCTGTATATTCTAGATTATACAGGGCCGACCCAGATTCACTGTAAAAGAGCACTGCACAGGACCAAGATTCGTGATTTATTTGGGAACCGTATTTGGAAATTAACTACAACAGAGTCTCCTGTTAGCTATATATGTGGTCACTGACTTCAAGAATAGTTTTTTATTCTTTTCTCAAAGTGCATTTTCTGAAACACAATTTTCACCTACATTAGTGGGGTAAATTACTTAAATTTATTGTGGTGGTTTTGCACATATAACTAAACTAGAATGGGTTTCATTTAGGTATAATTATACAAGATATAATATTATCTTCATTTCTGAAATCAAAAATTTTGTTTTTGTAAGTACCAAAAGAAGCAATTTTAAGAAAATTGCTTATTCGTTTAATAATTTTATATACTTCTCTTACAGTCTCTTGTGGTTCTAATGTTTATGTATTAATCTCTAAGAATTGGTTATCACTTTTAATTACATAATTTCCCTTCAATCACAAAAAATTATGGGAAAGCATTACACTAACTAGGTAGTCAATATATTTGTTGGTGTTACTATTTATGATATATTAATATGCACACATTTATTCAATAAACATGTGCTAACCACTTTTTCATGCTGGGCTTTTTATAATATTTTTATAGAAATGTACATCTTTAAAACAGCTAGCTGCATAACCCACTCCTCTCTCCTTCCCACCACCTTCCTTCTTGGCTACATAGCTTTGAGTACCATTCAGGCTAATCAAAGTTTCATGACCACTGATAGACATTTAAATATAGTAATTTTACATATAATAATTTTCTCCAAACTGGCCTGAGACAGATATAAGATTTTAAATTTTTCATGGCAGTAGAATAGAATAAATGCTAATATTCTTCAAAATAACAGTATCAGCTTAAAAAATTGTCCATATTATGTAAATCTTACTTCCTTTCCTGGTTTTCCTTGTTCCCTTTATATCCTTCTTCATTTCCTCCATTTCTGTATTGAGAAATACAGAAAAATAATATGTTATTTTACAGAGAAGTAATCTCTGATGATAATTTCTGAAGTGGTGTCTTCACTCCTATCAATCACATTACCTCTTTGTTTCTTTTAACACCATCTGTAAGCCTATTTATTTATTTGTTTGCTTATTTCCTCTTCCCTTTTGAAAGTATAAGATCAAGGAGAGTAGACACATTTATGTTTAGTTTACTACTCTATCCTGGGTGCCTGGCTTAAATTTAGCAATAAATAAAAATCTGAAACATATTCCATAAATGAGTGAGATCATGTGATATTTATCTTCCCATGACTGTCCTAAGAATAATGCTCTCTAGTTCCATCCATACTGTTGCAAATTGTAAGAATTCCTTCTTTTTTTACAGCAGCCTAGAATTCCATTGTGTAGATGTACCACAGTTTTCTAACCCACTCATTTGCTGATGGGCACTTAGGCTGTTTCCAAATCTTAGCTATGATGAATTGTGCTGCTATGAACATAGGAGTGTATATATCCTTTTTGATTGGTGTTTCTTTATATATATATATATATATATATATATATATATATATATATATATATATGACACAAACAGACACTGGGGTGGGGGGCTTTGAGAGCATGTGCCCGGGGGTGGGGGAGGGCTGGTAGGGGAGGCTGTGGGGGTAGTCAGTGGGGGAAAAAGAAGATATATGTACTACTATTTGTAATACTTCAAGCAATAAAAAAAAATCTTTAAATTAAAAAAGACAAGAGTCCTCTTTGAGAAAAAAAAATCTGAAACAAAAATTAGTTATTTAAAATAGTTATAGAAACCAAACAATGTCATGTTTATTGTGGGGATTTGTGGATTCCCTCATGATACATGTTTACCTTTATCTGGGGAACTGAGTCTATTTTCATTCAAGTCTCTACACTTTCCCCAAAGAAACTAAATGATTTGGTAGAAACTAACTCTACTCCTAACTTTAAAATATGATATATAAGGGAAGCCAAAGAAATCAGTGAATGACATGCCCAGGCTACAGTGAGAAAATAGTTTTTTGATCCAGTTGAGCCAATGAGGAAATTTGGGAAGCAGTTTCTTCACCCTTATAGAAGAAGAGATACACTTTTTGTGTGGCCTGAAATTTACAGAACACGGTTTAACATTCACCATTAAGAAGAATATACCAGTGACTTCTACCAGGCTTAATCCCATGGCCAATTCTCAGACCTTGACTTACTCTGTATCTCAGCAGCAGTAGAAACATTATGTTGTGGACACTGCTATGAATCACCTAAGACTTTATTCAGAAATAAAGTATTGTTAAACCAGCTGCCAGGAAGCTCTAGACCACATGTGTCAAACACAAGGCCCGCGGGCCAAATCCGTCCCGCCAGGCCTTGCAATGTGGCCCGCACCGCGCTGTCATCACTGCACTCCGCTGCGTTTCCATCACAATGACAGTTTATGACTGTTCAGTAAACCATTCGGCCCTCGATTTAGGCTGGATTTTAGATTTTGGCCCCTTCTCTGATTGAGTTCGACACCCCTACTCTAGACAGACAACTCTTCAGGGATTACCTAGGCTGAAGAATAACTAATTTATGTTACACATTTCTTTTCTCAAAGAGGACTCTTGTCTTTTTAAATTTAATGCTTTTTAAATTGTGTGAAGTATTACAAATAGTAGTACAAATGTCTTCTAAACCCCCATTGATCACCCCCCAGCCTCCCCTGCCTGCCGGAACATGCCTCAATGCTCCCCACCCCCAGTGTCTCTGTCTGTGTCTGTGTCCATTATATCCTCAGTTCTTTCCTCAGAATCGGAAAAGGCCTCCAAGTAGACCACATTGCAGTTTGACTTCTTCCTCTGTGGAATCTTGTTTTCTTCTTCCTTCAACAGATGCTAATCCCAAACATACTCCTCCATTGACATTTTGTATATTAATATCTGATACATGAAGACGTATCGCCTAGAAGAAAGTCCAATAAAATTGATATGCAACTTCTTCCCCCTGTTCCAAATAGAATGTGCGTAGTTTTTATTTTTACTTTTTAAAAATATTTATCAACCTTTTCCCCCCCATTTTTTTTTATTGTTTGAAGGATTACAAATAGTAGTACATATGTCTCCTTTTTTCCCCCTTGACCTCTCCCCCAGCCTTCCCTATCCTCCCCAGCATATGCTTTCACCCCCCCCATGTCTTGTATCCATTAGTTATGTTTATATGCATGCATACAAGTCCTTACAGTCCCCTCGCCCCCAACCTCCCTTACCTTCCCGCTACAGTTTGACAGTCTGTTCATTGATTCTTTATCTCTATAACTATATTTTCCCCCACTTCTTTTCTTTGAAAAATCTTGCAACTGCAGACTAGAAATAAACATATACTGTAATATAATAACAACAACAAAAAAAAAAAGTCTGAGTCCCAATTTCAGTGCCCAACAGTTCTGAGACCCAGTTTCAATGTCAAAATAGTTCCTTATATGTACATGCCAGCAATGATATCTGAATGATGGACAGATGGTGGCAATGCAGGTCCGACCCTCACTGGTTTTAGTTCTGGGCAACCTGCAGCTATGCACAGCTGCTGACTGCTAGCTTGGCCAGGCATCATTAGTGTCTTCCATCTCTGGGCTGTTTCTCCTCTTGTCTTCATGGTTGGAGCAGACCTGACAACTCCTCTCTCTTGTAGGAATCCCCATGGTTTTGGAGTAGTTTTCTGAAAATATCAGTCTTCCGTTAGGGTTACAACTGCCAGAAATATAGTAGAGATTCTGTTAAGCTATGATTGACTTTCAGGGGTAGTGATTTAAGCAAAATAAGCAAATAAGTATATTTTTTACTCAAAATTATGGGTAAGAAGGGAGAAAATACATAAAGTAAGTATATTATTTTATATTTTACTCACATTTAAAATATACCTGAGATTTACTGTGTTCAAAATATTTTGCAGGAAGCAAATATTTCAACTATTGATATACATTGAGTGGCTAAATTATTATGATCTCTGAATGCATAATAATCTGGCCACTCAGTGTATTTGTATCTCAAATGGGTACCAAAAGTATTCTAGACTTTTGCTGGAGATCAACCACTTATTTGCCCTGAGCTTTCTATCAGCCGGTGCAAAGGGGAAAACTTACCAGGTGCATGATTTATAGTATCTTTAATATCAAATAAATGAGGTATTCAGAGATCATAATATTCTAGCCACTCAGTGTATGTTCTAAAAGGCATAACTAAACTAGAACCAACACTGTACTTCAGTATCACTTTATGATAAAAGTTTCTAATTAGTTTACAAGCATTGCCTGAGAGTCCTTCTGACATTCAAAAGCTCCCTGGTTGCCTTAAAACTTGAGTCTCTAAAAAAATGAAGTACCTCATTCTAGAAGTATTATTACTTTTATAAATTTACATTTATTTCATTGTTTTTACCCTTGATGAAAAATGAAAATGTGAAGATAAAAAAAGAAGCACACCTTTGTGGGACTGTATATCATAACAGTCAACAAAATATAAAATGATTTATTATCATTCCTTGTTTGTTCCAATTAGTATTGGTTTAAGTTGGACAAAATTTGGTAATTGAAGAATATATTTTTAATAAAATCATTTGCAGGCTTTACATTTCTAGAAAAATAAGCATGGTTTAACAAGACATTGGCCCTAACCTGTATGGCTCAGTGGATGGAGCATCAGCCTGCAGACTGAAGGGTCCCAGGTTCCATTCCAGTCAAGGGCATGTGCCTGGGTTGTGGACATAATCCCAGTGGCATGTATGCAGGAGGAGCTGATTGATATTTCTCTCTCATTAATGTTTTTAGTTCTCTGTTCCTCTCCTTTCCTTTCCGTAAACAAACAAACAAACAAAAAACAAAACAAAAAACACAAGACATTGGACTATGTGCCAGGACACCCAATTCAACCTGTCACTTTCTGAAAGCATGACCATTCTAAATTGTTTAACCTTATCTGAGCTTATTATTTTCATGTAATATTATGGAGAAAATGCCATAATGCTTTTGGATATATACCCTCAAGTAGGATTGCTGGATCATATGGTAGTTCTATTTTTTAAAAATTTTTTTAGAAACCTCCATACTGTGTTTCATAGACCGTGTACTATTTTACATTCCCACCAGAAGTGCACAAGGTTCAAATTTTCCACAACCTCACCATCATATGTGATCTTTCTTTCTTTCTTTATTTTTTTTGTATTAGCCATCCTAACAAGGGTCGGGTGATATCTTGTGACTTGGGCTTGCATTCTCCTGATGATTAGTGATGCTGAAAACTTTTTAATACACCTGTTGGCCATTTGTATATTTTCTCTGGAGAAATGTTTACTTAAGTGTGTTGCCTATCTTTAAATCAGGTTAATGGTTGTTTTTCTTTTGAGATGTAGGAATTTTGGAAGTTAACTGCTTATTAAATATTTGGTTTGAAAATATGTTCTCTCATTCTATTGGCTGCATTTTTGCTCTGTTGACTGTTTCCTTTGCTGTACAGAAGCTTCTAGTAGAGTTAAACACAATAGGTAAAGGAATGGAAACAACCTACATCTTCATCAACAGAAAAGTAGCAAAGAAAATATGACATATACATTCAATGGAGTATTACTCAGCCACTAAAAACAAGGAAATCTTACCATTTGTAACATCATAGATGGGCATGAATGACATTATGGTAAGTAAAATAAGTCAGCGGCAGAACAAAGATTGCATAAGTCCACTTATATAAGAAGCAGAAAACTAGATTAGGGGTTTCTAGAGGTTAGGTGTAAGCAAAAATGGTCAGCTTTTGTTTAATGACTGTAATTTACAGTTATACAAGTTAAGTCTGTTTTAGAATCTGTTATACAACTCCATGTTTATAGGTAACAATGCGACCTTGTGCACTTAAAAATTGATTAAGAGGATAGATCTCATGTTAAGTGTTCTTATTGCACATACACATAAAAAAGAAAAAGAAACACAAGAAAACTTTTGGTAGTGATAGATGTGTTTATTACTGTGATTACTGTGATTATGGTACTAACATCACAAATGTATGCAAATAGCCACGGTTATATTAAAAGCTACTCAACATCACTAATAATTTGGGATATGCAAACCCATCAAATTGTGTACATTATATCTGTGCAGTGTTTATATATTAATTATACCTCAATAGTTGAAAAGTAAAAAAATAATGTATATGAAAGTACTTTGAAAACTGAGTCAAATTTTACACATTTAAAAAAATAGCATTATTATTAGTATTATAAAAATATGTGTCATTTGGGGGTAGTAGTTTCTAAACAACAAAATGATTAAAATAGATTTAAACATAAAATAAAATTATTAAAATGATATTGGCTATGTCAATGAGAAAGCCTGAGGATTGAGGTCAGGAATTATAGGAGTTTAAGAAGTAGGAAACCCAGCCAATGCCACACTCTATGTGTAGTTTGGGAAACATACCTTCCTTGGCATCATCAATATATTTACTCCCCCTATGTCAACAACTCCCCACTGATAGACCACACAATCCCTGCCACTAGTCAATGCCATAGGATTAATTTTAAGCTTTGTCTTTATATGTCTAATTCAAGCTTTAAAACTATTTCTCTATCTGGACATTATTCATGGGTCTGCATCCTACAGATGGGTCAGAAGGGGGATTCTCTTAGCCCAAGTCATATTTTGTAGCAGAAATCAGTCACCAAGACTCCATTATATCCAAGTGAGTTACATAAACAGCATTTTCTTAATAAAGTGTGGGTAAAGAGTTACCCAGAGACAGGAAAAACTTCCCATCAAGTTCTGAATAGGCATCACTCTGCATTAATTATCTCTATAGAAGACCATTTTGGCTGACATAGTGATAAGAACCATGATATAACTTTTAGTCTATATATAAATAATTGCTGTCACAGAAATGAAACCCAATAATGTAGCTGGCATGGATAAGGTAAAGGGTACAAAAGGAATGAAAAATGCCTTTCATTATAATTGTGCAGATTGCTGAATTAGTTGTGGAGTAGAAGGGAAATGCACAGTTCTAGTCAGACAATGGTAATTATTTTAAATTCACATTATATGCATTTGGTAACTGATCATATTGGCTAGGTGTTGGAATTTTTCTCATACCATGAATAGAGAAAAATTAGAAATAATATTTTAGTTTAGAAGGTGCTAAAAGTTATCTTTGCTAGATATATTCAGATTATGAATATATATATATATATATATATATATACACACACACACATACACACATACACACATACACACATACACACATACATATATACATATATATATATATAAATAAATAGTTTTTATTTCATGACAACTTTCTGAGTTACAGAATTATCTCTCTGTGAACAAAGAATGCTAGTTTACTATATAGAGTGGTTGAGGCCATGCGTTGAACAGAGGTATCAGATCATAGATTATGCAGAGGAAAAAGAGAGGCTCAGATTATTTTGTTTTCTTTTTGAGATAGATCAATCCAAATTGTAAAGTGTACCTTTGGCACAGCATGCCTATGCTGATTCACCATGAGGAAGGAGATGATATAGGAAAAATTCAGTTTTGTTTTTGTGTGTGTGTGTGTGTGTGTGTGTGTGTGTGTTTTAGGAGAACTTGGTGTCATGTGGACCAAAGGCTCAACCCCACTGTACATACCTTTACAGAGATTGTATAAACTTTAAGAAAGTATAAAATCAGCCCTAGAGTCAGTGTACAACTCTATTATGTGAGTCCCTGAGGAAAGTGGGTGACTGGCCCTTTTCTTGGTTTGGAACAAATCAACCCAATGGGGGCCCTGCCATTTCCCCTCTCCCTCCCTGGTGCTCACCCCAGTTTCAGTGGGAAGTTAACATCACACCCACTGTGCTCCTTTAGCACATGCATCTCTATATCTGACCCCATAAATGAAACAAGACCAAAGAGCTGGAGAATCAGTGCCCCATGAGCAACTCTCAACCAGTGAGGGATGGAGGTCCCTGGATAAATACCCAGGGCTGGGGTTGTGAGTCCTGGAATTCTGAGGCGTGTTCACTGAGGTTTTTCAAGGGAACCCCCATGAGAATCAGCCTCAGTTGCTTATAGTGGTTATGCTGTTATTAATGCACTTTCTCACTATCTCCTCTCCCTACCCTAGCTTACTTCCCCACTCCCTCATGGTGTTTTCTGGAATCACCTCCCAAATGAATTCTTAACACCAACCTTTTTGTCTCAGGGCCTGCTTTTTTCCTGCTTAATGTAAATGTCCACTTGATTTATTTCTTTATTTTTAAGCCCACAGTGCCACTCTTCTGGCGCCACAAGATTGATTAAGGAGGAAGGATTCTTTGCTGCTTGATTGCCTTTGTGAGGACCCGCAACTCTCTGATGGTCTCAGTATTCTCATCACGGGGCCAGTGGTCTTCTCTGGTGACCATTCCTCCCTGTTGCTTGTATGTCTGCCATGATCTGAAGCCTTCTCTCAAGGCATAGACACAAAAGATATAGGAAAGAAATTCATTTGTTAAACTACAAGGAAAAGTGCTTCATTGAGACATTGTTTCTTATGGATTGCTATACATGCTTCTTGCTAATCATACTTCCTTGGACATTTTCATTATGATTGTTTTAAGTAATTTCCTGCAGAAATAAGACTTACAATATTGAAATTCTGTGCTGTACAAAGCTCAATATCTCTTGCCCTTATTTTCCTTTTTCCCAGTCCACCCCAACATCACAACTTCCCTGAAAGCAGGGACTTTGTTTTGTTTATTACTAATACAACAATAACCCAAAGTGTCTGGCAAATAGTAAATGCTTCATAAATGTTTGTTAAATGTATCAATTGAATCAATTCAATTACTTGGTAGCCTTATGAGCTTTGGAAAATTGATTAATATCTCTGTGTCTCTATTTTCTCATACATAAAATGGGAATAATACAATTATCTCCCTTAAGTCATCATTTTGACATTTGAATAAAATTCTATATGCTCAGTGTAGTGCCTCACACATAATAAATGCTTCAAACATATATTCTATTATTGTTGTTAGTATTAACTTAATGTATACCGTATTTTCCGGCATATAAGATGACCCCCTAATTTTATAGTTAAAACGTACAATAGGTTTAGGCCTATATTCCCTGTATAAGACTACCCCCCACTTCCGAGGCAACACCAGTTCTTTTTTTTAATAGACGGCCTCTCTGACTCTGGCCAATCTGAGCAGGCTTTTTACTAGAACACAGTGTACATGTTCTGTACCGGCAGCTACACTGTGTTCTAGTGAAAAGCCTGCTCAGATTAGCCAGTCAGAGAGGCGGTCTATTAAAAAAAAGAACTGGTGTTGCCTCGGAAGTGGGGGGTAGTCTTATACAGGGAATATAGGCCTGAACCTATGTTTTAACTGTAAAAATTAGGGGGTCATCTTATACACCGGAAAATACGGTATTTATGGAAGGATGACTGTATGCAGGTTATCATTAGGTGTTGGGATTGCACAGTGAAACATACATCCACCTTGGGGGTTAGGACAAGAGGATAAATGAAGACACGGGATGTAGCTGGGGAGAGGGAGACTGCTCAGAGCAGAAGTGAAAGATCAGGAACATTTTTCTATGTGTTTTCAAAAGGTGGTGTATGTCTTCATTGTAAGGCTGTCATTATTTCTGTTTTTAGAGTGATTTAATTTCTGATTCCACCCACAATGTTCCCCCTCAACTCCCAAGAGGGAGGAAGCCAAGAAGCTTAATGTGTCTATTTGGTTATACCAGGGTCACCTTTCTCTGGATAAGATGTTATTATTCCATCAGATCAGATAATGCTTTACAATTTTTTTTATTTTCTTTTTAATTTCTAAAAGACAAAGATTCTTATCTTTTTAACATAAACAGAATACTATCATCATGCTAAAAATATTTTTTAATATCATCAAATATCTAGCCAGTTCAATCTTTGTATGTGTGTGTGCCATCTATTTCTTATTTTGGCAATATATCAGCCTTAAATTTTTATTATTTCCAGACTTGGTTTTCTTTCTCGTGCCAAAGTAAAAATACAAATACAATTTTGGATTTTCATAAAGGTTTTCCCACTCCTGTGGGGATTTAAACAAAATACCACTAACTAAAATCATCTGAAACAACTAGTTTCTATGATCACGAAAATGTAAACATGTCAGCAAAATCAAATATGACTCTTCTATATCTAGCCCAAAGGCATTAAGACCTAAAGTAAACACCAGAGTGTGCTTGCTTTCTAAGAGGAAAGGGCATCTCAAGTTCAGAATGAAAGACTTGAGTAATTTGAATATATTTCTCAGGGACAAGAGGGCTTCAAAGGTGACTATGCAAGTCTGTGCGAGACTAGATAGTGAAAATTAAATCTTTTAGAAGATAGAAGATGTTCTCCCACCAAGATTAAATACCCTAAGAAAAATATCTCACTTCGTGGCAGTCACTGTGCGAGGAATTTTATGTATGTAAGTCAGTCTTCACAATAACTGCATAAAGTAAGGATTATCAAGCCCTCATTAAAGAATAGTAAAGCAAGGTTATCCATTGTGCTCAAGATCACTTAGCTAGGAGGTGGATTTGTTTTTAGGCTTGTTATACTTTATATATTTTATTGATTTTTTACAGAGGAAGAGAGAGAGATAGAGAGCTAGAAACATCAATGAGAGAGAAACATCAACCAGCTGCCTCCTGCACAACCCCCACCTGGGATGTGCCCGCAACCAATGTATCATATATGCCCTTGACCGGAATCGAACCCGGGACCTTTCAGTCCACAGACCGACGCTCTACCACTGAGCCAAACTGGTTTCGGCTAGGCTTGTTATACTTTAAAATGCCTGGTATTTCCATGACTATAACAATCTTCCTCCTCTGGACTTCATCAAGGTGTGACACCTGCGTAAAGAGGAGAAAAATCAAATTTGAAATATACTCATGTAAACATGACACTGACCTGCCCTCTAAGAAGGGGTTCATCCCAATGACAAACGAAGTAAAGGGCACAGTCTTAGGGCAGCTGCACCAAATGCTGGATTCAATCATAGCTAACTCTCTTATTTCACACATGGAATTACATGTTCCCTTTCAATTGAACTCCTATATCAATCAGAGTTCAGAGAAACAAAGCCACAATAAGAATTAGGTGAATATGGGATTTATATCAATTATAATAATTAACTATATTAATTACACCTTACACTAATGTATGGAAATCTGGGGAAATTAAAGTTTAAAACAAGGAGAGAAAGGCACCAATTACACAATAGAGACACAAATACAGGTATCTAGTCAAAAGTTGCAAGGTAAGGGTGCCAGATTTAGCAATTAGAAGTACAGAACGTGCAGTTAAATTTGAATTTTAGATAATTTAGACATATTTTAATATAAATATGTCCCATGTAATATATGAGGTGTACTAAGCTTTTTCCATTATTTATCTTAAATATAAATTTAACTGGGTATCTTATCTGGCTACATAATAGTGAGTGCATCTGGGAAGCCAAGTATTGATATGTTTCCTTCTGTAGTGAGACCACATAGGGGAAGTTTGTGGTGTGCCTATAGAAATAGCTACCAGCTCTGTAGCTACACATTGAGTGTCTGGGGTTACTATAGGTTAACAAGGAAAAAAAGAAGAGCTGATATGGGGTAAAAGAGAATAAGGACAACCTGGGACCTCCTGGATCCCTCTATTGACAGGTGTGAAGTCGAACCACAACCACTTCTAGAGAATGGTGACTTCTGCTTCATATCTGCATTCTGAATCCTACAGGGACGCCTCTCAGTCACACAGGGGAGGGGGTTCCGGGAAAGACAGCTCTTAGTCTTAGTCAAATCAGTGTAACTCAATGTAGTATATCTATTTTTCCCCTAGAACAAGTTCTCTCTCTTTTGCCAAGTTAAAATGTATCTAAAAATGGATTTTAAATATACAGTTATATGAGTTTTGACAAATTTGTATATGTAATTCAGAACTACCAAATCAGATATAGAATATATTCTTCATCCTAGAAAGTTCTCTCATGCCCTTTCCAATCATTCCCCTCTCCCACACATAAACACTACTGATTTTTCTTTTATCATAAATTAATTTTGCTGTTTACAGAGTTCTCTAGAAATGGAGTCAGACAGTATTTTCTTTTGTATTTTTTACACACAGTATAACCTGCTCATCAACATTTCTGTATGCAGTGTTTTATTATTTTTATTACTAAATATTATTTCATCCTATAATTATAGTTGACCCTTGAATGACTTGGTATACAGATTCCCCATGTAATAAAAATTTTAAGTATAATTTTTGACTCCCCCAAACCTAACTTTTAATAACGTGCTGTTGACTGATGTCTTATTGATAATATAGTTTATTAACACATATTTTGTGTTATATGTATTATATACTGTATTCTTACAATAAAGTAAGCTAGATAAAAGAAATATTAAAAGATAAGGAGAAAATTGATTTACTGTACTTATTGAAAAAAAATCCTCATTTATGTGAATCCACACAGTTCAAATCTGTGTTGTTCAAAATATCTACACATAAAGTTAAAAATAAATGTATTGGAATAGTAACTTTATACTAAAAGTTGGATAGGAAACTAGCATAATTATCATATATAAAAGATATGCATGCAGAAAGTACTATAAAAATGTAATTTAAGGATAGTAAGTTGTGTTTATTTGGCAAATGCTCTAAAACTCCTTTCATTCCCTAATGAAACTACAGTGGTACCCAGTACATAAAGACATTTACCGGAGATTTTTATCTTAAAATTATCAAAGCATTGAGAGATAAAAGAAAAAAAAATTATTTTGATGCCCTAACCTTGATCTAAATCATCTTGCTCACAGTCAGTGGTAATGGCTATCATCTCAACCCCCACACACATGCTAAGAAATGTGACACTAGAACTTGGTGTAAGAATCCTTGGGATCATGAAATGGGATACTGTAAGGTTCCCTGTAGTCCATACTCTAACCACAACCCTAGAAATCAACTCTTCCCAATCCTGAGCCTGTGACAAGGCTAGAAAACATTTTAGCAGAGCCTGGAATAACACTCTTGGCCAGAAGCCAGAACCAATTTAAATAGACTTGGACATGATTCTGGAACAGCCAATGTGTAGGGTGTGGCAACTTTCATTAAACAAAGGACCCTCTTACTGTGTGCTTAAAATCTTGAATAGACTTCTCTGTACTGCTCTTCAAGCCTATTTACCTCCCTCATGACCTACCTTCTTAAGAATATAAGCTGTCTTTTTAATCTATGCATCTCCATTGCCTAATAGGGTGCGTAGCATTTGCAGGGGACTTGAATGAATGGCAGTAGAAGTACCAGAACATACCATGGAAACAGTGTCATAGCACGGCCTGTGAGGAAGTTGGTGAAGCAAAGTGACAAAATGAGGGTGGTGGGAACTCTGGCTGTCAGCTTCAGACTGGCCTGTAGTAGGACTGCTCTGACTGCAGAGAATAGTTTTTTAAAGTGAAATGTTTCGGACCTTGTTGAATATTTTAGCTGCCAGGTACTATACCTGAATGGAATCGTCTGTATGACAGGTGCAATACAAGAAGAGTTTATGGTTTCTGAAGAGGAAGGGCCTCTTACTTTGGGGATATTTGGAGAATAGGTTTTAAGTCAGTGCTCTCAGAAACTGGACAATCTATCATTTAGTAAAAACCAACTGAAGTTAATATGACCTCCATGGATTAAGGAGGATAACACTAGAGTTGTTTTATACATTGGTTGAGGACCCAAAAAAAGACAATAAGTGTGAGATATAAGTCTTCTTGTACCCAACTAGACAAATAGATAAATAAAGATGCAGCTGTATAGATGATAGATAGATAATGATGATAGATAGATGATAGATGATAGATCACATGTGTCAAACACAAGGCCCGCGGGCCAAATCCGTCCCGCCAGGCCTTGCAATGTGGCCCGCACCGCGCTGTCATCACTGCACTCCGCTGCGTTTCCATCACAATGACAGTTTATGACTGGTCAGTAAACCATTAGGCCCGCGATTTAGGCTGGATTTTAGATTTTGGCCCCTTCTCTGATTGAGTTCGACACCCCTATGATAGATAGATAGATAGATAGATAGATAGATAGATAGATAGATAGATAGATGATAGATAGATGATAGATGATAGATAGATAGATAGATAGATAGATAGATAGATAGATAGATAGACAGAATACCAGGGCCTCTTTGTACCTGTTTACATTTATAGAGTTTACCTATGTTCTTTAACTTTTACATAATGATCATGAATCATTTTATAACTAAGTAATAATAAAAGCTTAAAAATACAACAAGTACATTTCATAAGACTACTACATTGAGAAGGATTTTTTGAGAAGTATTACTTAATAATGAGGTACAATATAATACCCTTGATACTATCACTCCCAAGTTGAATAGCAAAAATGTGGGAATTAATGACAAATTCATGGAATATCTGATATTCATTTGTGCTAATATCAGAGTAATATTTTCAAGGGAAGGAAAACCATAAAGCATATTGTGAAATGATCTATAAATCTCTAATTGTGATGTCTGATCCTTAGTTGACAGTCGATAAGCATTAAAGCATTGATGTCTTTTCATCTATTAAAATCTCAGGATTAGGAAGTCTTGTACAGTCTAGAAAATGAAATTGATAACTCTCATGGATAAAAATAGTCTTCATTTTAAAAATGCTTAAGACTGATAAAAAAAGATCCTAAAACTTTTTTGAACTTTACCCTAGATTAGATGTATAAAAATAAATGGAGGGAATTAATTTGATGTAAAATAAACAGTGGTGGTGTTGTGAATGAAAACCGAATTTGCCTCATTGGTTGTCCAGAAGAATCATTGTGTTCATACCATGTGTACACAAGAAAAGTTTTCCAACTTTTTGTTTTTTGGCATAAGAATTGCTTTTGGGTTCTATATCTTTGTTTATAAAGCCAACATAGTTTGACTTTCATATAACAACACCTAATAAATATTTATAGTTTGCAGGATGACTGAAAGGAAAATTAAGCAACAGGGGATAATAAGCAGGTAGAAAGGGCTCTCTACACAAAGTCAGAATCACATCAAGAGGACTTGATTTTGGATATTTTCCTCCAAAATGGGAGAGGGAAAAACGTGCTTAATGCTTTGAAGAATCATTTTTACTACATGAGAACAGCTGTCAGCAAACCTATGCTGCTCATGGGTCACCTTCCCTCGCATTATGTGGCCCTTCCCCTCCTTTCTGGGTCTCTTCTTGCTGCTCCCACTCTGGCTTCAATCCTGTGTCCTGGGCAGTATAACCGAAACAACAACTGATGTGCTATACCCTGTGTGCTCAGATGAAGTGCTCTCCCTCAGCCTCACTTTCTCCCTCATCCCTGTCCACAGAGCCAAGCGGATTGTCTTGAACACCCACCAGTCTTTGCTACACTCAATTGAATGTCTGTGTCTCCTAAAAGTATTTGCATTTTATCAGAGTACTTAAAACTCAAAATAATACATCACTGAAGTAAAAATTCTGTGTTTAGGAGAGATATTTGTCAATATGTTCTTCTCAATACCTTTCAAATGGTTTTCATGCAATTTTGCTACTTCTGCTTATTTGTATTTGTCTTTGAACTTTAAGCCTCATTGCCCATTTGAAACTATTTATTCCAATCAGTTGTACCCGGCCTGCTTCTGTCAACCTGTACTCCTGGTATTCATTACATCACAATCCCTGGCAGTATTCAGACTGCTCTGAAGGCAGGGATAAGTACATGCTCTAAAACATCTCCCATGGGGAAACCCAACCTGTCAGACGGGAGAAATGCAGCTTGCTAGAGAACAAGCCAATTACACTCAGCAGGACACATGCACTTCACAATAAATCAATCTTCATAAATTGGCCCCATTTGAAATCTTTTTTTCACCAAGGATGAAGAAAAGTTACAAGATTTCTCTTAAATGAATGACTAGAAGACAGGGAATGGATAGAAATTTTGGGTTATCTTTGAAGAATTATAACATCAGTTTAATATTTTATTGCATATTCATAATCCACAAAATGTTTTCATTTTCCCCACATGCTTTTTAAAACTAGCATGTTTATATTTAATACCAGATCTTTTCTTTGTCCCTTTAATAATGTTGGTTCATGCACCATCACTCTTTCAGTTGTCAGTGGTAAAATAAATGCATACATACATACATACATAATTCAATCTAGCTTAAGCAGAAGGCAAATGTGTGGACAGTATAAAATTTCTGGAGTAGCTCAGGTGTGACTTGATATAGAGGCTCAAATGACATCATCCACAATGCCTTGTTTTTTTTGTTGTTTTTCTTTCTTTTTCTTTTCATCCTCTGTGCTCAGAAAGCTTCTCTCTTTGTGGTTAAGGGAAGCGTGGTTACAACAGATGAAAACTATTTTCTCAGGTATAAGGTCAGCAAAAGACATTTTTCCCCATAGCTCCTGTAATTCACTCCGTTGGAACTAACTGGAGTCTTTGGCTCATCCTTAAACCAATCTATCCCTACTTGGGTACTAATAGATTCAGAAAGATACAGACAGAGAGAGCAAGAGTGAGAGCGAGAAGGAAACTAATTTATTTTCCTGAAGGCAGTTACTTTGTTAGTATCTGCTTTCAGATACTAACACCCCACCCTAATTTATTTCTAAAGTTTGGTACAGTGCTAGATCCGTAGTGCATACAAATTGAAATGATGTTAACTTAGTACCTGGTTCAGTTCCCACAATTTTAATTTTTCTCTTTATTGTCTTTAGTTATTATACGAGAAATCCAATGCAGGAAATTTGTGCACTGGGGGGTGGAAAGGGAGGGAGGGGTGTCCCTCAGCCTGGCCTGCACCTTTTCACAGTCTGGGACCCCTCAGGGGATGTAGCAGTGTACCAAATGGCAGGTGGCCAGGAAGGAGTCCGAATCGGGGCCTGGTGCTGCTTGCGCTCATCCTGGACCCTTGTGCCTGCTGCTGTGGAGGTGGGAGAGGCTCCTCCTGTGGCAGCTGTGCTGATCACCGGGGGCAGCTCCTGTAATGAGCATTTGCTACCTGGTGGTCTGTGCACATCATAGTGACCAGTCATTCCAGTTGTCCCGCTGTAACGGTTGCTTAGGCTTTCATTATATAGGCTAGAGGCCCTGCAGGAGGGGGCTGGAACTGGCTCTCTGATATCCCCTGAGGGGTCCCAGATTGTGATAAGGCACAGGCCAGGCTGAGAGACCCCACCGGTGCACGAGGGAGGCCAGGCAGGGAGGCCAGGGAGGGATGTGGAAGGTCAGCCAGCCAGAGAGGGACCATGGGAGGGCTCCAGGGCATATCCAGCCCATCTCCTTCAATCCTGATTGGCTGGACCGCAGCAGCAAGCTAACCTACCAGCCAGAGCATCTGCCACCTGGTGATCAGGGCACATCAAAGCAAGTGGTTGAGTGGCCTTAATATATCATTAGCATATTATGCTTTGATTGGTTGAACAGCCAACCAGTCGACCAGACACTTAGCATTTTAAGCTTTTATTATATAGGATTTTAATCCTGCCAAGACAATTTTAAAGTCCCTTTAACTTTTACTTATTTAACCCTACTTTCACTTAACATTTTTTTCTTTGTATGTTATTCTATTTCTCTGCACCATAACTTCTTCTTTTCTCATAGGTTTGTGCTTCTCTTAAAGTGGCTACATCTGTTAGTAGCATATGGAATATCATAAGGAGTTTTCTAACTTGTCATGAAATTAAAAGGGTAAAGGAGAGGGACAATTGAGCAAGAGAAAAGTACATGGAAGGTTTCTGATGGCTCTGTATATCCCATGTGTGTTATCACCTTTAATCCTAAGAGACAGAATAACCATTTCCATTTTACAGATGAGAAAACTGAGGCATAGAATGGTAAGTTGCTGGACCATGTATGAAAAGTAGGGAGTAGATGGGCCATTCCAGATAATAATTAATATTGGTAAGTTGCTTGTTTCTGGTTTGATTTGGAGTTGAAGGGATAATATGCTCTGTCTTTCCTTGTTGTGCATTAGTGGTATTTTGAATATTGGCTTTTTTAATAAGGCGAAATGCATTCAAACCTGTATTTGCAAAGCTGATTTTGGAGACAGGTATTTGAGTATCAATACTAATTAACACTCCTTCCCTGAAAGAGTGCATGTTTCCTGACTGAAATTCATATTTTGCAGAGATTTCATCTAGGAAACTTCATATCCATAGTGCGATGTTTCTCCTGATCCTACTAGCTATTCTCTGAGATGCTGTATGGGGGAGCATAAAAAAAAGTATAATCACTGCCATTAGGAGTAAGCGATAGTGCAGCTTTCTGTGGGAGTAGACCCTGGCTCTCTGAGCGGGAGAGTATACATTAGAAGCATGCTATGTGTTCTTGGGTTCCCTCAACTGGGGTGCCACTATATTCCATAAAGTAAAACAGGAGGGAAAACCATTGCCCACTCTTATTTCGCTTAGCATAATGCTGTCTATCCATACTGTTGCACCTAGTTCCTGCTAACTTATATTTGGTAGAAATGCCTCTCATATTTCACTAATATGTTACATGATAGTCTTAATATTTAAGACTTATGAGTTTACACCTTTTTTTCTGGATCTCATATATAATTTTATTGAAATTTATAAGGCTATTAGCCAGAAACCATTTAAATCAGACAACTCATTCATTAGATTCATTGATTTTTTTCCCACTTTAATTATCAAATGGCAATCTTCTATATTTCCCTCAAAGGTATAGAGATTGGAAGTTACAGTGTTCAGGAAATCTGAAGTCAGAATATTAGGCACTGAAATCATAGTATTGTTTCACCTTACACTGTTGCCTCCAAATAATCACTTACTTTTTTCCTCCCTCTTTTTAAAAATGGGAATAATAAAATCTATCTTATAAATTATATCTATTAAATTTTACACACACACACATATATATACATATATATGAGATTATATACATGGAAAATATAGTTAATAGGTAATAGATTATAGACCAGATAATATTATAGTTAATATATAGTAAATTAAAGGTATAGAAAAGATGCTATCTATGAATATGATGAATAATATTTAGAAAAATAATTTGAAGTAACAATATTGTAGAAATGTAAGATTTTTTATTCTTTTAAAGTATTAAATTTGTCTCCTTTTTCCCTCATTGACCCCTCTTCAGCTGCTACCACTACCCAACATGTGCCCTCACCCCCCACTTTCTGTGTTCATTGGTTATGCTTATATGCATGTGTATAAGCCCTTTGGTTGATCTCTTACCCCCACCACACACACTCTCTGGCCTTACCTCTGAGATTTGGTGGTCTCTTTGATGCTTCTCTGTCTCTGGATCTATTTTTGTTCATTATATTCCAAAAATGAATGAGATCATGTGATACTTATCTTTCTATGACTGGCTTATTTCGCTTAGCATAATGCTGTCTATCCATACTGTTGCAAATGGTTAAGAGTTCCTTCTTTTTTCTTTTTATAGCAACATAGTATTCTATGGTGTAGTATTTCACAGATTTATTTAATCCACTCACCTGTTAATGGGCAGATAGGCTGTTTCTAAATCTTAGCTGTTTTAAATTGTGCTGCTATGAATATAGGAGTGCATATATCTTTTCTGAGTGGTGTTTCAGTTTTCTTGGGATATAGTCATAGAAGTGGGATTACTGGGTTAAATGAGAGTTCCATTTTTAATTTTTTTGAGGAAACTTCATACTGTTTTCCACAGAGGCATTCCACTCTGCATTCCCACCAACAGTGTACGAGGATTTCCTTTTCTCCACTTCCTCACCAGCACTTGTTATTTGTTGATTTGTTGATGATAGCAATTCTGACAGGTGTGAGGTGGTACCTCATTGTTGCTTTGATTTCCATCTCTCAGATTAGTGACTGTGAGCATATTTTCATGTCTCTTGGCCTTCTGTATGTTCTCTTTCAAAAAGTATCTATTTAGGTCCTTTGAACATTTTTTTAAACATTTAAAAAATATATATATTTTATTGATTTTTTACAGAGAAGAAGAAAGAGGGATAGAGAGTTAGAAACATCGATGAGAGAGAGTCATTGATCAGCCGTTATCTTGTCTCCTGCATACCCCCCATTGGGGATGTGCCCGCAACCAAGGTACATGCCCTTGACCGGAATCAAACCCAGAACCTTTCACTCCACAGGCTGACTCTCTATCCACTGAGCCAAACCGGTTTCGGCCTTTTGAGCAAAATCAAAAAATTTGGAACAGCAAAAATTGGGATATAAATAAAAAACTCCCATTTGAAAGAAAAGGAAGCATCAATAGAAAAGGACAAATGAATTGGAGGTAAGTAATTTGGAAAAGAAATGCTTTTGAAGATGCTGAAAAGGATGGAAGACAAATTCAACATGTATAAAAATCAAGAGGAAATGAAAAAACAAGAGGAAATGAAGAATGACATCCTATATAATAGAATTAGAAGAGAGAAAAGAGAGCAAAGATGATATCTAGAAAAGAAAATAAGATAAGAGAGAAAAGAAAATGAAGGAAAAGAAAGAAGAAAATATATAGGGAGAAAAACAAACAAACGGATAAACCAAAAAATAGGATAGTTTGAGTAGGGAGGGGAGAAGAAATGAGATATATGAGTAATCCAACAGAGACTTTATTCAGCTCAGGGTATAGTCTGGCTGTGGCGGTGTTAGCTGCCTTGAGGTTTCTGGGAGGGACTGGCTCTTCAGGAACAAAATGGCTGCTTGGGTTTGGTGGGTCAGGAATGTCCCAATGCCAGACTTCTAGTCAACTCTCCCTGCCTTGTTCTCCCCCACAACCTCTCCCCAGACTCCACAAGTCTGCACTTCCACCTGAACACTCATGGGAGAGTGTTTGTATTTGAAAGGTCCTATGAACTGAGTTTAGTGGGGGGGGTGGGGGGGGGGGGAAGCAAAGACAAAACAGAGGCAAAATAAAGGCATGACTGCCTGTTTCTCTCCCCACAGCACCACGTGGCTCGGGCAGCTCTTCAGGCTGTCTTCCTGATCTCAGCCTCTGGTAGCTGTGGACTTAGATTTAGAATCCCCTGTGGACTTGCTTTCCCAAGGGACTTGGACTTGGTGCCATGCACCTTCCTGCTGACCCTCTTGGCCAGGTGCCCTTGTGACTTTCTCCAACCCAGATCCTCAATCCTACTGTTTTCCAGGTGATCTCTGCCCTTCCTGGCTGCAAATTATCTCACCAGCTGTGTCTACTTCACCAATTCCAGATGGATGTTATTTGATTTAGTTGTTCCTTTTATCTACTCTAGGATAAGGCTTAGGACATGTCTGCCTATTGGCTACCATTTTTTCCATCCTGAGGCGTTTGTCTTTTTGCAAGTACTCTTACCAGAGATTGAACCCACAGCCTTGGCATATCAAGATGATGGTATAGCCTTGTGGTAAGCAAACCACAGCTCACTAGCCACAAGCGGCTCTTTGGCGCCTTGAGTGTGGCTCTTCCACAAAATACCAGGGCCTGGGTGAGTCCATTTTGAAGAAGTGACATTAGAAGTTTAAGTTTAAAAAATTTGACTCTCAAAAAAGAAATTTCAATCGTTGTACTGTTGATATTTGGCTCTGTTGACTAATGAGTTTGTCAACCACTGGTATAGCCAAATAAGCTACCAGCCAGGGCTGTTAACTTAAAAAAAAAAATGACACCACCAAGTTTAAGGATGTTACTTCCCTCATCTTATTTTATTGAAATTTCACATGCAGCTTAAAAAAGGAATAGTTCAAATTGTGTCACTTTGCATTTCTTTTTTTCATTTAAATAAAGTCAGGGTCTAAACTCCTTATATTTGCTTTCTATTAAGAAAAGTGTACTTTCTTAACAAAATTACAAACTAATTGGAGCACTTTTATCTCTTTTTAAGCAAATACAAACCTACACAGTAAAGTTTGGTTCATTATTTCTCTGTTATTTAATAACCTTTCCTTCAAAATTATTTTTTTCAAAATATTTTAACAGTGTCATAACCTAACACTATAATACCTAAAATATAAGTTTTAAAATACTCTCAGGACAGTTCTCTCCACTTAAGTCTCTTATCTCCCAATAATGTCATCATCAACATGCTTCATACATTTTAGCATCTGGACCAACACACCTGTCATTTCTCATGTCCAAATGCCCTTCCTCTCTTTCCTCACCTAATTGTTTCCCTCTGGTAAGTACTCATCTACTACTTAAAGCTCTCCAAGCATAAAGACATCCAATTCCAGGCACCCAATAGCGCCACTTCCACCAGCTCTCCCAAGACAGTATATTACAAATTTGCATTTTATATTTCACTCCAATATAGAAATGAAAAAAAATGGTTATAATGAGATGATTGGTTTTCAATTTCTCTCAACACATTTGTGATATTTCCTGAGTAATTTTTCCTCTCTCAATCTATACCCAAACTTGTCCTGAGTAAGGACTAAGCAGTGAAGTCAGTTCTTTGCCCCAAAGATGCTTTTAGTAAAATGGAAGAGCATACTTGTCACTGGATGGACCCATCAATATAAAGTGTCTTATGATGTCCTATGTTATCAGAGCTTTAAAATCAATATTAACTAGAGCATCCAAAAAGAGATAGATTCTGTTTTCTAGAGAACCAAGGAATAGCCATAGCCAACACACAGGACTTAAATAACACATTCTAATGCATTTCACATTTATAGATTAAAGTCACATTATGTTCAACTTCAAAAGAATAAATCACATCGAAATATGAATACCATTTACTTCTTAAAAAATGAAAAAGTGTGATTTATAATGTTATGCTTTAAATAAGTGGGCAGGATACCTATATCAATCACCTAAATAAGCAATATTATTTAAGAGCCTTTTGAAGGCAAAGAATCTGAAAACATTTTTCTATTTCAGTTTTCCTATACAATGAAAACTTTGTACAATATCTCAGCCACAATACAGCTATTTAGTCTTATGACAGGCTTTCTATGTTGATTTGATGTTTGGAGGTATATGACTCATAATAATTCTCATTTCAATGCAATATTGAATACTTCAGTAAAAAAGGAAATAGAAGACTAGCAAACTTAGGAATACATTTTACTCACTAATTTAGTTCTTTAAATGCGTCCTATTGTAGTTTTTCATAGGCTGGGTTATTCAGATTAGGAAACAGCTCACTGTGGATTATGGGACACATATTATCCAATACCTTTTTTGTCAATAAAATTTTGGTGGAACATAGTTATGCCCATTTGGGGACATCATCTATGGCTGCTCTTTTACTACAGTGGCAGAGTTGAGTAATTGGGACAGAAACATTAGCTCTCAGAGTCTAAACTAATTACTAGCATCCCTTATGAAAAAGTATTTACTGACTCCCAATTTAGAAGATCTTGGAAATGGAGCCCTAATTTTTGGTAATAATAATTGTTTAAATATTTTTTTAAAATCTCAGGAAGGCAAGAAAGAGTCATTGCTCTTTTTTTTTTTTTTTTTTTTTTTTTTTAAAGTACAGCTCATATAATCAGACCAGCCCATATAAACCAGAGAGCCATAGAACAATAAGTGGTTATTGTTCAATGCTGTTAGGTTTTTGGGTAATTTGTTACACAGCAAAAACTGATGAGTATAGTTTTTATATCCCACTTTATAGATAAATAAAATGAGGCAATGTTAAGTAAACCAAAATAATTAACAATGCACAGATAGTAAGTGGAGAAAGTAGTATTGGTACCAACTAATAAAATTCCAGAGCCTTTTCTGAGCCATTAAGATCAGGGTAAGCAGATCCATGCATGAAATGACCAGTTGTAAGGAATCCTTTCAGTTTCTTATGGTAAATGCTGGTGGAGGAGCATAGAGAGCATGCTATTACCACTTCATGTGTGAAGTTCAGTATCGCAGGAACTAGACAGTAATAGCCTTGTCTGAGTGAGAAACTGACTGATAAAAGCAATATGTTCCATCCTTGAGGTAGTAATAAAACTTCTGAAATGGTCTGTAAAGCTCAGTAACTAAGTGGGGAAAGTAGATTAACAGCAAGTAGACGCAGCAACCATCCAAGAGAGGATGGGAGCTAAATAAATCAGAAGTGGACATTTGATGCCAAGAAACATACATTTTAGAGGTTTCTAAACAGAAATTTGCCAACAAATTTCACAAATGCTTCAAGTGAAAACACACATTTTAATATACTCAGTATGAAATAAGAAGCAGGAGATAGAGAAATCACAAAAATGTCCTTAATATTTTTATGATGACCAGGACATGTTTTCTTTGTGTTTTTTGGTTTTTCTTATGTGAAATGAAGTTGTTTTTGTGTTTTTCAGGTATGTTGAGAATTCTGGGAGAAGCAGGTATGACTGTATAAAATTAGAAGCTAGATCCAGACTGTTGAAATAGAGGAAGAAAACAAATAAGACTCGCTTAACCCCCACCCATCACCACCCCATGAAAATTTCCTCAGTTTTAAAGCTAAAAAGACATCTGTGGCCTACCTCCTAAGAAGAATCAAACAATGAATCTTGCACAATGTATTTAGTTAATTTCTTTGTAAATGTAACACTTCATTATAACCTAGATATTGTTTCACATGGAGCAATGTCTGACAAAAAAATAAATAAATAACTAAGCAATTTTTTTTTCATAACAAAACAGAAAACCCACACCATAAAACTGAAGGCAAATGTCCATCAACAAAAAATAAATAAATAAAAAGTGTGATATCTTACTAGGGAATAGTGTTCAGCACTGAAAATAAAGTTTACCCTATTTATTATTAAGTGAATGTCACAAATTATATTAAGTATACAAGGCAAGAGGCAAAACGAATGTATAATTTCACTTATAAAAAAAGTTAAACACATAAAACTACATACTGTGTTGTTTAGGCATAAGATATAGCTGGTGAAACTATTAATAAACGTCATGGGTTACCCCTGGATGGGAGAAAAGGAATTGCTATTTTGGAAGGGCTTTAAAACCAGTAATAATTAGTTACTGTTTACAGGTGGATCCTGCTTTGAGGGCCACTGGGAAGTGACCTATATGTAAAATCACCATGAGTTAATTTTAAGATAGTGTCCTTTCAACAGGATTGACTAGTCAGCACATTTATTTCTACAATAAACTTTCATATAAAATGGTGTCATTCATCTTCTATGAGTAACACTGGAATTAAGGTCTCCTCCAATTTCAAAATTACCTATAAAAACAATCTTTTGCTACACAGATACTGAATTGAAGGTATGTCAGGCTATGAGTACTGGATGTCCACTTTGATTACTGCATGTCGAGCACAACATAGTAATTTAGTTTTCATTGAGACTGATCTCAAAAACGAAAGTGGTGAAATATTGAATTTAAAAGAGGAAAGAACATGAGACAGTCTGCAATCAGATTCAGCATGCCTAAAAAAGAAAACATTTCTAATAAAAGAGCTAAGTTTAGTACATCCTACTAAACATTTCCAATAAAACAACTATGTTTAGTACATCCTGCTAAACTTATGACATGGAGCTCTTTGTTGCCTTCAAAAACTACAAGATATGTATATTTGAGTAGTGGTGCTCTGAGGGTCACTGGGAGGTGACAAATAGGCACATAAATAATGAAGTTTGTGTTTGATCCCAAACTGCTAAGAACATGGAGATTTTATATCTCCTTGGCAGATTCCCTCCCTGTCTTGTTTTCACTGTGTGTCTTTTTTGGTCACTGTTGTTACTCTTTCAAAGCCATAAGGAAAAGATCTACACACACACACACACACACACACACACACACACACACACTCATACTCACCATGTAACTGGTGCACAGATCTTGTCAGGAATTGTCAGTTAAACCAGATTGCTTGACAGCTCTGATAAAAAAAAAAAAAAGCATCTTGATCTGCAATGCAATTTATTTGCAATTTGTGATTGCTCCCAGAAATAGTTTAGTGTCCTGAGAAGAGAGATCGCTCAATGAGGACAAGCTGAGGGCCAAAACACAGGGGCCAGGGTCTCAAAACTCCTTCCAACTTCGACTTTGAAATCAAAAGGTAGAGGAGAAAAATTTACTTCAGAGGGCAGAAGGGTAGTTTATGATGTTTCTCTTTTGATGGATTACCTGCTCTCTAGTCCAGCAACCGAGAGAGATCACAAGGTTACAGGGAACATAAACAGAAGGAGAACACTGGCATTTGTTGAATTCTACACTGTTTCTGCAGCTTTGACACATGACTGCTCTGCACAAGGCTGTCAATTCTCTGTGCAGCACCATGCTGGGTGGAATATGCAATTTGTATGATTATAGTTATCATTATCACATCAAGCTGAACAACATTTTTCAGCTCTGTGAATTAGAGGGAGGAGAGACTCCAGAAGGGCTTGAATTCAGATAAAGGAGTGGAAAAGGGGGAGGGCAGAGTTTTGGGAATTCCTTTTATTCCCTTGTCTTTTGGTTTCCAGTTCTTGACATCAAAGTGCATATCTGAACTATAATAGGACAGATATCTGATTCAGTGGCAAGTGGGCCAAAGAAACTGCATTTTTATAAGCACCCAGGTGATGTGTAGGATATGTTTTTCAATACTGTAAGACTGGATACATTATCGTTGGTTACTGTGGGAACTCTATCTGAAGTACGCCAGATGCTCAAGGTCAATCTGAACATGGGAATCCTAATCAGGATGTTCAAGCCATGTTGCCGTAGGCAGGTGCAAGGATACAGCACTTTCACTGTGTACACTGCTAGTGTGCCCTTCTGTAACCCAAAGATTAATGTCACTATTTGGCAAGAAGCCTCTGTTGTTTAAGTTAGTATAAAGTATGTAACTGACCAGCCAGTGTGAGACTAACAATGGCTACTTGACTATAACAAAGACTCTCTTATATGCCTACGACTCATTATGTCTTCTCTGTCTAATACCCAGTGTCCAAGGAGAGTTAGTCTCTGGCAGAGGGAGTTGGACTCAATAGTTCCTTATAAAATAAAGTTCACTGGAAACATCTCTTTTCTTTGAGAAGCCTGATGTATATTGGTTGAAACTTTTGGATTTTTGCTTTATGATAGGGTCTAATACCTTTAAGTGACAAAACTTGGCTTGGTTCTCCTGTCCCCAGAAGAGTGCTTAACATGATGTAGGCATCAATCAATAATATAAATGAATGAATGAGGATATGCATACTCTAAGTCAACATCATCACTAAACTTCAGGTGTTATTGGGCATGAACTTCTTTATATGGGATCTATTTTGGTAGACTGACAAATAACATATTTCCAAAATGTCATTATACATGTAGAAATGATGGTCAAGCCTTAACCTGAATTTCTCTATGGTCTTAGACTGTAATTTAAGAAAAGGTAGTGTCCATTTATTTAATGGTGTATCTCCTAAAAGTAAAGGAAAGCCTCTACTTCTCTCTTAAGAACATAGCTCCTATTGACAGCTACTTTGTTTTTCATTGGAATATCTTCGCCAGAACTATAGCTACATTTTAGCTTTGACATGTGCTTATGCAGATCAAAAAGATTGTGTTTGATGCATTTATAGATGTTCTTATCCTATAAGATGAATGAGTGCTGGTAAAATTGAGGTTTGAATTAAATTTTGAAAAGTAAAAGTCTCTTAATAGATAAAAATAAAAAAATCATTCCTAGTGTTTTAAATTTTGGATGTGGACAGATTCAGTTTAAGCAGTCTGTCCCTGCTATGGAACTATTCTTTCCTAAACCACTGACTCTGTCATGTCAGCCTGTCGTATTTTTTATTTGCTTTGTTTTCCCCAATAACTTTTTCAGGAGTCTTATGAGGGCACTATAGGATGTATTTGGGACACACACACACACACACACACACACACACACACGCACACACTCACACATAGTGGGGAATGCCAACAATAAAGAAAAAGTATGTTGCTTAAAAAAATCTATTGCAAAATTCTTTGAAAATACAAATAAAACAAACCTTAGAAAGCATCATAGCAACAGGTAATTTGAAAATACATAATTTCAACTTACTTTGCTGGATAAATAAATGAAGATTAATTCATTTCAAAATTTGATTTATCTTAGGTAGATGAATTCAAAGGTCAAAATTCAACTATAGTATTGGCATTATGAAAATACTAGCTATAGGTACCATGAGCTTAAAGGAACATCCAAAGGACTAAAGCATTGTCAATTTTATAAAAACTAGAAGCCTGGTGCATGAATTCGTGCACAGGTAGGGTCCAGCCCAGGGGGGGAAGGGCCTGTGGGCAGTTGGCCAGTCAGCCCTGATCCCAATTTGGGTGTGTGTGGGGGTGATTAGAGGCGAGGCAAGCTGGAGGGAGGGGCCAAGGGCGATGGGTTAGTGTTAGTGGGCTCCATAATTTGCATATTAGCCTTTTATTATATAGGATTGAAAGCTGAGGCCACAGTGACAGAAGTGATAAAATGCACATTTTACTTTTTAAAATTTTATATATGTTTTACATATATTATAATATAAAATAATATATAAAATGATATTTGATTCTTAAGAACCATTATTTTGAAGGAAAGGTTTAGATCCCCGAGTTTCCCTCAAAAGAGACATTTTAATTGCAGGATTTGAGGAGGTAAATAATATTTTATCCTATTTATAACTCTACTTGAATGAAATGTTAGGGGAAGTTCACTGATGTTTTTGTTTAATTATTATTTTTTTTGTCTCTTGATGTTTTGTTTGTCTCCTTAAAGTCTACTTCAATAAAAGTGCTAAAACTGGTAACAGTTCTAATATCAGGAGATTTCAGACTTTTCCCAGTCGAAACACACTGAAATGTGTGTTGTTTGTGAACAACTAGGCCTAATCTTATGCTAAACAAAGAGTCACTGATTCTTTGATAGTGTTTTCCTCAGGTTTATAAAATTGTTTCAATCCATGGGATAAAACATTAATTTAATTTTCCCCAGGAAATTAAAATAGCTTCTTTTTATATAGTTTATAACAGTGATTATATCCTGATGGTAAGAATTATAGCTACATTTTGTTTATATTTTCTTTTACATTTTATATACATGTGCATATATATATATATATCATACATATTTTTCTCTAAGAAATATTATTTCCCTTTTTAAAATGGCAACTAAAAAATGAACAAGTGCTATCTCATTATTAAAAATGAAAGGATAAGATGATTTTCAATAAAACTGTATTCTCTTTGGATGAATTATGCATATTCTTGGAAACTTTTATTGACATAAAGTTTATTCAGATGAATAAATAGTTATTTAGTTACTACCAAGTGACAGATACTGGTTGAGGGGCTGGGATATAACAACATACAAAGGGAAGTTACTGATATCAGAGAGCTCACATTCTAGTTGAGGATAATAGATAATAAATTATGTCATATGTCCAGTGATGACAAATAAAGCAACAAACAAAAAAGCAACTAAGAAAACATGTTGAGGGGGATGAAGAGTGACACAAAAGGGGTCTAGATTTTGCATAAGCTGGACAAGGAGTAACAAATATATCTGAAAAGATAAACATTCCAGGAGAAACATGATTGAAGTGAGTGAGTCAAACAGAATGTCTCTTGGAAGAACTTCAGAGACAAAGAATGTGAGTGGAAGCATGCTTGGTATTTTCAAGATGAAGGAGGCCAGGATAAATGGGATGGACTTTAAGGAGGAATGTAAGGCAGAATATAGAGTCAAACAGGTTAGCCAAGGGTCAGACTATGTGAAGTCTTGATGGCCATAATGCTCTGAGTGAGATAAAAGGCTGTAGGAGTTTTTGAGCAGAAATTACATGTTCTGTTTCATAATTAATAGGATCATGATGGCTGTTATGTAGACAATAGACTATATCAGACAAGTGGTGGAAGCCAAGAAGCCAGTATGGAGCCAATGAACAGTTCAGGGAGAAATGATGACTCATCCTCTGGGTCAAGTAGTTCTAATACAAGTATCAATAGTTCTTATATTAGAAGTCCTCAGCTTTTCTGAATGCTTTGTGTCTTGGTAGATTTCTTCTGTGACATAAATGAAAGTCTTCATTTGGTTTCTATCTAAAGCAACTATAAGCAAAGCTACCAGCCCTGTCTTGAAATTATGTCTAATTTATTGCCTGTGATGAAAAACAGCATTACAAATTTTGACAAAATTTAATCTTTCAATCTTATTTCCATTATTTAGTATATAATTCAAATATTGAAAAGGTATTTAAAGAGTAAGAATATTGGCATTTAAATGATTTACTTTAAAAGCTATTATACCTACTTAGGCCCAAAATTGAATTTTATTATTATTTTGTTGGGAAGAAGAGATTTTAAATTATGAATTTGGAATTGTTGAATCTTTTCCCTGCAAGTAGGCAGGGTATCTTGTATGGAAGGGTCAAGTGTGTCTAGAAAACCAATGCAAAAAGAAGGACTTACCTTCCAAGAAAATTTATATCTAATTTTGGGTTTCTGATGGAAGCATTATAAAAGAGAAATGAAAACAAAAAGTAGGAAAGGGTAGACTAGATAGCAGAGTAGATTGTTTACTTGCCTTTACCTCATGGCTTTTTATTATTTTCTTTTATCTCTGCAGCCTGTAGAATTTATTGGCACACATTTCATTTGTCTTTCTCTGGATTTAAAATTGAGGTGATGAGATGGAATATTACCTGTATGCTTCAAACAGCCATGAGTGACATGTGATAGTTGCCTGGGAAACTAGAGATGAAATTGTACAGGCCTTTGAACTGCTTTTCATTTGAGAATAAAGCTCAGCTGAAGTTTAAACAGTATAGTGACAATGAACATTGATTCCTCATGTTATCTGTTAGGATACTGAGCTGCAAATAACAGAAAACCCCCAACTGAAAGTGGTTTAACCAATAAAAAATTTTTTTATCTAATATAACTGAAACTCAGAGGTAGGGTGGGTTCTGAGGGTGTTGTAATGAGAGACCCAATATAATCAAGTGTCCAGGTCCTGTTCTTCATTCTCCTCTGTTGCACTCAGCTACTCCTAAGGCTGGTTGTTCTTGTGGTTTCAAAACTGCTGCCAGTGACAATCAAACAACATTATTTTTTTATTTACTGCTAACAGAAGAGGGAAAATGAATTTCTCCCTTAAATGTGAAAAGTATTCCTTCTCTTCAATCTGATTGGGAAAACTGTATTCACATGTCCACCTCTTGACTAAGTAATACCACTATTTGATAGGCTTAAACAAATTAAAACCCTCTTGAGGACTAGAAATATTATAAATCTTTGGACTAAGGCCTTCTATGAGGAAAAAATAAGGGAGGGGGTCAGACATTAGGTGTCATCTCTATCATAGAATGATGAGGCAGTGGTTAACAGTACTGGAAAAAAACTTTCAAAGAATGCAGTTTGCCTTAGTTCCATTATTCTGTCCCTTATCATACACATAAGGAACATGTATTTCCTCCATTAAATGAGAGAGAGAGAGAGAGAGAGAGAGAGAGAGAGAGAGAAGAATAGAAGGGAAGGGAGGGGAAAGAAAGGATAGGGAAGGAAAAGAAAGGGGAAGGAATTCTTAAAAGTCCAACTTCCTTCCTTTCTACAATATTTTGAAGCACTCTATTAAATAACTTAGAAACAGTTCTTTTAAAATGTGATTCTAAGGTCTTTCATGAGTAGTCCAGAGTTAAGAGCAGAATTCCAACATGGCAGCTGGCAACATGGTAGGGAGGGAGAAAGTGTGAGTGAGTGAGTAAAGGAGAAGAGGGGAATGTGTGGAAGTGTGTGGTGTATGTGGGGGTGAGTGAGGGACATTTAGGTTTCCCAGGAATCTTAAGGACTTGTGGATCAGGCTCTCCTAGACGGGAGCTCCTATTACAGCTGTGGACATTCCCAGACCAAGCACAACTTTGGCGCAGAGCTATCTTGTAGAGGGGAGCAGCAGAGGTCAGGATCATAGGCATACAAACACCCAGACTGACCTTGGACACCACCCTGGACCTATTCAGGGAGCTTCTTTCTAGTCATAACCCACATGTGAACACCACTGTGCCCTTGAAGTGAGTGGCAGCTGGATCCTAGACAATTGCAGTGAGCACTCACCAGAGAGATCTCCCACACCTAGCCTCCTGCTTCCGACCCCAGGACCGAGCAGTCCCATGATCCCACACTGACAGTGCTGCCATAGTGATACAGAGTCACTAGGGAACTGCCCCAAATTCGGCCTCAGGCCAGTGTTGCCAGTGCAGCCTAGTGCAACCTCTCATGGATCACAGGATCATGCTGCAAGTGTGCTGCCAGAGGGTCCTTGAGTGCCATTCTCCCTCAGGTGCCAGGGCCACACAGCCAATTGCAGGTCAGAGAGCTCTGGGCTCTCAAAGGAATTGCACACCAGAGGATCTGTACAGACACCTCTTCTGACCCAAATAACAAAGGGACCAGATCTGTGGGAGAAGGGGGTGAAACTCAGAATAGAGTCAAGTGTGAGACTCAAGGCAGACCCAGCTCCTGGCTTAACGAATCCCAGACCATTGGACATCTAGGGGTTTCTACTTCATAGACCCCAAGCAGGTTGCCCAGGGCCAGAAAGAGACAGAAAAAAAATGGATAGCCAAAGAAAGAATCCCCAAAGGAAAGAAAATAAAGACTTGCCAGGGAGGCGGAGCTTGAAGATGGCGACCAAACAGTCGGACTTGTTCAGACTCTGGTCTCAGAACAGATAGAATCAGCATCTGAGTCACTCAGGGAATGTTTATTGGCAGCTAAGGGGCAGCGGAATTCTCAAGGAAGGAGAAGGAACACCACATAACCAGACATCCTGAGAAGGGAGGCCATGGGGAGACAAAAACATAGTCCACACATGAAAGAAAAGCAGGCATCACCAGAAAAGGAAGTAAACGAGTCAGAGGTAAGCAGCCTACCAGAGCAAGAATTCAGAATAATGATCATAGGATGTCTAAAAAGAATGGAAGATAAATTTGACAATAACCAAAGAGAAATGAGGAAGAACCATGAGGAATTCAAGAAGAACCAAGAAGAAATGAAAAATGACATCGCTACCATGAAGAACTCAATAGAAAGCATCAAGAGTAGACTAGATGAAAAAGAGGACCGCATCAGTGAGCTAGAAGATAAGATGGAAAAAAATACCCAAGTAGAGCAGCTTCTAGAAAAAAAGATTAAAAAGCAGGAGGAGAGCCTACGGGAGATTTGGGACAATACAAAACAAAATAATATTCGAATGATAGGGGTTCCAGAAGGAAAGGAAACTGAGGTAGACATGGAAAAAGTATTTCAAGAAATAATGACAGAAAACTTTCCTGAAATAGAGAAGAAAAAACCCACACAAATCCAAGATGCTCGCAGAGTCCCAAGCAAAATGAATCCCAGAAGACAGACTCCAAGGCACATTATAATCAAATTGGCAAACAACAACAACAAAGTAAGAATCTTAAAAGCAGCCAGAGAGAGACAGAAAGTTACATAAAAAGGAACCCCCATCAGACTAGCAACTGATTTCTCAACAGAAACGTATCAGGCCAGAAGGGAATGGGATGAAATATACAAAGTCATGCAAAGGAAGGGTCTGAATCCAAGAATACTGTACCCAGCAAGGCTATCAATCAAAATTGAAGGGAAATCAGGAGCTTCATAGACAAAAAAAGACTGAAGGAATTTATCTCCACCAAACCAACAATGCAAGAAATGCTAAAGGGTCTACTGTAAAAATAAAGAAATAGGAAGTGAAGAACAAACACGAGTATAGAATAAAAATGGCATCAAATGAGTACCTATCAATAATAACCTTAAATGTAAATGGATTAAATGCTCCAATCAAAAGACATAGGGTAACAGATTGGATAAGAAAACAAGACCCATACATCTGTTGTCTACAAGAAACCCACCTCAGAAAAAAAGATGCACACAGACTGAGGGTGAAGGGATGGAAAAAAGTTTTCCAGGCAAATGGAAATGAAAAAAAAAGCTGGGGTAGCAATACTTATATCTGACAAATTAGATCTCAGAGTGAAGGACATAATAAGACATAATGAAGGCCACTTCATAATACTAAAGGGAACAATCCAACAAGAAGAAATAACCTTGGTAAATATATATGCACCCAATACAGGAGCAACCAAATACATAAAAAAAACTGCTGGAGGACATTAAGAGAGAGATTAATAGCAATACAATCATAGTAGGAGATTTTAATACCCCACTGTCACCCTTCGACAAATCATCTAAACAAAAAATCAGCAAAGAAATATCAATCCTAAATGACTCACTAGACCAGATGGAATTAATTGACATCTTTAGAACACTCCACCCCAAAGCCACAGAATATACATTCTTCTCAAGTGCACATGGGACATTCTCAAAGATAGACCACATTTTGGGACATAGGCAAAGTTTCTTCAAATTCAAGAAAATAGAAATCATATCAAGTATCTTCTCAGACCATAATGGCATAAAACTGGAAATTAACTACAATAAAAATAATCCAAAGAAATCAAACACATGGAGACTAAACAGCATGCTATTAAACAAGGACTGGGTTACCAGAGAAATCAAGAAAGAAATTAAAAACATCCTGGAAACAAATGACAATGAAAACACAACAATCCAAAATCTATGGGACACAGCAAAAGCAGTTTTGAGAGGAAAGTTCATATCTTTACAAGCCTATTCCAAAAAAACTAGAAAAAAGGGTAACAAATGATCTAACTCTACAACTCAAAGAGTTAGAAAAGGAGCAACAAGAAAAGCCCAGTGTAAGTAGAAGGAAGGAAATAACAAAAATCAGAGCACAGATAAACGACATAGAGACCAAAAAAACAATACATAAGATCAACAAAACCAAGAGCTGGTTCTTTAAAAGAATAAACAAGATAGATGAATCTCTAGCCAGGCTAACCAAGAAACAAAGAGAGAGGACCCAAACAAACAAAATCAGAAATGAAAGAGGTGAAATAACAACAGACCCCACAGAAATACAACAGATTGTTACAAAATACTACGAACAACTCTGTTCCAAAAAACTGAACAACCTGGAGGAAATGGACATATTCCTAGAAAAATACAAACTTCCAAAACTTGATCAGGAAGAATCTAAAAATCTTAATAGACCAGTGACTTGGAAAGAAATTGAAACAGTCATCAGAAAGCTTCCAGCAAACAAAAGCCCAGGGCCAGATGGCTTCACAGGAGAATTTTACCAAACATTCAAGGAAGAACTAAAACCTATCATCCTCAGACTATTCCAAAAAATCCAAGAGGAAAGAACACTTCCAAACTCCTCCTATGAAGCCAGCATCACCCTAATACCAAAACCAGATAAAGACAACTCAATGAAAGAGAATTACAGGCCTATATCCCTCAAGAACATAGATGCCAAAATCCTCAACAAAATTCTAGCAAATCGACTCCAGAAGAACATCACAAAGATCATACAACATGACCAAGTAGGATTTATTCCAGGAATGCAAGGATGGTATAATATCCGCAAATCAATAAACGTGATACATCACATAAACAAATTGAAAGATAAAAACCATATAGTCATATCAATTGATGAAGAAAAAGCATTTGATAAAATCCAACACCCTTTCCTGATAAAAACTCTTAACAAGGTGGGAGTACAAGGATCATACCTCAACATAATAAAAGCTATATATGATAAACCCACAGCCAACATTATACTCAATGGGCAAAAACTAAAACAATTCCCTCTAAGAACAGGAACAAGACAGGGATGTCCACTCTCGCCACTCCTGTTTGACATAGTACTGGAAGTACTAGCCATTGCAATTAGACAAGAGGAGGAAATAAAAGGCATCCAAATTGTAAAAGAAGAAGTAAAGTTATCCTTATTTGCAGATGACATGATATTGTACATAAAAAACCCAAAAGACTCCATTAAAAAACTAATTGACTTAATAAATGAATTTGGCAATGTAGCAGGATACAAAATTAACTCCAAGAAATCCATGGCATTTCTATACACCAACAGTGAAACTACAGAAACAGAAACTAAAAAAGCAATTCCATTTACCATCGCACCAAAAAAATTAAGATACCTAGGAATAAATTTAACTAAGGAAGTAAAGGACCTATATGCAGAAAACTACATGACACTGAAAAAAGAGATAGAGGATGATGTAAGGAGATGGAAGAACATACCATGTTCATGGATTGGTAGAATCAACATCATCAAAATGTCCATACTTCCTAAAGCAATCTATAGGATCAATGCACCCCCCATTAAAATACCAACGGCATATTTCACTGACCTAGAAAGAACTCTCCAAAAGTTCATTTGGAACAATAAAAGACCCCGAATAGCCGCAGCAATCCTGAGAAAGAAGGGTAAAGTAGGAGGGATCTCAATACCAGACTTCAAACTGTATTACAAAGCCACTGTTCTCAAAACAGCCTGGTACTGGCACAAGAACAGACCTATAAATCAATGGAATAGAATCAAGAACCCAGATATCATCCCAAATCAATATGCTCAATTAATATTTGACCAAGTATGCACAAATATACAATGGAGTCAAGACAGTTTCTTCAATAAATGGTGTTGGGAAAATTGGGCAGACACATGCAAAAGAATGAAAGTAGATCACCAACTTACACCATACACAAAAATAAACTCAAAATGGATATAGGACTTAAACATCAGATGGGAAACCATAAAAATACTAGAAGCATCCCCGGGCAGCAAAATCTCAGACATATGTCAAAAGAACTTTTTCACTGATACTGCCCCTAGGGCAATGGAAGCTAAAGAGAAAATAAACAAATGGGACTACATCAAAATAAAAAGCTTTTTTACAGCAAAAGAAACCATCAACAAAACAACAAGAAAGCCCATGGTGTGGGAGAACATATTTGCAAATAACACCACTGATAAAGGTTTAATCTCCAACATCAACAAACAGCTTATACAACTAAATAAAAGGAAGATAAATAATCCAATTAAAAAATGGGCAATGGACCTAAATAGAACATTTTCTAAAGAAGACAGAAGGAAGGCCAAAAGGCACATGAAAACATGCTCAAAGTCACTAATTGTCCGAGAGATGCAAATCAAAACAACAATGCGGTACCATCTCACACCTGTCAGAATGGCCAACATCAACAAATCAACAAACGACAAGTGTTGGCGAGGTTGCAGAGAAAAAGGAACCCTCTTGCACTGCTGGTGGGAATGCAGACTGGTGCAACCACTGTGGAGAACAGTGTGGAGTTTCCTCAAAAAACTGAAAATGGAACTCCCATTTGACCCAGTAATCCCACTCCTAGGAATATATCCCAAGAAACTAGAAACACCAATCAGAAAGGATATATGCACCCCTATATTCATAGCAGCACAATCTACAATAGCCAGAATTTGGAAACAGCCTAGGTGTCCGTCAGCAGATGATTGGATCCAAAAACCATGGTACATCTACACAATGGAATACTATGCTGCCATAAAAAAGAAGGAATTCTCATCATTTGCAGCAACCTGGATGGAATTGGAGAACATCATGCTGAGTGAAATCAGCCAATCAATGAAAGAGAAGCACCACATGACCCCACTCATTTGTGGATAATAAAGATCATTATAAACTGATGAACCAAAAGATAGATATAGAGACAGTAAAGCATCAAGCAGATTGTCAAATTACAGCGGGGAGGGGAGGAGGATCTGGGGGAGATAATAGATCAACCGAAGGACTTGTATACATGCATATAAGTACAACCAATGGACATAAAACTCTGGGGAGGGAGGGGATGTGTGAGAAGGAGGGAGGGGGGCAAAAATCAATAAAATATGTAAAAATAAATAAATAAATAAATAAATAAATAAATAATTAAAATAAATAAATAAATAAAATAAAATAAAAAATAAAGACTTGCCAGAAAATGAACTAAATGAAATGGAGACAAATGATATGACAGAGAAAGAATTCAGAGTAATAATTATAAACATGCTCAACTATCTGGTTGAGAAATACACTAATATATGTAAGAATCAAAATTAAATTAAGAATGATATAACTGCAATAAAGAACACAATGTAAGCTTTCAACAGTAGACTTGAAGAAGCAGAGGACAAATCAATGAGTTAGAAGACTGGGTAGGTAAAACACCCAAGCTAAATAGCAATTGGAAGAAATAAAAAAAATCCTGGAAACAAATGTCAATAAAAACACAACAATCCAAAATCTGTGAGACAGTCCTGAGAGGGAGGTTCAAACAAGAAAAACTGGTAATAAATTATCTAACCCTACAATTTAAGGAATTAGAAAGAGAGCAACAAGAAAAGCCCATAGTAATTAGAAGGAAATAAATAATAAATAATAAAGATCAGAGTGGAAATAATGACATAGTAACCAAAATAATAATGATAATAATAATAATAATACAAAAGATACATACTAGTAGAACCAAGGGCTGGTTCTTTGAAAGAATAAACAAAATTGATGAACCTCTCGCCAGGCTTGCCAAGAAGCAAAAAAAGAGAACCCAAATAAACAAAATCAGAAATGAAAGGGTTGAAGCAACAATTGACCCCACAGAAATACAAAGGATTGTAGAAAATTACTGCGAACAACTTTATTCCAACAAAATGAACAACCTATTGGAAATGGGCATATTCCTAGAAAAATACAATTTTCTAAAACTCAATTAGGAAGAATCAGGATATCTGAATATATCAATAACTACTTAAGAAGTATAAGCAGTAATCAAAAAACTTCCAGCAAACAAAAGTCCTGGTCTGGACTCCTTCACAGTGGAGTTTTGACAAACATTAGAAGGAGAAAGAAAACATACCCTTCTCAGATTATTCCAGAAAACTCAAAAAAAAGGAACACTTCCAAACTCTTTCTATGAAGCCAGCGTTACTCTAATCTCAAAATCAGATAAAGACACTACAAAAAAAAAAAAAAAAAGAATTTCAGGCCAATATCTCTGATGAACATAGATGCTAAAATCTTAACAAAATATTAGCAAATGACATCCAATAATACATTAAAAAGGTCATACACTATGACCAAGTGGGATTTATTTTGGGAATGCAAGGCTGGTAAATATATGCAAATCAATAAATGTGATATATCACATAAACAAACTGAGAGACAATAATGACATAATCATATCAATTGATGCATAAAAAGCATTTGATAATATTTAGCACTCTTTCTTGATAAAAACTCTCAGCAAAGTCTGAATAGAGCAATCATACTTCAACATAATAAAAACCTTATATGACAAACTACAGCCAATATCACACTCAATGGGAAAAATCTAAAACCATTTTCTAATAACATGAACAAGACAGGGATACCCACTTTTACTGCTCCTGTTCCACATAGACAAAGCCATCAAACAAGAAGAAATAAAAGCAACCATATTGGTAAAAAAAAAAAGAAGTAAAACTGTCATTTTTTGCTGATGACATAATATTGTACATAGAAAACCCTAAAGACTCTATCAAAGAACTATTTAATTTAATAAATGAATGTGGCAATATAGCAGGATACAAAATTAACACCAAGAAATTTATGGCTTTTTTTATACACCAATAATGAACTCACAGAAAGATAAATAAATAAATAAATAAATAAATAAATAAACCCATTTACCAAATTATGATACCTAGGAAGAAACTTAAGTAAGGAGGTAAAAAACCTGTACTTTGAAATCTACAAGTCATTGAATAAAGAGATAGAGAAAGATATAAACAAGTGGAAAAGTATACCATATTCATTGGATTGGAAGAATCAACATCATTAAAAAATCCATAATACCAAAAGCAATCTTTAGATTCAATGCAATTCCCATTAAAATACCAACAGCATATTTCACAGACATAAAACAAATGCTCCAAAAATTCATATTGAATAAAAAAAAGACCCAAAATAGTCGCAGCAATCCTGAGAAAAAAATACAAAGTTGGAGGGATCACCATACCAGACCTCAAGTTATATTACAAGGCCATGATTCTCAAAACAGCCTGTTTCTGGCACTAGCAGACATATAGATAAATGGAACAGAACAGAGAACCCAGAAATTGACCCAAAGTATTATGCTCAATTAATATTTGACAAAGAAGGCAAGAGCACACAATAGAGTCAAGACAGTATCTTCAATAAATGGTGTTGGGAAAATTGGACAGATACATGCAAAAAAATAAAACTTAACCACCAACTTACACCATACACAAAAATAAACTTAAAATAAATAAAGGAATTAATGTAAGACAGAAAACCATAAAAATCTTAGAAGAATCCACAGGTAGCAAAATAGCAGATATGGCTCCAAGCAATATGTTTATGGACACCTCTCCTAAGACAATGGCAACTAAGGATAAAATAAACAAAATAAAAAGAAATCCCACTGCTTAATAATATGGGAAAACATATGACAGTATGACATCTGACAAGTGTTTAATCTCCAAAATGTATAGGGAATTTATACAACTTAACAAAAGGATAATGAATAATCCAATCAAAACATGGGCAAAGGATCTAAATAGCCACTTCTTAAAAGAGGACACATAGAAGGCCAAGAGACATATGAAAACATTCTCAAAGTCATTAATCATCCGAAAGATGTAGTAAATCAAAACAACTATGAGGTACCAGCTCACACCTTTCAGAATTGCTGTCATCAAGAAATCAACAAAGGACAAGAGCTGGGGAGGATGTGAAGAGAAGGGAACCCTGGTGCACT
The DNA here is from genome assembly GCF_014108245.1 of Pipistrellus kuhlii. Classification (NCBI taxonomy): domain Eukaryota; kingdom Metazoa; phylum Chordata; class Mammalia; order Chiroptera; family Vespertilionidae; genus Pipistrellus; species Pipistrellus kuhlii. The sequence goes on from NW_023425515.1 coordinate 65,878,299, forward strand.
GCTTGTGGAAATGCACACTGGTATGGCCACTGTGGAAAACAGAATGGAGAGTCCTGGAAAAATTAAAAATGGAACTCTCATTTGGCCCAGTCATCCCACTTCTAGGAATATATTCCAAGAAATCAGAAACACCAGTCAGAAAGGATATAGTATGCACTCTTATGTTCATAGCAGCACAATTTATGATAGTTAAGATTTGGAAACAATCTAAGTGCCCATCAGCAGATGAGTGGATAAAACAAAACAAAATTGTAGTTTATCTACACAATTGAATATTAAGCTGTTATAAAAAAGAAAGAAATCTTTGCAACAGTATGCATGGACCTGGAGAGCATTGTGCTAAGTGAAATAAGCTAATCAGAGAAAGATAACTCTCATATGATCTCACTCATTTGTAGAAAGCAATGAACAACATAAACCAATGGACAAAAATACATCTAGAGACAGAGAAGCATCGAACAGAAGGTCAAACCTCAGAGGGAAGGCAGAGGAGGGTTGGCAGTGGTGGTAGGGGTGTGTGGGGTTGGTGGGGAAGAGATCAACCAAATAACTTGTATGCATATAAGCAGAACTAATGGACACATTAAATGGAGGTAAGAGATGAAAGTTGTGGCTGAGACTGGGAGAGGACAATGGGAGGAAAAGGGGACATATGTAATATTTTTAATAATAAAGACTAAAAAAAGTGTTAAGATCAATAAATACTTATGATGTATTTTTAATCTTTTTCTAATTGTTTATTACATCTTAAATTCATTATTTAAGAGACTGGTAATAATTTATTTCAGTATCAATATTAAATATAGTTATAAATACAAGTATTATTAAGTAATTAAATAACTCTTCTGAGATGTTTTCCTTTTAATTTTGGAATCATAAAAAAATTCTTTGTTAAAAACAAGTTTGGCAGATGACAATCTAATCAATCAACTGGTATATAATAAACTTACTTTTTTGCAATCTATTTATGAAGGATGTATTAATTTTATATTGTTGTATATAAACACAGTGGCTTACATGATGATATGATAATACAGTCACAAGTGTAAGCACAGTGTAACTCGGTTCTCTGCTCCAAGTTTCAGTGTTACAATCAAAAACTGCAATCAAGTGTCAGTCACACTATCATTTTCTTCTGAGTCTCTGTGTCCTCATCCAAGTTCATTAAGATTGTTGGCAGAGTCAGTTCCTTGTAGTTACAGGGTTCTCCCTCATTTTCTTAATAACTATTGAATGGGACCACTCTTGGCTTCCAGAAGTCACTTGTGGTTTCTTACCTGGGTTTACTTTTTTCCAGGCCAGCTAAAATATGTGTTTTTGGACTCTGAATCTCTAATTTCCTATATATATAATCTCTATACTCAAATCTAAAAGAACATATGACTAGATCAAGTCCACCTGATAATTTATCTTAAAATGAATTGATTGGGGATTGTAATTTGAGGTTCAAAGTCCCTTCACAGTAGCACCTAGAATTGAATTATTGGGATAAATTGTGTGCACACCGGGGAGTTTCCAACACGTGAAGGCTGAGTTGACCATGCAGATGTTCCATCTAACAATGGAAAGTCCAAATATTGTTGACTCAGTTCTGATGTATTGAAAACTAATACCTAAAAGGGATCAATCACACTGCTCTTCTTTTCTCCTTATTCTTCTACTTCAATTTACACTCCTTTCTTTTCTGCCTATCTAGATCAGTGGTCGGCAAACTCATTAGTCAACAGAGCCAAATATAAACAGTACAACTATTGCAATTTCTTTTGAGAGCCCAATTTTTTAAACTTAAACTTCTTCTAATGTCACTTCTTCAAAATAGACTCACTCAGGCCATGGTATTTTGTGGAAGAGCCACACTCAAGGGGCCAAAGAGCCACATGTGGCTCGTGAGCCGCAGTTTGCCAACCACTGATCTAGATTAAGCATGTCAAATTCACCTGCGTCCCACAATGCATAATTTTTGTGACACAGCCAATATACAATATGTAAGAAATGTTTTAATAAAAATTTCATAATGTATTTTTTACAATATTCTGTTATACATAATTATTAATAATTAACTACAACATTTGCTAATGACTGATTATCATAATTGTGTTGCATTCATTTCCCTTACTCACCTTATGCACAAGCACACCATTTCTCTCCACTAATACCAGCATCAAATATTTTAGAGCCAATTCCATGTCATTAGTCTTGGAGTGACTGGTATGTGCAACAAGAAATATTTTGCTTTCAGAGAACAAGAAAAATAGGTTTATTTGCATTATGCTTATGAATTTGTGCAGTTATTCAGTGTCTGGTAGGTTAATGTTCAAGAAAAAAATATTAATTTTTATTAAAATATTCTATTATTTTATGTTAACAATTAGTCACTTATTTTAGTCCTTTATATTCAGCATGTCTCTATTGAAATAAACCTACATTTCTATGAAAATTAAAGTTTTTGTTTCTTTGTGGCCCACATAAACTTAAACCTTGTTTATTTGGCCTGTGTTAGCTTTTGACATGCTTGATCTAGATAATGTGATTTTCTCCCCTACAGGAAAAAAAAATACAATGAAATACTTCTGTCAGCTGGAAGGACAAAAAGAGAAAGAAGATAATGATGGAATGACAGTATGTCTGCAGAAAAAGTAGGAGGACTATAATTGAGAAGGAGATATGAAAAGAAACAACAACAAATAACAAAAAAGCAAGCATCCATGAGAGAGTAGAGAGTTGGTGTCAGAGTTCTACAGGTTTGTGATAAAGTTAGAATGAGAGAAAGGCATTATAGCAAAACAAAGGGATGGGAAAAGCAAGGTAGAATTGATGGTTGAAGATAACAATAATGATGGCAATTGTGGCCATGGATTTGCTTTAAATAAGGCACTCTGCTTCTTTGTCCTAAATAATTTCCTGAGGTGAAAGAAGGCTGATGGCAGCACATATTTGTGTATATATTTTGATTTTGTTAACACTTCTCAACACTCACTTTATTATATTCTTTGTTAAGTTTCTGCTTCAAAGAGCCAGGCAAAGCAGTAAATATTATACTTAATAAAAATATGTGAAGGCCAAAAACAGCTGCAAACAAAATAAATAAAAAATAGCCCAAGGTAGTCTTATAGTCTCCTTGCAACAAATTGTTTGGACAAGAAGGTGAGAATGTATACAGCTCAGTTTCTACTTTTATTTTTAGGTATACTAAAAGAATAAATACAATTTAAAAGAAATTTCTTAAATCAATTTTCCCCAAAGCACCATAGAATAAATACTGCTATGGGAGTCAGTTGGTTCTTAGTTACTAAATCATAAAGGATCAAATGAAGTTAATGACAGATGGTTGGTTAACATTTTTTTGTGGTGTGGTGTGTATGTGTGTGTGTGTGTGTGTGTGTGTGTGTGTGTGTGTGTAATAACTATAGTACACATGTGTTCCAAATAGCCATCCTTTAAGCTGTTTATATGCACCTCTTTTAAAATAAATTACTATGCATTGCAAATATGTTGTTATTTTAAGAAGGCACATATACTATCACAAATATAGGAGACTTCATTTGCCTTCTGAATTTTGTTTTTGTTTATTTTTTATAGGTTTCTGTTGTTGTTAATCCTCACTCGAGGATATTTTTCTATTGATGTTGGAGAGAGTAGAAGGCTGAGGGAGAGAAAGAGAGAAAGAAACATTGATTGGTTGCCTCCCACCTGGAGCAAGCCTGCAACCAAGATACCTACCCTTGACTGGAAGTGAAATTGGGACCCTTCAGTCCACAGGCCAATGCTCTATCAACTAATCCAAACTGGCTAGGGTTGGCTTCTGACTTTTTGATGTTCTTAAACCTTTAAGTTTTTAGCACCATTAAATAAGGCAGAAGTTGATAGTTCCCATTATATCAGTCAGTAGGAAATAAAGTAAAAGTATAATCCAGGATGCTCCTAATATCCTCTACAGATTCACTTTTGTCTTTGATGAGACATTGTTGACCATAAGGTTATGATGTTAACTCCTTTTTATTTTCTTGTGAGAATTTGTGAGAGTGCTACAAAAAAAGGTGAGAGATTGAAAAGAAACATATTTCTCTCTGTGTGTGCTCTAGGATTTATCAGTGTAGTGATTCAGAATCCAACATCCAACGTTCCTGTAATGCTAATGCCCATTCTAATTATACCAGAAGCCCAGTGCACAAATTTGTGGATAGGTGGGGTCCATTAGAGTGGCCTGCGGGGATCGGCCCCCAGCCTCACAGCCCTCAGCTCACACACCTAGCCTCATGGCCCTGCAGCCCCATCTGCCACCTAGCTTTGGCCTGGCACCATCCCCTCACCTGTTCCACCATCCCGCCTATAGGGAAATCAATTAGGGCTAGGCCCTCCCACTTCCTCTCCCATCTAACTTCCTCAGAGCCTGGAAGCTGGGCAGTGGACCTGTCCCCTGTCAGCGCAACTGGTCGCCATCTGCAGAGCCGCTGATGGGGTGATCCAGCCCTTGCTTGCACCCACCTTGGCCTGGCATCCCCTGCTCACCTGCTCCAACATCCCACAGTGGTCCTGCTCTCATCAGGGCTCTTTGGGGCCAGTAGTGCCTCCACTACCACCTGCTGCCAGAATTGCCTGCCATGTTCCATGCTGTCCCCTGGTGGTCAGCACAGGTCATAACGAGTGGTCAAATTCCCAGTCTCCTAGTAGAACTATAGGTTGAACGACCACCTGAGAGGACAATTTGCATATTACATAGGATTACAACTTGTTTGGACTTTTGTAAAACATCTCCCGTAACAATTAAGAGGAGTTGTTTTTTTAATACTAGAGATAGAGATTTACAGGAGAGTTGGCAATGGTTTCCCAAGACAACAATGATGCCAAGATCATGAATCTGAAATGAAAGGTACAATTTAAGCTAATATTTAAATTAATTAATTTATTAATTGAGTCACCAACATTGTCTTCAGGCATGTACTTTTATTTTTCCATCTGATTTGTAGATCTGGCTCCTTAAATATGAGTTACCAAGCATGGCTTCTCTCATGAAGTCTACAAATTTAAAAACATGTGTGCTCTATTCTCCATGTCATTTACATTTAAGTGTTTGTTACTAAGCTACCAGAGAGCTGTTAAACTTTTTGGATTTGGAGATATGTATGGCTTTTCAAAATGCAGTTCATGAAAGCCTCCAATTTCTGAAGTAGATCGGGATATTTTTCTCTCTTTTTTTAAAAAAATATATTTTTATTGATTTTTCACAGAGAGGAAGAAAGGGATAGAGAGCTAGAAACATCGATGTGAGAGATACATTGACCAGCTGCCTCCTGCATACCCCCCACCAGGGATGTGCCCGCAACCAATGTACTTGCCCTTGACCGGAATCGAACCTGGGACCTTTCAGTCCACAGACCGATGCTGTACCCACTGAGCCAAACCTGTTTCGGAGGGATATTTTTCATTATAGGGCACTCAGTAGTCCTATAACTTTTTAGTTCAGGAAAATATTTCATATCATTTTGCAAATTATGACTACAAAATACTGAAGGCAACTTGTCAAGCTGATATGTTCCTTCTGTTACTTGAACTTTATCTTGGTTGGGTATCAACTCTACTGAGAACTGGCATGGATGATTCTGGTTTGAAAAGGACACAGTTATACCAAAGACTGTATAAATATTTTCACCTTATTATGTCTCCACCATACAGATGCTATTTAATTTTCCCGGAAGACTATACTAGAAGGGCCAAGATCAATGTACCAGTTTATGGACAGCATTTCTTAATATATATAGCACTTGTGGAAAACAAAGTGATTTAATGCATAGTTGTATTAACTGATGTATACGTGGGCTCAAAATTACCTATTTCTAAATTGTTTAAAAATTAGAATTTCACTTCAGAGTAAAAATTGCTTTGAATATAAGATAATAATAATAATACCATCATTATGCATCCCTATTCTAAATTTTGTGAATGACTTATTTTTCTAAAGAAAATTCTTAAGAGTGACATTTTTGTTTATTTCTACATCCTCATTTTACAAGACAAGCTGGTAAGTTCACAGTTATGGGTTAAACTTATTCTTTCATTACATTAGGAATATAAGAGTGAATTAAGAATTTATTAAATTAATTGAGCTATTTTAGTCAAATGCTTCTAGAGTGATTATCATAATACCTTAGTAATCAGACTCAATCTAAATAAATTAATTCAATAAAATATTAGCCTAATTTGTGCTTAATGAGATCATTTCATTTATACTGTCAGGAGTTAATAAAAAAGCTTCCAGACATTTTAAAGAGCATGAGTAGGGTAAGTGTGATCAATACATTATGGGTGACATTGAAACTTACCAAGTTTAGGAACCTATGTTACTCATTAGAAAAGGGTCGATGATATTATTTCTTAACTTATAGAAAAATTAAGACTCTCCAAATGCAAATACTCATCTTCCATATTTTTCATTTCTGAAATCACTCCATAGGTTTTTTTTTTCTTTCTATTTTTCATCTTACTGTCTTGAGAAAGAAAAAATCTTTTAACGAAGGCTGATCTTTCTGCTTACACTCTAATCCTACTCATATACTGTCTTCTATAGGTCTTTGATTTATCAAATATGTTCTTTAAAATTATCTATATACTATCTGTCTTCTCTCTACAATTGACCTTTAAACAATACAGTTTGAAGTGCATGGGTGCAGTTTCACAAAGTTTTTAGAGAAATATAGAGTTGACCATCTGTATCCCCAGATTTTGATTCTGTGGATTCAACAATGGTGAATAGAAAAGAGTATTTTCCGTTTCCAGTTGGAAATCTGTAGATGTGAAAGGCCAGTGTATACACTGTTCTATGCCATCCTATATAATAATCCTATATAATAAAGAGGTAATATGCAAGTTAATCCTCATGCCTTTGTGCCACAAGATGGCCACCCCCATGTTGTCACAAGATGTTCTCCTCAATGCCATCACAAGATGGCTGCCCCAAAATAGTCACAAGATGGCTGAACCCACACTGTCACAAGATGGTCCCCCACATCATCACAAGATGGCCACCACATCATGGCCACCCCCACTTGTCACAAGATGGCCACCCCCACATTGTCATAGATGGCCAGCAGGGGAGGGCAGTTGTGGGTGAACAGACCTGCAGGGGAGGGGAGGGCATGTACCTTGGTTGCAGGCATATCCCCAGTAGGGGGTGTGCAAGAGGCAGCTGATTGATGACTCTCTCTCATCGATGTTTCTAACTATCTCTCTCCCTTCCTCTCTGTACAAAATCAATAAAATATATATTTTTTAAAAAAGTGGTTAGGACAACTAGAATGGCAGGCAGGTGAGCAGTTGGGAGCCAGCAGTCCTGGGTTGTGAGAGGGATGTCCCAGATTGGAGAGGGTACAGCCTGGGCTATGGGATATCACCCTCACCCTGTGCACAAATTTTGTGTACCAGGCTTCTAGTATTATATAAGGACCTTGAGTATCTGCATATTTAAAAATCCACAAGGTCTTGGATATCAATCCCCAAGCAGATACTAAGGGATGATTGGGGAATCAAAACTTATATAGATATTCAACTATGCAGGGTTCAGCTCCTCTAATCCCCATTTTGTTTAAGTGTCAACTATAGATATATTTATGTAATTTGTTGATTACACTTTCTCTCCTTCTGCCTGAAAACATGCTTGGCATGCACAACAGACAACTCCCTGAGAAAAATAAAAAAAATATGAACTTTTCTGAATGTTGCTGTATCCAAATTACTTAGTGTTTTGTCTCTCTCTTTCCATTCTCTTTCATCAATCGGAAAATTAGTGTATGTTGGTGGCTTATTTTCTGCATAGTGGACTTGTTTTATGTGTGTAGAATTCTGTACCTAATGGAACTTAGCTAAGGCTCACTAGATAACTTTTAATTAACAGCTTTATTTTCAATTCTGATACCAATGTCCAAGTTTTTCTTGAAATATTTTCATGGCTAGTGTCCATCAATTGCCTTATAAATTTCTGAATTTACAATTTTCTACTCTTACTTTCCCCCCACCCCCCACTTACTTTTACTAATTTTCAAAGCTCCGGTTCTACCTACCAGCTAAATTCAGAAATATGTGAAAACCCTGACTTTGTTTTGCTTCACATGCTTTTAACTTATTTTCTTGGTGACCAACTGCATTTTCTTAGTCACATATTTATTCCAATATATGGAGTTTGATGGAGTTCCAAATCTATTTACTGCTGATCTAATTTGCTCATGGACTTCTGACCTTTATTTTTAGATAAAATTAACTTGCAAATGCCACAATATAAAAAATCTAATAGTTAAATAGTTTGAAGCTATCTAAACTTAAATGTTTTAATCTTTTAAAATCTTTTTTTTTTAACCTCTGATAAACAGGGGTTAAAGATACAAACTTGAAATTTTGGAGATATATTTTGCTGCTTCTTTCCTCTAATGTTACATATCTATTCAGATATCCTATCAATAGATTAATTCTTCTGTATTTCATTTATATCTCCCTTCCTTTTCATGATCACAACCAACATTTGTGAACAGGATTTTGTTATTTCTTATGATATTGCCTTATTTAATATGACAATATTCTGGTAGGATTCCCTCATTCAATTTATCCTTCACAAAACTATTGCATACTAGTAGCCTCTACTTATTTACCACTATTTTATTGCTATGAGATAGGCATTTTCCTTGTTGTTATCCTGATAATTTTCTCTCAACAACTGATTTTTTTATTCCTACACTATAACTTGACACCATGTTTTTGCCAAGAAGACTTTATGCATTCCTGATCTCTACCATAATTAAAGAAAAATTATTATATTTACAGTTATTTACCATTATCATCATAATAAGCACTATTATATCTGAAACTGCAACTATTATATTATGATTTTTATACATTATATAGATATCTCCTCATTTGTCAACAACCCTATGAAATAAATAATAAATATTTACCCTAGGTACATGGTGGAGTTGCAACTCAGAAAACTGGTTGATAGAGACCACTTTGGGAGCCAAAAATTTGTGCATTTTAGAGTGGAGAGTATACTATGGGATCCATCATCATGTGTGCACCAAAATCACAGTTCTTCTGGGCTGCTCCCGTCAGTCATCAGGTGACATATGCGTCCTTTAGTGAACAACATTGGTTGGAAGAGTCCCTGCCAAATCTGTAAAAGCTTTCTTGAGTTACATGGAAGTCTAAGACCTTCCATTAATCCCAATTGGTCTCTGGCATGGCCAATTCTGTCTTGGTGTGTGCTTTTCAGAGAACCCTGACTAATACCCTTACAATGCTATTTAGAAACTGAGCTAACTATTGCACTCGAGAATATCCATCTCTCAAATTTGTGTACTTAACCAGTAATATATGGTCTTCATCCCCATTCCTGGACTTTTCATGTTTTAAGTCTACAACTATTATATTATACTAGAGGTCCGGTGCACAAAATTTGTGCACAGCGGGGGCGCCTCCCTCAGCCCAGCCTGCACTGTCTCCAATCTGGGACCCCTCGGGGGATGTCCAACTGCCAGTTCAACACATTATGCAATGGAACTTGGTCTTGGCAGCATCATGGTACCTAACAGCATTCAATGTCTTCAGTAATGTCTGATAGCTTTTCTGAGAGTTCAATGTCAAACCAAATAGATCAATCAACACTGCTTCTGATATCCTTCAGTAACTGTACAAAGCTCTTTAAAGAAGACTTTTGTCCCCTCCCCCAAAAGTCACCTGAAAAAAATATTAGCATAAATAAGAATGCAAAATTAGATCAATCTTAATAGTTACAACAGAAATATATGGCGGGGGACAGAGGGAGAAGAATTGCATTGATTTAAAAATGTGACCAAAATTGTAACTCTAGACCTCTCTCAAAAAAGTCAGAAAATTGTCATAAGAGAATCATGACAAGTAAAGCAATGCTATTTCTTAATTCATTTTCCAAAAGGATATGTAAATCTTTCCAGAGAGGCAACAATTCCTCTGTTTTTATTTCATATAGGGAATTTTAAATAGGAATTTAGCTGTTCACTTAGACAAAGACCTGTTATTTAACTAGATGGTATCAATTTAAGTGATATTTCATTAATCCTCACATGACTGGCATGTTAGGTCACATCCCTTCATAAGAAATATGGGGCCTTACATTCAGTATGTTAAAATGAGCTGCAGTTTAAAAAAATTCTGTTTTTAAGAGATAAAAGCTGAAATGATCTATGCATTTCTCTCCAGGGTTTACACAATTCTGTAGGCATGACAATTACCACAAAGCAACTGGGATTTGTGTGACATGCTTGCTGCCTGCTCCCTACTCCTTCCTGTCCACAGATCTTCACCTCAGCCCATTCTCCCACCCAGGCAGGAGGTCAGCTTTGGGGACCTGCTTCCATGACCCCCAGTGCCCCAGGCTTCCTCTCGCCACCACTCCTAATGTCCATCCCTATTGTACAGGACTCCTACTCAGGTACATTGTGCCAGTTTTGAAAATATATATTAAGAGAAGTGTGGGGTGACCATGAAATTCCACAAAACGCAGGTGGGTCCAGGTGGTCCAGTGCTGGGCTCCAGGGCTCTCTCTCCACCTGCCCGGACCCATCCCACAGCTCCCCATGGTACCCGGCCCCTACGGAACTTTCAGACAGATGATGCCTTCTGTGGGCCATGCCCCTCCCCATCTCCTGCACTAAATCTCTGCTCCCACTCCAGCCTCGGGCTGCATTGAGGCTTTGCCCTCACCCACCGCACCAGGCCCCACACCACCCCAACTCACCACAGGCCTCCCCACCTCGAGCCCAGACCAGCAACACCTAGAAGCCGCTGGCCAGTTACCTGAAGTCTCAGTCAGTCCATTGGCCCAAGCACCTGCCTCACCCACCTCAGTGCAGGCTTTACCAGGCACTGCCTGCCTACAGCCCTGGGAGTGGGAAGGCAGCTAGCAGTGGGCAGGGGAGTCAGCAGTTCCAGGTGAAGGCAGCCCATTGAGCCCGTTCCCTGCTACCCTGTCCTCCACTGTGGGCACCACCATCTTGTGACAGTGTGATGGTTAATTTGCATATTCCCTCTTTATTAGATAAGATTGTCTTCTATTTTGAATTGCTTCCAATTTCCTTTAAACTTACATTACTCTTTAAGATCTATCTCAAATACTACCTATCTTTTGAAGCTTTAAAAAAATTACTTGCCTCAACTTCAAGCCTGTCTTCACTTTATCTCGACTTGTGCTTCTTTTATTAGTTTAAGGAAAAATTTAACATTTTGTGTAATATAGTGCCAAAATATGTAAATTAGCTACATTCTCATTCCTACTATTGACTTCTTTTGTCACTGAATTTAATCATCAGACCATGAGATATGGTGCCTTCTATGCTTGACTGTATTCAATCTTATAGTAAGTAGATACGCAAAGAAATGATTTCCAGGCTAGAGAAATAATGTTCATAATGCTGAAGGACTTGAAAATATATAAACATCTAATTTAGCATTTATATCAAGGAAATGGCTTTTATTCATTAGGATTTCTACAGCATTGATAAAATAACTTGCTACATATTATTGGTGAATTACAAGCTCCTTAAGAGTAACTTGTTCAAAATCAATTCTCTCTCTCCTCTATCTCTTTCTTTACAGAAGAAGATACACCATTTGCTTCATTTCCCCCCTATATTCAGTTATGGGGTTTATGAAGAACACAAGATTTTCTTATAACATAGTTTATAAGTTGATTCATCAAAAAGTGATTTAGATCTAGTCATTAAGCATCCAGAGCTGCTAATATCACACACACACACACAAAAAGATTGTTTCATGATAGAACAAACAACTATGAAGTAACCTTATAAAATATAAGTAAAATGAAGGATAAACTTGATTTTGAGGAAAACTTTAGATCCGAATGCTAACTTAATACAAATGCTGAGATGACTGATGAACATGCCAACTGACACTGCAGGGATTCCATGGCATCTAGATTCTTTTTCCCAACACCTGAATTACAAGTGTGAAAAATAAAATTGAAGGGTATCCTTATAGGTTAAAAAAAGATTTAAACAACATGACAGATTGCAATGGGCTGCCCTTAATTTGATCCTGATTCAAATAAGTGTTAAGAAAAGTAATATATATGAGACAACTGTAAATTTGAACAGTAAGTAAATATTCAATTATATTAAGGAACTATTGTAAATTTTTAAGTAAAAACTGGCATTGAAGTAGTTTTCACCTTTTTTAAAAAGACATTGTTCAGAGATAATATTATTATATTTATATTTATTATTGATAATGGATTCTGGCCACATGGGCATATTTATTGTGCTATTTTGTTTTCTGTGTTTGAATGCCCATAATAAACTGCTTGGCGAAAATAATATAAGATAAAAAGAAAGATAGTAGTTCACTGGATCAGAAACAAAGAATAACTATCTTTTTGCTGACTCCCCCACACTCAATTTTTTATCCTTAAATTGTCCGGTATCAGTTCCCACTGCTTGAAAGAGGCCTTAGAGAATAGTCATAATCACTAAGTCACAAGTACCTGATTGATCAGACACTATAATATTATTTAGTGAAAATGGGGATTAGAACAGCTAAGAGAATGTATTTGTTTTAATACATTTCATTCATAAAATAGTAAAATTAGTGCCAAAAAGTTGTCCCTCCCCCGACTCTGTACCATGCTCTCTCTCTCATTTGCTACAGGAGAAATATTTAGGTAAGAAGAGTTAGATTTGCCAAATACAGAGAATTAAGTTTCCAAATGACTGAGGGGAAAACAAAAGACAGAGAAAGAGTTATGTGACACTTTTATTTAGTGTGTTCTTTCAATTCAAATGACCTCTCCCTTACTAATGGACAAATTGATAAATACAGTTTATTCAGTCAGTCAAAAACTAAATAAAAATTAAAATAGGTTAAATGAGAACAGTCAAAATTAAGATACTGGATGATTTAATGAATTACTCATATCTTTATGAGAAATAATATGTTCACCTTTGCAATCAGGATAATTGTGCAAAGTAGATGAAGATACCTGTGACAGCAGCCAAAATAGGTCATTCCAATAATAAAGCTAGTATTTCACTGAGCAATGGATGCTGTTTGTCTCTTGTGTTTCAGATTGAAGGCAGATCATTTTTGTTATTTTATTGTCATGTGTTGAGATGCACAGGGCACAGTTTGCTTATTATTGCATCTCTGCATCAACACTATTTCCTAACATGTAATAGGTATTTAATAAACATTTGTTGAATAAATAAATACATTCATGTAGACTTTACCTTATCTATTATATTCATTACATTAATTTCTAAATAGTCAGCCATTAACTCAATGCAATAGTTTCATCAGTTTTATATTAATGACCTTCAGTGTCAAGGGGTGCATTTTCTGGTAGAATTTTCAAATACCACGGCTGTAGTGTAAGGATGTATCATATCATATAGCCTAAGGAAAGTGTGTGGTTTTAAATCCCAGCTCAATATAATGTTTACCACACTGACCTATTTGCTTTTCCCCAAGGGTGATAGCTTTGTCTTTCCTGTCTTTGCTGCGGTTCCTTCTGCCTTAAAGCTTTTTTTCTCCTTTGCTTGTCTAATTCCTATTTTAGCTTGAAGACTAAGCTGAGGACATGCCTCCTCCATGAAGCCTTCTCTAAGCATGCCTGGCCTGAATGAGATAATGCCTCTCCCCATATACTCAAAGACTCCAGGCATGCCACCATAGATATTGTAATGTTGCAACATAGTCATTTACTTATTTCTCTCTCCCCCACCCTAGTTACTAATCTTATTCTGTCTCATTCCAGAGCACACACATACACATACATACACAGTAACAAAATAACTCAAAGAAAAGCTATGCCTACATTATTATATCCTTGGTGGCCAGAATAATGGCTGGTATACAACTGATTCTCAACAAATCTTCACAGTTTTTGGTGAGGCTTAAAATAAAATAATTGAGTAAAGTTGTTATGAAACTTTCATTTCCTGTTTTAGTGGAAAATAATCTTTGTCATTAGATAAAACAAACATATACTTCAAAATGATATGACTCCTGCTGGTGATGAAAGGAGAGTCACCTTCACAACCAGTTTGACATCATTAATTACCTGGTATGATATAAGGAGCATCAAAAGGATCCAGCCTTCCTACTTGGAAATAACACTCTGACTGTGACACAATGCCTTAAATAACCATAATTATTCATTTATATGGTTTACGTAATAAATGCTGCTGTTAAAGTAAAACGTTAACTTATAGAGGAAACCTGTTCGATAGTTTGCCAGGAAGCATGACATTTATTTTAATTTTTTAAATTTCTTTATTGATTATGGTATCACATATTTGTCCTCATCCCCCCATTCCCATCTCAAACCCCTCCCCACGCATGTCCCCAGCCCCCTGTTGTCCATGACCACTGGTTAGGCTTATATGCATGCACACAAGTCCTTTGGTTGATCTCTCCCTTTTACCTCTCCCCTCCCCTACCTCCCATCCGAGGTTTGAAGTCTGATGAACTTAGGTCAGGTAAGTTTGGAGAGAAGAATTGAATTCCAAATATATAGAGAATGATTTCTTGGTAATTCTAAGAGTGTCATGAGGACACACTCTCATGAGGAGTTCCCGGAATGTGGTAGGAACAGAAGATAAACTCACTCATCTCCCCTAGTATCAGTTCTAAACAGAACCCACGCAACAATGCTGTTGAATAGAGATGCATAGTAGATCACTAAAGAATTCCCTGAAGTTCAGTCAATCATGTACCACTTTCCTGATTTTGCCACATCTGGTATCATCTATACTATTATTTAATATTTATATTTAAATTAACGTACTTTAAAAATAAAATGTTGCCAAAACCGGTTTGGCTCCGAGGATAGAGCATTGGCCTGCGGACTGAAAGGTCCCAGGTTCGATTCTGGTCAGGGGTGCATACCTTAGTTGGGGGCACATCCCCAGTGGGGGGTGTACAGGAGGCAGCTGATCAATGATTCTCTCTCATAGATGTTTCTAACTCTCTGTCCCTCTCTCTTTCTCTCTGTAAAAAATCAATAAAATATATTTTAAAAAATAAATTAAAACATAAAATATATAGGATAGTCTCAGTCTCAAAATCATATTTGTAAAATCATAGGTTAAATGGGCTAAAAATGCACAATAAGATAATAAAGTAACTATTGCAATAATGAATTCATCTGGGCATTATAAATTGGGAAACACTTAAGAAATTATTCTCTGTAAATATCATAAAAGACAAAGAAAGACTTAAAAATTGAAGAAGACTAAGAAGAAATAACAATTAAATGTAATTATCCTAAATCAGATCCTGGACACAACGGGACATTATTGAAAAATTAAAAAAAAATTGAAGTAAGGTCTTTGGTTTAATTAATAATATTGTACCAATGTTAACATCTTACTCTTGGTTATATAGATATTAAAGGAAACAAGGTGAAGAATATAAGAAAACTATATGTACTTTTCTTTCAACTTTTCTCTAAATCTAAAGCAGTTCCAAATAAAAAGTTTTTAAAACATACAGATAGTGATTATAATAAATCTGCTACTCTGTTGTGGTATGTTGATAGTGAAGGAAGGTATACACATTGTGCTCAATTTGCTATAAACCTAAAACTGCTCTAAAAACAATGTCTATTAAAAAGAAAAAGGCACAAATAAAAAAGAATGAGATAACAAATAAAAATAAATTGTCCTCTGAAAAATTTGATTAACCAGGGTTCGATTACTGAATCTAAAATGTACTTGCAATATCTTTAGACAGTTTATTTCAACTATCACAGCCTTAATTTATTAATCAGTAAAACAAGGCCAATAATAGTGTCTCCATTTTAGAGTTCTGAGAATTAAGTGTAAGGATGCCTGAAAGAATTTACCACACTGTGGCTGGGGATGTAGCAGATACTCAGTAAAAGTTAACACTTAATTACATAAAAAATGGGGTCTCAAATGTTATCCAGTCTAATTGTCAAATAACTCCAAATGCATTACTTTCATTGGCATCTTTGCCTGATTCATATTGAGACTTTGAAGCAGTAGACAGTGTTACCACCATATTATTAAGTCACTTTTTACTGAAATAAAAATGAGCTAACATATGGATTCCTAATATTGCATTATTAGAATGCTTCTCTCTTTAGGGTGGTGTTTTTTTCTCGTTTCTTGTTTTTTTTTTTTGTTTGTTTGTTTGTTGTGTGTGTGTGTGTGTGTGTATGTGTGTGTAATTAACATTGATTTGAATCTCTATATACCCAAATGTTTAAGAAATTGATTATACATAGATTAAATAAACTGTCCAAAGTAACAATACATATTATTAGGAAGGTTTAAATTTAGAAAAATTGAAAATTTAAAGAAAAACTTTCATATGGTTACTGAACAGAAGTATTAATAAATATAAATATGGGATTTGAGAGAGAACAAGGTGAAGTTGTACAAACACAGAGGGAGACAATAGTTTACTTCAGCAAAATAGACAACACTCTTTTAGCACCAAGAAAGTGATTCACTAATGTGCAGAGTAACTTTGAGGAGTCTGGCTGGGAAAGGGGAGAAAAATGAACCAATTAATGCAATTCAAAAAAGTTGTTTTAAATTTTTAAATAATCAAGTTTGTTATTTGTATGGGTTTTTATCTGGTATCATCACTATAATAACAACAACAAAAACCCAAAATACTCAAGTGCATGATCTGAAGTTGGACAATCAAGAGCTACTATTCAAAAACTAAAAACTCTCTTAAGTCATGATCTATAATAATAAAAGTGTAATAATTAGACCGGACATCCTTCTGGACAACCTTCTGGATGAAGCCAGGGCTCAAGGGCCAGCCCCTTGCATGAATTTCGTGAATCGGAATTTATTTTAGTATTTTAATATCAATTACCCCCAGTTTTAAATTTCCACAGTTTGTTGAGTCTGGTTTACTGAGCCCAGTCTCAACAAGTAACATCTGAACATCTATGGCCTTGTTTCTCACACATCACAGTTTCATTTAGTGTTTCAATTTTGAAACATGTGGTTTGTGCTTCTTTTCACCTCTGTATAAAATGAGCTAGTCTGTCACTTGAACTGCTTATCCCTGAGGTACTTATGTCACTCAGTAAATATTATTGAAAGATTAGGATAATGGTTTTCAAACATCTATCTGTTGAATTTAGCATACATTGACTATTTAGATAAATCTAAAATATTTACATTCTCTGAGTTTCTTTTAAGATGAAAAAACATTGAGTTTAGCCATCTTTCCATATTCAGCGCTTGTTCTTTCTCACCTTTCCCATGTCTCTTATAATAATATTTTCTGTTTTGTCTAGACTTTTTTTTTTCTATTTCTTTGTTCCTCATTTCTGGAAGTCTGGTATTTGCATATTTTCTAAATCGAATCTTTCATTACCACAGAACATAGGTCTTTTTTAAATTATAAGAGTCTTGGAAGAAATTTATTTTTATTATTTTTTCTATGCAACCATCATGACATTGGTGGGGGAAAAATAATACAGGAAACTGGGTGGAGCAAGTCTACTGAATAGAAAACAAATAAATTAGGCTTATTTTTCATTTAGAAACACAGAGGTTAAACAATGACCTGTATTCATTCTATGAATAGTAATTAAAATAATTTCTTATTTTAGATCCTAAATAGGTTTTTTTGTTTTGTTTTGTTTTTTATAGCAGTGAACAAATGAAAAACAAGTTCTGATCTTATGGAGCTTGCATTCAAGCATCAATAAAAAGTATGAGATATTTCTAGCCACAGTCCAGTTTACAGGGCTTGAAGTGAGTATAATTGAAGACAGGAGTATTTTGGGGGTGGGGGAACGAGAATGCGAACAAAATTAGAAATGCAAAGTTGTATATATAACTAACTACTTACTTAGAACTAGTAAAATTCACAAAATTTAAGAAATTTAAAGCTGATACAATACCACAAACATAAAATTCAGGAAAATAACATAATGTTTCTATTAGTAAACATTTCCACATACCTCTATTATTCTTTAAAATTTTTACTATATGCTTTTTTATAACATCTTCATCTATTAATGATACTTTTATTTTCTGTAGAGTTTAGGAAAAAACTCAGGCTTTTCTATAAAATAATTGAAATAGATTTAATTATCAATGACTTATGAAAATTTCTTTTAATTTCACAACTCATTGAAAATATAATGCTATAATAAGAAGGCAGGGGAGGATGGGGATAAAAGGGAGAGATCAACCAAAAGACTTGTGTGCATCCATATGAATCTAACCAGTGGTCATGGACAACAGGGGGGTGGGAGCATGTGTGGGGAAGGGTTCAGGATGGGAATGGGGGGATGAGGACAAATATGTGATATCTTAATCAATAAAGAAAATTTAAAAAATAAGATGCAATTTATTATAAAATAATAAAAATGCATTATTCTTTACACTGACGTACTTTCTTTTATACCTACCACTTTGTGCCCTAAAAAATTCAGGAATTCTGATCATTTCTGTTTTATGCAAATTAAAAAGCAAAATGGTCTAATTTCACTGACTACTAACCCTGCACATAACTCGTGTGCTTTGGGCTCTGTGAAAAGCTAGCACTAACTTAACTCTTCATGGAAGGAGATATGAACCACATACATATATCTCATGAAGACCAAACTAAATGCAATTTTCACATAGCTATATTTCCCCTTAGTTGGAATCCCTGATAAAAGAGCTAGTGTGCTTAAAGGTAAGTCAGAATGGAAAGAGGCAGGTGTCTTATGCAGTGGTGGCTAAAATATCACTTTGGAAAGTTTTGCACATACATCTGAGCATTGCTAGAGCTCAGTTACATGAGAATTACCCTAAATCTCTCTCTGTGGTCACAAACTAGTTGAACAACATTGTTTTATTTCTCTGGGGCTGAGGTGACATTCAGCATTAACCTTACCTATTCAAATTAAACTCAGTCATATCAACTTTAACACTTAGGATCATTTGGGCAACTATTTAGTTAATTTAGTATTTTTTTAGGTCAAGCTCTCCGGAAGTGATTATATATGGCCTTAGTTTTAGAGCAAAATAGATGTGTACCCACACTAGTTTCCAATGAAGGTAACATTCCACTGGATTCCCATTGTCATACATTTGTACCTGTTGCTGTGCATGGTGTCCAAGTTTGCACTACATCCACTATCTGAAGCTGCTCCCCTTCATCCCTGTATAAGGTTCTCTCAAATGTAATGAAAACAATCGAGGTGCTTCCCTTCACCACAGTGGTGGTGCTAACAATAACATACTGCCTATGAGCCCGCCACCAATCCCATTGCTCAGCACTTGCGATTCTAATGGAAGAAAAATATGCCTCTGATTTCCCTTAATCTATCAGAGTTTTTAATGTAGTAGCCGTGTATATGTTTCAAGACCCCTAGTGGATGCCTGAAACTTCAAATAATACCAAACCTTAATATATTGGTTATTTCTATACTTACATATCTATGATGAAGTTTAATGTATAAATTAGGTACATTAACAATATAAAATAATAATAAAATAGAACTTTAACAATATACTGTAATAAAAGTTATGTGAACATAGTCTTCAAGTATCTGTAATTTTACATTTAATATTTTTGGACCAAAGTTTACCTCAGGTAACTGAAACCTCAGAAAGTGAAACTGTGGATAAGGAGAGACTATTAGATTTTTGCTCCTCTAGGTCTTGGCTTAGAAGTTAGGGCATCTTAACTTAGTTTTACCATTCTTTCACAGATGAGTCAAACCTTTATCTACTTCTAGGATAGATCTAAATCTTACAAAACATCCCTCTTTCTTTCCAATTCTATGTTTACTAGTCAAGATTTAAGAAACTAAAAATCATTCATTCCTGTGAAACACCTGATTTTTTAATTTGAAAGTCCTGATTTCAAGGTATTTTATTCTGTCATTAATTTAAAAAATATCTGTAGGGAAATTTAATATTTGTTTTGTTTTGTTTTCCTGGACATTAACTACTTTCCCTACTAGGCAATGGATGGCACTGGAACATTCAGTGAGATGTTAGTATCATAAAACAGTGTGGTCATAAAAATGCCTTTATGTAAAATTTCCAAGTTTTATCTTGCTATAAATAAAAATGATGAAAATGAACAATTTTACCAAATGCTAATCTATTGAATATGTCTTTAAAATATTGCAACAAAAAACCCCATTGAGATACATTAAAAATTCATAAGGTGAAATTCTATTTCAGCTAAATAATTACATTGAAGTATTATTTTTATCAAAATTAAAATAAGTTTGTTCTAATTATAAAATCATGTCATATTTATTTTAAATATTATATTGTATTTTTATAATATTGTATAAAACTAGAGGCTCAGTGCACAGATTTGTGCATCAATGGGGTCCCTGGGCCTGGCTGTGCCCTCTCACAATCCAGGACCCCTCAGGGGCTGTCAGAGAGTTGTTTCGGCCCAATACCCAAAGGCCAGGCTGAGGGATCCCACTGGTGCATGAATCCATGCACCAGGCTTCTACTATGCATATAAGATCTTTGGTTAATCTCTTCTTACCCTTACCCTTCCCTTCTTCCCTCTGAGATTCATCAGTCTGTTCCATGTTTACATGCATGTTCATTGAGTGTCTGTCCCCTGGTGGTCATTGTACGCCATAGATACCAGCTGGTCAACCGGTGGCTGGTTGCTTAGGCTTTATATATATAGATTACTCATAATGCCACTACCCAAAAATAATGCTCATACTTCATACTCTTATTCAAAGGATTACTTATTCCAAGAACTAGTATAGGCAGAAAATAAAAATAAATTTACAAGTTCATGCAAGAGTTTACAAATGAAAGTAATAGATCTATTAATGTAAACTGGAATATAAGAAATAATTATCATGATTTCCTATTACATATTCTTTAGCTTCTATTGAAAATGTAGTCCTGGGTTAACCTAGGTCAGCATAAAATGGTTAACCAAGAAGCCTAAGGATATGGTGAAAATGATTATTTCAAGGGACATGAGAAATGAATTTTTCACAGAAAGGGAAGATTCTTTTTATAACTTAAACTAGAAGTTGCCTCACACTCCAAGAGTGCAGAAAAAATGAAAAGAGGAAATATGGGTGAAATGCAATGAGACAGGAAATAAAAATCTAGGGAAACCTGGCAGCTATCTTGGGCACTTTGGAAAATATATTTTGGAGGATAAACATTTTCACATTTCAACATTACACAAATCTCTAGAGAAGGAGCAAATTACGAAAAGCAGTAAATTGAACTTCAATAGTGGAGTTGTTGACAACTCTGAACTCAAGTACTGACTTCTGAACAGTTGGGAAAAGCAATATTGAAAATATCTCTCACCCATTCATATCAAAGCCTAGAAGCTTAAAGGTGCCTGATCCAAAGCAATCTGGAACTACATGTTCAATAACAAACCAAGTCTTGCTTGATAGTGATGAGCATGTCTCAGCAAGACAGGAAAACAATAATTCTTTCAACTTCAAACTAGTTTTTGCATGTTAACAGTTTCTTACGTAAAATTAAAATCAGCATCACACACTATGAAATACTTATATGGCAATGTACAATATAATTATATCACAGATACATAATATAGAAATCATACCTAAGAGAAAGTCGAGCATAGATGAGTAGGTGTGACTTGACATTTTTTGGAAAATATATATATTTTTTTATCCTCACCCAAGAACATGCTAAGAGAGAGGAAGAGAAAGAGAAAGAGAGAGAAATATCAATTGGCTATCTTCTGCAGGTGCCCTGACCAGAAATTGAACTGTCAGCCCTTGGTTGCACAGGACGATACTAAATCAACTGACCCACTCTTTTGTTGTTGGGCTTATTTTTCTTTTTAGAGGCTATTGGGCCAGACTATGGAAAACATCTTAAGCTAAATGTTATTTGAACAGGACCTGAAAGTTGAATAGATTGATAACTAAAAAAAAAAAAAAACTTTGGAAGGTTTTCAAAGCAGAAACAACAAAAATTAAATTGTTTAAATAATCATATTGTGATGTGAAGCAAGAGATACATGATAGCAGCAGGAAATAAAGTAGATAAGTAAGGTAAATAATTTTAGTGCAGTAAACAAAAGTACTAGTATTGGGTTAAATAGGTCAGTGTTTTGCTCTTAGACCTAATCCTACATGTCTGATAGATTTTAGGCAAATCTCTTGTCTACATACCATCATATTTTTCTGTGAAATTATGTTAGACACAGTCACTCTAGTTTTAAAATATGATGTAAATGATAATAACTAAAATGCATTAAATGCTTGCTCTGTAAGCAGAATCATGCTCTCAAGTATCCATTCCTTACTTGCAACAAATTATGTTATTATTCCCATTTTGGAGAAGGCCAAACTTATAACTGAAAAAATTATTCAAGTTTATTTTATAGCTAGTTGACTAGACAAAAAAATATGATTGAAAGAAAAAATTTAAGAGAAAAGAATTGGGTTATAGTATATAGTATACGGCTATTAGTGCTGAAAATTCTGTAGAGAAGTGAATTGATTAAGAGCATATTCTAGAAATCAATATATAGACTGATGAGAATATAGAATTAGGAGGTGGGAGTGGGAACACCGAAGAAAGAATTAGCTTAAGAGACACTTTAATGAATCTTATTGAAAAATGGCTATAGCTGTAAACAAACAAACAAACAAAAACTGGCAGAATGCAGCTTTGGAGTGGGCCTGAATTTTACAGCCATCTCTGACACTTTCTATAAGGTTCTTGAGCATGCACTTAACCTCTTTGAACCATAGTTTTCTCACTATAAAGTAAGATTCAAGATGCCTACCATGTCAGGCTGTTTGAATGATGACATTAGATATTGTGCAAAGTGCCAATGATGTTCCTGGCATTCTTTAATTGCTAGCTCTCATTATCATGTTGATGGCAGTCTGGAATTATCATCAAAACATATTGTAAAATGACATATTAATGATACATTTATTATTTACAATATTAGCAATAAATATTTATTGAGCATCTATTATAAGCAGCCACTACAAGCTATGGGAAAATACAAAGAAATATGTGATGCTGACCCCTTACATTACTATTTTATCATCCATCAGAAAAGGCAGGAAAAGTATATAAAGAAAAAACAAAAAATCAAACCAACAGATTATAAATGGAATAAGATAAATATAAAGTACATTGAAAATTGAGAAATGAAAAAGAAAATTTCTGGTTATGAGGTTAGCATAAAAGCCATAATCTATCTCTTATACATAAGTAGTATTTTCAACATACACAGTTGGAATCTAGGCATTGAGACTAGAGTGAACAAGGGTACATTAATATGATAGGGACAAAAATACCTGGTTAAGGTGATGAGTGCATATTGGGGAAAATAAGGGAGGAAAAGTTACACTTAGTTTGCAGATAGTTTTGAGTGATAGGTCAGCATTGAATTTTAGCCTTCAATAAGGAGGGAAAGAGGTGACATTTTTGTTATAGCAGAATCACATAATAAAACTGTGATGTAAGATTAACAGAGTTAAAAAAAATAGCACTGCAGTCTTGGTGTTGGGTAATACAATGAGATTGAAGTCAAGATAAAATATAACGTTTTTATAACCCTTGAATTCATGCACTGGTGGAGTCCCTTTGCCTGGCCAGTGATCGGGGCCAAGTAGGGCAGGGGGAGGTTGGTTAGGGAAAGGGCCATGGGAGGTTGGCCACCCTGATTGGGGCCATTGGGTTGGCCAGGTGGGGGGGGGGGCACAGGAGGTTGGCTGGCTGCCCCAATAGAGGCTGATGGGGCCAGCCAGCCTGGGGGAGGGACTGTGGAAAATTGGTCAACTCGGGGGAGGGACCACAGGAGGTTAACCAGTGGGGGGAGGGGACAAGGGAGGTTGGCTGGCCAAGGAAAAGGGCTGTGGGAGGTTGGCTGTGGAAGTTCACTCCTGCATTAAGCACCTGCCCCCTGGTGGTCAGGGTACATCATAGCAACTTGTCGACTGGTCATTTGGTCATTCGCTCACTTAGTCTTTTATATATATATATATAAATATATATGCTTTCAAACAAGGATCTTTCATTTAAGAGAAAATTACTCCTTATACTTGTGTTCCTTCTAACACCTACCTATTTTCTCCCTTATGAACAAGTATTTCTAAGGGTAAACTCATAATCCCAGAGATATACCTGATATCAAAATTCCAAGGAAAGGCTGAGAAGCTATGAAAACAACTAGGAGTTGGGTGAGAAAAGTACATATGAATTTGAGGGAATAGTATTTTGTTATTAAGTTTATTTTCTTTTTAGAGACTGAGCAAAGAATATCCTCTATTTTTCCCCCCACAGTATTCTGATGAGAGGAGACAAAGATGCAAAGTAGAAGCAATCTATCTTAATTGTTCCTTCTCAGTAACTTGGTTTCAACTCCTTCTATCTTGAATTAATTCAACAATACTGAAAATCTGCATAAATTCTCTGTACCTCAATATTAGCATCTATAATTGAGAATGATAATACTTCATAAGGATATTGTAAAGAAGGACTGACAAAATATATTGATTCAACTAGAAGGATATTTACTACAAAACAAACATCCTATATAATAAAGAGGGGATATGCAAATTGACTGTCATGCCATAACAAGATGGCTGTGCCCATAGTGGAAGCAGGGATCCTATAACACAAGATGGATGCACCCAGAACAGAGGCCAAGTACCTATAACAAGACTTAACAAGCAATCAGCAGGGACCTGAGGTTGTGTCCCCTGCCTGACGGGGCTTGACGAGGGACCTCAGGCTATACCCCCTACCCTGGCGCTGGTCCAGATGACCTGAGGTTGTGTCCCTCCCCTCCCACAACCTGGCAGGGCTTCATGGGGGTGGGGCTTGCCAGGTCTGGATCTAGCCCAATGGGGGTGGGTCTCACACACAATTTTGAGGCACATATGTATGGGCAGGGACTTGACTCTGGTTAACATGGTACACCTCAGACTCTGACAGGAGGAAGATTTTTGTATACATTTTACTAATTTTCTTTCACCCCTGACACTTCTATTATAGAAAAAGGGCAAATAGTAGTATTAAAATATTTCCTCTAATTAATTCCCTTGTAATGTGCATGGATTTCATGCACAGGGTCACTAGTTACATGATGACTCCTGTGTCAATTATTTTTAGGTAGAGTTTTTTGGTAATAGTTCAAGGATATGTTAATGAAAATT
Source organism: Pipistrellus kuhlii (assembly GCF_014108245.1). Classification (NCBI taxonomy): domain Eukaryota; kingdom Metazoa; phylum Chordata; class Mammalia; order Chiroptera; family Vespertilionidae; genus Pipistrellus; species Pipistrellus kuhlii. The sequence goes on from NW_023425515.1 coordinate 65,903,485, forward strand.
CAAATCAGAATATTTAGCAATAGAACAGAAAAGTTGAGAAAATACAGAACATTTTAGTTTTTAAAAAAGATAGTTAACAATATAATATGGACAAATAAAAAAGAATAATATTATAGTCCTTAACCTCATAGAACAGAAAACTCTGTGGGCAGCCCTAAAAGTTTACCAATCAAAAAATAAGCTAAAATAAAAACATGTGATTTACATAAGCACTTGGAACTTGAACCAGAGATAGGAGTAATCACCAAAATAATTACTATGGATATAACCTAGCCTGTTTACTGTGGAAGATGAACTATAAACAACTTTACAGGGTGGAAGAGATCCTTGTATAGCACTCAAATATACAGAATTCATTAATTAAAGAGAGAGAGAGAGAGAGAGAGAGAGAGAGAGAGAGAGAGAGAGAGAGAGAGAAAGATGAGACTAGAATATTAAATTGAAACAAACAAGCAAAAATACTATTTCAAAAGCCCAAGTGGAAAAATAATATTATAATACTATAGTGATTTATATGGACTTAGTGTTCTTTGCTTCAAGCTCATAGAAATGGAAATTGAAGAAAAAAATTAACTTGGATTAGAAATGACAAAGCTAATAATTTCCCTTAGTTACACAGTATTATTAGAGTTATGTGAAAGGAAGTCAGACATAGAGGAATAATGGACAGTAGATAGCAAGAATAGATAACAAGATTAACTCGGCCTCCATATCCGTCATCTTTACAAAAATGAAATATGCAGATCTGGATTTAATGATCATCCTTAAATGTTCTCTTTTGAAATATTCTGTAAAACTGGGGAAAGTTTAAGTCAGAGCTTAATTTCATGAAGATTCTCAAGATCGTGTTTTGCAGCCCTGGTCCATAAAAGATAAATAGACAAGGAGTGAGTAATCCAGGGTTTAAAATGGGTATCCTCTGAGTTGAAAACAATGACAGTCTTAGACATATACACAATTGATCACTGAGGCAAGTTGGCCCCAAAATAAACTCTAGAACTGTACCTTTCAGCATACATTATAGGGGTGAGTGCCTGTTTTAGAAGCAATTTGATTATTTCTTAAAGTTGGCTGTATGCCTGAAAAGAATATGCACTGGAGTTGAAGGAGGAACCAATAGCAGAAGAATTATAGCAATTAAATCCAGGTTTGGCTCTCTGCTAGCCCTTTTCACTATCTTAGCCTGACAGTCTGAACTTGGCAAGGGAGTTGCTCAGTCTGCTCTGCAGTCCTGGCAAGGCAGCCATCTGGCCAGTTGCACCTGTTTCCAACAGTCCTACTACTCCCATGAGCCCTATGTTGGTTTAAATGAAGTGGGAGCTAATGGGACTTGAATTACATGTGGAATGGGATGGAAATGTGTGAAAAGGAGGGCTAAGCAAAGCCAATTAGTTGATCTGGAATGGATACTAAACCAAGTAATTGGAATGAATGGCAGAACAAGGTTAAACAAAATAGAAACCAAGATGATGAATGCACTGAGAATAAAGAAGCAGACAAGTTCATGGTCTGGGGGGAGAAAACAAAGCTCCATCTGCCTACTCAAGTGGCTCCAGCTTCTCATTCATATTAAAGATAATTCTGAACTGTGCTCTAGCAGCATTGCTGAAACAAATTACTTCAGAGAACAGGCTTCCTCTCGCCTAACCTCCACCTGATGACTTGTATTTAATAAGTGCTGTGCTGCCGTCAGAGGAGCAGAATCTGTGCCTAGAAGGAATTAACTTGAAAGAGGGGGACAGCCTCCAAAATAGCATGTCTTTCCTCCCTGCAGAAATAGTGATGATGCTTTAAAGTAAAAGTTGCTAAAATGGTGATGTAAAATTTTCTTCATTTTATACATCATTTTGGATTTTCTCAATCTCTTAGCATTACTTAACTGTTTTAGTTATAATTATTACTCCACCTTCTATTTCTACAAGTTCACACGAGCAAAATATGTCACTTGTTCAATATTTATTTTGTTTCTATTTTTTAATACTGAGGATTTGTGACATGGTTATGCCATATGCATGATATATGAATTACTATAATATTTTTTGGAATTGAACAACCTTCTACTAGCTCTGACCATAAAATAATTAACCTTAAATACCCAAATTAAATCGGAAATCTTTGTGAATCACTTGCCCCAGAAGTTAATAGGTAAACAAGTATAATATTGAAATTCTCTGCATGGGTGCACATGTTTGTGTATTCAACTACCTAATTCATTGCCAATTTTTTCTTAGGACTAACAAGTCACAAAAAAAATACTGATATATCTTAAATTTAGGTTAATTTTTGCTAATCAGCATGTCTCTGAGTTGAACATTTCAGAAAATATGGGTAGCAACTATTTTCTATGATCCAAAAGTTATATAATAAATCCATATGGTGCCCTTACGTTTACTGAGATTTGCTTTTTTATGCAAAAGCAGAAACACAGTGAACATATTCTTTTAGAAAAGCTTAGTTGTGGCAAAATATAGACATTTCCCATATTTTCTGACAAAGTTTGTCTCCACATTTTTACTCCAAAACTTGGGCACTCATCAAAATTAATTATTTTGGAAGAAGGGAGAAGTTTTAGAATGTAAAAAAAAGAAGAAGAATAAAGAAGAGCAAAACAAAACAACAAAACCCCACACACCAAAATAAAACAAGTTCCAGTGTGTGTGTGTGTGTGTGTGTGTGTGTGTGTGTGTGTGTGTTTCAGGCCAGATAACTGCTGGTAGTGGGTTATAAAGTAGGTGATTTTATGTCAGTTTTCACATTTTATCTCTGTGCTTCAAATCTCCAATTCTGAATATTTTTATTTGAACCTATGCACCATAAGATAAAAGTAAGGGATATTAACAAAAAGTCACAAAGTGTTTTTTTTGTGTGTGTGTGTGTGTTTGAGGTTTGGTTTAGGTTATTTTCTTTATATGAACCTATATTTTTTCTATCAGATAGAAAAAAAAAACAATAGAGTTTTCTTTCACCTAGAGATTGTCTTCTCTTTTAATTGCAAGGTTCAAAAATTTCATTGTCATTAGGGAGAATGTATAATATGCTACACAATAAAATGCTTATTTAGAAGTCAAGTGGCTTAAACTCAGGTCTGAAAGAATGTACTGTAGATTAATCAGGATACACTCAGAAATGTGTGAATTTTCTTTGTAAATTCACACTAATTTTCTCCAATTTACCTCTTCCCTGTATTTGTAGATTTGAATCTTCCTACTTTTAGCTATTGTAAAAGATAAATTCTGAGGCATTAATGAATAAATATGTGGAATTCTTTCAAAATATTTTGAAACATTTATAGAATATTTCAAAAACTTCTTCCAGATGCAAATGGGGCCTCAAAATGGAAGTAAAATGGAACTTTGAAATGGAGACGAAGGATTTGTTAACTTTCCAATGAATTAGGGCATTGTTATAGAGAGACAGCTATATATCTAAAAGCAGATCATGTTATTCTAAGCATAGAATTGATTTGAAGATCATGTAGTGAAATTAAAAATTAACTATAGCCATGCCAATCCTATGTTTGCCTATGGGGAAGGTGGGGTGAGGCAGACAAAAGGAAGTTGGGTGTATTTCCCAGTGTTGTATAGACAACATCATGGCTTCTAAGTCTCCTAATACTTGAGCATCTCTCCTTTACATTCCCTAAGCAAACAAAGAGTTTAAAAAACATCTCTTCCTCTGTCATCCCACCAAAAAAATTATAACAGTGATAAAGATGATGATATTGATAACATAAAGAGAATAAAACCAATAGCAGGCATGAATTAAGCACAAAGGTTAATAGAGAGCTGCAACAATATGGACCTAAGGCCAGCATGTACAAAGCAGACCTGAGGAGAACAAAACCAGTGGTTTGAAAACTGTAGTCATACCAAACTTAGTAACAAGGGCCTAGACACATTAGAAGCTGACACACCAACATAAATGATATGGGACAGGAAATGCTGTGACAAGAACCATTCCATTAGGTGCCCTGGTTAAGGTTTGTTGTCAGCTGATTAGAGCAGAGGAACTCAAGACTGAAATCCAGATCCTCTGTATGAACTCTTCATTTCACATGAGTATTTCTCAACCTCCAACAATGTTTTGTTGCCTCAACAATATCTTAATTTAAAGATCTGCTTTTTTTGTTATAAAAATGCCTGAAGCAGTAAAACCAACATATCTAGTATAGTCAAGGTTCTAGTTTCTAATGTAGAAAAAACACAAATAAGTAAATGGGACCCTTTTCTACATTGTCTTTCGAAGCTTGTATTTGTTAGCATTGAGCATTGCAAAAACAAAGAGAGACTCTTCTAACCTGAAGATACAAGCATCATAGTCAAGATTGTGACAATGTATCACATTCTAGAAGCCAAAGGTTTTGGACCGCTTCAGTTTTCACCTTTGCCATTTCTAGACGTATTTGTCAACCACAAAGATATCAAGTCCAGGGACACCATTTTCACCCCAATTTGCCATGAGGAAATTCCTTGGTAATGCTCAGTAGCCAGGGATTTCTCTGATGCTGTGGGATGAAAATCATGAGTACCAATAAACCCGTCATTGATAATATCATCAACTCATGCTTCTAACCATTGGGGACAATTTCTTCATTAAATCTCAATCCCCTTTTGGACTATACTTTTTTCATAACCAATCAACTGACAAATGAAGCCTCACATTGTTTAGAAAGCCTTGCTTGTCATGGAACCTACATTTGTCAGATCATCCCCCCAGAGAGTCCCATTCATCAGGCCTTGTCAGGTTGCATTACTCAGCCTCATTAATGCCCCCTCACAGGCTGCAGCATATATTTCACCTGGGGCTGCCTGATAAACTGCTCCTCTCTGTTCAGGCTTCTAAGGGGCCCTTTGAGAAAAGCTTTATTTGGGTTCTGGTGAAGAAAACAGAACCTTAATGAAACACTTGCGCCAGCACATAATTAACTATTACTATGGGCACATCATAAGAAGCCAGGGTTCTTTGGAAAATACAGTAATTTGGGGAGAGGGGCTAGAAGGCAGCAGGAAAAGAGGAAGGCCAAATATGATATGGATTGACATCATAAAAGAAGCCATGGGCGTGAGTCTATAGGATCTGAGTAGGACTACTAAGTACATTGTGAACATCCCTCATTCAGAGGGTCTCCAGGAGTCAGAAACTTCTAAACAGTGCATAACACACAGTTCATTGCTGTTGCTGTCAGTAATTTTGCCCATTTGTCACCCATGAGGATGACAACTAATTTTCTTAATTGAAAACACAGGTGATAAGAAAAACTAATAATATTGGAGGAGGGGGTGTATTTTTTAAACATATTTTATTGATTTTTACAGAGAGGAAGGGAGAGGAATAGAGAGTTAGAAACATTGATGGAAAACATCCATCAGCTGCCTCTGCACATCCCTTACTGGGGACGTGCCTACAACCAAGGTACATGACCTCAACCAGAATCGAACTTGGGACCCTTCAGTCTGCAGGCTGATGCTCTATCCACTGAGTCAAACCTGTTTTGGCAAGGGGGTGTATTTTAAAGCTGTTTTTGTATAGTTAGATGAAGAAAAACAGCCTCAGGAGAACAGAAAACAAAGTTAGAACAAAAGCCAAAAAACATTTATCACAATAGGTAACTGTTTATTTGAATTGTGACAAATATTGTTAGGAGAAGATCCAGATGTGGTAGATTTAGCTCTTTTCATTGCACATATCCTAAACACAGAGCTTGAATGAAGGATCACTAAGTCATGACAATGCTTCTTTAAATTAAAGGTGACAGGAATGAGAAGTAGAGATTGATGACAACCATGCTCTTTTAAAAAGCTCTTTCTAGTTCTTCCTTATTTTCCTAATGCAGGCTTGTTTCATAGAAGTAAAATAAATAAAAAGATTACTTATTTACACCTGCTTTAAAATGCTGCATGTGTATTATAAACACACACACACACACACACACACACACACACACACACACACACGTGCACACACACAGACTGGCACTCCCTATTCAGCATTATTATAGAATCACATGCAGTTGCTGTTTCTTGGGTCTAATTGCCTTTGCAGAGTAACAAAAGAAGGAAATGACTTTGTTTTATTTAAGGTGCAAATCAGATTCTCCTCAGCTGTGGGTATAGAGCTCCCTTTAGAATGACAGTATCCAATTACTAACAATTGCTATGATCCCCAAGGAATACAGAATTCAGAGGGTCTGTGAAGCAGCACTGCCCAAATAATCTTGATTACCTTTGACATTTTAATACTGTGCTTACTTAGTGCTAATAGTGGTAGGATGTATTCGTGCCTACATGGAATTAACAATTTTAAAGGGCAGGTTTAAAACCTCAAGTACTAAGGCTACATAAAAGCTGTGTATATTCAGTCTCTTGGCAAATCTATAATTACCTGGAAAGGCCTGTTGGAAAGATTTTCTGTTTTACTTATTGGAGAATATTATATTTTATCCCAATTTTTAGGGTCTGATTTTTTACCCCTAAAAAATACACTCAACTAAATGTTTATGCCCTCCTATACCCACTTATTTAAAATTCCAAATATAATGATAAGACTATAGTTAAACACATTTCAAGAGAATGAGGAAATAATAGCATGTGCTGAGGCAAAATGCTGACTTAGCCTCTGATTAACATGGACTCAATTAAGAAAGAGGCTAAATGATACTTTCAGCCAAAGGCTATGAGAGCTTACTTCTTCCAAAATACAAACAAGTAAATTGACCAAACAAGAAGTGGTATGCAAGGAGCAACTAGCAAAGAAGTTGATGAAGATGTTTGTAAATTTAAATAATCACTGATTTGTATAACTACTACTCTTCCTGTTAATACTAATAACCAATTGGGAAGAGGCAATGGCTAATAATAAGCTGAAAATAAATAATAGGAAAGATGGGAAGATGTACTACTTCACAGCATTTCAAATGAATTGTATCAAAAGGGATACCTCTTACAATACTGAGTGATGAAATGCTGAAGTGATGTGAAGTAACATCAAGTAAAGAAAGCAGGATGCTTAAGAATATTCATGGTATTTTATCATGCAGTTTTATTTGTAAAATATACAAAATTATACAAACTGTGGCTTTATTATACATAATGCCATTAAAAAAAATAGAAGGGAAGAATGCATACCAATTTCAGGGAACTGCATTTGTTTGGGAATGGTGAGAAGGAAATGAGAACAAGGGATTCAAAGGAATCTTCAGTTATATCAGTAGTAGTTTATTTCTTAAAAAATAAAAACTTCCAAAGCAAATATGGAAAAATATTCACAACATATAAGCATGGTTCGATGTTATATTATACTCTGTAATATCTTGTGTATTTGAAGGATTTATTTCTTAGAAAGAAAGGTATATTGAACATCAATAAATAAGATGAATTAGAAGAGCTCTGAGAAGTAAAATCAGAAAATTGTTACAATTCTATTGAAGTAACCCATCAAGAGATGATCTATGATGGTGTCTCCAAAAAGGGAAAACAAATGAGACCTTTCAAATGTAAAATCAATATGACTTGATGATCAATTTTGTATGAGTGGCAAAGGAGACTGTTGAATCAAGAATGACTGAGTTTGCTGTCTTGGGAAATCAAATGAAAGTTAGTACTTTCAATTTACTGAGACAGAAAGTTGTAAGGTCTTGATAGAGTTGTCTAAAAGATATCTGGGAATATTATTTTGGATTGCAAAGAGAGTTTGGAGTCAGTCAGATGGATGAATATATACATACCTCTATTTCTGTTCACCCATTGTTTCATTATTCCTTTCAAGGTTTCTGTTCTTTATTTTATAACTACAGACCCAGTGTACAAAATCCATGCATGCACTGAGGGGGGGTTCCCTCAGCCCAGCCTCCATCCTCTCCAATCTGGGACCTCCCTCTCACAATCTGGGTCTGCTGGCACCCAACCACTTACCTGCCTGCCTGCCTGATTGCCCCTACCTGCTTCTGCCTGCCAGCCTGATCACCCCCTAACCACTCCCTGATTGACACCTAACTGCTCCCCTGCTGGCCTGATTGCCCCCAACTGCCCTCTCCTGCAGGCCTGATCCCCCTCAACTTCCCTTCCCTGCCAGCCTTGTCATCCCTAACTACCCTCCCCTGGTGGTCATCTTGTGGTGGCCATCTTGTGATGACTTGGGCACAATCATCTTGTGACTACATGAAGGTGGCCATCTTGTGACCACAAGGGGGTGGCCATCTTGTGACCACATGGGGTCTGCCATCTTATTTTTTAAATACATTTTTATTGATTTTTTACAGAGAAGAAGGAAGAGGGATAAAGAGTTAGAAATAGCAATGAGAGAGAAACATCGATCAGCTGCCTCCTGCATGCCCCCCTACTGGTGATTGAGCCCACAACCAAGATACATGCCCTCAACTGGAATTGAACCTGGTATCTCCCAGTCTATGGCCCAATACTCTATCCAGTCAGGGTAGGGCTGCCATCATGTGCCCATATGAGAGTGGTCATCTTGTGACCACATGGGGGAGGCATCTTGTGTGAGGGTGTGATGGTAAATGTGCATATTACCTCTTTATTATATAGAATGACCCAAATTGCCCATCTTATTGCCTTCTAAAGTTTACTTTCTTTTATTTTATATCATTTAAAACTAACAGTGTATGGTTTTTCTTTTGAATGTAATATTTTTGCTTCTGCAATCTGCTTACATTTTTTTCTGGAGCTTTTAAAATATAAAGAAGGACTTATGAAAGGAGCTATACATGATTACAAAGAGCATAAACATGGATTGTATGATGTCGTTATAAAAGAAACCTCATAACCACACATAAATAAATTTTTTTCCACAATGTGACTCAATCAAGTTTCCTTAAAGTACAAATTTCAATTTGAACTTATTTTTCCTCTCTATTATCTTTAATTATAGAAAAAGTCCACCAACTTGTATTTTAGAGAAATTCAATCTAACAAAGAAGCTTATTTACCCCACAGGTATTCGCCAGATTATAGTTTGTTTCCAGATAGAAATTAATATAATGTTTGGAATCCTGACTGGGTGGCTCGGTTGGTGCGTTGTCCTGGGCACCAAAAGGCTGTAGGTTTGATTCCCAGTCAGGGCTCATAGCTAGGTGACGGTTTCAGCCCTTGCTTGGGAAGCTTACCTCCTGCTTCTCTCTCTCTCCCTTTTTCTCGGTCTCAAAATCAATAAAAAACATGTCCTCAATGAGAATTTAAAAAAAAAAGGGGGGGGGGTGCGGGGAAGAGGGTAGGGAAATAGTTGGAGAGTAGAGTTCCTTGGAAATACTTAACATTGAAATGTATTATAACATTGTTGAAATGCTTATATTCTCTAATGCTGTAGATATCTTTAATCAAACTACTCTCCTGTGCATATAGTATTACTAATCTCCCTTCTTTTCTTTAGAATTGCATTTCTTATTCTTCATTTGCCTAAGTCTGTGTATCATTCAAGTGCTAGCAAATATTTAAATCCCCTCTGATGCTACTTGAGATGCTTAAAAGTTGCTGGTAAACCAACTATGACACAACCTTAAGTAACTAGAATTATATTAATAGTTGACATTTATTTTATATTAATACAATTTTTAAAACTAAATAAATAAGTCAAGAGAATAAAATGTATTTTTCCTGATAGAGATTGATGAGGAGATGGTAAGAGAGAAGGGACTTAAAACGGAAGAAAACATTAGGATAAAAAAATTCATTGTACCTAAAAATGTAGGCAAAGCTGCTAAATATAAGCATGAGAATTTTTCTAATTGCAATCCTTCATTCATTCAACACATTGTTTGAGTACTTACTCCAAATAAGGACCTTTGCTAGAACCAATAGATTACAAAAAAATTATATCAGCAGTGCTGCAATAGATGGTAGACTATGTTGAGTGGACATATCTTCTCTGCTTCTTCAAGTGTTATTTTTTTCTCCTCAGTATCTTGCTGGATTACTGTCTGGCAACTATATTTAGAAAGAGAAATGCATTATTCTCTCCTTTCCTTTGAGGTGGTTCAAGCTTCATATGCTGATTATATATGTTAGCCTCTCCAATTATTAATTACATTTGTGAAAATAATTCTTATTTTCTCCATTGAATATTTTATTATTAGAAATTCTGCACCATAGATGGGCCTGAGGCAATTTCCCTAAATATCACTCTGCTAACCTCAGCACCCCCTCATCTCAGAGTTATAGGAACCATAGCTTTTTGGTCCATATTTCACTGGATTCCAGACTATTTTGGAATAGCCTCTCTGCATCAGACTATTTTGCTCCTTTTCCTTTGGCCCACAGAGAGTGTCAGGCGAGGAATGGAGACTGGTAGTGGAGACTGAGCATTTTAGTCAAAGGCAGCATGCCTGTTCTGTGTATGATGTCGTATGTTACTTGGGGGCCTGGCAACAACGTTATGGGTTTAGGCCTCACCACTTCCAACATTAGCCTTCAAGTCCCTAAATTACTACCACTACCATAACCCACCAGCAAACCTCAAATAGATTCCTCTTTTGCAAACATGCTGGATTTGCCTCAGAATATTAATAACAGTTTCTAATTAAATATTTCTGTGACTACTTGACTTATGTTTTTCTTTTAATCAGCTAAAAGCTCCATGAGTCCAGGAAGTATGTCTGTTTGATATCACTATACCACCAGGGCTAGCCAATAGCTGGAAAAAAATATGCTCTCATTTAGGATCTGTTGGATAAACTCTGTTAATTGAAATATCACAGACTATGAACTGGTATGAAAACAAAGAGGTAGCATCATATTTATTTTCCAGTGTCTTACTCTACCCAGTATCTTACCTAAAGTAGGCACTCAATAATTTCAAAACTGCAATAAAGGGAAAGGACATGATTAAAGTGCCCACTTGAGAATTTTTTCTGGGTCTCAACTGTGTGACAGGGCCATGCTCACCAGAAGCTCTGGGGTCATATATTTTAATAGCTCATAATTTAAAGAAAAAGATAAAGCGTTTCCTTTAGTACCTATATAAAATGCCAGATAAGACTCTAATTTGTGCAACTTCTGTCACACAACTTTCCCAGAGCCAATTTCAGTGGTCAGGAGATTGAAATTGGTCATTTATTGTACACCATAGTAATCACATTAGTGCAAAAATTGACAGTCCAGTTCTAGCTAGTTTTGTTCAGTGGATAGAGTGCTGGCCTGTGGACTAAAAGGTCCCAGGTTCAATCCCAGTCAAGGGCACATGCCCAGGTTGTGGGTTCAATCCCCAGTGTGGGACATTCAGGAGGCAGCCAATCAATGATTCTCTCTCCCTCTCTCCCTCTCCCTTCTTCCCTGAAATCAATCTATCGATATATATATAAAAACCTAAGCAACTACAATAAATGACTGAATGACAGAATGACAGAATGACTGGTCGCTATGATGCACACTGACCACCAAAAGGCAGATGTTCAACACAAGAGCTGCCCCCTGATGGTCAGTAGGCTTCCACAACCAACTTTCTGTGGTTGGCCAATCTCCTGCAGTCCCTGGGCAAGGTGGCCCCAATCAGTGCCAATCACAGGCCAAGCCAAGGGACCCCACCTGTGCATGAATTTGTGCACTGGGCCTCTAGTAAGTATGTATATATTTAAAAACATTGACAGTCCAAAGAGAATCACATGGAGTGAGAAATAGGTGATGCCCAAGGAAGTAGGCTTGCTGTCACTCAAAGAAAAACCAAAGAGATGCAAAATATCCACCACATCCAGGCGTCTTCAAACTACGGCCCGTGGGCCACATGCGGCCTGCAGAGGAGTCTGATCCGGCCCGCCAGGTTTTTTGGGCAGTGAGCGCAGCCGAGGTGTTACAGTAGGAATTAGTAGTTCATATAGTCCGGCCCTCCAGCTCTCTGAGGGACCGTGATCTGGCCCCCACTTTAAAAAGTTTGAGGACCCCCACCATTACCACCTTCATCATCAACAACAACTTATATTTACTGCAATGTGTATGGATGCCCACATGTGGTGGGGAGAATACGGAATAGTTCCACTAATTTTATAATCATAAAGGCTATACTTTACTAATAAATGAATTATTGTTCTTAATTTACTAGGGAAAAACGAAATAAAATTAGTTTCAGTCAAACTTCACAGTTAGTAGTTAAAACAAGGATTAAAAATACCTGCCTTTAGGGCCTGAGGTGAAAAGTTTTCTATTATGAGTGTTGATGAAAAACTTGTCTCTGCTTTGATTTCAAAAAAGTAATTTCACTTGAAGTCACGAGAAATACTGAGTTTCTCTAGAAACACACCCCTTAAATGAAACTAATGTGGGTTTTTTTTAAAGCACTATATTTTTCTTTGCTAAATGGAATGCTTCCATTATGCATGATAATGAATCAAGGTTTAAGTGATTCTTTTTGGTAGGACTCTTCAGGGAATCCCATGAAATCAAAACTGAAAGGTTCATGTTTTTAAAAAACTGAATGGAAGAACAAGCATCAAAGTTTGGAATTATGTTTAAAATGATGTTTGAATGGATTCTATATTGACTTAATTGAGGTTCTCAACTTTTTCTATTTGCTTGCTACTTTAAAGACAATATAGTTCTTCCTAATGTTCAAAATCAAAATTTGCTAACCCTTGCAACTCTGTTCCATTCTCCACTGCACATGAAAGTTTTTTTCTGAAAAGTAACACATATTATAGTTCTGTCTTCATTGTAATTTATTCAACTCCCTTCATAGAACTTTATTTTTATGTTTGGTTGGTTGGTTGGTATGTTTTTGTTTTGTTTGTTTTTTTATCCAATCTATCAATCTGTCAGCTCTTTGGGATGGCTGCTATATCTTGTCACCTTTTCAATGATTTATTTTAGAATTACTATGCTATCTAATATTTAACCCCAACTTGCTTGTAACTCTAGCCCCTCTGGACTTTCCATTATATAATTATGCCCCAGTTTCCAAAGACATGTGTCTGCATGTGACCAAAACTTATTTTTCTCTGTGCTGATTATTGACCACCTTCTTCAGAACAAATTCAGTGTCTGTCTCCTTACTTTCATTTTCTTTAAGATTCTACCTGACATCATATCAACTTCTATCTACTTCTCACTCAATGTCTGCATTCCTACACACTGATTAATTTTCTTCTTGCCTGCGAATTAACATTGTTCTAATGATATCATTATGTGGTTGAGTTATGTTGGCAAACTCTGAAATAAAAAAGAACCTATTTGTAGAATGTTTTTAAGTCTTTACCATTTCTACTGACTTTCTCAAGCAAAGAAGTATATAGAATGAATTTTAGAATATAGCTCCAATTTTACTAATTAACTAATTAGCTATGTAATTGGATCAAGTTCTCTGTGTCTCCATCTTTCTTTTTTATTATAAAATGAGGTTGAAAGGTAACTCAAATAATCTATGTATCTCTGATGACAAAACTCATCTCATCACATTTATTTCATCTCAATACAAATTGTCACATATTGCTGGAGATGAAATTATCCAATATGAAGGTTACATAACTGCATCATTACCACTTCAGCTACAGAAAACATTTTACAATAATTTCAATTATTATGTTGTATGAGACTGGGGAAGAATGAGGTCCATCTTATTTCTAACAGCAGCATTATTTCATTGATGAGCATTAAGAATCTAAGTTAGATTCTTTGATATGTTTAGATCTTTTAATTGCTGCATCCTCATCATCACGAAGACTGCCAGGATATGTTGCATAACCAATGAATATTTTGAACGAAATTTCTCATTGATGATAGCTCAGTGATCAGGTGCTGCTTTATGAACATTCTATTATATAACTGAAGCAGGGATTCGTAACTTGTAAAAGTTACGTAGAAGAATTTCACTGCCAGAGGAGCTTACCAAATTCCATCTACTCCAGCAAATTTGGCAATTTACATTCCAGCTGGAGTGCTTCACTTTTCCCTCATGTCAGTGTTTATCTAACCTTTACCCCTTTATGCTCAGAATATGGCCATAGCAACATTTTTTTTTTCAAGAATAGGTGATTCAGGGACTAGGTTCATCAGTTAGGAGTACTACAATTACAAAATCTAATTAGGTATAGGTAAGTACAATTTTAAGAATTTGCACTTATTCAAGTATTATTGTAAAGAGAGAAAAGAAAAACAAAGCTGTATAATAGATTAAGTAGAATTTCAAATTATCTCTCCTGTCTGTTTCTATCTCTTTCTGTTGTTTTTAGAACCATTATATATGACCCAGGAACATAAATATTTAGAGGGAAGGCAGGAGTGGGTGGGAAGAGATTAACTAAAAATTTTATATATGTGTATACATAACCCATGCACACATACAATAGTGTGGTGAGGACCTGGGGTGATGAAGGGGGTAGTCTAGAAGGGTTCAATAAGGAAATAAAGGGTACATCTGTGTTACTTTCAACAATAAAGATAAATTTTAAAAAAAATACTAAAAAGAAAAAGATTTAGCACCATACTTGTCTGAAGGCTTCATGAAGTAAAGCCCTGCTTTTCTCAATTTGAGATTAAAATGTTCAATAATACAAATAGTTGGAAAGGTTAACATTGCTGTGATTTAGTTTCAAATCACAATTCAGATGTTGACTTCAGCTCTTTTCCTGTTTGCCCCTCATTTAATCTCACCTGGGCTGAGATAGAAAACAGTTTCTACAGCTACCCTATGTGTCAGAATAACTATCTGAATAATATCCAGACACCTGAATGAAATCTCGGTTAGGAATTCTTGACCTGAGGAGCCAGTTAAGCCTGCTTAAGGAAGGTGCAGAGAAGCAAGAAAATCCCACACCAAGAGTCATCAGTAAGCTCAGGAAAATGGCCCATCTGTCAGGCTGAGGCAGGAGCTGCATTCCCCGCCAAGGAGTTGAACTGGCAGGCTCTCCTTTCTCATTCCTGCTCATGCCTGCTACTCACTCGTCATGTGAGTTTAAACAAGTTTCCAAAACTCTGTGTGTCTCAGCTTCCACATGTATCAGACAGAGAAAATAGTAGTACTTCCCTCATAAGACTATTGAGAGGAAGGAATATGTCAATATATGTGCTTAGTACCACGTCTGACAGTAAGCACTAAGTAAGTAGCCGTTACTGAAGAAATGAATGTATTAGGTGATCCATCTGAACATAAAACATTCATTACATATAAATAACTCCCTTTTCTGAGTCTATGTTCTCTAAGCCCCCCTTGGATAACTTGGCTTTCCTAGAGGATACAGCATCTCTAGAGGCAGAGAATATTTTATCTGACCATAAATCTTCCTCTTGCTAGTTTTATTTATCTAAAATATATATATAACATCAGGCATGCTGTTATATATAAATATTAAATATATTTATTATTAAATAAGTTATTAAATATATTTAATGTTATGTTTAAATATACTATTTAAATATACTATTTAAATATATTATTAAAACCTATGAATTAATCTTTGAATAGATTAGAAAATTGAGGGTAACATGGGTAATGTAATTTGCTCAGTCAGTTGACTATAAGTGGCTGAGGCTTTGCTCACACTCATATTCCTTCCTTAATTCCTATACTCCAGGTCAGGAGTCCTCAAACTTTTTAAAGTGGGGGCCAGATCACGGTCCCTCAGAGAGCTGGAGGGCCGGACTATATGAACTACTAATTCCTACTGTAACACCTCGGCTGCGCTCACTGCCCAAAAAACCTGGCAGGCCGGATCAGACACCTCTGCGGGCCGCATGTGGCCCACGGGCCGTAGTTTGAAGACACCTGCTCCAGGTGGTCCTTCCTATGTGTAGCAAGAGGAAGTCTTGAGTGATGGTAACCCAAATTAGGGAATTTTTCTTTTACTATTAGTAAGACTGTGAGTTTAGTTGAGAGTGGAAAACTGAGTAATCAATCCCTTGTATTTTAGTTAAAATAAAGACCTCAACAAAAGTAGATCTAGGTTGAATCCTCCTTGAGGAATGAAAAATAAATTCATGTTAAAGAATATTCACTTCGAGTAGTTTGTATCAGGCAGCTTCCTCTCTGGTTTGTTTTGTTTGGCTGGCTTTTGTAGAGTGGCTCACGAACTTCAGTGTGTATCAGAGTCGCCTAGAGGACAGTGCTAAACATTTATTGTTTAGCCCATCCTAAGAGTTCCAGATGCAGGAAACCTGGGCTGAGGCCTGAGGCTTGAGGCTTTGCATTTCTCAGGAGCTCTCTGATGGGGACAAGGCTGGGGGTGCTGGCACCACACTGTCTTAAAATCAACGAAATCAGTGCTCAGAATTGTTCATGTGCCAACTCAGGAAAGCCTACCTAATTTGACAGTCATCTTTAACTAATATTCTCTGTTTCTTTTGTTTAGTGCTTCAACTTTTTAAAAATTAATTTATTTATTTTTAATTAATCTTTATTGTTGAGATTATTACAGTTGTCCCTCTTTTTTCCTCCCCTCCCCCTGGTTCCCACATCACCCCAAGCCCTTGCCACTTTATTGTCTGGGTCCATAGATAATGCATAAGTGCATATAAGATATTTGTCTAATCTCTTCCCACACACCCCCAAACTCCCTTCCCTCTGAGAATTGTCAGTCTGTTCCATTTCCATGCCCCTGGTTTTATTTTTTCACATTTATTCTGTTCATCAGATTTTTTATTCATTTGGTTTTTAGGTTCACTTGTTGATAGATATATATTTGTTGTCACTTTGCTGTTCATATTTTTTATCTTTACCTTTTCCTTTTTCTTCATCTTCTTAAATAATATCCTTTAGCATGCTATATAATAAAAGTCTAATATGCTAAATGTCCAGTTGACTGGTTGACCATTCAACCAATCAAAGCATAATATGCTAATTATATGCTTATGCTGCTCAACTACTCACTATATGGTTACTCACCAGCAGGGGGCAAACACTCTGACTGGTAGGTTAGCTTGCTGCAGAGTCTGGCCAACCAGGACTGAGCTAGATGGACCAGACATGCCCTAGAGCACATGTGTCAAACACAAGGCCCTTGGGCCAAATCCGTCCCGCCAGGCCTTGCAATGTGGCCCGCACCGCGCTGTCATCACTGCACTCCGCTGCGTTTCCATCACAATGACAGTTTATGACTGTTCAGTAAACCATTCGGCCAGCAATTTAGTCTGGATTTTAGATTTTGGCCCCTTCTCTGATTGAGTTCGACACCCCTACCCTAGAGCCTTCCTGCTGTCCCTCTCTGCCTGCCAACCTCCTGTGTCCTTCCCTGGCCTTGATCATGCACCTGTGGGGTCCCTCAGCCTGGCCTGTGCCCTCCAGCAATATGGGACCCCTCAGGGGATGTCAGAGAGCTGGTTTTGGACAGATCCCACAGGTCAGGTTGAGGGACCCCACTGATGCATGAATTTGTGCACCGGAATTTGTGTACCAGGCCTCTAGTTTCATATAATACTGGTTTGGTGAAATCCTTTAGCTTTTTCTTATCTGTGAAGCTCTATATATGCCCTTCAATTCTAAATTATATTGTTGCTGGGTAAAGTGTTCTTGGTTCTAGGTTCTTGCTATTCATCACTTTGAATATTTCTTGCAACTCCCTTCTGGCCTACATAGTTTATATTGAGAAATCAGTTGACAGTTATATGGGCACTCACTCCCTTGTAGGTAACTAACTGTTTTTCCCTTGATGCTTTTAAGATTCTTTCTTTGTCTTTTGCCTTTGGCATTTTAATTATGATGTGTCTTGGTGTGGTCCTCTTTGGATTCCTCTTGTTTGGGGTTCTCTGTACTTCCTGGACTTGTATGTCAATTTTTTTTTTTCCCCCACCAGGTAAGGGAAGTTTCCTGTCATTATTTCTTCAAATAAGTTTTCAGCAACTTGCTCTCTCTCTTCTTCTGGCACCCCCATAATTCAGATGTTGGTATGCTTGAAGTTGTCCCAGAGACTCCTTACACTATTTTCATATTTTTGGATTCTTTTTTTTCTTTTTTCTCTTTTTTCATAATTTTGGGTGTTTTTTTGCTTCCTTGTATTTCAAATCATTGATTTGATTCTCGGGATCCTCTAATCTACTGTTGAATCTCCGTATATTTTTCTTTATTTCAGTCATTGTATGCTTAATTTCTGATTGGCCCTTTTCCATATTTTTGGCATTCTCACTATGAGCCTTGAAAGTCTCTCTAAATTGCTCAGAAGTTTCTATAAGATTCTTGAGTAACCTTATACCTGAGGTTTTGAACTCTGTATCTAGTAGTTTGCTTTCTTCCATTTCTTTCATTTGTAACATTTTTCATTGTCTTCGCATTTTGGCTGCTTCCCTGTGTTTGTTTCTATGTATTGGGTAGCTGCTAAGTCTCCTTGAGTTGATATTAATAGATTGGCCTTGCATAGTAGGTATCCGAAAGGGCCCATGGACTTAGCCTCCCCAGTCACCTGAGGTGGACACTCTTGGTGTACCCCTTTGTGAGCTGTGTGCACAGTTTTGTTGTAGTTCAGTCTTGATTGCTGTTGATGTCAATGGGAGGAATTGACCTCCAAGACAATTGGCTGTGGGGACCAGTTGCAACTACGGTGGGAGAGCTGCTGTGTAGGAGACACCCTTATGGAGCAGGACTTGCTTCAGTGGGACTTTAGTGCTCACTAAGTCTGCCCCTTTGAGTGTGTCACTTACGGATGTGAAGAGTTGTAACCTGGTATGGTCTCACATTGACCACTGTGTACACTGGCCCTTGGGTCTCCAGGGAGGTGGAAAGTCAGTCACTGTCTGGGGCAACCCAGCACGAACTACAGAGAGATCTGCAGATTCCTCCTCTTTGTATCAGGTTTGGAAGTGCCCAGATGAGGCCCAGCTGTGAATCAAGGCAGGCTGCTGCAGTGCCAGCCTTGGACCTTAAATTGATAGCTTTGGGGCTCACTGACCCAGCTATCACTTGTTTGACAAGTTTTTAGCCTGAGAAAGGACAGACCATTCATACTCAAAAGCCGTTGTGCACAGCTTGGGTGAGGTTGTAAATTGAGTGGGGTGGGAATCACCAAAGAATCACTAGGGCAGAGCAAACAATAATGGCTGTCCATCAGCCCTGTACTGGGAAGGTCCCAGTATGGGGACAATGACCACTGCAATCACCTCTGTCTGGAAGAAAGCTGCTCCCATATTTCTTCCCCTATGACAGATAGTCCAGTTTCTCCCCAGATGCATTTGGGTCCCCTAGAGCCCTATCCAGCACTGGAGCTCAGAGTTAGTGGGAGCTTGTAAATTCAACTTGTGGTGCTGGCCTTTTGAGAGGAGCAGCAGCCTGTTGTCACTCAGCCCAAAACCGCACTGGTTTTTGAAGTCCATAGTTTTTACGGCTGATAGGGACTTTTTTCCCCAGCTCTGGGACCCTGGGCTGGGAGTGTGGTGTGGGGCTTGGACCCCTTGCTTCTCATGGGTGGCCTCTAAAGAGGCAATCTTCCTCCTGATTAAAAAAGTGGCACACCTGGGTGCTGGACCAGCCTGTTCTATGCCTCCATACCTCCTACTAGTCTCAGTGTGCTTGTTCTTTACCTCTCTAGTTGTAATTCTTCCACTCAGCCAGCTTTCCTGTGGTTCTGGATGATAGTTGTTTTGTATTTTAGTTGTAATTTTGATGTGTTTGTGGGAGGCAGCAAGTACAGACCTTTACCTATGCCACTATCTTGGTTCAACTTTTATTTATTAACAAAAAAAGTTCTAGTACAAACCAAAGACCTTGAGATATCCAAGGCAGAATTGAAGTTAACCGTGTAGCCACACACTAGTCCAAGGGTGTGGCACATGCAACAGTGATTTCTTTTTGTTCTTCTAGATTATATAATTATTAATTCAGTAAATATATAAATGCTTTTCCTCTTTTATATAAGATGCAATATTATGGTGGCACATATGATAAAAATTTAAAAATGCCAGACAAAACTTCATATAGGGATTGTTGGGTTTTGTTTGTTTGTTTGTTTTGTTTTAGTATTTGGCAAAGTTCTCTTTAAGGGCTTATTCTGAGTTGCTAATTCTGAGAAGAGTACCAAGAACAGGGAAAACATTCACAGAAGAGAGTTAGCATTTGGATTGAAATGGTTTTACCCTTACTGAAATAGTAAAAATGTATCAATACATTTTCCTTGATGTCACTGTTCCTATGGCATTTTCCTTTAGCTACTAGTACAAAGCAAGGTTTTAACTGGCATGTCTGTGTGGTGCTAAAACCAAGGAGGGCCTTTATCTATTTAATTTAGTTTTAAATCATAGCTCTGGAAATCCCCTCTCTGTCCCTCAGAGACATAGACTTTCCCCTATGGCAGCAGAAGCCAGCAGACCTGACCTTTCTGATGGTCACAGGGTCCAGACCTCTGTCAGGCCAAAGATAACATCTTGACCTAAGTTTTGTTTCAGCTCCTGAGCCCTAATTGAAATGTCCTCTGGTCACTTTCCCAAAAAACCAGACAGATGGACACTGAAACAAACCTCAGAGCTGTCCTCAAGTCCTGAATAAATGATTTATTACCATATCTCACCTCTGACCAATCAGCTTCCAGTGCAACCCTGAAACCTTTAACCACAGTGTCTTGAGATTTTGCTCTATATGATCTGTAACCTAAATGCCATTGGAGAGTTAGGGCTTTGGAGAATTTGCTTCCCATACTCCTGGAACATAATAGCCAATATTTCTCCACTGCAGTTGTCAGTATCTAGTGTATGGCTCTGCTAGCATTGGAAGGACAAATTCTTTATCTCCAGTAACAGTCCCCAGCCTCTGATCACCAGCTAGCTGGAGTGATTTTTATGTCTTAGATATGCATTTGCTTTTTTGCATATTTTCTTATTTGGATCTTAGAATATTGTTTATATTTTCCCCCTCTTCTTGTTACAAATTCCAAAATTGTGTGTTCTTAAGTGATCCATCAGATAAATAATCTATTTATATAAAAGCCTAAGTGACTGTTGTGACAGAATGACTGGAATGACCAAAATGACCAGAATAAATAGTTGCTATGACAAGCACTAACCACCAGGGAGCAGACACTCAACATGGGAGCTACCTCCAGCCCACAGACCCTGATTGCCAAGCAGGCCTCTTGTGCCTTCCCCCTGGCCAGTAGGCCCTGACCACCTGATTGGGGCCAGACCCCGAGTTGGGACTGGGAACTGGGAATCTGTGTCTTCAGATGCAGTCCCTTTCCCGGTGGGGGAGGGGGGCAGAGGGCTGGCTCCTTCTTTGGGCCCAGCAGTCAACCTCCTGAGTCTCTCCCTTTCTCCCTCCCCCTGCCAATAGGTGCTGATCAGCCTGCTGCTTGCACACCATGGTAGGGGTTTACTTCTCCCCCTAGCCAACAGGTTCCAATCACCAGATCAGGGCTGGTTCCCAGGCTAGGACAAGGAACCGAGGGTGGGTGGTGGTGGACACAGGCCTTGAGGGAAGGAGGAAGCAGAGAGGTGGGGAACCTGATCACCCATGAATGAATTCCATGCACTGGGCCTCTAGTATGTGAATAAATTTCAATTGAAGTTGAGATATACTGTGTATTTTAGATAAATCACATGCATATAGATAGGTGATAGATGATAGAAATAGACAGAAAGACAAACAGACAAGTAGACAGGTAGAAGACCTGGAATCTTCATTGCTTCTAAGAGTCAGTTGGGAACTCAGGTTCTAGTTCTAAATGAGAAGAACTTGTGATTGTAGTAACTCCTTTAGGAAAGAGGAAAATTTAACTAATAAGGTAATTGGTCATATGCAGAGATGGATGATATAAGGCCATTTATTCCAGAATAGAACAGGTTGAAGAGATATGGGGTTATAAACTATCCACATTAAGATAATTATAGATAGAAGAACCTATAATTTATTTCTATTTGTTTTTCTTTTTATTGAATTTTTTACCCTCACTGGTGGATTCACTTTACTGATTTTAGAGGGGGGGGGGGAAAGAGGGTGGAGGGAGAGAGAGAGAGAGAGAGAAAGAGAGAGAGAGAGAAAGAGACAGAGACAGAGACAGAGACAGAGATGTATGAAAGAAACGTTGATCAGCTGCTTCCAGCACATTCCCTAACCAAAGACCAAACCTGGGATCAAACCACCACACCTGAACAGGAATCAAACCTGCCACCTTTCAGTGCACAGGTTGACACTCCAACCAACTGAACCACACTAGTTAACATTGTGGTCACACTAGCTAGCAAAATTATACAGGTTTCAGGTGTACAATTCTACAACACATCATCTGTACACTGTATTGTATGTTCACCATTCTAATCAAGTCTCCATCTAGCTCCATTTATCCTCCCATACTCTCCTCTACTTCCCCTCACATCTTCTTCTCCTGGAAATCACCACACTGTTGTCCATGTCTATGAGTTATTTCTCTCTTTCTCTCTCTTTTTTTTTCTGAATCCCTCCACCCTCTCTACCCAGTTTCTTCCCTTCTCCCCCTTCCCCTCCCAAGCTATCAGCCTGCTCCTTATCTATGAGTTAGTCTCTATTTTGCTTGTTAGTTCATCTTGTTCATTAGATTCAACATATGAGTGAAATCATATGGTACTTGTATTTCTCTGACTGGCTTATTTCACTTAACAGAGTACTTTCTAAGTTCATCCATGCTCTCCTAAAGGATAAAATTTCCTTCTTTATACAGCCAAGTAAATGTACCACAGCTTTTTTATCCACTCATCTACTTACGGGCATTTGGGCAATTTCCAAATCTTGACTATTGTAAATAATGCTACAATGAATATAGGGGTGCATGTATTCAATCTAATTAGTGTTTCAAGTTTCTTCAGATTAATTCCCAGAAGTGGAATGGTTGTGTCATAAGACAGTTCCATTTTTTATTTTTTTAAAAAACACCATACTGCTTTCCATAGCAACTGCACCAATCTTCATTCCCACTAACAGTGCACAAGGGTTCCCTTTTCTCCACATCCTCACCAAAATTTAAAGTATGATGTAAAGGAAATGGATATGCCTTCTCAGTACAATACATTATAGACACACACACAAAATCATATATCTGACTTATTGCAATAGATTCCATAAAATTTGCTGGAATTAACTATCAAAAATTATACTTATATGCTTTTATATACTTAGAAAAATATTTTTAATGGTTAGGACCTACATGAAAAGAAATGCAAAATTTTATTAAAAGACATAAACAAATGTTTCAACAAATGGAAAGGCAAGTCAGTTTTTTGGATGAGGAACACTATAATAAAAATTATGCTTCTAAAACTAATATGTAGGTTTAATTCAATTCCAATCAGAATCCCAATGGGGGGATTTTGAAATTGTTAAAAAAATACTACCTTAAATCTTAAATGTATATGCCAGAATATATTCTCTCTCTGTTTTCCACCCCACATCTCTCTCTCTCTCTCTCTCTCTCTCTCTCTCTCTCTCTCTCTCTCTCTCTCTCTCTCTCTCTTATTCATAACAGAATAGTAAGAGAGAACAGAACATAACCATAGCAAACCTATGAGATACTGATAGCCAATTATCCTTTTTATCAAAATAACATAAGCAAATAAATTCATAGAAGAAAAATGGAATCTATACATTGATTG
The DNA here is from genome assembly GCF_014108245.1 of Pipistrellus kuhlii. NCBI lineage: Eukaryota > Metazoa > Chordata > Mammalia > Chiroptera > Vespertilionidae > Pipistrellus > Pipistrellus kuhlii. The sequence goes on from NW_023425515.1 coordinate 65,926,956, forward strand.
TAGTATATAATAGAATTTTAAAATTTGACAAAGGTAGTATTTTATTTCACAGGGAAGTTGGATCATTAGTAATTAGCCCTGGCACAATCAGTTATCTATTTTCATATTTAAAAAAAATTCTGTATTGTTGAAAGCATTACATGTGTCTCCCTTTCCCCACATTGTCCTCTCCAAGCCTGCCCCAGGCCCCCAGCCCCAATTGTCTGTATTCATTGGTTATGTTTATATTCACATAAGTTTTTGGTTGATTTCTAATTTTCCCACACCTGTCCATCCTTCCCTGCCTTTCCTCTGAGTCTATTTGCATCTTATAGCATGTTAAAAAAAAAGTCAGACAAATGAAATAAAAAAGTGAAATAAAAATAGCTGTACAGGAGACTACATATACACTAGCTAATGGCAAGCGTGACCTTATTAACTGAGGCTGAAAACCAGAAGCCATAAATGATAAGCAGTGTAAACTTGCAGAAAAGAATTACAAAATAAAAAGACACATAACATACTTTGGGGGAGGGAATGTGCATTAGAGAGTACAGATAGATGGTGGTTTGTATAATACATATAGGACATGGAAAATTTATCAGATGAGAATAGAAGCTTAATTAAAAAAAAAGAATCAATTCACAGAGATTATCTCCAAATAATCAAGTATATGAAAACGATGCTAAAACTATTATTCAGATGAATGCAAAGTAAACAAAGAAATATCACATTATACCCATGAGACTGACAATAATTTGAAAGGGTGATAACTTGACTGGCAAGTGTGAAATCTAAAGTATTAAAGACATTTAGGAATGCAATGTCTATTAAACATAAATATGCATTTATACTCTGACACATAAATGTTCTTTTTTTTAGCCATACCATAAAAGAACATAGTGCTAGCATGCACTGTGTTCATATTATCCAAATAATAAACATGAAAGAATGGCTTTCAATAAAAGAATGACTGAAAATATGGTAAATTTTTATCATAGTCTATTTTATATCCATTAAAATAGAATGAATTAAAGCTATGCCAATGGAAAACTTGTTTAGAGCAATTTCAATGATTTGTTATTTAGTGAATATAGGAACAGATAAGCAGTAGACAATCTTTTTGAGCAAATTAAACAATAAAATAATAACTAAATTTCTGCATTTATTTATGTGTGTATCTCTGATAGGGGATACTTATATATGCTTGGGTGTTATCATATGAACATGGGGAAATATGTGAAAATGTGGTTTTACAAGATAGCAAGGAAGGTAGAAAATTGGGAGAAAGGAGGGTTGAGCATTAAAATGAATAAAACACTTAAAAATACAATAGCCCTAGCTGGTTCAGGCTGTGAACTAAAGGGTCTCAAGTTCAACTCTGGTCAAGGACACATGCCTGGGTTGAGTGGGGGGAAGGGGGGTGTGGAAAAGCAGCCAATCAATGATTCTCTCATCATTGATGTTTCTTTTCTTTTTTTAAAAAAATATATTTTATTGAATTTTCACAGAGAGGAAGAGAGAGGAATAGAGAGTTAGAAGCATGGATGAGAGAGAAGCATTGATCAGCTGCCTCTTGTATATCCCCTACTGGGAATGTGCCCTCAACCAAGGCACATGCCCTTGACCGGAATCGAACCCAGGACCTTTCGGTCCGCAGGCCAATGCTCTATCCACTGAGCCAAACCGGTTTTGGCTCATCATTGATGTTTCTATCTTTCCCTTCCTCTCTGAAATTAACAAAACATATATTAAAAAAATAAAAATACAATAAAATGCATGCATGTTTGCTTACTACTTATACAATATTTTAAATGTGAATTAAAGTTAAGGTACACTGTTATTGTTTGGAATTAATTAAATTGAGGCTTAGATTTTTTTTTTTTACCAGATTTTAACCAGAAACTGATTCTTAAGATTTCAAATGTATATGTGTAAAACCTATTTCCTATAGATAAAAGGTCAAATTGTGGGTAAGCAGAAAAAAAACAAAAAAAACAAAAACAAACAAAACACACACACACACACACACACACAAACAAACAAACAAAAAACACACACACACACACACACACACACAAACAAATAAAAAAAACACCTTAGTCTTTCCAGTCAATGCCTGTTTTCCCATCCCTTACCCAGAACTCTGTTCACTTGCTTCGGTTCTCTCTCCAATCTAAGGAGCCATCTTAGAGTAACTGTGTCTGGAGTTGGTGTACTTTTGCTGATTTGCACGTTACTGTCCCCTTGGACAAGGGACACCCCTGGCTTCAAACAGACATGGCCCAGTCCTGAACTCGAACACTGCACAAGCACAGCAGCTGATCCCAGGGAACCCCTGGCCTTCAACAATACATCCTCAGCGAGCGCTCCACTGAACGCTGTGAATGATATAAAGGCACAAGAGGCTAGAATAGATCTTTCCTCCAAAGCTTAATAACTTACAGAGGGGCTAAACCTTGCATTGACTTAAGTTGAATTGATATCTTTCAGTCCTTGGCTGTAGATGACTGCTTGAATTAATTGCAGGTTGGAGAGTTAAGGAGACAGTTTAGTCAAAAGAGCCTATTACACCAGGTAGAGGGAGAGACAAAGATCTGAAGATGAAGTGCTCTGAGGATCAGGCCTTGGCGTTTATATCATTTCCGGCGCTCAGACCTATATAATTCAACAGGAAAAAAAGGCCACGTCTGAGCGAGTAAAGTAATAACAATTGATGTTTCTGTCTGAAAGTGCTAATGTGATATACAGCAGAGGCTTTCTGGCTAGAGGGATAGTTTACCTTTAGTAATTAAAAGGAGATATACTGTTGCCAAACAGCCAATTCTTACTGTGGACATGTTTCTAAAATAAGCCACATGTTTGGGATTTTTTTCTCACAAGGTACTATTTTCCTTACTTCTTGTTGGGGTCAGGAGAAGGAGAAGGAATTCAAAAGAAGTTGGAGTTCCTTTTAGATGCCCTGACCAACCCATGGCTGCTGGGGAGGGGGGGTGGTGGTGGTGGTGGTGGTGTGTGTGTAATGTGGGTGGGGCCTCAAAGACCCACTTGGACAGTGAAGACAATAGCTGAGAAGAAGAAACACTCAGATGCCCAACTGGCAGCATAAAAAAAAAAAAAAAAAAAAAAAAAAAAAAAAGCTTAAGGAAAAGAGTGTAGGAGTCTGTGGGAACTTTGGGCTTCTGTCTGGCTCCTAAATCACCTTAGTTAACTGTCACTACCTATGTCACTATAGTAGTTGCTGAGTGGAGGAAATTGCTCCTAAAATCATGATCAGTGGCTAAGAGTTGTAAGTCAGGGAGATACAAATAAGCCTGTGTGTTGTCTTTGTCATTTGCTTGTTTGTTTGTCCTTTGTTTTTATACAATTACTCAACAAATTATGTCTTTGTCCTCAGCAGTCACCTGAAAGTCCATCTGTTTTGGTTTTTCTACCTTTCTATATCTTCACCTGTTTTTGTTTTTGTTTTGTTGTTGTTTTTTGTTTGTTTGTTTGTTTGTTTTTTATCCAAGCCTGCTCTATGAAATGGGTCACAAGGTAAAGCCACAGTGAAGAAGTCACTGGCTATGCTACAGTGATTTTTAGCTTAAGACTTTTTGCTATTAATTAGAGCAGAAAAACTACCAGAGAATAATAAAAATAATAAGCATAAAAAAGTTACAGAATCTTGCTATGTTCTCACAGTCATTGTCTGTTTTACAGATAGTGACTTCCTTATGCAAAGATAACTAAAAATCCCCTGAGATTTGGATTAGGATTTTATTCCTGAGTCAGAATCACAAACAGATCTCTTTTTATCACTCTAACCGCCCCCCCCCTACCCTTAACACTAGGCTAGATGGCTATATAATTTCCTTTCCTCAGATAGGCCCTTCTTCCAAGCAAAAATGTTCAAGTCCAATCTCAGCAGGATAGAGATAGGAACTAACATTTCTCTTCCTTTCAGGTTACCTCACTTCTCAACTTATGAGTTTGCCATAAATGAGATTTCATTCAGTATATCACCTCTTCCCACACTTCTAAACAGAACTTTGTATTTTGAATTCTACAATGATAAAGGCTGTAGCCCTCACTAACTAGCATGTAACCTTCATTGACTGAAATAGAAATATTGACTATCAACCACAAACACAAAGGTGAGTGACACAATCTTTATCACTATAGTATTTAAAACATTGGAAGACCAGAATAATGGGCATGAAATCATTGTATATAGTAAACTCACTCATTCCTCCATTCATCCAGTTTAAGACTATTAATACACAGGATATAATTAAGGCTCTGGGAAATATTTAAGTTTAAGTAAGGACTGTAGGTAGTAAGAGATAATGTCTTTTCAGAAGAGTTCACAGGTTATTATTTAATCAGGGACCAATTTGTTAATTATATATACTGAAATGTGTCCAACTGAAATGTGGAAGGGTCATAGATGAATGAATCCTAAGAAATCATGAGAATAGTGTCGAAGGCTTCTTTTTGAAATAACTCTATTATAATTTACTAAAGTGCTTTCCTGACTCTGTAGCTTTATCCAAGCACCTTACTAATGTGCACAAGCATAATAATTTTTAAGAGTTTTAAACTATTATATTGACTACTCTGGGCTTTATGTCCTGCAATCTGTGGGCATTTACTCAATAATAGCTCCACTTCCAAAACCAGGCTGTGAGGGCTTCTTAATGTGAAGGTACTTTTCTACAACAGAAGGGTGCCCAGTGACAGGGATGGCTGTTGTTTTAGAGAAGGCTGAGTAGTATTATTTGAGACTAATGGTTTTAGAAACATTCCATTGAGATAGAAAATAATGGTTTTGAAGGATTAGTTAAAATATGTGGTATTTTAAAATATACCCACAGATAATTTAACCACTTCTCATTGAAAGGTGGGATCTGTGTTCCCTTTTCCTTCTATCTGCCTTTTTTTTTTTAAGCTGGTTAGAAGTGATGGTTCTTAGGAAAAAAATAAGTTGCAATCCATGCTTTCTCTCCTTTAGCACCATCTACTCTTCTACTAGGCTTCTCCCGTGCCAGTATCAGTTTCTCTGTGTCCATTCTTTCTGTCTCTCGCCTATGTCTCATTGTTAGAACCTTTTCTCTCTATTGCTTCTGTCTTCCACATGTTTCAGCCACGTTGTGCCTCTAGTTATTTCATTGCTGTGTTTCACTTTACCTTTTCATTGTGATCTTATTATTTCAGTACTCTTGATGATGTTATAAATCAACCTAAGAGAACAAAAGCTTGTTCTGTTCAGTGAAAAGCAAAACAAAAGGAATGCATCTACCTGGCATATCTGGAGCAATAATGTTTACATCCAAGGTTTCCACCACTACAATTTTTTTTTAATAAAATGTCTTCTTTATACTTTTTGTCTCTATGATTGTGATAGCCAAGATTGAATGAGGGTAAACAGGGATTACTGAAAACATGGGTGGGGTGAGGTCTTATTTTTGCAACTCAGAAATAACCTCATAAACAGAAAAGAGCCTATTTTGCTCCAAAAAAAGAAACTTAAAGTTGGAATTACATTTAAAAAATCAAAAGCAGAACAGTCAGCACAATAAATGTATGCTAGCAAGATGAGGAGGTATGGACCCAGAGTCACGAACATTTTACCCATCAGATTCATCAGACAGATTGCCTGGTTTATTTAGTACTTTTAGGAGCCCATGAAATGTTTCAATTTTCTTTAAAGTTGGAACAAAAGAAGTAAAGTTTTAAGTAAAAGAAAATATTGCAACATATAATATTCATATATTTGTCTTTTATCTCAGTAAAAATATAACCCTTTTTATAGTATAAAAGTTACATGTTACTCAGGACCTATATGTGTCATAATGTGACCCTACCTAGAGAACCACGTGGAGGCAGGGTCCAGAGGAAACTGGACTGCCCCAGGTCCTGCCAATATATTGGTAGCTTCTCTGCCAATCTGAAGCAGCAGGTTTTATATGTCTACACCTTAGACCTTGTGTTTGGAGTTTCAGTACAGTATTAATGATGCTTTATACAGCCAATTACTGAAATTCCATAGCATGTAGACTTTATTGCCATACTCCTTCAGACTAATTGTCCTATATAATAAAAGGCTAATATACAAATTGATTGCAAGGCAGAATGACCAGTTGCTGTGATGAGCATTTGACCACCAGGGGTCAGATGCAGGAGCGGCCCCCTGGTGGTCAATGTATTCCCACAGAGGGAGCACCACGCAGCCAGGAGCCGGGCTCATGACTGGTGAGAAGAGTGGTGGTGGCAGGAGCCTCTTCCATTGGGGGAGCAGGCCTAAGACCTCAGTTGGACATCCTTGAAGGGCTCCTGGACTGCCAGAGGGCGTAGACTCGGCTGAGGTACCTCTCCCCCCACCCCCCGAGTGCACAAATTTCATACACCAGGCCTCTAGTCTGTTATAATAGGATCAGAAGTTTGGAATGAGAAAAGACACAAACATTACCCCCTTTTGAGTTGCTGTTACCTCTTGGCACCAGTGGGTGCCTGAGCTCACAGGAAGATGAGAAGATCCTGCTACCTGTGGAAAAAATATCCCTGGTTGAATTCATTCTTTGAGGGTCTATTCAAAGTGATGGTCTCATTTGGTCAGCTAGGATATTCAAGGAGAAGTTTGAACTTTTTATCAGCCTCATTCAGGCGCCCATTATCAAGAAGGAAACTGGAAACTATAGAAATTAACAAACTTTTAAAAATCAATACAATTTGTTATGTTAATCCTCAATTGAGGATATTTTTCCCATTAATTTTTAGAGAGAGTAGGAGGAAGGGTGAGAGAGAGCTAGAGAGAGAGAGAGAGAGAGAGAGAGAGAGAGAGAGAGAGAGAGAGAGAGAGAGAGAGAGAGAGAGAGACATCAATGTGAAAGAGACATACTGATAGGTTGCCTCCGGCACATGCCCTGACAGGGGTGGAAGATCAAACCTGCAACCCAGATACATGCCTTTGACTGGGACCCTTTGGATGGCACATATGTGGGTTGCAGGTTTGATCTTCCATCTTTGTGACCCTTTGTGTGGCAGTCTAATGATCTCACCACTGAGAAAAACATGCGAGAGCTAAAGTCAATGCAATCTGAAAACTTCAAATATTTTTTATTGGATGCACCTATGCAAATATAAACTCAAACAAAGCAAATATTAAGGTTTACACATTATGTATCATTACTCATTTTTTAAAAAGCTTAAAAAACCTATTCTTCCCAAGGCTACCAGAATAAAAGCATTGCTGCATCCTTCTTAGAGATTTTTCTCACCCAGGTATACGTGGCACTACATAATGGACAATGGAGAAGGAAAGCTGTTTTGAGGTACATTTTGTTCCCCTGTACTTCCCGATGATTCAACACAGTGCCTGGTGTATATGAGTCATGCAATAAATATTAGTTGAATAAAGGATGAAGGGATTGATAAATATAAGACTTATTCTTATATATTCATTGTCCAACTCCACTTACTTGCTGGTTCTGCCCAGCAGCAGTCTGGCTTCCTAAAGAATAGTTCCTCAGAAAATCTGTGGGTTCCCTTTATTCATTCCTGCCACCTTCTCATAACTTCACCTTCTTGTTACTGAACCTATCTCTCCTCTTTTTTCTGACCACTACTTAGCTCATGCTCCAATGCTCCCAACTTCTCATTCTGACTGTATACTATCCTAATTTCAATTTTGCCATCCTGACTCAATATGCTCATGTATCTATGTGTAATGATCTCTTTTGGATTAATGATTCTCGATCTATTTTCTCTTGACTTCTTGCCTCTTAGATAACTTTCAGTCCACCAGGAAGATGGAACCCAGTCAGCTATAACTTCATAACGAGTTCAGGATTTAAATAGGTGATCCCCTCTATGTTTCTTACCTTCCTCAATATGCTGCCTGGAAAAGCTTCTTCCAAAAGGTTATACTATAGTTCACTTGACTCTCAGTTACTTGTTCATCAAAAAATGGAGTTTTTATCCTATCAAAGTTTTGATATTTCATATTAACTCTCTGACTTTATAGTTTTATGTTAAGAAAATAATTTCTGTTACCTCCAAAACTTGAAATATTTGGAAGGTTGTGCATGCTGATAATACACAATATAAAACTTGAAAAATGGAGACAATGATTGTTATTTTCTGCGATACTTTCTATAGATATTTTCTGATAGTGGAGAGAGGGAAAATTAAAATCCATAAATATTTTAATTGATTCTTTACAAATGAATACTATAGAATCATATTTGCAATGCACATACGTTTTACTCATACACTTCTGTTTTTTATGCTATTATGAATTTCAATAATCTTTCAAAACATGGACATACATGCACAAATAGTCAAGTATTAATAAATAAATCTGGGGAGGAGTACATTTTATGAAATCCCTGTTGTTTCTACTTACCTGTACACGTTCCATTTGCATTTATATATCTCTACTCTCAGAAACTAAAGTATCAAACTAAAATAGATTCTTGGTAGGATTTGAAATAGATTGCTATGTATTCCAGTTAATCACAAGAAAAAGAGGCAGACCTTCTGCTAGGTCTTTAGAACATTTGTTTTGTCTTAATAGAGAGCTACATGTCATGGTGTGACATTCAATTTGGTGGATTAAAAAATGAGGGTGGAAGGTAAATAGAGGTTGAGAACTTTTGTCTAAGGACCAAGTGCAAACTCATTTATGGATACCAGTGGGATTCAAGAAACAGACTGGAGTCTTTCAGTGAGAATGTGAACTTAGGGAGGTTTTGTTCCTTGTCTCCAGCCCCCAACTCCATAATTACCACTTATTTAGTTTAAGGACTGCCCAAAGCCAGACAGCCCAGAACAAATTTCTTGGACACAGATTACTACATTGACCTTCCAGAGTGCAAAGGATTTCATCTTTCATTTATTGAGAGGCAACAGCTAGCATGAGATTTCCATTACTTAGGACCTGAAATTGAGTGATTCAGGGTCACTTCTGCTCCCTTCTGATCTTAGTATCATAAGGGTTTTTAAAGAACTGGAAATGGTGAGTGGGTACATAAACAAAAAGCCAAGTAGCAAAGTTATAAGCAAGGTTAATGAATTCATATACTGTTCCTGCATAAATACACAAGTCAACATTTTTAAACACCACCATTTCCAAGTGTGTATACAATATGTTTATCACAGCACAATTTTTAAAGGTGGAAAATGCTAGTTGTTTTTTAATTAAAGATCTGGGACACCAAAACTTGCATTTGCAAAAGCTGAATGAACTTAAAGAACAATACTGATGCCCAACTCTACCCTGGATCAATTAAGACACAATCTTTGAGGTGAAGGGGTTAGCAAGGATGTATTTGTAAACACCATGGTGATTCTAATGGACATCCAAAGTTAAGAATCTCTAATTTAGAAGATGCAGTTGCTGCATTATTTTTCTCCTCTTTAATTGAAGAAAGACAACTTAGATGATTTTATATGATACCGGAGAAATGAAACAAAAGTATGCAAAGCAAGCAAATATTTATAAGTAAGTGAGGCAAAGGGTTCTGTTTAATAATTTAATAGATTATTGTCAAAGCATAAACAGGACTAGGTTAGAACCCAGTTAGAGCCACAGAATTTGCAGCAATAGCCCCCACAGCTGAAAAATAAGACCAGAGGTTATCCCTGGCAATACACTTTCCCAAACACTCCTCTCCATTCTCCACATACTGTTTCCTGAAGATAAGTGCTGTGTTTATTATTTGCTGGTTAATGCTAATTACATTTGTTCTTTAGAATTACTCACAATACATTTTGGAGTCCAGTGACTACATTAGTGTCTTAGAATATCAACATTTCTTCCAGTTTGTCTTATTACAAAGCTGAAGACCAGCTATAAAAATAGACTCTCTAAATGATTTATTCCTCATTCACTGAAACATAGTTATTTGAACAACTGGAGGAAATTATTCAAATAATTTAATACAATCAAGCAGGGGATTCCAAAACCTATACATAGAACTTCAAGTTCCTTGTAAATGAGCAATGACATTTCCTGAGTAGGCACTGATGCTCAGCACCATAATAGGAACTGAAAGTATCTTGTTGAGATTAGACCTGACTTATGCCCTGAAAATTTAATAGTCTTTCAAAAGAGACAAGATAGGTAGGTAGTCAATGAATATTCTGACATGAAGTGATAAAGCAGAAATTGTGCAGATCAAAGCATGAGCCCAAGTTAATTGAGAGAAATTTCCCCTGAGAAGCTCTCCTGAGATGGGCTCTGAACTTCAATTTAAAGTGAGGGATACAGTTTGGAGGACAGAAACGTTGAGATTGTTCCTTGGGCAGGTGATAAATTAAATGAAAGCTCTAGGAATTAGATTTTTTTTTTTTAAAAAAAGGAGTGAAATGGAAGGGGGAAAAAAAGAAAAGAAAGCTCTTAGATGTCTCTGATGACTTGAAAAGGGACAAATTACATCTTGCTCAGCAATTTTTCTTTCAAATGAACAATTTACTGACAGATTTTTGGAATTCAATGCTTTATATCAAGGTTGATGGATGGGAAAACATGTTTCCCTATGATAAACATGCTTTTCTTCTCTTCTGAAAGTTAAGTATTCTTTAGATAGAAAACACTCTCATTAAGCCTCTCTTGTAATAAATTTTGTTGCTCCTTGTTGGGTTATTCTAACACTGGCTGCCTGGATTATTCTAACACAGTTACCCTTATCAAGTACTCATGTGTGTTTTTAAATTTTTCAGCCTCCCCTTGAAGATAAGTGGGACTATTTAACTAGCTTCTGGCATGTGGTCTGTGAGCAGAACTGATGTATGCAACTTTTCCAGCCAAAGCATGGAAGGGTCAGTGTGTTCCCTTAAATTCCCTCTCCTCTAACTTGACTCCTAGAAGTTGATACAAACAAAATATTCAAGCCAATGCATCTCTAAATCACTATTTCTACAGGGCTGCCCAGATGGGCCCTAGCATTGTAGTAAACATACTAGGTTACGTTACTGAGATTTCAATTTCCTACACCCTTGAACACCCTAATCTAATCTCACTAATGCACCAATGCACCATCCAAGCTTTCTGTATGAGTAATCTTTTTCTTTTTAATGTTGGCAATAGGGGATATAGGAAGAGCAAAGTATTATTATAATTAAAGACTCATATTCCAGCTACATGTACTTTCCCCCCCCCTTTTTTTAATATATTTTATTGATTTTTTACAGAGAGGAAGAGAGAGAGATAGAGAGCTAGAAACATCGATGAGAGAGAAACATCGACCAGCTGCCTCTTGCACACCCCCTACCGGGGATATGCCCGCAACCAAGGTACATGCCCTTGACCGGAATTGAACCTGGGACCCTTCAGTCCACAGACCGACGCTCTACCACTGAGCCAAACCGGTTTCGGCTCCCCCCTTGAAATAAACTTCTATGCACCTTCTCAGATTACAGAGTTTAGAATAAGGCAACACCTTTCTTTGGGTTTTCTAGGGAAGATTTTACTTATTCATAAAATAGTGCTTTGGCAATAATCAACTTATCTCACTTTCATGTTAGCTGGATTGGTCTCAATTCTTCTATTGATTTGTATTAATCTAATAAATTAAGACTAAGACTATGCCTCTCCTCTGAAATTCAGCTGAGAGTTATTTCTAGTTGGAAAACTCAAGTGTGATTTAGGACTTGTCTTATGCACTTTTGAAGAAGATGAGACTTTCATCAGGAATGAGAGAGGGATACACTTTTGTAGGGGCTAATCAGAGTCTAATGTAATTGAAACAAACAAATTATTCTTTAGGGAAATCAATTTCATTAAGGTTCGGCCATTTCAATTCTTCACCTTATATGTTCATCCCTGGCCCAGACTAGAAAAGTGAGTCTGTTGTTGTCATTGCTACAGAAATGGCTCAGCTCCAGGTTCTAAGAGCTTCTGGTTCAGTAGATAGGAATCAATTGTGTTCTTTGCATTAATGTAATTTTTTTTTTAATTTGGAAGAAAGCAAGGCACTTCTTAACATTCACCCCATTCTTTCATAATAATGATAGATGCAAAATACAGCCAAGTAAAAATTCACAGTAATAGTCCTTATTTAAAAAACTTTTGGCTTCATTAAAAGAATTTTTGTCCATTTAAGAAATGTAGCACATTTGGCTGCCATTTTTCTATTTTTATAATGTAACAACTTTACCACTAAAAAAAGTTTCATTAAACATAATACTTGTATATTTATAATAAAGGACATTGTTTTTAACTATTATTCCTCTGAAAAACATGGTTGACTCTTTGTGTGTGCAGGTATATGTATCTGAAAATATTGAGTATAAATCGAACTCCATAAACCAACATAAATATAAAGGGGAACAGTAAAAATAATAAAAATATTTTTATTTGATAGAAATTTTAAGCTTTCTTAGAGCAGTTATATGTGTACATGCATAATCCTCAAGACTATTTATGTGTTAGACAATTAATTTTATCTGCATATCATATTTTTACCCAATATTTGAAGAATGTTTAGATGTATGTTTGTAAATTCCTAATACCTGTAATATAGCTGAGAACTAGAAAATAAGAAAAGTATAAAATAATGTCCTTATGTTTTCACATGTTGTCTGGTTTCTCAGTCATATCAGATGAGATGAATTCAAAGGTAAGGGAGGACTATGGAACCAAAAAACATATGGTGCTGAACTTAGACTCAGGTAAATCCAAGTTCAAATCTTAATGTTATCTCATAATAACCAGGTGAATGTAGTGAAGTCACTTAATCTCCATGAGATTCAATTTCTTACCTTGCAAAGTAAAAATAATTGCATCTATCTTATAGGATGCTGTGGAAATTAAATGCAATCATGCACACAACATGCCATAGATAACATTACACTGAAACTGTTCACTAACAAGTGTAGGGCCATCTTTTATTTATTTATTCTACAAATGCTTACTCTGAAACTACTATATGCTAAAAACCATGTTCATTCACAGATGGATGAGAGGCAATTCTAGTTTAAATCCTAGTATAAGATTGTTTTAGGAGATATCACAACTGTTCATTGTTATTGAGTCCTCTCTGCTTCTTGGGACACTGAAAAAAGTACTGCCTGAACCACTTGAACTATCACCTAGACAATCCTGACAGTCCAGTTCTAGCTAGTTTTGTTCAGTGGATAGAGTGCTGGCCTGTGGACTAAAAGGTCCCAGGTTCAATCCCAGTCAAGGGCACATGCCCAGGTTGTGGGTTCAATCCCCAGTGTGGGACATTCAGGAGGCAGCCAATCAATGATTCTCTCTCCCTCTCTCCCTCCCCCTTCTTCCCTGAAATCAATCTATTAATAGATAATATAAAAGCTTAACCAACTGTCCAAACATTCAACTATCCCACCGGTACCTGTGACACGCAATGACCACCAGAGGGCAGACACTCAACACAGGAGCTGTGGTTCTTGGGTGATACACCCGAAACCAGAGAAGAGGGAGCCTGATTTTGGGGTGTGTCATCTGAGAACCACCCACTTGCAATCCGGGACCTCTCGGGATGTTGGAGAGCTGTTTCAGCCCTATCCCTGCAGGCCAGACCAAGGGACCCTATCTGCTGGAGGACCCCACTCACTCCACAGGTGCTCTTTGAAGTACCCCACTCACCCCATGGCACCATCCCAGATGTGGCCAGCCCAGGAGGAACCGCAGGAAATTGGCTCCAGGACACGTCCGGCCTGTCTCACCCAGTCCAGCCACCTTCTAATTAATTTCCTTTCTTTTTTATTTATTTTTTTTAATAATATATTTTAGCCGGGACCGGTTTGGCTCAGTGGATAGAGCGTCGGTCTGCGGACTGAAAGGTCCCGGGTTCGATTCCAGTCAAGGGCATGTACCTTGGTTGCGGGCATATCCCCAGTAGGGGGTGTGCAAGAGGCAGCTGATCGATGACTCTCCCATCGATGTTTCTAACTCTCTATCTCTCTCCCTTACTCACTGTACAAAATCAATAAAATATATTATTTAGTTATTTATTTTTAAATATATTTTATTGATTTTTCACAGAGAGGAAGAGAGAATTAGAGAGTTAGAAACATCGATGAGAATCATCGATCAGCTGCCTCTTGCACACCCCCTACTGGGGATGTGCCCGCAACCAAGGTACATGCCCTTGCCCGGAATCGAACCCGGGACCTTTCAGACCCCAAGCCAACGCTCTATCCACTGAGCCAAACCGGTTTCAGCATTAATTTCCTTTCAATGTGCACAAATCTGTGCACTAGGCTTCTAGTGATTTAATGACATCAATAAAAAAGAATTAACAGAAAAAAATTTAAGTTCATTCAAAAAACAAAACAATATGACATCATTTAGTGAAGGGGAAATTATCCTAAAGTAGCATCTGTCAGAGTATGTCTATATTTGACACCAGCCTATAAACCTTGAGACATTAAAATGGTTAAGAAATAACATAAAAAGTTAATAAAGGATTTAGTCCTCTTTCTAAAAGTAAAATTCTAAAATTTTGTGATTACAGTGTTTAATAAATAGTTGCATTTTATTGTATACAATATAATTTGATGGAGAATTCCCCCTCCCTCTTAGTAATACAACATGTGTTTATATGTTGTGTCAGTAGCATTAAGAATGACTATGTAGATAAGGCATGGGATGAGGTATCATAAGAAAGGGAGAAATAATGGAGACACTATTGTATATTTAAGTACTTTTTAGCAAGTTTGTCTCTGAGTATGGCATATACCTTCACAGGAGTCTTGGCATCTTTCCACAATACTACCCACCCTCATTCATTTGCTATCTGGCAAGTTAACAAAAATGTCCTGATAAGGAAAGGCTACTTGTCTTTTCTTCCTTTATCAGTGCTTCATGTTCCTTAGTCTTTAAAAGGTGTAAATCCAGAGTTGTCTATCAGAGAGAAGACACTGGCACAACAGCATGAGGCAATCACAGCTTTGTTCTTTTGGGTTGGGGAAATGCATCAGGTCTAAGTTTACTATTATACTGTCATTTCTTCCTTAGAAGCTAATGGTACCTTAATGTCACCAGAGGAGCATATTATCAACCCAAAATAAAAATAGTTCTTAATTAACCGCTTCTGATGTATTAAAGTGTTGCTGTATCTGGTAGGTCAGTGTATAACCTGAGCATGTATTTTAAACTTTCAATAATTTAAAAATGGTGTTTATGTTGCTGTTGATATTTGCCATATGCTGATAGGAAAAAAAAAAAAGAAAAATTAAGAGAAAATATGTTGCTCTAATTTATCTCAGTATCTAAGTAATTTGATGTTTTAGGGCAGAAACTAATAATTTCCTTCTTTTGAAGCAGATATTTCTTCAAGTCTCTTTCACTTTGTAAATCATGGCTGAGATAAGTTCAGAGGCTTGAAGGGAGATATTACTTTAAATATTCACTGAGGAAAAGGGCTATGTAAGATTCCTTTTCTGTCACACAAGTCCCTAGAGGACTTTCTCTACAGCAACTTTTTCTAGGAAGAATTTCATTCCACCATGAGCCTTTGTAGATGCAGACACTTCATGGACATTTCCAAGTGAGAAAAACAAAACAAAACAAAACAAAAAAACATTGCAGCGTAGATCAGTTAGTCATAATGGCTAGACTTTAATTTCAAGCATATCATGACATATTATGTGAAAATAGTTTATACTGTTTGAAGTTATAGCAGGCTATTTATTACATAGTTTATTTCTTTTAAAGCAATAAGCTTAGAGGGCAAAAATAAACCAGGGTTTCTAGACTGTCAATGTTCCTAAATAAACTTCTTTAGAGTTTCTCTGAGCTGGAAAAGAATTTACATAACTGTTTGTCATGGGTCTGTTAAAACAGCATGTCTACATCTACATGGTACACACTGCATCTATACCAAAACTTATGACTGCTCATGCAATGTCATTGTAGTCTCCCAAAACTATTTTAAACTCCTGTTCAAATAAATTAGTGTTGCCAATTAAGTTCTTAGAACACTTAAGAAATATACAATAGTTCAAACATAGAAGGAAACTAAGTGCCCATCAGTGGATGGAAAGATTTTTAAAATGTGGTATATATACATAGTGAAATATTATTTCATAATAAAAAAGAAGGAAATCTTGTCATTTTCAACAACATGGATGGGTCATAAGGGCATTATGCTAAATTAAATATATCAGAGAAAGACAAACACCATATGATTTCCCTTATATGTGGAATCTAAAATGAACAAACACATGAACTCATGGATTGGTGGTTGCTAGAGTCTGGGTGTGAAGGTGTAGGGTGGATGAAATATATAAAAGTAAAGAGAGGCAAAAGGTACAAACTTATAGTTATAAAATAAATGTGTTGGGGATCTGATGTACAGCATGATGACTATAGTTAACAATAGTATATTTGAAAGTTTTTTAGATAGTAGATCTTAAGTTTTTATCTAACTTAAAAAAAAAAGTGTGTTGTAATGGCTGTTAACCAGACTGATTGTGGTGATCATTTCCCAACATATGCAAACAACAAATCATTGTTGTACATCTGAATCTGTTATCGGTGGGGAGAAGTCGTCATCCTCACCTGTTTCTAGTGATAGTGGGCATTTTGTGATAGCCCAAATAAAGGAATTTTCTGAGACTCACAGAGAAAGATGAAATATTATAGAGAGCTTTATTTCTGTGGAATGACACCCTTGAGTTTTCAAAGTCCCATTTCCCTTTGTGGGACTAAGGGAAAGTGTAACTGTGACTTCAATAGAGAGACAATCAAAGCCAGTGTCCAGAGCTCCCATTCCATGTCTGCACAGTCCACTGCGGTGTCAGACTAGCTTAATTTGTGTCCGCCAGCTGCAGTCCATCAGTCCCCCCCAGCTGCAGTCTATCAGTCCAGTGTAGGTGGGGTTCACAGGACTATATGCTAAGAAAGGAACACAAGCAGGAGCAAAGCCAAAGGAACCAGAGAGTCAAGATCCAGGAGCCAAGAGAGAGTGAATATCAATGTTTAGGGGATTATATATCCCCAATTTTTAATGGAATTGAATTGGCTCCACCTCTTCCAGCCAATGATTTCTGTTCCCAGCTGTGGTAGCTTGACCTGAAGAAGTTCCAGACATCAGAAAGCAGAAAGATGTCTGATTTATCTGGTCTAATTAGCATATTACTCTTTTATTAGTATAGATTAGAGGCCCAGTGAATTAATTTGTGTATGGATGGATCCAGTTGGCCCACCCTGATCAGGGCTGATCAAACAGAGCTGGACCAGTTGCAGGACCAGAGCTAGGCAACACTAGAAAGTAAGTGGAGCCTGCCACTGCCCTCTCCCATATTCCTCCCTTTCTCTTCATCACACTTTGTCTCTAGAACTCTGTGTCCTTATGATTCAGATCCCTTCCTGAAAAGAGTAAGACTATATCAAAATTGTTAAAACCAAGGTGCTTCCCACATAGGAGCAACTGCATTTATTTTAAAATAAAATCTTAAATATGTGCGTTTGCTATATACCATACAAAAAGAAAGTCTCCTTATTTTTTTATGAAGCATCTCTGACATCAATATAAAAGTTTTAAAAAGGGAACCAAGAAAGAAAACAAAGGCAAGAAACAACAAAAGAAAATGCCTAAACTCATTATAAATATCAAACAAATAAATTTCCAACTGAAAATCAGCAAGCAGGATGTAGAAGCAAATGAAGAATAATACACTCTGATGGCCACGTATTAGTAAATGGGTCAATATTAAAATATATTAATATAGCTCAGAAAATCAATAAAATCAAGCAAATTAATCTTCTCCACAGATATTAGAAAGTTATTTGATAAATGTCTACATCCAGTTATTAAAACATTAGAAAGTTTCTAACTTTGATCAGTAACAAAAGTCCTCCATTTATCTTTGTTTCCTAATTACTAATGGATAAATTAAGCAAAAGGAGACAAAATCAGCTATGAAAATAGGAAAAATGGAGATAAAATTATTTACTTTATAAAACTATTACTTAAAAGGAAAAAGAAAGAATCAATGGAACAATTGTTTTAATGGTAAAATAATTAAGTAGAGTGATTGGGAAGAAAATTAATACACAGGATACAATAGTTGCTATATATAATGTAACACCCACTTAAATTATATGTTGAAAGAAAATAATCAAATACAATAGCAAAGAAAAAATATCTGGCAAGAAATTTAGAAAAATAGGAATAAGATTTATGAATGCAATGTTATCATTTAAGTAAAGGACAGGCAATACTTTAACATGTAGACATTTATACCATGTTCTATAATAGGAAGCTTAAACAACATTAAAATATTAATATCCCCTGAGTTATTTCATATATGGCATAGCAGTCTTCTCACAGTCAAGGCCTCTATTTTGAAAATCTGTTCTCCTAACACAGTGGTTGGAAAACCATGGCTCGTGAGCCACATGTGGCTCTTTGGCCCCTTCAGTGTGGCTCAATGTTTGAACCACTTCTTCAAAACAGACTTGCCCAGGCCGAAAACCAGCTTCTGAGAATGGGCCACAAAGTTTCAATCTCACTGTACGTGAGCACCCACACATGGTATTTTGTGGAAGAGCCACACTCAAGGGGCCAAATATCCACATGTGACTCGCAAGCCACAGTTTACCGACCACTGTCCTAACACAAATAAAAACAATTTTGATTCTTTAATTCACTTAATACCTAAGTAACAATATCCAATTAAATTACAAAAAGAACAATACTAAATCAAAAGGTAATTAGAATTAGCCGATACCGGTTTGGCTCAGTGGTAGAGCGTCGGTCTGCAGACTGAAAGGTCCCAGGTTTGATTCAGGTCAAGGGCATGTATTGTACATTGGTTACCAGCACATCCCTGGTGGGGGGTGTGCAGGAGGCAGCTGGTTGATGTTTCTCTCTCATTGACGTTTCTTGCTCTCTATCTCTCTCCCTTCCTCTCTGTAAAAAATCAATAAAATATATATATTTTTAAAAAGGTAGTTCGAATTAAAATAATATAGTAGTTGATATACCAATGAAGATGTCAGTGGAATAAAATAGAAATAACAAAAATAGATTTCAGTTAAATATGAGACTTTAGTAGATAATAAATGTGGCATTTAATAATTGTACTGGTCAATAATGCGGATTTTTTTCAATAGATGGAGTTACACATATGTTGATATATATGAGATTTGATATGTATGCTGTTTTATTGTATTGACAACAAGCTTGAAAACTTCATATGTCAAATTTGCTGAAGGTGTTAATTTCATAGATATTTTTACACTTAAAAATGTCGAATTTTGTGCCCCCCCAAAAAAGAGCATTTGCGGGAAGTTTTAATTCACTACTTTATTTTGAAGAAAAGTGCTGCTGGAAGTTATTCTATACTTCAGGAAGCTTATGGTGAACATGCTGCATCTCACGATACTTTTGAACACAGGTTTAAATGCTTTAAAAGTGATGATTTCAATGTGAAATATGAAGAACATCCAGGTCAATCAAAAAAGTTTGAAGACCAATAATTACAAACATTATTGGATGAAGATACATGTCAAACTCAAAAACAACTTGAAGAAAGATTAAATGTTGCTCAGCAAACAATTTCCAATTGTTTATAAACAATGGGAAAAATTTTAAAGGAAGGAAAATGGGTGCCACATCAAGTGAACAAAAAGACAAATGGAAAACCAAAAAGTCATCAGTAAAATGTTGCTTCAACAGCACGAAAGAGTCTTTTTTGCATCAAATTGTGACTGGCAATGAAAAATGGATTTATTTTGAGAATCCCAAATGCACAAAATCATGGGCTGATCCAGGTAAACCATCAACATGGAATGCAAGGCCATATAGATTTGGAAAGAAGACGATGATCTGCATTTGGTGGGATCAGGAAGGTGTGGTGTATTATGAGCTTCTAAAACCAGATAAAACCATTAATACTGATCACTACTGACAACAAATAATCAATTTCTAGTTACATCAAAAATTTAAACAACCAGAATGTGCCAGAAGACACATCAAAGTAATTTTGCTTCATGATGACACACTATCACACACTTCTAAACCAGTTAAAGACACAATAAAAGATATTACCTAAGAAGTATTAACCCATCATCTGTATTCACCACACTTTGCTCCTTCAGATTACCACTTATTCTGATAGATGGCACATGCACTTTCTGAGCAGCACTTCAAAACATATGAAGAAGTGGAAAATTGAGTCTCTGAATCATCTGCCTCAAAACAAGAAAAGTTTTATTGGGACGGTATCCACAAATTACCTGCAAGATGGGGGAAATGTGTAGTTAGTGATGGGCATTATTTTGAATAAAACACTTTTGATATTAATCTTGAAGGCATTATGGTTTTCTTTGATTTCAAAATCTGCATTATTACAGTTAATAATGTGGATTAAATATTAACTGGTTCAAAATGTAGGTTAACTATTAACCAGTTAAAAAGGCAGATTTAGTAATTTAAAAAAAAAACACAGGATAATTTCAAGAGAATATAAAAAGTGCTGCTTTATTCAAAGTAATGTCCATTGCTAGTACACATTTCCCCATCTTTCAGGATACCGTCCCAATAGAACTTTTCTTGTTTTGAGGCAGACCATTCAAAGACCCAATTTTCCACTTCTTTGTATGTTTTGAAGTGCTGCTCAGAAAGTGTGCGTGTGCCATCGATCAGAACAAGTGGTAATCTGAAGGAGCAATACAACAAAATAGCATATATATTAAATTGCATATATATCAAATCGCATATATGTAACTCCACCTATTGAAAAAAATACACATGGAACTACATACCTAGTAATACATGTTTTTGAGGAAAATACATAAGGTAAATTCTAGTTACGTCAAAAATTTAAATCTTCAAAAGTTGAAAGATAAAAGTAATAAAATAAATTTTGGAAGATTTTAGATTAAATAAGGCCTTTCTTAGTATAAAACAAAACCTGGAAATCATTTAAAATAATAAATTTAATTACACACTTAAACTATTTTTCTGAAAACAAAACTCATAAATAAAATCAGAGACAAATGAAAACAAGAAAAACTATTTGCAATTTATCTCATAGAAAAAATAGCTGAATTCTTTAATATATAACAAGATCCTACTAATAAATAGGGCTGTATCAGAAATTCAGTAAAAGGAACAAAAGATTACTGAAGTCCACAGAAAAGGCATAGCTTCTAAACACAGGAAAGTATCCTCAATACTACTTATAAGATAAATGCAAATTAAAAGCTAGAGAGACATTATTTTGCACCTGGGAGATAAAGATATAAAGTTTTAATAACACTCTGTTTTACTGAGAACTGGGGGAAATAAGTTCTCTTACATTACTGGTGGGAGTATAATTTTTATATCTCTATGGAAATAAACTTAGTGCACTCTATAAAAATTTAAGATATATAAACCCTTTGCCCCAGTAATTTTACTTTTAGAAATTAATCCTACTGATAAATTCATGAAAATGGTTGATATAGAAGTAAATATATTGTGCCATGGTTTATAATAACAAAAGACTGCCGAGACCGGTTTGGCTCAATGGATAGAGCGTTGGCTTGGAGACTGAAGGATCCTGGGTTCCATTCCAGTCAAGGACATGCACCTTGGTTGCGGGCATATCCCCAGTAGGGGGTGTGCAAGAGGCAGCTGATCGATGACTCTCTCTCATCGATGTTTCCCTCTAACTCTCTATCTCTCTCCCTACTTCTCTGTAAAAAATCAATAAAATATATTTTTTTAAAAACTAAAAAAAAAAAAAAGACTGACAGTAATTTGAATGTCCTTAATAGAAAACTTATTAAATAAATAATGATAAAATCTATGTAGATTTTTTTTTAAAGCTGAGACAAAACTATATGTACTCCTGAGGACTATCTCCAAGATATGTAGTTCCATATATATAATTTTTAAAAGTTAAGTTTAATACAAAATATTGTGTGTATGTGTATATTTATTCATTTACACACATATACATATGTATGTATGTATGTATGTATGTATGACTTTAACGCTTACATGCACAAACTATCCTCTGAAATTTGGGAGTTCTAAATTTGGGAGATTGAGGTAGGAAGAAGAGCTGTTCTATATTTCTTTATATATTTTAAATTTTTACCAGGTACATATATTACTTTTTTTCAAAAAATAAAATAAATTTTATGATAAATAGTAGCACTATGACAACTGAGGAAGAAAGAAACCTTCAGTCTTGTTAACTAGCCTTCAACTATATTTCTGATTTTATGAAAGTTTCTTGAGATCTAAGACCATCTCTTAACACACACACACACACACACACACAAATTTGTGTGTGTGTGTGTGTGTGTGTTAAGAGATGGTCTTAGATGGACACTTGGTCTTAGATGGTCTTAGATGGTCTTAGATGGACACTTAGATGGACACTTGGGCTGCTTCCAAATCTTGGCTATTGTAAATGACTTGCAATGAACATAGGAATACAAATATTCTTTCAAATTGGTGTTTGGGGTTTTATCTGATGTAGCTCCAGAAGTGAAAATGCTGGTTCATAAAACAGCTTCATTTTTACCTTTTGAGGAAACTCCACACAGTTTTCCAGAGTGGCTGCACCCATCTGCATTCCAATAAACAGTGGATGAGAGATCCTAATTCTCCATATCCTCACTAACATTTGTTGTTTGTTGACTTATTGACTGAGGATAGCCATTCTGACAGGTGTGAGGTGATATCTCATTGTGGCTTTAATTTGCATCTCTCTATGTCTTTTGGCTATCTGCATAAGTCTCATATGTACTTTGACTATTTGAATAAGTGTCAACTCAGGTCCCTTGCCCATTTCTTAATTAGATTGTTTGCTTTTTAGTACTGAGTTATCAAAATTCTTTATAAATTTTGGATATTAAACCCATAACAGATGCATCATTGGTGAATATGTTTTCCCATTCAGTAAGTTATCTGTTCATTTTGCTGATGATTTCCTTTGCTGTGAAAAACTTTTTAGTTTGATGTAGTCACATTTGTTTATTTTTTTCATTTGTTTCTCTTGTCTGGAAATATATATCAGAAAAAAAAAATATTGCTATGAGCATGTCCAAGATTATACTGCCTATGTTTTCTTCTAGGATTTTTTATGATTTTGAATCTGACATTTAAGTATTCAATCCATTTTAAGTTTATTTTTATGTATAGTATAATAAGTTGGTTTAGTTTCATTGTTTTTGCACATATCTGCCCAATTTTCCCAACCCCATTTATTAAATAGGGTTTCTTTGCTTCACTGTATGTATTTGTCTCCTTTGTCAAATATTGATTGACAATAAAGACATGGGTTTATTTCTGAATTCTGCAGTTGGTCTATGTGTCTTTTTTATGTCAGTACCATTTTGTTTTGATGATTATGGCCTTGTAGTATAGTTTAATGTCAGGTAGCATGATTTCTCCAACTTGGATCTTCTTTATCAAGATTGCTTTTGCTATTCAGGGTCTTTTGTGGTTCCATGTGCAGTTTTGGAAATATTTGTTCTAGTCCTATGGAGTACACCATTGGTATTTTGATAGGGAATGTACTGAATTTATAGATTGCTTTGAGTAGTGTGGACATTTTAATGATGTTAATTATTCCTTTTCATTAACACCATACATGCTTTCACTTATTTGTATCTTGTTCAATTTCTTTCTTCACTGTCTTATAATTATCTGAATACAGGTCTTTAATATCCTTGGTTAAATTTATAACTATTTTTATGTAATTGTTAATGGGGTTGTTTTCTTAGTTTCTCTTTCTGATAGTTCATTATTAGTGTATAAAAATACAATTTGTTTCTGGATATTTATTTTGTATTCTGCTGCCTTACTGAATTCATTTATCAGTTCTGGTAGTTCTTTTTGTGTGTGGAATATTTAGGATTCTCTTTACACAGTACCATGTCATTTGCAAATAATGATAATTTTGCTTTTTCCTTTACAACTTGGATGCTTTTGATTTCTTATTCTTATATGATTAATGTGGCCAGGACTTCCAGTACTACTTTGAATAAGAGTGGTGAAAGTGAATACCCTTATCTTGTTTCCAATTTTAAAGGAAATGCTTGTAATTTTTGCCCATTGAAAATGATGATGGCCATGAGTTTGTCATATATGGCTTTATTACATTAAGGTAGATTTCCTTTATTCCCACTCTGCTGAGAGT
Source organism: Pipistrellus kuhlii (assembly GCF_014108245.1). Classification (NCBI taxonomy): domain Eukaryota; kingdom Metazoa; phylum Chordata; class Mammalia; order Chiroptera; family Vespertilionidae; genus Pipistrellus; species Pipistrellus kuhlii. The sequence goes on from NW_023425515.1 coordinate 65,951,034, forward strand.
TTTTATCATAAATCGATGCTGGATTTTTTCAGATGCTTTTTCTGTACCTATTGATATGATTGTCTGTTTTATCCTCTATTTTCTTTATGTAGTGCATCATTTTTATTGATTTGTAAATATTGTACCAACCTTGCATGACCAAAATAAAACCCACTTGTTCTTGCTGTATGATCTTTTAATGTATTACTGGATACAGTTTGATAATATTTTGTTGAGGATTTTAGCATTGATGTTCATCAGGGAAATTGATCTATAACTTTCTTTTTTGTAGTATTTTATATAGTTTTAGATTTATGAGACCGCTGGCCTTTTAAAATCAGTTTCAGCTGAAGATGGTTTGGCTCAGTGGTAGAGCGTCGGCCTGCGGACTGTAAGGTCCCAGGTTCGATTCCAGTCAAGGGCATGTACCTTGTTTGCGGGCACATCCCCGGTAGGGGGTGTGCAAGAGGCAGCTGGTCGATGTTTCTCTCTCATCGACTTTTCTAGCTCTCTATCCCTCTCTCCTCCTCTCTGTAAAAAATAAATAAAATATATTTAAAAAAAAAATAAAAATAAATAAATAAATAAAATGAGTTTCAGAGTCTTCCCTCCTTTTGAAGTTTTTTGAATAATTTGAGGTGTTAGTTCTTTGACTGTTGGGTAAAGTTTTTCTTTGAAGCCATCTGGTTTAGGACTTTTGTTTGTTGGGAGTTGATTTTTATTTTTTTTATTACTCCTTCAATGACACTAATTATAATCTGTCTGTACAGATTCTTTGATTCTTCCTGATTCAGTTTCTAGGAATTTATCTAGTATTTTTCCAGATTATTTAATTTGTTGATATATATAGCTGTTCATAATATTTTCTTACAATCCTTATATTCTTTAGTGTCAGCTACTTCTCTTTTATAACCAATTAAATAAATTTGTGTCCTCCCTCTGTTTTCTAAATGAGTCTGGTTAGAGTTTTGTCCATGTTGTTTATACTTCAAAGAATCAGCTCTTAGTTTCATTGATCTTTTGTAATTTTTAGACTATATTTTATTTATTTCTACTCTGATCTTTATTATTTCCTTACCTCTACTTACTTTGGACTTTGTTTTTCTTTATCTAGATCATTTAAGTATAAAGTTAGGTTACTTATTTTAATTTTTTGTTTTGTTTGAGAGAGCCTTGTAGTGCTATGAATTTCCCTCTGAGAGCCTGTTTTCACAGTGACCTAGGGTTGTTGTGTTCTCCTTTTCATTTATTTCATGGTATCTTTGATTTCTTCCTTGATCTCATTGTTAACCCATTCATTGTTTAGTAACATATTATTTAGCCTCCATGTCTTTGTGTTTGTTTCAGCTTTTCTTATGATTAATTTCCAGTTTCACAGTGTTATGGTCAAAGAAGATGCTTGATATGATTTTAACCTTCTTTAATTTATTAAGAGATGGTTTTTGTCTGAACATGTGGTCTATCCTAAAAAATATTTTGTGTGCACTTGAAAATAATGTATATTTTGTTTCTTTGGAGTGAAATGCCCTGAAGAAATCAATTAAATTCATCTGATCTAGTGTGTCATTTCCTTGTTGGTTTTCTGTCTGGAAGATTTATTGATTGATGTCAATGGAGTGTTAAAATCTTCCACTAAGACTGTATTACTGTCAATCTTACTGTATTCCCATTAAGATTTGCTTTATATATTTATGTGTTCCTATGTTGGGTGTGTAAATATTCAGAAGAGTTATATCCTCTTGTTAGATAACTCCCTTTATCATGATGCATTGTTCTTCTTTGTCCCTACTATAGCCTTTGTTTTAAACTTTATAACAAAGTATTAAGTATCAGATCTAAGTATTGCTAAGTCAGCTTTATTTTTTTTTCCTTTCAATTTGCAGAAATATCTTTTTCATTTCTTTACTTTTAGTCTGTGTGTATCTTTTGTGCTGTAGTGATTCTCTTGTAGACTGCATATATATGGGTCTTATTTTTTTTAATATATTTTTATTGATTTTAGAAAGGAAGAGATGGGGGAGAGAGATAGAAACAGCAATGTTGAGAGAGAATCATTGATCAACTGCCTCCTGCACGCCCTCTACTGGGGATTGAGCCTGAAACCTGGGTTTGTGTCTTTGACTGGAATCAAACCCAGGAGACCCTTTAGTCCACAGGCTGACGCTCTATCCACTAAGCCAAACCAGCTAGAGCCTGGGTCTTATTTTGTTATCATTCAGCTACCCTATGTCTTTTGATTGGACCATTTAAGCCATTTACATTTAAAGTGATTATTGATAGGTATGCATTTATTATTATTTTATTCCTTTATGTTACTCTATTATTATTATTTTTATCATTGAAGCTCTTTAACATTTCCTATAATCCAGTTCAGTGATAACAAACTCTTTTAGGGTTTGTTGTTGTTGTTTATTTGTTTTGTGTAGGAAGCTCTTTATTTCTCCTACAATTCTAAATGATAATCTTGCTGGGTAAAATAGTCTTGGTTATAGGTCTTTGCTTTTTATCACTTTGAATATTTCATGCCAATCCCTTCTGGTCTGAAATGTTTCTGTTGAGAAAGCAGCTCATAGTCTTATGGGAGCTGCTTTGGTGGTAACTAACTTTCGCTCTCTCTTGTTGCTTTTAAGAGTCTCTCTTTATCTTTAAACTTTGGCATTTTAATTATGATGTGTCTTGGTATGGGCCTCTTTATCTTCATCTAGTTTGCAACTTTTTGTAATTCCTGGATTTGCATCTCTTTTTCATTTGCCAGGTTAGGAAAGTTTTTGGTTATTATTTCTTCATACAGGTTCTGTATCCTTTGCTCTCTCTCTTCTCCTTTTGGAACCTCTTTAATATATATTATGCTTCATGTGGTCCCAAAGTTCCCTTAATCTATCCTCATTTTATTGTTATTTTTTTTTCCTTTTTGCTGATCTGATGGGTGTTTTATTGTAACTTGTCTTCCAAATTGCATCATCCAACCTACTGTTTATTCCTTCCAGAGTATAACTTATTTCAAATATCATATTATTAATTTCTGACTAGTTATCTTTTATGAGTTCTTTGTCATTTTTCATGTTGTAGTTCTCACAAAGTTTCTTGTAGTTCTCACTACATTTTTTGAACATCTTTATAACCATTTTTTTTAATATCTGGTAAATTGCTTGCCTTCATTTTATTTAGTTCTTTTTTCTGAGTATTTTTCCTGTTCTTTCATTTGGGAGATTTTCTTTGACTCCCCATTTGGCTACCTCTTTGTGTGTATTTCTGTGTGTTAGTAAATCTGCTATGACTCCCAGGCTTGGTAGGGTGGCCTTAAGTAGTAGGTGTCCTATTGTCTCACACAAATTTGTGATAGGTGGGAGGCTCAGGGAGTTTTCAGGGTGAGGTCAGTAAAGCTCATCAGGCCCAAACAGATCAAGATTTGTCCATATAAAGGGAGGGTTCTGCACCACTCAGACATGTGAGGGAAAAAAAATCCATTGTAGAGCTACAGAAATCAGCCTGTCCCAGATTTTGCCCACAGCCTGATCTCATTGAGAGGGAGGGGGCACTGAGAGTTGGGAGAGTATGGCTAGTGGACCTTCCATAGAGACAGGTGCAGGTTAGGCTTAAAGAAGGTGGTGGGAGTGGCCCCCACCCCAGGGCCACACAGCTCTGTTTGTCCCAGATCCTGCCTAGACCTCGAGAGGGTGAAGTCACCAGCAGTTGGGAGGGTTGTGCCACTGGGAGCTCAGAGATGGGGCTTGCAGATCTCCTACAAAAGGGAGGCACCAGTGAGGTCCTCCAGCATGTGGGGGGAATAGTCACTGATCCAAAATCATACCACTCAGTCACTGACAATCACTGCATAAGGCCAGACCTCTACACCCTGGCCCAGGCAGCTGACTCCACAGCAGGGCATAATCTCCACACGGTGGTGCAGCAGGAAGTCCAGAGGGTGAGGCTATTGCCTTCCCTCAGGCTGTTGCTATATTGAGAGGAGTGTTTCACCCAAGAAAGGTATTGGCTGATGTGTAGGAGAAGAACTTAGTTCAGGGATCCTGATGGCTGTCCTTTCAGCTCTCTCTCTCTCCAGAGCTACCAACCCAGTCTCTTCTTATGTGATTATAGTCTGCTCTGCCTTCCCTCTGCTAGAACCCATGGTGAGTGGCTGTGAATGAGATTTTGTGAGAGGGGACCTGTGTCTCTAGCAGACTCCCATCTCTCCTTGTTGGACAGAATCCCTGATGATTTTCACAGACAGATATTATATGGATACCTCTTGCTATCCCTGGTGCTCTGGTGTTCAGATTCCCTCTGGGGAGTGTGGGATCTCTCTGGGACCATCTTATGCAATTTTTGCTTCTTACTATAGCACTGCCACAGGCTGGAATCACAGATAATTCATAAATATTGTTTGATTCTGCAGCATCTGCTCATGAGGACTCTCTTCACAGATTTCCACCTTTCATTTTTTGTTGCCTATACTGAAGCAGTGCCAAAAGGCCCCAGTTTAAGATCATACCTTCATTTATATCTCAGAAATAGAAAGATCTTAAGCAAAAAATATGTGACAATAGGGGGAAACAAAGAAATCTGGAGTGACATTGGCAAACTGATCATATTTCCTAATGGCATTTCAGAAATCAATTTGTGCCATAAACTGATGGGAGGAGTCAGTAAAAAAAGAGAAAAAAAAAGAAAAAGAAAAAAAAAAGGCAGAAAATCTCACTTCAGCACTGTTCATTTTCACTCTACTCCTTAATCCTGTGGCCTTCACCCATCAACCCAGCCCTCAAAAGTAATTGTTTTGCTTATTGTAAGTCATTTCTCCAACCCATATTTCCAAGCCTGGATGCTATTTACACTGTTCAGACCTTCCTGGTTATTTAGCTAAGGGAAAAGAGAAGGCTGGCAGAGGAAGGAATGACAAAAATGTGCAGATAAGTCTGGAACTGCTAATTTCAGACTGGAACTGTTTAAGTGTTCACTAAAGCCAACAGCCCCTGTATTGACACTTAAATATAGACCAACTATATTTTGAAAAACAGAACATGTGTTCAAACCATAAGTGCTTGGTGAGGAAGGCAAAAGAATGGCCAATAAAATGGTTCTTAATGAACAAATAAACATAAGTCAAAGGAAGAATTTTAGCTGAAACCAATTTGGCTCAGTGGATAGAGCATTCGTCTGTGGATTGAAAGGTTCCAGGTTCAATTCTGGTCATGGGCATGTACATTGGCTGTGGGTATATCCCTGGTGGGGGGTGTGCAGGAGGCAGCTGGTCAATGATTCTCTCTCATCAATGTTTCTAGCTCTCTCTTCCTCTCCCTTCCTCTCTGTAAAAATTAAGTAAAATAATTTTTTAAAAATAGGAAGAATTTTTAAAAAGTATAGTTAAAGGCCTGAGCCCTAAAAAGAGCAGAATATGCAGTTTAATATTATTCAGTCCAGAGAGGAAGAAATACATTCTTTTCTTGACTTACAGATAAAGTAAATTCAGAATTAGACAAATGAAAAGGAAGCATGATCTCAAAAGTAATTCAACAAGTTAAAGTAGTAACCTTTGTTCAACAGGAAGAATGGTATTTCTAATTTTCTGTTTTTTAACACAAATACTACAGACTTTTTTTTTTTTTTTTTTTTTTTTTTTTTTTTTTTTTTTTTTTGCTATGGCATGACCAACGAAACTTAATACTTAAATGGCTTGTGAGTTTTCTCAAAGTCAAAATGAGTGTTTCTTTTTTTTATTTTATTTTTTTCACTTTAATGCCTAGTCCCTAAATCCTTATGCTAAGCTTCAGTTCTATGGCTGTGTTTGGAGCTGCTCTGGACAGGGGGCTGGCCTTTTCAACATTTTAAGTAGAATGGCTTGGCTGGAAGAAGACTGGCAGCAATTCAGCTTTACCACCTTTTATTTTCTGAGTTAGTGCCGATAAGGGAGCTATCAGATTGGGCACTAGGCAGTAGCAGAAGATCCGATTGAAGCAGAGATTACAGTAAATTAAGAATTTGTTATCACTTACAACAGGCTGTCCTCCTTGCAGGGCATCTGGGCAAAGTCACAAGCTGACTGAAGGGCCTTCTTGTTCAAATAATGCTGAATATTTATATTTCTGAGGCTGAAAGTAAAACATATGGATGTCTTGGTTTGCAAAATTGGGAACTTCCTGGGTAAAATATAAAACTGACCTCTTTACATGGAGGGCAAGGAGCGACTGAAGAAAGACCAGGGACCCCAGATCGGTAGGTGACAGGTTAAATGTTTAAGGGACTTATATATTTATATACACTTCGGACACCATAAGATCAGTAGTTCTCTGTATCCACCTACCAAGATCTTAAACCTTTATATAGAGGCCTTACCTGGCTTTGGTCCTATATTCTGTCCAGATGGTCTCAACACCTTACTTTCTCAAGTTTGTAGGGTACAGGGAAAATGGAGCCTCCACTCAATGTCACATTCTTTTACCCAACCTTGCACGTCATGTCCTTTGAAATGTCACCCCTGGTCACTGTCTACTTAAGGACAGTATTCCTACATGGTACTCAGTTTCTCTTATCCTCTAATAATAGCAAACTCATTTTACATGGAAAAGCTTGGATCCACACAAACTTTCATGTATAGGGATAGAGGAACCAATTTTCCAATCACTTATCTGTTGGGAATGACCCCAGATTCCTTTGGCAATTGCCTTGGGCCTGTTTTAGAACACCCAGAACCTGCTGTAACTGCATTACCAAGTCACTGCATTTCAAGGACAATCTGGAATCCCTGACAATATATCATTACACTTGAGTGCTGGTAGCCGCTCTCTCTATGCACCAAATCTTCTGGATCTACTGAAGGATCAGCTGCTAGGGTTTGTACCCAAACTAGAGCACCAGTTTCCTGATTGCCAGGGGTTATGAGCTGGGACATGGAAGACAATGATGATGGCTTCAGGCTCTTTCAGGAGAACCCAAATGCTTTTCTACATGTCCAGACCCCACAAGGGCTCATAGAATTAATTCCTTTAGAACAACCTGTCAGTACAAAGGGCGAAACACTAAGGCTTATGAGGAATAGATCACTAGTCAAAAGGCTTTGAGCTCAGTCCACTGGCTGCTGGGGTGCATTCTTGACTTCATCCAGATGGTGTCAGTGTTAGGGTGAAGAGCAACTGCAGTCCATATGGGTGGTTTGCCCCAACTAGACTCATCAATGTAGCAAGTGTCAGTGGGAATTTCCCCTACTGCCTCTTTAAAGACCACAGGGACTACCACTGTCTCAGAATAGGGACAGGGGCTTTTGTAGGGTCTACATAGTCTGTAAGGCCTAGGAGCACACACATTTCTAGAGACAGTGAGCTGGCTGACAGGGTGCTCCTCTGCAGCAAATAGGCATATCAATTAGTCAAAGTGGGAGTTTGAGCCGTGATTGCGGCAGGTCAATGGAACTTATTCTCAACTTACCCTTTGATAAGAAGAAAAGTTTCTACATGATATGCTGTTGCTTCATGAGACTGCTCGGAGGAGCACTGTGTATACACTCTTAGGAGCTGTTGCTATGTGGAGGTATATTGGTTTCAGGCCCCTTCCAGAGCTGAGACCAAAATCTTACGGGCACTCTCCTCTTTTGTTGTCTCTGCCTCAATGCCAAGCCCACACCTCTGGAGCAACAGAAAAATCTGATTCAAATGGTAGCTCTGCTTGGAAGATGCCCAGAACTTTAATCTGTTTTACTAGTACTTTTGTCTTCTCAAAGGCAGCTTGTTGCTCTGATCTTCAGCCCAACATGCCCTTTCTTTACCAGGTGGTATAAGGAATGGAGGCACTGTGACAGGTGGGGAATAAATGTCCTCTAAAGCCTCCAAATCTCTACGAGGGTTTGCACCCTTTTTATGTTATTATGGGTTGCATATGTTACACCTTTTCAATCATGGCTCTTGGGATGAGTCTTGTCTTATCTGACCAAATGGCTCCGGAAAACTTGACAGCTATGCTTGGGCCTTGAATTTTCTGTAGATTCACCATCCATCCTTTCCCTTGCAAATGTTACATACAATGGTCCAAAGTGTCCTGCAAAAGAAGCAAATCTTTACATGTTAACATTATATTATCAACATAATAGGCCCATTTTACTGATTTTGGGAAGAAGAACAGTGACAGACCTCAGGTTACCATCCCATGACATATTGTTGTGTTATACCCTTGGGAAACCTGAAGGTCAACAGATCTTGTAATTTAGTGGCCACAGATTTTATATATATATATTTCTATAATATAATATATATTATATTTATATATTATATTTCTAAATATATATATAGCATTTGCTGAATTCAGTGCAGCATGGTGCACTCTAAGACCATGGCCAAACTGTCTAAGATTGTGGCAATGTTGGACACAGTCACATGGATGGGGCACTACTTTTTTCAGATCTCAGTAGTCCATGGTCCTCTACCTTGAGCCATCTGACTTTTTACTGGCCATGGAGGCTATTGAAAGCACTTAACAAAATCTCAGTACTTGTTGCATTGGATTGGATTTCAATAGAATTGCATAAAAAGCCATTCCTTGAAGATAATAAATTCCTTTCCTCTTTTAATAAAGAAGAAAAGGCAAGATCAAGAAAGAAAAAACATAACTAAGACAGGCTTAAGCAACTGAAAAGCATTAAAAACTTGCCTGAGCTTGAACCTTATTTAATGGCCCATCTGTTTCACAGATGAGATAACAGATTCAGTGACTTGCCCAAAGGCACACAGATAATTGGCAGAACCGGAGTGAGGGCCCAGGTCTTAAGAACAACAGACAAACATGTCACAATTAGTCTTTCTTCTATTTCAATATTTGGAGGCACTTGTGGCATGGTCATGGAGGGAATTCATCAGCATGCTTTGGCAAACATCTGGTAAACATCAGCATGTTAGTTATCTATTTTATGAAGGTCTTACCACCAAATGGCCTCTAAATCCTAGATGTCTCTTCTTTGTTGGAATAATTGGTTCCACTGGCTTGAAAGAAAGATGCTGTACTCTCCTTGGTGGATAATTGGTGTCTGAAATAATGAAAAATCTTTTGAAGGAATCTCTCTGAAGAATTATGGCATCTCTGACACCTGAAGATGGTAGAGTTTTTGTTTTTTGACTTTATTCTGTAAATTTCTATCATATTGTTGTTGACATGTAGCTGGCATACTGGGTAGTTATCTGCTAATAATCCTATCAACATAGTAAATTTGCTTAACTCTCTACCTTTAAGTTGGTTAAAACAAACAAAGACTCATTGGGGAAATGTCATATTTAGGGAGACTAAATATACAAGATAATCCTGCTGAAACATTGTATAGTTCAAATGAAAACCCATAAACCAACCTATGTTGATAAAAGGAAAATAAAAGACACATAAGAGCCAACTGAAAGTGTTTACAATGGCCAAAACCAGAACAAGTTCAACAACAAAATTAATAAAGTAGTATTTAATTAAAACCTAAAATATAAAATAAGTATTCATGATCCATTCTGTTGTAAATATATGATTTCATAAATGAATAAATGGTGGAGAAAAAATAAATCTCTCATTCAGAAGAATTCTAAATAAGTTTTGCAGATAGTCCACTCTGAAAAAGAAAAATCATAACCACTTCTTACTTGTGAACTGCACATAATGACTTTCTTTCAAAGAGTACAGTATGGAAAGGGAGGAAATGAGGAACTTTACAGGGAGAAACCTGACAAGCACTGCCTAAACCAGATGATCAAGACCAATAAATAGCAACCATGGTTTTGTGTTGATAGCATGTACCTTTGATATAATGTGATGAAAGTGGTACTTTACTTTTGTGACTTTACTCCCAAAAAGTCATAAGTGCATTCTAACCATGAGAACCACATCAGACAAATCTCAATAGAGAGACACATTACACAATATCTGACCAATATTCCTCAAAACTGTCAAGGACATAAAAATCAAGGGAATTCAACAACTCTCTAGACATGGCAACTAAGTGTAATATGCTATCCTAGGTGAGATTCTGAAAGTTAAAAAGGATGTCAGATAAAAACTAAGACTATATGGGTAAAGTATTTGATAATATATATATATATATATATATATATATATATATATATAGATAGATAGATATATATTTACACACACACACACACACACACACACACACACACACAGTTGCCCAATTCTATGTAGTTAAAGCTTAGACAATTTATTCCAATGTAACTCTGGACTCACAGCCAAGACTAAGTGGAGTAGGTCTGCCTATTGACCACATTTCTAAGTTTAGCTGATTGCTTAAAACCTACCAGCTGCTCTAGTCATCCAATAAAGGAGAAAGAAAATTAGCCTAGTAAGCTATGTGTCTTTTGAGCCATGCCATTTGGTATATTCCCACTTAAAGTCTAAAAGAGTCATATGATCCAATCCACTGCTTTAGCAGTGCTATGATTACCTTATGACACCAGTCCTAGAGTTGCAACTCTGAATGCCACAATCCCACAGTTTGGCTCAAGCACTCTACAGTTAGGATTTCAACAATTGCTAGTGAAGTGCGAGTCTTTGCAAATGAGAGTGTGGTTAGATGGGTGGGTGGGTGGATGTGTGGATAGTTTTATATTTCAATCACATTTTATGAGCACAGCTCTCCCATTTAAGGACAGGAGCTGGAAAATTCTTTTGAGGACAGGGTAAACCAAACCTTTTTTGGTGTCACAGATTCTTTGAAAAAGATAATTCTTAAATTTGGGCCATTTTTCAGAAACAATACTAAAATCTCTTGTTTCCCATACCACGCAAAAAATAAAAAGAGAAAAAAGAAAAAGAAAATGTCTCCTTGATCTAACCAGTGTTTACCACATTTTTTAGCTCACAGTGTACTTAGGAAATTATGCTTTTCTTGCATATATACTAGAGTAAACAGAGAAAGTGTTAGAAAAAAATTATAGTCCTGAATTCCAGCTATCTCAACCAATTAAAGTGTTGGGAGATCAATGTCTCAGTGTCTGTGTTGGGAAGATTATTTCTTTAGCAAACAATCCAATATAACTTTTGATTACAAAATAGCTCATATAAGTTACATAAGCTTGAATCTTATGAAATGGACATTTGCAGATCACACACAGTTGAATAAAGGCAACTTATTATGGCTCATCCTAATATAAAATATGGAGTCTCTGGAAAAATAGAGAGGGACATACTCCTCAAAACTGTCAAGGATATCAAAATCAATATATTTAATCTTTATTTATAAGATATTTTACATAATTTAAATCTCACCGAGGATCATAATTTTTGTAACTTGCTTTTTTCCTCTTAATGTTTAATGGGTATTTTCCCATGCCATTAAGTATTTTATAGCATAATATTCAATGACTGCACTGCTGGTATGACCTCAAATGTATACACAAATTAATTTAACCGATCTTCTGAGGTCAAATATTTAAGTGCCCCAATATTTTGCTATTACATGTAACACATTCTGCTATATGTGTTGCTTATAACCATATATTGGTTATAAGGGAATTTTTGCATGTATCCCCAATCATACTCCAGATACTGCTGAATCAAGTCATGTGCACATTTTCAGACTTTTTTTAAAATATATTTTATTGATTTTGTACAGAGAGGAAGGGAGAGAGATTGCAAGTTAGAAACATCGATGAGAGAGAGTCATCGATCAGCTGCCTCCTGCACACCCCCTACTGGGGATGTGCCCGCAACCAAGGTACATGCCCTTGACAGGAATCGAACCCGGGACCCTTCAGTCCCCAAGCCGAGGCTCTATCCACTGAGCCAAACCGGTTTCGGCACATTTTCAGACTTTTTATACCTTGGCAAATCACCTCCCAAAAGGCTGAACCTACCAGGAGCATATCAACAACATCTCATTAACATTTTGTATTATCATTGTTTTAAATGTCAACTACTCATTTATATGTTATCTGAATTTCTAAGGGGGGTTTCCGGGTCCTGAAAATCCTGTTGTATTTGGCATTTATGGTAAATTTTCCACTAGAGTGTTCGGGATAAAAACAACTCAGAAGCCTGCTTTGTGTTCTGTTCTTCCTTTCAGATACCCAGACCATTGCAGCGATAGATTGCTATGGATTGCAAGCACAGAGCCGAAATGCCACAGACAATAACCTAGGTCTTTGTCCTTGCAATTATGCATCTCCAGCCCCTAATCTGATATTCAATTCACTTCTACTATGAAGTGGAGCAGCGGTTCTACTGAGTGAGTGATAGTTCATTAATTCTTAGAGGAAAATCCATTGCTTCCACCAGCTGCTGCCACGTTAGATAGGTCCTTGCTAAGTTAGCACAGATGCTGGGAGATCCAGGGCTTTTAATGGGAAGGGGCAATAGCTAAAAATAGAAAAGGAAGTGACCTGCTTACATGTTTAGAAAATAGGCAATCATTGAAGAAAAAAATCCTATTCACCTAAAATATTTGAAGAATTATAAGGTTGTGTTTTTTCCTACACCAGGAGCCAGTATTTGGCTAATATATAAAACACATGGAAGCAGTCTTCAACTGGACAAGAGGATAAACAGTTTTAATTATTAAAGCTGTCCAACAATAAAAAGGCTGATTTATAAAATAATTATTTTTCCATAATACCTCATCAAATTGAGCACCCCCTTTTAAATAGTCACATTATTAGTATGCCATAGAAAATTGTAATTGGTTTTACACATTTGCTTATACTAAAAAATCATTAGCTGTTAGTTGCTAACTAATATTTATTAATATTTTAGCAAATGGATAATGAGATTTTAGGACATCTGAGTTGGCCTCTTATCTCCAAAATAATTTTAGATAATAAGAAATCCTATGATTTAAGAGTAAAATAGCTCAGGATATTAATATATAAAGTTTCATTTATAATTCATAGTGAAATTATGAAATTATGTGAAATTATTTCCTGGTGGAGGAGGGTGAAGTGAAAGAAATTAGTATCTTTGGGAAAGGAACAAAGAGAAAGATTAAAAAAAATATTTTAAAAATATGTATATTTTTTGAGACATGGAGTGCTAATATAATATGTTGAGACATGGAGTGCTAAATAAAAACTATTTTATTATTTTGTTGGTTTTTTTTAAGGGTCCCTTTTGGACACAACTTACTTCCAGCATGATTAAAAACACTGTTCTTTATTTTCTTTTATTTATTTTTATTGACTTTAGAAAGAGAAGAAAGAGAGAGAGAGAGAGAAGCATCCCCATAAGAGAGAAACATCCTTCAGTTGGTTGACTCTGCTATACAACCCCACCAGGGATTGAACCCACAACCTGGTATGTGCCCTAACTGGGAATTAAATCGGCAACCTTTTGGTGCATGGGATGATGCTCAAGCAACTGAACCACACCGACCAAGGCTAAAACTGATCTGTATTTTAAAATCCTGACTTAGGGCAGTGATATCTGCAGGGAAAAGTAAGTTTTCTTGCCCTAGAGCCAATACGGTATGAAAAGTCATGCATTAGCTCTGCCAAACTTCCCCACTTGCAAAAATTCAAGTGAAACCTTTTTTTACTAACATAGTGGACTACGAGCAAGGAGGAAGCTATGGAACACAGATTGTGGTTGAGATCCAAATGCTCCTACATTGGGAGGATGAGCTTTTTGAAACCAAGTATTTAGGCTTGTCAATTGATCCTAATACAGTGGCATCCTCTCCTTCACCTGAGACTAAATCTCATACATTTATTCAATCATTCACTTAATAAATATATCGGCAGTGCCTAAGTAGGTGCCAGACCTTAAAGTGGGCTTTGGGGATGAATTAGGGAACCAAATAGGCAAAACTTCCTATCTTCATGCAATTTACATTAGAGTGGGAGCTCTTTTGGTAAAACAGCATTAAACAAATGAGTACAATTGTGTGGACACAAGAAGAGGTTTGTAGTTTAATCCTAAAGCAATTCTAATGTAATAAATCCAATAAAGCCCTAATTAGCAATGCAAGCGCCAGTCTGTCGAGAATTATTGAGTTTTGAGATTCATGTGAGAAAGACACTACTGCTAAAGCTCCCCCCCCCACACACACACACTCCCAAAACAGCTTCCAGCATCCAAGTGGGAAACCATGAACTGTGACTAAATTTAGCCCAAATTAGCATCGCCCAGTCTGTGAAATTTTTCAGCCAAGCAAATTGCATTACCTAAATTCAATCATTTTGCCTTGCATCCTTTCCTGAGAACCTTTCCAACATTTATGCTGCCAACATTGTCATTGCGCTTTGCTGTAAGAGATTAAAGGTTGGCTACAAATAATTTCCATCGAATAACTCTAATTAGCCGCTAAAAGTTGGCATATTTCCCACTATCTGAAATTAGATCGCCCAGTTGACTTGAGACGAAAAAGACCTATTAACTCTCTAGCCTTCCATTTCCTATTTGCTAGGGGAAATTACTGTTTTGAACTTTATCTGCTACTATCTGAAGAAGTCTGGAGTCAGCGGTAATAAAAGATATGTGGAAGTCTGGACTTGCTGTTTGCTTCCACTCCAGTACGGGGGCTTCCTACAGTACACTCCTCAGAGCACTGGTCCTGGGAGATATTTTAGTGGATTTGTAGGAATAAAAGAAAGAAACTGTTTTTAAAAGATATTAAAACACAATGTTTTGTAATTGTTTATACATACATGATCCTCTCTAACAAATAATTGCATTTTTAACCTAACACTATTCATAAGTTTCCTTAGACCCAGTTCTGAATCCTTCTTATCAGAAGTTTACCTCCTAGTGTGCCTCTAACCTCAGTCAGAAAAATTGTGTTAATGCTGCTATTCGGTGTTTGGGAAGAGCTGCTTAAGAACAAGTGCCATTTCACACAAGCCCAATGCCAAGTCTTTTCACGGCGACATGTGTACCTTGAGTCTTGCATTATAAATAAGCACTGGGGTTGATGCTCTTGTTTGAGAGTTCTATCTGCTGTCATTGGCTGTTGTGCGGCTGATCTGCTGATAGTTAACACACCAGATGACGGGTGCAGCCATGTACATTCTGAAGGTTTATTTTTTTTTATATGATTAATCATTATGGATCACTGACTCCAGTGGCACAATCAGGAAGTTATAACAAAAGGGACCGGGCATGGAAAATACATGCAAGAGTTTGAATAGATAATACTATCCAATGGAGTAATGAAGTGGCTAATTTAACTATTGGAATGTATTTATATTTTGCTAAAAGTTAAATTTTCTCTTGACAAAACTACATTCAATAATTCATAAATAGCTTTCTGTCTTTTTCTTGGAAAGTTTCTGATAATAAATCTTCGCAAAGAGAACATAACTTCAAA
Source organism: Pipistrellus kuhlii (assembly GCF_014108245.1). Taxonomy (NCBI): domain Eukaryota; kingdom Metazoa; phylum Chordata; class Mammalia; order Chiroptera; family Vespertilionidae; genus Pipistrellus; species Pipistrellus kuhlii. The sequence continues at coordinate 65,966,284 of NW_023425515.1, forward strand.
AGTGTACACAGCAAGACTGGTGTCTGGCTACTAGTGGCTGGCTTTTAAATTAAAGTAGTACGGTTTTTACAATTAAATTATCATGAAATTTATTTAAAATCTGAAACCTAAAGTGTAATAAAAATTCATTTATAAAAATGAAAGTTCATGGTTTAATTATTTAATAAGTGATTAATTATAACTGATAAAATAATTGATTAATTTGCTTTCACATTTTGTGTGTACCAGACTTCTTATAAGGAGTAGTAAGTACCTGAACCAGAATAGTACTGTTTCTGTCTGCATGTGGCTTTACTTTAAATAATTTGAATATTTTTATTGTATTCATCTAAAGCAAAAAGTTGACATATTTTATTCCTATTACACAGAGGAGAAAATTGAGGTAACAAATTAAGAGAAAATAATTTTGGTTGAAGCCTGGGGAGGAGGCAGGAGCAGGGTAGAAGGGGTCAGTAGGGGGGGGGGGGAATGAAAATTCATGGTTTTGATTTTTTAATAAATTATTAATTATAACTGATAAAATAATTGACTAATTTGCTTCTACATTTTGTGTGTACAATAAAGATAAATAAGAAGAGAAAATAATCCTACTTTATAATTTAGTGATACAAACATACTGATTCAATTTACTTTCTAAATGAAAATATTAATGAACAAATTGAATGTTTTAAAACTGTTGACACAGAGTAAAATGCAAATTTGAGTGTTAATCCTATGATACGTCCTATTTTTTTGTTTCAGACATTGCAAATTAAAAATAAAAAGTAAAATAATAAATAAAATTAATAATGTAAGCATTATACACACACTATATATATATTAGAGTCCCAGTGCATAGATTTGTGCATCAGTGGGGTCCCTCGGCCTGGCCTGACCTGTGCCCTTTGGCCTGGCCTGTGCCCTCTGGGACACCTTGAGGGATGCCAGAAAGCTGATTTTGGTTGGATATCTGCAGGCCAGGCTGAGGGACCCCACCAGGGCACAAATCATGCACCAGGCCTCTAGTATGCATATAAGATCTTTGGTTAATCTCTTCCAGCCCTCCCCCCACCACCCTTCCCTCTGAGATTCATTAGTCTGTTCCATGTTTCAATGCCTGTGCATTGAGCTTGTAAGAGATATTTAAGTATCTTAATGGATAGTAGATATTAAATTATATTAGTAAATTATTGAAAACTTATATATGTTTTTTATTGATTAGAAAGAGAGAAAAAAATAACATTGGTGTGAGAAAGAAACATGGATCAGTTGCACTGGGGATCAAACCTGCAATGTGCCTTGATTAAGAATTGAACCCCCAACTTTTCAGTGTGTGAGACGACACTCCAACAAACTGAGCCACCAACCAGGGCTTTATTGGCAGTTTTAATGAGTGAGCCATGACATGGGTGTAGCCTGGAGAAAGAGAAGGAAAGTTCGTGGCGATTTGCTTCAGGAAAAATACATCCTTTGCAAACTTATTGGTCAGGTGTTCTTTGTCCATGAAAGAACAGTGCTGGTTTCTTATAGAATACACCAGGAGTCACATTTGTTGCTCATTAAAACTTTAGAACAGGAGAGTTTATGAGAATACGTACTTGTGATAGTCTATAATTGAGGGATTTATTTAGATCCTGTTTTTCAAAACTTAAATGACAAGGAACATTACATCTATATATAAGGCTTTGAATGGACATTTGTGGCTCAATAATGTTTTGTTAGGGTGACTTCCTTTCAAGTAAGCATGTTTTCTTCTGTCATGTAAGATGACATCTCTTTTTCTGACATATTGAAGAAAAAAAATTTCCCCCATAATTGGCTAGTTACCTGGCTATCACTCATGAGTCCCTGATGCCTCTTCACATGCTTTTCATTGTGCTATGCTAACACATCAAGTCAGCTTATCATAAAACACTGGCCTGAGGAACACAAAGAAAGCCAATATTTATTGATCTTTCAGGATGAGTAATTTGTATTAATCCTGGAAAGATCAAAAGAATGTGTTCAACTAAAACTTACTTTAAACTCCAAAGAGCCGCCAACATTTCTTTGAGGTTTGGAAGTTGAAAGGATATTATTTCCAGTAGACATGTGAAAACTGAAAACAAACAAAAATTCCCACTGTCTTTTGAATTTCTAAAGAAAGATAATTTTATATTAAATTTACTTTGGGCTTCACGTGTGTTTTATGGTCTATAAAGGGTAAGCAAACTATGGCTCATTGGCCAAATGCTGCCTGCCATCTGTTTTTATAAATAATGTTTGATTGAAGCACCCATTCTTTGTGCATTATCTATGGCTGTATTTGCACTACAGATAGTGGAGTTAAGTGGTAATAAAGACCAACTGCAATGCAGAGCCCAAAATATTGACTATATGGACCTTTTCTGAAAAGCTTAGCCTATCATTGCTCTATATTAGCTTTCTTGGCATGTCCTGTGTAATAAGCACTGGTGCACCAAAGTCTTCTCAGCTCATGAGAATTGATTGTGCATATCTTTTCTCACCTATGTATTCAGTGATGTCATGTTAGCAACTGGAAACTAACATGGCTAGAGTATTTATACCATTGAAACCATTAAGCATGACAAATTAGATTTTTTTTTTCTTGCAAAAGCTGGTTGTCCACAGTTCAAAAAGGATTGAAAAGCCAATATCATAATCTCATTTCTTGTCTACTCCTGGTTAGCATATCCAAATTTAATCCCACTTTAGAAAATAATACAAAATTTTCTTTCATTTTACTCTTCAAAATACATTATGAGTATTGTAGGCCGATTATCTCAGGTATATCACATGTTGGGGATAGTCCTGAGATAGCTATACTACACAATTATTTTCCATTGACATCTGTGGGTGATCTAAGAACTTTGTCATATTTAAGTAATTCTTCTAGTCACTAAGCAGGACCCCACCATTATTTTAAACAAGTGACTTATGATATATTCCAAATTGTACCAATCAAGTCATTCTGTAAGCATGAGCTGTAAGGTCACTCATGCTCAGGTTATATACTATCTATTTTTGGAATGTCTTTATTTTATTTGGGAATTTTGGACCTGGATAAGAAATCAAAGCTAATAATATGCTAAGGTTGCTCAGTCGCTCACTGTGATGTGAACTGAATGAACATCAGGGGGCAGACAGTCAACTTATCAACCAGTTGTTATGATGTGCACTGACCATCAGGGGGCAGATGCTCTAACCAGTAGGTTAGCTTGTTGCTGAGGTTGGGCCAATCAGCACTGAGCAAGACAGGCTGGGCATGCCCTGGAGCCCTCCCGTGGTTTCTCCCCAGTTGGCCAACCTCCTGCATTCCTCCCTGGCCCCGATTATGCACTAGTGAGGTCCCTCGGCCTGGCCTTCATCCTTTCACAATTTGGGACCCATTGGGGGATGTCAGAGAGCCAATTTTGGCCCAATCTACTCATCTCCCTAAAAGAATTTTAAACTTCTGAGGTAGCAAAAAGGTATAGTTGTCCACCATGCCTTGTGCCAGTCAAATAGCAGATGAGGAAGGCAAAAGATCAATGTCCAATTTACTGATAAAAATATCTTGAAACTTTTAGAACAGAGGAAAGTTTCTTTTCAAAACTTATGAAATATTTAATACACAATGTTAAAACCTAGTGTAGAATTCTATTTTCTTTTAAAAATGTCTTTGTGATCTGGGGTCAGGGAGGGGGGGGGGCTCTTCTGTATCTTCTTGTTCTTCTCCTCCTCCTCCTCCTCCTCTTTCTCCTTCTTCTTCCTCTTCCTCTTCCTCTTTCTTCTTCCTCTTCCTTTTCCTCTTCTTCTTCTTCCCTTTCTTTTGGCATTGCTGTCAAATAGAAATGTTATTTTATTTAAAAAATAAATGTCTCAAAGCTTTCTTTAAATATAAGTAATAATATTGCATGGCCTCCTCTTATTTTGAAATATATGTAGTTCCTAAAGTTATAAACATATAATGACACTAAATGGAAAGAAATAGGAGATTTTGATTCTAAAGAGTGTGGATTTGTGAAAGCAAATAACTAATAATTTAATAATTATCGAGCATGGTGGACAACTATACCTTTTTGCTACCTCAGAAGTTTAAAACTCTTTTAGGGAGATGAGTCATAAATTAAAATTTAATAATCTATAGCAAGAATCAGCAAATTTTTCTGTAAAAAGCCAGAGTAGAATTTATTATATAAGCTGTGATTTAAGAAGAGAGAATACGCTTGCCTCACCCTGTCCTTTCTTGCCCTATTGCTTGGGCTGGACCATCCCTGGTGCTAGGCCACCAGGGGGTTAGCTGCAGTCATCTGAGTGTACTAGTATTCTCCAGGTCAAGAGAAATGAGCCTGTCCTGGAGCGGCCTTTTTGGAGGTGTGAGGAGGCAGCTGTTTCAGCCAGATTCATCTTTTGCCCCAGTGATACTCAGATCCCAGTATATTCTTCTCTCTTCCCAGAGAACTCTGACATCTCCATTTAGACGGATGGTCAGAGGCAAGGTGGGTCCTTGAACTGCGGATTTCCCCAACTGAATTTCTACTACTTGGTGGATTCCACCACTGGCAGATGCCAAAAGCTGAGGTTCCACAATGTAGGTGGTGACACTGAACAGTGGTGAGGCCACAGGCTAGAGTGACAAGCTTGAGAGCAGGAGGGAAAACAGGAGCAGAGACAGATTCCCAGCTTGCTCTCTGTAGGTCACAGTGCTACCTTGCTCAACAGGGGTGTCCTTAGGCCACAGTGACCTATCGGTAAGGACCATGTACAATCACCCTGATAGAACAGAAAACATTTCATTACAGGGATGGGCATGGAGCCCAGTGCTAAATTATAGAAATAGAGAGAGAGAGAGGAGACCACTCCAGATGGGTGAAGTAAAATTGTCAAAGGATAACTTTTTAAAAAGTTAAATTATGACTACTCTTATAAAATATAAAAAAAGATATATATCAAAGATTTTACTTAGCTGATTTTTATCTTATAATTTAGGATATTCATAAGATATATAAAAAAAAGTTCAAAAGTGTATCAAGGAATGGTACATATATGAATATTCAGGAATACTAAGATAAATTTGCTAATGGATACAAAACTGTTGTCTTCAACAGGCTAGAAATCAATTTCATCTCCACCATCCAAAATTCATTTGCATTTCTATGAACCATTTGCATAGCCATCATATCTCCAGAGTATTGCAAGAGTCAATGACAATGAATTAGATAAACTCAGAAAACCTCAAAAGGGTTCTTTAGATAATGTTCACCATCCCATTGTAAAGTAATCAGTAGTCATTTTTCCCATTTCATATTTTTTAATTGACAACATGAGCAAAAGTAAAAGGAAAGTGTACTATGTATGGTTCAGAGACACCTATTAGAATTGCTACATGTGCTATACTTTTTTTTGCCATACTAAACCTAAAACAATGTTATAATTTCTAGCCCCTTGGTATGTGTGTGAGAAAATATTGAGGAATCAAAATTGGTGGGAAGCCCAGCTGGAATGGCTCAGTTGGTTTAGAATCATCCCATGAACCAAGGATCCCTGATTCTATTCCTGGTAGGGGGTGTGTGGAGGCAGTGTATTAATGTTTCTCTCTCACATCAATCTTTCTCTTTCCCTCTCCCTCTACCTTCCTGTCATTCTAAAATCAATTAAAACATATTTTATAAAAATAAAAAATTGGGGGGAACTAGCTTTTTGATGCTTTTTAAATTATATAATACTAGAGGCTCATTGCACAAATTCATTCACCAGTTGGGTCCCTCTGCCTGGCTTGCGGGATTGGGCCAAAATTGGCTCTCTGACATCCCCCAATGGGTCCCAAATTGTGGAAGGATGAAGGCCAGGCCAAGGGACCTCACTAGTGCATAATCGGGGCCAGGGAGGAATGCAGGAGGTTGGCCAGCTGGGGAGAAACCACGGGAGGGCTCCAGGGCATGCCCAGCCTGTCTTGCTCAGTGCTGATTGGCCCAACCTCAGCAACAAGCTAAACCTACTGGTTAGAGCATCTGCCCCCTGATGGTCAGTGCACATCATAACAACTGGTTGATAGGTTGACTGTCTGCCCTCTGATGTTCAGTTCACATCATAGTGAGCGATTGAGCAACCTTAGCATATTATTAGCTTTGATTGGTTGAATGGATGATAGACAACTGGACACTTAACATATTAGTTAGGCTTTTATTATATAGGATATATAATAACCCTCTCAATTCCATGCGTAAGGATAGTCCCACTCACTGCATTGCTTTAGTTCAAAGAAGTACAAAAAAGAAAATAATGATATGAAATAAAACAGTAACACTTAAATAATCAAAAAAAGTATTGTTGTTTGTTTGTTTGGTGATTGAAGTCCAGGCACTTAATTGTAATGAAACGAATGGGATGTAGCATGTTAAGAAAGTCACATTATCTTGGCAAATATCAGAGCTCCCCTATGTTAAATTGGACATAAGACTAAAAACAAAAAGTACACTAACAATGGGCAAGCAGAGAAGTATTGATAGATAGAGGAAAAACAATTTGAGCTAGAAAAATGTTATGTAATGTCTGTAGCATCATTAAGATATTATGGCCTATGGGGCTCTAACATAATAAAGTAGCACCTTGTTAAAACAGCACAATAAGTGGTGCTCATGGCAATGACTTGGCATCATGGATAAAGGGCCAAACCATGTTCAGAACATTTTTTTTATGAAGACAATTAAATACAGTGCATACTTTTTAAAGACTTCTGCCAAAATTTAGTTATTATGCTTTACAATGTGAATGTGCAGAGAGGATATCAGACTCTTTAAAAATACTAAAAGTTGAGGGTGTTGTTTTCTTTATTGAAAAATTCAAGTATTTGTAGAGATGGTAATTATAGGGGAAGATGGGATGAGAGAAATCAGGGGGGGGAAACCTAGTAGACTAAGGAAAACTTTGCAAGTTCTAAATATTTCTCTAAGAAGTAAAATGAAAGGTAAATTCCTATGGCTTAAATGGTTAAGAACAGTCACAAGAAAGAGAAATCTAACTGCTTTCACTCCATTTTGTGATACTCAACTTTCCCATTGGATAATAATAGTAACTAACATTTATTGTGTTTCTTGCTTCATAAGTCACCTCATTAAGTGATGGATATGTGTGTGTGTGTGTGTGTGTGTGTGTGTGTGTGTGAGAAAGAGAGAGAGAGAGAGAGAGAGAGAGAGAGAGAGAGAGAGAGAGAGAGAACAAAACACAGTTTAATTTTGTATTATTATTTATTAATTGTTGTATTATTTATTTGTATTATGACTGTAAACCTACTTTTGCCTATCCCTGTATATAATTTAATCCTTAAAATAAGCTTGTGAGAAAGATGCTATTAATTTATTTTATATAAGAGGAAATAGAAGCTTAGATTAGAGAGGCAGAGGCAATTTTGGACCCAGATTGTATGAATCTATCACATGGTTTCTTAAGCATGTTGCTAATTTTTTCTAATTAATTCCAAAACTATCTACTTGAGGTAAGTAGTATTCTCCTTATTTTATATATAAGGAAACAGAGGTGCAGGGAAGCAAGCAGCTAACCACTTTTTCTAGCTAAGCACTGTTAGAAAGTGCCAATGTGCATCTAGTAGGGCTTTTTCCACTGCCACAAGCACAGTACACCTGTCTAATGCGTGTCCGCTTGCTCAGACCTTCCTAAAGGAGACTCCCCAGCCCTCAGCTGAAAGGGCAGATGTGAACAGCTTGTGGAAAACAAAAAAATTCGAATACTGCCTTGACAACATTCAAATTCAGTTTTTAAGAAAAACAAACAAACAAAAACAAACAAACAAAAAAAAACCATATGTGCTATTTAACAAAGAGTTGTCTCATGGAATTATTCTTCCCTGGTCTGCCAATTCATGACCCTGGGAGTGGAGGGTAGAAGAACAGGTGGGAGGGAATTTAAGAAACAGACAGAAGCTGACTCAGAGCATAGCCAGGTTGCTCTAATGGCAAGCAATTAGAACAAACATCCATTAATTCCCATGGCTGTGGTCCCTGGAGCGGTCTTGAATTTTAAAGAACCTTCTGGTTCCAATCTCCATTAAAAAGGTACGGCCTTGCTGTTTAGTTTTTTTTTTTTTTCAAGATTATATATATATCCCATTATAAAGCCTCATTACAAGAGGTAGTGAGCCATCTCATTCCCTGCAACCCAACAAACCTAACAGAACCATTGTGCTGTCACTTGCCTTGCATTTTCCACATTTAGTTTTTCAACCTTTCATTCCAAACTGTGCTTTGGCTACACTATGCTCTGCCCTGATCATGACTGAAACTTGAAAGTTTCTAATGTAGAAGTAAAAGAATTAAATAAAAGCAAAGTCATGACTGCTCTTTCTACTAACATAAATAAAATATTCAGTATGAAAATAAATGTTAAAGTACCAACTTGATTCAACTTATTAAACTACATTTTTAGGGGGAATTCTAAGAGAAAAGTGTTTCAGAGAGCTGCATATCATTTGAACATTTGTATAGACTAATAGTATAGACATATGGTATAGAATGATGGCATAGACTAATACTCCTCACTTTTTTTTAAAAGGAAGGATCCACAATGTGAGACTTTTTAGAGATACTTTTATGACTAATACATTGGTGTCACTCTAGAGGTAAGATAATTGTACTTAGAATCCTAGAAATAAGAGAGAAGATTGAGATATATCTCTCTCTCTCTCTCTCTCTCTCTCTCTCTCTCTCTCTCTCTCTCTCTCATTGAGATATTAAAGGACCTACAGTAATGATTCCCCTTTCAAAATGATGAGTAATAAATCTGGAAAACCTCAGAGGCCTGGGGAGGCCTGAGTGGCCTCAACAACAGGGACTAGCTCTAGGCAAGTGCTCAGTGTCATGAATGAACTATGGGAAGGCCCAGAATAAACATGGCTATTGATGTTAAGTCTTCATCAGCATTCTCCACATCACAGTATCCCCAGCTGAAACCGGTTTGGCTCAGTGGATAGAGCGTCAGCCTGCGGGCTGAAAGGTCCCAGGTTTGATCTGGTCAAGAGCATGTACCTTGGTTGCAGGCACATCCCCAGCAGGAGGTGTGCAAGAGGCAACTGATCGATGATTCTCTCTCATGGATGTTTCTAACTCTCTATCCCTCTCTCTTCCTCTCTGTCAAAAAAAAAAAAAAAATCAATAAAATATATATTAAAAAAAAAGAGAGAGAGACAGAAAGAGGGTCTTTTTTGCTGAGCACCATCTTCTTCTGCCCTCACACATTGGCACTCCTGGGTCTCTTCCTTGAATTTGGGCCAGGTTTTATGATTGGCTCTCCTGGTTCTTGGGCGTTCAGATTGAGACTGGAAATACACCCCCAGTTTTCTGGGGCCTCCAGCATGCAGATGGCTGATCATGAGACTTTTCAGCCTCCAAAACCACGTGAGGAAAGTTCTCATAATAATCTCTTTCTATTTATCCTCTTGGTTCTTTTTACCTGGGGAATCCTGACTCAAAAATTCGTCAAATTCTATTCAATTGTAACAATGTACTACTAGATACTATTCTGCATGCTGGAGACAGAGCCAATGACAGTTTCAAGTGAAGATGCACAGAGGCTTACAGCTCAGCGGGCCCTGAGGTTGATTTAGTGCTCTAGTGTTGTCATCTTGAAATTATTAATAATATTGTAACAAAGGATTCCATATTTTCCTTTTGCACTGAGCTCCACACTTTAGGTATCTGTTCCTGAACAGAGTAGAGGAACAAAACAATCCCTGCCCTCACTGAACTCATGGTTTCACTGTGTTTGCCTATTGCTTTTTTGAGACATCTTAGCAGAATCTTGGCTCCTGCTAAATACAGTCCCAAGCTTGTGCCCCCAAAACTCATCAGCATGCACATAGTTAGGCATAGCTTTCAACAGCACAATCTTTGTGGCAGCCTGGCCATGTCCAAGAAAATCTCAAGTCTTATTCACAGGCTGATGAAATTGTGGTCCCTTGGCAGAGCCAGAGTCACCATTTAATCAGCCTCTCTTCAAGGTAATTTTATTTCTCGGCCTTCTGCTCTTTGAGTCTTGATGAGAGTAATCTAGTTCACTGTGGTATAACCACATAAAAAATTACAAGAAGAATAGCGTAAGGTTTCATGCATTCTCACTTGGGAGGATATTGTCTCCTAGGGGTGAAATAAATCTCACTGTCTTTTTGTATGATGCACAGATATACATAAATATATAAACAGATGCATGGTATGTATGAGGTATTAAAACTTTATGAGGGTGGGGGAAGCAAAAGTGTCTGAAAGGGCCTTAGGGGAATAACAAGGAAAAAAAATTGTAAAACACTGGGTTAGGTTATTTATACCTTCTCTCAGAGAAAGTCCTGGGATTCTTAAGCACATTTTTTTTCATCTCCTCCCCACTGACCAGTGTGTATAACAAGTAGTAAATCAGCTTTTATCAAACTAAAGGGGGGACAAAGAAAACAAAGTCATGTGTTGTTAACTCTAATCCCATGACAAAGCTTACATGTCTGGGCTACTCCAATGACCCTTCATAAAATAATAAATGTATTAAATAAATAAAACTTTAAAAACAAATAAATTATCAGGATTTGAAGCTGTCGCTGATGAGAAGGACATAAGAAATGCTATCCCAGAGCAGAGGAAGCTCAGGTAAATGTCTGGGAGAAAGTAAAAAAAGTAAGAAGGTTAAAGCATAAAAATAAAAAGTTTTTTCTTAGTGAAGGAAAAATAATATATAAAAGTCTGCAAAGATTATATATTTATTATATTTATATTATTTATATTTATATTATTTGTATTTATATTTATATTAATATTATATTAATATTATATTTATATTTATATTTATATTTATATTTATATTTATATTTATATCTATATCTATATCTATATCTATATCTATATCTATATCTATATCTATATCTATATCTATATCTATATCTAATCTATATCTATATTTATATTTATATTATATATATGAAAATGGATTTACACTTATAAAAATAATGAAGACAATATTCCTTAAATTGGCCCTACATAGATGTACATAGATTGGCTTCTTTCACTTAGTAACATGCATTTATGTTTCTTCCAGGTCTTTTCATGGCTTAATAGCTCATTTCTTTTTAGCATTGCCTATGCAAGTTTATTTATCCATTTACTGAAGGACCTCTCAATTGCTTCCAAGTTTTGGCAATTATGAATAAAGCTGCTATCAGCAATTGTGTGCAGGCTTTTGTGTGGACATTATGTTTTCAACTTATTTAGCTAAATACCAAGAAGCATAATTGCTGAATTGTATGGAAAGAGTTATGTTTAGTTTTGTAAGAAACTGCCTAAGTGTATCCCAAAGTAGCTGTACATTTTGCATTCCCACTAGCAATAAATGAGAATCCTCATTTCTCTACATCTTTACCAGCATTTGTGTAATCAGTTTTTGCATTTTGAATATCCAAATAGATGTGTAAAGGTATTTCATTGTTGTCTTGATTTGTAATTCCATAATCCCTTATGATGTATTTTTTAATATTTAAGCATTTTTTCATATGCTTATTTTCCATCTGTATATCTTCATTAGTGAGGTATCTGTTCAGATCTTTGCCCATATTTTAATCAAGATTTTCATATTTTCTATTGAATTTTAAGAGTTCTGTGTTTATTTTCAATAATAGTCCTTATCAGATATGTCATGTCTTCTTCAAATGTTTGTTTTCTCATTCTCTTGACAGTGTCTTTTGCAGAGCAGAACTTTTTATTTTTAATGAAGTCAAGCTTTTCTATGTTTTTTTTTTCATGCAGCATGCCTTTGGTGGTGTATCTGAAAAGTCATCACCATACCCGAGGTCATCTAGATTATTTCCTGTGTTGTTTTCTGGGAGTTTTATAGCTTTGTATTTGATTCGTTTTTTGAAGGGCTCAGTCTGAGTGCTATGTAAAAAATGAATTTAAAAAGGCAAAAATGGAAGGAGGGTGACCAGTATGAGGTTATTGCAGTATCTATGACAGGAAAAATTATGATTTTTTTCATAAGGAAAATAAAAGTGGAAATGAAAGTAAATGGACCTAGGATCTCAGTATGTTTTGGAGGGAGAATCTTGATAGACAGCGTGTAGGAGGTGAAGGGGGAAAGTGAAACCAAGAATTAACTCCTAGTTGGTTCCCTTCTGGTCTCTTTGACAAGCTGCTTCAGAGGTTGTATGCACCCAAAATCCTTCGTTTTCTGATGTGGGTTCTGCTGAAATGTAAGTATTCATCAATAATGGTAGCTGCTTTTTTGTGTGCAGGATGTATGGAAACAGATATATCTTATCTTCACTACTTTCCCTGGTTTTGTTAGTTTTTCCTTGGGAGAGTTTTGTGGAATTGAGATTTAGTTAGGACTTCCTTTTTATTTCAATGCACATTGCTGTACCTTCACAGATAAGTAGTTACATTATAAATTATTGTAGAAAAATAAAACATTTATAAAGCTGAGAATTACTAAGATCCCGTTCAGTAAAACCTAGTATATTCCTGCACATTTACAAACAAACATTTCTGAGCCTCCTTGATTTTAATAGACAATTTACTAAAGTGTGAATTTTCTGAATTCTTTTTTCTTTTTGTACATATTAAATTTGCCAATTTTTGTTTTGTTTTGTTTTGTTTGGGGAGCTTAGTAGAGTTTTAAAATATGTGTGGTAGATGGTATACTGACCCCTCCAAATATATCCTTATCTTTAGCCCTGAAGCCTATGAACATGTTACTTTACATGGAAAGGGGATTTGGCAGATGTGTATAGGAATCTCTTTCACGGCCCACATGGGAATGGTTCCAATTCAGGATTCGGGTTCTGGAGAAGGGCCACACGCAAATGAAAAGATTTGAGATTTGAAGAAATTCAATTTGGTGATATGAGGGGCCAGGCTGTAGTCCAACTCTAGTGGGAGAACTATTCCTGCTCTGGCCCTGCAATCCCTTTTATTGAGGCTAAACAGAAATTTACATGTAGCCCTTGGGCAGGAAATAACAGAAACTTACATGGGACAAACAAGGTGGAGGCTGCTTCAGCTAACAATGTCTCAACTAAAGGGTGAGTGGTTAGAGCAATTAAGGTTGTTGACCAGCCTTCCTGTCTTCCTGTCAACATCTCTCTTTTAGTGAAACTGATTTGTTTCCGGCAGATGTGATTAAATTAAGGCCCCTGTGGTGAGTTATCTGGGTGGCCCCATGTATTTACTAGGGTCCTTATAAGAGGGATACAAGAGGGTAAGGAGAGAAGACAATGTGACAGCCAAAGCAGATTCAGTGGGAGAATTGAAGGTGCTATACTGATGGCTTTGAATTTGAAGAAGGGACTGTAATCTAGGAATGCGAGCCACCTCCCAAAGATGGAAAAAGCAAGGCAACAGATGCAGCCCTGCAAATTCCCTAATGTTAGATCAGTGAGAACCATTGTGGACTTTTGACTTCAGACTACAAAATACTGAATTTATATTCTTTTAAGATACTGGGTTTTAAGTAATTTGTTATAGCAGCAATCAGAAACTAATACAATGTGTTATTCTTAAAATAGGATTTTCTTTGAAAACTTTATGATAAAATAATATTGCTATACCTACTGTCTTTATGAGACAGATGCTCATCATTTTGTTTTTGTTTTGTTTTTAATGCCTTTTCCAAAGCATGTTATTTCTTATCATTATTTGTTTTGTTTGTTTTTAAAGGTAGAAAAAAAGAATACCTATAATTTTGGTTTTAATAATTTTCAACTGGGTAGATGCTGATACTACTAATAAATGGGGAAGATGGAAATAAGAACTATTGTGATTTGGTAAATCAAGAGTTCCTTTCTGGCTATGATAAGTTTGAGATGTATATATATCAAAACTGGCCCAGGATAAGACCTGATGCTTCCAGTGAGAGGTTTTCTTTTTCTTGAACACCTGTGGACAGAACACAATTTCATAAGCCCTTCCTTACTTTTCCTTCACAAATGAAGAGAGAACCGTCAAAAAACAAAAGGAGAGAATACTTTTTAGAGGTTTCTTAGTTTTTCTGCTTTATTTTGTTTATTTTATTGCTGGAGGGAAAATGAAAACCAAAGTAAAAAGCCCTCCTGTGTGACTTTTTACTCTTCTCCATATTTTTCACTTAAATCATATATCTATGGTACACAGAGAACCAAGCTAAAATTCTTTTACACAAATAAAACTCATAATTATGTCATTGGGGAAGTTTCTTAAAGTAGAGCAAGTAGAATGAAGGTAATGATGAAATGGAGGGTGGGGGCCGATGCTGCCTAGGAGCTGTGCCCACAGCAAAATTGTGGTGGAAAGATGGATGTGGGGAATTGAAAGATGCTGAAATATTGACCTCTTTTCTCTTTTGTCACTAGACCTCCTTGGGGACCTAACCTAAGGTGATAGTAACATGTATGGCTCAGGGGAAGTAGCAAAGCTGTAGCCTATTGTGGAGGAAGTGGGGGGATTTGTTCAGAATTTTGACAGTGGCTACATTAAAAGAATGTCTTTATTCAGCAAAGTTGAACCATCCTCACAAAGGACATTATATTTGGGAAATAAGGGGAGCATAATAAAAGTTACATATTTTTTAACACTAGTACTTTTTTTTTTTTTTTTCAAAACGTGAACAGTTCTTGATTTATTCAGAGACTACAGGAGCTGACAGAAAGAAAAGGTACAAATCTCTGGTTGTGCTACTCAGGGAAATAACATTTACATCTAAAAAATCAGAACCAGTTTAGTTATGTGACAGATTGAGTACTTTTCGGGTAAATTTCTTATATTCCTAAATCAGCCTCAAGTTATTAGAAGATATAGGCAAGTATGGAGACTGGTTGTAAGCAACAATGCATTTGTTTGATAGTTCAGGCATTTGGAATGAAGCAAAGTACACTTTGATCATAGTGTGTTACAAAAGGGGGTATGCAGACATCTGCTGCCCTCTTCCTCCTACTCTTCACCCAGGCATCAATTATACTGGAAATCCACCTCAGGAATATAAATAATTATTTAATATTTTTCTTTTATAAAATTTAAATGATTGTTGGCATAATCCTTTAATTTAATAATATTTTTTGAAACATGTTTGGGCAAGCTCCCCTTCTTTCCTTTTTTCAGAATTGTATTAGCCATTTTTGAATGCTTATTTTGCAAGATGAATTCCAATGGAGTTTATTGGTACTCTATGAAAACATCTACTTATAATATTTTTTAAGCGTATTGACCTTGTAGATTAATTTTGAGAAAATTGCCTTATTGGTCCTATTCTTTTTTAAAAATATATATTTCATTGAATTTTTTTTTTTTTTACAGAGAGGAAGGGAGAAGGACAGAAAGTTAGAAACATTGATGAGAAAGAAACATCAATCAGCTGCCTCCTGTACACCCCCTACTAGGGATGTGCCCAGAACCAAGGTGTGACCAGAATCGAACCTGGGACCCCCCAGTCCACAGGCTGACACTCTACTCACTGAGTCATACCAGTTTCGCCTATTGGTCCTATTCTTAAATATAAGGTCTTCTTTTATACCTTTTATATCTTTGTTTTTTTTCCCCCTTCTCAAAAAAAACAACAACAGTGTTTTTGTATATATATCACTAAATAAAATACTAAATTACAACCAGCTGTTTTTTACTAAAAAACTGATGAAAAGTATAACATTAATTCTTCAGTTGATCCTAATACTATTTATATTAAAAAAAGTTTTTCTAGCTGAGACCGGTTTGGCTCAATGGATAGAGTGTCGGCTTGGGGACTGAAAGGTCCCGGGTTCGATTCTGGTCAAGGGCATGTACCTTGGTTGTGGGCATATCCCCAGTAGGGGGTGTGCAAGAGGCAGCTGATCGATGACTCTCTCTCTCATTGATGTTTCTAACTCTCTATCTCTCTCCCTTCCTCTCTGTACAAAATCAATAAAATATGTTTTAAAAAAAGAAAAAAAAAGAAAAAAAAAGTTTTTCTAAAATATATGTACATTTCTTTTTGTCCACTATAACCTCCTGCACTGAATATAAACCCTTTTCTTTTTCTGATTTAAAGTCTCTTTAATATATGGTCTGCCTCTTCTTACCCTGTTTAACCATATTTTATATTATTTCTAATAATGTTATAAACTAAATCAATTCACCAGATTCACATAAGTTCTACCCCACTCAACTACCCACTATTTTTATTTATTTATTTATTTATTTATTTATTTATTTATTTATTTTATTGATTATGGTCTCACATAATTGTCCTTATCCCCCCATTCCCATCCCAAACCCCTCCCTACATATGCCTCCACCCCCCTGTTGACCATGGCTACTGGCTAGGCCCATATGCATGCACACAAGCCCTTTGGTTGATCTCTTCCCCTTACCCCCACCCTCCCCTACCTTCCCTCTGAGGTCTGACAGTCTGATCGCTGCTTCTCTTTCTCTGGGTCTGTTTTTGTTCATCAGTTTATGTTGTTCATTATTTCCTCAAGATGTGTGAGATCATGTGATTCAAGAAATACCCTTGTAAGAACCTCAACTGCGACAAGCTATAAAGCAGCATTTTTCAACCGCTGTTCCGCGGCACACTAGTGTGCTGCGAGATGTTGCCTGGTGTGCTGTAGGTGCAGACAAGACAAGAATTTTATAATTTTTCACTATTTTGTTTACTTAATATTTCATAATAAAGTAATTATAAAATACTTTCTTTGTGTTTATTTGATTCCTATTCAAGAGAATTACTTTGTATATAGTCAATATAGGCACAGAGTTAAATTTTTTAACATTTTCTAATGGTGGTGTGCCTCGTGATTTTTTTCATGAAACAAGTGTGCCTTTGCCCAAAAAAGGTTGAAAAACACTGCTATAAAGGTTGTGCTTAGAGGCAAATGAATCAGTCTGTAGTGAGTTCCTTTCTGGGCCAACAATTCTTTTGAGTCCCAATTTCAATGTCAAATAGTTCCTTATGTGTACATGTCAGCCATGATATTTCAGATCTGGTTGGTGGACAAATGGTAGTGATGCAGGTCCAACCATCTCTGGTTTGGTCCTGGGCAACCTTCAGCAACACGCAGCTGCTGTCTCAACTACCCACTATTAACACCCATTCCTTAGCCACTCTTCATGAGCCCAACATGAGCTCTTGATCCTTTAGAAAACTTTGCTGACATCTAACCACAAAAATCATTTAAGTTTACATTTCCATTTTCCCTATTAACTGTTACCAAATAATAATAATAATGCATAATTGAATATTGACTACTATTTAAATCTCTAGTAATCTATATTATATAACTAGACATTCAATCTGGCCTTTAAATATATTATAATATGTTTTATTTTTTTAAAAATAAAAAAGTGAACTTCTGCATTTCCACATCATCGGTCTAGGAATGTATAATCAAGCAATCTCTGCTGTTATTCTGTTGGGTATTTCAGAGACTTAAATGTTCAAGGCTGCTAATCAGATTTTTTTCCTCTCTTCTTTTTAGGGCCTGGACATAGAGCTAAATTACAGTCTCCAAGCTCTTTGCATTTGGATGGGACTTCGTGACTACTGACCAAGAAAGTGATATATGCCACTTCTAGATATGGTTCATAAAAATCTCCTATGCACGCACACACAACTCTTCATTCTCTTTTCTTTTTGTAGCAATCTTAGAGGTCACTTAAAGGTGATGGCATCAAGAATTGGATCCCTGAGTAACAACTTAAAGGGAACCCTCTCTGTAATGTCCCCGAAGCATCTGCCAATCCAACATTTGCATTGAAGTTTTGTGGGCAAGAAATCAATTTTTATTTTGAAGTTTTGGTGCTATTTGTCACAGCTGTTGGGATAAGTTATTTTATTCAGAGATGATTCAAAAAATTATATAAAGGTTTTACTCTTGAGTAGCCCAAAGTCTAGGTATATAGCTGAGTTTAAAATTATATATAGCCCAGCAAGTGTTACCCAGTAGTTTGGCATTGACCTATGAACCAGGAGGTCACAGCTGGATTCCTGGTGAGGGCACATGCCTGGGTTGCAGGCTTAATCCCCAGTAGCGGGCATGCAAGAAACAGCTGATCAATGATTCTCCCTCATCATTGGTGTTTCTATCTCTCTTCATCTCCATGCCTCTCTGGAAGCAATAAAAAAATTTTATTAAAATAAATAAATATATAATAAGGTTTCAATTTTCTAAACTCTGATTTACCATTCTAGTAACCTCAGTAATTCTCAAAATTCAAAATGCCATAATCAATAACTACATTATATTTGTTTTATGTCAAAATGCCTGTGTTCTACATATCAGTCAAGCTATGCATGGATCTCAATAATAAGATATAGATAGGAATTAAACCTTACAAAAATTATTAATTGAAATGCTTATTTTTATTTGGTAAACATAAGTCAGATTTATCATAAGAAATCCAAATAGTTTTTCCATTGCTATTAATATTTATATAATGTCTATACTTGCATACATACTATATTGTGAAAATAAAATTGATAACAATATAGAACATATGTCTTAAAAGTGATGTTCCTATTCTGTTAACTTTATATTTAGTGACAATCAGAAAATGATTTGACATTTTACTATATTAAGTATTGCTAGTATGAAGCCATGTTCTGAAGTCAAGTTTTTTGGAGTTTATCTTATAAGCTTTCATATTCTGAAAGCTTAAAACCCATTTGAAATTGGCCCTTTTATTTCCTGTCAGCTTAGTGGTGAAGAGGGCAAGGTCTACAAATTAAATTTGTCCTTGACTACCAGGAAGAAAGTGGAGCAGGGTGTTTGAGATGCAGCACATACCTGCTGTCACAGCTGTCATGGGTCTTTCTCTGGGAAAAAGAAGACCAAGATTATGATCATAACCTTGAATTACCATCACCTGTAATATTGGTGGCTTATCTACTTGTAAGAACACTTATGAATTTTAAGTAAGAATAGTTCTTACATTTATAGAGTCAGAAAACCATAATTCTACTTTCTTCTATCAGAGAAGGCTAATATTTTCTTTTATACATGTTCTTCAAACATGCAGTTCATTGTCTTTGTATCATTTTACAAGCTTAGCTATAACAGTATAATTTAATAAGCTATGACTTGATGATTTTATTTTGTGCAAACCAATATGAAAGTATTTTTTATAATGATACTGGTTTTACTTCTTATGATTTTTCTTTCTTTTACTAGATTTTCCTTCCTTGGTTCTTCTACCTGTCTTTTCTGAAATATCTACTGTCTTCATACACTCTTGTGTCTTATTTTCTGTTTTAAGTTCTATTGTTACAAAACTACTAAATATATACACACACACACACACACACACACACACACACACAAATATGTGTTTATAGCTTTTTTCCATAGCTATAACTTTATTTCCCTATATGTGCTTTATTTAACAATTATTTAATGAGTATCTTCTATTTACTTATCAATATGTGGAGAGATTGGGTAGCCAAAGGTAAGAACTACAGAATTTCCCTGATTTCATAGAGATTATCATCTATAGGCGAGACAGTTACAGTCATTAAAAAATAACCATGCAATTAAATGTAAGTGAGTTGTTGCACTGCAGAAAGCATTTGATTCCATCTAAACAGGGAGGCACGGAGCTTCCCTTAGAATAAGTGTGAGCTAAGATATCTAAAGAAAAGAGGGAGAGCATTTCAGAAAGCTGGAGCAGTAAGTGCAAAGGCCCTGTGATAAGGCTGAGCAAGGTGCATTGGGGTTGCTGAAAGAAGGCCATTCTGACTGAAGTACAGAGAGCAGAATGGGGAATCTCACTGTGAGTTGATATTAAAGAGATCATACTGGGCCAGACCAGACAGGAGACAATAGAACACATTAGGAAAATTAGTTTTTATCTGAATAGCAACAGTAAATTGTCGAATAGTTTAAAGAGAGGGAGTAGCATGATCAATATTCCATTAGAAATAAAATATTCCGGAGGAGGCCTAGAGAAGAGAACAGATAGAAAGGTAGCATTTACCCCCTCCATCACCCTCATTTCCTTCTGAAGCAGGCTGTGATCACCTCACAGATATAAATCTTTACTTGGTTCCGGCCTCCATTATCTCCCAAGCATCTTATAAGTGAAAACCTCACTGGTTATCATACACCCAGATCGTATCAGAGTAATAGGGAGTCATCTTAAATTAAGTCCATAGGGAACAGCACATCCCCATAAACTGACAAATGGTGTTTCCCCACAAGAGCACTGGGTCATTGGCCAAAAGTTAATGTTATTAAGCTGCCCTCGTGCTTGGGAGCAACTGCATTAGCAGGGCATGTTTCCTGAGCTTTCTTTGGATGTTTTGGACTCTGCTGCGCTGATGGAAATGAAGTCCATAATTTTGGCTTTGGTCATTAACCCCCTGCTTTGTGTTTTTACTAATCATTAATAGGTCATTTGAATTTCACTTTAATGATAGTCTTTGAGCTCAGGGAACTAGGACTTCAGTGTAGTGGGGACAAAGTATTAAAAGAGGAAAATGTATCAGAAATTGAAATGACAAAGCTGTTTTTGGTCACTTGGCACAAAGGAAAATATAGTATCTTTCTCAATAATGCAGATAGTGCTGAGACTTGTGACCTCTTGAATTGTGGAGAAGAAAAGGAATAGCAACCCAGCTGGTGTGGCTCAGTGGTTGAGCATTGACCTATGAACCAGGAGGTCTTGGCTTGATTCCTGTCAGGGCACATGCCCTGGTTGCAGGCTCGGTCCCCAGTGTGGGTGTGCAGGAGGCAGTTGATCAATGATTCTCTCTTATCATTGATGTTTCTACTTCTCTCTTTCTCTTCTTTCCTCTCTAAAATCAATAAATATATAACTTTTTTTTAAAATAAAAGAAAAGGGATTGTGCCACGTCCATTATGGGCAGGTTCTGTGAGCCTGAGGAGGAGCAGTAAAGGATTAAAGACAGATAAGGGTACAGTTGGGGCTCCGTGCAGGCTGAGTTTTTATTTTTATAGTCAGAGCACACAAAGCAAAACAAGGGAAGTGGTCAACATGTTTACAATGTTCTTGTGAGTTTTACCTTGTTTTGGCAGCACTTGCTGCACCTCCCACAGCCCATTAGCTACCTAGGAAGGAGCAAGGGAGGGCTATAAGGTCAGGCTTAATTATGCTAAGAGGGCTCTGCCCTCCTCACTGGGACTTGTTTGTGGCCCTGCCACTGGTCAGTCCAAGACTTCACCCTAGAGCCGCTGCCTACAGGGAATAAGATGTGTGTTAGCTAGGAGGACACTTGATTGAAATAGCTGAGAATTGCCACCTTGTCCTATAACCCTTCCATCATTTAACACCACTAAGAAGGAAAAATGTGAAAAATGTTTAGGTCTCTAGCTTTACTTTTTACTTGAGTACAGAATACAGGTTTAGGGTTAGATTGTCTTCAATTCAACCAATATTTAGTAACCAGGCACTGATTAGGAATCAGTCTCATTCCTGCCAAATAATATTTTAAACCATTTCTCCCTCATTGTTCTCAAAGCCATTTTGTATTTCACTGGTTTCCTAATTGATCTCTTTGCATGCTCCTAAACTTCCTCTCTATCCCATAATTCCTGTCCCTGGGTAAGTCCACCATGCTTGCAAAGGCTCCCCATCTGGTGGCTCCCTGAGAGAGTAGCTTTTCCTGTGAACTCAGAAATCTGATTTGGTAGTCATTCCTGTACTTGCTGCAACATTGTTACTATTATTTAACTCCTGTGTATTACTCAGCAGGACATCTCAACTCTCCAACTCACTGTAATCGCCTTGGTGTTAGAGAGCTAACAGAATATTATATTTGATGTAATTTAATGAACAAAATTTAAGCTCTCTTGGCCAGATAGGGATCAAAATAGCCATTGGTTTCAAAGTTAAGATTTCATATCAAAGTATTTGAATGCTAATTTTTACCTTCATTTGCTTGAATTATATCTTTGGGTAATAAATTTAATTTTTTTCCTGTTAATGTTACTAGTAGCTAAAATCGGTAATGCTTATATTCTGATATTTATACAACTTAAGTATGCCCCTAGTTATAAGTACCTGAAAGTATTTTAAAATTTTTATAATATAATATTATTTTATTTTAATAATTATATAGGAAAAAATTAATCTTTGGTGGATATAAAAAAATCTCATATACTTATCCTGTTAATGAGGCTTTACTGCATAAAAAAGATTGTGACTTTTGAAAATAATGGTGGTATTAATTGTGTATCATATAAACCATTTTAAAAGAATAGGCATAAATTCATATCTACAAAAGAATAATGAATGAAGAAAAGAAAAAAAAGTTAAAAGGCAAGTATAGCATGATACCTCAATAGTTAGTATTAGGAGCTATTTTATCTTGATCATTTATGTCATTTTTCTCTTAAAAGAAAATGCTATTTCAAAACCTTTCATATGAGAAATTTATTATTAAAATGATATTTAGCTTCACAAAATTAACAATACAACAAAAACAAACATCATTATTCTTGGTTTGTTTATTTATTTATTTATTTATTTAGATTGATTCATGTTTGAGAAAGAGAAAGAGAGAAACATTGATTTGTTGTTCCACTTAGTTATGCATTCATTGATTGATTATTGTATGTGTTCTGACCAGGGATAAAACTCAAAACCTTGGCCTATCTGTCAATACTCTAACCAACTGAGCTATCCAGCCAGGGCCACTCCTGGTGTAATACTAATGGGTTACTTAGGCATAAAGTAAATCTAGCCTGTAAAGTTTTTCTTCCACTACTAAAAAAGCTCTTGTGTATACTTTCATATTAGAAAATATATTTGATGGATGCTCAACCTCAGTTTTGAAATATATTTATTTTTCTACAATGTGCTAAAATAACTTTAAAGCTTTTTAAAAAGCATGACAAATTATATCTATTTCCCATCTGTAAAAAGGCTATTGAATTATTGAATTTTTACACAATTGTCAGCATTCAAAACTACTTTTCCTGCTAGTGAACAACACTTACCTTTATTTACATGATGACTGCTGGCTGGGCTAACATTTTATTTGTTGGTTTATTTCCCATATGTAGGACCTATGTGCATAGTTCCGTCTTTTATAGTTTAATAATTCACTGTGTATTTTATCTGTGAATTTACTAAGAGCATGTCTTTCTTTGTTGCATGCGTTGTAATACAGAAAACTCCACTGAAAACAATCTATACTAATAAAAGGGTAATATGCTAGTAATTAGAATGGATAGACCAGACATCTCCTGGACATCCTTCCAGACAAAGCCACAGTGGCTTCGAGGACTGAGGAGAGCTGGTAGCCATGGAAGCCAGCAGTGGCAGCAGCAGTGGGGTAATGGGAGTGGCACCTTCCTCTGATGGTACCAGTTGCCTCCTGCAGAAGGAAGCTAGATTGTGACTTAGGCCAGTTCCCAACAGGACTAAGCTGTCAGTAGGACATCCCCTGAGGGCTCCTGGACACTGAAATGGGGCAGGCCAGGCTGAGGGACCCCTTTCCTAAGTGCACAAATTTTTATATTCTGGGCCTCTAGTATAAAATAATACCATAGAAAAACTATTTTCATCCATGGAATCTAAGTCACTTGATATAATAATCTTATTATTCTGAAATATGGGAGATGATGAAATGTGAACTTTCTTTTTAATTCCTGACATAAAAATGTGTGATGTACATAAAATAGATATCTAAATTAGCATAATCTTGAGATGTAAATTTAAAAGCAATTTGATTAGTTTTCTGAGAAATTGGGTTAAGGTTGAGAGGTAATTAGAATTAAAATGAGAAACTCTTCTTCAGAGCACTAACAATCAGATTTTGCTCAGTGCTCGCAAATGTTTTATTTCTTTGATAATATATGTTAGAGTTGGAGATATTTAGCAGCCTGTTAACTATTCTCTGCAAAGCTGACATAGATTATGAAAGTGTACTTTGCAGAGCAGGCTTGCTGTTTTTAAAGTAAAAATTGGACTGCATTATGTAATAGTATATAGGTGGAAATATATTTATTTTTCTACAATGTGTCATAACCTACCATAACCTCAAACCTCTTTGGGACAAAATAAAATATTTCTTGCTTCATTTTGCATTTCTGTAAAATTATACTCTTAGTTTCTATCTTAGATATTAAGTCTTTTCTTTGATCTTATGGTTGTTTATATTTCGATACAGTGATTATATGTTATCTGTGACTGAATTGTCAACCAAAATTTTCTATCAGTGTTTAATAGATTCCTTGACTTGTATTTGGCTACTTATGTTGAAGCCTTTGAAGTTTTCAGAAGGTACAACAATCAGGAATATCTCAAACAAATGTAAATTAGCTGGGGCTTTAGGATTAAACTCTAAAAACCCACTTAGGATAGCAGACCCTCCTTTGCTCAAGGGGCCATTACACCTAGTAATTAATCACACAGTGAGCAATCACTGTGTCATATCTGAAGCTTGGACCCAGGCCCTTTATTAACCTTTAAAAAATATATATATTTGTTCACAAGTGGGAAACGAGAAGCAAATACATGTTAGAAGCAACATACTCGTGAATGTGTATATAATATTATATGTAATATTTTTTAATCTAAACTATTGTTCTTGATGTTCTAATATGAAATGGACTTGACAAATGAACTTCAAATCTTCAGGCCTCAATATCTTCTTCACTTGTTAAACATTGAATTAGATGTGTCAAAAGAATATACTAAAATCCCCTCCAGCTTTAATGCTTTCATTGTCTGGAGCACAGATACTTCTAAGTCTTATTAAGATTAATGGCTACTGGACCTGGGTTCTCCCAGGGGAGGCATTACAGAGAATACAAGAAGGAATGCGTTAGAAGAAGGAATGGAGGTATGATGGCAATAAAGATGACAACAACCACAGCAATGTGTATTTGGCTGGCTTATCTAAGTTTGATAATGTTTATTCTATCTGATCCTTCACTTAGCCATCCTGTAATCTCTTTGATATAGTCTCTATAAATAATACTTTCCTCTCTTTTTGAACCATAGGAGATTGATATTCAGAAAAGTGTTTCGCTATTGCCTTATACAGGGCTTTCTTTTTTTTGTTTTGTTTTGTTTTGTTTTTGTGTATGTGTGTGTTTTGTTATTCCTCACCAGAAGATATCATTTCCATTACTTTTCAAACAGAATAGATATTTCTTGGGATATATTTTATATATTCCTAGGAGTGGGATCATTGGGTCAAATGGTAGTTCCATTTTTAGTTTCTTGAAGAAACTCCATACTGTTCTCCACAGTGGCTGCACCAGTTTGCCCTCCCACCAGCAGTGCACGAGTGTTCCTTTTTCTCTGCATTCTCTCCAGCACTTGTCATTTGTTGATGATAGCCATTCTGACAGGTGTGAGATTATATCTCATTGTCGTTTTGATTTACATCTCTCAGATGACTTTGAGCATGTTTTCATATGTTTCTTGGCCTTCCTTATGTTCTCTTTTGTAAAGTACCTATTTAGGTTCATTGCTCATTTTTTAATTGGGTTGTTTATCTTCCTTTTTTTAAGTTGTATGAATTTCCTGTAAATGTTGGAAATTAAACCTTTATCGGAGATAACATTGGCAAATGTATTCCCCCATGCAGTGGGCTTTCTTGTTGTTTTGTTTGATGGTTTCTTTTGCTGTGCAGAAGCTTTTAATTTTGATGTAGTCCCATTTGTTTATTTTCTCCTTAGTTTCCATTGCTAAGCTGTATTGGTGAAGATATTGCTTCAGCATATGTTTGAGATTTTGCTGCCTATAGATTCCTCTAAGATTTTTATGGTTTCCCATCTTATGTTTAAATCTTTTATCCATTTTTTTTAGTTTATTTTTGTGTATGGTGTAAGTTGGTGATCTAGTTTTTTTAATTTTTTTATTTTAATGTTTCTGCCCAATTTTCCCACACCATTTATTCAAGAGACTGTATTGACTCCATTGTATGCTCTTGCCTCCTTTGTTGAATGTTAATTGAGCATAATGATTTGGGTTGGTTTCTGGGCTCTTTATTCTATTCATTGGTCTATACATGTTTGATATTAAAACCTCTGATACTTAATTAGCAGAGATAATTATCATAGCACATTGTCTTCTTAGAAAGTCCATTTGAGGACAGTGGAACAATCTATATATATAAAACAGCCTAAGAGACCAGTATGACTGAATACCAGAACTACTGGTTGATCAGTTGCTATGATGTTCACTGACCACCTGGGTGCAGACTCTAAATGCAGGAGCTGCCTCCTGGTGGTCAGTGTGCTCCCACAGCTGGTGGATGGTGTTGGCATCCAGCATACTTTCCTTCTGTGCCCCACCCATTGCCTCCTCTTCTAACCACAGGAGCCTTTGGGCCCAGGCTGTGATGGGGAACTGGTGCTGGGTGGTGGCAGATTTGATTCCTTTCCTAGGGGTCCAAGGGCCAGCTCTCTCCTCTTCCCCACAACCGACAGGCCTGATCATCCCAGCCCTGATCAGCCCTGATTGCTGGCCAGGCCTAAAGATCCTACCCATCCATGATTTCATGCACCGGGCCTCTAGTGTCTAAAATAAAGGAGAGCCAAAACCAGTTTGGCTTAGTGGTAGAGCGTCGGTCTGCAGACTGAAAGGTCCCGGGTTCGATTCCGGTCAAGGGCATGTTCATTGGTTGTGGGCACATCCCTGATAGGGGGGGTGCAGAAGCCAGCTGGTCGATGTTTCTCTCTCATCAATGTTTCTGGCTCTCTATCTCTCTCCCTTCCTCCTCTCTGTAAGATATCAATAAAACATATTTTAAAATAAATAAATAAAAAATAAGTAAAATAAAGAATTTATTTATCTAAATTGAAATATTTTGCAATATGCTCTATCTTTCTCATATATGAGCAGTGTTGAAGTTTCAATCAACTTAACATTTGTTATCACTGTGATCATTCTCTAAAAGGTTACCTTCCTTTAAAGAAAAATTGACCCCCATCTTTAAAAACTGTATTGTGTTGATGTTATAACAATTATGTATTTTCCCTGTATATTATCCCAAATGTCCATTTTCTTTTCTCTAACTCTATACGAAATCTACCACCAAATGATAAGTTAGAACATGAAAAGTATGCCTGCCCCTAGTACAAAGTGGTAAAAATAGCCATTGGCGTATTGGGTTTGCTAGATCTTTTTGAAGTTTTGAGTTCCTTGTAAGGCTATTCACTTTGGTACAACTTTAAGTTGTAGCAAGTTTTATTGTGTTTCTTTCTTATTACCACTTGGATGTTTCACCTAACTTAGATACTTCCAGAGAGCACTGATATAAACTTATTATATGATACTGCTCTTTTGGCTTTGATGTTCTATAAGTGTGTATGATTGATTTTAGGGGAAAAAATCCAAAGTCTCTCCACTTTAGACATAAGTGAATTATCTCTAAAACTCAAATTTTGGTCTTGAATCATGAAATTACTAAGGGATACATAACAACTAAAAATTATTTCTAGATGCTGAAAATGTAGGCTGTTTATACTGTGTATTTAGCAATGTGTTTTGAGATTTGATGTTTTTAAGATATAAGTGAGAGTGTATCATCCCACCACCCTAGGTTTCTCTGTCTCTCTCTGTCTCTCTCCATCCCTCCCTCCTTCTCTCTATGAATTTCTTTCAATACAGAGAATGGAAAAATTTCATTGGTAAATGCCATAAACCCATGGTGATGTCATTCAGTTCAATCTCTGGTCCTCAGGTTATTGCAGAGTTTCTTTTGAGTTACCAAAAGTGCTGGTTAACACTCTTTAAAAAAGAATTCAAAGCAGTAAAATTATGTCCTTACTAATGCATTTTTAAATCAGTAATTTGTAATGAAGAGCACATTCTTATAAAAACAATGCTTTGCTTAGTAGTGAGGGTGTTTTTGTTTTTTGTTTGTGTGTTTGTTTAATCTAGTCTATAAAAGTTGACTTCAACCATTTATAGTGTTCTCATAAGAAATAGATCTTTCTTCCTGGGGATAGGGGAGAAAGGAAATAATAGAATATGTACCCTTTTTATTGGATACCAGGCCAATTTAGAACACATTTATAAAGAAGCAAAGCTTGATTTTTCTACAACCATCTCTTACCTTAGTGGAAGATATTATCATACAAGTCATTGCTGCACATCTGGTAGAAGTGACAGACACTGTTTATCAGTTCCCAAGCTTCTTCATGATGAATTGATACTTGCCTTTAAAATCCTCAATACGGTGATCCAACTTTTAAAAATGCATTCATTTTGGCAGACTATTAAACTAAATCTCAAAAAAGAATAATATGGCCTAACAATAATATATTTTAAAAAAACATCACAATAAATAAGAAAGTGAGAACCTAGTGAGGGATTACTGAAAATCTATGACAGTAATTAAAGAACCTAGTGAGGGTATCCTGAAAATCAGTGACAGGATTAAACAACTCCAAATGGGTTAATCTTTTGGGGTGGATTAGTAGTATTATAATTATGTATATGAGGGAGTGTATCTATATGATACTCTATGCAATTCATTAGTTGTTCTCCTTAAATAAAAATTAAATATGTTTGTAATAACTTCACATAGTTGTTTATGGGTTTTGTTTTGTTTTTAATTACCTCTAGAGTAATGGGTTATATCCAAGAGAACTCATCTATTTGAATACCTATGACTAAAAATGTAATGGAACAATAGAATGTTACTGCCTAAATAATAATTTTATATTTTTATTTATTTATTTTTTTGCTACAAGAGCATATGAAATGTACAGCATCATGCCCAACAAAGAATAGGTGTTCAATACACATTTGTTACTTTTTTATTTGCCTTTAATTTAAAGACTAATTCAATTTCACTGTAATATTTTTCTTAAAAGATTGATTAAGTATATTATATATGATGTTTCTGTTAATATAATTTTTAAAAGTGCATGGTAGATTAAAATAATAGCAAATATTTGTGTATTTATTAAGTACCCATTTATAGAGGAGATGGGCTTCCTGCCCATCTGGCCTCCAGAGCAACAGCCAAACCCACAGTGTGGTTACTTGAGGGGGTCACAGAGAGTTTAGGTATTAAAAAAGTCAACGTCCAAGCCATATGTACAGGGAGGGTAATTCATAGAAGATCTTAGCTTATAAGCACAGATAAGAAGAAAGCTTATTTTAAGAGGATTAAGGACAGAATTATTTGTTCATGATGATTGCCAGGATAGCAAAAACTTTCTCCCTGAGCCCAGTGAATGGATAAGGAAACTCAGATCAAAAGAGCTGACTGCGAGGTTGGTGACCTCTGGGAGATGCTATCACAGACTCAGTGCTTGTTGGGGAAAAAACACACACACACACACACATACAAAAAAAAAAAAAGCACACAACAACATGGTTTAAAAGATTGGGAGGGTCATTTGAAAAAGCAGTAGTGCAGCACTGATTACTGATAAGCAACTAGTAATACCTGCATCTATTCTGTGAATAGCTGTACATTTCATTACCATGCTATGCTAAGCCCAAGTTCATGTAGATGATCCCCTGAGAATTATTTGAAGACCCATGCTTGACCCCCAAATGTCTGGATCAAGGTAACAGAAGGCTCTGGAGATTTATGTGTATCCCAAGAATGGAGGCAGGTGGGGTATTTGGAACCTAAACTATGTTTTATATATACAAGAGTTTTTCTTTCTACAGGGGAAACATTCATTTCTTGATTTGTTCATCCTATCTAATAAAAGAGTAATGTGCAAATTAACCATCACTCCAAAATACAAGATGGCCACCCCCGTGTGGCCAAAGATGGCTGCCCCCATGTAGACACAAGATGGCCACCACAAGATGGCTAGCAGGGGAAGGCAGTTGTGGGCAGTTGGGAGTGACCAGGCCAGCAGGGGAGGGCAGTTGTGGGTGATCAGGTAAGCAGGGAGGGCAGTTAGGGATGGCCGGGCCAACAGAGGAGGGCAGTTGGGGGGGGGGGGGGGGGGGCAGGACTGCATAAAAGGGCAATTGGCAGGGGAAGGCCTGAAGGGAAGGGCAGTTGGGGGGATCAGGTCTGCATGGAAAGGTAATACAGGGGAACCCAGGCCTGCAGGAGAGGGCAGTTAGGGATGATCGGGCTGGCCAGGGAGCAGTTAGGAGTCAATCAGGCTAGCAGTGGGTGGTTAGGGGGTGATCAGGTTGGCAGGCAGAAGCAGTTTTGAGCAATCAGGCAGAGGCAGGCGAGCAGTTGGGAGTTAGCAGTCCTGAATTGTGAGAGGGATGTCCAATCAGGCCTCAATGGGGGGTTGGACATCCCTTGAGGGGTCCCAGATTGGAGAGGATGCAGGCTGGGCTGAGGGACACCCCCTTCCCCATGTACGAATTTCATGCATTGGGCCTCTAGTTTTATATAAATACTTTAAGGATATCTGCTATGCACCAAGCTTGGTGCTATGTGCTTTCAATGAATAATAAATAGCAGATATATATTTTGCCCTTATGACTATCAAAAAGCATAAAGCAGTAAAACAGACATTACTTAACAAATCATAAAATAAATAATTGCTATCTGTGATAACTGATATGAAGCGAAAATACAATGAACACTGGTTTCACCACTGTTGGAGAAATGTTCAGTCCCAGACAAAATCAGGGTTCATATTCATCATTCTAGAACATAAAATATAGAATATTAGAGCTAAAGAAGATCTTAGAGTTTACATAACAAAGCCTCATTATTTGTTCAACTTTATATCTTAGGCTAAAGAAAGTAAAATGAATGGCCAGAACTTCATTTAAAATTTTAGTTGGTAATTTTCTTTTCAATGATGCAACAAGTGTGACAATCATAATATAGAGCTCTAGGAAGCATATTACTCCAAACGTTGTGGGTTCAACTTCTACACAATTTTAAACCATATACCAAAGATTTATGCAAGTATATAAATAACTTACATGCAATATTCAAGTATACATTAGTAACCATAAAAATTTTTCCCTGGATAGTGTGGCTTAGTTGATTTGAATATCATCCCTTACACCAAAAGGCCAAGAGTTTAATTCCTAGTCAGGGCACATACCAGATTGCAGGGTTAATCCCAGGTCTGGGTGCACATGGAAGGCAATTGGTCTGTTTCTCCTTGTCTCTCTTCATTTCATTTCCTCTCTCTCTGAAATCAATAAGAACATATCCTAGGGTGAGGATATTTTAAAAAGTATCTCATAATCCTTGCAAAATATTGAATATGTAAATTAAAACATAACCAACTATGTATAATTTTTCTGTATATATGCAAATATTTTAAAAACTGTTAAATCTGTTCATGTTGCTCAACTATCACAAAACCCAGTTGCTCTTATTTGAAGTGTTCTACTTCGGTAACTTCTAAACAGAGATAACTTAGAATAAATTTTCTCATTTGGGATGGGAAAAGAGAGATGAATGCCTGGGAACACTTTGCAAATGTTTTATCATGCTCTTTATAATGCATTATTAGCATCAGCATTAAACTGTTGATAGAAAATATTATTTTCGAATTAAATAAAACCAGTAAATATGATTAGAAAATTATTTTTGGATAAAGTAAGTTATCTCTAATTTGGTAATGTTTTAATCTTGCTTATATTATTCAAAATCTATAAATTTAAAGAAATAGATTTGGTCCAAATATTCATAGTTGGTTTGTCTGAATGAGGGAATTTGTACATATGCCAGTGCAGTTGGATTGGTGAAAAGGAGACAACCGTTGCCAAGGCTTGAGGAAAGAGAGCTTTGGGGAACTGTCTAAAGGTATGGGGTGTCCTTTAAGGGTGATGAAAATGTTTTGGAATTAAAGATTGTGGAACACAATGTTTTACATGCATTTAATTATTCACTTTAAAATGATTACTTATGTTATGTAAATTTTACCTCAATTAAGGAAAAGAAAAGAAGATAGTCTATTACCATGGACAGAATCTGGAACCTCTTTCTGCCCATGAAGGAAAGTGGAAGGGAATGCTTGCTTCAATGCTAACATCTTGAGCACCCATCCACACGCTGCATGGACAGTGAGACCATAATCGCAGTCTTTTAATGCTGACACTGCTGTTATGCATTTGTCTTTACCATTCTTCATCCTATAAGTTTTACTTTCTACTTGCACATTCTGAAACACCTCTGCTTGAGTTTTTTTTTTTTTTTTCTTCTTTTTTTTTTTTTCTAATATGTCTTGATTCTATTTGTATTCAGGAAATGTTCTGGGGAAAAACTGATGTGCTTACTTTTCCCTTTGAAAATCCATTGCAATTTAATCCTTCTTGGGTAGTTATTATTGGGTTGCTAAGCGTAGGTCCACAACTATTTGTGGGAAATTTATTGCACAGGTTAGCCTGCCAAAACTAGACCTCTGAACAAAAGCATGCAATGTGTTTAAAAACAAGCCACATCCTTTCTGTTTCTTCTTATTTAAGATTAAACAAGAATGCTTTGACTTTATAGAAAATAAGTACGAAAACCTTATAAGCATTATTCCTAGGGGCATTCTATAATTTGATTCAAACATTAGTGAAAAGTTAATGTCTGTAATTTCTTTTTCTTTTTTTTCTGAATTATTTACTGTCTTTGTTAGGTTTTTCTTTTTTCTTTTTATTGAGATTCATTAGGAAGTATTGTGCTCTTTTTCTCATGTTCAGCATTCAACTTCCTTGAATTAAAATCAGTGTTCTCTTTGGCATAATTCTACAACAGAAGGGATAGTTTATTTAATACTAGTACACTTTTTAAGCATCTTGCAAGTTCTAGGCATAATCCTTAACATTTTGGTACAAAAATGAATGCTTTGATCTTGCCTTCAAGGAATTCAGTCTTCAGACAAGGCAAATAAATGTACATTATAGAGGTCTCTATCAGAGGCTCTCATGGAGGCAAAGGAAAAGGTGCAATAGACAGAGCTAACTATGAATTGACCAAGTAGGGAGTGAAGTGATTATAAGGTTCATGAATAAGAATGAGAGTAAAAAAAAGATCTTAAAAAAGGTAAGAATGTTTAATTGAATCTTGAAGTCCAAGTAGTTTCTTAAGAAGATATCTTCCCCTCCACCCTCCCCTTCCTTCCCTCTGAGGTTCAACCATCTGCTCATACTTCTAACCTATATAGTAAGTGAAAATAAGAGACAGAACCAGAATTAACCCAGTAGGATCTTAAAGAGTTGATTTGAGATTCATGAATATAAAATGATGGTAAAATAATAAAAATAATAGAGTTAGAAAGGTAGAGAACAGGGATGAAATGCTAGAAAATTTGTACATATAAGTGACTGCAATTATACATCCCCTAAGAAGCAGGCACCAATATAGGATTAGATTCGTAAGAAATGTATTGGGGAAAGTTCTTTGGAGGATAAAGAGAAGAAAGCAGGAAGGGGTAGAAATAGTTTCAGATTATTGCTCTCTTATGAGAAAGTTTTGGCCAGGCTGAAGGGGAGTCCCTAGACAAAGCATCCTGCTAGAATAAAATGGGTTCTGTTCAGTGCAGGGGAGAGTAGAGGTGGGGAGAGAGGGAGTTTGCAGAAGGCCTTGCTGGGTCTGTGAGCCAACCTGCCACCCCACAGCAGGAGATCTGAGCAGAGAACTTTTGTGGCTGCCTCAGTGACAGGCCAGGGAATCAAAGATTCTGAGAAGAGTCAGAGAGGTAAGAAGAAAGTCAAGAAAAAGACAGGTATTTGAAACTTTGGGGGGAAATGAGTTTTAGGGAGGAAGATGTAGTCATCTAATGCAGGATTTGAAATTCTAAAATGCATTTATTTCATTTACTCTTTCATCACATATTACATCAGATGGATTTTCCTCATTCATAATACAAATTTTTACTTTAGTGACATAACCTATTGTTATTTTTTTCTGTTGCCTGTAAAAATCTGACTGGTAAATTTGCTTATATGTTATTCTAAACAGAAATAACAATTTTCTCTTCAGTACAAGATACCCAACTCACAGAACACTGATGTTATGAAGGCTTTGTTGCAAAAAAAAATTTGTAAAGTGCTTTCTATATCTTTCTCTCTTTTAAAGTCATTACACTTTAACCTATTAATAAATGTGGTGATCATGGGAATGTGGCCACTCATTTTTTCCCCCCAAGAAAACCTGCAGTAAGATAATGGACTGACAGCCTCTAGCTACCACACCTTAGGAGCCACCAGTATTGCCTCCAAAGTCATACTTCCTCCAGGACTGTTGCCAATAGCTGGGAGCAAACACGAGTACAGGCCTTTACAACCCAAAGTAGGAACCCTCCAATGGACAATCTTTGTTCAGGACCTCCCCATTGTCTGGTCAAAACTTTGTCTAAACTGTGCTAGAACTCATCCTACCCAATCCTTCTTCTTTCTCAAGTCTTTAGGTGATAGACATCCATCATGATATATAGGTTCTTTCCACTTTTTATCCTGTTTCCTCCTCCTTTAGCCTTTATAGATTTTTTTTCTTAATCAAAATTATTTCTTTTGTATGCTTAATCCCAACTTGGTATCTATTTCTTAAAAGCCTCAAACTAGCATAGTATGTTAAAATCCATGAGTCTGAGAAATCTCTACAGTTAAGAAAATTAATTTTATTTAAATAAATTTAATTTAAATTTTCTTTACTATAGAACTCTTTTCTTATAGATCAATAACTGCCATGTCAAGGAACTACTAACACTTGTTAAGTTTATTATTCTAATTTACTTAACCCTCTTTTAGGTCTGTAATCAATTTTCTTTTCTTGGTTTATGTCTTAATCTCTTGATAGAGCTCTTCAATTATATTTCAGGCCTATACTTCACATCCTGCTGTCTGTTGAACTTGGTACTAATAAAATTATTAAGTAGTTTCTAAGTATCATTAAAAATTCAAATTCATCTGCCTGGTGTGGCTCAATGGTTGAACATCATCCCATGAACCAAGGATCATGATTTGATTCCCTATTAGGGCACATGCCCAAATTTCAGGCTATGTCCCAGTGGAGGGCATGCAGGAGGCAGCCGATCAACGATTCTCTCTCATTTTTGATATTTTTATCTCTCTTTTTCTCTCTTTGAAATCAATAAAAAATATTTTAAAAATTCAAATTCAATTTTAGCTGACTCTTATTGTCCCAGAATATATCTTATTGCTTTTAGTTAATATGTAATCTCTCCCAAGTACCAGGGTTTGTGTTTGTTGTTGTTGTTGTTTTTAATTGTCACTCAAAGATATTTTTTCCATTGATTTTATATAAATTTACTGGCTGGTGTACTCTGGCAGATATTTGAAAATATGGAGAAAATAGATACTATTTTATATATCATAAAGTATAAATTCTGTTTCTCTTCACTCAGAAACCAATGAAGAATTCCTTACAGAGGTGTGGTAAGAGAAACTCTTTGCATAGTGTAGTATGATCTATAACTTATTTGTTCCCAAGATGTCAGGTTCAGCTGATTCTTTTCTGTATGCTTTATGTTGTTGTTAATCTATACTTTCAGTATACTGATGGACTTTCCTGAAAGAGTCCTTAGTATCATCACAGAAATTCTTCAGTCTGTTCTGATTAATCCTCCCAATTAATAGATTTTTCTTTAAGCATAGGATCTATAGAAATCATAGAAAGTATGTTTTAAAATTTGCTTTTATCCTGTGATTCTGGAATCTCTCTTTCTGCATGGCTCTCTCCATCTCACTCTCTCCTGAAATATGCATTTTGTCCCATTCTAGTTAGTTCAATAAATTAATATTAAAAGTAGTGTTAGTCTCAGTCCTCCAATTCAATCATGCAAGAAAAGTAGAAAATATTACTTCCCTTATTTGCATTAAGTCTACTTACTTAAATTCAACTCTATGCTTCCATCCCATTTAACGAAGAGAACATTCTATTTCAATCTTAAAAGATACATTTTCTTTAGTGGTGGCTTATATGATACTAGGAGTCCAGTGCACAAAATCATGCAGTGCTGCCCACCCACCTGCAGCCCTGCCTTGACACCCGAACCTGTCCATGCAGAGTTCCAGTGTGCCTGTCCCAGCCCCCAAACACTCTGGCCTTCTCTTGCTGCTTCAAGCCCCACCCTCAGTCCCTTGAGTTGTCTTGGGCTAGTCCTGCCTTCTCTGGGAGCCTCCCTGCTTCCACTCTGTCTCTGGAGCAACATGGCAGCTCTGCTCCATCATGGTGCCAAAGGAGAGCATGGAAGCTCCTGCCTGCTGTGCTGTGCTCCTTCCCCTGGCAGGTGGGCTGCAGGGCACTCAGAGTGCAAGTGGTGGGTGGCAAAGGACTGGTGAGGGGGCACTATAGGCGCTCACCCAAGGCAACTCCCCACGTTCACCCTATCTCCTGAGCAATGCCCCAGCTAATATGCTAATGAGCAGATCACTACTCATTACTGCATAGGGACCATTAGCATATTAGCTCTTTATTAATATAAATGCTTCTTCCCCTCTCACTCTATTTTCCCCCTCCCCTCCAAACAAACAACAAACAAATACCCAAACCGAATATGAACTTCAGTTTTTAGTTGCACAAGGATTTTTGCTGACATGGGGTCCCTGGTGCAGGGTCACACCCGTGCTTTCCACACAGCAGCTTCCTCTGAGCTCTTGTTACTTTCCGGTGGCATGCCCCAGAGTAGAGTGCCATGATGAATTGAGCTGTTTTCCAGAACCCAGAAATTCTCTGTTCTCCAGTTCCTACTTCCTCAGACCTCCAATTTATTCTTCCTCTTCTCTTCAATCCTTTAGGCATTCACTCTTTATAAAATATAAATAAACACATCTATGTCTTCAAGTATTTTCTGCTTATCATTTGTACTACAAGATTGGGCTAGCTCCTTTAAGTGAGATATGGAAGAACAATAAAGCAGCATAACATAAAACAGTACTTCAAAAAGTTATCCTATCACAAATTATGTTTTTATCCAGGGAACTATGAACTTTTCTATTGAGTTTGAACTAAAAATTAATTCACTCTTTTTAGATAGAAATATGAATAGTTTTATACTTCTTAATGTTATTACATTTCCCCTGTTCTAAGGATTTTTACTCTACCTTCTCATATCTGCTTCTCTCCCTGGTAAAGAAAACAAGGTTTGCTAAGAGTATATTTTATTTAATCATTTTACTAGAATTTTTCCTTCAAAATAGACCCCCGTCTACTCCTAAGAGTTTTATTTAAAGCATCCTTTTCCTCAATTAATAGAATATAAATAATATTAGCCTATTTATTTATTAGTTATTTATTAGTTCTCATTACTAATTTACCTATGACCATGTCACCATAGGTAATATGTTTAAGGATCTAAACATTGTGTTCAACATGATTTTTAATTCAATATAGATTTTCTTTTGATTTCCTCACACATGTTGACAATCTTATTAACTACAATACAAATGATACTGATAATTATTACTTAAACATAGCCTTCTATCCAACCAAAAAATGTGTAAAGTTAGTCTCAATCATATCTGTGCAGTGAAAATTTAATTGGACACACATACAATTATATTTTTGCTTCTTATTTTCCCAACCAATTTTTAACTTACATCTGGAGAGGAAATATATTTGTTTAACCATTTTTTTAGGGGGAAAATGCAGGTTGAATACAAACCAAAAGGACAAAATAAGCATTAAGTTATTGAGTAATTATGATTTTGTCAGATATGTTTTTATAGTATCTATCTTTAGTTTTTAAAGCTATTCTTTAGTTTGTGACAACTGCAAGTCATTTGTGTAATATTAACATACTTATAGGTATGAACATACTTATAAAATACTGTTATAAAATATCCATAGTGAGGGTTTTTTTTTAAAAAAAATTTGTTTTTCTATCCTCACCTGAGGATATGTTGTGTGTTTTTTTATTGATGAGAGAGAGAGAGAGAGAGAGAGAGAGAGAGAGAGAGAGAGAGAGAGAGAGAGAGAGAGAGAGAGAGAGAGAGAGGCGAAAGAAACGTCAATGGGCTATCTCCCATACCAGGGATGAAACCCCCAACCAAGGTATGAGCCCTGAACAGGAATCAAACCCACAGCCTTCGATGCATGGGAGAACACTCCAACCAAAGGAGCACCTGGCCAGGCCAGAGATCTAAAGTGGTTTTTGAGTTCCAATTGGAATTAAGCAAACTAATAAAATGACTGGTTGGAAATTGACTGTTTTAAAGCTGATTTATTTTAAGAAGAAAAATGCACTTGTTGGAAGTCATTGTATTTTATCAAGTTTGTACACATATAAGTTGATTTTGTTC
Organism: Pipistrellus kuhlii; assembly: GCF_014108245.1. Taxonomy (NCBI): domain Eukaryota; kingdom Metazoa; phylum Chordata; class Mammalia; order Chiroptera; family Vespertilionidae; genus Pipistrellus; species Pipistrellus kuhlii. Next base: position 66,004,365 of record NW_023425515.1, read on the forward strand.
AACTAAATTAGGCCTATTGTCCTGCACAGTAAACCAAGTGCATCAGAGTTTCCCACATAATGCAGTCTGCCATCCACTTATTTCATATTGTCTTAATTTACAATACTTTTTGTGATTTCTTTCTTCTTCATCTCAGCAATTTTCTTTAGTCAGGGATAAGAACCTATTCTTATTTATATCTTCCAAGTATCTAGCATAGGGACTTTCACACAGTAAGAGTACTACTATGGGAGCAGCAGTAATACTAGTAATAGTAGTACCAGCTACAGCAGCAGTAGTATTATTAGTAGTAATACTAGTTTATTTTATGTCTGGGAAGCGAGATGGAGACAAAGCAGGAACAGACCGCCAACTTCACCCACATTCCTACAGAATAACACAGACCTTAGGTTCATAATGAAAGTTTTTGTTTAAGGCTAGAAATATAGATGACAGATATTAAAAATAAGTAAGGACGAATGACATTCACAAAATAGTCTAGTATGTACATGTGAGCCCTTAGAAAATCTGATGAATCCCGAAGTCTAACAGAAAATCCTGATGTTCATTAGTATTTTATGATGATGAGAAGTGAGATAAAAGACCCATCTGTACACATGCATGCCTTTTGGCAAGTTTTTATTGTGCTTGTTTTGGTTCATATTTTAATAAAAAAGGCAGGGAGAAGGAAAAGGAAAGTGTGCAATAAAAAGATCTAAGCAATTGGATTAGAGAATAGGAACTACTTTCCAAAGCAAGTGATTTTATGATATAACTATCCGAACATGCTAGTATAGAAGTAAAATCTTCTGCAATCCTTTAAAGTGCATTGGCTTGTTAATCATAATGTGCCAATAAAGCCTAATACAACAGATGTGCTTCTGGCAGATGCTTAAAAATCTGTTATTTTGTGGAACCACATCCTCCATATTTATTGGTTAATTATAACTATGCCTATTGATGAAAATCACAGACTCAAGCTTCCCCAGAGCTTCAATTATGGCAATTAGTTCAATATATAGCTACACTGAGTTCACCGCACATGTGTTTACTTCAACACACACATGGGTATACATATATTATTTTATAATTTGAGAATTTTTCTTTATGTGTACAAATATATCAATTTGTAACTAATTATGAAAATGTAGTTATCTTCCCTATAATTTTAAAATATATTCTTCTATTTTTTTTGCCTTTCATTTTCTTTATGTCCTTCCAAATATACTTTTAAATTATTCTCAGACTCTTTGTATTATATGGTTTAGGGAGAGGATGAGAATCAGGCATAGAGATCTGAGTAATATTGCCACTTAAATTTGTAAGGATAGCCAGCAGATTCTAACAAGAGTCCCTTTGTACTGCTCCATGTTTATTTTTAAAAATTAAAAATAATTATTGTCTTTTTTATTTTTTATTTGATGTGTTAATACATGGACATATACTCTGAAAATTATTCATATGCTTTTATGTTTCATTTTTACATATTGTCTTTTTTTTCTCACCCGTTGATACTTTTCCCATCGATTTTTAGAGAGAGTGGAGAAAGAGAGAGAGACAGAAACAATGATATGTTGGTGGCCTCCCACAGGCCCCAACCAGGGCCAGAAGCCTGTAACCAAGGTACCTGCTCTTGACCAGAATCAAACCCAGGACCCTTCAGTCCACAGGCCAATGCTCTGTCCGCTGAGCAGAACTGGCTAGGGCTACATATTGCCTTTTTTAGGTGTGCAGTTAAAAATAACGATAGTCCATTTTATAGCACAGGCACACAGACTCCTCTTGTTTTAGAACTGAAGTAAGTTGAGATGGAAATGATTGGACAGGCAGCTATATTTGGAGAATTCCCTTGCTGCTTGAAGTGTTTCATAATTGTCTCCAGAATCTGCACCAAAGACAGTGTCATTTAAAACAGCTTTATGGAAATGCCACTTCCCTCCACAACCTTTACTATTCAGCCTTATGTCATTGTATATTCATAACAGACTTGTTATTAAAAACAGTCTGAGACCATATGAGTACTAATCATGGTTGGAATGTTTTCACTAATTCATTTGTTTTTTAAAACTAAATTTAGATAAAATCTAGTTTTAAATTTAAGATGACAGTTTTTTATTTTATTTATTTATTTATTTATGTATTTATTTTTGCAGAAGACACATTTATCCCCTACAAGAAGTAAAATTTCATATTCTTTATGGTATCCGTTGCCTTTAAATTGAAGCAAGTTTATGAGTGACTAATTAGACTTTATGTCCGTCTATTAATTACATGTATATGCATGAGAAGGAACTGGAGCGACAGCATGTTAAAAATATTATTCTAGCACATTGATTCCCTTTGGTCTGTCCCAGAGGCAGTGTTTCATTGTGGAGAATTTACTATATTGATTATATGTTTGTTGAAAAGTACTTAAATACCAGAGACTCTCACAGAACACACAAAATTGAGAGATCCAGAAGATAAATATCTTCTCAATGAACTAGAATGACTATTATAAGTACCAGTGACTAAAGAAAATGATCCTAAAGATAGACAGAGCATATGGCACCTGATGCATTTTATTTTAAGAAGCTCCAGCACTCTCATATCCAGAAAATCAGCTATCATGCTATCACTTTGAACTCTAATATTTAACTTACTACCTTTAATTTGACATGAACTCTGATATATAAAACAAGTCACATTGAGGAAGGTAAGAGTTCAGATTTGATCTCTTATACTTAAACATGGAGATCAAGGAAATATAACATCTGTGAATATAGATGTCAATATTGATAACACATGAACAATAATGCCTCCTCAGGTGATCTTGAGAGTTAAAGGAAATGAGTATAAGAAAATTCAACAACAATGGAAATGTACGGTATTATTACCCCACTTGAAATTATAACTTGAATCATTAAGTTATTGAAATTAAATCAAGATTTAATTTCCACTTGTTCTATTATAGATAACATTAAAATGCAGAGTCTAATCAGTAGCAGGTAAGAGAAGGGGGTCTATTTTGAGCCTAGATCATTTAACTTGTTATTGCACCAACATTGGCTCTGTGCAATGGGCATCAGAAGATCACCAAAAGCCATAGGTATATTATGTTGTTCTTCAGGTTTTCTTAAAATTGATGAAGTTTAAACTTAGATGATGGTGAAACTGATGCTCTTCAGCCTATCTTCACCTTACATTGACAATTGTAAATATATTTAGAAAAGTAAATATGTTTAGATTTGTTTTAAAGTGGAATGAAGATTTTCTTAGGAGGGAATCAGGTATGCAAAGCTCAGAAGTGTGATAATCCAGTACTTATCCATTACTTTTTTCCACTGTTTGCCACTAAGGACCCACAGTAGGCTGGCTCTGAAGAGGACAGTACCCTAATTTTACTATTTTAGATGAACAATTTTACTTATTTTAGATGGACAATGCTTTCATTATTGTTCATCTAATCTCTAACTCCTACAAACACATACTGTAGAAAGAAATAAAATCATCCAATGCTAAGTACTGTATGAAAATAAATAAATCAGCAAAGTTTAAATAAATGGAATCTAGGCAAAAATAATACAAACAAGAGAAGTAAAGAAAATTTGTAAAAGAGAGTAAACTTTAGAAATTGTGTCAGAGCTGAACAATATTATCAAATGGTTGTGTGTGTGTGTGTGTGTGTGTGTGTATGTATATATATATATATATATATATATATATATATAACATAGTGAAATAAAATCTTTTGTAGAACAAGAGCAAAAATAAAAAAAGGTGAAACTGTTGAAATTGAGATTATGCTCTCAATTGGAACTTTGGGTACTATGCATTCCAGTTGTTATAAATTTTTAACTTTAGCCCCAAATAGCAGATTTTGCAAAGAAAGAAAAAATTGAAATTATAACCAAAATAAAAAAATGGAACAAGAGAGAAAAAATATTGTCGAGGGTAGGAGTAATATCAGAAATGAAAAATAAAAATGAAGAGTCAATAAAAATTTAAAGGAAATATTTTAAAAATTAATAAAATGTGAGACAAAGAAAAAGATTCAATATCTGGCCCTGGCCGATGTGGCTCGGTTGATTGAACATCCTCTCATGCAGCAGAAGGTTGCTGGTTAGGTTCCAGTCAGAGCACATGACTAAGGTGACCAGACATCCCGCTTTTGGTGGGACAGTCCCGATTTTTAACAATATTTTAAAACGTCGCGGGACACTGGACAAATTGTTAAAAATCGGGACTGTCCAGCCAAAAGCGGGACTTCTGGTCACCTTACACATGACCAGGTTTTGGGCCCTGTCCCCTGTAGAGAGTGTGCCAGAGGCAACCATTTGATGTTTATCTTTCACATCAATGTTTTCTCTTTTTTCTTCCTCTAATTTTTTTTCTAAAATCAATAAAGATATATTTTTAAAAGATTCCATATGTGAAAGATTTACATCTGCAAAGAAGCAAAATAAAATAATTAGACATAAAAAATTTGTAAAGGTGTAAGTTAAGGAAACTTTCCCAATATAAAAAAAGACTTGGATAACATATTAAAAGGTTGTATTGCAGCCCAGAGAAAATTGAGCAGAAATAACAACACAAAGATATATTGTAAGGAAATTATAATACTTGAAAGACAAATACTTGAAAGAATCGAATATCAAATCATTTATTATAGAGGGGGGGAAATAGTCTTGTTTTTGCCTTCTCCACAGAAACCTTCAACTCATAAATGCAGTGGAATAAAACCTACACAATTTTCAAGGACAGAAAGAGAGACCTAAGGACATTTTATATTCAGTCTACCCATCGTTGTATATATAGGAAACAAATAAATATTTTTTAATGTGCTGAACTCAGAGTATATTTTTCCCCTAAGCCCTCTGCAGTATTCTATCAGAAGATGAACTTCAACCAACCAAGGGAAAATTGAATGAACTAAAATGAAATAACTGGTCCTGAACATTGACTATATTATCTGGGGACTAAGATTTAAAGTAAGATAGAAATTGAAGTACACAGCATATTAAATAATATTAAATGCTCTGATAGTATAACTAACAAAAATTGGAAGAAAAAAGGGAAAGGAAAATGAAGGTAAACGAAATATGCTGATTTTCTCAATTTTAAGAGCTGAAGGAATGATCACATATATTATTTAGAAATCAAAATAAATTAATAGAGATATAAGTATATTTAAGTGAACAAAGAGAGGCAAACATTAAACAAAATAATTCACTGTCTAACACCAAATGGTGCGGAAAAGAGTTGGTGAAGAGAAAATATGTTAATTTTGTTTGTGTTCATAAAAGGGAATTAATAGTCTCAAGAAAGAGGGGCTTAAAAGAGATTATCTTTTAAAAGGTAACTACTATAAATAAAAATGCAAATGTTCTTTGTAGGGCATGCGTGTACATTGTTCTTACACATGCATATGAAAGGATGCAAATAGACCACAGAGTGAAATAATTTTATAGATTTAAAAAGAGAAGGCACACAAAATAATAGAAATAGTTTTATATTTGATTTCAAAGAAAAAATCCATCATTATATACTTACTAGAGTCCCGATGCATGAAATCTGTGCACGGGGGTTGGGGGGTTGTCCCTCAGCACAGCCTGCACCCTTTCTAATCTGGGACCCCTCTAAGGACATCTATCTCATAATCCAGGACTGCTCTCTCCCAAACTGCATGGCTGCCTCTGCCTGAATGCCCCTAACCACTTCTGCCTGCAAGCCTGATCGATCGATGCCTAACTGATCCCTGGCCTCCTGGATTGCCGTTAACTGCCCTCCCCTAACATCCTGGTCACCCCTTACTGGCCTTCCCTACCAGTCTGGTCACCCCTAACTGCCCTCCCCTGCTGGCCTGGTCACCTCTAACTGCCCTTCCCTGCCAGCTTGGTGACCCCAAACTGCCATCCCCTGCTGGGCTTGTTGCCTTCAACTGCCCTCCCCTGCAGGCCTGGCCCCCCACTACTGCCCTCCTCTGTAGGCCTGTATCCCCACTTGTTCTCCTCTGTAGGCCTGGTCTCCCCTAACTGCCCTCCTGTGTGGCCTGATTGCCCACAACTGCCCTCCCCTGCAGGCCTATTCCCCCCCAACTGCCTTTTCCTGAAGGCCTGAGTCCCCCCCAACTGTCCTCCACTGCAGGTCTATACCCCCCAACGGACCCCCACTGCAGGCCTGCTCCCTATCCAACTGTCTTGTCCTGCAGGCCTGATCCTCCCAACTGCCCTCCCCTGCTGGCTTGATCTCCCCCAACTGCCCTCCTCTGCTGGCTTGCTCACCCCTAACTGTCCACAACTGCCCTCCCCTGCAGGCCATCTTGTGGTGGCCATCTTGTGTCCACATGGGGGTGGCCATTTTGTATTTTGGAGTGATGGTCAATTTGCATATCTCTTTTATTAGATAGGATTGTACAAAAAACTTCTCTATAAAAACCAATTCAGAGTGGCCACCTGAATTGAATTATTATAATAATAAAATAAAAATTTATCAGACAAAAAGAGATGTCTTCATTTGTATTTCTGATAAGTTTGGAACTAATAAAACAAAGACATTAAATTAAAACTAATAAAAATATGGATACTGTATAATGCTAAAAGATGCTGCGTACAGTGTAGTCATCCGTACGTTTTTAGTTGCAAGTAATAGAAATTTTATTTAAACGACTCAGGCTAAAACAGCCTTTGTTGGAGGGCACATCAGCTAAGCTTCAGCTGGAATAAGAACACAACTGAGGTGCTGCTGCTGCTAGCTTGGTCTCGTCTCTTCTTTTTCTGCTCTTTCTGCAGAGCAGATCCTTTTATGAAACAGAAAACCAAACCGTTGCTGGTAGCAACCTGACAGCTTCACATTTGCTGTATTGGAAGGGAACTATTGTAAATGGCTTTCTGTGACACACTTAAAAATCATAAAAGATCCTCAAGAACCATTTTAGAGGCCCAGCTTTAAACAGGTGCCCATCTCTGGGCCAGTCTACTCTGCCCCCTTGGATATGCACTTAAAATAATCACTGTGAACAGAGAAGTGAGAAGCATCAAAAGATGGCTTCTCCATTTGTTCTTTTGTTTCTAGTGGCTAGCACAGGAAGACAACTTTCTGAAAAAATTAAGCTCTATCTGGGGCAGACCAAACATTAGGTGTATCACGAATCTTTAAAATGTTTACTGGTATCTGGCGATATTTACCATAGCTAAAGCTTGAACATAATTTAAGTTTTTAACAAAAATATTTTAGACTATCCATTCAATGTCAGTGAGTCAATAATGTAAATTTAGTATATAGGAAAAAGACCAAGAAAATGCATTAAAAATCAGTGGAATACCTTATGTGATTTTTTTTTCCTGTTTCTATATAACTCAATATTTTTATATTAAATATATAATACTTTTATGACAGAATAAGTAATAAACATTTTTTTAAAAATCTTTAACTTTGCCAATTCTATTTTCCCTCACATATTTGAAGGAGACCTTAGTGGGGTAGTAATGAAACCTTAGGCAAAGGTTTTCTCATAAAAGCAATGAAATTGTAGAGTCCTGTTATTATAGAAACTGTGAAAGATGTGAAGATTAAGAAACATTCTCTTTCTGAATTCATATTTCTATGGTGTTTTTTATGCAGGGCCATGGTAATATACTATGATTTTGACTGCAAACTACTTTTTTGAAGAATCCAAAATGTCAGAGGGGTAGAGAAGGGCACACAAGCTCTAAAAGGTGAGATGGATGAAGATTCTTTAAGTCTTAAAAAGGAAGTGTCCTAGTTAATGTCAATAGTTTAAACAAGGATAATGTAATAAATAAAAGTCATGATAAATTTGGAAAATAGGGATTTAAAGTGCAGCAAAAATAGTGTGCCAATGGCATCAATTTAAACACTTTTTCTACTGTGATATCTCTTGTTGTGATCCAACTGTTGTTTCTATAACTTTTCTTTCTTCTTACTTAATAAGGGAGTCTTGAAAGAGTATTTGACACCTTTCTAGAATGAAAACCTGTAAATATAAAAGCATATTGTCTGGGCTTTTAGTGTGTTCGTTGTAGAATTATTGCTAATTACTGTAACTTCCTGCATGTAATCCTGCAGCTGGCATTCTGCAGTTTACTTCTGCGCTTTTTTTAACCTTCTAAGGCAACCTTGACTTGACAGTTGCCTCAAGAGGTCTCAGCCCCCAGGACAATGATGACTTGGAAGAAATGCACAAGGCTGCTGGCTCATTGGGTAAAGATATGAAGCAAGAATTTCTTAAACTACTCTGATTTATTTTAGGTATATAACATGCATACATACACAAACATACAGACAGACATAATTATAGGTGGGAAAATAGTAGAGAGAGAGATATATAACCCACTATTTGCCCACCCATAATTATGTCTGTCTGTATGTTTGTGTGTGTATGCATGTATATATAACATACATACACACACAAACATACAGGCAGACGTAATTATGGGTGGGAAAATAGTGGAGATATAATATATATATATTGATATATTAGTGGCCCAGTGCACAAAATTCATGCACATTAAAAGGAAATTAATTAGAGGACATTATTTAATATTGCTATTTGCCCTTTCTCTATAATAGTATCAGAGATGAAAGAAAATTAGTAAAATGTATATTAAAATCTCCTTCTGTCAGAGTCTCGGGCATGCCACAGGACCCAGAGTCAAGTCCCCGCATACCTGTGCACACTGAGAAATCACTTGAGACCCAGACTTGGCCAACCCCACCCCACTGGGCAAGACCCAGACCTGGCTGACTCCACACCAGTCAAGCCCTGCCCCCTTGCAGTGACACATCAGTGCTGGGCAGGAATGTACACAGGCAGTGTCAAGTTCAAAGTCTGGAGCACACGTAGGCAGCCTCACATCCCTGGCTGGGGATGTGGGCAGGCAACTTCACATTAGCACTGGGTGGGGATGCACGCAGGCAGTGACACATCCCAGGCCAGGGACATATGCAGGCAGCATCATATCAGCACTGGGCAGGGACACACCCAGGTAGTGTCATTTTAGCTCTGGGCAGGACTTCACACACCTCTGTCAGGGGCGGCCTCCAGGCTAGGCCACACAAGGATTGGGCTACGAAGGAGCACTCCTGGTGATAGCAGTAGTCCTCACCCACCCGCTCCTGCTGTGCATGCCATCTGTTAAGCAGTCATGATGTGACAGTGTCCCAGAAAATTTGCATATTCCTCTGTTAGTTTATATTATATAATGAAAATATAATATGCAAATTAACTGTCATACCCTCACACAAGATGGCCACCCCATGTGGTCACAAGATGGCCACACCTGCCCTGACTGGTTTGGTTCAGAGGATAGAGGTTGGCCTGTGGACTCAAGGAGCTCAGGTTTAATTCTGGTCAAGGGCATGTACTTTGGTTGTGGGCACATTGCCAATAGGGAGTGTGCAGGAGGCAGTTGATCGATGTCTCTCTCTCACCAATGTTTCTGGCAATCTCTCTCCCTTCTTCTCTGTAAAAAATCAATAAAATATATTAAAGAAAAAACAAAATGGCTACACAAGATGGCAGGCAGGGGAGGGCAGTTGTGGGTGATCAGGGCATCAGGGAAGGACAGTTAGGGGTGACCAGGCCTGCAGGGGTGGGCAGTTGGGGGTGACCAGGCTGACAGGGGAACAATTAGGCATAGATCAGGGTGGCAAGAGAGTGGTTAGGGGGTAATCAGGCTGGCAGGCAGAAGCATTTAGGGGCAATCAGGCAGGCAGGCAGGCAAGCAGTTGGGAGCCAGAAGTCCTGGATTGTGATGAGGATGTCCTACTGTCTGATCCCTGTGAAATCGGGCCTAAACCGGCATTCAGACAAACCCTGAGAGGTCCCAGATTAGAGACGGTGCAGGCTGGGCTGAGGGACACCCCACCCCCCAGTGCATGATTCATGCACCAGGCCTCTAGTATATATTCATATATTTATATTTAATTTATATATATATATATATATATATATATATATATATATATATAATTTACATATATATATTTATATATATATTTATTTAATTTAAAATATATATATATATTATTGATTTTCCACAGAGAGGAAGGGAGAAGGATAAAGAGCCAGAAATGCCGATGAGAAACATCGACCAGCTGCCTCCTGCACACCCCCCTACAGGGGATACGCCGGCAACCAATGTACATGCTCTTGACCAGAATCGAACCTGGGACCCCCCCCCCCCCCAATCCACAGACCAATGCTCTATCCACTGAGCCAAACTGGTCTTGGCAATATATATATCTTAATAGTGGAAAATGGCTTTCTGAGTACAAGGGTATATCATTTTACGTACAAAGAAAAGTGGAAATATTTTTTTTTTATCTTCTTAATAATGGAAAATGGCTTTCTAAGTACAAGGGTATATCATTTTATATACAAAAAAAAATGGAATTTTTTTTAATCTTCTTAGTCCCAGGTATATGTGCAAAACCTCAAAACATGAAAATAAATCTTCCTACTCCTAATTCTCTGTTTATATAACAATAAAAATTAGTATTCTTTCTGCCTCTTTGATGAATGTCTTTGGTCTTATACAGTAGGCAAGGATCAATAACCATTTCCGTAGGTATTTATTTAAAGATTTGAGTAGAAGACATTAAAAATGGCATAGAAAGCACCTTTTCATCCACTTTATTCATTCACTTCCCACATCCTCACTGGAACCATCTATCTTCATTTTTCTTTAAAAAAAATAACCTGCATATTAAATCTCCTGTGAATTCAAGCCTTTACATTTCCACTGACATCATTCCACAAAGATTTATGTAACCACTCTACTTAAGCTAAATGTTCCTCAGGCTTATGAACCATTAACACAATCAATTATTGCCCAAAAGGACTTGAAATCCAAAGATTTGTGATTTAGCCTTAGGGTCATCTAAGTTCCTCTGGTATTCTATTTTGTGATTTTGTGGATCACACACACACACACACACACACAAATGCACCACTTAATTATCTAAAAAATACATTTTTTTTTCCAGGACAGGCTGATATGAGAGAAACCACTCTCCTTCTTTTACTGTAGATCCCTGCAACTATCTATATTATAAGAGGCCAGTGTCCATAACACCAAAAAGCTATAAATACCAAACAACTGATAACCAGGAGGTGCATGGAGCACCCCTCGGTCCCTCCCCTTGGCCAGCGAGCCACTCTCGGTAATGGGGCGGGGCTCACAACTCACAGGGTGCAGCAGAACTTGTGACTTGCATGGCACTAGGGTGTGGGACTTGTGGCTCTCACTGCTTGCGCAGCGCGGTGGCTCATGGCTGAAAGATATTCATGCATGGCAGGTCTGGGGTCCCACAAGTGCAGTGGGTGAGGATCTCAGGCGATTCCTCCCGCTGGGCCTCTAGAGAGACTATACAAATAAAAGGGTAAGATGCTAATTAGACCAGATAGATCAGACATCCTTCTGGACAAAGCCACAGTGGTGGGGCTGAGGCAGAGGCAGTTAGGGGTGATCAGGCAGGCAGGCAGAGTGATTAGTGGTGATCAGGCAGACAGCCAGGTGAGCAATTAGGAGCCAGTGGTCCTGGATTGCGAGAGGGATGTCCAACTGCTGGTTTAGGTCCAATCTCTGAGGGATCTGACCTAAACCAGCAGTCAAACATCCCCTAAGGAGACCTGGATTGAAAAGGGTGCAGGCTGGGCTGAGGGACCACTGCCGCCCCCCTCCCCGTACAAATTTCATGAACCAGGTACCAGGCTTCTAGTGAAATATAGAAAACTTATAGAAAAGTTTTAGATAGATGATAGATGAGAGAGAGAGAGAGAGAGAAAGAAAGAGAGAGAGAGAGAGAGAGAGAGAGAGAGAGAGAGAGAGAGAATCTTCATATTCTATTGATCTCAGGATCTTTAAGTCAGAATGAGTCTTTCCCAAGATCCTAGGAATTCAGGCTATTCCATAGCAAATAATGGTGGAATACTGATAATTTCCATCCTAATTTCGAGTGCCTAGTAAATTTCAGAGATTACTACATGATATACAATATATAATATTTTATTTATTGTTTTCAATAACCATAGAAATAGACATTATTATTCCTATTTTTCAGATACAACAATAGAGATAAAGTAGCAGGCCCAAAGTCACAGAGGCAATATGGCCAGGCCCAGGGCCATGTTTGGGTTTTGCGGCTTTTTTTTTTTTTTTTTTTTTTTGTGGTTCTAACATAGAGAAAAATGCAGGTAGGTTGTTATCCTTGTGTATCCTTTTCTTGTGAATTGTTGTCTTCTATTTGAATATTTTCTTCCTATTTTTTAGGCTTAAACTATATTGAAGTTATCAATTAGTAAATTTATTATTAAAATAAATGATGCTAGAATAAATTAGATACCATTCTTGATCTCAAAATATTTAGAGTTAAGGAATAATTACTTGAAAAGATGAATAATTGTATAGAAACAATAATTGAGAACATTTTAAAATTCCAAATGGCACTGGCCTTATCATTAATTATCAAATCAATTATACAGTCAGCCAATATTACAGTAATTCAGTATCAAAACCAAAAAATAAAAAACCTAAGTTCACATTTAATATATCTCATATCTTCATGCAAACTTAACTGATTTATTCTCCAGTTTATATATATTTTTATTCCCCACTAAGTGCTAAACACATAATAGGCATTTTGGAGACAACTATTCATACATGAGAAATTCTTTCTACAATAAATTTATAATTTTTGAATTTATCTGTTTTATTTTAAATATAATATGAAAAGTATTATAATTTTAGTAAGTAAGTATTCTAGTCTAGTTATAGGGAATTTTGACAATAAAATAGCTATTAATATTTACATATGAATTCAGATTCAGTCCTCAGTTAAAACCATTGCCATTCAGATAACTTGCTATTTACTGAATATTTCTGCATCATATTTCATATTTCTGCTCATACTACTTATTAAGCATGAAATGCTTCTCTTTCCATTCATAATGCTCAAAATACTACCTATTACCCAGCCACTGTGATTCAGTGGTTGAGCATCAACCTATGAACAAGAAGGTCATGGTTAAATTCCTGGTTGGGGCACATTCCTGGGTTGTGGGCTCAATCATAATGTAGGGCATGCATAAAGCAGCCAATCAATGATTCTCATTATTTTTTAAAATATATTTTATTGATTTTTTTACAGAGAGGAAAGGAGAGGATAGAGAGCTAGAAACATCGATGAGAGAGAAACATCAATCAGCTGCCTCCTGCACACCCCCTACTGGGGATGTGCCAGCAACCAAGATACATGCCCTTGATAGGAATCTAACCTGGGACCCTACAGTCCAAAGGCCAATGCTCTATCCACTGAGCCAAACCAGTTTTGTCAATGATTCTCATTATTGATATTTCTCTCTCCTTCTCTCTTCCTCTCTGAAATCAATATATATAATCCTATCTGTTTTAAGATAAACACTGTCAAACATCTCATATAAATATACATTTTTATAATCTTTCTAGCAGGCTATTGGTCAATATACCATTCAATATAGTAAAGACCATTTATAAATTTTGATCAACTTTTAGAAATGATAAAGAAATGAAGAGAAATGGGTAAAAGATATAAGTCAATGTTATGAAAAATGGTAAAAAGTTGAAAATAAGTACCCATAACATGGAAATAAATAATTTTACTTTTTAATGCCATCATAAGCACATTTAATTTGAATTACATCATTTTAAAATGTTAAGCTACAAGGGAGGAAATAAAAGCAGAAAGAGAAATAATTTAACTAGTGATACTGATGGAGCCCAACACATAGATTTCCCTTAGTATATTTATGGTCCAAAGGAAATATAACCATTGACACAATAATTTTATTACTATGTTAATTTGTTGTAAGAAAATGACATAGATATGCACAAAGACTTGGCTATTTGCATTTCTATTGAATTGTAATATCAAAAAATTGAGGAGTGTAGAGAAACTCTAGTGTTCGAAATATGGATGACTCTATAAACTTCAAGTTTAAGTTGGAAAAGAATATTTAATATTAATAAAATATTTTAAAATGAAAAAAACAGATGTTTATAAAATATTTGTTTACTCTGAGCATTTTATTAATGTTTGCTATGTATTTGGCACTCTCCTAAACATTTTCTATCTTCACACAAGTTTGCATTTTTAGAAAAAGGCAGGCAATAAATGCTAGATAGGTAGGTGAATAGGGGATAGATAAATGAATGGATGGATAGATGACAATTAGATGGATAGATCAAGAGATAGAGTTAAGTGATGGTAAGTGAGAATAAAACCAGAGTAGGATAGATCACAATAATAATGAGCCTACAGGCATTGAGAAGGTTTTGTTTGTCTGTGGGGTTTTTGTTGTTGTTGTTGTTTTGTGTGTGTGTGTGTATGTGTTTAATGAAGAGTTGTATAACAGCTTACTGTGCCCTGCAAACAGTAAGAGTATGCAAAAAGGGCAGGAGGAGAGAGCAAACCCTACTAGGCCTTCTAGGCCTTATCAACTTTGAATTTTATTCTGAAGCCAAAGGGGGAATTTTAGAAGAAATGTAAAATAATAGGTTTGCTTTTAAAAGGATCTGATCTTCAGTTAAAAAAAAAATTCACCATTGGGACAGCAAAGTGAAGATTAGACTAAATTCCATTCATAAAGCAGAAAATTAGATGACCAGGAGTGGCACAGATATTAATACATTTTATCTATCCTTTTCTTCCTTAAATATTTCTTGAACACCTAATTTTCACCAGTCACTGGGATTATAGCAGCAAACAAAAGATTGAAAATTAGAGTTTACATCCTAGAAGAAAGAAATCAATAGTAGCAAGTAAAATAAAATGTGAGTGATAGATTCTATGGAATAAAATAAAGCAAAAGATACAGATGGACAGTGATTACAATGTAATTTTCATTGCATGTCAGAGTCAGCCTCATTGATAAATTGGCACTTGAGTGAAAGAGGTGGTAAACCACACAATCATCTATGGAGGAGCATGGTAAGTAGATGGGCACAGCAATGGCTGATATTGTTGATGAGGGAGTGACTGGTGTGTTAAGGAGTTTGGAAGAGGCCAATGTCCATGAGAGAAGATAATACCTGGAATAGTGGAGACGACTATCATAAGATTTAAGCAATGTTGATGGTCATGCAATTAGCATATTTGACAGTTCTTATGTGGAGTATGAGAGAAGTCAACTATGATTCAGGTTTTTTGTTTGATTAATTAGAAAAGTTATTAAGTTTTTAGTCTATTGGAAAAATAGGGTGATATTTCCTGAGACTGGGGAGACTGAAAGAGAGCAGTTTTAAGAATGAAGGCAGGGAACATCACAAATTTGGTTTTGAATATTTTAAATCTCAAATGATAACTAAACAGCAGAGTGGGACATACTGTTCTGGGGTCAGATAAGAGGTCCAAAATAAGGATAAAAATGTGATTGTTGTAAAGTATAGATGATATCTAAGTCGAAGGAATGGGTGTGGATAGAAAAAAAGGGAGGTCTAAGAATTCAGAGTGCGGATGTATCCATGAATAAGAAAAAGGTCAGGGATATAGGGGGTGGAAAAGTAAGCAGAAGAGGAATGACCATACGGGGAGAAGGGAATCTAGTAGAATGTGATGTCATGGAAGGCAAGAGAACAGCGTTTCATAGAGAGTTAGTGAGTGATCTATTGTGTACAATGCAGTAGTTGTCATACTTACAAGATGACAATGGAGGACAGACCATAGCATGAGGTCATTGGCAAACATGAGAAGACCAGTTAAGGTGGAATGGTGGAGGCAAAAGTCATTGAGATGAGGTTAAGAGGGATTGTGGACATTTTACCCAATACAAAATAACTGGCCTGTACTCCTCAAAAATTAATATCATGAAAGATAGACTGGGATTAAGTAGATTACTGGAATATGCTAAGTAAATGCAAAAAGTGATGCAGGATGTGAAAAACAATTTTTTTTCTTTTGCTATAATAAACATTAGTGAGACAACTGGTGAAATTTGAGCAAGATATCTAAATCATAATAATTTTAGCAATATACTCTTCATGATTTTAATAATTACATTGTGGTCTGAAAAAAATACTTGTTTTGAAGATATGCATGCTGAAGTAGTTATGATTAAAAAGGCATATCATACATTGTTCAGAGAGTTAATGTGGCAAAACAATATTTGAGGAATCCGAGTAATGGGTATATGAGAAATGTTTGTTCTATCTTTTTAAACTTTTCTGAAATCTTGAAATTATTTCAAAGTAAAAATAAAATAGTTAAAATACTAAATAGTTAAAAAGTAAAGGAGAGAAGGTGGGGGTAGATAGAGAGGGAATCGGTAGATTGATTTGCTATATGTAACTCCTTTTCCCTTTCATAACTATCTTACTAGCCTGTTCTTTAACATGTTAAGCCTTCTCTTATGGCTATTTCTTTCTTCTCTTGCAGCTAAGTTGATGGATACTTTTTTCTTTTTTGAAAAAATTTCTACTTATTCTAACTTTTAAAAATCCAAAATCTCTTTGATATTTTTAGCAAGCATGATCCAAATGTTTTAATATTAGACATTTTAAGTTTTTTCTTATTCTTAAATAGAGGCCCAGTGCTGGAGGTTCAGGCATGAGATGAGAGGGGGGTGGTGTCCCTCAGCCCAGGCTGCACCCTCTTGCAATCGGGACCCCTCAGGTAAGGTCCCTAGGCCTGACCTGTAATCAGGGCCTATCAGAGCTTTCTTTCTCCTGGCTATTGGCACCTGGCACTGTCCCGCTACTGCCACTGCTTGCCATCTGTGTAGTGCTTCTCCCCTCCCCCACCACTGGTCACCTCCCTCTACAGGTGATTGCTGGCTGGCCCTGCACACCTGCCACAGCATTACTGGTCATGGCCTGGGTCTCCCTCTGTGGGGTGATTGGTTGTGGGGGCCCCAGATCAATTGCTGTGCAGAGAAAGGCCCCACTCATCTTTGGGGTGATCATAGAACCCTCCCCCCTTCCCCATCGATCGCCCTATTGGCCAGTGGCCTGGGCCTCCCTCTGCTGGGCGATGATGGGGCCCCCTAACCAATCACATTGCACCTGCCTTGGCTTGTCTGGTGCCAGTGCATGTCATAGCAAAGTTATCCAGAAGGTAATCAGCAAGGTTGTTCTGCTGTTCGGTCATTCAGTCGATTCGCATATTATACTTTTATTATTATAGAGTAATCAGTAAACTCTTACTCTTTAAGTTTTACAACAAAATTTGTTAAATTTTATGTTCTTAAAACTAAGAGGCTTACATGTTCTCTATATAATTAGGTCCTCTATTGCTCTGTATTCGTTTATTAATAAATTTCCTCATCATTCTGTTCGGGAAGGTTTCCTCAGTATTTTGCAAATCTCAAACCTATGAAATGAACTAAGAGCCAACTTGATAACATTTTTTGAAAAAAATGATTCCTAAATTTGCAGACGAGTCACTTGAAACTAAGAACTTAAAATTAGTACAGTTGCTTTCCTTAGCCCTGAAAAAATAGGAATCATGTTGGGGGGAGTCAGAGCTTTATTTAAAATAAAATAAAATAAAATAAAATAAAATAAAATAAAATAAAATAAAATAAAAGTGAAAAGAAAGTGAAGATGTCTCCAAAAGAGGCTGGTTATCCTTCTAAAAGACTAGGATTAGTTAATTAATAATGAGACAATTACTATTTACAAACTGGAGATTGGTATCAAATCCAA
This sequence comes from Pipistrellus kuhlii, assembly GCF_014108245.1. Classification (NCBI taxonomy): domain Eukaryota; kingdom Metazoa; phylum Chordata; class Mammalia; order Chiroptera; family Vespertilionidae; genus Pipistrellus; species Pipistrellus kuhlii. The sequence continues at coordinate 66,022,025 of NW_023425515.1, forward strand.
ATCATAGGAAAATTTTTCTGGTGACAGTGTGAAATAATGGATTGGAGGAAATACTTAGGACAGGGTAGCTAAGTACTTATAATGCAGATCATAAAGTGTAGTTCATGTGAGAGAAAATGGGGTCTTGTGTGGGGACAGAAATAAGTGACCTTGATTTGTAAGACTAAACAACAAATGATTATCTTCCACAATAGAACAAAAACTTAACCCCATTTCATTAATTTGCTAATGTCTTTTCCCTATTAATCTCGTTACTATATTTATTCATGACAGGGTGTTCACATGAGCATGCAGATGCCCAATTCCTGTCTCACTCAGAGTTGATGTCTCTGCTCATCACTCTGTCATTGGGAAACATCCCCCCAGGACTAAGTGCTATAACATAAGCTCTCAATATTCTCAGGCTTCTCAAGAATTTGCTTCCCTATAAAACTCTCCCAGCTTCAGATAGCATAAATCTGAAATGAAAGTTAGAAAGATTCCCACATCTCCTGGCATAAAGACAGGAAGAACTCAATTAAAACTGTGTCAAAATCTCAGCTCTGCCATTTACTCATTAAAGTTAGGTGATCTGCATTAGCTTCAGTTTCCTTTCTGTAAAATGAACTGGATAATGGATGCCTGGAAGGTTTTGTGGGAATATTAAGCAAGATGAATTTTAAATTATTATAATCATAAACAACACATAAAACCACATGATAATGTTAGCCAGAAATAGTAGTAGTAAGTAATAATAATTGTATTTATAGTAACAGTAACTATTAGTACATTTTAGGATTCTTAATTGTCACATACCTCTCATACCTAGAGTTCACTCACTTGTTATGACATGTGATGACCACCAGGGGGTGGCTTGGAACATGGTGTGACCAGCAGAGGAGATGGGGCACTGAGGGAGTGAGGGAAGGAGGAGGCAGGGAGGCGGGGAACCTGATTGGCCCTAGTTACTGGCCAGGTCTAGGGATCCTACCTGTGCACGAATTTCATGCACTGGGCCTCTAGTTTATGAAATAAAGCTCTATCTGAGATCATTTTTGAAAATAGAAAATTTGCTTAAAAATAATGTTTAAATAATTTTGTAGAAGTCTTTTTTTTTAGTGAGATTATGGATATTTTAAACAGTGGTCTCCAACCTTTCAGACATCACAGACTAGCAGTGGTCCACAACCATCAGTTAGTGACCACTGATCCAAATGTTTCCTTAAACCAATGGTTGCCAACCTTTCAAATTTCAAGGACCACTGGTCAGTAACAACTGCTTTAAACCATTCTCAAAGTATCATACACTTAGACTCAACCATATAAAATCAGAAGAAAAAAATAAAGTATGAGATTAAAATGTACTACAATTGGGTAAGATTTTCAATTGCTTGCTCCTAATATAGTTGACCATGTATTGAGACCAATTTTAATTTGTATTTACCATATTCTATTGATTAGAAACAAGTTGCACATCCCTCCTAAACTCATACTCAAGAGAAAGGGGTTACACAAAGGAATGGACAGTAGCTGGGAGACAGGTAGCATATTATGGAGTCAAAATCTAAAGAATCAGCTGAAATATATTAAAGTCATTTCATCTATAAGAAGTAGGGCTAATTTATTTTTAATTATTTAATTCTTTAAACTATGTGCATGCATGTGTTGTTTTATAATTGGATTTTATTTTTATCAAATAATTGAATGTAGATAGAAGATGCTTAAACTTTGCTCAAATAAACTTTGCACCTTAGGCCGGCCTTGGGCAGGTGTGCAACTACCGTCTGAGGCTTGCCTGCTCCTCAGGCTGGACCTGGGCAGCTGACAGGCTGAGGGAACTGGGGGACTCCAGAGGCAGGTGCGTGGAGTGGCTGGACCTGCCTGAGGGCAGGCCCAGCCATGCCACACACCTGCTGCCCCAAAGGAGCTGGGAAACTGGGTGCCACCATTTTGTGGCTATAAGCACCACCATCTTTGAGGGTGGGATGGAGCAGTCAATTAGCATAGTTCCTCCTTATTGGCTGTGGGCACCAATATCTTTGTGATGGTGTGAGGGTCAATTAGCATATCCTTCTTTATTAGATATGATATGCATAACCCATGAATATAGACAGTAGTGTGGTAAAAACCTGCAGTGGGGACAGATGTGGGCTAAAAAGGGTCAATGGAGGGAAGCAGATATATATATTTTCAACACAAAAGATATTATTTGAAAAATGAGCCAAATTTTAACAGACATATCACTAAAGAAATAATAATTTCATGAAAACACATGTAAAGTTCTCAGTATCGTTGGTAATTGACAAAATTCAAATCAAATTCAATGTGATACCAAAGTACACCAAGTAAAATGGCTAAATTTAAAAGATTGATTGTACCAAGTAATAGCAAAGATGAAGTGCAAGTGGAAGGCCCAGAGGTCAAAATTTCACAGCCACTTTGAAAAAATGTTTGTAAATTCAAACAAAATGGAACATACAATCCCATTCCTAAATATTATCCAATCTATACTAATAAAAGGGTAATATGCTAACTAGACCAGACATCTTCTGGACATCTTTCTGGACAAAGCCATGGTAGTGGAGGCAAAGGCAGTTAGGGGTGACCAGGCTGTCACAGGAGGGCAGTTAGTGACAACCAGGCTGGCAGGGGAGGGCAGCTAGGGGCTACCAGGCCAGCATGGGAAGGCAGTTATGGATGACAAGGCCAGCAAGAAGGGACAGTTAAGGCTGATCAGGCAGGGAGGGGAACAATTAGGGGCATCAGGCAAGCAGGCAGAGGGGTTATAGACAATCAGGTAGGCAGGCAAGTAAGTGGTTAGAAGGTACCGGATTGTGATAGGGATGTCCCAGATTGGAGAGGGTGTAGGCCAGGCTGAGGGACATAACCCCCATGCACTGGTTTCATGCACCAGACTTCTAGTGTTGTATAATGAAGAATTGACTGGCTTTTTTCCCTAGTTATAGAATTGCCTTCTAATAGGTTTATGTTATTTTTGATGAGCCTTTAGGACCGTACCATCTGAGATTATGTTAATGAGATGATGCATTGTGGGTCTCTAGAAATTCCAGAACGGATGTTAACTATGCCAAAAGACCAACCATGTCAATAGAGCATTGGCATCTTAGAGCCATGTGATATCACTCCAAACCCCCAAAGGAGGAGACTTAACTTGAGTTTAATTATGTAGTCAATGATTCAATCAATCATGACTAAATTATAAAACCCCACTAAAAACTCTGGACATTTTAAGCGCAGGCTAGTTTTCCTGGTTAGTAAAGTACATTTATGTGCTGATAGGGTGACATAGTCTGAGAAAATGGAAGCACCCTTCCACCTGTCCCAGTATGTTTCTTTTAGCTAATAGAGACTTGTCTTTTTGCTATAATCAAACTGTAATTAGGGCCTGATAATTCCTCATGGTGGCAGCTGCTGGTGGCATGGATCAGATGGGTGACTGAGCAGGTGTCTGGCAGGAGGACACCGAGCCAATGTTGCTCACTTGGTGTACATCCTGGAGAGTTCTATTGTGGACCCACAGAACCAGACCATGTCCACCTTCACCTGGATCATCAACCATGTGGCTGATGGTGGAGAAACAATGTGTTTACTGTTTGAACTCAGAGAACAGAGGCTGGACTGAAATCCACCCAGAAGCTTGGATCTCCTCTAGCTTATTTGGCATCTCCCGAGCTGTCCAGGAATTTGATCTCGCCCAGTTCAAAAGCAATGTGACCACATAAGTAAAGGGTTTTGAATACATCTTGGCCAACCTGCTAGGTGAGGTCCCTTCCAAAACCCTGTTGAGACAGGCAAGGGAGCCAAGAAGAAGGCAAAGGGGATAGCCCTGGCAGCTACAGAGAATCCAAGGACCTTGCCAGCCAGGCAGTCACCACGCAGCAGCAGCAGTGTGTGAAGCCAGCTCAGACCCTAGTGCAGCAGCACACTACACCACCCGCTGTATCCTTCTCTCCTCCCCTCCTTGTGTTTTATGGAAAGTTAATTTCCAGCCTGATCTACTCTCTGGGTAGTGGGCTGGAGGTGGTACCTGTTTGGCATCTGCAGTGCACCAGACATGTTATCCAATGCTTCTTCCTGCATTGAGTAATTGAGGAGAGAGTTGTCCACGGTCACAGACAGGCAAAGTGGTCATAAGCACTAGATTGTAAGCTCCATGAGGGCAGGGACCTTCCTTTTGTTCTCTACTGTGTCCCAAGTTCCTGGAACAATATCTAACTCATAATAGACACTCAATAACTATTTGTTATATTAAAAAAAAAAAACCCTGTAATTATAAGTATGTATAGCACTTTCTTGAGTTCTCTGAGGTATTCTAAAGAATTATCCTTAGAGGAGTGAGTGGGCTGGGGATGGGGGTTAGGACCCTCCCTGAACTTGTAGACAGTTGGTCAAGAATGTAGGTAGCCTGGAAACCCTCAATTTGCTGCTGGTGTCTAAAGTAAGGTCAGTCTTATGGAAGACTGTGCCCTTAACCAGTGAAGTTTGAGCTGAGTCTGGGTAGTTTGTGTCAATGTTGCATTGTACCCAAAAAAATTGGAAACCTATTGACATATATACATGAATGTTTGCGGCAAATGGTATATTAAATGTCTCAAAATTGGAAATAATCCAAATATCCAATTATAATGAAAGAATAAATAAGTAATAATATATTTATTCAATGCAATATTTCCAATTAGCAAAAAGGGATGAATTACAAATCCATGGAACAAATGAACAAATCTCAAATTCATTTTGCTAAATAAAATAATCTAGACACAAAAGACCAATATTTGGGGGGGAAGCATGGGACTTGGTTGGAATGTCTGTAAGGAGGGTTATCTGAAAGGTCAGAGGCCTCTGAGGGGACCTTGCTGAAGGCAGCAGCCCCCTACTTTGGCTTTTCCAAACAAGTCCTATCCCTCAGGGGTGTTTTGCTAGAATCTCTATGTTTAGTCTTTAAAGATTCAACCTTGTAGAAGCATATATTTTCTCAAGGATACTTACCCTGTTGATTGTATTTAGAGGTTAATTTTAGTTCAAGCTGTTGTTACAATAAAAAAGCCAACAAGGCAGGTGAACAGGACTGCTTTCACTCCTGAAGTAAGTCCCTTAGCCTTGTCTTTCACAGAAACCTGTGTTGGAGTAATCTGTCCATCCATTGCTCAGGGTCTGCTGGTCAGCCCTGGCAAATATTGTATAATTTCATTGGTATAAATTCAAGTGACAATTGATCAGTTATTGCCAGGAGCTATGAATAGAAGAAAGGTATTTTTTAATACATTTTTTATTTATTTCAGAGAGAGGAAGGAAGATGGAGAGAGAGATAGAAACATCAATGAGAGAGAGTCATCAATTAGCTGTCTCCTGCATGCCCCTTACTGGTATTACAAGGCTTTATCCAGTATCTTGGCCCCATTGTCAGATCATTCTATATTATAAAAGAAACCCAGTTATTTGCTCTCACCTGGAGTTGAACAATGAATTCCTGGCTCATGGGTTGACACTCAACCTCTGGGCCACAAGGAAAGGAAAAGTATATTTGTCTGTAAATAGTATCAAGGGAAAGTTTTGAGGTGATAGGAATATTAATAGAAAATAGCACCAGATGTTAGGCATCAGTCTTTAAGTTTTGGCTAAGAAAAAAATTCAGCCAACACTCATATATTATACAAGCAAAAGTTCATTTAGAAAGTCGCAAAGGTAGAATAAGTGATTCATGGAAGAAGTGAGTCAGTGTGGGCTCAGGAAATATGTTGCAGAAGCAAAAGAAGGGCCATTGTAACTTAGGAGAAAGAAAACAAAGGTATGCACCTTGAAGAAAGAAAAGGAGGAAAGGTGCTGGCATGCTAAGAGAGAGAGACCTTTATCTTAAGAGGCTGTATCTGCTTCCTAATGGTGGAGATTTTAGGGGAGAATCTCAATAGAATATTTATCATATGTTCAGGTGTTTACCTTCATGGTGTGATCTCCACTGATTCATCCGTGCCAGAGCAGTGGGTGATTAGTCCTCACATCCGGTCTGATGTCAGCCAGGGTGTTGCCTTGCCTGACCTTGCTGCTTTTCTGGGCTGGAGCTGAAACACAACTGAGTCCTAGATGTTATCGCTAGTTTGACCAAAACTCTGTCTCTGTGGTCAACAGACCCAGGGCTTTGTTCCTGAGATTATTTGATGCAGGTCAGAACCTTGTCATCTTGAGAGTTTAATGCTTAAGGGAATGGCCCTGCATGGGCTTGTTTGGGAGTCTTATGAGGCTGTTCTGCAACCTCCTTGCTCCCACTCTAAGAGGGTTTACCACATGACCAGCAAAATGTTAAAGAAAGAAAAGTCACCCTCGAGGGTCACAATTGTCTTTCACTAGGCACCCAAGGTTTTCCACCTTTTCGTTCCTATTCTGCTCATGTGTGTCTGTCTAACTGCCTACTATGTCATAAGTATTTTATATCATGACTATAGTGGTGTTAAAAGACTTTATTCAGTATCTTGGCCCCAAGGTCACACAATCATATATAATAAAAGAGAAACATGTAAATAGACCATACCTCTGCAATGCTCACCACCCAATTAGGAGTGAGTATGCAAATTAACAAGACAAAGATGGTGGGTTAATTTGCATACACAGGTGCTGAGTGGCCTGGGTCCCAAAATACCCCCAGCCACTCCGAGATTATGGGTGCAGGCACCAAACAGCTGGGGGCAGGGATGCTGCTTATGCATGTGCCGCTGCCAAGCAGTGGCCCGGGTCCACTCTGGTGCCCACAACATGGGGCTGGCTGTCCACTTTGGGAGCTGCCAGCCTCAGGGGCATGTGGACAGGGCAGCTGCCATGCGACCTGGGATCTCTGCCTGCCCCCCCTTCCAAGCCTAGTGCTCACAATGCTAGGACATGCACCTAGCCCAGTGGACACAATGCAGGGGGTCCTCTGAACATGAGCAGCAGAAGAAACACCTTTTCTTTTTTAAAAAAATATATATTCTATTGATTTTTTTACAGAGAAGAGTTGGAAACATCGATGAGAAAGAAACATCAATCTGCTGCCTCCTGCACACTCCCCACTGGGAATGTGCCCCCAACCAAGGTACATGCCCTTAACATGAATCAAACCTGGGACCGTTTAGTCTGCACGTCAACACTCTATACACTGAGTCAAACCAATTCGAGTGTAAACACCTTTTTTGACCGCTCATTGGCTAAGTTCCCTGTTTTCTGCCACTTGCAGAGTTCTTGGTAACTTGGGTTATAAGAATCTAAGAAAGTGATCTAGGGTTTTTGGACCACACTCCTGGAGGAAAAAATGAAGTCCGCTACTGGAGGGGCTAAGAAATGTCATATCCTGTCCTAGCTGATTTGGCTCAATGGACAGAGCCTTGATCTGCTGACTTAGGGTCCAGGTTTGATCCTGATCAAGGGCATGTACCTAGGTTACAGCCTTCTCCCTGGCCCAGGTCAGAGCTCATGCAGGAAGCAACCAATCAAAGTGTCTCTCTCATATTGATGCTTCTTTCCCTCTCTCTTCCACACTCTTTAAAAGTCAATGGAAACATATCCTCAAGTGAAGATAAAAAAGAAAGAAATGGAATATCCTATGAAAGGCACATCTTGAAAATGCCTAAAGAAAGCTGTCATTTTTTCACAGTGAAGGGACTAGAGTCCATATTAATGAAAACACCTTGGTGGCTGGCATGGCTGCAGCAGTGGTGTGATCGGGCTGGCACCTTTCCCTGATCAGCCCGGTCACCTCCCACAGAAGGAGGCCAAACCATGCCTTTTTTCCCTGTCCATAGGAAGCGGGCCTTAGCAATCAGTAGGACATCCCCCGAGGGCTCCCAGTCTGAGAGGGGGGCAGGCAGGGCTGAGGGAACCACCGCTCTGTACATGAATTTTGGGCACCAAGCCATTAGTATATAATAATAGATTCTAGTCAAATTATAGATATTACTCTAGATGACAATATTCAATTCGTTTGGAGGTTATGTGGATGTGTCTACTATGTAAAAGTTTATTAAACTGTACCTATATATTTGTCCAACCTTTGCTATGTATATTTAATTCTTACTTCATGAAAGTAGTGTATGTTTTTAAAATGTTATTGTTTGCAACTCAATAGTTTTTGAGTTTCTTTATAGTTTTTATACATTTCTTAGATGTATATAACTTTATTTTATGGGTTCTGTTGATATTTTAATAGAATATTCTTCATTATATTGTTCTTATTTATATGTGGCATATGAAGATCTATTGAACTTTTAAAAATCTTTTTGTAAAGTAACCATTTTCCTGAATTGTCTATTTCTAAACTTTTCCACAATCATTTTAGTGTTTCCATGCAGTCTATCAAATCAATAGTAAAAAATGATAACTTTGTTGGGTTTTTCTGTTTATGGTTCTTGACTTCTTTTTCTTGTCAACTGCACCTTTTTAAAGTTTCAGGATTATGACAAATAATAGTGATGATTTCATAAATTGTTCTCATCCTTTTTATTTGAATGAAAATTCTTTCAGTATTCAAGTCTGCACTATGATGCTGGCTAGCTCAAAATATTTATCAACCAGGTTAAGAAATGCTCTTTTTTCTACTTTACTAATATTATAAAATCAGAAATGCATATTGAATTTTATCCAATGTTTTATTATTTATTGTAAAATCTTTTATTTTTCTTCTTTTAGTAAAGTATTATACTATGTTATATTATTTTTATTATTTTTTTGAGGTTCCAAATGCCAACTTTATTGCTTGGACAATAGTAGTGTTAGGCAGGGGTCCAGGCCAGGGAACAGCCAAGGCTGAAGAGCTCATGCTTGGCTGAGTTATCCCTCACTGGAAAGAAGGGAGATCAGCCAGAACCCATCCCCCGGGGGCAGGAAGGTCCCGGGACCATGCCCTTTGGCTCTGTCATAGGAAGGGCACAAGATGGCTTGCAGGTCCTTGAGCAAGAAGCTGATAATTTTCTCAACATACAGCTTTGCCTGCTGCAGTGCCTCCTCCTTTACAGGGAGCTGGTGGCCCTGTACCTGCACAAGCTTCTCCTGATGTTTTTAATTGATTTTTGTAGGCATCTATCCCTACATTCCTGAATAAATCCCATTTGCTATTATGATATTAATATTCTATAGGATTGCATTTCATAATTTATTGTTTAGTAGTTAAGCATCTTCTTTTGTATATCAATATTCTATAAGATTAAATATCATGATTTATTGTGTAGTTTTAAACATGTTAATTTGTAGTTTGCTTTTCTATGCTTTCTTATCCGGTTCAGGATACAGGAAAATTTCTTAGTCATAAAAATAAGTAAGGCCTGCCGAAATTGGTTTGGCTCAGTGGATAGAGCATCGCCCTTCAGATTGAAAGGTCCCAGGTTTGATTCCAGTCAAGGGCATGTACCTTAGTTGCGGGCACATACCCAGTATGGGATGTGCAAGAGGCAGCTGATCAATGATTCTCTCATCGATGTTTCTAACTCTCTATCCATCTCTCTTCCTCTTTGTAAAAAATCAATAAAATATATTTAGAAAAATAAGTAAGGCCTTTATTTTATTAGCAATGTTGTGGTAACACAGACAGTATTTTGTCTTTGAGCATTTGAAATAACTTGCCCAATGAAAGCGTTGGAATTCAATCTCAATAGATAAAATGAGAGATTGAGAAATCATGTTCTCTTGGGGAATCAGCTCCAACATGATATTTCTGGAAGACTAGACCCAGTGTGTTGAATTAATTGGGTATTTCCCTTCATTGGAAAAGAGAGATTAAATGATACAGCATTTATGTAATCTTCTTTTTATTTACCTCATTCAGTATAATTCAAATTTCTTCCTCATTAATAACTGTATTAATCATGAGATCCCTTCTCTCAGGATCTCATCCTCCAAGGCCATAGCAGGATCTGGATCACCATCACCACAGACATAGTTCCTAAAGGGAAACAAGAGAGCTCAGAGTAGAAAATGAAAAAATACAGATCCTGAACTATAGAATTAAGTCATATGTCACCTGAATTGCATAAATGCTGGAGCAGAAGAGAAATGGGAGAATTAGAACAGAGCTTCAACAAAATTTTAAAAGGAAATGCAGAGATCAACAAATTCATATCTTACAAATGTGAAGAGCTTTAAATTGAGTTTATTGTACATTTGGTTCCCTTGGATCACATTCTGGGCCTTAAAAGACAACATCAATGTAAAATAGTGCAATGTGAGCCTGAAAAGCATTCAAGGGTAGTAATAACTGATCATGAACATACTTGTAATCCAGAGACTAACAGAAATCATTTCTTTACTTTCTCTTCATGTTGACTTCTGTCTATTCTGTCTTTGATGAAAAAATAGAAATCTTTTTCTCTCTCTTCCTCTCTCTCTCTCTCTCTCTCTCTCTCTCTCTCTCTCTCTCTCTCTCTCTCTCTCTCTCTCTCTCTCCTCTCCTCTCCTTCCTCTCTCTCCCTCTCTCCCTCCCTCTCTCTCTCTCTCTCCCAATTGTCCCTCCTTCCTTTTCTACCTATATTGCTTGAACCCTCCAGGCTTTATGCTGCTTTAGCCCTTTATATTCAATGCTGTGGTAGCTCTTAGAGTTATTGCATCAGCCCCATGACAATCATATTTTTCACTCTGTTCTAGGAGGGCTCCATTCTTCTTGTTGACCACATATAAAAGAAATATTTATATTTCTAAAAGTTAATTGCCTTTTATGCATAACTTTATTGTGTTATGCATAAATATCTCCTTTTTACCATGGAATGAATAGGATGGACAAATTGAAAGACTGCCTCTTCTTGTAACAATAGCATTTTAATTCCCTGTCCTACTTTTGTTAAACTCTTTGAACTTCTTTTCCTGAAGGCTTGCTTTGAATTCTTCCAATGAAATAAATACATTAAATAAAATGACAAAGGCAGATTTTTTTTTAAGAAAAAGAAGATATTGGCACTAGTCTATATATCTAGTCACAACTCACCTTAAAGTTACATATCATCCAAAACTTTAAAAGCATTTTCACCCATCTCTATAATAGTTGCTAAATATAAGTATAAAATGGAAAGAGAAGGAATATAAGCCATAGCAATGATGTTTCCTCAGCTTCTTTATATAATACAGTTTCTGGAAATTCTATAGTCTTCTGAAGATTTAATAATAGCATTAATAAATAGCATTGCTGATCAGAGTATACCCTAAACCTCAATAGGATTTTAATCTCCTCATTCACCTTCTCCAGCACCTTCCCCAACTAAATTTCTGATTTAGAATGTAAAAACTATTATTTTGTTATTTTTCTCTATAAAATGCATCTCTTGAATGATCAAGAAAAATAAGAAAGTAAATATTTTGTACATAGCAATAGTTTGAGAGTAATATCACCAACTACTAAGAAATTCTTTCTATTGGAATCATTACTTTGGAAGTAGAAGAAACATAAAAACAAAATATTGCTATAATTTGTCTTTGAGTCTGCAACATTACATGTTTCTTATGCAGAGACACTTCCCAACCTACCAGATGCTTAAAACAAATAAAATTTAATGTTAAAAATTGGTCAAGAAGTTTAATGTCCTCTCACTTTGTAAATTCTTTCTCTATGTGTGCCTTTGGCTTAATACTGTGCATTTACTTGACGGTAAAAAAGAATCAAATTCAAATATATTTCATGGCAGGACTACTGATACAATAAAATTTAATGGCTATCTTTAAAGGTTTGGGTATGAGTCATTCTGGAAAAATATTTCAATTTATTTTTCAAGTTTCTATAAGACAGAGGAAAAACCCAGCCTGTCCTCAAAAATCAAACAAAATACTTTAATAAGCAAAGCACTTGTCATTTGACCAAAAAATTATCAGATTTCTACCAGAGTCAAGATATAAAGATCAATTCAGCTTTTTAAAGAAGCAATGACTCAGAAAACCAATCACATCAAGTCAAGGCCTGCTATTTATGCTGCTTAGATTTTACAAGGTATACTTAAAGTTGATTGGCCTATAAATTAAAAAAAATCCATTTTGTGTCAAAAGAAAAGGATGTGTTTCTGTGAGTTCTAGAAGGCTCTCTCATGGACAGAGAAGTGAGGAAATTATACTTCAGTTCTTCATCTCCTTTTTCTATTCCCAGCTTTGGTTCTTTCTTAAGTTTTCTTCTTCACCCAGGAAATAATATTTATCACTGCTAGTCTTAACTTTTAAGATACTTAGAAAGCAAGGTCTCCTTTTTACTGTGGTCATTGTTAAATAGAGTTTTTCTCTATGTTTGTGGTTCCATTTTCCTGAAGTGTATATGAAAAGTTTCTTCTACTGCAGTTGAATGTTCTACCATCCAGAATAAATGTCTGATTGTAAGACTAAAATCAGGCATTAACCATGGGTGTCTGAGGTATAACTATAGTGAAAATGTATATGTATCCCAATTTTTTGCCCAAAACAAACAAAAAAAATTAGTTAGAGAAACAATGTAAGGTGAGCTTTAAAACTCAAGTTTTGAAATCAGAAACACGTAAGTTTAAATGTTTTATCCTACATTATTAGCCTAAGGTTCTTCGTCTTAGCAATACAGATAATAATACAAATTTCATAGTACTGTTGAGAGAAATTGATTAACTAACAAATGTAAAATGCTGAAGATTCTGCTTGGTAGATAAGTTTTTCAATAAATGCTGTATGTTCAACACAAGCTATCTGAGACCATCATTCTTTCATCTGGATGGGGCAAGGATGTCAATCGATGGACCTGTCAGGTGCTTCCAAGGCCCATCCTGCTCTGTCTTCTTCATTTAGCAATCCAGCTTCCTTTGCTCCTGGGCCTCAGCCTTCACCCAGATCTTAACCTGCTCAGGGCCACCTTCCCTGCTGAGACGGCAAGGCTGTTTCTACCAGGTTAGCAACCCTGCACCAGCTTCCAGACTCTGCAGTTCTCAAGCCTTGGTCAGCTCTCCTGACACATGCAGTGAAGGCATTTTTCAGGAGACATCTTTGAAAACAGATTCACATTTCTATTGTTCCAGGTCATCAACCACACAAGTTTTTATCTGCTTACAATCTCAATACCACTTCTTACCCTCCATCACAGTATTGTCCTATATGGCTATTCATGCCCTGCACTCAATTACTGTCTTCCAAGTATTGCTATTGCACTGGCGAAAGCACATACAACCCTATCTTTTTTTCACTACTTTTTATAGACTATTGAACTCTCTTCCATATATATTAAAGAAATTTAAATATTGGATCTTTCTATATATGAAACTTAAGTATAAAGAAAGATTGGAAGCTAGTTTCTAAGGATTCCCCCCTCTGAGTACTTTCAATTTCCAGGTGAGTGACCAATTTGATAAACTAGATTTACTATTTCTTCTACTCCATTCATCCTTACTTATGTTTGACACTAATTGGAACCTAAATTTTCTTATTACCTTTTCCTAGCACTCTTCCTATTACACAAAGTTGTGTGTATCTAAAACTAGTGATTGATTAACTAAATGAAATCATATATGTTGAGCAGTTAGCTCTATGTTTGGCATGTTAAACTGAACCTATTAAAAGGTAATCACTTACCCTCCATTCTCAATTTTGATAGACAAAGTTATGAATATTGTTCTTTTCCCCCTCATACAGCTTTAAAATATATGTTGAAATGACACTACTTAGATTGTCATAAATCATATAGGAAATTGTAAATTTGTCATTTAAAATAGCATATTATATTCAAAGCAGAACAATTGTTTATCATTTACATATATAAGGCATATGTCTGTGTTTCTTTTCTTTTGTGAGGGTAGCTTCCTTATTTTTCAAAATGTCTGATTATGCAAAAGTTTCAAGAAAAACACATTAACCTTTAAAAACTGTATGTTGTAATAAGAATCATTCTTGGAGATTGGATGAGGTGTTTAAATTGTAATATGTGTTGCTTTGTTTCTTTGTTTTAAAATAAAAACTAAATTATAGCTTTTGTTTCTAGAATCACTTAAAAATACCCTTAAAAGATTAGAATGACTCTGTTCCCCAGCAGTGACAAGATGGTCTCCAAAATTAAAGATCTGTACCAGTAGCAGTTGTCTGTTTTTTCCAAACATATTTCAGTAGAAGACTATAAAGAATATTGCAAAAAGGAAAATACCTAATTTCTACTCTCTGATGTAATCTTAATTTTTCAAATAAAGAGCACTAATATGACTCTTAGTATCACCTCAAGAGAGTTCCCATCATGTCTTTCATGGGAAAATAAATGTCAGTTGTACTCACCCTAGAATTATATTATTTTTGGCTCCCTTCATTAACTAACTCTGAAATATTTATTGATGTGGTATTGTAGAACAAATTGGTTAAAATAGGGAAAATGTTAGCAAATTGGAAATTCCCAACATATTGCAATATGTTTCAATGTCTAACCAGAGACTTATTTGAAATTCATTTTATTATGATTTGCTTTTATGTTCTTGTTTTCTGTTCATCCCCTGTGAGCCAATTGACATTTCTTAGTCATTGGAAGGCCTTTCTCCTGCTCCTGCACAAAGCATGAGAAGAAAACAAAGGGCAATTTACCATTCCTTTTGCTTTTTCTACCTAACAAAATGTCAGAATGTACTCGCTTCTTCTTCTTCTTCTTTTTTTTTTTAGAGAGAGAGAGAAGTGGTTTCTGCTTGCTAACTTTCTATTTAAATGCCACATGGTCTTCTATCTCAGTATAGCAAGGCTTATATAATGGTTTATATTCAGTACTCACAATTGACTTCTCAGGACATGAATTCAGGAATTGATGTTAGATTTGCCATATCGCCTTCCTCCCAATTATTCTGTACACATCTTTCACCATCTTAAATGATCTCTAAAATCAGTTTTAATACAGTACATTTGTTATATGTTTATTTCAATATATTTGGTTTGTTTTATGGCTATTAAGATACTGTATGTTAACAAATCCAATAAAGTCAAGTATGTGACAGAAGTGAAATAAGTAACTAACTTTATAAACTGCATGTTCTACAGTCTACTTAGGCAGTTAATACTTGTCAGGAAATATAAAAATCTTAACATTAAATATATATTAAATAGTAATAAAATAGTGAGTGAAAACACATAAGAGGACAGCTCTTGCCTTTTTTTTCTGCACTGTTTACATTTTCCTGTAGCACCTAAAAAGTGAGGTAACTTATTTCAACTTAATTCCTCACAAATAATGCATGAAGAAAAATTCTATGTCAGTCTCCAAAGGATAAACACAAGATTGAGAGAATGTATATTTATTTCTCCAGCACCTATTATAGAAGTAACTGACCAAATTTTTCTTGCTTTTCTTCTTCTTTGGTTCAGATTTATTTGAAAGAGGAATTGATCTAACAAGAAATTACATAGTGAAAAGCAGTTATGTGAAAGACATTCTTCTTTATGATGTTAGCTACTATTAATTCATCAGATGTTACCTCTATTATATATGAATAATCATTGCATTGACATTCCCACCAGATGGCAATATGAAGACTTATGCTGTTGTCTGATGGATTACATATATATTAGAGAAAGTATTTCTGAACAAACTTGAGATATCTGTTGATAAAATTTATTTCAATCAACCTTTCTCTGTTGAGTTTCTAAATATTTATACAATTTTTAAAAAGTATGTTTGACATTAACTCCAAAGAATGTGATGCTTGTCATGTTAAGTAAATAATTTAATATCATTGTTACTTGTAGTTAGGAAAGGCACTTTTGTGCTATCTAACTCTTTTTTTAATATATTTTATTGATTTTTCACAAAGAGGAAGAGAGAGGGTTAGAGAGTCAGAAACATGGATGAGAGAGAAACATCAACCAGTTGCCTCCTGCACACCCCCCATCGGGGATGTGCCCACAACCAATGTACATGCCCTTGACCGAAATTGAAACTGGGACCTTTCAGTCTGCAGACCAACGCTCTACCCACTGAGCCAAACCAGTTTCAACGAGCTATCTAACTCTTGAAAGTTAAATGAAATGCTAAATAATATAAGATTTACCTGCTGTTTTATAATAATTAATAAAATCAAACCATATAAGCTTATTAGAGATTGCTTTGTAAGAATATTAGAATAGGGGAATATGGGGAGAAAAGCTCTGTGGATTTATATTTAGAAGGGATTTTATATATTTTAAGAAAGTGGGATATAAGGGAAAAGAGGATTACTTATATTACAAGAAACAAATGTGAAGAAATACACACACACACACACACACACATACGGGAAGAAGAAGAAGAAGAAGAAGAAGAAGAAGAAGAAGAAGAAGAAGAAGAAGAAGAAGAAGAAGAAGAAGAAGAAGAAAGAAATGTCATATCCAATGAAAGACACATCTTGAAAATGCCTTCATGTCTTTGCACTGGCATCCTACCCAAAGTCTATTTCTCTGGCCAGCAGAATTCCCCAAGTAGCCTAAATAAAAATAATACAGCTTTTGAGCTTTTGTTTCTTTGCTTGCCACTTTTTTTTTAACAGCTTGTGTTTAGTAGGCAACTGTTCTCTAGATAAAAATTAATACTTATACCAGTTCTTCCCCCTAGTGTAGGTCTGCAGACTGACTCTGATGTACAAACTCTTTGCTACTAGTCAGTGATGAAGTCACTTAGAGATCTAGAATAAACATTCATACCAGTCTGGCAAAGTCATTTTTGTCTATTGAACCTGAGAGTTTTTTTTAAAAAAAGAAAGTTATATTTTGAATTTTTCTTTTTACATTTTGTTTTTATAGTAATTTATTTTTAATATATATTACAAAAATATCACTCCAGAATGGATTAGAAATAAAAACTAGCCTTTTACCACAAATGGCTTGAAAAACACTGGGTTATAACTTATATAGGTATCTTTAAAGTAATTCCAGACATTTTTTTCTTTACTTAGTTATAAAAAAGCAGAATTTCTTTCTTTTGGGTGCCACAACCTTCCCTCTCCATTGGTCCAATAACATTCAACAGGAAAACAGTGAGATTATATTCTGCTAGGGCCCAGTGCACAAAAATCGTGCAATGGGGTTGGTGGGGCCCTCAGCCCAACCTGCCCCATCTCATATACTGTGTGTCCTCATGGGATGTCCTACTGACTGGTGACTGGGCTGATCAGGGGAAGGCACCAGCCCCATCACCCCACTGCTGCAGCTACTGCCAGTCACTGCAGCCAGCAAGGTGTTTTCATCAACATGGACTCCAGGCTCTTCACCAAGAAAAAAATGACAACTTTTTAAAGGCATTTTCAAGATGTGTCTTTCATTGGATATGCCTTCTTCTTCTTCTTTTTCTTCTTCTTCTTCTTCTTCTTCTTCTTCTTCTTCTTCTTCTTCTTCTTCTTCTCCTTCTCCTTCTTCTCCTTCTCCTTCTCCTTCTCCTTCTGCCATTCTTGTCCTCCTCCTCCTCCTTCCCTCCTCCTCCTCCTCCTCCTCTCTCTCCTCCTTCTCCTCTCCCTCCTCCTTCTCCTTCTTCTTTCTTCTTCTTCTTCTTCTTCTTCTTCTTCTTCTTCTTCTTCTTCTTCTTCTTCTTCTTCTTCTTCTTCTTCTTCTTCTTCTTCTTCTTCTTCTTCTTCTTCTTCTTCTTCTTCTTCTTCTTCCTCTTTATTTCCTCAACTGAGGATGTGTTTCCATTGACTTTTAGAGAATGTGCAAGAGAAAGGGAAAGACAGAGAAACATCAAAGTGAGAGGAACACTTTGATTGGTTGCCTCCTGCATGAGCCCTGACCTGGGCCCTGGCCAGGGAGGAGCCTGTAACCTAGGTACATGCCCCTTGATCAAAATCTAGCCCAGGCTCTGCTGTCGGCAGGCTGAGGCTCTATCACTGAGTCAAACCAGTTAGGGCAGGATATGACACTTCTTAGCCTTCCAGCAACGGACCTTCATTTTTTTTGCTCCAGGAGTGAGGTGGAAAAACCCTAGATCACCTTTTTGTATTCTTATTACCCAAGTTACTAAGAATATTACCAGTGGCATACAGGAAGCTTAGCCAATGTGCAGTCAGAAAAGGTGTTTCCTCTATAGTTCACATCAATTGTGAAACTTTAGTCCTGGGCAGGGGCCCTCCAGCTCCCTCTGATTGCTGGCTCTGACCCTGCCCAGGCCTGCCTAGGCCTAAAGTTCTCTGGCCAAAGCTTGCCTGCCCAAGCCTCTGTCTGCCTCTGGCCCAGGCTTTCAGCCTTGGGCATTGGGCTCACAGGCTCTGCCCCTGCCCCCTCATTCTGATTACAGGCTTTGTCCTACCCAGGAGCCCCCTGGCTCAGGCCCTTCCCAAGCTGCTCTGGGTCCACGTGGCCTTATCTCACAGTGACCTGGGTGCCAGGAGGGTCCTGGGACACAGGCTCTGGGTGCTTATGTATGCAAATTAACCTCCATCTTTGTTGGGTTAATTTTCATACTCACTCTGATTGGCTATGGGTATAGCAGAGGTAAGGCCAATTTACATGTTTGTCTATTATTAGGTAAGACACTGAAGTCACACTGAATTGTAATGTGATAAACATGAGATATAACCTTTTAGAAGCATTTATTGAGCTTCTACTCAATATTTCACAATATCTTGGTTTTCAAAAGACTTTAAAACACTGAAACAAAAATAAATTTACTGACTAATGAGACAATGATTAAACAATACACAGCTAAGTGCTAACTTTCATGCTGCCAACTCTAAGTGAGAGAGGAATTCAGGAGGAGAGAAAATAGCTTCTTCATTTGCATAACCAGATAATAACTAATCTCTACCTTATATGATCATAGTTAATGTTTATGAAATCTGGCCAATAGTTTGCAGATAGTGGGTACTCACCACTTTTTAAATTTTATTTTGTTGTTCAAAAGAAACTGAATCTGAGCAGTTTTTAAAAGGATGAACAGAATTCATATAGGCAGAAAATAAAAATAGAAAGGAAAAGAAAAGGAAAGAAAATTCTGTATGAAAGATTTTGCATTTTTAAAGATTCTATGAGGATTTGTAGAGGAGAACAAAGATGAACAAACCGGGCATGAAGATAGAGTTGCCTAGGTGGTATTTTGTTTACTATCAACTGTAACCTCTGATCTCTAATAATAAATCAAACATCTCCATGATCAAACCACTGTGTACACTGAAGCAGATTTCAATATTCTCCTTTCTTTGTAACAAAAAACAGTTGTTGAAATAGAATGAGACTGGATCGTGATTCTCATTCTCCTGGAACAAGAAAGGGTAATGATGTTTTCTTCAAAAATAAAACTACTGATGTAAGTGATGACACAAGTAACCTAATCACTTGTTTCCTTCCAGTTAGTTTAACCAAAGTGGAAACTATGAAATAGAGCACAAATAGTAATCATTATTTCCTGTCTTTCAGTCTTTCCCCGGCCTTCTGCCTGTAAGTCAGCAAAGTTCTAAGGCCTTCTAAACTTTCATCTTTTTCCTCCCTTTGTAACTTGAGCTTGATTGCTCCCTCTCTACCATGGAAGAAAACCATATTCTGTAATCTTTAAAAAGTAGTTATAAAAAAAAAAAAGTCTCATTTTAGTTTAAAATCATTTAAATAAGGGGAAGAAAATCCTGGAGTATAATTTGTTTCCATTTCTCCTTCCTTTTTGGTTTTTCTCTACTAGAGAGCCCACCTTTATACCTTATTTTATTCCCATGGGTAAACCAGCCCGGCCGGGCCTCCATAGAAGAGGATTTCCTTTAAAAGCTGTCAGGACTTTCCCCAACAAATATATGCTTGTAATTAGATCTCTCCACTCTAGTAATAGTGATTCCAGATGGCAGCTTCTAGAAAAAGCAGGAATTTCCGGCTCCAAAATGGTGTGGAAACAGAGCCCTTCCCCACAACTGCACTTAAGAGGGAGAACTGTATGCTTTAAACTTCCTGGTTGACCAGGCACTATGAGGAGACTTCCGGTGTTGGGCCGGCTCCTTTGTGGGCAAACAGTAGTTTGGGCCCTTACTGCTGCAGAGACCTCCATGAGGGAAATACTAACTGTACTTTTCCCTCAACACCACAAGTGACTGTTAGCTGTCAATCTTCTGTGGATCCCTGGCTGAATAAACAACATTCATGAAGTTCGAGTCCTGAAGTTCAGCACATGGAACTCTGAAGAACGTTAGTAAAATTATCAAATACATAAACACATTAACAGTAAAGGAAGTGTGAGGTGGAGATCAAAGCTCTGGCAGGCATTTGATACCAGTTCTTGTTACCTCCTAAACTACTACATAAAAACACTGTCCCCAAAAGAATCTCATTTCAAGCCTGCAAAAGGCCTGTGAGGTTAGAAAAGGAGGTATTCAATTCCCATCTTACAGAAGGAGACACTGAGGTTCTGAGGGGTGAGGGGACAGACTAGTGGTGGAGACAGGACATGATTGGGCATCTGCACATGTCTCTGCTGAGGCTCCTTCCTAAAAGCCAGGCTGGCACTCTCCAGCAGAATCAGGGAGAGTTGAACAGAGAGAGAAAGGCTTGGCAAAAACAGCGGGGACAAAGCAACCACATCTAGCACATCCTTTTAGTGTAGAACTTCCTCCTCCATGGCCCAAAATTTAGCTTTAAAAGGTTACATGTAATTCCATGAACCAAAACTAAAATATTACTGATGAACCCAGTAGGAAAGTGGACCAATTACACAAATTTACATTCTCAAATAAAAAAATATAAATGGCTAACAAACATGGAACAAAGACTAATTTCACCAAAAATAAAAAAGATAAATACTTTAAAAAATAACACCCTACTGAAATATGGAGCAATTAAAAATATACTTACAAAGTGTTGGTAATGATATAGAAGAATTATTTTTAAAAAATATATTTTATTATTATTTTTTAAAAAATATATTTTATTATTATTTTTTTACAGAGAAGGGAGATAGAAACATCGTTGAGAGAGAAACATCAATCAGCTGCCTCCTGCATGCCCCACCCCCCACAGGGGATGTGCCAGCAATCAAAGTACATGCCCTTAACTGGAATCGAACCCAGGACCCTTCAATCCACAGGCCAATGCTTTATCCACTCAGCCAAACCGGTTTTGGCAACATAGAGAAATTCTTATGGTCTAATGCTGAAGCTTTAAACAGTTCAAAATTGTACATAAAATGTCATATATATGAGAGCCTGAAGGTTACCTGAGAATTGGTTGTTTTAATTTTCCTTTCTTTTATATTCAT
Source organism: Pipistrellus kuhlii (assembly GCF_014108245.1). Taxonomy (NCBI): domain Eukaryota; kingdom Metazoa; phylum Chordata; class Mammalia; order Chiroptera; family Vespertilionidae; genus Pipistrellus; species Pipistrellus kuhlii. Next base: position 66,043,125 of record NW_023425515.1, read on the forward strand.
TTCCACATTTCTTACAATAACAATATGCAACTTTTATACTTAGAAAATAATTTGATCAAAATTAATTAATGCAGCCGAAACCGGTTTGGCTCAGTGGTAGAGCTTTGGTCTGCGGACTGAAAGGTCCCAGGTTCAATTCCGGTCAAGGGCATGTACATCGGTTGCGGGTACATCCCCGGTAGGGATGTGCAAGAGGCAGCTGGTTGATGTTTCTCTCTCATCGACGTTTCTAGCTCTCTATCTCTCTCCCTTCCTCTCTGTAAGAAATCAATAAAATATATCTTTAAAAAATTAGTTAATACAAATATATATATATATATATATATATATATATATATATATATATCTCCTATTTGAGTAACATCATTTGAACAAGTTCTACTGCTGGGATTTGAAAAATAATTACATATTAATTATGTTTGTCCTATCCTATTCTTATGAACATAATCTTTACTTTTCTAGCCCCCCAAAATAATTGTGTTGTTTATTATTTCTTCTGTGGAGTTTGTTTTCTTCTTTATTAGATTTTTGTAAAACTATTAAGACATTTTTGCAGATTTGTAATTACAGGTAAAAATAAAATTATAAGTATGGGCTGACTAAAGCTTGACAAAATAATTGTGTGTGATTTTTCCCTTGATATAACCACAATGTCATGTACTATAATATTTTCCACTAACCACAAAAGATCTTAATATTAATTCCATCCTAAAATAAAATGATCAAAGGCAGTGCACTATTATGTCAAGTGCCATGAACTTGGCAATCAGGTGAAAGCTGCTTAACTCCTATGAATGGGATAGTAGATATCTCCTAGCTTATCTCTTAGTGTAATGCTATACAATGCACTTAATGCAGTGTTTCCCTAAGTGCTTTTAACTTCAAGGACATCTAGGTGACAAAGAATAACTTTTCATAAATTATGGAGGTTACATAGCATGGTGATATCAATTTATGATGCATTTAGAACTCATGAAATATAGAAATTTTACTGTATTAAACAGGCCATATCCATGAGTATTCACCTCACCCACAGATTTGTTCTGGGAAAACAATGACAGGCCATTTTTTACATATAAGTCTCCATGTCTTAGATCACATGACACAGTCACCATAATCTCAGCTAAATGGAGTTGAGAACAGTGTCTGATCTATAGGCAGCTATTTTTAAGGGCTTGTGCAAATCCTACCAAAATGATTCTTAATTGATAAAAACATATTCTGTTACATTCTTTTTAATTGAACACACACACACACACACACTCACATACACATGCAGGTAGGTGTCAATGGGTATCATAGGAATTGAAAAATGTGCAAGGAGAATATGCAGATGCTACAAAGCAGTAAAAGCCATCATTAAACAGATGTACATAATGGAATTAAAATAGTTACAAACACAAAGAGAAACAGAGACAGAGAAAAGTGAAGTGTCCAAAATGGCAGAATTCTACAGAGACTGCTGGGCCATGAGAGCTGCTGTATTTTCCAAAATTAATATTTAACATTTTCCTGAGACCTGATGACTTATGTGCTGAGAAAAGAAGTGTCTCCAAGTGATTGATGAACAACCCTTATCACCATAAATAACCTGAGAGTGCATCTGTTTCTTGCATCTAAAGTGCATTAAATTAATTTAAACACAGGGTTACACAACTACTAAGGATAATAAAGGGTCAGAAAATAAGCCACAGAAGTTTTGTAATGTGTATGTATTATATCTCATTTCACTTTATTTAAAATACAAAGCTATGCTAAAATTCAACAAATATCCATTTTAATACTGATGTTTAAATATAAGAGTGGATTAGTTTATATGGAAATTAGGAGATATGCAAGGTGGATTTGACCTTTGACCAAATCAAATTTGACATCAGAACAAATAAGTACAAAAAATTATGCCTGTTTGCAGAATTGCAACTTAAAAATATGAATTATGTTCTAAAGGTTTAAAAGATTAAATTGTCTCTAGATATAAAAGTATGGTTCCTAAATTTTCGTTTTGTCTTAAAATAAAAGCTCTTTTTCTCCATATACAGGTGCAGTTTTTGTGCTGCTATTGGTTTCAGTATGCATTTCCCCTGAGATTTTTGTTTTTCTCTATATCTATGATTCCTCCATCCTCATATAGCCACAGCAAATACTAACTATACATCTCAATTGCTAGTTGAACTGATTCCTTTTTTTTTTTTACTTTTCCTCTTGCATTTCCTTTATCATTATCTTTTTGAAATATAGTAAGCACCAAAGAGAATGTGATAATGTGTGTGTGGTTTTTTTTTAAGATTTCTTTAATACCATAGAAATAATTTTACTTTTCCCTTTCACCTTACAAATTTTATGATACACAGGATATCAGTGGCTTAAAACTAGAAAATGAGCACTAGGAGTTCAGTGAGAAAACCAATGGATGAGCTGGAAAGAAAACTACCTAACACCTCATTTGTCTTTCCTTTTGTCCTTTATTCCTTCATTTCTTTATGCCTACTAATACATCTTTTTCCTAATCTCCAGGAGATCTATTGTTTTCACTGTAAGAAAAGTAAAACCATTTCCAGGGATAATTGCTCTAATTGTAGCTCTTTATTATGCATTAATAAAAAATAGAATTATTCTTTCTGTAATAGGAATTTATTACAATGATAATAATACTTTGTATATACTAATTTGGAAAATGTCTTTTATCGACCTCTATGAAGTGTTGCTTCTAATTTTGACTCATAATCATACATGAAAGAAGCTATTGAAATATTATTTAAACCACATTCTAATTCAATCATTTCTCAGAAACTAAGGAAAAAAACTAATTTTTATTGAATTTTTAATACATGCTGTATATTTTCTCAAATTATTTTTGTTACATCTGCTCATTCATGCTGTGATATTGTACTTTTTTTTTCCTCCTCCAAGTTCACAAGTTAGAGATTAAATTGGTCTCACTGACCCAGGGGAGCTGCTTAGCCACTGCCAGTAAGAATGTCCATTCCAAAAACAATGTCTCCTTATAAAACACAAAATGTATGAATTAATTTTAATTGGTGAGTGTTCCAGGCTAACTCTACCAATTTGTACTTACATAAAAATAATTCAGAATTGAACTTTAAATGACTGCATCTTTTTAAATATTAAAAAAAACATGAATTAAAATGTCTTTCATGTTTGCCAAAACCATCTGAAGAACATTTAAGTCACCTCAAAAACAGAAGATGGTTTTGTTTATGTTTTTAGTAAATTATAGCAATTTATTAAACCTGCATTATTTTTCCCACTTTTGCTACAAGTTACACATTTTCTTAAATCACTGGCTAGATACCTATATGAACATCTTTGCATTAATTTATTAAATTTATGCAACATGGTCTATCAACATGGTCTCCCTTATATTAACTCAAGTCAAAGCTCATGAATTGATCACAATGGTAGCATTTGATAGCAAATGTAAGAAGAAATAGGCTTGTTGTAAACTTTATTTTAAATCACAGTTTATGTTCTTGGACAAAAATAACTCTCACATATTCTTACAAGAACTTTTTAGAGCTGAGTCAAATTTTGCAATGAAAACAATAGTTTAGGTAAGCAAGCACTATGCTTCCAAAGATTTATTTATTGTTTTATTTGCTTAGTATTTTACACACCTATTTATAGAACAATAAGAAAAAGCTAAATCTAAACCAGAGACAGAGCTTCAGATCCCCTTAATTCCCCTCTGCTTCCCAGCTGAAGTGTCATGTTTTGAGGAAGCAGACAAGAAAGCACATGTTCTGAGCAGCTGATGTGGAAACTAATCTTAAGAACAGATTGAGAATTTGTGAGAGTAAAGAAATGACATGTTTATAATAGGAGATGAGATCCTCAACTTCCTGCCTTTTCTATGGCTTTATTTTTTCAGTATCTTTTTGAGATGGACAATCCTCATGAATAATTCATCAATGCTACCTGAATCTATAGTCAGTTATAAACACCCATTGAATCTGTCATCTTGAAAAGTCTTTAAAAAGCCATGTGGGATTGTCAAAGTTTGATTCTTTTATCATTATTTAAATCATTATTGATCACCTTCTATGTCAAAAAGATACTGGGAATTCAGTGGTGCCTGATTCTGCTCAGGCTGCTATGACAAAATGCTTATAACCAACAGAAATTGATCTCTCACAGTGATGGAGGCTGGAAAGCTTACAGTCTCGGTGCTGGCAGATTTAGTTTCTGTTGAAAGCCTTCCTCCAGGTAGCACATTGCTGATTTCTCTTGGTGCCTTCTCAGTGGAAGAGGTGAGCTAGCTCTCTGGAACCTGCTTTATAATTCTTTATTATAAACTTAACTAATAGTAACTGAAGTTATTTTATTAGCAATAAATTGAATATGTTCATTAATATTATTCATGGGGACTCTAGTCTCATGATATGATCACCTCTCAAAGACTCCACTTCCTAACAAAATCACATTGGAAATTAGGATTTTAACATATAAATTTGGTGGAGACACAAGCATTTAGACCAGTACAAATAGTGAAAAAAAAGGTTGTCCCTCTCTCATAGACTTTATCATTTAGAAGGGACAACAAATACATAAGATAATTATACAGATACGTGTAAAAATTCAAAGGAGGGAGTGAAATAAAATGGGGTATGTGATATCATCAATTTCTATAAAAGAGGAATTTGATCTATTCAAGAATATCAAGGAATGCTTCCATTAAGAAAAGGTTTTTGTGCTAAAACTGAAAAAAAGTGGGGGGAAGGTGGTGAGAAGAGTTAACTAGATAAAGAGAGAAGATAGATTCTTGCCACACTGCAGAAAGAAAGAAAAAAAAGAAGAAAAAATACCTCTGTGATGAGAGAGCAACAGAAAGAAAGGATACAGAAAGACCCAAATGCCTGAAGAATAAAGATAGAGGAAGAGTGTGTTGTGAGATAAGACTAGAGAAGTGGATAGAGCTATCATTATCCAGAGACTTGTAGGCTGTGGAACAAGTTTTGTCTTTACCCTAAGAGGAATACAAAATTAAAGAGGACTTAGAGTAGTAAAAGATATACCAGTTAAGAGGTGACTATAATTGAGTAAGGAATCTATTACTTGGTAATTAAACTGTGGGAGGAGGTGGAGATGGAGAGAGTATTTTAAGAAGGTAATATTTGATGTAACTTGGTAGTGGGTTGGATAAAAACTCTGAGGGAGAGGGACCCATTAAGACTGACTCTGGCCTCCTGGCTTTTGTAACAGGATGGATGGTGAAGCCAGTCACTGAGGTTTAGGGACAATGTAAGAGGAACAGGGGCTAATGAAAGATGATAACTTACTTTTGGAATACATTAAGTTTGAGAAACCATAAAAAGACATTCAAGAAACAATTTCTGCCTGGCCAGTGTAGTTCAGTGATTGGGCATCAACCTATGAACCAAGAGATCATGCTTCAAGTCCTGGTCATGGCACATGCTCTGGTTTCTGGCTCAATCCCTAATAGGGGGATGCAGGAAGCAGCCGATCAGTGATTCTCTCTAGTCATCAATGTTTCTATCTCTCCCTCACCCTTCCTCTCTGAGATAAATAAAAACATATTTTTTAAAAAGATACTATTTCAATGGGCATTAGATATATTAATCTAGAGTTTTGAGGAGCAATTGTTATTAGAATTATGTGTGTAAATTATCTATATAGAGATGTTCAATGAACCTATAGGTGTGAGAGAAACTACTCAAAGACTAAAGAGTGAGATAGGAATAAGCATAGGCTTAGAAAGTAAACATACATACAAAACTTAGCATAGTCTAAGATGTGAGAATTTGGACAAGCCATGTCTCCCTTTCTCTTTCTCTCTCTCTCTCTATTTACTTATCATCTCTGTTTGTATATGTATCTCATTCTCTCTCTTTCTTATTTCTTACTGAATTTTATTATACTAATCTGAAAATGAAAATAATAGAATCTTCTTAAGGTTGTTTTTAGATTAATTAACATATGAAGTAGTTTCCACTGTGCCTTGCAAACAGACATTTAATAAATGGTAGAAATGGTGATACTGACAATGATGATTGCTTGTGGTGATGATTTTGTTTCCGCTGACCAGACAGTTATACATTAAACAAGTAGAACTTTGATTGAAAGTAGTCTTTTGAACTTAAAAAAATAACTTTTTAAACATTGCATCAATTTTTTAAACAAAAGGAGCTTAAATAATTTAAACTTTCATTGATGAGAGTAAATCATACTGTAGCTGCTTGTTATAGTGCTCTGTCATGACTGCCTCTAAGATTTTTTCTTTCAATCAACTTGAAATCAGATAACCACATTTATTAGAATTGTGATTAAAATAAATATAGATAAAGTACAACTTGATGGATTCTGAATAAAGTGCATGGATTCTATGACATTTATTAGGATAGATGAGGAATCATGATAGCTTCCTTCCTGATTGTTTGCTATCTTTCAGATGGGTTGAGATTGCCAGATGGTGTATATTTAAGTAGATCTGAGTGTCCATTCACATACATATATGAATAATTCCTCCTAACCAGAAATTATCTTTACATGGAAATATATATATATATATATATATATATATATATATATATATATATATTTCCATGTAAAATATATATATATATATTTCCATATATAATTTAAATCGGGAATTTAAATTATATATATATATATATATATATATATATATATATATATATAATTTAAATTCCCGATTTTAATAAATATTTAACATCCATAAGAGAAATTCAAGTCAACTCTCTCAGTTATAAACCTAAGAAGACACCAAAGATTTAATACAGAAGCGGACACACACAATATGTCTATGCCTAGTTTTTCTGAACTAAGTAAAATAAAAATGCAAGCAGAGATGGAAAATATGGAGTATGAAGTAATATCCTATTCACTGTCAAAACCAATTACTGTGCTTTCCAGAGACTACTATATTTTGATTATGTCCATGTCTTTTATAATTTTCCCAAAGTTTCTAATTGCTTTCTTTCTTTCTTCACTTTTTTTTTTTTTTGGCACTCTCATAGACTGATTTCCCCCAAAAAGTTTAATAACCAATCAAATTTTTGTTTTCCAAACAGCTTCTTGGGGACCTCTCTCTCTACTCCTATTTAGGCTAATCAATTTCTAGGTTTTCTACAACATACTAAGGCTTGTATTCACTATTTCTGTACATCAGTTCTAGCTTTAATTTTTGCCAAAATACTTCTTCAACCTGGATATATTCAGCCAATAAACATTTATTGGGTGGCTCCCCTTAGGCAGGCAGTGTCTACAGCTCTGGGTAGCCAGTGTTGCAGAAGAGGTAAAAATGCCTGTACTTGTGGAATTTATATTCTAGTAGAAGGAGACAGACGATATACAGTGAATGAAAAAAACTGTATAACTTGTTTGATGTTGGTAGATACTTAGAAGAAAAATGATGAAGTAGAAGAAAAAAAAGAGGGATTGCCTGTGCATAGCAAAGTGCTAGAAAGGTAGAGAGTTAAGTTGAAACATGATGTGTAGGGAAGATCTAATTGAGAAGAGGATATCTGAGCAAAGACCTGGAGGAGGTGAGGAGTGAACCATATGAGTATTTAGGAAAAAGCTCTCTAGGCAAACGGTTCCTAACATTGAAGTAAGGGTATTTTGTACCATGGCCTACTGCTAACTCAGTCAAAACTGATGGCTTCAGGAATCATTACCTGCACTAAAATAGCCAATGAATGTCTTTGAAAGGAAACTGCGGAATGGAGATGTATATTTGGAAGGGACTGACCCACCCTTTTATAGGGCAGTCTGACCTTGACACACACAAAGAAGATTGAAGAGAGTTACTGGCTGAGGGGGACTCAGCAGAGGCCAGAGGGCAGCAGCACTAATGATAACCTGAAGCCAAATAGTATAGAGACACAAAGGTGAAAAATAAACAGAAGACCCCTAACTGGTTTGGCTCAATGGATAGAGCATCGGCCTGCAGACTCAAGGGTCCCAGGTTATTTTCCAGTCGAGGGTATGTACCTTGGTTGTGCAGGAGGGATGTGCAGGAGGCAGCTGATTGATGTTTCTTAGCTCTTTATCTCTCTTGCTTCCTCTCTGCAAAAAGTCAATAAAATGTATTTTTTTTAAAATAAGCAGAACAGAAGGGAAACAGAGGCAGCAGAAATCTGAAGTCAGAAAATGCTGAACTCCCAAGTTACTGATGGTGGAGCAACTAGGGTAGTGTGAATCATATTCACTTCTCCCCAACTGCTGATAAATCTATTTCCTCTCTTTCTGTGCTTTTTACCATAGAACCCTGTTTCCTGAGGTACTGAAGCTGTATCTATGCCTTAGAAACTGTAAGAATCACTAATAAAAAAAGCAATTATTTATGCCATCCGTAATTAGTTTGGTTCTTTATTCGATTATACGTAAAAAAAAATTCAACAACAACAAAAAACACTAGGCAGGTTGATTTTGTACATTTTCAGCAGCAATAAATTCAGTTTACTGTATAACTACCCACTTGTTTCGTTCATATTGGGTCATCTAAGAGGTGTTCCCTCCAACTCTCATGCCACCAAAGAATTTCTAGATTCCCTATAGAGAAGATTTGACTTGTAGTGATGGGCACATGGTGCAATATACAGATCTTATAACATAGGAACCCACACCTGAAATATATATATAAGATCATGTCAACACAATAAATTTAATTATTTTTTAAAAGTGAATTTTAGTGTTTTTCAGACTGTTTCACCGGGTTCTTGTCTACTCCTGTACCTGTACTTGTGCCTGAGGTTGCAGTTGTATGGTTTCTATATGTTTCTACTAGACTATTGGGTTTTCCACCCTCTTTTATATAAGTACTGGCTTGAATTTCAATCCATTAGAGCATCTGAGGGAGGTAACTGCACCCTCCCCTTGGAGATGATCACTATACCTTTTTCTCTCTCTCCATTAGAACAGAGCATACTGATTGTGAATTTTTCTACTCTAGGAGAATAATGTATTTATAATATCTTTTGATACAAATTAGGCAGTGAATGCATGACTGTTGCACTTTAAATAGTCTGTTACTTAAAGACAGGAGCAATTACCAACCCAAGCGATGCTTTACATTAGTAGATTTAAATTGTGTTCAGTTCCAGTGGGTTAAGTAAAATAAAACATCATTTCTTTTCCTGTTTTTCTTTCTGGTAAATTTCTACCTTTCATGTTACAGTAGTTGGGGAATAAGTGTGCCTAATAAAATGTACTTACGTGTGGTAATTCAGGGGAAGCATGCACATTAGTCACTGGAGTTGACTTTTAGTAGTTCCCATTTATCCTCATGAAAAGAACTGAATAAAATTATAATAACATCGTGTAACTCATACCACAATTATTTTGCTAAGCTCAGTCTCTGAAGTACAAAAATGTCTATGGAATTTTTTAACTGGTGCTTAAGCCATTACAAATTTATTTTGGGGTGTTCTCTCATCCATGCTTTCCTTTTTTAAAATTTGGGTGTCTAAAAAGCAATTTCTTGCACTCACAAATTTTACTAGTACTGTTTTGTTAAAATTTTGCTGTTGCTGCTTTAAACAGAACAAGGTTAAAAAAGTTAGTAATTAACTTTTGGTAATAATAAAATGACTTTACTATTTATTAATTCAACATCTTATGTTATCCCAAGCATTGCTTAAATTAGCATTTCCAATTTATAGAATTTAAATTGTTGAAACAATGCCCTTGACATCACATCAGCTCACAAGGAGAGCATTACTGTTTCATAATGGAGAAATTTTTTTCAGGAGCAAAGCCAAGATCCCAAGGGATGTAATCCCTATTTTCATGGAAATATATTTAATGAGGAGAATAGGCAGAGGAAAAAGAGAATGGAAGCTAGCTCTGTGAAAATAAAGCTGAATGCTTCCTATTGATAGAGAGATTAATATGTAAAAATATCTGTGCTAGTTGAATCAATTGGTTAGATCTCCATGGTAATGCATCCAAGGTTGCTGATTTGATATTTGCATGGCTCACTAAGTTTTGCACAATGGGGAAAAGCTGTTTAACAGTTACTTTTCTAACTTCAACAAACTACCTGTAAGCATGAATGCATTAGATGTTAGGGAAAGAAAGTTTGATGCCCTCACCTAATCATTAATCCTAACAGCCACTGGTCCCATTGAGAGTGGACAGTATACTTTTGTTCCTATGAAAACACATAATTAACATTGCTATGATATCCACATTATGCTGACTACTTACACATAGCAGGAACATAACAACTACTTGTTGAATAAATTAATGTCTGATTCAGGCCCTGGTCAGTAGCTCAGTTGGTTGTAGCATTGTCCCAATACACCAAGGTTGCAGGTTTGATCCCTAGTCAGGGCACATAAAGAATCAGCCAATGAATGTATAAATAAGTGGAACAACAAATCTATGTTTCTCTCTCTCTCTTCCTACTTCCCTCTCTATCTCTCTAAAGTCAATTTTAAAAATTAAAAAAAAAGAAATATCTGATTTTATGGGCTCATATGAAGTAGTCATCATGTAATTTCAGATACTTACAGTAATAAAGAAGGTAGGTAATGAAAGACAGAGACAGAGATGAAAGTTTATGGAAGAAGGAAAACCCTGAGAAAGCTTTCCAGAATTTTTCCTGATTCGTTTTTTACTTGTTCTATCCCAGCAATACCAAGGGAGAAGTTATATGAAGTGTTCTGGACAGAATAGACAATATGAGCAAAGGCACAAGGTAAAAAGTACTCTAATATTTTAAGATTGCCTAGTCTTATTATTGAGAAGGATGAAAACTTCTTTTTCTATTGTACCTCCCACATTATCTTAAACCAAAGGCCTGGTGCATGGATTCATGCTCATTGAAAAGAAATTAATTAGAATAAATATTTTAATATTGCTATTCATCCTTTCTCTATATTAGAAGTGTCAACCAAATTCACGATAAACAATGACAGATGGAAACACCTGTGTGTGATTGGCACCAGCGAGAGCTTTGTATATATAGATAAACTTGCTTAATTAGAACTGTTTTCTGATTTAGAGAAACTTTTTCCAGCCCAGTGAAGCATCCCAATTTTTCTTTCAGGTAATTGTCAGCAACACAGCAGTAAATATCAACATGAAGCAGATTATTATTGTAGATCACACAGGTGAAATATTTAACTGCAGCAGTGTTTGACTATTTTCTACTCAGTGAGAAAACCTGAAGTCATTTTTAAGTGCCACCATTTCTTACTTCTTTTCAGTTGGGTCAAGGTTCCAAACTTTCTAAATCCCCAATTTCCAGCTAATAAAAAGAAAGTAGGATTCAACTGAGTCTCTTATCTACCTACTCCAGGACTCTGTGAGGATTAAATGAAATGAGGAACATGAAAATGCTTCACAGATATTTGGTTAAAGTGTAAAATGTTTTCACCTGGCTATAAAACAAGTTGTGTTCCTGGGCTGAAGAAACTTCAAGGAGGCTAGTGGCTAGGGAGAGGAAGCCAGGTGTTGCTATGTGACATTACCCAGCACCCACAGCAACCATTTCAGGGCTGGGCTGACCTGGACTGTGGGCTGCATTTTGCACCATGGGGTATTGACAGTGTTTGCTGTGATTTGGTGGGGTGTAGCTCTGGGGTGGTGATGAGGCCTATGTCCCACTTTGGGGGAAGCCAAATGTTGGTTTATCAGCTCCAGGTCCATGGTGCCATTTCTTTTTAAATGGCCAGTGTACGTTATTGTAGCTCCTGCATTAAGTGTCTGCTTCCTGGGGGCCAGTGTGCATCATAACTACCAGTTAGATGGTTGGACAAACACTTCGGCTTTTGTATACATAAATATTTCAAGTTGTTTTCAGGAAATCACAGAGGCCCTGGCCTATGTAACTCAGTGGTTACAGTGTTGTCCTGTGCACCAAATGGTCATGGGTTCAATTCCCACCAAGGGCATGTACCTGGGTTGCAGATTTGATCTCTGGTCTAGGAGCCAGATGGAGGCAACCAATCAATGTGTATTTTTCATCTCTCTCTCTCTTTCTCTCTCTTTCTCCCTTCCACTTTCTCTAAAAAAATAAAAAATAAAATAAAATAAAAATAAATCAATGGACAAAATATTCTCTAATTAGAATTAATAAAACAAACGAAAGAAGAAACACACACAGGGAAAAATATATATATAGTTAAGCTAAAATTAGAAATAGGTCTACTTTTAAAAATCTTTTGGTCTATATCTGAATGGAGATTTATAGTATGAAAAAAAGTTTAGTTCTTGATCACTACCTCACACTCACCACAACCAGGTCTATTTTCAATGCATACTGCCTTGAAGTCTTGTATACCTTGTGTACCTATTTCTTGTAACAGAATAAACTTCTGAGTCAATTTTCTCCTGAAGAGTTTACCAATCCTTGCTAACACTATTAGATATTTAGGGCAAGGATATATTTTAGATTTAATAGTGCTCATAAAAAGATCACTCCACCTAAGTGAATTCAACTATTTGTAGAGAAAATATCTGAATGACAGGGCAAAAGTTAATAGTGCCTAGAGAAAAAAGAACTTGAATTGTTTTACTGAAATAAAACAAAAAGAAAGAAAAAAATAAGTAATGAGAACTGCTAAATGAATTGAAAGAAGCTTGGTAGTTAGCAAAGTAATGGTTTTTGTGTGTGGGGTGTGTGTGTGTGTGTGTGTGTGTATAGAGAATGGTTTGTTGAAAGGAAGAAGAAAAAAATTTGTTTCTATAATGTAGATACTTAGAATTTATATACCATCTCTTACCTTTACCACTCTCTTTAGTCCACAAAATTTCTTTAAATGACACACAACAGGTAGTTATGGACCCAAGATTCACAACCAGTTTTACTTGGGAAAAGGTCTCCACTTGTTCACTACATATCTAAAAAGAATTTTAAAAATATGATGTGTATATGTTTTTAAATCATTCTATCTTAATAGGACTTTGGTTGGAAAAAAAATTTCTTAAAATTTTAATGTTGGGAGACACAGTTACTCAGATTAATGTAGAATAGTAGATGAAAATAAAGTCAGAGAATAAATGTGCAGGCAACCCTAGCAGTTTGAACATGTGGCAAAATTGAGGTATTTCTTTACTAATTTCTTAAAGATTTTGACCTTCATTCTACATTTAATTGCTCATTGCCCTCAGTCTTCACATCCTGTATAATAAAGAACTAATATGCAAATAGTTGTCATGCACCCAAGCTGGGGACCTTGGACCTAAGACTGTCCCCTCGCTCATAGGGCTTGATGCAACCTGAGGTTGCACCCCCTGCCCAGAGGAGCTTGACAGGTGATCTGAGGCCATGTCTCCTACCCTGGCACTGAGAGACCCGAGGCTGTGCCGGGGGACCTGAGTCTGCACCCCCACCCAGTGGGGCTGGATGTGGGACCTGAGGCTGCGCCCCCTGCCTGGCACCAGATTGGGAGACCTGAGGCTGCACCCCTGGCCCTACAGAGCTTGATGGGAGTGGGACCAGCAGATCTGGTTCTTGCACAATTTTGAGGTGCACATAGATGGGCAGGGACTTGATTCTGGGTCTCGCAGTGTGCCCTAGATTCTGACAAGAGGGAGATTTTCATATACATTTTACTAATTTTCTTTGATCTCTGACACTTCTATCATAGAGAAAGGGTAAATATCAATATTAAAGTATTTCCTCTAATTAATTCCTTTTTAATGTGTGTGTATTTCATGCACCAAACCACTAGTTCTAATAATAATAATATTATTATTATTATTATTATTATTATTATTATAAAGGTTTATCACAGGTTTTTTTTCTTTAACTCAGCTATATTTTCTGTATTACTCACAAATATATGTAGAGGAAGAAAAACTTTTCACTACTCTTTTAGGTTCTGTTATATGAGCCTGAAAATTAAACTGACAATGGAGAGTTTACATAAAGAAAAAAATACACATTTTATTTTTAATCTTATGTACACAGGAGTTGCACAGAAAAGAAGTTAATAGATTTGGGGACTATGTACCATTTTATTTAACAAATAGCAATAAATTGTGCAGAAGTGACCAAAGAAAAAAAGTTTGGGGCTTCTAGAAGCAGTAAATTGAGGGAGTATAAATTATGGTAGACTAGAAGCCTGGTGCATGAAATTCATGCACTGGGGAAGGGGGTGTGTCCCTCAGCCCAGACTATACCCTTTACAATTTGGGACTCCTCAGGTGATGTCTGACTGCCAGTTTAGACCCAATCCTTTGGGAAGTTGGATATCCCTCTCACAATCCAGAACCACTTCACCTGTCTGGCTGCCTGGTTGCCCCTAACTACTCTGCCTACCACTGATCACTCCCTAAGCTCTCATCGGCTGGCTTGATTGACACCTAACTGCTCTTCTGTGGACCTGATCACCCCCAACTGCCCTCCTCTGCAAGCCCAGTCACCACCAACTGCCATCCTCTGCAGGCCTGGTCCCTCCCAACTGCCCTCCCCTGCCAGCCATCTTGTGATAACATGGGAACAACCATCTTGTGACTATGTGGGGGTGGTCATCTTGTGGTGGCCATCTTGTGATGACATGGGGCACCATCTTGTGACAACGTGGAGGCAACCATCTTGTGATGACATGAGGGTGGCCATCTTGTGACATGAAGGCATGAGGATCAATTTGCATTTTATCTCTTTATTATATAGGATAAGGGTTATTCAGTAAATTTTGTTTATTCAGACTTATCTTGGTTCCATCTTTATCTCTAATGATAGATTATTGTCCTGTATCTAGTACACTTGCAGGTAAGGGAATGATACCCTCAAAAAGGGAATTTACTCCCTGCCTTTAGGCAGATGAGGGAAGACAGAGAGCTCTTGCTATGTCTATTTTTTTATGTTTTTTTGTTTTTCAAAATAATCCTTATAGTAAAATGTCATATTTAGGATGGCAAATGTGATCCCCTTCATGCACAAGCTTCCACACGAAATTCAGAAACAGTAATATTTTTTTTATATTCTACTCTGCCCCCAAATTTTAAACTCAGATGGGATTGATTTCCCAGTTTAGAAGTTCTTTTTAATCTGAAAATGAAGAAAAAGATTTGTATGTGATGCTGAATATATACTCTAAAATTAAAAGGATTATAATAGCAAACAAGATTCAGAACTTACATTTTGATCTGTTATCTAGTCCAATTTAGTTCTTGAATTTTTTAAAAAATATATTTTATTGAATTTTTACAGAGAGGAAGGGAGAGAGAAAGAGAGTTAGAAACATCTATGAGAGAGGAATATCAATCAGCTGCCTCCTGCACATCCTCCACTGGGAATGTGCCCACAACCAAGGCACATGCCCTTAACTGGAATCGAACTTGGGACCCTTGAGTCCGCAGGCCAATTCTCTATTCACTGAGCCAAACTGGTTTCGGCAAGTTCTTGAAAAATTTTTTTAATATATTTTATTGATATTTTACAGAGAGGAGGAAGAAAGAGAGATAGAGAGCTAGAAACATCGATGAGAGAGAAACATCGACCAGCTGCCTCTTGCACACCCCCTACCGGGGATGTGCCCTCAACCAATGTACATGCCCTTGACCGGAATTGAACTTGGGACCTTTCAGTCCACAGACTGATGCTCTACCACTGAGCCAAACCAGTTTTGGAGAGTTCTTGAATTTCTAATGTTAAATAATTTATTGGTGCTACTTCATTATATATTCTTTCTGTGTTTTCTTTCTATCTTTTTTATTCTTGGGCTTTTTTCTAGGGTCAATCATGGATTTCTATATAACACTCATTTCCCTTAGTGACTAACTTTGTTTCACTGCTCAATCATTCTTCTCTGGCTGTTTTGAGTATGGTATATGAAGATGAGTATGTGTAATCAATCTGATGATAATCAGCATTAATTTAAATCCCAGTTACAAAAATTGTTATTCCCTCAAGAAAGAATTTAATTTTTCTTAATAATAGGCTTGTATTACAGAAAAATTGTAGTATCATTTTTGTTATTATTATTATTATCATTAAATTTTTCCAATAAAATTTGTTAAAATTGGTTTTCTCTCTTATTATAAAGTACCTACATAATATCATTCATTTTATCTTTTGGTTTACAAAACCTAAAATATGTATATCTGCTACAATGAAACTTTGAAGCAAAAATTTTCCTACCCCTTAACTAAAGGTTGTATTCATTCAACAGATACCTTCTGTTCGCACTTCTGAATATACTTCATAATGTTTTTAAAAAACATAAAAACTTGTATTCATCTCACTCTTCTAAATTCAAATAGCAACTTACAACTTGGCATGCTTTTTTTAGCATTCAAATATTTGTGAGGTGTAGAGTGTGTGTGTGTGTGTGTGTGTGTGTGTGTGTGTTTGTGTGTGAATGTGTCTATAGAACTGGACCTAATCTTCACTTTTCAACAGATTTCAGGCTTAGAGAAGTCAAAGTCATTTCATAAATTTATTTTGTTTACCATGAGTGAAAATCTATAATATAAAAGGGTAAAATGCTAATTAACTTGAAGGATTTATGGGCTTTCTTCCTGAGGAAGCTGGGGCCGGAGGGAAGCTATCACAGGTCCTGGTTGCCAGCGTGGGTTCTGGAGGAGGGAGATCTTGGTCCTGGGTGCCAGAGAGAAGCCGGTGACAACAGCCAGGGAAAGGAAGGCTTCTCCTCCACCAATTTTTGTGCATCAGTCCTCTAGTCTATATATATATATATATATATATACTATATATATATATATATATATGTATATATATATATATATATATATATATATATATATATATATATATATGCCTAAGTGACTGAATGACCAAACTCCTGGAACAACCAAACAGGCCATCACTATGACATGCACTGACCACCAGGAAGTAGACACTCAACACAGGAGCTCCCCCTGGTCCTCAGTGTGCTCCCATAGTGGGACCACCTCTCAGGTAACTGACCTATCTCGGCAGCCCACCCACGGCAGCAACCACTCCCTTCCTCAGTAGTCCTGCAGTCCAATCTCCAGGGAATGGGCGTGGCACTGATGGACCAATGCCCACCATCACAAGCCTGGCAGCATTGCTGGCCTCCTGGAAGTCAGCCTAAGGCCTTGCAGCCTCTTCTCCCTAGGTGCTCTGCAAGAAAGAAACAATATAAAAATGGCAGCCAGGTGGCTCCCGACAACTGGTGCAGATGTCAGTGCCAGATCCCTAACCAGGAAGAGCATCCCCCTGCCCTGAGTGCTGATTGCATCCCGGCCTCCTTCTGACCGCCCCAGGACCCTACCCATGCAGGAATTCTTGTTCAGGGCCTCAAATATTTTGATATTAACCAAAATGTTACTCAATGAACACTTTATAAATAATTAATTAATTAATTAAGTGAAATAGATAATTTGAATCTCAACATTAATTATTTTGGAAAATGAACATAATATGATCCTGCATATCTTCAAAATTAGATTACTTATCTTCCGCTCCCTAGATACTCAGGAATTTTTCAGTGAAACTAAAAGAACCATACGTGAACAGAACTAGAGCTACAGGGGAAAGCCCCTGCTGAGAGCTGATTCCATTTCTCTCCTTGTATATGACCATGGCAAATTGGTACATCCCCCTGAGTCTCTTTCCCCAGATGGGTTCAAGTGGATAATCTATAAGGTAAGATAAAGTTCTGACAATCTGTGACTAGTATGGTGAGCTGTACACAGAAAGTTGTGTCTCTGGTCACAAATGTTATTTGAATTGATACTAGTCAGATATTGCTTCTGCAAAGTATCAACCTTGCTGACTATTGACTTCTTGTTATGAGCTAGACTCAGTGCCTCCAATATTTTCACTTTCTTCTCAACTTCAGATAGGTAATATTGCTATTGCCATTTTTTTTTCCAGGTAATAAAATTAAACCCAAAAGATGTTAAAGTCATTTGTTAATGGTTGTTATACTTGCAAGTGTCAAAACTGGGCTTAAAACACCATTTTACTTTAAAACCTAAATTATTGTCTCCTGAGCTATATAGTGTCATGGTTTAGTGGTGTCTGGTGATGCTTTCTCTTAATGTTCAAATACCCATCTTTTCATTATGTCCTCACATGCACTTGAAGAGAAAAATTTCCTTGTTCTTTATATAACGGCACTAATCCAATAATAAGCACCACACCCACATGACTTAATCTAACTCCATCTCCAAATATTAACACTTAAGGGGTTAGGAACTTCAACATATGAATTTGGAAAGGACACAGACAGTCCAAAACATTGCCATTTATAATTTTACTGGAACATCTTTACTAAGACTTCATTTACTCAATGCCACTTGGAAAAGAACACTCTACTTTAAAGATCAGACAGCTTATCCACACACATGTAGTATACTATCTAACCCCAGGGTCTATGCTCAATCAGTGCCCTGATTATTGCAAATGACTGTTAGTTTCTTTTCTTTTTAAAAAATATATTTTATTGATTTTTTACAGAGAAGAAGGTAGAGGAATAGAGAGCTAGAAACATCCATGAGAGATATTGATCAGCTGCATCCTGAACACACCCTACTGGGGATGTGCCCAGCAACCAAGGTATGTGTCCTTGGCAGGGAATCGAACCTGGGACCTTTCAGTCCGAAAACCGACTCTCTATCCACTTAGCCAAACAGTTTCGGCAACTGTTAGTTTCTTTTTCTTCTCTTTAAGTGAAATCAAACTATCTAGTTTACATATTTGATAGCCTCGTCCTTTCTAGCTTCCTTCAAAATAAATTAAATATATACCTTTGAATTACTTAAAATTTTTTAAAATTTCATTTATTTCAGTTAATTCACAAAACTGAAATCATTCTGCTTTAGTTTCCAATTAATTGACACTAGAATTAATTAATTAAGTGAAAGGCTGATGCACGAAATTTGTGCAAGGGGTTCAGCCCTCACAGCCCTGGCTTCAACCAGAAGGTCATCTGGATGGTAGTTCTGCTGTTCGGTCTAATTAGCATATTAGCTTTTTATTATATAGGATGAGTAAGAATTTTTAGTGTGCGTGTGGTGGGGGCAGTGGGGAGCACCAGGAAAGGGTATAGGAAGGAGGCCAGGCCCAATGAATGTTTTTTAAAAATCAAACAAAGTATCTTGCAATGATGTCTCTATGCCAAAGGAAAACAAGCATATGTGGATTTATTCCTTTCTAAGATTTATCTGTTAAATCATTATGAAAACCAAGAAAAACTTCGTTGTTTTTTTTTTTTAGAGCCTTTTGGTTAATGAAACACAACCAGTTACAGTGATCTTGCTGTTTTTCTCCTCTCCACTGATCATGGTTTACTTGATACCTCATCCAAGGCAGAGTTTGCCAAGATAAATCTCCTGCAGAGCACTTTAATGTGGTTGGAAAATAGCCAGCATGGAACAAGGGTCTGTGTCAGACTAAGACTAGCCATCTTTCTTTCTTCCCAGAGTCATTGAGTCTTTGCTTCTTTGAGTCCTCTTGTCAGGCATTTTCAGAAAAGATAAGTGGTTCTCCTGCTTAGGTAACATGCCTCGGTGCTAATCCTCAGGACTTCTTAAAATCAAGTGTGTCCTAGGGCAAGACTTTTTATTTGCCTGCATGTTTCTTCATGTGAAACTTGTGAGTTTTCTAATTCTATGCCAGCTCACATGTTGGCTGATGATTCATAGTGAGATAAATTATCCTGTGGGAAGGGAGATTTACAAATGCCAAATTGTACTAAATTGTTGAATAATGTGAAGCTGCTAGGTAAAGAGTTAAAACAGTCAGATCTACTTAATGCATTTGCTGCATATTTTCAGAGCCTGATTTAACTCATAAAATCGGAAGTCAGATAAATTAAATAATTATGATAGTAATAATGAGTACTTACTATTCTCTAGTTACTGTGTTCAAGTGCTTTATGTGATTAGTTTATTAAACCTCACACCAAACTGTAAGGTAGTTATTATTATGATCTTCTATAAACAAATGAGATAATTAACTGGTCCAAGGACATCTATTGATAAATGATGGCACAAGAAATGAACTCAAAACTTTCTGGTTACAAAGCAATTAAGTCATTTTGCTTATAATGTAGTCATTCCCTTTGACTTCCAATAATAACAGAATTTCAGGCCAGAATCATTTAGAAGTTCAGTGCAAGCTCTGAAGTGAGAGTGCCGTTGGTGGCCCTGCCAATTCCTGGCTGTGTGTCATTGGCAAGTTATAGTGCAGTACCTGTAGAATGGGGTCAGTAACTGAACAATGTCTCTTCCCATAGAATTTTGAGATAATCCATGTGGAGCATATAAACTACTGGTGAGTACTTAGAGATCATTCAAAACATTTAGGTACTATATGATCACTTAATGGCAATATAATTTCTAATAATCACAACATTAACACTCTCAGCTAGAAAGCAAGTCTACAAGTAAACAATAAATCACAGTTCTTATTTGAACTAGTGATTCCCGCTTGCTAATGCAATCAAAATAAGATAGTAACAGGCTGTATTGCTTCTTACTCAGCTAGTTGTCTGGCTTGGTTAAAGCTTAAAAATCAGTTGCTATTTCTATCCCAAACCATTTTGAATGATTTAGTAGATGATTAGCATGCATTTTAGGAGAAATTACAAAGTAGAGAGATACGATGGCTCTTTTAAGCATAATGAAGATTTGGATTCTGCATGTTCTGTGGGTAGGAAAAACCTGGAGTTGTTTCAAACCATGCTTATAATTGTACCTGTTGGCCTTAACAAAGACTAGGCATAATCTAGACTAGAAACCCTGTATATTCAGATTTGTTTCCAAATAGCTTAAGGAAACCATAAGCAGTTGTTATGTAATCGATCTTAGGGAGAATATTGAGAATTTCCTGGGCTTCTATGTTAATGTGACCTCCTCTAAATTCATGCTCTTGGGACCCCAGTTTCTGAATAATCTTTAGTTTGAATTCCAGCTCTGCCACATGACTAGATGAGTGACCTTGGACATGTTTCCCTAAGATTGTGTTTTTCTTCTTTGTAAATGTGTAAATGATGGTTGTACCTATCGGGTCTAGTAATAATTAATGTCGTTTTTAAACATTCGTTTAAAATCTTGCTTGGCGTTGACTTGTATTGACATAACCTTCAAACACGTGGTATCTACAGAACGTGTGAAGTGCATTTAACAAGTTTTGCTTGAAAAAGTTTGTGTTTGGTTTGGTTTTTGTTGCAAAGCTAGGGCTAAGAAGATGGCGGATGAAGAGCATATTCGGCACTGCATGCTTTACGAGTTCCAATTAGGAAGAAAAGCAAGTGAGGCTGCAAAAAACATCTGTAGCGCTCTTGGTCAAGATGCAGTTAGCGCCAGAAAATGCCAGCGTTGGTTTGAGAAATTTCGCGAGGGAAATTTTTTGTTAGATGACAAGAGTGGTCGAGGCCGTGTGTCCAATTTTGATCAAGAAGCTCTTCAAGCTCTTTTGGTGCAAAATCCTCAAATTACCCAACAAGAGCTTGCGACAACTTTAAATTGTTCACAAAAAACAATTTCCAATCAATTGCGTGCACTTGGCAAAATCCAAAAGTTTGGAAAATGGGTTCCTCATGAGTTGACAGACAACAACCTTAATCAAAGAGTCACAATTTGCAGTTCGCTCCTCTCTCCTCAAAACCGTTTGCCGTTTTTAGAGCAAATTGTTACTGGAGAGTAAGAATGGGTGCTGTATGTTAATTTGAAAAGGCGGCCTCAATGGTTGGACAAAAATGAGGCTCCGCAGCCCATGCCAAAACCTGACTTGCATGCGAAAAAAGTGATGTTGTGTGTTTGGTGGAATTTTAAAGGAATTCTTCATTATGAACTTTTACCATCTAACCAAACCATTGCAAGTGCAGTGTATAGTGCCCAGTTAGAAAGGTTAGCCCAAGCTTTAAGAGAAAAAGAACCCGAGCTGATTAATCGGAAGGGCGTAATTCTTCACCACGATAACTCACGACCGCATACTGCAAGAATCACTGCTGAAAAACTGCGCCAGTTGGAATGGGAAGTTCTCCCTCAACCTGCATATTCTCCTGATATTGCCCCTTCCGATTACCATTTGTTTCGTTCTTTGCAAAACTTTCTTCTTGGAAAAAAAATTTAATAATGAAGAATGCCTCAAAAATGCATTGACCGAATTTTTTGCATCAAAATCACAAGAATTTTACAACAGAGGAATTAAAATGCTTCCTGAGCATTGGGCACAAGTAGTAGAAAACAAAGGCAACTATATTGTTGATTAAATTTTGTTGTATTGTTTAAATAAATTCGATTTAAAAAAGTATTAAAAACGACATTAATTATTACTAGACCTAATATCTCTTGAGTAGCTGTGGCCTTTAAGAGAATCTATGTAATTAGATGAATTATATACTATGGCATACTATGTGCTCGGTAAATTTTAGTAATTATGATTTTATGAGTATTTTTATGCTTCCTCCACTCAAAATTGAATATAACTGAAATTTTGGCCTACATGGTTTTCAAAAGGTTAAAGAGGAAAATAAACTATGTTCGATGAAAATTAAAACACTGAATGAAAATAAAGAAATATATATTTTATTTGTAAAATCTTTTATTTCCCTGAAATCAAGGTAATGAAAGCCAACTTAATTGTGCTAAGTGTTTTAATTTTACAAAATGATCAAATAATCTTTATGAAGTGCCTATGTGAGCATGGCATCATGCTGAGTGTAATAATAATGCAAAAGCAGTATTCATTAATGTTTTAAATGTGGTTGTGAGCTAATTATTTTTTTATCTTCAATATTTTTTAATATATGTTTTATTGATTTTTTCTTACAGAGAGGAAGGGAGAGAGATAGAGAGCTAGAAACATCGATGAGAGAGAAACATCGACCAGCTGCTTCTTGCACACCCCCTACTGGGGATGTGCCCACAACCAATGTACATGCCCTTGACCAGAATCGAATCTGGGACCTTTCAATCCACAGACCAACGCTCTACCCCTGAGCCAAACTGGTTTCGGCAATCTTCAATATTTTTATAAGAATAAGAGACTTAAACCCTGCCTGTGTTGTTAATACTCCTGGATTAATCTTAACAAATATACATTATGTTTGTTTTGCACAAGGGTTTGTGATTATTTGATATTTTCACCAGTATTCTTCCAGCTAAAGCATTATTGTTTCTTATTTCTGGATTTGATTACTATGGTTCATAGGTAGGAGGAATAAAGATAGTTCACTGATACACCTCCAGACACAGGAGGGTGTAATACCACCGATGGGCCTTAAACTCAGGGTGGGCAGATGCATCCAGGCATGGACACTCCAAAAAGAGGAAGCTTCTTTTCAAGGTAAAGGAAGAAGAGGTTATTAAGTCTCTCTGCCTTTACCACATCCAGAACACTGCTCCTCCAATAGAGTTCACTGAAATAAAGTTATTCTGCTTGAATAATTGCATTTACTTCATGAAAAGGGAGAGAAACTCATGGGAGTTAAAATGCTAGAGAATTGTGTTGAGGTTCTGTTGTTTTCCACAAGATGTACATAGAAGAGAAATATATATATATTTCAACATATATATATTTCAATATACAATATATATACAACAGATGAGAGAATTTGAGTTAACTTCCTGTCACTATGATACAGACACATGCCAATTTAAGGGAATTTGCAGTTTGCTTGCCAAGTACCACGCCAGAGTTTTATGTTTCAAGAGCTCTGATATGGTTGCATTATATATACCATCTGTGATCTGTATTTCTTAATAATGAAATTTACTCATTTCCTTAAGTTGATTTTTTTGGGAAGCATTTAAGAATCAATGTCTTCACCTGGAAAGTATAAAGTTTAAGACACCCAAACTAAAGATACAGATATTTTTTTCTAAGTTAATTAGAAATGTATAGTATTTGATAAAATAAAAATTAAATTTCAGGAAAAACAGTTTGCACAAGTTATACTTGAGGACTTGGTCCAATGTTACATGGGCTGATGTCAAAACAACAAAAATTAGATGTTTCTAAAATACCTCAATCTCAGTATGTGCAAAACTAGACTTAACATCTTCCTTTACTCTCATCCCAGTTTGATGCAATTCAAATGAATGGGGACCACAGACTGAGAAATCTGAGTCTTCCTAAACAAGTCTCTTTCTACATCTTCCAGCCTTCTGTATCTCTCTTATCACCAATGTCTGTTCATAGACATTCTAGACACATCTCTCCATTCTGTTCTTCTATGTATACACCGCCTTCACTACCCTAATCTAAAGCTACTAACACCACTAGATTGCATTGCTGCAAACACCTTTTAAGTGATCTACTGTCATCCATTTTTTTATCTCCTTTCATGCATTTTTCCAATTATATCTAGAGAGATCTTTCAACACAAATTTGTCTTGTCACTCCTTCTGAATTTCCTCTCCTTTCAGGAGAAGGGATTAAAACGCTTGAAACCCTTTCATCTCCCACCCAACTTTCATAATCATCTTCACTTTCCCCGCCTTGCTTACCCTAACTTACTTAGCCCCAGTAGGGTAGACTCCTTGACTTGCTCCTTTACCATTAGTCCACAACCAGCACTCAAAGGATAGAACTATCTTTCCTCCTCTCTACTCTTTATTTACCCCTATTCATTCTTTAGATTTCAAATCAATGGTCACTCCCTTAGGGAAGATTTTTCTCAATCACTCTAAATAGGTTAATTTCCCTACCACTCCATCTCAGAGCACCCTATAGCTCAGCACTTATTGCAGCTGCAGTTCTACAATTACTGCTAATTATATCTCCCCCATTAAACTGTGGGTTTTTTTTGTTTTGTTTTTTTACCATTATATATTTAGTGCCTTCTAAAAGTCTAGCTCTCTATAAAGCATTCAATGATGTATATATGAATTGAAGGAATTTATGAGTCAAAAAGCTCAGTGGACATTACAAAGAAATCCCACAATTAGGGCATACCTAACCTTTGTGTTTTGCAGTAAATGCTAATGAAAAAAGATGCCATACCAACAGGCTACTACTACATGGATTACAGTAATCAATCAATCACTTTCTGCCTAATAGACAACTGTGGCTTTTTATGGAATAATGCCAAATGAGTTACAATCCAAAAGGCTGTGGGGGTAATATAATAAGTTCCAGGGTCAGCCAAACTAATCTCTAAACATATATCTTATATTTGAAACAAATTTCTTAACACTTGCCTCTAAATATGTGTGAAATTCTTTAGAAATCTCATGTATCAGAAGAGAGTGATATACTTTCCCAAATAAACTCATCTTTTTATGAACGCCAAACCAGTATTGGAATATTAGCTTTTAAAATATTTTTAGAAATTAACATTTTTTAAAAAATTTCTAGAGCTTGGGGAGGGGTCTTCTCCATTTCATTAGTAACATTCAGAGTGTTTAGTATTCACATACTATGTCTAAACTTCTAAGACTGGTATCATGGAAGCATCACAGATCTTGACATTTTCCTTTAATTTTGACTCCTGATATCTATACTTATATTATGTGGATAATTTGGGGAAAGTGTTTTCCTATCTCCACATTTCAGATTCTTTCTCATTAAAATGGAATAAGACTAAATTCAATACTGGGTGCAAAATACCTTCCATAGTATGAGAGGTACACTAGGTTTCTAAATAATATAAGTTCTTGTCCTCTTCCATCCCCCCCCCCCTCATTTTTCTCACCATTTGACCATTCAAGAAACTTGGAAAGTATGGAAATCTGTATGCCAATATGTATATATTCTGTTTAAAATCACATTTCATCTCATTTGCCTAGGAGTCAGATATAAGAGATCTCTCAACTGAGCACTGAAACGACTTTTTCATTCTGATAAGTACATTTATTTATAGAAAGGCACCAATCAAGAGCACACATGAAAGCTGTAAGACCTTTAAAAAAGAAGAGGGAGAAACACATGAAACGTGTCATTTTCAGATTGAGATTCTCTGATGTGTGGTTTGCCTGCAGGAAGTAATAGGTGATACCAAAGAATATAACATAACCTATTCTACATCTGAAGCTTTTCTCAAGGACCACCTTGGTGTGGAAATCTGAGTCACACACCCTACTTCTCTGGAAAGAGTCATATTGAACCAACAGCTAGCTTCCTCCAGTCAGTTAAGGGGGGTGCCCCTGTGGCCTTGTAATAGACAATTGAAAGAGCAATCGTCTTCTCTCTCTCTCTCTCTCTCTTTGGAGCATAGTATTTTTTAAACACAGTTAAAAATCAATTAAAGCTTGCTCAGTAACTTCTCTTTTGCAAATTGGAATATGATAATTTGAGGATATTAATCTATTTAAAAAAGGCATTTGTGGGATATTTTATCTTAGCCTTCCAAATCAAGTTTTTATGTTTACTGTAGTTTTAAATAAGATTTTAACATTGAAGTCTCCACTCTGTTGGTCCCTTTGTAACAACAATAAACTTAGCTTGCAAGCAGCAGAAATACAGCTTTGAAAACAAATCCAAAATAATGACTGAATAAAATATCAGTTGGAATATAAGTTGAATCACTGACATTTGGCTGGGGATTCAGCTAACTCTTAACCTGAGGTGATGGATAGTATTTCAAAGTGAATTTCCCTGGTTTAGGTCTCATCTCAAATAAAAATATTACTTTTTGTACTCAATGCTTTCAATCCATGGAAATGGTACTTGCACAAATAAATGGTTTCTTTTTAATTAGTATATATTACTCCAGTAATACCAAACAACATTGCTTAGGAGTTAAGAATATGGACTCTAAATTCAATTTGCCTGAGCTGAAACCCTGGACAATATATTTAATCCCTCTTTTACTAATTATACAGTCAGTTACTAACAATGCAACCCTGGACAAGTTATATAACCTCTCTCAGTTTTAGGTTTGTCATCTGTAAAATGGATAATAATCACGTATTTAGGATTGCTACAAGCTTAAGTGGCAAAGCACATATATGTATATTAGCAATAAATGCCAGCTACAATTTGGTCACAAAGTCTAGAAACATAAATAAATGTTTACATACAAAACCAGTATATCAGAGTCTATGATAGGTTTAGATGGCCCTGTAAGGTGGACCAAGGATACAGAAAGGAAAGGGGAGTGAGATCCAGGACAAAATATACCTATTTTAGCATTTTGATTAGGGTTCTTGTTCTGTATGCCAAGCTTTCTCCTTTCTTAAATCAATAGCACTGTTTGCTTATCTACTACACAAGTTTGATTAAATGGAATAAAAATGGACAACTGCTTTTACTCTTATAAACCCATAAGCAGCATCCCAATGTCCTTTGGCAAAATTTAAAGTGTACATGCTGAAAATAATCTGATAAATTAACAAAATATTGAAAATTAATGATATTCAAGAAAACCTGAGTTAAAAATTCCAGTTCCTTTTTAAAAAAATTGATTTTGAAAGAGGAAGAAATAGAGAAACATCCATGTGAGAGTAAAACATCAATTGGCTGTCTCCCCTTTTCTGGGGACCTAGCCCAAAACCAGGGTATGCACCCTGACCAGTAATCAAACCAGCAACCACTTCGTGACACCCAACCAATAGAGCCACGTGGGCCATGATACTTCAGTTCCTTTTATGAGCACACAAAACTGTGTTCCTTCTTTTAGTAGCATGATATTATTTTTCTTATATTAATGTCACTCTTTGGTATTTAAGTAATGTCTTACCATATGTTTATAGTTTGCCTTTTCCACCTATCAGTATAAGATCCCTAAATTAATTAAAAGCTTCTCTAAAGAGAGATTTACAAAACACCTAACAACCCTTGATAATAATAAAACACTCCCAATTCTGATTCATTTCAAATATATTTCTGTTAGTTACCACAAATTAATTCATATAATTAACATAGAGCTCTAGAGTTAAAGGGGAAACTAAACTAGGGCCTCATAAGATAGTCTTTCTTTTTGCATAATAAACCCAAAGCACATACACTTTGAGGTGTTTTTATTTTTATTTTTATTGCTTTTTTGTTTGTCTGTTTAATGTTTCCTGACTGGATGTAAATATATATCATTCTTTCACCTGATACCTTTCCTAGCAAATGACCTACTTTAGCTTGATGTTGATTCTGGGTTGATGCAAAAAATGCTATCTAACTAATGCAATCCAACCTCGGAAAGAAATTTATATCTAATTATATCTAATTATATAACTTGAATAGAATATATGATCAAAGTATTATCTAAAATGCATTCTTATTAATAAATATGTATTTATTGAAATATATTTTTAAATAGTGCTCATTTCATGTACCATTGCACTGAGTGTCAATATATAAAGGGAACTACTAACAAAGTTGAGTTTTTGTTCTTGCTTTCTTATGTGTGTTTTTTTTTTTAAAGTATAGGAAATGACTTATTAGCAAGTTAAGAAAGTCATTTAGAATAGAAAATATCATGGTGCATTGTATGTAATATGACTAAATATTATTTTATCCTTTTTAAATACACTATCAGAGTCCAAAATAATTGAAATTCATTGCACTTTTTTTGTCTAGCAAAAATAAAGTATTCTCTTGCATAAATGTCCTGTTATAAGCTACACTAATAAAAGGAAAGATGGGAATTGGCCATACCTTTATGATGCCCACCAGTCAATCAGGAGTGAGTATGTAAATTAACCCAACCAAGATGGTGGGTTAATTTGCATACACAGGCCCCTAGCATAATGCCTGGGGATGGGACACTTGTGTTGTCACCATGGCGATGATGCAGGTGTTCTGCACTGTCCCAGCCACTCTGGGCCTCTGGGCAGCATGGGAAGGCAAAATAGTGGCTCTGGGTGGAGCCAAAGCAAAAAGGCGGCTCTGGGCCAGAAAAAAGGCAGTGCTAGTAGCCAGGGGAAGAAAGGCCCATTCTTGCATGAATCTTCGTGCATCGGGCCTCTAGTCTTATATAAAAGGGAATTTCAGCTTTACATATTAAAAACTCAAGGTTTTTAATATTTTTAATAATTAGATGTCACTTTTATTGTTATTTTAGTTTATAATTTCAGTGGAAAATAGTTTTGACAAGATATGTGTACCTCAACTGTGGCTATCTCAACCTCAAAGACTGTAAGATTCTTTCAAATGTGATAAGTATCTCTACCAATGCTAATATCTCATCCATTTCTGAAGCTGCATAGTTTCTACATTTTGTCTCTATTTAATATCTGTCATTATTCCATCTTCCAGTTCAGGCTTCCTCCTCTCTGTGGTTTTTTCAATATAACTTCTCTTTTTCAATCTCTTTCTCTCTCATTTATTTCATATGACAGCCTAAAGTATTACATAGTGGCTTATGTTTCTTGATTGCTCCAAAGATTCCTAAGGTAAAAGAGAATGATGAAAAGAATTCCAACTGATTTCATAGTATGTATGCTAATCACATATATAGATGCTATCAAGTATAATCCTTACAATACATCTTTGAAAAAAGATGTAATTGCTATGTAACAATTCATAAATTATTAAACTGAGGCCAGATTGGTAAACCAGATTGAGGAGATATTGTCCGTACCCTTTTACAGACAGACTAACTGGGAAGCATGGGAGGAACGTCACTTGCACAGGTCACAACAGAAAAGCAGTGGAAGCAGGACCTGAATTCTAGTTTAGTTCTAGCTTCCCATCTCCATACACACACTGGCCAAAGGATTGCTCATTTACTCTTTGTTCCTTTTGTGAGAAATGGCATGAAAATTAGGCAGTGTGACCATATTATGAGCACTTCCTTTTAATGCAGTGCCTTTCAACAATGCTTTTATTGCATATTTAAACTTTTACCAACTTAAAAAAATATTGTGAATTCAACAATAACAACAATAATAGTTGACTTTCTGGATTGTTTTGTTTTCTACCTTTTCTTTTTCTTTTTGTTTTATTTTGATGAATGCAGGAGGCTGGATAACAGAGCTCTGCATGTTTGAGCCATTTCTGTAACAACAACAAAAATTGATTTATACCATCATTATCTCTAAAGTGCTAAGTTTTGAGATTATAAATTATTTCGTTCTCAGCAGCATTCAATTTCTAATTGTTTGAAGTGGATGAGATTGTCAGATTCTAAGACTGTTGTGATTAGCGGAGGAAAAAGCATGCAAAATAAATGATCTGCCTAAGGGATTCACATTTATGATTGATTATTGATCTCTTAAAGGGCTTCCTACCAGTGGAGAAGTTTCTGCATTAAACCGTGTTCTAGAACACAATCTGAACATGTTTACACACAACCTTAACATTATAACGTTACTTAACAGCCTTGTTTAAGAAGAGGCCACACATGCCCTGCCACTATTCCTCATTTTATATGACTTCCCTGATGCATTGGATACTGTTGACACCAATTCTTCACATTCCCTCTTTTCCAGGTTTCTGACACGATTACTCATATACATACATCTACTTGCTTTTTTGAAAGGTTCTTCTTAATTAAATCTTCCTCTACCATCAAACTCCCGGCTATCAAAGACCTAGTCCTGGTTCCTCTGTACATTTTACTTTGCTTTGTTTTCTTTTCACACTCTCAGAAAATTAACCCCCTTCTGTGGCAGTTTTCTCACAGTTATTGTCCAAATTACTCCTGGGGGGTGGGGGGAACAAAACAAAACAAAAAACAGTGAAATGATGCAGATTCCTTCTATCCTGTGTTTAATCTTTAAAATATTTTTCATCTTTTATTTCATAGCACATCACCGCAAGTATGCATAACAATTTGGGGGAAGGACTCCAAACATTTTCACACATTTTTTCCACATCTTGGAATATGCTCCCAAAAGCTGTTTCATTCTATCCATGACTTGGTTCATCTCCTGGCTTCTTGCCATGGACCCTTGTAGCAGAAGTACCATCTGAGCTTGGAATTATTGAGAACTAAATATTTTTTCTGAGGTTTTTACTTGCAAATTACATCCAGATGACTTAATATGAACTCGAGACATTACCACCACAGTTCACCTTCAGACCATCGTATTGACTGATGCTGTGTAAGCCACACAGAATTCACATCACCAGAAATATTCAAACTACAGGTAAGGAGGACCTATCAGATTGCCACTACTTGCTTTCTTTCCAGCAAAAGGAACTTTGTGCCTTAGATGTGAAAATCTTCTCCATTTACAGCCTTCCAAACTCAGAATAGTTCTACAGTTTGCTTTGATCATTAACCTTTGTTTTTTCTTTGTTTTCATAGGCATGCCTCTTATGAAATATCTGATCACATTTTTACACAATATAACTCTCACTTTGGAAGCCCACCCGCAGCACCACCTCCTGAAAGGAGACTCAACAATTTAATGAAACTGGTTTATTTTCAGGACACATAACTGAGTCAGTGAAATGTGGGGCAATACACCAACTTCACTTTTGGATACAACAATTTCATATCAAGATTATGAGACTTCATTGATTCTAGCTTATCCCTACTTTGGATAAATCAGCAATAACCTCTCTGTTCCATTCTTGGATCACATCCCCTTTTCTCCCAAGCAGGGAGAAACTTCCATACCCTATAGACAGGGACCACAGCTCTTGTCAGCAGGAAACAGTTGCTGGAGACAGGCTGTCCTACCTCATCACCCCTAAAATATTTCAAGGATAGAAATCACTGAGGGGGAGTGGAAGGGAGACAGACCAGTCAGCCAGGACTAGTGGAATAGGAAAACTGAGGCAGAGAGTTAAAGGGCCAAGCAGTTTACAGCCATCTAGTAAAGCAAAACCCTATCTTTCCTTATTAAGGACACATAAGAGTAAATGGTTTACATTTCTGTTCCCCAACCACAGGGTAAATAGCTTAAATCACTCTACTCAGGAAAACAGGTAGCAGAAATCCAATTAGTGCCATTTGTACCAACCACACTCCAGGATGGATAGAGTTAAGGAAATAAACCTCATTTTGGTGCATCAGTTTATAAAGTTGATGGATATTCTCCTGGGATCCTCCCCTAAGACCTCCCCTAAGCATCCAGCCTTTAAAACTCTCAAGAGGAAGACCCAGGGCCCATTCTTCCACTCAGGAGCATGCCCCTGCCTTTCTTCCCTCTCATCTTCTAACCTCCAGAGTCCCCATGAGACTTGCAACCAAGGGAACAATGGGCAGCGACAGCTGGTCCCTGGGCTAACCCTCTGAATCTGTCTCCAAGGCCCCTTTTCTCTGACCTTCAGTGAGCCAAAGCAGCCCCACCCAGGCTCCTTTCTTTCCTATAACATTTGTAGAGGCCAACGCGGCACCATGGAGTCTCTCTCCTCTTGCTTCTATGCCTTTCCTTGCTTCACTCTCCTCAGCTTTAATAAACATACTAGGAACATAAAAAATTAAAATGAAGAAGATAAAGAATAAAACCTGAAAGCTCTGCCTTAACTATTGTTTTCAGCCTTGACCTGCTTTCCAACTCCAGGCTATTTAGTCAGGATTTTACTTAGCATTTCTGGCAAATGCCTGGCATTCAAAATGCTTAAAGCCAACCTGTCAACCTGACTCCCCTGCCTCTAAAGATGGTATCATGATACTCTCAGCTACACGAGATGAATATTCTAGTGTTATTTTCCATTCCTAATTTAACTTGCATATATAATATCTAATTAAACCTCATTTTTAATGTTTGGCTTTTTAGTTCCTCCTAGTCTAGCATTTTCTAGAATATACACATGGATTTTTAATCTTTTGGGATTCAGGGACTATTTTGATGGTCAGAAATCCATATAGCCCTCTCCAGAGAATCATGTATCATGCACACATTTTCCAAAAAGGGGTTCAAACTCCCAACCCCAATAAAATGGCTTGCCAGCTAGTTTCCTTTCATTCAAGACACCCTGCAAATTGCTATGTGATTTCTCCTTCTCAAACACTGTATTTATTAAGGCCATTATCCAATTCAAAATTTTTATAACACTCAACTGCAAAAAATATAAAATGGAAAAATTGGATGGTGTTTTAATAAGTATTAAGGGTTTATATGGTTTAAGCCACTTTCTACACATTCTTATAGTTAAGACTCATAATAGACCTATATAATATTATCTTATTTTTATAAGGAGGAAATAGAGAGTTATAGATATTTAAAAGATCTGAGACTAAAATCCAAGTCTCTTTCTTGAAAGCTTATGATTTTTTTCTTCTTCCAAGTTGCTAGACTTTGCAATTTTGTCTAAAGTCCAAACATATTACTTACTTTTGCAAAAATAATTTTTCCTTATAACTTTTTCCAACTTTGTCTTCCATGCCTCTCTCTTTTTTAAAATATATTTTATTGATATTTTACAGAGAGAAATGAAGAGGGATAGAAAGTTAGAAACATTGATGAGAGCTAAACATCTATCAGCTGCCTCCTGCACACCTCTCACTGGGGATGTGTCCGCAACCAAGGTACATGACCTTGACCAGAATTGAACCCAGGACCCCTCAGCCCTCAGGCCAATGCTCTATCCACTGAGCCAAACCTGTTTTGGCCATGCCTCTTTTTTTATAGTCTCTGAATCAGCTGAAGGTATCTCATTATGCCCCTCACACTTCGCCTTGCACATAAGTTCTCATATGTTGCCTCCTCATCTAAAAGAGAAAGAAAAATTAAAGGCCTTTGCTCTTTCTATCCAACTCTCTTTGATTTTCCAAGGCCCACTTTAATTTGTGATTTCCTCCTTCATAATTTCTCTTGTGAACATCCAATTGGTACTTTTAATTATAGAATTCATTGCCATTTGCTTTTTAGTGTTTTGTCTCTACAATCATTTTGTGCTGTTACTAGCTTACTGCTGTGTGTATTGGAGTATAGGCAATTGGAGGAGCCATATAATTTAATTTACAAACAGCAGGGAATCTCTATATCTGTTGAATGAATAACCATGCCTGTGTAAGCATGTGACCCATTTTCCTGGCATACACCGAACAACAATTATTTAATCTTTATTTTCTCTAAGCTGATGCCTTTGTGAATTCTTTATGAAGTAGAATAAGAAAGAGTGTTGATTGTTCCTTTAAAATGTTATTAAAGTTTTTACTTTAACCACACTGGAAATAGGTATTGAACCCCAAAGGGAGCCCATTATTTAAAACAGTGGGAAGGGAAATTTCACTCAACTCTGTGGTTCTCAAATAGGCCATTAGGCTTTTGTTCTGTCAATACTCATGTCCCTCAATCAGAATATGAGACTGCTCTGGCTTATCTAAAAAACAACAACAATAGAAATAGAGCCTATTCACTCTTGAAAGTCTCTTAAATCATGTGTTTAGTTTTAACTGATTTGGACATTGATATGGAATGTTAAGAATAGTACTCACCTTGCCCACAAGCTTACCATCTACATGATCCTAAATAGGAGACCCCCATTCACTGATCTCTGTGTGGCTATGAGCCAAGGAATGTGAATATTGCTTTTTCAGAAAAGCAGGAGAAAATACATTTCCAAGAAAACACATAGTAAATCAAAGATGGGGCTGAATAAAAAAATATTACTTCTTTTCTCCTTATTTAAATACCATACAATTTGTTCTGTCCCTATATCTAAAAGAACTGGACAGCCTAAAGAGATCTGAAAAAAGTAAATGTTTATGCTTTCTTATTCAGTTCTGTACATGTATCTTCTTTTTCATCAGGAAGAATAAAAAGATAGCTCATTCATCCTTTTAAGAAATATTTGAGTTACTACACTATACTATAATCTCTTTCTTTTCTACTTATTCAGCATTTACCCAAGAGCAAGACATGAGGCCTCTTCCCCCAAATTACAAGCACATGTACAATAGAAATCACCACAAGCAGTAAACTTACCTCCTTTCAATGGACACTAGAATATACATTTATTTCAGACATGCTCCAAGCTGCACATTAAAATTTTTCTTTTCTAATTGAGGTATAACATATATAGAGAAAATATACCACTCTGTAAATTTCAGAGAGGAAAACACATCCATGGAATCATCAACCAGTTCTGGCAATCACACAATATCAGTCCCTGCAGAATTCTTCTTCCAATATCACCTACACTCCACTCACCTTCTGCAAAGGTACAGTTATGACCTTTACTTGTCCATTTTACATATTTCTCGAAGTCTGCCTCTTGTGTTCACCTGAAACTCTCCAACTTGCCATTTACATTCTTACCCCCATTAATCACAGTTATTTTAGGACTTCTGATGAATGAATGCAATAGCTAGTTCTCCTATGGGTCTTTTTCCATTTTCTGCTTGTTATCTTTTATTTTGGTCATTTGGTTCCAAATCCTGCTATAGTTGATAATTTTGGGGTTTGATTGTCAGAGACAATGTATGAAAATCTAAGGTGATGTTTTCAAGTTTTGGAAGGTGTTTCTTTCCCCCAGATTTAATTTTCTCTTGCTTCTGGAATTTAATTTGAGACTGGGTTTTGATTTCCTGAGGGCTAGTTTAATTCCGATTTACTGAAATACACATTTCCTCTTGTGGATGGGAAAAAAAAGAGAGGAACAGTCAGGTATTCCTTCTTTATTGAGGAATGTAATTTGTGTGGACTTGATTTTCTGTTTGATGACAAATACCAGGAAGTGCAGCTTTAGGTTATGTGTTCCTGAAATCATTTCACCTCTCCTACCTTCCATTATTATTTGACTCTTTTTTTTTAAAATATAAATTTATGATTTTATTATGTTGCTATCCTATTTAATAAAGAGGGATATGCTAATTGACCATCACTCCATCACAAATATGGCTACACTCACAGGTGAGGCCAAGTCCCCATAAGGAGCCTTAATGAGCAATCAGCAGGAACCCAAGACTACATCTTCCTCTTCCGCGTGGGGCTTGCCGGGGGACCTCAGGCTGCACACTCCACCTGGCACGGTTTGACAGGGGACCTGGTCCTGGGTTAGGGGTCCTCAGGCTGCTTCTCCTGCCCCTGCGCCAGGCCAGGAGAACTCAGGCTGCACCACCTACCACGTGGGCCTTGACAGGGGCCTTCAGGTCATGACCCCTGTCCCAGCACTGGGCCAGGGAACCTGAGGCTGCGCCCTCCCTGCCTGGCTAGGCTTAACAAGGGACCTCAGGCCATGCCCCCCACCCAGTGGGGCTTGATGGGGGACCTCAAGGTGCACCCCCAGTGCTGGGTTGGGGGAACTCAGGCTGCACCTCTGCCCAGTGGGGCTTGATGGGGGATCTCAGGCAAAGCTCCCCACCCAGAGGGGTTTGACAGGGGATCTCAGGCCATGTCCCCCACCTGGCAGGGATTGATGGGGGACCTCAAGGCACCCACCCTCCGTCCTGGCACTGAGTCAGGGAACCTGAGG
Organism: Pipistrellus kuhlii; assembly: GCF_014108245.1. NCBI lineage: Eukaryota > Metazoa > Chordata > Mammalia > Chiroptera > Vespertilionidae > Pipistrellus > Pipistrellus kuhlii. The sequence goes on from NW_023425515.1 coordinate 66,079,270, forward strand.
CTATGCCTCCTGCCTGGCAGGGCTTGACAAGGATGGGACTGGCCAGGTCTGGATCTAGCCCAAAGGTGGGGGAGGGTGGCCGGATCTTAGGTCTCACTTGATTTTGAGGTGCATGTGGGTGGGCAGGGACTTGACTCTGGGTCCCGTGGTGTGCCCCAGATTCTGACAGGAGAAAGGTTTTCATATACATTTTACTAATTTTCTTTTATCTCTGACACTTCTATTATAGAGAAAGGGCAAATAACAATATTAAATTATTTCTTCTAATTAATCCCCTTTTAATGTGCACCGGGTCACTAGTTTTTTATATAAGTTTACTCAAATTGTTTATGGAAGTAGATGGAGCAAAAATACCAAATAAATAAACATAGCCTGACTGGGATTGAAAGGGGCTTTAGAAGGATTTCAAGGTTGTGCCACCAGGTGATTTTAATTCTGTTTTTGTTGGTGGCATTCATTTGTTTGTTTTGGTTGTTTAGTTTGGTTTGCTTAATATGTCTTCTTAGTAATTCTGTAATATCATCTTCATTTTTTGAAGAACTGCCCCTCTCCCACTTGTGTGGTTTTGGTGGGTATATTTGTTTCCTAGGGTTACCATAACAAAGTACCACAATCTGGGTGGCTTAACACAACAGGCATTTTGTTGTTGTTGTTGTTGTTATAGTTCAGGAGATCAGAAGTCCAAAATTAAGGAATTGACAGTGTTGGTTCTTTCTTGGGAGCTCAGAAGGAGACTATATTCCATGTTTTATTTCTAGTGACTAGTGGCTGCTGGCAACCCTTGGATTAGAAATGCATCACTCCAATCTCTGCCTCTGCCTCTGTCATCACATGGTGTTCTTCTTGCATGTCCTCACATCATCTTCCCTTCGTGCATGTCTGTCTCTCTGCCTCTTCTCATAGCGACACCACTCGTATTGGAAGTCACACTGGAAGTCACACCCAGAGTCAAGTCCCTGTCCCTTCATCTTAACTAATTACATGACCCTGAGGTTCCTGAAGACATGCCTTTTTAGGAGATACCATTTAGCTCAGTACTGTCGGACAGCCAACTACAATAGCATTAGTGATCAGATTATAGCATATAGATCTGGTTATAACATTAGTGATCAGATTCCTCTGGGGTTTTATATAGAAAAACTAGTAGAAAGGATTTCTCTTTCCTCTTGGATCACCAGAGAAAGACCACTTAAGCCTAAAATGAGGCTAAAATGAAGAGAAAACAGAACTAAAAAAATTGAAAAGAAGGAGAAAGGGATAGTATGGAGGAAGGGTGGGAGTGATCTGGAAGTTTGGAAACTCAGAGAAGAAACAAATAAATCCCTTTGTTTGTTTATCTGTATGACTTTATGCAACTAGAAATTTTTGTTTGCTTATTCTTTTAATAGAGATAATTTTCAGTATAACCAAGCATATTTTACCATACTATATTACAATTCTGAATCTTAAAAGGAAGACAAGTGAGAGGAAAATGTGTGTGAATGGAAAATATATTCAATATACCTATTATTTTGTAATACAAACAGTATAAATTAATATTGACACAATTTTAATTATTGAATCTGGTTCAGGATTTTTTTCTTGAAATAGTCTAAGTCTATACCAATGATGAAATGGTTAAATAATGTAATTTGCATTCTGAATCTGATGCTGCTATCAGAATTGTGGGGCAAATCTATATATATATTCATATGGAAAGGTCTTTATTGTTATTTCAAAAAAACATGGAAAATATGTGTATTTTTATATAATTTATATAACCTATATGCATACACTTAAAAATTTATACTAGAAGGAGATAGATAAACAAATAGATAGATAAAACTGTTAGCAATAGTTACAGCTAGAAAACTTTGAGATGAAGAAATTGTGGCAAAGATAAATAAGGATTTCTAATTTTGTCCTTCTAGGTATTTTATTTATTCGTTCTTCCTATTTCTACACATATTCATTATTAACTACTTGCTTTATTAAAATCAAATAGGCTGACAACATAAAGAGAAATAATTTGGCAGTTTCTTAACTTCCTTGAGAGGTTGTGTTTCCTTTCATTCCCATGTGCTCCTGAAGCTATAGAACTGGTTGCCCTTTGAAAAAGCAATGTTGTGTGTCTCACAAATTAAGTACCTGCAGAGAACAAGAAGGAATCAGCCGTGAGTAAAAAGTGCTGAGCTGAGACTGAGGTAGACAAGAGAATGTGTTCTCTATTTAAAGTGGGCAGCCTTGAGCTATTGCCGCCATGAGGCCATTATAAGCCAGCACTGTGAATCTTGCAGACATTTCTTGATGCACATGTGTCCTTACGTCTGTAGAATAAATTCGCAGTGGTTGTACTGACGAGTCAAAGTAAGTGCACATTTCAGATTCTGGCTGATATAGCAAAACAAAAAAAGCTGGTCATCCTTACCGTTTTAGCATTACTAGATGTTAGAGCCTTTCTACTGATATTTAGGTGAAGGGTGAATCTGGTTAGATTTTGGTGAAGCCTCCCTAAATAGAATGTGGCATGTTTTTTGTTTGTTTGTTTGTTTGTTTTTTAATTAAGACATTTGCATTGTTTATGTTCTCCTCAGATGCAAATTAAGCTGCTCAGTCACAAAATAAAGAAGAATGGCATTCGCAGCTCCCTCTGTCCCCCTCGCACATCAAAGGTGGCACAGCTGTCATCTTTCCCTTCTGATGAAGACAATAGAGATGGACTGGAGCGTCACAGCAGCAAATCAGATGCCTCCAGGGGAGCCAAGTGGAACAGCAAGGAGGCCAGGAGCCAAAAATCCTAAGAGGCAGGAAGTGCCTTGAGATGTGCTCCAGCTGCAGCGGAAATGTGAGAAGCCTCAAATGGTTAAAAGGAAAGAGTCTGCCAAGGGACAGGCTTGTGTGTTGCAGGATGTGTCGCTACAAAGAATTTTTCCAGCTCTTTGTTGTTAAGTCATTTAATACCGTGCATATCAGTTTTCTTTTTTTACTGAGTTTTACGGCATGAGATAGGGGACAGGCTATGGTAGACAGATATTGATTCCACCTATTCTGCTGATGCTGCCCCATCTCATTTTGCCTGTAACATCCCCATGAAAATACCATTGAAGGGTCAATGAGCTGTAAAATGGTTACTTTTCTCCTTCAAAATAATTTTTCACTAATGTCTATGCTTGGAAATTCGTACAGTATTTCAAGGACATGGATTTATTATAAAATGTAATCTTTGCTCTTGGGGAAGACATATACTATCATTAAAGAAAAATTTCATTGAAAGGGCAAATATAAACAGAGATTAATGACTTCATTAATTTAAAATCTATATAATAAGGGGCAAATAACATTACTCTCTGTACAGATTCCATGTTCGATCAAACAAGCACCAGTATGTTATGTCCTGTCGAGGCAGTGACTGAATATAATCAGTGAGGAAATGTAGACTATTTGTAACAATAGCCTTTATTTGTGAAGTATCTGCAGCTCAAAAAGCACTTTCACTCAAGCCTAACTTGCAATTTATGCTGATTACCAACCTTGTGAGTTTTGCAAAATAGGTGTTAAATTTGATTCACCCCTGTTACCTCAAGTCCCTTTGTAAAAGGTCAGAGTATAAAATTCAATAAGCAATTCTGAGATTAAAAAACTGAGAAGTTAAGTTTATTACCCAAGGTCACACTAGTTAGTAACCTAGCAAAGCCTACACTTCTGCAGAGCTCAAGGGCAGAGGTGCTGAAGTCCACTTGCCTTTATCTCCTTTCCCCAGAAAGAATGTGTGTTCTTTGCTGTGAGGCTTTTTGCCTGCTCACTGTCACTAATGGGCGTTGTGAGTACAGAGCCACTCAGAGTAAGTGACTCTTCCTGACACGGAACTACTTACCAAATTTATTGTCATTTGGCATTAGCTGTGCCGTTTTGCCTCCACGGAAGGAATATTATTTACATGTGGAAAGATGTAATAGAGACCAAACACAGGGAAGAGAGAAAGAAAAAAAGACTCAGCTTTTAACGAGCTCACACCTCTAAGGCCAGGAAAATTCAGTGTAGTGAAAAGACCACAAGGTCGTCATTCAACTTGGTTTTTCCATTTCTTGCTGTGTGAAATACGATCACAATACTTTTTAGCTAATTTGAATCCGTATCTTCAATGATAAAGTGAGTATGATAATAACTATGTTCACGGGGTATTTTTGAAAAACTAAAATAGTGTATGTAATATGATTATACTTCATGGATACTTAATAAATTATAGCTATAATTAATAAAGTATGAAATCAACTTACTGAATTGACTTAGATAGCATGTGGTATCTAGAATATATTCTAATTAATAAGTGATTGATCAGGACTTTGGGGGAAGAATGAATGAGTACTACTAGTAAGCCTTGGCAAGTACTCAGTGAAATCAAATAACAACATATTAATCTCACTTCCTTTTTAAAGAATAATGCTGGATCACAAGTCAGCAAACTAAAGCCTACCAGCTATTCTAACCTGCAACCCAGTCCTGTATGTCCTGAGAACCAAGAAGTTTTTTTACATTTTTAAGTGGTTGAAAAAAAATTTTGAGAATATTTTATAACCTGTAAAAATTATATGAAATTCAAATTTCAGTATCCATAAATAAAGTTTTATTAGAACACCACCACACATTTATTTTCATGATGTCTAAGGAAGCTTCTCGTTAGATGTCAGAGTTGGCTGGTTGCAACAGAGATCATATACTAGTAAATGCGTTCCCTCTGTATTCTGACCTATCACTATGATTACATTTCTCAGACTGTTTTCTTCTAGGTGTGCCCATGTGACTGTGACAAGCTTTCACCAATGAGATGTGAGTGAAAATAATATGCATCATTTCCAAGGGAGAGTTTTTGAGAAGCAGGAGCTTCTTCTATGTGTTTTACCCAGCAGGCCGAGGGGAATGGAGGAGCCACAGAATGTAAGGAACTCGGTTGCTGTACTGCATCTGAAAGGGAAACACACGCCTTCCAGAAACACCTGTTTGAAACTTTTATTTGAGAAAAAAAAATAAAGTTCTATTGTATTATCACTGAAACTTGAGACCTTTATCAGTGTTTCTCTAATTAACTCAGGCTAAAGATGTGCTGAAAAGGACAAGGCAGTGTGTATGAATAGCAATGCTTAAATGGATTTAGAGATGAGCAGCTGTGTTCAAGCAGGGTTGGTTAATCAACTGATGTTAACAGGTGTGAGAGGCAGAATCCCACAGAGTTCTTCTATCCTTGGTCTCATCCGAATAACCAGTTCTATTAGTTAAAATTAGTAAGTCTAAATGGCTTAAGAGTTCTTTTTATTTTTTTTATTTTTCTGAAAATTCCTAGTGGGTAGAATTGAGACAAATAATAGTGAAACAGATTTCAGCTAAGCATAAAGAATTAAAAATAAAGACAGCTTCCCAAACAGAGTTACCTTGCAATGTACTTGTGCTCTCTACAAAGCAGTGATAAAAAGCCAAAATTAAATTTGGAAAAGAAGATTTTTTAATTTTACAGGAAGTTGGATTAATAATTCCTCTAATTCCTTCTAATTTTTTGGTTCTTTAATTTCATCATTAACTGTTTTGTTCTAAACATATTTACTATATAGTTTATAAAACTTAAAAGTCATAGAGATAAAAAGACAATTGTGCCACTTTGATTTTCCATAAATTGATTTATGCACATGTCTTTAATATACAATTCAAGGACTTGAATAAATTTTTCATTTTGTCATAAAATACTGGAGTTGGTAGTTCCAAATGTGGTGTAGTGACACAGGGACATTGTTAAAGACCTAAAACCGTTTTTTTTACTACTTTTCCTTTATGTCATCTTTCCATGTTCTCTTCTCTCTCTTCTTTCTCTTCTCTTCTTCTCTTCTCTTCTCTTCTCTTCTCTTCTCTTCTCTTCTCTTCTCTTCTCTTCTCTTCTCTTCTCTTCTCTTCTCTTCTCTTCTCCCCTCTCCTCCCCTCCCCTCCCCTCAACCCTCTCCTCCCCTCTCCTCTCCTCTCCTCTCCTCTCCGCTACTCTCCTCTCCTCTCCTCTCCTCTCCTCTCCTCTCCTCTCCTCTTCTCTCCTCTTCTCTTCTCTTCTCTTCTCTTCTCTTCTCTTCTCTTCTCTTCTCTTCTCTCTCTCTCTCTCTCTCTCTCTCTCTCTCTCTCTCCATTTATCTGCATACTGGACATTTGCCACTGCACCTCAATTCAACATATCCCTTCTTTTCTTTTCTTTTCTTTTCTTTTCTTTTCTTTTCTTTTCTTTTCTTTTCTTTTCTTTCCTTTCCTTTCCTTTCCTTTCCTTTCCTTTCCTTTCCTTTCCTTTCCTTTCCTTTCCTTTCCTTTCCTTTCCTTTCCTTTTCTTTCCTTTCCTTTCCATTTCTTTTCTTTTCTTTTCCTGGGCAGACTGCCTTCTATGGTTGATACCAACTAGACTGCCCTGCCCTATTGTCTCTGGTTAAGTAATGCTATCAGGCAGTCAAAGTGCAAGAAAAGCAGGAGGTTAGTGTTTTTGTTCCTCATGTCTTTTCATTTCAGGCTAAGGTTTTTCTAGCCTTTGTTCCTCATGAAACTTCTGTAGACACCACTCTCCTAAAGTTATAGTCACTGCTCTACCTGTTCTGATAATCACTCCCTTTTCTCTTTCAAGCCCAGTGGTGGTAATGGCTTCCTACAATTGCAAGCCTTGAAAAACTAACTACTCCCCATCATTCCTTTTTATCCTGCCCAGGCTTTATTAAACTCTGTTCCCATATATCCATGTGACATCTTCTTCTTGCCTAAATTCTGATCATCACAAAATAGTCCATCCAGCTTCAAGCATCACATATTCTGTCTTGTCATTAGAGAGGCAAGAGTAGACAGTGCCTATTGGGTACCAAAAAAAAAAAAAAAGTTTCTGCAAGATATGGTTTCAATTCTACCTGTCACTCAATGGTATAGTATACTTGATATACAGCAAGTACTCAATATTTTACAACACATTAATAAAGAGCTAATCCTGTCCTGACCAGTGTGCTCAGTGTGTTAAAAATTATTCTCAGTATGTTAAACATTATTCACCAGAAGGTCGCTGGTTCAATTTCTGGTCAGGTCACGTGCCTGGGTTGGGGGCTCCATCCCCAGTAGGGGGCGTGCAGGAAGCAACCCCCAACTTGATGTTTCTGTTTCACATCAATGTCTCTCTCTCCCTCTCCCACTCTCTCTCTAAAAATTAATAAACACACATATATATATTTTTAAGTTAATCCTGCCCTGATCCATATGGCTCAGTGGATAGAGTGTTGGCCCAAAGGGTATCAGGTTCAAGGGCACATTCTCTCTCTCTCTCTCTCTCTCTCTCTCTCTCTCTCTCTCTCTCTCTCTTCTCTCTCTCTCAAATAAATAAACAAATAAATTGAAAAAATATCCTCAGGTGAGGATTAACAACAAAAATAGCTAATCCTGATGCTGCTTGGGATAAATGCCCTAGAGTCCTCTTCACTCACTTTCTCCTCAACCCCCATAATCAGTATGTCAGCAAATCCTATCAGCTCTGCTTTCAAAATACATACATCTAGAGGCCTAGATGGTTTGGCTTGGTTGATAGAATGTCAGCCTGTGGACTCAAGGGTCCGGGTTGGATTTCAGTCAAGGGCACATGCCCAGGTTGTGGGCTCAGTCCCCAGTGGGAGGCAACCAATCAATGATTCCTTCTCATCACTGATGTTTCTACCTCTCTCTTTCTCTCCCTTCCTCTCTGAAATCAATAAAAACACATTAAAATTATATAAATATATAATTATATATATACTATATATATATATATACAGTAAATAAATATATATATATACAGTAAATAAATATATATATATAGACACACACACACACACACACACACACACACATACAGGTTATATTCCATACTCATAGGCCAATCAGGAGTAAGTATGGCCATGCCCCCAGGGCCTAGTCATTTGGTTGTCCCTCATTGCCCTCCCTGCTGGCCTGGTCACCCCACTTAGCCTCCTGTTCAGTCATCCATTCAGTCATTTAGGTTGTGATGGCCCCTGGTTTTTTATATATTAGGATTATATTCTCTATTCCTAAAATGGTGTCTGGTACATAGGAACTATTAAATAAATATTTCTGAAATAAATGAATGATTATTCTGAAATAAATGAATAATTGAATGTAAATCTAAATAAATGCTTTTTTAAAAAAATACATTTTTATTGACTTCATAGAGGAAGGGGGAGGGAGAGATAGAAATATCACGGATGAGAGAGAATCATTGACCCACTGCCTCCTGCATGCCCCACACTGGGGATTAAGCCTGCAACCTAGCCATGTGTCCTGACTGGGATTTGAACTGTGCCCTCCAGGTTCATAGGTCGACACTCAACCCCTGAGTCACAGGTTTTACTTCCCCCTAGGTTTTAGGGAGATTTTTTTCATGTGAAGAAAGCAGAGAAAATTTGAACAAAATGACTTTACTGCCCACTGAAGAAGCTGCTCAGCAAAGGGAAATATTCTCATCAAGTATTCCTTCAACATTCCTCTCGCAGCGTCAACCTGAACGGAGACTTCCTTAGGAAGTCAGAGACAAGCTTTATGGGTACAGTAAATAAATTTTTATTGCTAAGTAAGCCAAGTGTAAGCAGGAATGCTTAATGATACTCCAGATTCACCAGGAGTGAACTTTCCCTGTACTTCATACATGGCTGACATGTCAACTACAGCACTTCACACTCCAAAGAGAAGCTATTAAAACAATTACCAGGTCATTAGCAAGGGCTTTTAAGACCTGCTTTGAAACCCTACCAGCAAGAAAATGTATGTTGATAGGCATATTAACCCAGGGGGTGGCCTGAATTTGGACAATTTCCAATTTTAAGGCCCTGTCCTCTATTTCTTTATTCCTTTGATTTCTGAGGACACTCCCAAAGGCAGGTAGATTGAATATTTCAAGTTTTAGAAGAACTCCAACCATTTATATCTTAACTAGTGGAAGAATAATGCTGGGATGCTTTTATTCCTGAGTATTCACATGCTCACTATTCAGAGAAATAACAAAAAAGTGCCAAATTAAAAAATAAATAAATAAATAAATAAATAAATAATAAAAAAAGGCAGGCCAGCCAGTGTAGCTCAGTGGTTGAGTGTCCCTACTGGACCCATGAACCAGTAGGTCAGGGTTTGATTCCCAGTCAGGGCACATGCCCGGGTTGTGAGTTCAATTCCTGATAGGGAGCATGCAGAAGGCAGTTGATAAATGATTCTCTCTCATCATTGGTGTTTCTATCTCTCTCCTTCTTCCTTCTTCTGAAATCAATAAAAACGTTTTTTAAGAGAGAAAAAAATGTAGTATTTTTCTTTTAATCTGGGGGACACAAATACACCATTCAATAAGATTTTCTGCCTGATCCTTTAAAAACATTTATAGAAATTAACACCACCTGAATATTTGACACAGTTTTAAAGTTGGTACAATTAAACTTTCCTTAATAGAGTAACTTTGTTCTTCTTACTCTTCTTAGAACTTGGGCCTCCTGTCCTCTCATCACCAACACTCATACATTCTCTATCCTCATGTGGCCTATGGTAAAGCTTCCAAAGAGACAGTGCCCCTCCCCTCTCCTCCCACAATGATATACTGCACTGCTTAATTACTCTATCTCCTCTGAAGGCAAAATTTCTATCTCTTCTAACTACTAGTAGGTATGGAAAAGAACATACACTTATTTGCTACAGTAAGTTTCACAGATTATAAATTATTAAAAGGGCTATCCATAAAAAATATTTGTACATTAAAGAGTAGCCTAACACAAATAAATCAGATGTTTTGCACCCTTCTAGCTCTAAGAGAAATTGTAGTATTTTTATTTTGCTAATAGATAAATTAAAGGACAAAATGATACAGAGATCAGTCAGGAAGATTTTAATTCCCTCTAAATTTAGAACTTAGTGAAAAGCTCTGCAATAGCCATTATTCCCAGATGTGCTTCTCCCTGCCTCTCTCCTTCCTCCAAGATTGTTTTTTTATATATATAAATAGACCAGGCATATAGAGACATAGAGAAGGATATGCATGCTGAAGCGTTGGCTATGACATAGATGAGATCTGAAAGCCAGACCAGGTGTCTCTTTAACATCTTTCACAGGACATTCTGTGACAACTTTATTACTCATCTGAGCCACTGAGGAGGAGAATCTTCTTACTCATTTATGGAAACATTAACAAATTGGTCAACGTGATTTTTAAACAAAGAAATGTTTTAAGCAGAGGGTGTACAGATATTACATATTCTCTCTTATTGCAGACACCTAGCTATCTCAGAAAGGAGACAGAAATTTTGTAGAAGTTCACTTAGTAAGTAATACTCAAAGTCTGCTGCTAATAGGGAGACTCGGGGCTCATTTGGGGATTTTTCATAGAGTTTTGCAGAACAAGTAACAGTATATGTTTGATTAGAAAAGTCCTCCCTTTTTTTTGCATTAATTTTACTGTCAGCACATCTCCTCTAATAGAAAATAACTGAGTAGAAAAAGATCTTTATATTCTACTTATAGAGTCAACCGCAGCTCTTAATGGCAAGTGATACTGCTGTCAGTTTCCATTCAGTTCTTGGCCTATGTATGAGATCTTTTTGGTACTTTGTAAAATACAGGCTGTTTAAGATCTTAACACTGTTTTAAAAAGTATTAATAATAGCAAACTAGCATTCAAACTCTTAATTTTTATAGTTGTTTGCACTCACTAAATGATTAAAAGTTTATAATTTTCAGATGAGAATGTTGCAAAGTTTTGAAATCCACTAATATTTTTCCAGAATGTAAATAGGATTACATACTAAAAATCTTTCTAGAATAGTATATTTTTTTGTTATCTTTCAAAATACATGATCATTTAACACATTATTTCTTCTCATGCAATAAAGTAGGCTACATTGATGATCTGTTGCTATATAAATGAATCACCTCATAATTTAGTGGCTTCAACACAGTGTGTGTGTGTGTGTGTGTGTGTGCTCTTGCATGTGTGATCCAGGAATTAGGACGCATCTTATATGGGTAATTCTGGCTTGGGGTCTCTCTTATAAGGTTGCAATCAAGGGATTGGATGGGCTACAACTATCTGAAGGCTTATCTGGGTAAGAAAGATCTAAACCCAAGATACCTGATCCAGTGGCTGTCAAGTGGGTGCTGGCTGTTTGCAGAAAGACTCGGCTCTGCCCTGTGGACCTCTCCTTGGACTGTTTGAGTAGCCTCCCTGTACAGGTATTGCCTTTACCCAAAATAAATGACTTAAGAGGAAAAGGCAAAAGTAACCATATGTTTTATGACCTAAGCATGGAAGTCACACACTTTTGCTCTGCCATAGTCTTGGTCACATAAATCACCCTGACACATGTGGGAAGGAACTCACTAGGGCTTGAATGCTAGGGAGGCAAAGATCACTGGGAATCCTCTGAGAGGCTGGCTGCCATATAGCTACATGATGGAACAATAGCACTGAGTAGACACCTACCAAATATTAGATGAATAAATTATTTTTCAATAAAGGGAGAAAATGAGAAGCGAAAAGTGGAATGTCCAAGAGTTCTGACAATGTGGACTAAGCACCGCTGCCCTATTGTCTACCAAGCTCTGTATACAAATAAGAAAACATTATTCTAAATCATTCACAGAGAACATTATTTTTTTTTACTTTGTAGTACATATTTTAATGAACATTTGAAGAAGAAATAATAATTTAAATAAGTCTCTCAAATACTATAACTGTGTAATTTCCTCGCCTAAAAATGTTTGACAACATTTAAACAGGACAGCTGAAATTAAAATAGTTTTAAAAAGGCTATCATTATTTTTTGAAAGTTATCTACAATTGGGTTCTACATTATGTTAGTGTCTTTTCATAAGGAGTGCAGTGAAAATAATGGACATAAAATGAGAAATTCTGATTATCTGATTATAGCACATATACATTCTCTTAATTTCATTTTTTTAATAAAGAAGCAATAAAAATAAACAATGTCTTTAAACCTTAAATGTGATTAAATCTGTTAAGTCAAAGATATAAATCTTCCATCACTTAACCACTTCCTTCCCAAAAGATCAATGGGCTTCTTGACTAAAAGAGGGGACATGATTTTTGAAACCAGCTCTCTGCTTCATTGTTTCAAGTTTTTATTCTCAGAATCAGAGGAAAGGTAAAAGTTACCATTAGAATTCATTGGTTCAAATAAGACTTTGGCTTGAAATATTTGAAAAATTTCAAAAGAGTAAAACTTTCTCAAGGCCCAGAGAGCCAACTTTGTCCCTTTGAAAATTAAGTGTAATTACTTCATGTGGAGGATTATTTCACAATTCAGTAGTTCACTTCCAGAAAAATTATCTTGGTATTTAGCCTTCTTTATAGTACACTTACAGTAACTTCCCTTTATTTTGTGGGGCACTTTGCAGGAAATGGGAATGGTTGGCAAATTAAACACCACTTGAATGAATTCAACATGGAAACGGAGGCCTTTAGACCAGAAATTTCATTTAGCTTCTGTTATTTTTCTTGGTGTAAATGGAGTTGGTCTATTTCAGCATGGATATTTGTAATGACTATAAGTTTGGTTCTAAACAATCTCTAACTTCGAAAGGATTTTGTGAGGGTGCTTGTATGTACGGACTAGTAGTGTTCTATTGTTATATTTCATGTTTCAAGAATTTTGTGTTTGTTTGTTTCCTGTTCTTAATGCTTTGTCAGAATTCTCAGACAGTCATCTACTAATTAGACTATTCTTCACTCTTTTGTTTCTTTTGGTCTCTCCTCATACATCATTCCTGCCAGCCCTAAAAAATCCTTATTTCTTGTCTAAACTAATTCCAGGCTATTTATTTACTTATTTAAAGAAAGGAAAAGAATTGTGTAGTTGTTGTAAGTAATGAGGTGGGCAGCCTTGGATATACTATTTCAGAGCTTCATTGAAAAGAAACCTTATATATTTTTGGCTATCGATAGAAATATAAAGATAAATCTATATACTATGAATAGGTAGATATAGATACCAAAGAAGAAGTAGTATAAAATATAGCAGAAAGGGCAGAGAACTACAAATTAGGAAACCTGGTTATAGGCCTCACAGTTATATCCCTAGCTATGCATAACTGAGGAAATCAGCTCATTACTCTTATTTCCCCTGTCTTCATTTATTCATCCATTTATTCAAGAAACACATATTATGTGCATGGGAATACAGTCGTGTATAAAATAAGTCAGGTCTCTGTCCTCTTGTCACTTAAAATCTAGTGAAGATTGACAAATTATAGACAAATAAGCAAAAAATTTAGAATATTTATATTTGACCATTGCTTTTCATGAAAAAAAAAACAAAAACACATAGTAACTAGTTAGAAAATGGCAGAGGTAAGGAAAGGGACTGTATTTCAATTGATGGGCAGGAAAACTTTCTGTGAGAAAACATTATTTGACCTGTTGGGTAAGAAAGAAGCAGGTATGGAAAGAGTCTGGTAGAAAGCAGGAAGAGCAGATTAAAACACACACACACACTTGAATTTTAGATTTTTATAGTTCTAGATCTGTGGTCGGCAAACTGCGGCTCACCAGCCACATGAGGCTCTTGGCCCCTTAAGGGTGGCTCTTCCACAAAATACCACAACCTGGGTGAGTCTATTTTGAAGAAGTGGTGTTAGAAGAAGTTTAAGTTTAAAAAACTTGGTTATCAAAAGAAATTGCAATCGTTGTACTGTTGATATTTGGCTCTGTTGATATTTGCCGACCACTGTTCTAGATTATAATCTTATTGATATATAACTACATCTTTGCCAACGTCATAGTTTAAAAATATTTTTGTAGACAAAACTTCTAGCAGTCTTACTCTGACACCTCTGTGGGAGCAGCAGACTTTACCCACATCCTTAGTCTTCAAAAAATAAATTATGAAATGGTATAAGTCCATGTTCCCCTGGAGTGAACTGCGTCACCATTATTGGCTAAGAAACAGTGGATTATCCAAAATTGGGATTTCTCTGTGCTTTCACTTTTCAACTTCCTTCCGGTTGGGGCTATGTTTCTTTCACCACATATTTTATGTTTTTCTGAGTTATGATAATACTTCATAAATTTTAACTTGTCAATTGGAAAATACATTTTTAAGATTGAAAAAGACTGCTGAAGTGTTAGTAGAAGTTCAAGATCTGGTTCTGATGCCAATTGAAAAGGTAAGAATTTGGACAAGTAATTTCAATTACTTGTGGGTTTCAGTTTCGTTCTTTATAGAATGGGAACATTGAACTTAATCAGCTAATTATTAAAAGCTTTTTAGTTCAATTGCCAAAGGAAATCTTTCCTGGAATCCCAATGCCTTCATCAGTTATCACATATCTTATAATAGAAACTAACTTTAAAAAAAACTGTATTATAAAGTTGCAAGATGGTGACCAGAGTGCTAGAAATATGGCTGATTTTCAGAGACTAGAAATAAGTAAAATAAACATGAGGCTGTGTGTCTGTACATTTGCAACAGTATAATCTTTACACATCGTGGCTTGGAAAAAAACTTTCATTATAAACTACCTAAAAATATCTATATTAATAAAAGGGTAATATGCTAATTAGATCGGGAGTTCTTTCAGGAGACCTTCCTGATGTCCTTCCAGACAAAGCCATGGTGATGGGGCCGAGGCAGAGGCAGTTAGGGGTGATCAGGCCAGGAGGGGAGGGCAGCTGGGGACAAGCAGGCTGGCAGTGGAGGGCAGTTGGGGGTGATCAGGCCAGCAAGGGGGGGGGGGCAGTTGGACGTGAAAAGGCTGGTGGGAAGCGGCAGTTGGGGGGCAAACAGGCCAGCAGGCAGATTGGTTAGGGGCAATCAGGCAGGCAGAGTGGTTAGGGGCAATCAGGCAGGCAAGCAGGTGAGCAGTTAGGAGCCAGCAGTCCTGGATTATGAAAGGAATGTCTGACTGCCTGTTTAGGCCCACAGGGATCCCAGATTAGAAAGGGTGCAGGCCTGGCTGAGGGACAGCACCCCTGCTACCCCCATGCACTAGTAAAGTACATAAAAGTCCAAGACTTTATTATCTTTCTTCTCTTTTCCCTTTCTAATCAAGGACTAGGACATTCTATTATTATTGTTCAAAGAGCAATGCTCAGGTCTCTACCTGTTTAATCCATGCTCTTTCCAAATTTATCACTGGCTCTGTTCTTCCCCCATAACCTTGCCATCATTCAGTTAAAATAAATATGCCCCAATTCCATTGATGGAGCACCTGTGAAGTGATCAGTGAGTACAGGTGTAAAGAGAATTTGCAAAGTTGGAAGATGACCGAATCCTTACTCTTAAGAAAGCCTCACAAAGACATGAGCATAGTAGGCCAGAGTCAAAACAAGTGATACCAGAACTTCACAACTCGATTATAAAATTTTCTCAAATACTCTCAGAAATAAATCTATTTTTGTTTTATTTTATTTATATATTCTATAAAATAAATAAAATTATTCTTTGTGAAGGTTAAATATTTTCTCAAACTACCTCTAAGTTTTGGGTCAGTTTTCCCTGAAATAATATTTGCTTATCATTAGGCAGTTCAGAAGGAGCTGTTCCAAATGCAATTTTCTCCCTGTGGCCATTCTGTTCCATGTTTATTGTTATATCTCATCATGCCTTCTAAAAAAAAGCAAAATAGAACCTGCTTGTTAGCAGTCATGAAAGATGAAATTCAACATTTCTTGCCAGTAATCATAAAATTCTGAGCACATCTGATTTCTCCATCTTTTTTGGGGTGTGATGTTCAAATCTCTGTAAAATATATGTCCACTTTTAGTCTCACAGAATTACTTTAAGGCAGGCAGATAGAAAATTTTAGCATATTGATTTTAAGTATAAATAAACTGACAAGGCTAATTGATTTGTCAGGGCCACACAATACGTAAAGGTTGGAACTGAGATTAGAAATCAGGCTTTTTTAGCTTCCAGGTTAAAGCCTTATACACTGGAATGAGGATCTAATGCATATATAGTTTATAAGTGGTATGTAGGTTGCATACTAAGCACTGGCTCAGATTCTAGGAAAGCTTACCAATGTAACTGCTTTTTGCTTTTTATTTTATTTTCTTACATATATTTTTATTGATTTTAGAGAAGGGAGAGAAAGAGATAGAAACATCAATAATGAGACAGAATCATTGACCAGATTCCTCCTGTATACCCACTACTGGGAATCAAGCCTGCAACCCAGGCATGTGCCCTTGACAGGAATCAAACCAGGGACCCTTCGGTCTGCAGGCCAATACTCTTCCCACTGAACAAAACCAGCCAGAGCTGCTATTCACTATAGCTCCTCAGAGTAGGAATTCTCACAGGTACATCTTATATGTGAAGTCTCAGATTTTGCATAGTTATGGAGATGTACAGTACAGGAAATATAGTCAAAATATTTTAATAACTATAAATGGTGCCAGTTGGGTAATGGAAATATCAAGGAGAACACTTTGCAAAGTATATGATTTTCTTGTCACTATGCTGTACACCTGAAGCTAATACAAAATAATATTGAATATAAACTCTAATTGGAAAAAAAATTTTATTTAAAAAAGTTAAAAAGAATCAGGCATCATTTTTTTCAAGAAAGTAGTACCATATGTAGAACATCTAAAGGAAAAACTTACATTTTATATGTCTAGAATATTCTAAAATAAAAAGATCACTGCCATTAAATTAAAACTATGATTTTTATAATGACCTTTCTTAAGGATCCAAATGTATATGGAGTTAGACTTCAACAAATAAAGTCTCCAGTTTATTCTGAGTCCCAGTTCAGACAGGAGTTCTAATAATACCTCACCTCTGAAAAGATCCCAAACTTCTGAGGAGCCACACATAAATCTGCCTACATTAGGTCTTTCAGGTGGGGATACCCCCTGCCTTAATCAGATTTCTCAGACTTGATCATGTTCTGGCCTTCAATATAATTTCACACCACAGCTTAGAGTTAAAACCACAGTTTCTGCAGTCAAAGAAGGTGATGTCAGCTCTATTCTTCCTTTCAGCCAGAGTCCAGATAGTCTAGGGAACAAAATTAGGGGGAAGAAAAAAGTCAAATAAATGTCACCCCACATCTTCCAACCCATGGAATTCTCCCAATGATAAAATTCCTGATTTTATCAGTTGTATACCCTGTGATTCTTTGCTTAAAATAAAAAAGGCTTGAAACAAATAATCTAACCTAACATCCTTTTTGCAGTTGAGAAAACTAAGTCCCAGAAAATCTAACTAGCTTGTCCAAAAGGATACAGCTATTTGATGGCAGAATATGAACATTAGATCCACATTGACAACTCTGTTTTCCTTAGAGCTGTGTTTACAGCAATTTTACCCTCATTGGTCAGCGTGCTAACCCCACAAGCTACTGTTCATTCTTTAGAGTGTCATTGTGTAGTGCTGAGAAATCTTGAGAAGGATGAAAAAGAGATCTATCTACTCAAAACTATGCAATAGTTACTGAGAGAGAGAGAAAGCAAGTGATTATTATTCTAAATTATTTTTAAAAAATTAACAAAGCTTTTCAAACATTCATGTCAATTAACTATATAATTAATAAATGGTTAACATATATTACCAGAGTGGTTCAAAACTATCTCTTACCTAAAGAATGTGTAGCCTAAAAAACAATTTTGGAAACAAACAAAAAACTATACTAAGTTTCTAATAAACACTAGCCGAAACCGGTTTGGCTCAGTGAATAGAGCCTCGGCCTGCGTACTGAAATGTCCTGGGTTCGATTCCTGTCAAGGGCACCTATCTTGGTTGAGGGCACATCCCCAGTGGGGGGGTGCAAGAGGCAGCTGGTCGATGTTTCTCTCTCATCAACGTTTCTAACTCTCCATCCCTCTCAATTCCTCTCTGTAAGAAATCAATAAAATATATTTTTAAAAAATAAATAAATCTCTAATAAACACTAAATTGGTTTGTTTGTTTTTTCATTCTGGCTTAAGAAAACTTGTGAAGATTGTACCTGACTTTGAGGATTGCAAATATTGTACTCAGTTGTTTATAACATGTATAAAGGTCAAGAGTAAAAGCAGAACTCAGGGTTGGTATTTTGTTCACGAGTGGAAAAAATACACATATTCTGGTTTTTCTCACAGGAAACTGTAATTTAACATTTAAAGAAAGATTTAACCATTATTTCTACTGAGCTCAGCAATATTCTTAAAATTTGTTTTGAAATGTTCATATACATGCACACAATGTAGGCTTTGAAAATCTTTTAAAGCCTTGGGCAAATGAATTTTATACAAATACCAATTGCTTTATTATTTTTTTCTTCTTTATAGTCTTTTTATTTTCCATTTAAAATTTTTAAGCAAATACTGGGCCATCTGGAGCACTTGTGTTTTCATTAGAGTTCTGACAGTATACCAAAAAATGTCTGAAAACTAATAAAATGTCTCTAGAAAAAAAAACATAAAATATGTCATTGTTTTAAAGACAGATTTTTTTATCCATCCTAAAACCTTATTTTTATGTTGAAAAAGTCATTATAAAATAACTTAAAATCACAAATGTTCTCTTAGAAAAGTTTAAAGATATTTAAAAAATAATAATTTCTTCTTTATGATACCCAATTCTGTCAGAGCAGCTTTTGTTCTGGGTCTTAACTTTGTCACATTCTCCTGGTAGTGCTCTTGTTCCCTAGACAACTAGCTAATGAATATATATATATATATATATATATATATATATATATATATATATATATATATATATTGAGACTCACGTGACACAGCAGAGGCCAGCCTGAGAAATGAAGTTCCTATTCTCCCGTTCAGCAGTTATTCCTCTGGGATGGAAGCATCTGGTTTAACGGATAAAGCTACTTCTACCTGCCTGGAGGCAGTTTATAATCCAATTTCTAATCTGAATCCAGGAATTTCCCTGCTACGGATAATCATAGACTCTCTCAGTGTGAAGAATCTGATTGTCTTTGCTGGAGAAGAGTTCATTCTGAGTTTTATAAAATTTCACTGCTTACCTTAGGAGTCTCCATATGGGTCCTCTGTGCTCTGGGGCTGTGATCTAGTATGAAACCTGGCACTCCACTGAGTTTGCTGAACCAGAAGTTTAAGAAAATATACTGCTGCAAATCCAAATGGATATGTTCCTTAAAAGTCTCACATGTACCAGACAGCTATTTCTCTTACATACACTGAATATGAAAAAGTTATGCTCTTTGGCTTGGTATCAGGTGCTGGGCTGAAAGTGGATAAATTTGTCTTAAACAAACTATGTGGAATGTCTTGGTGAGGCTCGCCGCAGGAGAAAATGTGCCTCCATTAGGGTCAATCTGGTTGCAGTAGACACTTCCTAAGAATTCTTGGCTGCATCTGGTGAGAACAAGAGGTGGGGGGGGGTGGGGACTCCTTTCCAAGAAGCTATGACTAATTTTCTTAACATTTGAGATGATGAATCTTTAAAGAAGAAAAAAACTACTCTGGGGCAGGCTGACAAAGGAGAAGAGTGAAGGCCTGACATTTCCTGGGAATCTTGTCAATTAAAAAAGAAAAAAACATAAAAACCAAAATACTTATCTATCTCTCACTTATATGAAAATTGCCATTATAATCTAATAGAAAATTTAACTAGGAAGTTTTATTTTAAATGTTTATTAAAAAGAGAGATTGCCCTGTTATAAATGACCTTTAATTTTTTTTTTTTTTCATACAAAATTCTGCCTGAGTCACCAAAGTCTAGAAAGTAACCAAAAGACATGTCTCTTTCCGGGACATTTTAATGACTTTTCTTCTTGTTCCTTTTTAACTGGAAGTGTATTAATTAAAATTTAGGCTTTGGCTTTAATAATTCTTTATTAAAGGGGAATGTGAGTGTCTGTTTTGGGGCGGAGTGGGGGGGGGGGAATTCCCCACTTAAAGTAAAATGAAAAAGTTCTGGACAATTCCATCTCATGTGTCCTTATTATGTCAGTCCTAATCTCATTATATGGACTCATCAAATTCTCAGTTTATTCAGAATATACCCTAAAAAGTTGTTGACATTAAGGAAAAAAAGGAAAATGAAGATACTCAAAGTTCCTTAGAAAAATTTCTACTATTTTAACCAAGATCCTTGCTCCTTCTAAAAAACTGTTTCCTGCCGAAACCGCTTTGGCTCAGTGGATAGAGTGTCAGCCTGCGGACTGAAGGGTCCCAGGTTCTATACTGGTATAGGGCATGTATGTTGGTTGCGGGCCATCCCCAGTGGGGGGGCGGGGGGGAGAGGTGCAGGAGACTGCTGATCGATGATTCTCTCTCATCGATGTTTCTAATCTCTATCCCTCTCTCTTCCTTTCTGTAAAAAAATCAATAAAATATATTTTTTAAAAATAGAAATAAATAAATAAATAACTGTTTCCTGGGTTTCAGTCAGAGAAGGCATAGATAAGTGCTATACTTGAAACCTTCCACAACCACATTAAAATTACTACTAAATTACTGAATAACCATCATTCATAACCACCTGAAATCTAGCTGAACAACAGTCCTACAAATAAGGATATAAAGAAGCCACACCGAGACTGGTAGGAAGGGCGGCAACGCAGCACAGGCTGGTCCCACATGTGGAGGTTACAGACCAGGAGGGATGTCTTGACTACAGAGTTTCTTTCTAAGGAACAAGGGGTCCCAGCTCCATATCCTGCCACGTAGCTCAGAGTTCTGGTACCAGAAAGGGAAATCCCCTTAACTTCTGGCTGTAAAAACTAGCAGGGAGCGTGGCTGAGTGAGAGAAGGCTGCTGGAGTCCCAGTTGTTCCTCTTAAAGGGCTAGTGCTTAGACTTATGGAATTCATGTACTCTGAGCTCCAGGGCTGGGACAGCAGCTCAAAAGGCACCGGGGACATAAGGGGGAAAACTGGATTTTCTGGATTCAAGACAAAGGCTGGATGGGCAGCTTGCTTCCAACAGAAGGGCTAGCAGAGGCTACTGTTTCTTTGCTGAGCTTCTCCACAGAGCTGACAGGAGGACACCATATCAGAGTATCCATCAACCTAGCTAACCAGGTTTGTCCCACTCTGGAGATTCCATGAGACTCTACGCCACCCAACTTGCAGGCCCATCTAAACTGTTTCCAGTGGGTTTTCCATACAATTAGCTTCTCTTGCCTTATGCTTTGGACTGTCGTAAAATCACTCAAACACGCAGCATCAAGCCTTTGCATGCCCTGTGCCTCTTACTAAATGATCCAGGCCTGGCACTAGTGACAGTTGGCCTTGGTTTGAAGTTTGGCCTCTCTTGGCTACCATCAAGCCTATCAAAAGTAACAATCATCTGAAGATTGCTTTGTAGCGTGTGACAGGTGACTCCAGGCAGGGAACAGGCAGTTACTGACCTTTGACCTCTCATGTGGCCCCAGATCCAGAGCACCTGGTACACAGCTTCAGACCATGCCAGATTACAATGCTTTCACCTCCACAAGTGACATACTCAAGGAACAGACTTGGCAGCCACCAAAGTTTCACTGAAGCAAGACCTGATACACAGAGTTAGCCCCTGCACACCTGATCTTCTACTGTAGCCAAAGCTGGTTCTCCCAGCCAATCAGCCTGCTTCACTTTGATGTGCCAACAGTAATTAATGCTCAACTACAACAGGACAGTGCACAAAGCAGGCACATCTGGTATACCCAGCTTGGGTGACTGGGAATTCTGTTCCACTGGGACATAGAAGACACCTACTACATAAGGCCACTCTACCAAGACCAAGAGACATAGTGGCTCTACCTTATAGAAACAAGCACAGGGAAGCAGCCAAAATGAGGAGACAAAGAAAAGATTTCAAATGAAAGAACAGGAAAAATATTCAGAAATAAAACTAAATGAGTTGTAGGCAAGCACACTACCAGAAAGAGTGTTCAAAATAATAATTATAGTCCTTCCAGTGTAGCTCAATGGTTGAGCATTGACCTATGAACCAGGAGGTCACAGTTCAATTGCTGGTCAAGTCACAAGTCCAGGTTGCAGTCTCAATCCCCAGTAGGGAACATGCAGGAGACAGCCGATCAATGATTCTTATCATTGATGTTTCTATGGTAATAAGTATGCTCAAGGAACTTAGTGAGAACTTCTACACAGCATAAAAAAGAGCCTGGAAACAAAAACAGAACTAGTTAGAAAGGAAGAATACACTAACTGAAATAAATTATAAGGAACCAACAGTACAGTAGATGAAGCAGAAAATCAAACCAGCAGTTTGGAATATAACAAAGCAGAAAACAAACAATCAGAACAATAAAAATATATTTTTTAAAGGATAGTATAAATAGCCTCTGGGACAACTAGAAGTATGCCAACATTTGTACATGAGGATGCTTCAAGGAGAAAGAAATTGAAAACCTATTTGAAAAAAAAATTGAAGTAAAACTTTCCTGACCTGATAAAGGGATAAACATACAAATTCAGGAAGAACAGAGAATCCCAAACAATATAAATCCAAAAAGGCCCACAGTAAGAACATCATATTAACATGCCAAAAGTTAAAGACAGAGAGATAATCTTAAAAGCAGCAACAGAAAAGCAGTTAGTTACCTGCAAGGAAGTTTCCATAAAACTGTCAATTGATTTTTTAAGAGAAACTTTGCAGTCCAAATGGGATTGGCAATAAATATTCAAAATGATGAAAAATAATAACCTACAACCAAGATTATTTGCAAAACTATCATTTAAAATCAAAGGACAAATAAAGAGCTTCCCAGACAAGAAAAAGCTAAAGGAGTTCATCATCACCAAATCAGTATTACAAAAAATAAACAGTTTTAAGGAAAACAGGAATTTTTAAAAAGATAAAAAATATGAAAAATAAATGGCCACAAAAAAGAACAAAACCTTACCAATTGTAACAGCATGGATACCTAGAGGATAAAAACCAGCCATTTCTTAATCCAAAAGGTATGTGAAATAAGCCAGAGAAAGACAAATACCATATAATTTCATTTATATGTGAAATCTAAAGAACAATATAAATGAACAGACAAAACAGAAATAGATTCATAGATACAGAGAACCAATTGATAATTAGCAAAGGGGTGGGCTATTGAGAGACTGGGTGGGGGGAAAAAAGAAATGATGAAAAGTACATATTGGTAGTTATAAAATAGTCATGAGATGTAAAGTAGAGCATAGGGAATATTGTCAATAATATTGAGATAACTATGCATGGTGCCAAGTGACTACTGGAAGGGTCAGAGAGAATACCTTGTAAAGTATATGATTGTTTAACCTTTACACAATATACCTGAAACTAATGCAAAATAATATTTAACATAAGCTGTGATTAATTTACAAAAACAAAACAAAAACAATTTTCTTGTTGAACTTATTTTTTATTGTTCTCATTATTGAAGGAAAAAAATTCCCTTTTTACGTTTCTCTACCTGCTTTCATTAAAATATTTACTATACTCACGAGCAACATAGACTGGGATATCAATTAATTGCAGTAGATGATGTGTTTTAGAATAGAGAAAAAATAATAAAACATAATTTTCTACAGTGTGACTCATAAAGTTGGAAGAAATGAAAGCTGAAGACAGTTATTAGTGAACTATAAGGTAAAAAGGTAAAGAGATTAAAAAAGAAACCCAGTGATAGAAATAAAATAATATTGCAGTTTGTCAAATAGAATAGAATACTCTTTTGTAATCTTTTCACCATCTTAATCAGCCATAATTTTTTTACTATAATATATTCTTTATTGATTAAAGTATTGATATTATATAATTCTCCTTTTGCCCCACATTTACTTATCCCTGGCCACTCCCACCCTTAGCACATGCCATCACCCTCCTAGTGTCTGTGTCCATTGGTTATGCCTAAATGCATGTATACAAGTCCATTGGTTGATCTCTTAACTCCACTCCCCTACCCCTGCACCTTCACTCTAAGATTTGACCAGATTATATTGTTTAGCATAATGCTCTCCATGTCCATCCATGCTGTTGCAAATGGTAAGAGTTTCTTCCTTTTTATAGCAGCATAGTATTCCATTGTGTAGATGTACTTTTTTTTTTTTTTTTTTAATCCACTCATCTGCTGATAGGAACTACACCTTTTCCAAAGTTTAGCTGTTGTAAATTGTGCTGTTATGAACATAGGATGCATATATCCTTTCTGATTGGTGTTTTTGATTTCTTAAGATATTTCCTAGAAGTGGGATTCCTGGGTCAAATGGAAGTTTCATTTTTAATTTTTTGAGGAAATGTTATACTGTTCTCCTCAGTGATTGCACTAGTCTGCATTCCCACCAGCAGTGCACAGGATTCCTTTTTCTCCACATCCTTGTCAGCACTTGTCATTTGTTGATTTGTTGATGATAGCCATTCTGACAGGTGTGAGATGGTACCTCATTGTCATTTTGATTTGCATCTCTCAGATGATTAGTGACTTTGAGTATGTTTTCATATATCTCTTGGCTTTCTGTATGTCCTCCAAAAAGAGTCTATTTATTTAAGTCTTTTGCCCATTTTTTTATTGGATTTTTTATCTTCCTGTTGTTAATTTGTATGAGTTTCCTATAAATTTTGGAGATTAAACCCTTATCAGAGATAACATTGGCAAATACATTCTCCCATGCAGTGGGCTTTCTTGTTGTTTTGTTGATGGTTTTGGTGCTCTTGCCTCCTCTGTCAAATATTAACTGAGCATAATGGCTTGGGTAGATTTCTGGGTTCTCTGTTCTGTTCCATTGGTCTATATGTCTGTTCTTGTGCCAGTACCAGGCAGTTTTGAGGACAATGACTTTGTAATATAGCTTGATATCTGGTATTGAGATCCCTCCTACTTTGTTCTTCTTTCTCAGGATTGCTGGAATAAATAAAAAAAGACTGAATAGCCACAGCAATCCTGAGAAAGAAGAACACTGTCCTCAAAGCTGCCTGGTACTGACACAAGAACAGACATATAAACCAATGGAACAGAACAGAGAACCCAGAAATCTACCCAAGCCATTATGCTCAGTTAATATTTGACAGAGGAGGCAAGACCATACAATAGAGTCAATACAGTCTCTTCAATAAATGGTGTTAAGAAAACTGGACAGATATTTGAAAAGAAAAAAGAAAGAAAGAAAGAAACTAGACCATCAACTTACACCATACACAAAAATAAACTTAACATGGATAAAGGACTTAAAAATAAGATGGGAAACCATAAAAATCTTAGAGGAATCCACAGGCTGCCAAATATCAGATACATGTCATAACAGTATCTTTACAGATACAGCTCCTTGGACAATGGTAACTAAAGAGAAATTAAACAAATGGGACTACATATAAATACAAAGCTTCTGCACAGCAAAAAACAAAACAAAACAAAACACCAAAACCACCAACAAAACAACAAGAAAGCCAGAGATTTTCAAGGAAAACATATTCAGCTCTTCAGGATACAATGAGAAGTGTTAGTTTTATACTAACTCCAATAGAACTGCAGTCTAAGAATCAGAGTGAGGTAAAGAATTTTATGTCAGATTGATAAAATTAAATTCTTCTTTTAAAATTATTTTCTAATAATTATTTGGAACTAACAAACACAGATGAAGGTATACCATTTAGGAAATTATTAAAGAAAATCAGAATGAAAGATGGAAAGGTGGGTTAGATACCAACAATATATACGGGGGAAATGAGAGATTCAGGGTCTATACTGGAAGATTCTTTTTTTAAAATATATTCTATTAATTTTTTTACAGAGAGGAAGGGAGAGAGATAGAGAGCTAGAAACGTCAATGAGAGAAACATCGACCAGCTGCCACTTGCATACCCCTTACCGGGGATGTGCCTGCAACCAATGTACAAGCCCTTGACCAGAATCGAACCTGGGACCTTTCAGTCCGCAGACCAGCGCTCTACCACTGAGCCAAACCGGTTTTGGCTATACTGGAAGATTCTTAACAGGCCTCAGTGATTGAGTGAATATGAAGAAAGAGTCACATAGCTGGCACTCAAGTTTCTGGCATGAGCAAGTGGGTGAATGCTAGTGCCATTTACTAAAGTGGAAATCAAAGTGAAAATCTTGAAAATATCATTTAATTATAGTAGATATGTTAACTTGATAGATATCAGAGACTTATACAAGGGATCTAGGAAAAAGAAATGAATTTGTAATAACAAATTAAGCCATGGCAGTGGCTGGAGATCCTCTTGTAGAAAAAGGGAGGGAGAGGTGAGAAAGGTGATAATATAGTCCTGACAAATTCAATTCTTACCCATCAGGTTCAAAAGGAAGATCTCCCAAAAGATTTTGAAGAAAAAGGGAACCAAAGAGGTGGAAGGAAAACTAATAGTGATTTCCAGAATGAAAAGGAAGAGATTTTGAAAGAATTAAAATTGCAGACAAGTTGACAAGTAAGACAAAGAATGAAAACTGGAAACCCAGGTGACCTCCAAAGGGCAGTTTTAATGAAGTGTGGCAGCCAGACGATTCAGTGGTATAGAGTGTATAAAAGGTGGGAAAGTAGAGGAGGCAACAATGGACAATTCTCAATAATTATGTGAACTGACATTTTTGGTGTCCAAATTATAATATTAAAAGCTAAAGAAATAACAGGATATATATTTTAGAGACAGTCTCAGGTTATACTACCAATATAGAAGATTTTTATATTTCCAAAGGATTCTATTAACATATATATTTTTGCCCATGATCTTGAGGGCCCTGACCTACTCCAAATACCTTATTAATAATATTATAATAAATGTGATATCCTAATGTGATATCCTAATGTACTCCATTATAAGACAGGGCTTTATATTCTCATCTACTAATACATATTTATATGTTATTATATATGTAGTATAATTAATATATTTCTAGGTAGGTAAATTGAGAGTATAGAGTCTAGCTTAGCTAGGTACACTAGTTAATGGCACAATATTTCTACTTAACTTCCTGCCATTTCATGTTGATATTACTTCACTAAAACTATTATTTCCATTGTAAATACCATTTATTTAAAGATGTATAAATCTCAATTTTGAATTACATAAAATTATTCAATTATTTAACATTTTAATCAGTTATTTAGAATTGATTCCAATTTAATATTTAAGATATACCTTCTATGAAGCTAGAATAGTCTATTTTACTTCCTGGACTCATCAAGGAGACCATCCACTTGGATATTTTTTAGAATAAATTGTAACTATCCAGTTTGTGTTTTTATATAGAAATTCCCCTTAACCCAGCTCTCTCTCTCTCTCTCTCTCTTTCTTTCTCTCTCTTTTTTTTACCTGAAAATTGTTTTCAGTAGCTCATTTTCAAGAATTTGCTAGCTCAACTGCTTCTGAGTAACTAATGTTTGTCTTTCAAGATACCCCAGCTGCCCTTTCGTATTTATCTACCCCATCTGTTTTCTATTCCAGTTCCTCTAAGCTCTTTTTTACTTGTCAACCCTAATCTCCCCCCTGTCACTGTCCCCTCCCTTATCTAAGCTTCACAAGAGACAACTGCCAAGTTAAGTCATTTGGCGGATTGCCCCCTTCTCTGTGAAATGGTCATGGCAGTATTTGTAAGGTTATTTTATAACAAATATTTTTTACATTTTATATGAAGTAAAAACGGTTGACAACATAATCCAAAATATTCATCTAAATAGGCACTTTTCACCATAGTGGACAACTGAATTTTTAAAGATCATAGCCACCAAAACTATAGATATCATACTTTTATTTGGCTGTTTGCTTTCTAATTACAGATCATGAGAGTAAAAACATTATTTTTATATCTCACAATCTCTCCTTAGAGAAAATGACAGATGCCGGGTATATTCAGAATTGAAATGTAAATGTTAAGACATTATGTCACGGTTAAAACTATTTACCAGATGAGTAAAAATAACACATTTTTATGTGGTAAACCACTTAATTAGAACTGTATAATTCTACATTATTTGCTCTTTTTTTCTTTTTTAAAAGAAGCCAAACATCTCTATAACAAACATTTTCCCTGTGTCGATTGGTTTTAGAGTGCCAACAAAGTTTTGCTTCTTTTTTTTTTTAAAGCCGATTTATTTTTAGACTTTCAATCCACTATTGCAAACAGATGTGTTCTTTTTTTTCTTCACTGAAAGAAAATAAATAAGTTTGCAATTCCCTTTAAATACTTTTTTTTAATTTGAAAAACAAAAAGAAAAGAAAAAAGAAAGAAGGGAAGAAAAACAATAGGAGTCTTATTTCGGATTTCTGCTCTGTGCCAAGCATCCAATCTGTAATACATTTTACCCTGTTGGTTTGGGATGGGGAAAGACATGTGTGAGTGAGGCATCAATCTGTTCTTTTGAAACATAATTCCAATTCTCAGAGTTTTGATCTGTTGAGTGAGAACCACAATTTTCTGAAGCTGATTTTTGAAAGACAGAAATATTGACAGCCTAAATCCTAACACCTTAAGACAAACTTCAATCTAAACACAAAAATAATAGCTAAAATGTTTGGATCCAATCTTCCAGATTGTGAGAAAACTACTACATGTGTGTTATCTCAGTTGATATCTATTTTTGGAAAACAGTGCCCATATTATTTGCATTTTGCAGATGAAAAACTGAAGAAGCAAATCACTTGACGCTCCAACCACATATAGAATATAGTTCTACCTCTTAGTTCTGGCATCAGTGAGCTGCTTCCCTCAACTAAAGCACACATTGGACTGAAAAGATTAACCTAACAGTGAGTTAGATTAGATTGCTGCAATAAACTTTCTTTTAGGGTCATCTGGACAATCAGTAACAGAAAGAAAAAGATGAATCCATCTATGGCATCTGCAGGGGTTCAGGCACTACTTTCTACACTTACCTAGAAAACGCCTTTTTATTGAGCCAAAACAATGGTAAAACAGACAGCTCCTTGGCATTCATTCCATACTCATTTACTATAAATAGAGTGAGGTTCTCTGATCATGTGAGTTCAACAGCATAAATGATCTATAGTTCAACAATTCCTTTCTTCAAGCTTGGTTTAAGGTTATGGAAGTTATTCTTTAATATTTGGGCAATAGGTATTGACTCACATTTAAATCAGACCTCTTTTTCTAAGAGCTTTGAGCACTGTTACATACATTATCTCTTTTGTCTTCTCAACAAATTTATCTAGCAAGAAAATGAACTTCACCTTTTGAGGCCGAGGTTTTTATTTTCACATTTCTACCTAATCTTCCATGTCCCTGTCTAGAAACCAAAATAAGAATTGTAGTATTCCAGTTCTGGATTCCCCACTAACCTTAGTCATGAACCATGGGCAGTTCCATAACTTCCCTTGGCTGGAGTTCCTCCTGGTATGTAATGAGAGTATCAGCCGAGGTAAGCTCCAAGTTCCCTTCCAGTCTAGCATTCTACGATTCTAAGCTAAGGGAATATTTGTAGTATTTCATTTCTCTAGTAGCCACAACTTTATCACATAGCAAGGTTCTCTGAAGACATTGACAGGACTGTAGCTTTGGTAGTAAAAAATGGAAAAGAGGAAGGGAAAGTGGATGAAACAAGAAATCAAAGGCAGAGCTTTTAGGGAGAAAAAGAGGGGAAAGAGAAAGTAGAAGGAGCAAAAAGTGGGAGGAAGAGAGGGGGAGACAAATAGGAAAAGACAAGGGAAGGAGGAAGAGATAAAGGAAAATGGTGGAAGGGAGGAAGAACAGGAGGCTAGTAAGAATAAGGCCACTAAAACTATTTCTGTTTTTCCTCATCATTATCATTTTAATAATGCCATTGTTACATTGGAGAAGAGATTACATTTGGTTTAATAGAAATAGCATGCATTTTGGAGTTAGATTATACTTGAGTTCAAATTCTACTGATGAGCATTATTATGACCTTAGGCAAGTTGCTTAATCTCTTCATAAATTTAGTTTATTTTTAATTATAATATAAGGAAAACACATCCCTTCCAAAGGTTCTACAAGTTATAATATGAATTACCTAGCATGCCTAATATTATTATTTATAACATAAGCGATATGTGGCAACCATCCTTCATCTACATTAATCGCGCCTAATAAAGAACACAGAA
Organism: Pipistrellus kuhlii; assembly: GCF_014108245.1. NCBI lineage: Eukaryota > Metazoa > Chordata > Mammalia > Chiroptera > Vespertilionidae > Pipistrellus > Pipistrellus kuhlii. Next base: position 66,109,270 of record NW_023425515.1, read on the forward strand.
AGCATGCTTTATATTCTTGGATTGACACTGGTTCATTTAGCCCTATCTGTCTCATATGTCAGCCATTAGTTTCTACTGCAGCACATGTACTAGTATGAGAGTTAATGGCCACGGACCTCACATTTGGGGGACATTTCTCTGTGTTCACTGGTGTCACTCACTACCAGCAATATACGAATCTATGGAGACATCATGAGGACACCGTGGAGGTTCTGCTGGCTATGTCCTTTCTAGGGGGTCTTTCTATGTCCTTTACACACTCCAAATACTGAAAGCTTTTTTTAAAGGCTATAATCTTAAAATAATTCAGAAGTGCCACGGCCTTGTATTCAATGATTTACTCATCTGTGCCCAAGTGATTCCCACTTTAATTAACCCCCTTGGCTGCTCCCTGTGTTCCAAAGGAGGAAGTTATGCATAAGAAAAATAAGCATTTGCAGCCTAGGTCTCTGGAGAGGCAGTGAGACTTAGTGGAAGGTAAATCACACTGTAAGGTTGCATTCTTAAGTAAATATAGATGGCTGCTAAGAAAAGTGATATATAGGCATCCTATTCAGAATCAGCAGGTACAATTTCTTTATACACTGAACCACTACATTTGCAAGTTTTCTTTTCCTTAGTATTCATTCAACTGACAAGCATCATTGAGCTAAGTAAGAGACTAAACATATTACTAAAGAATAGAAAGGATTATAAAAATGCATGACCTTTGTCCTTAAGAGACCTGCTTTCTATTCAGAAGACTTAAAGTGGTTTAATTCTTTCATCTATTATATTATATAACACTGACAGCATTTTGTTTCTAACTATTGGGTCAGCCCTAAGATCCCTTATGGGCCCACTCAGTTCACATTACTAAAGCAGAAAACTATAAATAGTCTAGCACTGCATTTTGGTTTGCACTCAGTCTTCAAAATCCAGTGTGTACTTTGTACTTACAACATATCAGAGTTTGGACTGGCCACATTTTAAGTGGCTAGTGTATTGACAGTGCAGTTCAAGTATTTCCTCTGAGTTGTCAAAGAGTTTATTCATTACAAATATGTACCGTATTCAAATGTTCTCCCTCTGCTTATACCCTTACACTCAATCTCCATTATTAAATGGAACAGAGAGTATATGCCCAAACACCCTGATGTCAGAGGCAAAAAGATAGGGCTCATTTTCCTTGACTTTAGCTTTATGTTTTATCAGTCATCATGCTTTGGCATGTCTTACTAACCATATTCAGAGAAGTTTAACATTCAGGGTTCAAGAGCCAAAATGGCAACATAAAATTATAGCCCTGGACAGGAAATGTCAATGGGTGCTGTAAGCCACTGAAAGAACACCCCGAGTTAGGAAAGCAGAAGATATAATTGTTGTACCCATGACAGCATTTAGCAGGGTAATGCCCCTATCATTACCTTTCTGGGCCACCTATGGTGGCACTCTCACGTTTATATTCTGCTTTAATGAGGATGTGAAATGTGGGACAGTGTCTACAGTTAAAATATATTATCATAATTGACCAGAAGAAAGACTACCCACATATTTTTAATCCTGTTTCTTTTGCCAGCAGTGTTCTTCCTTGGGATCCCTTATAGGCCTACTCAGTTTGAATGGCTCAAGTATATGTCATAGGTAAGTAAGTACAGGCAATCCTTAGGTTTCATCAGACTTGACGTACGTTGTTTTGTGGTTATGTCGACATTCCCATTTATTTATATAAAAAAAAGTTTTGTCATTTTGACATATGTACATATGTACTTTATTATTATTTTTTATTATTTACTGTATTTACCACAAGTAAAGGTCAAGAATTGTTATCTTTCTTTTATTTATTTATTTCTTTTACTTTTTCACTTCATTACTGCTGTTTATGTACTCCATGTGAGTGAAGTAGGTACTTAGATAGGTGGGTTCTGACTTACTGGGAAAATCGCGTTAGAACAGGCGTAGGAACGAATCTCTGACATAACCCGAGGACCTACTGTATGGTGGAAATGTGGCATTTGAACATTGGTAATGTCACTTATGGCAAGAACTGTGAAGGATCTAAGATTTTACTCCTCTTTCAAGTTATGAAGTTAGTTGCCATAGTTTCATAGCTGATAGTAGATGATATGAGACTCCTTGGCCAGAGTCAAAGGACTTTATTACATTTATTGTATGTTCTCATCAGTTCCTCTTGCACCCGCCCCGCCCAAATTCATGGAGAGATGCCTAAGTGAAAGCTCCGCACACATGAGTACACTTATACCTATAGAATCTCAGGTTTAGAAAATCTCAATCTTCCCAAAGGTCTGTTAGTAAACCTGCCCCACCGTTTCCCAGAAGGGAGATATTATTTTTATTTTCTTGGAGAGGAAACAAAGCTTCCTTATCTTCCAAGGGAGCTACTTTCTTTATTTCTCAAGACTGTTTGCCAAGCAAATACCCTTGAAAAGAGAGAAACAAAAGCTATCAATGTCTTTACTAGAAAATGAGCAGAAACAAGAACTACCCATAAAGAAATGTCTCCCAATAGCCTTATATAGAAACCCTTCACTGGCCCTTTCTGATCTACTAGGTAAACTATCTCTTATCATATATTTGCAAAAACTATCATCCAATAGATATAAAAGATTAAAAAATTATTCAAGGTAGATATTAAGAGAAAAATTCTGGTTATTGCCACAATTAAGAGTTTTGAGGAATTAATGGATCTTAATAATGAGATCTGAATCTTTTGAGAATCCAGGTTTTATTAATTATATATTTTCTTACTGTATACCCTGACTTAGGATTCAGAAAACACGGTTATTAGAAACATACTTAATCTCTTGCTTTCACATGACAGCATTTTACATTTCTCTTTTTTTCTGACAGTAAATTATAACAGAAATCATTTAGACTAGTTTTTGGTATCAAATATATTTTACAAAACATCTCCAATCATACAAACTCATACTGAAACCTTCACATATACATATGTAGATTATATTTAAAATATAAGCAGCTATTTTATAAAATACTAGTACTCTTATAACTCTTAATAGAATCTACAACTTTTAAACAATTAAACTACATAATTTAGGATAGCTAAGGAAGTTGGAAACTACATCCAATTTAAGCTTTCAGAAGAATAAAGGTCGCCTACAGGTCATTCTCTAAAATTGAATTAGAAAGGAGTCCTAGAACTATTGCATAACTAAGACCCACTTTGGAATATAAGTAAACTTAGGCAGCACTCTGTGATTTACTGGTGGGAGACCTCACAGGGGCCCAGGTTTGGCTCATGTTTCAGCTGACCGTAAAGAAAACTTGAGAGTAGATTGTCTCAAGGAAGAATTCTACCCACTGGATGAGTCACAGCCCATTTCCTGCAACTTCATGGTGTTTTTTGAATGACTTATCAAAATTTTGACCCTTACAGAAATCAGTTCCCAAAACTCACACTGATTGCACATTTATTATAGATTTATAATTGCCTGCTCTAATCCTGAGTAATCAGCCAGCATTTTGACAGTCATTGGTAACCATATGGTGTGTATAAAAATATTGGATGAAAGCTGTGTAGGCTTTAGTCTTAGTTTTGCCACTAGTTAGCTTGGGCAAGTCACTGAAGCTGTCTAATTTCCTTACCTATAAAATATCAGGATGAGTAAGAGGTTAATGGATCGTGAACTTCTGAAGTCCTTTCCAGTCTTATCTTTGTATAATTTTATTTCATTTAAGAGCTGTCCTTATAAATTAAGTCCTGGAAGAACGTTTCAGCTTCTGGTGTAGCTACTACTTTATGTCCCATTCACAAAGCATCACATGCAGAGCTAAAGAAATGTGAGTGGACATTTGTCAGCATCAGTATCTCCTCAGTAACTCTTAGATCACACAACTAATTATTCTTTTGTGGTTGACACAAGCTCTTAGGGTCATCCTCCTGGTAACATGCCATATGGTAATGTAAAGCATGAGGTAGATATTGTCAGTTTAACTGTAAGTTTAAGAAAAATATAATCATCTTCCAGTCCACTCATTCTGAATCTTCTCACAGCATCAAAGGGAAGCTCAGAGATAGGTTTCTTGCAATTTTCCCCTTTGACAGTGTAGGATACCTCAGTCAGATGAATAATACATGCACTTGCAAGCAACACAATTTTAAAAGAATCTGACATCTACAAAGCAGCTTTACTGGTGGGAAGAGTAAAGGCTTTGAATATTCTGTCAGTTTGAAAAGAGGTTCCGTGTCACCCTATTGGGTCACACAAACCATCTGATGAACTGACACTTGATGAAAGCTTTATTAAAGTCAAAATAGGAACTATCAGTTTGAGGAATGGAAAAGGGCTGAAAGATTTATTTTTAAACCTCTGAGAATAAAAAGGAGTTAGAAAACCTTTGTTTCTAGAGTAAAATACAATATGAAATTTAATTTTGATTGAATAGGGAAAATGTAAGTCCTAAACAGTGAAGTTCTTTTTTAATTTTTCCTTTTTTTTTTTTTTTTTTTAGTTTTAAGACTTCTGCTTCCAGGAAAACAGAGTGGATGTACTTTTTCCTATTCCTCTAACTACCTAGTACTAAAAAATATCCTCTGAGCATTATGTGTAAAACAAATACCAGAAAACACTGAAAAATAGAAAGAAGAAAGCTGATCAGCTGGGAGGATTCAAGGAATAACACAATGATGAATTCCTTGTGGTGTGTGTGTGGGGGGGGTGTGCGCGCGCGCATGCGTGCCCATGTATTTCAGACTTAGAATTGAAGAGACTGGCAACCCAGAAAACCCAAAGAGTACAGACAAAAAATAAAAGACACAGCAAAAGTCTGCTATCTCAAGCCAAAGTACCAGGAATAAGGCAAAATGAAAAACTTGGACAATAAAAGCTCTACTTTAGCCAAACAACAAAAAATAAACTATGACTTATTACTAGCAAGGGGTAGTGGGAAAATCAGACACCATTCTGTCCTGAGGTATCTATACTAATAAAGGGATATATGCTAATTAGAGTGGATAGACCAGAATTCTTCTGGACATTCTTCTGGACAAAACAATGGTGCAGGGGTTGAGGCAGAGACAGTTAAGGGCAATAAGGCCGGCAGGGGAGCACATTTAGGGGTAATTAGGCTGTCAGGGGAGCAGTTAGGGGCATCAGGCAGGCAGGCAGAGGGGTTAGGGGCAATCAGGCAGGAAGGCAGGTGATCAGTTAGGAGCTAGTGGACCCAGATTGCAAGAGGGATATCCAATTATGGAATCGGGGCTAAACCGGCAGTCATACATCCCCTGAGGGGTCCCAGATTGGAGAGGGTGAAGGCCAGGCTAAGGGCCACCCACATGCATGAATTTCGTGCACTGGGCCTCTAGTATAATATAATGATGTATCCTTATACCACCAGCAGGGTCATGTCAGAGATAGTCAAGCAAGGCCCTGGGATTTTCTTTTCCTTTTTTGTAGTTTAGTTTTATTTAAATTCTTTATTGTTTAAAGTATTACATATGTCTCCTTTCCCCACATTGACCTCTCCTTGACCACTCCCTCCACCAAGCATAAGCTATTGGTTATGCTTATCTGCATGTGTACAAGTCCATTAGGTGATCTCTTACTCCATTCCTTCTCCTGCCTTCCTACTGAAGTTTGGCAATCTGTTCGATGCTTCTCTGTCTGTGTATCAACTTTTGTTCACCAATTCAACAGTTTATGTTGTTCATTATTGCTGGGGTTCTTATCCCAGCATTAAGAAGGGGTTCAGCAATCTGCAGAAAGGCTGTACATAGATTGAGTAGGAGTCCAAAGATTGAAGATAGTTTTGAAAGGCATTGGGGGACGGAGGAGCTTCAGTTAAAGGAGCTAAAGATCTATTCTTATCTTAGGACCCCTTGCTTTTTAGTAACACAATTTGTCCTAAGGCAAGGTAGAGACTTACACTTCAAAGGGTAGGGTTTCAAAGGGTAGGGTTTACAGAAGCATTGTCAGATTGGGGAATAGCCTACAGCTGTTCAGGTGTTTAGCCAATAGGAGGCAATAACATGTAGATTAAGATGCCCTGAGCTGTCTGGCAGTAAACAGTAATCCTATTCAGGTTTTGGGTAAGTGCCATTAGCCATTCCAACAGGTAATTATGTATGTGACTCAGCCCTTGCTGAGCCCCCAAGTTTCATCAACCTTTTGATAAAACTCTTGCCAAAACAGGTTTGGCTCAGTGGATAGAGAGTCGATCTGTGGACTGAAGGGTCCCAGGTTCGATTCTGGTCAAGGGCATGCACATTGGTTGCAAGCACATACCCGGTAGGGAGTGTGCAGGAGGCTACTGTTTGATGTTTCTCTCTCATCGACATTTCTAGCTCTCTATCCCTCTCCCTTTCTCTTTGTGGAAAGTCAATAAAATATATTTTAAAATATACATATATAAAAAAAACCTCTTGTAATTATGACATGCTGGAACTGGCTTCTGGCACATTATATTCCACAGATGAGTGATATTTTTTTTTCTCTGACTGGCTTATTTCACTTAGCATAATACTCTCCAGGCCCACCCATGCTGTTGTGAATGGTAAGAGTTCTTTCTTTTTTACAGCAGCATAGTATTCCACTGTGTAGGTGTACCACTGTTTTTAATCCACTCATCTGCTGATGAATTCCCTATTAAAATACCAATGGCATATTTCACAGACCTAGAACAAACTCTCTAAAACTTTATATGGAACAAAAAAATGACCTTGAATAGCCACAGAAATCCTGAGAAAGAAGGACAAAGTTGGAAGAATTACAATACCAGACATCAAGCTATATTACCAAGCCACAGTTCTCAAAACTGCCTAGTACTGGCACAAGAACAGACATATAGACCAATGAAACAGAACAGAGAACCTAGAAATCGACTCATGCTATTATGCTCAACTAATATTTGACAAAGGAAGCAAGAGCATATATTGGAGTATACGCTCCAATACAAGACAGTTTCTTCAAAAGATGGTGTTGGGAAAATTGGACAAATTACATGAAAAAAAAAGGAAGGAAGGAAGGAAGGAAGGAAGGAAGGAAGGAAGGAAGGAAGGAAGGAAGGAAGGAAGGAAGAAACTATACCATTAACTTACACCACACACACACACAAAAAAATAAACTCAAAATGGATAAAGGACTTAAACATACAATATGAAACCATAAAAATCTTAGAACAATCTATAGGCAATTAAATATCAGACATATGTCATAGCAATATCTTTATGGATACAGCCCTTAGGCAATGGAAACTAAGGAAAAAATAAACAAATGGACTACATCAAAATAAAAACTTCTGCACCTCAAAAGAAATCATCATCAAACTCATATATCTTAAGAAAAAGAGGATAGCCGGGACCGGTTTGGCTCAGTGGATAGAGCGTTGGCCTGCAGACTGAAAGGTCCCGGGTTCGATTCCGGTCGAGGGCATGTACCTTGGTTGCGGGCACATCCCTGGTGGGGGGTGTGCAGGAGGCAGCTGGTCGATGATTCTCTCTCATCGATGTTTCTAACTCTCTATCCCTGTCTCTTCTTCTCTGTGAAAAATCAATAAAATATATTTAAAAAAAAGAAAGAAAAGAAAAAGAAGATAAACAATCCAATCAAAAAATGGTCAAAGTTCTTAATTAGACACTTTTTGAAAGTAGACATACTGAAGGCCAAGAGACATTTGAAAACATGTTCAAAGTCACTAATCATCTGAGAAATGCAAATCACAATGACAACAAGATATCATCTCACACCTGTCAGAATGGCTATCATCAACAAATGACAAGTGTTGCTAAGGTTGTGGATAAAAAAGAACCCTCGTGCACTGCTGGTGGGAATGCAGACTGGTGCAGCCACTGTGGAGAATAGTATGGAGTTTCCTCAAAAAATTTAAAATAGAACTCCCATTTGATCCAGTGACTCCACTTCTAGGAATATATTTGAAGAACCCAGAAATACCAATCAGAAAGGTCATATGCACCCCTATGTTCATAGCAGCACAAAATGCAATGGGCCTGGGATTTTTGTGCTCCTCACCTGTGGTAGTCCAGCCAGTCCCCATGTCAGTGTATGTGAAAACCATATGGTGAACTTAGACTTCCACATAAGTCAACAGTAATGAGGTGCTCCTCCCATTCCTCATTGGGGTGGAGTCAGCAGAAACCCAATGGAGGGTTAGGACTTTCACTGTCACCCAAGCAATAATGTGGCCATTCACACTGTGTTATCAGGGAGAAGTACATGGTTGACTGAACTCCCATACCCCTCTAGCAGCAATGGGGTTTCCCCTATCTCAGGTGGTAAAGGAGATCAAATGGGAAACCTGAATTATATCTTCACCAGGCTGAAAAAGAGGTAGACACTGGATTGATGTCAGAGAAATCCATCTAAAACAGAAGGATAAAACAAGATATAGTTTTATAACATAAATTTTAAGACTAATCAAATTTCCGTATTTCAATAAAAAAACACACACTCATTTTGAAAGCCAAAAAGTTCTCAAACTGAACTTTAAAAAAATCGATACATACATGCCAACACCAAAATAACAGAGATGTTAGAATTATTTGACAAATAGTTCATATCAGCCACGATAAAAATTCTTTATAAGCAATTATGAACACACTTGAAGCAAACAAAAAATAGAAAATAATCAACAAAGAAATAGAAAATCTTAAGTACATACAATTTTTTTTAGATTAAAATTTTATAATAAAAATAAATAAAATACTTAGTAGAGGGGTTCAATAGCAGGATGGATGGGCAGAGGAAAGAAATAGTGAACTAGACTATAGAACAATGGAGATTATTCAATCTAAACAATAGAGAGAGAAGTCTGGGGGCAGGAGGACCTATGGGACCATAATAAAAGTTATAACATTTGTGTTATTGGAGTCTAAAAACAGATTAGAAAATAGATGGCACTGAAAAATACTCAAAGAAATAATGTCTGAAAACATAAAATTTAATAAGAAATATAAGCCTACAGATTCAATAAGCTGAACAAACACCAAACAAGATAATCTCAAAGATATCCACACTACACTTCATCATAATTAACCTTTTCAAAAGTAAAAACACAGTCAAAATTGTGAAAGCAGCCAGAGAGAAACACCAGACCTAAAAGGTGAAACCAATTCCAATGACATCAGGAGGCCAGAAGAAAGTGTCACTATATAATTCAGGTGCTAAAAGAAAAGAAATATCATCACACAAACCTAGATCAGGTAAAAATAGCTATCTGGTATATAGGAATACTTTCTCAGATGAAGGAAAACTGAGGGAATTTATCACCACCAGACTTACACTAAAAGAATAGCAAAAGGCAGTTTTCTGAACAGAATGGTAATAAAAGAAAGAACTCTCAAACATTAAGAGAAAACAAAGAACCCAGTAAGCAAAAATATGAGTAATTACAATAGGCTCCTGTTCTCCTCTAGAATTTTCTAAATTCTAATTGATGGTTGAAGCAAAAATTACAATACTGTCAAATGCATTTCTAAATGTATATAGCGGGAACAGTTAAGCCAAGAGTATTATAAGTGAGGGAGAATAAGAAGACATAAAGGGAGGTAGGATTTCTATAATTCACTGGAATTGGCAAAAATGACACCACCGGTAAACTATAGTACAGTAAGTTATGTATATACAATGCAATACTAAGAACAATCATTAAAAACACCTACACAAAATTACTCTGAAAAACATTACTAATAAATCAAAATGGAATTCTAAAATATATTCAGCCAATCCATAGGAAGCTAAAAAATAAAAGGGAACAGAGAAACAAAAACAAAAGACAAAATATAAAATAACAAACTTAGGCCCTAATATATCAGTAATTACATTGAATGTAAATGGCCTAAATAGACTAATTAAAATATAAGAATTGGCAAAGTGGATTAAAACATGGCCTGATTATATGTTTTCTTAAAAAAAAAAATCTCATTTTACATATAACAACATAGTCTGGGAGAAAGTAAATGGGTGGAAAATTTATTTAAAAAGAAAGCATTATTATTATTATTATAAACTAGTGGCTTGGTACATGAAATTCATGCACGGTAGAGGGTGTCCCTCAGCCCAGCCTGCACCCTCTCCAATCTGGGACCCCTCGAAAGGTATCTTACTGCAGGTTTACAGTAACCGGGCCTAAACTGGGAGTTGGACATCCCTCTCACAATTCGGAACTGCTGGCCCCTAACCGCTCACCTGCCTGCCTGCCTGATTGCCCCTAGCCACTCTGCCTGCTGGCCTGCTCGCACCCAACTGCTCCCCATCTCTGGCCTGCTCATCCCCAAATGCCCATCCTGCCAGCCTGATCACCACAAACTATCCCCCATTCCAGTGTGCTTGCCTCCAACTGCCCCCTCTGCCATTCTGCTCACCCCTAACTGCCCCACTGTTGGCCTGCTCACTCCAAACTGCTCCCCCCACCTCACCCCACCCCCCTGCTGTCCTGATCATCATTCCAACACACAAGATGGCAGCCCTCATGTAGTCAAAGATGCCCCCACCCAATGTGGACACAAGGTGGCCACAATAGGATTGCTAGCAAGTGAGGGCAGTTGTGGGTGATCAGGCCAGCAGGGGAGGGAACTTGGGAGGGACTATGTTTGAAACACAGGGTAGTTGGGGGTGATCAGGACAGCAGAGGAGAGCAATTAGAGGTGACCAGGCCAGCACAGAAGGGCAGTTAGGGGTGTCTAGGCCTGCTGGGTAGGACAGTTCGGGGCAACCAGGCCATCAGGGGAGGGCATTTAGGGCAACCAGGCCTGCAGGCAAAAGCAGTTGGGGGCAATCTGGCTGGCAGGGGAGCAGTTAGGCATCAATCAGGCTGGCAATGGAGTGGTTGAGAGTGATCAGGCAGGCAAGCAAGTGACAGTTGGGAGCCATCAGTCCTGGATTGTGAAAGGGATGTTCGACTGCCTATTTAGGCCCAACCTCAGTCAGACATCCCTCAAGGGGTCCCAGATTAGAGAGGGTGCAGACAGGGCTGAAGGATTACCTCCCCACCCCCGCCATGCATGAATTTCACACACTGGGCCTCTAGTTAATGCATAAAAGCTTTCTTAACCATTTTTTTTTCAGTTTCATGGTACTTTCATATGATTGAATTATATTTTATTAAGTCAGTTCTCCATTGATGAATATTTAGGTTGTTTCTAACCATTTTTGTTAGACATAATAACATCTATCTAACTATATAATTATATACATTCCTGAATATAACTATAGGATAAATGCCAATATGAAAAATGCTGCTTCAGTCAGCTTAGACTAAATTATGACATAACAAATTATGTCAAATTTTTAGAAGCAACAGTACAGATTTATCTCTCACTCATGTTACATCTCGAAGGCAGGATGTATTGTTTTTTTTTTCTATATCATCCTTTATTCTGAGATGTAAGCTGAAGGAACCTTTCCAGCGTATACAGGGCTAATATTAAAAATTCAGTCAAGAGCCGAAACCGGTTTGGCTCAGCGGATAGAGCGTCGGTCTGTGGACTGAAAGGTCCCGGCTTCGATTCCAGTCAAGGGCATGTACATTGGTTGCGGGCACATCCCCATTAGGGGGTGTGCGAGAGGCAGCTGGTTGATGTTTCTCTCTCATCGATGTTTCTAACTCTCTATCCCTCTCTCTTCCTCTCTGTAAAAAATCAATAAAATATATTTTTAAAAATAAATAAATAAAAGGGAATTAATTAAAGGAAATATTTTTTTAAAAATTCAGTCAAGAAAATAAAAGTAACACTATAGCTATTAATTCAAAGACAACCATTTGTTTGAATATTTTTCTGTCAACCTTCATGTTAGTCACATCACCTAAAATAGTCATCTGAGAATATGATAAATAAGCTTTATTCAGACTATCAAAAAATTTACTTATGCCATCAAAAAAGTAATAGTGTTGGGCAGTTTTTCCTCTTGATTTCTCACTGGGCAGTTATCAATTGAAATCCAACATGTGGTTCCCACAAACATTTTATTCTATGGTGGGGTGCTTCCTTCCCTTTTTTTTTTTTTTTTTTTTTTTTTTTTTTTTTGGTGGGGGGAAGAGGGCAGGGGATGATTAAGGGGGCAGATGATTAAGAACTCCAAGTCTGGGCTTGAAGCAGCTCAAAAGAGTTGGGGAAGATTTAATTATCTGAGCTGTCTTTGGGGCAGATGTTGTTTTCTAGAAGCAAAGAAGAAAACTGAACAACAATCTACTGTACAAGGTCAAGGTTCCCAGTCAGAAAGATCTTCTGTGAATACAAAGTCTAGATGGTCCAGAGGTGAGAATCAAGATTGGCAATAGAGAATTCTTGATTTTAGGGCCTTGTCAAGGACAAATCAAGCCAACTATTGTTTAGAGGTAGGGAAATTTCCAAATGTGGTCATTTGATTTGAACCTTTAACTTGCTCTTGCAAGCCTGGGAGAATGTGTCTGGGGTACATGGTTGTCTGGAGTTTTCTAAGAGCTCATTGTATCAGGGTTATCTGACAACCTTCTATGTCATCCAGCCCTTAAATTTAACTGGTGCTACATAAGGATAGGTACATTTATGACTTTAAACACAAAATTAAAAAGTAGTAATGCGGTGCTTTGAAATGGGACCTGAAAAATTTGCTGGTTGCACATTAATTCATATTTAATAATACTTACTAATTTTTGTCTAGTTCAAGAAATCTGTGTAGCACACATTTTTTAAAGTAATATCCTGGTGCCTGAATGTCAATGTCTGATATTCATAGTCTAATCAGAACACTTTTGCTTAGGGAAACTAATGCCATTAAGTCTAAAAACAGAGAGATCTGATTTAAGGTGTTGTTTTTTTTCTGATCCTAAAGCTAATTATTTTTTGCGTGCCACTTAATCTTTCTGTCTTGTTCAATTGCTCATTTAAAAATTCTATGAATGATCGGTTCAGGCTAAATGTAACCTACCTATGAAATTTGTTTTCTGTCATGACCTATTACATTGAAAACTATTTTCTTTTCCTATCTTTAAGCTGGTTGCCTTGTAATTTTGACAAATGCCCTATGCCTGTCCTTGTGAGGAAAAGACCATGTGTCAGTTTTTCTAATGAGAATCTCCAATTGTGTCATCTTCAGAGTTCAGAGGATTATGGAGACAGGTGATTGACAGAAGAGAAATCGAGTATATAAAATGTTTATTTCGCAAAATAAAATCATTGATGAAGTCCCTGACCTGGGCTATGAATGGAAATAGAAAAGAAGACACTTAAGACTTGAAGAAAAGAAAACCTCACAAGATTTTGGAATTGATTGACTCTGAGGCATGGGACAAGATGCACAGAGAGGGAGGGTTCAAACATGACTAAGATTCTGAGTAAGGCAGAGGAAGTCAAATAATACTTGCTTTTTCATGTTTTATGAAACCAGTGAGAACTTGAAAAGATAAGCAAATGCTTTGATAAACATCATTGTCATAACACAGAAACCATGATACCTGAGCAAACCGATTTCAAATTTACCATACTAGTCTTATTGAAAATAGTTTGGAAATAAATCCTACTGCAATTTATGAAAATATATCTTACATTTTCTAAATGGCTATGCTGAAAACTAAAGGAAATAGATCATCTGAATTTATATGCTTTTAAACAAAGAACCACTCTTTAATAAAGGGGTGGCAAACTACAGTCTATTTACCAAATCTGGCCACTTCTGGCTTTTCAATAGTTTGTAAGGTAAAAAATGAATTTTATATCTTTAAATGATTAAAGAAAATCAAAAGAAGAATACTCTGTGATGTGAAAATTATACAAATTTCATATTGTAGGCTACACAACTAAAGTTTTATTGGAACACAGCCAGCGTGTTTGCTTATGTTCCTCCTATGGTTGCTTTTGTTACAATGGTAGAATTTTGTAGCTCCAATAGGGACCATATGACTTAAAAAGTTTAAAATGTTTATTATCTGATCTTTAAAAAAAAAAACAAAAAAAAACCATTTGCCTATTCCTGTCATAATATAAGCTATAGATCTAAAGTTAAAAAAGAATGACAATGTAAACTGAAAGCATAACAAGTAAAAATAGTAGTTTAATTTTAGCAATATTTATGATTTATCCATTTATCCAATAAATATTTATGGAGAGGCTCTTACTGTCTATCATGATGTGAGATGCCACAGATACACAAATTTATTTAATTGATTTAATCATAGTTCACTTCTTACTAATAAATTAGTCTTGCTTTTGGTTATTCTTGGCAAAAGGATAACAAGGATATAGATTGTAATTAGAATAGAAAGTGTCTTTTTAAGGCTCAAAGCATATTGCCAAAATGAGTATTGGAAAAATAGTAAGGAAAGCATGTAGGAAATCTAACTTCTCTCAAATTTGTATACGTTTTTGAATTTGCACTCATTAAAATAGATAGAAATCTTGAAGAATCTATTATCTCCCTAGTACTTTTCTAATTTTTATTTAGTGTTTATTTCTAACCCTTTAAGCAATTCAGAAGTAGATATCAGTCTTATTTACATATGAGAAAACAGAGAGTAAATTGACAGATTTTCCAAAATAGTGCCTTGTGAATATAAATGGTATGTTCTAACATTGAGAATAATCTTTCTCATTATTTTATTAAAATATTAAACTAACCCTTATATTTATGAATAATGTAGATTTTGTTGGAGAAAAAAGGAAACATATTATACTACACACACTTCTTAATTGTTTCTCTTAAATATTTCTCTTTTACCTCACTTTAAAACAATTGCCAATACCTAGCTGGTTTGGCCCAGTGCATGGAGCATCAGCCTTTGGACTGCAGGGTCACTGGTTTAATTCCAGTCAAGGGCACATGTCTGGGCTGTAGGCTCAATCCCCAGTGGGGAATGTGCAGGAGGCAGCTGATCAATGATTCTCCCTCATCTTTGATGTTTCTATCTCTCTCTCCCTCTTCCTTCCTGAAATCAATAAAATATTAAAAAAAAAACAATTACCAATACATAGGAAGCCACTGATGGGCCTGTTTATTAATTTATTGTTATAAAAATCCTATCTACCAATTAAAGCTATATGTGTATGTGTGTTGCTTAAATAGAAGCATTACAGCATACCAGCTATATGCAGATAACACAATTTTGAAAACCTTGGAAAAATGCTTTCAGAGCCTGGTTCCCCCATATGTAAAATAGAAGTGATACATATCTTTTTAAAATTCATTCTATTAATTAATTAATTTTCATCTATGTTGCAGTTCAATAAAATAAAGGGGTTTCAGGATTGAGTTTATGTCAAAGGTGGGAAGAGGCTGGTGAAAGCAATTACAAATGGCTACCTAATTAACTTTTATTTTCTATCATTCTAGAAAACAACCAGGCAAGATTAAAACCCAGAAGTATACAATTCCAAAGCCCATTTCCTTTTAAAAAGGCTAATGGTTTTACACTCTGTTTTATGAAACCTGAGGATTCAACAGTAGTAATTTAAAAAGTTTCACAAATATAATATAGCTATCAAATTAGTTATATTGAAATAAATATAAAATGCTCAAACTTCCAATTAAGCAGGACATTGTCCATCTATATTTACTTCTATTCCTTTACTAAGTAGAGAATATTAATAAATAAATTTTAAAACATAAACTAAAAAATATAAAAAATATAAAACAAAGCACATCAGGCATAATTTTTGGAATGTGAAATGAGGGGCCGGATTATTATGACCACCTGACATTTGTAGGCAAATTAGCCGTACACTGCATTGTATGGGATATGGAAGCTAAAAGTCTGTTCGAACACCTTTGCCGTCTGCAGTTACCAAGATAAAACGTCTCCAATTCACATAGGAGCACAAGGATTAGACAGTTGAGCACTGGAAAAAAGTTATGGCATGTGGTCTGATGAATCACATTTTCAGTTGCATCATGCAGATGGCAGAGTGAGGATTTTGTGGAAACAGCATGAAAGCATGAACCCCACTTGCATGAGTACAACCCTTCAAACTGGTGGGGGCAATATTAGGTTTGGGACATGTTTTCCTGGCATGACTTGGGCCCTTTAATTTGTGTGGAACAATGTCTGAATAGCACAACATACCTAAGTATCCTTGCTGATCAAGTTCATCCTATCATGTTGATGGTATATCCCAATGGAGATGGCTTCTTCCAACATGAAAATGCACCATGCCACTGTGCTTATATTGTGCTTATATCTAATTATATGCTAATTAGACCAGGAGTGGCTTCAAGGACATAAGGGAGACTTCACCTTGCTTAGGTGGCCCCCACAATCACCAAATCTCAATCCAAATGAGCATTTGTGGGACCGAGTTAAATGAGCCATCAGGCAGCTGGTTCCACAACCATCAAATCTCACAGACCTGGATAGTGTTATTCACCAGGCATGGTGTCAGATTCCTCACATCATCTTTCAACATCTCATGGAACAGACATCAATGCCAAGAAGAATCGCCACAGTATTGAAAGCAAAAGGTGGCCCAACAAAGTACTGATGGGTGGTCATAGTAATCTGGCCACTTAGTATGTATACAATGAATGGTCAGATTATTATAATCTCTGAATGCATAATAATCTGGCCAATCAGTGTATATATCCTATCTAATAAAAGAGTAATATGCAAATTGATCATCACTCCACAACACAAGATGGCCACCCCCATGTGGTCAAAGATGGTTGCCCCCATGTGGATATAAGATGGCTGCCACAAGATGGATAGCAGGGGAGGGCAGTTATGGGCCATCAGGCCTGTAGTGGAGAGCAGTTAAGGGTGACTGAACCAGCAGAGGAGGGCAGTTGGAGGGACCAAGTCTGTTGGGAAGGGCAATTGGTGGGGACCAGACTGGCAAGGGAGAGCAGTTGAGGGGGACCAGGCATGTAGGTGAGGGGAGTTAGGGGAGACCAGGCTGGCAGACAGAAGCAGTTAGGGGCAATCAGGCAGGCAGGCAGGTGAGTGGTTGGGAGCCAGCAGTCCTGGATTGTGAGAGGGATGTCCAACTGCTTGTTTAGGCCTGATCCCACTAGTTTGATCAGGCCTAAAAGGGCAGTTGGACATCCCTTGAGGGGTCCCAGATTGGAGAAGGAGCAGGCTGGGCTGAGGGACATTCCCCCCACCCCCCCCGTGCATACATTTCATGCGCTGGGCCTCTGGTGTATGTGTGTGTGTGTGTGTGTGTGTGTGTGTGTATTAGAGTCCCGTTGCATGAATATGCTCATGGGTGGGGTCTGGTCATCCTGGCTAAGGGGTGGGCACATGGGTGGTTGGCTAGCTTGCCTGCTGATTGAACTCCTGGTCAAGGAAATAACTTGTGTATTAGCCTTTCATTATGTAGGATATACAACGAGTGGCCAGATTATTATGCATTCAGAGATCGTGATAATCTGGCCACTTTGTGTAATCTGGGTGAACTGAGAAGGCAGAACCTAAGCTGGGGGCTGAGGAGGGGTTTTAAGGGCAACAGCTGTTTGGTGTAAGGTGTAAGAAAGCAGTTCAAATTTTTAATGACTGGTTTGGCAGAATAAGGGCATATGGATGGTATCAGCCAGATATAGGGATTATGTATTTTTGTCTGCCAAAGGCATCTCCTCCTGATGAAAAAGTCTTCCCCCTCCCCATTTAAGCAATCCTATCTTACATATCTATACTAATCAAAGGGAAATATGCTAATTAGACCAGTTCGACCAGCCCTCTTCTGGATGTCCAACTTCCTTTTGGACAAAGCCATGGTGGTGGTGGCTGAGGCAGTGGCCTTTATGGGTGACCAGGCTGGCAGGGGAGGGCAGTTGGCGAGATCAACCTGTTGAACACAAACAGGTTGATAAGAGAGGGCAGTTGGAAACGAAATCAGGCTGTCAGGGGAGGGCAGTTGGAAGCGAGATCAGGCTGTCAGGGGAGGGCAGTTAGGGGCGATCAGTCAGGCAGAGGCAGTTAGGGGCAATCAGGTCAGCAGCAGAAAGCAGTTAGCGGTGAGATCAGGCCAACAGGGAGGGCAGTTAGGGACAATCAGGCAGGCAGGCAAGTGAGCAGTTAGGAAGCAGTGGTCCCAGATTGTGAGAAGGATGTCTGACTGCTGGTTTAGGCCCGATCCCACATGGATAGAGCCTAAACCTGCAGTCAAACATCCCCCAAGGTGTCCCTAATTGGAGAGGATGCAGGCTGGGCTGAAGGAACCCCTCCCCTGCACAAATTCTGTGCACTGTGCCACTAATATATATATAAATAATTCTGGCAAAATAAAAAGACACTGCATTCACGAAACAAGAATCTATCTATATTAATGACCAGAATGCCAAAACAACTGGAAGGACCAGTCACTATGATGCTCAATGCAGTAGCTATCCTCTGGTGGTCAGTGTGCTCCCACAGTCAACCTCCTGTGGCCAGCCAACTTCCCTTGGTCCTCTCCACGCCAGCCAGTGAGCTCCCACAACCTTCAATGGTCCCAACCCCTGTCTGGCAGGCCCCGGTTGGCAGCCGGCTGGAAGGCCCCAGCTGGTAGCTGGAAGGAATGCCCCAGCTGGCAGCCAGAAGGCTCCAATTGGCCCTGATTGCCAGCCAGACCTAGGGACCCCGCCTGTGCATGAATAGTGTGCACCAGACCTCTAATAGAAATATAATGTGCTTGTTCAGAGTAAGAAAACTATTTGAAACTTAAATATATAACAAAAAGGAAAATCTTACCTAAAAGTTAGAAGATAAAATCAATCTCCCAGAAAGTAGACCAAAGTGACAAAAAAAGATGAGTTAAATGTAAAAAAAAGAAAAAGTAAGAAAATTGAAGAAAACAATTAAAAAGTCACAGCATTTGAATAAGTTTAAATGAAGAAAGAAGAGAGAAGAAAGAGCACAAGAAATCATTAAAGAATCAGTCAAGAATATTTATCTGAACTAGGAATACATTAATTGCAAGTTGAAAGTGTCAATTAAGTGCTTATTGAGCGGATATAATGGATCTATTCCAGGGCACTTAAGAATGAAAATTCAGCCGAAGCCAGTTTGGCTCAGTGGATAGAGCGTTGGCCTGTGGACTGAAAGATCCCGGGTCCTATTCCGGTAAAGGGCGTGTACCTTGGTTGCGGGCACATCCCCAGTGGGAGGTGTGCAAGAGGCAGCTGATCGATGATTCTTTCTCACCGATGTTTCTAACTCTCTATCCCTCTCTCTTCCTCTCTGTAAAAAATCAATAAAATGTATTTTAAAAAAAAGAATGAAAATTCAGCTAAAGCCTCCAGAATGATAAGAGACCACATGCAGAAATCAGAAACCAGGATGGCAATGGCCTTCTCAAGAGCAGTGCTGAAAGCTGAAAGACGATGAAAATAAATGAAACTCTGGAGTAAAAAGATTTTTACTCTAGTTTTCTATTCTTAGACAAGCTGACAAATCAAGGGTAAGGATAAACATTTTCACACCTTCAAGAGCTTAAAAATTTTTTCCTGCCTTGCAACCTTTCTTAGGAAACTTCTGAAGAAATTCTGTACTAAATGCAGGAGTTTCCACAAAAAAGGAAAACATCAAATAAAAAAATAAAATAAAATAAAAAAAGAGTTTCTCACCTTTAAAAAAGAGACAAGACCATTTCTAGGTTTAAAGTGAAGGAATGCAGCAAGTCTTTAGACAGCTGGAGCAAGAATGGAGAAATTAAGAAAACAAAAATCATAGACTATTTTTTGAAAGTGACAAAGTTCAGACATTTCACAGAAAACAAAAAGTTGCTTAAAGAAGGAAAAGTAGTCATAGCTTATACCTAGCTTCTCTGTGAATAGTGCTTACACAAACAGAATGTACCCTAAATAATTTTAATCCAATTTATACAATAACTAGAGTCTCAGTGCACAAAATTCATACATGGGATTGAGGAAGGTCCCTCAGCCTGGTCTGCAATGATGCCAGTGCCCCACACCCCGGCCTTTGGCCAGAGGCCCCTCCCAACCTCCACGCGGCCAGGGCACAGGACACTGGGCTCATGTCTCCCCCAGGGGCCCCTCCCTCCATGCAGCCAGGGTGCAAGACACTGGGCTCACATCAAGAGGCCCCACCCTCCATACACATTGCCTCCCACAGCCACTATGGGCATCGCCATCTTTGTGATGGAGTGACAGTTACTTTGCATATTATAATTTTATTAGATAAGATAGTAGAGGGTTGACAGGGGAGTTGGGAAGTATGTATGTTTATCTTTGGGAACTAGTGAGCAAAAGAGGGCTAAATCCTCATCTTCCATTGTGGGAATTCAGTTGATATTATAGAAAATAGAGAGATCAAGAAATAGTTGTTATTATAATATACTAACACGAGTGGAGGCAAGCTATCAAAAGTAACAGCTGAAAAGCTCAACCAGCTGAAAGGAAGTTGCCTCTGAGGAAACTGAAATGGGAGGAAGCCTGGAGGCACTGCAATTTTTCTGAATAAGTATCATAGAACCACTTGACTCCTTCAAATGTGCAAAAATAACTTTTATGATCATAAAAGTCAAATTTAAGGAAATGTTTACAATGAAATGTTTTCATTTTTAGCAATTAGAAACAGATTCATTGGATTGTGCAGCCAGGGTAATTCATTTTATAGAAATCGCATGATACAGCCTCTCTTAAAACATTTTATTATGCAACTTCTTGTAGCTGGGCCATTAATTAAAAGATTGTAGCTTGGCACTGTTTTTATTATCATTAATATTACATTATTACTATTATTAAATTCAGGATTGCATATGTCTGTTTACCCAAATTTGTGGTATAACCTATTGAGTAGGCTTTTTCTCCCTCCGTTTAACTAATATTAAACTGAAATAAAATTGAGAAAAATCTGAATGCAGAGAGTGATATAAGGATGCCACTGTCATTCATAACCTGCAATTAAAGATATTTATATTTACTGGGAAAATGGTAATTGAAGCCCCAAAGGGAAAATGGTTTGTCCACACCTTCATTGGTAGGGGAACTATAAGAAAGAGAAAACCGCAGCTTCCTTCTCAGCATTGATGATATATGATGACTGAACTGCTCTGGACTAGAGATCATGAGAGTCTACATGACAGCTCATTTCCAGGACCAGTGCAGTTTGAACAGAAAGACATGGCTGGTTTTCTATCATGCCAAGTAGAACATGAATAACAACTAATGAAAATTCCAAGAAATGAATTTGAGAGGTGGCATCATTAAAAAGATAGAAGACAGAGGAAAATTAATCCCAATCTGAGAAAATAAAAAAAAAAGAAAAGAAAAGATTTTACCTACAATCCTATTATTTCTGCCCACCTAAAAATATTAATCTTGAGAATATTAATATCATAATAACATTTTTTTGCAGGGAACCTATGATTACAAAGAGTAGCTTGTACATGTTAACTGTATGTTCTTAGCAAGGGATCTGGTAAAATATTCTTTGTATTATTTAGGAGTGTTTGATTGTAAGCAACAGAAACTGCTGCTGGCTTACCTAAGCAATAGAGGGTTTACTGGAAAGATACTAAGGATGCATAGAAGAGTTGGAGAGGCCACAGAACTAGACTGGGAAACTGCAACAACTTGGCTGGTCACCAGGACAGTCTGATGAGGCCACTGACATCGTTAAGGAGGAAACCCTAATATGTTCTCTCTGCAGTACGTACTGAGAATTCAGAGTGTATCTTCATATAGTTCAGTTGGATGAGCTCCAGCCATTTGCTTTCCTCTTGGCTGACTAAAGTGGTGAGGGGAAGGACTTTTTGCTTCTTTGATTAAACACCAGCAGGCTGACTTTTCTGCCACCAGACTACACACTAGGGAGAAATATGTAGGAAACGAGGGAACAATTAGAATTGCCAAAAGGTAACAGATAGCTATTATATAATTCTTGTGAAACATGCCTGAAACATTGCATTTACTCAATGGTCTACTGAAAGAACATTCTTAATCGTCTAGAAAGCACTTGTTCAGAATGTTATGATCTTGGTAAAATGATCATGAAAATCTTATCAGGGTGACATTGTTCCTTTCTGAATCACATTGCTTTCTTTCATATATTGGAATTTAAATGTAACAAGGGGGAAACCTATGGCTTGAATCAAATGCAGCATATCCATGAGAAAAATGGGGTATTTATTGAGCAATCTATAAAGTGATAGTGACATGGCTTTACATAGGGCTCTATGGATATGTGGGTTAGAGGCTTGTGTTCCCGTCCTGGCGCAGGCCCCAGGGAAGTGAGGCTCACAGTGCTGGGTCTGGGAACGAGAAGCTCATGGAGGCCTACCTCTTTGGGGCAATGGATCACAAGGCTCCAGCACTGTGACAGGGCACAGGCCAGGCTTGGGGACCCCCCCCCCCCAAGTACATAAATTTCATGCACAAGGCCACTAGTACTATATGAATCCAAATCCTATCTATTAAAGAGGTGATATGCAAATTGACCATCATTTTAACACACAAGATGGCCACTCCCATGTGGACACAAGATGGCTGGCAGGGGAGGGCAGTTGTGGGCCATCAGGCCAACAGCAGGGGGCAGTTGGGAGGGACCAGGTCTGCAAGGGAGGGCAGTTGGGGGTGATCAGGCCTGAAGGGGAAGGGAGTTTGGGGGGAACAGGCCTGCAGGGGAGGGCAGTTGGGGACAACTAGGCCTGCCGGGAAGAACAGTTAGGTGTGACCAGGCCAGCAGGGAAGGGCAATTTGGGGTGACCAGGTAGGCAGGGGAGGGCAGTTAGGGCAATTAGGCCAGCAGAGGAGTAGTTAAGCATTGATCAGGCTGGCAGGGGAGTGGATAGGGTGTGATCAGGCTGGCACACAGAAGTGGTTAGGGGCAATCAGGCAGGCAGGCAAACAATTAAGAGCAAGTTGTCCTGGATTGTGAGAGGGATGTCCAACTGACGGTTAGGCCTGATCCAATTGGGATCCCAGATTGGAGAGGATGCAGGCTGGGCTGAAGGACACACATATACCCCCTGCACGAATTTTGTGCACCGGACCTCATATACTATAATAAAATATCAACAGCATCAGCTGTTCCTAAATTTGTAATCAAGTTTTTATGCTCAATATTCAAAAAATTACATACATGTTTTTTTTTGTTTTTTTTATTTTTATGGATTAAAGTATTGCATATGTTTCCTTATCTCCCCACTACTCCTCAAGCCCCTACTCATGCCCTCACCACCCTGTTGCCTGTGTCCATGGGTTAGGCTTATATGCATGCATACAAGTCCTGTGGTTAAGCTTTACACCTTACTCCCACCATCCCATACCTTCCCTCTGAGGTTTGACAGTCTGATAGATGTTTCTCTGTCTCGGTTTTTGTTTATAAGTTTATGTTGTTCATTATATCCATAAATGAGTGAGATCATGTGATATTTATCTTTCTCTGACTAGCTTATTTCTCTTAGCATAATGCTCTCCAGTTCTATCCATGCTGTTGCAAATGGTAAGAACTCCTATTTTTACACATCATAGTATTCCATTGTGTAGATGGACCACAGTTGGTTTCTTTCTTTCTTTCTTTCTTTCTTTCTTTCTTTCTTTCTTTCTTTTTTTTTTCTTTTTTTTTTGTGTGTGTATGTGTGTGTGTGTGTGTGTGTGTATTGATTTTTTTACAGAGAGAAAGGGAGAAGGATAGAGAGCTAGAAACATTGATGAGAGAAAAACATCGACCAGCTGCCTCCTGCACATCCCCTATGGGGAATGTCCCCACAACCAATGTACATGCTCTTGACTGAAATCGAACCTGGGACCTTTCAGTTCATAAGTCAACGTTCTATTCACTAAGCCAAACCGGTTTCACTGTACCACAGTTTTTTAATCCATTCATCTGCTGATGGGCACTTAGGCTGTTTCTAAATCTTAACTATGGTGAATTGTGCTGCTATGAACATAAGGGTGCATATATTCTTTCTGATTAGTGTTTCTAGTTTCTTTTTTTAAAATATATATATTTTATTGATTTTTTACAGAGAGAAGGGGAGAGAGAGAGCTAGAAACATTGATGAGAGAGAAACATCTACCAGCTGCCTCCTGCACACCCCTTATGGGGGATGTGCCCGCAATCAAGGTATATGCCCCTGACCAGAATCGAACTTGGGACCTTTCAGTCCACAGGCCAATGTTCTATCCACTGAGCCAAACAGGTTTTGGCTCGTGTTTCTAGTTTCTTAGGATATATTCCTAGAAGTGGGATCACTGGGTCAAATGGGAGTTCCATTTTTAGTTTTTTGAGGAAACTCCATACTGTTCTTCACAGTGGCTGCACCAGTCTGCATTCCCACCAGCAATGCACAAGGGATCCTTTTTCTCCACATCCTCACCAGCACTTGTAATTTATTGATGATAGCCATTCTGACAGGTATGAGGTGGTACTGCATTGTCGTTTTGATTTGCATCTCTTAGATGATTAGTGACTTTGAGCATGTTTTCTTGTCTCTTGGCCTTTCTTCTGTCTTCTTTTAAAAAGTGTCTATTTATATCTGTTGCCCATTTTTTGATTGGGTTGTTTATCTTCCTTTTTTTAAGTTGTATGAGTTCCCTATAAATTTTGGATATTAAACCCTTTTGAGTGATAACATTGGCAAATATGTTCTTCCATGCAGTGGGCTTTCTTGTTGTTTTGTTGATGGTTTCTTTTGCTGTGCAGAAACTTTTTATTTTGATGTAGTCCCATTTGTTTATTTTCTCTTTAGTTTCCATTGCCCTAGGAGCAGTATCAGTGAAGTTGCATGGGCATATGTCTGAGATTTCGCTGCCTGTGGATTCCTCTGGTATTTTTATGGTTTCCTGTCGTATGTTTAAGTCCGTTATTTATTTTGAATTTATTTTTATGTATGGTATAAGTTGGTGGTCTATTTTCATTTTTTTTTTGCATGTATCTGTTCAATTTTCCCAACATCATTTATTGAAGAGGCTGTCTTGATTTCATTGTATGTTCGTTCCTCCTTTGTCGAATATTAATTGAGCATAGTGGTTTGGGTAGAGTTCTGGGTTCTTTATTCTGTTCCATTGATTGTATACATGTTTTAATGAGCCAAATATTTCCATAAGAATTATGAAATGGGAATCAGTCTCCTGTCCTCCCTGACTCCTACATTTCTCTCACCCCAGAGTTTCCTTTTTTTATGTTTATTTATCTTTATATGTTCAAATAGCATTGTTATATTGGTGCTATTATATTATAACACCAATATAACAATGCTATTTGATTGTAAGCAATAGTTTAAAGTAGGGGTGTCAAACTCAATCAGAGAAGGGGCCAAAATCTAAAATCCAGCCTAAATCGAGGGCCGAATGGTTTACTGAACAGTCATAAATTGTCATTGTGATGGAAACGCAGTGGAGTGCAGTGATGACAGCTCGGTGCGGGCCACATTGCAAGGCCTGGCGGGACGGATTTGGCCCGCGGGCCTTGTGTTTGACACATGTGGTATAAAGAATAAACATCAATTTGTTCATTTCCCACTATGGGAAATGTGGATTTAGCACTTTTTTTTTTATTCTCTCACCCTCCATACTGCAAAAAATTTCCCATACTTTTACAGTTATAACTTTAGTTAGATCAGTATTCATGGTTCACATTATTACATTTTTGTAAATGTTGACTGGGTCATATTTTATACTAGGATTAATTTTTTTCTTTCTTGAACAACTTTATGTAAACCTGTAAGTATTAAGGGTACTGATATTTTTTTATCTTTATTGTTGAAAGTATTATATAGCTCCTTCTTTTTCCCCAATTAATCTCTTTGAGCCTGCTTTCATATTCCCCCCAAACCTCCGCAAGCCCTCACCATTCCTTTATCTGTGTCCAGGGTTATGCATATATGCACACAAATACATTGGTTGATCTCTTTCTACTCCTGTCTTCTCTCTGAGGTTCAACAGTCTGTTCATTCTTTTATAACTCTGATTTTTTTAAATGACTTGTTGTTTTTTTATGTCCTAACCCTGAGTTATTCAACATTTGTTAGGACTGTGTCAAGTTCTTCTTGGAGGCTTCTTTCTGATCTGCTCCAACTTGATTGGTTGTGCTCTGTTTTGGAAATGACATGATCCCGAGATCTATCTTCAAATTCAATAGAGATTCCTTTTTTTCCTTGCTTCTACACTTTACTTCTTCTTGATTTACTCTTTCATTAGAGAAAGCAACTTTTCCAAGGGCTTTTGAGAAAGACAACATAAGCAATAAACTGTTTTTGAGAGGTTACACATCTGAAATTATCTCAAATCTATGCTCACATTTAAGCAATAGTTTCACTAGGAATGCTGTTATCGATTCAAAAAGAAACTGACAATGAGGTGAGACTTTTTTAAAGCATTTCTCCATTGTCCTCTATCTTTGAAGTAACTTTTTGAGAACAGAATCTTTTCTAATTTCTAATCATGGAAGCTTTTACAATCTTCTCTTTATCCCTGAAGTCCTGAAATTGTACAATTACTAGTAAATGCCTTTGTGTCAGTTAATTTTCAACTATTATGCTGGGCATAGTCTAGGAACTCATATCTTTATTTCTGGGAAAATTTCTTGAATTGTTAATAATTTTCTACTTTCTAGTTTTCTCAGTCTTTCTGGATTTCTATTAGTCAGATGTTGGATCTCCTTAACTGATCCTTTAATTTTCTTATATTAACTTTAAAATTATTGTTTTGCCTTGAAGTATATTTAAAAATTACTTTTTGTTCTACTTTCTGTGAGAATTTCTTTATCTTTCAAAACTTTTCTGAAAACTCTATTTCTGCTATTTTTAATTTTTAAAAACAATTATTCTTTGCTTGTTTGTTTTATGTAATATTCCATTATTTTTTCATGGATGCAATATTACTCTGAACAGAATAACATATATTTAAAAGTTTCCTTCTATCTTGTACTATATCTGCTTTCTCCATATTACTTTTTTTTTTATTCTCCGACTGACCAAAAGTGGTTGGTTAAAAGGTTTCTCAGAAACACAAGGGATATTTTTTTTATTGTAGACATCATAGTAGGAAGATCTGGCTAGACTTTTATTGGAATACTGTGAACTTTACTATTTTAGATCTTTCTCTTGAACTGGTAAAATTTCCCAGTAAAGAATATTCCAGATATATGTCTTCTGCAAAATGAGTGGGAGATGAGGGATAAGGTTTCTCAGAATTCAGTATTTAACACTGACTCCCAATTATCCATAACCTGCCTTCAACTGTGGCTACTCATCTTCTATCGAAAGAACCTTCATTTTACCCTCATCAGACTTTAAACATATAGTCTTCTGTCTTGATTAGTGTCTTAATTGGCTCAGGCTGGCATATAAAAGTATCACAGAACAGGTAGCTTAAAAAACAATTTTATTTTCTCATAGCTTTGGAGGCTGTAAGTTTAGATAAAGGTGCCAGTAAAGTTAGTTTCTCCTGAGGCCCCTCTCTCTAATCTGTAACAGCTGCCTTCTCCTTGTGTCCTCACAAGGCCTTTTCTTTGCCTACACTCCTGAAATCTCTTCCTCTTTTTATAAAGATAACAGTCCTATTGGGTTAGGGCCCACACTTATTACCTCATTTAACCTTAAATATAGTCACTTTGGGAGTTAGATAGTCACTTTGGGAGTTAGAACTTAGTATATGAATTGAGGAAGTTGGAGCACAAGTCAGTCCATAACAGGTGGGGACAGACAGGGTTCAACTGTACATAGTGTGATTGGGGACCTGTGGCTGTCAGTATTTCCTAACCTCACTCTACAAATCTTTTTTTTATCCCCTATGGGATTCTTTATCCCACCTAAAGAATTAGCAGACTGCCTGCTCCACTCCTGAACATATTAGAGAGTCTATCATATGAATCATGCTGTATCTCTTTTTTCCACTCATTATCAGCTTAGAATTGAGTTTTTCTCAGAGCCATTCAATCAATTAGAACTTTACTTTTCCCAGTACATTTTTGTTGTTACTGCAGAAATGAAGTAAAATATAAAATGATTGATATGTGATTAGAATCATCCAGTCAGAAAGGATGCCTAAATATTCAGAATGAACCCCAACCAGATGCCATGCAGGTCTAGCAACTAAATGCCACTGTTATGTTACACCCCCCCCCTTTTTTTTTTTTTTTTTTTACTTTTTGTGGGTACATGCCATCTATAATAAAAGCACAATATGCTAATTAAACTGGACATTCTTCCAGATGATCTTCCAGATGAAGCCAGGGCTGCAAGGGAAGCCTGGGTCCTAGGTGCCAGAGGGAAGGTGGTGCTGGCAGCTGAGGGAAGAAAGGCCTATTCTTACACAGATTTCATGTATCAGGCCTCTAGTTTAAAATACGATTGATTATTTATCTGTTACTGTTTTATGGTTTCTAGCAGAATTACAATTAAGTGGGTGTGTTTCATCTTATTATCTTTAGCCACAAAAGCATTGTTTTTGCAAATTTTAAAATTAAACATGAAATAGTGCTTTGATTCTGTTTATTTCCAGCAAAATGTGACCTTTAAAATGCTTGAACATCATAAGTAGATTAGTTTCACTGGATAGCTTTAGGAGAGTGTTTAAGAAAAGACAAATTGAGCTTCTAAGCTGCTCTAGGTATTAAAGTCATCTTGCTGATCTGACAAATCATGAAATACAAATTTTGTAAAAAATATTTTACTACCCTATTTTCAATATTTTAATGGATACAATGAATCCTTTTTAAAACAATTTCCACCTCCTCTGATCTTCTTGGGGAATCAGTATGATATTAGTCTTTTTTTCTTCTTCAATTTTTGATTTTATATATACTTCTATCACTTAATTTACTATTTTTCCAATATGGGACATATTGTTAGTTTCCTACTCATATTATTCCTAATTCTTCCTTGCTAAGAGGAGTTGGTTCTGGTGTGTAAAATATGTGCTTTTTTCAGGGTCTCCTGTAGCTTGATGGGCATGTGATCAAGTTCCAGCCAATGAGACATAAACAGAAATCTGCTGGAATTCCTATAGATATAAATGTTTTTGGAATAAATGGGTGAGTGAATAAGTAAATATCTCCAACAAATGGTCAGATTTTGTTGTAAATATTAGTATTGTAACCAAGATTGCATGGCCTTAAAAGCCTAAAATACTGGCAATTTGGCTGCTGCACAGAAGGTTTGTGGACCTCTAAATCCTTTAGCCTCTCTGAGACTCTTCTTTAAACATTATGACTTCTGGCATTTTTAGAGCATTCTCTGATGTACTCACAACTATAAGCTATTTTTAGAAGGAGAAGATAACCAACAAAATTATCTTTTCACATTGCAGTCCTTCTAATAGTTAAAGGCAACAAAGCAGGATCTTAAGGTATCTTTCTTTTTTTTTTTTTTACTAAATTATAGCGGTTCACCTAGCTGTTTCTCATACAACAAAGAATGCTATTTTATATAGAATTTTATTTCATTTTCAACATTACCACTAAATCTAGAGTTCAGAACAAGATAAAATCCCACAGTATGATATGACAAGCACAAAGAACAACTTTCAAAACAATATGCTTTCTTATAAACTATATTCTGATGAACTCATTTCAAGATTATATTTGTTTCCAAACTATTACATCTCAAGAATACATTTTGGGAAATTAAAACTCTTAGATATTTTTGACTGCCCCATTAATCATTAAAACTGGCATACAGGCCTTGGCTGGTGTGGCTCAATCGGTTGAGCATCCTCCCAGGCATTGAAAGGTTGCCGGTTCAATTCTTGGTGAGACAGTATGCCTAGATTGCAGGTTTAGTACCTGCTTGGGGTGAATTAGGAGGCAATCAATCTATGTCTCTCTCTCTCTCTCTCTCTCTCTCTCTCTCTCCCTCCCTCTCTATCTTTTCCCCCACCCTGTCTCACTCTCTAAAAAATAATAAATAAAAATATACTTAAAAAATAATTTGGCATACAGGCTTTTTCATTTATTCCTGTCAAAACACATCTCACTGATTTTACCCCATCTTTTAAATCTAATGAGCTAATTTCAAATACAGACTATGCCAGTTATTATTTCAGCTATTTGTCTATTTGTCTAATCCTTGAAAGTTTTTATAATTTAATGCAAGTGAATAACTTATTAAAAAAAAAAAAAAGACCTTTCCATAGGCAGAGTTATATCATCATATCACCAGATTATTTATCCACTATATAATTTGTTTGCTATGCTGAGTTTTTACTACGGTATGTATCAGACCTGAATTAAATCTTTTTATGCCTTATGTTACTACATATTCATGAAAATAAGAATATTCCTAATATCCCCATTTTACACATAAAGAATCTGAGACACAAAGGAGCTAAACTAAAACTTGAGTAGTCTTACTTCATAACTAGAACACTTCTATGAAGATGAATTGGTTCTTTCTAATGAAATGTTAAAAAAATGTATTCCCAAAAGAAAAAATATTTTAATTTGATTTCAAGAGAAAGGATTAAGAGCACAATGAGAAGAGGTATATTTGTAAATTGTGAGATGACTTGACTTTGGCTTTTAAAGCATTCCTTCACATGTGCAAGGACTCGTCCAGGTGTCATGTACTAAGGAGCAACACCTGGATATGGTGTACAGCTGGAACAAATTCCATTTGCTGTCCTCTCAGAATTCTCATGGTTCTTTGGTTTGAGTATTGATAATCTTTTGCATTATTTCTATAGCTTTAAGCCTTAAAGTTTAAGGACTCTCTTGTGTCCTTATTCTTCTATTTCTTGTGTGTGTTTTTATCCAATTTCATAAACTTTGATATATATATATATATATATATATATATATATATATATATATATATACATTGTTAACAAGTATGATTTTAAGCTTAAAGTATTTGCACTATGAAAGGTTTAAGAAACACAGGAGCCCAGCTGGCATAGATCAGTGCATGGTTGTAAACCTATGAACCAGGAGGTCACAGTTTGATTCCCTGTCAGGGCACATGCCTGGGTTGTGGGCTCAATCCCAAATGTGGGACGTGCAGGAGGCAGCCAATCAATAATTCTCATAATTGATGTTTCTATCTTTTTCTCCCTTTACCTTCTTCTCTGAAATCAATAAAAATATATTTTAAAAAAAGAAAAAAGAAACACAGGAGATAGTTGTAGACTCAATGGTGAAAAAAAAACCTGCTTCACTATTGAATTTATTTCATCCAGTTTACTAGTACTTAGTGTTTTAGTATTATAGGAGAGGAAATAGTGTTGTTCCTTTACATATATTAAGTTCATTGGCCGGGGCCCTTAAAATTAAACCAATAACAGACATGTCAACAAGAGAAAAATAAATATAAGTTTATTAACATGTGCATTATGAATACACATGGAAATATTCAGAGATGAGTTACTCTAACAGGTGGTTAAAGTTTGGGCTTATATAACATCTTAATTTAAAAAAATACATTTTTAGAGAAGTGAAAAGACAAAGGAAAAGGACTCTGAGTTTCCAGTGACTGGAAAATTCTGGGAAGGCAAATATATAGGAAAATTAATGGTAGATAAGGGTTAGTTTTAATAAAATTTTTAATGCAGATTTCTCTGTTGCCCTCTCTAGGTTGATTGATAAGGCCCTAGAGTTGTCGCTGGTAATTAAGCCATCTTTCTTGTTTGGGTGTGGTGGGTGGACTTTTATAAATCTATGACCTGCTTTCAGGCTAATAGGGAGTAAGTAGAGAGCTTTTCTTGCATCTGCTTTTTCTTAATTGACTTCACAATAATACTATACCAAATTGGCATATGTTGGTAATATATCCCGGTACCCTTCATTCTAAATGATGTTAAGTGCTGGTTTTAGAAAAGCATAAGAACACTTTCTTTTGACTTTAATATTAACTTATAGGTTTCTAAAATTTGTATGTAAAATAGCTGCTCAGATAAAACCTCCAAAAATATATAGAGGTAGTGGAAAGGGAACTTAATGCCAAGAGCTTTATGGGATAAATACTTACCAAATATCAATGGCCTTGGTTTCTGTCACTTACCCCCGGGGCACTTAAAAAGGCCTGCAGGCAATGTGGTGGGACATAGAAAGCTCTATTATCATTGGCTGCCACAATGACTAGGGAAAGTTACTGGCAATTAATGTAGGAACCAAGTTTCAAGCAATAAACAAGGACAGTTCTGTCTACAAATGTCTACAATTCTTCTATCTACCATTATTTCCTTTAGCCTTAAGGAAACCATCTTTTATGGAGTAGATTTAACTTTAAGGCTATAATACCACATTTTTTTATGGGGGGAATGATAATTTGACTTAATGAGATTCATATCCTTTTTGGCCATCATAATTGAAGCGATGGGGAAAACTACCTAAACTTTAAAATGAAAACTAGAAACTCTGGCTGTTGCTGCTAATTACCCAGTAATATATAATATGAGCTTGGGCTAGTTATTTACTCTGTTTGTCTATATATAACAATAAAGATAATGCTACTGTCACTGGTAGGACATCTGAATTCATTAACAATAGTGAAGTATATTTGGAAATGCAATGTTATGTTTCAATATATAACTTTATATTTTAACAACCCATGTGCCACTCAGTTGCATCAATGCTCAGCAATTACTAAGATTGCATAACAATAAGTCCAATTAGTTAACAAGCATCATGGGCTCTCCTACCATATGAATTTTCTGATTTATAAGCATGAGAGCTCTGCCTAGGGATCAAGTCAAAAAATTAAGAATAAGTGATGCAATTGCCTGATACTTGTTCCATAGTCCTCATTTTTAGCCTAAGGAAGGAATGAGCTTTTAAACTTTTCCAAAAAAGTGGTCTTTTTCAGAGAACTAATGATCTACAGATATATTTGGCAATAAAGAACAAAACTAATTGATTTCAAAACAACTTCAGCCTCAATTAACAGACTGCAGGCTCCCTGGGGCTTTGCCAAAGTCTCCATTTTATTAAAGCATACCAAGACTATCAAAATTGAGGGAACAAATGCTCAAATTGAAACAAATGTGTATATTTAATAGTGATTCACACAAAAGACCACTATCCTGTGTGTCAGGATCTTGGATTCTAGTCCCAAATATATTTCCAATTAGTTTTGAGATTTAGAGCAAGTACTTTGACTTGAGAAGTATAAGAATAGTATATTGATAACTGATATAGATCAAGCTCTAAGTACCTTATTACATTATTTCCTTTAATTCTCTCAGCAGCTTCAGGAGGTAGAGATCATTATTCTGGTGAATTGTTGTTGTTGTTTGGGGTAGTAAAGAGCTAAGGAATCTAGAGCCAGTGCTCTCAGTCACTACTCTAAACATTCTGGGATGTAATTAAATGGCCTGCATAAGATAAATTTGCCTAATATATGAATACACTTTAAGATGAAGAAAAAAAAATGACAAATGCAAGTTACTAAAGCAAAAGTCTGATAAGTAGAACCTGCTAGTTCAAAAGAATCAATGCATTTGATGTGTCCAAAGAAGTTACTGGGTAAAGATCATGAATTATTTGTTAGTCATTCAATGGTAGTGTGGCCAAAAAGGGGCTACATACTTAACTGATAAGTTCAGGGGAGGCCTAATGGCAAGCCTTACAAACTCAGAAACCTAAAGTAACTACACAGGATGGTCTGAAATCAAAACTTCCCAACAGCAAGTCACAGTAGGTAGTCATGTTCTAGGCTGGTATCTTCCTTGGCAAAGGCCAATCTTTACTTGAAGATTGTCTTTCTATTGTCTTTCTGTGCCTATGATAGCATGCCTTTGGAATGCCCGAGTAATCCTTTTGTTCCAGACACCTCATTGCACAATCGCCCCCCAGAGCATGAGACCACAGAACCCTCATTGATATCTTGTTCTCCTGCATGTCATCTCTATGTGCTATAAATGTTCATTGTTAACTATCCTATGACCATCAATATCTATCCAATCACAGATATTTTTCCACTTAACTTTCTCCCAACTCCCTAATCTACCACCAGTGGATTTTATGTAACACCTTTATGTCTTCTCCTTTGATTCTGATGTGTAAAATAAATGGTAAAACTGCCTGGAGCATTTTCTCAATTCATTGATATTTTGCTTCCCAACAATATTTTGCTTCCCAGCAATTGTCATCAGTTTAGTCCAAATAAACTCACAGAAATTCTCCACAGGTTTTGATAGTTCTTGCATGGACAATAGAGATATGAGGTAAGAACAAATGAAGCAGATAGCAAGAGAACTGCCAATTACTGAATAGAAAGTTCTTGCTTTCAGCTCCAGGATTAAGTATTTCTGAAATCTAGAAAGCCATGTGACTTGTCATTTCTTAATGAGCACCTACAAGCATTTCATTCTTTTAAAGATTCAAATTTCTATTCCATCTCACCACACCTATAAACCTAGGCATTCTGGTATTCCACACCCCAAGGGATGCATTTATTGTGAAAAGTGCTCTTGACATGAAGGCCAAAAGGAGAAAGTACAAAGGCCAGAGAATGGACACAGGGCAACCAGTTACCACCCACAAAACATTTTGTAAACTACCAGTACCTAAACCAAGATAGTTTGTCTTTGAACTCAGATTTAACTGTAAATTAAAGTATAGAGATTTACAACTATATAAACATTTATAGATAAGATTTCTTATGAACTTTCTGACTCTTCATCTTTTATAAACTGGACATTTACCTATAGGACCAAAGTTTCCAAGTTATTATAGTTTTAGAGCCTGTCTTATTAAGGCTTTTCATTCAGGATGAGCAGACCTTATGTACCATCAGATGTAAGAGATTCCATGGTCTCCCTTTATTGAGAGTCCAATGGACCACTGAAGCTCCATCTCCCACCAAGCTCAGAGTTACTAGTATATCCTTGCTAGGGACCACCTGACACAAGCTGAGTTCAAATTCAGTTTCAGTTCTGTATATAATATTATACTAGTAGTCTTAGGCCTTTTGTTCACATCACAGAGCAGTTAATTATTAATTGTTTTTGAGTTATAAATACTTTTGGAAATCTCCTCAAAATCTTGCATATCTCCAGAAAATGCATTCAGGTATACATACAATCTTTCATTTCAGGGTATATGGAGAGTCACTGAACTTAATCTAAGGACCTAAGTCAATAAGTCATGTCTTAGAAGTGGTCAGATCTCCCCTTTACTAAAGTAATTTTGGGACCTAGAAATCATTATGGACATAAATAATAGTCCCTTAAAAATAGTAATTAAATGTCTCTAATATTTCCAAGGTTTAAGTTGATTCTCATTTACAGATGTTATGCATTTAGGGTGGGAAATCTTTTTTCTGCCAAGGGCCATTTGGATATTTATAACATCTTTTGTGGGCCATACAAAATTATCACCTTAAAAATTAGCCTGCTATATTTGGTCAACCATTTAATTAACTCATACCCAATGCCTTGGCAGGGCCAGTTCAAATGATTTTTCAGGTCTTACACAGCCTATGAATTAGATGTTCCCCATCTCCATTCTAAAAGTCACCATGAGCACTAAAATAGCAAATATTGAACTACTGGTCTAGGAAAATACAGGGTTAGTTTCCTGTGAGTGCTAGTAAAAATATGTTTATCAACTAATCAATACAGACCTTGTTGCAAGTGTGTTTCTATTTAAATACAACTTTATCTAGTACTTTTTCAATACTTTATTCATTGACAGTGAAATTGAACTTACAGTCAACCATGCTTTAAGTCATATCTGAACAAAGCTTATTTAAGACATGTATTTTCTCCATAAGACACATCACAGCCTTTTTGCATTTATAAATACTATCCAGCACTTCTGCACTATACAT
The DNA here is from genome assembly GCF_014108245.1 of Pipistrellus kuhlii. Lineage (NCBI taxonomy): Eukaryota > Metazoa > Chordata > Mammalia > Chiroptera > Vespertilionidae > Pipistrellus > Pipistrellus kuhlii. The sequence continues at coordinate 66,144,866 of NW_023425515.1, forward strand.
GAGAACCATTTTAGACAGTGAAGTCTCCAATAAATACCAGATAGGCCACAAAACAAATATCAATAAATTTAAGAAGATTGTAATCATATCAAGCATCTTCTCTGACCATATTAGTATGAAACTAGAAATCAATCACAAGAAAAACTGAAAAATACACAAAGAAACGGTGATTAAATAATATGATATTAAACAATGAATGGATTGACAATGAAAAACAAAAACAAAATATAAGTTTAAACAAATGAAAATGAGAATGCAATGACCCAAAAACTATGGGACACAGCATAAGCAGTCCTAAGAGAAAAACTTACAACATTACAGGCCTCAAGAAACAACAAAAATCTCAAATAAATAATCTAACCTTACACTTAACAGAAATAAAATAAGAACAACAAGTAAAACCCACAGTGAGTAGAAGAGAGAAAATAATAAAGATCAGAGGAGAAATAAATAAAATGGATTCTAAAAAAATAAAAAAGATTAATGAAACCAAGAGCCAGTCTTTTGAAAAGATAAATAAGACTGACAAATATTTAACAAGACTCATCAAAAGAAAAGAGAGAGGACCCAAATAAAATTAGAAATGAAAGAGAAGTAACAACAGACTCCACAGTAATACAAACAACTTTAAGAAAATATTACAGCCGAGACCAGTTTGGCTCAGTGGATAGAGCATAGGCCTGCAAACTGAAAGGTCCCAGGTTTGATTCTGGTCAGGGGCATGTACCTTGGTTACTGGCACATCCCCAGTAGGGGTGGTGCAAGATGTAAAACTTCAATTAAAAAAAATATATATATATATAAATATATATATAAAGAAAATATTACAAATAGCTATGTGCTAACTGGACAAACTGGATAAAATGGATAAATTCCTAGAAATATATAATCTTCCACAACTGAATCAGGAAAAATAAAAAAACTCGAATAGATGCATTAGAACTAGTAAAATTGAAGCAGTATCAAAAACTTCCAAAAAAAAAAAAAAATCCTCATTTCAAGGGAAATTTCAAGGGAAATTTTTATCAAACATTCAAAAGAGAACAAGACAAAACCGCTTTGGCTCAGTGGATAGAGCGTTGGCCTATGAACCGAAAGGTCCTGGGTTTGATTTCAGTCAAGGGCATGTACCTTGGTTGTGGGCACATCCCCAGTAGGGGGTGTACAAGAGGCAGCTGGTGGATGATTCTCTCTCATTGATGTTTCTAACTCTCTGTCTCTCTCCCTTCCTCTCTGTACAAAATCAATAAAAAATATATTTAAAAAAAGAGAGAACTAATATTTATCTTTCTCAAGCTATATCAAAAACTTCAAGAGGAGGGAAGACTTCCAAGATTACTTTATGAGGCCAACATTATCCTAATTCAAAATCATATAAAAACATTACAAAGAAAAAAAATTATAGGCTATTATCTCTGAAGAATATGGATGCTAAAATTCTCTACAAAATAGTAGGAAGCTGGGTCTAGAAATACATTAAGAACTTCATACTCCACAATCAAGTGGGATTTATTCCCGGAATGCAATGTTGGTATAATATCCACAAATCAATAAACGTGATACACCACACAGACAAAATGAATAATAAAAACCACATGATCATATCAATAGATGTAGAAAAAGCATTTGATAAAATCCAGCATCCATTCTATTTAATAAAGAGGTAATATGCAAATTGACCATCACTCCAACACACAAGATGGCTGTTCCCATGTGGTCACAAGATGGCTGCTACAAGATGGCCAGCAGGAGAAGGCAATTGGGAGTGATCAGGCCTGCAGGGGAGGGCAGTTAGGGTTGACCAGGTCATCAGGGAGGGCAGTTAAGGGCAACAGGACTGGCAAGGGAGGGAAATTAGGGGTGACCAGACTGGCAGGGGAGGGCCATTGGGGATGACCAGGCCTGTAGGGGAAGACCGTTAGGGGTGAGCATGCTGGCAGGGAAGGGCAGTTAGGGATGACCAGGCCAGCAGGGGAGAGAAGTTAGGGGCATTTGTGCTGGCAGGATAGCAGTTAGGCATTGATCAGACTGGCAGAGAGTGGTTAGGGGGTGATCAGGCTGGTAGGCAAAAGCAGTTAGGGGCAATCAGGCAGGCAGACAGGTGAGCAGTTTGGAGCCAGAAGTCCTGGATTGTGAGAGGGATGTCTGACTGCCCAATGGGATCTGGCCTAAATGGGCAGTTGGACATCCCTCAAGCGGTCCCAGATTAGAGAGGGTGCAGGCTGGACGTAGGGACACACACAGTCCCATGCACAAATTTCATGCACCGGACCTCTAGTTTATGATAAAAACTCTTGGCCTGGGGGGCCTGGCCAGCCTGGATGAGGGCTGTTTGAGGGCAGTTTGCAGGCAAGCCAAGCCCCAGTTTTGTCTGGAAGGATATCTGAGAAGGTCTCAGGAAAGTCTCCTGGTCTAATTTGCATATTATCCTTTTATTAGTATAGATAATGAACAATTACAAAGGGAAACTAATAAAAACAATGCCACTTACAATTGTATCAAAAAATTTAACTGAGGATGTATAAGGCCTGTATATGGAAGATTATAAGACACTGACAAAAGAAATTGAAATAGATACAAATAAATGAAGCATATACTGTGTTTATGGGTAGGTAACATCATTAAAATGTCCATGGTACCCAGAGCAACCTATAGATGCAATGCAACCCCTATCAAGATGCCACTGGTATATTTCTCAATAATGGAACAAATATTTCAAAAAGTTATATGAAACCAATAAATATACCAAATAGCCACAAGAATCCTAAGAAAGAAGAACAAAGTTGGAAGGATTCAGAATCTACAAGAATGCCATAGCAATGAAAACTGGCATAAAAAAAGATGTGTAGATCATTGGAATACAATAGAGAACACAGAAATAAATGCATGCCTTTACAGTCAATTAAAATTTGACAAATGAGTCAAGAACTTATGAGATAAAGATAGTCTATTCAATAAATGGTATTAGGTATATTGGACAGAAACATGGGGGGCTGTGGGCATGAAAATAGACTGAGAGAAAGATACTCATTTGCAATACGAGAGCTGAAATAAAAAAGCAAATCATGCCGAAGCCGGTTTGGCTCAGTGGTAGAGCGTCGGTCTGTGGACTGAAAGGTCCCAGATTCAATTCCGGTCAAAGACATGTACCTTGGTTTTGGGCACATCCCCGGTAGGGGATGTGCAAGAGGCAGCTGGTCGATGTTTCTCATTGACGTTTCTAGCTCTCTATCTCTCTCCCTTTCTCTCTGTTAAAAATCAATAAAATATATATTTTTTTTAAAAAGCAAATCATTACTTTCTGACCTTAGCAAAAAATGTGAGCCAATAACTACTCAAATGTTTCACAGCTCTGCCCATGAACACAAATAGCTGTAAAAGCACCAGGAGTATTGATTTTAAGGTTGCAAATAAATTGTAGCAAGTAGGCAAATTGCAAATACCAAATCTACAATTAATGAGGATTAACTAAATATTCTCCTCTTCAATTTCTTACTAACTATATCCTAAGGGCCTGCAAGATTCTACCTCCTAAAATCAGCATCCTTGATTGCCAGGTTTTGAACCCTCCATTTAACTACCCCTCCATCCCCCCAATTTCTGAGCTAGTATTTTACAACTAGTGATGCAATAAGCCACTGAATTTGGCCCAACTGACCCCTCTCTTAGTGAGCCCTATAACCTAAAGCACTTCAGTCTTAATACTTGGCACCACCAAGTATACAATTGTTTTGTTGCTGTGTAAATAAGACTGAATGTCTCCACCACTAGAGCCTCCATATGCTTGTATATGAAAATATAAATATCACTTATACAGAAATTTTTTAATGGAATTTTTAAAGTGATGAAAGTCGAACTAAGTGTAAGGCTAATAAGACATATAAATGCAGACTTCACTTTTCAGTTTTAGTTGTTATCTCCTTTTACTGATGGTGCATTTTAACTCTTAATATTTTTAACAGTTTATCATGATTGCAAGGATCTAGGGTAGAAATCAAATTTTCAGGAAAAATGTCGATTTTTATTTATTTATTTATTTATTTATTTATTTTTACAGTTTCTACAATGGTGTGGAGGTGAACATCTTGGTGCCAAGTCTGCAGTTTCCACTGAGTAGAAGGAGGCTTTAAAATAGAGTTATACTTTGCTTCTTTTCCTTTTTTAAAATAACACCATATATTTCTATTCAAATATAAGCTAACTCTGTGATCATAATAGAAGCCGGTGTTCCTTCATTTCTTTTGAATTTCCTAAAAAGTACATTGTAAGATTCCTTACAATAGACCCTTTGTACTAAGAGCAGCTAGGAATTCAGCCTATATAATAAAACCCTAATATGCAAATTGACCAAATGGCAGAACAACCAGTCACTATGACACTCGCTGAAAACCAGGGGGCAGACGCTCAACACAGGAGCTGTCCCTGGTTTCAGTGTGCTCCCACAGGGGGTGTGCCACTCAACCAGAAGCTGGGCTCTTAGCTGTAAAGCACAGTGGTGGTGGCGGGAGCCTCTCCCACCTCAGCTGCAGGCAGGCAGTAAGGAGAGAAGGGTCACAAACTGTGAGAGCCTTGGTCTATGAGAGGGATGTCTGACTACCAGCTTAGGCCCAAGCCCCAGGGGGAGGGCACAGGCCAGGTTGAGGGATCCACATCCCCCCCAACACCCTGTGCATGAATTTTGTGCACTGGGCCTCTAGTGGATAATAAAGGATCTGAGCCTAAGGAGAGATGGGAAAACTCGCTGTTTTACATCAATAGTAACAATGTGGAAAGATAGAAACTATCATAATATTGTAAATCAATTGTAATATTAAAATTTAATTTTTTTAAAAAAGAGATAGGCCTCAGAAATCCAGGCCACACATTGATAGAGAATCCATGGAAATTGATTTTTTGGCCTCATACCCTGAAAAGTCATACATAATCCATAGCCTACAGCTCTCAAAGAGAAAACATGTGACCTCCTCAATCAACTTTGCAGTGAGTTAAACTTACCCTTAATATATTCTAACTTTCTGAGCAATCAAGGTAAGAACCATTTAAATTTACAGTGACTTTTGCTTGTTGACCACACTTATTTATGTTCTTATGATTACCAAATCTTCCCAGAGTTAATTAACAAACTTTTGAGTGTTCATTATGAGCTTTGCCTTGTGCAGAACTCAGCGAGAGAGTAAGTCATTTACAAAGGTTCTACTTTGAAAATATTTGCAAAGTAGAGCTGTGCTGTCCAATATAGTAGCCCAAGCATGTATAAGTCTCAGCCTGCAGACTGCATGCGGCGCACAGAGAATATTTTTGCAGCCCAGCCAATATAACAGTATGTAAGAAACGTTTTAATAAAAATTTCATAATTTAATTTTTACATCTTGTTATAAGTAATTATTAATAACGAACTGCAATTTAGCTAATGACTGATTACTCTAATTGTGTTGCATTTATTTCTATTAAGAGCCTTACCTGCAGGCGCACCATTTCTCTCCACTACTACTAGCAGCCGATGATCACTCATTAGTCTTGGACTGACTTGTTTGGTGTGTGCAACAGGAAATATTTAACTTTTGGAGAACAAGAAAAGTAGGTTTATTTGTGTTATGCTTATTAATTTGTGCAGTTATTCAGTGTCTGTTAAGTTAATGTTCAAGAAAAAAATATTAATTTTTATTAAAATGTTCCATTATTTTATGTTAACGATTACTCTTATTTCAGCCCTTTGTATTCAGCATGACTCTATTGAAATAAGCCTATGTTTCTATGAAAACTGAAGCTTTTGTTTTTTTGTGGCCCACAATAAACTTAAACCTTGTTTATTTGTCTCATGTTAACCTTTGAGTTTAACAAGTATAGGGCATATTCCATCATCACAGATATTTCCATTGAAATGTGCTCATTCAAAATCAATTAAAAAGAAAGGGTGAATTGCGAGTTTGATTCAATAGTTTGATTTCTTTATTGCAAATAGATTAGGTTATGGTTGGTAATATCTAAAATACAAATATATTTTTTCTCTACAGTTGATGATGAAATGTGTGGAAGAAAGAAGATGACTTTCACCCAAACTGAACTTTCCCTCCCTCCCTCCCTCCCTCCCTCCCTCCCTCCCTCCCTCCCTCCCTCCCTCCCTCCTTCCCTCCCTCCCTCCCTCCCTCCCTCCCTCCCTCCCTCCCTCCCTTCCTTCCTTCCTTCCTTCCTTCCTTTCTTCCTTCCTTCCTACTTTCTCTCCTTCTTTTCTTATCTCCACCCCTCATCTCTCTCTTCCTTTCTTCCTACTTTTCTTATTCAGGTGCCAAAGATAATTCTGGACCATTTTCATGTATGAGTGGGAAAGGGATAGAGGGGTTTGGTCTCTCTATTGGGAGGAAATGAAGCAGGAAGTAGGATTCTCTGATTCTAAACACTTTCTATTACTCATAGGAGGTGTTCTTGTATTCATTTGCTTTTGCATACTGCCTGAGTGATCGCTCTCTATTTACTTAATCTAATGAAGTTGACCTTTTTTTTAAACCATTTTTCAGAGTTTATATTCTCTTCAATTGCCAATTATTCTTTTTTTACAACTTATTTTCTTATACCAGCTCTTAGTGCATTATCTGTGCCAGACCTCAGAACTGCCTACACATACTAAGCTATTAATTGTGCATTTAATATATGTTCAGTACATTATTTTACCACAGCGTCTAACATAGTACTCAACACATGGTAGTTTATTAGTAAACCAGAGGCCCGGTGCACAAAAGTCGTGCACAGGGGTGAGGGGTGGGGGTGTCCCTCAGCCCAGCCTGCATCCTCTCCAATCTAGGACTCCTGGAGGGATGTCTGACTGCCCATTTAGGCCCACCAGGATCAGGCCTAAACGGGCAGTCAGGCATCCCTCTCACAATCTAGGACTCCAGGCTTCCAACTGCTCCCCTGCCTGACTTCCTGTTTGACCCTAACCGCTTCTGCCTGCCAGTCTGATAATCCCCAAACCATTCCCATGCCAGCCTGATTGATGTCTAATTGCTCTCCTGCCAGAGCATTTGCCCCAAACTTCCCTTCTCTGCAGGCCTGGTCACCCTTAACTGCCCTCCCTTGCAGGCCTGGTGCCTCTCAAATGCCCTCCACTTCTGGCCATCTTGTATCCACATAGGGGCAGGATCTTTGACCACTTGGGGGCAGCTATCTTGTGTGTTGGAGTGATGGTCAATCTGCATATTACCCTTTTATTAGATTGGATAGAGGCTGATTGCACAGGTGGGGGCCAGCTGGTTTGCCCTGAAGGGTGTCCTGGATCAGGGTGGGGGTTCCCTTGGGGTATGGGGCAGCCTGAGCTAGGGGCCTGTGGTGGTTTACAGGCTGGCCATGGTACCCAGCGACCCAAGCAGAGGCCCTGGTATCTGGAATATATTTACTTTCTACAATTGAAACTTTGTAGCCTGGAGCAGAGCCAAACCTCCTGCTCGCTCCATAGTGGCAACCATTTCTGTTTGGATTTGTTTACCTTTTATAATTGAAACTTTGTAGCCTTGAGTGGAGGCTTAGGCCGGCAAGGGCAGGTGGAAAGCTTGGCTTCCTTCATTGCGGGAGAAACGCCTCCTTCCTGCTCTCAGTGGCTGTAGCCATCTTGGTTGGGTTTATTTGCATACTTGCTCTGATTGACTGGTGTGTGTGGCTGGTGGGGGTGGCTTGTAGAGCAGAGTGATGGTTAATTTGCATATTATTCTTTTATTAGGTAGGATGCTGCTTATTATTTAGAAGACCCTTAAAAAGTGAAACGATAACTTACCTACTGCAAAGCATAATTAAAATATTCAATATTACAAAGTTTATTGAAAAATCATAATGCCATACAATTTTCTTATTAAAAGGTAATGTTTCTAAATCATTTACTAGTAAAAATGTCATAATAAATTTGGTGCTAAAAGTCCTGACCATACAAATCTGCCTTTTAAAAAATGTCATGCAAGCACTCCTTTTCTGCTTGACAATTATCTCATCTTTTCCCACACTTTCTTTATATTCATCCCCAATTTGTACCATTGGCAAGAGAAATTCTTCTTGTGTGCATGCGGATCAATCCAGTATATTGAAATTCAACTTTTTGGATTAACAAAGGTTTTAAAGTTATGTCAATTTATATGTATTTTTAATTAAATGTTTTACTTGCTACAGTTTTATTCTCTTTAATATCTATAAATTTTTATCACTATTAAATTTTCTTTGACCTTTGAGTTAGTAATGAATATCTTGAATATTCATCTCAGTAATAATTCTTTTTATAATTTTCTCCACAATTCAGATAAAAAGATTAATTCACAGAATGTAACTGCCCATAGATTTGAAGACATCCTCCAGATTCAGGGATTCAGTTATTCACAGCTCTAGACATTTCCTGTGCAGAGAACTGTCAAACATACAGCTATGTTTTATTGCTTGCTGTTACTCTAGCAGCTACTAACATCTGTAGTTTATTCTGCCTTCCTTGATAAAAGCAAATTTACAAAGCATTTTAAAAAAAAAAGCATTATAGACAGAGAAGCACCCAATGGAGTCTTTCAGGAAATAAGAGAAATTTTTCAAAATAGAGACACTTTCATACACTGTTGGTGGGAATGTAACTTGCTGCATTTTTTTCCAAATGCAATTTGATAGTGCAGGTGAAGTTCTTTTTAAAAGGCATTTGGGGTGAATACTTGAATGGCCATTTAAGAAATACTGCAGAGAATGAATAAATATGAGAGTGCCCTTTATGATGGAACCTATGGATGCTTATTTCAGTTCTAATAAGTACCATCCTCTTGGCTCATTCAATCTTACTCTTCTTATGACCCCAAGGTGGTTAAATCTACACAGAGAGGACTTGTTTATATTTAATATACATCCTCACAGAATTTACCCCTCTTGAAAACTGCATTTTTCACTATTGAGAATGAGTGTATAAATGCAGAAACACACATTTATTTGAAAAAAAAATTCTGCTTTAGTTAACATTTCATTACATTTCTGGATCAGTCACCCACAGTTTGAACCTGGGAATTGTGTTTGAACCTGTTTGAATTGTGGCAATTCAGATGTTATCTACCTGAGAAGCATTGTATGCCAAAGTTAACCACCTAATGTGGTGGATCCTAAACTGCTTTTATTGGATCTTAGAAATACTTCTTAATAATGATCAGAACTTGAACAAAACATTCAGGAAGAGCCCTAACCAGTTTGGCTAGTGGATAGAGCATCAGCCTGTGGACTGAAAGGTCCCAGGTTCGATTCCGGTCAAGGGCATGTACCTTGGTTGCGGACACATCCCCAGTAGGAGGTATGCAAAAGGCAGCTGATCGATTTTTTTCCTCTATCTATAAAAAATATCAATAAAATATATATTTAAAAATAATAAAACATTCAGGAAGATACCCTGCTCACTGATCTGTTCAAAAACACTTTTAATGATGGACTCTGATTATTGCTCATTTGTTTACTTTGAACATTCCTACAAGCTTACTGCTTTATGATCATGACCATGGCTTCATAACTCTCTTTTTAAAATAACAGTAGATTCATGTATAAAAATATGTCCCTAATGACTATTTCCTCTTTCTTTCAAGTTCCTAAAAGGATTTATCAAAACTAGCTTTTACATGTAAATTAGACTTTAGGTTTAGTTATTCCATTATATTGTAATTATTTTGATTTCATATGAATCATCTTCTCTAGCCAGGGTGAGTGGAAGTGGGCAGAAAGGGAGAGAATAAAACTCTTGATTTCAAGGATATTATAAGCATCAATATTGTATTCAGATATTTATATTTAATCTTAGTTTCTTTAACTTCAATGTTTCAGTACAATAGTAAGAGAAACCTAAAGAGTAAAAATATTGCTAAAAATACAAATCAAGAATGTCACAAAGGCTATTAATCCCAAATTATATAGGACGTTGTAAATAGCAAAATATTAAAGACAATTATGGCATCTTTTTTTAAATTTATTGCCATGTGACAATATGTACAAAAATTATTTTCACTTATACTTAACAATGGGGTACAGTCTACTTTAGTGCTGCAGTAAAAGTGAAAGCTGCAGGTTGGGAACATAAGGAGTTTAGAAAAGAGAAGGTGCATTGCTTTGGACATGTTACAGCTCTTCAAATAATTGCCCTCATGTGTGAGATTTTGGACTACATTGGCATAAAAGCAATAATTGAAATATTTCCAGCTTTCTGCAAGGTAGTGTAATCAATCCAGACAGCTGTGTGCTTACAAATGTCAATCCAATACAAGTCCACTGTGTAGATAAAGTAAGAAAGGAGTTATGTGTGTATGTGTGCTGTGTGAGCTGACGTGTGTGTGCAATGTCTGGCTTTTGGCGATACTGACTGCTAATACAGAAAAGCACTGGGCAAGGAGCTTGTGCTTTAATGTGTTCTCTTTTTGAGTCTCATTAACTGAATGTGTGACCTTGGCTAACTGATTCAATAGCCTTTTCTGAGCCTTAATTTCCTTGTCCATCAAGCTTTGTCCACTTTAAAGAATGTTTTATAAGTATGGAATAATGTGTGGAAAGATTTATACAAAGAAAAAATTTTAACCATTTCTCTTCATTCCAGGATTAAAAATGGAAATAAGAATGTTAGCATTAGACAAGCCTTGGAAGTTACTCATCTAATATGTGAGTAATTTGGGGGGATAGACTCAGAGAAGATAAATAAATTGACCAAGGCAACATTTAAAAATCATGGATTTTGGATTCAGAAATGTTTTAGAATCACAATTTTTATATTTTTCAGTCGTATGGACCATATTTTTTAGACAAAAAAAATGTAATTCCATCTATAACTTACAGGCCTGTATTAAAAGACACATAAGTAAATTAAATCCCTGTTTACTGATATTAACATTTTTATTCTTGTATTAAATATTTCAAGAAAACTTCTGACAAGATAAAGATCTATTTGTTTTAGCAAATCATTAAAGGGCAAGAGAAGAATATTTAAAAGTAGTTAAAAATAAAAATTCCTAAATGATCTAGATTAAACACTGAAATCTTTTTTGAGATTAAATTTGTCATGATCTCTTCAAATACTTTAGGAGTTTGGGATGGTACATGGAAATTGAGGTTGTTCTGTTTTTCAGGGGGAAAAAGCTATGAATGTCCATTTTTCTTATCAATAATAATACTGTATATTCCTTATTTTAAGATTTAATGACATATTAAAAGTAGTTATCTAATTAAAATTATAATGCAATCCTTTGTGAAATAAAGCAGAAGAATCTAAACTACAGCCTGGTATATATTACATCCATCCATTCATTAATGAAATCAAACTCATATTGTTATATATTTGGTTACATGTTTATGGAAGCAAGAATGAACCAGAAAGATATCCTATCCTTGAGAAATTTGTAGCTCATTGTGAGAGAAAACACACACACACACACACACACACACACACACACACACACACACACAACATAATATAAAAGTATTAAATACTAAACTGTAATTAAAAAAGCATTTAAAAAATAAATTACCAAGAAAGTATTAAAACCGTTCTTGAAGAGTAGGTTGTATTCATGCATGCAATTGTCACCATAACAAAGACACAGCTGCAGAAAGGCAAGGAGGTTTGGATGGAAGGCAGGGCATGTAAAAAGATACAGTAGTAAATAACATTTTTCCAGTTGCTTGTAGGGGCCTGACTCCACACTTACCTTGTTAGAATTACCCAGTCTCAATCTTTAGCATGCAAGCAACATGCACAGTTAAATTAGAAATCAGAAAATTCAATATATTGAATTTGATTATAAGCAAAAAGTGCAGAGAGTCCTTTTAAAATCCATTAAAATATATAATTTAAAAACATAAGCAGCCAATATTTGTAGAGTATTTGTTTGCTATATTTTAAGCAACAAAGCAATTTTATCTCTTACGGTCAAAACAAGAAAATCTCAAAGGATCAAGAGAGCCTTCTGTACTAATACACCTCCTCTATTTTGCCTCTTCTCTCATTAGCTTGCACCTCATAATAGAGATTAACTAAGTGTAAAAAAGGAGAAGAGGTAAAAAAAAAATGGCTAAACAAACTTCTCAAGTTGAAAAATAAAATATAAGAAATGATGCAACCCTGTAAATGTGTTTTATCTACTTTTGTATCATTATCATTTTGTATCATTATCGTTTTGGATCAAATTAGCTAAAGTGTAGTCTTCTTGTTTCTGGGAAATAAGACAATTTTGCAGGACCATCAATGCTGATGTGTAGCCTGACAGAAACTGGGACCTCTCACAGAGGTCACTTACACAGACAACCTGAAAAGGAGAGACCTGGCAAAATAAAAATTCTTTTCCCCCACCTGCTGATCTCCTATCAGCATCAACAAGAAACCTGGAGTATGGAAGCCTCTGATGGGGTCCAGGAGGCCGGCCTCCCTCAGCAGACCAGACTATTGAAGTATAGATGATGGATGGGGAAGGGCGCAAGTAAACTGTCTCATTAAACACTGCTTTCCACCAACCTGCCTCCATTCCCAAACTTGGCCCCCAGGAACTTTGGTGAGGGGATGGGGGATTACTCTTTTATAGTACAGGTAATTCAAAATTCTGACTTCTAGAACTGATTAATGAAGAGGTGATTACTCGCATTGTGGAAGAATTTACTCTTTACAAAGAGCGCCGTTGATTAAGTTATGACTGATTTATACACATGTTTTAGGTATAAATTAGTTACAAAGTCCTGATAGGCAGGAAGCCACTGCTCCCGTGGGACTGCATCACTGGCAGATGCCCTCCTCCCTGCTTATTTTGCTTCACCTCACACTGGCAAGTGCACTGTTCATGGAAATAAGCGATTAACAAGCATTCCACTTTTTTTTTTTCCCTTTTGTGCTGAATCATATTGAGATAAAAAAAAAGGAGGGGCTGTCATCACTTCACAAATGAGATTTAAATAGTTGTATTCTTTAACTTCTTGGTAGTAGAATTGTAGACTCATTCTCCATGCTCTTCTCTATAATGTCACAAAGAAAAATGAAAGAAAATGGGCTAATAAAAGCCACCTCCACTAGTTCAATGATAGTCCTTTACCAAGAGGGGGGGGGGGAAATGGAATAAAGACCCAAAATAAGAAACAGATAGTGGGACTTACGCATTGCAATGCTAGAAGTTTATATATATATTTTAATAATTAAACAGAAACTACTTTTCCTGGCCTTTTGTCATGTCTCTTCTTACAGTAATTTTATTTTGCTCTTAATATTACACATTATTTTGGTCTATTATGCAATTCCTCTTTTGTTTCCTTCAGAAAACAGTTTTCCTTAAAAGACAAATAGACAGAAAGAAGTTAAAAATGACAATAGGAAATAGATGCCAAACCAGAATTAGTACTCAGAAATTCTTAAAGATGCTATGATTCCCAGAGGAAAAGATTTATTTATATAATGACTTCCAGTTAATTATTTATAGAAGTAAAACTCAGGAAAATTCCATTTTACTGTTTTAATCTACATACACTGTCCCAAGAGACCTTGTCTCCTGCCATATGGGTTTCCATTCTCAGAATCAGAAAGTCCCAGTTTGCTCCAGATTTTGATATTGCCTCTTAAAAAAATAAAATTTATAATAGTCATACAACAGATTTTCTATGTTAATAAAAGTCCCACATTTTAAAGTCTGGTAGTCCTTTGAAAATTTTGCCCCAGTCCTGCCAGTGTGGCTCAGTGCTTGGGCTTTGACCAATCAACCAGGAGTTCACAGTTCAATTCCTGGTCAGGGCACATGCCTGGGTTGTGGGCTCAATCTCCAGTGTAGGGCATGCAGGAGACAGCCGATCAGTGATTCTGTCTCATCATTGAGGTTTCTATCTCTCTCTCCCACTTCCTTCCTCTCTGAAACCAATAAAAAGATATTGTTTAAAATGTGCCCCTCTTTTACAAGACAGACATAAATATGGAATGTCTTAATGGAGTTCAAAAGTCACCATTCAATGTTTGTGCTGTCTTGACCACCATCATCATCTGGGATGACACAATTCCTTATCTAAAACATAACCCATTACACACCATAAGCATCTGTAAGCGCAAGTGATGCACCTTCCCCACATGCCATGCAAGCCTTTAAAAAAAATGTTTTCCCTAAGTGGCATCCCTTACCAACTTTAAAATAATTTTTCATGAGAATTTTCAGCTGAAAATATTCAAAACCATCCAAATTGTGAGTAATATATTTATTTTTATAATATTCATTGCAAATTGATTTTTAAATTAAATTCAAAATATTGTGGCATGTGGGGATAGTTTCCATTTTGGATGCATGCCAGTTAACTGGTAAATGGCCCTATTGCATGTGATAATTCCAGGCACAACTTCCTACTCCAAAAGAGGCAAAGAAAGACCCACCTAACAGTCTTGGTAAATGAGAGGCAAAAGAGGGGAAGAGTGAAGGCAATCATTTATTTAAAGCACAAGAAACTTAGAATTTTATTTTTTTCAATAAAAGAAGAGAGTATAGCAGGTTTTGATGATGAAAGTATTCTAAAAATATGGTCTTTTATGACATTATTTCCCAGAAAATTATAGAGCTCCCCAGGCAAGAAAAGCACTCTCTGTGCGAGGAGTTTCCACCTTTTACACCCAATTTATGTTTTCTTTGATTTTAAAATTTCCATTTGAAAACTTATAATTTTATAATAGCCACTCAAGTGAAAAATATTCAAAAGAATTATCTGATGTTAATGACAATAATAGTCAAAGGTAGAGATCACTCCCATTTATTGCCACATTTTAATGCAAAGACTTTTAGAGATTATACTGAAAATTTGTCATAAAAGAAAATAATTGGTAGTCATTACCTATTCAAAAGCAAATGTGAAATATAGTAGTCCAAACATTTTATTAAAAAATATTTGGGCTTGTTATTAAGATACCCAACTTCATCATGCCCTTTGTATATAACCAATAATTTTAATTCAATCAGCTGAAATTATATCTTTATTTAAAATATTTAGGCTTGTATCAAAGACACACAAATGCTTAGTTTAATCAATTTACTTAAAGAATTTTCACTTTGGGGAAAATAACTTTTTTTTTTCTTTCTGATTTCAGATAAGAAGATCATGGCCATCCTCAGTATGTATAACTTTTACCTTGATAAGAGTTGATTGCAGAACAAACATAATCAGGGTTGTTTTTCAAAATCTAGAAGCAGGCAGGATGGAGGTCTTACAGTAATTATGATAATTTTCATGTTTTCTGGAACAACCCAGATTGCACAATTCTCAGTAAAAGTAATAGAAAGTGTAAGTCAAAATTTTGAGTTGAGTATAGCTTTTGTCTCAAAATGCAGCCTTGTTATGTGTGCAACCAAGTATCTGGGGATAACAACAAAAAAAAGTTGTTCCAGGCAGGTGTGTTCAGTGGTTAAGTGTCAATTCATTCACCGAGAGGTTGCTGGTTTGATTCCGGGTCAGAAAACATGCCCCAGTTGTGAACTTGGTCTCCAATGGGAGCTTCAAAATGAAGGCCATCACAAGATTCAATAAAGGTCACAACATGATACTAAAGGGATCAATCCGACAAGAGGCTATAACCCTGGTAAACATGTATGCATCTAATAGAGAAGCACCTAACTATATTAAAAAAATTCAGGAGGAATTTAAGGGAGCAATCAACAGCAAGATAGCCATAGTAGGGGACTTTACCACCCCATTGACATTACTAGATATATCTAAACAAGAAATTAATAAAGAAATAGTAACTCTAAATGACACACTGGATCAGCTGAATTTAATGGACATGTATAGAACATTTCATCCCAAAACTGCAGAATATATATTCTTCTCAAGTGCACATGGGCCATTCTCAAAATAGATCACATGTTAGGACACAAAACAAGTAGTTACAAATTAAAGAAGAGAGCATGTTATTAAACAATGAATGGGTTACAAATGAGATCAAGAAAGAAATTATAAACTTTCTGGAAATAAATGAGAATGAATGCACAACAACCCAAGGCCTCTAGTATACAGCAGAAGCAGCCCTGAGAGGGAGGTACATAGCACTACAGGCCTACCTCAAAAAAACAAGAAAAATTCATGATAAACTATTGACTCTACAACTTACATAATCAGAAAGAGAACAACAAGGAAAGCCCAGAGTAAGTGGAAGGAAGGAAATAATAAAGATTAGAGCAGAAATAAGTAACATAGAAACTAAAAAACAATACATAAGCTCAATGAAACCAAGAGATGGTTCATTGAAAATAAATGCAAGATTGACGAATCTTTAGCTAGACTCATCAAGAAATAAAGAGAAAGGACCCAAATAATTAAAATCAGAATTGAAAGCATATGGGTGAATCTCAGCGGGAAGGTGTGGTGGGTAGATGTGTGGGAAGAAATCAACCAAAGAACTTATATGTATATATGCATAACCCATGACTACAAACAACAGGGTGGTGGTGGCCTGTGGTGGAGGAAGGGAAGGACTACAGGAGGTCAATGGGAGAAAAAGGGGGACATATACAATACTTTCAAAAATAAAGATTTTTAAAAAAAGGAATATAAAATCTGAATACACTAATAACTATTAAGGAGATTAAATCAGTTATCAAAATCCTCCTAAGAAAAGCCTAGAAACAAATGGCTTCACTGGTGAATTCAACCAAACATTTAGAGAAAATTTTGTGTCATCATTAGTTTCTTTTTAAAAAAATCTTTATTGTTTAAAGTATTACATATATAATAGTATTACATATGTCTCCCTTTTTCCCTCATTGACCTCTCCCCGACTACCCCCACCTCTCAACACATGCCCTCACCCACTAGTGCCTGTGTCCATTGGTTAGGCTTATGTGCTTGATTACTACTTCAATTTCCTCCAAATAGGCCTATTCAGATTATTTTTTCTTCCTGATTGAGTTTTGGAGGGCTGTCTTTTTCTAGGAATATATCTATTTCTTCTAGGTTGACCAGGTTGTTGGAATAGAGTTGTTCATATATTTTTATAATATTTTGTATTTCTGTGGGGTCTGTTGTTATTTCTGCTCTTTCATTTCTGATTTTGTTTATTTGCTTCTTGGTGAGCCTGGCTAGAGGTTCATCAACCTTGTTTAGCCTTTCAAAGAACCAGCTCTTGGTTTTATTGATCTTTTATATTGCTTTTTATGGTCTCTATGTCATTTATTTCTTCTCTAATCTTTATTATCTCCTTCCTTCTGCTCACTCTGAGCTTTTTTTTCTTCTTCTTCTTTTTTTTAATGCTGTCATTCTAATTCCTTAAGTTTCAGAGTTAGATCATTTGTTACCAGTTTTTCTTATTGTTGTTTTTCTGAGGTAAGCCTGAAATGCTATGGAACTATCCTCTCAAGACTGTTTTTACTGTGTCCCATAGATTTTGAATTATTGTGTTTTCATTGTCATTTGTTTCCAGAATATTTTTTGTATTTCTTCTTTGCTCTTTTTGGTAAGCCAATCATTGTTTTATAACATGCTATTTAGCCTCCAAGTGTTTGAATTTTTTATTATTTTTATTATAGTTAATTTGTAATATTGTGCTATTGTGATCTGAGAAGATGCTTCATATGATATCAGCTTTCTTGAATATTAAGAGACTTTGCTTGTGTCCCAATATGTTCTCTATCTTTGAAAATTTCTCATGTATACTTGAGAAGAATATATACTGATACCATACACGTCCATACACATCCACACACACCCCTCTCACTCTTTTACACTGTCATTCTCTCTTCCTGCAGTCCTCTGGGCCATGATGTTGGATCTATTAATTCTTTTATTTTTAAATAGAAGAAGCAAAAAGACTTCCAAACTCATTTTATGAGGCCATCATTACCCTGATACTAATACTGTACAATGACATAAAAAAAATTACAAACCAATATCTCTGTTTTACATAGACATAAAAATCCTTAACAAATATTCAGTATTCATTCATGATAAAAACTCTCAAAATTATAGGGGAAACACACCTCATAATAATAAAGGTTATGTATGTCAAGCCCATAACTAGTATTATATCCAATGGTATAAAGCTAAAAGCTTTTCCTTTAATATTAGAAACAAGAGAAGAGTGCCTACTCTCACCATTATTCATCATAGTACTGAAAGTCCTAGCTAGAGAAGTTAGGTAAATAAATAAATAAATAAATAAATAAATAAAATAAAAGTCCTCCAAATCAAAAAGGATGGCATAAAATTATCCCTTTGCATATGATATATTATCTATAGAAAACTGTAAGACTTCCAATAGATTCTACAAAAAAAACCAACAAAAAACACACAAAACTGTTAGAACTAGTAAACAAATTCAGTAAAGTTGTGAGTAAAATTTAATAAACAAAAATTAGCTGCATTTCTATGTACTAAAAATAAATTATCAGAACAAGAAATTATTTTTTTAAGTCCCATTTAAAATAGCAGCAAAGCCATAGCTGGTTTGGCTTAATGGATAGAACATCAATCAATTCTGTAGACTAAAGGGTCTTCAATTTGATTCTGATCAAGGGCATGTACCTTGGCTGCAGGCTCTATCTCCAGCTCTGGTGGGGCCCATATAGGAGGCAACCAATTGATTTTGATTTGTCTCTCTCACATCTCTCTCTCTCTCTCTCTCTCTCTCTCTCTCTCTCTCTCTCTCTCTCTCTCTCTCTCTCTCTCTCTCCCCTTCCTCCCTTCCACTTTCTCTAAAAACCAATGGAAAAATATCCTCATATGAGGATTAACAAATATAAAATAACAGCAAAAAGAATAAAATATTTAGGAATAAATGTAACCAAGAAAGTAAAAGATCTGTACATTAAAATATGTGAATTAAAAAGAAATTCAAGAAAATGCAAATAAATAAAAAGGTATTTTGTACTCATGTATTGGAAGAATGAATATTGTTTAAATGTACATACTAGCTATATAGCTATATACAGATTCAGTACAATCCTATCAAAATCCCAATAGCATTTTCACAGGGTGGGGGGAGGGAAAGCCAAAACACTAAAATTTGTGCAGATCAAAAAATCCTAAAGGGCCAAAGTAATCTTGAGAAAGAACAAAGCCAGAGGCATTAAACTTCCTGATTTTAGACTATATTAGAAACTACAGTAAATGAAACAGGATAGCATAGACATAAATACAGAGACAGATCAATGGAACAACATAGAGAATGCAGAAATAAACCCATACATGTATTATTAATTAATTTATGACAAAGGAGCCAAGAATATACAATGGGAAAATAATAATCTCTTCAACAAATGGAGTTGGAAAAACTGGATAGTTGCATGCCAAAAAAATAAAACCAGACCCTTATACACCAAACATGAAATTAACCTAAAATGGATTGAAGACATAAATGTAAGACCTGAAACTGTAAAATTCCTGGACAAAAACCTAGGGAGTAAGCTCCTAGGCTTGGCAATGAATTATTTTCAGATTTGACACCTAAAACAAAGGCAATAAAAATTAAAAAGTGGGACTATATCAAACTAAAAAGTCTCTGTATGGCAAAGGAACCCCTTAACAAAATGAAAAGCCACCTTACAAAACTGGAGAAAATATTTGCAAATCATACATCTGATAAAGGGTTAATACCATATATATATATATATATATATAAAGAATTTATTTAAATCAATACCAAACAAAATTTAAAAAGCAAGAAATCTGGTTAAAAATGTGCAGAGGAACGGAATAGTTATTTTTCCAAAGAAGACATACAAATGGCTAAAGATACATGAAATGATGCTTGAAATAATTAATCATCTGGGAAGTAAAAATTAAAGCCATAATGAGATGTTACTACACACTCACACTTGTTACAACAGTTATCAAAAAGACAAGCAATAGCAAATATATGGAGAAAAGGGAACCCTTCTTCATTGTTAGTGGGGATGTAACTTGGTGCAGCCACTATGTGACACAGTATAGAAGTCCCTCAAAAAAAAAAAAAAATAGCCTATGACCTAGTAATCCTCCTTCTGGATATTTATCCAAAGGTAATAAAGTCAAGATATCAAAGAGATAACCGCACTCCCATGTTCATTGCAGTATTATTCGCAGTAGCCAAGATATGGAGATAACCAAGTGTCCATCAGTAGATAAATAAAGAAGATGTGGCAAATATATACAATGGAAAATTGTTCAGCCATGAGAAAGAAGCACATCCTGCCTGCCATTTGCAACAACATGCCTGCACTTAGAGGATATTACACTAAGTGAAATAAGTCAGGCAGAGAAAGATTAACACTATTTGATATCTCTTATATGTAATATCTAAAAAAGCCAAACTCATAGAAACAGAGACTAGAATAGTAGTTACCACGGGCTGGGTGGGCGTGCGTGAAAACAGGAAGATGTTGGTCAAAGAGTACAAACCTTCAGTTAAAAAATTAGTAGTAAGTTCTGGGGGTCTAATGTATAGCATTGTGATTCTAGTTAATTATACTGCTTTATATACTTGATGGTTGCTAAGAAAGATCTGAAATGTTCTCACCACACACACACACACACACACACACACACACAAATGGTAATGATTTGAGGTATTAGGCAATGTTATGATTGTAGTCATTTTATATCAAATCACATGTCTACACCTTAAACTTACACAGTGGCATATGCCAATTATATCTCAATAAAGCTAGGGAAAAGAAGCTAAAAGTGGGTTCTATATGTATTTTGTTTCTGTCAGGATTGCAGCAGTGGTTTTCAACCTTTTGTATCTCTTGGCACACATAAACTAATTACTAAAATTATGCAGCACACCAAAAAAATATATTTTTTTGCTGATCAAAATAAGTATAATTTTGATTCATTCACACCAGACAGCTATTGTTGTCTTGGCTGTTGTAATCTTTTTCATTTGACAAATGAAAAATGAAAAGGGAAAAGAGGTCAGTGCTCCTGACTGAATAGTCAGATATTGCATGTTTTAAAAATTCTTGGAGTACATGATGGGTTGAAAATCACTCTTCTACAGACTCTGTTTTTTTCTCCTGTTTCCACACCACTGCAGGGCAGGATGTGACACCCAGAAGGAACACAGATCACCAATATTGATGCCAGGGAAGCCACTTGGGAGCAGGAGATCTGAGGATTCCAGGTGGTTGAAGGCACGTCTTTGAAGAGCCCCTCTGCTTGACAAGCCTTAGATCTGATTTGACTTCTTTGCTGCAGCCCTGATAGGTGAGATTCCTTAAAGGGATAGGTCCGCAACTTCATTCTTCCTGCTGACTGAACCCTTTGACAGCAGCCTATTTTATCTCCTTGTGGCAATAGAGATAACACACAGTTTAGTTGGTTTTAAAGATCATCACACTCTCCACCCTCTCCCTTCACCTCCTCACACAGAGAAGACTGCAGAGCCTTCTAGGTGTTGCATACCTGGGAAACTTGAAATAAAGCTTTCTTCCTCCCGTCCAACTCTTTGTTCTTGTGTGAACGTAAATCTTGTAGGAAGAAACTGAAAGCTCCATAGGTGAATGAGCTGATGACATTCCTCTTTTAGGCCCCTGTCTAGTTTTAATGACTCAGCAAACTACCTTTACTAACACCACTTTTATTTTCATATTTAGAGAACATAATAATGAAAATAGATTTATTAAAAACAGTCCTAAGCATATAGCATCTGATAATGTTTATCATAAATGTTAATTTGGCAAGGGATAGAATGTATTAGTAGGGCTTTTAATTAATTAATCTATTTATTTATTTATTTTTTTACTTATTTATTTATTTATTTTTGCCTACATTTTTTAGAGAAAAAATAATTGCTAAAATTTCAGGGAAAATATGTTAAAATTCCTGTGCTGGCTAGCAATAAATTATCTGAGAATATATAGAAATAGTTGTCTCTTTCTAATGAACTGTTCACAGCAAGGCCCAGAAATGACCATTGTGCCTTTAGTTGATCATCATGTGGGAAGACTGTTGCTGCTTTAACATTGTTAGAGTGACCTCTCCAAAACAATGAAAACTACCCTCTGCATCATTTCCTGGAGAAAAAGGCTTCCAAAAATGGTGTGAGTTTGAGGACCTTTATTACCATAGTACATAGAACAGATAACTCTCTTCCTTTTCCTATCCTAATATATAAAAAGCCAGGGGCTGTCACTACCTAAATGACCTAAAGAATGACTAAACAGGAGGCTGCATGGGGCAACAAGGCTGGCAGAGGGGCAGTGAGGGACAACCAAATGATTGGGCCCTGGGCCCCGGGTGGGGAACAGCAGAACTCTGGGTCTCTTGTGATTGGGGGCATGGCCGGCCTTCAAACCAAGGGCCCA
This sequence comes from Pipistrellus kuhlii, assembly GCF_014108245.1. Classification (NCBI taxonomy): domain Eukaryota; kingdom Metazoa; phylum Chordata; class Mammalia; order Chiroptera; family Vespertilionidae; genus Pipistrellus; species Pipistrellus kuhlii. Next base: position 66,167,125 of record NW_023425515.1, read on the forward strand.
GAGCTTCCTGTTGCTACTGTGCCCCAGCCAAGACTCAGAGCTCCCTTCTGCCACTGCGCCTCAGCAGGGAGGGCAGTTAGGGGCAACCAGGCTTGCAGGGGGGGGGGGGGTCAGTTAGGAGTATCCAGGCCAGCAGGGGGGCAGTTAGGGGTAACATTGCTGGGGGGGGGCAGTTGGGGGCAACCAGATCAGCAGGCAGGTGAGCGGTTAGGAACCAGCAGTCCAGGTCCTGGGGATTGGGCCTAAACCAGCAGTCAGACATCACCTGAGGGGTCCCGGATGGAGAGAATGCAGGCTGGGCTGAGGGGAGGGACCCTCCCAAATTTTGTGCACTGGGCCTGTAGTGGGACTATAAATTAGGTTCCTCTGAGATGACTTGGAGATACCGAATGAGGGGGGCATGAGGTGCCAACCAGGGGAGGCTCTGTTAATCCCTAATAAACTTTAGACCTGTTGACATACTAAATCTTCACTTCTAAATGTAAAGGATAAGTTAAGGCACTGTGTAACAAAAAATCCTTAAATATACCTGATCTAAGCTACAAAACCAATTCTAACCTTCATAGTGGTTGTTTTAACTTCTTCTTTCAATTTAATTCAACAAATGGTTTATAATTTTCTAGTACTGGTTTGGTTTGGTTTGTATTTTATCCAGGCTGTGCTACCACACCTAACACCACCACTTAGCACTACAACAGGGTCTGGGAGCCCTCTAGTTTCATCCTGTGCATGTTTCTCCGGCCCGCTATCCCTGGGCAGGACTGATTGTCTTACCCTCTTGCTACTCTCAGTAACTGCCCACCACCCTCCCTACTGGCCTGGATGCCTCGCTCTTCTCACTCCTTGGGCTGGCTCTATGGCCACAAAGTGAAGAGATTTCTTTTTCCTTTTAGCCCTTACATCTCTTTAGCTTTCCAAATTACTACAAAGTTTCAGTTTTAGTTTTGCTTATTACGTAGTAAAAGGAGTTCTCTAGAAATAAGATCAAAGAGAACTGGAGGCTACAACCCAATGCTGCATATTTTCCTTATTGATCACAAGGCTTGTGTCTCAGGCCAAAAACAGACTAAAAACATTCCCACACCACTCCTAACCTCAGGGCATGCTTTTGGGTAACCTCCTCATAGTTATTTCTTCTTTCTCTGCTGACCTCTGAGCCAGATTATTTGTCACCAAATCTTTCCTTATTCCCAGAAAGTCAATGAGGAATTCCTAAAACTAAGGCTCTGGGATAACCTGTCATCATCTCAGAATTTCTAAGTGGGCATATCATATACCCGACAATGGCCTTCATTTTAGTCTCCAGAAAATGTTGGTAGTCATAAATATGATTATCTATAAATAGAGACATAGAAAACTAAGGAAACCACAATCTTCTCCAGTTTTATACACATTGCCTTTTGTCAGAATGATAATCCTAGCTTTACATATTCTTCTTTAAAAACAAATAGGCAATCACTTTTTATTCATCTTGTTATTAGAGAATTGCATGGGTGGAATTTCTCCATTGCTTTTGGGAATGGGGTTCTTGGGGCACAGCTGAAGTAAACATTTCTGGAGGTACCCACTGGAAAATGAGATGTGGTAAAATACTTTATTTGTATGAAGTCATATCCCTCAGTCCTATGTGCCTTAAACCAGTCCTGGAAAATAAGCAGCTGTGGATTCCTCAGAGCCAACAGCAAAGCCAGTGTACAGAGTTTCCATTCCATGGTGGAGTTGAGTCCAGCACAGCATTAGACTAGTTCCAGTCCATCAATCACTGTGTGGAGTCCACATGGGTGTGGGCCATGTGGGCAAATGCAGGGGAGCGCTCCCCCTGCAACAAGAGGAGAGAATAAGAGGGCTAAGAGAGGGAACTCCCTTTGTTCAGGATCTTAATGTATCTCAGATTTTATGCCCCTTCAATGGCCATTCCTGTTCGGGCCAATGACCTGCTACCAGGTGTGGCTAACAAGTAATCACCTTTCCTACATCATTCAGACCTTACTGGGCATCCTTCTATTCTTTCTTTGACCAGACCCATCCCAGGATCATGGGGAACAGATGAGAGTGTTAAACTGCAGAGGAGGCTGAAGGAAGGTCTATGGGGGAAGAAAAGGAGATATATGTACTACCCTATCTAATACTTTAAACAAAATAAAATTTAAAAGAAACTGCAGCTTTCTGATAAAGTTGTACAAATGGCATGCCTATATTGTCTAGCCTTCCTTTGCTCCTTTCCTGTTAATTAATTAATTACTGGGTTAATTACAACAGTACCAATCTAATATGTTTTCTCAAATACAGTTCTATATTTCTGATTCATTTTTTTTCTTTTCACTGGTTTTTCTTATTTCAGATTATGTGCAAGCAATAGAGGGGAGAATTTAAATAAATTCTAAAGTTATCTCTTGATTTCTCAGACTTAAAACCTAAAATTAAAATAGCCAAGTCTGATGTGACTTTGATAATAGTATTGCTAAATTATAAATTAACTAAATAAGGAGATCATTAAACTGAGGTGGCATTACTGTTGTGGTGGCCAACATAAGTACACCAAAATCTAAGCCTGTTAATGCCTCAAGTTATAAAATCAAAACCTAACAACAACGAACTCATCACAAACAGCCACCTGCCTTTAAATGATAGCCAATCAATCACTCTCTTGATTTGCTTACACCTTTTCTCTATAAAAGTCTCTTCCCAATTCCTGTCCCTGGAGTTTTGATAACCAATTCCTATTTGGTACTGATAGATTTGAATTAATTTTTGCTCAAATAAACTTGTAAAAATGTTACTACACCTTCGTTTATCTTTTAACCATGGAAACTCAATTAGTGTTGTTTGCCAGAATAAAAACCAAAGTTAAATAGCTTTTATTGCACCAAAGTAGCATAGCCAGATTATACCTTCTTTCCTCATCTTATCTCAACACCTTGTTTCGCCATATGTCAAACGTCATTTAAAAAAAATCATAATAAGCAGTTCTTCCAAAAATAAAATAAAAACACAAATTTTATGTGGAAAGACATATTGATATGAATACTATACCATACCTGTAGGATGTTTAAATATCATAAAATATACTCCAAATGATAGTTCACTGATCACTAATTCCCAAGATAAAAATTATTTAAATAATAAAGTTGAATATTTAAAACTAGGGGTGAGAAAAATCCAGTAGATGCTTTTACTGGAAAAACATGGTAGTTAGCAAAGTCTTAGAGCAAATAGAACTGTATACTTATTTTTAAAAGTTGAAAAATGGTTGTATTTCAGATGAGGGGAAAGGGAAAGTCAGACATAATTAAAAGAGACATCTGCCTTGAGGAAAAGGCTGCAACTCTTTAGCTCTCTAAAATGCTTCTGATTCTTTGTTCTACCAGAGATATTCAGAATTCATAAATAAAAACATGGGATGTCAAGGTTCCAAAACTGTTGTCCAAAGGTGGTCAAAAACACAATTTAAAGATCAGTGAACTGTTTGTTTCTCTAGTGACATCTTTTCCTAGTAGCACTTTTTCCAAATTGGAAGTATCAATTCTCCAAATCTCATAAATATTTCATAAAAACTCTGGTTGTCTTTCATCTAGAGCAACTATACAGCTATCAACAGCACATGGTCATCTAATTTTTAACTTAATTTTAAATGAAATCCAGTTGCATTAACAATTTCTTATGTCATGAATTTCCTTTTTATTGTTACTGAAAAGGTTATCTAATTTGTCAAATATCAACATTATCTTGACTATATAGTAATGTTGAATTTACATTTGCATTGATCTCGCTTTTTCTAAGGTGTTTAATCACTTGTATAGCCAAATAAGCATTACTTACCTCTATTTAATTTTCTATAATTAATTGATTTTATATCTTAGAACAGTTTTAAATTCACAGCAAAACTGAGCATAAAATCAGAGCAGAGGTTCTCCATATGTGCCCTGTTCACACATATGTATTGTCTTCCTCCTAAAGCAGCCATCTTACATAAAAACTGCTGTTTGAAATTTTAACCCTGCTATTTTGGCTTCTCAAATGCTTGCTTGCTTAAATAATAAGGAAAATAAGACTACTTCCATTCCAAAGAGGCCATAAACTATGCCCCAGACATAGCTGTCAGTATTGGCAATAGGCCAGGCCTAGATATATAGTCTCATGGCCCCTTCCCAGCACCAAGCAAGCCTTTTTTTCTCGGAAGGCCCAGAAGTCTCATTCCAAATTTGGGATACAAAGAGCTAGAAAAAGTATAAATAGAAAAAGCTTCCTCCATGGAAGCAGAGGGGGAAGGGGAGCGGGTAGAATTTGAAAGACACATCTTTCTCTGAGCCTATGCCCATGCTAGAATAAAATGTAACTCCCTTGTCTAAGCGTTGCTTGGTTTTTTCTCTGGTCTTCTGTAACACTCCCTTACCACAACAATGCATTTGTTACAGTGGAACCTGAAATCCACAGTTTTCACTAGAGTTCACTCTTGGTGTGGTGCATTCTATGGGTTTGGACATATAGGTATCCACTGTTGTAGTATTATACAGAAGTTTCACTGTCTTAAAAATCCCCTGTGCTTAGAAGGCATGATATACCTGATAAAAAGAACAATAGTAAGTAGGCATTTAGTAATGTAGTGGAAGGGTGAGGGGGACAATTTATAGTCCTCCTAGAGTCCTGGTGCATGAATTCGTGCACCAGTGGGTCCCTCAGCCTAGCCTGTGTTCTTAGGTCTAAACTGACTCTCCGACATCCCCTGAGGAGACCCAGATTGTGAAAGGGTGCATGCCAGGCTAAGGGACCCACCAGTGCATGATTGGGGATGGAGAAGGACACAGGAGGTTGGCCAGCAAGGGAGGGGCCACGGGAGTGCTCCAGGACATGTCCGGCCCATCTCACTCAGTCCTGATCTGTTGGACCCCAGCAGCAAGCTGACCTAGCTGTCAGAGCATATGCCCCCTGGTGGTCAGTGCACATCATAGCAAACAGTTGAGCAGCCTTAGCATATCATTAGCATATTGCACTTTGATTGGTTGAACAGCTGACCAGGTGACCAGACACTTAGCATATTAGGCTATTATATATAGGATGATCAAGTCTCAGTCTTTTGGTGAAGCTATGTCTTTGGACTGTGAACTTCACTAGTGCTTCTCAGGTTCCCTCTTCCCCTCCACTGCTCTCCCTCACCTGTGTTGGGACAGGATGGATGAGGATGCTGGAGTTGTGTGTTTTCCTTCTCCCCCTGATTTGAGATGTCTTAAATTAAATTACATCAGGCCAGACAAGGGGTGAAAAAAAAACACCAAATCTACCAAATCAGCTAATCAGTTAATAACTGCAGGGCAAAACCAACAAAAGATGGCTTATCTTCCTAAAAGTATGCTGGAAATTTGAATTGGCTTCCAGGTAGCTATTTCTGTAATTTTCTAAAGAGAATAGCCGGGTGCCTCAAACCATTAGGAGCCTCAATCCATTAGGCACCTCCACTTCAGCTTACGCAGGAGCATTCCCAGCGGTTGTCACCTGTTCCTGAACTAGCCCAGCTCCACCTTCTCCCATCCCCCCCCCATCTTCAACCAAAGTAAGTTTTTTTTTTTTGTTTTTTGTTTTTTCCCCAACACACTTCTGTCTTCCCCAAACTGTTTCCATAAAAAACCCAGTCAACTCTAGGGATGCAGACATGCTTGTCTTTTCTACAGAGCCCTGCAGCTGGCAGTTTAGACCTCGTTCCCCAGACCTCATTCCTCTGTGGCTAGAGGAAAGTGCAGTTGAGGATTTCCCTTCCACCAGAAAATTAGTCTCTGATAAAATAATTTCTCCTGAAGGTGTGTCTTGTTAAGAACAGAATGCTCTGGTGTATTTCAAAATGGTTCCTTTCCACCTCACTGGAGGGAATTTTTCTGGATGGACCAGGAGGTACACTCACAAAAATGTACACCTCCCCCACGATGGCAAGGTCTCCTTGGAGTTTTTAACTCTCAGTCTTACCCACACTGAGAAGCCAGATTTCCTCAGTGAGGGTTCAGATGTTCTATGCGGCACTGTTTCCCATGGTGCTGTGGGTTTCTGCTCAGGTAAATGGTGATTCTCGGTAGCCTCTTGTCACTCTCCCTTTGCCCTGCGACATCACTTTTCTCACGGATCTAAGAAGAGTTTTCATTTTTCAATTTCTTTAACATTTTACCTGTGGTTAGGATGGGGTGGCAACTTCTAAGCTCCTTACATGATGGGTCAGAAACCAGAAGTCACTGTTCCCATTTTGATATAAGAAATCTAAGAACTATAGAAGATAATTCACTTCCCAAAGATCATACAGGTATTGCAGTTAGAATTGAGACCTGGGCCTTCTGACCCCAAGTCTGAGTTATTAACCGGTTTTGTAATTGTGTGAAAGACTTGCATTCTTACTTATCTATTCTGGAAAGGAAGTGAATTAATTGGGATATACAATCGATTTCTTACATGCAGGAAAGAAGGTCACTAAAAGAGCATTCTATTCCTAAGAATTTATCTTACTTAAATTAAGAAAAATTATACACACAAATAGCCTTATTATACAGTGTGTTTTATAAAAAGAAAAACGTAAATAGCTGGAGTGGTTATGGTGATTGTGCTCATATTTACAATAGGATATTAAGAAAAGCATGTAATAGCAAAGTAAACTGTTATGACACTATTAAGTGAAGAAAGCTGCCTATAAAACTCCCTATATAAAATAAACAATGAAGAAAGTTTAAAAAAACAACTACTAGTTGTGAATATGGAGCTTTATTAAAAAATTTATTACATAAGGAAGTTTTTTTTAAATGTCTCAATGACACTTTTATATGCAAATTGGAGACACTGTGCTAGTCCAGGAAAAAAGGACAGTTTGTTTCATACAACTTTAGTTAAAAATTTAGAATCAGAAATATCAGCTTTTGATAGGAATATGTCATTGTTTACATGCAGTAGTATGCTAATATGATGGGTGCCAGTTGTTCCCCTTGCTATAACGTACACAATTGCATTGACCCTTCAAAGGCTTAATAAATATGGCATTGTGTCCTAGTTTAAACCAGGTATTTATACTACAACAATGTAGAGAATAAAAGGACCGGAACACTGAGCCATTTCTATAGAAAAAGGATTTTCGCAATGTCTTAGGTGCAAGGTGCCATCAACGCAGAACTGTATTCACTCTCATTCATTCAGCACACAGTAGATGTGTGTGTCTAAATCCAAGAGGGTAGATAAGTCTGACTTGAGATGTGTTCTCTCTTTTGGTATAATGCTTTTTTTTTTTTTTTAGGTCTTTTTCAATAATTCCTTGCAGCTTCAGTTCACACACAATGAATTATTGGCTTCTTTATTGAAGGGGAGGAGGAAAATGCCACTTTTTAAAGCCAATACCAAAGAAGATAGCTCCTTTTGTGAATAGAGGCATCAATAGTAGTCTCTGTATTCTTTCTATTTCTTGTTTGTATTTTCTATTGATGTGTACAAAACCTTGACTTTGGCTTAAAGTGTTGTTTAAAAAAAATTTTTTTCCAAGATGAAAACAGAGTAATTTTAACCATTGTTGACCTATTTTAAATGTTTTTCATTCTATTCTATTGATATTCATTCATTCATTCATTCATTTGTTAATCCTCATCTGAGGATATTTTTCCACTGATTTTTAGAAAGAGTGGAAGAGAGAGGGAAAGACAGAGAGGAACATAGATATGAGAGAAACACATTGATTGGTTGCCTCCTGCAGGAGCCTGCAACCATGGCATGTGCCCCTTGGCCAGAATAGAACCTTAGACCCTTTAGTCCACATCTGACACTATCTACTGAGCCAAACTGGCTAGGGCTCATTTGATTCTTTAATACACATACCCCAGCAAAAGTTAAAATCTTGATGCATGTCTACATGCCAAAACATTTCCTAACTTAAGTTTCATTATTTCCACTAGGGCAGTGAATGCAATTGTGAAAGAGATCTAATCTGAATTATTTAATATTTTAAGATCAGAAATTTTCAACCATGTGAATTATATATTTACCTATATCCATTTCTGCATTTAATATTATGGGATGTGATTGTGTCCCTTTGAACAATTGGCTGAGGCGGAAGGAAAGAGGAGAATTTCCCTCCCATGTGATGGCCATTTTCCATTCTCCTGGTTGTTTTAATACCAAAGTGGAAATGGAAATGCCCAAATTCATTGGAATGTTTAGGTGTTTTTTTTCAGAAGTAATATGTATTAAAAAGCTATTTTCCTTCAGAAATTTATAAGCTGATTATGCAAACAAAGCAAGAAATTGCTGTTTAGATAGACTGAAGGGTTAAATGACTCAAATGTATCAAACTCAGTAATGTCTACCTAGGTTTAACTTATCTATGGACCAATTAGCAGTCAGGGGTCCTCAAACTTTTTAAAGTGGGGGCCAGATCACGGTCCCTCAGAGAGCTGGAGGGCCGGACTATATGAACTACTAATTCCTACTGTAACACCTCGGCTGCGCTCACTGCCCAAAAAAACTGGCGGGCCGGATCAGACTCCTCTGCAGGCCGCATGTGGCCCGCAGGCCGTAGTTTGAAGACGCATGATTAGCTAAAATACATAAATAAATGTATTACATAATGAAAGTAATCTAGATATGTCTCTGATTGGAAACTTAATCTTTTTCTCCTTTATTCATTAAATATTATTTACTGTACATTTGGTCATGCACCACATTAAGGACTATAGATAGAGGATATCAAAGAAAGGCATTATTCTTATTTTCTTAGAACTTAGAACTAAAATACAGTTGTATTGTAGAGTGATATAATCTACATTGTATAGGCCATAAATTCATAAAGAAGCTATCTAGAAATAGTTATTTTAATAGTCAGAGTTTTCCAAAGAAACAGAAGCAATAGGAGAGAGAGACAGAGGGACAGAGGGAATAAGGGACTGGCTCAAATCCTTAATGGAGGCTGAAGTCCAAAGATCTGCAAATTGGCAAGCTGAAACGCAGGTATGCCAATGGTGTAGTGCCAGCCCAAGAGGAGGAGAAGACCAACTCTCAACTCAATCAATGAGGTTACAGAAGTTTCTTTTTACCCAGTGCTTTTGTTCTACTCAGATCTTGAAATAACTGAGTGAGGCCCATCCACATTCTGAACAACAATGTACTTTATTCTGCTCTACTCACTCAAATGTTAATCTCATCTAGAAACATGCTCACAGACATGCCAAGAATAATGTCTGACCAAAAGTCTGGGTGCCCCATGACTCAGTCAAGTTGACACATAAAATTAACCATCACAGTGGGTTAAGTTAAGAAGGATTTCTGGAGGAAGAGAATTCTAGACTGAACACTGAAGGACTGTATTTCAGAATTAGAATATTAAATTATGATTTCCTCATAATTCAATTATACCACTAAAGCATACAGGCAGTCCTTGGGTTATGTCGAACTTGACATACATCGTTCTGTGGTTACATAGCCATCTCCCATTTATTTATTTAAAAAAAAAAGTTCTGTCATTTTGTCGTATGTACATATGTGTTTTATGTTTTTTATTATTTACCACAAGTAAAGGTCAGGAATTGTTATCTTTCTTTTTTTTTTTTTTTACTGTTTCACTTCATTACTGCTGTGTATGTGCTCCATGTGACTGACGTAGGTGCTTATGTAGGTGGGTTCTATTCAGTTCTTTAATTGATGAAAATCATGTTACATGGCGCCATAGAAATGGATTTCCATTGTAACCCGAAGACCTACTGTATATGTGTCTTCATAAATGCAATGTTTGCTTTATTTTTAGGGGAAATTATTAGTTCTTCATTTATTGGATTAAAAATCCTAGAAAAGCCAGTATTAGAATTGAATTATAAAATGGCATTTTGCTATCATGTCAATAGGATATATAATGATTTTATTTCCTCAAAATATTCTTACCAAGATTACCTTATTTTAGGCTACTCATTTTCAATGAGATGTTTCATTACTAAAAAATATATACATTAAAATTTTTTATTGGAAATAAACTTTTCAAATGGCAGCAAAAATAGTGGGAGTACAGAGGTATTAATTTAATATTTTTGAATGGTGTTTGGGTGCATTTTCTAATATTGGGTCGGCAGCTAAGTAATTGCGGGTTTCACACACATGGCTTCAGTTGAATTTTTAGGTTTGCAGACATAGTACAAATGTAAAACACATTTTGTTATTTGGTAGTTGGCTATTCAGCTGTTAATCAGTGAAAAAAGTTTTTTGATCTGTTTTGTAGTTTTCGTTTGGCGTTCGTTGAAAAATGGAAAATCAAAAGGAACATTTTCGTCATATTTTGCTTTTTTATTTCCACAAGGGAAAAACGCATTGCAAGCTCATAAAAAGTTATGTGCTATTTATGGTGACGAAGCCTTAAAAGAACGGCAGTGTCAAAATTGGTTTGCCAAATTTCGTTCTGGTGATTTTTCACTCAAAGATGAAAAACGCTCTGGTCGTCCAGTTGAAGTTGATGACGCCCTAATCAAAGCAATAATCAATTCGGACTGTCACAGTACAACACGTGAGATTGCAGAGAAGCTTCATGTATCACATACATGCATTGAAAATCACTTAAAACAACTTAGCTATGTTCAAAAACTCGATACATGGGTTCCTCATGAACTGAAAGAATCACAGTTAACGCAACGCATTAGCAGCTGCGATTTGCTAAAGAAACATAATGAAAATGATCCATTTTTAAAATGACTGATAACTGGCGATGAAAAATGGGTTGTTTACAACAATATCAAGTGGAAAAGATCGTGGAGCAGGCCAGGTGAACCAACTCAAACAACATCAAAAGCTGATATTCATCAAAAGAAGGTTTTGTTATCAGTTTGGTGGGATTACAAAGGAATTGTCTACTTTGAACTCTTACCACCCAACCGAACGATCAATTCTGATGTCTACATTGAACAACTAATGAAATTAAACAATGCAGTTGAAGAAAAGCGGCCCGAATTGACAAATCGAAAAGGTGTTGTATTCCATCATGACAATGCAAGGCCACACACATCTTTGGTCACTCGGCAAAAATTAATGGAGCTTGGTTGGGATGTTTTGCCACATCCACCATATAGTCCTGACCTTGCACCATCTGATTACTTTTTGTTTAGATCTTTACAAAACTCCTTGAATGGTAAAAATTTCAATAATGATGATGATGTCAAATCGTACCTGATTCAGTTTTTTGCTAATAAAAACCAGAAGTTTTTTGAACGTGGGATTATGATGCTGCCTGAAAGATGGTAAAAGGTCATTGATCAAAATGGGCAATACATTACAGAATAAAGTTATTTAGTTCCATGAAAAAATTGTCTTTGATTTTCTTTTAAAAATCCGCAAGTACTTAGTTGCCGACCCAATAATTTAAAGATGAAGAGAGATCCTAATTGGGATAGTCCTTAAGATGCAGTTTTATTTGAGTGATTATAGCTAAAAAGATAAAAATTCTGAGACATTCTTTTTAAAAAAAATAAACATTTAGAAAACATTAAGGTGTTTACTGGTTTCAATCTATATATATGAAAGACAAGCAACCAGTAATGCCAGAAAAACCAGAATGACCAGTTGCTATGGTGCACACTGTGGCAGCCAACTGGCCTGATCAGGGCCCTGAGCAGCCCCCACAACCTCCTGTGGCCACTCCCCATGGCCAGGCCCACCCCCACCCCTTCACCCCTGATTGTTCCCCCAATTGGGGCGAGGCCAGTTGGCCAACTGCTCACAGCCACTCTCCCTGGCCATCCCCACTTACGATCTGCCCCAATCAGGGATGGGGTCAACCACACACAGCCCCTCAGCTGGCCCAGCCCCAAGATGAGTCTGCAACAAAGATGAAGATGGCAGACTCCAACCTGTGTCTGCAGCAAAGACAGCCTGGGTCTTGGGTGCCAGAGGAAAACTGGTGCTGGAAGCCAAGGGAAGAAAGAGCCTCTAATATATTATAACTAGAAGCCCAGTGCACAAAATTTGTCACTGAGGAGGAGAGGGTGGTGATGTCCCTCAGCCCAGCCTGCACCCTTTCGAATCTGGTACCCCTCGAGGCATGTCCAACTGCCCGATTAGACCCGATCCCACTGGGATCAGGCCTAAATGGGCAGTCGGACATCCCTCTCACAATCCAGGAGTGCTGGCTCCCAACTGCTCGCCTGTCTGTCTTCCTGATTGCCCCTAACTGCTTCTGTCTGCCAGCCTGATCACCCCCTAACCATTCCCATGCCAGCCTGATTGATGTCTAACTGCTCCCCTACCAACCTGTTTGCCCCCAACTTCCTCCTCTGCTGTCATGGTCACCCCTAACTGCCCTGCTCTGCAGACTAGATCACCCCCAACTGTCATCCCTTGCAGGCCTGGTCCCTCCCAACTGCCCTCCTCTGCTAGCCATCTTGTAGTGGCCATCTTGTGTCCACATAGGGGCAGGATCTTTGACCACATGGGGGCAGCTATCTTTATCTTGTGTTTGGGAGTGATCGTCAATTTGCATATTATTCTTTTATTAGATAGAATAGAGCCAGCTGGTTTGCCCTGAAGGGTGTCCCAGATCAGGGTGCGGATTCCCTTGGGGCATGGGGTGGCTTAGGTGAGGAGCCTGTGGTGGTTTGCAGGTTGGCCACACCCCCTCACAACCTAAGTGGACGCCCCGGTATCGGGAATTTATTTACCTTCTATATACAATTGAAACTGTAGCCTAGAGCAGAGCAAAGCCTTCTGCTTGCTCTGTGGCTGCCACCATTTCTGTTTGGATTTGTTTACCTTCTATAATTGAAACTTTGTATCCTTGAGTGGAGGCTTAGGCTGGCTAGGGCAGGCAGAAAGTTTGGCTTCTTCCATTGCCTGAGAAACCCAAACTTCTCTGTGGCAGCAGCCATCTTGGTTGGGATTAATTTGCATACTCTCTCTGTTTGGCTGGTGAGCATGCTGGTGGATGTGGCTTGTGGGTGTGGCAGAGGTATGGTCAATTTGCATATTATTCTTTTATTAGATAATATTATTAACCTATCAATACTTTTGCTTACCCCAGTTTTATTGTCCTGGCTTACGCTGCCTTCTCTGTCTCTTGAGCCCTTGCTCCATTCTATTTGGATATTTTTATTTAGCTCATCTGCTTAGCCTCTGTCCCATACATGAATAGTTCTGGGGTTAAAGAAATGGGTTAGGCAGAACTTAGGAGTTTATTGTTTGATTCATTCATTTCTGAGATTCCCCTACTCTGCAAGACATTCACAATTTCAAAGCTTCAGATTCTGATTCCCCTACCACAATGATTATTAATGTTTTCATGCATGCCCTGCTACTGCTCTGCTCACCACATGGATAACAGTTGATCAGACTAACAGGCACAGGGAGAAAAACTGAATTGAGATGTCCAGCTTCCCAAAGAGCATGCTCCTCTAGTACTGTGCATTTATTTCTATGCACTTAAGATAGTTATACCTTCAGGAAATTGCTTTTTGTATGGTCTGGTTCTATAGTTATTTTCTCCAGGGGTGTCATCTGATAGGATCTGAGTCTGGGCCTGTTTGTACAGATTTAATCAAAGATTAATAAATCTCAGTATTATAATAGTAGCTGGGAGGAAACTTTTTTTCTATGTTTTGTGCAGAAAATAATTAACTTCTCCCCCCTACACTACCCACTCTCATGTATTGATTAAGAATCTTATTTTGGTGACTTAATGTTCAGAAAGAAACCAAAGAAGTAAAAGCACTAATAACTGGCAATTTCATTAAGAAGGACATGAATAGGAGAAGTGTTATACACCAGGGCTCTAAGAAGATTTAGAATTTAATACTCCTAGAAAGGTTTATATTTAACATCTTAAGTATTTTAACATAAAATGTGGCCAATTCAGCATACAGTGCACACAAGACTTCAATGTTGTACTTACTCAAATACTTGGTTTCAAGAATTGTATGACCCAATTTAAGAGAATTTGTACTTAAATTATTCCACAACCTTATTTCTTAAGTTAAAGACATGATTAAGTATGAGTGCAAAACTAATCCCTTGCTACATTGGAACAGCCATTGCAATATTCAATATTTTTATATTAAACTGTTTTTATGTTTATGTAGAGAAAGAAATAAAATAGTCTCACTACAATGTTCAATACTGTGGCACTCCTGTGTCTAACGAATTTAAGGGGAGACAGACAACAAAGTACCTAAGAATCCAAAGCAATTTAAAATTATTTGTCCCATATTAATGCTTAACTTGTGTATGTTTAAGTTACATTTTACTTTTGTTACCAAGTGAGTTTTACCTCAGAGAAACACTTATTTCAGAGACCTCAAATAAAGTGGAATTATTTTTTTAAATAAAGACCATAAATGCAAAGTTCAAAGAATTTTCACAATGTGAATGTGAACATACTTATTTAACCTGACCACAAATCAAGAATAGCATATTACCAGCCACTATTTTGCCTTAGATGTAAGACCTATTCTGATTTCTTACAGCATAGATTAATTTAGACAGTTTTTCAAATGTCTGTAAACACAGTCATACAAAGGTTATTTCTTCTGACTTTTTGCCTCAACATTATGTATGTAAATGTTATTTATGTTGTACAGCAGTAATGTATTCATTCTTACTGATTTATTCTATTTTATTAAATGGCATTTTTTTTTTTTTTTTTTTTTTTTTTACCTATTTCCCTTAAACATCTAGTTTATTTCTAGTTTCAGGCTACTACAGAAATATTGTTGTGAAGATTCTTGAACCTGTTTTATTGGTACATATTTGTACATATTTTGATTGAGAATATGCATATACTTAGAATTTCCAGATCATAGGATAAGCATAAATTCAACTTATTAGATACTCACATTTCCTAAAATTATACTATCAGTTTATACTCTCAATAGCAATATTTGAGAGTTTTCATTGTTCAAGATTCTTGACAACAATCAGCATTATCTTTTTTTTTAACTTCAGTCATTTTAATTGATGTGCAATGACAAATCTGAATTTCAATCTGCATTTCCATAGTAACTAATGTGATTATAATACTATATAATAAAAGTCTAATATGCAAATTGTCCCTTCTACGGGGGGGGGGGGGGCAGGGTCAACCAGCCAACTGCCTATGGCCCCTCCCCTGGTCAGCCCCACCCCTGATCATTTTTCCAACCCAGATTGGGGGTGGAACCAGCCCACCAACTGCTCACAGCCCCTTTCCCTGGCAGGCTCCACCCATGATCACACCCTCCCCCCCAGATCAGGAGTGTGACTGACCAGCCAAACTCCCACAACCCCAACCCCTGCCCTGCTCTGTCTGATTGACCCTGGTCAGGGTGGGCCAGCCAGACCGCACCTGTGCACGAATTCTTGCACTGGGCCTCTAGTATTTTTATAATTAATTGAAGACTTCTGGAATGTGATTGATTATGTGTTTTGCCATTTCATTGAGTTTTCTTTTTTATCCTACCTAATAAAAGAGTAATATGCAAATTAACCATCACTATGCCATGCCCCCAAAACACGCCCACCATCCAATCAGAGTGAGTATGCAAATTAACCCCAACCAAGATGGCTACAGCCACAGAGAGCAGTTGAGAGGCTTGGGTTTCCCCAGCAATAGAGGAAGCCAAGCTTTCCACACACCCTGGCCAGCCCAGGCCTCTACTCAAGGATATAAAGTTTCCATTATTGAAGATAAACAAATCCAAACAGAAATGGCAACAGACACAGAGCAAGAAGGAGGCTTGGCTCTACTCCAGGTTACAAAGTTACAATTGTAGAAGGTAAATAAATTCCAGATACCAGGGCCTCCACTTGGGTCACCAGGAGGCGTGGCCAGCCTGCAAACCACCACAGGCTCCTTGCCCAGGCCGCCCCATGCCCCAAGGGAACCCCTACCCTGATCCAGGACACCCTTCAGGGCAAACCAGCTGGCTCCCACCCATGCACTAGGCCTCTCTCTATCCTATCTAATAAAAGAGTAATATGCAGATTGACCATCACTCCAACACAACATGGCTGCCCCCATGTGGTTAAAGATCATGCCCCCATGTGACCACAAGATGGCCACCACAAGATGGCCAGCATGGGAGAGCAGTTGGGAGGCACTAGGCCTGCAAGTGAGGGCAGTTGAATGGGACCAGGTCGGCGGCAAGGGAGGGCAGTTGGAGGCAATTAACCTTGTAGGGGAGGGCAGTTAGGGGTGACCAGACTGGCAGAGAAGGGAAGTTGGGGCAAACAGAATGGCAGGGGAGCAGTTAGACATCAATCAGGCTGGCATGAGAATGGTTAGGGGGTGATCAGGCTGGCAGGCAGAAGCAGTTAGGGGCAATCAAGAAGTCAGGCAGGCGAGCAGTTGGGAGCCAGCAGTCCAGTATTGTAAGAGGGATGTCCGATTGCTCATTTAGACTCAATCCTTGTGCATTATGGTCTAAATGGGCAGTTGAATATCCCTCAAGGGGTCCCAGATTGGAGAGGGTGCAGGCTAAGCTGAGGGACACCTCCTACCCCCACCCTATGCACAAATTTTGTGCACTGGGCCTCTAGTTACTTATAAAATCCTATATAATAAAGAGGTAATATGCAAATTAACCATCAATCTCTCTCATAAGATGGCCGCCGCCATGCAGTCACAGGATGGCTGCCCCATGTGGTCAAAAGATGGCCACACAAGATGACCAGCAGGGGAGGGCAGCTGGAGACGACCAGGCAGGCAGGGAGGGCAGTTGGGGGTGACCAGGCCAGCAGGGGAGGGCAGTTGGGAGCAATCGGGCTGGCAGGGAAGAAGTTAGGCATTGATCAGGCTAGTAGGGGAGTGGTTAGGGGGTGATCAGGCTGGCAGGCAGAAGCAGTTAGGGGCAATCAGGCAGATAGGCAGGCTAGTCGTTGGGATCCAACAGTCTTGGACCATGAGAGGGATGTCTGACTGCTGGTTTAGACCCACAGGGATTGGGCCTAAACCGGCGTCAGACATCCTCCGAGGGGTGCCAGATTGGAGAGGATACAGGCTGGGTTGAGGGACACTCCCCCAACCCCAGTGCACAAATTTTGTGCACCAGGCCTCTATTTATATATTAGGTCTAGTAATAATTAATGTCGTTTTCTAATACTTTTTTAAATCAAATTTATTTAAACAATACAACAAAATTTAATCAACAATATAATTGCCGTTGTTTTCTACTACTTGTGCCCAACGCTCAGGAAGCATTTTAATCCCTCTGTTGTAAAATTCTTGTGATTTTGATGCAAAAAATTCGGTCAATGCATTTTTGAGGCATTCTTCATTATTAAAATTTTTTCCAAGAAGAAAGTTTTGCAAAGAACAAAACAAAAGGTAATCGGAAGGGGAAATATCAGGAGAATATGCAGGTTGAGGGAGAACTTCCCATTCCAACTGGCGCAGTTTTTCAGCAGTGATTCTTGCAGTATGCGGTCGTGCGTTATCGTGGTGAAGAATTACGCCCTTCCGATTAATCAGCGTGGGTTCTTTTTCTCTTAAAGCTTGGGCTAACCTTTCCAATGGGCACTATACACTGCACTTGTAATGGTTTGGTTAGATGGTAAAAGTTCATAATGAAGCATTCTTTTAAAATTCCACCAAACACACAACATCACTTTTTTCGCATGCAAGTCAGGTTTTGGCGTGGGCTGCGGAGCCTCATTTTTGTCCAACCATTGAGGCCGCCTTTTCAAATTAACATACAGCACCCATTGTTCATCTCCGGTAACAATTTGCTCTAAAAAGGCAAACGGTTTTGACGAGAGAGGAGCGAACTGCAAATTGTGACTCTTTGATTACGGTTGTTGTCGGTCAACTCATGAGGAACCCATTTTCCAAACGTTTGGACTTTGCCAAGTGCACGCAATTGATTGGAAATTGTTTTTTGTGAACAATTTAAAGTTGTCGCAAGCTCTTGTTGGGTAATTTGAGGATTTTGCACCAAAAGAGCTTGAAGAGCTTCTTGATCAAAATTGGACACAAGGCCTCAACCACTCTTGTCATCTAACGAAAAATTTCCCTCGCGAAATTTCTCAAACCAATGCTGGCATTTTCTGGCGCTAACTGCATCTTGACCAAGA
This sequence comes from Pipistrellus kuhlii, assembly GCF_014108245.1. Lineage (NCBI taxonomy): Eukaryota > Metazoa > Chordata > Mammalia > Chiroptera > Vespertilionidae > Pipistrellus > Pipistrellus kuhlii. The sequence goes on from NW_023425515.1 coordinate 66,185,146, forward strand.
GCACTACAGATGTTTTTTGCAGCCTCACTTGCTTTTCTTCCTAATTGGAACTCGTAAAGCATGCAGTGCCGAATATGCTCTTCATCCGCCATCTTCTTAGCCCTAGTTTTGCAACAAAAACCAAACCAAACACAAACTTTTTCAAGCAAAACTTGTTAATTGCACTTCACACGTTCTGTAGATACCACGTGTTTGAAGGTTATATCAATACAAGTCAACACCAAGCAAGATTTTAAACGAATGTTTAAAAACGACATTAATTATTACTAGACCCGATATTTTTTATCTGAGTCCTTTGTAGCCTATCAGTATTTTATATTATAAATAGATTTCCCCTCTCTATGGCTCAATCTATACCCTTTTTGATGAATGTAGTTCTCTCAATTATTATGTAATCCAATTTATTAGTTTTTATTTTTATAGTTAGTTCTTTGTACTATTTTAAAGAGATATTTCACTATTTCAAGTTCATGAAGATATTTTCTATAGTATCTTCCAGAAGGTTTTTTGTTGTTTTTTTTGTATCTTTCATCTTTTTATATGGTATAAGGTTAGAGATCAAGATTCATTTTTTTTCCCCATATGGCTATCTAATTAATCTAGTACTATTTTTGAATAGCTCATTATTTTCTTCAATATACAGTACTGCATTTTCTCATTTGTGGTAAACATGTATCAATATATTAGGGTCTGTTTTTATAGTCTTTGTCCTGTTTTATTTCTACACTGATTTATTTTTCCACATTATGTGGATACCTTAATGACCTAATTATTGTTGATTTATAATAAATCGTGATATCAATAGTGTAAATATTTATTCTAAATTATATTGGATAATTTTATAATCATGTTCTACATGTTTAAAAAATATTGAGATTGCCCTAGCTGGTTTGGCTCAGTGGATAGAGCATCGTCCTGCTAACTAAAGGGTTCCAGATTCGATTCTGGTCAAGGGCATGTACCTTGGTTGTGGGCACATCCCCAGAAAAGGGTGGATGAGGCAACTCATTGACGTTTCTCTCTCATTAATGTTTCTAACTCTCCTTCCCCCTTCCTCTCTGTAAAAAATCAATGAAAAAAATATATATATATATTTATATTTAAAGTATTGAGATTTATATTATAATTGTAGTGAATTCATTAGATAACTCAGGGAAAACTTTTTTTTCAATAACCTCTTCAAACTATAAATATGCTATATCCCATTTCTTTATGTCTTTAATTTCTGTCAATAAACTTTGTTTATTTTTCAGTATAAGAATCTTATATATCTTTTATTATACTTTTTTGGAATATTTTATGTTATTTTATACAGTTATAAATAGTAACATTTATGTTTTATTTTCTAATTCTTTATTGATAGTATATCAAAATAAAAAGGCTGAATATTAAAATTCATTCCTTGAACTTTTATACTTGACAACCTCCAAATCAAGTGGTTTATTAATTGATATCATTATTTCAACCCCTCTCCATTTCTATGGATAATATGTTAAGTTATTCTATCCCCTAATTTACCCTAACTTGTTTTCTAACTATTTTAAACTATTATCCCAGTCTTTGCCTTAACATACCATCTTCATAAATCCCAAATTGATCACATCACTTTTCTGATTTAAAACTTTTCATAACCTACAGATAAAATTCCTTAATGTGCATGGTCTTTGATAGTTGAATCTCCTTATTTAGCTATGTAAACCATTACTAAACTATTAACAGGTATTAAAACAAACAGCATTCAACAGCAAGACACCCATAAAAAACTCACATGGTGTCAAAACAAGCCAGAAGAAAATCATTTGGGCAAAAAATTGAAAAATGATCCCAAGTCAAATTTATAGAAAATATTCCTTTATTAACTTTTGGTCCAGTATATGTTTGCATATTTTCAGAAAACAACTCCAAAACCATGTGGATCCCAGCAACAGAGAGGAATTAACAGGATTACTCCAGCCATGAAGACAGAAGAGAAGCAGTCCGGAGATGGGAGTTGCTGAGGATGCCTTACCATAATAGAAGTCAGCAGCCTTATATCACTGCAGGTTGCTCGGGACCAGACCAGAGACGGTTGGACCTGCATTACCACCATTTGCCCACCATCCAGAACTGAAATATCATTGCTGACATGTACACAGAAGGAACTGTTTGACATTGAAATTGGGTGTCAAAAGAACTGTTGGCCCAGAAAGAAACTCACTATAGAGTTTTAATTTGCCTTTCAGCATAACCATTATTGCTTGTCTCATTTTCCGTTCTTATAAGTGTATTTCTAGTAGCACATGATCTCACTCATCTAGGGGAAATGATGAACTACATATTAGACTGATGAACAAGAACAGGCCCAGAGAAAAGGAGGTATAGATCAGACTGTTGGGCCTCAGAGGAAAGGGAGGGGAGGGTGGTGATAAAGGGGAGAGATCAACCGAAAGACTTGTGTCCATCCATATGAGCATAACCAGTAGTCAAAGACAACAGGAGGGTGGGGGCATGCGTGGGGAGAGGTTTGGGATAGGAATGGGAGGATGAGGACATATGTGATACCTTAATCAATAAAGAAATTTAAAAAAAAAACAAAAAAACAGCACACTGTGTGTTTTACCCTGTGGGCTTTTCTCAATTTGTACTGTGTTTTTTTATCTTCTCTACCTGGTTAATTCCCACTTTGCCTTTGAGGCTTAATTCAAAGTACAGTATTTCTGAATAGCTACTCTAACCTCACCAAGATGATATAATCACTCTCTCCCCAATGTTTTGTTTACACAGCTTATATATGTATATATTTCCTGGGTGTCGTGGCTCAGTGGGTGTCAACCTACAAACCAAGAGGTCATGGTTCAATTCCCAGGTGGGCTTTCGGTCTTGGTCCTCAGTGCGAGGCATGCAGGAAGCAGCCAGTGAATGATTCTCTCTCGTCATTGATGTTTCTATCTCTCTCCCTCTCCCTTCTTCTCTGAAATCTATAAAAATATATTTTAAAAAGCAATTACATAGCCACTATTTGCTATCATATAGTTGTTAATTTTATCTTAATTTATAAACATAAGACAACTTAATAAACATAGAATTAAACAAAAAATGTTTCTCAAAACATAAGTTTATGGTTATGGGGTGGCTTCAAAAGTCCCCAGTAAAGCATCAAGGCTTTCTTCATCTTTTTATTCTGACTTCCTCAGTGTAAGTTCCATCCTCAGGCACCTGTTGGCCCAAGAAGCCAGTTGGAGCTCTATTGATTATGACTGTTTTTCAGGTTGCAGTTTTTTCAGGTTGAAGCAAGAGAGATAATGATCATGGTAAAGGACACATCTCCCAATTTTCTTTACAGTGCATTCCCGACAGTCCTACAAGATATGTATGGCATACATATCATTGACAATAAATAAATAAATAAATAAATAAATAAATAAATAAATAAATAAATAAATAAATATTGAATGACCACATCTAGCTAGAGGTAAGGATGGGAATATAGTCCTTTTTTTATATAGGTAATTTATTATCCAACTTTATTGTCCAAAAAATATATTGTCCAATTACTATCAAAGAAAGTCAAAATTGATACTGAGTTGGCCCCTAACAGTCTGTGACATATTCATTACTATGTTATGTGCTATGAAGCCTTGTCTCTTATATTCTCTTTATCCCAGGTGAACAACACAGGGGTTGGCAGAGGCACTCACGAAAGGTTTGTTGAAGAATGCCTTTGAGATAGTTGAGAAGTCTGTGAATACAAATTGCAACAATGCTTATTTCAAGGGATTATAAGCAACCAGCACTTGAATGTAAAGTTTTGCCTCATTTTAAAGATTTGTAAAATTATGGCCTTAAAATTGACTTTTAGCTAATATTGATTTTATTGATTTGAAGTATAATTTAGCATTTTCAGCCACTGAGAGGATTAGAAAAAAATATTACAAAAAAGAAGAAAAGAAGTGAGAAACTTTGGCTATGGAAAAAATATATAGATGGTAAATCAATCCAACAGATTTTAGAAACTTTCTCATTTTGAAAGAACTGTATTCATACTTTAAAATATCTCAATGATAAAATACTATGTAATAGGATAAAACAAGGAAATATAATGGGTGAAGAAAAAGTTCACAAAATATTACCCTTGTCTGTGGTCCCTTTCTATTGTAGCATGAGTGGGTAGGTTAAGGTCGAAAGAATCATAGCACCAACAAATGATTACTAAACTTCAAAGTTCTGAAGCTAATTACTTGGCAAATTTTTGTCAATTAATAGTCATTCAATTTTCTAAATGCTACTACTTGTTTTTAAACCTTTAAATTAACCTAGGTTATATTCCTTAAGTTTCTCATTAATTAACAGTGGATTTGAAGAGGTTTGCCCATTATATTAAGTAAAAGGGAAAGTGGCACAAATGAAAAGACCGTGAACTAACAATGCATATTACTGAGGGGGAAAAAGTGTTGGTGGACATTTAGAGTATTTTACCTACTGGAAGGCAGGATATATTGAATTTTACTCCCACCCAGTGCAAATAAGTTTTGCTCTCACATTCAGTATTTTATTGATCATGTATTAAATGGCAGACTCCGTGAGTAAAAGAGGCATGCTTCTAGTTATATAGAGCCTAGACCCTGCTAGAAGACACAAATTTTAATAAAACAATCACAGTAGTGAATGTATAATTATGAATAGAAAAGTGAGTTGAGTGAAATGAGCATGATACCATAATAGCATTTATAAAGGAACCTTGACAAAAAGGAAAAGGAAGGAGGTTCTATATAAGACTTTCCTCAAATATAATTTCCTAACAGTATTGTTGAGAAATACAAAGAATTAACTATTGATTAGTTGGTTGTATTATTTTAATTCATGTAGTAGAGAGTTTAGTGAACAAGATATCTTGAAAAACTGTATTTACCAAAGCACAGTAATAAATTACAGGTACTCCTCACATTAATTTTTCAGCAACTTTTGATAGAGAAAATGTATACTGAATAATTTTGTTTTAGTTTAAGGGTCTCTGTAGAGCTTTATCACATCACTTTTCCCCACCTATCTGGGATTTTCCTCATCATTCAATTGTAGTTCAGGCCATGTTATATGCTAGAAATAGCAGGAGACAGGCTCTTTTCTGAGTTGATCTTGGACTAGATGTGTTTTTTAGGTTACAAAAGTATCACTTCTGACAGTTTAAATGGTGCAATTCAGTAAGATACTATTGCTAAATGTGGCTATTTACGCTTGAATTAAAATTTTTATTTCTCAGTTTCACTAGATATATTTCAAGTGCTCAGGACTTATATGTAGCCAGTGGCTCCTGTATTGAACAACACAGAACATATCCATCACCAATAAAATGCCTATTAGAAAGCACTGATCTAAGTACATAAAGTGGAGTGGCTTCTGCGACTGGCAGAAAATGAGACCTTAGATCATCAAATGGATGCATCAAAAATCGATGCTGGTTCGGCAACTGGGAGCAGAGGGACCTCAGTGACTAACCTTGCATTGATCCACTTCATGTGAGACTCTTACTCCATTTTATTAAGTAAAACAGCAACTAATGGTGAAAGGATTTAGCAAGAAAACTTTTTTTAAAGAGAACAAAATAAAATCACAAACAAAGTATGGTGATTGCCAGAAGGGGTTGCGAGGAGGTGGAAGAGTGCAAAGGGGGGAATAAATGGTGGTGGAGACTTGACTTTGAGTGGTGAGCACAGATGCAGATGATGTGGAATGGTGTTGTACCCTTGAAATCTGGATGGCTTTATTAACCATATCACTCCAATAAATTCAACTAAAAAAACCACTTTCCACTTCTATGTCAAGATGTTATATATTATTGGATATTTAAAAGATGAATCTCATTGAGTGTAGAATAATGTCAGGTTACAATAATGGTTAAAGAAACACACAATTTCACTCTAAAGCTAGTACATGTAAATAAGAATAGTAAGATTTGCATTGTAATTCCATACTTTGTATTATTATCAAATATTGGATCACTGTGTCTGTGTTATATAACACATCTGGTTGCTAGTAAACTCTACTTTTGATTGGAAGCATGTGCTGCTGGCTAAATGTGACTACTGAGCATTTGAAAGATATCTAGTGAAACTAAGAAAATGGTTTGAGAGCTTAATATTAAAAGTTTTAGCACATTGATAAGTGATAGTAATGTGGTAAATAATACTTGCATCTTATATTCAGCATGTTTTTATATTCAGGCCTTTTAAATTACAAATTTTTGGAAGGCAGGAAGAATGCTGTATCTTTAGAAATTAGTATTTTAAATGCATGTTACGATAGAATTATGTAATTTGTGTCATTATTATTATTATATTTTGTACACAAATGATGTAACAGAATGTCTGTTTGCATACTTCATACATACCACACATAGCCAGTAGATACCCAGAACATTTTGTAGTAAATCATATGCTCTGCTTGTAGATTGTTATAGTGTGTGTGTGTGTGTGTGTGTGTGTGTGTGTGTGTTTTGCTTTAAAATGATCGAAATTATTGGTGGTCATTAACCAATTATTGGATGTTTAAATTTTTTTTAAATATAGAAATTATATATGCCATTTTTATTCCCCTAAACTTAAAAGCTGAGAAAATAAAGTAATTATTAAATACGGACAAAAAACTGATTGAGGATAAAATAAAATCAAAGAACATCCACTAATAAAGGAAGCAGAAAAAGATATTACCTTGTGGATCATTAAGCATTGATTGTGCATCATCTTTCTTAAGCACATGATCCAAATGAAGGGTCCACTGGAATAGAATACAGTATCTTCTTATTTCACCTTGGAAGTTTCTTATTGATTGCTCTGTGGTCTCCATAGAATATATTCACAGGTATTAACTATTTGTCTTTGTTCCAGAATTCTAGTAAATGAAGTCTGAAAATTGGATTAAAGTACTTATGCCTTATTAGTAGGTGAAAGTCCAAGGCAGTGAACATGAAGAAATTAAGAGAAATGAGGCAAAGAAAGTTGCAAATGATGCAATAAGAAACAGTGCTAAGCAGTACACATTATAAAGAGACAAGGTAAGTCACTCAGCAGTGTTTCTCGCTCAGTATATAAGACTTCTCTGGAAAGTTTGTAAGGAGAAAACACACTTTGGAGCAGTCTATGAAAGGGAAAGATAAAGAGATATAAATGTGCCTTACTTTCTCTCATCTCCCACTTCCCATTGGTCAAGGTTCAGATAATGAGAAACCTGCTCACAAGATGCATAATCAAACAGAGCAGTACTCCATCCAAGTTTGGAAGTTAAGGTATAAATAGGTCACAGTCTCTGGTCTCTGCAAGTGCTGGGGTTCAATTTGGACTCCATCGAGACTAGGAAGATTGACAAGGTCACCAGAAAAGGAGACAAGTGTTGGAGTAATGTTGGAGTAAGAGCAATTGAGACTACATTCTATGCTTTCCTAGCATGCTTACTCTTGAATGGAAGATTAGGTTGTACATGATCATAATTTGGTGTCTACTCCCCAGTACTTTGAAGCTATTACTCCATTGACTTCCGACCTGTATTGCTTCTCAATGCATACTCTCATTCTAATTATTAGATAATTTGCTTTTCTCCCAGGGAAGTTCTAAAATTTTCTCTTTAACTTTAATATTTCACAGTGGTACAAAATTGCTTATCTTTGTATTTATATGTTCTAAATGAGGACTCAGTACTTTAATCTAGATATTTCTGTTATAATCTCTTTAAATGTGATCATTTTTACTCTTTCAAAAGTGTTATGGGGAAAATTTTTAAATCAGACCATTCTCCAAGTCTATTATAAATTTAGTGGCATAATTTCTCTTCTTTATCTTTCTTTTATATGTTCTGTATCAAATCCACAGTATTCTTTTCTAATTCATTAATTTTATGTTCAGTTCTTCCAATCTTATGTTTATCCAGTTTACTCAGCATTTTTTGTTATTGTCGTATAATTTCAATGGCTACATTTTCCCTAAGATTTCCCCTCAGTACTTTTTTTCTTTATAGCCACGTGTTCTTTATTTTTTAACTCTCTTTTTCATATTACAATCATTTGTTCATTCTTCTTTTTATGCATTTTAGGATTTTAAATATACATATTAAGTCATTTTCAAATTACTCAAGTATAATTATGTTACCAGATTAACACCTGTTTGAGGACTATCTTTTATCATTATTTTTTTTCTCTTCGTATGCTCTGCTTTCTTCAATGTGCCTTTCCTGGTTTCTGTGTTTGTTTATTGGTATTTAATCTCTCCTTTCTCACCTCTCCACATGTGGCTGTTTTACAGTTGTCTTTACCTGCCTTGCTCTTTTATTGGCAATCAACCTATCATAATGCAAGGATATTACGGAAATATTATGAAGCTAGTTGGGGCTTGGCCCAGCTTTGATTGAGCAACTATTTGTGCTTTCTCTCAACCCTCTAGGTAACAATTCGATATTTGCCTGATGCTCTTGGCTGGTTTGCTATGTTACACACTGAACCTGGCTCTGTTCTTCCACCCACTCTGTTCCTTAAAAGCTGAATGTACGGCCATTTCTGCTTGTGTCTTGTCCTAGAACTCAGAAGACCTGTGAATTTAGCCACACGTACTGTTAGTGCTTTTACTCTGCTTTTGGTCTTTCAAGATGTTCATCTGGCTTTTGATTGTAGCCAGGTCTTTTAAATACATATACAATATATCATCTATCGTTGTTGAGAGTTTTGGAGGAGGAACAGGGTAAATATTCTGCATAAACAGCCAGTGCCAACGTGAACAGCAACCCCATTGCAGGTGACTTTATGTAAACAAAGACCACGATAAGCTGTTACAAACCTAAATGCATACTTTACATGAAAGTAGTAAAGTACTAGTCCTTCCGCCACAGTTATAGCAGTTGGTGTCACTTATTTAATTGTGGAGGATAACTTATTTAATATGATTTCAGTTTATTGATACTACTTGTGTCCCAAGGTCTGAAATTTTGGGAAGAGTTTCAAGCATTTGACATAGTTTCCAAATAATCTTTCCCCCATAGATTACAGTCTTTTCTAGTGGTAAAATATACACCTCCTCCTGTTAGGTATGAATTTAACTCTTATGAGTCATCTATGTGCCTGATTGTGAATCAGTTTGTCAATCCTTTCCCCAAATCGAGTAATGATTAAAAAGACAGAAAGAATATGAGGAGGTGCCATCACTTACAGCTGTGTCATCTTAGAAAGATTTTTACATTCTATAAAGTTTGGTTTCCTTAGTTTCTAAAATGGAATCTTTATAAAGATTATATGAAATGATATACTGTACATAGTAGTAATTGGAATATATTAGTACTCAATAATTACTAGTGGAAAGACAGAAAGTAAAAAACACAGATAAGATCTGGAGCTTCAAAGAGGTTTCCAAAGTCCTCTTAGTTTTGCCTTTGAAAGTCACAAATTTAGAAAACTAATCTAGTAAATAATTTAGGTTCTAATACTGCAAAATTAGACATCTGGTTATTAACTTTGGGGACATATTTAGGTATAAAGATCTTATAATCATGGCCTCAAAGGAAAACATTAAAATCAAATTGGCTTGAATTAACTACTGAAGCCAAAGATTCTGCATAAATTTGTTGTCATTGCCCATTTATTATTTTCATTGACAATTAATTTCAGTGGAGACTCTATAAACTAACACATTTGCAAAAAGCAAAACAAATCACTTTGCAGAATGGCTAAGTAGGCAGCCAAGGACAACTGAGTTTGTTGCTAGTTAAATGTATTTGCTTTCATTAGTCCTATGAGAAATATCATGGCCCAGAACCAAATCAAATTACACATACAGATAATATAAACCCACAAATTAGCCTCACATTTTCTACTACTCTTATGAAATAATCACAATTCATCTCCATGTTATCAAAACTGAGCCTAAAGGATAGTAATAATCATATCGTCTATTTTCGTAGTTCCTTGCAGTTTCCAAAGTACTCTTATAGGCATTGTCTGACTTCAACCTCACAATAAATGTACAAAATAGGAATAACTACCTTCAGTACACAGATAAGGAAACTGAGGTTAAGAAAATTGAAGGGATTTTTCTAGGATGATTTGTTGCTCCTTCATATATACTGTAGTCAGCAGGGCTGATAAAAATTTGCAGTGCCTAATACAGTTGTGGGTTAAAATTTTTATTACAGGCTATAAGATTCACCGAATTAGTATGATACAGTATATTCACAATTGTATTCTCAAGATTGTTTAGATGATTAATGCTATAGAAAATGTACATTTGAGGCATGTATAGTGAAAGTCAGTAACTTCTAAATCTCTGCTCTTGGAAAATGATGTTTCACATTTTTATTTTGGAGATTTCTAGTATTTCACAACGTGTTTCCAAACTATTAAGAAAAGCAATTTGTAAATATAATTTTGTACAATACCACAAAAATGAGCTTCGAGAAAGGAAAGGCTCCTCCTCACTCTTAGTTAAGTATAGCACGTCCTGATATGTCCAAAATTATCTTATGAGACATCAGATACTGTGCTCACATAACTACACCAAAGGAATAAGTCCAGGGCTTGCCTTAGCAACAAGTTCGGGTTCTTTTTGTTAAGACTTTGCACTTACATGTCAGCATGTTTTAAATATAACTTAGTTCCTCTAGAGCAAAGGGGCTATTGTCATATCTGTAGCCACACATAGTTCTATGACTTTATGTTTCAGCTCTCCAGTGGGATTTAAAAATTATTTGTATGATTTTAAATGAGGTGCTGTTCATCATATCTGAAGAATAGTAAACATTGTTTCTGTCTTAATTATCCTTTCCCTATTATCTGCATGACTCACCTTGGCCTTATTCATCTGTATTTCTTTGTGCTGTGTCCTTCCACATGAGAATGTTACTGTGCTGATATATGTTAATATCAGTCTGAGAAAAACATGCCTGAACCACTCTACCAAGACAAGTGCACCACTCTACCTAGCCACCACCACGCCCCTCATCCCTCCACCAACAAACTAGCAGAAAAAAAACAAAAAAAACTCTACTGTTTGCTTTTCAACTGACTCACTATGTCTCCTGGGGAAATGCCTATTACCTGGACATTTCAAGCAGGGCTGCCTTGTAACCTCCAAAGGCCTTTGGCAGTTCTTTCTTTTTAAGTCCCTTCATCCATAAAATAAAATAAAAAAAATTAAAAAAAATTAAAAAAATTAAAAAATAAAAATCTTTGAATGTGCATTTACAACATCAGTGTAAAGATAACTATGTTGATATTATATATTTTTATCTAAAAGGTTATATTTTTCTTCTGATTAAAATAAATTAGAATATTTACTAAGCCTACTGTACCTAATGTATAAATCAGCCCTAACTATAAACCCAAGTAATCCCCAGGAAAATGAATGTTAAAAAACTAATTTAAGAAACTTTTTCTGGAAAACTATATTAATATTGATGCTCTTCCTGATGTTCAAGTATTTGAGAAATATTCGTGCCTTCTTTGGTTCCTGAGACGGAGGTAATCACACACTGAAATGAAGACCACAGATAATTTGCCTAATCTCACATTAAAAAATTAGTCTAACGTTTACTAAGGCCTTACAATGTTCTGGGACTATGCAATGTGCCTCTATAAATGATTACATTTAATTTCATAAATATAACAAGAAATAGCTGTTGCTATTATTGCTTCCCTGAGACAAATATGGAGCTGAGGGTCAAAAGAATAAAGTAATCTGTCTGGTGTCCCATAGGAAATAGATGGTAGAGGCAGGATCTAAACTAATATTTGAGTTTAACCACAATGCTTATCCCAGTTGTTGTTTAATATAATGTTTTAATGATTATAATGTATTAGCATTACTTTTACAATGTAATGTACAATTTCTGTTAATATTCATTGTTGAAATGGGAAAAGAAAATGATCTGTTTCCACTGTTTTATATCATAAGGAAGAATAAGGAAGTCTAATTGTAGCCTGTTTTAACCCACCCCCCTCCCTTCACACATATACATATATTTGTGTGTGCACCTTGCACACCCACACATATGACATACATGCAGTCTTGCCTATCCCTCTCCCACAGGCATGATTTCAGGTTCTTCATAGACTATTCAGTCTCTTTCTTTTACTTTTTATTTATTTTTTAAAAATATATTTTATTGATTTTTTTACAGAGAGGAAGGGAGAGGGATAGATAGTTAGAAACATTGATGAGAGAGAAACGTCAACCAGCTGCCTCCTGCACACCCGCTCCTGGGGATGTGCCCACAACCAAGGTACATGCCCTTGACTGGAATCGAACCTGGGACCGTTCAGTCCGCAGGCTGAAGCTCTATCCACTGAGCCGAACCGGTTTCGGCATTCTTTTACTTTTTAATTCAACAAATATTTTTAGTTCAACTTCTGGACCCTACTCAACACAAATAATATACAATAAATATGAGAAAGACATAAAAGGAAAAAAAATGAATATTTTTCTTAATGAACAAAAGCATTTCATTTTAATAAAAGAATACACTTCTTTCATTATTTTGACTAAGGGGTCATATCAGGTCCCAGTTCTGCTGATGTCCACAACCCATTAGCTCCAGGCAGCCTCTGTTCTGCTAAAAATAATGTGTATGAAAAGAATTGCATATTACTTGCCAAAGTGAAAATGCAAGTGGGCAGATTAGTAAACATGTGGGATGAAGAACTGTCACCGACTAATGGTCCAAATTTGCACTAACTGTTTGGAGAATATGGTGCTAAGATCCAACCCAGCTGCTTTGGAAAGAAGCATGATGAATATCATGACCTTGCTTAGTCAACTGTGCCTACACAACTGTTTTGTGGCTCTAATTGATATGCACAGTTTTTCTTAGAGGATGCTAACATGCTTAAAGAATTTTTAGCAATAACAATTACCTTTGAGTCGAAGAACAATGAAAAAGTCAGCCATTTGTCATTTTACTACAGTTCCACATATAAATCTTTAGACATATTAACGCAGAGCATTGATAAATTCAGATTATACTCATTAATGTCTTGAATATATACTAAAGGGGAGAATGGTGCATTAAACACTTCAACTGATTTGTGAAGTTACGTCTTACCTCATGAAAGTCCCTGGGCAGACACTGCTAGGTATATGGGCATCATTTTCACAGGGTGGATTGAGGTGACCAACAAGTAGCACAATGCAAATTGTACTCATTTCCTCTTTCTATTCATGATCATGTGGGCAGAGGCATCCTGCCTCAGGAGTGAAAGGCAATTCGAGAACAAACTCCTTTCTTTCGGAAAGGGAAGTCTCAGGTTTTAAAAAATGTGCAAAGGCAACTGTAGTGTACTACCTAAGAAATAAATAACTTCGCATTGTCTAAGTACCAAAAATTATTTTTTTCTGAGTCATATGTAGAATTTCTTCTAATCATGATTATTTTAAGAGTCAGCTTTTCCAATTCTAAGTTGGAGTCAAATTCACATAGGGAATAGACTGGAAAAATTAGAGCATGATGAAACTGCAGTGGTTTTCTAAATTGTAAATCCCTTTGTGCTGAAGTATTTCATTGCAGTTTGAAGCCTAGGTTAGAGGCATCTGTGGTTTATACTTTTAGACCAGTCCCATACCACATTGGGGCTACTGACCAACTTCCTCTAGCAGCAGCTGTAAGGGCCACTTTCAAAAGTGTCCTCAGCACTTTAAGTGTTTTCCAACCAGTCTGCCATTCCATTTAGCATTGATAATTTAGACTCAATCATCTTGATCATTCCTTATCCTACCTGGCTGGCTATAAAAGCTCACATTTTAGAATACAAACCTATATTGAAATATATTAGACTGAACAAACCCACCATATAAATGAAATACTATTAGAGATGTATGTAGGTGGTTACAAACGTAATCAAACATTTAAACATGGATGTGTGAGTGGCAGTGGATTTTTAACTACAACATATTCTGATATATGTGAGGCACTATGCTAGTAGTTTATCTACAATTTTCATATCTTTGCTTAAGTTCACAGAACAACAAAGTGACAGAAATAGGTCCAGTGATAAGGAAAGGGGGAGGAGCTTAAGAAGAAAATTTGATTTGATAAAATGTAAATTAAAATCAAGACAAAGCATCAAAAGATAAGTAAATAAAACCAAAGATTAGGTAAAGATATACATATGTAATTTATAATATATGTATGTATATATTACATATTATATATGTATATTTCTTTAAATCAAGAATATAGTCTATTTCAAAAGAATTCTTAATCCTAGGAAATCACCAGGCCCCTTTCTCTCTCATTCCTCCTTTTGACTCATGGTCCCAACTTTCTCCATCCTACCCATTATTTTAGGGACTGTTTATTAATTCATGGCTCTCACAAGGTATTTCAAAACTTTTTTGGTTAGAACTCATGTGTCCTTCTGCTGTTCTCATGTTGCATTTGTGGCTTGCTTATGATTTGTTGTATGTTTCTCTTTCTCCTACTAGATTGAAGTAAAGGAGTTAAGAATATGTCACTGTGTCATAAAAATTATTTTGAGCAGAAGACATTTAAGTTCCTAAAAGTTGGGCTTCTCAAAAGAATTCAATTAAGAGAAATTCCCTACTTCAGGAACAACCAGGCAAGATTGACTGTTATCACTGGAGATGAGAATGTCCCACATCACACCTAAACAGATGTTACAAAATGATATCTCCTATTTGTCCACATAAGGGCCCATTTGTCTTTCCTAAAAGTCATTTAGTTTCCCATAAGTGCCTTTCTCTCCTTATTCTTCTCCTGATAAGAATTATGCCCCAAGTTCTAAGTACTTCCTAAAGTCACATTTTTCTGTGCAAACTCACTCTCATACATACTTAGTGGATAAAAATCTGTCTTCCTCTTGCTAATCTGTTGTACGCAAGACATGAACATAAAAGGTAGAGAAAGACCTCCTCCTCCCCAACAAAAGACAAAGAGGACCAGTCATCTCTGTCATCCCTCAGTGCCAAGTCATAGGAGGAATCCAATGTGATTTTACTGAGGGGACCTCAACCTAGATGAAATGAATTAAAATATATACTAATTTGATGACTAAGTATTCTGAAATCTGTGAGAGTAAAATGCAATCTGTAATTAGGAGGTAATTGGCGCTAAAGTTTAAAAAAAAAATAAAAGTAGTTTATACCAGACCTGTAAGAGCTTCATGAGGTTGAGGCTGAAATAAACATGAATTAAATGGGCGATCGCATAATATATTGAGTCTAATTTGTAGATTAACACCTGACAAACTAGACTAAAATTTGGACTTGCCTTGTCATTATGTATTTATATATTCAATGTATTTTTAATGTTCACATAGTGTGATAGTTTTGCATTGTGAAATAGGTAAGGCAATTTGACTGAGAGGATGATGTGACTAGGATCCCAGAGTCACAATGTTTTGAAGAAAAATGCTTAATATACTCAAAGTAATCAGAAATTTTATCATTCAGGAAATCATAATGAATTCATAACAGCATTCAGTCAGAGACCTGTTTTATCGCATTGTTAGTGCTTTGGGTCCTGATGTTGATTTTAACTCTTTGAAATGGTTTCTGATTTTGACCTCAAACTTTTTTAAAAAATTTTATCTTTATTGTTGGAAGTATTAGAAGATGTTCTTGATTCATGGTAATATGAGTTGTACCCTTTTCTGCACTTCCTAGATCTGATGTCTGAAGAGTTTTAAAGGCCATTAACATTGAGATTTACTCAGACATAGAACTATCCCCAAGGCTCAGAGAAGATACTGGAGAGGCTTCCAATCCTTTTTTGGGGAGTGAGAAAGAAGTACAGAACAAACCAGGACAAAACATCTCTTAGACTCGTGTTCCTCACAGGATATTAAAAAGATATTAAAAGTGCAAAAGCAGTTTGATCTGATGCTTTGCAACCATCACAACATGAAAACCCACTACGACTCTTAATTCTAAAAACTTGTCCTTCAGGTTTCAGCCTTACCAAATGCCCCAGACAGGGGGAGTTCTCAAAACAAGTACTTTCCTAGAAGTTGCTTCAGCCTAACATGATGTGCTAAGAAGCTGAGGTATTGCTCTTTTTCATCCTCTGTTGATCTCAACTGCTAATCATATGCCATCATATGCTGTGACATGGAGCAGTGTGCCTTGACAGGGAAAATGACATGACCTCTGCTGTAACCACAGACATTGCTCCCTCTTTCTCTTTCCTGCTATGCACCATAAATATCTCTATAGTCCTTTGATGCTAGGGAGGGTGTTACTCAAGGACAATGACTCACCCCCTTCCACAGTGCAGATCACCTATGCCCTGCAGTGCTTGGCTCCCACTGTGTCATCAATATACAGTTGTTGAATAGCTAAATTAGTTGTCCATGTCTTCATTTCATAGCCACTGTAAAGATAAAGGGAATCACCTTTTCCAGATAGTTTAAATGAAAGAACCAAAAAGGTGGATCCTCTATTGGTTCTGAGAGTGGGGGTTTTCAGAGACAGGGTTGTAAAGAAAGAGAATAGGGTAATAAGAGTAAGATGGAGACTAGAAAGATGTCAGAAAGCATTAAATTAAGCATTGGTGAAGAAAAATCAATGTTATGCCTTCGTCATAATAGGTGGGGGAGAGCAATTTTTGGTTTCAGGGAAGGGGAAGGAGGTGGGTTTTAAACAAAGGTAACCAGAGAGACACAGGAAGTGTATTTTAAGTTTCTCAACACTATAGTGGAGCTCTAATTTTTAAAGTCAGGGTTATTGAAATAATTTACATGTTGCAAAAATTCATCTTTTATAGCACACAGCTCCATGATTCTGACAGGCCCAAAGATGTATGACAACAGAATCATGATATGAAACATTTCCATCACCTCTAAAATCCTTCCCCCCCCATTCATTTTTCTAAGTCTCCTTCCTCCATTCCTTCTGAGCTGTTGTCACTATTGTTTTGACTTTTCCAGAATGTCATGTAAATGGAATCAATGTATAGACTTTTGAATTTGACTTACTTCACTTAGCATAATGCATTTGAGATTCATCCACGTTATATCACTATGCATATATCAATAGTGCACATCTTTATTTTAATTTAATTTATTTTGCTGAGTACTTTTCCATTGTGTGGACATATTATCTATCCACTATTATTTTTAGTTTTTATTACAATTAAAGCTACTATAAATATTGCTACACAGAATTTTTAGAGGGTGCATGTTTTCATTCGTCCTGGGTAAAGACCCAGAAATGAGATTGCTGGGACGTAGGGTGAGTATATGCTTACCTTTATAAGAAATTATCATTCTATTTTCCTCAATTCTTCCTAAATATTATTTTCTTAAGTCACTAACATGCTATCTTCTCAGATAATCATTGGCAAGGCTAAGGTCCTACAGATTGTATTTGATAACTATAAAGAAAAAAACAGGAATACAGATTTTATGGAAATAGAATAATAGACCACACGTGAAAGTGTGTGTACCTGATACCTTCTGAGCTGGGCTTGCATTCGCTAGTTTGAAGACAAAAGTTAGGATAAAATCAAAGTGGGACAATGCTGCCTCTCAACTACCATTTGCAAGCACCGGCTCCTGGCTCTAAGGCTCAGTACTTCTCCTGACACACACATCCTACCACTGCACACCGACCTGACTCTGAGTTCTGCCAAAAGTATGAAGAGTGTAATTATTAGCAATTTGATGTGTCCCAAGAAAAAGCAATCATGCCTTTTCTCTGTTTGATAGCATTAATGGTGTCCTGGAGATTTTTTTTTTTTTTTTTAAGAGAAAAGAAAAAAAAAAAAGCAAAGAAAGAAAATCTTACTCATAATACATTAGGGTTTTTTTTGTTTTTTTTCCTCCTGGCACATTTACTGAATCCAGCAGGAACTGGAAAAGCATGTGCCAAAATGCAATTTGGAAAAGTGTTCATGTTTGTGGGTGTTTCTGCCCTGACTGGAACCAGGAAGTAGCCGAAGTCATAAATGTGAATGAGTTTCCCATGAGCTTTCCAAACCAGATTTACAGTATTATTTTGCTACGCATTATTGCTATCCAAAGTTCTAACTCCAAGTCTCCTGAGATACAGTTTCAGGCAGGAAGGATCTACTTACATTAAATCAAAGATTAATGAAGATTGGGATGGAGAATGCTTCTTTGCTTCTGGTTACTGACACTGTCGGACTCTTGTATGAAATGTATAAGGCAAATGCCTTCAAGAAGAGAGGGAAAGGATTTAAGGGACAGATGAACCCTGTGCCTTCAGATCTTGGAGCCCCCACTTGGTTTGCAGATCTTCCTGTGATTTAAAGGAGCAAATACGCTCCTGTCTATATGTCATTTTTAAAATTGGCAGGTTGTAGAAAGAGTCCAGATAACTCAGCAATGTACAGTCCTTTAAAATAACTGTTCACAGAGTTAAAATAGCACTCTTGACGAGTAGCTCTTCACGAACACGGACTGAGAGTCATACTTTAGTCAGCACACATGATCTATCATTTATGACTTGCAGAGCACAGCTGTTTGTGAGTGATCTCTGATGAGTTGTCTAAATAGAAGTTGAGCAAGTAACTTACAGCCTTGTTGCTCATGAAATCCTCCTTCAAAGTACGTGAGAGATACAAGAAGCTGCCCAGTATTTAATAACCATAGGAAAGTAGGCATAGACCTTGTGGAAAAAGGACATACCAAGAAATTAAACCATTTAGAATCTGTCAGAGAACAGTGAATTTCAAAACTAACCTTTAGTTTCATTAAAAATGTATTTATTCAACTCTAATGTACTTTGAATTAAATTTGCATTTTATTAAAACACACACACGCATACACACACACACACACACACACACACAGTGTATTTTCACAATGCTTCATCAAGTAAATACCATTCATAAAGGTCATTTATGTGCTGTGACAATGTCATATGGCTTATGTTTTAAATTTGACATGCTTGAGTACTAAATTCTTGTTCCATAAATTACTCAGGATAGCATCTTACCTTTATAATATAATATGGTTCTTGATCAAAACCTTCTTAAAATACATCTTACATTTTAAGCTCCTTTAATCTGAATATACCCATTCTTAATTCCTGTCAAGGAAATATGTATATCGCATTCACTGAAAGAGCACAAAGCAGGAAAGATAATAAATATAATTTTGCTTCTCAAACAATCTTAAATGCTAAATGGCCTGCCATGCCAAATTTTGGCTTACAGACTTGTACTTTCAGTTTTCTGACAAGGAACTTCTGTTATTAAACCACATCATAATTTTCTAGAATATTTTATTTTTCATTAAAGTGAAATTATAATATGTTAGACTACTAGGGAACTTTATCTATTATTTAATTTGATGATCTGCAAACTATGGCTCATGAGCCAACTAGCTATTTTTTATCAAGATTTATTGGCAACTTCCGTTCACGTAAGCCATGTCTATAACAGCTTTCCTCTATGGAAGCAGAGTTGAACAGTTGCAACAGAGACCAGAAAATCCATAAGTTTAATCCACTTATTATTTAACCTTTTAAGGAAAGGTTTTCCAGCTGTAATATAGTCTATCTCCTACATTTTATAAGAAAAAAAAAACACCCACAAAATATTTAACATTTTCTATTACTCTTTGGGATAGTAAAAGGGGAATAGATTAACATGTCATAAAATCTTAAAATTCCAAAAATATGTGTTAGCTTGCTTTATATTATATACATATATATTATATCCCTTTGAGATTGAACTAGTATATCTGATGGGAAAAAATTGAGTCCATGGGCTCTCTGAGACACAGATATAAAAAGCTCATGGAATTACAGGTACTTAGTAGTTAATGAATTTAAACACTTTATGAGTTACCATCAAGAAAGAGGAAGGACTGAAAAACAAACTAGTCACATTTCTCCTTCTTTAATGTAAAAAACATGCAGTAAGGACATATGAAATAAATCAACCACACATCTCTTCTTGTAACCCCTCTCCTTTGTTTCAGTTGAGTAATGACAAAAAAAAAAAGAAGAAGAAGAAGAACCAGATATTTAGAAGAGCAAGTGGAATGTTCCTCAATTAAACTGTAAGCTGACAATTTTCTCACAAGTTGACAAGGGTCATACTTTAAAAAAGCCCCTAAAAACATTTGATGCCAGGAATCATTGGGGACAGTTCTTATTTGAAGATCTCTTGGAAAGAACTTATAATGCCAAGTAAAATTGTGTTAAAATTATATTGTAGAATTGATTAGTGGTATCCCTTGGAGTTATGCAGTGCACAACCTGTGTGAATATATGTGACAATACTGTTTCTGAAGTATCAGTACTTATATTTTTAATGTAAAAAAATAAATTTTACAATAGAAAAAATATTTAGAGACAGAAGCATCAATGATGAGAGAGAATCATTGATCAGCTGCCTTCAACAAGCCCTCCACTGAGTATCTGTGGATCAAGTCCACAACCAGGCATGTGCCCTGACCTGGAATCGAACCTTGACATCCATGCTCAACCACAGAACCACACCTGCCAGACTAGAACTACCTTCTTATTTTCATTATAACTACCACAATTCTGCCCAGCACTGAATCTTCTCTTATATAATACAAAATGTATTTCTAACTCTAAGTATACAAGATTTTAAATGCAGGCATATATATTTTTTATAATCCTATTATTTTTCTTTTTTAGAAGGACTTTATTGAGCTATAATTTATACACAATGAAATGCATCTATTTTAAATATGATTTTATGTGTTTTGACAAAGATTTATAAACTGTGAACACATCACAATCAAGTTACAGAACATTAGCATCACCACAGAAATCTTCCTCTTGGTCTATGGCCATACCACCCTGAATGCACCCGATTCTTGTCTGATCTCAGAAGCTAAGCAGGGTCGGGCCTGGTTAGTACTTGGATGGGAGAAATCTTCCTCTTGTCCTTTTGCAATTACCACCCCACATACACAGACAATTATTGGTCTGTTTTTAATTATCATAGATTAGTTCTTCCTGTTCTAGAAAATCACATGAATGGAGTAATACGTTACACATTATTTTTAAACTGGTTTCTTTTACTCGATGTAATGTTTTTGAGTTTCACTTACGTTATTGCAAGTATCAATATGTCTTTTATTTTTTATTGCTGATACTACTCTATTATATGAGCATACCATAATTTGTTTACTCACTTACCTATTAATGAATATTTGTTGTTTCTAACTTATGGCTATTAGGACTAATATAATTATGACATTCATGTAAAGTCTTTTTGAAGATAACACTTTCATTTCTTTTTGATAAATGGCTAAGGGTAGAATTTTAGTTTTAAGTATTAATCTGAAGTTCTTAATCGTTTTTCTGCTACTTTTCTACTAGAGTACTGTTCTTAGTATTTTTTTACATCTATGTTCCAATTTGTATTAATACGTATTAAAACAAAATAAGATTATATATATATATATATATACATATATATATATATATATATACCAATATATGGTTACAATGCATTAAATGCAAGAAAGTATTTACAAAATGCCTGTCCTTTTCCAGTAAATGTTCACTAAAATAGCTCAGCTTAAATCCTCAAAACAAAATTTAAACTTAGGAGACATTGATTATATGAATTCTTCTTTTACATGAACTCCTCTTTATTTCGGAGGAATCACAGAACAAAAATGAAAGTTGGAGTAGTGCAAAACCTGAATAGGAAAGGTCTGTTCCACCATGAGAGAAATAAAACTGAGCTTTCTAGTGTCTTTGTGACACATTTTCATGACCTATGTGGTGTGAAGCCTTACTTGTTACAAGTTTTGTCAGGGAGAAAAGGGAATATAACCAAGAGATGTGTGAAAAGATAACATAAGAATTTCTATTATTAAGATGACATGTGTTTATAGGTCTTATGTCCTAAAAGATGGCTTAATTTAACAATGGTGCTTCTTAAAACCATAGAGATCCCTAAAACTTAAAACAAACATTATGAGTCAAAATAAAATAATGTACTCAGGAATAAATAACAAATGAGTACAGCTGTGTCAAGGCTTTTAGAAATGGGGAAGGAAGTGAGAATTTCTCTATATGCAAGCTAACAAGTTATCCTGCAAAAGCTTCATAGATTTTGGCAGAATATAGGAGACTCCTCCTGGTAACTTGGTGTTCTGAGACTCAATTTCCAATGGGGGAAGGGAAGAGGGAGGAGTTTCTCACACCTCCAATAAACAATTCTCAGAAACCAGCAGGGTGTCCAAGAATTCAACATAGTTCTGACACTGTGCAACCAGAGATAACTTCAAATTTCACAAGACTGTTCCCCACCCTTGCATTGCAGATGCTAGACTAAAGCCCAGGCTGCTATCTGTGCTTCTGATCAAATGACTATACATCAGAGATTCTCATGACCACCTCCTTGGGTTCCGTTTATTTGCTACAGTGGCTCACAAAACTCAGAGAAATATTTTACTTACTAGCTCAATGGTTTATTATAAACAGACGTAACTCAGGAACAGACAGATGGAAGAAATACATAGAATAAGGAAGAAAGGGCTCATAGCTCCCATGCCTTCTCCTAGCTACTGGCCACTCTTTGCAAATATCCATGTGTTCACCAACCATACGTTCTCTGAATGCCTGCCTTTGGGTTTTTATGGAGACTTTACTCTGCCCCCCAAACTCCTGCCCCTCTTCCCTCCTTGGAGATCGAGTTGTGGGTTGAAAGGTCCAACCTTCTGATTACTTGACATCTTTGGCAACCAACCCCTGTCCTTCCAGTCTTTATAAAAGTCATTTCATTAACATAACAAAAGAACCTCGATCACTCACAACAGTTAGAAAAGTCCAAGGCTTTGGGGAGTTCTGTCCCAGAAAGATGGGCTGAAGACTAAACATATATTTCTTATTATAAATTACTAGAGGCCTGGTGCACAAGATTTGTGCATGGGTAGGGTCCCTAGGCCTGGCCAGCAATCAGGGCCCATCAGGTTCTCTCCTTCCACCCTCCCCACCCCCTCCTTCCCCGACTCCCTCAGAGCCCCACCACTGCCTTTAGTCACCCGCCATGTTCCACACCACCCCTTGGTGGTCAGCGCATGTCATAGCAAGTGATCAAACTCCTGGTCAAACTCCCTAGGGGACACTTTGCATATTAGACTTATATGTATCTATATTAATAAAAGAGTAATATGCTAATTAGATCAGATATCTTCCAGACATCCTTCTGGACAAAGCCATGGTAATGGGGCCGAGGCAGAGCCAGTTAGGGGGATCAGGCTGGCAGGGGAGAGCAGTTAGGGGGATCAGGCTGCAGGCATGTGTGCGGTTAGGAGCTAGTGGTCCTGGATTTTGAGAGGGATCCCAGATTGGAAAGGATACAGGCTGGGCTGAGAGACAATTCCCCACTCCTGTGCACAAAATTTGTACACTAGGCCTCTAGTATATAGAAAATATTACACCTGAGTAAGAGAAAAATATTATTACTCACAGCAATATCGGTAACCAGAGTTGAATATTTGTACTGACTTTCCTGAATAGGAAAATGTGAAGTGCAGGTCACACCAGCAGACAGCAGTTGGTTACATTACAAGAGAGGGATTCTTAGCTTTAATAATCTAATTTTTTTTTAATGAGTAGCCATGTATAGTGAGCATGCCTGACATTTTCCTGGAAATATTACCTTTATTACACTAGACAATTGACAAACTTGTCTTTTGATCACTGTTCACAAGAGAGAAGGAGGGAGAGGACAAGGCTATCCTATTTTGCAAGGCTCTTTGCTATAAAAATGCCCTTGAAAAATGGTGCAGAATAAAGGCAGTCATTGGTCAATGCTTCTGCTATTATATGCAGAAATGCAAGAGATCCATGCAGACTTGCTTTCTTAATATGTCATTTTATTTTCCCTGGTAAGATAATCTATTTCTACCAAGGTTCTATAACATAAGCATTGTAGAGAGCATGGAAAGTTCCAGAAAAATAGGAACCAGCATTGTACCTTTCCCATAATTTCTATGCCCATCTTTTTCTAACATTAATACTTCCAACATTATACAGCCTATAGGATTGTATAGCCCAAGCAGTAGGATGATTGCACTGCATTTTGGACCTTACACAAAGCTAAAAGCTTTCAATGCCTCCTGGTATTGGGTTGGAATAGTATTTCTAGTTACAGCTTATATTGCTTCCAGAACCCAAAGAAGCCTACCACACTGTTTTATAGTAGAGTGTGAAAGATGTAACAATTTGTCTTTTACTTTAGAAGGGATATTCTAGCATAACCCTGACCACTAGACCCTTTAAGGATAAACCATCAGTGAGTGGCTGGCTATTCTCTAAATCTGTGCAGGATTTACTTCCCACCTTCTGGAGTGTCTTATCAAAGCCACCAGCATACTAATCACCTCTTGCTTGTCCTGTCCAGTCAGTGTGATGGCAACTTAATGCAGTGGTTCTCAAAAATAGCATTATATCCCAGGGTAGGGTGGAGGTTGTGGCAAAGACTGGTATCACCATTAAAAATGAAAGGAGACAGGAGTGGTGGTCTCTAGCATATCTCTATTTAATTTGGCAGCCTGGCACCTAAAGAAAACAGATGAGAAATGACTGTAGACTATTTCTTATTTAAACATGGTGTAGCCATTATCACGGCCATGCCTTCCCCCTATGATAAAGTTTATTCCAGAGACCATGAACTTAAGGTGTTACTCCAACTGCCAAGTACAAGAAACAAGGGAATTAACTACAATGACCCACTATGAACTGACTTGAGTTATGACTCTATTTATGACCTGATTCCCATAGGCCCCCACTCTGAAGGCATGCTTTTAAGGTTTGAGTATCAATGTCAACTCTGACCCTGTGTTCAGTACAGGCATACCTCATTTTATTTTGTTTGTTCTGTTGCTCTTCACAGATGTTGTATTTTTTTACAAATTGAAAACAAAATCCACCCTCAGCAAAAATATTACAACTTGCTTTATTGCAATACTTTTTTTATTGGTGGTCTGGAACCAAACCCAGGCTATCTCAGAGGTATGCCTGTAATTGTCCCCAAAGTAGACATGCATACAAGTAAGTGGCCATAGGTTCCTTTGGGGAAAGATTGGAGAAACCATGTTGGTATACATCTCCCATGGTCTTACAGGGTCCTTCTTCCCAGAGACCCAGCAATCACTACTGTCAATGGGTTCGGGATCTGAAAACTGGCACAGTTATGGGACCAAAGAGAAGGAGCATAACTTTTTATTGAGAAGACCACCCCCACCCTCATGCTCCACTGTTCTTGGTTTTTGTTTACTTGGTTTTGATTTTTGGTTACAGATGTTGAGCACTACCCTATACATGCACATATGAGAATTTGGGCAAAGATTCAAAATTACTCCTATGCAGAATTCTGAAATTCTTTCTCTGCCTCACTCCTTCCTGTCTCATAATTTACTCTGCAAATGCAAGTCACCTCTGTGTCCTCTAGCTCCAATCTCTGCCTCTTAAGTTTTACAGGACCACTGTGCTTTGTTTGACATCTACAAAGAGCACTGAGACGGAAAGTGTACCTCACGTGTTTCCCTTCTTACAACAACCACACATCCCTGCTCCTTGATGTTCAATGTCTGAAAACAGATGTTTTCATATGTTTTGTTGTTTTCTAAGTTGTTTATGATGAGAGATTATGTCCACACCCATCTATTTTATGGCAAAAAGAGGAAAGGCCTGCTTTTAAACATCTTTTTTTACCATAATAATAAATTTATGTTAAAATTTAAATGATCACTTTTAAAAGCTAATATTTACCAAATCAGTTAATGATAATAACATATGTATTCTTCAAACATTTCATGGCAAAGGCCTACCCTGATTCATTTCCTCTACCTTTCCTGGCTGCTCAGCCATTTCATGGGTGTAAAAATAGCCTACATTCACAAGTTTAATGGGGCTTCAAAATACTTGGAATAGATTGTAATGTCTCTCCCAAAGTCTTTTTTCTTCCAACAATATCTTATCCACTCATTTCTATTTCAGATGCAGTACTTGGGGCTGCACAGGGTCCCAGGACTGAGTGATCTTCCGAATGAACTCTGATACTCCAATGCTTCTCCAGCTATCCTCCTCAGAGCCTAGCCTGCCTCCAACCTTCCCTGTCTCAGTTAATAGGCTACAGTTGATTGTCTTAATTCTAACTGGTTATCTTAAGCACAATTCAAGCTCTTCACTACCCCATCCCCCAACAAATTAATCTCCAACTTAAACAGCAGCACATTTTCTGATATTTCTGATTGTAATTCTGATATTTTGAGATCTCACACTGATTTTCTTTCTATTTCTCTTTTAGGAGTTTGAGAGCAACTTTTCACCTTCTCTGTCCTTAGCAGAGGCAATGGAGAACAGGCTGCATTTGATTACTGGCTTTACCTCTTTCTCTTCATGTGATCCTGGGTACATATGTTTCTTGGTCTCTGTCCTTCTCTGAAAAACAGTGTTGTATCTACCTCAAAAGGTGGTTGTGAGGATTGAGCTAATATATATAACAAAAACACTTAGAAGAGTACCTGGCATCCAGTCAGCACTGGATAAATATTAGTCACTATTATTTCTCAGAATCGTCATCACCTGGCTTCCAATCATCTCATCAGCATATGAATTCTAAGCTGCTATACATGCTGTGCTTTAGTCATGAGTTTAGAGGCTCTGGATTCCAAGAATTTTGGAAAGAAAATTCAGACTTTATCCTCTTAAACTCTTGGCCCAGACCCCAGTTGCCCTCTTCAAGTTGAGTGTCTGCAGCCAGGCCACTTGACTCTATCCCTACATTTTCAGCTTTCTCTGCCCTGTGTCTCTAAGGCATTGGACTACTGCCCTCATAAGACAACCTACCACATAGCAATAATACCCACAAGACCACTATAAAGCCCGGCTTTGGCTCCTGAAGTGGCAGCTAAGGCCCCAAAGTGTCAACTATGATTGTATGCATTTAAAAAAAATGATGAGAAAAGAGAATAAGAGGTGACAGGCGAGACAAGCAAAGACTTGTGTATTCAGCCCTAAAAGGAAAGAGAAACAAGCAAGAATTCATCTTGGTCAGAGCATGTTCTGAAAGAATGTTGTGCAACCTGCAATATGCTTCCTTAAAATAAACTGTAATTACCCAATCTGCGCTTTAGAGAGGAGATGCATTCGAGACTCACAGGGATTTGGAACGTATCTATAGCTAAGATATAAAGTCTGTGTACACAGATAAATAAAAGAAATCAGTCTTATTTTATTAATAAAATGGATAATTATATCCCAACTAGAAAGCACTGACTTCTGCCTCAGATAGAGGAATTATAAGTCAAACAGGCATCTTATAAATCAAGTGCCTGAGCCATTCACCACTTCCTGAGATTATAAATCAGTCATGCTCTCAAAGCAGTTGCCTGACTTGGAAACAACTCCTTGGATGAATAAATCAGTCACTTTCAGATATATGAATAAGTGGCATGACCCATAAATCACATGGCTACATGCTCGTGGCTTCACCAGTCAGAGAATTTTACTTATAATCAAAAACTTAAAACACTTATTGTGAATAAGTCCTAAATGCCCACAGCACTTCAGTTAAGTAAGGTAATATGTATAAGAAATGCAAAATTTTACCCTTGCCAAATAGTGTTTCACCAAATAGCAGTTTGCCAGTTTGCTGGTACTTGTGCTTATAGTTAAACCTCATTGTCTTAAATGGAAAATGTTGGCAAGTACAACTAACTCATCCACAGTCATCTTTCAGATATGGCCTTTTGAGCTACATGGGTCAACTGTTGGAAAACTTATTTTGGTGAATGTTTTTGAAAACAGTAAAGAAATAGTCATTGTAACTAAATAAAATAAAACAAACATGCTAATTAGCACATGTAAACTTTACTACTATAATCATGTTTTATGCTTGCATAGCAATTTACACATTTAATAGAGGCCTGGTGCATGAAATTTGTGCACTGAAGGGTGTCCCTCTGCCTAGCCTGCAACCTCTCCAATCTGGGATATCCCTCTCACAATCCGGGACTGCTGGCTTCTAATTGTTTACCTGCCTGCCAGCCTGATCACCCCTAACTGCTCCCTGACAGCCTAATTGACACCTAACTGCTCCCCCTCTGACCTGATCACTCTTAACTTCCCTGTCCTGCCAGCCAGATCACCCCCAACTTCCCTCCCCTGCCAGCCATCTTGTGGCAGCCATCTTGTGGTGGCCATCTTGTGATGATGTGAGGGTGAGATGCCACCTAGGCTTTTATTAATATAGATTATTTTCCCTATAATTGTTATCCAAATTACCACCATTTTATAGATGAGGAAAATATCTATGATGATTAAAATCCAAAGCTACATATCCAGCCCATTTAGAATTCAGGTTTTCTGTCTATTTCAATATTCTTTCTGTTGAATCATGTCAGCTTTTCATACATTTTCTGCCACTTGAAGTACATGGATACTTTTTAATCTTTCTATGAATATACAAAATTTTGAATTTAGGCTTAAAGGTCAGTAATTTAAGCTTAAAGTTTACTAATTTAGGACCACTTTATAGGCTCACATTCTGAAGCGCTTACCAATTTTTTTTTTTGGTGGGGGATGTTAATTATTAAAAATCATTATGCATCTGACATGAGCTGAAGTCTAGATTTTATGTTTTCAATAATACATACCTCTTTTCTATGTAGATTCCTTATAAACCATTGCAAATTTAATGACTTTGTCATTGAACTAAGGTCACTATTGAATGGTTAAATTTCATATGTCTTCTAATGATAATTCATCTGACTGCATAGTCACAAATTACTAATAATTTAAGTCTGTTCAAATGTGTTCACACATATTAACTTATGATCAGACACAATCCAAGACCTGCCAGGCTGTTCACTGATCTTATTCCTGTGATTTTATTTGGGTAAAAGTTCAAATACTTTCAATCTTTTATTATCAAACAGGGAGCTTATGCAAAAGCAATTCAAAGTCTGGCAAGGACAAGTAATTTTCTACCTATATAAAGTGTACAATATTCAGTAGATATGACAAACAATACTAATTAGAAATCACTTTTACTTATTGGCTTGGTTTAACTTTAATTTCAGATTTTTTTCTCAGTTGAACTGTTTTCTTAATTAGCTTACAGGCTGTTTGGCAACTTTTCTTCTAGGGAAGGAGAAAGTGAAAATTATAACATAGAATTCATAAAATCAACTTTAAAGTATGGCACTTAGAGTTGTTCTTTTTTGAGTTATGCTTAGTAATTTGCTAAAGAATTATAATGACATATCCGTCACATCTCTGGAGGGATAGGTATCACAGAGTCATTAAATCTTGCCTGTTTAGCATAATTACATGGGATTCAGCATTATTTCAGTTTATCAACAGAGTCACTTGGGACCATGTGATCTAGGAGAAGATTGCTTAGTCAGGAAGTTAATTTTATTTCAGGTCCAGGTGCTTTCATGGTTTTTCATCTGGTCCCAGTTTCTCTGTCTTTAACATGGTTCTTCAGTCTGTCTTTAACATGGTTCTTGAGAATATTGTAAGCAAATTAATAAAATGGATGTGCTCTGAGTTCTTCAGTTAAGAGATACTGTATAAGTCTAAAAATGTGTGATTGAGTTGTGTCAAGGCTCAGGATTTCAAGATTCCATTGGGTGTACATGTTTGGGGGGAAAGAATCCATTTTAACATTCATAATTTACTGATTTCAAGATTTGTGGGCAAATCATGCCATTCACTTTAAACCTACCTTATACTATATATTGATATGCAATCCTCATTTAATTTCCATTGTGTTTTTTTTTTCTTAGTAGTGAAAACATACACCTGGTTTCTATCTTTGTTACACTAATACAGTACAGTGGAACATCAGTTCTCAAAGTTAATTCACTCTGGAAAGCTGTTTGAAAACTGAATTATTTGAGATGGGATACATTCAAGAACTGAATATTTAATGATCATTTTTGCAGCACTTCCATGAAGTTCTTAGATTTAATGAATTTCTTAGAAAACTTCTACACTAAACTTAAACATGTTTGACCATTGCAATGTGCTAAACATGAAGCAAATACTCAATAAATACCAGTTAAGTCATCAATTAAAAATAATGTTAAGTTAGAAGCTTTTAAAACAATATTAATAGGAAAAGCAATATTAATGAAGTTCTATTTAGGTGAAATGTCTTCAGTCTAGCTTCCTTTATTACCAAAGCATTCTAGCATCTATGTCAGCATTGTATTTCTTAGGTCTCTGTCCCCTCCCCCACCCCCTGAGAAAGAGACTATAAAATAATCCTCCTTACCAGTCCATCTACACAGCCTTTCTGTCCATCTGGACATCAGATGGAAGCAAAGAGATTCATGGCACTTTGAAATAAGTGAGGTGGCCTGCGTAGCATTTCATAGTGCAATTTACAAAACCAGGTTATAATATCCACATATCTGTTTGAACTATTGCTAAGAGGATAATAGAAGCCACATTTTCCTCCACAGTCACTCTATTACCACATATTTTAATTCATTATTCTTGAAGTACTTTGAGATAGCTAGAATAAAATTAAAATGTAGGCAATGCTTTTTATCCTTCAACAAAGTATATTGCAGAATCATCTCTAAGTCCTTGACCTTTTCCCAACTGAACACTTCCCTTGCCTATACTGAGTCAGCTTATGCTTTCATATGAAATTTGTTATTCTTGGAATGCCTACCAACACAAAGGGGAAAAGGAAAATGGACAAAAACGGGGGAGGGAAGGGGGAAGGAAATCAAGCAAGGCAGCACAGCTCCAAGAAAAAATTTAGAAGAATATAAGGTAAATGAATTTATCAGGTGTAACAATTTAAAAGCTATCTATCAGATACCATCCCAAAATAATATTAATGCCTTGGGAAACATTTGACAGAATTTCTGAACAGATATTTTGGTAGCCAGCAGTACTGTTCTGATTCTCCTTGCACCAAGTTCATTATAAGATTGCACTTCCTAATTGTTTATGGTTTCTGGGCTACGTAACTGGTCTGGCAAATGAAGTGTGAATAAAAGTGAAGGGAATCACTTTTGAAATGTTTCAGAGGGGTCTTTTCCCTCTGGCACAACAGGCAAGATTCAGGTTGTTGACTGGTCAGTTACCCTGCATATCTGAGTTCCTATGATAAGTACATAGTGGTGTACAATTGTCAAGTAACATGGTCAAGAAATAAACTTTAATTATTTTAAGGCACTGAGATTTGGGGCTTTGTTTAATGGCAGTATAACTTACCCTATTCTGACTAGTAAGATACCCAACTTTGTTAAGAAGAATTAAAGAATAGTCTTCAGCAAGCACTTTCCAATCTTCAAGCAACTTTCAACCTATAGTTACTCTAATTCTTAGACCTTGATTTGATGTTAAATAGTGATGGCTTAGACCCATAACAAAATCCTCATTAGGTTTGTAAGGACAAATAAATTATTTTCATGTAATTATTAAATACTTTATAGTATTCAGTGGGTTTATTTAGTCATTCCATGCATATATAGAATGAGCTAATTCTAAGATGAAAAATCTCTACCCCATATATAATATAATAAAATGGGTTCACTGCTCCCCAGTGGCTGGTTGGTACCCTACAATAAGCTGCTGTATCAGGAGCTAACCATTGTCCTCTACTAATGCCATATTTAGCACACCACAATGTAAGTAATAAGATAAAAACTTTAGTGAGAAAAAAAAATGTGGATTCCCTGTCATTATGTCCACTTTGATCATGAGTCCAATGGACATGAGGTCCACAATGCAGATCATAATGATCTACCTGAATGAGAGTGCTCAGAAAAGGGGCCATTTGGTAATTATTTACATGAACAACAAATTATCTTCCATTTTAATCCCATTTTAAGAGATTCATTCACATATCTTCTCTCCAAAGCTTAATGTGACCAATCTTATATAACCTTTTTTTCAAGTCTCTGTTTATCTGGCCAAAGAAATTCTTCCCAATTCATGAATCATCATAGGCCTGTATTTCTGACAGCCTCTATATTTGCAAAGCCTTCACTTTGAGCTTCTTAACAAAGATAATTTTTTTTTCTCCTCTGGTAACACAGATCAAGTAGGGAATTAGTGGACTGCTCATCTCTTTCAGTCTAGAAATGCCATGTTCAATTAGTTACCACCAAAAATAACTGTAGATCAAAGCACTTTTATTACCACATTGGCTCTGCTGCCTGTTAGATTAACTCTTGTCCCTTTTTATTATGTGTTGCAACTTTGTCTCTGACACCAAGAGATTTCATAATCCCACTGAAATCAGAAAATATTTTTTCATGTAGTCATTTCCCACCTTCATTCTTGGACTACAGAGAGTAGACACTATAGGGCTTTAGCTAATGTATTTATCTACACTGACATATTTCCCAATTCTTAGGAAAAACAATGTAAATTAAATCCTCTTAACAAGACAGAAATAAGGGGTGACTGAACCAATTTCCTATAAAAATAATCAATTTCAGCAGTCCTATTTCCCTAAGACATTAACATTTTTCTACCTTATACTAACAAAATCCCAGCATCCCAATTTTATTTATCATAGCTCAACATTGAGTCTAGGTTTTAATAAATCCACATGGAAAATATTTAGAAACATTCTCAACTGCTCAAAGTAAAACTCTAAATAAAGAATCTCTAGTTAAGTAAGCTCTGGGTATATGAAACCATATTAGCAATATTAAGCATTTCTAAAATTGATACCTTTCTCATCCTTATCTAGAATCTCATACTGTTTTTTCCATAAATATTTCTCAAATTTTCCTTTACAAATTAATAAATATTATAATTTTTATGTGGCCATCTTATTTCTCATGGTTTGTTTTGTAATTGACTTCCTATGACATATTGTCTTCATTTATAGGCCTTTAGGCAAAAAAGGAAGCAGATATATTGAATTAGAAGAACTGACATTATCTTGTCAAGATAACTGTTTCTTGTGAGGCATTTCCTGTTTCATCATGCAAGAAGCAGACACAGGAGCCAGAGAAGAAGTTGCTCCTATTGACACTAGAGTTGGAGGATTCAAAGAACTCAGTTATTCAGTTCACCAAATGTCATTAATCAACAATCTAGGTACTTCATATTACCAAGCATTGTTTTACTTTTTTTCTCAACAACTGTGGGATAGCTGTGTTTTGTTGTTTTTTTGTTTTGTTTTGTTTTGTTTATTTGTGTTGTTTTTTTTTTTGGGGGGGGTGGAGGGGTTGCAGTATAACTTAGTTCTGGTATAGTGAGTTTTAGAGATTTTGGTGCTGATAAAATCAAATAAAAAGACAATGAGCTTTATCTGGCTGAACACTTTGACAGATTTGCATGTGAGAGAAGTCCCTCTCAACATGAGATCATCCAGAGGTTATGGCACAGGGACCACTATTCAGAAGGAAAGGAGAGTAAGGGAACTCCCAGGGGAGAAAGATCAGAGGGTGGGAGGGAGAGGAAGCTTGCTTCTTAGAGTAAAAAGTCACAAAACAATCCATCTGGGAGGCTGGGTCAGGCAGTTGTTTACCATCTTTTATTCCTTCAGCATTTACTTTCTCTAAGGCTAATAGTTGGGTGTAGTTTCATAGGCTATGGAAATCAAGAAGGCTCTCAATAACTAAAAATATTATTTGGGCCATGATTTAAACAATTAGATATGTAAAAATTTGAGATTGGCATGCTTTTGAGCTAACAGGACTCAGTCTCCTATAAACAAGTACATATAGAGGCCATCTTTGGCTCACTTATATAACACTGAGAAATCAGAAGGCTTCTAATTTTTTTAGTACTGCTGAGCTAAGAGATGAGATATCATCTTAAAGCAGTCATAGAAATTCTTTGATTCTCTGGTGATATTTTGAGGCATTCAAAGCTCTACACAGTGCACTTAGAGTTTGCTATTCCACCCACACAGTCCTTTTATGTTTGAACAAGCATTAATGGACTATGCAAACAGTCACTAAATCTGGATCAACACAAGAGATGATTTAAATAGATGTTTTACCATTGGTTGTCATGGGAACATACCTATCTTCTAATGAAAACTGGACCCTGATTGCATAGGCAAGAGATGTATATTTCTTTGAATGCCTATTATCTATAAACACTTCATGAAGCAATTATTGTACCAGTCAAATTTTACCTGCAGGTAGACAACAGAATCATTCCAGTTAGTTTAAGCAGGAGGGATTTAATTGAGGGAATTAGACGAATGCAAAATTGTATGGGAGCAGACGTCAGACTAAGTTCTAAGGAAAATTCTCAGTGTCTAGAATCCTGTATCACAAGTACATCACTAGAAAAGACTGAAGACTGAATGCTATTGCTTCTCCTGAGTTACATTATCTCTTACACAATCTAGGTCAGAGAAAAAAAAAGATATTTTATTTTACTTCCTCCCTCTTTTAGCATATCATACTTCCTAATTAAAGATTTTGGAGATTGTATCTTCCTTATTCATTCATTTATTCCTTAAATATCTACCATATATTTAGTCCACTGGTCAAGATAGCTGAGGATATAGCAGAAAACAATATAAGCAAATCTCTTCCTTATAGAGGCAAGAAATAAATAGACATTTCTTTATATGCTAGGTCATATGACAATAAATGATTTTGAGAAAATTAAAATAGAATAAAGGGAAAGGGCAGTGTTTAAAAAGGATTACTTATTAATATTAATCTCAGGGGAAGCTTCAATGATGTATGGTAAAACGTTTGAGCAGAGGTTTAAAATAAGTGAAAGAAAAAGCTATGAAAATGTCCTTGAGAAGAGGATTATAGGAAGAGAGAAGAATGTGTTCAAAGGCTTTGAGGCAAGAGCATACTCTGTTCAAGAAATAGAAAATAAGTCCCACTGAGGTAGGTTGGGACTAAAATCTGAGTGGAAGAGAATGAGGCTAGAGTGGTGTGAGTGGTCTGGATTGGTTAGTGGTTTTTAAACTCTAGCTGTTCTCTACATGATATAGAAGACATTGGGAGGCTCTAAGGAAAGAAGTGACATTATGTGATAGAATTTTGTATTATTTTATTCTGGATACTCTGTGGAGAAGAGAGTAAAAGGGTCAGCAGAGGAACACAGAAACAACTGAAGAGGATAGGAAAATCCAGTCCAGAAATTATAATGCATCAGACCAGGATAGTGGTGATGAAAGTAGTAGGGTATCCATTTCTGGATAAATTTTAAGGCACATTCTGTAGGATTTGCTGTCAAACGTAAAAGAATAAGTCAAGGATGAAACCAATATTTTTAACTTGAAAAATTAAAAGAATAAAACTTTCATTAATTGTGATAATGAAGACAATAGATAGAACAAGTTTGGAATAGATGCAATATTAAGAGTTCCATTTTGCCATGTTAAATTTGAGAAGCTTACCAGACATCCAGTAAAGATGTTGAGTTAGTAATTGATTGGATGTACATTTGAAGTTTAAGAAAAATGTATAGAGACATACATGTGGGATTTATCAACATATAAAAAGTTTCTAAAGCCATGCATTAGATAATATTACCTTAAAGTACATGTACATAAAGTAGAGAATAACAGAGATCCAATGATTGAACTCCAAGATACTGTAAGATTTAGTACTATGGAAATGGTAGAGAATCTATCAATTGAGACTAAGAAGAACATCCAGAGTGAGTAATTATATGTATAGTAAGTAAATAATGTCTCAAAAAGAAATAATATGTCATATCAAATGCTGTTGGCAAATCAAATGACACAGAACAAGAAATTTATCATTCGATGCAGCTCTGTTGAAATCACTGGTGATTTTAACAATTGAATCCGGAGAATTACAATAATGAAAACTTGATTAGTTAGGATCAATAGAGAGTGAAATGAAAGAAGATAGGAAATAACAAATACATACAAGGGGCTGTAGTGGAAAGGGATATGGGTCCAATGACTATGTAAAGCAAGACATATTATAACATGTTTATATTCTGATGTAATTATTCATTAGAGATTAAAAATTGATGATGCCAGTGATAAATGGGGACAAAATTCAGTTATGAAGTAGCAAAAATAAAAGGATATCTTTGAGAAGTCAAAAGGTCATTGAACACAAGTGAAAAACAAGTGACATTCAATCAAACTAACAGGAGATAAGAAGAGTAAATGGAAGTGATGTTTGGAAAATATTATTTGAGTCCTTATATTTACTCAGAAAACTAAGAATGAGATGGGAGGAAGTGAAGGTGGTGTTATTTTGAGATCTGAGAAAAGAAGGTGTAGAGGGCCAAATAGAAAGACACCTGGACATTCTTTAAAAATTGTTGTTGACTGGGCCTGGTATATTGACAGAATCATGTCAGTTGCACTCCCGCCCTGGGAGTGCTGAGATGTTCTTAGTCCTGGCTTGTGTTTGTTTGGGAGGAAGGAGTGGGTGGAACGTGGGCCCTCCCAAGCTCCTTGTTTTCCTGTGAAACCCCTTGTTGGATTGGAGTATAAATAGATGTGCTGCATGGCTTAGGAGGTCGTCAGTCAGTCTCTCCAGCCGAGGAAGTCTGAGGCCCTCCCAGCTCCCAGCTTGAAATCTTTCTCTGTGTATTCTCTCTTTATTTCTAATATTTCTCAATCCCTGGCCACCTCCACTTAGAACTGGATCATTCATCTTTCTTTCCGTGCAGGACGTGGAAAAGGGAGATCCCCACCATCAGGTCCCCTCAGGAATGTATGCAATATTCATCTAGATCAGGATAAGAGTGCATAGAATGGTGACATGTAGAATTGCAAGGCAGAACAAAGGGTGCAGTTGAGGTTAATGGTCATGAATTTAAGTAAGATTAATCAGTATAGTTGTTTGATTTTCTATAATCATTTTTACTGCTCAGGTACTGAAAAAGTATGAAGAGAGTTGGATTTAATCAGCACTAGTACTTTTCCAAGTGAGTGTGAAAGAGGAATAGAGAAGCAACACATTGATATCATAAGCAACAGTATGCTCAGAAAGATGAACCATGCAATAATAAATAGTAAATTGATAATATAATTAAATTTTATATCATAGTCACATAACAGACTTGCAATTGGGATAACAGAAGCAATGTGCTAGAAACATAGGAGGTAGTTGACAGAGTGAGGTGTTTTGAAATTGAAAACACTGAGTTATTGCAGTCTTGAATAGTGAAACAATTTGGAGTATCTATATCTATAAAAGCCTAAGAGACCTTTATGACAGGTCAACCATTTGACCAGTTGCTATGATGTGCACTGACCACCAGGGGTCAGAGGCTCCCATAGCCAACCTCCTGTGGTCCGCCAACCACCTGCAGTCCCTCCCCCTGGCCAGCCTGCCATGATCAGCCTGATCACAGGCCAGGCAGAGGAATCTCACCTATGCACTAATTTGGGTACCAGACCTTTAGTAATCTTAATAATAGGATTATTAGGGCTTGAAGCAAGGCCAAGAATAAGATCATTGGAGAACTGCTAGCAGGTAACCCTGCTAGCAGTTCTCAACCTGTGGGTCGTGGCAGGTTGAGAACCGCTGCTGTAGAGCCTAAGACCATCGGAAAACAGATATTTACATTATGATTCATAACAGTAGCAAAATTCACTTATGAAGTAGCAAACAAAATAATTTTATGGTTGGGATGTCACCACAGCATGAGCAACTGTATTAAAGGGTCGCGGCATTAGAAAGATTGAAAACCACAGGTTTAGAGGAAACAGCAAAGTTGAATTGGACCTTGAAATATGTCGAGGGAGGGGGTTCTATAAATAAAGGCAAAAAGAATAATACAGGCTCAAGAAATAGTATTTTGAAAAGTCATTGTCTTAGAATTTCATTATTGCTTCCAGGATGACAATAAACCTAATTTGGCTGAATTCTAGAGTTCTTGGAAGGATTTAGTAGATGAGTTTCCTTTATGTCCATTTCAGGAAATATTTGGAGCACTCCATGAGAGTGTACAGACATCTTCAGACAGCAGGAAACCACTGAAGATACTTGAGAACACAAGTGACATGCAACATAATCCAACCTGTGATTTAGGGAAAAATATCTCAGTAGCAATGTAAAGGGTGAATTAAAAAGTCAGGAAATTAGAGGCAGGAAGAGACAATTAGATGACTAATACAACAATCTAGACAGAAAATTGTGAGACTTAAATTAGTATAATAGCAGTGGTGAGGACACAAAGCACATATTCATAAAAAATAAAATGGATCCCTAACCGGTTTGGCTCAGTGGATAGAGCATCGGCCTGAGGACTCAATGGTCCCAGATTCGATTCTGGTCAAGGGCATGTACTTTGGATGCAGGCACATCCCAAGTAGGGGGTGTGCAGGAGGCAGCTGATTGATGTTTCTCTCTCATCGATGTTTCTAACTCTCTCTCACTCTCCCTTCCTCTCTGTAAAAAAATCAATAAAATATTTTTTTTTAAATAAAATAAAATAAAGTTTAATCTTCAGAAATGGCTACAGATACATCTGTTCAAGTAGGAGGGGGTATAGATAGTTTAAAAAAAAGGAAAGAATGAAAAATGGTTCATACATATAGCTTTTAAAACTGGATTCATGGTAATGCATTACAGAGAAGCAACTCAGCATGGAAGAGATTGTCAGTGGATGCTAACAGCTAGAAAGTTCAATCTTAGTCTTTTGTTAGGTTTGGAATTCAGGAGAACTCAGAGATAAAAGTACAGTTGTTATGCCCAGATTTCAAGATCCTCAATGACCACCAGGGAACCGAGTCCAATGCAAAAGCAAAGAGCCTTTATTAGCCGGCCAGGTGAGCTACTAGCCAGGCGACTGCTCTGCCAGTCTCCACACAAGGAGACCAGAGAGCAGCAGCGACCCTTTGTGTAGGACCACTTTTTAAGCACGTTAACCACATCCTGTACTTACAGAGCAAGCAACCCTAGACAAAACAGTTTTTCCTAAGCTACGTCAGGATCATGCCATTGACGACCATGTTAGATATTTACAGGGTCACCCTATTCTTCAGAAAGCTGGCAGTGTTCTGTGAAAGAAGGCCTACGTGCTGGGAAGGGGCCATAAGACCCTATCTCAAGGCCTGGCCTGGTGTCAACACTGACCACTCTATCTGGGGCATAGTCCATGGCCTCTCTGGAAACATGCTCAAAAATTCCCACTCTCCAACACAATCTAGGAGGCCTTAGTTTTGAAATGGTGTCAAAGTCATTTATTTTACTGGGTAATTTAGTTGAGGGAGAAAATGTAATTCACAGGAGGCCACTAGAGTAACTTGTAGATGAACACTACAAGTAATAATAAGGGTACCTCCAAACCAGGCTGATATCCAGCCAGCACCAGGAAGGCCATCCCATTGTCTTCAGAGCAGTGGCTGTTCTCACTGGTTGGTGCAACTGTGGTTAGAGACCCACAATTAGTTAGATATTTATCTTCAGTCATAGAAACTACAAATTGTTTCTTTAAGGAGGAGCCAAAATAATGTACGTATTTAAGGAAGCAGTCTGAGGACTAAGGACCTGTACAATAACAGGAGGAGAACATTTTAAGAAGTTGTCGACATATGTGCCAATTGGGATTCTTGGTAATGATAAAACAATACCAGCCAAGAGGTGAGGGATGTCAAGATGGCTTAACTACATGCAAGAGAGTGTTTGTGGTGAGATGGAGACAGCAAACACAGATGAGCTATTTCATAAGCTGGTTAGGAAAGCAAAGGAAAAAATGGCATATCAGTCATGATTTTTTTGTTTATGAGTAAAAGAAAACTTGCATTTTAATCATCTTAAACAATAAGAACAAAACAAAAAAATAAAAACAAAACAAATTGGGGTTGAGGTTGAGGAGTAGTAACTAAACATATCCAGCTTGTAAATACTTTCCAGGCAAGGCTAGATACAAGGTCTTTAGTGATGTGATGATGTTTCAGTTTTCCTCTTTCCATATAGCTTCTGGGGCTGTTTCCTACCCTGATTTCATGTAGAAGAAAAGAAAGAATCTCTTTCTCAGAATTTTCAGCTATTTTATGTTTAAATCTTGTGCCCAGGGTTGAGTCAACTGCTTCTTTTAGTTCATGACACCTCAACTGTGGACCTTGCAAGACAACTTGCTTTCACTGTGTGCCAATCCCATTCTGCTTTCCCCAAGAAAACCATTTTAATTTGTTCAATGTATACCTTATTATTCTAAAAAATAAAATAGAGTTTAATCTTCAGAAATGGCTACAGATATATTTGCTTAGGTAGGAATAGGTAAAGATGGCTTGTGTTTTTGCACAATGTGTACCTTTTTGTATAATTGTGTAATTTAACTTAAATAAATGTTATATATTATATTTTTTTACTGAGCAAATTTTTTTAGTTCCAATCATGTTACTATTTTACATCTAATCTATTGATTTTATTGCTATATGATACCCTACGTAGGGGTGTTGAACTCAATCAGAGAAGGGGCCAAAACATAAAATCCAGCCTAAATCGCGGGCCGAATGGTTTACTGAACAGTCATAAACTGTCATTGTGATGGAAACGCAGCGGAGTGCAGTGATGACAGCGCGGTGCGGGCCACATTGCAAGGCCTGGCGGGACAGATTTGGCCCGCGGGCCTTGTGTTTGACACATGTGGCTACAGTATGCATCTACCATATTCTCCCTGTCTCAGTGGTAGCTATTTTGGTTGCCCCCAATGCCCTATACTACAAACAACTTATTTATTCACAATGTGATGATCCCTGCAATGCACCAAGCACTGTTTTAGATTCATGAGACACATCAGTGAATAAAACATTGTTGCAATAAACATCCATATCCATAGCTCCTTGTGTATATATGAGAAAATGTCCCTAGCATTTTATATATACACAATCCAGCAAAATGCTTTATGCATTGGATTTTGTTTGGTCATATGCCTCATCCATGTAACAATCACTATGTTAGGGGAATATATATATATATATATATATATATATATATATATATATATATATATAGTGGGCTAATTAGCTTACAGTAGATAATTGCTCAACCCAAGCCAGTGAGTGGTAGTATTATGGAATGTAGTTCACGCAAAGTATTATGGAATGTCCCACAGAAGGAAATCAGGGAAAGTAGATGCTGAGTAGCAAATACAACTATGCCCTCTGTACATAGGAAGAGAAATTGATGGGGAACTTCCCACTTCTGTGCCCAAGAGATTTAAACACCTTATTATAAGAAAAAGCATTTTGATATCAAAATGAATAAACAAAAATGATTTCTGATTCAATACATCTGGACAACACCAACATTTTTTCATTTTTATCAAGCTCCCATGCATTGTTGATGCTCTGATATAAGGACCACATTCTAAGAACTACTCTAGTGAAAAATATTATTGCCTGCCAGTGCTGTGAGTATTAAAGAAAATAATATACAGTAAATTGCTTGATAATCTTAAACATGCAACTTTTTAAATGGTTATCCCTATTTCATTTGTCATGTGAATCTTAAGGTGAATAATCAAATCATTTTTGGATGAGACTTCAAGGAAAAATTATAAAGAATGGAATGATAAGTCTGATTAGTCTAAATAAAAACTTCAATTACTTCACAAATTTTTCAGTGATCATCTATGTTTTTGTTAATGACTATTGTTAGTTCTTCTTAGAATTTTCAGAAAGACTATGTAATTATATTAAATTTAGTGACAAGATCGGGTCAGAAAACTCACTCTTTTAAATATAACCTAATAAAGCCAAAAGTGGTTTGGCTCAGTGGATAGAGCACATGTGTCAAACACAAGGCCCGCGGGCCAAATCCGTCCCGCCAGGCCTTGCAATGTGGCCCGCACCGCGCTGTCATCACTGCACTCCGCTGCGTTTCCATCACAATGACAGTTTATGACTGTTCAGTAAACCATTCGGCCCGAGATTTAGGCTGGATTTTAGATTTTGGCCCCTTCTCTGATTGAGTTTGACACCCCTAGGATAGAGTGTCGGTCTAGGGATTGAAAGGTCCTGGGTTTGATTCCGGTCAAGGGCATATACCTTGGTTGTGGGCACATCCCCAATAGAGGGTGTACAAAAGGCAGCTGATCGATGATTCTCTCTCATCAATGTTTCTAACTCTCTATCCCTCTCTCTTCCTCTCTGTAAAAAATCAATAAAATATATATTTTAAACAATAAATATAACCTAATAAAATCAATATAAAATGGGTAGGGTTAGCCATCTAAAGAAGAGTATCTGAAAGGGATATTAATGAAACTCAGCAAACCATTTGCAACACCAGCAAGTCATCTCTTGTGGCTACTAAAAGCTTGGAGTTCTTCAATCTAATTAAGGTGACCAAAATATATTTTCCCAAGGCTACAATTTAAACATTAGAGAAGGAAGCTTTGTTGTTACCTGCTTAATATGATGCCAAGTTAAAGTAGGGAGTTGGTCTTCATGAAAAAAAATACACAATAAATAATTGAACAGTAATAATATACTGATATAAACCCATACTGTCCAGAGAAGGGGTCAAATTATCTGGTATATATAACACACTAGAGAGAAATATTTCAAAAAATAACAAGGAGAATCAGTTAATCTTAGTTTTTAGCCAATATCTGGAAGGACCATGAATAAATAATTTTCTTGAATTAAGCTTTATTCTGGGTTTTATTTGTGAGTGTGTTACCTTCTGGGTGCTCTGACAGAGAAAAGACAGTACCCTGGAACCTAGGCATTGAGGTTCTCTAACATTACAAAAAGTATAAAAATATTTTCCTCTTTCCTTTCCTGCCATTTAGCTATAAATTAGATCTGGTCAATTACATTGACTCAGGAGGTATGTAGTAACACCTAATCCCTTAAACAATACTTTAAATGTTGTGAAAGAAGTAAAGAAGAAAAAGGGGTGCTTGGGAATTAAAAAAAAAAATCATTTGGTTGAGTGTCGTTCAGTGTACCGAATGGTTGCCAGTTAGATTCCATCTGGGCACATGCCTGGTTTCAATGGGATCCCTGGTGGGGGCATGCAGTAGGCAACCAATCGGTGTTTCATTCTCACATGACTGTTTCTCTCTCCCTCTCTCTTCCTTGCTCTGTCTCAAAATTAATTTTTTTAAGTCTTTTTAAAATAATGTATCATAGAAAAGCAAGGGGTAAAGGATGGTTTAGCCTATCCCTTCATTCCTAGAAACAAATTCTCCTAAGCTATGGTCTCCAGAACTCATATAACTGCCCATATTGAGAGTTTTTTTAGTGAGTTCATTTCCAAGAGGTATTCAATTTGGGGTTAACTAAGAAGTTTGTGATTCTAGGACAGCAAAATAAAGGGCCACACCCTATGCCTTGTAACCCATACTATGATAACCACACCAGTGTCCTTGCCTTAGAAGCTCAGTTGCTCCTTTCTTTAACATCTATTTTTTAATGCATTTTCTCTTTTTAAATTAAATAGAAACATATCAGAGTCTTGATATCTTCTAATTTGGTGAACAAAACATGCTTGGGTTTTGAAAAATAGAAATATGACAAATATGATGTGAATCTGGCTGTAAATAAAGCTGTTCTATCATGTCTGAACATGTTAATATTAATTTAGAACATCCATAATAGTGCATTTTATATTGATATAGAAGTATGCAAAAAAGAATAATAAACTGCAATTTCCTAAACATTAATTATGAGACATTACTAGGCAAATTATGATAAATCCCTGCATTTGGAAGCCATCTAGTTAAGCACCTAATTCTTGAGAAATTTGTCAGTGTCAAATATAGTTCCCTAATTAATTATAAGACTTCTAGTGTAAGAATGATTAGACTAACTGTAAGAATATTAGACTAACATTTTGTGTTTGTTTTTGTTTGTTTGTTTTTGTGTTTTGTTTTATTATGTGTGTGTTTTTTCTCCAGAAGACAGAGTAAGGGCCAGTGAGTGGAATTGTAAAAATAATAGTTAAAAATTTGAATAACTTGACCCCAAATTGAAAATTTCTGAGCAATGATTGCATGATCATTTATGAGTGATATTTGAGGGCATTTGGATCTCACATAAGGAGTAGACTAAGTAACCCATGAAATTCATTCCCATTTGGAATTTATGATTCTGTGAAAATAGGATCTGAAAGCTTTTTAATAATTTGAGTATATTTAATTTTAATATTTAAACTGTAAAGAACCTATAAAAATATACTCAGAATATAAATTTATTCCTCAGTAATTGATCTTTTTTATTCTATATATTCTCCCATAAGACTAAGAGAAACCCCAAGTCATGGCAAATTGTCTTAATTCATAGCACAAGGCCTGGCACATTATTGGCACTCAATTATTGCTGTTAAATAGGAAATGGACAATATTTGGAGTTAGTGACATATATTTTTTCCTTAACATATTTTTCCCTGCCTTCCATTTAACACCATTACATTGATTCTAAGGTGTGTGGTACATCTAAGCCCTTAGAAAAATAGATTAAAGATTATGTAGGAACTGAAGAGGAGAAGGAGGATTCTTGGAAATGAAAATATGTCTTAGAGAAGCAAGGAGTAGATGGTGGCTTACCCTGTCTCATCACACACAGAAACAATTTCTTTTGAATTATGATTCTCTGAAATTCAGCACCAAGCCCCAACCCCTAGTAATGTAACTAGCAGCCAGGATTAGCAAGATGAGTAAATAGACAGGCCCTGA
The DNA here is from genome assembly GCF_014108245.1 of Pipistrellus kuhlii. NCBI lineage: Eukaryota > Metazoa > Chordata > Mammalia > Chiroptera > Vespertilionidae > Pipistrellus > Pipistrellus kuhlii. Next base: position 66,229,665 of record NW_023425515.1, read on the forward strand.
TGCAGATGGATCCCTGATTCTGCCCCTCTCCCCTTATTCTCTGCGTTCTAGCCATCTTGCTCTTCTTTCAGGTTCTTAGCAGGGCTGTAATCCTCCCATCTCAGGGACTGCAGGGCCCATTCCCTTGGACTGGTATCTTCATTCTCTCTCCTTGTTTCTTTTCTCCATGGTAGTAGAAATAGCCAAATCTCTAGACTGGAAAGAGTCAAACCTGAGGACCCAAACCTGAGAACCCAAACGTGAGGAAGAGAATGAGCCCAAGAGGAATAGAGGTTCACATTTTCCACTAACCCACTGAAATACAAAGTCAGGTATTAGATGACTATAGAAAATAAAGGGATCCCTCTTTTGTATCCAACTTATGTACTGAAATTCATGCGCCAGCCACTATCACCTATTTGATCAGCAAATATTAAAAACTGTAGGGCTTATATTCATTCAATTTCCAATGTTTTCTCTGACTTGGTGCTATTTTTTTCTAACTGAAACTCTGTAATGTCACAGTCTCTGGGCATAAATTATTTTAATTAGTGCTAACACAATCACAGTCATAAGAATGTGGTTTATATAGTGTGTGCCCTTCTCTCCTCCAACCCATTGATAATAACATATAGTCAAAGAAGCATTTTTTTTCTTCAAAGATTCTCAGAGTCAGTTTAGCATGTAGAGAACTAGTCAATCTTTCTTTAAAAAGGAATACCAAGTTTCTGTCTTGAAAATGTAGTATGACAGTGGCTTCTCAATCCTCCAGGGAATACTTGTTTAAATGTTCTTTAGGTTGAAATTTTCTCTGTTTGACCTAAATATTCCCTATTGCGGCACATGGGCATCATGTCCTATTTCTTTCCCCTGGTTTGAAAGAAATAATAGCACTCTGGCTTCTACTTGATGTCCCTTTATGTCATTACATAATGTTGGGTTTTATCTTCCCTTTCTCATTGTGAATCAGTCTACAGTGCTCACGTGCTTTAACCTTGACTTCTTACTCTCACTTTCCAACCTTTTCTGCTGTGTAACTTGTGAACTCTCCCACTGCCATTCATTTTCACCTCAAGGGCCCATCTATTTCAGCAACCTAAAGCTGCTGGGATCTTACTAGAGATTAAAACGGAAGGAGTGCTATTCATCCCAAGGTGGCACTTCTGAATTTTAAAATCGGTTTGAAATGATCAGTCTTATGAATTGCTTTCGCGAGGTTTTCAGAGCAGGTAGAATTAAAAGCCTCTTGCTTCACAGCATGAGTCACTGTTGAACTTCAAGACTGCTGAGGGCTGGGGCATATTTGACTGCTTTGATCATACTACTTGATTCAAAGTTCTCTCCCTTACCTAAAAATTAAAGCCAAAAGTCAATACCCTGTAACTGAAGGCCCAGGCTGTAATATGTATCTTCAGTTTTATTGTATACTATTTCTTGTGCAGAAGCCTTCACCGCTGTCCCACCGGGCTACTCGGTACACAATCAGTCCAATTTATATCTACCCATTCAGATTTAGTACATAACCAAATCAACACATAAGTCTAATCTGGTTTAGTGTCATATAATTACACATGCTAAATTGACATATTTAATCTCTTATGGTAAATCTCACTGCTTAAATCTAAGGGGTACCTTCCTTGTAGAATACTTTAAAGGTGATTGTTCTCAAGGTATTTGAGGTGATTTTAAAATTGGTACCAAGAAAGGATAAAACATCTGATGCCGATATGCATCTGTGCAGCCCAAATGAATAGCTCTATTCCACATAAGTATCTCTTAACTCTTCTGATTAAAGCCATTATGGTCAGTATATTACAAATGGATTTCCAGAGGTATTCTATCTCTGGGACTACCAGGTAGCTCCAGACAGGGGAATTGAAAGATGAAAGTGAGGGCCACTAATGGGAGAGAAAAAAAAGGAGCATTCTGTTCTCACCCTATCAATCCATTTACATCTCTAGTCTTGTGAGGGTCTTAAGGGTCATCTGAGACCCATGTATGAGGTTGACTCTACATTAAAATGCCATTGCTAATATAAAATAGTGAGATCCACTTAATATTAGCTCCCAATAGCAAAGAAAGTGCTTCAAAAGGAATATACTTTCAATGAACCAATATATTTCACATTAATTTGGGCCAATTGTACTCATTTGGAAGTTATTCCAAATATACAGGGGCCTAAAAATTTAGTTTTATCCTATATAATAAAAGCCTAATATACTAAGTGTCCAGTCTTGCCATTGACCTTTCAATCAAAGTGTAATATGTTAATGATATGCTAAGGCCTCTCAATTACTCACTATGACATGCACTGACCACCAAGGGCAGACGCTCCAACCAGTAGGTTAGCTTGCTGCTGGGGTCCAATGAATTGGGACTGAGCAAGATTGGCCTGACATGCCCTGGGGCCCTTCCATGGCCCCTCCCTGGCTAGCCAACCTCCCATGTCCTGACCCAGGTCCTGCACCAGAGGAGTCTTCGGCCTGGCCTACTCCTTCTTGCAATCTGGGACCCTTCAGAGGATGTTAGAGAGCCAGTTTTGGCCCAATCCTGCAGGCCAGGCCAAAGGACCTACTGGTACATGAATTCATGAGCTGGGCCGCTAGTATGAAATAATAGCATGGATCATCTGAGACAAGCATTCAATTTGGATTTTTGTATAAAATAAGAAACAGGAGATTTAAAAAAAACAAAACAAACAAACAAAAAAAAAACCCAACTCTAACAATTGGGGATTTCAGTTTTCAACTGGAATAAAGGTCAGAGCCCTCAGTGGAAAATCCCTGATAATGCCTAGAAAGGTTCCAAACAGTTTATATTAGTACCAAATAGGATCTAATTTATTTGTTAGTATGCAGAGAACTGACATAGAGTTTTTAAGTGTTTAAATTATTATTTTAAACTACTTTTGTATACAAACTGCCTCAATAAATTTAAAAGCTGTTAAGAAATAATAAAAGCTATGTTTCACATTTTAAAATAATTGTCTTTTTTTAAAGATTACTATGATATTATAGCTCAATTAATAATGAAAAAAATATAAAATAGTATTTTAGCTCATGATTCTAGAGAAATTTACCTATCTCAATGATTCTATAATTTTAAAAGCAATTAACATTCATGTTTGGCTATAGAATTTCATGTCTGGCCAAACATTTTATGACTTAAAATTATATTATCTACAACTTTTATTTTCCAACAGTAGATCTTAGATCTCATAAATTGTCACCAAAGTTGCACAGATCATGAGTGGCAAGAACAGAACATAATAGTATTGTATCATCTTTCAGAAGACTTTTGGAATTGTTTAAAACTCTCTTAGAAAACTTAAGGAAGAACATGTATCTGGGCTGTATTTAAAAAACAAACAAGCACCAAATAATGTGTAGTATTAATATATCACAAGAGAGGAAATACTGACTTACAAATACATGCTTTTTCCAACATCTGTTTTCTACATATTTTAAATATATTCCTACAGAGATCTATAAAACAAGTGCCTTAAGATTCAAATGACTTTTAATTTACATATAATGATTGCCATAATAACAATCCAAACAGTAAATTTATAGCTAAAAACTCACACCCTAGGTGTATTACTTTTTTTTTCCTCTCAAATGGAAAGAGAGATAAAATGGAGACTAATCTAGAGAACTAAGGTTTTCTATGAAAATATATGGACAAGAAAAGAATAGACATTCTTAAAAATTAGTATTTTATTTAAATTACTGACTTTTATGAAAAGTTTATCAGATAAAAATGGTACTTTTCAAGTAGAATGAGGTGTATAAATGTACCTCAAATGCATGCCTAGCTTTAATATTTCATTGAGACATTTTAAACAGAAAATTTGTTAAGGACATAAATCAGTATATTACTAATAGTTCCACTTTTTTTTTATCCTTGACACTTCTGTTTCTACAAATTCTTTTCCTTGCACCAAGAGTCTTATGTTGTATAAAGACAATACTAGGGAGAAGGGTACAAAGTGTAAGGATTAGAATGGGAAGCTGTCATAGGTATTAAATGAAATAAGAAATAATTAACCACTTAATATTAACTGAATGTCTCTTACTTAGAACGGCATCAAACACACTAGTAGATGGTAAAATGTCAAATACCTTGCCCTTGTTGTTAAGAAGTTGATTATTCAAAAAATATTGATTATTATAGTTATAGATCAGTTATTGTCTAACTGCCAGGCATAGTATTAGCCTCTGAAGATAAAGGTCTAAAACATATTAGTTCACTCTATAGAAGCTTAAATCTCAGGAAAAAAAAACAAAACACAAGTAATCAAAAAGAAAAAAGAAAGAAAGAAAAAGCATATGAGTGGCCAGGGCAGAAGTCAGATTGCTATACTCTGATGGCAAAGTCACATCAGAATTCACATGCTTCAGGTGAGGAGAGTGTAAGACTTTTGATGGGGTTTATACTTAAGTTGAATGCTAAAAGATGGCACCAATCAGCCAATGAAGGTAGCAGGGACATCCAGGCACAGTTATAGTTGTGGAAGTATAGCTGGAGAAAATATGATATAGTTCATAACTGACAAATTTGCATGCATAGTTAAGCTTGAGAGTGAGAGATAGGAAAAGGGAAGAGATAAGATTTCTTCATCCATGCATTTATCCATTAATTTAAGAAATGTACATTAAGACCAGCACCCTCATTAATGCTGGTGAACTAGAAAATCCCTGACTATATAAAATTTAAAATACATCATGTCAAGTAAAATTTGATAAATAATTATAGAAATTAATAATTTATTATAACAATGATGAATTAAAAAAGAAAAATCCAAGGTATCTAATTGGTGGCTAAACCAGTCCAGAATTTCAAAGAAATGATTAATTTAGAAAGAGCAGGAGTTAGCTAAAAGAAGGGAAGCTAGAAGAAAAAAATTGAGCATCTGATCCAACATCTTATAGGCTCTATTAAAGCTATAATTCTAAAAGCACAATCAAACTCAAAGAGGAATTTTTAACTAAAGAAATGACATGATTCAATTTGCAATTTTTTAAAAGATCCTTTGGTCACAATATGGTGAATAGATGGTAACTAAGCAAAGGTGGATATGGAATGCTATGTAAAAGGCTATCTCTGTATTTCAGGCAGTATTTTATACTAAGAAGGTGGCCAGGGAAGAGTTGGAAATAAGTGGGAAAATTATAAATATATAACATATAACATATAATATACAATATATACTATACAACATACAACATACAACATACAACATACAATATACAATATACAATATACAATATACAATATATAATATATAATATATAATATATAACATAGAATATACAACATAGAATATACAACATATAATATACAATATATAATATATAATATATAATGTAAATTATACATCATATGCTATACGTTATATATTATATGTCACAACATATAATATATATAATTGTATATTATATTATATATTATATATTATATATTATATTATATATTATATATTGTATATTGTATGTTGTATAGTATATACTGTATATTATATGTTATATGTTATATGTTATATGTTATATATTGTGTGTTGTATATTGCATATTATATATTGTATATTGTATATTGTATATTGTATAGTATATGTTGTATATTATATGTTATATTTTATGTGTTATGTGTTATGTGTTATGTGTTATATATACTGGTGCATGAATTCATGCATGGGTAGGATTCGACCAGTCTGGTCAGGGGGAGAAGACATGGACAGTTGGCTGGACTGCCTGCTGGTTGAACTCCTGATTGAGGGGACAATTTGCATATTGGTATTTTATTTTATAAGATATACATTGAGTGGCCAGATTATTATGTATTTAGAGATCATATCGATAATAATCTGGCCACTCAGACTGGAGTTGTTGATTGGATCTAGATGAGTAAGAAAGATGGAAGTGCTTAGAGTGTTTAGTATTATTTTCAGGTTTGGCTTTTGTAAATAGGTCATTCATCATTTACTGAAATGAGGAACACTAGAGATGGAGAAGACTTGGAGGAAAAGCAATAATTTGATGTTGCAGGTAGTAAATTGAGCTGCCTATGAGATATTCAAGCAGAAATGTTGAGTAGGCTTTTTGGATGTATGAGTCAGGAACTAAAAGAAGATTGTATGCTGCAAAAATAAACTTGGGAGTCATTAAAGGATAAATAAGAGTAAAGTTATAAAAGAGAAATGGTTAAATAACTTCGGGGGAAAATGTTAGGTAAAGGGAAAAGAGGTCCTTGGAAGGAGCCTTGAGAATCTCTAACACCTCAAGTAAGATGAGTTAAAAGGAGATATAGACAAGGAACAATCAGCACAGTACAAGGAAATCTATGATATAGTATTATCATCTCATCAAGCTGATGAGAAAGCAAATAAGATTTAGAAGTAAAAGGTTTTGCTCAATTTACTAACATGGAAATTCTCTCTTGACAAAGGCTGCTTCAGTTGTATTTTTTATATGGAAATCAGTTTAAAACATAAAGGTGTGTGAGTGAGAGATGAAAAAGTGAAGATGAGGAGGAAGAAAAATATTTTGAGAAGTTTGAACCTCAAGAGCAGAACACTGGTATAGCAGTAGATAGAGAAAATATGTAGTAAAAAAATGATTTGTGGAGAGAAGCAGAGGTCAGGTGATAGCTTTGCATGTCATGCTAATAAATATCAACTTTTACCTTCACATGGAAAGGTAAAATAATGAAGACATTATGCATGTCTCTGAGGTTTCTTGGCTTGCAAAATTAGTTGGACATGTGCACTATTCACGGAGAGGGAATTAAAAAAAATAGATTTGGAGACTTTATGTGTTCTCATTAAGTTTAAAGTGTCTATAAGACTTCTGAGAGGAGTTGTCCAGTGGCTGATACACTTATACACTTCTCAGGAGAATTGTCTGGGTAATCTAATTGGGGAGAAAAAGCAAATAAGTAAATACTATGTGTGAAACTGAGTTTCATGGATGCTTAGGGATTCAAAGGGAAAGCTTATTGTTAATGTCAAATGTAAAAACCATCTTCAGGTAGCATTTCAGTTTTATAGGCTAGGTTAAAACTGTATAACTGGAACAGAAAAGTAGGGAGAGAAAAGAGTGCTACAAAATGTTAAAACAATAGATAGAAAGACAAGAAGAAAGAAATATATGTAGTCAAGAGGAAAGAGGTCAAATTGAAAATATTTTTTTCCAGAATCAACTTTAGTTAAAGCCCACCATCAACTGATCAATACATTCTTTGATTTATAAAGAAAACCTCTCTCTCTCTCTCTCTCTCTCTCTCTCTCTCTCTCTCTCTCTCTCTCTCTCTCTCTCTCTTAGGGCTAAAGAACTGAAAACTTGTAGGGGCAATGAGTAGGAAAACATCTGGAGAGTGAATCATATTTTAACCATATAATTGCTATAACTGAAGTGGGAAAAGGGTGATTTCTGATAAATTTTCCTTTTCCTTTGGTCATGATTAATAGTTTTCAGAGTGATTTTATGTCTATTACTTCATTTTGTCTTCTTATCAACTTTGAAGTTAAAAGGCACTTAGTGATTGCCTAAGATTATAAACTACTAAGTGACCAACAGAGATTTGACTGAGTTCTTCTGTCTCCCATTATAAACTCTTTCACAATATAGCTGCATTGTGGACATGTAGGTCCTTTACATATTTTGTTTACTGAATATTTACCCATTTTGTTGTATTTTTGTTCTTCGTTTTTCTAAAATTAATGCTCCAATTACTCTAATGGAGATAAAGATACATTACTTTTTAAAGATAACTTCTGGACTAGGAATCAGTGATAGCCATAATATCCAGCTTATCTGTAGTCTCCTCATTGCTTTAAGTAAGAATGGTGTCCTTAGAGAGGTAATGCTATTTTTAAATGCTTTCCAGCTTTAAGACCATGTAAAATGCATGTGTGGTTGCAGATAGTAGCCTGCACTCCAATGTACCTGTTGCCAGGGTTTCCATGGAAATAAAGAAACTTACCATGTCTTAAAATGCACTTACAGAGGTATGTGGAAATCAATAATGAGATGATTTTTAAAATGTGTATGAAGGAGAAGTGGTGTTCATGCTTCAATGAATAACAACAGTGGTAATCACCTTGCAAAATAAATTTTTGAGTCTGACAGGTAAAAATGTTAACTAAATTTAAGAAGTGTTCCTATTGTTTATGTAATAAATTCTGGATCATTATACATATTATTGCAGCCAGTGTTTATTTGAAAATCAGAATTTTTAGACAATTTCTTGCATAGGTTTCTTCTGTAGGAAATTTTTAGATTTTCTCAATTTTATCCTAACTCAGAAAAAACTTTCTAACATTTGTATAATTAATTATACCCTTAAGAGAGCCATAAAATGACATTAATTCCTAGCAATGCCTATCATTTATTAATCACATTCAACTTTTAACCAGGGCTGGTCTTTAAACAGACAAGGTAAGAAAAAAGAATATTGTATGTTGACATACATATTTATATAGAGGACAATAATAAATTCCAGGAGCTGTCAGAAAGGGGAGGGAGATAAAAACCACAAAAACAAAACAAACAAAAAATGACCAAACAGACAGTGGATTTAAACTCTAGGCTCCTTTGCTCCGATGGTGATGATCAGCATTAGGTAGTAGATAAGATAGACTTAGCATCCAGTTCTTATCTGCTACTTAAATCTATATAATATACTAGTATAGACATAAGTTTCCAGCAACACAGAGTAACAAGGACTAGATTTACTTCTCTACTTGAAACAACTATTAAAACCAGACAAAACATATGAAATAAATGGTTTTCATGACACTGGACCTCAGACAACAAAAGATAGATGGGGAAAAAATTAACTAAGCCCTACAATTGCCCTGATATAGGTAATAAGAAAACAAAGAAGATAAAATTAAGTGTTAAGACATATTTAATCCAAAAAGAGACCAAAAGAGAGAGAAAGGAGTAAAGTTCAGATGAAATAAGTATAAAACAAATAGCAAGATCATAGACATGAACCTAACCATATCAATAATGACATCAAGTATAAATAGTCTAAACATTTCAATTAATTGCAGAAATTGCCAGATCAGTAAAAAAAAAAAAAAAAAAAAAAATCAAGATCCAGCCATTCCACTTCTAAATGTTTTTGCAAGAGAAGCAAAACTATATGTTTTATATTAGCTTTATCTGTAGCAATTAAAACCTGAAAACAACACAACTGTCCATTAACAGGTGAGTAAACAAATTATGGTACTTCTATACCAAGAAACATTACACTGAGATTTAAAAAAAAAACAAAACACCTAATAATAATGATATAAAATGAATTAATCTTAAAATAGAAAAAAAGGCAAACATTATAAAAATAATATATATTGCATGATTCAATTTGAAAGTAATTCTAGGAAATGCGTGCTAATGTCTAGTAACAGAGCACAGATCAGTGGTTGCTGGGGATATAGGTCCAAGGGTGGTGGTTGAAGAGGTAGTTGCGAAGGGTGGTGTTGTAGAGGGAGGGATAAAGGAGCATGAGGGAACGTTTTGGAGGTTATGAATCTGTTCAGCCCTTTGGTTTTGTTAGTGGTTTCAGAGATGTACAAACATGTCAAAATATATTAGGTTGTACACTTTGGATAGGCATAGTTTATTGCATGTTGTTATACTTTAACTAGAGGCCAGATGCACAAAATGTGTGCATGTAAGGGGAGTCTCCTCAGCCCAGCCCGAAACCTCTCCAAACAGTGAATCCTAACTGCTCACCTGCCTGCCTGCCTGATCTTCCCTAACTGCCACCCCTGCGGAAATGGTCACCTCCAACTGCCCCCCTACCAGCATGGTCACCCCTAATTGCTCCCCTGCTGGCCTGGACACCCCCAATTGCCCCCCTGCCAGCCAGGTTGCCCCCAACTGCACTCCCCCCTCCCCTGCAAGCCTGGTCTGTTCAGTTGTTTGGTTGTCCCTCAATAACCCCCTGCCGGCCTTGTCACACCACACAGCCTGTGCTTGGTCATCTGTCTGGTTCTTTCAGTCGTAATGGCCCCAGGCTTTTTATATATAAGGATATTTTTAAATCCATGTGACTTTGGATGAGTTACTAACCCTTATGTTTATTTATCTATAAAGTGGTGATAAAAATGTTAATTATATATGGTTATTCAATGGACTAAATTGGATACTTTTTAATATCCACAAGAAAAAGGTTTAGTGAGAATCTTCTTTGCAGAGTACTATATAGTATATACTCTCCTTTTTTCTAACCTTCACTGTGTGGATAGCACAGTATATATAACCATGAACTTTTAAGATGCCCCATAAGATAAGTCATCATGATAGTACCTCCATGAGTTTATAGGCAAGAAATTAATCTACCTGTACTGGTATTGCTGGGCTGTCTAATGCTTGGCTGCAGTAAATTAACTCTTGTGTACTATCCCTGCCCTGAAATCTGTCTGTGGGAGCCAAGCTCCTATTATACTCGGATTTCTGTTGGACAAAGAAACAGAAGTGGGATAGAGTAGGAAAAAACTGCAACTGAAGTAAACCTGATATATATTTTGATAGCCTAAAACTGAAGTGTAACTTATCAAAGACCCCAGTTTCCTGGCTATTTTTACTTAGCTAGAATACATTTTGATGATATTAAAAGATACACCTTTATAGGCTGCTATAGACTGAACTGTCTCCCCTACCCCAAATTCATAAATTCATATGTTAAAATCCTAAACCAGTGGTCAGCAAACTGTGGCTCTCGAGCCACATGCGGCTCTTTGGCCCCTTGAGTGTGGCTCTTCCACAAAATATCACTTGCTGGCACACACATACAATGCGATTGAAACTTCATGGCCCGTGCGCAGAAGTGGGTTTTCGGCTCTCAAAAGAAATTTAAATAGTACTGTTGATATTTGGCTCTGTTGACCAATGAGTTTGCCAACCACTGTCCTAAACCAAGTACCTCAGAATATATCCATATTTGAAGATAGTGTATTTAAAGAGGTAATTATATTAAAACTAGAGACTCAGTGAATGGATTCATGCACCAGTGGGGTCCCTTGGCCTGGCCTGCAGGGATCTATATGAAACCAGCCCTCTAGCATCCCCTGAGGGGTCCCAGATTGCGAGAAGGTGTTGGCTATGCCAAGGGAACCCACCAGTGCATGTAGAAGCCAGGGAGGGGCCACGGGAGGGCTCCAGGGCATATCCAGCCAGTCTCACTCAGTCCCAATGGGTGGGACCCCAGCAGCAAGCTAACCTACAAGTGGGAGCATCTGCTCCCCAGTAGTCAGTGTGCATCATAGTGACTGGTCTAAAGGTCAAATGGTCAGAGGGACAATTAGCTTATTAGGTTTTTACGGATAGATAGATAGATAGATAGATAGATAGATAGATAGATAGATAATAGATGAGATCATTAGAGTGGGCCTTAATCTGATATGATCTGTGCCCTTGAAGAAGAGAAAATTAGGACACAGACACAGAGGGAAGAAAATATGAAGGGAAGAAAATATAAAGACAAGAAGATGCTCATCTACAAACCAAGAAGAGAGATCTCAGATAAAATTAATCCTGCTGACATTTTTTTTTTTTTAATTCTAGCCTCCATACCAGGAGAAAATAAATATCTATTGTTTAAACCACCCAGTCTGTGGTTATGTTTTTAAAGCAGATCTAGCAACTAAACATTTTTATTGATATTAAAAAAACATTTTCTCACCTTAGCTGGTTTGGCTCAGTAGATAGAATGACATCCTGTGGACTTAAAGGTGCTGGGTTCAATTCCGGTCAAGGGCACATGCCTGGTTTGCTGGTTCAATTCCTAGTAGGGAGCATTCAGGAGGCAGCTGATCAATGATTCTCTCTCATCATTGATGTTTCTATTTCTCTCTTCCTTTCCCTTCCTCTCTAAAATCAATAAAAATATTTTTAAAAACACATTTATCTACCCTATTTATTAGTACCCACCATCTTCTCTCTAGCCCAGTGAATTAATTATTTTACTTGGGAGTACTCATCACATCTACATGTAGGCACACAAACTGTCCTCAAAATTTCTCGGTCTACTGTATAAATATTTGTGTTTGTGATTTTTTTCCTTTTCTAATGCCATTCCAACTTTGCCTGCTGCTAATTGATTTTCTTGGAAGTGTTATTCATTCTTTGGCCTTGTACCACACATTTTAGGAGCAAGAGTTTTCAGGAATCCTACTTCTCTTTTCCGACAAGTGATCATTCTGGCTTACACAGTGAAATATTTTCCTCCCACTCAATAAACTTAAGAATGTTAAATTTGTGCAATATAGTATGCAAATCTTTCTTGCATATAATCAAGCAAGTTGAAAACTGAAATATATGAGATGCAATTTTTTAATTGAGGACTGTACCTGTTCTCAAATCATGGCTCCCCATTCTCCTGCAATACAATTACTTAGTTTTATTGGTGAAATTACCAACCCTGGGCCATTCCAGATTTCCTGCATAAGAATCTTGCAGAGGATATGCCTTGGGAATCTGTACTGTGATCATGATTCAATAGCCTTTCTTCATTTTCAGTATGGAAACAACTCTCTTAAGTTTCATTATGGCAGGGAAAATATAATGGTGATAGCACCTTAAAGAGAAAGATGACAAAGTAGGTGGAACCCAGGGAAGTGGCAGTAAATAGAACAGGTATGTCATGTGGTACTCTGTTAATATTGCTGTGAAAACAGAAAGCCTGTGAGGCTGAATATATATATATATTTTTTTTACAAATAAGAAGACTGTTCAAGAATATATTATTAATAGTTCAAAGTTCTTAAGAGATCAGTATCTTTATGAACTGAGTGCAATATGCCTATTTATAGTTGAGTTTTATAATATAAAACAATGAACCTTGAGAATAGTTTAGGCTACCATACAGAGGCTTATCTTTTTCTTGTAAGTCAAGAATTAGAATACATTGATTGCATAAACTACTTTAAACAAATACAAATTGAACAATTTCTTGTGTGTTTTACATATCAAAAAGAAGTGTTTTATATGTGGGGATTTTAGAAATTACGAAGACATTTTTAGTAAGCAACAGAAAGTTAGCTGCTGATTTTCTCTTCTTAAGAACAAGTTAGGGCTGCCACTGCTATGTCATCATACATTAGTCAGTCATGTGTTAATTCAGGTTCTATGATTCTCTGACTCCTCTGTGCACTTTGTAAAAGTCACTGTTACAATAAATTTTTAGCAATCATTATTAGTATGACATACCCAATATCATTTAATTGTAAAAGTTTATTTTACTTATCATGTACTTTATTCTTCAGAGATCTAAGCATTAATAAATCATGTGTTTCTGGATCCAAATTACTATCCTGACAAATCTTTAGGACCATACCTTATTTGCATAAAGTATCATCATAAAAGATGAAGTCCATGTCTTACTATTCATACCATTTCACAATTTATACATGACTTTTATATACAAACTCATTTTTAAATGATTAAAATACTTGTTTTTAATTTTATACTTGAAGAGACAATTCAGCTTTCTGAATCCAACTTAGCAAAATAAGAAAAGACCAATTTCTCTGAGAGTATAGAGAATGGAGAGATTTATTCTGGCTTCGGGATATGAGGTAAATTATAGAATAACGGTAAATCACTAGTTCTTAACCAAATGAGGTTTTTCTCCTATCAACATTTGACAGCATCTGGATACATTTTTGATAGTCACAACAGGAGATACTACCAGCTTCTAGTGGGTAAAAGTCAGGGTGCAATGAAACACCCTAGCATGCACAGGATAACCCCCTCCCCTCCAGAACAATGAATTTTCTCTAGCCCCAAATGTCAACAGTGCAGAGGTTGAAATACCTTAGGGAAAGACTGCAGTATTTAAGCTTAGTCTGAAAGAATTGGTAAGATCCAAAAAGCATAGATGGAATAATTTTGTTTTAGGGAAAGGAAAGGCCATAAACAGACAAAGGGATAACAAAATATGGAGATATGCAGAGAATCATGGATAGTCAAATTTGTAAGTGGATGGTGATACACTTAATTAACCTAGTTATTAATAACAGGAAGAGAGCAAAGGGGAAGGCAGACACTATAAGCACAGTTATCTGTGCAGCTTCCACAGGAAGCTTGGACGTGTTGTTCAGTCTTTGGCCTTGTACAACAGCAAATCCCTGCTTCATGTTCCCCATAGAACCACTGGCCCATTCCTTGCAGAACGCTGGAAAGAGTAACTGGACAGCGGGGAGAATAGATACATGCCTAGTAGTCTGGGTGAAATAGAAAAGGTACCGGTCTGTCAGTCACACAGATTTTTGGCCAGAATAGGTGTGACCACTGCAAGCTCGGGAAGAACTGAGACACTTAATTCCTTAAACAAAGGAGTTTGTTATCTTGGCTACTGGCACTCCTGGTCTCTCTGACTTGATTCCTGGCCTGTGGGCTCTCATCCCCCTGCTCCCCTGCATTCACCCACTAGGGGTGTCGAACTCAATCAGAGAAGGGGCCAAAATCTAAAATCCAGCCTAAATCTCGGGCCGAATGGTTTACTGAACAGTCATAAACTGTCATTGTGATGGAAACGCAGCGGAGTGCAGTGATGACAGTGCGGTGCGGGCCACATTGCAAGGCCTTGCGGGACGGATTTGGCCCGAGGGCCTTGTGTTTGACACATGTGCATGGCCCACAGCCATACAGGCGCCACACAATGGACTAAAGGACTGCAACTAGCCTATTGCTAAACCAGACCCAATCCCAAAATGGAATGCAAATTCGGGACACTGGCTTTGTTTCTAGCTCTACTGGAGCCCCAGCTGCACTTCTTCCAGAAATGAATGAAAGGAAATGAGACGTTGGAAACCCAGGGATCTAATTCCACACAAATTAAGGTTACTCATTTTGATGTATGAGTTTCAGAAAATTCATTTTTCTTGAGATGTCATGAGGACCCAGCACCCAGTGAAAAAAAGAGACACCCCACTTCCACTGATAACAGAGGGGAAGTAGAATATGGTAAATCCAGAAAGGTAGGTTGTTAGGGATGAATGCAGTGCGTCGGAAATTTTAGCACATAAGAATCACCTGGAGACTTGTTAACAGAGATCAGTGGCCCCTCCCCCACCCCCAGAATTTCTAACTCTGTATTTAAAACGAGGCCCGAGAATCTGCATTTCTAATAAACCCCCTAGTGATATTGATGCTATTGGTCTGTGAACCACAGTTTTAAGAACCAGTTTTTAGAATCAGAGATTCCCTGGAAATATGTTAGGAGTTCAATTCTACATAAGAAGAGGGTCATTAATGAGAATAATTCTTTAGGAAGAGTACTCACATAGCAGCATACAGGACACATTAGTTTAGGGAGAAAATCAGTAAAGAAGCAAACCAACTGAAGGTCACGCTGAGAGTCATTGAAGCGCTTATATTCCCTGCATCAGTGACTTGGGCAGCCTGGGAGATATGGAACAATGAGCCTCCGTACATAATTTTCTCTTGACCCCAGCTGTGTAATTATGGTTTGCCTGGAGCTCAGTATTAGCCAGTTATGCATTCTCCTTGGTTCTGTGCAATGAATCTCCTGGGATAAACCATAAGATGACAGTGTTCAGATGGGCTGCCCAGACTGCACTTAATAAGTGGAATTGAGGTCGTGAAAGTTAGGTGACAGGGTGAAGAGAAGCTCCCTTAGATAACCAAATCACTTAAAATTATATTTACTTGTGGGTCAAAAGAGAGAGCAAAAAATATTGCCTCTGCTCCTGCTTCATCCCATTTTCCAAATTACATGACGGGGCTTTGATAAAATCCATACATCAAAAAGCCTTTGTGCCATAATGCAAAATTCAAAGGGTCTGTCAAACAGATGATCTGTTTTGGAAGTCACACATGATACCTCGGAATTCTAGCATTCAGAGGGGCTCACTTTGAACTGTTTATAATGCTTTTCCAAACCCAGTTTTCTCTTTTTGGCTGGAAAGTATTACTTTGCTTTATCTATGATGTTTGGTACCACCAGCTATTGGGGGCAGGGAAAAAACAGAAGTCCTACATAATAGTCAGCTGAAGGCTGGTCCCTCCACTGAGGTCCCCTCCTGCTTCTAAACACAAACACAACTAAAAAAAAAATCAGACAAATGGAACATACATCAAGCATGATGTTTATTCCAACTTTTCTTTCCAAACATTTTATCCTTTTTCCAATAAACTACCTACATCTTAATTCATGGAGAGACTAGAATCTTCTGACCAGGGAATCTGCCTGACCCTTGCTCATCTTTATTTTTTCTCTCTAGTGATCTGTAATCCCTCTCTTAAAGTGTGTTTTTCCTCTCTTTTGCCAGCTGCTTGGCATAATCCCACATTGCTGCAGGATACTCACCATTTTTTGCTTTGACATTTACTATAAATGTGTAAATAAATAGAATGCTAACTTATTTATCAATTAAAATATCTATATTATTTTAAAGTCATGACTTTCAAGGGGAAAAAAAGGGAAGGAATGGAGGAAGAGAAGAAGGAAGAAAGGAAGAATGCATGAGAGGGAGGGAGGGAGAGAGGGAAGAAAGCAGGGAGGCAGGCAGGGAAGGAGGGAAAGTCTTCAGTGGTTCTTGAACAGGTGTGCAAAAATGACACTAGGGATAATTGTTATGGTTGCTAATTGCAGGGTCCCTGGCCCTAGAAATGTTGACATACCGGTAGTAGGTCTGCAATAGGTTTCTAGGATGTGCCTTTCTAACATTCTCCCCAGGCATTTCCTGTGTTTATGGGCTGGGGAAACTATGCAGCCCTAGAGAAGCTTTGGGAGTTCTATTGTCCCTAAGGAACACTGTCAGGGTAAACAGCCTGTGCTTGCTGTCAAGATTTGCCAGCTGAGAGAAGGGAAGGGTGACAAACAGCAGCTGCTTATATTTGAAATGTCTGGGGAAATAAGCACAGGTGGCAGGAGATTTACCAAACTCCTCCCAAGGCTCCAAGCACGAAGACGCCCATCTGCTGCCGCATCCCTCATCTGGGCAGGCATTTCCCTGTCCTCAGCTGTTGGACTGCTTTCTCAGACCCCTCCCAGCTTTCTTGTGCAAAAGCCTGTTGTTATAAATGGAATCATATCTTCCCAAAATTCATATATTGCGGTCCCAACTCCCAATGTGAGTGTATTTAAAGACAAGGCTTATACAGATGTTATGAAGGGTAAGTGAGTCATAAGAGTGGAGCCTCTTTTGACAGAATTAGTGTTCTTATAAGAAAAGGAAGATACACCAGAGATCTTTCTTTTTTCTGCAAGAGCACAGAGGAAAAGCCCTGTGAGGACATAGTGAAAGGCAGCCATCTTCAACCCAAGGAAAGAGCCACTGACAAACACCAACCCTGTGGGCACCGTGGTCTTGGACTTTCAGCCTCCAACTGTGAGAAAGTAAATGTCTGTTGTCTAAGTCCCATAGTCTATGGCATTTTGTTATGGCAGCCCAAGCTGACTAACATCCCTTTCTTCAGAGCTCATTTAGAGAGATCCTCTGTCCGGCACTACAAGCTTAATACTACCTCACTGCTCAGGTTTCAAAGGAATTCAGGTCCCAGAAAATCTGTGGGATATGATTTAAAAACCCTACAAAATGCAGAATAGGTGATAGGGAGGTGCTCTTGATGCGAATTATAAACATGATTTCTTTTTTGGTCCTCCTTTATAATCTCATTGCCTTTATTACATTGTTTCTATAAGAAAACACATTCCATAATCCAGTAACTGGATTTTAGCTAACTTTTTAAAAATATATTTTTTATTGATTTTTAAAGAGAGGAAGGGAAAGGGATAGAAAGATAGAAACAATGATGATCCTGCATGCCCCCAACACCAGGGATCAAGCCCACAATTAGGGCATGTGCCCTGACTAGGAACTAACTGTGACCTCCTGGTTCATGGTTTGATCAACCTCTGAGCCACACCAGCTGGGCTAGCTAACTTTTTAAAGTCTTGTATTGATTCTTTTCCTGGTGGCACTCTCAGGAATTCTGAGATAGCTGATTAAAACATTCCATTGCCTTTGCTTGTAAATATCTTGATATATATCAAAACCAGAACATATAGTCACGGTATCTATGATAGTTTAATTTAGTCAATAAATAACTAAGTACTCGTTAAGTGCCAATGTTCCAGGTATAGAAAGACAAAAGTGACTAAAATAGACTAAGAGAAAAAATAAGGAAATACAGTTTGTCCCAAAAATATGTATACACACTTTAACAGTTGCTAGCTCAATTTTGTAAATGATGTGCATTTTAACAAACACTGCCTCTATAATCAGTCAAAGTGTGTGTATACATACATTTTGGGGGCATAACTCATATATATGTCAATCAGGTTGTGATAAATACTTCAAAGAGAAAGCATGAGAAGGAAAAGGAGGAAAGGGTTCTAATATATATGGGGTGATGCAAAAAAGTCTCTCTACTGCATCAGATTCCTGAAAGTGTGAGGGAACCAGCCATGTGTGCCTCTGTGCAAAGAAAACTTCACAAAGAGAGAGCAGCCCAAGAAAAGCATCTTAGGCAGGAGGACATGTGGTATTTTTTAATAACAGGGGAACTTATGGAGCTGGAATGGGGTAAATGAAGAAAAATTGGATAGGTCTGAAGTTATGGAAATGCCTAAGAGTTAGAAAATTCAAGTCCTCTGGATCACTGTAAGAGTCAGAGGGAACACCTTTGGAGGGAGAAAAGCAGAGAGCCATTGATTAGACATGTTTATAAATGACCAATTTCTTATGTGAAAAAAATAGTCTCCAATGTTCAACAATGGAAGCCAGAGACCAGCTAGGAGGTTGTTGCATTATTGATAGATAACAGTGATTTAGATGAAGATGATGGGATGGTTATAGAGAATTGGCCAGATTCTAGATATATTTAAAAGGTAGAAGCTGCAAATTTTGCTAACAATTGGATGTATTAAATCAGAGAAAGGGAAGCAGTAAACATGTTGGGAATTTGATGAACTTAGTAGGCTTTTCTATTAAATAATTAAATAAATTAGCATATTTATCTGTCTGTTTATAACAATTTATGAACCAAAACATTCACGATGGTCATCTTTAATGATGTAATTCTAGACACTGTTTGCTATCTTCTGCTTATTTCTAATTTTAAAAATTACTTGTATCATTTTTACAAGTTGCAGGTATATCATACATATTTTCTGGTCATTTGAATTTTATGGGGTACAAGATAACATTTTGATTGCAAGGGGGTCATTCTGATTAGTGGGACTAAACAGAGCAGCTTAAAATAATTGATTCTATCACTCTACTTCTTTAATTTGGAGGTAAAAGACACTAAAACAGTACTGTATGTTTAAATGTTTTAGTGATATTAGTTTTGAAATGCCATAGAATGTTTTGGCTGGTGAATAAAATAAAACCATGAGAAAATAAATAAAAATATAGTTTGTGAATCTTTTTGAAGAGGCTTCTTTTCTTTCCTTTAATAGCATCGCCTCAAGCAATTCTCTGGTTCCTGGAGATCAAATCAAAAGCATGACTCACTCTCACTTTTAAAAGTCAGTGCAGCACCCTTTAAGCTTTGAATCTTGTCTTTTTATTTTTATAAGTAATATATTCACACACATCTATAGTACTTGCATTCATGCACACCTGGTTTGTGGTGGTTTTATTAGCATTGATGTAGAAGAAGAAAAGACACATGGATATCAGATATCAAAGATATGAAACTTCTGATAGATAATGAAGAATAATAGGTCTATTTTAAATTTATATAAAAGCTTTATTTTTAATATCATGTAATATTTGCAGACATTTAAAAATCTTTATGTATATATTTTATCAAAAAAAAAACCTCTTGAGTGGCAGAGCTCTTCTTGTTTTAAGAAATTCTTAGTAAGTTATGTTATTAATATTAAAAAATAATTCTGATTAAAAAACAACTATAAAATACATTCCTTGAAGTAGTACTAAAATGAAACAACCAGATCATATGACATTTTTTGAATAAATAAAATTATATTAAACTCAGAAAGGTTATATATCAGTGAAGCCATGGACATCTGAAGAAAAATTTAAAAATAATGATTGGAAAATTACATCAATTAAAAACTTTTAAGTAAAATTGTTTGTTATAGACTTGAAGAGATTAACTGAACCAATCCTGTACCTGAATTATATTTTTTTAAAGTTCATGTAATACTAGAAGGGCAACATAAAATGATACAAAACTGGTGTAGCATCAAGCTTTAAAAAAAAAACAGCCGTGGACTAAATAGTATGCTCCCAAGGATATTTATTCTTTTTTAAATTATACTTTATTTTTATTGCTGACATTATTACAGATGTCCCTCATTCCCCCTTTTTCATATCTCTATACCCAGCCTTGACATCCTCCTTCTGGCCTTACCGCGTTGTTGTCTGTGTCATTAGGCTATGCATATATGTTCTTTAACTGCTCTCTTCACCTTCTTTCTTCCCATCCACCCCTCCCACTTCATCTCTGACATCTGTCAGTCTGTTCCATGTATCCATGTTTCTGCTTCTATTTTGTTCATCAGTTTACTTTTTCATTAGATTCTACATAGCTCCCATGGATTTTTAACTGGCTTTGCAAGTTTATGAAAAGAGTGAATTTTAACAACTTGATTCAGAAATTTCTTCTCGGCCATTTTTGGATCAAAGTTTTAATCAACAAAGATACAGAGGTCCTATTTAACATATTTAAGAAATGGGGAAACACAGCAAATGTATAGTGTCCTAGTAAGGAGTTCCATAGTATTTCAACAGAATAGAATAATGGACTAATCTAAGCAGATATAATTTAATCAGGATAAAATGTAAAAGTATGCAATTTAGTCCACTATTACAGGTAAAGGGAATATGGTATCCTAAGAGCAAGCACATACATGTCTTGGAACTTTGAATTGAACATGAATCAGCAGAATTATCTGCACTGGATCAAGTTTAAATATCATAATTTATAAGTGGTGGATATGGGTTTTCTAACCCAGGCAGTCTAAATCCAAATAAGGTCAGTGAAAATAGAAACTCTTTTCCTTCTTCTCTTCCTTCTTTTTCTCCTCCTTCTTTTTCTTCTTCTGTGGAGTTTGCAAATCTTTCTCTGGTAGAAATAATAAAAATATTTTAATAATTATAATAATTATTTCTTAAACCCATAAGTTCTTTAAGAGTAAAATTCTCTTCTTTAAATATAATATTGCTCAGCGAGGATCTTTGTGTTCTCCCATGCACCCAGAAGGTATTTAAATATCATAATAATTGTGTCTTTCCATTATTTGGTTCACATATATGCTCTGATTATGACTGTGTTTCAAGGAAAAGAATGGATTCAATATCAGTTCTGGTTTGAAATGGATTTAATGAATTTGATATCAGCTCTTAGTCCCACCCATGATATACAAATTAACTTATATAAAGAATAAATTTTATATTAAATTAAAATTCTTGTCAAGGGTTCAGTATATCTTAAATTTATTATAGATATATCTGGTGTCACATATACATGAGTATTTCATATTTCATTTTCTTTATTAAAATATAACATATATCCAAGCAAATCTTAGTGCCAGTTTTCTAAAAGTAAATTGAAGGGCAGAAAAATAGTCTTTTTGTATTCCAAAGCCTATAGGTCATGCTTATATTAAGAAAGTAGAGGCCTGGTGCACAAATTCATGCACCAGTGGGGTCCCTTGGCTTGGCTTGGCTTGAGGGATTGGGCCAAAACCAGCTCTCCAACATCCTCTGAGAGGTCTCAGATTGTGAGAGGGTGCAGGTCAGGCTGAGGGACCCTACTGGTGCACAATCGGGGCCGGGGAAGGACATGGGAGGTTGACTAGCTGGGGAGGGACTGCAGGATGGTTCCAGGGTATGTCTGGCTCAGTCTCAATTGGTCAGACCCCAGTAGCAACCTAACCTACCATCGGAGCATCTGTCCCCTGTTGGTCAGTGCACGTCATAGTGAGTGATTCATTGGCCTTAGCACATTATTAGCATATTATGCTTTGATTAGTTGAATGACAGACTGGTCAACTAGACAAGTAGCATAGTAGGCTTTTATTATAAAGGATAATAGGGAAAATAATAAAAGTGCATTCTGACAGGGACTGAGTACTAATGGATAAGGGAACAGATTTATAAGAGAGGCTTTTCACTATATTTCTTTTATCTTTGAAAAAATATTTAAACAATTACAATCTTATTTATTTTAAGGTAATAAGTAAATGAGTAAATAAGTTTTGTTAAAATTCAAACCAAATAATATTAAGATAAATATGAAGGAAGGGGAAAAGGAATAAAGGAAAAGAGGAGTGAAGAGGGTTTTCTTTTAATATACATTTTGTTTAAGTGATCTTCACAAAGCTATCAAGAACCTTGAAAAGTTCTTATAAATTTCTTGAGAACTCTTAGAAAATATTTACAGATGAGCAAGGTTGTTATGAATTTGAGATGAAAATAGATACAGGATGTCAATTTTGGAGAGAAGATTAATAAACAAGGAGTTTATAAGGATTCTTGATCCTTTTTTAGTGCCTTAGGCAGAAGACTACACATTCTTTTGTATCGATACTTTTGAGGAATAAGGGGGGTGGGGGGAGGAGAAATAATTGGTAGGATGTGAATCAACTGAGATGCTTAAAAGAGAGTGAAACTCTCATCCTGCAAATTTAAAGATGTATAATAGGCTCTCTGGGACTCAACAGAGAATTCACCAAATCAAAAAGAAGCATAATTGTGGATTGAGTACAGATTGCACAACACAAAGTGACTTCATCTGAAAATTGGATCCAGGTCTATAGTTTATGTGATTATTATGAGAACATATGTTAAAATGCTTTGTCAACATCCACAAAATCAGGACATCTCAACAGGATTTCACATCAGATTGACTGTTTTTTTTTTTACCAGGCTACAGGTTTAAGTAAAATTGCTTCTGAAGAGAATTTCTGTGAAATCCCTTCTATAATAAAACTAGAACTAGGCTTCTAAGTAAAAATTCAGAATTAAAATATTTTAGTAAAAATGGTATTAAGCTGGTCAATGAAACTATACTTACTTCTATGTCACTTCTACTATTTTGCATTTCTTCACTATAATTCCAGATTCTGAAATATCTTTATTATTGTTCTTCCATCTAGAAATTATATTTTCTTCCCTTCCCAAATTTTAAAGATTTATTTATGTGTTTAGTATATTTGAGATGCTTAACAACAGAATCACATATATTTCCCAATAGGTGTAATAATATAAAATTTGAAAGTTCTTTGAGGATTAATTTCTGTAAATAATTTAGAAGCTGAAATTTTTGAAAGATTTTATTTAAAATGAGGAATCTTATGAATAAGAACTTAATTCATGCCATTCAGAGGCTACATGACATGTTTAGGTATACTACAGAGTCAGTTTTAATTTAGTTTACAAATGTTTATTTCTTGCTGTGTCAAATTCCAATAATACAGAGATTAACAAGCTACATTTCAGGCTCTTATGGACTTTTCAGTCCAATGGAGGCGACAGATCTGTAGGGAGCAGTACTCATCCCTGCACACATATTTTCTCCAATAAAACCAGTGAAGGCAGGAATGGTCCAAATTCAAATGGGCCTTATTCAATGACTATTCCAGAGCCCTTAAATATCTGTTCCCTGGACATTGCATTATACCCCCAATATAAGAAATAACCTAGCAGGTCACAAGCATTTTATTATGTGGAGTCTGAAACTGTGCTTTGACCTCCTCACTGCAGACTACAGTCTAGTGTCTTTAGTGTCTTTCCCAGTTTTAGCCTTCTGATGACTGCCCCCCCCGCCCTGCCCCGCAACCCTAGATTGACATATTGATTTATTACTACCTGAGCTTCCAAACCGGTATGGTTACTAATATTTTCTCTGCACTGAGGGTGTTCCCAGCCTTGGAGGAATACAACAATTTCACCTATGACAGAGACCAACTTTTTTTCTCTTCCTCCTGTGCATGCAGCTAATCTCATTTTGCTACCATTTTTGCAGTTATCTGTGGTCACCTAATTGAGTTGTTTACAATGGAATGTGAATGGAAATGATGTGCAACACCTCCAGGCCTAAGCCATCTCATGCACAATCCTCTGTGCTCTTACCTTCTGCAGATGGGTGCACAGTTTCAATATAAGAAACATCCAAGCCTGTAGAGAATTTTTATGAGTTTATTTAAGTCAAACTGATAATGGTTGCCAGGAAGCAAAATTTCAATGACTGAAGAAATGTACCCCAGAATGGCAGTTTTGCATCTTATTTTATACATTAGAATCAAAGGAGGAGACTTAAGGGGCCAGGTTATATGAAATCTATTGGGGGATAGATTGAGAGGGTGGGAGAAAACAAAACAGGGAAATCTCTGGATTGGGTAAAAAATAAAATTGATAGACACATGCTTCTTTTACACTGATGGATAGTTAACAATGAATGAGTATAGCACATAGAGATGATATGCAGGGGGAACAAGATTACAATGAGGGGTTCTGCCTCATGTCTAGTGGGAGATTGTGCCCTGATGGATCTGGAAAAGGAGATTACTCTGATATTCTAAAGGTATATTATCTTAGAAGCAAAAAGACAACAGACAGGTTCTCTTAAGGTAAAGGTTGGCCTTTGTCAAGGAAGCTACAGCCCTACCATGTGACTATTTGCCATGATTTGCTTTTAGTTAGGAATTTTTATGTTCAAACCATTCCATGTAGTTACTTTCAGTTTCTAAGTTTATAAGGCTGCCATGCAGGCCTTCCCTGAGTTTGTCAGGTTTAGTATTTGACCCTTTTCCCCCCACACAGACATAAAGAAAAAATATGGTAGGCAGATTGGAAAGAAGAAGTGAAAAATTGGTTTTGAGTTTAATAAAGTTCACCTTATCAGACAAAAGAACACTTTAATTTATTGCAACCAATGTCAACAGGTGAAGTGTTTGTAGCTTGTTTGAAAGGGTTGGCAAATTTGCATTTGCATCTCATAGTTGCCTTCTAGTTTAAAACCAAGTTGTTAACTCTTTCTTAAATTTGCAAGTGAACAGTCAGAACAGTTCAGGGACTTAAATGTAATTTTCCTCATTTCCTTTCTTGGCTCCATGAGGAATCGAAAAATATAAATTTAACTGCCTTCACAATTTTAATCACCTTGTAATTTAATTTAAGTTTCTGTGGCCACAAGGCATTCTGTGTAACAAAAGTAAAATGTTTTAAAGGGGAACAGCTTCTGGAAACTGATGGTTTTTGTCATGCATTTTGGTTGTATTTCTAATTCTACTGCAGACAGGTTAGATTGCATTATGTTTGTCAAGTTACAATTCTTTGTCAGGCAGTTCTGTGGGTGGCATAGTAATGTTCTTCTAAAATACCATTTTACAGTGACAGGGAACTCCTGTGGACATTTACAGAATCCAGAATATATTCATGTGCCCTTTAGCTTATCTTTATCATTGTTCTCTTTCACTCTTTCTGCTTCTTCTAAGTGACTTGTTGTCCCAGATAATTTTTTATCCTACAAAAGAATGAGGAGTATTACCCATCAGGCAGTTGTTTGTAATGAATTGAAAAGGTTTGGGGAAATTCCATGATAGAGTGGCACTTAACATTTGTGTCATTGATGACAGAAATATAATAACTATGTTAACATAAATATATCCCTTCTGAAATGTCAAAATGTTTTCAGGCTTCACCAAGTACTTTAGATATTATAAATGATGGTGGTTCTTCTCTCAAGGGAGGTCTCATTTTCTAGCTTTCCTAAAAGATATAGTCTATATTAGTGTTTAAATAGTTCAAATAATATATGCAGAGGAAACTGCTTCATTCGTTTTTAACATAAATCTAAAGTACTTAACAAAAAATAAGCTTGTAACAAAAGGGTAGCAAACCTTGCCTTTATGAAAGACAGCAACCCCCAGCTTCCTTCTCTTAACTGTTCATTTGGCTGCCAAGACAACTTTCTTTTGACTTGTTAATTAGTTGAAGCTGAAATGTTTAATTTTAATGATTTACTGCTTTACTGCAATTATATTCTACTTTCTCATTATTCACATACTACAGAACAATTTACTTTGAAAAGATCTTTAAAAGTAATTAAAGACAAAATACTGAGAGTACATATTTTTCATAACTGGACTAAGTGATGGGCATGATCATATGCAGAGGAAATTGATGAATGGAGAAAGTAAAACAGATGGTAAGGCTGCATACACGTGCCAATGCACTGCAGCGCACAGTCTGTTCCAGATTTCTGCGAAGGCCAGAAACAAGAGTGAAAATGATACCGAGAACTTGCTTTAGCAGAAAAAGACCATAGTTCCCTCAGGTCCTTAAAAGCAGGCTTCCTGGCCAACACAAGTAGTCCAACGCATGGCAGTATTCCACAGAGATGCTATGTTTTCTGGCCTTCTGGATGTTTGTATGTGAAAGCATATGGTCTTTTTCAAAGTGAGAAGAGTCCTCCCTAAACACCATCAAGGCAATAGAGGATGGAGATAAATGGATGTAGAGGCACATGGTTCTCTTTTCTTACATATGGCTATTGATTTTTTTCCTTTGCAATTAATCTTTCCTTTGTTTTTTTACTAATATGTGGTGGATATCCCAGTAAACAGAGTTACACAGATGATTACAAGAGGTCTGCTCAGTGGGTTATTGCTACTTGAATCTTCTAAGAAAAGCTTTGCAGCACGTTTTTGTTTTTGCTTTTTCTTTCTAACCCTCATCCAAAGATATGTAAAATCATGGTTTCAATGATAAGATATAAGGCATGGTAAAAAAACAAAAACAAACAAAAAAAAAAAACAACTTTGAAAGATTACTAAGACAACCAAAATGTTGGTAAAGTAAACAGAAAATATTAACTAAACTACGGCAATAATCTTTTGGCCTCAGAAAGCTTTTTCAGTTGCTAAGATGGTGGCAAATTCAAAATTGGATAAGGGTGTCCCCAGTTCCTAACTCAAGGTCATTTTTGTGTTCCAATTAATGCCTTGTGAGGAAACTACATTTAAGTCATCAGTAAAATAAGCATCAAACAAAAGTCAGGTGTTAGTGGGTTTTAATATTTATATTTTTGCTGAACATGAGTTGTTACAGCGAACATTTAGAAAGAAACTAAATGTGAAACACAGTGATACTGGTAAAATAAAGTATAAATTTTATACTGTGGAATATTAGGCAGCCAAGAGAATCATTTTACAGAAATATTAAATAGGGTAAAAAAAAAAATGTGTGACATAACATTAAGTGAAAGAAACCCAAATCAATTTAGTAAAACTGTTGTGATATTTGTCTCTCTTCCTCACTAAGAACAAATGGTAGATTCCAATAGTAATTCTGGATACCCATCTGTTAAAATGGACTATAAGAGGGAATGGAGCAATAAAACTGGGGCATTGGATTATGGGGGAAATTTGCTTTTAAAGGACAAGATTTTAGGAAAGCTAGAGCATTATAAGGACACTGTTTGACTATATGACTATAGTCAACCAAGCCTTCATGACTCCGTGTGTATATCCCTGCATTGGAACCTCAGGCCAGAATTCAAATATGAGTGATATATGGCTGCTTTTTGTTTGTTTGTTTTAATCTTTTTACTTATCTATTCACAACCCCCTGATAAATCAGCCCCTTTCCCCTCATTTTCTACATGCCTGGTGGGTAGCATACTTCAAGAATTAGCCAAACTAAGCAAGCAGGACTAAGAGGTACAATGGTTCTTAAAATTCTCAATTTAATCCAGAAGACACTTTGCAATTCATACAAACTAATGGAACTTATACATTATCTATTAACTGTGTATTCAAAAAATAAATAAGGATCATTAGGGCACATTAAAAATATAAAGGATGTGAGAAAGAATATAAACATTACTGCTAAATATACACTAATTTTTAAATTAGTCACCTCTGTTCACTTTGTCTAATTGAATCCCAGATAATATTTTCTTCCTCCTTCTGAAAATTGGATCTGAGAGTGAGAGTCTCATCCAACAGATTCATTATCCTACCTGAAACCAAAAGGAGGAGAGTTAAGTTGACAGGATTTGTTTAGTAGTTCAATGTCAGAGGGAAAGATAATATCTCTTTATGAGCCCACACCTTCTCTTTAATTAGAAGGGCTTCTTATTGATACCCCACAAGGCATCAATAATGTATACCTCTAAATGTAATATTCATTTGTTCAGGTAGAATATCAACCATGAACACTTACAAAAGGAAGGTTTCACTGGGGAGGGGTTATAGTGAAAAGATGAGAAAGAAAATGGATTAACATTAGATTTTTTTTTGGGGGGGGAGAAGATATATATAATCTAGATACTTCTGCTTTGGTACCTAGACTAGGATTTTGAATCCCTAAAGGCAACTTGAAGAATCCTGGAATCTGAGGAGAGGAAGAAAGATATAGAATGAGAAGCAGAGAGAAACAAAACCTGTTTCATTTATTTATTTTTTCCTAGAACTCAAGGTCAGTTTTTCACAGAAAATAATATTTAATCATTGGTAAGCTATTAAAACCAAGTGGGGGGAAAAACTGTCAAGTAACTACATTTACTAGTATTAGGGTCTGATCATACTGAAAACTCATAGCAAGAGAGACCATTACTTTACCCATCTTCTTTAGCCCTGACATATAGCTGTGAGATAAGTCAAAGGTAAACAAAAATAAATAATATAGTAACTGCTTTCATAGAATTTACTGCCCAAAAATAAGCTACTAAAGAAAGTAGTTAAACTTTATAATAGGCATTTGTGCTGGGGAAACACAGGTAGGTGAAAGTGGTCAATTTTCTTGGGAGAGACAAAATCAAGAGAGGCTTTATAGAGGAGGTGATGTTCATGTTGATGTTCATTTTTGGAAGAGAATGAGGCAAGGGTATTACAGACAAAGGAGAAGCAGTGTAAGCCAAAGTCGTGGGTCTTACTAGGGTCCAATTGTACCTCCAGTGCTATTTCACTCAATTTCAACTCATATTCTGGTTGGTGTGGCTCAGGTGGTTGAGTGTTGTCCGATGCACCAAAGGGACACTGGTTTGATTCCCAGTCAGGGCACATACCATATTTTTCTGTGTATAAGACACTATTTTTTTTCTAAAGTCATTAGACTGAAAATCAAGGGACATCTTATACGTGGAAGTCAGCGAGGAGGGAGCTGCACGGGTGTGAGGCTGCCCATACCTTGTCAAACAGGCTTATTCCAATCATGAGCCTTATTGTTATTGATGTCAGCAATTGCTGTAATTGGAGGTGGGGAGTGTGCAGATGTAACAGGGACCAGAGCATTCTGAGTCCATAAAGATGTCAAAAAATAAAAACATAAATACCGACAAGCAATTGTCTTTCTCTGTAAAATTCAAACTGAATGTAATCAGCCATCCAAAAGAGCATGGAAATAGAGCTGCAGAGAGACAATTTGGATCTCCTCCCACTGAGTGTATGATCAGTCAGTGAGAAAACAGGAATAACAACTCCTTGAGATGCAAAAAAAGAGAGAAAGCCTTAAGAGGAAAACCAGCAACATAGACAAACTTGGAGCAGAGGCTTAAGACTTGGGTTATGGAGCATCCATTTGCTTTTTTTACCTCTAAATTCTTAAAGCATCTGCCTGCCAGATCAGGGCTTATCCCACTAATTCACAAATATAGTGAATATTTCTGAGGCTGAGACATGTATCTGGTATTATTTTCTCTCTTTCTCAAGAAAGGAAAGCTAGAAATAAAATTTCTTCTTCTAGATTATAAAATAAGTTGGTGACATCTTGCAGTGCTCAGTGCAAGTCATGTTTCAACCTAGATAGTTTTTTTATGTTAAATTACAGATCAGCTCAGTAATAGACTTACTATCAGACTCACATTTGTGAACCTCAGTTGAAGGCTGTTATTGCCTGGCTATGAATTGAACTTTATCAGCAATAGTTATATAACCATGCCAAACAATCTGTCAGCTACTCTACAATACTAATAACTTTGAAAAATGGTGGCACTGTTCTTTGGCAGAATGGTACTTTTAGAGCCAAAAAACTTAACTGTAACAGCAGCAAACACATTTAGTAAGTATGGGTCATATATTTGAGATTTTTTTTTTTTTTTACTTATAGAATGTGAATGCAAAAAAATCCATAAAATGACTTTTTAATATAGTGACAGTGAAGATAAAGCTGCTGTATGTTTGACTTTCTGAAATAACATCTTCTAAAGCAGAAATCACTTATTCAGGATGCACACAAGATAGTGAAAACAGCTGTTGTGTAGAGTTCTGTGATTCCACACCAAGCCTATACATTGAAGTGATAAGGGTGTTTAGAAAGTTAAATGCTTGCTGTTTTTGAGTCCTTCTGTACATGTTTCTAGTCTCTGCTTAGAAAAATAAGACATGCATTTTAGGTGTAAGGAATGGGTGAAAAATGAATGGACCTGGTCCTTAACTTTTGACATAATGCCAGCAACTGATAAAGCCAGAAGCTGCTAAGTATTATAATCCTAGTGCTCTCTATGAATCTTTTCAAAAATTCCTACATAAAGATATTATTTCCTTTAATTTTTAATATAGTAATCACAAAGACCATATAATTCAACCATTCATGTAACACTTGGGGAAACCAAAAAACAAATATGCAAAGGGCCAAGGCCACATAGCCAGGACTGCACACAGCTCTCCTGGATCCTAGGATGCTAAATGGGCCAAGGACAGTCGGAGGTCATCTAGCTCAGGTATTTATCACTAAGCACTGTATTTATAACTTTTAAAAATATATATTTTATTGATTTTTTACAAAGGAAGAGGGATAAATAATTAGCAACATCAATGAGAGAGAAACATTGATCAGCTGCCTCCTGCACACCCCATACTTGGAATGTGCCCGCAATCAAGGTACTTGCCCTTGACTGGAATGGAACTTGGGACCATTCAGTTCGCAGGCTGACATTCTTTTTTTTTTTTTTTAATATATTTTATTGATTTTGTACAGAGAGGAAGGGAGAGAGATAGAGAGTTAGAAACATCGATGAGAGAGAGTCATCGATCAGCTGCCTCTTGCACACCCCCTACTGGGGATATGCCTGCAACCAAGGTACATGCCCTTGACCAGAATCGAACCCGGGTCCCTTCAGTCCCCAAGCCGACGCTCTATCCATTGAGCCAAAGCGGTTTCTGCCGCAGGCTGACATTCTATCCACTGAGCCAAACTGCTTAGGTCTGTATTTATAATTTATCTCTACAGACCCCAGGCTAAAAATAATATTTTGACTTCAAATTTTTGCATATATTAGGTAATAATTAGTTATCATATACCTAATGGCCTTTTATTTGTTGTTGTTTTTAACAAATATCTATCCAGTACTTATAGTAAACCAGGAAATTCATTGTAAAAAATAAAATAAAAAGCAACTTGATCACTCTATTCATGGAGCTTAAACACTTCAAGTTATTATACAAGATAATTGCATTATATACTATCTTATGATTTTAATTTGTAGTAAGTGTTATAAAGAAAAAGAATAGTGTATATACAATGAGAGCAAATAATGAGGGTCTATGAATTTATTTTAGAGTTGATGGTCAGGAGAGGTTGGTCAGATGGAGAGTGGTGGCCGTGGGAGTGGAAAATCCTGGCAAAGGGAACATTATACAGAGCATCACATCTTTGACACATTGAAGGGAAATTAGTAAAAGGGCAGAATGGACACTCAAGGATGAGTAATAGAGACTGAGATTGGAGAGGTAGTCAGAGACCAGGTCACTTAAGGTCTTATAGGTGATCCTAAAAATAAACTTTATTCCAAGTGCAATGGATGCTTTTGAAGCATTTTTCAACAGGGATGCTAATATGATCTAATATATTGTACATCATTAAAATGACCAGTTTTATAATTAGCATTTGATAATTTCTAAGGTCAACACACAGGGTAGATATGTGACAGCTAGAACCACAAAAACTTTAATTTATACTGCCTTAGAGCAGGATATTGTACAACTTGAAGCCCAACAACCACCTTTAAGACCTCAAAGTGCAACAAGACGTGCGATGAGTTTCCTAGAGGAAGCTCCAAACCTCACAATTTCTTTGGGTTATTCCTTAGTTCCCAACCTTATACGCAGCACACTCAGTTTCTTCCCTTCTCTTAATCTACAAATTGTCTCCTTCTCCAGGAACTAAACTTTCCATTTCTTGTCTGGTTTTCAATCTCATTTCTCTTATCTCCCTGTATTTCTATGACTCTGGTGATTTTAACAGTCCTTGGAATATAGCAGAGTTGATTTTAATGCTTTTTGTAGAAATAAAGAATAAAATATTATAATTTTTGAGGTTGCTATCAGCAAAGAATACCAGTTATTGAACTGCCTATAGATGAGAAAATAAAAATTAAAAGACATAATTTATTATTTTCTGTTTTTCTGCTTCCAATTAACTACATTCTTTGAGCAGTCTTTCTAGTTTTTTTGTGTTGTTTTTGTTTTATTTTTTTTTGCCAAATATTCATGATCTGCATCCAATTGAAATTATTGATGCTTGATAACTAGTTGTACAACACTTTAAAATTAAACATAAGAAACTGTAATATGCCTTCACATTGGATATACTTTGGATATACTATATTTTTTAATAGTACTTTTGAGGGTTGATTTCTCCTTTGGAATTTTTATTTGACTTATGACCTCCCTGACTCTTTGTTCAACCTTTTTTTCCTAGAATGAAAGAGCTGTCAAATAGTCATTTCACTAAGTGTCATGTAATTTAGCCAAAATAGTCTCCTGCTGTCTTGGAGTGTTTTAAATTGATTAATATTCACTTTTCTGTTCTCCTGAGGTCATTCATAATGCTGTGTATTTGTGGTCTCCCTGCTGGGATTCATTTGACCTTGAGATAACACAAATCATCAGAACAGACACATCTGGCACATCTGAACTAGGTGTGTCTCTTTTTTCTTTAAAGCAAGCTAAAAAAAGTTGTAGGGTACTATGTATCTTAAATAATTTTTGTGACAAATTGACAATATCATTAAAAATTAATATTTTTCTAAAGGTCAGAATTAATGCCTATTATATACTGAGCATGTAGAAATTGAGAAAACTTAAATAAGTGCAGTTTATTATTTGCTGCCTTACATTTATTGTATTGTTCCCTCAACACTACCTATTGCTTCCTTTCCCATGAGTAAACCTACAATGGATCCTTTGTCTCAATCTTTGGGGACTATGTTCTCTGTTATCTGTCACCACTGGAAATGGTTTGGGTCAACAAATCTCCTGAGCTTTTATTGATATTGACTCAAAGCATTTTGCTATAGAAATACTAATATAGTCTAAGGGATTTGAAAAGACCTAGAAGCCCTCAAGAAGGACCCTAAGGAGTACTGGTATATCTTAAATTCTGGCCTTTTGAATGGGAATTTGCACTGGGTCTGAGTTATTTTTCCTAGTGCTCCTCAGGTCAAACCAGCTAAGCCTACCCTGCCATTTCAGACCTGAGGAAGAGAATCAAAGCAGATTCTCTTACTTGTGACATCATCATTTTTGTTTGTTTTTAATATATTTTTACTACCCTGTTTCCCCGAAAATAAGACAGTGTCTTATATTAATTTTTGCTCCCAAAGATGCGCTAGGTCTTATTTTCATGGGATGTCTTATTTTTCCATGAAGAAGAATATGGTACACATTTATTGTTAAATGAAAATAAAAGAAATTTATTACCTGTATATGGTACAGTAGTACAGTAGTTGTCAACACAAACCAGACAAACTGTATCCTACAGTATCAAGAATTTGCTCATTTATTCAATGACAATCATGTCATCATCTTCTGGAACATCATTATAACAATCCAATTCCTGAATTTCCTGGTGAATTTCTTGGGACTCTTAGGGGGAGCCTTATTTTTGGAGGGATGTCTTATATTTCACTCAGAAGGAAACCTGTACGTAGGTCTTATTTTTGGAGGATGTATTATTTGGGGGGAAACACGGTAGTTTCTGAGAGGAAGTGAGAGGGAAAGATAGAAACATCAATGGTAAGAGAGAATCATTGATAAACTGCCTCCTGCATGCTCCCTACTGGGGATTGAGCCCACAACCAAGGCATGTGTCCTTGACCTTCTGGTATCTCAATCCACAGGCCTTCACTCTGAGCTAAACCAGCTAGGGCCAAAATTTTATTTTTATAAATAAAATACCTAAGTATGATCCAATTACAGAATTTGTAATAA
The DNA here is from genome assembly GCF_014108245.1 of Pipistrellus kuhlii. Lineage (NCBI taxonomy): Eukaryota > Metazoa > Chordata > Mammalia > Chiroptera > Vespertilionidae > Pipistrellus > Pipistrellus kuhlii. Next base: position 66,263,811 of record NW_023425515.1, read on the forward strand.
ACACAATTGGTAGATGAGTGTGGTACTGTTAAATATGGTAATTGACTTTCTTTAAGCAATTCTCACTCACACACAAAAAGAAATTAACTTTAAAATATAAATATATTATGTAAATTTAAAATGTCAAAACTGTAATAGTAACAAAATAAATAATCAAATTTCAATCTAAAATTGGTATATGGAATTTTTCCATAGGTATAAATTAATTTTGATCTTAAAAGTTGCCTTGCACTTTTACAAACCAGATCTTGAATTAGATGAAGAAAAATTATTTCATGGAAAAGGACTTTCAAAGGAAAAGACCCTGCTTCTGTGTCACCCATGACTATGGTCAGAGACTGCATTGCCAGATGCATAAAACAAATTGTCAGAAAACTCATACATTTGTTCTTTCTACCCACTTTAGGAAAGAGACCTACTATTTAATGCATTCTTCCACAACCTCCTTATCAACTCAAAGATTTCTAAGTTAAATTTCCTCTCACCTATAGAAAAGGAAAGGCTCTAATAATTAGAAGTTCCTTGTTTACTATGGTCAGCATTGCCAGGCCTCCTTTGGGTCTAATGGCACATCAGAAATAGAACATGGGCACAGGAAGGAATTGCCTCCTCCAGACTGAGTCTAGCTCCATGAAAAAAATAAGGAGACAATAAGGAGAATTTTCTAAACTTGTGGGAAAGTGATGGTGTGGAGCCAATACTTACTTCCAACCACTGATATCTTCCATGAGTCTTGAGCATGGAAATAGGAAGACACTTTTACCCTCCCTAGATGGCTTAGTTTGTTGGAACATCATCTGGTACACTGAAAGATTGCAGGTTCAATTCCAAGTTAGTGCTCATACTTGGGTTTCAGGTTTTATTCCCATCTGGAGTGCATGCTGGAGGCAACCAATCATTGTTTCTCTCTCTCTCTCTCCCTGCCTCTCTCTCTAAAGCCAATAAAAACATATCCTTGGGTGAGGATTAAAAAACAAAAACAAAAAGAGGAAGATATTTTTATTAGTCTGTTTGTGGTTGTTGTTGTTCATTTCTGTACTACCAGAAACTACAATAGTATTCCTAGAACCTATTAGCTCAATAAATATTTGCTGACTGACTGAATGAATGAGTGAATAATAAAAACATAGTATAATATATACAGTACTTCAAAAGGTAAGATATGTGTAAGACTATAGAGAACTCTGGTCTTAGAAGCAGTGGTAGAAGAGGGAGTACTGTGTGAGGGTATAGAAGAGTGAAAAAAGGCAGGGCTCTAATGGAACGATGAGAAATAGATAATATCTATAGAGGGAAATCATCTGTACTAACAAAAGGGTAATATGCTAATTAGACTGGATAGACTGGATGTCTTCTGGACGTCCTTCCAGACAAAGTCATGATGGCAGGGGCCAAGGTAGAGGCAGTTAGAGACAATCAGGCCAGCAGGGGAGAGCAATTAGAGGTGATCAGGCTGGCAGGAGAGAGCTTAAGGACATTCAGGCTGGCAGGGAAGAGCAGATAGGGGCAATCAGGCAGGCAGGGGAGCAGTTAGGGATGACCAGGCTGGCAGGGGAACAGTTAGGGGCAATCAGGCAGACAGGCAGAGGGATTAGGGGTGATTAGGTAGGCAGGCAGAGGGGTTAGGGGCAATCAGGCAGGCAGGCAGGTGAGCAATTAAGAGCCAGGGTCCCAGATTGGAGAGGGTGCAGGCCGGGCTGAGGGACCCCCCCTTCCTCATGTACGAATTTCATGCACCAGGTCTCTAGTATCTCATAAATGAAAACAAAATGAGGGAAGGGTGTTTACAAAGAACATAGTGGAAGGGCCTGGTGGAAAGGAAGAATGAATTATTTACAAATGTGAATGTACAAAAAAGTCAGAGTTACTTTTTGTCCTTGGAGAAACAGTTTTTAATAACTGAGAGAAAGATACTGGTAGTTAAAAGTTAAAGTAGAGGCCTACTGTTAGGGACAAGGGAGGTGAGAGGGAAGTAAAGTATAAGAGTTTAGCAGGCCACAATGTTCCATGAGCCATGCTCATGTTGGGGCTTCTAGGGGCTACAAATTGGCATACTTACAGGGGACAGTGTAATGAGTAACCTGGGCCAAATGGAAAAATAGAAAGTATATGCCCTTGCAAAGGTAGCAGTCAATACAGCTTTTATGATGGTTTGCCATGAAGAAATAGATTCAGAGAAACCAACAATCTGCATTTGAATGTAAAATCTTCTAATTTGTAAATGTTGGAAACTTATTCAACTTTTATAAAAATATTTTGTGGTGCATAGTAACATGGATTTATAAAACATAGTATTAAGGGGGAAAAAAGAATGGGATTTATGGCATAATATTTATATAAACTAAAAACACATTCACACAAAAAACATCAAATATTATAGAAAGTTTCATGTACATTAAATTATATAAATTAAATACATTAAAGGCCTTCCTTCATCATGGAAAACAAGGCTATGAGAAATGAGAGGCTAGATATTAAACAAAACAAAAATAAATAAAAAATTAAAAAACCAAACCCTCAATCATAGTAACTTTTTAAATTAGGGTTAAAAAATCAAGAAGACTCCTACATGGGTATATAATCGTAACATGCTATGGATTGTAGAGTATGATTATCCCAATTTCTATACATAAGATTAAAAAATAAATGAGTAAATTTAATTCAAATAAAATACACAGTAAACATCCAAATGAATAAACAACTAAAAATGCTAGTAGTTGAATTTGGTCTGTAAGCCACTGGTTTGAAAAAATCTTAATTTTTGTGCCCTAGGAGCTACCCTGAATGTGGTCAGTAAATTGGAGTATTTTGAAGAAAACTGGCTGGTAGATGAGCATAAAGTCGCTGTTGCTGCTGATGTGTGTCAGCGGCCAAGGCTCCTTTGGAGGGTTTTGTGCAAGGGGTAACCAAGAAGGTGAGGAGCAAAAGACCCCAGAAATAATAGACTAAATATGCCCCTAGTGAACCTCATCCAATGATAAAAACTTCACAGCACCCTCTTTTCATGCAGACCACCTTTATGAGTTCTCTGGTTTGTCGCTTTTTAAAACAGTTATTATAAACTCTTTCTGCAGGTACCTTGTGATCATAGGTGAGAGTATTTGGGCCAACACTTATTCCCCACTACTGACACCTTCCTCCATGTGAAGCTGCACCAGTTAACATGACACTCCTGGCTTCTCTCCTCTCCATCCTCTCCCCCCCCCTCCCCCACTCAGGGGGTGAGAAGTGCTTTACCTTTGGGAAGAGAGAAAGGCATGAAACAGCTCACTCTTCTTTCCCCTCTTTACAGGGAAAGGCTGCAGGTCCAGTGCTGTCTGTACCTTGATTGATATGTTTGACTAATGCTAGAGAGATGTGTACACAAAATTGACTTCTCTAATAGTAATATTTCTAAAACTACATTCTTCAAAAGTTATTATTGGTAGTAATAAAGCTGATATTTTGTTATTTATATGCTATATTATCTAATTCAGTTGGTTCAAACACAAGCAGGGAAGAAGGGTGTTACCCTGTTTCCCCGAAATTAAGACAGTGTCTTATATTAATTTTTTCTCCCAAAGTTGCGCTAGGTCTTATTTTCAGGGGATGTCTTATCTTTCCATGTGCTAGGTCTTATTTTCGGAGGATGTCTTATTTTCAGGGAAACATGGTATATTGAAGAGAGCCTATCAAAACCAACAGTCAATGGAAATATTTAGAAAAAGGGTTTTGGTCCAGCCCATGTGGCTCAGTGATTGAGCCTCAACCTGTGAACAAGGTGGGTCAAGGTTTGATTCAGGTTAGGGGCAAAAGCCTAGTCTCAGTTTGATTTTGGACTCAATTACCAGTGTTGGTCATACAGGAGGCAGTCGATCAATGATTCTCTCTCAACATTAAGGTTTTTATCTCTCTTCCTCTCTGGAATAAACAAAAAAAAATTTTTAAGTGTGTTGTTCTCCCTGGCCAGTGTTTCTCGGTGATTAGAGCATCAGCCTGTGCAGGAAAGGGACTAGGGATTGATTCCCAGTCAAGGGAAGGTACTTTGGTTTCGATTTTGCTCCCTGACGTCCACACATGTGGAAGGCAACCAGTTGATGTGGCTCTCTCACAATGATGTTTCTCTCTTTCTTTCTCCTCCTCCGCCCCCCTTTTCTACTCTCTCTGAAGAGCAATGGGAAAAATATCCTGGGAAAAATATCCTCAGGTGACGATTAACAAAAATAAAAAGTGTTTTGTTTGACCTCAAGGGTCTTATCAAGGTTATGCCTTATCAACTAACAGCAATCAAAATTTATTTAAGAGATTAATACAACAGAATTTGTATTATTTCATGATATAAAACTCTTAAGAAAATATATAAATTGGCTAAATTTTTAAGAAATCTCATGTGGAATTATTAACATTTCAAGTATTTAATTCCTTTAAAATTGTAAAATTCTTAAATTGCATAAATCCTTATTATATGTTTCTTAAGTTTTCATCCACAAGTAATCTTTCCAGGAAACTGCTGGATCATCATTGAAATAATTCCTATATTTATTTTGTTGTTCATCAGTTCCAAAAATTATCTACATTTAAAGTTGCAAATTGTGTCCGTATGTTACAGCTGTCTTAATTTTAGTTCAAAGCCACAGAGAGCTAGTGGAAAGTCAGACAAAAATTCAGGTTTCCTGATCTCAACCCAGTGGTTTTTCTCCTCTCTTACATTTTCTCTGAGAATGATCTAAAAGTGATAGCTAGAGTGTCTTAATTAGTTTTGTTCCAAAAGAAATATGTCTAATAATCCATTCAACAAAGATAAATTGGGATATTGCTTTGTCTTATATGTTCTACTTTGAACTCAAAGACAAAGAAAACATAGTTTTAATAACAAAGACAAATAAACATAGTTTTGACAACAATCAACTAGAAAATACATGATAAACATCTATTATACATATCATATATAACATATGATATACTTAAGAATAACTAAGGAAAATATAATGATAGTGGCCCAGACTGTTTATAAAACTGCCCCCAAAAATAAAAATACCTACTCTGTTTATACAATTTAAGGAAAGTTTAAAAAAAAAAAAAAAAAAGCAGACCCTTAAACCAGATCTTAAACCAGTATTTTACCAGGAGTTTATTAAATAGTCTTTCTATTCCATGAGCTATTTACTGGAGATTATTGCGCCTTCAATTAGAAAGCAATTGTGGCCGAGACCGGTTTGGCTCAATGGATAGAGCGTCGGCTTGGGGACTGAAGGGACCCGGGTTCAATTCCGGTCAAGGGCATGTACCTTGGTTGTGGGGATATCCCCAGTAGGGGTGTGCAAGAGGCAGCTGATCGATGACTCTCTCTCATCGATGTTTCTAGCTTTCTATCTCTCTCCCTTCCTCTCTGTACAAAATCAATAAAATATATTAAAAAAAAGAAAAAGAAAAAAGAAAGCAATTGTGGAGTAGACAGGTAAGGTACATAGAAAAGACCCACATCCCAGAGGTTTATGTGTAGAAAGAAGTTAGGAGTTTATCATATAGACATTGAATAACCATTTTCTTCATTACAACACTGAACGTGGCCTTGACCGCTTAGGTCAGTTGGCAGTGTTAGAGCATCATCCCAATAAGCCAAGGTTATGGGTTCAACCTCCAGTCAGGGCACTTATAAGAAGCAACCAAAGATCCTGGCCAGTTTGGTTCAGTGGATAGAGTATCAGCCTATGGACTGAGGGGTCCCAGGTTCCATTCCGGTCAAGGGCATAACCTTGGTTGCAGACACATCCCCTGTAAGAACTGTGTAGGAGGCAGCTGATCAACCTTTCTCTCTCATCGATGTTTCTTACTCTCTATCCCTTTCCCTTTCTCTCTGTAAAAAAAAAAATCAATAAAATATATTTAGCCAAAACTGATTTGGCTCAGTGGATAGAGCGTCTGTCTGTGAACTGAAGGGTCTCAGGTTTGATTCCGGTCAGGAGCATGTACACTGGCTGCGGGCACGTCCCCGGTGGGGGGTGTGCAGGAGGCAGGTGGTCGATGTTTCTCTCTCATTGATGTTTCTAGCTCTTTATCCATCTCCCTTTCTCTCTGAAAAAAAAATCAATAAAATATATATTAAATATATATATACATATATAATATATACAATATATTATATATGTATATATATATATGTATATATATATATGAAACAACAGCCAGAACCAGTTTGGCTCAGTGGATAGAGCGTTGGCCTGCGGACTGAAAGGTCCTGGGTTCAATTCTGGTCAAGGGCACATACCTTGGTTGCGGGCACATCCCCAGTGGGAGGTGTGCAAGAGGCAGCTGGTCAATGTTTCTCTCTCATCAACATTTCTAACTGTCTATCCCTCTCAATTCCTCTCTGTGTAAAATCAATAAAATATATTTAAAAAAAGAAACAATCAATGAATGCATAAATAAGTGGAACAACAAATTGATCTCTCTCTCTCTCTCTCTCTCTCAAAATCAATTTAACAAAAATACTAAAGTTATAAAATTGCTTCCACTCCTTTTGTATTATCTACCTTTATGTCTATAATAGTTTTTAGATCATTTAGCAAACATAAAGACTAAAATTTATTATAGCATATATATGTATCTATTTATAAAAATAATATCAACATTTGTATACATAGATCCTGCCTCATATGAAAAAGTTTCTGTTTGTAGTGTAATTTTTCAAGCAGTGCTTTATAAATTCAACACATGCTACTCATCAGGGTGCCTCTGTAAATCTGAGCCCTCTAAATGATTGATGTTTAGGAAAAAACACACACACATACACATATGGTTTTATTTTTTAAATATTAAATGAAGCCAATATATATAAATCAAGTTGTTCTCTGGCTCATGATGAAAACAATTTCTCAAAACTTTTAATCACATTAATAATCATGAAGAATGGTCATTTTATCTTTCTCTTAAAGACTAAATTAATCTTTTAAATTAAAAGCATGTTGTGATTACTTCCCAAGGCTAGTACTGTTTTGAACAGTAAGTTTCTGTACATTGTATTTTACTTTGTTCAAAGTTAAGTTTTTTAAGTAACAATTTTCTATAGAAGTGCTTCTGAAAATTAGCTTCTATTAAATGGTAATTGAAAATGATGAAATCCTGGCAAATATAATTACATTAAGTACATAGATGTACCGACTATGAATTTTTTCAAGTGTTTGTGCTGAAATTTAAAAACTTGATTGTAATCCTTGTTAAAGTAAAGGTAATCCATGTGTTATTTTAAAGTCTAGATAATTGCCCTAGCTGGTTTGGCTCAGTGGATAGAACATCAGCCTGTGGACTGAAGGGTCTTGGGTTTGATTCCAGTCAAGGGCGCATACCCTGGTTGCTGGCTTAATCTCTGGTTGAGTGTCTCTCTCACACCAATGTTTCTCTGTGTGTGTGTGTGTGTCTCTCTCTCTCACATCCACTTCCTCTAAAAAATGAAAATCTAGATAATTGACTGTTTATATGTGTGAGAATTAGTTCAGAGTTTATTGGGTTTTGTTACATTACTTACTATATATGTAACTTACTCTACACTGCTCTACTTTTTTAAATCCATAAAATGATAAGAAAATAAAGTCTAGCACTATAGTTGTTGTCAGTATAATTACTGCATGAAAATATCTTAGAATACTGCCATAAAATAAATGTCAGGTAGTATTACTAGTCACATCTAAAAATTTAATTATTATTTGAAAGGATGCAGTACATTTCTTACAAGTATTCCAAACGTATTTATCATATGCATTTGCAATTATGTTAAGCATAATCTGCTAACAAGTGCTAATCACTTATATCATCATTTAAATTTATAACTACCAACTTTACAGTGGAAAGGTATTATTTTCACAATTAGAATTAAAAACCTGCCAAACTGGGAAAGCTGTAATCTAGTATTAGGTCTAGTAATAATTAATGTCGTTTTCTAATACTTTTTTAAATTGAATTTATTTAAACAATACAACAAAATTTAATCAACAATATAGTTGCCGTTGTTTTCTACTACTTGTGCCCAATGCTCAGGAAGCATTTTAATCCCTCTGTTGTAAAATTCTTGTGATTTTGATGCAAAAAATTCGGTCAATGCATTTTTGAGGCATTCTTCATTATTAAATTTTTTTCCAAGAAGAAAGTTTTGCAAAGAACGAAACAAATGGTAATCAGAAGGGACAATATCAGGAGAATATGCAGGTTGAGGGAGAACTTCCCATTCCAACTGGCGCAGTTTTTCAGCAGTGATTCTTGCAGTATGCAGTCGTGCGTTATCGTGGTGAAGAATTACGCCCTTCCGATTAATCAGCGCGGGTTCTTTTTCTCTTAAAGCTTGGGCTAACCTTTCCAATTGGGCACTATACACTGCACTTGTAATGGTTTGGTTAGATGGTAAAAGTTCATAATGAAGAATTCCTTTAAAATTCCACCAAACACACAACATCACTTTTTTCGCATGCAAGTCAGGTTTTGGCATGGGCTGCGGAGCCTCATTTTTGTCCAACCATTGAGGCCACCTTTTCAAATTAACATACAGCACCCATTGTTCATTGTTCCGGTAACAATTTGCTCTAAAAATGGCAAACGGTTTTGACGAGAGAGGAGTGAACTGCAAATTGTGACTCTTTGATTACGGTTGTTGTCGGTCAACTCATGAGGAACCCATTTTCCAAACTTTTGGACTTTGCCAAGTGCACACAATTGATTGGAAATTGTTTTTTGTGAACAATTTAAAGTCGCAAGCTCTTGTTGGGTAATTTGAGGATTTTGCACCAAAAGAGCTTGAAGAGCTTCTTGATCAAAATTGGACACACGGCCTTGACCACTCTTGTCATCTAACAAAAAATTTCCCTCACGAAATTTCTCAAACCAACGCTGGCATTTTCTGGCGCTAACTGCATCTTGATCAAGAGCACTACAGATGTTTTTTGCAGCCTCACCTGCTTTTCTTCCTAATTGGAACTCGTAAAGCATGCAGTGCCGAATATGCTCTTCATCCGCCATCTTCTTAGCCCTAGTTTTGCAACAAAAACCAAACCAAACACAAACTTTTTCAAGCAAAACTTGTTAATTGCACTTCACACGTTCTGTAGATACCACGTGTTTGAAGGTTAGTCAATACAAGTCAGGGCCAAGCAAGATTTTAAACGAATGTTTAAAAACGACATTAATTATTACTAAACCCTATATTTAATCAAATGAGACAGAAGGTCTCTCTATAATAACCCATGCCCCCCTCCCAAAAAAATATATGCACATATTTCATATATGCTACTGATGGTCATTGCTATGATAAGAAAATTTCAGGAAATATTATTTTCTGTAGTGTACTAGTATATACAAAATTTAACAATGACTCTTCACCACAAGCCAGGTTTAGATAGTAATGAAAATTACCACCTTTTATCCTCCTCCTCCCTTCTTCTCCTCCTTTTACTTCTCCTTTTTCAAAATCATCTTCTAGATCATCAGTAACAACATTTTGCTGTAATTCACTGTGAAGTCTGTATTTTCTAATCTTCTGAGAAACAATACAACCTATTTTTTTTTAGTTTCATCATTACTTTACTACTTTAGCATATTTTGCTGCTGTGCAGACTTATTTATTTTACTTTTATGTAGGATGATAAATAGTAAAAGTAAAATGTTAATTTGGAAGAGGGCTCACAAAGGTGTGGAAGGACAGACTATGGAACCTTTTGAGATAATTCTACATCATAAAATTTCATGAGCATTTTATTTATGCAATATTGACCAGAGACTCTCCTAGCACTGACTTAATCAGGATAAGCTCTCAAAAATGTTTAAATATGTTACTTTTAAAAGTTGCTATGTTTGAGGGTTTGTATTTTTTGTTTACTTTTGTTTTGTTTAATATCTTACCTTTTAAATTTTTTTTTATTGATTTCAGAGAGGAAGGGAGAGGTAAAGAGATAGAAACATCAATGATGAGAGAGAATCAATGTCAGCTGCCTCCTGCACACCCCCTACTTGGTTGAGCCCCCAACTCGGGCATACACCCGTGACCGAAATTAACCTGGGACCTTTTAGTCCATAGGCTCTAACCACTTAGGGGGATATATGTAGCCATTTTAATGGTTTGGGAGGTGACTATCATGTATGTGCACTGTGACTTATTTAAGAATACTCTACTGTTATAAAAATAAACAAAATGAAAACTACTTAAATGTCCAGCAAATTTAGACGTAATTAAAAAAAAAAAAAAACTTTAAAAGAACATTGAGGAGACTAAATTTAGGTTGAAAAGACCTTCCCAAAACAAGAAAAAAGGAACACATGATATAAGAATATTTTAATGCAAAAATATACTAATATTGATATACAAATACCAGTTTAAATTACAGGACAGATGACAGATAAAAACTAAATAACTATGATGCATAAAGAAATTTTGCAAAATACATATAAAAAGCTTAAAGTAACACACAGATGAAACACACAGATGAAACTATTATAATATGAGCGTGCAAGACACGGAAGAACAAATGCAAGTGACTGATGAACATATGAAAACATGCTCAATCCTTATAAATGTTCAGAAAATATAAATTAAATAAAAAAGATCACACCAAATGCTGAAGGGAATCAGAATGAAAAGAGGTAATCTTTCTTTGCAGCAATTTTGGAAAGTTATCCTGCAACATCTGCTAAAATTTAAAGTGTATGTGCTCTTTGTTCCAACAATCCAATTACTGAAAATGTTTCTCATAGAAATGAAAGTGCCTGTAGTTAAGGACAGACACATAGAGGAGTTTCCAACAATATAGTTTAAAAAGAGGCCTGGTGCATGAAATTTGTGCACAGGGGAGGGGGGTGTCCCTCAGCCAGCTTGCACCCTCTCCAATCTGGAACCCCTTGAGGGATGTTCCAGATTGTCCGTTTAGACTCCATCCCACTTCTGCCTGCCAGCCTGATCATTCCCTAACCACTCCCATGCCAGATTGATTGATATCTAACTGCTCCCCTGCCAGCCCGTTTGCCCCCAACTTTCCTCCTCTACCAGCCTGGCCACCCCTAACTGCCCTCTCCTACAAGGATGATTGCCTCCAACTGCCCTCCCTTGCAGGCCTGGTCCCTCCCAACTGCCCTCCCCTGCTGCCCATCTTATGGTGGCCATCTTGTGTCCACATGGGGGCAGCCATATTGTGTGTTGGAGTGATGGTCAATCTGCATATTACTTTTTCATTAGATAGGATAGAGGCCTGGTGCACAGGTGGGGGCCAGCTGGTTTGCCCTGAAGGGTGTCCTGGATCAGGGTAGGGGTTTCCTTGGGGTATGGGGCTGCCTGGGCAAGGAGCCTGTGGTGGTTTGTAGGCTGGCCACACCCCCTGGTGACCCAAGTGGAGGCCCTGGTATCTGGAATTTATTTACCTTCTACAATTGAAACTTTGTACTATGGAGTAGAGCCAAGCCTCCTTCTTGCTCCACGTCTGTTGCCATTTCTGTTTGGATTTGTTTACCTTCAATAATGGAAATTTTATATCCTGAGTGGAGGCCTGGGCTGGCCAGGGTGTGTGGAAAGCTTGGCTTCCTCTATTGCCGGGGAAACCCAAGCCTCTCAACTGCTCTCTGTGGCTGTAGCCATCTTGGTTGGGGTTAATTTGCATACTTGCTCTGATTGAATCAGTGTGGGGGTTCCCTTGGGGTGCAGGGTGGCCTGGGTGAGGGGCTGTGGTGGTTTGCAGGCCAGCCATACCCTCTGGTGACCCAACTGGAGGCCCTGGTATCTGGAATTTATTTACCTTCTACAATTGAAACTTTGTAGCCTGGAGCAGAGCCAAGCCTCCTGCTCACTCTGTGGCTCCCACCATTTCTGTTTGGATTTGTTTACTTCTATAATTGAAACTTTGTATCCTTGATTGGAGGCCTGGGTCCACCAGGGTGTGTGGAAAGCTTGGCTTCCTCCATTGCTGAGGAAACCCAAGTCTCCCTCCTGGTAGCCATGTTGATTGGGTTTATTTGCATACTCGCTCTGATTGGCTGGTGGGCATGGCTGGTGGGTGTAGCAGAGTGATGGTTAATTTGCATATTACTCTTTTATTAGGTAGGAAGGGATACAAATATCACACACACACACACAAACACACACACTCTAGCAGTGGCATGAACCATGGTGTGTTGGTAAACTGTTTTTCTAAAAAGAAAGCCAAATACTGTTATTTTGCATTTGATGTTTTTCATATTCCCTCTATAACTAATTTTCACCTATGGACATTGTTTACCAAATGCAGAGTTGGGAAGAGATTGGTTCTCATGAGCCAACACAAGCTGGCTCTAATAACACCACTGGCATGAAAAATGAACTCTACTTCATATGTATTACAGAATATTAGACAACTCTTAAGCAGCGTGTATTAAAGTTATTTCAACTGCTTTGAAGAGATTTCCACAATATGAGTTTAAATGAGATAAGAGGGATGCAGAGAAGTGTAAATAGTGTGCAGAATAATTTTTATAAAACAAATACAAAAGGCAAACCTTGTGCATGTATGTGCATATGCATTTAAAGATGATGATATGAGCACAGAAATAATGTATGGACAGGTCCACAGAAGACTAATAATAGGTACCTGCAAAAGTCAAGGTGGATATTAGGGGAGGTGATATTGGCACACAAGAGGAGAAAATGCAGCCAAACTTGCCAGCAAACTTTATGCAAACATAATGGTGAAAACAAGGAACCCAGTGTAAAAAGAATTGCAATTTCAAGTGGGACTGGAAGACATAAAATACAAAATCTCACCACTGAGCCACACCAGCTGGGCTCTTTTTTATTTTAACAGACTCTAACAGAATTCTCTCTTTTTTGTGTTCCTTGTGCATAAATGCCTACTCCAAACTCTCAACAGACTCACCTGCAGCTTGCTACAGTTAGTCTGTCCAGAATAAAATCATCTTTTTGAGCTTGCCTCAGCTTACCTCTTTATTTTGTTTGCCATCAGCAGTGAAGTGTCTCAAGAAAGCAGACAGTGTAAAACAAACTGGAAATGCAGCTGAGGGAAGACTTGGAGCTGTGGCAGCTCTATTCCCTCAGCGGTGATTGGGGAGGGTTTTACGAGTTCCTTCGAAAGTAGGAACTGGAGGCTAATGTAAAAACTCATTCTGTATCCTTTATTTTTGAACCTTAAGGAACTGTATTTTTATTTCATAGGCTCAAAACAATTTGAATATTGGCAATTACACATGGTTCAATGCAATGTTTAGTAGCATGTGTTTAGTGAATAGTAAACTCACTAAATTTTCTGAAATTAAAACAGTCTAAATACTCTAAATTCCAAAGCACATAAATGTCTAGAGGAATTAAAAATCAATAAGTAAGATAGGTAGGTAGATAGATGATGATAGATAGATAGATAGATAGATAGATAGACAGACAGGCACAGAAAGGCAGACACAAAAACCCAAAGTGGAGATTTTCATTTAGTTGTACTAAGCATTTAATAATCTCTTTCAAACATTCCTAGCCAAACCAGAAAATAAATAAAACCATTTCCTTAGAATTGTCACGTGGTTCTATGCTTTGGCTATCTTGCTCAAAGAAACCGAAGATGTCAGGACACAGGTGGTATTTTCAGTTTGCTTACAGGAAAGGCAGTGGGGGAGATGGCTCTTCAGATTCATGCTTTGATCAGTACACAAATACACAAAGGATGTTTTTCCTTTGCGGTGGCAACACACTCAACAAACTTCTGAAGAAGATGACTGAGTATCATGCTACTGAACAGGTAACAACCATTTTATCCTGAGTGCTGAAGCTTTTTAATGCCTGGTGGCTTGGCAGCAGTCTCCACTCCTCCTTTCAGGCAGGTGCCTGTCTGCCTTCTCGAAGCTTCTTTTGAACAACCTTGAATGCTGTGGTGCTTTCCTCTCTCCTCCCTGCATCAGTGAATCCATTCCTTTCATTTCCTCTCACCATTAAATGACCTATATCAGGTTGTATGCAAGTATATGCAAAGGTTTCCTGCAAAAAAAGACTTCTCTATTTCGTTTATATTTCCCAAGTCTTCTGTTTACCTTTTCTGTACACTAATAATGTGTCTTCTCAACAGTGTTCCAGCTTCCTCTTCACTCCTGCTTGTCTCTGGAAGGGCAGTCGCCAAGGAATAATGGGACCTCAAACTTGTCTGGATCACAGTTTCTCTTTATGTGATGATTGTGGGCACCTGCACATGGCCTTACGTGTGTGTGTGTGTGTGTGTGTGTGTGTGTGTGTGTGTGTGTGTGTTTGCACTATCAGTCCAGAGTGGTGAATGTAGGCAGTCACGCTGCATCAGTGTGTACATCCTCCATTCCTTTGAGTGTCTCACACACAAGGGAGTGCCTGTGAAATTGTCCCCAGTACTTTGCTTCAGCATGAAGACCTCTCAAAACAGGAATTAAGAGACGGAAAGACTGGGGTCCAGCAATAAGAGAAGTTCAGAAAGGAAAACCTTTGTTCTCCATAAAATGAAATGAGGATGGTGCTTAGTGAGCTGGGACTAGAGAAACTGGTGGAGGAATTTCCCTCCAGGCTGACCCAACCTAAGAGAAAGGAGTAGTTAGAATCTTTGGGTGCTGCTGCTTCTTGAGCAACTTGTTGCAAAGGAAACAGGTGAGGCTCCCTTGAGAGACTGTATGGCCTTCCCTTTCACTGTGATATTAGTTAAGTCTCTTAAGATGCTTCTTGGCAAGCCTTTACATTCAGTACGTATTTTCAAATATTGCTGCTCCCTGATTCTCTTCTTCTGGAACCCACGTTAGTCATTGTCAGAGTACTTTCTCCTGAACCCTGCTCGCTGCACCAATTATCGGAGTAAATTCCTCCTTGATCCTGCTCAGTTACGCCAACTGTGGGAGTACACGTCCTCCTCTGCCAGGAGCTGTACTCCTGTGGACGCAGGGTATTAGACAGAGAAGATAAGCAGTCATATGCGTATAAGAGAAACTTTATTGCAGACCAATAGCTATTGCTAACAAGGAGCCATCAGACAAAACAGTTCTTCAAAGTAGCTTACAAAGTAGCCATGGCACGCACAGCAACCCTCAACCCACTGGTCAGTAACACATCTTTATACCAACTTAGACAAAAGAGGCTGCTTGCCAGCTAGTGACATCAGTATTTGGGTTAAAGAAAAGTACGCCTCCTCAGTGCATGCAGTAATATCGCTATGTCCTTGCTTTTGCACCTTTGTTTGGCCTTGAACATCCAGCACACTCTAGACAGGGCCCCCACACTCAAATTGGCCTTGAACGCCTGGCATACTCTGACTAGGGTTCCCACTGTCATATACTAAAGCTTCTCACTCTCTCCTCTACCCCTTTCCTTTTTGTATTTCCCATCTCCTTCTTTCTTTACCATTTGGTCTGAATCATCCTCAATGTTATATTTCAGTTCAGTATTTCTCTTAGCTATTCTAACCTGTGCTTTAATCTGTTAAGTGATAATACTAATAATATTAATTTCAATAGTCTTGTTTAGTACTTGCATTCTAATTAACTATTTTTCAAGTATTCCCATTCTTATTTTGTGAGTTCTAGTCAATCTTCTATTTCCTGGGAGAATTGAAATGTACTTTATTTAAAGTCTTTTTCAGATATTTCTCTGTCTCATCTGTGGACTCATAGGATTATACTTCTTCATATGTTTTCTAATTATTACCTGTGTGTTCATCTCTAGAGAAAGTTATATTCGATCAGATGCTTTTGCATGGGTCTTAAAGGGCTCCCATGGGATCACTTCAAAGCTACTTCTGCTAGGAGCTTACAGAGATCACCAATAACAAACAAGACTTTAAATTAGCTTAGGCCTTACACTGGTATGCAACATAGGTCTGAATTACAATTTCTTTTGAATAACTCCACACTTTGGGAAAGAGAGCTTTGGGCCTGGGAACAATTCTCCTCTCCTCCTTCAAATTAAGAAAGGCCATTACCAATTCTTGCCTTTTCTTATGCAGAAAGCTCCATTCTCATGTCCTGCCTTACCCCAGCCCTGGGACTAAAAGGCAAGTCACCAGGTTTCTGGAGAAACCATCTGTACTTTGATTTCTGAGAAGAGGGAAGAGGAATCATCTTCCTTTCTTTGCCACTCTTCATTTCTGCAGAGTCTGAGATCTAGCAGGAAGTCCTGTGGAGGTTGCCTTGGCTCAAGGACTAATGATAATAAGGGGAGACCTCTGTCTTAGAGAAACTGGGACAGGTTATCAAAGCAGTAACTCATACATGGAGAGATACAACACTGGGCCTCTGGGCCCCTGTGATTAGGACTGGGACATAGGACTGCAGCTTGTTGAACTTCTGATCTTAAATTACCCCTCCCCACCTCCCGCTGTCCCAGAGCTGGAGCATGCTCACCGCTGAGCACAGGCTGAGAGCCTGTGATTGTAAGACTTGATGAGGATGCAAGGAGCCAAGAAGCTCATTCATTATAGTGCTGACTGTCACTATAATGGGTTAGTACATAATTTATTTTTTTCCACTCAATGAATGGAAGGAAGTACCATGAGTACTTACATAATATTTTTACATATTTCTGTAATAATATTTTGTGAAATGCAACTTTAACATTTTTTGTATCCTGAAAAAATTCAGATGCATAATTTCAGACTTCAGGAATGAAAGGCTGAGACCAGGAACAACATGAAAAAGATCCCAGTGAAAGGGAAATATTTCTTTTTCATGTCTTATGAATCTTATAAAATTTTGAAAATAAAAATGAAGCCTTATTGTTGAATTAATTTTGAGACTGAGGTCTCAATTTATAAGGATTACAGTATTAAATTTATATCCAGAGTAATTGCTTAAAGATTATGTTCTTTTTGGTATAATAAAAATATTTTTGGAACTGGATAGAGATAATAGTTATGCACCATTGTGGATGTACTAAATGATACTGAGTTGTTCACATTAAAATATTAATTGTATAGTATAGGAGCTTACCTAAATAAAAAATGTATATCAGAAAAAAAATTATATGTACATATTTTATAATACTTGATGCGCTTAATTATTTCCTGTAGCTCAACTATATTAAATGTCAGTGATTATATGCTCAACAAAAAATATAGAAACGGAAAATATTGCCTCATATTGAACTCAGCATCTGCTAATATTCTCAAGAGATTTTCATTGGGATTGTTGTCAGTATTAATAGATGCATTTAATCTTCTTCAGTTCTAGTTTTCATATTGACTTACCATGTCACTGTTCTTTGTCATAGAATTTAACCACCTTGTTTCCTAACACTTAGACCATGAAACACAGAGGTAAAGAGGAAAGAGGTAGGCAATAATAAGTGCTAAGTGATCAGGAAAAAAAATTATTTTATTTAGGCATTCCTAATTCAAATAGGCAGATCTAGCAAATAGTGCAGTGATTTTAAAATGGTGTGCCACAAGAATTTTTAAAAACATGCAATACCTGATTATTTAGTCAGGAGCACTGACCTCTTTGCCCTTAGATTTTTCAAATAAAAAATTGACAACTGTCAACACAACAATAGCCAACTGGTGTGAATGAATCAGAATTATACCTATTTTTTAGCCAGAATAGCAAAATATATATGTTTTGGTGTGCTGTAGAATTTTAGTACAGGCAGTCCTCGGGTTAGGCTGGACTCAACCTACGTCATTTTGTGGTTACGTCGCCATCTCCCATTTATTTATTTATTAAATAAAAAATAAAATTAAAAAAGTCGACTGAAGCTGGTTTGGCTCAGTGGATAGAGCATCAGCCTGCAGACTGAAAGGTCCCAGGTTTGATTCCAGTCAAGGGTATGTACCTTGGTTGTAGACACATCCCCAGTAGAGGGTGTGCAGGAGGCAGCTGATTGATGTTTCTCTCTCATTGATGTTTCCAATTCTCTGTCTCTCTCCTTTCCTCTCTATAAAAATCAATAAAATATATTTTTTAAAAAAGGAAAAAAATCCATCATTTTTACTTATGTACATATGTGCTTTTATGTTTTTTATTATTTATTTACCACAAGTAAAGGTCAAGAATTATATTTCTTTTCATTGTTTCACTTCATTATTGCTGTGTATGTGCTCCATGTGAGTGACTTAGGTGCTTATGGAGGTGGACTCTGACTTAGGACAGTTTATCAAGACAATGCTCTATCCAACTGAGCTACCTGCCAGGGCCATGGTTAACATTTCTTGAGGGCTTACTGTATATAATCAACATTTATCTCTTAATCCTTGTAATAACTCTGAGTTGGAGGCTAATGTCATCAGTCTAGTATAATGGATGAGGAAATACAGGTACAGAGAGGCTAAATAAGTTGCTTAGAGGCACACATCTCATAAGTGGAAGAGCCAATGGGAAAAATACATATTACTTTAGCATTCCATTTTTAGCTCCACTACATTTTCTCTCACTTCTCGGCAATGCAATCAGATGAATTCTAGTGAAGGGGAAGACTGAGTGCTCCTGTAGAGAAGAGAAAGGAAGGTGAATGGGGGAGGAAGAGAAAGGTAGTAGACATTGTGATCTGAGCTTTAGGGACAGCTTTGTTTTTAAGTGTGGAAAGAGAGGAAAAGAGAGATAATGGAGAATTTTTAACATATTAATGTAGAGAGAGGCAGAGAAATCTAGGTTTTTTTGATCTGTGACATAAAATAAATCCTAACGTATACCTCTCTCTATTTTGTTTTATTTTGGTAAACTTCACTAGACATTTGACTTGCCTTCCTCTCTCTCATCTCTCTATATATCTCTATCTTCATCTCCATCTCTATCTGTCTCTATCATTTGTTTTCTAATATAAACAAACTTACCTTTAATAAAATATATCCTTATTAGAATCCTCTAACCTTTCTCAGTGTTTCTCTCCCAAACTTCTCAAACAATTATTTCATATTTCTATATCTACTTTGTCATCCATGCAATCAATCATTTCTAATGCATAGAAATAATGATTTCTTTTTCTATCACAACCCTGGGTGATCCTTCACCTGAAAGGAATGTTCTTGCATAGATAAGTAGGCCCATTAACTTCTTTACTGCTTTGTATTATTCAGCTCTTAACAATCCTGGGCCAGTCACCTGTGTTAGCCCTTGGCTACAAGCCACTTAGTTAGCACATGCCACTTGGCTATGTATAACAAGGCCCACCCCTTTCTGGGTGTGGAGATCCATTATCTTGCTGCTGTCCAAAAAAATGCTTCTGTACATGAGTTCTCTTAATAAGCCCTTCATGGAATTCTGGAGTTTCCAGCCTCTTTCTTAGGTCTCTCAGCCCCAAGAAATCTCATGGCAACTTACTACTCTAGGATCTTATATACAAATTAGGGACTTCACCATCTACATAGCAACCCACACTATAAATATTTACCCAATTATTCCTTCACCCTTATCTTCTCCCATTCAATAAATGTCCTGCTTATTTTATCACCAAAATATTTCTCAAGTTTATCTAACCCTCTTCTTTCTTACTTTAAAGTGGGTTATTTTAGCAGAATCCCAACTAGCTCCAAGCTAACCCTTTAAAATTCATTCTCCATATGTCTATACCTGTTTGTAATCTTTCTATATCTCTACATTTATTATAAGGGAAAGGATCATGATCACAAACATGACATAGAAGGCCCTCCATAATCTGGCTTCCACCCATCCCTCTAGCCCTCCAGTGACCCTTTGGGTCTTCTACTTTATGATTTAGCAACATTAGTGGAATTCCTTAGATACTATCTGTTTTAAGCTTCTCTATATTTTGTTGATTCTATTCCTGGTCTTAAATGCCTACCCTACCTTTATTGACCAATTATTGTCCTCAATTAAGACAACCTCTAGGAAGATTCCTCGCCTCTAATCTCCATCATCCTGAATCCAGGTTACAGTCTCCTCAAAAGTACTCAGTCACTGTACTTACTTTGTGGTGCCTATCTCCTCTTTGGAACAATCCCTATTTGAGCCCAAGGGCTATGATTCCACCACCTAGAATGATGCCTAATAGTGCCTTAATAAATATTTGAAAAAAATGAACAGATGAGTAAATGTATCTGCCAAGAAAAATGT
Organism: Pipistrellus kuhlii; assembly: GCF_014108245.1. Classification (NCBI taxonomy): domain Eukaryota; kingdom Metazoa; phylum Chordata; class Mammalia; order Chiroptera; family Vespertilionidae; genus Pipistrellus; species Pipistrellus kuhlii. The sequence continues at coordinate 66,283,809 of NW_023425515.1, forward strand.
TGTATCAAATCTAACTCACTCAAACTCCTCCACAAATATCTTACACTAAACCCAGGTATTACTATGTATTTTTGAGAGCTCTATCATTATTTGATTTAGTTCTAATAATGAGCATAAAGGTTAATTTTATACTCAACATTATAAATTAATGTTGAGCCTTTTTGCTTTTTTTCTAGGAAAGTTTTTTGTCTTATTACCTGGAAATCTAAAATGATGTTATAGAGTTGTTAAAAAGTGTTATATTTTTATGATAAAAATTTCTGATTGTGATAAAATTATGTTGTAAGTGAAATAATTCATGATAAAATACACAGAGAAATATTCATTTTTAACCTATTGCATATTATTTCTGCACTCAGCTTCTTAACCAGGATAGAATTTTATTTTTTATTTTCTTAGTAGGTTTCCCTGCCTTATGGTTTATGGCATATAGACTGTTATAATGGGAATAAAGAGAAGAAAATAATTAGGAATCTTTAAAACTATGCAATAGGAAATATCTTGCCACTGAAATAATTTGTGTAGAAACTGGGCAGTTTATTTCAATGACTAAAACCTTAGGTATCTCTTGGCCTGTCAAACAAAGGCCTCCTCAGCCAAGAAAGAACCTTTATGAAGAAAATAATGATTGGTAGGGGCAGGATCCGAATTTAAATACTAATTTGAGTGATGTCAGGAGATTTTTGTCAAATCCACAAAAGTCTATTTCTTGAATTTAGCAGCTGAAGTGAGCTCATCCAAACTTTCAATTCCAAGTCCACACATTGCAAGAATGCCTCTAGCAGCACCAGCAAAATGACACCATTCAATAACCACAGATTCGTATTATTTTAAACAATTAAAATACTGTGTTGTCTACAAAAATAGACATTACATTTTGTATTAACATATCTTCAAAAAAACCCTCAGATTCTTTTTTTTTTTTTGGTTTAAATGGAAAACCACCTGTAAATCAACATATGTCAAATATAATAAAATTTTATGAAATAAGAATAGTAAATTAAATGTTACCAAATTTTCATTCAGTAAGCTCAAATTGTTATGATTTGTCAGGATGCAATCAGTTTCTATGTGATTTTATAATAATACTTTCAAAGTTTAAGAAATAAGTTTAAGATCAAGAGCATTCTAAGACCTGATTATTTTGTCAAGCTAATCAGGTAAATTGAAAACATCCTGGGTCCTTATTCCAGGAGTGTGGATCTTTAAAAAATCAGGGTATTTTAGTACCTTGAACTCTCAGTGGCATTTGGAATCCTTCTCAGAAGGAAGTGGGGTGGTGACTTTTCTGTTCCAAAGGCTTTCATGACGTCTTATAGGACAAATCCTTCCGGCAACTGGCTTTCCGGCAGCTTCGCTCTGTTTTGTTAACACTCAGACTGTATTCACTCAAGACCTCAGTATTTATCAACCACTAATTTGCTTTCTAGATTTGTCTTTCCAAATAAATACTAATGCTTTTAGGATGCATTTTTTTTTTTTTTCTGTTCCACAGTGACTCTCTTCTGCTATTAGTTATCAGTGAGGATTTGACTTTTATTATGAAAGAAGTAGGTGGGACGAGGTTTCCTGGAAGATTTCTAAAAGAATGTAAGCAAACGATTGATCGTGCAGTGTGATCAAAACAAAAAGTTTAGTTATGAGATGAATTTAACATTTTACTCTAGAAGTTTACCTGATTATTGATTCATTTTGAAATTTGTACTTTTCTTATGCATTTTTGCCAGTTTAGCTAAAAAAAACAACAATCGTGTCATTGAGTAATCTTAATATAAGTAGAATATAGCAATATTAAAATGATTTAAAAGATGATTTTTTTTAATAAGACACAGAGTAATACTCTCACGATAATTATTTTGTAAATTGGAAGCAAATTACAATGAACTGATTTTAATTTAAAAATATATGTGAGAGCCATGCCCTCGTGGTAATTATTTTAAGTTGGAGCAATTTGCAATTATCTGGTTGCAATAGTGTTTAATATAACAAATCTTAAAACCAAAGTCTTTTCACTAAATTACTTTGTAGAAGTGCAAACTCTCTGGAAAAGACTGGGATGCCTTGAAACTGGGCAGAGGAAAATAAATGTTTCTCAGCGAACTCGGCTGACCTTATAAGGCTTTGGGAAGTGTGTGAAGGTAAACTTTTTCCTGAAGTGTCACCGTCTCTGAGGAGAGAAAAGAAATCCGGTTGCCAAGTGACGTTCTAATTCTCATGATCAGGCCTGCTGTCTGGAAAAAGAGTCATGCTTCATTTAGTAATTCCAGTATTTCTTCCGCTTCCTGTAAACGAGGGGTGTGGGAGTGGGGAACACATTCATTCACAAAAAAGGAATAGAAATATGTATCCCGTGGGAAGGTGACATTTATAGAACTGTCTAAAAATACTTATTTGGCCAGGTCCGTTCATATTTTGCAATACTATTGCAAAGACCACTAGGTTTATACACTGGCTTTAGTAAAATGTATTCATTTCTGAAGCAGGAGTCATTTTGAAGAATGAAGAAAATGGGCCTGCCAAAGAGATGCATTGTTATATAGCTTATTTCTTCATATCTAGTTCAAATCAGGTCCCCCAAGTAGAACTTATAGATATCTGTGAAATTTAAAAAAGTAATAATATACTTAAGATTTCTTACCAACGACATTATCCTCATACTTTAGCCTTACAAATTACAGTCCTTTAAATTTCAAATGTAATTTTATGGCATTAAATAGTTCATAAAAATAACTAGGTAATGAAGAATTGAGACAATGCAGGACAAATCAGGTCAGAGAGCTCATCAGGCATAGTAGACTAGAAAACTCATCACTCTTGGACTCTGCTGGTTTGAGGCATGAATCGGTTTTCATCATAGCCAACAGGGACTTATTTGAGGATAAGTACAGAATGGCATGTAGCTGACATAGGTTATTACAGATATTGTAGGAGTCTTGGTTTCCAAGTTTTGCCATATTCTTCCTCCCTGTCACATTCTGCACGATCATGGGACAAGATTCTAACCTCTTTAAACCCCAGGTTCAAAACCAGGAGTGAGGACTAAATAATTTCCAAGGCTTTCTCTGACTCTAAATTCTGTGATTCCATGTTACATTGTATTTAGTTCTCTCTCAACCCTAAAGGGAGATAATATTTGGCTTGTGTTCTCATGTTCCTTCAAGTCAATATTTCAAGTGAAAATTGACCACAGTTATTCTTTCTAATGTTCATTACACTTTCTCCCTCACATATTCTTCCGCCCTTGAGCAGATGCACCATGCTCTGTCATTCATAAAAAAAAGCAACATCTAATCCTAGCCAATCTGGCTCAGCTGGTTGAGCATCATCCTGTGCATGGTAAGATCACCGGTTGGATTTCTGGTCAGGGCACCTCCCAGGTTGCGGGTTTGATCCCCCGTTAGACCGAAGGCAACAGATTGATATTTTTTCTCTCTCCCTCTCCCTTCCTCTCTTTCTGAAAATCAATACAAATAAAATAAAATGTAAAAAACAACCTCTGGCTTAAAGACTGAAATGGACTGAGGTTACACTCTTTTGAGATGATGGTTACTGTCTGCATGGGAGGTTGCTTTCCTTCAGAGGCCCTACTGCTTTACCCACCTCATTTCTTCAGCTTCCCAAGACCATGCTACAAGAATGCATTTATATGTGATTTTATTTACTAAAGTGTTGGTGTAATTTAACATGGTAACCAAACAAAAGAGAAAAAACTAAAGATTTATGGAAAGAAGTATATTTTGAGTTTCCAAAGTAAAAACACAAGAGGTGAGTTCTTCACCAGGGAATCCACTCATAAGCATCTCCCATACTTCCTAATTTCCCACCTCCCTCCCACACACACATATCCATACACACCTAATAAAATTAACACCAATCTCTTCTAGTAAGTACAGAATGGCATGTAGCTGACATAGGTTATTACAGATATTGTAGGAGTCTTGGTTTCCAAGTTTTGCCAAAACTTATCTTGGCTTTTATTCACACCCATCCCCCCACTCCTCCCCACCACCACCACCACCACTTTTTTTTTTTCTAGGAAACTTTATTACTACTTATTTCCTTGATATATTTTTCATCAGTGTGTTTTTCTTTTCTTTTCTTTTCTTTTTTTTAAAATATATTTTATTGATTTTTTACAGAGAGGAAGAGAGAGGGATAGAGAGTTAGAAACATTGATAAGAGAGAACCATCGATCAGCTGCCTCTTGCACACCCCCTACTGGGGATGTGCCCACAACCAAGGTACATGCCCTTGACCGGAATCGAACCTGGGACCTTTCAGTCCGCAGATCGACGCTCTATCCATTGAGCTAAACCGGTTTCGGCCAGTGTGTTTTTCTTTATCTGAGTTATACAATCTGGATTCTTGAAAGGGAAGAATTTTGACCGTATAATATAAAGGCGGGGATCAACTGTTTAGATGACCTTCCTTAAGGTTGGAGGAGAAAAGCAAATGACCCTATCTTTAAGTCTTTATCTTTGTCCTAAATCACAGAAATGAGGTGAAGGTCAGGTTCAGATCAAGAGATAGTAGCCTGTCTTTCCGCTATCTTGGTCATTTGGAGGAAGGAAATGCTACATGAAAGTAGGTCAGGGAAGGAAGAGCTCAGAAAATCCAGCTCTAGCATTGAAATGCAGGAACCAACTGTGCTATCATATAATCAAGAGCCAAGTCTTGATTACAATGTCAACCACAGAGAGTAACTGCTGGAATATCTAAAGAGTTCCCAGTGGTAGGGTGGTAAAGGAGAAGAGTTGTGCCTAACTTTCACAAGTTCTGACTTTTGTCTTTTGAACAAGTTTCTTGTCAGTATAATCTAATTACCCAATTTCCCCTGGCATTTTTCCCACCCATTCATCAAACTAACCCTTAGTTCCATTCTGGTTCCAACATTTAGTGGCTATGCCATTTGGGGAACCAAAAGATTGCTTTACCACATATAAATATGTACATTTATGAAGTTTACTGAATGGTATTTGGTTTTTGAGAGTGGAATTCTCATCCCACAAAGAAAAATTATGTAACAATTGAGAAATAGATATACTCGAGCCCTTGAAGAAAGCATAATATACTTGAGAAGATAAACTCTCCAATATGTGGTGGCAAGTGTTACAGCAGAGGAGAGTGATGGGGAAAGCTTCACACAGGTGACAATAGAAATGGAAATTTGATAGATGAATAGAAGTGAAACTGACAGGCATAGAGAGAAGAAAACATCATAGGCAGAAAGAAAGCAGCATGCCCTATGGTATGAGAAGGTTACTCTATTTCAGGGAGCTTTGGATAATGAGTGTGGTTTGCCTGGAATGTAAAGGACTGAGGAAAGGGGGATTTCTTCATTTGATTAAATTAACATTCTGCTACTTCTTTTCTAGGACATTAGTTCATACTTTTATGCAAGTATCTTGTTAGACCTCTTTGCCTACAAGGTCAAGACAGTAACAAAATAGAGTTGTGTTCTTTAATGAATTTCTCTAATAAAAGAAAAGCACATTCTAGCAAGGCCGTGATTTACTTCTTTGTAGTCTTTTCCTTAATATCTTTCTCTGGGGGTTAAAGTGCTCTTATATTTATATTTTGGTTTATTTTTAGAGAGTAAGCCCACTTTTCCCATGTTTTTAAAATATTATTTACTGTTGTGTCTATTCCTGGGGATATTTGCAGGAGTTTTTTCTTAGGACCTTTGTTTGCCCAACTTCTCTTTAAACTCCATTATAGGATAAATTGTCTCATTCAGGGAAGCAGAGGTCATGCATTTACTACTACTCAGAATAGAGAATACATACAAAAAAGAGGACAGAATTACATCATGGAGAATTAGGCAAGGATTAGCCTTGAACTCTTCATAAAGAAGTCATTTGAAGGAAACAGCATGATCATATCTGTGTCTTAAGATTTTAGGAGGGAATGGACTTTGAGCAGAAAGATTGAAGACATATAAGAAGATTAATTATTAAATGGCTGCAATATTTTTGGGACCAAGCTATTACTAGAACTTTAAGTAGGATGAGATTAAAAATAGACAAGAAAGGGAATATCCAGTAGATGTTTAAAAGGACAGTTTGATAGGATGAGACAGAGGAAGTGTTGTAATTAAGGGTAGAGAAGTGTAGAGCCTTTTGCTGACATTAGAAGTACAGCAGTGCTGAAACCAGTTTGGCTGGGTGGACAGAGCATTGGCCTACGGACTGAAGGGTCCTGGGTTCAATTCCAAGAGTCCCGGGTTTGATTCCGGTCAATGACATGTACCTTGGTTGTGGGCACATCCTCAGTAGGGGGTGTGCAGGAGGCAGCTGATCAATGTTTCTCCGTCATCAATGTTTCTAACTTTCTATTCCTCTCTCTTCCTCTCTGTAAAAATCAATAAAATATATATTTTTAAAAAAATAGAAGCACAGCAGGAAAAGAAAGTGAGACATTGAGTGGGATGGGATGGGGGGATATTGAATTTATGGAATTTTGGAGATTTTTAGCTTGAGGCATCTATGGAACAATCAGATTACAATTCTTTTGGAATGTTTTCAAAGCTAGTAAAAGATCCTCTAGAAATAGACCAAATGTTTCAAAAGCTGACAAAGTCACCTTAGAAGTAGAACTGTTATGTAAGTGCATTTGGTGTGAAATGCTCTTTTGTTTTTTGTTTTCAAGTAATGTGATTATATATCAGTTATACATGAGGTTTTCTACAACCTTACTATAATGTAACTTAATTTTTAGCCCAAGTTTAAGCAACTTGGCATAGACTAAATGTCCATAAAAGGTGGATATGCTTGGGCAATCAAGAGAAGGATTTAAAAAGTCTAACGTCAGAAAATGAAGGAAAACATCCTTAACTGAAAAAGAGACTGTTTCAGTCAAATCTCTATTTTCTTCTCTTCTCATCTACTAACTCAGCGCCAGGACATATTTTTATTCTGTCAAAGTCTCAAGTAGTTTCCAATGAAACACTGTTTCTTGACACTTCAACATATCTTCCACAATTAGATAAATTTCCTTTGTTAAGATCTAAAAGGAGGCAAAAATAGAATATTGGGAAACTAGCTAGTATTGTAAGAAATATTAATCATGCTCTATTCGCCATGATTGTTTTATTCTGATTAAAGAAGCCATGTTCTATCCTGGCTGACCTAGAGATGCAGCACTTCTTCCTCATTTGGAGTTTCCTATTATCATGGAAAGATTAACAAAGATTTGTAACAGAAACCAGAATCCCAGCCCTTTGAAAATTCCCAATCCTTTTGGCATAACTGCATACCTTACAAACCTCCAGCCTGCTTACCTGTGAATTGCCTATTTGGCACTCCCTTGGCTATTTCCCCATTTAACCCAAACTCTTGCATATCATTAAGTCCTTAGAAGACCCCTCGTCCTTTTGTATATCTGTAAACTGCTCTTTTGCCTACTTTTCCTTTGTATTTCTACCTATATAAGCAGCTGACTTATGGTGGGCTGCAGAGCAGATTGTTTTGGATAACCTGCTGCTCTCCCATATTTCCAGCAATATTGGAATTAATGCTCATATATGATTCAACTCTGTCTCTGCTAAATTGGTTCAAGTTGTGACAGGTAGCCCAGACCCATTGTTTGTCTAGTTACAGATTCATTGCCTTTTTGTAAACTCTTAAATAAGGAAATTTTAAATAATAGAAGAGAAATGTATTCTTAAATATATAAATCCGGAAAAATGGCCAATCTCAAGATTTTATGACTAACCTATTTTTGTCAGCTATCATCAAGAATTATCTGAGAATTACTCAGAATATTAAATTGAAATTATCTACATGACTAATGATGAAGACTTAAAATGCTATATTTCTCTTTAGGCAATTAAAAATAAGCAAGTGAATGTGCTCTACATCACTCTTCATTCATAAAGTCAAAGACATCAATTGCTGAAGGGAAGCTATCACATCCAGTAAATATTACATTTCCAAAAGGAATAAAATCCTCTCTTATGGTTGTTGCGGTTTTTTGTTTGCTTGTTTGTTTTCAGATTGGGCAATGAATGATATTCCCAGTAGGCCTCTGTTTTTGCAGCACAAGTGAGGGCTAAATTACAGTTTATCTAAATACCCAGTACTCTAAGAAATAGAAAACAAAAAAGAAGATGGCTATGCACTATAAAATTTTAACACAGTCTTATATTGCAATATTTCTAAATAATACTTGTTAAGATTATAGAAATGTTTGAACTGGTTGAATAGATATAATTTGCTATATTATTCCCTAAAACTGCATTTTTGTCTCCTAAAATTTTAATTTTTATAAGTTTTTAGGTTATCAGAAATGGGCAAATAACAAAGTCTTAATTTATAGGTTAAATATTAAAGACCAGAGGCCCAGTGCACGAAATTCATGCATTCCAGGGGAAGGAGGGTTCCTCAGCCCTGCCTGCGCCTTCTCACAGTCTGGGAGCCCTCAGGAGGTGTCTAAAAGTAAGACATCCTAAGCACTGTCATGGAGGTGGCTCCCGACACTGTAGCTGCACTCGTCACCCATGAGCCTGGCTTCTGGCTGAGTGGCACTCCCCCTAAGGGAGCTGACCTCCAGAAAGTAACTCGTTCATTGAGTGTCTGCTCCCCAGTGGTCAGTGGGCTCCATAGTAACTGGTCATTCTACCATTCGGTCAATTTGCATATTAGCCTTTTATTATATAGGATTATTTGGCTGTCTCATAACAATCATATGCTAAAGAAGTAAGTTTTAGATTAAAATCTATACCGTTTCAAAAAGCATATACTTACTTAAGAGTTTTTAATTTTAAAATTTTGTTTTTTTAATACAAATAACAATTCTTTTATATAATAAAAATATATAAAAGAAAGACAATTAAATCAGAATTAAGTCTTCCTCCCACCCTAAGCATCCATTATACATTATCTAGAGCTTCCCCAACCTTCTTTTCTCCTACCCTACTCACAAGGGATTAGCAGTTATCAGGCTTTTTTTTATTTATTTTATTTTTTATATTTTACTGGAAAGAAGTATACAAAATGATGCAAAGCAAAGGACTGAATCCAAGCAAGGCTATCATTCAAAATTGAAGGGAAAATCAGGATCTTTGCAAACAAACAAAAGAAGGCTAAGGATGTTTATCAATACCAAGCCAGCAATGCAAAAAATACCAAAGAGACTGTTGTAAAAAGAAGGGGGAAAAAGGAAAGAAGAAACACAGGCACACAAAAAATAAAAATGGCTACAAACAAATACCTATCAATAATAACTTTAAACATAAATGGCCTAAATGCTCCAATCAAAAGAGATCCAGTGGCTGAATGGATAAGAAAACATGGCCCATATATATGCTGTCTACAAGAGACCCACCTCACAACAAGAGACTCACACAGATTGAAAGTGAAGGGATGGAAAAATATCTTTCATGAAAAAACAAACAAACAAACAAAAAAACTGGAGTAGCATAACTTATGTCTGAAAATATAGATCTCAAAGTGAAGGCCATAACAAGAGACAAGGAAGGCCACTTCATATATTAAATGGGTGGATACAACAAGAGGTTATAATTCTGGTAAACATATATATACCCAATACAGGAGCACCAAAAACATTAAAAAAATTTTTTTAAAAAAGAACTTCTGGAAGATATAAAGAGAGAGATTGACAGAAATACATCACAGTAGAGGACTTTAGTACCCCAATGGCATCATAGGATAAATCCTCTAGGTAAAAGATCAGCAAAAAAAACATCAATCCTAAACAACTCACTAGATTAAATGGACTTAATTGACAACTTCAGAATATTTCACCCCAAAGTTTCAGAATAACATCTTCTCAAGTGCACATGGGACATTTTCAAAAATAGATCACATATTGGGTCACAGAAAAAGTCTCTCCAAATTTAAGAAGTTAGAAATCATATTAAGCATCTTCTCAGACCACAAGGGCATAATATTAGAAATCAAGTAAAATAAAAATTACCAAAAATTTCAAACAGTGGAAGCCTGAATATAATGCTATTAAACAATGATTGGGTTACCACAAAGATCAAGAATAAATTAAAAATATCCTGGAGTTGAAAGACAAAAATCCAAAACCTATGGGACACAATGAAAGCAGTCCTCAGAGGAAAATTCATAGCATTACAGGCCTACCTTAAAAAAACAAGAAAAACTGGTAATAAATTATCTAACTCTACAACTTAAAGAATTATAAAAAGAGCAACAAGAAAACCCCAGAGTGAGCCAAAGAAAGGAGATAATAAAGATCAGAGCAGAAATAAATGAAATCAAAACAAACAAACAAACAAACAAACAAACAAAAAATACATAAGTCAATGAACTCAAGAGCTGGTTCTTTGAAAGGATAAACAAGATTGATGAACCTCTAGCCAGATTTAACAAGAAGCAAAGAAAGAGGACCCCAACAAACAAAATCAGAAATGATAGAGGCAAAATAAAAACAGAACCCACAGGAATATAAAAGATTATTTAAAAAATACTATGAACAACTCTATTTCAACAAACGAAACAACCTAGAGAAAATGGACATATTCCTAGAAAAATACAACCTTCCAAAACTCAATCAAGAATAAAGAAATCTGAACAGGCCAATAACCAAGGAGGAAATTGAAGCAGTCATCAAAACTTTTCCATCAAACAAAAGCCTGGGGCCAGATGGCATCTCAGGGAAGTGTTACTAAACATTCAAAGAACTAAAACCTATCCTCTCATACTATTCCAAAACATTCAAGAGGAAGGCACACTTCCAAGCTCCTTTTATGAAGCCAGTATTAACTGAATCTCAAAACCAGATAAAGACACTACAAAGAAAGGGAATCACAAGCCAATATCCCTGATGAACATATATGCTAAAATCCTCAACAAAATTCTAGCAAAGCCAGTCAGAGAAAGATTAATATCACATGATCTCACTCATTTGTGGAATATATGAAACAACATAAACTGATCAACAAAAATAGAACCAGAGTCATATAAGCATCTTACAGACTGTCCAACCTATGAGGGAAGGTGGAGGGTGAGAGGCTAAGAGATCAACCAAAGGACTTGTATGCATGCATATGAGCATAACCAATGGACACAGATGGGCGGGGGTGAAAGGATGTGCTGGGGGGTGGGCTGGGTGGGGAGAGATAAAGGGGGGGAAAGGAGACTTATGTAATATTTTAGACAATAAAGAATTTAAATTTTAAAAAAAGAAAAGAAAAACTATGGAAGAAAGTGGTAAACTAAAGAATAAGGGTATCTCAACAACAACAACAACAACAACAACAACAACAACAACAAAAAGAACAGATGTCCTCAAAACACTTAGATCATTGACACGTTAAATTATCAGTGAGTGCAATTACAGATGGATAACTCTCCCTCCTTCTTTATACTTAATCTGAACCTTTAAAATGTTTTATGTTAAATTTATTGGACAATTAGTTTTTATAAAGTTAATAATATAATAATAAGCAAATTAAATTAAAGGCAGATTCTTAGAGAACAGGCTGGCAGCTGTTGGTCAAGGGGCTGGGTGGGAGGAATGGAGGGATTGAGCAAATAGAAAAAAAAAGAAAAAACTCCTGGACATGGACAACAGTGTGGTGATTGTGGGGTAGAAGAGGGTATAGAGAATGGTGATGGTCAGAGGCTTGACTTGGAGTGGTGAATACACAGTACAATGTACAGGCAATATGTTGTAGAGTTGTGCACCTGAAAACCTGTATAATTTTATTAACCGGTGTCACCGCAATAAATTCAATAAAAAGGAAAGAAAAAAAAAAGAACTTTAAAGGGATTGTTAGGGAAAATATGAGGTCAGAGGAAGGTCAGTCATCTGACTTCTCATAGGAGTCATACACAGATACCATCTGCAGGATTCTTTCTGCCTGTTGCTTAATAGTTTGTGATTTTTGAGTCAGGAAGTGAATTTCCGAGATAAACAATCTGTGGGATTTTCTTGTGTCCTTCTCAGCTTCTTTTCTAAAGACCTCAGCAGAAATTATTTACCATAAAGAAATTTAGGGAGAGACTTGACCTCAAAAGTTTACTCAGTTTCTAATCTTGTATGTCATGAATTCGCAAAGTCAACACCTACTATCAGAGCTCACTAACAGTGTAAATACAAAGTGTAGAGTCCTGCTCTTCGAGACACTTCTCAGAAGCCCCATTAAGCTGCTTTCCAACTCAAATGGAACAGACTGTAGTAGAACCCAGCCCATTCCTCTGACTTAATAAAACTGGGAATCATTGTAGGACTGTGTGGTCTCTCTGACAATACTTTTCTAATTGTTTCCCTCTTTACTCTCAAGAAGTTAATAATTTTACTGAAAATATTACTAAAACTGGTGTGAAATTTTATGTTGAAGGATTACAGAGGGAGAAAATAGATTAATGTGTCTGCAAGTGTACTTTACTTTGGGAGAAAAGAATATCCCTGGCTATCATGGATTCAGTATAGCTAGTGCCTTCTGTGTGTTCCCTTCCCAATAACACAGCCTTCTGTATGCTCCACGTTGATCCAGGCTATTAGATAGGATCCAGCCAGGGTTTCCTCCTCTGAGATTATATTGTTTTTTAGTTCTTCTAGACCCAAATGCATTTCTATCTGGCAGTGAAGTAAACTGAATTCAAAGCCCAGAGCTAAGGCCCTTCCCCAATCATGGATCCTGTCTCCATACTTCCTGTCCATGGTTCTCCTACAAACAGAAAGTTATCCTAATGCCCAGCACTTCGTCCAGAATTTTCTGCTGTACTACCACACTCAACAGGCTAAAACAGCTTGATGAACGTATTATGTTCATGGGAGCTTGCTATGCCATTCAGGCACTATGCATTGAGTAGCCTATGCATGAGGTAGTTTTCTGAGACAGTATCTATAGCTAAATGAGTTTGACCATCTCCTTCTCTGCCTTAAACGTTGAGTAAAGCTTGGTTACTTTGTTTTTAACATCTTGCATTATCCCTATTGTGGAATGTTTTGTTCCTGAATCTACCTGAATATTCTTCATAACAACTAAAGCTTCTCTTTTGGCAATTCTAGTTGATAAAGTCATTCTTGATGCCCCAAGACAGTACTAATTTGCCTTTACTTTTTCTGCTATAATGCCTTTTATTTTTGCCAGCTAGCACTTATTATATGATACTAGTGGCCTGGTGCATGAAGTTTATGCACATTAAAAGGGAATTAATTAGGGAAAATATTTTAATATTGCTATTTGCCCTTTTTAATAGAAGTGTCAGAGATGAAAGAAAATTAGTAAAATGTATATGAAAATCTCCCTCCTGTCAGAGTCTGGGGAATACCATGGGACCCAGAATCAAGTCCCCACCCACTCACATGCACCTCAAAATCAAGTGAGACCCCAACCCTGCTGGCCTCATCCCTGTCAAGCTCTACTGGGTGGGGGTGGCAGCCTCAGGTCCTCTGTCAAGCCCTACCAGGTGAGGGGGCACAGCCTCAGGTCCCCCGGTACATGCCGGGTTGGGGGGGTGGCCTGGCACCAGGGTAGGTGTTGTGGCCTGAGGTCCCCTAGCCAGGCACTGGGGTAGGGAGCATGACCTCAGGTTCCCCAGCCCAGCGTGGTGCAAGGGGCATGCCTTGAGGTCCCCTTATCAAGCCCCACTGGGTGGGAAGTACAGACTGAGGTCCCTTGTCAAGCCCCACCAGGTGAGGGGAAAGGCCTGAGGTCCACTGTCAAGCTCTGATGGGCAGGTGGGGGGCGCAGCCTCAGATCCCCCGCCCCGGCCTGGCACCAAGCAGCCTCAGATCCTTGCTGATCACTCATTATGACTCGTTACGGGAACCCCACCTCCACTGTGGACAGTCATCTTGTGTTATGGGAACCCAGTCTCCCCTGTGTGTGCCACCAGCTTGTGATGGTGTTACAACATGAGGGTCAATTTGCATATCACCTCTTAACCATGAGCATATCTTATGTAAACCTGCCTACATATGTCAATATGTTAAGTGGTAATAGAATGAGATTAATTCTGAAGCAGAGAATAGGCTAATTTTTTAGGAAAACTGCATTATAAAGATTAGTAGTAGAAGGAATATAAGTACACTTTGTAACAGGTTGTTTTAAAAACATTGACATACAAAATGGCAAGATCACATTTAAAGAATATATGATTTTATGTGCCTTGTGTATGTATTTCTTTTTGAAGTATAAACATTAATGAGAAAAGTAAGATATAGTGTAAACCAGAAAATAATTATGTAAAATGTGTTAATGACTCAAATGACCACTACTGCAACAACAAAAATGTGTGGGGTGAAGTAAAAGGTAGACATACTATGTTTAATGAGAGAATAAGGGTAACATTGTTAATATTACCTATTATTTTCAAAAAATTATTTAATAGGAATACACTGCCTTAATCATTTTTTTCTATTATTTTTTTTTTGCAAAAATCAATTTTATAAACAAAAAAAATGTAGTTTCCATAGCAATTAGACAGGTTGTAAGTCTCACTTCTTGAGTGAACATGTCTTAAGCATTGACTCTTTCAACACAATAGGGCAGTAAAACTCTATATTAAAAGAATTGTTAATACTAAAACCAAACATATCCTTGTACCCTTATAATTAGCACTAATTGCTATTACAAAAAAATGCTTAATGCTTTAAGATACTTGTAGGCAGAGACATGCATTTTTCTGTCCTCCATAACAAGTATCTCCAAAAGGCGGGGCACCCAAACATGTTCAATAAAAAGACTTCATCCATCCTTTTCCATCTATAAATCCACAACCAGGTAGATAAAGACATAAATGCATAAAACAGACAGATGTACTGCTTATGTCATGTATTAGTCCAGAGCCCATTTTATAAAGAGAAACAGTATATAAATAAGATTTAGTTGAGCAAATACTAGTAAACTGTAGAAGTTTTACACTCATACTCTGAGTAAGGCTGAGGAAGAAAAACAAACACTCTTTCTGAGCATATTTATATGTATACTAGATGCTCAGTGCAGCACATTCATGCACTTGGGTGGGTGGGGTCCCCTCAGCCTGGCCTGCACCCCTTTAGCAGTCCAGGAGCCCTTGGGAGATGTCCAACTGATGGAGACAATAGAATCCCCTGGGGGAGCGAGCCTAAGTCAAAATCAGATATTCTTAGTGCTGCCATGGAGACGGGAGAGGCTCCCACCACTGCAGCTGCACTTGCCAGCTGTCAGTCTAACTTGTGGCTGAGCAACACTTCCCCTGAGAGTGCACTGACTACTAGGGGGCAGTTCCTGTGATGAGTGTTGGGCCCTGGTGGTCAGTGTGCATCATAGCAACTGGTCATTCTATTGTTTGGTCAATTTGCATATTACCCTTTTATTATATAGTGTATGTTTAGGTAAGTAAGTAGGTAGATAGGCAAATAGGTAGGTAGATGATGATAGACAGATAGATGATAGATAGATAGATAAATAGATATAGATCTGTGTGTTCAAGTATCTAAATATAACTTAAAATATATAAGAGTAAATATTTATCTACTTCTATTACAAATAGAATGGTTAATGCCCAGCCAGTGTGGCTCATTGGTTGAGCGTTGACCTATGAACCAAGAAGTTGCTGGTTAGATCCCTAGGTTGCTGGCTTGATCCCTAATGAGGGGTGTGAAGGAGGCAGCCAATTGATGATCCTTTCTCATCATTAATGTTTCTATCTCTCTCTTTTCCTTTACCTTCTCTCTGAAATCAATTAAAAATATTTTTAAATTTTTATTTTAAAAAAATAAAAAGGTCATTGAAATTTTTGGTAGTACCACAACTTTTACATTGGCTCATTTTACTTGAGTTATAGAAGCTTTAAAATAAAATTACAATTATTTATATAAAATAAATAGCTATTGACTCTGATCATAATACAACATAACTGAAATCACAGATAATTTCATTTTAGGCAAAGGGCAACTGAAAGATGGTCCACCTTATATTAACAAAATTTTGTTCACCATTAAAATTACTAGAACATCAATTACTAGAACATTCTTTTTTTAAATTAATTTTTAAATTTCTGTTATGACCATTCATTTGGGGAAAAAAAAAAAAAGAAAGAAAGAAAGAAAGGAAGAAAGAAAGAAAGAAAGGAAGAAAGAAAGAAAAAGAAAATCTTAAATTATAATGGTTTCTGTAATGCATTCTCTGGCTTAAATAATTAAATTACAAACCCACAGGAAAAGAATTGGTTTTATAAGGAAACATAATAGAAGTTAATGTTTTGAAAATGTATAAAAGCAATAATGTAAGTAGTGCTTCATTTTTGCTTTGTACCGTATTCTTAGTTTTATTTCTTTCTTAAAATACACAAATGGGTATTAACTAGCTCCAGGTAAAACATCAAGAAAACCATTGTAAATATTTTTATTTATATTTTATTATTTCTAAGTAGTAGGAAAATGTGTTTTCAACTATTAGAGGCCTATCTTCAAATTGAATTCTTATAGATGCTCTCAAAGTTTTATCTTTAGAACTAATACTTAAATATTCTTTATTAGTTTAGTTAAAAATTAATCCTAGATTTATGAGAAAATTTTTAATTTTTTTTAGTCAAATTAAATTCTCCCTAATTTTCACTGCATATTAATTACTGTGTATTGCTCTACATATAAATAGACTAAAATGTGTATTTATTAGTTGACATTAGTTTCCTTACATGGACATCAATACAAAGATCATAATGCTATTTATTAAATGTTTTCAATATGTCAACCCCTGAGTTAAGCACTTCACATAAATTATCTCATTTAATCCTTACAACAGTTCTGGATAGCATTGCTATTATTAAACCTATTTTCCAGAGAAGGAAACCAAGAGTGAGAAGACTGAAACATCTTGAATAAGGCTGTGGCTTACAAGAGTAAGGGTCAAGATTGCAACAAAAGCACAAATCCTATTCAGTTTATATTTAATCAATCTAATTTATTAAAATGTTTTAATAGAATTTTTTTAGAGAGAGAGATAGGGAAAGGGATAGATAGATAGAAATATCAATGAGACACAAACATGGATTGATTGCCTCTCTCATACTCCATACTGGAGATAGAGTCCACAATCCAGGCATGTGCCCTGACTAGGAATCAAATCAGAGACCTTTTGGTTAATGGGTCCATGCTCAACCACTGAGCCAGGCTAATCAATCTCATGTATATACATAAAAGCCAAAGGGATCATTGCAACTGAATAGATGACTGAACATGCTGCATGTGACAACCAGGCTGGCAGGGGAGTTAGTGAGGAGTGACTAAATGACTGAGTAGCAGGCTGTATGGGGTGACCAGGCCAGCAGTGAGGTTAGTGAGGGGAAATCAAATAACAGAGCAACAGGCTGTGTGGGCAACCAGGCCCACAGGGGGAGGGGGAGGGCAGTGAGGGACAGCCAGGCTGGTGGAGGGACAGTTGGGGGTGACCAGGCCGGCAGGAAGGGCAGTAAAGGGTGACCAAGCCAGGGTGGGGAGCAGGGGAGTTAGGGGTGACCAGGCCAGCAGGGGGGCACTTGAGGGTGACCAGACTGGCAGAGGGGACAGTTAGGGGAGACAGGGCTGACGGGAGTGGCAGTTAGAAGCAACCTGGTCAGCTGGGGGGCAGTTGGGGGTCATCAGGCAGGCAGGAAGGTGAGCAGGTAGGAGCCAGGGGTCCAGATTAGAGATGGTACAGACTGGGCTGAAGGGACCGCCCCACCCATGCATGAATTTTGTGCACCGGGCCTCTAGTCCTTATATATAAAAACCCAGTGTCCATAACAACTGACTGAAGGCTGGACCAAACACTGAAAATCAATCCTACATTCAGTGTGGGCATGATGACCCAGCACTGAGTGCCAAGGGGGCTGTGGATCAGGCCTGGAGAAAGGTCCGAAGAGAAGCAGGGTCTGATCCGCAGCCTCCGTGGCAGCTATTGATCAGTCCTTGCTTCTCTCTTTCTCTCCAGGCTTCACCAGCAGCCATACACACCTCTGTTTCTCTTGAAAGGAACTGTGGGAAATGAGGCTGTGGTCCCAGATTTAGGCCCCTGGGATTGTGACTAAACCAGCTGTAGGATATCTTCCAAAGGATCCCAGATTGGAGAGGGTGCAGGCTGGTCTGAAGGAACCCTGCCTTCATGCATGAATTTCATACACAAGGCCACTAGTCCTATATAATAAAAGGCTAATATGCAAATAGACCAGACGGCAGAATAACTGAACAACTGATTGCTATAACATGCGCTGACCACCAGGGAGCATGCAGGAAACATGGTGGGAATTGGCAGCAGGCGACAGAGCATGGAACATGGTGGCGTCAGCCAAAGGAGACAGTGGAGCAGGTGAGTGTGGGTGCCAGACCAAGGAGGGGCACTGGTCGCTGTCATCAGGGTTAACCTCTGGTAGTTACCAAAAATTCTTTGCTCCCACACATGTTCCCACCTGGTGCTCATACCTGCTGCTGATGCTAGAGTTGCTGCTCATACTTGCTGCTATTGCCCATCCCCGACCCCGATCACTCGGTGCTATCAGTGGGTGCAAGCAGTGGGTGCTGGCTCCCATTTGCCTCTCAGGGCTTCTCCACCTTCCCCTGCTCCTGAGGCACAATCAGAGCCAGCAACTGCCTCTCATACCCTCTGCCAGTGACCACCTTACTTGTCCCCACTGCTGCTGGCAACCCTATTCACCCCCATCAGTGGGTGAGAGCGGTGGCTGCTGGCCCTGATTGCCCCTGAGGACTTCTCCACCTCCCCTGTTCCTGCGGGGTGATTTGGTCAGCAGCTACCACTCGTACCCCCTGACAGCACGAGCCCCACTCACACCAACTGCTGGCGTTGGAACCAATCACTCCACAACCTCAGCAGGTGCGAGGGGGGCCAGCACCATCAGTGTGTGGGAGCTATTGAGGCAGGAGCAGAACTGCCAACTGACAGGGGACTGGGGACTGTGGCAAAGAGCGGCAGGGCAGGGATGCAGAGGATGGGCCAAGATCTGCCTCTGTGCCCACTACAGCCTCATTTCCCACAGTTCCTTTCCAGGTGCATGAATCCTTTCACTGGGCCCCTAATTCTATATTATAAAGTGCTAATATGCTAATTAGACCAAACAGCAGAATGACTATCCAGACAAAGCCCTTGCAAGGGCGGACCAAGGCTGTGAGGGCTGAGCCCCTTGCACAAATTTTGTGTATTGGGCCTCTAGTTTAATAATAAAATTCATATGAGGTCATTAATGAGAAACATAGCTAATGATTTCAAATTATCTCTATCTTGTTGATATATGATCTATATTATGTAAGTTTTGCTTAATCTTAAATTGGAATCAGTTGTTCTTTTTTAAAATGACCTAAAGAAAATAATTATCATAGTGAGAATAATAAAGATAAGCTAGATAAAAAGGCTATCACAAATGAATTCAGATTTTAGTCTAAGTTTAAGGTACCTGAAATCTAATAACTATCAGGGAAATGTGCATGTTGGAAACTGTTCAGCAGGTATGAATGTGTATTTATATAGCTCCATTGTCTTCTACATCAGGTGACTTTGCAAGGCACACGAGGATAAGAGAAGAAGTAGCATAGGAAGGATCTGTAGCAATTTCACAAGCTAAAGACAAGTTGATTTATTTGCTGGTTCTCAAAAGTCCAGATATTATCTGGCCAGATTCTAAGACCAGTTCAAAACCATAAATATCATCGTGATGTAGCCAGAAATCCTACGTTTGCATGAGCAAAAAGGGGGCAAGGGCTGCTTCAGAATCCTCGATCTTAGGTGGGCACTTAAGCTGGTACTAAGGCAGCTTGTCTGCCAGTAACATCTGCTGCAGAACTTAGCCAGGGGAAACAGTTAATTTTGTAAGCCTTTGGGTTGTTTTCCCAGACAAGGAACTGTGACATTAAAGTCAATCCCCTTCTGACTTAACCGCCTCATCTCTGACTCCTAGTCCTCTAAATTTGAACTTACTGATCTGTGAATGTCACAAAATGACCAGTAAAATTCAACACAGATTTACTGCAGAAAGACTGGAGACTGAGTTCACATTTTCTAGAGGTAGACAAATAAAAGGGAGACAATGAAGGATGCATGGAAAATATTTTTTCCAGCATGACTTACAATGAATGTGTAATTTCTTTTGGTGGGAGAGGTCAATTGAAAGAAAATGGGGGAGAGGAATCTGTAATACTTTCAACAATAAAGATAAATTTAAAAAAAAAATAAAATTGATTTGATTTAACCAGTTAGAAAGGAAGTTAAAGTAGAAATAAAACAACTAGTGAAAAAAGTTACCTTAGAGCAAGAATTGAGGAAGAAAAATTTTTGATTTTTACATTAATATGACTGCATTACTTTGCAGTATAAATTATACTTTATATTAAGTTAAAAGAGTAACTAATAAAAATAGTTGAATTTATTTTTCAATAATCTATATTTTACTTTTATTTTCATTTGTTATGAATATTATCAACAATGAGGATCATCAGATCATCAACAGTTATAATATTACTTTAAAAAAGAACTTAAATATTACAATTTTCCTCAAATTGATCTATGGATTTAATGTAATTCCCATCAAAATGCCAACATTCTTCTTAAAAGTAGAAATTGAAAAACATATCTTAAAATTTATGTGAAAATGTAAAAGTCTCATAATGAAACAAAACGATTTTGAAAAAGAACAAAGTTGGAAAATTTATACTATAAGATTTCAAGACTTACAATAAAGCTATAGTAATAAAGTATTGTCTTAGCTTAAAGTGTCAAGAACACCCATCTTTAACCTCCTCAAGAAAGAATTGAGATATTTCTTGAGATGAAAGGTAACTATTGTAGTAAAAACCAATTTAAAATTTTCAAGGGTGAATATTTTAGTACTTACAATATGTAGTATTAATTTAGATAAACTTTTGCTTTCTCCAATCTAACTAGTTTATGAATTGCATATCATATTTGAGTACAGAAAAGCACAAATCTTTAACAAGTGTTGGTGCTCATCGTTCTTTGATCATAATTTTAACATTCTGCTCTTGTCAGTTTTCTTGTAGTGTAGCATTATTAAATGTCGAAGGAGGTAAATTTCATAAAATCTTATTTATTTTTTGTCTGTCTTTTTGAGAAATGATAGAGGGAAAACTCAGAAGAAGAAAAAAGTAAAATAAAATATTTATCTTTTGTAGACCGAAGCTACATAGAAAAAAAAAAGAGAGAGAGAGAGAGGATAGAAGCAATTTATTGACTATCTCTATTGAACATCCTTTGTGTCCCAAGCTTTGATGATAACCACTGTAGTCTATAAAATGACCAATAAAAAAAGAGTCACCGAACTTAAAGTAGTCTAGGAATGGTAAGTGGAATTTGTACTTGAAGTACAAGTAGTTCTTGGGGGAAGTAGGACAGATAAAAATCTTAGAATTTGGTGAATGCAAGGAATGTACTGGATACCCAAAATATTTCAGTTAAGTTGGAATATAAGATATTAAAAAGAAAGTGTTTAGAGATAATTGAGAAAATGTTCATTGAATCAAAGGAACCCACATACTGGATACTATATTGAAGAGACAATTGGGAATCCTAAAATTGTTTTTTTTCATAGGAGCAACAGAACATGTTTGTGGAAGACTAGAAGTAAGTTTGAGGCAAGAAAAGATTAGATGTGGAGCCCAACGGGGTGATTTTGCAATAGCCCAGAGACAGAATGGGGTGGACCTGCCCCAGGAAAGAGCAGTAATTGAGAAGGTTTATGGGACATATGCTCTGGAGGTAGAGTCCATGACACCTGGCAAACAATGAAATATTGACAGTAAAAAAAGAAAGAGAAGCCAGGGAAGTCCGAAAATTTGGGCCTGGGGTATAGGAGATGATGGTAAAATCAACAGAATTAGAGAACTCGAGAGTGTAAGCATTTGGGGGTGAGTTGATAGGTTGAAATTATTAGTTTTTTATTTGTACTTTTAATAAATATTTATTGATCTCCTTTTATGTGCCAGAAACCAAGCTAAGTGCTGGGACCAAAATGCTGAGCCGCTTGATAATGCAAACAAATACAAACATAAAAGTGACCAGCATTGTGAAGGGGGACACTGAGTTGCATTTGAGTTTATAAGAACAGGAGTGGTTTGGCAGTTTCTAGATGACTGTTTCTCCCATTTAAATGACTCTCTGAATCTGGTGGGAGTCAAATAAAAGAGGGCAGCAAAGAACCTTTTTTCTAAAGATGTGTGTGTGCGTGTGTGTGTGTGTGTGTGTGTGTGTGTGTGTTGTAAAATCAACCACCACGACTGCTACACCTTCCAGAGAGGAGCTTTTATAAGAAATGGAAAGATGGCCATGACATTGAAGTAGACAGTGAGAGAAGGGGACAAGAACAGCAAGAAGGGACTAAATCATGCAGATTTTTGCAGGTTATGTTAAAAGAGTCTTTTACCTTAAATAACAATAGAATGACTTTGAAAATGTTTAAGCATAAAAGTAACCATAATCAGAGTGGTACCATAGACTAGTGTGGTGGTAGCTAAACAGGGGAGATATGAAAACATTTAAGAAATATTTCAGTGGTCAAAAAAAGTACAGTTTTATGATGGATTAGAGAAAAAGAAGGATGACTTCAGTATTTTTAAAAAGTTTATCTTTATTGTTGAATGTATTACATATATCTTCGCTTGCCTCTCCCACATTAAGCCTTCTATTCCACCCCTCGTTCTTCCCCAGGCCTTTACCACATTATTGTCTTTGTCCATAGATTATACTTATATGCATATAAGTTATTTGGATAATTTTTTCCTGCCCCTTCTCCCTCTGAATTTTCAGTCTATTACATGTTTCCATGTCTCTGGATCTATTTTGTTCATCCATTTATTTTTTTTTTCCCATTAGATTCTACATATAAGTGAGATTGTGTGATAGGTTTTTTTTTTTCCTCTGACTGGATTATTTCACTGACCATAATACTCTCCGAGACTCTCAATGTTGTCTCAAAGGGTAAGAGATTCTTCTTTTTTATAGCTGCATAGTATTCCATTGTGTATATTTTTGTATTAACCAATGAGATGGATGATATGGGGATTGTGGAGAAGGGCCATATAAGGGGAGGAAACTGTGATCTCAGTTTTGGACATAAACAATTTAGGGAACCAAGATGATTTCTAAATAGACACATCTGTAGCTATTAAAATTGAATATATATATATTCCTGATGTAGATGAAAAATTGAGGTAAAGACTTGAAAGTAACAGGCAGGGAAGCAATAGTTGAAGCCACTAGAGTAGATAAAATCCAAAAATAAAATACAGAATGAGATAAAGGGGACCAAAGTCAGAACTTTAAATATCTGCAAGAAAATACAGAAAGAAGACATCCCTAGGAAGGAGGCAGGGAAGGAATAAGCACAGAGATATGAGTAGAATCTGAATCATGAAACACCATAAAGTTTCATGAAAACATAATTACCTAAATTGTTCACATATAATCCCTGTTATTTATTTAATGATATAAACTGCATCAAAATGTGCCAATATTGTCTTTGAATGTCTTCTATAATAGATACTCCTTCCATACCTACACACACACACACACACACACACACACACACACACACACACCTGTGCTCTCCTGCTATGTTAGGTTAAGTATGAGTAAATGGTTATGAAAGTTACTCTTTATATTTCTCAATAATATATCTGAATTTAGAACAACAGATTCTTGATGTATGCTATTGAGATCTAAAAAAATTAAAAGTAAGAAAAAATAGTTCTAGCATTAAGTATCAAAGAAAACTGTAGTCAATGTTTGCCTGAGCTTAACTTGTTAAGATATTGTGGCATAGGGCCAATTTAACTTAACAATGGACGGTATCTACATGTTAACAACAAAGTCACAGGCTTCCATGAAAACTATAAAAGGATATTTGCTGTATTGTTTTTGCCCTTGGAATGCTCCTTCCTTCCTTCCTTTCCTGTTTTGTTGCTGCCATAGGATATCAGCTCAAATTTACTGTCATTGTTGTCATTTGGCCAATGAATATCATGAAATGTGGTAGGCACTTAACCTTGTGTGACTCCACAGGCAGGCAGCCCGAAGTCTGACTTCTTTAAGCAGGTTATCAGATGGGCTGAATGTTCTTGGAATGCAAATGTGATAGTGAGGTTTGTCTCTCCCCACCCCACCACCACCACCCCTTTTTAATGGTTTTGCATCTCATGCAAACATTATAGCTTCTAAGAAATAGAATCTGCTTTCTCAGAAGTTTCAAAAATACTCTATAGATTTAGGTAACATCCTAAAATTTTATAATAATTTTCTTAAAAGCATAGACCTAGATCAACCAAAGGACTTGTATGCATGCATATAAGCCTATCTGATGGACACAGACACCAGGGGGTTGAGGGCATGGGGGAAGGCTGAAAGCAATGCGGAGATAAGACACATAAATAACACCTTAATCAATAAAGAAAAAAAAAGAAGAAGAAAAGCAAAGACCTATTCTTCGTTGTTGTTCATCCTCACCAGAGAATATTCTTCTATAGACTCTCTGTATACCTAATATCTTTACATCAGAAACTATAAATGAATTTGGTTTCTGATTATTCACAGGGTAAGTACCATTGAAGTCTAAGAACCACCAATTTCCACAATTAATTTTAGTCACTCATAGCTCATTTCTTTCACTGCTGTGTCTTTCTTGTGCTATCAAAAGTTATTAATTCAAGTCTACTTGCACTTTTCTGGCCTAATTTAATCCAAAGCTTTTTTTTTTTTTTTACATCAGGTTTTTAATTAAATTTACACTTATATAAAGCAGTTTCCTTCACTCTCATTAACTCTCCCCATTTTTCTCACTCTTTGCACAAGCTAGAATTTATTAAATACTTATTTTCACACATTGTTCTTTAATGACTATGATTAACTTTTTAAATTTTATTATGGATTTATGACTCAAGCATTATTAAGAAATCTTTAGATTAAATCCAATCCATTCCATGTTAGACTTCAAATAAATGTTTTTATTTCCACAGTGACAAACTTCCTTAACTAGTTAAGTATTAAACAGTAGAAGTTGCCATGTATGAAAAACATAAACCTAAACTATACAGAATAAGAATATTCTTATCAAATCCTGATTTAGCACATGTCTATAATTATGTGTTATTTATGAAGTAATTATATTTTTCTTCTCTTATATCTCTTGTTAAAGATTACCCTTTGATGAGACCTCAAGAAAAATGTAGAGGCATCTCTAATAGGCTCTTCCATTCAGCCATCAGGTGTCTTGTGTTACATAAATGTTCAATTTAATTAGTAAGATAAATTATCTGAAGTGGATTTGAAGCCTCTTCCTTTGATCCAAAAGAAAAAAAAGGCCTTTAAAGTGTATTTGAAAAATTTTCTTGCATTGGGGACTGCTGTGTGGTAAATGATCCTATTTCTACATAGAGTGTGGGTATGTGTGTATGTATGTGTGGATGTTTTTACTGATGGATAGTGAGTTTTATTTATTCAGTCAAAGGATGGGTAAAAAATACCTTCTGTCCCCATGCATGAATAATAACCTCACTTTGAATGAAATGTGCTTGAGCTTAAACAAATAAAGGAGCAGGTAGACTACAACTAATGGCATAGAGTCGGTTGCCTTAATTAACTTACAATCTATGAAATAACCAAGTTCAATTATATTCTGTAATGAGACTATATCTTCAATAGTATTCATAACTGAGCATCAGGTTTATTAAGACTTTATTTTTTTAGAGCTGTTTTAGTTACACAGCAAAATTGGAAAAAAGATACAGAGATTGCCCCCATACCTTCTGAGGCAGCTGATCAATGATTCTCTTCCATCATTGATTTTTTTTTCTTTCTCTCTCCTGTCCCTTCCTCTCTGAAATCAATAAAAATATTTTTTGAAAACTCCGTTTATTTTACCTTTACTTTTTAAAAAAATATATATATATATATATATTTATTGATTTTAGAGAGGAAGGGAGAGAGATAGAAACATCATCAATGAGAGAGAACCACCATGGATTGGTCGTCTCCTGCACAGCCTCTAATGGGGATCCAGCCTGCGACCCAGGTATGTGCCCTTGACCGGAATGGAACCAGGACCCTTTGGTCCACAGGTGGACACTCTGTTCACTGAGCGAAACCGTCCAGGGCTTACCTTTATTCTTTTTAGTAACTCTTAAAATCCCTTTTGACTACTGAATTAGCATAAACTCCAAATTATATCATTTAAAACTTCTTATAATTTAGTTTTCATTACTTTTTGTTTTTTAATCCTTACCTGAGGGTATTTTTTCCATTGATTTTCAGATTGAGTGGAAGGGATGGTGGGAAAGGGAAAAGAGAGAGAGAGAGAGAAACATCAATGTGAGAGAGACACATTGATTGGCTGCCTCCTGCACTCGCCCCAACTGGTGCCAGGGGTCTCACCGGGAACCATGGTACATGCCCTTGACCAGAAATTGAACCCATAACCTTTGGTCCAAAGGTCTGCCAGTCTAACCATTGAGCAAACTGGCCAGGACAGTTTTCATTATCTTTTGAATTTTGTCATTTTCTATGTGAACTTTCTGGCATAGGAGCTCATTTTTTCCCCCCTTCACTTGGACATATTAACCTCAATATTTGTTATGCTTCCTGTTTGCACTCTATTCCTAAACATTTAACCCTAATCTGTGTGTTATACTTTCTTCATTCAACATCCTTGAAAGTCTAGCTTACTTCCTCCCTCACTTCTCTTGCCCAAGATAAACACCCAATTATTTCTTACTTTTATAGTAGGCACTATAATTATGTGCTTATATCAAATACCTGTTGAATAAACCAGTAGAGGCCAATTAACAGTCTGTATGAAGGTAACTCCAGAGACATAACATAGTTCTGCTCACTTTCTACCAATAACATGGCTTAATTGTGCATATGCTTTCTCAGTTCCACAATAACATTTATTTCCTACCAACATTAAATAGCCCCTGAGAAAACATGTGGCAATTCTCTGTCAATATCCACAGATAGGAGGAAATGTGTCCTCTTAGCTGGTGCATTGCAGCTAACAGACAGAGGATATGCCATCCACTCTGGAACTGAGAAAAGAAGCTTACTTGAAAGCTGCAATGAGCCATGATAGCATTTCAAGCAGTTTGTTATTTTTAGCTCTGTCAAGAAATATCTAATTTCATGCAAGAATTATTTTGCCCCTGACCCAGAGCAAAAATTATCTGGCTAGTCTTTATATACACTGATGCAACAGTAGAATTGTTTAATGCTTTAAAAACTTAGTAAGCAAGAAAGGGGGAAAAGAAAAGAGACTTGTAGGGTATGAGCAGATTTTCTTTCTTTCATAAACTTATTTGTAACTAGGGGGGAAAAAAAGACTGAAGAGATTTAGCAACTGGGAATAACTGCTGAGGTGGTTATTTCCCCCCCAAAATTTTTAAACATTTTAATGCTTCTTTAGAATATTGACTAACTTTAGCAGGTGGTAGCTAATTCTCTCTATCTCTGCTATTGACATTCAACTCAAGTAATCCCCTTATTTATTCTTTTGTGTACATTAAAAAAATCAGTGTTCATAATTTTGATTGCCTCATCAGAAATCTTCTGGTGACTTGTGAGAGTAAGATGAAAAATTGAAAAGAGGTCATTTAGAGAGCATGGGGGAAAAGAGTAGAAAATCAATTTTATTTATCACACTAGTCACTTCCCAGAGGACTCATTCCAAAATGCTGCCTTATATTTTTAAATTTTTCTTCATATTTAGATGCAACTGTAGCTGGTAAGATCTGTATTTTCTTTTTTTTCTTTTTTTAAAATATATTTTATTGATTTTTCACAGAGAGGAAGAGAGAAGGATAGAGAGTTAGAAACATCAATGAGAGAGAATCATCGATCAGCTGCCTCTTGCACACCCCCCACCGGGGATGCACCAGCAACCAAGGTACATGCCCCTGACCGGAATCGAACCTGGGACCTTTCAGTTCCCAGGCCGATGCTCTATCCACTGAGCCAAACCGGTCCCGGCAAGATCTGTATTTTCTAAGTATATTCATTTGAATATCTCTTTTCATTATTGTAGAACTATACTCTGCATATATCTCCTGACTGAGGTCTCTGCTCCTCGACCTTCCTTGCTGGCCATGAAATTGTATTTAAAATGTACACCTGCTTTTTAATTAATACCAAGGATTAAATTGCATCATGAAGCCTTCCTGATCTTCCCTTTTAATGTTGGAAATGGACACTTTCTTCTTGTCAACAGGCAAAACAAAAACACAACATGACAGGGACAAAGAATGTATTATATAAGTGAAGCAGGTGACTTCCTGCTGGAAGTTGTTTGAGTAGTGGTAGGAGGGTGCATGTAACCCAAAGCATCAACACTTCCCAAGCCTGGCATTTCATAAAACTTTACCCAATGAAGACATCCATTATTCTGAAATAATGCACCTATTTGGAAAAAGATACACCTACTATGTGAAAAACTTGTCATAATTTTTCTACCAGCCAATTGGGGGTAGAAGGAGGAGGAAAAAAAGAGAGAATTGGAGAGGAGAGAGAAAATAGAAGATTGCCTGCAAAACTTGAATACAATCTGAATTCATTGTGTGCAATGTGGGTAAATGTAAATATTAAAGTGCACAGACAGCTGAGTCCTGAAAACTTGAGATTGGTTAAGTAAAGCAGGCTTGGTCATATGGGCCACATAAATGTGTGTGTGTGTGTGTGTGTGTGTACATACACTTGTTCATGCAAATATGTAGGAGGCTATGATGTGAGGACTGCTAAAAGGGGTAACCATTAAAAATGATCAGATGATATCTATCATATCCAGGTCCAGCCTAATTGAAAACATCAGAAATCTACTTCATAAATGGAAAAATCTGATAAAATGTCTATTGAGAGATGTTGACAGTTAACAAGAGCATTGGTGATGGACTTAAAACTGTCGATTCTTCTCAATGATGAATGAGAGAGCTGGGGCTTAATTAATGCCCTTTTTGATCCTTCGACAACATTCAGGGCCCAGTATTGGAAATCAATCTGATTACTGAATATATATCCTTTATGCATAGACAAAGATTAAAATGGGATGTAGTAGTTTAAAAAGTTGCCTTTGGTGTGCCCTGTATGTCATCTTCTAAGACCCCTTTCTTTTCTAGATGATTACTGTTTCACTTACTAGTAGTGTAAAAGGGCATACATAAAGTTAATTAGTGGTTATACACAAATGGATAAAACCAAATAAAACTCTTATAATCTAAGGCAACCCATACATTTCCAAATAGTAAAAGTGAATTTAAGTTGTTTTTAAATGTTTTATTATTTTGTGAAAAATATATTTATCATAAACATTTTAAATCTCTTTATAACAAATATGAGAAAATATCTCATTTTCTATTTCACTCTCATAACTGGAAAAGAAAAATTCCTGTAAAAAAATGTAATCTTTAAATATATTTAATTATTGGATGTTGAACACACAATACATATTGTAGAATTGTACACATGAAACTTGTGTAATTTCATTAACCAATGTCACCCCAATACATTCTTCCCCAACAGCCTATTAAAGAAATTTATAATTTCTTCCACTTGGCATCAACTATTCTGAGTTCTAATGTACTCTCATCTTTCTCTTCCTTATCTACTTGGTTTTCTTCAACTCAAAACCTTCACTACTCTCCTCAAGTTCCCTTCCATTTGAGAATACAGTTTTGTCTGCTACATCTATAAGAGGTGGAAACCATCAAGCGTGATCACTCAAGACTTCTTACCACCTTTAGAAATGTATTTATAATTATATATATGTATATATATTATTTTTATGTTCTCATGTCTCCCCCTTTTATTAAAAATATATTTTATTAATTTTTTACAGAGAGGAAGAGAGAGAGGTAGAGAGTTAGAAACATCGATGAGAGAATCATTGATCAGCTGCCTCTTGCACACCCCCCACTGGGGATGTGCCCGCAACCAAGGTACATGCCCTTGACCAGAATTGAACTCAGGACCTTTCAGTCCACAGAATGATTCTCTATCCACTGAGCCAAATTGGTTTCGGCATGTCTACCCCTTTTTATTCTCAGTGGTATACTTATCTCTATTCTCATAGGATAAGATGCCCTTTAATCTCTATTTTTAAAATGTACCTCTTTATATATACACATGCTTAAATTTCCCTCATTCCAAAATATTGCCCTTCCTAACTCTACTGGATTCTGCAGTCATCTACAGATACTTCTGAATTCTTGTCTTTATCCTTGTACATACAATATTTCTTAAAACACACAGACACACACACACACACACACACACACACACACAAACAAACAACTACAACCAATCTGTTCTTCATCTCCCATTCTTTTCAACCCACTTTTCAATTGACCTTGACTCATAAATAATTTCTCAATTGTTAACTCCAATGTGTTTTGCAATTTTTAAAATTTTTATTATTGGACCCTCTGCTACATTGGAAAATGTTGTTTGCTCCATGGAAATGGTGTACTCCCAGTATACCATACTGAATTGATTGCTTTTGTGATCCATTTTTTCCCCCTGCTTTTCTTTGAATTTTGATCCTCGGTGTTCAACTGTAAACTTGGTGCTCTTCTTCCCTATATAACCTCTCTTCGTGACTTTGTAACTCTCAGGAATTACTCACCTGTCAATGTTGCCAAACCTATTACTATAATTATATATATCCAATTATCTAACTAAAAATTCCTTCTGCTAACTTGATAGATTCCTTATTTTTTAAAAAATTAATTCTCCCTTTCCCTAAATAGACTGCTGTCCGTTAGTCTCTATGCTGGTTGTTGAAGTTATCTTTTACCAAATCATTAAAGCTGGGAGATTGACTATTACTCCTGTCTCCTTCATTTTCTGCAATTTTCATATTTATGTAATTATCAGTGACAAAATTAACTCATCGGTTTCTCAGCCTCACTTGCTAATTAGGATCATCTGGGGAGTTTTAACACTTAGATGGCTCAGATCAGAATCTCTGGGAGTGGGGCCTGGAAATTTGTTATTCTGAGGGGCGGATAGGATTGGAAACAACTTTTCCCAATATTCCTCAAACATGCCACTTGTGTTTTACCTCTAGTACCACTGCCCCACTTGTAGGTTCTCATCATCACTTACTGCATATGGCCTAACTGGCCACTTTGCCTACAGTCTTATGCGTTTCCAATCTACCAGTATTATCAATCTGACCATAAGGGAGAATATTCTGAAATATAAATGTTACAATGTCATCTCCCTTGCTCTTTTAATCTAATCCTATCTACTCTGCTCTGGTTTAAAACCCTTTGATGGTTTCCATAAAAAAGTTCAAATCCAAGTTTTTTTTTAATTGGACACCAGAGGTCTGCTTTTAATTTATTAATCTCTTGCCACTTTTGTTTCTTGTTTATCTACTTCCCTCAAAATGGATCCACTAATTTTTATGCTTATGTAATTGTTTTCTTTCTTTTATGCTTTTGCTCTTTTGACTAGTAGTCTTTTGACTACTAGTCAAAAGTCTTTTGGCCCTTTTATAATTAACTGTTAATCTAATTTATCTTATGTCTCAACTTTGTAATCACTTCTTTGAAGCTAAGTTAAGCACCTTCCTCATAATGACCTCTGCCTAAAGAAATTGCTGCTTTTACCAGTTGAGTTTATAATGATTACTTATGATGCCTGCTTTCTGCTTGGAAATAATAACTGGTTTAGTCACCTTTTATTCCTTGGTGTCTAGTCAGGGGTGATAAGATAAGGTTGAATGCCAATAGATGTTGGGTACTGAAACAATCAAAATACTTAAAATAGAACGGTTTACATTGAGAATGAGGAACTTGTAAACCAGTAGAGAAGATTCCTTTAGATTTAGAACATATAATACTATAATAGATCTCTACTAACATTACTGTTATTTGCTTTTGATTTTTACATTTATTTTGGTCTGGGTGCATGGAGTGGGGCAACCATTCTATGTGTCTCTTTCACATTGATGTTTCTCTCTCTCTCCCCCCCCCACCCCTCCCTCCCTCTGAAAAGCAATGGAAAAATTATCCACAGGTGAGGATTGAGAGAGAGAGAGAGAGAAAGAGAGAGAGAGAGAGAGAGAGAGAGAGAGAGAGAGAAAATAAAATTCAGGTCTTAATTTGGCTTCTTCTGTAGAAAAATAAATATATAATTGGTCTATATTAATAGTGGTCTAATTAGCAGTTATGTTTCTCACACAATCATATATTTTTATACTATACATTAATCTCCTATAAATTTGAGTTTAATATTTATTTTTTTATCCTGGGTAAATTTGTCAAATTCCAGATCTGCTAAAAACCAAGTGATGTGATTAGTACCAAGATCCCCCTTGGCCTTGAAATTTGGATTTTATATTTTAATTGAAAAATAAAAATTCAATGTTTTATTAATATGTATACATCAAAATGCATAAGGACTATAGATAAATTACATTGTGACTTGTATCAAATTTTATGTTCTTCACACAAATGTTTGCGAGGAAATAAAATTATCCATATTTTTCTGAATCAAGGCTTGTTAAATAAACATGAAAAATGTAATATGAAACATGAATAATGCAATGGAGGTACAAAGGAATACAAACCTGAGACAAAGTAGTAAGTTTATTCCAAATTTTGAAGTATTTATTTTTAGCACAAATCCTTTTATTTGATTATAAAGAACAACTGCCAAATAAATAATTATCTGAAAACTATTATCTTGGAATTAATCGTCTAGGTAAAAAAATCACAAAAAAGTGATTATGAAGATTTTTTTTCCAGATGTATAATTGTTTAATCTGATATAAATTTTAGGATGGAATGTATTAAGGCAATTGCATACTTAATTTTGCACCCTGTGATATTGAATTGTTTAGGATTACTGAGCCCACATTCTATAAAGAAAGTTATATATGTACTACATATATGAAACCTTTAGGCATATATGTATGTGTGTATATGTGTGTGTGTGTCTGGTAATAGCAGATGCTAATATCTGTTAAGGAACTGATAACTTACTCTCTATATAATATATATTAACTGATCTATTAATCATAGGTTTAATTTGTAGAACAAGATCTTTGTGGTAGGATTTGCTAGTTTGTTGCCAAACATCTATTCACTCCTCTCACTAAACAAAACCCAGATTTTTAGCTGGTTATATTGCTTCCCAAAATAGAAAGCACATTGTCTTCTAGACATTTTTGTAGTTAAGTTTGGCCATGGAACTGAATTCTGGCTTTGAGATAGTAAAGCTAAATATTTGTGGGAGTTTTCTGAAAATTGAAGAGAATTGACTTACCTGGAAGTTCAATGTACCCTTCTACCTTTTCTCTTAACTTTTAGCCTGAAAATCAGTGGTAAGAGCTGGACCATCAATAGCCATATTGGAATATAAGGTGATTCTGAGGGTAGAAATCCAGGTGCTGGGGTGATACAGGAGAAAATTATGGAGCCAACATTTCATACTTTTTCCATGTGTGAGAAGGATAAGATTCTATCTTAAGTCATTGTTATTTTTGTGTTGTGGTTATTGTTAAGCAAGAATTCCAGTTGAGCCCAAACCAATACACAGAGTGTGGTTATATCTGATGGATCCATACATAGGTCAACATCTTTCACTGGCAGCTATTAGTATGTGTTCTTAAGGAGAGTTGGAAATTTATTACTCTCCTTAATGTTCTTATTTCTCTTTAATATGTGAATTTGGACAGAAACAGAGACAGCTTATGCTTCCTGGGCAATAGCCTTAAATAACCAATTTATTCATTCAGCAAATGTTTTTTGACTAGTTTTTATGGATCAAATAAATTATTGGAATGCTTTGTTATTTAGTCAACTCATATTCAATAGCACAAGTCACCTGTGAGTTTGGGGAAAGTAGAAAAGAAAAAAGAAAAAATGAACTGAACGAAAACACTTTAAATATCTTCCCCAAATAGTTGTGTTCTAAACATTTTTTCCTGTTTTAAGACTGTAATCATCTTTATTTTCTGTGAATACAAATACTAATGTCAAGTATTAATGCTCAAATTGCAGGGGTTTATAGATACCATTACAAAATTTCTCAGTACCTCTGCCACAAAATCTCCCAATCTTTCCTGGGAGTTCTGGGGGCAGGGTCTCACATGTGCTTATGATCATTTTGTTTCTATTAATCACCTACTGCCCGCTATGGTGCTTGCAAGACTCTTACGTAAACTGTCTCATCATTCTGCTGCATGTAATATCTTCCAGGAAAACACGCCTCTCATGTAAAAATGCCAAATCCAAGTTCACTGTAGGCTACAAATCACCATGCTGCCAAAGGAGGCTACTTTCATGCTAAGCCACACCCTGTTGGAGATTGGCTTTTTCCGTTTAGAAATGAGGAGAGTATTTCTCTAGCAAACTGTCACCTTGATGTGCTACTGCTTATGCTCTGAGTATCACAAAGTCTCTAATGAAAACATTTCTATATGTTCTTTCTAGCCCCTTCATATACATTCCTTTATTATGCTCCATCCCTTGTGTCTTCACTGGAGGCACCTGAGATATGAAATTTTATCTCAACAGTTTTTATTTTTCCATGTGCGTCAACTCATGCTAATAGCTTGCAGGGAAGAATACTGTCTCATTAGTTCATCAGAAATAACCAAACCAGACTTTGGGCTCAAATGGAAACCCTGCTACACCGGAACTTAACTTGGACTCTAGTTGGCTTTAATAAAATAGCTAGTTGAGAATGAAGCTGTAACTTCTTGATATTATGTGTGTGTTCTGTATATGTATGTATATACATAGATGTATTAACATATCCCATAAAACTTGTAATTTTTCTTTCAGTTGAAAAAAATAATATAAAAGAAATGCCACTGCTATCACATGTATTTTATTTATTCTACATGTATCTACTAGTAGATATAAATATAAATAATGTACTTGCGATATTCCAAAAGCCACTGTTTTTGCACATCCTGAAAACTTTATACATACAGTTTTATATTTTTGGTTTACTTAAAAGGTAATCTAATATATATGTGTGTGTGTTTCTTTCCTTTTGCAGTCTTCCCTTAGAAAATGTAATTTCTTTTTTAAATATATTTTATTGATTTTTTACAGAGAGGAAGAGAGAGGAATAGAGAGTTAGAAACGGATGAGAGAGAAACATGGATCAGCTGCCTCTTGCACACCCCCCACCGGGGATGTGCCTGCAACCAAGGTACATGCCCTTGACCAGAATCAAACCTGGGACCCTTTAGTCCGCAGGCTGACGCTCTATCTACTGAGCCAAACCGGTTTCAGCAGAAAATGTAATTTCTGTTACTATAAGTAAAGGAGATACGTATGGGTAGAGGAGATATGGATAGGCCAGTACTTTTGTAGATAAACACAATGTGAAAACAAGGAACTACTCTGTAATTATTGGCACAGAAATAATGGCAAAGAAACAAAATTACTTTCTGAACTACATTTTATCATCTTACTACTTGCAAAGATCACGTTTTGCCTGTTTTAATAAAATGCAAATCTTAATCATCTGAATTTAGGACTGTAAAGTATGTTTATAAGAACTTGGGATCCTTGATAGTAATAAACATGGTACTAAAATGACTGTTTAGGTAGAAAGTGGTTAGAACCATTGAGAAACATTTTACCAGTTTAGAGAAAGAATATATATCACAACCTCTGAGAAGCCCACAGTGTAAAGTTTATTTAAAACTACCAACTGTAGAGAAAAGAAAATTCCAAAGCATGACAATCTAAGGTAACTTTTAGTAGCACCTGTGGTAAGATTGAAGTTAAACAGAAAAAAAAAAAAATAGAAGGCATGTGTTTAATCTATAATATTGTTGAAAGAAGAGTTACAACACAGTAGCTTTTTCCTTGTAAGACTAGCCAGATGTGGGCCTTTCGAATGGTATATGGAGCCACAGAAAGAGAGAATACACGTGCTGGGAGAGAACAGCAGATGCAATAAGGTGTGTTAAAATCAAAAGCAAATGGAGAATAGCTTTGAAGCTTCCCTAACAAGACAAAATCAGTTTAGTCATTAATTTAGCTTAATTACCATTCATTGTGAAGACACTGATTTCTCACTGCATAGGCTGCTCTGTAGTGGTATAGCCCAAGCCTCATTCCATGCTTGGGTTTGCAAACTTTTTTTTTTTTTTTTTTTTTTTTACCAACTTCTACTCCAGTGATTCATTGGTTTTACGTTGGCTATTTCTGAATCTTTGACAGCTTTTTTTTTTTTTTTTTAATATATTTTATTGATTTTTTTACAGAGAGGAAGGGAGAAAGATAGAGAGCTAGAAACGTCCATGAAAGAGAAACATTGACCAGTTGCCTCTTGCACACCCCCTACCGGGGATGTGCCTGCAACCAAGGTACATGCCCTTGACCAGAATCGAACCCGGGACCTTTCAGTCCGCAGACCAATGCTCTACCACTGAGCCAAACCGGTTTCAGCGATAGCTTGTTTTTTATGATGGAGAGAAACCTACATAGAGTGAAGGTGACTGGAACAAAATATAAAAACTGTTTCCTCTTCAGTCACTTAATGCAGACAACTTCTAGTCAATGAAAGGGGCAATGCAATTTATTAGCAATTCCCTTTATCTGTTTCTCTGCCCTGGCATGAATAGTGGAGACTGCTTGGCCAGTGTTGTTAACTATTTGCTTTCTCATTAGCCTGATATTTGATCTGCAATCCCTCCAGAATTAACTGTTAACAGGAAAACACTCTGGAATTTAGGAAGTTTTGTTTGGCAATCACAGTCTAGGTGAAGTCTCCGCTTCATCTTGGAAGCTGGGGTGACCTTAGCTCTTTCTTTTTGATAGCCCACAAGAAGCAGTGCCTAGACCTCGGTGGCTGCTGTCCTGGGTAGAAGAGTTTGGCAGCCCCAGGGAACTGAAATTCTTGGGCCTGGGACACGCCCAGGTAGAGGAGCAACAGCCTCTCAGGCTCCACTCCGTTGCTATGAGACAAAAGACTAGGAAGGTGAGCGAAGCAGGAAGTCCCGCCTTCGAGCCCCAGTTGGCTCGGGCTCCAGCTCCCCCGACGCTCACGCCCACCGGCCCACTCCCTATTGGTCAGCTCTCCCTCGCGCCTTGAATCTTTTCCATTTCCTTTCCCTTTTCCACTTTCGTTCTCGGGTGAGACCAGCCTCCCCCATTCTCCTTGGAGTCCCTCTTCCTTTGGGCCGGGCGGCCAGCGGCCCTTCCTCTGGGGCCATTGTGTACCGTGGAAGACGTGGACCGGGCGGCTGCGAGAGGACAGGCACCTTCCGCCCATTGGCGCCCCGCGCTGTCTGGCAGCGCCCCGGCCTACGCGATTGGCCCACCCCTCGGCGGCCCCGCCCCCGGCCCCGCCCCGCGCCCCGTCCCTCAGTGTGTGTGTGGAGTACAGGGGTGGAGTGTCCAGCGAGTGGCCTCCTCCTCCCGCTAGTGCCGCCGCGGCGTCCCGCGGCCTCCCGAGTCGGGCGGGAGGACAGAGCGGGTGTGGATTGGTCTTGACGGTAATTGTGGCGTCTCCCCGTCTCGTGGGCTCGCGCTCTGGGCGGGGGAGCTCCTTCCTCCCGAGCTTGGCGTTGGACGCCGCTGGTGTCCGCCCGGGGGCTGCCCGCGCTCCGGGGGCTCTGCGTGTGGAGGAGTCGGACTCGCGCACACGCGTGTCTCCGGCCCGAGACGGCGCGGCGGGGCCGGGCGGGAAGGGGGCGCCGCGGAGGCTCGGCGTTTGTTTCTTTCTGTCCCGGGGGCCCCGGGGGCGGCCCGGCGCGGGCCACCGAGGACGAGGGGACGGCCCCGGCCCCAGCTGTCGCCGCCGCCGCCGCAGGCACGGCCCGGAGCGGGTATTAAAGCCCGGATCGCGGGCCGGGCCCGGGAGGGGAGAGGGAGCGGGCGGGCGCCGGGGTTGCAGACTCCCTCCCGGGGAGGTGCGTGCACTGGGGAGCCGGACCCAGAGCGCCCGGGACGCACGGACGGAGGGGGCTCGGGCGCTGGAGGAGGCGCCAGGAGATACTTTGTCCTTTCTCCGTGTCCCCCTTCCTCTCCCAGCGAAGGTCCCAAAAGTGACAGGCGGGGACCCTGAGCCGGGAAGGGGGCGCGGGGCGTCCCCCAAACAAAGCTCTGGACGCTCCCCAGCCCCTTTGGGGGAGCTGAGAGGCCGGGAGCGAAAGAAGCGAACTCTTTTCTTTCTGTGCCCGCTCTCGTCAGTTTCTCACCCTCTCTGTTAGAAATGGATTTTGTTGGTTGGTTGGTTGGTTGGTTGGTTTCTAGTTCTTTTTTTTGTGGGGGTGGAAGGGGTGGGTTGGGGGAAGGGTCTTAACTTGGGGTGAACTCCTCACCGCGTTGGTAGAGAATTGTGTGTTCCTGTCTCCTTTGCTCAGGGGTCCAGTCATGGGCGGTTTTATCGGGGAATAGCCAAGTTCTGAGCCTTTGTTGACAACAGACATGTGTGCCTCTTACGCTTCTGTAGAAAAATCTTTACGTTTATTCTGTAACTTGGTAAAATCGGAGTGGAAGTGCGGTTTTGGAGTAAGGCTCTCACAAATGTTTCCCGGGTCTCTGGTTCTAGCATTTTTGAATTGGAATTAAGGCGAGAGAGGGCGAGAACATTGTGTTCTTAACCAGTTGGAGGAAACCTGTGTAAGTTTTTTTTTGTTGTTATGACTTGGGTATTAATCAAGCCTTCCCTACTTGAAATGTGAGAAGGATGCCTTTTTAACTCTTTAGTGTCCCAAATGCAAGTCTAAGCTCTTGGCTCCTAAACTGTGTAGAAACTCAGAGGGCAAATCCGCACACTTTTGAAAAGTTGAGTCTGGGACCCTGGGTTTTGTTCTCATCGATGTAGAAGATAGAGTGGGTGCAAGTTAACCAGGCCTGCTTTCTCATAAGTATTTTCACGACCAACTAACTTTTTTTTTTTTTTTTTTTTTTTTTTTTTTAATTTCCTCTCCAAGAACTGAGATTCTAGATGGCAAATTCTATGAATGGCAGAAACCCCGGTGGTCGTGGAGGAAACCCCCGGAAAGGACGGATTTTGGGCATCATTGATGCCATTCAAGATGCAGTTGGACCCCCTAAGCAAGCAGCAGCAGATCGCAGAACTGTGGAGAAAACTTGGAAACTCATGGACAAAGTGGTAAGTTCTGTCTGACTGTGCCTGTACTTAGACCTAGTCACCCAGGATATGGCTTCTTCAGTTTTACTTATACTGGTAATTAATAATAATTATTATTGTGGCAACAATCTTTTAATTTGGATTGGCTCTTTTAGTCTGTTTGACATCCACTCTGTGTTTTGAAAAGTTGGATTCAGAGCAGACTCCTCCCCCTCTCCCCCTTTGTCCTACTCTTCAAGGTTCAAAGTTCCTCTATATGACTCAGATATGTAAAGTTTTTACTGTTGGTTGTTCTTTGTCAGGTGCATGGCCATAGAATACTTTGGAAGTGTTAGTTCTCTCCAGTGTGAGGCTGTGTTGCTATTAATTAGATAACAAAAGAGTGCAAACAGGCAATTTAAGAAGTCTTTGATGGACCATTCATGACAACCACAATGTGTGATGCTGAGAATATTTACAGGGGGAAAAGATTAGTCCTTAAATGAGGAAGCAGTATTTGAGAGAATTTCCATTTTCTTCTTTGATAAAGCATCTTCATTAAGAAACTTTTTTGTCGTTGTTAATGGTAAAGTTAAAGTTTCTTTCATCTATTCCATTTTGAAACAGGAAACCTTTTGATTGCACATTGTTTATCGTGAAAGGAAAATTTATGATGGAGGTGTGGGGCTGAGTATCAGAAACCACTGTGGTTTCTGCATGTTGCTTTCAGATGAACTACAATTTCACAAGAAAAAATGAAGCAAGATGTCAGATCCAGAATTAATAGTTCTTGCTTTTGAAGCAATAGTACTTTCCCCTAAATGTTTTTAGCACCTTATGGTTTTACTGCCTAGATATTTGGGGCTAATTCTAATCTTTCTTGACTCAGGGTTCTTGATAACTTAATTATTGTGGAAATGGAGGTTTAAAAAGTATTATTTTGCAGGGATATGCTAAAGCCTTCATGAGATCAAATAGTATCAGTCACCTTTACTTTTGGTTTGTAACTGTGTGCAAATATTTGCCATAATAAGCCACTGTCAGTGGCATTAGCAAATACAGGAAGGTGATAAGATTTACTTTATTTCATTTATCCTTATGGAAAGTACAGGTGGTTAGATGAATGATAGGCCTGCCATTCTGTGGCTGGTGGTGCTAACTGCAGAGCCAGAATATTTTTGCCAGATAAATATCCTTAGCTTTGGGCTTCAGTGTGACCTATTTAAGCTTCTGCCAATTTATTCAAATTGTGATATTAAAGTGGTCCAGACAGAATGACGTCGTAGTGTCAGAACTGTAACTTGCTGCTTGAGGTCAGGTTTTGGTTTTTAGCATTGGATACTTAAGAATGAGGAGTATGCAGCTGGAAAAATTGCATGCATTTGGCAGGCACAATACTAGCTGTCTTGCCTTTTCTAAAATGTATGCAATTGATGGTCACTCGTTGCTGAAATCATTATTTGGGTATACGAGAAGGAATGCAAGGTTTTCCTCTAACTTATCTGTTACACGAGTGACAAAAAACGGGTCAGATTCTGCCCGGGAGTTACTCCTCCCACACCACCCCCTTCTTTGAGTGGTCAGAATTTGTATAGGACAGCAAATGAACAAGATTTATGTAAGGAAGCGGTGAGCTATAGTTAACATACAGTTATTCTTTTTCAAACATTAAAAAATATCTCCATTAATTTTGGTCTGTAACTTATGGTTAACATAAGTTGTATCTACTTTTAATTATTTCACCATGGTTTATGGTAATATACATGGATATTTAATAGCTAAGCTTCTGCCTATTGTTTATTTTATTAACCCTTTTGTGGATTTGGGTTTAGCCTCTTCATGTGAGAAACTTGACTTGTAAGGAAATCAATTATCTCAAGTCTTTACTTAGTGGAATGTGGGTGTGGGTGTTGGCAAAGGTGCACTGTATGGTTTTTACCCCATTTGTCTTCATTGTCAGTGATGAAAATTGTTCTGTGCACTTATGAATACATTCGTGGGCTTTCTGTAGGGAAACTACATAAATCGTTATAAAAGAGTTCAGTATATTTGTTACTATTCTATTGCACATTAATAAAAAAGGAATTGATCATTACTAACTGAAAATATATTTTTATTTAATTGTGTAGTGTACAAGCAATCCTCACATGTGTTTATCTTTTCATCTTTTTTTGTCAGTGATGAAGGAAGTAGTTCAGATTCTCAACATTGTCCCAGTAATTACATCAGGAACTTTACTAGTAATCCAAAAGTTAATCCCTTGACACATCACCTAACTGTTTTGTAAAGTAATTGCAATAGTATGAATTTAGCTTCTGAATAACAGAAAATCTGGTAGTTATGTAAAGGGCAGGGTTAAGGGATATGAAGCGGTCCAGTAACTGTGTCCCTTTCCTTGACTTCTAGAATTTAAAATGGCCAACTGAGATTCCAGTTCTAATTGTTATGTTTTCAGAAGGAAGTCTTTCTGTGCAAGGTCACTGAGAGGAGAAGAGAGTAATTGTTCAGTTGTGTTCCTTATAAGATGCAAAGTGTTTTGTAACAAAACTTGAGTTGCATAGAATTAGCATAGTAAATTTACTGAGGAAAAGAATAGTAGCATATCCCAAAGCATCTCATATTTTCTGGCCTTAGTTCTCTGTGTTAGTATAACTCAGTAGCTGACACCAAACTCTTTTAAGTTAGTTCATTTCTACTTGGTACAATGATAGGACTATTACTCGTGAATACGCATTTGAACTCAAATACACTTTCCAAAGCTGTTGCAAAGATGGGTGTGTTTTTTTAAGCACTATATAATAAAACATTTATTGAGAGCCTACTATGTCCCTATTAAGTGCTTATACTGGGGTTGCAAAGTTAGATAAGATATAACTCTACCTCTAATCTGTCAGGGACTTCAGAGACCAGCAACAGAGCCAGACATAAAAATGCATAATTGCCATTTAGAATGGAAAGGGCTGTGATGCAGACTTACACAAAGTACAGTGGCAGCAAAGTAGAGAACTGCCCCCTTGTTTTCTGGCCACTGTTGAGATAGTTGTCTGTTTGGATTCTGCTGGCCACTGACTTTACGAACAACATTATGGTACTCTTGCTAGAAGTGCTGAGGTGAGGGTAAGGAAATGATTGCTAATCAGTATGGTAGGAGTGATAATTTATTAATGTGAGGTTCCTGAACATGATTTTCAGAAGCATCTTAGCCAGGTGATGAAAAATGGAGGAAACCATTTTCTATCTAATAGATACTAAATGTACTGATTATGTGTGGCAGTTCAGGAAATTATAAAATAATTAATTGATGGCAGAGAGCAAAGCATTTTGAGTACCTGTATGCAATTTTGTTTCACTGTTCTTGTCATTTATTTGAAATTACGTTACTGAGTTTTAAAAGTCTTTAGAAAATGATGCCAAACAGCCTTTTGTGCCTTTTATCCTCAGTGCATTTAGCACATTTGTCAAATCTGGCATATAATTCATTCTCTATTTCTATAATTTCATTGTGACCATAATATATTTTAAAGTTTGTCAATCAAAGAAGCTTGGATTATATACAACTATTTGTTGTGTTTGAGAATAATATCTTTCTTGGGCCCTTGGGACAGGAAGTACCATATATTTAAATAATTTTTTACGTATTTTCTTTTCCTTAGTGAAATTGTTCTGTGTTAGCAGAATCATGTGCCCAAGTAGGCCTACATAGATAAGCATGTGGGCAGTTTTGTTTAGTACTGAGTTAGGTTTTGAGTTTGTCTTAAATTAAGTGATCCTACAGTTTGCTACTTGTTACTTTTATTATGTTTATTTATTTAAAATATTTTATTGAATTTATTGGGGTGACATTGGTCAATAAAATTGTATAGTTTTCAGGTATGCAATTCTATAATACATCATCTGTGTTTTGTATTGTGTGTTCACCATCCCGAGTAAAGTCTCTTTCAATCGCCATTTATTTCCCCCACCCCCTTTCCCTTTGGTAATCACCATACTGTTGTCTGTGTACATGAGTTTTGTTTGCTTTTTTTTGCTTAATCTTCATCCACGTCTTCCCCCGCCTCCCCAACCCCCTTTCCTTTGACAGATGTCAATCTGTTCTCTGTATCTGTGAATCTGGTTCTATTTTGTTTGTTTATTTTGTTCATTATGTCCCACATATAAGTGAAATCATGGTATTTTTCTTTGGTTTATTTCACTTAGCATAAATCTCCAGGTCCATCCATGCTGTGATACTTGTTACTTTTAAAAAAAAGCTTTTGATAAAATAACAAACTTAAAGGAATCCTTCCAAGAGTTACCTTGGCTTATCCTTGTGATATAGGGCATATATGTAGCAGAAGCCTTAATCACTTAGTAATCTTTTAATTGGTATAAAATTTTAATCATTCAGATTTTGGATCAACTTCTTTCTTTCAAAGTTGCTTTATATACTATCTATTGATTTCCTCATTCATTTATCATATCCCAACTCTAGAGATAGAGATTTATAATTAATCATACAAGCCTATAAAATACAATAAGTGCTATAATATGGTATAAATGAAGTGCTGTGAGATAGTTTGTGG
Source organism: Pipistrellus kuhlii (assembly GCF_014108245.1). Taxonomy (NCBI): domain Eukaryota; kingdom Metazoa; phylum Chordata; class Mammalia; order Chiroptera; family Vespertilionidae; genus Pipistrellus; species Pipistrellus kuhlii. The sequence goes on from NW_023425515.1 coordinate 66,327,384, forward strand.
CAGAGGTGAACAGTCGGTATAGAATGCAGCATGGTGGAGGTACTATCAAGCTATTAATTTGTATGCTTTGCATTCCAGTGAGGTGGAGGACATAGGTTGAAGAAATAATTGGTAAAGGGAGATTGTGGAATGAGAGATGTGTGTTAGAGGAAGATGAAGAGGCTTTTACAACTCTGTCAAGGAATTTGAACTTTGTTTATTAGACAAGGAACCATTGAAGTCTTTGAGCAGAGAAAAAGTCAAGGCTGTGGTGTAATCTCGAATCTACAAAAGAGGATTAAAAGAAAATAAACTTAAAAGTAGTAATAATGATCAAGAGAAATTAAAACAGACTGGGCAAGATATAATGAAGGGCTAAGTTAGAGAATTGACAGTAGGTATGGCTCAAATGTGGCAGGTATTTGGAGGTAAAATGTCCTGGTGACCCTTCAGATACAGAGAATGAAAGAAAAGGCGAAGTGAAAGTGACTCTTGAGGTTTTCAGCCTAGTTGACTCTGAAGGCAGTGATGCTCTTAATGATATAAGGAACATAGGAGGAAAAAGAGGAAGCTTGGGAATTGGTGCATGATAAATTTGTTTTTGACCATGTTGAGTTTGACATGCCAGAGTAAAATTCATTTTGAAGTCAGAAAAATTGAATGTGCAGTTCAAGAGAGAAGTTGAAACTAGAGAAAATGTTTGGTAGATATGCCTATAGAGGTAGCATTTCAAGCTATAGATCAGTAAGAGATCAGCAAGGCAGAGTAAGTGAGAGTCAGAGAAAAAGTCAGAGATGGGAATTTTTGGCTGTATGCCAGGTTGTATCTGTAATTCGATGGCAACGAAGGAAAATAATGCTTCAAAGAACAGTGAGGAGAGAGGTGGGAAAATAATTAGAACATTTTGATTTCTTGGGTTGAGACAACATCAATAAGGAGATAGTTTCAAATTCTGAGAAAATCAAATTCAAGTGGAGAATATCATGTAGAATGAAAATTTAAGAAGTCTTTGAATTTCATGAATAAAGACCACTGTTGATCTGTCAGAGTAGTTTCACCTATACGATGGGTATAGATTGGAAAAAAAATGTGTGGATTATTTAGAAATTGTTCTAAAATCATGACAACCAGTGAAGGAAGGAAGTTATGATGCCTTAACTGTTTGAGCAGAGCATAACTTTGTGTTCGTGGGTGCTGTAGGAGATGTTAGTAGATGGTAGTTAAGGGATGTTGGTAGGGAAAGATTTAAGATGTAAAGTAAGTAGAAATAATTGATAAAGTGGCATCCTTGATTACAAGGGTGAGAAAGAAGGACTAAGAACAAGTAGAAGAGTAAACCCTTGGTAGATAACCAACTTCCACTCAGACAAAAGGGAAATAAGGAAATAAACACAAGTTTTGAGAGCATTTCTAAATTTTATCTTGGGTTATCAGGAATTTATTTAAGGTATAATAGTTGTAATGTTTAACAGTGTATTTTAAAATTGTATGTTATAGAATAAACAATATGTATTTTTACTTGTCTTCTAGCAATTAAGTGGGTGAATAAGCAAAACATTAAAATGGAAATAATTTCTCACCCTATACATGAAAATCATCTTAGAAACATGCTGTGACTTAAATGATGCCAGGATGCTATTTTTATCTACTCTGTTTCGGCATATATTTAAGGGTTTTAAATATATTTGTAAGTTGCTGATTTCCCCTCCTAGTAATGAAAGAAGCATTTTGAAAATTTTAGTTTTTTAACATATTCCTACTTAAATAATTGTTAAGCTCACTCATAATATCTTCCAATAGCAATAATAAAACAATTATTAAATGTTTTACTGTTAAAATTTTTATATCACAATGTGCTCAGGTAACTGCTCTGGGCTTATTAGCTTTATTTGCTGCTTTCCTGCACAAAACATGCCATATTTAAGAGTTTCAGGTAGTATGAAAAATTTTAGGAGGTAAAAAAGTGGTTAGTACCTTTGGTCTAATTCTCGTACCTTTGCAAAACCTGAAGGGATCTTGTGATGTATGGTATAACAGCATATGGAAGGAGAAGGAATACTAAAAAATAGTGAGTGTCAACCATGTACCAGGACCTGTGCAGAGCATTTTACATTGTCTCTTCTAAGAATTAAACATTCTAAGAGGTTTCCAGAAGAAGAAACTGGCCCAATGTTGTAAAACTAGTAAATGGCAGGGCCACATCTTAGCTTTTATTGATTCTAATGTCTATGTTTATGGTATGTAGATTCAAACACACTGCTCCATGGAGTCATATGATTCTGCCTCCTTCTATAACAAGTACTAAGTCAAGAGTATCTTTACTCCTGTATTTGATAAGATCAATTTGTTCTCACTTTTTTAGACAGATTTATCATATATTATAGACTTCCTATTTGTATTATTAGCTTCTTGTGAGAGGTTCTTCCTTTGCTCCTTTTCTCTTTTTCTTCCTCCCCTTCATCAAGTATTTATTGCATATCTACTGTGTACAAGATTCTACATTAGGTGAGGTGATAGACCAGTGTGATTAGATATGTTCTCTCTACTTTTAAGAAAATTCTATTTTTTTAAATAAAATATGTTTCTATTTTTAGAGAGTGAGTAAAGGAGAGGGATAGAGAGAAAGAAAGATTGATGTGAAAGGGGAAACAGATCGGCCACCTCCTTCACGTCTCCTACTGGTGATTGAGTCCGCAACCCAGGCATGTGCCCTGACCAGGAATTAAACTGGTGACATCCTGGTTCATGGGTCTACACTCAACCACTGAGCCACAACAGCTGGGTTCCATTTTTATTTGGAAGAAAAATTGCAAACAAATGAATACACAATTGCAATTTTAATTACAACTAATCAGTTTTTAAATGATGCTTCATTATATCAGTATTCTAAATAAATCTTTATTGAAAACCATAGAGGAATTGTTAGTTTCTTCCAAATCCAATTTTATATGCTAATTTTCTTATTTTGCCCAACTGATATTCTATGTAGGAAGAGTTTATATTATTTTTATACTTCTTACATTTTATACTTTATACATTTTGCCTTTTGTACACTTAGTGATGATTTGCTAAATTCAAATGGAAAGACCTGTTGGCAGTAATAACTCCAGGTTTTAGACAAGTGGTCAGACCAGAACTTGGTTCAACAACCTCTGTACTCAAGTTCTGGCCAAGAAAGAGTTCAGAGCCAAGATTGAAACTATAAGAGAACATTTACGTGGAAAGTCAGAGAGGAAGAAGAAGTGAGCTCTATAAGAAATAGGCTCAGGAAATAAGTTACAAAGGTAAAAGAAGGGCCTTGGAGCTTAGAGGAAAGAAAGCTAAAGGTGCCTGGTCTGGGGGAAGCAAAGGGGAACTTGAAGAGCATGGGAGTGCTTCTGAGAGGGACAGTGTGCTGGGTTCTCTGTCCTAAGGGCTTTTAAGGGTGGAGACTTTAGGGGAGGCCCTAGGGGGAGGATCTCAATAGAATATTCATCAGCTTTCCAGGTGTCTCCTTTCAGGGTCCTGACTGATTGGTTGGCACCAGGGCAGGGAGTCATTAGTCAGTGCATCTGGTCCTGAGGCCAGCCATGCATCCCTTGTCTGGTTTTGCTGCTTTTCTGGTCCTGGAGCTGAAACACAACTGAAGTCTAGAGGTTATCCTAGGGGTTAGTGCAAAGGTTTGTTTGGGGGTTGTATGAAGTTATCCTTCTGTCTCTTGTTCCTCCTCTAAGGTGGTCTAAAACTAGCAGTAGCCCAGGGGAGGAAAGGTCAGGGGAGAGTCTGAACTGTATTACCAGCATATGCTGGAACAGGAAGGTTGCCTAGGGGCGAGGTCCTTGTTTTCCCAGTTTTGCCTGATGTTAGGCACTTGGGGCTTTTAGTCCTGGTGACCTGTACTTGGCCCATCGTCTTTGTTCTGCTCATGTCTAACTGCCTACCAAAAACCCAAACTACTTATAGATGCTTTTTATCATGATGATGTACTTTTATGTAACTGTAATACGGAACCTCTTACAACATTTACATGAGAAGCAGAGATAAGGCATTCTTTCAGGCTTTCCATATTGTCTTTAAAAATGGTTATTTCACTTTGTGGGTACCTTACTTGATTTAATATAACTGAATGCCCCATGAAGTGTGGTGTGTTTCATACTGAAAGTCTGCTACCATATAGACACAATGTCTTACTGTTGAAGTTTCCATCTGGTTCAGTATACTTTCTTTCATACATTGTAGGACCTGGTTTGACCTTGTTTGCAAGAAATATGTTGGATGACCTAATACCTCTTTGTTACCTATTGGTTGGAAATTTTAATTAAGGCAAAGTCAGGAAACTCTTTAAATGCAAGTGTTCTAAGAATAATTAATGGGTTTTTAAATTCTTATAAATTCTGTATTTATAGTTGTGCTTTTGCTTTGATATGACTGATTATAAATTTTTATGTATGTGTATACATATTCATGAATCTATTGAAATATACACAGTATTTATAGATTAGACATATATTTTTATGTATGTCAAACAATGCGGACATATATAGACAGGCCTGCTTAAAATTCTTTACATACATTTAAACAAATACACTAGGCAGTTGTTTACTGTAATGAAGAGAGTGCCTGACTCTCAATTAGGTTCCGTTTCTGTGTTTTAGTATTGTCATCTCAAAGGGAAGGAGTTAGTCTTGATGATCCCCAAGGTCCTTTTCAGCTAGCTCTAAAATCCTTTGAGTCAGTGACTATAATGCAATTTTTAGCCTAATTCCAATACTAAGTGTTTTGCCTTTTAGTTCAAAAGCAAAGAGGAATGTTGCTAATGAACTAATGCTTTCATGCTTCAGTCAGTGCCTGGAAAAGTTTATCATTGTAAAGTGTGACTGCAAATTTGTTCTTTGGTAAACTCTTCTGTGTTGGGACCACTTTCATTCCCTGGGTACTTCTAGAAGAGTTCAAAATCAGAACTTGAACCTTGTGGTGATCTTGATTTTTCTTCTTAATATACTGCTTTATGAAAAGCAATTTTTCTTTCCCTGGCTTTGGCTATCTTTGCACATAACAAGCACTCAATAAATATTTATTGAATTGAATTGAATTTGACCTTTTAGAAGGCATAGTCCTGGTGTAAGGTTATTCATTTTCGGCAGGAGTGGTCATAAATTAGAATTTAATACTAATCCACCTGATGAACTTCATGCTTAGCAGCATATGGTAGTTCAGCATTGTATGTTGCATGTTCCTCAGTGCAAATTTAGAAAACTGTGTGACCTGTAGGGGCCTGATGAATTGACTAGCCAATTTCAAATCTACTTGCACTGCTCACCCATGGATTTTCTGTTTCCCCATGGTTTTGAATGAGGGCATTGACTCTGCTCTTAACACACTGTGCACTCTGCTTCCTCTCAAGCCTTTGCACACCCTTTGCATGGATTATTCCTTTTACAAATTTCGGTATGCCTTTCTTAACGCTCCCATGTAGCACTTCATACATTCCTGTTTTGCATTGCTCAAATTCTCCTGCAATTCTTTTCTAGGCCACTAGTTCTTTTCACTACAAAACACACAGATCTATGATTTCTTTCTTTCTTTCTATATTCTCTAGCGCCTGAAACAATGCCTGACACAAAGGTTTGTAAAATTAAAAAAAATGAGTCCCAAAGTTTATGTAATTTGCAAATGGAATAAAATAAAAATGTAAATAAGTATAGCCAGGGATCATTGATTATATGTCTGGTACTAATTAAATTATGATATAGGTAGAAAGAAGATCAGTCTGAGATTCAGAAGATGCAGGCTCTTGTGTTGGATTAATGACTTCTTAATAGTCCCTTAATCTTTGTAGTTCTTAGTTGCTTTATCTGAAAATGAATGGTTTGGACAGGATCTTTACTATTAATAAGATCCCTTAGAGCAGAATTGCCTTGCTCCTAAATTAATTATAGAGAACTAGGTCTCTTCTGCCAGACTCCTTGAGGCAGGAAGTATCTTCTAATCATCTATAATTTCCTGGCACAAAGCTTAGTACCTGGTATATAGTAGTTATTCAAACAATATTACTGAATGAAACAATAAATTCCCAGAGAGAATTATGATTTAAATAAAGCATGAGAAAAAGATTAGGTAGATAATAGTTAATTAAAAATGTATAACATTTAAAAGAATCTATTGAAGAATAGTTATTTTCAATGTCTGAAAAAAGTACTTGGGAGAAATTTTTTATTTATCAATTGATATATTCAACAATAGAGGAAATGAATTTGCAATTGCCCAGTTCCCTAACTACAAGTTAATAATTTTTTAAATTGTAACATGTTGTACCAAGTTTTATGTGCTGAAATTTAACTGCTCCTGGAGGATGTTGGTAGAGATATTTTTAAAATTTGTATATACTTTTGATACTATTGTTTAGTCTTAGGAATTGAAAAGCTATATCTTATTTCAACTAGGATTTCTGAAATCATTTACATATTAGTGACTTACTAAGACTTTAGGGCAGTTTTTACATTTAAACTATGCCTATACCTTTGGGTTATTGATTTGAATATTAGTGTGGTTAAATCATGAAAACAGAGAAGTAATATAATCATACTGTTTATGTATTTCACATATACCTTATGTATATATATGGTATGTGGTATTCCAGAATTAACCAAGTGATCTGTATATCCATTTATTAGTTCTGTACTATATGCTAGACAGCTCTGTTTTGGGCACTGTATACAATGAGGAGGAAAATATGAAGATGCTCTCAGTGAATGTAATAAATGGTTGTCTTAAGTTGGGGGCTCATGCTTGATAGTTTGAAGAATATTTTTTTCTCCCCATAAAAATTATATGTTTTTTATTTTATAAAAGCAAGAGAGATAGTAAGTTTAAGAGTACTCTTTTCATTTGTTGTTTTCTTGAGTTTTTGAAAAATTTAATTAATTTTTAGATAGGAAGAGAGAGGGAGAGAGAAAGAGAAACATTGATGTCAGTATGGGACATCAATCTGTTGCTTCCTACCAGGGATCCAGCCCACAACCTAGACACGTGCTTTAACTGAGAATTGAATCAGCAACCTTTTGGTGCATGCCATGACATCCAACCAACTAAGTTACATTGGCCAGGGCTTCTTATTTTTTTGTTTGTGGTTCTTGAAAGTATTATTATTCAGCTGCTTTCTATTTGGCCCAGACATTTTTATGAGTATCCAGCAGTGGATGCAAGTTTTGCATGATCTGAAATTTGGAGGGGTCCTTTTAATTAAAAAAAAAAAATGCAAAAGTATAAATACAAAATTGGATATGAAGGTCAATTTTCTTTGAACAAAAAAGTTATAACAAGTCATACTTTAAAAGTATGAGAAATTCACAAACATCAGGGAATTTCCACTCTGTACATTTTATACTTTGATTCTCTTACATTATCCACTGGACACACTGAGATGACCCGATTTGACCTGGACCTTCCTGCTCCTATGCTGGGCTAGTCAGTATTGTGGGCACTTAAAGTATTTCTGAAGCCATTCTTTTATTACAACTGCTGGCAGTAATTTAATTCTAGAAGTGACTGTGCACTTCACATGTACCTTCCACTAAAGTTAAACTAAATGTATCTTCAGCCCAAATTCTAATTAGCCTGATTCCGTAAATGCCCATGTCTACTCCATTGCCAACCAACAGGATACATGTGATGGAAGGAAAGTCATATTAGAAAAAGATGGCAGTCTTAGCCAGTTATGTTTAAAATGTCTTGCTCTTGAAAAACTTACAAAATAATAATAATAATAATAATAATAATGAAGGCCTTAGAGCCAGGTGTATGAGGGAACCTCAAGTTTACTCTTCATTAGCTTTTCAGTAAATTGCCTGTATGCGTATATTTTGCAAGTTCACTCTATGTATGATCTTAAGCAATTCCCAATGATTTAATTAAATAACTGGATGGTTCCTTATACCCTATCACAAGAACATGTGAAAGTGAATGTACTCCCAGTGGTTGTGCAGCACCTGATGGAATGACTGAGTGGTTATACTGTAACACAGGTTTATAGGCATGGTTGATAATCTGGGGTGGTGGAAAAGGCTCGTTCTAACCTGACACCATTTACTACCTAATAACTCAGTTATTAAAATTGCACTTATGTTTTATTCTCCTTAGGGTTAGGAACAATATATAAAACATTAATTAAAATCTATAAAAGCATTTTACCTAGGAGTTCAATGTAGTAAAATAATATATAGATATGAAACATTAGTTACCAGAAGAGTCTCATTTCCTCATTTTTATTTTAAAAAGAGAATGTTAGTGGTATGCAATAATTAATACCCTGGAGTTCTATTAAGTCATGAACAATGAGACATTGTAGACGAGAAGTTGAAAACTTTAGGACTTGACAGTAAAGGTATGGTTGAAGTAAAACTGAGCAAAAAACCAAAAACCAAAAAACAAAACAAAAAAACCCAAAAACAACAAACAAACAAACACCACCCAGAGAAAACCTCATGTATATAAACAACATTATGGTGATTACCAGAGGGGAAGGGGGTTGGCAGGAGGTAGAACAGGGTAAAGGAGGAATAAATGGTGATAGAAAGAGACTTGACTTAGGGTGATGAACACACAATACAATATACAGCTGATGTTCTATAGCACATGTGTCAAACACAAGGCCGCGGGCCAAATCTGTCCCGCCAGGCCTTGCAATGTGGCCCGCACCGCGCTGTCATCACTGCACTCCGCTGCGTTTCCATCACAATGACAGTTTATGACTGTTCAGTAAACCATTCGGCCCGCGATTTAGGCTGGATTTTAGATTTTGGCCCCTTCTCTGATTGAGTTCGACACCCCTATTTTATAGAATTGTGCACCTGAAAACTATATACTGTAGGTCCTCGCGTTATGTCGGAGTAATGTGATTTTTCGCCATAAGCCAGAACCTATCTACATATGTGCTACATGTCACTCACATGGAGCACATATGCAGCAGTAATGAAGTGAAACTAAAAAAAATTTAAAAGAAAGATAACAATTCCTGACTTTTACTTGTGGTAAATTACGTCGAAATGGTGGAACATACATACATACATACATACATACATATATATATATATCTATCTATCTATATATATATATATATATATATATGGGATATGGTGACATAACCACAAAATGACTTAAGTCGAGTCCAATGTAACCTGAGGATGGCCTGTAATTTTATTAACCAATGTCACCTCAATAAATTAAATTAAAAAATAAAACTGAATAGGAGGAGAAGGAAATAGGTTTTAATTGTATTAAGAGATATTTGTCAACACTTTGTAGACTGGTGTTAATAATTTAAGGTCAAAATTCATACAATGGAAAATAAAGAAATAGTACATAGTTTACTAAGTATCTCTATAAAAAAAAGTGTGGTTCATATGAAATGTTTTATTTTTGTCTTTGTTTTTTAGGTCAGACTGTGCCAAAATCCCAAACTTCAGTTGAAAAATAGCCCACCATATATACTTGATATTTTACCTGATACATATCAGCATTTACGACTTATATTGAATAAATATGATGACAACCAGAAACTTGCCCAACTCAGTGAGAATGAATATTTTAAAATCTACATTGATAGTCTAATGAAAAAGTCGAAGCGGGCCATAAGACTCTTTAAAGAAGGCAAGGAGAGGATGTACGAGGAGCAGTCACAGGACAGGTAAGTCTATTTCGGGTTTTATTTCTTAGTGTTAAAGTCATTTATGTTGCGTTTTGTTTCACAGGTAGCATAAATGTCAAAATGTGTTTACTTTGGGGAAATGTCATTTCAATTGTGTCTTCACTTTTCACATTATCTAGATCTTGTAGTTTTACAAAAATTTGTGATAATAGCTAATTTGTGAGAGAGTGTTCTTATTTTTTTAAAATAGATATTATTATATATTTTAGATTTATAGAAAAATTACTTGGAAAGTACCCTCTCTCTTATATGCAGTTATTCCTATTATAAATATCTTGTATAGTGCGGTACATTTGTTACAGTTGATGAACCAATATTGATACAGAATTATTAATTAAAGTTCATAGTTTGTATTAACGTTCACTCTTTGTGTTGTATAGTTTTGTGGGTTTTGACAGATGTATAATGTTATGTAATTTTTAGCGCGGTATCATCTTAGAATAGTTTCACTGCTTATAAAATGCCCTTTGCTCCTCAGTATGGTTTAACCCTCTTATGAAGTCATATTGTTGAAAGTACGTAATAATGTAATGTTTTCAGACTGGCTTCCTTCACTTAACAATATGCATTTAAGGCTCCCCCATGTCTTCATAGCTTGGTAGCTCATTTATTTTTATCACTGAGTAATACTAATTACATGGGTAGACCACAGTTTGTTTATTCATTGACTTGTTGATGGACATCTTGGTTCCAGTTTTTGGCAATTATTGATAAAACTGCTGTAATTATTCATATGCAGATTTTTGTGTGGACATAAGCTTTCAGCTCTTTGAATAAATACCTAGGAGCATTATTGCTTGATCTTATGGTAAGCTTATGTTCAGCTTTGTAAGAAATTCCTAAACTGTCTTCCGAAGTGGCTGTAATGTTTTGCATTGCAACTGGTTTTCTATTGTTCCACATCCACCAGGATTTGATATAAGAAACACTGTCTTTAAGATGGAGTCTCGATTGAATGTGTGGGTGTTGTAGATGTGTGTGAGAGATGTAGTTTCCATTCTCATACTTGTCTATTAAGTGAGAAACTGGACTAGGGTGGAGGAGAGAGCAACTGACTCCTTATTTTGTGTCTATAATTTTTGAATTAGAGACCCCTCATTAAAGCTTCGTTGTTTGGCTAATTTAATGTTAAATTTTATGATCTACAGTACTTTAAACCAAGTAAAGAATATAACAAATCATTTGATTTCTAGGGTATTTTAAATATATTGGGAATATTCACTGGTAGTGCTACTTTACTTAGATTTCCAAACTGAAAAACAAAGACAGTATTAATTAAAATATATAATATTTTAACACAGTTCAGTTGAATTTCAGTTTAAGATAACCTCTGTGGAATTTATTTTCCTTTTATATATAGAAAAATCTCTTAAGAAACCTCTAATGTTTCTTTCAGGTTGGAAAAATTAGCCTAATGATACATATGATTGTATAGAGAAAATTAATTTACCTAGGTATGCAGACTCTGAATTTATCTATAAATCCAGAAAAAACAAATAGTCCAGAGAGAATAAAACCATCTAATTTAAACATAGGAAAACCCTCTCCCAAATGTAAAATGGCATAAAGATTTATTTACTCATAATTTGCTCTCTAAATTAGTGATGATCCCTAATATAATCATACTAGTCTAGCCAATTATATAACTGTAGATTCATCACAATATTCTTGGACCAGTTTATATATCTTGAATGTGGTAAATCTTCCAGTTGCCTTTTAGCTTAAAGCTCTTAAGACTGTTCTACAGGACTGCCCAAGGCAGTTTGGATTGCCAGAAGGAACCAAAAATAAGGTAGAGATGTATCCTAGTGATTATTTCTTCTTAGGCCTTTCAAGAATGGCCAAGATTGTGAGATGCTAGATGTTTGTTTAAAACTCTATTTTCAGCCGAAACCGGTTTGGCTCAGTGGTAGAGGGTCTGTCTGCGGACTGAAAGGTCCTGGGTTCGATTCCGGTCAAGGGTATATACCTTGGTTGCGGGCACATCCCTGGTGGGGTTTCTGGCTCTCTATCTCTCTCCCTTCCTCTCTGTAAAAAATCAATAAAATATATTTTTAAAACTCTATTTTCACTTCGTAGTTCTACCATTGATCTAATAAAACTAAGTTTTTCTAGAAATATCTTTACAGTTCTTAGTAGCCCTGAATTCCCAGATTTAGTAGCCCTGAAATTCCTCCTGGTCTCTTAAAATTTACATTTTAGGATATTAGGACAGTGAGAAGGTGTGTAACTTCTAGATCAGGAATTTAAGTTGATACAGTGTTTTAATTGGTTGTAGTAATTTGTAATATGGTAAACTTGTATCCCACTTTTTACATCTTTTATAGTAACTTGAAACATTTGCTAACTCATTAGTTATAACAACTATTTCATTTATAAATTTTTATATTTGTGACTTTTTGTGTAGGAGCATATCATAGGGACTCTATAAATTTTGATTGATTGTAGATTTTTATAGATGATGATAGATTGCATAATGCTGATGATTACATTGATATTATTTAAATTCTGTGTTTTAAGTGTCTAAATTTTTTCACTCTCCTAAATTCAACCTTAAGATAAAGTTTATTAGTATTTGTGCTTGTCTAGCATTCCTAGTTAGATTTCATTGTCATCCATGTTACATATTCTGATAGTATTCTGTGGCCAGCTGTGTTTATACAAAATTTACATTTGATAAATATCTTGGTCTATTGTAACAAGGACATAGATTTTTGACTTATTTTTTTTTATTTGGTAGTATGTTTTTACTCTCAATTCTAGATTCCCTTACGATTCCATGGAAACTGAGGCTGAAATGTGCCATTGTATATAGGAGCTCTTGGGCATTTTGTTCTATAGACTATATAAGAAACAGTAAAAAATGATTATCATTGTTAGGCAGTAGAGTATTCTATTTAGTAGACTGGCTGTTACATGTATGATACACTAATTATTGGGGATATTATAAATTCCCTAAAATATATTTATATTTTTAATTCTACAAATGATGTCACTAAGTACATTAGTATTATTAGGTTAAAAATGTAGGACAGTTATAGTAGAAATATTAACTTGGAGTTCATTGTCTAAATCAGTATTTTCTCTAGTGATTTAGTACTTTATTGAAGAAAATTATGCTAGATGAGTATATGAATCAAAATGTTTATTTTATAATAACGTTCCTATTGTATTAAAAATAGACTCTGTGGATGCTTTAAATGTAAGGGCAAATGGGTAAAATTCATGTATCAATTTTGAACTATTTTTGCTTTAACTGATTGTGAAAATATGAGTAGTCTGAATTTTTAAAGTAACAACATATATGTGATAAAACTACAAACAAATAGAAAGATAAATATAGTAAATGCCACAAAATGTATTTCCTGTATAGAAGGCAAGAGGTATAAAGTATAGATATATTTATTTACTACTGAAATAGGTCCTAAGGCACATAGTGCAAGCTTCTTGCTTTGAGAATAGGTGGAATAGTGACTTCTTTAGAGGCAGGCTGCATGCTTTGCTCGACTTTTACAGTAATCTCTTCTTTCCCTAGTATCACTTTTCATCCATGGTTTTTTCTTTTTTCTACTTGTAATCGAACCTCTCCCTGAGCTCGTGCTTCTTTCTCTAGCTGAGCATCTAAACCATTCTGAGCTGGTATTTTTTGGAAGAGTAATTCAGTGTTTTTTGGCACACATAATGTTTTTGTGCATATGTGTCGAATGGAGGTTAAGGATCTTGTGGAGAAGGGGCAATTTATAGTTTGAAGTACAGAGAAGAAAACAAACATCTTATCGCTTAAAGTGTTAGTGGCAAAAGCAAATGGGTATGAAGATAGTGATCACTGACAAATGTAAACACTGATAGAATGCCTTTCTTTGGTGACTTGGCAGTTTCTTCAGATGACCATTTTAATAATAAAATGTACTTTTTCATATAAAAAGTTATGTATTAATCACAGACTCTGCAAGGCCTGATGTTGGGCACTGTTTTTAAGAACACCCAGAGGTGATGGCCTAATATTCAGATCAGGATATTCAGATTTTCCATATTTTAGAACTGTTTCAGTGAATCAGAGTGCTACAATCCATTGTTTCCCTCTCACACTCTGGTTTACAACCACTGAAACAAAACCAAAAGTTGACTGAGGTGTTAAATAGCTCTGTGTTTGATAACCTATCTGTAAAGAAAATAAAGGCTTTTAAAATATTTGTGCCAGAGAGACACACAGAGATGTTGTGTTATTTTTTATGTCATTTCAAAGCCCTGGACCTTTTCTTGTGCACATGTATTGTAGAAACAAATCATAATTTGTATAGTTGGTATAATTATATTCACTCCAATTAAGATTTTTTTTACAAGTATTTTGACATCAAAAAATTAGTTCTAGAAAATGATAGCCTTATTAAAATCTTTCAGGAAAAAAATATTTTCTCCACTGACCATTTGGCTGAAGAAAGGAAAATGTATAACCTGTTACATTAATAAAATGCCTTTCCTGCTAAAGGACTGCAGATCACTTGGCTTGCTGTTTATATCTGTGTTGTGTTTATGAATTAGTGTACCAAAAACATTGTGGAAGTGACATATAAAAGATACATGGTTCAGTTAAAAGTTGAATTAAAAACATTAGTTACCACAATAATAATAATAAAAGTGACAACAACACACGAAACTGCAAACAAGCCTACTTTCTTTCCTCATACCACTGTATGACAACATTGCTTTGGCCAAAGAATAATGTTGCATTAATTTAAATATTTATGTTTGTATAAACACAAAACATGCTGGTTACATAGTCATCAAAATAGTTCAGAAATTCCTCATGGGTTTTCAGTTTAACTACCTAAAGAGATTGACCTGTTTGCACAACGTGGACTTTATGTAATAGTTTTACTACTGGACCTCACAGGTTAATGGCCTTGTTTGTAGTGTCACGTAGTTCCACATTTTCTCCAAGGCAGCTCTGTGCATAGGAGCAGGAAGTGAGGAAAGAGTGCTGATGAACTGAGTACAGCAATCTCACGGTCTGAGGCCATTTCTGCCCCAAGTGTCTTTGTGACCTTTGTTGGTTTCCTGACTCCAGTCTGTTTTTTCAGCTTTTAAATTGTTTTCTGGATATTCACCATATTTTTTGGCTCAGATATTTCATTCAACGTCATAAAAGGAAGTTGTAGTTTGTTTCAGATGAATGCTGCTGTTGCTACATCAGTTTATAGTTTTTCAAATTCAGTAAGTTTATGGTAAAAATATTGTTTTTGTTATCACAATAATTACTTGCAGGAGAATTAATTTTAGGATTATGTCTTTCTTTTTAAATAATTTGTGCACTAGTGAATGATATTTATTCTATGAAATATAATTTATTATACAGGAAAGGGAATGACATATTCTTTTTAAAAATAATTTTACACTTTAAAAATTAACCTAGTTTATTTCTCTTTTTAAATTTACAAATGGTGAAAATTGCAGTTCTTTTGCATTTCATGGGATAAGAAAAAAATGATTTTTTAATAAATCAAAATAGGTTATTGATGCTTTTTTGAACACAAATATTTTAATTTAAACATACATAGTTACTATTTAACTTTTTTCTATATGTGTTTGTATCCTAGGCATTTTTTTTTCTATTTTAGCAAAAGATTAGAGGAATGAAAATATTACTTTTTAATATTTTAAAATTACAATCTATAACTTGGATTCAGAGGACAAATACTAGTCAGTCCTTTTAAGAGCAAGTGTGTCTGCCAGGTAGGAAATAGGATTTTCTTTAGAAAACGTGACTACCTTCTTGACATTGATTTATCATAAATGAGTAAAAAGTTTATTAAGTTTTGATAAGAATGCCTTTATTCATATTTCAGAATCTGGGAAATGTGAATATACTTTTCTAAAGTTTGGAAATGAAGGAGCTTATTTCTTTAACACACTGTGAAAGTAGAGACTACAAAAAAGTTATTTAGACAAATGTCAAATTAAACAAAGGGGGTCTGTGAGAGTGGAGAGGTGAGAACTTGCAGAATCTGACTGTTAAAGACTTCATGGCTAAATATCCATGCTTCTTTGCTAACCAGATACAAAGTAATTTTCTTGTTGATTTTCATGTAAGTAAAAAGTGAAAGGGGTTTCATCAGCAGTTTCCTTTTTGGGGTACAATTTCAAAATACAAAAGCATACAAGTTATTAGGTATAACTTTAAACTAAATTCATAGTTTTTAAATAAAATGTTTACATTTAATCCATTTATTTGCTATTTATTTTATATACTTTTTTTTCAGTACTGTATTAATACCACCCCCCAACTCCTGGTTTATTAGCTGTGAAAATTTTTATTGCAATGCATTTAATTTCCTTCCAAGTCAAATTATATATTATACACACATTATATTTTGATATTAAAATTGGAGATTTTTTTTCTTGCAGCATAGAGTTCATCAAATGTTTATAAATTCCTGAGAGTGGTAACTATTGTATTACTGTAAGCCAACTCACAAGACTCAAGTGAACTTGGCTTTATGGTGGAATACCTTTTATGTTTTCAGTCTTAAGGCAGCTTATTAAAATTGATGTTTTCCTTTCACTAAATATCTGGTGACATTTAAATTTGATAATTAAAATCCAGAAGCACTTAAGAAAGAATGCCTGTTTTTAGTTTCATAATAATAATACTCCCACAGAGAAGGTTGATGACTGATGTCTTTCAAGTGGCTGATTTGTTATTTAGTTAAAGAAAGCTCCTTTGGCAGTTTCTTACAAAACTAAATTAAAGTATGTTTATAAAACAGACAAGCTGCAGTGATAATCCTATAGCCCTGAGGAATGCTTGGAAATCTAGCCCTAGAAGCATCTTTGTGTGTGTGTGTGTGTGTGTGTGTGTGTGTGTGTTTCAGTGATTTAAGGAAGAAGTGAAGTTGCCAGAAATCCAAATAGATTAGCATCAAGCACTAACTAAGCAGGTCATAAAAATTTAGTCCTGTCCTGTTTTGCTATACAGTGCTTCAGGAATACTAATTTTTCTAAGCCTGTGTTTAATATTAATCTTTGGTATCTTTAAATTCATAGTTAAAACTTAAGTTCTTGTTTTACTTTGCATTTAAACACATATAGTTTTCAAGTTTCACATGTGAAGTCATTTAATAAATGTCATCTAATAAAAGAGTAATATTTAAATTGACCATCACTCCAACACACAAAATGGCTGTCCCCATGTGGTCAAAGATGGCTGCCCCCATGTGGACACAAGATGGCCACCACAAGATGGCCAGCAGGGAGGGCAGTTGGGAGGGACAAGGCCTGCAAGGGAGGGCAGTTGTGCATGATCAGGCCAGCAGGGGAGGGGAGTTAGGGGTGACCAAGTTGTCAGAGGAGGGAAGTTGGAGGCAACCAGGCCTTCAGGAAAGGACAGTTGGGAGGGATTTAGGCCTGCAGGGGAGAATAATTGAGGGGGGAACCAGGCCTGCAGGGGAGGGAAGTTAGGGGCAAACAGGCTGGCAGGGGAGCAGTTAGGCATCAATCAGGCTGGCAAGGAAGTGGTTAGGGGGTGATCAGGCTGGCAGGCAGAAGTTGTTAGGGGCAATTAGGAAGGCAGGCAGGCAAGCAGTTGGGAGCCAGCAGTCCTGGATTGTGAGAGGGATGCCCAACTGCCCGTTTAGCTCTGATCCTAAATGGGCAGTCAGAAATCCCTCTAAGGGTCCCAGATTGGAGAGAGTGCAGGCTGGGCTTGGGGACACTCCCTCTCCCGCCAATTCACGAATTTCGTGCACCAGGCCTCTAGTCCTATATAATAGGCTAATATGCAAATCGATTGAACAGCTGAATGACTGGTCACTATGATGCACACTGGACACTCAATGAAAGAGCTGCCCCCTGGTGGTCAGTGTGTTCCCACAGGGGGAGCACTACTCAGCCAAAAGCCTCTTCTGCCTCTTTGGCAGTACTAAGGACCCCTCGGGGGATGTCCGCCTGCTGGCTTAGGCCCAGCTTAGCAGGGAACAGGCCTAAGCCTTCCCCTAGGGCTCCCACATTGCATGAGGGTGCAGGCCAGGCTGAGGCAAATCTCCTCCCCCTCAATCCCCAGTGCATGAATGTCATGCTCTGGGCCTCTAGTTCATAATAAAGAGATTGAGATTGCCTGTGTTCTTTGGTTGGACCATTGAAGAACAAAAGGTGCTTCCAAGACTGTTTCCACTTCTGGTGGCCCCGGGCATCCCATGGCTTGTGGCAGGATAACTTCACAGTTTCTGTCATCATGTGGTGTTCTGCTCTCTGCGTGTGTCCAAGTTTCTCTCTTCTTGTGCTCGATTCAGCAGCACATATACTGAAATTGGAACGATACAAAGAAGATTAGCATGGCCCCTGTGCGAAGATGACATGCAAATTCGTGAAGCATTCCATATTAAAAACAAACAAACAAAACAAAAACAAATTTCTCTCTGCTTACAAGAATACCAGTTATATTGGATCAGGCCTAGAATTATGACCCTATCTTAACTTTACTATGTCTACTAAGACTTTATTTCCAAATAAGATCACATTCATAGGTAGGGTGGAGGTTAGGATTTAAAAAAATCTTTTTAAAAGACAAAATTCACTCTTTAAGTGACCAAATATGGTAGTGAAAAATGTATACTGAGGAGGGAGAGTCAATTGAAACTTGAGTGTATGTCACGATAGTATGAAAACTTCGTTTGGTAGAAGATAATGCCAAACAAATTGTCTTAAAATTATTCTTTTTGAAAGAACTCTGGCTTAAATATTTTGTAATTTTTTTCAGGTTTATAATAAAACACATGGTGAATTAAATTATCCATTAATTTTATATGTATATTGAGCCGAAACCGGTTTGGCTCAGTGGTAGAGAGTCGGTCTGCAGACTGAAAGGTCCCAGGTTCGATTCTGGTCAAGGGCATGTACCTTGGTTGCGGGCACATCCCCGATAGGGGGAATGCAAGAGGCAGCTGGTCGATGTTTCTCTCTCATCGATGTTTCTAGCTCTCTGTCTCTCTCCCTTCCTCTCTGTAAAATATCAATAAAACATATTTAAAAAAAATTTATATATATATATATATATATATTGAAAAGCATAGAAAGTTCAACTTTTATCAATAATAAAATTTACATATGTTAATTTATAGGTAATTTGTTATGACAGTCTTACTGATTTTAATGTATAAAATGCCATATCTTTAGAGATTATTAATGTTATAAATATATACATTTAATTAAAAGTTGTAATATTAATAGCCTGATTATCTTTTATTAAGAATTTCTATTTCATTCTTTTATTTTGTGATAAACTCTGGAGAATTAATTAAAATCTTTAATTATGACTTACATCATCACCACTAAATCTGTTTACAAAGTTTCCTGGATTGCAAATTAAAAAAAAGATGTGGGAGGTGTTTTCTGTGTTGATGGCTTAGAATAGGGTACATTCACATTCACTTTTTGTGTCTCTAATAATAAGATAAAAAGTATTTTAAGTATGACTTTAAGATTTCAGAGAATCAACTTAAGACTTTTAGTTTAAACAAGAATAATTTTTTCAAAAATGGCACAGGGTCAGCAAACTATAAGGAGCTGGATGGTAAATAGTTTAGATTTTGTCACATCGCCTCTGGCAACTGCTCAACTTTGTTTTTAGAGTAATAAAGAAAGCATAGGCTATGTAGATGAATAGGAATGGCTTTAATAAAACTTTATTTACAAAGCCATGTGTTAGACAAAATTTGTGCTGTAGGCCATAGTTTGCCAACTCTTGGCTTAAAGTGTTAGTAATCTAAATTTTGGATGGTCAAAATTTTACAAATGTTTATCAACATGGATTGATTAAGTTGCATCAAGTAGGAATGCATTTGGCTAAAAGTAACAATACCCAGTGGACACAGATAACAGGGCCAGAGGGTGAGGGCATGATTGGGAGGTTGGGGAGACAATGGGGAGATAAAGACACATATGTAATACCTCAGTCAATAAAGAAAAAGAAATATAAGTAACGATACCTAACCAACGGTAGCCTATATATTTAGGAATATATGGGGTTGGTAAAAGTAGGTTTACAGTTGCACTGTGACATTCTTTTGATCAAATAAAGCTGTTGTAATAATCATAACCTACATGTCTTTCCCATACTGGGAACTGTAAACCTACTTTTGCCCATCCTGTATATCTCTCAACAATGCTGAGACACACAAGTTCTTTTTGATCTTGCAGTCCCCTTGCTTAGTATTTGGGTTTTCATCTAGAACCTCATGGTTATAGACTTTCTGCTGCAGCTCCCTATTTTTAAGCTACAAAACTGAGGAAAGAAGGGTAGCACCACATATGCCTGTCCTCTTTTTATCATTGATTGAAAAGCTGCCCTGGAACCTCTCTTGCTCTTGCTCTTGCTCTTGCAGGCTGATTCCTCTTAGTCTTCTCAAGCCTGAAAAAAAGGTGACCTGCAGAACAATAGTGAAAACTGTTTAGTGTAAATTTTTCTATTCTTGTTGGCTTTCTAGGGAAAAAAAATTTCAAAGATAAAAGAAGCCACAAATATACTAAGGCAGTTTTATCTCAAACTCATTATCCTTTGAAAGAGAAAACGATTGTTTTTCCCTTAAGTATTACCTCATTCTCTTTTAAACTTTGACTGCTATAAATTTATGTGTAGTCTCAAATAATGGAAAACAAATTTTTCGTATGTTAGGAAGAGTGGAATTTTGCTTCATAAGAATTATATCATTATCTTTGTTATCCATGTCTATACCTCAGAGTTGAGTGGTAAATATTCCATTTTCTATTGAGAGAAGCTAAATTGAGTGGAGAGTGCATGACTTGACAGGAATCACCTGTGATATATTTCTGAGTGATGTCTCATTACCAGTTGAGCCTGTAGCTGTTTACATCTGAAGGTGTAGGTATTGTAAACCCTTTTTTAAGTTTGTTTCAGGAGGACTCATTTGAACACCTAGCACATTTTATACTTGTGAAAAAGGTGTGTTTTCTCATCTTCATTACACAGGTATTAATATTATATGTCAAATGGTCAGTAATTGCAAACTTTTTTTTTTTTTTTTTTTTAAACAAGACTGCTTCTATAGATTAAATTCAGGACTATTTAAAGTTTCATTTCTCAAGCATGCCTTTCTCTCTCTCCTCCTTCCACCTCGCCCCACTCCATGTATACGTGTGTGAAACCTTGTCTGTGATTTTTTAAAGCTTTTAACTTCTCTAGATGAGTTTTTTTCTCTTTAATAAAAAAGATTACCTAAATACCCCTCCCCCCAAATATATTAACGTAAATAAAATGTTAACTTATTTTGCAGTTGTGCAAAAACTTCACTTTTTGTTCTAAAGGTTTTTTAATGAGGTATATTGATTTTTCTGTGACTGTGACAGCATATGAAGCTGTCAGGTTTATCCTTTTACAGAAATTTCAGAAACTTTTATTTTGACTAAAGAATGAATGCATTCTGGTCAACCAGGTTTCGTTTATCTGATTAAGGGAAGTTTGCATGGATTCAAGGCCTAAGAAACAGAATAGTCTCCTTACCAAATTTTGTGAGTGTTTTTCCCCATAAAATTCTAACTTTAGTTTCTTCTCCCCACAGTTGGATATATAAAAATTGTTTTTATAAAGCATCTGAAATCTTGAAGCTGCTAATGTATCACATACTTTTTTCCATTTTATCAATACTTGGTAAACTAAACCTGTGGGTCAAGTCCAGAAAGAAAGAAAGAAAGAAAATTTCAGTGCCACAGATACTTGCCCATTCTGACTACAATGATAGAAGTGAGAAGTTGCCACAGAGACTGCATAACTTACTGACTCCTGCAGTATTGATATAATCTACGGCAATTTTGATTTTCTTTTCTATTTCTGCCAGTAATGCTTTATAATTAGTGACCAATGTGATCCTAAGGCAAGCATGTCAAACTTGCGGCCTGCGGGCAGCATGCAGCCCACAACAAATATTTTTGTGGCCCAGCCATTATAATGGTATGTAAGAAACATTTTAATAAAAAATGTTGTAACTGAATTTTTACAATATCCTGTTATACATAATCTATACATATAAAAACCTAAGCGACCTGCTGACTGTGTGACCTTCTGACCGTCAGACCATCTGATCAGTAGCTATGATGTACTCCGACCACAAGGAGTCAGATGCTCAGTGCAGAAGCTGCTGAGCTGCTGTGACTTGGCAACTGTAGTTCTAGGGTGATGCAACCGAAACCAGAGAAGAGGAAGCTGGATTCCAGGGCACGTCACCCAAGAATTACCCTCTCCCAATCCTGGGGATGTCACAGAGCTGGTTTTAGCCTGATACCCACAGGCCAGACCAAGGGACTCCATCAGTGCATGGAGCCTCTAGTTATTAATAACAAACTACAACATTTACTAATGACTGATTACTGTAATTGTATTGCATTCATTTTCCTTATGCACCTTACGCACAGGCATGCCATTTCTCTCTGCTAATACTAGCAGTGAATATTTTAGCAGCCAATTGCCACATCATTAGTCTTGGACTGACTTGTTTGGTATGTGCAACAAGAAATATTTTGCTTTTGGAGAATAAGAAAAATAGGTTTATTTGTGTTATGCTCATTAATTTGTGCAGTTATTCAGTCTTTGGTAAGTTAATGTTCAGGAAAAAATATTAATTTTTATTAAAATTTTCTATTATTTTATGTTAAGGATTGCTCAGTTTTTTTCAGCCCTTTGTATTCAGCATTTCTCTATAGAAATAAACCTATATTTCTATGAAAATTGAAGCTTTTGCTTTTTTTTTGCAGCCCACATAAACTTAAACCTTGTTTATTTGGCCCATGTTAGCCTTTGGGTTTGACATGCTTATTCTAAGAGCAATAAAAGTTAATGACAAGTAGTCAATGATTGAGAGCCAAAACCCCCTAGATCCCCAATTCTTATCTTATGTCAGTATTCTGATATATATGATAATTTTTAAAGTACAGTAAAGTTAAACTCTTTTGTAGGTTTTTTTTTTAACACAAGATATGTTCAAAAACTAATGTCTTTGGGGGTCATCTTGTCTAGTGCTTCCCTACATAGTTCCTGGACCCGATGATGCATTCTAATACTAATGATTAAGTACAGACCCCTGACTTCTACAGTATTTCTGTCTTTACTAGTTGGGATCAGAGTAGCCACATTTTAAAAAAGTACCCTAGCCATTTCTGATAACCTGCCTGCTCTTAAAATTGCTAATTCAAATCATATTTTATGTACACTAGTGGCCTGGTGCATGAAATTCATGCAAATTAAAATGGAAATTAATTAGAAGAAATAATTTAATATTGCTATTTGCCCTTTCTTTATAATAGAAGTGTCAGGGATGAAAGAAAAATAGTAAAATGTATATGAAAATCTTCTTCCTATCAGAGTCTGAGACACACCCAGAGTCAAGTCCTCGCCCACCCACATGTGCCTCAAAATAGCCTGAGACCCAGACCTGGCTACGGCTCCCTACCTCTCCACCCCCCAATTGCACTAGATCCAGACCCCGCCAGTCCCACCCTTGTCAAGGCCTGACAGGCAGAGGGCATAGACTCAGGTCCCCTGGCCCGGCCAGGATGGGGGCGTGGCTTGAGGTCCCCCAGCTCAGACTGGGGTGGGGAGCACACCTTGAGGCCCCTGCCAGGTGGGAGAGGGGGGACACGCAGCCTCGGGTCTCCTGGCCTAGCACCAGGAGGGCGGTGCAGCCTTGGGTCCCCTGTCAAGCCCCGCTGGGTGGGGAGCACGGCCTGAGTTCCTTCGATCCAGCACTGGGAGTGCAGCTTGAGGTCTCCTGTCAAGACCTGATGGGTGGTGGGGCATAGCCTGAGGTCCCCTGTGAAGCCCCTAGGGGGCGGGGGATGGCTTAGCGTCAGGTCCCTGCTGATTGCTCATTAAGGCTCCTTATGGGAACTTGGCTTCAGCTGTGGTTGCAGCCATCTTTGTGACGGAGGGATGGTCAATTATCATGTTCCCTTTTTATTAAATAGGATAGTAATGAAGGATCATTGAGGTGGCACAGAGGAGACTTGAATCCTGGATCCCTTCAGAACTTTTTAACTTTACTAAGCTTGTTCTATCATCACCACAGAGATCCACTCACAGTTGTAATTTATTTTAAAGAATCCCAAGAAAGATAAATTTCTGTAAGGCCTTTGAAGGAATATTGTTGGAAAAGAAGGATTTAAATTCTTTATCTCTCAGTTTTAGATTGGCCTGATCCAGTGATTTTTCAACTAGTGCTCCCCAAGAATTTTTAAAACATGCAATACCTGACCCCTTTACTTAGATTGTCAAATATGAATGAATCAATATTATACTTATTTTTTTGTCAGAGCGACAGCTTATATGATATATTGGTGTGCCGCAGAATTTTAATTAGTTTATGAAAAAGGTTGAAAGTTTCTGGCCTAATCACTATCATTAGAATTTATCTCTTTTTTTTCTTTCTTTCTTTTTTTCTTTTTCTTTTTTTTTTTTTTTTCCTATTTGCCTCCCTTTATGCAGATCCTCTTCTTCTTGATAGAACCAAAACTCCCCCTCTGTCCCCACCCCCATCTTTTTTCAGCAGTATGTGATCGCTCTAGCCAAAATCTCTTTTTCCTCAGACTATAGCAATTATGTGGCACTAAACTATATGTTATCAAATATTTCTATATTTTTTAAATGGTGGTATGAAAAGTCATTTTAAATGCCTCAAATTCCTTAAAGACAAAAGCCACTTTTTGCTCCTATATATCTAGAACAATATTCCATAGTTGGCAAACACTCATAAAAATCTGTGATTATTTCTCTAGAACTGCTGTAGGATTATTTGAAAAACCTGATTTATTCCATGATTATTGTCTACTAGGGCCTGGAAACGGGAGAAAGTGAAAGTGTTACATGGGAAAGTGTCCAATCAAATAGCCTAAGGTTTGTAGGTTACCTTTGAATATCACCTTTTTCAGATTTGGCAACGAGGGCCATTGATTTTAGAAGGAAAAAAAAAAAAATGAAACATGCTAGCACCATTATTTAGAGTAATTACATTTTAAAATAATTCTTAATTCTATGTGTATACAAGCTGTCTTTATTGTATGTAGTGACATTTTTGGATAAAGCTGGTGGTTACTACAATTTGGAAGCACTTCTTGAATGGAATGTCCTTTTGGTTTCCCTTAGCACCTATAAAATACATCCCTCAAAAATTCACCGTCCTATTCCCCCAACTTATGTGACTATTCCCCCAACTTATGCATGGTAATGAGCATATTTCACAGCTCTCCTACTGACAGATTAGTTCTCCTTTTGAGCTCTTATGAGTGTTTTCACTTCCTCTTATTCTTATTTTAACATTTCTTCAAAGACTGTTTTTGTTTCTTTGCTGTGTTGTATTTATGACTCTGAATACACAGGACTTTTCAGCAACTGGGGAATCCTCAAAAAAATCTATGCTTTCGACATGAATAGTCTGGTTTTATCTGGCACGTATTATTGACAGAGGTGCTCTATCCTCTTTATAGCTTGCTGTGTAGCAGATGGTCGCTATAGCATTTACGACTCCTCAGAGAGTGCATAAGTACATGTGCACAAATAAAAAATGGCTTATTAGTGTAAGCCTCTTGTGTTCTTATTGATGGAGTTCCCCAAAACAGATAAGAATTGCTAAACTTGTAACTTAGTTTTCAGATTTTAGCTAACATTTTATTTGTATTTATGTATTTATTTAACTGCTATCTCTTTTTCTCAAAGGCAAGCTTGGAGGGTGGGATCAGATATTATTTTGCCACATATGCTTCTTTCTTTCCCTTCCTTCCTTCCTTCCTTCCTTCCTTCCTTCCTTCCTTCCTTCCTTCCTTCCTTCCTTCCTTCCTTCCTTCCTTCCTTCTTCAGGAGCATGGACATCTGAGACATTTTGAATATGTAGATAGGGCTTTTAGAGAAAGGAATGGCTGTTCTTTTTTATCAGCCATGCAGACTTAGAAACAGACTTTAAAGGAAAACAGAGGCATGTGTGTTCTCACTGTGTATTATTGTTGTACCCCCTCACATAGCTGTGAGGATTTGTCAGCAGTTTGTTTTGACTCACTATACCAAGGTGGGGGTGGTTTTCTTTGTTTTTGTAAGTTAACTAGTGTGGGATGTCAGTAATCTCAACTTTACCATTTTGATTGGCCTTGATCCATCCTTTTCCCAGGCCATATTTTAGTACTAAAACTTGTTTTAATATATTTGGCAAACAGTTATTCTCTTCCTATAACTTTGGAGGTTGAAACTGATCCTTAAGATATACAGGGTAGGGCAAAAGTAGGTGGGTCCTGTTAAAGCTGTTTGTATGAAAAATAATACAATAATTAATAAGTAATGATATAAGAATAAATTCTGTGTTTGATGTACTCACAACTGTAAATCTACTTGTGCCCCACCCTGAATACTCTTTTATTTCACACTAGAGGAGTGGTGCACATTAGTGCATGGGAGAGGGGGGGTGTGTGTACCTCAGCCCAGCCTACACCCTCTCTAATCAAACCCCGGTGGGATCAGGCCTAACTGGGCAGTCAGACATCCCTCTCACAATCCAGGGCTGCTGGCTCCCAACTGCTTGCCTGCCTGCCTTCCTGATTGTCCCTAACTGCTTCTTCCTGCCAGCCTGATCATACCTTAACCAGTTCCCTGCCAACCTGATTGATGCCTAACTGCTCCCCTGCCAGCCTGTTTGTCCCTAACTGCCCTCCCCTGCTGGCCTGCTCAGCCCTAATTGCCCTCTCCTGCAAGCCAGGTTCCCCCAACTGCTCTCTCCTGCAGGCCTGGGTCCCCCCCCCCCCCCCCCCCCAACTTCCCTTTTCTGCTGGCCTGGTCACCCCTAACTTCCCTCCCCTGCAGGCTTGATCTCCCCCAAGTGCCTTCCTTTGTAGGCCTGATCCCTTCCAATTGCCCTCCCTGGCAGGCCTGGTCCCTCTCAACTTCCCTCTCATTGGAAATTACTCTTTTATTAGATAGAGTTACCTCTGTGGTATGTTCAAGGTATTTCTGTAAACTAATTTTAGAATCTCCTTGTATTATTATTTTTAATTTACCTTGATAGCTCATCTTACATAATGAAATTCAGTTTAATTCATTATGGTAAGATTGGGGACTCTCCTAAGTTCATGTTTCATTTTTTGAGAGTTGATTTTAGATACAGAGAACCACGATATATTGTTTTGATCAGGGATGGAGAAAGATGGTACCATCTGAAATAGAGGACGGGGCTCCTGGTCTTGATGGAATGTATCTTCCGCTTTTAGAAACAATTAACAAAGAGAGGGTGGCAGATATGTCTTGACACGTTTACTCTTTCCTAGGAGAAATGGCACTCCAGGGAGTTGTGCAGCATGGTGGTCCTAGTACATCTTTGACATAGATGGGAAATAGAGCTTTATATATGAGACACAAGAAGGCAAACAGTGTTTTCCTTTAATCACTCAAGGTAACCGATACATTTAAAGACCAGTGTGGCTATCTTATGTTGCTGATAATTTTTTATTATGTAACAGTTCTTTATTTACTTCATTTATGTGGATGAAAATTATTTATTTATGTGAGATTAAAATGAAAACAGCTCTTCATATGGGATTAAAGTAACTAGAATTCTTGTAGCATTTTCAGTACTTGAAGTTTAAGAGACAGATGGCAAGTAAACGAGAGAGAAGGACTTTATTTGCTATATTTACAATCTAAAACTACTGTAAAGAATTTTAATTAGATGTTATTTTAGGAAGTTTCCAATTCACTGCAGATCATTGAAGCTTGGACAGAGCATAATATACACCATATATTTTAATATGTCAACAATCTATTGCATGTGATTGAAAGTTCATCTGGAACTAGAGGTTATATTTCTAAGAATATGAAAATTTTTCTGGGTACCAGTGTGCCTTAGAGTAAAGCTCTTTTTCTACTTAATTTTACATAATACCATTTTAAATTTCTGATGGGAGTGCAGAATCAAGTTCATTTAGTTTGAACATTTAAATTTTTTTTTTGGGTATCTTATCACCTTTCTAAATTAAGTTTTCATGTTCATTTTTCTTCATGGTGATTATGATTATTTTTAGTTTCCCACAGCTCTACTAGAGATTTTCTTCACTGTGAAAAGGTAGAACTTAGAGAAGATTACATTATAAGTTTGAAAAAGACCTGCATACATTATGTGTAATGATTTTTAACATGAGTGAGTCCTTTTCATTTTCTTCTCATTTTGCATGTATAATCAACTTACATAGTTAATTTTGTGCTAAAATTTGTCTTAAATACAACATGATATCAATATTATGTAGCTCATTCCTCTTCCTCCATTTACCTGTATTAACTTCCTGGTTTCTCTTTATTATTAGAAATACATTTGTGTTTCCTTTTGCTCTTTTGTTGGTTGAAATAGCATTTAGCATTGTTTTATAGGCAAAATACCAACTGCTGTATACAACTATGTAAGAAGCAGTTCCTTGGATTCTGAGTAAAAGCCCTAGAAAATTAATATCAGAAAGTCTGTTGTACTTTTGTGTTAGGGAGTTTTAAAAACTATTTCTCCAAATGAAATCAATAGGGTAAAAGAAGTGCACAGTCCTGCTATTTTTACTTAAGCTAGATTTTCTCTAAATAACCTTTTTTTAAAAATTTATTATTATTATTATCAAAGTTTATCCCAATCCTTAAACAGAAAAAACTCCTCATTTAAGTATACAGTGAAGATGTTTTGATTGATAAAGTTTTTAATGGTGTAGAGTTAAAGATTTCTTTTGCAGTAAGAAAAACTATTAGTAACAAAACAGTGGGCTATTTAATGGATAATTTAAGAAGGTCAGCTTATTCTGGATCTGGCAATCTTAAAATCTAGATAAAATAGTAACTTTCAGGGGTTTTTTAAAATTAAAGATTTTACTTAATTATCAAGTTCTAAATCCTTTGGAACATTGGTCTTTAGTGATTGTGTAACTTTTTCAGAGAAAACTAATATTCATATTAAAAGTTATGCTGCTTCAAGATTTTTTTTTTTTTAAAAAGCATGTCTCTAAATTGTTCATTATTGATTTCAGTAAATTTAAAAGAGAAGCATATTAAACTTTTGAAATTTCCATGAGTAATAAAAATGTTTGAATTCTAAGGGAAATGCCTTGGAATCTGAGTCTTACTTTATTTAAAATTAGAGTTGAATTCAAACATTTAAACTTAAAATACCCCTGGATACTTAAAAAAAAAAAATCTTAATAGCATTTCTTATTCCAAAAATGAAACTGATTTCAAGCAGAAGGAAAATATCCTACTGAGTATCTGAAGGTCAAATGAGTTTTAAAAATCACTCATTTTTCTTACAGTCTTTTTTATCTTAAAGTCTTTTTGTCTTTAGTAGTTTTAACTGGTCATAGAAATTAATAAGCCTGTTTGTCCCAGAGAAAGGTATTTGGTCTGCTTTCACTCCTTTGCTTGAGGTAAGACCCTGGCACCTCTCCATAGCCATCAATTGAATGAGTTACGGTTTTTATTTTCTGGTCTCAAAAATCTATTCTCATTATATAACACCATATGGTTGAAGTGAATGGAAATTGTGATAGCAATAACCTTGAGAAATAACATGACAAAAAGCACTATTTATTCATATGGATGGTTTATCACTTATATTTCTCCATTATCTGCCTTTGTAATCCCATCTCAAGACAGTTTTCCTCAGGTCTTCGCGCTCCAGGCATTTAACATTTTTTAGTTTTTCAGGCAGTCAGGACCTCCACATAAGCCACAGCTTCATCCGCCTGATAATTTTTTCCGCTATCTAACTCTTGCTCATCCTTCAGATCATAGCTTAAATGTCAGCTCCTGAGAGAGGCCTTCCTTGACCAATCACTTTGTATTATTCTGCACGTTGTTAATGCTCAGGGTGCTCTGTTCTCTTTCCAGAACCTGTCATAATCCATATAATTTTCTTTCTTCACCATTCTCTCTCCAGTGCCTACTCCAGTTTCTACACATAGTAGATATTCAGTAACTATGTATTAAAGGAACAGTGGATGAATGTATACTAATCTCAAGATATGCTATTTAAGAAGCACCATAAAATTAGGCAGGTGTAATTAGACCTCTATACACAGGAGTTGTTGTTGGTTTGTTTTTGTTTTCGTTCTGGGGATGGAAGGAAAAATTGAATAATTATTAAGCCACATAAATGTAAGTCAGTTGAGCATGTTAATCTTATATGATACTTCCTTTAATCAGCTGAGGATTGTGTTTTCATGTAACATTTTAGAAAGAGTGAAAAAGGCCTTGAAGCCACATGCATTACTCTTTGGCCTGCTGATCCATAATTAGAACCACTGTCTAGAATGTTTTAGTGTAGATCTAAATACCATAGAACCATCAGAACTGTTGAAGTCACTTTCTGCATATTTAATTATTTGTTGTACTTTGCTGCTTAAATTTAATATATTTAAAAGTTTTACTGAGACATATTAAATTGGAACCTGCTGCATCTATGATATATTGCTTCTTAATGCCAAGTGAGTAGTTTCTTGGTGGTAACTCTTAAGTTAATACTCATTTAATATAATACTCAAATTAGTATAATATTATGAATATAGTATATATGGGGATCTTTGATACACAGCTTTCTTCCTAAAACAGATGAATAATATTTAGTCATTATTGTATACTTTCTTGAAGGAAATGTCATTCTTTATATTCTAATTATATTGTGCCAGATAATTTTGATAACAGTTTTTAGTGGTTCCTTTTTTCCAGTTGTATCAACCTGAAACTGCTTTGATTAGCTTTCTGGCTTTACCCTACTTTTTGGAACCAGGTTCTTTACCTCCATATGACAGTATTCCCTCCTTATTTCTTTATTTGGTTCCCATAATTTGAAATAATTAAAAAAAATACCATGTTTCTCTCTTGCTTACTCTTGAAGAACATTGAAACTTCAGCCTCTTTTGCCTAATTTCAATTTCTGGATTGAGCCAAGATCTTTTTCCATCTTGTTACCTCTTCAGATTGCTTCCCCTTCCAGAAAAGCTCTTCCATAACACTTCACATTTTTAAGCCAAGGACAAAGATCTAAGTGTACCTATCACCTCCTTAGATGGGTCTGCTTTGACCACTAAAATAGCTTGTCTCAGTATTATCAGCTAGAGGCCTGATGCACAAAATTCATGCAAGGGTAGGTCTTCCTCCCCTAGCTGCTGGCTCTGTGGCCCCGCCCAGGCCACCCTCTGTAGGACAATCAATGGGGGGGGGGGGACAACTCTGGAGAACCTGGGATGTGTGGTGATGGATGCAGGCAGAGCCACACATCCATCTGGATCTGGCAATCTTGGCCTGGTTCTGCCTGCATCCATCACCACACATCCCAGGTTCTCCAGAGATGCCCCCCCCACCCCCCCATTGATTGTCCTGCAGAGGGTGGCCTGGGCCTCCGTCTTTGGGCCAATCATGGAGGCCCCCAATTGATTGCCCTGCCTGCCAGTGGCCTGGGCCTTTCTCTGCGGGTGATCGTGTGATCGTGGGGGGTGAGAAGCTCCCCCCCCCCCCCCCCCGCCCCAATCCCCAAACTGTCACATCACACCCGCCTTGGCTGGCCTCACGACAGTGTCACAGTGTGATTGTTTTGAAGGTCCTTCTGCTGTTTGGCCGTTTGGTTGATTTTCATATTATGCTTTTATTATTATATTATAGATGTTTGCTGATGGTTTCTTGTTTTTCCCATTTATGTTACCTGTCTTTTAAGATACAATTCAAATGTATACTCCTAAAGCATTTTTTTGGCCAATTGAGGATTGGCACTTTATTTTTTTAGCTTTTACTGTTTGTCAAAAAACTCCAGTTGGTAGTATAGAAACAGTTCTATCTTGGTTCTTCAATGTCCTGTATCTAGTTAAGGGACCCTCAGAGTCCTCAGGACTCAAGTGGAGGTCAGGAAGACTTCCAGTGGAAATTATAGTTGAGCTGATCCTGGAGGGTTGAATAGCTGTTTTAGATATAGGCAGAGCAAGGAGTCATGGAAGACATTTTAAAGGTATGAAACTTAACTCACCTCGCTCAGGAATATGTAAAAGCTCATTGTGTTGGGGTTCTATAGATTTGGGCATCTCAGCAGGATAGAAACTTGGGATTTCTCTTTCTGTAATATACTTTTCTGCTCTCTGACTTTTCAACTATGAGCATGGTTATGTTTCTGATGTGGGATGGGATGGGGATATATTTTAAAAATGACAAGAAAGGAAGTTACCAAGAAAGGAAGTACCATACCGTTTTTGTATTTAAATAACGCATTTTGGATATTTCAAATGAACCCATTAGCTGTTCGTTTTGAAGTTTGGTTTTACTGCCTTGTATTTTCAGTGCTTCACTACTTTTAGCTTTGTATTAGACCCATGTACCCTCTGCAGAGGGGGTACTCAAAACCTGAAAGAATCAGTTGGGTGACTTTTTTTTTTTTTAATTGTGCCCTAATTACAGTTGTAGTAGGCTTGCTTCACAGTAGGCTCATGAAATAAGCAGTTGATTACATGCAAGTATGTGTCTCACTTTGTAGTCTAAAATGGCTTTCTCTCTGAAAATATATGATCAAATAATTTAATCTTAGACTGCAAGTTTTTGTATGTTTTTTTTAAACTCTTAGATACAGATATGGTTTTTTAAAAGAAGAAATATGTAGTTCTCATCTGTCTCCTGTCTCCCACACCAAAATCTGATTAATCTTTCTTGTTATTATTTGATGTTTCCTAAGATTGATCCTGTATCAAGGTTGCCAAATTTTTCCTAGCAGAAGAAAAACATTCAGATCTTTGTATTGCTGACTCAGGAGAAAGAATTAATATACAGAGGAAAGGCTTTGATAGGAAATGTTGCTTCCTTTAGGAAATGAAGTACAAGATCTAAATGTGTGTCACATGAATAAGGGACAACCTTACTAGGCAATTTTGGAACACCCTATAGTAGTGGTTGGCAAACTGTGGTTCACGAGCCACATGTAGCTCTTTGGCCCTTTGAGTGTGGCTCTTGTACAAAATACTATGGCCTGGGCGAGTCTATTTTAAAGAAGTGGTATTAGAAGAAGTTTAAGTTTAAAAAATTTGGCTCTCAAAAGAAATTTCAATTGTTGTACTATTGATATTTAGCTCTGTTGACTAATGAATTTGCCAACCACTACCCTACAGAATGGCTTTGTTAGTATACTTTCTCTTCATGACTCTCAGAGATTTTTAAGGTGGGATACCACAGGCAGCCTTACAGGTTGTTTTGATGTCGATAGCAATGCATTATGGAGGAGACATAGAAAGCACAGATTGGAACTCTGCATTATTACTCTTTTGTTCGTTCCTTAACATCTAGAGCAGTAGAATTTAGTAAGCGTTCATTTGTTATATTGACAATGGAGTCAAGTCAAATATACCTGATTGTGGGGGTTCTTAGGTTTATAAGCCTGCTGACTAATATATATATATATATAGGCTAAGTGACCAACTGCCTGTCCGACCGTCTGATCAACAGACCTGCTGGTGCATATGACATGCACTGGCAATTTGAAAACAAACATTGACTCGTGCATGGGTGATACATAATAAAGCTCTCACTGGCACCAATTGCATGCATGTGTTTTGACCTGTCATTGTTGTCTGTGAATTTGGTTGTTTTTGTTGACATTTTGAAGCTGAAAGAAGCCAGCCAGTGTCCCCATCTGACACTGGCCTCACATTTAAAATAATTCCAAGACAGTTTCCTGTGATGCCAGCATTTGCGATGACTATTAATAAATCCCAAGGACAAACTTTAGACAGAGTAGGAATATTCCTACCTGAACCCGTTTTTGGACATGGTCAGTTATATGTTGCTTTCTCTCGACTTCAAAGAGTATATGATGTTAAAGTTGTAAATACTTCATCATAAGGGAAATTAGTTAAGCATTCTGAAAGTGATTTTACTCTTAATGTGATATACAGGGAGATACTAGAACAATTGTAATCAATTTATCAGTCATTGTTTTTGTCAATGTTATTTTTATACCATGCTTTTATTGTTTATATATCATGTCTTTGTTGTTATATCATGTTATTGTTTATTAATCAACTTATATATTTTTCATGTACATTTTACTAATTTATTTCATCTCTGACACTTCCATTGTAGAGAAAGAGTGAATAGCAATATTAAAATATTTCTTCTAATTAATTTGCACAAATTAATGTGCACAAATTTCTGCACTGGGCCACTAGTTATATATACAATGAGATATTTCTTTACATTGACAGTATTTGAAGATAGCATACAATTATTAAGACTGTATTAAATTAAACTTGCAGCAATAAATGATTTCACTTCTTACAATGGCTTAAAATAGCAGGAATTTCTCTTGCAGAGGGATAATCATTTAGAAATGTGAACAAATGTTTCCAAAATTATACTAATGCATATTAAAAAAAAATTTTTTTAGCAATATCCTAGACTAAGTGGTTGGAACTTTTAAATTAAAATAAATGCTAATTACCTCGAAAGGATTTATTTTTTTAATTTTGGTTCATCCTCAAGATAACTAGGAGAATTGTGACTTGGAACAGGAATAGGCGTTACTAATATCAGTTCTTATTCTAGTAAAAGAAAATAGAAACCTCTGATTTTAGAGAAGTACCTTCACATCATAAAGATGGCTGCAATTTTGTGTGTAGAAGTTAATCTTTTGCCTTCACTGTGAGAAAACAACTATATAAACAGTATTCATTACATTTATTTTACCTGTATGTTCCATACAGAAATGTTTATCCTATATAATAAAAACCTAATATGCAAGTTGTTTGACCAGGAGTTTGATCAGGAGTTTGACCTTTCTCTATGACATGAGCTGACCACCAGGGGTCAGGCTCGTCACCCAGCTCCCAGGCGATGAGGGAGCCAGGTAGGGGGCCAGGCCCCAATTGATCACCCCTCAGGCAGGATGATGGAGCAGGTGAGGGGGCAGCGCCAGGCAATGGTGGCCTGCCAGAGGGACCTGTGGCACTGCGTGGCTGAGGGTGCGAGCTGGGGCCCTATCCCTGCCAGCCATCCTGAGGGACTTCACCAGTGCACAAATTCATGCACCAGGCCTCTAGTTTTATCAACTGTAAAATCAGATTGAAAAAGTAGTCTCTATTTTCTAAAGGAGTTTTATAAAAATGGTATTTTAAAATGTTATTTTATCATTACACTAGAGGCCTGGTGCATGAAATTCATGCAGGGGGTGGTTATACTTCAGCCCAGCTGGCACCCTCTCCAATCTGGGACTCCTTGAGGCATGTCCAACTGCAGACATCCCTCTTCAATCCAGGACTTCTGGTTCTCAATTGCCTGCCTGCCTGCCTCATTGCCCCTAACTGCTTCTGCCTGCCAGCCTGATCAACCCCCAATTACTCCCCTGCCAGCCTGATGGACACCTAACAGCTCCCCTGCCAGCCTGGTCACTCCTGACTGTCCTCCATGCAGGCCAGGTAAGCCCCAAATGCCCTTCCTTGTTGGCCCAGTCACCCCTAACTGCCCTCCCCTATAGGCCTGGTCCCTCCCAATTGTTCTCCCCTGCAGACCTGGGTTCCCCCCAACTGTCCTCCCCTGCTGGCCTGGTCACTCCTAACTGCCCTCCCCTGCAGGTCTGATTGCCTCTAACTGCCCTCCCCTGCAGGCCTGGTCCCTCCCAACTCCCCTCCCTTACTGGCCTGAACATCCACAACTGCCCTCCCCTGCTGGCCATCTTATGTCTACATGGGAGCAGCCATCTTTGATTACATCTTTGATCTTCATTTGATAAATGAAATGATCATACTTATCTCAGAGAGTTTGGTGAATATTAATGAATTAACATTTATGTGTTGGAGTGATGGTCAATTTGCATATTACTCTTTTATTAGATAGGATTAGAGGTTATTATAGTGTCTCTTTAGCCATCACTACATGGGAGATAGAAGATTAAAAAAAATGATTGTTGTTTAAATTGCTTTTTATTTTCAGGAGGACTGTAACTGAAAACGAATTTCAGCAAATTGTACATGTTAAGTTTTTGGGTGTAGAAATGCAGCAGAGAAGTTCCCTAGAAGCTTCTGTTCCATTGTGGTTGAAATGTTTTCTCACCTTGAACTCTCTTATTACTGCTGATGTAGGTAATAACTTGAAATGTGCCTAGAGAAAGTGTAAAATTTCCTTTGACCTTTTCTGGACCAAGGGTTAAAGTACCATAGATGTGCTAATTATTTCAAAAAGCAAATAGGTTATATTCAAATATGCACATTTTTAAATTAAAATACTTCAATTTATATTTTAAATATAATCATGTCTGTTTTGTAAATTTATCACTCAAAGAAAAGTGGAGAATATTTTGTCAACAGATTAAGAGTAATATTATTTAAATTTACTGAGGCATATTTATTCATTTTCTATACTAATTAAAAGTTTGAGGCTGAAATGGGAAAATATTTATTTTTGTGTTTTTTAAAATGTTTAATATTTTATATAATCCTACTTTATTTCTATTTTGAATCTTCACCTGAGAATATTTTTCCATTGGTTTTAGAGACAATGGGAAAGGGAAAGACAGAGAGAAACATTAATGTGAGAGAAACCCCTAACTTCCCTCCCCTGCCGGCCTGGCCTGGTCATTCCCAGCTGCCCTCCCCTATAGGCCTTGTCCCTCCCAACTGCCCTCCCCTGCATGCTTTGTCCCTCCAAACTGCCCTTCCTTGCAGGCCTGGTCTCCCCCAACCGCCCTCCCCTATAAGCCTGCTCACACCAAATTGCCCTCCCCTGATGGCATGGTTGCCCCCAACTGTCCACCCCTACAGCCTAGTCCTCTCCAACTGCCTCCCTCTGAAGGCCTGGTCACCCCTAACTGTCCTCCCCTGCAGGCCCTCTCCCTCCCAACTGCCCTCCCCTGCAGGCCTTGTCCCTCCCAATTCTCCCAATTGCCCTCCCCCTCAGGCCTTTCCCCTCCTTCCCCGCCCCCCAACTGTCCTGCACATACCCGGACTAGGGCCGGGGCTGGGGAGGAACCTGCAGTTGAGGAACTTGCCCTTGATAAAAATCAAACCCTGCAGGTTGGTGCTCTATCCACTGAGCCAAACCAGGTAGGGCTATATAATCCCATTTTTAATATTACTTAGCTCTATCTTAATATTTTATTCTTTAAGGAAAGATGGTCTAATTTGACTTAATCTACTCAGTGAAACCTCATTTAATATATAACAAAAATAATTTTATAGTTTCCATTGCCATCTTCATTAGAGGTTGCTAATTATCCTCCAAAAGTTATTTTGCTTCTTATCATGACACCATCCCTTATTTTTATCTACCCATATAAAGAGTATTTCCTGGGCTTGCATGGGCTGATGTGGCCCTGTGAGTAAGTCCTGACTAATTGGATGTGAGTAGAAGTGAGGTGTGCAGCTTCTAGATTATGCCCTTAAAGGGAGGTCACACGCCCTTCTTTCCCCCTTTTTCCTGCTCCCTGTTGTCTAGAATGTGAGTATGTTTTGAGCCATCTTAGGTCACGTGGAGAAGAGTGATGGATAGGAATGCAAAGGAGAAGCCTTGGTCATTGACTGTCATGCCATAGACTAGCACTGCTACACTTTTAGATGAGAGGGAAATAAACATCATTGTAAAACACTATTATTCTGTCAACCAAAGCTACATGCTAAACTCAAACACTGTATTGAAAGTATTCACCATTTCTGCTGCATTGTTTTGAGATTTAAGTTTGAAATTTATATAAAAAGTAAAACCATGGCCATGTAAATAAAGCTTTATTAACTATACCTTGCTTAGCTCAAAGCAAACACTGAGTTATGCTAATGAGGCCCTTTAATATTATATTGTTGTGATTTATATTATGCTGTTATTCTGTTTTAAAACATTGTGACTGTCCCTAACTCTGTTGGTTTTTATGATCTATCTAGGATTAAACAGCGTATTATCTATTAATAGTCCAGATTTCCTTAGTTTGTAGTGTTTGTGTTTTCCTTATTTTACCTGTGCCCCCCACTTATTTCTCTTTCCCTTTCTACATTTGGGCAGTCTGGGGAAGCAACTCTGGTGCAGCTCTGCCTGGCCTGTTCCCCAGAGCTTCAGGACCTTAATAGAGCCCAGGTGCCTGGCATTATTCCTGAACACACACACTGGTGAAATTCAGTTCCTTTCTTGGAGAGTTTGTGGGCTTATATTGTAATGGATGGGAAAATGCCCTGTGCTTTGCAACCTTTTAGACTAAGTGATACCACTTACGAGAAATTACAAATGTTATAGGAACCAAATTTTGTGTGGGAGATGAGTACTACGGGGGGAAAAAAGTTTCATAATGATGAGAGACATTTTCAGAAAACATTGTTTAGTTTTTAATTTTCAGTCTAAAAGGCAACTTACATCATCACACTGGGGATGGGATATATATAGACTCATGGAAGAATATGATTTGCTCCCCAAGTTATTTAATTATGCTTCATTATACAGGAGTAGGCAAAAGTAGGTTTATAGTTTTTAGAATGCAAAACACAGTTGATAAAACTATTATAATAATTATAACCATGTTTTTGTTTTTGTTTTCCCAAATGAACACCCATTCTGGTATTGAGATATCCTGCCCCTGCAGAATCATTAAAAATTGTGATATATTCTAGGTGGGCAAGTGGAAAGAAGGGCAGTATTATATAGCAAGAACAATGCATGTCCTTGTATTCATGCCCTTTCCAAGTTCTCTATTTGTGGCTGTGCCAAATTGCATTACATTCTGTATGCATAGATATAAAGCAAGCAAATACCACGTATCATCTTGCATTTCAGAGAAAATGAGGGAATGGCTACATGTAATCTTCCTTGCCTGTGATTCATTCACATTTTACAATTCATTTTATATATGAATGGAAAAGTAAAGGGAACGTTTCCTTCCACACTGACATAGAAAACATTTTAGCATCACATTCTATATCTTGATCCTTGGACCAATATTGGAAATTTCATGTACAACTGGATCACTGTGTATATTGCTCTCCTAATTACTTTAAAAAGACCTTCCTGTCAAGACTTCCATAGTTTTCTGACTCTTATAACAGGCACATCCTTGTAGATGTCTATATGAATCTTCATAGCATACTCTAGCATTTGAAGGGAACTGCATAGTCTTTTTGCATTCCAGATGTTACTTTCATGCTAGGGAACCACAGTTCTCACCTCAGTGCCTGCACTATTAGGTACTCTTACCATTTTTCCACTCATCCATGTGTATCCTTGGACAAATCATGCTGCCTTTATGTGTGTGTATAATAAATCGTTATTGTTCAGATTATTACAGGTGTTCCTCTTTTCCCCCCCATAGCTCCCCTCCACCTGATTCCCCACCCCACCCCAGGCCTTAACCCCCTGCCACTGTCTTCATTCATAGGTGTAAGATTTTTGTCCAATCTCTTCCTGCACCCCTCAGACCCCCTTCCCCCTGAGAATTGTCAGTCTACTCCCTTTCTCTGTCCCTGATTCTATTATATTCACCAGTCCATTCTGTTCTTCAGATTTTTTATTCACTTGATTTTTAGATTCACTTGTTGGTAGGTATGTATTAGATGTTTTTTTTTGTTGTTGTTCATAGTTTTTACGTTTACCTTTTTCTTCTTCTTCCTCTTCTTAAAGAATACCCTTCAGCATTTCATGTAATCCTGGTTTGGTGGTGATGAACTCCTTTAGCTTTTTCTTGTCTGTGAAGCTCTTTATCTGACCTTCAATTCTGAATGATAGTAGATTAATCTTGGCTGTAGGTTCTTGCTGTTCATCGCTTTGAATATTTCTTGCCACTCCCTTCTGGCCTGCATAGTTTCTATTGAGAAATCAGCTGACAGTCATATGGGTACTCCCTTGTAAGATAACTAACTGTTTTTCTCTTGCAGCTTTCAAAATTTTCTCTTTGTCTTTTGCCCTTGGCATTTTAATTATGATGTGTCTTGGTGTGGTCCTCTTTGGATTCTTCTGCTGCCTTTTGAATGCTTGATTCCAAAATCTCATTCTGCAAACACACCCCCAGTTCTTCCACCTCTCATTTTCTTATAACCATGAAATGTGCTTTTAAACTTCATTAGTATTCTGTTACTGATTCTTCAGGCTTCACTCATTTCCATGTACAATTTAGCCAGACAGATCTGAGTTCAAACTCAGGCTTCCCAAGTTACTAACTGTGTAACTTAGATAATTTACCTCTGTATGTCAACATTCTTACTTATAAAAAGAGCATTGTAATATCATCTAGTGGAGTGGTTGAGTGTATATAGGAAAAATATTGGTTAACTGCCTAGTGGAAGTCAATACTATTAGTTATGAAATTAATGTGAGCTACTTTGATATTGTTTGAGAGAATGATAAAAGATGTTGAAAGGGTAAAAGAAATTAGAGACAAAATAATTAAGTGCAAAGGAATATAGATTTGATCTTACAAAAGTAAGATCAAACCATTGTAGATAAAGTGACACCATTTACAATGTACATGCAAGGTTATTCTGATACATTTTATGTTAAAGTGTTAAAGACTAGAGACCAGGGTAGGAAATTTGTTGGATTATATACTGAAGCTATGGTGTTCCCAGGATACTGTATCTCATTTAATATTTTATCTCTTTAATGTAGATCATCTTTTAACACTGTATTTGACATTTTGTACCACATGGTTTTATTACTTTTCAAAGAATGACTTAGTATAGAACAATTTATGTGTGTAGTATGTGAGTACATTTGTCTGGTTAAGGACATAATGGATTTCTTTAGAACTATCTACTATCTTTTTGCCTTAGAGTTGTACAGTGAACTCGAGTCTCCATAAACAAAATTGGGGACGAGTTGTATGGGAGTCATTTAGAAGCCTGAAGTGCTTGGCTTTAGATTTCAAAGTCATTTGGATTTGTTGTTTAGGTGCTTAATTAAACCAATCTTCTGAGGAATTTAAACCTCATTAAGTTGATTTTGTCTAATTTCCATCAATTTATGTTATCAAAATATTCTCAAAGTTGCCATTGAGATTGGAAATTAAATATGAGTGGAAAGATTATGGTTCACTTGGTAATGCAGCACATTGTTTATTATACTGGAAAGTGAATACTTAGCATCAGATTAGGATGGTGACACAATGGCTTCATAAATTATTGGTTTCACACCTTTTTATCAGGAATAGTCAAAAGCAGGCGTCTTCAAACTACGGCCCGCGGACCACATGCGGCCCGCAGAGGAGTCTGATCCGGCCAGCCAGGTTTTTTGGGCAGTGAGCGCAGCCGAGGTGTTACAGTAGGAATTAGTAGTTCATATAGTCCGGCCCTCCAGCTCTCTGAGGGACCGTGATCTGGCCCCCACTTTAAAAAGTTTGAGGACCCCTGGACTCAAAAGCATATAAAAATTTCAACTAATGGCAAGGTACTTTGTACCTTAAAACAATTTAATGAGGAATTATTCATAATCTGAAAATTGAAGCAAGAGATACATGATTGTAAAATCTGCTATTGTTAATTTACCTTACTCTCAAATATATGTGAATTTATGTACTTATTCATTGGTTCCTTCAACGTGATTTGTTGAACATGAAGTCTGTCCTGGTCCCATTTTAGTTATACTAGAGGCCTAGTGCACGAAACTCATGCATGGGCGTCCCCCTCAGCCCAGCCTGACCCTCTCCAATCTGGGACACCTCAGAGGATGTCTGACTGCCAGTTTAAGCCCAATCGCACAGGGACTGCTGCCTCCTAATTGCTCACCTGCCTGCCTGCCTGATCACCCCTAAATGCCCCCCCACCTCTGCCAGCCTGCTCAACCCTAACTGTCTCTGCCTGCCAGCCTGATTGCCCCTAACTGCACCCCCTGCTGGCCTGGTTGTCCCCATCAGCCTCCCCTCCCCCCACCCACCGTTGGCCTGGTTACTCCCTGCCCCCCACCTGCCTGCCTGGTTGCCCCCAAATGCCCCCCCTGCTGGTCTGGTCTCCCTGTACTGCCTATCCCCCACCACCAGCCTGGTCACTCTCAACAGCCCCCCTCTGCCGGCCTGGTCATCACTCACTGCCCCCACTGCTGGCCTAGTAACTCCCAACAACCCCCTCTGCCAGCCTGGTCATCCCCAACTGACCACCCTGTTGGTCTGGTAGTCACCAACTGTCCTCCCTCCACCCATTGGCCAGGTCACTCCCATCTGTTACCCCGCTGGCCTGATTGTCCCCTCCACCCCTTCCTCCCGCTGTCATGGTTGCCCCCAACTGCCACCCCCTGCTGGCCTGATCACTCCACACAGCTGTTCAGTCATTTGGTCATCCCTCACTAACCCCCCTGCTGGCCTGATTGCTCCAGGCAGCCTGCTGTTTGTTCTTTTGCCCAGTTGTTTCAGTCGTGATGGCCCCTAGCTTTTTATATATTAGGATAAGATAATTAGTTTCTCCCATGTGGATCAGAAAGTAGACAGAAAACTAAATAATAGCTACATTTTGTTTAGAATTTTTTTTTTTCTCTATCTCCCTTTTGTCCTCCTCCTCTCCTTCCACTTTCCATTCTAGCTCATCCTTCCTCACCCATCTCAGGGTTCTAGAAGATGAGGAGATGAGTCTGGTTTAAAAAAACCTTTTATCTGCCCTGCGTTTGAATCTTGGCATAGAGTCTGATAAGCCATTAGCTGCAAAACTGTGAGGAAGAGATGACAATGATTAGAGTAAGGCCTTCATCCCACAGTTATCTGTATGCCAGGCAACAGGGTTACAGTGGTGAATAAACAAGATATACCTCAGTCCTCTTGGAGTGTATAGTAAGTCTTTCTTAACGTCATTAATATGTTCTGTACTTAAAGTGATATGACGTAGAAGGAAACCAATTTTACCACAGGCTAAGTGATATAAACAAGTGTAAAATTCCCACGACATTTCATCAGCATTATAACATAACAACACTGAACTAAAGGACCTTATTCTAGGACCTGCTGTGCATTCTTGTGGGGGATGCAGACCAGGATATCAACATATACAAAATGCTGTCATTCAGTTAGTGATTAGTTCTTTAAAGGACTTATAGGGTAATCTAGGGTAAGAGAATAGAAAGAGAAGATGCTTTAAAGTGATGCTCTAGGTAACTATTCTGGTTTCACTCTAGTGTTATATACTGTCATTTTCTGACACATTTGCTGGGAGTAGAGGTAGTTTTTCCTGTATGTCTGAGTCAAAGGGAGAAGGTAAAAGACTACAATTGCTCTGTTAGTAGCTAGTGTGAAGTGGAAGACTGGCCCTGCTCTCAGTGCTCTGACTACCTCATCAGGTTACTGTATCAGGGTGAGCTGCTGGCTTCCTCCCCCATTTCCACCGCCCAGATTTCCACAGTTGGTATCCAGATCTCCTCTTAACTTGTTATTGCCTTATGCTAACTGAGCAGAAGTGTGCTATGTGATTGGGCACCAGGGAATAGTTCAATGAAAGAAGAATGGGATTCAGAGAGGGGAGGGTGGAATTACTACAGACAGCCTTTGTCTACTTCACAGGTACCCTGAGCCAAGGCTGCTTGTGGTGTAAGTCCTTAATGTGACAGAAATTTGTGGCATTTGGTTTAGGTTCTGTGTTTTGTTAACTAAAGTCATCTTGCTTCGCCAGCAAAAAAGCAGTCTGCAGTCCATTTTACATTCGTAAGCAGGGTTGGTGTTTGACATTTGAATTTGAAGCTGTGGTAAGTCACCACAGTAGTACCAGTTACAAGGCCCCGTATGCATAAAATTGCCCTTTAAAGAAAGAAGACTGGCTCCTTCCCATTCATCCCTGAGTAGTGAATGGGGCTGCAGAGGGAGTTTAGAGGAATTTGACAACCTGTAAATCTGAAGTTTTGGGAATTGTGAAGCAATAGGAAGAAAACACCACTAGGCTTAAGTTTAAGACTCCCAGTGAATGTTCTGCTTCTCAGGAGGACTGATGACTGGGAAGAGAGTTGTGGAAGAGGGAGGGTTTTAGAGAACCTCTGCGTTTAAAAGGTAAAGTAGGAAGCGTGACAGTGTGAGGAGGAGTGGGGAGGAAAAACCTTATTTGGATTTTTTTTTTTTTTAAGCAAATGAAAGGCAGTGGGGAAATTGAGAATCAGCTATTTAGAATTAGCAGTAGAGCCAGAATTGGAGAGAGAGCAGGAACATTAAGGAAGGAGAGTAATGGAGAAATGGTAAGAATTGGAACTCAGTGGAGCCCTATAGGGTGATTTTTACTCTGAGAAGAGGAAAATTTCTGCGTACAGAATTTAGGGGAACTTGGCAAGTTAGAACTCAGCACAAGGGATTTATTGCAACATGAAACAGAGGGTAATTGTGACCAAGATAGAGAAGCATCCTCCTTTTCAAAGGTCAAGATTGCTGAGGTGCAGGACTCAGTCCATGTTCCCCAGCAGGAAGAGGGACCCAGGAGGAAAAGTGCTTATTTATCAAAGTATACAGGTGACTGGATGGGGGGAACTTGAATAGACTGACTGATTTGTAAGTAGGATATAAGCTAATTAAGAAACATGAAACTCCTATGTGTTTCGTTACTTTGAACTCAAGATTTTCTAGTAATGTCAAAATAGTTTGTGAATCTGACATTGTCTCTGTTGAACTGCTGTAGCCTGGAAAGAGTCTGGTGTAGCAAGAGAAATGCAAAACCTAGTGATTCAGTCTGGAGGGGACCATGCTTCTTGCCCTTTCCTCTTACCGTGGTGTGGATGGGAGGTCTCCAAAGAAGCAGAAATGAGATCAGGCCAGTGAACTGTCAGTTCTGTGTGGTTTTGTTTGTCAGTGACACTGATCTTAGCCTGAAGCTGACTGTTTTAGTGAAGTTCAGACTTGCCATCTATTTTCAGTAAAAGCAGGAAGAATGTCAGAGATGATGTTTGAATTTTAGGGCCTTTTAGAAGGACACATGATAAAACTGTTTAGACCTTCTGTCCTCTGTCATTTCACTTATCAAACTTAAGCACAGCTTTTTTAATTTCAACACACTTAACTTCTGGGGATGAATAGGGCATTGAACGGGTTCTATAAACAAGTATGTTTCT
Source organism: Pipistrellus kuhlii (assembly GCF_014108245.1). Taxonomy (NCBI): domain Eukaryota; kingdom Metazoa; phylum Chordata; class Mammalia; order Chiroptera; family Vespertilionidae; genus Pipistrellus; species Pipistrellus kuhlii. The sequence continues at coordinate 66,372,050 of NW_023425515.1, forward strand.
GAGCCATAAACAGGAACACAAGCAGCAAAACAGGGGATGTGAGGAGAGGGCTGAGACTGAGTTTTCTCTGCTCCAGTCTGAGGAAGCAACTCTGTTGTCTTTGATTTAAGGAGCAGTTATGTTATAAATCAGAAAGTGCTGATGTACCTAAACACCATTATTCAGTTCTCTGGACAGTGCTACTGAGTGATATGTGAATAATATTGTATGCTGATTATGTAAACATGTTGCTTTTTATAGAAACCACAAGATGGAAAGGCAAAACAAGATGGATATAATTGTTTGGGAACTAAGAATAGTGGATACTTCGGGGGGAAAAAATTAAATCCTATCACATGGGAGATTTATTTCCCATCCACATCTGAAAGCGTACTGCTCTTACTTATCTCTTCACTGTATTTTAGATTTAACTGGTTTGTTTTCTTTGGCTCTGAGTGTGCCCGAAGAGATACTTAACTCTCACCCCCAGCACATGTAACTGAGTGAGGACATTATTTTAGTTCACTCTAAAGGGAGGAGATCTCATTTACTTATCCAAAACACAGAGTAACGTTTGTTCCAAAATTAACCAGCCATGGAAAGATTTAAAATCTTTGCCTGTTAGCATGATCATACTAAGAACAGGACCTGACCTATTGGAGTTGCTCAAGAATTAGCAGACTTGTCAGTTGTTAAGACATTTTATATCTTTCACATTTGCCAACTTTTCTTGAGCAGCTTTCCTAGAAAAAGGTAGCATGTTATCCCATTCAAAACTGTGATATGTTGTTAAGTACGTTAAACATGGTCACTATTGGTGTATTTATGCCATATGTATTCACATATAAATACCTATGAATAAAAATATCCTATATAATAAAACCCTAATATGCAAATAGAACGAATGGTGGAATGACTGGTCATTATGACACCAGGGGGCAGACACTCACATAGGAGCTGTCCCTGGTGGTCATTGCGCTCCCACAGCGGAAGCACTGCTCAGCCAGAAGCTGGGCTCAGGGCCGATGAGAGCAGTGGTGGTGGCAGGAGCCTCTCTTGCCTCTGCAGTAGCACTAAGGAATACTGAGCTCGGCCTCTGGCTGAGCGGCACTTCCACAGGGGGAGCTCCATTCCAACAGAAGCAGGGCTCACAGCTGGCCAAAGCAGCAGCAGTGGCAGGAACCTCACCTGCCTCCATAGCAGCGCTAAGGATCAGCAAGCAGGTGGGCAGTAAGAAGGCCCAGACTGCGAGAGGGTGAGGGATTCCCACCTCCAGTGCATGAATTTTGTGTACCGGGCCTCTAGTTCATATGTGAATGCCTATGAATAAAAATACTTATAAATAAAAATTGTAATTTATAATAGCAAATGCTAGGATCAAAAGGATTATATTCCTACACAATAGAACATTTTCGCTTACAAAAATAATGAGTTGTCTGGATGAGCTGATATGGAACAGTTTTTAAGGTGTTACACAAACAAAAGAAAATACAACAAAATGCAGACAAGTATGTTTAGTGTGATAAAATGATATGAACAAGGATAGATATAAATAGACACACTCTCACACTTATGCCCATTTATATTTGGATCATGAGACGAGTTTAGAAAGGATGGAATCATCACTTTGGGAATGAGAAGCCTGGCTTCTTCCTTTGAGATTGAGAAGAATTTGGGCAAAGATAAAGAGAAATCCTATATAATAAAAGCTTAATATGCAAATCAACCAAAAGGCAGAACGACTGGTAGTTGGGGTGGAGGGGGGGAAGGAAGGCAGGGCCCGCAATTGGACAGCGCCAGGCCAGGCAAGGCAGGTGCCAACAGGCGACGGGGGGTGATGATCAGGGGTGGTGGCAACAAGCAGCAGCCCGCCCAAGGATGTCTGACTGTGGCTTATGCCTACTCCCCAGGGGGAGTGGGCCTAATCCATCAGTGAACTATCACCTGAGGGCTCCTGGACTGCAAGAGGGTGCAGGCCAGCTGAGGGACCCCCAGAGTGCATGAATTTTCATGCACTGGGTTTCTAGTGTTGAAATAGTTACAAAAGAGTTGAAGAAAAAAAGAAAGGGTAGTCAATGAGCAATATCCTCTCTATTTTTTGTTATTTTAAAAAATATTTTTATTGATTTCAGAGAGGAAAGTCATTGATTGGCTGCCTCCTTCATACCCCATTACTGTGAATTGAGCCCACAACCCTGGCATGTGCCCTGAACGGGAATTGAACCATGAACTTCTGGTTTGTAGGTTGAGGCTCAACCACTAAGCAAAACTGGCTGGGCAATCTTGTATGTTTTTTAAAAATGCACATCTCAATAGCTGGGAATCTTGATAAACGAGGGTTATTGGTGTGATGATTGCAATGCCTCCTCTTTTGTATGGGGAGAAGAGTACAAATGCTTACTTGGCACCAGCATGATGAAGTGCCCCTGACTTTTGTAAGTAGGTTCTTTTTCTACCTGCCTTGCATAAATTTCTCCCTTCCTCTCTTTCTTCTGTTCTCCCATCCCTATTCCCCCTCTCTCCTCTCCCCTCCTCCCCCCCCCTTCCTATCTCCCCTTCTTTCTTTTGTCTTCTTTTTTTCTAACCTCCTCTCTCTTTCTTTCTGCATTAATACAATATTTATATGAATCTGTACTCTTATTATGAAATTTTAACATCCTGCCTATAGACTGTTTTTTGTGATAGGGTACTACCTAGTGGTAGAACTGAAAAGGGATTACTGGTAGTAAGATCATTTACTTCTTGCACTTGACTTTTAAGAAGGTGAATGTATAAACCTTTGAACTTGTTGGCATTGAAATATTGGTGGGTCTTTTAGGCAAATGTTTACTATTTGAATAGGTTTAGTTTCTCTTTAAGAGATTAGGATTGCTGAATCATGTCAGGCACCTAAATTATTTTGTGTTTAGATGTGGGGGACAAAAGAATACCTAGATCAATTTTCTGAATCCTATAAAATTAGGAAAATAGAAACAATGCAAATTTTAATTCTCTTTTATATAAAAAATTAAATGTTGGAAATAAATAGCATCTTATTGCACCTCACAGCCGTCACTTCCTTTCCCACCTTTAAGGATATAGCTAAAATATCTTCTTTAAACCAGATCTGATGAACCTTTATTAAAATTGTTAAATTTTCATTAAAAAAAATAAAATTTTCACTTTCTCTAGTCAAGAACAAAATGGATTGGGGAGTTGTAGCCCCAAAGGTGGGAAACAAACTTCCTAGGACTCTTTAAGTCAAATTAATGTCTTTTAAGTTTTTAGTTCTGTTGATTTCCTTACAGGGTAACAGAGTCTAGCTTATCTGTATATGTATTTTATGATTGAATTATTAAAATTTATCCTAAAATTTTTCTTCCTGTATTTTTTGAGGTTTTACATTTTTAATTTTGTGTGTGTGTGTTTGTGTGTGTGTGTGTGTGTGTGTGTGTGTGTGTGAAATTTATAAAGCTTTTAATTATGGTGAAAGGTTGAAAACAAATGAGTTGCTCTTCATAAACTGGAATGGGTTATTTTCCATGATCACAATAAGACAAAAATGGGATTGGGGTAGGGAGAGAGAACTACGTAGTAAATGATCAGCATGAACTTTGATATCTTAGCCATTCTATATAATAAAAGGTTAATGTACAAGTTGCTCCCTGGGGCCATCATTTGACCAGGAATTCAACTGCTTGCTATGTTGTGCACTGATCACTGGGGGAGAGCGCAGAACATGGTGGATGTCTGCGATGCGGCACTAGCAGTGGACGGCAATGGAGGCACTGGCAGTGGATGGGTCCTAATGAGAGCGTGACCATGGTGAGATGGTGGAGCAGGTGAGCGGGTGGCGCCAGGCCAAGCTGGGTGTGAGAGGGGCCCGATCACCCCACTGATTGCCCCACAGATGGCAACCAGTGGTGGCAGTGTGGGAGCTGGCCCCAGTTGATTACCCTGTAGGCGGGATAGTGGAGCAGATGAAGGGGTGGCACCAGGCCATGGCAGGGTGCCAGGTGGGGCTGCAAGACTGGGGGTGCAAACAGGGGCTCCCCACCCATGCATGAATTCATGCACAGGGCCTCTAGTCTACTATATTTATATCATACATTTTTTCCTAAAACCATATTAAATCTACATAACCCCCCTTCAAATCTTGCTCTTACTTTAAAGTCTATTAACTTTCTCTTTCTGAACTCCATTATAATTAGGATAAGTGAAATTCATTTAAAAAAATTTTCATTTTAGTAATTTTTTTCTATGTAGTAGTAGCACATCATCATAATTTAGGAATTATTGTATTCTATATGTAAGTAAAACTTAAAGGAAACATTGGTATTCATTTAGAGAATTTTGTTGTATAGCAGTTAGGCAAAGTTCTGATGTTATTGTATTTCTCAAAATGAGAGTTGAACTTTTCAAGGAGAAAGGAATCCAAGACATGAGAAATATGACAGAAAAACCCTAAAATACAGCACAACAAAACAATAACAACAACAGAAACTAATATATTATTGATTACTTTTGACCAGAAATTAAGTTGTAGGGCCATTCAGTTTCTGCATTTGAGTTTAGAAACCTATTTTCATCTCATTATGTATTTGGATTAAATCTTTTAAGTTAACTCTCAGAGAACCTTCATGCTCCAACTTAAATATTTATATTTATACATTTCATGTGGTTTTCACAATGGTTGACTAATTTTAGCTGATATACAAGTCTAGACTTAGTCAAGTTATGTCTAACATTTTGCCAACTGTGTTCAAAGCATAAAGGAGTTTTTGTGTACATATAAGTAGTATTTCTGTTTCGTAGTTTGACAGGTGCAGTTGTGAAGTTAAGTTGAAAAGAGTTGAGTTGAAATAGTTTTTCCCCCCCCCCACTTTCCTTTTGCTCACTGACATAACCATTTTCTCTGAGTTTTTTTTTTTTTCATAAGTCAGTAGCACATGACAAATCCTGTTTTCTAAATCTAAATCTCTAGACTTTACTTTTTTTGTACTCTGTATTTTATAAACTGCTAAAGGTCTTGAAGCCAGAGTAGCTACTAGTAAACTAGCTGTATACTTTGTTTGTAGTTTAAATAAAACTAACTTTCACAATCACCATTTTCTAAATTTCTATAGGCTTTCTACATTTTAATTTATTAGTTGAAGAATTTATAAAATTTCTGTTATGTATAGAATTATTTGAGCAGTATTTGCGTTACATTTAGTGTTGATGCACAGTTTTATTTATGGTATATCATCAAAAGTAAACATAATCTCACTTTTTTCCCTTTTAACCTAATTTTGATATTTAGTTTGTTGTCTCAAAAATGTCAGTGCTATTTTCAGCATTTTTATTGATGTGAAAAAACTGAAGTCATTGTGTTTTATTTTTAAATTGCTCTCTTTTAGTAGGGAATGCTATTACCATGAACCTGAATTTATTACATTTGTAATGTTTTTCCAGTGTCTGTAATTGCACTATAAATACTTGAGATTTTATGACTTAAGCTTTCTTATTTTCAGGACAAGGATATAATCTCAATACATGTTGATTGTTGATATTGAACTATTAAAATTAATGGCTTACTCACTAAATTGAACTGTTATGGAATAAAGGGTTTTGTGTTTGTCTAGAAGTTGATTTTACGAGATTATGTTTGTAAATGCATTTGGTTGGTATCAACTTATTAGTTTCCATTATTTGGAATAATTATTGTCTGAAGTTTTTTCAGGACAAGTTTTCACTAATTCCGATGAAATTTTGGGTATTTTAAACAGCCATTTTAGTAGTATTATGACATATTTAAGTGAAAGCACATGGATTTCTGGAAACCAGAATATTTAAACAAAGATAATATAATGAAAACTTTTGAAATAATCGTTTATTCTCAAAAATGTGTTTTTATTCCTGGAAACAAGTTTCAGCACAATGATTTAAAATGATAAGTTGATAGAAATAAACTTTAATGAAAATTAGATTTTATTGGCTGTGACATTGTGCTTTGTTTGTGTATATGTGTATAATACATTGCACATGTAAAGTGCTCATTAAATACCAACTTCTTTCTCACATAAACCTGAAAATTTGCCTTGGTTACTTTTCTGTCTGCCTGTATTGCCAAATTAGTGCTGTACCAGCTGTTTAATTTTTCCTAAACCATGTCTTTTGTTATTTCCTGAATTTGGGCTTCAGTATAGTTCAGTTTTCAGAAGTTGCTCTAAGATTTTCTTTGACCTTATTGTTTCACTGAGTGGCTTGGCTTTTGCTGCTCCTTCCATTTGTTTTTAAATACTCACTTCTCTTGTTTTCAGTAACAATATCTGTCTCAATTTGTTTCTTGTCTCTAAACTATTCCTTCTGCACTCCTCTTGCTGGGTTTTCTTCCTCCTAAATGCCACTATTCCTCAAAGCTTAGTCTTTGATCCAAGTTTCATCTTTTCTTGGTGATTTCATTGAACTGTCAGTTACCATTGTCATACTTATGGATCTCTTGACTTTCTGTTCAACTTAGCTCTACTTTTCATATTATTTGTGAACATGTATACTGGGAATTAATAACATTATTTCAGATTAATGAAGCTGAACTCTTGCTCTTACTTCCCAACATTTTTGCTTCTACCACTGTCAGGAATCTTCCAATCATCTGTGACTACTCATCCTTTTCATCTCTTTTCTCTCTTCATTTAGTCCTGAGTTCTGTGAATCTACTCTCCCTTAAATAATAATCTTTGCTGCTGCTGCTTATTCCCTACTCCTGCAACTGTGCTTTTCAGCCTTCCCTCGCTTAGGGCTAGGTTACTTTTAAAGACTGGTCTTTCAGTATCTTGTTCTTCCATTGTGCTAAAGTTAGGGAAGCTTTCTTTAACACTTTAATCCCCATTGTGGACATTTGCCTCTGTTGCAAAAGATTAATGTGGTTTACTTTACATATCCTGTTTCATTAGTTGCTGCTCCAGACTTGTCTCCATCTATTTTTCATCCCCTCTTAATCCTTCCTATCAAGCTAATTTTTGTCCTCCTGCCTTTGGTCATAATTTCTCTTCATCTCCCCACACTCCCTGAAATCACTTCATCCTACCCACCCAGGTCCTATCCCAGCTCTTCCATGGTTTTGGCCTTGCTGATTTCTTCTTTTCCTGAACCTGTCTTAGTTAGCTCTTATGTGCTGGATACCAAGGTATGCCAAAGTAGACTTTGTTACACATTGCTCTACAGTTGTGGTAGACTTGTCACTTCAGTTGAAATACAGGTTCTTTTGGCAGAGATCATTTACTTTTCAATATTCACTTTGATAGTGCTAGGCCCATATTTTGATACTCAGTAAACTTGATAGTTGATTGAATTGATTAAAGAGGTGATAATTTAACTGTTAAATACAGACTTTGTTTCTTAAAAGCGCATACCTTGACATTAGGTGAACAGCTGATGGATAGAACATAAAACATAATTCACTTTATGTTCCATTTACTTGTAGGTACTTCTAAGAGATATTTATTGCTTCATTTTATTTTATTTTTGTAAACCACTTTCTGGAGTGCTTTTATTTCTTAAAATATCTTTTTTAGCATAGGAAATAATAAATAGTATTTATAAGAGTTCTCTTAATGTAGCTATAGCCTTATGTATACTCAAGAGAATTAGCATAGCAAAATTAAGCTTTTGAAGAAAGAAACTTAAGCACCAAGATTGGACAAACCTTCCTTGTAGTTGTCTAAATGACATTAATTAACAGGTTTGTTTCAAGTGGCTTTGGAGTAGTCAGTTTGTTCTTAATTTTATAGTTTAGCAAAGTGGAAAACAAGATTAAATCAGATGACTTCATTTAATCTTTGTATGTTTCAATGGAACTTGTAAAGGTTATGGATATTCCATTGTAAAGTAAAGCTATTAACAACCTTTCTTCCTGTGGTTTTTGCTTATCATTTTTTTCATCTCTCCTTTTACTACTGCACTCAAAAGGAACAAATTAATTATTTTTCACACATTTAGGAAACACATAGGTGCTTATAGATGTTTCAGACATTCTCCCTAGATTTAAACCTGTCTATTCTGAAGTAGTTCTCAAATTCATGGAATAATGTTGGTATATGAAGAACATTAGGATTTTTCATAAGTAGGGTACTGGGAAGAAGTAAAAAAAAAGAACTTTTGAAGATGGATTTCTTATGTCAGGCTGGGCTGTTTTATAGAGTGTTTTGTGGATAGCATTTAGTTCCATTTTCAGAAACAAAGGGGATGGATATCAGTGGGCAGAGGATGGGAGAGGAGAGACTACTGTACAAGGTACAGGGCAGCAGATACAAGGTATGTGGTAGTGGTGTTTATGGGGGAAGAACAGAAATACAGATATGGAGATGGGTGACACCAGATCTTGAATCTTAGACTAAGGAATATGTCTCATATTCATTAAGATATGAGGAATGATAGAAGAGGAGTGACATGACCAGTTTTGTATTTGAAAATTTGACATCACTGGGCAGAAAAAAAATGGAGTTTGATAAAATTAATAATCAGGACACTTCTATAGAGACTATTATTATAATGCTAAAGGCAGGTGCACAAAATTCGTGCATGGGGGTGAGGGGAGTCCCTCAGCCCAGCCTGTACCTTCTCTAATCTGGAACCCGTTGGGGGATATCTGACTGCTGGTTTAGGTCTGATCCTGCAGGGACAGTCTGACATCCCTCTCACAATCGGGGACTGCTGGCTCCTAACCACTCACCTGCCTACCTGCCTGATTGTCCCTAACTGCTCCCCTGCCAGCCGGATTGCCTTTAACCACCCTCCCTTGCCAGCCTAGTCGCCCCCAACTACCCTCCCCTGAAGACCTGGTTGCCCCAACTACCCTCCCCTACCAGCCTGGTTGCCCCCAACTTCCCTCCCCTGCCGGCCTAATCTTACCCCAAACTGCCCTTTCCAGCCGCCATTTTGTAGCAGCCATCTTGTGATGATGTGAGGGTATCCCATGAGGACACGGGGCCTACCTAGGCTTTTATTAATATAGATAAATAAGAAGTAATTAAAACCTGAATTTACAATAGTGTCAGTGAGAATGGGACAGATTGAATGGGCACATGAGTGATTTCAAATGAATTAGCAAAACTTATTGCTATGTCTCTTTATACTTACATTAGTCTATTTAGTCATTGCTTGAGCATATACTATATATCTCTACTATTCTCTATAATGGAAGAGATTTTCGAGAATAGTAGATAGTGGTTTATTATCTACTGTGTTCGATAATGGAAGTAATTTATTCAAATATTTTAGTTGTAGCATCAAAATCTGTTCACTCTCATGACAAATAACTTAGATGAGATTTATTATAGAATTTAAATCAAGTTAAATATTCTATTTCGCATAAAACAAAAGTGAAAGCAACAGTTACTTAGTTTCACTGATGCTTTTTGATTTAAGTATATTGACAAATCTTCATATCTAAGTTCTATTTTGTAAGTTTTCTTTTTCACCAAATTGTATTTTTCTTATTACTGATGAACATACAAAAATGAAACATGTAAGAGCTTTTGAGTGGGATAATTTAATTCTGTCCAAAATCCTATTCAAATTTTGGGTCTGACTCCTTGATTTCTTAAATTTTGGGGCCCTAGTACTTGGTCATAAAAAGCAGATGACTTTTTTCCTTCCATTTTCATTAGAAAGAATTTTTTAAAAAAATCAAAATTGCTTAATTGAATTCTATTTTAAGCCAGGCTACATTCAATATCATCAACCAGCTTTTCCAGTCATAAGATCTATCTTCATGGAAAAATCTAATAGACTTTGCAAGCAGCATGTAATACAGATAGTCTGCTATTGATGAGGAGTAGAAAAGCAGATTTCCCAAGAGGGAGTAAAAACCCCACAAAAACAGCTTCCGTTTTCTAAGAGGAATTGAGTGTGATACCCAGCTTAGAGTTCTCCCAATTGATATGTGTTTTTTGTTTGTTTTGTTTTGTGTGTGTATAGCCTACCAGTTCTGTATGTATAATTGCTTACTTGTGCCTCAAATGTGAGTCTTCACAAAATTATAAATTTTCTAGTATTTCTGTGATAAATTATAAATGCAATATTGATGTTGATTCTTGGGGGCATAACTTAATCGACCTTGAAATGCAAATGTGTAATTATAATTTGAACTCATATTTTCATAGTAAAAAATTATAATGTTTTGAAGGAGAAATGACTTTTTATAACCTTATTAAAAAAACCCTTTGCATACAAATAATATAAAAATAATAAAGTGGCTAAGGAGCAACCACTTTGCATTTATTAATAACTTAGAATAATTGATAACTATTATCTGCAAAGTGATAATAGTTTTTTATTCTTATATCTGTCATCACTAATTTCTAAAAATATTTTCCTCTGTGATACAAGCTAATAAAGATAAGGCCTGAGATACCTGTGTTGGAGATTTTGTTCAGTCTATGCTTAATTTGACTTCTTCCTGTTTTGTTTGTGGTAATTGTCACTTATTGTAGAATGTGCTCTTATATGTGAAAAATTCTCTAGAGGTTTTTAAAAAAAATAATTTTACCACTCTTCTTCCTTCCAGAGAAAAGGATCTATCACTGTTGTCTAATATGTTTGCTGAGTTAGATGAATTTTCTCCATCTAAAAATATTTTTTGGTAGGTTAGTTTTAATTCTATTTGCAGTGTCGTTTTTGAATCCATGTGCTAATTTATCCTTTGCTTTATCTTCTAAAATTCATGTTGCCATTTATCTCAGTAGACATATATGGGCATGATGATTTCATTTACATTTTATAGATGAGAAAATTGATGAATTGTCAGGTTTTTTTTTGTTGTTTTTTGTTTTTGAAATTATAAGAGAGCACTTATTTATCAGGTTACCAAGACAATAGAAAGTTAGGAACTTAGGAGAGAGAAAGGCAAAGATAATGGGCCTGGGAAGAAGAGACCGAAAGGGAAAGGGTGGGCAGGCTCTCAAGAGTACCTGAAAGGCAGTCAGTTTAAGTAACCTAAGATGATTAAATTGAAATAATAAATTAGGATTCTGAAATTAACATATTGATTTTATTTGAAACAGTAGTCAAGGAAAAGCTTTGCAGTTATCCTACGTAAAATTTTTATAGAAATAGGAAGTACAAAGAATATGAATCTCAAATCTTTGATAGGTCTCAACTTCTAAACATAACCTACAAAGTCCTCTTTAGTCTGTCCCATGTTACCCCTGCAGCTTCATCTCACACCAGATTTCTCATGTTTCTTTGCTGCATCTCCTAGCCTTTCTTCTGGTCCCTTGGAATTGTTCTTCTCCCTTTTACCACAGGATTTTTGCCCATGCTCTTTTTTTGCCTGTGGTGGCCCTATCTTCTTTTCAGTATCAGTAACTTCCACTTATTCCTTAGATCTTACCTTTTTCACAAAGATGCCAGGTGAAATGCCTTTGAATAGCACAAAGCACAATTGCAATGTTACTTCATTTGCATGATAGGTTGATTCCTGCCTTTGTTACACTGATCTATAAATTCTTTGAGATGACTATACTGTGTCTAGGTCTGTTATTATTCATTGTTGTGTTGTGCAGTGACTGGCATAGACATTGATGCATACAGAGTCTTTTAACATTTATAATCAACCATTCTTCTTGGTCCATTTCTGCATTTACCAATTGTCTTCTTTTGCTCTGTGTCAATTGTAGCAAAGTGGTAACTTGGAAATTACTGGTAGGCCCAAGTTATTGGAGGTTAAGTAAAACAGGTTTAAGAAGGGTGACTGGAAGAAGGGAGGGAAACCATGTAGGGAAAAAGGAAGTGGATTTTCACAGATTTATGGGTTTCTGAGCTGGATAGAATACTGGAATTTATCTAGGCAAATCTTTTCCCCCCAACTTTTTAAGTTCCACCCAGCCTCCCTCAACATTATCATCTTGGATAACTGTAGCACAATATGAATAGCAAGAAATTGACATTGACATCATCCACTGACCTCATTCAGTTTTCTCTAGTTATATGCATGCGAGAGAGAGAGAGAGAGAGAGAGAGAGAGAGAGAGAGAGAGAGAGAGAGAGAGAGAGAGGGATTGACTTGCTAAGGGTCACCCACCAATCCATGAGACAAAATAATTGATTCTTTAATTTTATGTTGCTACCAGTCCATCAGACATGAATTCTATAATAGAATTCTACAAGTATCAGGACTGTTCCTTAGCATTAGTGCTAGCATTTAATTCATCTTCTTATATTGGAAGGTATTAAGTATGCTTCTTAGGCAACTATGTTCATATAGACTCAAAACATTTAGTTTTATCAGCTTGGATCTTTGTCAAATATTGGAAATCCCTGCTTTTGATTTTGCCCAGCTTCAGCCCTTGAATATTGAGGGAAGACCTAATTAAGGTTTCCTGAAACTGTTCTTTAATCACTTGGATTAGAATTTTAAAAATGCTTTAAATCACATATCTGCTAATGCTTTTCTTCTGGCAACTAATTGCTTTGATAATAAAATTATAGTAATAAAAGTAATAAAAGACCTAATGGACTTTAAACATGTTGTTTCTAAACTATATATATATTATAGAATATGGATACTTAATGTATAGAGCAGTGTTTTAAACTTAAACTGATGAATTGTTTTAAGGGGTAACCTTAGTATTTCCTGGAAGTAGCAGGAAAGAAGTATTAAGAAATTAATATAAGAATTTAGTTTGGCCTTGGAATCTGATAAAGTGTCTAATTTCTTCTTGTTTGAAAGCAGTTCTATTAAAAGCCTTTCTATATTTTCTGATTGTAGAAAAAACATGTTTTATAACTATGGATTACTTTCTCAAACTAGGCAATATTTTGGGGAAGTGATGTTTTCTAGGATTTGACATGATCAACACAATTGTGAGGTTTAGAAATAAAGTTTATTATGATTAGCTATTTCTTCCTCAAGTCACATTATACCTGTAAAGTAGAGTTCATTTTTTTTTTTTTAATCCTCACCTGAAGATATTTTTTCCATTAATTTTCAGAGAGAGTGGAAAGGAGGATGGAGGGAGGAGGAGGTAGAGAGAAAGAGATAAACATTGATGTGAAAGAGGCACATCAATTGGCTGCCTCCCACACAGTCCCTGCATCCGGGCTGGGTTTGAACTGCAATCTAGGTATGTGCCCTGGACTGGGAATTGACCCTTCAGTGCACAGGCCAATGCTCTAACCACTGAGTCATCTGTCCATGACAGATTCTAATATTTTTAATAATTTCATTACATTAGGATAAGCTCTGGAATATAGGTTGTCATTTAAAATGTGTGATTCTTATGGATTTAAAATAATATTAAAATACTTTAAATAAATCTGATCCATAAAATAATTCTGGATATTTTAATTGAATATTTTACCAATAACTTTTTTATTTTAGTAATCAAATAGAGAATGGTGCAGTGATTATAATGAGAATGTAAGCAATATCATTAATTTAATTGACAAAAAATGAGGGGAAAATATTTTTCAATAGAAATGTCTTTAGATTGGCACTATATCCATGTAGTCATCGATTTTGAATGGGCAGAAATCTATAGCAAAACTAGTTTCACTTAATTTGTAGAACTCCTAGCAAGGCTTAAAGCATGTTTCTGGGTATATGCTTTTTTTACTTGGTGAAACATTATATTTCTTCCTGAAGTCAGTGGAGAACTTTAAAGTTTTGTTTTTTTATCTAATGTCTGCAAACATGTGTTTCTTTAGAAATTTTAGACTTGCTATTTTTGCTATGCTAGCTTATATTTAGTTATTTGAGAGTTATGGTCCTCTACTAATAAATATACCACCTTTATTTTTTACTGAACCTCATTTCAGAGGTATGATAGTGGGATATTAAAGGCACATGTGTAGTTTACCATGGCTTTGTTATTTTGCTACATACCATTAAGCAGTGTTGTGACCTTTGTCCGATCTGAGCACTCATTTATTTGAGAAAACAGTTAACCAACCAGGATTTGCAAATGAAAACAAAAAGAACAGTATTTGGCAGTTAACTGAGTTGGCCTGGGATTTGTACACATTCCTATCTCCCAGCGCTTTATTTTATTACTCAAATAACTATAAACAAGAATGAACATAAAGCAGACATTTTATTAGATACATTGGGATTTAAAAAAACACACAAGATGGTGGTGATGTTATTACTTTCTTCTTATTGGCTGTATTTTTGTAGAGACATTTCAGTTTCACAGCAAAATTGAGGTAAAGGTACAGAAATTTCCCATATATGCCTTTGCCCTTACTCAGAGATAACCACCCCCATTATTAACATCTGCCACCAGAGTGGCACATTTGTTATAATTGATGAACCTAATATTGACACATCATAATCACCAGATTTCATAGTTTACACTATGATTCACTCTTGAATTTGTACACTCTGCGTTTGGACAAAGGTATGACATGTATCATACAGGGTATTTCACTGCCCTAAAAATCTTTTGTTCTTGGTCTGTTAGTCCCCTAGCCCTCACCCCCTAGCACCCATTGATCTTTTTTAATGGCTCCATAGTTTTGCCTTAGGTTATTCTTTTGCTTATTATTCTTGACAGATGATGGGTGTGCTTCATAATAAGGAAAAGATCTGAAGTCACTATTGGTAAGCTTACGAGTAGCTTTGTGACAGAGCAGCATATTGAGTGTATCCTCTCTCCTCCTAATCTCCATCAGCTTTTAGGTTTCCACATAGATGTCAAATGATTACTGACACAATTTTCAAGTAATGATATTCCATTCATGGCATTCAGTTAGGCTATATTAATAATCTCCTATTAGTATTGGGTATATTTGTTTCCCAAGCTCTTCATAGATGGAAGTGTTGTCTATACACTTTCTTCTGATCTTATTGTAATTTCTTCTGATCTTATTGTGACAAAATGGAATATAATGAAACAAAAGTTTTGTTTTATTTGTATATGTATCTGTATTTATCTGGATGTTTATTCATTTGTTAAAGTATATTTCTGTACACTCACAGCTATATCACTATTGCCTAGGAGTGTGCAGGGCTGATAGCCTAACTCAAGTATTTCAGGAATGAATGAATGAATCTATTTAAATAGTGGGTTATTTTATGTTTTAAGCAGCTGGCATTTAATCTTAACTATTAAAGGCTACAAATAGGTTAGCTAATTACAATACTTAGTTTTAGGAATTTTTCATAATTTACTTTCAGTGCTTCTAGTGTATCGATATAATGTAGTCTTGGAATTGCCCTAAAATGATCTTTTAAATTGTGATATGAAGCATTTGCACCAGTAGTTACTAGTTTTGTAAATGGAACAAAGGAAACCAAATAAATAACATATATTGAATATCTACTAATGTTATTCTCATTGTTAAAGTATTTCAACCTTCATGTATGTTATTGTCCATGGATCAAAGAGTGAGAAAAAAGTTACAGATTCTGTTATCTATGTTAACTAAGAACAGTTGGAAAGGCATTAATATGTACAAAGCATATAGAGGAAAAGAAGAGATGTAGAAATTATGAGTCCTGCCTTCAAGAATCCTATGAGTATAGTTGCATAAATACAGTACAATTATATAAGAAAGTCTGTGGTATAGCATGAAATTGATGTAAAGTTTATATTATAAAAACACATAGTGTGTTCAAATGGGATCTTTGGAGAATGAGTAATTACCTGAACAGCTTACTACCGTGTTTTCCTGAAAATAAGACATCCTCTGAAAATAAGACCTAGCGCATGGAAAGATAAGACATCCCCTGAAAATAAGACCTAGCGCAACTTTGGGAGAAAAAATTAATATAAGACACTGTCTTATTTTCAGGGAAGCAGGGTACTAACACAGACTCCAAACAAATGCACCCAGAAATCCTTAAGGAATCAGATACTACTAAAAAGTATGGGACAGGGACAGGGCATGACATAAGGTTGAGTAAAGAAGAATAAAATTAATAATTTAGCTTGGTCTTTTAGAGTTTTAATGTTAAACTAAGAATGTTTAAAATGTGTATTGTTTTAGGTTTCTTAAGTTTTTAACGAAAATACTATTTTAGGTGAAAAATTGAATAATTTTTGTAGATGAATATGAAATTAATTTCTTCTATTTTATATGGAAAATTATTTGTGTAATGACTTTAGAAGGCTCAATAGATGAAAGATGTTAGTACTGAAGTCAGCATAGCTAAGCTGGCCAAACTGATAATGATGGATCAACAGTATCTTTTGGGAAAAGTTCTGTAAACAAAGGTTCCTTCTTGGTGACTTGGTTTCTGATTTTATCATATAAAGTAGTGACATATTTATTCCATATGCAGTGGTAAAATAATGAATGAGTACATATTAAGGCATCTTAAGATCTAATTTTAGACTTGATTCTGTTTTCAAATAATTCCATGGTCAGCAAACTGCGGCTCAGGAGCCACATGCTTCTCTTTGGCCCCTTGAGTGTGGCTCTTCCACAAAATACCACAGCCTGGGCGAGTCTATTTTGAAGAAGTGGCATTAGAAGAAGTTTAAGTTTAAAAATTTTGGCTCTCAAAAGAAATTTCAATCATAGTACTGTTGATATTTGGCTCTATTGACTAATGAGTTGTTGACCACTGAACTAGTTGTATGGTGTCAGACAAGTTTTCTGCATCTTTTTACTTTATACTTTATAAATTCATGAACTTTATCACCATAAGATCACTAATGTCCTTTCCTGCTTGATATTGATATATTAGATTAGACTTTAAAAACAGTCATTCTGAATAATCTTTGAGCATAATCTTGAGAAAGATCACAGTTGATTATTTTTTCATTAATGCAAATACAAATTTTGTTTTGATTACAAATTTTTATGCGTTGTGAAATTTTATGTATAGATGAAATGAAGCTATGTTTTCTCTTAATTATATGTGTTTCTCTGAACATTGTGGAATTATTTCACAAATAAAACTATATATCGAACTATTAAAAATACTTACTGGACACATACCAAATTCTCAGGGTTCTTTACAAGATTATGTGGCTAGCTAGTATAGTATTTGAATTGCTGATAATGAAAAATAGAAAAAAATTATTAATCTTCCTGAAAATTTTTGTCCAGTAAAATTTATTTCAGTGCAATTTAGATGTTTCAGTAGAAGTTTACTTAGTTTTAATTTTCCTTTTGTATAATGGTATTTTATTAGATACGTGTGTGATGAACTGTTCTATTTATTAATGAAAACTAACTCTGCCATAGATAAAGAGTAAATCTAAAATAATATTGATTTTTATTCTGAACAACACAATAACAATAGCTTAGTAAATCACTTGGGTTCTGTTATCAGGTTTTTAAATGAAAATGCATTCCTTCATTTTTTTTAAAAAGTTTTTTTCGTAAACAATAGTGAATTTTTTACATAAATTCATAGCTACAATCAGCCTCATCTGTTTAATTCTAGTAAAGATTTAACTACTAAATATTTCTATATATTTATATTTTATTAGCTTTCAGATTATTTTTTCTGACTCTTTTTTAGAAATTTCTGCCCTTTAATTTTTAATTTTAAAATAAAAATAACCTGGTGTAACCCATGCTGCTTCTTGTGGCATATTTGTGTTGCTTTTCAGCCAGCTATTTGCAAAGCTTAGTGTGAGGGGTTAAGGCTCATCATATCTTTGTGACCTTTAAAATGAATATCTGCTTGATGGTAAAAGATAGGGAGCTCATACTTCCTATCTCTGCCTTTTTTGAAAAGTTTTAATGAGTCAGTTTGTTAGAACATATAAGAAAAAATAATAAATTCTTTTTTTTACATTTATTTTTGTTAATCAACTAATTAATTAATTTTGTGTGAGTATTCCTAGTATCCTGGTTTTCCCATCCACAAAATGGAGACATTTGTACAGACAAAAGAAATGCCTCTAAGATTAATAATCTGGGGTTTTGAAACCTCTCCAATTTAAATATTCTAAAATTTCAGTATAATATTATACTTTTGCTTTAAAGACCTGTTGTAAATAAATTTTAATTAACAAGATATAAATTTAAGTTGTTGTGGCCCCTTTCTGGTTGGTATAAAATCTTTTTCCCAGCATCCTGCCATGTTCATTTAAAAAAAAAATGAATTTATTGGAGAGACATTGGTTAATAAAATGGCATAGGTTTCACATGTACAATTCTAGAATATATCATCTGCATATTGTATTGTGTGTTCACCATTCCAAATCAAGTCTCCTTCCATCACCATTTATCCTCTTTACTTTCTTTTACCACTTTACCCCTCTTTCCTTCTGGTAATCACCATACAATTCTCCTTTTGATTTGAAGTAGAATTTGATGAATATAGCAAAATATAGGCAGTTTCCCTTAGAGGACTATGTTCATTATCCTATAATTTCCATTATGTGGTAAAAATTGATTGTTTCTTGAGAGTTTTATAGACATAAGGTATCTAGCTCAAGGCATATAGAAGTTAATTTCTTTATTTATTAACTCATACATGCTATATGTAATTGTCATATTAAACTGATAATTAAACATCTTTTTGAATTTCTGAGATTTTAAAACCATAATGAATTTCATTCACATTGTTCTTCATCTAGCAAACATTTATCCTATTCAATCCCTGCTATGTGCAGCTCATAGGAAAAGGTACTATCTAATAAAGAGGGAATATGCTAATTGACCATCACATCCTCACAGATGGTGGTTCCTACAGCCACAGATGGCAAGTGCTCAATCCCCTCAGCCCAGCTGGGGTGGCAGGTGCATGTGTGCCCACTTCCAGAGTCCCCCAGTTCCCTCAGGCTCTCAGACGTTCAGGGCCAGCCCAAGGCACAGGCAAGCTTTGGATGGCGGCTGCCAGGCAGCCCTAGGCTCAGGTAACCAGGGCCAGTTGAACAGCAGCAGAGGCATGTTGGGGGCGTCACCTTCCCCTGATCGCCAGGACATCTCCCACCCCTGAGGGCTCCTGGACTGTGAGAGGGGACAGGCTGGGCTGAGGGACCCTCCAGTGCATGAATTTTCATGCACCAGGCCTTTAGTGGAAACATAATGTATAACATGATCCTATCCTTAAGAATTGTTTTACTCCCATTTTCCCCCCTTCCTAACTCCTTTCCATTCTTTTGTTTTTTTAAAAAAGAATCACACCAGAGGAGACAGATCAGTGAATACAATTCAAAGGAAGAAAAAATGTAAATGCTGTACTATTGATACTGGCAAAGTGGTATGGGATTTCAGAGGGTAGAGTGATTAATTGCAGCTTCTGGGACTGGAGATAGTTTTCCTAAGGAATGAGCAGGATTTGTGTAAGCACCCATGCAAGGGAACGGTCTTGCAGTCTGAAGCAATAGCAAGAGCAAAAACAGGAGGTTTGGAATGTACCTAACATTCCAGAGAATTATATGTACAAGTACAATAAGTTGGGTTAGATGTTTTAAAGGAGAGGTATAATGAGAAAAAAAAATGGGCTGGGATTGTCAGTTCAGGCTAGAGAGAATGACTATGTTCAGAAATGCAGACTTTATAAAAATAAGGCTACCATTGACATTTATTTCAGGAGGTAAATGAAGTG
The DNA here is from genome assembly GCF_014108245.1 of Pipistrellus kuhlii. Classification (NCBI taxonomy): domain Eukaryota; kingdom Metazoa; phylum Chordata; class Mammalia; order Chiroptera; family Vespertilionidae; genus Pipistrellus; species Pipistrellus kuhlii. Next base: position 66,391,505 of record NW_023425515.1, read on the forward strand.
CTCTGACCTGTGTTTTAGAAAATAATCATGGATAAAGTATGGAAATGTATCAGAGGGGAGAGATTGGAGGCAGGGAAACCAATAGGTGCCCATGGCTATCTTTTGGATGAAAGGGTCTGACCAGAAGAACAGTTATTATGGTGGATGTGGCAGTTACTGTGTGGTGAGGAAAAGGAGCTGATAACTATAATGTCAGTTGTCTTTTTTTTTAATTTTATTTTTTAGATATTGGTAGAAGGTATTAGAAATAGAATGTTCTCTCATTACAGAGTGAGAATAGAGGAACAGTAATTGTACAGGGAATGTCTAAGTGGATTCAAGGATCATTGAAGAGGAGACAAAAATGAAAGAAAAACAGAAACAAAGCAGTAGGTATAACGGAAGGTGGGAGGAGGATGAGTTCAAAGGCTACTAGAAATATAATTGAAGGTACATGTAATTTAAGATTATCTAACATGCCATATTAGAAAGTAAAAAGAAGCAGATGATATGAAAATTATTGTCATTTAAAATATTTTTTATTGCCTCGCCGCAGCAGCGCGGTGGGGCGCGTCAGACCGGGTCGGTGCAGAGAGCCCTTCGTCCTGGGAAACGGGGTGTGGCCGGAAAGGGGGCCGCCCCCACGCCCTTCGCACAAGGCATGTTCCTGGGGAACCTGGTGCTAAACCATTCATGGACGACCTGCTTCTGGGTCGGGGTTTCGTATGTAGCAGAGCAGCTCCCTCGCTGCGATCTGTTGCAAGTCAGCCCTCGACACAAGGGTTTGTAAAAAAAGAAAAAAAAAGGAAAAGAAAAAAAAATAGAAAAAAAAATTTTTTACACTAGTTCTTGGAAATCAAGTGTACACTTGCACTTACAGTAGAGCTCAGTTTAGAAGAACCATATTTGAAGTGCTGGAGAGCAGAAATGCCTAGTAACTGCCTATAAAGGACAATGGAGGTTTGGGAAGTCTTTTCTGTTTTTAATCGTCTATGATTTAGACGTATTAACAATGTCAGAGTGAGGAGGGAGTTTAAGTGTGCAGTGTGCTATATGAGAACTGGTATTTTTATGGAATAATGTTGTAGGTAGCTTGAGAGAAAAACAGGATTTTAGGTAAATAGAAAAAACTTCCTCTCAGCATTACCTTAAAAAGCACTCCTGTAATAGAATACCTTGGTATTTCTAATAACTGATACTAGTATCAGATATTTTTAAGCCAGCAATATATTTTTGAGGGGACAGTGTAACTTAAAAAAAAAAAGTGAGATGAGAAAATTTGTAGCCATTTAAGGGGTATAACATGATAAATTTAAGTTTATTTCCTTATCCTAAATAATATATAACCAGTTTTATTACTTAGTCCTTTCAATCTACATTTATATTATTTAAATTTGATTTTTTACTAAGAGTGCACTGTGCATTGTAATAATAGGACACATAATTAAAACTAGCACATGAGAGAATATGAAGACACCACTCCTCTGTGCCCCACTGGCTTTCAACTGGAGGCGGGTGGAAGGCAGGGGCAGAGTGCTTCCAGCTAGGCTCTTTTTACTGAGCTTTGAGGATTCTGAGAAGGGGTTCACTCCATGAAAATAAACTGAGTGTCTTTATGGTAACCTTGATTTTTGAAATGAGTGGTAGTCAGTAGCAGTTGTGGTGGAGAATTAGAGGTATACAAACTGCCATGCAAAGGTAATTCGGGAGGGGGCTTGAAAAATAAATCTTATAAAGTCAGTCTCTTCTAATATGAGACTAAAGAAATAGAGGTTCCATAATTATTCTACAAATTGTGTATTCCAAATCTCTTGGATAATTATCACAACTAAAAATTACACATTACAGTAATCACAACTAGCAAATTACCTGGAATTGCCTGCTCAGTGCATATCTTTCAGTAACCAAAATTTGAACATAAAGTGATTATGCATGAGAGCTATTTATAATGGAGTGTGTGAAGACTTGGATGATTTCTCTGATTTATTTTTCATTAGCACTATAGGGTTAAATGTTACCTGTCTCCCTATCTAAGCCAAACAATAGTCCTATTCTTAAAGCAGTTAAACTGGTGAAATTGAATAGTGCATTAAAATATCTACATATATTTACACATTCCAAGAAAATATTAACTTTATCACTTATATTAACCCTCTTACTAAATAACTTCATTAAAATTTTCCCCATTATTAAATGAGAATTTCATTGTCTTCTAAATAATTTAGGAAGCAGTTAATTTAATAATGGAGTCCACTGATCCTATAAAATGTCCGAGTTGCTTCTAAAGTAGTTTTCTCAAGTATAGATTGAAGTCATATCTAGGTGGAACCAGTGAAACATCTTCCTCTTTCCTTTTTTCTGACCTTTCCTCCCAAAACATAAGGACAAGTGCATGATTTTTATGGCTAGACTTTTAGGATTTGACCCTTGTTTTCATATTTTGGTTGTGCCTGTGAGTCCCTTCGAAACTGGGACCTGCATTGGTGGGAGCATTGGAGTCTGGGACTTTGGTTTGGTATTTGGCATCCATGCGTTATAGAACTTTCACTTAAGTTTTTAGTTAGCAACTTTGGAGAATGCTGATTTCTAATCTTTTGCCTCACAGCCACCTCTTAAAGAATCCAGTAGAGATCTATGGATTCTTTTTCCAAGAAAGATGTACTTCAGCACCTGGACAATTTTGCATAAGTCCAGGGAAGAATTAGTATGACTGAGAAGTAAACTGGGAACTGTTCCAGCTGGAGAACTGGAAGTGAGAAGGGACACTGGTGCCTGAAACAGCACTGCCTGTTTAAGTCACTCAGATCCTGTGTGAGAGTTCCATTGAGGAATGAGGCCAGAGGCAGGGGCCAAATAATGAAAGAAGGGCAGGTATCTGACATCCGGTACATTGTGAGCATATGTAGGTATGTGAGTTTCTCCTTGAGGTATTTATATTTATGTCACATTATTGGCTTGTTTACAGGATTATCTTGAAAATTATTAATATTATTCAGTTTATTATTTTTAGTGAATTGATATGCTTTATCATCTCTGATTCAAATGTGTATACTTTCCTTTATATATTTTAAGAAAACTTCCTATTTCATCTTATAACTCAGGCATCTTCCTCATCTTCTCCAAACACCCCTTTGGATCTCTCAGAGTTCTGTCCCAGGTTGTAGTTCAAAGTGTCCTGCTGACAGAGGTGGTCACTGTCTGCAGGGTGATTGGCAGGGCGATTGGGCCCTGCTCACACCTGAGTTGGCCTAGAGTCACCTGCTTACCTGCTCCACCTTCCCGCTGCAGTCCCACTCTCGTCAGGGCCCATTGGGGCCAGCAGCTCCTCTGCTACCTGCTGCCAGTGCTATGTTGCTGACGCCCACCATGTTCCGCACCACCCCCTGGTGGTCAGCATACATCATAGCAGGCGGTCAAACTCTCCTCTTCCTGTCCAACTCTCAATCGATTGCCCAAGGGGACAATTTGCATATTAGGTTTTTATTATATAGGACTTCTGATGGATATGTGTGTGTGTGTGTGTGTGTGTGTGTGTGTGTGTGTGTATCTAAGATTGAAATTGTTCTCATCAGGTATGCCTATATTCTGTTTAGTAGAATATATGCATATATATTTAACATATTTTAATATGTTTATTTGGTACTGGTTATTAACTTTTTTTGTCATTTAAACATGAGTTATGTTTGATTAATTGGTTAGCCCCATGGTCAGCAAATTGCGGTTCGCGAGCCACATGTTGCTCATTGGCCTCTTGAGTGTGGCTCTTCCACAAAATACCATGGCCTGGGCAAGTCTATTTTGAAAAAGTGGTTATTTTGAAAAAAGTTTTTTCAAAAAAAATAGTTTTTTCGAAAAAAATAGTTTTTTCAAAAAAAAACTTTTTTTCAGAAGTCTATTTTGAAAAAAGTCTATTTTGGAAAAAAAATTCTAGTTTAAGAAATTATTGATATTTGGCTCTGTTGACTAAGAGTTTGCTGACCACTGGAGCCCATAAGAAGATATTGCCAATTTATATTGGGAACCAAATGCAAGTGTAGTTTCAGTAAAAGTAGGAGTTCAAAGCCCCTAATTAGTTTGTGACCTTGGGCCCATCACAGCTTTTTTGAGTTTGTAGTTCCACCTCTATAAATGAGAAGATAGAAATAATTATGATTTCTAAGGTGCCTTTATCTATATTTCTGTGATTTTGAAGTGTCCTAAAAGAATGTTATTTAAGTATGCCTTTGTGATAGTGCTAACTTTTGAAACAAAACTGCCTAGTAAGATAAATGTCTGATTATATTTCATCAATTGAGAAGTATTGGGATATGCAGAAATCTATTTGAGTTTTTCAGTAAGGAGGCATAACTTAATATTAGGTTAATTTACTTTAGATTCATGTTAAAATAATGATTTCTCTTCTCTTCCATGGTAATAATTGTCAGGACATTTAACAGAGGATATTTGTATTTAACATCACTAAATTTTACTATCCAAATACTTTGATAACCTGGAATTTTATGTCCAAAGAAATCTTTCCATGTTGTGTTAAACTTTCAATGAATTAAGTATATAAGTTTATGGGAACCATTGTCTTCCATGTTATTTTTAGTGTTGGCTACTTATATCGATATTTTAAAAATCATTCTTTTTCCACATGGATATTTACCTGTATGATCTGTAATTTCAAGTCAGTTTCAGAGTTGGAAAAAAATGAGCTAATATTTCATAGGTGAATAATAATTCTATTAACAGACCATATGCAATTCATTATTGACACTTTTTACTTCATTTCTTTTTCAAAGCTTGTAGTGTGTCTCTAGCGAAGTTCTTTAGCTGGGTTAGAGGTACAGGGAGGTGAAACGTTTACACTCTACATGGTGCTCTGAACTGCTCCCGACAGGTGCTCCTCAGGCCTGCCTGTGACCAGGAACTGAAGTTATAGCATGCATTTTAGTGAGTCTTTCCTGAACTTAAATTTATTCAATGTAAAGGAATACATTTTTCCCTCCTAAAATTATGTCTCTCTTATTCTTGTGGTGTGAAAATATTCTTTAATGCCAAACAAGTGATTGGTTTTGTGTTAATGCCCTTTTGCTGAAATGAATATGAATCCTATGTTAGTTTCCCCTATTTTTGTTGTTGTCAGACATTTCAAGGACTTTTAAATCCAAGCAGTTGGAACTAGTGGTTTATAAAATATCTTCCTTCATCAATCCTCTTTTATTGAAAAGGCTTGCTTCTCTGCATCACTGCTCTTCAGAGCCTCTTAGTTAATTTTACCCTTGATTTATTACTCTGAGCTGCCTCTCAGTGTTGGGCATGCTTACATGCCCTGCCAAGAATCTCTTTCTGCCTTTCACTTTCCTTCTCTCAGGTGCCAGAACAGAGCAGCGTCACCCTCAGAATTCTGCAGCTGCTCCTTTCAAGCTTCGACACTCCCTGGCCTGGTTCCAGCCTGTGTTGTTCTGTTCATCACTCTATCACTGTGCCAGGATCTTTCTCTCTTTGATTAGAGGTTCTCATGATAAAATTAGTTAGCCCGGCTTGATTGACATTTTCCAAGGATATTTATGCTGGTGGATTGTCTGGGAGACGCTGATTGCTCTGTAATTATGAAGTTACAAGGAGATATATAGCATGGGAAAAATCAGTTTCAGGTGGGAAAAGCACCTTTGTGGCATTTTGAGATAATATTTTTTTTTATTTCTCAGCTGGCAGGACTTATTCTCCCTCCCTGCCCCCACCCTACCCACTTTGCTGTTAGTAAGGATAGAATAAAACGTGGCAGATGTATTGCTTGCTTGCATTATGAATCTCAAAGGAAAATGGTGATTGAGGGAGATTATTGAACAGAAAACTATAATAATTTGCTCCTTTCTCGAATTAGGCGTATAGGTGAGCCACACTTACAGTGAACCAGTGATGTGTGTGTCTTCTATTTTCTGTAGTAGGATGAAGCTGGCCCTGTCTGACCTCTGCAATGCATTAGCCAATCAGAAGAAACAAGTTCTCCAAGGATAGAGATGTGGGGGTGACTTGGGGTGTGGTGATGAGGTTATCATCAGTCCGATATTAATATTTACAAATGAAAAGTACAGACTGTCCCAGGACTGGGCCACCAAGGACTAGGGTGCGACTTTTAGGTTATTGAGCAAGAGTTTTGGCAAACGAAAGTCCTACCAGTAGTTGCCCCTGAGGTCTATCCTGAAAGAGAAGTAACTCACTCTAAAACACTTATGGCTATCTGGGCTGCTGACAGCTCATTAGGGAGTTCTGGGACAGTAGAGTGGGATCTTTCACAAGGCTTAAAATAGGTCCTTAAATCTTGGGGTGGCTTTACATGCAATTTTACTTAAGAGGCATAACAATGAAAAAGAAAAGGTCTTTTGAGGTTCCTGCTCAACTAATGTTTTTCAGCAGTTAAACCTGTATATGAATCACCTAAATCTATGAATCTGCATTAAAGTGCAGAATATGATTCAATAGTTCTGGGTTGGAGCCTGAGATAATGCATTTTTATCAAACTGTGAAGTGATGCTTAGGCTGTTGTTCTAAGGAATGAATTTTGTATATAATTGGTAAGGATTTATTTTTGTTCTTGCCCTAGAACTTAAATACCAAATTGAAATCTAAGGCCCACAAAATAAATATTCTTATTCATGTTTAGTCTTTTTTTCTTTATATTTGACTATAAAAATGCTGTTTATAATGAACAAATATATATAGTGAATTATGGGATGAACAGTAATAAATAATAGATATTAATATAACCTGAATTAAGTTCACCAACCGACATAGTGGAAATTCTTCCTGATCAGAAACCAAATGCTAGGGTATATAAATTGCTATTTGCAGACCTCTCATGCAGTACCATATGCACATGTGCATTACACCAAACAGATGTCTGAGAAATAGATTTTTGTTGCAGATTTTGACACAGGAAATATATCAGACTCCATAAACTGAATGGAAAAATGTATTTTTTTAACTACAGTCCATTTTTAAAGAACAGATTGTAGTGCATTCAGTGGAATCAAAAAGGATTATTCTTGAGAGCTTTGGCAGAGCCTCCTATCCAGGGAGTTATCTGAAAGAATGTCACCTGGTGGCATGGCATTTGATTGGTTATTTGATTGAATATTGGTTATTGATATTGGTTATTGGATATTGGAGTTGGCCATATCGAGTGACCTATTTTAGATCATGGAAAAAGGATACAATTCTTTACTACACTAAATATTTATCTGGTGAATCATTTCTGGAAGTGAGGGAATCACTGAGGTATTTTGAAATGGAAACACATCTTTTTTGTCATGCATCAGCCAATGCTGTCTCTGAGTCTGTTTTGAATGGTAATACACCAGGGGCCGAGAGTCTGCCAAAGTAGAACATCTGCTTCTAAGACATAGGCTTCTGGTGTATTCTTCTCTGTGAGCCATTACTTTCTTTTGCTTGTTTTCTCAATTTGTTAGATTTATATTATATTCCATCAAGGGCATAGGGAAGAAACCCTCAAAATTCAATTACTGTCTTACAACAGAGAAAACTACAACAAAAGCTTTTGCATTTGGACCAAGATCTAAGAAGTCCTAGTTATTAAATTATATCTTGTGAGACATTTTATTGAAAGTGGTTTTCATTTTCAACCCCCCCTTCCCCAAGTTAAGTTCTCCCTGGTGGAATCTTGCTTGGATATGTAGACCTCTGTATCCTTGAGTGGCCTGGTAGATGGTGTGTCTGTGCCAGTCAGTGGGCAGGCCTGCTGCATAGGGAGCAAGTTTCATATCTATAGTGTGGTATTGCTACCCTATCAGCCTCTCCTCTGGATACAAATTACTTCTGACCCTACAGTCTGTCATGTTGCCAGACTGATCCACCCTCACATGTCTTTGTCTAACAGGCTTGTTGCTTTTCTTTAGCTTTTCCACTGTCTCTCTTAACCCTTTTTAAGAAGGTCAGAATTGAGCACTTTTTTCTTTTTGCCCCTGTGTTCCTGAAGCATGTTGAATGTACCTCATTTACAAAAGGTGGGTAAATGATAGGTTTATAGTTGTGAGTATATGAAGCATAAAGTTTATGCTTGTATTATTGTTTATTAATTATGCTATATGAATAATTGTAAATGTACTTTCCCCCTACCCTGTACAGTGACAATGCATTGTAATGGTGTGTGGTTTTTTAGAAAATCTTTACCTGAGGATATGTTTATTGATTTTTAAAATTTATTTTATATTTTTATTTATTGATTTTTTTAGAGAGAAGTAAGAGGGAAGGTAGAAAAAAGGAGGGAGAATAGAGAGTGGGGGGAAGAGAGAGAGAGAGAAATAGAGAGAGAAACATAAATGTGAGAGAGAGAAACATTAACTGGCTGCCTCACATTTGTGTCCTGATCAGGGATTGAATTTGCTACCAAGTTTGTGACCTGACTGGGAATCGAACCCACAATCTTTTGATGTATGGAATGATGCTCTAACTAACTGAGCCACAATGGCCAGGGCTGTAATTGTGTGTTTTTATATGTAGCTAGAGACCTGGTGCATGAAATTCATGCACAGGTAGGGTGCCCTTCAGCCCAGCCTGCACCCTCTCCAATCTGGGACCCATTGGGGGATGTTCGATTGGGTCTAAACTTGAAGTCAGACATCCCTCTAGCAATCCAGGACCACTGACTCCTATCCAATCACTTGCCTCTCTGCCTAATGACCCCAACTGCCCTTTCCTGCTGGCCTGGTCACTCCCAACTGCCCTCCCCTGCTGGCCTGACCGTCTCTAACCCCCTGCCAGCATGATCTCCCTCCTGTTCTCCCCTGCTTCCTGATCTCACCCCTAACTGTCTCTGCCTTGGCCCCCACCACTATGGCTTTGTCCAGAGGAAGTCAGACATTCAGAAGATGGCCAGCTGACCTGGTCTACTTAGCATATTACCCTTTTATTAGTATAGATAGATTTATATAGGATAGGATTGCTTAAATGGGGTTGGGGGAGCCTATTTCATCAGGAGGAGATGCTTTTGGCAGAGAAAAATTGCTATATATGGACTGATAGAAAGCCATATGCACTATACTGCCAAACCAGTTATTAAAAAATTGAACTGCCTTCTTACACTTTACATCAAACAGCTGTTGCCCTTAAAATCCCTCCTCAGCCCCCACCTTAGATTTTGTCTTCATAGTTCACCCAGATTAAGTTCGGGTTGGTCGATTTCTATGCCAGTCAGTGTCAAAAGCTCTGCCTTATAGGCAACCATTGCTCCTCACAGTTCACCTAGATTTGGTTCTGATTGGTCGGTTTCTGTGCCAGTCAGTGTCCAAAGCTCTGCCTCCTAAACAGCTATTGGCTCTTCTGGGAAATCCAGAATGGCCCCCAATACAGCTGTCTCTCCGGGCCTTTCTCTGGGTCTGATCCACAGCCTCCACGGCAGCTGCTGACCAGGCCTGCCTCTCTCGCTGCACCCACCTTGCCCTGCTCACACTCCTGCCACCCCAACTGCTCGCCAGCCACCAGCCTTGCTGTGATAGGAGCCTGTGGGCCATGGCAGAAGGTGTTCCATGTGTTTCCTGGTGACTATTCATTTGGTCATTTTGGTCATTATAGCCATTATCCTTTATTATATAGATTATTCAGATTATGAACCCCAGAGGGCAGGGGCATAACTGATTTTATCTTATTGTTCCCATTGCCTAGAATAGTGACAGATCAGAGCAAAGCCTCAAAAAATATTTGTTGAGTGAATCAACTTTATTAAAGTCACTGGAATTCCATGTATGTAGATTGCAATTTCTATGCACGTAAAATCATTCTGAAAAACAAGGAGAACTGATGTTTGTGCAAATAAGCTAGACTTTTAGAGAAGCAGCAAGCTGTGTCATGGGGCAAGATATGTCAGAGAAGGAAAATATTAACTGGTGCTGCCTTTACAGCCTGATCTTTGCAGATTACTACAAGTAAATATTAGTTCTCTTTAATATTTAATTCCTTTAATACGTGACTAAACAGGAAATAGTTAAGCCAGAAATAAAATTTTTATAAGTTACTAGAAGCCTGGTGCATGGTGCATGAGATTTGTGCACTTGCAGAGAGGGGAAGGTGTCATTTATCTAGGCCTGAGCCCTCTCACAGTCTGGGAGTCCTCAGAGGACATCCTTAACACTGCAATGGAGGTAGGAGTGGCTTCCACCACCATTACTCAGCTCACCAGCTTTGAGCACAGCTTCTGGCTGAGTGGTGCTCCCCCTGTGGGAGTGCATTGACCACGAGGGGGCATCTCTTGCATTGAGTGTTTGCCCCCTGATAGTCAGTGCACCTCATAGTGACAGGTCATTCCGCCATTCATTCGATTTGCATATCAGCCTTTTATTATATAGGATAGGGTTGCATGATCCTCTTTCTTTATTCTAAGGCTTAACTGAATATCCAAACAGCTTCTTCTTTTTAAGTATTTGGGTTTTCTTATTTCTATTAAAAGTTTTAAATTATAGGTTTCTCCAGAGATGAATAATGATTGATTCTTGTGCTTAATGTATAAATTAAATCCTACAAGTCTTGTTTGTAGCAATACATCTGTTGAATAACCATTTCACTTAAATGCATTTACAGCGATAGACAAGTACAATAATCTCTACATCAGTATTTTAAAGAGTTTTCTCCTGCTTATTATAGTAATGATTTAGGTTCAGTTGGGAGCTATAGGAATTATGATTAAAAATCAGTAGGTATACTTCAGTGTTGATAAGTAAGGAATTATTAATAGTGTCTGACTTTTAAACAGAGACCCCAGTGAATGAAGTAGACAAGCCAACATTCATGATGATTTCTTATCTAGACATATGTCAAATCTGGTTATGTTAAATCATTTTCAGAACATATGTGATTTAAATGGCAGCTCAATTAAAGGATTGCTATAAAGTCTATAAACATTCCAGGTATTTGCTTACACTTTGCATACATATGATATTAATGGGGTTTCTACCTTTAAGCATTTAAGACTTTAGAAATTAAGTTGGTTGTCAGTAAAAATCAGTGGATTACTGGATTACCGTAATGATGTTTTTACAGTTCAGTTCGTTGTTTGACCATCTAAATAAATACGGTTTGGGAATTCACTGTAGTAGTAGGCTGATTTCTAATTAGCATAATCCAGATTTCTTATAAGAACCTCTCTTGTTTGAGAGCTGCTTCCACTTTATGTGGTGTTGGCTGGGGTTCAGGTTCAGCTATAGGGTCCAGTGGCCTCACATTTGTTGCTGTCTTGCAGCTGGGAACTCACTAGGGCCTTTCTTGCATGACTGAGTTCCCTCACAGCATGGTGGTTAAATTCCAAGGTGTTTTCTAAGATTTAAAGACAGAAACTGCAGATTTCATAAGTACTAGCTTCAGAATTTACACAGTGTCTTTTCTACCACATTCTGTTGATCAAAGCAAGGCACAGCCTATCCCAGGTACAAGGGATAGACTTCACTCCATGTTGGGAAGAGCAGAAAACATTTTGGCCATCTGTAATCCTCCACAAATCCTCTGAGCCAAGTACTGTTATAATTCACTAGAGGCCTGATGCTCAAAATTTGTGCATGGGGTGGGGGTGGGTCCCCTCAGCCCAGCCTGCGACCTCTTCAATCCAGGACCTTTTGAGGAATGTCTGACATCTGACTGCTGGTTTAGGATCAGACCTAAACCGGCAGTCAGACATCCCTCTCACAATCCTGGACCACTGGTTTCTAATCACTCACCTGTCTGCCTGTCTGGTCGCCCCTAACTGCCACCCCCACTGGCCTGATTGCCCCTCCCTGCCTCTGGTTGCCCCCACTCCCCCACTGTCCTAGTTGCCTCTTACTGCCCCCATTGCCAACCTGGTCACTCCAGCTACTCCACCACCCCTGCTGGCTGGTCACCTCCAACTGCCCCCCCTCCTGGCCTGGTTGCCCCTCATGGTCCCCTTGCCATCCTGGTGACTCCATGCTGCCTGCTGTTCATTCATTTGAACATCCCTCACTAACCCCTCTGCTGGCCTGGTTGCCCCATGCAGCCTGCTATTCAGTCATTTGGTTGTCTCTCACTAACGCCCCTGTTGGCCTGGTCACCCCACCCAGCCTGCTTGTTCAGTCATTTGGTCTTCCCTCACTAATCCCCCTGGTTGTAGGCAGTCATTTGTGAAGGTGTAAGGGTCAATTTGCATATTATGTCTTTATTATATAGGATATTTTCAAGAAGAGGAAACTGAAGCTTAAAGAGGTTAACTTGATATTCAAGGTTATTCATTTTCTAATTGGCTTAAGCTCTAGTTTAGATAAGTTTGACTTTAGAGTGGGGCTTTTTTACTATAGTGATTTGCAGCCTTCAGGGATTAGGGCAATTAGCTACATTGTATTTCTACTTCAGAGCCAGTATTGAAGGAAGGCTGGTTTTACTGATGTGGGGGTTATTCTATTTGTAATCAATCCGACTGAAATAGTTAAGGGATTTGATTCTGAGTATTGATCAGCCATTCTATGGTAAACATAAGTCTCCCTAATTTTGGATATTTTTAAACTCTTGGTTGCAATGAAAGTTTCTAGTAAAATTTTTAGACCTGACTATTTTGTGCCTACTACATGTATTAGCATATTTCCTTACCAAGAACAAATAAATAAAACTAACTTTCTAAACTGTAAGTTTTCCAGTGGGGATACTCTGTTCTGGTAGTCCACATTTTTATATGGTTTCAGTGTTCTGGTATTTACTATTCATTAACATGAAACACAGAGCTCTTACATTACTTTTTATTTATTTATTTTTGTTATTTCTGCTGCTTTGTGGTTTTCTTTGTTTTGAGAGCCAATGTTATTCAAGGATTTTTCTTTGTTGAATAAAGAAAAAAAAATAGATATGCTTTTCTTAATGGCAAACACAAAAGCAAAATTCAGGGTTTCCAAATATACTAACATTTTATGCTTGGTATAATTTCAAATTTTTATGGTAGAATTTTATGTCTTGACTTCAGGATTTCTGCAGCCTGTGACTAAAGTATATTGAAGAACATCTGAAAACTGAAAATGTAACATTCTCTGTTGTACTCATGTATTAGTTGCAGTTTGGGAAATGGATTCACAATTTTTGTCCAAAGCATATAGACTTTGTAGTGCCAGAGTAATCTTAGTCACTTTCTGCTGGCTGGAATAAAAGTGATGAGAACCCTGCTGAATGATATGAGACTCAGAATGTAGATACACAATAACCTCGCTTTACAGAGGACAAACTGTCAAGAGAAGCTTCTGACTCATTTTCATTTCTCTCTATATAAAAGCCCAAGTGAATGACCAACTGGCTTACCAGCCAGTAGCTATGATTCACACTGATCACCAGGGGACAGACACTCAATGCAGGAGCTGCCAAGCAACAGTAACTTTGCAGAGTGCCTTCTTGCACTCCTGGACCCCTCAGGGAATGTTAGGCTGCTATTGTAGTTTCGGCCCAATCCCCGATGGCCAGGCCGAGGGAGCCCACCTGCCAGAGGGACCCCGTTCACTCTGCAGATGCCTTTTGAGCCCTGGCGCTGCCCCAAGTGTGGCCGGCCAGGGAGGGACTATGGGAGGTTGGCTCCAGGGTGTATCTGACCTGTCTCACCCAGCCCTGCCCCACTGGCCACCTTCTAATTAATTTCTTTCAAAATGCACAAATCCTTGCACCGGACCTCTAATTATGTAATAATGTGATAGCTATACTTGGGTCTAGAACCCCATGCTACCATTGCCATGTTCCTCCACTATATTCCAGAATTTCCTTAATGAGGCTTTAGTTGGAAATGTGAGAACCAATTTTCTAGAAGATCTTAAAACTACCATTCATATACAGATTCCGTTTACCTTAACTGCAAAGTTAAGAAAATCATAGGCCTATTTTAAAAAATATATATATTTGTTGTTAATAAATCTAGAGATATAGAAACATTGAATAGACTGTCCAGTTTCAGCAGGAAGGAGGATGTGGGTAGATGGGAAGAGATCAACCAAAAATCATATATGCATAAATGCATTATCCATGTTCACAGTCAATAGTATGGTGAAGGCCTGGTACAGGGGGTGGAGGCAAACAAGAAGGGGTCAATGGGGGGGGGCAAAGGGACATATGTAATACTTTCAACAATAAAGACTTTTTAAAAAAGAAATATTTATTGTTCTTACTATATTCAGAAAGTTTAATAATTTTATAGCTGTCCAAGAAAATTTTTCTGTAAAACTGGTAAATTATTACAGCCACGATTTTCTATGATTGCTTTACCTTTTAGTTTTTTTCATTTTGAAGGAAAAAAAATTCTAATATGAAAAGAAATATAGAAGTTTTTTTTCTTTTCTCTTTCAAGTAATAGACTAGTCTGTATTTTTAAGATTTATTTTACAAAGGGATACTTGTTATAGATTAGATTTAATCAAAAGACTTCTAATACCAAAGGCAAAATAATTTTCTTTATTGAAGTACATTGTTAACTTTAAACCAGATGAAAGTACCAGAGATCATATTATAGTGTAGTAGGTTCTCATAATAAATTTTCCATATAAAACTGTTTGCTGAAATCATCAAAGGGATGTTGTTAACCCTACTTTGACATTGCCACAAAGTTGAAATAACTGTTATTTAAAAAAATATTTGGGAAGCTGTATTGAATATATTGAGATATGGCTTGCTCTATGTAGTCCTTTTCTTCTTATAAACTGCTGTTATAATCATAGATTTTAAAATCCACATGGCTTCATTTAACGATATCAAATTGCTAGTCTAATTCACATTCACTCTCCCTTCCCTGTGCAGGGCCACATTCTGGTCTGAACTACCCCACCCCAGAAATTACACAGTGCTCTCATGGACTAATGCCTTTGTTCTGGTTCTATCTCAGCTTTACTCTCATAATTTTCTATAGTTTGGGAGATCTCTCAGCCCCTTAAATTTATTAAGAATAGGATTGTATCATCAGTATCTAGATCAAGCTATATAATAGATCATCAAGATTTGCAGAATAAATAGATGAATCAAATACTTGCCCATTGTTTACTGTGGAATTATCAAAGGCCACATAGCAATTGGATCATAAGGCAAGAGTGTTGATTTTATGAAGATGGTTATCAGTATTATATGGGAGAAAGAAGAAAGACTGCTATGATGAATATTTCTACTTTTAAACAGAAATGGTAGGAAAATTAATAATTATAGTAAGTAACTGATTTGTTAAGAGTTTTAAAAAGTAGATATGGTAGGCTTTGCCTACATATTTATTTCTCATAACAAAGAAATAAATTTAATTGAAACTTTTTAGAGATGAGGAATCAGATTCAGACAGAGGTTATTTAACTTATTCGGGACCACTAGGAGAAGAAGGTGTGAACCCAGTACTATCAAACTTCTGAACCAAACTCTTTAATATAGGATAGTTGGTAAATGAAGCATGTCTTTTTACTATCTCCTGGAATTTGCCAAAGGGTATTACAATTGAATATCATGGGCATATTTCCTGATTGAGTTATGTTTAAATAAGGCATTTGTAAGTTGTCCATTTAAAATTATTTATTATGGAAAGCAAATATATTTACCCTAGGGGCAGCATCCTTATTTTGAGGGTAGCCTTTTGCTCTTGTTCAAGAGTATTCTATAGGGAGCTCCAGGCTCATCATTCCTAGCCACACTTTCAGGCCTTTGTCTCCCTAGCCACATTAGTGGTCTATTATTATGTTTCCTTTAACAAAATTAAAAAAAAAAATCCTTCATTGGTTGCCTATTTTAGTGAAGTTTTTTGACTGACAGTTTACTAAATTTCTTTTTAAGTGAGCCATTCCGTTTCTTTTTTTTTTAATTTTTTTATTGATTAAGGTGTTACATGTGTCCTTATTCCCCCATTACCCCTTCATCCCCCTCACTCATGCTCTCACCCCTCTGTTGTCTGTGTCCATTGGTTAGGCTTATATGCATGCATACAAATCCTTTGGTTGATCTCTCTTCTCACCCCCACTCTCCCCTACCTTCCTTCTGAGGTTTGATGGTCTGTTTCTATAAGGTGGGTTGGAGCAGATTGAAAATTGCCCTTCTGCCTGATCTTGGGTTAGGTCTTTCCTGAGCACACTCCTGACTTCTCTGATAACTTGGGGAGATTCTCAGTCTTCGATGGAATTTGGACTTTTTAAATGTGCGTGCTTCATTCTCTCCTTCAAATTATTGAAAATGTAAGACCATCTGAGCAAGGGGATGGGTAAGATCCACTTTTATTTAAAACTCTCCGGATCCATCTTAACTATAGTCTATTACTAAGAGTCTGCTCAAATTCTATAATGTTTACAAGAACTATAATGTTTACAAGATACAATACCTGTGTGTGAAGTAACTCTACCTGTTCTGGAGGCTGCTATATAAGAAATTCTATGAATGGATATTGCTCTTTTACTAGATGTAGGTCTTATTTTAAGTGCCACTGTTTATATTTTTATGTCTTGGCTTTTTTTTGTATGTTGATTTTGTTTCACCTTATAAAGATTAAAAGGAACATGTTCTAGCTTTTAAATGTGAGAATTGAGTTAATAGTTTTTTATTTAAAAAAATGGTCCTCCCCTGTTGTTGTCCCCCCCCCCCCCAAAGCAGTACATTCTCATAAACTCTGGACCTTATTAATGTAAAGTGTCACTTAAAATATTTCACTAATTAAGCATTTAAAGCTTTTTCTTTTTCTTTGATTTATGGATGCAGTTTTTTTGAATAGAGAAAATACAAAATCCACATGCAACCTAATTAGATTACATTCATTTTGTGCCCCCTTCGCCACATTTTAGTGGAGGCTGCTAATCAAATCTTGATTTATTTTATATTTTTAAGATTTAATTTACTACATCGAGATGGCTATAGATGTTGTATTGCCCCCATTATATTATATAATAATCATCTACTCATGCCTTTTTACCCCACAATATGATATACCTTTATTAATGGTGGGATTATATCATTCTTCATCAAAACTTGTGCACCCAGAGTCTCCAAATGATGTTGGCTGTAGCCACCGTAAGCTTCAGTGACTTATTCATGAATAGTTAAGCATCATCATTTCAATTGTGTTAATTCACTTTGATTCAGCCTTGCATTCTGTGCAGTAGTATAACTTGACTTTTGGAGAAATTGATTTATATTGTACTATTTTAAAGAAATACAGTGTTAAGTGATTGAGTCCTGGATAAAAGAGGTACTCTGCTCCTTAAGTGATATTCTTGACATTACTTATACATTGCTTATATGTCTATATCTATCTATATCTATATCATCTATATCTATAACTATATCTATATATCTTTAATATAGCTAATTTTCCTTCTCTTTCCCATCTCAGTTTTTCTTCTCTTTTCCTTCCTTACTTTTCTTTGCGGCTCCTCTGATATTAACATCTTTACTGGTTTACCCCCTATTGAAATCCAGAAGCTACTTTGGACTACCTGGTATATCAAAATACTTTTATTTCATAACAACAAAATCTCACACAAAACAAAAATTTAAAAAGGAGCTTGTGATGGTTAATGGGAAATGTGTTAGTAATTAGTCAAAATAAAGTAGCTCTTATACTAAAAGTGAATGAGTATTGCAGAATTCCTTGTAAAATTAATTACATTTATAATTATAAGAATGGGTCTTTGTAGACATAATTTTATATTTTCATTGTTTTGAAGTAGGGAGTTTTAGTGATGGAAACATTCTTAATTAGTAAGCATCAAATCTTTATTAAGTAGTCATTATTGTTGGTCTTATGATGAGAGGTAATCAAATGAGCTTAGAGAGAATTAGACTAGTATGGAAAGGTTTTATAATAGGAAAAACATTTCAGCTACAAAGAAGATGTATAGTTGCCCTCTTTCCACTATCTATTAATACATAGTTAGAGATGACTGTATTCTTGGTACCGTATTTTTCGGACCATAAGACGCTCCGGACCATAAGATGCACCAGTTTTTAGAGAAGGGAAATGAAGAAAAAAAGATTCTGAAACAAATAGTGTCCTAAAATATTTTATGTGCATTAAAACCCAACATCACAGTCATAAACACATGTAATCAACCCTGTAAAGTAAACAGCAGCATTTAGAACCATTTTAGAGCCGGGCAAGCACACAGAGACCACACAGAGCCGGGCAAGTAAAAAAACTTTTTTTTTAAAGTATATGTGTAGGCTATATTTGGACCATAAGACACAGGGACTTTTTCCGCCCACTTCTGGGGGGGAAAAAGTGCGTCTTATGGTCCGAAAAATACGGTATTTACTTTTGAATTAGGAAGATATTTTTTAAATAGATATCTCAGTGTTCAGAGAAGGCTAGGGAATTAAAGCACATTATGTCTAACAAAATATAGTAAACAAACAAAAAAGAAACCCACACTATTATATAAAAAACAAAACCTATTTGCCTTGGTAATTTAACTGACATCAGATAGTAGAATTATTTCCTTGTTTTCATATTTTGATGTTGATTGCAAGCTCTGTAAATCAGTCTTTTCAACAATAGATTTCCAAAATAATCACTTACATATTTATGGTATGTATATGTATTTAAAAATAAGCATGGAGGGACCTGGAGGGTATTATGCTAAATGAAATAAATCAGGAAGAGAAACACAAGTATCTCATAATCTCACTCATGTATGGAATATAATGAACAAAATAGACTGATGAACAAAAATAAGTCCAGAGACATGGAAGCTGGAACAGACTGTCTAACTCATTTGCCAGAACAAGAAAATTAAACTATACACATTTCATAATTAAACAGTGGTTAGATATATAGGTACTACTGATTACTAGAGCTTCATGGCTATAAATTATAAAGACACAGTGTTACTATTTCTGTTTTAAAGTTTAGTGTCTACATAGCAAGTGGGTCAAATATCCAAAATGGGTAATCATTGGCATTGTGCTTCAGACTTTAGATCTTAACAAATAAAAATGGAAAACATTTGGAAAGGATTAAAGAACAAAGAAACAAGGGGATGGAAAACAACCAATTCAGAAAATATGAAACAGTTGGTTTGCCCTAATTATAGCCATCTTGATTTTTCTTTTTTCTTCTGTATGTATCAGTTGGAGTTTCAGAAGAAAATTAACCCTTTACCTAATTATAGAAATAAATTTGGTGCAGATTTTCTAAAGTGACTGTATGCTTTTTCCTAAACTCAGATTTCAAAAGTAAGTTGCAGTTTGTATTGGCCACAATGCTTTTCTTTGATATGGTTCAGCAGTTTACTTTTCATTTTCTAAGACTGAATTTCTTATATCTACAATCATCTAAATGAGGGTGTGTTGACATAAATGAAAAGATCAAAGATTCAACTAATTGAAGAAGTTTCACATTTGAATTAGTCAGAGTTGTATGGAAATGTGGCTGAATCTAAGCAAATGTGAAACATTATGCATAATAATGATTTTGCAGATTGTTTATTGTTGCCAGTCAAGCACTAAAATAAGGTCTAAGACTTGACCCTTTTTTCCCCCCATGAATTTTCTCATAGCTAATAAAGATTATGGAAATTGGGACATTTTGATTTTCCAATAGAGATGAATTTATTGAGATGTAGATAACTTTATACCTAATTGATTACTTTTCATTCTTTTTCCACTTTTTATCACAAATACCTTCATTTATTCTGTATTCATATCACATAAAAAGTTACATATTTCTTTTGTAATAAACCTTTTAGAAAGAGTCATATCCATTGACTTTATTGACAGGTGTATATTATATGATCTCATTGGTACCTAACATGTTTATTTTTGCTTGTTATTTTAGAGTCATTAAACACAGACACATTAACTAAAAAAGAGAAAAAAGAACCAAAACTTTAAAAAATATATATATATTTTATTGATTTTTTTACAGAGAGGAAGAGAGAGGGATAGAGAGTTAGAAACATAAATGAGAGAGAATCATCGATCAGCTGCCTGTTGCACATCCCCCACTGGGGATGTGCCCGCAACCAAGGTACATGCCCTTGACCAGAATCCAACCTGGGACCTTTCAGTCTGCAGGCCAATGCTCTATCCACTGAGCCAAACCGGTTTCGGCAAGAACCGAAAATTTCAATGTCAAGGTCTTGTTGAAAGATTGTAGGGTTTTATATACATTACAGATTTGATAGCTTTCTCTGTTAATTTTTCTCTGTATTTACTTTTAGTCCTGAAATAATTATTGTACCTCAACTCCTACCCTTCAGATTCCTGGTCAAAGCACATTACTCATATTGTGGGTTTGATCTTTGTTTGGGTGCATATCGGAGGCAACCTATGGATGTTTTTCTCCCACATTGATGTTTCTCTCTCACTCTGCCTCTCTTTCTCTCTCCTCTCTCTCTCTCTCTCTCTCTCTCTCTCTCTCTCTCTCTCTCTCTCTCTCCCCCCCCCAAAATCTATTAAAACATACACACACACACACACACACACACACACACACACACACACCCTTTGCTGAGTATAAAAAAAAATGATTAACATTATTAAGGTTTAAGCTCATGAAATGGTAGGAAGGAGTGCAGATGATGCTATTATTTTGAAATATGAGTCATACTTTATATTATGTCTTAAATTATTTCAAAATCTCCAGGACATTAGAATAGAGACAGTATCTCCTTTTCCCTTGATTCCATTTCATTGGCTCCCCATTTCTTGTGTGTATTTTTTAATACTTTCCCAAAGATACTTTTTACATTGATTTTTAGAGAGAATGGAAGAGAAAGAGAAAGACAGAGAGCTATATCAATATGAGAGAAAGACATCCATTTGTTGCCTCCTGCATGAGCCCAAACCAGGGCTTGGGCCAAGGAGGAGCCTGCAACCAAAGTTCATGCCCTTTCCTGGAATTGAACCCGAAACCCTTTAGCCTACAGGCCTATACTCTATCCATTGAGCAAACTGTCCAGGGCAAGCACCCCGTTTTTTTGAGACCCTTTAGCCTACAGGCCTATACTCTATCCACTGAGCAAACTGTCCAGGGCAAGCACCCCGGTTTTTTTATGGTGAGAGGCCATAACAAGGGGAGTACATGAGAACTGCTTTTAAAATATGCATATATTTGGAACCCATCATCAGAAACTTGACTTTTTCGTAGGAGTGGAAAGTGTATTTGACAAATTTTTTCATTATTTCTGATGCCTCTGCATCATGTTCCAGCCAAATTTTCTCATTCTATCTCATGCCATTTCCTCCACTCATCTTCTGTTCTTCTCTAGCCATGCTAAACATAGGTATTTTATAAATAGTTTTATTCTGCATCTCTGTGCTTTTGCACATGTTGTTCCTACTCTCATGTTTTCTCCATTCTAAGTCCTAAATCTGTCAAAGAAATACTTATCTTTCTAGACTCTCTTCTAATGACATGTCTTTCCTTATTCCCCCATGTTGAAATAGACACTCGGCATTTAGCATATATATTTGATTACTTTTTTTTGGTGTCAATTTCTCCCATTAAATTCATGTAATTTATTTTGTTCATATTCATGTTAAATGACTATGGATTAGTAAATGGAAAGCCTGTTAGGAATTGAAATGTACAACTTTTTATGATCATTATTTTTAGGGTCCTTATTAAATAGAGGTTCATGATCAACCCCCAGCACCTAGGTAGATACTGTATATAACTTTATTTTTCATAATATATGGTACTATTAAAACATATATTTATTTCTTTTTCTTTACCCCCTTGTGTTTACAGGCGAAATCTCACAAAACTGTCCCTTATCTTCAGTCATATGCTGGCAGAAATCAAAGCAATCTTTCCCAATGGGCAATTTCAGGGAGATAATTTTCGTATCACGAAAGCAGATGCTGCCGAGTTCTGGAGAAAGTTTTTTGGAGACAAGTAAGTGAAAATCATTTTCTAGTTGGGTTCCATCTTTGACGAATGACCTAGTCCTTCCTCCATTTCCATATGGTATAGATTTTAGTAGTTTGAGAATGTACTTGAGTGTTTTTGATAAGTATTTTGATTGCTAATTTTTCTGCTCAGTGACCACAAGTGTACCTCAATAACTAAATAGTTTTATGTTATTACAGAGAAAATATCAGTTATACAGCATTTATTTCAAGATCATTCATAGAGTTAGTTTGCTCTAAGAAGAAGGCATATGTAAAACAGTTTCTGTACATGATATGCTCATAACATTTTATAATTTAGTAAACACACAGGACACATGTACAAAATAAGAGGCAAAAAAGATAGATAACTATGAAGATGGTGGTATTAATTGCTCTGACACTTTAGCAGGGAGCAGTTGCTTCAGAATTTCATAAGTCGGATGGCTTCCTAAAGGAGGTAGTGGTTAAGCTTGGTTAAGACCTTAAATTCAGGGGGGAGGAAGCCTTAGAACCTTGATTCAAGCTTTCTTTGTATCATTGCACAGAAAGGATATATGTGTAGTAAACAAGGAATATAAATAAATGTACTATTAGCTCAAAGTTGCATATATCATAAAATGGCCAGGTAAAGACTTTTCCTTTATGTACTTCCTGCTCAGAATCAGGTGAGTGTGGTAAAATAATAGGAATTATATGTTTGAAGCCAGCATAACTTAAAACTTACAAAATTTAAAAAAGAATTTGTTTGGAATTCCCAGTAGGTTGATCTGAACATCAGGAGGCACATGTTTTCTTCTGTAGCCTTTGAAGGGTCCCTTAGATGAGAATGCACATCAAAATGTCCTTGAATGTGGGCAGAACCCCAGCTGAGTATTCAGGAGGAAGAGACTGCTTACACATGGATTATTGCTTTCATCCTATAGTTAAAGGCCTATGTTTATACATTAACTGCGAAATGAGGCATATAAAATGCTGGTATATGCTTTTGGTGGTCTTAGTTCTCTGATGCTGGTGAATTAACTGTACTATTGTCTTTTTTTTTTTTTTTTCCTTTAGGAAGTGCTATGTTTATAGTTGCCACCATGATTAGAATATACTTACATAAAGCAAAGCACATTTTATTACTTACATAATTTTGGGGCTTTGAGATTGTGAAAGCCTTTTTCCCACTTCTTAAATACAGTATATTTTGCATTATTTTTTAGGCACTAATGGAGGAAATGCCATTATTGCCATTACTAGGGGCATTTTATATTCCAGATAGCTAGCTATTTGCAATGCTCTGATATCCAGTCACAAACGAGGAATTAAAAATGAAATGAGAATAACAGCAGGAGTGTATTAATTACAAGTTTGTGAATAGTAGAAAAGAGAAAGTTGTTGATGAGTTCTGAGATAAAGAACTGAGAGAATTTCTGGAAGTCACGGTTCAAATGTCAACACTGAGCCTAATGCAAATTGTTGGTAACCTTCAAAATAATTCTCATCTTAACATTTTAAGAAAATCTATAGGACAAATTGTGGTATTTCTTTTTGAAAACTGAAAATTTTAGTGAGTCATGAAATTACTTGTCGAAAGGTCAGTAAAAACTGGAAAGATTGCTCACACATTTTTCAAGAGAGGAGTTTGTTTTGTTGGCACCTTAAACCACAGAGCATTATGCAGTTGAGACATCTTTATTTCCCTTTATATATAGCCATAGACATCGAGGAGCTGAAGTTTCTGTTCAACTGCTACATGAGTGAAAGTGCTACTAAATCAACGGGATTCTTGAAATAACGATTAAATACTTTCTCTACCTCCCAAATCCTTGCACTTACATCTCCTGTCTTCACTTATTTAAGAAGCTGCTTAGTTTTTCTTTAACATTTTTACTTTTGGGATGAGGGCCAAATTTAAAACTCCTTCTGGAATTCAGGTATAGTTCTGTAGTCATCAAAATTAATGATTCTTTTAATAGATCATTGGAGAAACCATCTTAATATTCTCTGTGGGTTTTCAGCTTGTCGTTCCACAATATTTTATTGAATGCAAGTGAACAAATGAATGAATGATATAGTCTTTTAAAAGGTTGAATTCGTTTATCTTTCTTATGATCTGATACTATTATAGTTTGCATTTCACATAATTTAGTTCTTGCATGGAAGCATTCCTGTCATTTATCATTTATCCAGCTTTCCATTGAGGTCACATGAGAATTCTTTTATTTGCCCTAACTAGCACCTTTGAACTTAAAGCAGCATTTTTGTGCAATACAGAACCATTGAAGGTTTAGTTCCAAAAATCAGCCAAACAGATTATGATTTTTATAAAGCAGCTTTTAGCTTGAGTATTTTGTGAGTTTTTACTCCAAAAAGAACTATCCGTTAAGAACAAATTAAAATTGAATTAAAATTAGGAAAAAGCTATTTTTCAAAGGACATTGTAAAACTTCTATAGGAAATTTTAGGATTCAGACCTTATAAAAACAGGCAGCAAACATAAAATCTTTAGGTGTCATATGCCTAATGCTTACTTTCTCTGCTTCTCAATCTTTTTGAAGTCATGGTAGGGTTCATTTCACTGCTCAGGACCCACGCTCAGCTGTGAAGAGACCCGCCTGCTTGAGGTCCTGAGGGGATCAGTAGAACATGTTGTGTCAGGGTAAACTGGTTGGGGAGTTCTGTATTTGTTAGACTTTTATGCAAATGGATTGAATATTTTCATATTTGAGTTCTGCTTTTGCTTACTTAGTTGTTCTTTGATCCGGAGATAGTAGAAATATGTAGGAAAACAGAAGTGACATTACTAAATAAACTAGAGGCCTGGTGTACAACATTCATGCACTCAGGGGCGTCCCTCAACCAGACCTATGCCCTCTTGCAGTCTGGAGCCCTTGGGGGATGTCCCACTGATGGCTTAGGCCTGCTCCCCATGGGAAGCGGGCCAAAGCCATCAGTGGGACATCTTTAGTGCTACTGAGGATAGGAGGTAGAAGAGGCTCCTGCCACTGCGCTTGCCAGCCATGAACTTGGCTCAGGGCTTCTGGCTGAGCAGCACTCCTCCGTAGGAGGGCACTATCCAGCAGGGTCAGATCCTGTGTTGGGCATCTACCCCCATAGTGGTCAGTGCATGTTAGAGCCACTGGTCATTCCACCATTTGGTCGATTTGCATATTACCCTTTTATTATATAGTATGTGTCTAAGTAAATTCTGCAAAATGAATTCAATACAAAACTGAAGATTTGTAATGTGGATTAGTAATTTGTAATCTAGAAACTTTAGGCACGAAGTTTAAAAAAAATGTGTTACTAGCTTTTAAAGGAAGGACACATTAATGTATTACTCTGGGTGACATCATTTTTCTAAGCAGGTCAAATAGCAGTTACTGGGCTACTCCTACTAAGTACTTTGGACATTGAGGACATTCAGACATGAATTTCTAACCAAATTATAATTCAACAAGAAGCTTGGATTCTAACTCCTGAATATTTTTATATATCTTCTCTTTCCCATCTTTGCTTCAAGTTCTGTTCTTAAATTTCAAATTCACATTCTCTTCTGGCTTTGTGATGGGCCTTCCTGTCTTCAGTAACAACCTATCCAGTTGTTTCTCTTAGCGAGACCAATACCTTTCTACAAAATAGAACTAATCATTCTAATTTTGTTTTTCTGAAGTACCTCTACAAATCCTTATTGATTCTGGGTTAAAGTCTAAAATCCCATGAACATGATAAGCTTTAGGAACTACTTTTTTCCAACTTCAGCTTGTTGTACCCAGCTCATCCTCAAAGAAATAAACTATCCAGCACTCTACACTTATTTCCTAACTAGTGGCCCAGTGCACGAAATTTGTGCACTGGGGAGGAGGGGACAGTGTTCCTCAGCTTGGCCTTGCACCCTCTCCAATATGGGACCCCTTGAAGGATGTCTTACTGCTTGTTTACAGGGATCGGGCCTAAATCGGCAGTCGGACATCTCTCTCACAATCTGGGACTGCTGGCTCCAGTTGCTCACCTGCCTGCCTGCCTGCCTGATTGCCTCTAACCACTCTGCCTGCTGGCCTTCTTGCCCCCAACTGCCCCCTCACTGCTGGCCTGCTCACCCCCAACTGCCCTCCCCGCTGCCCTGCTCACTCCAAACTGCCCCACCCTGCTGTCCTGTTCACCTCCAACTGACCCCCACTGAAGGCCTGCTCACCCCTATGGCCCCCTGCTGGTCTGCTTACTCACAATGGCCCCACGCCCCACCAGCCTGATCTTCCACAACTGCCTTCCCATCCTGGTCTGGTCACCCCCCAGCGACCCAAGCTTCCAACCTCTCCCTTTTTATTTCTTCTTCAGCACGTCCTTGAGCGGAGGCCAGGGCCAGCTGGAAGCATATATCTGGGGTTTATTTATCTTCTATAATTGAAACTTTGTAGCCTTGAGCAGAGGCCAGGGCCAGCCAGGGTGGGCAGGAAGCTTGGCTTCCTCCATCACCTGGGCAGCCCAAGCCTCCTGCTTATTCCAGCTCCATGGTTGCAGCCATCTTGTTTGGGTTAATTTGTATACTCTCTCCTGATTGGCTGATGGGCATGGCTTGTGGGCATAGTGGAGGTATAGTCAGTTTGCATGTTTCTCTTTTATTAATGTAGATGTTGCCCCTTCCACCCCCCCCACCTGATTGTGTTTGTTTTTCCTTTTTGCATTTACTGGGTGGGAAACCAGTTTCCCATGATCTACCCATTGTTGCCACTTTGAAAGCTTTCCTTGACTATACTGATCTAAGGTGAACATACTTGCTCTATGCTTCCAGATACCTGTGCTCACATCTGTCATATTAGACCACAGTGAACTTCTGATATGTTTGCATTTCCCCATAGACTAGGAGGATTCCTTGAAGGCAGGAACGATGCCCTACTCATTCTATTTCTCAGAGCCTGGCACCTATCCTGGTATGTGTAGGCACTAATAAATATTATCAGACTATATAAATAATTGAATGGGCAGATGGATGGGTGATATCTATTTCTGATCAATATTTTCAATGACTTTATTCTCTACAAATTTTGTTTTTATCATCAGTTCCCATAGTTGTATTCCCTGAATATCTCTTTCTTTTTACCATCCTAGAATTTTGACACCCTTCTTCAAATCTAGCTTAGAAATCCCCCTTTTTTGGTGGTTCTCAATAATATACACCCTGTTATGCATTCAACTTTAATTACTCCATGCTTTGTGTTTCTACTGCATTTTAAATACATTTATATTATTGAATGTTTATTATATGGTTCCACTTGACCATGAAGTTCTTATTGATTTTCTTATTCAAAAATTAGTGAAAACATATTTATTAGAGTTATATGTAGATCTCTGTTCTTTCATACAAGCTAACCCTATTTTCAATATAATATTGAATCGTTCCTTAAGTGGTTATTGAATTAGTCTTTGGGTATTGAGTATACTTAGCATACTTAGTTCCTGGCATATTTTTCCAGCATTTAAGTTCTCTCTTCTTTTACTTATGTCCTGTTTTTCAGTGAAGTGGATTAATTGGCTCTTTCCTGACACATCAGCAATTGTAGGTTTATGTGTCTTTACTTATTGCTTTTTTTTAGTGAAGATTTTTATAATCTTTGTCAACAGAGTTATTAGTAATCTTTTAATGTTCACCACATTTATAGTTCTCTCCCTATCGTTGTTACTAGATATCTTTTTAAAATTCTTCTAAGCTCTTGCTTAGCCCTGACATTATTTTTGTTGTTTCATTAAGATTATTTGTGTAGCTATTTTACTTCTTGTTAGACTATCAGCTCCATGAAATCTGGCTTATTTATTAATCTTTGAATTTCCTGAAGTAGCTCAATGCAGTGTCTCATGTTTAGATTTTCAGGAACTGTTGTTCATTTAATTGAAATCAGTTAAAGACACATGCCCTGTATGGGGCATGCAGGAGACACCTGATTGATGATTCTCTTTCATCATTGAAGTTGCTATGTCTCTCTCCCTCTCCCTTTCATTCTGAAATCAATAAATATAATGTTTTAAAAAGTAAAATTGTATGTATCCCTATATAAAAGTATGGTAGAATGTAAGAAACTGTCCTGTTTATCATGAGGGGAAAAGATCTATTTAAAGCTCAGTTCATTGCTTCTACCTTTGATTTCCTGGGGAAGTGGTATGGACCTCCTTTGGTTTCCTGTATTTTCACTTTTAACAAGAGACAAAGGACAATGGTTGCTTTACCTTTCCAGTGAGTGAGATGCTTGTTTTTCCAGCATATCAATGATCAGTTTTCCCTCTCGTCAAACAAGAGGCAACTTAGTCATATTTAATTAGAGGAGGGGTTGCACAATAGAAATTAAGGACTTTTATAAGGAAACTGCAGCAAGAGCCCTTGAGAGCAAGGGAAAAAAAAAACTAAAATAGAACTCAAAGAGTACATTTCAATATTTCTACTTAATAAAATATTATCTGTTTTTATATCAATGAGGAAAATAAAATTATAAGTCTATTTTGTTCAACTCATCCTAACGTAGACCCTAGATATAAAAAGCAAATAAGATGCCAAATTATAATTTTCTGTTTTTTTTATTTTATTATTTTTTTTAAAGATATATTTTATTGATTTTTTTACAGAAAGGAAGAGAGAGGGATAGAGAGTTAGAAACATGGATGAGAGAGAAACATCAATCAGCTGCCTCCTGCACACTCCCTTCTGGGGATGTGCCTGCCACCAAGGTACATGCCTTTGTCCGGAATCGAACCTTGGGCCCCTTCAGTCTGCAGGCTGACGCTCTATCCACTGAGCCAAACCGGTTTCAGCAAAGAGTTTATTATTATTATTATTATTTTTTTTGAACAATAAAGATTTTTTTAAATTAAATTATCTGTGTACATATTTTAACATTGCCCCCCTCCCATGTGTACCCCCCTCCCCAGAGTTTTGTGTACATTTTCTGTCTTTTAAGCAGTATGTATTTAATTTTAGGAAGACAGTATATTAAAAAATAATAGATACTTAAAATCAGTTTGTCCCTTTAGGAAAGTTCCT
The DNA here is from genome assembly GCF_014108245.1 of Pipistrellus kuhlii. NCBI lineage: Eukaryota > Metazoa > Chordata > Mammalia > Chiroptera > Vespertilionidae > Pipistrellus > Pipistrellus kuhlii. Next base: position 66,420,315 of record NW_023425515.1, read on the forward strand.
GAGGAATTATTTACTAGACTGGTCAAAAATGCTCAGGCCTATGGAGGAGATGGTATTGTGTGTGGGTTGCACATATAGTAATGAAGAGTCTAGCAGTCTGTTCAGTAGAGAATGCGATCTTTGGAACTGAATTGTTCTGGGATCTGCTGTAAAGAAAGATACAATGTAACTTCAAGGTTATATAATTGCCATTCATTTGGCCCTCTTCCAGTTGAGCCATGTAATAAGTGACATTTACCAGAATATCACTGAGATTTAGGTTCTGGTTCTCATTCTTAAAATCTGTTTTTATTAAAACAAATCATATGTTTAGAGAATAGACACAGTTTAGCTAAGCTCATGAGCTGATCTGTAACCAGAGTGATGGTTTTTTCAATTTACCATGCTTAATGCTACTCTAAGGCAGATGAGGATACTTGTATCACTATAGATAAATTATATGTGGAGCCATATCATATCATATCCAGAACATTCCTTAGTGAACATGGAAATCATGATAAGAATTACCTGTCTCTAGGACTAAAGAAATTGTTATTCTATCTCTTGGACTTTGCTCTGAAGGATTTGTCAATTTCTGCCCTGTTGGACTTCCTTTTACTATATGCAAAGTTACATTTTGGAAATTTCTTTGGAGTCCTGAGAAAAATGGGGACTATTGATGGGTTTTAACTGGGTCACTATTGCTGAAGTATGAATAATGAATTTGAGCAGTGGTTTCTAAACCCATTCCAATTGTATCCCTTATTACTAAGGACTTTTTGAATATATCTACCTGTCTGTCAGTCTATTATCCTATCTACAATAATAAGAGTAAGATTCAAATTGAGCATACCTATTCGATGCCCACCAGCCAATCAGGAGTGTGTATGCAAATTAACCCAACAAAGATGGCGGGTTAATTTGCATACACAGGTGCTGAGTGGCTGGGGGTTGGGTGGGGTGCAGGTGTTCCACATCACCCCAGCTGCAATGGGCCTCTAGCAGCATGGGAAGGCAGAAAGGCGGCTCTGGGCCAGAGTGAAAAGGTATCTCTAGTCAGAGTGAAGACAGTGCCGGCAGCCAAGGGAAGGAAGGCTCATTCTTGCATGAATTTTGTGCATCGGGCCTCTAATCCTATCTAATAAAAGAGTAATATGCAAATTGACCATCACTCCAACACACATGATGGTTGCCCCCATGTGGTCAAAGATGGTTGCCCCCATATGGACACAAGATGGACCATCATAAGATGGACCTCAGGGGAGGGCAGTAGTGGGCAATCATGCCGGAGACAGGCGAGCGGTAGGAAAACACCAGGATTGGGCTTAAAGAGGCAGTTGGACATTCCTCGAGGGGTGCCAGATTGTAGAGGGTGCAGGCTGGGCTGGGGGACACCCCACTCATGCATGAATTCTGTGCACTGAGTCTCTCATTAAATTTAAAAATAATAATGACTTTCAGAGTTTGAAAGCTTTTTTAAAAAAAGAAAGGGTTTATTGAGCCATGTGGTATTCAATATGGGACTAAGTTCTGGGGCAAAGCCTAAACCACAGTAGCATGGCTAGGTAGAAAAGACATGCTCTCCCTAGCTGTTTTGGCTCACTGGATAGAACCTCAACCTAGGGACTGAAGGTTTCCAAGTTCTATTCCGGTCAAGGGCATGAACCTTGGTTGAGGGCAGATCCCCAGTAGGGGGTGTGCAGGAGGCAGCTGATCGATGTTTCTGTCTCAACAATGTTTCTAACTCTCTATCCCTCTCCCTTCCTCTCTATAAAAAATATCAATAAAATATATTTAAAAAAGAAAATGAAAAGAAATGCTCATTGTCTTAGGGATGATTGGCACCTTGTACATTTATATTTTGGGGAAGAAAAGTATAAGTTGTGGAAAAATTTATATTGGTTACAGATAAGGGGAGTGGGAAAATGTGGAGTACGGCAATTTTTAATAGGTTCACAATCTGTAAGAAATACTATTTTGTTGTTATTCATCCTCATCCAAGGACATTTTTCCCATTGATTTTTAGAGAGAGTGGACGGGAAGCAGGGAGGGGAAGGAGAGAGACATATTGATTGGTTGTGTTCTATACTTGCCAGGTCTGGGACCAGGGATGAACTTGCAACCCAGGTATATCCCCTGACTGGTAATCAAACCCATGACCCTTTGGTTGGTGGGCTGACACTCTAACCTTGGACCACACGGGCCAAGGCAGAAATACTACTTTTGATTGGTCATAGACTACAGTTCTGAAAGTTTATGCATGTGCAGGATGCTGTGGCACCTGGTGGTCAGTACAGAAGTTGATTCAAGGTTCCAGCATATATTCAGGAATGTGTGCAGTCTTTGGTTAATTGGCCCACGACTATCACATGAGGTTATTGAGAAAATCAGGAATAATGTTAAGCTATTTTCCTTGTTTTTGTAATCTTCTAAAAAACGTTTGATTCTAAATTTAAGTTTAGAAGGGGGAAAATGAGAATAGTTGTCCATTATACAGAGAAGTAATGCTTGATTTGCAATATAGACAAAATGTTGTGAACTTTTTTGACAAAGGAAAATATCAGAAATATCCAGCATCTGTGTTTTTCTATAGGAGAGTCGGGCATTTTCACTTATGAGGAAAAATAGATCTAATTATGTCTCTCCTTGTAACCATGGTTATCATCCTACAAACAGTTAGTTGTAGACTGTTTGACTAGATAGGTTTTGATATCCTCTTTCTGTGGGTTACTGGAAACAGTTGTTTTTCTCTATTGATGGAATAGCAAGAGCAGTAATAGCCTGTTAAAAAAATCTATTTGCATGTCCTTTAACTAGTAGTCATAACAAACAAAAAAGAGATTGGATTTAAGGAATAACTATATGTAAAATACCAACACACTTAGTGGTTACAGTACTCATATTTTGCTTCCATAATGAAAATAAAAATATCAAATATCTTTTGAATATTCCATTATCTTCAGAAAAAAGCTAGTCCTCAGTTTAAAGGTACTGACACTGAATATATCTTTGTTGATCAAGGTGAATTCAGATGACATTGAAAATAAATGGGTTAATAGAGAGAGAACAGATTTTCATTTTGTTTAAAGCCAAGATAACATTTTATGTCCCTGAGCTGGAATAGATTTTAGACAGCTATTACCATCACAACCACCTCAGCAACAACTAACGGCCGAAACATATACATCGTGATTTTCTTATTTATATAGTATGGCAGGTACTTTGTCCTTTCCCACATTCCTTTCTCTCTTTTTAATGTTAGATTTTTTTAATGTCAACTTTTAAAAAGTATAACTAAAGTTTAATACATTACAGAAAAGTACCTAAATCAGAAATGTAGGGTGAGGAATTTTTATGAAGTGGGCACACCAGTGTAAATGCCATCTATATAAGGTAATAACATATTATTACCTTCAGTTCAGAATCCAACTTCCCCCAACCCTTCAGGTCTTCTCATGCATGCACAGCTTGCCCATGGTATACTAACTTCTATCATCATGAAATCATGTAATTATACTCTTTGTAAAAAAAAAAAAAATTAGCTTCTTTCACTCTTTTATTGTGTTATGGAATTCATCCATGTTCATGCACGTAGCTACAAGAACATTTATCCCCCATACCCTATACCCTTTTCTGCCCCCTCTGATAATCTCCATACTGTTTTCTGTGTCTATGAGGTTTTTGTTGTGGTGTTGTTGTTTGTGGGTTTTGGTTTCGTTTTGCTTTATCCCTTCACCTTTTACCAGCATGTAACTCCCCTCCCTTCTGACAGCTGTCAGTCTCTTCTCTATACACACTGTCTTAATTAACTTCAAGAGCATAAGCTTGTCAGTGTTGTTTTTATTTGTGATTGGCTTGATTATTCTTGGCTGTTGACATTTTCCTATTAAGTTTAGAATCAGCTTTTCATTTTCAGCTGTAAAATTATCTTCTATAATTTTTTATTGGCATTATATTAAATCTAGGAGTTATTTTGGTGAGAATTCACATCTTGACTATATCGAATCTGCTAATTTATTCTATGAGTTAAAAATAAAACTTGTGGCCGTTATTGAACTTATGGTTTCATCAAAATATTTTGACTTTCTTTGGTTATCAAGTTCCTTACATTTTCATTTTTATTTCCTTATACTTTTATCTTAAAACTGCAGAATGTACTAATAAATGGTATATTACTTTGTGTCACACCTCTAAGTGTGTATGTTTATTTTGTGGCTTATCTTTTATTAGCTTTGTTTCTAATTGTTTGAAATTTTCAGATGCTATTGTAAAAGTCAAGTATTTTTAAGTCTATTTTCTAATATGTATCATTTACATATAGAAATACAACTAATATTTATGTATTGTTCTTGTATTCAGCAACCATGTTGAAGCCTCTTATTGCTTCTGATAGCTTAATCTGAAAATTCTTCTGTATTTACTACATAAAACACCATGTCATAAGAAAATACTATACTTATTTTTTAAATTTATTTCCTAATGATTCCATAGTATATTTTAAAATGGTTTCAGTATATCTTTTTTTCTTTAAGCTATCAGAACATATTAGGAATTAGAAAAAAGATAAGGTAATCACTTATAATCCTACCACTGTTCATTTATCATCACTTAAATCTGTGTTGAGCCGAAACCGTTTTGGCTCAGTGAATAGTGATGGTCTGTGGACTGAAAGGTCCCAGGTTCGATTCCAGTCAAGGGCATGTACATTGGTTGCGGGCACAACCCTGGTTGGGGGTGTGCAGGAGGCAGCTGGTTGATGTTTCTCTCTCATCGATGTTGCTGGCTCTCTATCCCTCTCTCTTCCTCTCTGTAAAAAAATCAATAAAATATATTTAAAAATAATAAAATTAAAATAAGATCTGTGTGATCTCTGCAGACATTCTAGATAGTTTGTACCATTGTAACATAAAGGACATACAATTTTTTAAATGCTATTTGCATTTAATAGGCCATCAGCACATTTCTAGGTCAATAAGTATTTTTCCTGCATACTTGTTAATTACTATAAAATGTTCTAATCTATGGATATATTATGTCCTATGATTTTGTTATTGTGAACAACACTGTGAAGACACTTATGAATGGTCTTTGCACTACTGTGTGTGTGTGTGCGCGTGCACACGCACACACGCACACATTTAACATAATTTTCTAAGATGAAATCCCTAGAAGTAGGCTTTTGAGTACAAATGTATAGGCTTTTGAAACTTGCTATCAAATTCCCTTCTAGAAATGCTGTGTGAAGTATCATTCACTCACACCAGAAGTATACTAACGTTCCTGTTTCCAAACACCCTGGCCTTTGTTGAGATTCACACCTTAAGTATGTGATTTCCCCCCATGTGAGATAAAAATAAAACCTATGGCTCTTTTTGAACTTGTGGTTTCATGAAATTGTTTTTTGCTTTTCTTTGGGTCTCAATCTAACATTTTTGTCTTCCATTCCTTATACTTTTGTATTAAAACTGTAGTTTCTTCAAAGTAGAAGATCTAATACCCGCCTCCACGTTTACGGAGGAGGAGATAAGCCTCAAAGGTCAAGTGACTTGTCAGTGGCCAACCTGCTGAACCCATTGCAGTTTTGTTTTCTGTTATCAATTTGATCCTATTTACTCTGAAAGGACACTCAATTTGCAAGATTTTAAAATAGAATTATTTTGTTTTTGTAATATATTAGCATCCAGTATCTAATAACAGAATCATAATATAGGCTTATATTTATCAAGTTTCTGTCTCTCCTGACATTATATGAACCTATTATCATCTTTTAAAAAGTCATCGAATATTTTTTATGTAGTAGACGAATGGTAGCACAGTCAAATTTCTAGACTCCTTCTCTGTGAAACACTCTCATGAAACGTTCCGTTGACTTCCCCGAACATATAATAGTTTAATTTGAAAACACAAATTTTAGTTGCACACTTCATTTGTCTTGGGAAAAGATGAATGAAATGCAATTTCTGTTTTCATGTATTTCCATCCATGGCACATGCATCCTTTTCTGTGATATCCTTAGCACATGCCACACTATAATTTATTTAGAAGTCTTTTCATCTATTAGTTTGTGAATTTATTTTTATTTCCATTCGGAATCTAGAACAATGCCTGATATAGGTAAGGTCTTTTTTGGGCAAATCACTTTACCTCTTTAATCCTCAGTTTCTCTATCTGTATTATGAAGTTAAGTATATGTCTCAAAGTGTTACTGTTTTAAATTCAAGTTGTATATTTAAAGAACTTAACTTGGTGATTGGCAGATAATAAGTAAGCCATCAGTAAATGGCAAGTCTTATTCCTATTGGAAGTCTAAATATCTGCAAATCATACTATTATTACAAGTATCTGGCTCCTAGTGGTCTTGTATTCCCTTCTTTGTGCTTTGCAGTGGATTTTAAAGTTAATTCTACTTGTGATTGATAATTGTAAGTGGCAAAAGGACAGATTAAAATATTTCTGGGTTGATGAGATCTTAAAGCTTAGATGACCTTCTTATGTCCTCTCTTGCTTTTCCTTTTCTTCCTCTTTCCTTTTCCTAGGTCTCCGGTAGCACACTCATGTTGTTATGTATTTGTAAGACAATTCACCAATAATGTTTTTTTTTTCTCTCTCACTTTCTTCATCTCTCAGGAGAGAAGTAGTAGAAACCACCACTCTGTCTTGTTGCTACAGTTTAATTTAAAGATGGGATCACTGTAGACTGATTCATTTGCCTCTCAGCGTAACCATTATTGCTTGTCTCATTTTCGGTTCTTATAAGTGTATCTCTAGTATCACATGAGCTTACTCATCTAGTGGAAATGATGAACAACATAGACTGATGAACAAGAACAGCATCAATCAGACTGTTGGACCTCAGAGGGAAGGTAGGGGTGGGTGGGGATAAGGGAGAGAGATCAACCTAAGGACTTGTGTACCTGCATATGAGCCTAACCAGTGGTTACGGACAACAGGGGCATGGGGGCATTTGTGGGGAGGGATTTGGGATGAGAATGCGGGGATGAGAACAAATATGTGATACCTTAATCAATAAAGTAATTTTAAATAAATAAATACATAAAGATGGGAAAAGTCACCTTCCTTGCTGTCCCCTAAGACATATCAGGAATGAATGTGGTAGCAACTTGAAATCCTCTTTGGAAAGTTTAGATCCTTAGTGTAACAGTTTTAAACAAATTTTTAAAAGCTGTCATTGCACTCTGTTTCTGTTTTTTCACTATGATCCCCCCTCCCAACCATTCCTCCCATCCTATCCCTATGGTGGACATTTGGCTCAGCTGATCAAAGGAAGAGTATTTGTTGTACAAACTTCTGTGTATAGTAGTTAACCTAATATTGCCCTTGTTAATTCCTGTTATTTCTTAATTAAGATTCTAGCAAATGCTTGTTTGAACATTAGGTTTATTACAAGTGGATTATGAGAAAGTCTGATTTACACAAGTATTGTGTAAATATAACTTGCCCCTTTATAAATTATTGTTCCAAAGTGCTATGTTTAACTACAATTTTAGAAATTTGTACATTTAAAAAGATAATTTACTTTGGGAAGTCATTGGCTATTGAAAAGATTATGATCTCCAGATACCCTAAATATTGGGATGAGGATTTTTTTATGATAATAGATATTAAAAGTGTCTAGTGAATTTATTTTTATACTTTATACACAGACACATTTTTAAAGATTTCTATACAAAAGATAAAACATTTCATTCTTAAATCATTAGTTCTTTAATTTTTTTTTGCATTGAATATCATGGTTCATGTCCCTTTTGTGTGTTGAATATTTAGAACTTTAATATAGAGAAGGAAAATATGCTTCTTAGTTGTCACTACTTCCACTATAACTGTAATCAAGCTGGGCAGATGCATATTTGCACTTCACAATCAATCAATAGTCTTCTAATATTATCAAAAGTTTTCCTTGTTCTTTTAAAACAGCAACATTTTGGTAACCTTAATCAGAGCCTGATGTGCATTTCTTCTAAATGGTGTCTGATGTGGTGTCTCTCTTCGGTTCTCTGTGGTTTCCTGTTTTTTTCATACATAGAGAAAAACCTTTTGATGTATTCGGACTCATATTTTTTTCTCTCTTTTAATGTTATAGCAAACCTAAACTTTCTTGTATCTGCAGCATGGTATTGTAAACCTCTCTCCATTCATTTATTCATCTTGCCTCAGACTGCTCCTTCTATGGAATTCCTCCAGCTTTTCCTTAAGCATTTTGCCTCTATATTCCTTTGCATTACAAGCTTATTTATACCCTGCAAATGTGCTCTTCAAGAAGGGAGATGATAATTTTGTATTTGCATGGTTAGATTTCTCCACAGAAATATGCCTTGCCTTAGCAATTATTAGATACAACAGGCCAGTGACTTTGAGCATGTTGTCCCCAGACCAGCAGTGCCAGCATCTCTTGGGAACTTGTAAGAATGGGAAGTTCTTAGGCCCCACCCCCGTCATCCTGAATCAGAATATCTTGAGTTGAAGATCAGCAATAGAAATTGCTGATGCATACTCAAGTTTGACACAGTAGATACTTATTTAAATGAATATGAAAGTTGTACATTTATGGTGATGCTTTCTTGGGCGGATTGGTACAGGATGGAGCCAATTTAATTTGTTCTGCCTGAATATTATTTGGTAAAGAAAAGCCTAAAATTTAAATATATGCAATCTTGTAAGTGGGTATATATAACCTTTATGCTATCTTATTGTGAAAATTGCAGCTTTCAAATGTTAAAAATATATTTCTTTTTTCCACCTATTTAGGAGTAGGTATTTAACATCCCTAAAGGGAAAAGTTAACTAAGGAATGATTAATGAGTGTTACTTATTTTCATGGTGGGGAGGATGTGGGTGAATGTTGGAGACTGGTCAGGTAGGGATAGGTTGGGAGACTTTTCCATGGCTACCATTCTATGCTGTTCTAAATTTTTCAACCAGGTCAGTGCATTACCTAAAACAATATTTTTTATATTATAAATTATATAATTATAATTAAATATAAATAAATTAGTAAGAGTTTAATAAATAAAATTCTATGTTTTTGTGTGGTTGGTTAAAAATATTAAGATTTCCTTTTGTGTACTATGAAAGGTTAGATAACATGTGCTTTTTTTCTCTATTGAAAACTTTGGGTAATGGCTGAAATGTCTCAATGACTTTCCACCTGCTCTTTCCCAAGGTAGTAGATAAATGGTGCAATAAACAAAGGATTATATCATATGAACCCACTGTCTTATAATTATTTTAAGAAAATAAATAGAGGGGAAAATTTAACTTGATTCTAAGTTACATAATTGTATACACAAAGAGTTCAGACATCCAGGACTTTCACCTAATACCTCCTTTCACATGAATTTATAGAAATATCTTAATAGCCAAGGACTATTTGAGAGAAAAATTGATTAAGATGTTAGTCATATTCTTAGCAAATAAAACATAATGCAGCTAGCAAAACCCATTGCATGTATTCTGAATTATGGACAATATTCTCAACTATTTGTCTTTTAGTACAAATGCAATTATATTAATATTATGATGGAATTGTGTTTTCAATGGAAGGTATATCTTAAATGATACTTGATTCAATTACTCTTTTTTTTTTCTTCCACAGAACTATCGTGCCATGGAAAGTATTCAGACAGTGCCTTCATGAGGTCCATCAAATTAGCTCTGGCCTGGAAGCTATGGCTCTAAAATCAACAATTGATTTAACATGTAATGATTATATTTCAGTTTTTGAATTTGATATTTTTACCAGGCTATTTCAGGTAAGTTTCCTTTTGCTTAATCCTTCCCTCCTTAGTATGCATGTACAGTGCTTAGGTGCATTTGTGTGGACACGTGTGTATGTCTCTCACAAACACATGCACATATACACAAGCATATTGGAAATAATCTCATTTTTGGTAGTCTATAATTTTAAAGCCAGTCATTGATGTTACATTTTGGTTTTTGATGTAAATGTTGACTACTAGGTGCTGTGAGCCTACCAGTTGCTTGTTAGCTTTGAGAAGATTCATGCAAAGGAGCTTTGTTTTGAATTCCTTATTTGGTTTCTCACTTTACTTTGTTAGTCTTTTAGGCTCAATAATTGATATAATGCAACTTTTATGGGTGGGCATCTACTGGGATTGTCTCCCAACTTCTCTCCTTTTCCTCCCACTTTCATCAGGTGAGAAGGTAAAGAGTAAACTTGGAAATAAATAGCAAATGTATCCTGTTCAGTGTAGGCAATTACTCTGTGCACTGTTTTACCACTGGCTTTGCTCATTCAGTCATAGGTTAAAAACATCTTTCCATCTGAAAAATATTTTCAGCAGTATAATTTTCAATGTTCAGTTGTCACATATTTCATCAATGTAATAGGGCATTTAACAGATATTTGGAAAATTAAGGCTTTTCCCCTCTTTTATCCCTAATATATATGATTTTGAGATTAACCGTCTTATTTATTATGGTGGTGTTGTTTTTTAAATTAGTTCTTTATATCATATGAGGAAAGCTGGACACTATCATTTTATTCTTTTGTATGTCATAATGGAATTTTCCTGAATATGAATACCTAAAATTTGTGTTTTGAAATTGGCCCTACCATCTATATGATTCAATTAAGTAGTCATAAAATGAAAGAGCCCACCTAAAATCTTTCTGATAAATTATATAGTCAGTGAGATAAATTGATCAGAAACCAGGCTGGCTTGCTTATAATCTGATGCAGTTTCTTATTATTTTAGTCTTAGTTGGATTTATTCTTTTTGAAACCTGCTTTCAACATATGTTAAGAGTACAATATTGGTTTTTGTGTTTGCCATATTATAAATATTTTGCTTCAGTGATTTATGACTCTGCTTTGCACTAGCTTGCAAGGATTGAGTGACTGATTCATGTAAGAAAACAAGATTGGGTGGGATTAAGTTTTAATTTATGAAAGAACCTGTTAACAGAAGGCAAATTAACTCTTGTCAGCAATACTCATATAAAATATTTTACTTTATTACAACTTTAAAGTCATAATTCTGCCTAGGCATATAGGATACGAAATTAGGTAAATGACTACAGAAAGTGTGCTTTTGCTTATTTTCAATTTATTGCAATTTTCTGATTATTTCCTTGGTATATATGGGTGGTCAGCTTATATGATTTTAAGATAAATTTTGGAAAAAATATGTGTTTCCTGTTATTGATAATTTTATAATGGGACCTCTCCTTTCTTTTAAAAGTTTCTGATAATTTACCAAATACTTTAGTTAGCATTCTAAAGACATTCTAAATAGCAGCAGGTTTGCCTCGCCCACTTGTGAAGGAAGAGAACAAAGGTTTTTTTCATACATTAAACCTAACTGTTCATTATGGGGAGAGTGTTTTTTTGCGGGGGAGGGAGTCTGGATGACTTCGTTAGTGTGGATATTAAACGCTAGACTAACTCAGAGTTATACAGTATATTAAAAGTATGAGGGCAACTTAAGGTTGGTTAAGCACTTAGCCAAATTGCTATTTAATATGTGCACATATCCTATATAATAAAGAGCTCGTATGTTAATTAGGCTGAACAGCAGAATAACCATCCAGATGATCTTCCAAAGAAAGCTGGGGCTGCGAGGGCTGAGGCAGCCAGGGCTGCAAGGGATGAGCCTCTTGCACAAATTTTGTGCATTGGACCTTTAGTTTTCTTATAAGCTGTTTTACTTTAAAACAGCCAGGTTATCTTAATACAGTAAGTTTTATATATTTTTATTTATATATATATATATATATATATATATATATAATTTATGCCATTGGAATGGGAGCAGAAAGGAATCTTTTTAAGCAGAGCAACTGTGACAAGTTTTAGATAAAACTGAACTCTTCCTTGTGGACCATACAGTACCTCGTTCCTTTTAAGACACATAACTAACTATAGAATTAGCTAAAGTACTTTCATTAGCCCCTATAGATTTTTGAGATATTTTGTTTCTTTTGGTTTTATTATTCAAATAAGTAATCATACATGTAATTTAAAATAAGGGGAAAAAAATGGTTCTAGGAATACCAAAGTGGATTGTTAACTTTTACTGAACTTTTCTATGTAACTTTAAAAATTGAGTAATAATTTTAAGTTATAGTTGTATACTCTATATGAAAATGTAGTTTTGTGAATACTTGTTCTGCAGCTGTGCTATGCTGGTTAATTGGCAGTGAATTCTTCTAGCTCTCAGTTGCTGGATGTGAGATATTTAGCAGAGTGGGATCTGAAAGTGGGCAAAGTACCCTTTCAAGATGGGAGTCAGACATTGAGAACTAGCATGAGGGTTTGAAGAAGGAGTCAGCAGAGGCTAGGAGATGAAGTTGAGAATGACTAGGAAATGAGAGAGGTAAGAAAGCTGGATGCTTTGTTACCCTTTCTTCCTCTCTTCCCTCATTCTGTTATTCTGCCAAAACTGGGACAAATGCTGGGAAGTCACGGAAAAGAACTTGCAATGGCTACCTTCCATAGTTCTTCCTCTTTCATCTGTCTTGAATCTTCTCCCTTCAGGTAGTTCAGAAATGGATTGGCAGGTACTAAAGTCCTGGGATGGAAATACAGGGTTTTGCTTCTCTCTTCCCCTTCCCTGGAGCTGCTGTTCCCCTTCTCCCTCAATTTCTGCCATTAATAGGGAAGACTGGTTGCTGAGAAATGGTACAATACATTTGAGGGCAGTAGGGTGAGGAATGAGTGATTTGGGGGATATACTATGGAATATATAGCATCAATGGGATAGAAAGAAAAATGGGAGGAAAATCACTCATTATATCAAATAGTAAGAAAATACCAGGGCAGACCAGCTGAGGCCCTTCTTCCAGCAAAAGTTGTAACTTAGTAAATGGCTGTTTTTGCAAATAATAGAACTTTGGGATAATGGAGGGACTAGTCTCCTGAATTCACTTCATTTATTATTAGTCATTAAAAATTTCCAGATAATTTTTTTTAATGTATGTGAAAAGATGTCCTCTAATCTCTAAAAACAAAATTGCAAAAATAATTATTATTCTCAAAAGCACTTTATTTTCCCTTCTTTAAACCATTAGTTGGCAAAATATGTAAAAACAAACAAACAAACAAAAAAACAATAACACATAACTACCACATGTTTCTGACTGTGGGTTACATTCACAAAAAAAACAGTACACAGACTCTTTCTGTTACAGAAGTATTTTTGCAGTAGAAGCTGACCCTCTGAATTAGTCCTAATAAGTGGTTGCTAAATACTGCAGCAGTTGGCTCAAAACTCAAACTTTGTTTTTTCTATTGTATTTTGTTCTGAGCATTGGCTGTCTGTAAAGTTTAGCACTTTTTAAAAACAACTATTCCGTGAATTTGTGTGGATTTGAATGGAAGTGACCCAAATATTTTATATTCTTTCCATCCATGTCCATTTCAGATAGGGAAGCAGAACATAAAAAAAAAAAGCAAAAAAAAAAAAAAAACCTCCATGCCTATAATATCAGCTTTTTTCTCAGTTTAAAAAAAGCAAAAACATAATCTGCTTTTCTTCCACGCATTGTTTATGTATGTAGTTTTCAGTCATGCCTTAAGAGGAAAATTAAAAATATCTTTTGTTCACGTATTGCCTGATAGTGTTCTGTAGAGCTCTTGTCTGCTCAGTTAGATATTTCAGCTTGATGGGGCTATGTGTTAAAGATTTTTCTTTTGTCAGAAAAAGTTAAAAAGTTCTTCATTACTAAATCATTCTTTCTATTATTATTCTCATCTCACTGGATATAATCATTAAAGAATTCTGCCTTGCAAATTTGAAACCCTTAACAGTTACAAGAAGCAAGTCTCAAAACAAACAAAAGCAGAAGTTCTCTACTAATAATAATTTCTAGATGACTATTTCTACAACTTTCACTTGGCAACATAAACCACCTTTTCCCCCCCTTTCATTTAGAAGATGTGAGTTAATAATCTGGCACAACAGATACAGTGTGCTGCCAATTGCTTGGGAAAAATGTAGCTTCGGTTTTAAAATGTGGCCGAGATGATTCAGTCACACCCTCAAGCGAAGTTGTCTGTCACTGATTGCCTTTCTTTTCTCTCTTGCCATGGTAACTAGTGAGGGGCAGCTAATCACATTAAAGAGAGAATGATACAAACCTTGTGTTGGTGTTTGTGTGTGTATTTCTGGGAAAGATTTTTACATAACTCACTTTAAACCTTTTATAATTTCATAATTGTGCGAGGATAAAACCAAGTGTGAGTACAGGATGTGTTACCAAAGGAAGAACACCAGATTGGGAGTCAGGGCCTTGTAGACCAGTCACTGATTAGCAGGGATAGTCCTTTCTCATCACTGTTTCTGGCATCAGTGCTGGTGCCCTTTGGTGAGCAAGACAGGCCCATTCTTTGCTTTGTGGCTTATGGTTGATGTGTAAACTTTGCTAAATCATTTACATTCTGTGATATGTTGACTTGTTCTATGAAATGAGACATTTAAAGGTACAGTAGAGAATAAAACAGACATACAGGGTGATGATAGGTAACAGTTTTAAATGGGGTGGTCTGAGAAGGCTCTCTTGAGGAGAAAGCAATCTTTGTTATTTATAGAAAGAGAATTAAGATTGAGGAGTCAGCAGATGCAAAGGCTCTGCAGTAGAGAGTGCAGTTGTGTTCAGGCCAACAGCACTGAAGCCAGATTGCGTGGAGAAGAGGCAGAGGGTGGGAGGGTCACTGCAGGTGGGGAAGAAAGGGAACTGGGGATCCACCCTGTAAGGTTCTTCTAGGCCATTTATAAGGACGTTTGCTTTTCTCAGAGTTGGAGGGTTTTGGAGAGAAGAGAGATGTGGTTTAAGTTTTAAATTATCAAAGTGCTTTATTGGGATTTTTATGGTTTTTCTTTTTCGTTCTCTGTTTTCTATATTTAGGAAATGTTTTCTGCCTAATTATCATATTCCAAAATGAGAGTAAATTTTTCATATTTACTGTTAGATAATAAAAGTTGGCCTGAACCACATAAGCTCATATTCATCTTAAAATTTAAAAGAGCATTTTAGTTATTGTATTAAATAATGGGCTGGTAATTGATAGCTGATGTTATCTAGTTAATATGTTTTATTTATATTTTTAGCCTTGGGGTTCTATTTTGCGGAATTGGAATTTCTTAGCTGTAACGCATCCGGGTTACATGGCATTTCTCACATATGATGAAGTTAAGGCAAGACTACAGAAATACAGCACCAAACCTGGAAGGTAGGACTTTTCAGCAGTCATATTAAGGATTCTTAAGTGAATCCTTTAAAATGATATGTTGTGCTTGTTCTGAAATGTACAGTATGTTCATAAAGTGAAACAAAATACTTTGTAATTTTATGAACTTAGACCATTTGTTAGGTCTCAGAGTTCTGGTTTTCAAATTGGAATAGAATATTAGCATAGTGACTATTTTTAAGGTACCTGTGTTTATGTATATAATTGTATGTGTATATTTGAATGTAAGATTCATGTTCATTTCTTTCTTTGTTTTTTCAATCCTCACCTGAAGGCATTTTTCCATTGATTTTTAGAAAGAGTGGAAGAGAGAGGGAAAGACAGAGAGAAATATCAATGTGAGAGAAACATTGATTGGTTGCCTGCGGAGTCTGCAACTGAGGTACATGCCCTTGACTGGAATTGAACCTGGGACCCTTCTGTCCACAGACTGATATTCTATCCACTGAGCCAAACTGTCTTAAGCTCGTGTTCATTTTTTATTTTTTAAGACATTTAATTTGGCTCTATGATAAACATAAGTACATAACACATATCCTATCTAATAAAGAGGGGATATGCTCATTGACCATCACACCTTCAACAAAGATGGTGGCGCCCACAGCCAAGAGGGAATATGCTAATTGACTGCCATACCCTCAAAGATGGCAGCGCACACAGCCACAAGATGGCAGTGCCCAGTCCTTGTAGCCCTGCCAGGGCAGTATAGCTGGGCCTGCCCCTAGGTGGGTCCAGCCGCTCCACCTGCTTACCTCCAGAGTCCCCCAGCTCCCCAGCCTCCTAGGGCCAGCCTGAAGTACACGCAAGCCTTGGGTGGTGGCTGCCCAGCTGATGCCCGAGCTGCAGGCAAGCTGTGGCTGCACAGCCCCTAGGGCTGGCCAAAGGCACAGGCAAGCCTTGGATCGTGGCTTCCCAGCCACCCCAGGGCCACCTGAAGCTCAGGAAAGGAGGGCTGACTGAGACTTGCACTGCTGGCAGTGGCAACAGCAGAGGTGTGATGTGGACACCATCTTCCCCTAATCACCAGGTTGCCTCCTGCCCCTGAGGGCTCCCAAACTGTGAGAAGGGGAAGGCAGGACTGAGGGACCTTCCCTCCAGTGCATGAATTTTCATACACCAGGCCTTTAGTAAGTACATAAATATAAATAACCCATTGTTATAAGCCAAGCCAATTTCATGTCCAATAGAACTTCTTCTGTTATATCTCATGGTTCTTTACAGCTGAGAATTGATTTTATTTTTCCAGATAATAATCTGTGTCAGCTGCATAGAGGTTGACTATTTGGTCAGCCCTTTTGACTTCTCCCAAGAAATCCAACCTTATTAATGACAAATCTGGCATCTGAAAATGCATCCTCCCTGGTTAATGCATTTCCCAACGTCTGATCTAGGAGTACATCCGATGCATACTAGCCATTTGTGCCATGGCAAGTGGCATGCTGGGGATGGCAGTAAGGACAGTGGAGACCAGTCCCCTCACATTCACATTTTAGTAAAGAGACACCATTTCAGTAGCCAGGAGTGTACACTTTTTATATAGGGACTAGTGTCCCAGTACACAGATTCCTGCACATTGCAAGGAAATTAATTAGAAGGTGGCCAGTTATGTGAGACTGGGTGAGATGGGGCCTGACAAGCCCTGGAACCAACTTCTCGCTGTCCCTTCCCAGCTGGCCTCACCTGGGGTGGCGCCATGTCTTGAAGGGCATCTGCAGGTGAGTTTGGTCCCTTCTGCAGGTGGGGTTCCTTATCCTGGCATGCAGGCATCAGGGAAAAACCAGCTCTCCAAAATCCCCCGAGGGATCCAGAATTGCAAGAGGGCAGCCTAAATCAGGCTCCCTCCTCTCTGGTTCCGTGGTGCATCACCCAAAAACTGCTACTGCCAACTCACTACAGCTTGGCAGTTCCTGTGTTGAGTGTCTGTCCTTTGATAGTCAGTGCAAGTCATAGCTACTGGTCAGACAGTTGCTTAGCCTTTTATATATACGCATATAGATCATTTCATTTTAGGAAGGAATTTGGTTGGTGTTTTTTTTTAAAGTTTACCTTTTCTAATATTGTTTTTATTTGATTTATAACATGAAGTATGTCTTTTTATTTTTTTATTATTTTTTAAAATATATATTTTATTGATTTTTTTTTTTTTTAACCAAGAGGAAGGGAGAGGGATAGAGAGCTAGAAACATGGATGAGAGAGAAACATTGACCAACTGCCTCCTGAACATCCCCTACCGGGATGTGCCCACAACCAATGTACATGCCCTTGACCGGAATCGAACCTGGGACCTTTTAGTCTGCAGACCAACACTCTATCCACTGAGCCAAACCAGTTTCGGCATAAATTATGTCTTTTTAAAAAGTATTTTCAAGTAAAAGCCACTATTATTGATTCCTTTCTTCTTTGCTATAATGAAAATTTCCCTCTTTCTATATTTAACAATTTGTACAGTATATAAAAAAGAAGGTAGTGGGTGCAAATGACAGTTTATTTAGCTCAAGTTGAAGTCTTCTGTTAAGATTAAGGAGAAATGTTTCTCATTGTGACCATGATAGCAGGTCAGATATTTTGGACAATGGCTTAGATGAGTCATTTTGTTTCATCCAAGGATCTCTCAAGCCAAGATTTTCCATAATTTTTACTGTCTGGATTGGCATTAAAGTATGTTTTTGTTTATGAAATATGATTTGAAAGATGAGATATGGTTGGGATTATTCAGTCTTACCAATTTAACACAGAAACTATTTGGGGAATTATCCTGCTCAATTCTATAAAAATAATAAGGAAACTGAGTCTATTTTATGTTCTCTGGTTCAAGATCTGGAGATAATTAATGACAGTGTTGGAAACAAAAACCAGGTCTCATCACTATTGGAATAGTTCTCTGAATAAAATGTTAGTGCTGTCTGTCTGAAAAGATGTCTTCTTTTTTCCCCAACCTGCCCTGTAAAGATTTATTTTATTGTTAGTTAAAGATGAAATGTTTAGTCTGTGATAAACTGTAATATATAAAGTCTGATAGGGCATTGAAAATGTGTTTAGGAAAACTTTTAATGAACACATCAAATAATTTTGATAAATATTTGCTTTTCAAAATATATCTATTTAAGTGGTCCTTTGTCTTGGAAAGTGTTTCATCTCTTTGGCTTCATGGTAAAGGGAATAGTTGGGCCTTTGCCAAGGACATTAGGGTTTCTCAGGTTGTGCTTTATTTGCGATCCAACTGGCAGTCATAATAAAGCTGTGTGGAATTTTTTGATCCAATTAAGGATGCCAGTAATTGATGGGTTTATATTTTGTTTTCAGGCTGTCTAGGAGAATGTTTTTACATTTTCTTGGGAAGTTATTTTGTAAGGTTCTATAACCAAAGTGAAGTTCTTAATATTTATAGATCAGGTCTTTGAGCTCTTATTTAGAGATATATGGCTAGAATACATGAAATAAAAAGTATATTTTCAATAATAATGCATATTATTAACAACCAAAACTTTATAATTTTTTAATTGTAAAATAGTATATTGAATTCCACAGTAGAAACTGGCTCAGTTTCTGTCAGGGATGGACAAATTTTTACCCATGTATTTTATTTTTAATTTCCAAAATAATTTATCATAGCTGTTTCTACCACCAGCACTTTCTTTCCTTTTTTTTTTTATTAAATATATTTTATTGATTTTTTACAGAGAGGAAAGAAGAAGGATAGAGAGAAACATTGATGAGAGAGAAACATTGATCAGCTGCCTCCTGTGCACCTCCTATTGGGGATGTGCCCATAACCTAGGTACATACCCTTAACCAGAATCGAACCTGGGACCTTTCAGTCTGTAGACTGATGCTCTATCCACTGTGCCAAACCGGTTAGGGCTCCTTTTTTTTTTTTTTTTTTTTTTAATCATCACCCAAGCATATGTTTTTTTTCATTGATTCTAGAGAGAGAGGAAGAAAGAGTGGGGGGGGGGGGGTGAGAAAGAGAAACATTGATTGGTTGTCTCCTCTATACACCCTGACTGGGGATCAAACCCACAACCTGGGTATGTGCCCTGACTGAGAATTGAATCTACAAACCTTTAGTACTCAGGGTGATGTTCTAACTACCAGCCAGGGCATTACCTAATGGTGATGGCAATAAATCACTTGATAATTTACAACTTCAATTATTTTCTCATATAACTCTGGAGATATTTAAATGAAATGATCATCGCTTCTGTTACAGATTAATACATAGAGACGTACAACAGTTTTAAAATAATTTAGAAGGAAATTTTATATTAGAAATTCTAAATGATTCTGTTTATTCTTTACCTTAAAAAAACAAATTGTGTAGTACTTATATACATTTCAAATATGATTAAACATGATTTCCTCATATTTTACAGTTATATTTTCCGGTTAAGCTGCACTAGATTGGGACAGTGGGCCATCGGCTATGTGACAGGAGATGGCAATATCTTACAGACCATACCTCATAACAAGCCCTTATTTCAAGCCCTGATTGATGGCAGCAGGGAAGGATTGTGAGTATGAGAAATGGGCATCAGGGCACATTCACAAATGTAAAAAATATAGGCCACTCTGAAATGGAGAAAATGGATAGTGTGAGGCAGGTGACCTGGTTGCTTGTTTTTTTATTTTATTTCAAAACTAAGAAATGGATACTCCTTTGTTTTTATTGTTTATCTTTTAAATATAGTTATTTGAAGATAACCTGCTTATTTGAATTTCCCTATATTTAAAGCAAATAAATTGCAATGTGAAATGGCAATGAGATTTTATATCTATTACCAGAAAAGAAGTTGCTACTTAAAAGGTGTTTTAAAATAGATATAACACACACACAAACACACACATACACATACACAGGGGTGGGCAAAAGTAGGCTTACAATTGTGATGATGCAAAACAGTTTATCTTTGTATTATTATTTATTAATTCTTGTATTATTTTGCATATGACCAACTGTAAACCTACTTTAGCCTATCCACAAAGTTTAGGCAACCTGTTAAGTCCCTTCATAGTATACATACCTGTCATTCATTTTAGTCCTATGCCACTTCCTTCTTTTGTTGTATTTCCAGTGTCACTTCATCACACTGATTGTTGAGCGCTTTGCTTTACTGAGTAACCTGGAGACCTAGGTGATTCAACTTGCCATAGCATAGATTGTGATAGAAACTTAGCAGGAGGAAAAAAATAGTGATTGGATCAATATGAAGGGGGAAAAAAGAATGCATTTTTAAAGTTGTGAGCTTTCTAGAAATACTTATATGAGAATTATGTGGCAAACTATGGTACTATTTTTTCCCCTCTTAATTATGATAAATTTGCTGTTCTCAGTTAGTTATACTTGACCTTTAGTGAAGCAGAGATTTACATGTGTACCTTTGATGTACTATGATTGCAGAATTTTTACTTTTAGGAGAATAAGCTTTAAAGTTTGAATTTATCAATAGAGGTTGTGAGGGAGCAACTCTGTGATTTGTTATGGCTTATGTATATTGTTTACAGTGCCTTCCATCTATTTTTCAAAATTCAAACAAAACCAAAACTTAATAATTTTTAAGTAGTAGTCTTGCCTCTGAATACCTACGTAGAGTAACGATTAATATTGACACAAACACACGTGCATACACACATCTTCAGGGGTGTTTGATGAGTTGAATTTGTACTTTAGGGATGAATTACATTAAAAATAGATTAGATCAGAATTTTAAGCTGATGAGTAGATCAGGTTTTAGATTAGGTTAAAATAGATATTACATTAATTACATCATTTTTTGTTTTAAGATCAGTAGAAACATGGGAGGCATATCATCTATCTTAGTCGAGCTATCAGCAGAGTCAGCTGTTCTTTCCTGATATTTAATCTAATATTATATGACATAAGTGATAAATTTACTTTTATAACTAGCTAAGATTTTTTCTTCCTTCACAGTTTTTATAGCATCCTTGTTCACTGGGGAGAATGGTCATGGAATTGTCATTTCTTTATACTTTAAATAGAGTGTTTTAACCTCTTCTCTGTCTTATTGTCATATTTGTAATCTTTCATTTCTGACTTCATAGAATTTCATGTTTTTGAAGTGGGATGATCAAAATGTTATATAATAATTTTTAAAATTGGCCACTTTAGGGTATAAAAAGAAAGTTCCTTACTAGTTTTGCTTATGACTCTTTACTTAATATTTGTAGAATTTTATCCCAGCCTCAGAATAACACTATAACTTTGTATCATATTCAAATATAATCATCCACTTTTCCTAAGTCTTAAAGATTTATCTCATTGATTCGTTCCTTACCATTTGAGAATTGTTTGTTCTCCAAGTTAATTTTTTTCTGGTTTCCCTAGGTAAATTTTAACACTAACTTATTCATAGACTATTTAAAGATAAATATTTTTGTTACTTCACAGAACAGTTTTAGTATAGTTTTTCCTTTACAATATTTACCACTATAGTAGTATATTCTTAATTTTTCATTTTAAGCCATTTAGCACAGAGAGATATTGAACAAAATTAGTCATAGCAGTGAATTGACAAAATCCAACAGTAATACTGCCATTAAAAATGAAAAATAGGTATTTACAAATCCAATAAATTTAATTTTTAATGAATTTCTTAGTAAAAACTATCTTACCACAGAAAGATGGCATTATTACTATAATTTTGGAGCATTAGTTCTTCTTTCAGTTCTCTCTAATAATGGAAGGTTATATTCATAAAACTCTCTGTTCATAGTTTGATTTGAAGTAAATTAAACATGGACTTGCAACACTTTCTGATTTCTTTAAACATGTTGGGTGAGTAGAAGGTGAAATGGAAAGAGAGAGAAGAGGAAACTGGAGAAAGAGGGACGCCAAATAAATGCTTGAATAACTTTTGGGGGAAATTATGGGCTTTAATTCCACTTTTCTTGTGTTAAATATAATTTAAAATGATATATTAACATTAACTGTGCTTCAGATGAAAAATGTAATAATTGCAAAAATATACATGTTCAGAGTATATTGGTATAGAATATGAGAGACCAGTAAAATAAAATTTTAAATTACCTAACAGACATATAGTAAAGGTATTTATTTGAAATGGTTGCTTAGCAGCTGAGTTAATATTTGTTATACATTTCTTATGTGAAAGTGATTTCTAGATTTTAAAAGTATTAAAAATAACAATATTATGGAAATAGAGATGGAATAGGTTCTTGATATAAGTTAAATAAAAAGGAAGTATTCAAATGTTTGTGTTTTAATATAGAATAATCTGATAAAATAACCTAGTTGCAATTAAAACATAAATTTATAATAATAAAATGTATCTTTAATTTCTAGCTACCTTTATCCTGATGGGAGGAGTTATAATCCTGATTTAACTGGATTATGTGAACCTACACCACATGATCATATAAAAGTTACACAGGTAAGGACAATTTGTGAAAATGTACTTATAATTAATAAGTATCTAGAATGCTTTCACATAAATAAAATTCTCTACTTACTCTATAGTCAAAATCATGTACAGGCACTTAATGCAAAAATACTTAAGGAATTCTAAGGGTGTTTGAAAGAAAAAAAAACACATTACTTTTTCCATTTTTTAAATAAAAATTTTTGCTGTTAATGTTCTTGCTTCCAATATAATTTTGTTAGTTATTTGGGGAGATAGGTAGATAAATCCAAAGATAAATAGGTAAATATGACGGAGCCATAGGTTTAGGGAACTGCATAGCAGTTAGGATAATTTATAGGCATTGGCTTTTAGAGTCAAATGAATAAGTGAATCCTATTAAAGATAATAATTATATTTTTATAAATCCATTGTTGGCAGCCTCATAGATTATGAGTGAAAGTGTAACTGGGTGGCATTCAGTAATTACCAAAATCTAAATAAAAATACCTTTTATTCTAGAGTCCATATATAAACCACTTGCAGATATACCCAAAGCTCTATATCCCAGGTGTTTGCTTTAGCATTTTTCTTAAAAATGGAAACTTAGAAAATACTGAAATATTCTATTATAGTTTTAAAAATTATACCTGCCCTAACCAGTTTGGCTCAGTGGATAAAGCATTGGCCTGAGGACCCAAAGGTCCTGGGTTCGATTCCGGTCTAGGGCATGTACCTTGGTTGCGGGCACATCCCCATTAGTGAATGTGCAAAAGGCAGCTGATTGATGTTTCTCTCTCATCAATGTTTCTCACTCTCTTTCCCTCTCCCTCTCTGTAAAAAAATCATTAAAATATATTTAAAAATAAGTAAATAAAATAAAAAAATTATACCTATACTGTATTATACTGAAAAGTCATTAGCAGGAGGATGGTAGTTCTATATAATCACATGGTCACTTCTCCATTTTTTTGTAAAAAAACTTCCATCTTGGGACACTCGGTTATATAACATTTCAATTTGTAAAATTACACTGTGTAAGTTTAATTTCTGTGACTAAAGAAATGACTATGAACACATTAAAATAATTTTAGAAAATAAAAATTAAGAAACACCAAACTGGTAACATTGTTTTTAACTGAGTGAGTAAAAATATTGGGGAGTCAAGGAGAGGATCATTTTATACATAAAAAAGCATCATTTTATACATAATCTAGTTTTAAAATATTTTATAACATATATATTTTTAAAAATATGTTTTTCTTGATGTTTTAGAGAGAGAGGAAGGGAGCGATAGAATCATCTATGAGAGAAAAACATCAATCAGTTGCTTCTTGCTACTGGGGATTGAGCCCACAACCCAGGCATGTGCTTGATGAGGAATTGAACCAGAGACCTCTTGGTGCATGTCAGGATGCTCAACCAATTGACCCACACTGGCTGGGCTTTTTGATGTGTATAATAAATAAAAATCTAATGAAATACAAATTAATGGCATTGGGGAAGACAATAATTTTTAAAATTTTATTTCTAATTCTTTAGATTTTAGTCCCAGTGGTCTTGATATTATTATACTTATTGACATATGTACAATTTGTGGGCAGTTTTTCAACTTTAACATATGACTTCTATTATTTATATAGTGACTCTATAGTATATAATATTTTAATAAAATTTTTATATTTCATAACATTTATTTTTATAAAACAATTATTTTAAAATACATATTCAAGAATAGTACCATTCCGTTAAATGAGTCATACATATTTGGCTAGAATACCCATTACAGTGAATTAAATTCTGCCTTTAGGTTTTTAAGTTATTGTAAAAAATTTTTTATAATTGTAAATTGATCCTTTGGATGTCATAACCTACATAAAAACGTATATATTATTTTAGGGACTTCAATGATTTATAATTTATTTTGAATTGCTTTAGATTTTTTTTTCCATCTTGATCTATTCTCTCATACTTTTTCCTTAAATTAAAAAATATATATATTTATATAGTCACACGTATATCCATTATGGTAGGCATGATTTACATATTAATGTGTATAGGTGCATATTTGTATATCTATCTATGTCTATGTATATTGTTTTCCTCACCAAGACTGTAAAATCTTTTAGTAGGTTAGGGATTAAATATTGTCATTTATTTACCCTACCAGTACCAGGCACGTAGGCATTTTCTAGATTAGAACATTGCCTTATTTAAACAGATTTTATTTCTATAATTTATTTTTTTGTATCCCTATTAAATAACACCATTTTTTGTATTTTCTTTATACTCACCAATATATTTGTATCTCCTTTGTGACAGATCTTTTCAATATTTGAACACTGAAAATTGTACAATGTCAAAAGGTTCTGAACCAGTAAATCAGAGTTTCAGTAAAACAACTTTTGGTTGCTGAAGTGATTAAGATTGGGGGGAAAGTATGCAGTTTAGAAATTTAATATAGAATTTAAGGAAAACTTAAACTTGTTGAACCTTAATTATTTTTTAAAATTCAATATATCTTATTATACTCTGGAGGTCACATGACATATAAATGTGGGCCACAGGACCTTACATGCAGGAGGGCTTGGCAAATGCTACCTTCCTTCCATTCTGGAATTTCTATAGGTATCTAAGAAATAAAATTTAATATTCAGCAAGAATCATGTTTATTCATAGATTTTGGTAATTTGACAATAAAATTAGATGAGCATGTGGCATTTACAAAAAAAAGTTAATTACATTGCTTTTTAAAACCTTGTTTGTCTTTTGTATCACTATTTTTTTTAAATATATTTTTATTGATTTCAGAGAGGAAGGGAGAGTGAAAGAGAGAGAGAGAGAAACATTAATGATGAGGGAGAATCATTGATGAGCTGCCTTTTGAATGCATCCTACTGGGGATCAAGCCTGCAACCGGGCATGTGTCACAGACTAGAATCAAACCCAGGACCCTTCAATCCACAGGCTGATACTCTACTCATTGAGCCAAACCAGCTAGGGCACCCTGTGACTTTTTAAGCAAGTCCCTTCCTAAAAGAATGGTACAAAACATTAAATAATCCCAAGTAGTAAAAGAACTTATGTCATTGACTTTTAATAAAAGCTCAAATCTTTAAAATATTTTTTTTTTGTAGACCAAATTTCCATTATCAATTTATAACATGTCTCAAATGGCAACACAATCCTGATGGGAGCAAGAAATGGTATTTGGGAATATTTAATGTTAACAGTTTATACAAGAAATAATATTAATGTTATTTTTCACCCAAATTGCAGGAACAATATGAATTATATTGTGAAATGGGCTCCACTTTCCAGCTCTGCAAAATTTGTGCTGAGAATGACAAAGATGTCAAGATTGAGCCCTGTGGGCATTTGATGTGCACCTCTTGCCTTACAGCATGGCAGGTATAATCCAGGTTTAATTAGCAATGTGAATTCTCCCTTATATTCCTTAGCAATATCTGTCTTTTCAATTTTCTTCATCTTAATGATTCAGGAAATAATACTGAGAAGTGCTTTGTTTGAAGAGTTGTTAAAAAAAAAACCAAAAAAAACACACATATGTTTCTTGTATATAATATGGTATTTTTGTTTTTATATTTATTCTTTTGCATGTGTCAGTTTATATTAGTTTTAAGTAATTCTTTAACACTATTGATTTCAGAAAGTCCCTTATCCATATTACCAATTAACTACATTTACATGATTTACTTAGATCATAATCTAGTTATAGTACATCAGATCCAAAGAAAAGTAAACTTCAGTAGATAAATCATAGGTTGATATTTAAACCATCCCTCTTTTCCTGCGGCACTGTAGCTCCTGTCTCTGTGGTTGCTCTGTAATGCTAAAATAGGAAAATCAGACAGAAAATGCTTCCAAAATACTTATAGTTCCCACAGAAACAGACATTAAATTTTTCAGTTTACAGAAACAGAATCTATGATAAATTGCAGAATCTAAGATAAATTAGACAGATGTTGAATAAATACAAATTGATGTTTTTGAATGAGACCTAGAGAATAATTTGTTTCCCCAAGGGTTTTCTTACCCTTTTTTAATCTATTATAAAAGGTGAGATCTTGAAATGGCTCTTTGGACAGATTTCCAATTTTGCATATGCTCCAAATACCAGGATATATTACATATCTTCCATTATCCAGAATATTTTGATCAAGCCATTTTTAAACTGTTATTTAATTCAGCCAATGTTGAAATGAATATTGTTGATGGTGTTTAGTTAGAAAGGAAATAATTACCTTTCAAGCATTTTTAAAGACATGCAGGTGAGTATGTATTTGATATCCCTACCCTGTTCCTAAGCCCCCTCCTTCCTGATCTTCTCTCCGCCCCAGAAGCTCTGTCCTCCTGAGGAAGGATGTCTTAAGTTCAGGAAAGGGTGCAGACTAGAGGAGCCATGATGCCTTCTGAACTCATTACTTGATAATCTATACTAATAAAAGGGTAATATGCTAATTAGACTAGATTGACTAGATGTCTTCTGGACATCCAAAGTCTTTCTGGACAAAGCCATGGTGGCGGGGACCAAGGCAGAGGCAGTTAGGCATGCAGAGATCAGGCCTAAACTGACAGTTGGACATCCCCCAAGGAGTCCTGGACTGGAGAAGGTGCAGGCCGGGCTGAGGAATCCTCTCCCACCCCCATGCATGAATTTCGTGCACTGGGCCACTAGTAAAATATATTGACTTTCACTTGTTCACAGTCTTATAATAAGGGCCTCCTTCTTCCTGTGATGATACTTAAAAATGAATGAAGAAAAAGAGGAAGACCTAGAAATGAATTATAATCCAATTACATTTTCAAAGCCATTGCTGAACTCCTGATGTCTTTGTGACCTCACAAAATTGTTGAACATTCCTATACTTCTCTCTTTCAATATGCATTGAGATTCTATTTTACTTTAGTTTTCCTTGATATCCTTGCCATGATTTCCCTTTATTCCTTCATGATTTTGGTGAATTGTACATAGTGTAGGAGAAGTTGCAGGAAGGAGGATGCTCATTATAGTGTCAGGAAGCTCATTCTCAGCTTCTGGGCACATGTTTAAGTTATGTTAACAATAATAGTTTGTAGACTTAAACATTTCTTTTTATAAATAACTTACAATAAATGTACTTAAGCTTATAGAAGGCAAAACTGTTTGCAAGTGTGTTTCAAATGTATCAGTAGAAAATACTAGACATGTTTTTGATGTGCCACATTGACTGGGATGGGACTACTTATGGTGCTTTGCTTTATTTAGTACCCACCCAATATTTTAGAGCAAGGATTAAACTGACAGAGGCAATTATGTGTCACTCTTTGAATTGACTTAGCCTTGAGTGTGGTAGGATGGTTCTCACGGGTACAAAGAAACTAAACATTTGCATTCCTTTCTAAAGAAAACCAAAATTTTAGACTGATAAAAACTCAAAGTACTCTGCCACCTTGAATAGCCTGTGCTTTTCAGCTTCTTCTTGGAGTCGTGGTCTTAGAGCACAGACACACAGGCATATTGCAGGACCTGGCTGCTTTAAGCTGATAATTATCTCATACTTGGAAGTTAAGTGGGTTAAAAGTCAGAAGCTCTCATGAGTTTGGCAGACACCTTTGATTATTGTTGAAAGCATTGTACAAAATAGCTCTGTACCTATGGCCTAAGGCAAATAAAAGAAGATGACTGGATATAAAACAAAAAATATTTCATTTTACTTTCCGTATTCTTCTTTAAAGAAATATAACTTTTAAAATGTTAGGACCAATAGTATATATTTTACATAGTAATTTTGTGAACTCTTTGCAATAGGTAGTTATGTGCAAAAGACATGGGGCTAATTCCCAGTTGTCATTGGTGTTTTTTTGCACTTTGCAGCACCACAGCTTTTCTGTGTATTACTGTGCCTTCCAGATGGTGCAGTTCCTCTTGCTAGTACCAGATGAATTCCTTGGTTCACTTCACAGTTTTTCATACTGGCCTAATTACCTTATATGAGGATATGTCCAGTCATATTCATAAATTATTACCATTTTATATTTCTCTGTTTTATTTTGAAATAATTCTCAGTTTTACTTTTAGAAATTGAGGAAGTGCATCAATTGCCAATCACTGAAAACAGTCTAGAGTAACATTTTAGGAGAAGCTATATAAGACTGTAGTACTAACACAGTAGTTTACTAAGTAAGTAGTAACAAAAGATGACACATTCAAATGCACTCAGGTTGAAATAATAATAAAAATAAATCACACTCATGGCAATAGATGTTAAAGTTATTAACATCTTAAACCGATCATAGAATTTAGCATATAAATTAATGAAAAGTATGCTAAGGAATTCTTTCAGCATTATTTTTTAATTATTCCCTCATAAGACAGTTCGTGATTAATATACATTTCTCTGACTTATGTCCTGTGAGCTCTTACTTCATTGTATTTGTATTGTAAACATTTACGTATTTACATGTTTCTCTTCTAGAGCATGGATTGCTTTATCTATTTTTGAATTCTTCTCACTGCAGGAGCATGCTATCCACCTACACAGTGGTAGTTAGTAAATATTTGTGACTATATCCTATAGGTTTTATAAAGGAAAGAGAAGAAGGGGACTCTGTTACATTTAATAAAAAGATATTGATACTGGAGATCACTTGGGAAAAGTCTTGTAATGCTTTAGTTGTGTTCATTTCCCTTCTTAGAAGTAGCTGTGATTTTTTCAAATAATTTTTATTATGCTTAAGCTGAGAATGAATCCTAAGAATTTTAAACTTCAAATCCTATCCATTTGTTCTGTTCAGTAGCTGTGTGATTCCCTCGACTTTTCACATTTTTACTTCTTCCACTTACTTTTGAGCAATGTTATTTTACTTCTTTTGCTTGCAATAATACACTAACATAGAGGAAGTAAAGACCAAGTTTCTACTTTATTGCATTTTACACCAGAAAACATGCATTGTGACCCCTTGTTCCAAATTTTCTCCACCTTGAAGAAAATTGTTCTTAGGCCAAGGTTTGAGAATTTCAAAGTGGTATTCCATACATAATCTTAGTGGTTAAAGGAAACTTCAGCTACTGAACATTGCTACTTTGGGTAAACTGAATATTTCTACATTTACATAAAGATGTCACACCATGGTGCTTCCTGCTAAAAAAAGAAAACAGATCTGTGTTTGCACCTTTCATATTGTTATTTGAACAGCAGTGTTTGATAATCAATAGACATGTGATTGCAAAATGCCTCTTTATTGAGGAGAAATAAAAGTCTTATAATGTCAATGAAGTTAACAAACATTAGCTATTCTAAAATCCTCACATTGTAGCCTCAGTGAGCTGCTCACTGAACTTACCTAATTGATAGTTATTATGAGAACAAAATGATTGAACATTTCCATAGTTTTACAATATATTGTCAAAAATTGTATCTAGCCCTAACTGGTTTGGCTCAGTGGATAGAGCACTGGCCTGCCGACTGAAGGGTCTCAGGTTCGATTCTGGCCAAGGTTGTGGGCATATCCCCAGTAGGGAGTGTGCAGGAGGCAGCTGATAGATGTTTCTCTCTCATCTATGTTTCTCTGTCATTGATGTTTTTAACTCTCTATCCCTCTCCCCTCCTCTCTGTAAAAAAAATCAATAAAATATATTTTAAAAATTGTATCTAAACTTATAGGTATAATTGAAAATATTAAATTTCTGGATATGAGTGCATATAGTTAAAATAATATGACTCTTTTGCAACTTTCTGCTTATTTGAGATGGTGCAGGCTAGAATCCATATTTTCTGACTTGAAAACCAGTGTTTTGTTTTATATTTTTATTCATTTTTTCTGTGAAAAAGAGTTAAGTTTTTATACTTAATTAAGCACAGGAATAATTTGTATTTTTTTTCTCTTAACTGGACTGGTAGAAGCAGCAGTGGATTGTTTCATCCATTATTCTGCAAGATCCCAAATCCATTCATTCATTCACTCATTTATTTAGGAAACATCCCTTAAGCAGCTTCTGTTTCTCATGTTCTAGGCTAATCTCTAAACTAAGAAAGCAAAACACTAAGAAACAGCCCCTACCCTCAAGAAGTTAAAATGAAATCTATATGTTTTATAAAGATAATTAAATGCTATTAATAATTACTTGAAATGAACATCTTGTTATCCTTCAAATTTAATTATGGATCTGAGATATTTCTTGTCACTTTCTATTACCTTGGTTGACTGTGCTGATATGGAAAAGATTTTAAAGACTGCATATCTGCCAAGAAGCTCTGATAAATCTGTCCAAGTCCAATAGGAAAGATTAAACCCTGACCATAAAACATTGTGCCTGTGTGAACTTTTAGCAAATCATCCTTCACCAACTTTACCTTCTATTTGATGCCTTACTTTCGTTTAATTAAAATTCATTGGAGACTTAAATATTATGTAATTAACAGAAACCCTAAGAAATGCACAGTAGTGGTGTCAGTTGTTACAGGCTACAAGCGGTTTCTCTGTAATTGCTGTCATAATGGCCCATTAGTCATGCCTCAGAAGAGAAGAGGTGTCAGATACCTTTTCCCAAAAAAAACATCTGTGTTATTTAATTAATTGAATAAGCAAGCCAGTGTTTGCACAGAATACTAAACAAGTTGAATAATTGCCTCTCTAGAGGCATTCTTTGAAACAGTATCTTGCTGGGTGTGGCATTTCTGTTTATTCTACATGGTAAAACTGGGATGGTTTTATTTCAGGTCCACACTTTTCCTCAGATATTATCAAAACAGTTTTCTTCTTCACCCTGAATTCCTCTACATTTTTCTTTTTGTAGTAGCATATTATGCATCAGTGATATTGCAGGGTTACCACATAAAGTGTTAAGTAAAGAAACAGTTTTCCTTCTATGTTTTTTCCTGGGATCTAGATAAGGGCTTCTTGGCTAATGAATGGTACAAACTCTACACCATATTCCTCAAATATTACTTTCAAAATAAAAATGGATACATATGTATCAATTAGATATGCAACCATAGTTGCTAAGGATTTTAATTCAATTAAAAGGAAGATTAGTTTTTTCCTGTGATTATTTCTTTTGCATACTTTTGCAAAATAATTTAAAATAAAGATATAGGAGCCTGAAAAATAATAATTCACAAAAAAGTCAATAGATGAAAATCAGTAAGTTCTAATTTTAATATGACTAATTTAAAAAATTTTCGATGTTCTGTATTTAGACATTTGTAAGTTATCTGAGGAAAAATAAATGTTTAGTTCTCTGAGAGAAATGGGTAGCCAGTACCACCTCATTTAAGGCAGTCCTATATAATAAAAGCCTAATATGCTAAATGTCCAGTCATCCTGTTGGCCATTCAACCAATCAAAGTGTAATCTGATTTGCTAAGATTGTTCAACTGCTTGCTATGGCATGCACTGACTACCAGAGAGAAGATGCTCCAATTGGTAGGTAAGTTTGCTGCTTGGGTCCAGCTGATCAGGTCTGAGTGAGATGGGCTAGATGTACCCTGGAGCACTCTTGTGGTTTCTCTCCTGCTTTGATTGTGTACTGGTGGGGTTCTTCAGCCTGTTCTGCACCCTCTCTTAATCAGGAATCCCTCAGGGGATGTCGGAGAACCAGTTTTGGCCTAATCCTGCAGGCCAGGCCAAGGGGACTTATGGTGCACAAATTCGTGCACCAGGCCTTTAGTAAGAGATAATCTTTTATTGTGTCTTCCTTCAAAAGCAACCAATTTCCAGCATCAGTGAAATTTTGTAACCATGGAACTACAAATAATATTTGACTTTAAGAATGTTATAAATAAGTATTTATGTCCTTGATTATATGTTGTGTCTTTTTGTATTTGATAAAATGTTGGATCTCTTCTTTCATTTTAGGATTCATGTAGGGGCTTCTTGAGTTGTCCAAAAATATTATATTGATGTCATGAACTACAGACCATAATTCTATACATGACAGGAATGAAAGGCATGAGACCAATATAAATACATTCTGATAGACAGATGCTTGTCTCTGAATGTAGTGACTACAATAAATAGACACTTGCTGTATTGTGCTGTGCCTCGCTGTTCAGTAGCAGATATTGGCACTTTGGCAACATTTTCAGTTACCTCTAACTAGGGCTTCTGATTGGTGTTTTAAAAGTTAGCTCCATTAAATAAAATGTCTTAAGAATGCCAACTCTCATAAGCTTCATGCATTGAAGTTTTAAATTGGATTCTAGCAACAAGTATTTCAAAAAAAGCTATTACTATGAAAAAATATATATCTGAAGGAATATTATACTTACTACAACAAGGTTTGCTGCATCTTCATATTAAAAGTTGAAACTTTTCAGTTAGAGCAAACAGAATATTTATCGATTATAGTAGCTTCTTTAATTTGAAAACTGCAACTTGAATAAAATATTTATTTTTTCATTTATTATCAGTAGTAGGCAGCTATTCTTAAACTTTATTTTAACATAGGCAATGAACCTCAGGTAATATTCTGATAGTATAATATCATACAGTGATAGTGTAGTGATAAAAGATTAGGATCTTAAAACAGAATTCTGGGATAGATATCACTTCTTATTCAGTACTGCTGAGCTATGAGACCTCCCTCAAATTATGTAAACTCTCCATTTTCTTTACTGGTAAAATGTGAATAATAATTTTACCTATCTCAGGATTTTATGAGTTAATATGTGGATAGTGCTTAGAACAGTGCCTGCAATTTTAGTTATTATTTTCTGATATAGTAACTGATGGTATCACTTAATGAAGATACTAGCAGCCTGATACATGGAATTAGTGCACAGGGGCTAGGGCTAGCCTCCCCTCAGCCCAGCCTGCATCCTCTCTAATCTGGGATACCTTGGAGGATGTCCAACTGCCAGTTTAGGTCCAATCCTGGGGATTGGCCCTGGTCGCCCCAAGCAGCCTACTTAGTCGTTTGTCCCTTACTAACTCTCCTGCCAGCCTGGTCATAGGCAGCCATCTTTGTGAGGATATGGCAGCTAATTTACATATTACTTGTTTATTTTATAGGATTTCATATATCTGATTAATACTTTATATACACTGATAATTCTGCAAATTTTATTGATTGATTTTAGAGAGAAGTAGGTTGGAGGAGAGAGAGAGAGAGAGAGAGAGAGAGAGAGAGAGAGAGAGAGACAGACAGACATCAATTTGTTGTTTCACTTACTTATGCATTCATTTGCTCTGACCAGGATGGATTGAACCTGCAACCTTGGCTGTCAGGACAATTCTATAACTAGCTGAGCCAGGACCTGCAGTTTTTGTTTGTTTGTTTGTGTTTTTTGTTTTGTTTTGTTAAATTTTTATCTGTGTACATATTTTATCATTGACCCCCCCCCCTATACATCCCTCCCCAGAGTTTTGTATCCATTGGTTGTACTTATATGCATGTATACAAGTCCTTCGGTTGATTTCTTATCTCCCCCAGGTCTCCCTACCCTCCCCACTGTAATTTGACAGTCTGCTTGTTGCTTTTCTGTCTCTATATCTATCTTTTGGTTCATCAGTTTATAATGTTCTTTATTATCCATAAATGAGTGAGGTCATGTGGTATTTCTCTTTTATTGACTGGCTTATTTCACTCAGCATGATGTTCTTCAATTCCATCCAGGTTGCTGCAAATGATGAGAATTCCTTCCTTTTTATGGCAGCATAGTATTCCATTGTGTAGATCATATGTGTCAAACACAAGGCCCGCGGGCCAAATCCGTCCCGCCAGGCCTTGCAATGTGGCCCGCACCACGCTGCCATCACTGCACTCCGCTGCGTTTCCATCACAATGACAGTTTATTACTGTTCAGTAAACCATTCGGCCAGCGATTTAGGCTGGATTTTAGATTTTGGCCCCTTCTCTGATTGAGTTCGACACCCCTAGTGTAGATGTAACATAGTTTTTTTGGTTTTTTTTTTTTTGGGTTTTTGTGTGTGTGTGTGTGTGTGTGTCTGTGTGTTTTAATATATTTTATTGATTTTCCACAGAGAGGAAGGAAGAGGGATAGAGAGCTAGAAATGTTGATGAGAGAGAAACATCAACCAGCTGCCTCCTGCACACCCCCTTCCTGGGATGTGCCCACAACCAATGTACATGCCCTTGACCGGAATTGAACCTGAGACCCTTCAGTCCACAGACCGATGCTCTATCCACTGAGCCAAACCGGTTTCGGCTGTACCATAGTTTTTTGATCCAATCTTCTGCTGATGGGCACCTAGGCTGTTTCTAAATCCTAGCTATGGTAGATTATGCTACTATGAACATAGGGGTGCATATATCCTTTCTGATTGGTGTTTGTAGTTTCTTGGGATATAATCCTAGGAGTGGGATTACTGCGTCAAATGGGAGTTCCATTTTCAGTTTTTTGAGGAAACTCCATACTGTTCTCCACGTGATTGTACCAGTCTGCATTCCCACCAGCAGTGTGCGAGGGTTCCTTTTTCTCCGCAACCTCACCAACACTTGTCGTTTGTTGATTTGTTGATGATGGCCATTCAGACAGGTGTGAGATGGTACTGCATTGTTGTTTTGATTTGCATCTCTCAGATAATTAGTGGCTTTGAGCATGTTTTCATGTGCCTCTTGGCCTTCCTTTTGTCTTCTTTTGAAAATATTCTATTTAGGTCAATTGCCCATTTTTAATTGGATCATTCATCTTCCTTTTATTTAGTTGCACAAGCTGTCTGTAGATGTTGGAGATTAAACCTTTATCAGTGGTAACATTTGCAAATATGTTCTCCCATACAGTGGGCTTTCTTGTTGCTTTGTTGATGGTTTCTTTTGCTGTAAAAAAAACTTTTGGGAAAATTGATCAGATACAAGCAAAAGAATGAAACTAGATCACCAACTTACACCATACACAAAAATAAACTCAGA
This sequence comes from Pipistrellus kuhlii, assembly GCF_014108245.1. Classification (NCBI taxonomy): domain Eukaryota; kingdom Metazoa; phylum Chordata; class Mammalia; order Chiroptera; family Vespertilionidae; genus Pipistrellus; species Pipistrellus kuhlii. Next base: position 66,455,777 of record NW_023425515.1, read on the forward strand.
ATGGATACAGGACTTAAACATAAGATGGGAAACCATAAAAATACTAGAGGCATCCACAGGCAGCAAAATCTCAGACATATGCCAAAAGAACTTCTTCACTGATACTGCCCCTAGGGCAATGGAAGCCATATAGAAAATAAACAAATGGGACTACATCAAAGTAAAAAAGACCTGCAGTTTTTACATTCATTTCATTTCAAGATAGAATTCTTATGAACTTTTTTCAGATACTAAGATGTTTCCACAGTTATCTTACTCTATTTCTTTGTTATTGAGACTATTTTTATAATAATCACAGGAGGCCCTGTGCACCAATTTGTGCACAGTTTGGGTCCAGCCCACTCTGATTGGGGCTGGTTGGGGGAGGGACCATGGGCGATTGGCTGGTTGGCCCCACCCCTGATCTGGGTGGGGAGGCCAATCCAGGGCCCAGCAAGCTGGAGCGAGGGGCTGAGGACGGTTGGAGGGGGCCCATAGGGGCCCAGATCCAGCCAGATGGCTGTCGAAGTATGCCTCATAGCAACCCCTCATTCCAATCCTTGCCTTCATTCCAGTGTTCTGGTCACTTTAGGCTCTGATAGATAGATAGATAGATAGATAGATAGATAGATAGATAGATAGATACCAACTGGAATTCACATATGCTTTTTGGAAAGCTTTGAATTAATTTATCTTTAAGATATTCCTTAAAACATACATTCTCTTACACTGCACAAATAAGATGAAATGGCTTATCTAGTGTCACATAGCTGCAATTGGTGGGTGTAGTATTCCAATCCAATAGTTTTGATTCAGAAAGTATGTATAGTAGGTCCTTGGGTTACATCAGAGATCCATTCCTCCAGCGCAAGGTGACACGATTTTCGCCATAAGTTGGAACCCACTTACATAAACACCTACGTCACTCATATGGAGCACATATACAGCAGTAATGAAGTGAAACAGTAAAAAAAATAAATAAGTAAAAGAAAGATAGCAATTCCTGACCTTTACTTGTAGTAAATTAAATAATAAACAAAGCACATATGTATATAGATTGGAATGACAGAACTTTGTTTTTTTAATAAATAAATGGGAAACGGTGACATAATCACAAAATGACATACATTGAGTCCAACATAACCTCAGGACTTCCTGTATTTCTTTTCTGATTCACTGTTTTTATGAGCCTCCCAAGTTAAAACTAAAAGTTCTAAGTCTAGATTCACCAATGTCTTCTCCCTTGCCCATCGTGAAAGAGCACTAAACTAAAGATCTCTCCAACCCTGGGTGGTTTAGTCGAAGATTACTATTAACAATCTTCATTCTTTTATTTATTCTTTTAACAATAAGTTATTGAGTTTCTGTGGGAAATATCATGTTCTGAAAATGCTTAGTATGGAACCAATTTACTCTCAATGTATGTATGTATCTATGTAAATAGTTATCTATTTCTAATTCTTCCATGTTGAGGAAAAAAGATTTATGGGAACTCTAAATCTACCTGAAGTATAACAAGGTGATGTAAATTAGACTATACAGAAAGTACACACACACAGCAAAAACATAAAACACACTCGAACACGAGACTCATAAAGTGCTATGTATCCTCTCAGATCCTCCATATGAAGTGCTTGATCTTAAAATCTGTCCTCAACTGATTATCCTGAGAGAAAATAAATTGCACTACTTATAATATTTATTATAAAAAAATGAAAGGTTATTATTGAAGAGATAAAATCCATGTGAACAATATTTAAAATAGAAAGGATAAGGAAGGTAATTAATATGACGATAATGAGATGATTTTGGTGGCATTTAATAAGATTTTTATTTAAGATGTTATTAAGTAACTAGAGGCCCAGTGCATTAAAGTTCATACACTGGAGTGGGGGGGGTCCCTCAGCCCATCCTGCCTACTCTCACAGTCCGGAAGCCCTCAGGAGAGGGAGGTGACCCGGTAACCAGGGCTAGGCGATGCCCCCATCACATCTCTGCTGCTGCCACTGCTCGCAGTGCAAGCGTTGGCCAGCCCTGGTTACCTGAGCTTTAGGCCAGCCCTGAGTGCCTGGGCAGTTGCCATATGAGGCTTGCCTGTGCCTGGGGCAGGCCCTAGGGGTTGGGGAGCTGAGGAGACTGGGGGACTCTGGAGGCAGGCTGTGCACCTGCCGCCCTGGCGGGGCTGAGAGGACTGGGCATCACCATCTTGTTTTGTGGCTATGGGTGCCACCATCTCTAAGGGTGTGACAGTCAATTAGCATGTTCCCTCCTTATTGGCTGTGGGCACCACCATATTTGAGGATGTGGCATTCAATTAGCATATTCCCTCATTGGCTGTGGGTATCACCATCTTTTCAACGGCATGAAGGTCAATTAGTATATTCCCTCTTTATTAAATTGGATGGTACATTTGGGAGGGAAATTTTTTTCCTATTTTTTGTCAATGTTGACTTGTTCTCAGGTTACCTAAAGTTATATTTATATTTAATCTCACCTAATATTAGAGAAACATCTAAATTGACCATACCTCCACTACTCCCACAGCCAATCAGAGTGAGTATGCAAATTAACCCAACAAAGATGGAAGTTAATTTGCATACATACATGAGTCCAGGGAACCTCCTTGGCACCCAGGTCACTCTCAGCCAACCATCGGGCAGAGGCTTTATGCTTGGGAAGGGATTGAGATTGCCTTTGGAGGTACGAGGGAGGGTGGGGACCCCTTCCCAAGCCTAAAGCCTGGGCTTTAGGCTTGGGAAGGGGCTGAGCTTGGGATCAGACGGAAGGGAAAAAAATTTAATGGAATCATATCCTCAGGTGAGGATAAAAAGAAAAACAAATAAAGAAATGTCATATCCTATGAAAGACACATCTTGAAAATGCTTAAAGAAAGTTGTCATTTTTTCATAGTGAAGGGACTGGAGTCCGTGTTGATGAAAATACCTTAGTAGCTATGGTGACTGGTAGTGGCTGCAGCAGCAGGGTGATGGCAGTGGTGGCAGCAGTGCCTTCCCCCGATCAGCCCGATCGCAATCTGCAAAGGGAGGCCAGACTGTGGCTTAGGTCCGCTCCCAATGGGGAATAGTAGGACATATCCTGAGGGCTCCCAGTATGTGAGAGTGGTCAGGCTGGGCTGAGGAACCCCCTCTCAGTGCACGAATTTCGTGCACTGGGCCCCTAATATAATTATAGCAGTGATTTTCAACCTTTTTCATCTCATGATATACATAAACTAATTTACTAAAATTCTGTAGCACATCATATATATATATATATATATATATATATATATATATATATATTGCTGATCTGACAAAAACAAACAAACAAACAAACAAAAAAACATGTATAATTTTTATTCATTCACACCAGATGGCTCTTTTTGTGTTGGCTGTTGTCATTTTTTTTATTTGACAGCCTAAGGGAAAAGAGGTCAGTGCCCCTGACTATAATAAATAGTTAGGTATTGCATGTTTTAAAATTTTTTGTGGCACCCCTGTTGGAAATCCCTAATTTATAGTATTAATGGTTAGCATATATCTGAATTACTTTATTGTGAGCATATTACATAGTTAAATTTCAGATGAGCTTAGTACTTCCGCTAACTTCTGTATCTTTTGTTTTGGTGGTATTTCTTATTTGAGGAAGTGAAATCTACTGAGTCAATTAGAATGGTGGAGTCCCAAGTACTTCCTCTTAACATTCTCAGAACGTTAATATGTTGGAGGTAGAAAAGGAGTTATTTATTGGTCTTTCTTTTTCTTTAATGTATCCCCCTTGATCTTGCACTAAGTATATGTTGACAGAAACATTATTTTAATATTGATGCCCAAGCTGAGGAGTTACTATATGCCTGTGGAAGACATCCATCATGGGTATTCAGTCAACCATCTAACAGAAACCAGGGCAGAGCACCACAGTGGCATTTGAGAATTTATGGTGAAACTTAATTTGCATACGACAGTAGTCAGTTTACAGAGAAAGAGGGTGAGTGAAGTCCTATTACAGTAAATACCACTAGGGAGACACATTTAGTGTGATCTGTTTGCAAATTTAAAAGGATGTACATTGCAGCTGTTGTTTTGATCTAGTGAGTAATATTAACTCTCAACAAAGATATAGCTGAACAGAAGATAACTTTTGTGATATATACATAAAACAGCTTCTCTAACACAAGTCAGTGACTTGTGTAGCATTTTAGGTTGGAGAGATGAAGTAAAACCTAAATTGGGATTTAGATGAACTGGTCCCAGGCTTTTTCTTTTATCATCAAGTTGTTACTGCCTTTTAGCCCTTCCCTTTCCAAACTTAATCTTTGTAGTTACCCTGTGTTTGGAAATAGATGTAAAACTGTAAATCATGTTTAACCAAAACAACATGCAAATTGACCTTGAGGGTTCTAAAAGAAGCCTTTGGAGCTGAGTATAGTGGCTCACACATTCTTGGGAATGCACTAAAGATAGTATGACTTTTTTAGATTGAGTGGACTAATTTTTAGTAATAATTATATTCTAGTTAGACCTTAAAGTATTTTCTATTTGTATATATACAGACTAAAACATTTACAGATGCATTTATGAATATGCTTCAAAGTGTTCCAAGAGCAAACAAAAGGGCAGGTGAATGAGGATTGGGAAATTGGTAATGGTTGAAGTTGTGTGATAGGCATATATGGATTCATTATACTTTCTGCTTTTGTATATGTTTAAATCTTTCTCTAGTGTTGTTTTTTTTCAATGTACAAATGAATAAAGTGTCCCAGTACTGTTTTCCATGCTGCATACAGCAAATACATGGGAACATCAGCTCTTTCACATCTTGCTCTTATATATTAGAACAACCCTTTTGAAATTATTTTATGCAGATCTGTAAGAAAAAATTCCAGTAGTAGCACACTTTTATAATAAGGGAATTTTATGAAGATGACAACATATATTGAATGTGTACTTAAATTTAATGTTCTTGTTATTGAAAGGTTTAGTTTTTCTTAAATATTTATTCCTGTGCTAGAAAATATCAGGGTAAGATATTTTCAATTTTGTCATTCATAAAATGTGGAGCAAATAATATTTAAGTTCCCTCGAAGCCCACCTGAGCATGTGTGGAAATAAACATTATATGTGCTCACTCAGGTCCACTGGGCTTTGAGACAACTGAAATAAGTATTAGCATGTCTATTTTTTTTCCTACCACTTTGTTTCAACTATTTTTACCATTCTAGGTTCCTTTCCAAAATTACGTAATCCTAGATAAATAAGGGAATGTTGCAAGTTCTTCTCATTCACCAACCCAAAGAGTCTTTGTCGGTGTGTGTTCCTTGGATCATTTCTGTGGCAATGTGGATTTCAGTTCGCTTATCTGAGTGACAATTTGGAAAGAACTAACTACCAACCACAGGATCTGCCACAGAGGAGTCGTTCAGTCATTGTCCCAGGAGAGAATGAGAGTTATTTCACTGCTAGTCAGTGTGTCACTGCAGGGCAGGTAGATCACCAGTTTCCCATCAGACTGAAAAATGAGACAGAGGGGCCGGAGTACCAGGACACTGGCTTTGTTAGAAGAGAAGACCCCTGCTGGGCTACCTTCCAGAGGGAGAAAGAGCACATGTGCAGGGGTGAAGGTGCCTTTTGAGGAGAGGAAAGGGAAGGGATGGGGCTTAGGGTATTTGGCAGGTGCTGATTGGTGGTTCAATATGTACAGTCCATATAAGGTGCCTGGTTAGGTGTTCAGGAATGTCCTGACTGCAGGTGCAGGCTATGTTATTCTCTGTCCATCAGTTAGGGGAAGGGAGGATCTATCACATACCAGGGGAAGGGGCAGTCTTGAATTAAGTACTAAATGGTTTCTTTAAAGATGTCAGCTTCCTTTGCATGTCTTGTCTCTAATATGGTTCAAATTTATGTCATTTCTGCCTTTAAATGATTTTATGATTTTTACTTTTTCTTAAATGAAACACTACTAAATTCAGGGTAAAATGCAGAAACAAAAATACAGTGGTGAATATAGTATACCGTCTATCTTCCTTTTTATATATATTTTTATTGATTTCAGAGAGGAAGGGAGAGGGAGAGAGAGAAACATCAATGGTGAAAAAAACAGGCAATTAAAATGGCACTGTTTAGCCATAGTTTTTTTAATGCACAGGAATTTTTCCAGAATGTATTTTAAAATGAATTATTCCGATTGTTTCTATTATTTTATTTATAATGAACTTTTGTTAAAAAATACTTTTTATAAAATGTTTAGCATTGGTGCCTTTTGTTAAAAAGGGACATGATTCAACTTCTCATTTCTACAGGACTAAAGTTTTGATACATTAAAATTATCAGTGAAGATTCAGTAAAATTAGGTTAGGTTCCTTTTCTTTGGCAAAGCAAACTTTTTTTAAAAAATAATTTTTTTCTGTAAAAGTTTGATATTAGAAATACTGTACATTTATCATATATTTTGGCCTTCTGTTCTATTTCACTACTGCTTCCCCTACCCCCACTGACTTGCCAAAAACTCTTTTGCAACTTTGTTTTATACTTATAAAACTTTGGTTTCTCCAAGTACCGTTTTATTTAAACAAAGACCAATCAGCACATTTTATGTGTTTGTTCAGGAGTCTGATGGCCAGGGCTGCCCCTTCTGTCGCTGTGAAATAAAAGGAACGGAGCCCATAATTGTGGACCCCTTTGATCCAAGAGATGAAGGCTCCAGGTGCTGTGGCATTATGGACCCCTTTGGAATGCCGATGCTGGACTTGGATGATGACGATGACCGAGAGGAGTCCTTGATGATGAATCGGTTGGCAAATGTTCGAAAGGTAAAACTGGAAAACATAGGTTTAATTAGGCTGGTGTGTGGGCAAAGAAAAAAAAATGCTGTTACAAATGCAGTGTGACTGAGTATGTTTTGGAAAGAAAAATTCAGGCATCAAAAGGAAGGTGAAGATAGAAGCTATGCTGACAGGATGATGAATTCATAGGATATGAAAGAACTGTGGACTCAAACTATATTCTCATTGGTTATAATTTCAAAGTGAAAGATGGTGCGAGTTTTCATATATAACTATACATTAAGACTGGTAACAGCAGAATGTGAATAAACATTAAGAAATAAAATTATTAAAATTGGAAATGATGAAACGGATTAAAATTAGTCTTTGTTGAAGTGTAAAAGAAGTGTCCAATAAAGTTCTTTTCTTCCCAGAAAAGTCTAGCCTTCTGTTTGGCTACTAAGAGGTCACATAAGATTTACCTTTGTGCATTTACCATAATCTGTGGTTCAGTATTGCTAACAAAATTGACTTTGTGAGTGCACCGAGAATGAATGCAACTGCCCAGTTGGTATTTATGTAACCTAGCTCACCAGAGACTAGTCAATGAACCAGAATGCCAATTAAGTAATTTACAAACGAGAAATAGAATGATCAAGAAAGCTGGACTCTAGATATCAGGTTAGTCTCTGTACAGTAAGATACAAGAATTTCACATTTATTCAGAACTTTTGTGCTCTAAATGTAAGTGAAATGGCAATCTGTGGTATTAAAGAGCCTTAAAATACCTTGTGAAGGTGCATGCCAACTCCATCTTATGGCAGGCATGGCTAATCAATCATGGCTCCCTTCCCCATTGTATTCAGACTTGGCCTACACAGCCTGTGAGACCTCTACTGCAATTCATTAGGATTTGGCAGATAACCAGAAACCTATTTGCCAGGGTGGAGTGCTGATAACGTGAAATGGCATCAGGTTGTATTTGCCATATGCACCCATCTTTCTGGTAGGAAATCACTTGATGAAGAGATCATAAATGGCTATTCAAATGCAAATTTAAAATATTTAGCATTTAATAAAATTTTAAAATTTCATTCTTCAGACACATTTGACATATTTTAAATGCTTAGTGGACACTTGCATTGTGGCTACTGAATTAAACTTGACAGGTACAGAGCATTTCCTATTGCTATTGAAATATCTAATGAAGGTAAATAATAATAGAAGTTTTCAGTGGATATTGGACAGTTTCATTAGATCATTCTTACAGGTTTTACTGGAAGAAATTAGTCTTGGTGCAAAAGATCTTTCATTTAAATTTAATAACATAATTGTCTTAGTTTTGTTTGGATATATGACTGTGATTTAGCACTCAAATGATCAGATTATGGCCTGTTTTTGTTTGGTTTTCTGTGAGCTAAGAATGATTTTACATTTTAAATGGTTATATATTTAAATTATTTTATAAGTACCTACATAATTTCCTTGACTTGCAAAGCCTAAAATATTCACTATTTGGCTCTTATGAAGATTGTAATCACCAGGCCTAGGGCCCTGTAGGCATTTAAAGAATATTTATTGAATGCACAGATAATAGGGAATGATATAAAAGTGTTTTAGAAGCATACAACAACAGCTCAGGTAGTCCAGGTGACTTAGATGGTAATGTTTTTTAGCTAGAAAAAGGGCATTTCAATCTTCTTTATTAAATAGATTTTTCTTCTTTAGGTGATTCATGTCAGGGGAGGCTTTACGAGCAATTCTTTTAAGAATTTTGTACCCTTTACTGCTTGGGGGAAAGTGGTATTTGCCACGTAGGATTTTGGGGAAAGTTGCATTCTGGGTCCATTTCCCATTGAACAAGGTGAAGCTTGAACTCTGTTTTAGGAGGTGCACTGGCTAGTGAAAGGATTCACTGGTGACATGAAATGAGCAGAATGCTGAAGGTGGACTGAGTGGTTTTTCCTGATCTCTTTACCACTGTCTTGGTCATGCATGTTTAGTTCTCTCTATGTACCTGGGAGTACTCTGGCAAGGGAGCTGAGTGAATTTTTACATTAATCTCCTCTGTAGTTTATGTGAAAGAAAGAATGGTACTTTCAGACATTATTGTCCCAAAAGTACCACTTCAGTGGCTTACTAGTATTTGACAGTCAATAGTGTCATTTAATAAAACTTTTATTACAATCAATTATTTCTATACATTTTATAGCAGTTAGATATTAGAGAAATTTAAAGAAACTTGTAATTGTTTTTTTTTTTAAGTTGAGGAATCATATTTCAGTGTAATGCCTTTATGTGCACTGATCTTCTAGTCAATTAAACTTACTGAATTTTATAATCTTTCATAAATCGCTGCCATTTAGTAGAACCTAAATATTAATGTAAACAGAAGCATCAGTTATTTCTGAATAACTGGCAAAAAGATTGCTGACCCTGTGTTCCCATAACATGTTATATGTACTTCTATTTCAGTAGAAGTACTGAATTGTTAGTGTTTTATTTAGAAGACTGTCTTCTCTATGAGACTGTTAATTCTTAAGGCTAGGGCCAATGTCTTATTACCTTTGAGTTCCCTGGCACCTAAACACACTCAGCGGGTATTTACTAAATGTTCTTTGAGGCAAGTGACCTGATCCTATACATCTTTTTGCCTTTGTTCCAATCTGAAGATGATATATATGTACTATCCATCAAATTGTAAGTTTTATCCAGTTCTGTCATATAGCTAAGATTATAAACAAATATAACATGGCCATTTTGACATCATAACTCTTCTGATGAATTTTCCTCTTCTATGTTTATTTAATCTTTCTGTTGCCTCATTCACTTACTCATTCATTTTAAAACTATTTCATTTTCTCAACTCCAAGAGTCATTGTCCAGCAAAACGATTGATTTTTTTAATCTGCTTTTTCAAATTCTAATCTCGTCTTTCTCTTCTGTTATGAATAGGTAGATGACTATATTGTGGAACCTTTCTGCCTATCTTAAGCATACTGCAATCTTTAAATTATAAATTATTTCCTCTGGCTGGGTTGCTCAATTGGCTAGAGCATCATCCTAATATGGCAAGGTTGTGGCTTCTATCCTGTCAGGCCGCCACATACAAGAAGCAACCAATGAATGCATAAGTAGAACCAGTCTCTGTCTCTCTGTCTCTCTCTGTCTCTCATTCTCTCTAAAATCAATCAACACATAAAAAAAAAATAATGTTTTCATCATATCATAGCGAACTAAGCTGCTTGTATATTCCTGTTATCTTGGTGAGATCCCATCCAACAGCTGGAGTTTATAAATAGTAGCATGCTAAACATATAGACTGTATTATTATAAGTTAAATACATTTCATAATGCTAATTTTACAGACACAAGTAGAACTTACAGATCTATAATACAGAGTATTAGTCGCCTTCCTTGGTATAGGCTGTTTTAGGATTTTAACTGGAACAGTTTGCTTCAAGTTGTACCATTGCCTGTGTCCTTGATCTGTCAGAATTTCTAGGATAATTGGATCTGCTGTGAGCCCTCAAAGGAATTCCAGGGCATGATTGGTAAGATCACATCCTTCTCTCTGACTTCAGGGAGAACAAAGCTAGAAAAGGTATTTGTTGCTCGTCAGAATTTTGTTTCATTTTGCCAAAGATGTGAAGGACAGTCTTAATATTTCCTTAGTAATTATGTTGATATAATGTATTATTATTCACCAAATACATAAAATTACAAGAAAAATAAGGATTTGAATACAAAATAAAAAATATTCACAGACTGAACTAGTATATGAACCTAGGTTACTAATTCATTTGGTTTTAAACATTATATTTTTAAAAAACAGTATTCAAAATATAAACGATTTGCCATAAAAGAATAAAAATGGTTGGGACCGTAGGTCAAGAGAATTATTTGTCTTCTATTTTTATATACATTCTCCTAATGTTGCAATCATCAAATAAAACACATATTACTAATTAAAATCTTAACATATCACCCAATTCTTGCTTTTTCTAATAAGGGTAAAGGAAGGAATCATAGTATTGCTAATCTTGAGGAAAGAGTTTGTGTGTACAGATCAGTACCATTGAAGTGTTTTTAGAAGAGTAATTGCCTTTTTAATGTGACTTAGATTCCGATTGCAGGGCTTGAGCCTTTGCTGGAGGCATAATGACAGAGATTACAGTCCCAGTGAAATACAGAACTCAAAATAAACATCTGCAGTGTAGAACAAGATTCTCCACAAGGCTAGTTCTGCCTCCCAAGGGTGTTCAGAAATATGTGGGACATTTTTGGTTTTCACCATGATTGATGGGCAAGGAAAACCACTGTCATTTAGTGGGTGGGGCCAGATATGTGAAACAGCAATACCACCCAAGAAGAATCATGCTGACCAGTCATCCTTACTTCTCCCACTATGCCCACTGGTACAGTCAGGGGTGATTTTAAGCAATCCAGAGCCACAGGTTCATGTTTGCCATTTAATTGCATTAAGTTTACTGATTTTCTTAAAGATCTTCCTGCAAATTCGTAGCATTTTCTTCATTAGTATGTGATTAACAAAGCAAACACTGCTTTCCAAGTGCTACGCGATGTTATAGAAGACCTTGACGATATCCTACTATATAATAAAAGCCTAATATGCTAAGTGCCTGGTTGTCTGGTTGTCCATTCAACCAATCAAAGTGTAATATGCTAATGATATGCTAAGGCTGTTCAACCACTCACTATGATGTGCACTGACCACCAGGAGACAGACAGTCGATTGGTCAACCAGTCGCTATGACATGCACTAATCACCAGGAGGCAGACACTTAGTAGGTTAGCTTGCTGCTAGGGTCTGGCTGATTGGGACTGAGCCAGAGGGGCCAGACACACCCTCCCATGACCCTCCCCAGCTGACCAACCTCCTGTGTGCCTCCCTGGCCCCAATCATGTGCTGGTGGGGTCCCTTGGCCTGACCTGCGCCCTCTTGCAATCCAGGACCCCTCAGGGGATGTCAATAGAGCCAGTTTCAGCCTGATCCTGCAGGCCAGGCCAAGGGCCCCACTGGTGCATGCATTTGTGAACTGGGCCTCTAGTTGTTATATATTCCACAAAAACAGTTTGAATATGTACCGGTAGTCATTTGGGAGAAGCAAGCACTTGAACTCTTGTACTTGACTTGGCCACTCCAAGTGGATCTTGAGCTCCTGGAGGGCAAAGTTGCTTATTTAATCCTGTGCTTCATCACTCAGTGATCTTGTCTGTGAAACCCTACCTCTGAGGATTGTGATTAAATGAATTAATATATGTAAAGCCATTGGAACAGTCCTGGCACATAGTATACATTTAATATCAGTTGTTATTAACATTAATTTCTTATATAATGTTACTTAAGACTCCTGAAATATTGTTGTTCTTCTAAGAATTAAATAACATTATTTTTAAGACATTTATGGAAGTTTTATTTTTTTAATTTTAGATACTGTTATTAGACACTAAAACTGTATTAGCTTGACAAGCATTTGGTTGTAATTTTTTAATGTTCGATATCTATACATAGTTATGATTTCATTACATGGTCACATTAAAGTAATGTATTCAGAAACAGTCTTTTATTTTCAAAACTCAGAGAAAATGCAAAGTTGCTGACATGTCAGCTAAGACTACATTTTAAGGACTGAATAATTTGCATGAACTTCCGAATTTTATTTTCTACATACATAAATTAAAATGATTAAGTATTCTCTAAAGTAGTAACTCAATAGTAACTGCTTAATAAAACCAGCTGTGTCTGGTATTTTGGAGCAATAGGTGTTTTGCATAAGAGCATTTTTCAGTGACTGAAGTTTATTCCTTTAATTCTCAGGATGTTCTTGTTTTTCAGCTATTTTTATGGAAATATTTCTGAATTACATGTCACCTTTCCCTGACTGCTCAAAATAGGTTATGCAGCTGAGTGAACCAAAGGGCATAAGAAGCCAATACAATGAACATGGCATACTTCTTAGCTTACATTTTGCTACAAGACTTAAGGGGAGGTTGCAAGAAAAGAGGGAAACCATATATTTAAATTAAAATCACATATATTTGTATCAGGATTCAAAATTTATAGAAATGTTTAAAATAAAATGTGAAACTTTAAAGAATGTTCAGGGTTATGGAACCTGGAGATTACATCCTTCTCATAAAAGGTGCTTCGAGGAGAAGCAGTATAACTCTGGGTAGTTAACAATGTTTCACTTTTTAAAAAAATATATTTCATTGATTTTTTTACAGAGAGGAAGGGAGAGAGATAGAGAGCTAGAAACGTCAATGAGAGCGAAACATCGACCAGCTGCCTCTTGCACACCCCCTACTGGGGATGTGCCTGCAACCAATGTACATGCCCTTGGCCGGAATCGAACCTGGGACCTTTCAGTCCGCAGACCGACGCTCTACCACTGAGCCAAACCAGCTTTGGCATGTTTCACATTTTAATGAAACTGTGCCCTTGGGGTTATTCTACTTGTGATGCTGTTTGCAGTACTTTAAAGTACTCTGTTGGCAGTTTTATTGACTGCCTCCCTGTCAAACCTCAAAGAGAAGTCAGCTCTTTAATCCAGTCACTATTTCTCCAAGTGTGCTTCAGTTTTCCTGTTCTTCATTGCTTCTGATTGTGTAAACATTTCCAGAAGTTATTAGTGGAACATGAATAATAACTTAAAATAGTGAACATCACTTTATACAAGCACACATCCATGTTCTTGGTAAAAGTAGGAAGGTGCCTGCCTACATTTCCTTCCAACAGGAAGAAAAGCAGCACAATTCTCCCCTCCCCCTTGTTAGAGGACTTTGTTGTTGGTGGTGGTGGTTTTGCTTTGTGTTGTTTTTATTTTAAGACTTTCACAAAAAGTAGTGTGGTGGTTCCAGCAGAAAGGGTGCAGGGAGAAGGGAGTCCTAATGTATAGTGACGGGAGACTTGGATTTGGGTGGTGGGCACACAGTGCAATAGACATATCTTGTAACATAGAAACCCACACCTGAAACCTGTTTGTTCATGTTGACCAATGTCACCCCAGTAAATTTAAAAATTAAGAAGAAAAAATAAGATTGAACTAAAAAGAAAAGACTTTTAGAGCTGTTTTAGAGCTTTTGGATCAGTAAAATTGAGGGAGCCCTACAGAGATTTCTCATACACCCCCTGCCCCCACACATGCATAACCTGCCCCATTATTAACATCCCCCACCAAAGTGGTACATTTGTTATAATTGACAAACCTCTGTTGGCATCTCATTACCATCCAAAGTCCATAGTTTACATTAGGGTTTATTTTGGGAGTTGTTCATTCTATGATTTTGACAAATGTATAGGGATACATATCTACTGTTAGTATCATGCAGAGAATTTTCCCTTCCCTAAAAATCTTTAATGTTCTGCCTGTTCATCTCCTCCACCCTACTCCCCAGCAACCATTAGTCTTATTTTTTTAAATCATTACTCTTTTTACTGTCTCCCTAGTTTTGTCTTTTCCAGAACGTCATGTAGTTTGAATTGTATGTACATAGCCTTCTCAGATTGGTTTCTTTCATGATGTAATATGCAGGAAGATTCTTCCATGTCTCTTAATGGCTTGACATTTTAGTACTAGGTAAGTTTTCATTGTTTCGATGTAGCACATTTTATTTATTCATTTATCTACTCAAGGTTATCTTGGATGCTGCCAAGTTTTGGCAATTAAGAATAATTACGATGAATATCTGTGTTCAGATTTTTGTGTGGACAAAAGTATTCAACTCTTTTGGGTAAACACCAAAGAGTATGATTACTGTATTATACAGTAAGAGTATGTTTAATTTGTAAGAAACCATCAAACTAAAGTGTTTGTACTGTTTTGCATTTCCACTATCAGTGAATAAGTGTTCTTGTTGCTCGACATCCTCATCAGTATTTGGCGTTGTCAGTGGTTGGGGTTTTGGCCATTCAAAAAGGTGTACAGTGTTATCTCATTTTAATTTATATTTCCCTCATGACATATGCTGTGCAGCATATTTTCATATATTTATTTGCCATCTCTATATCTTTGTGAGGTTTCTTTTAAGGCTGTGGGCCCTCTTTTTAGTACACTTGTTAGTTTTCTTAATTGTTGAGTTATAAGAGTTCTTTGTATATTTTGAATAAAAGTCCTTTTATCAGATTTGTCTTATACGTGTATTTTCTTCTAATCTCTGGCTTGTCCTTTTATTTTCTTGATTGTGTCTTTCAAGACCAGGTATTTTTTATGTTAATGATGTCCACATTTTCAACTATTACTCTCATGGATCATACCTTTGATCTATTAAAAAAGTGATCCAACCAAACTCAGGGCCATCTATATTTTTCTTGGTTTCTTCTAGGATTTTGCTAATTTTGCATTCAGGTTTGTAATCCATGTTGAATTAATTTTTGTCAGAGCGTATGGTCTGTATCTAATTTTTTTTTTTTGGTTTGTTTGTTTTTGTTTGTTTGCTTGCTTGTTTTGCATGGGATGTCCAGTTGTTTTCAGCACTATTTGTTGAAAAGACTATTTCCACTCCATTGTATTATACTTGCTCCTTTATTAAATATCAGTTGACTATTTATGTGTCTGTTTCTAGGCACTATGTTATATTGCATTGATGAAGTTGGCAATTCTTTGCCAATAGCACACATGCTTGGTTACTGTAGTTATAGTAAGTCTTAATGTCAGGTAGTGTCATTACTATAGTTTTGTTCTTCTCCTTCAATATTGGAACTTTAGAATCAGCTTTATGATAACACAAAATAATTTGCTGGGATTTTGATTGGGGATCCACTGAATCTATATATCAAGTTGATAGAACTTTTCTTTTTCACTTTGAGTTTCTCCTTGAATTCCTATAAATTGAGGCTTCTGAAAATATGACTAAGCAAGCAGGAAAGGATTCTATTGCTAATGTACTACATTACTTATATAAGCTTTTGTTTATTATTTTAAAGGAATAGTGGTACAGATACTACAAAATGGATGAACATAAATCATTTATAATTATCCTACAAATAACTGTGTGTGTAAATGTTTTTCTAATGGATATCTTCTGAATAACATTCTGTATAGATGATTTTTAAAGACTTTAGACTGTGTTCTGTTCACAAATTAATATAAAGAAGGAAGACAATAGTTAATAGAAAGAATACACTTAGAACATTATATTTTTGTGATAAAATTTTTATATAAGTCCCCTTCATCAGTTTTCATTCATTTAGACGGAAATGTTGAGCCTCTAAGAGCCCTCCTCATCATTTGTATGATATGTGTATCTATCTTGTTCAGATATGAAAATTCATTAAATAAAAATCTTGTTAAAAATATTATAAAATTGACTTTGATTATCTCCTAGATTGTCAAAAATCCCATCTTAGTAATTGGAGAGGTTTCCTCTTGTCCTGTTTTTAATAATAGCTTGCCTGGGTTTGAAATTTCTTAATAAATGTTTTTCCATTTCCATTATAATAGATCTTATTAAAGCTTTTATTTAAAAAAAAGTCACTTTAAAAAAAAAAAGATATGGACAAAATGAAGTGACTAAATAGAGTGAGTCCCTGATTATTATTGGTAATTGCTGAGCATGCTGAGACAGGCTTTTGGCTACTTTACTTTTTGGACCTTTTCTATCAGAATTTTCTGTTAAAATTATAAATTCGGCTCTCTCTATTCACTATGGTAGTCATTAGCATCCAATTCTAAGTGCTAAAGAATTCTTTAAATTTTGTCAGAGAAATAAAGAATAGCGCTTATGCATTTCAGAAAGCAAAGGCCTTGGAATAGTTGGTGAGTAGGTAGTCATAAAAGAATCAAATGTGGTCTTTAAATCTCTAGAGCTCCAGGATTCCAGTTTGTTAAAGATGTACTCATCAACTACTAGTGTTAAAGAACTTGTGAAAAATTCTTAGACTCATATGCTAGTATGCTGATAATACAGGTGCCCAACTTTTGTATTTTGAAAGCAGTTGAAATAAAAAAAAGACAATCTATTCTGAAGTTCTAAAAGCCAAATACATTACTAGAAAAAAACTGAATGTTACCCCAAAGATAAAGAAATAGAATTATACAAATCAGTTATCCAGTGATTTGAAGTCATGGCTCCATTCTTCCCAACTCTTGCAGTTACCTCTATATAAATGAATTTTAATATTGTGCAATAAATTCTGTCCACATCCTATTTCCTATGTTTTACTAGTTAACTTTTGCATACTTTTCTATTTTGTTAACTTAATAAAGTGGATAGCTAAAGATGCAGGGGTAACAAAGAAAGGAATTCACTTAAGGCAGTGGCAAAAAGAACAGGATCCTTTTAAGAATGCCTTAATGAAGAATATTCTAAATAATGAGGAGGAAAAAATGAAATAAAACACAATTGAAAAGTCAAGAGTGGAGTGCCCAAACCAAGAAAACATTTATTATAATGAAAAGTTTGACAAAATACATTCTCCTGAACTCATGAACTTATTCTTGTTCTTAAACTACGTTTCTTCATTTTTGTGCTATTGGTCAGTTTAATAATAGCAAATAATCCTAGCAGCATTTCTGTTTGACTTTTGAATGCCTTGTAAGTATTTAGTCTGGAAATAATCCATCTGTTTAGATATTTGATTTTGTCACTATTGCTTTGTTTAGGCCTGGTAGTGAGAGGAATTGTGGAGGACAAAAAAGGAAATGGGAAGAGTGAGAACATTTTGTTTAAAGATATCTCTAAGAGAGTTATCTTCTCACAGTGAAAATGGGCAAACTTTGACTGGATGTATAATAGGTTGCATCTGTCACTTCTATATCAAAAATAGTCAGTGCTCCTACTATATCATCCAAACAAAAGTTAAATGTTTTATAGCAGTGTATTTTATCATATTTCATTTAAATGTATAATTTCATAAAGTCTCCACAAAATAAATTATCCTTATTCTGTAATCCACCAGAAACAATAGCAGTAGGCAGTGATTTTTGCATGGCATTTAACATTTTAACTGTAATTTAAATCTTACATATAGGAAATATGTGCATATGAAGTCAGATTATATATTTAATTATGTGGTTATGTGGTTTTGTAAAAGCAAACAAACAACACCTTATTCTTTATAATCAGTTGGCTTGAGACCTTTATCTTGACAGCTACACTTGAAATTCACACTCCAATAGTATATCCCTATCAACAAAATGCTTACCTTTCATTATTCAATATTTAAATAAAATTTTCCTGTTCTCTACTGAAGATTTTTAGGTAAATATTTTAAATCTGTATTTTTAGACAGAATCAGAAATAGTAGTTATTCTGAGGAATACAGTGCAAATTAGTAAGAGTTGCATAAGAAGCAGAAATCATTCTGAGGAATACAGGACAAGTCAGTTAGAGGTGATTAAATTAGCACAATCTTAGAATTTTAAACCTAAGGATGGATTCCAGTATTATTGTCCGTTGTTTATTCTCCCAAGTTCCTATTATCACCTGTCAGAAGTAGAGAAAGATAAATGACTTAAGTGATCTGTGGAAGAAGAAGGCAGAGTGAAGGGCTAAGAGGAATGTTTGTGGAATCTATGAACAGAATAATAGAATCAGTAGACTAAAGATGACTAGATATATCCCTTTATCACTCCTGATGACTACCTATAACAAGGAAATTATGGTACTTTAAAAATTAAAGTTCTTTACAGTTGACACTTGAATGTTCAAATATATAGATATAGGCATAGTTTAAAGAATAAATCATTTGGATCTACATTAAATCAATCTATTTTGCTTCTATATTTTCAGAAGGGAAAAATGGCTTTTCTTTCTTTTCTGTAAGTTGAACTGGTAAGTTTGATGTCATGAATTTTTAATGTCTCATTTATTTATGAGCTGGGGTGTGAAGCATTGTGTTAGGCTTCTTTGTTCCTTAGACTTTCAAATAGGAAGTAAATAAAAATGTTAATTATTCAAATAAATTAAAAATTACCTTTTATGTGACCAACTATTAAAAACTTGTAGAAATGTTCATAGTTAGCATTGAATTTTACCAGCAATAAAAGTTGATGCAAAGACTCAATCCTCTAATTGCAGAATTGTTTATAGAGATAGCTGTGTTCAGCAAAGAATAATGCATTATTATCTAAAAGGCATTGCTAAATTATCTACTATGCTTTAGGAGAACTTGGTAAAATAAATAAGTTATGGTGAATTTAATCCATATAATCAATAAAGATAAAACATTCTGTCCCTCTACATACAGATCTGTTATCCACAAAATTCTTCTACCTCAGCCAACTTACTGGTACTGGAATGCTTCAAAATGAATTATTCTTCAGGACAGTCCATAATCATTTTTAGGATATAATATGAATTGTGCTAAGTGAGGTCTGCTTCCAATTGCAATCATAGCTGTAAAATATTGTGCTTGTCTGGAAATATCTACAAGTTCAAGGTTGTTGCTGCACCACACACATTGGTTTGGATGTCTGTTTTAGCGACTTTTCATTATACCCTTGCCATGTCTAGTAATTCATCCATTTCCAATAAAATCCACCCCATTATTTAAACATACCAGGAATTTGGTAATTGCTTAAATATTATCAATTAAAGTGGTAGTCAAGTTCTGATAGTAATGGGCTGTTTCAAGTAATGAGGGAAACGGGAAGATATTTGTGGAAGGAAAGTGCTTGGAGGAGCATGTGTCTTGCTCAGTAGCCTTAGCAATGTGTGCACCTAGCACTGAAAAATTTATCTGCAAATACCTAAATTAGTGAAGTGCAGTTGTATGTTGCTTGGGATAGGAATAATTTGGGGTAGGAATTGTGTAAATGGCTTGCTTCTTGATTTGTTTTTTGTTTTTCTTTGTTTTTTTGTAAAGGAGGATAACCAGATCAGCAACATATTTTTATCAGTTAAACCTTGCTAGTTTTCAGATAATATAATTTATCTTATAGGGAATTTGGAGAATTAGCTGGCTGTGACATCTCCTGATCTGAAATACTATGACACATGATACACATATCTTTATATCAGGAATTATTTTTGTTCTATGATCATTATTTGATAGCTTTAATTCCATAAGGTTCAAGTTTATGACCATGTAAGGCCCAATGACCTTTATGGGTAGAATTGTTATTTTGTTTAGAATCACTGACTGCATTAAAATCAATTTATAACTATAAAGGTTCTATTTTTCTCTTTCAATTTAATAACAATTGAAGATATTTTCTTAACACAGGTAAGAGACATAAAAAGAATCTTGAAATTGCTAAAAAGAACATGTTCTTAAAATTGTCATGAAGTTATATCTAAATGTATTAACCTTTTAAAAATTATTTGGCATTAATTGAAAGAGACAAAGACTTGAGATTTTAGTAATGTCATGACAGTATTCTGGCATATCTGAGGTATGGTCTTCTGTTTAGCCACTCACATTTATTTAAAATCCTTCACAAGGGGGGACAAAACACCCACTCCTTGAGTGTGGTCTGTGCATAATGACTTTCTTGCAAAGAGTACAGTAGGGAAAGGGGGAGAAAAGAGGGTAACTTTATATTTTACCATGAAGAAACATTGACAGTTAATACATCAGCCAGATAATCAAGATCAATATCAGTACTAATCAATCCTATCAATAGTGTGGACCCTGGACATGAAGTGTTCAAATGTTACTTTACCTCTGTTGTCTTTTTTATCAAACCAACAACCCCTGTCTAATCATGAGAAAAATATAAGATAAAACTCAATTATAGTGAGTTAGAAATTTTTACAAAATGTAACTAAGTGTGGATATGAGCACAAATCTGTCATCCCATCTCAGTTAGATAAAGACAGAATGGCTAAATCTTCCTCAATGTCACTAGATTTTGAATTAAGTTGTCAATTTTTGACATTGACTATTCTTCTAAAGGTGAGTAATGCTAGAGGAGAAATGGCTTAACAACAAGCTTAAACTCTTTATAATATTAGGAAACAGGTGAATATCAAAGCACACTAGATTGACCCAGTAAGTGTAAAAATTAAGCCTAGATCTCCAACAAGCTAGTTAACAGCCTTGAAAAGGAAACTGCCTAATATATCAGAACAGATTGTTGTTTGTCGTGGTGAGACCACTTGATTAATTAGTATGGCTTTTGTACCAAGTAGTAATCAGGTTATTTCACATTAACAAAAACAACTTCCAAAGCAGAAAGGGTAATATACATAGAAATAGAAGTGCTTGTTATTGGCTTTTTGATGCTATTTACCAGACAAAATAGAAAACCCATAGTGGCATAGAAATATATAAGTTTTTAGCAGAAGCACAGACTTTTATAGATTTAGTTAATCAATTTAAAAAAAAATAACAATGAACTTGAAATTTCCTTTTCCACATGAAGATTGGGGAAGAAAATACTTGGGCTCAAACCTGTTTATTTTAAATACACAATTTTTTAAAACCCTGCCTAATTTAATTTGTTTGTAGGAAAGTAGATTACACACTGGATACATACATTTTTTATTATAGAACAAAATGGTTTCTAAGTTCTAGAATGTGCTATAAATCAAAGACCGAAGAAAATTCTATAATACAGATAACCAAGAACAATGTGTATTACTGCATTGAATGTTTCTCCTTCTAGAATAATGTCTGCATTCAGTTGTTTTTCAACTATGCTTTTGCTGTTCTTCTTTTTCTCAGGTCCTTTCTACAATATGTAGGAGAAACTTGTCCATTTATTCTTTATATAATAACACCCTTGAGGGACAGTGTAAGCTCTTTCCATCATTAATCAGAGTTAACTAAGTGAGTTATTTCAGCAGATGTTCAATGGCAGACACCTTCTCAAAACCAACTGTCTTCCTTATGAAAAGCATTTACTTTACACATCAAATAAACAGCATTGTTATATATTTTTTTATTCTAGTGTGCTGATAGGCAGAATTCACCGGTCACTTCACCAGGGTCATCTCCCCTTGCACAGAGAAGAAAGCCCCAACAGGACCCTTTGCAGATTCCACATCTCAGCCTGCCTCCCGTGCCTCCCCGCCTGGATCTGATTCAGAAAGGCATCGTTCGTTCTCCATGTAGCAGTCCAACTGGTTCGCCAAAGGTAAATCAATTTTATGAGAAACAGATAGTGATGATTTTACATGACAGTTATTGATTGCTCAGCTTCTTTTAAATTTCATTTCACATTTCTGTGCTCTTATTTGTTCCTGAACAGTGTTGATAGGTTTCTCATTCTGTGTGTGGTGAAATCACAGTCATATTCCTAGCATTTTTATTATAAAAGTTACATAATTATTCAGAGAGAGCACATGTCTGTAACAGCCCACTGACTTGCTAAAATAAATAGCAGAGTAAGTACAGTTATTCTATAAAGTGGATTTAAAAGATCATTATATGTATTAAAATACTCTTATCAAATGATATTTTATACTCAGTTTCATAGTGTCATGACAAGAAAAATGTAATGAGAGTATATTTGCATAAGGGCTTAAGGTGTGATAAATTATCACCCATGTTTCAAGGTGACTCAGAAGAGGGAATTATATGTACTTTTTATACCTGAAGCAATTAATTATAAAGAATTACATTATTTGCAGAGTAATTACATTACTATTTAATATTAAGGACATAGTTCTAACTCAGTAAATCTAAGCCCACAGTTTATTTTAGTTCTTTGCAGTCTATGCAGGTATTTTTACAGATTGGATAAGGGCATATTTTGCAAACTTAAGCACAGGATTTAAAAAATTCCATTTGGAATTATGCTTTGCTGTCTAAATTAGTTGGAAGCAAAATATTTCCTTAATATTTGATTCCTCTATATTCAAGTTAACTTGGTTTTAAAATCATATTAACACATCTTAGGATGTTACTTAGGCAGGGTTATGCAACCACACAGTACGTTTCTTTTAATATCAAAAGCACAAATCAGCCCTGGTCTGGGTATCTCAATTGGTTGGAGTGTTGCCCACATGTACCAAGATTGGGGGTTGGATTTCTGGTCAGGGCACATAGAAGAAGAAGAAATAAAAGGCATCCAAATTGAAAAAGAAGAAGTAAAATTGTAATTTTACAGATTACATGACATTCTACATAGAAAACCCTGAAGACTTCATCAGAAAACTATTAGAACTAATAAATGAATTCAGCAAAGTAACAAAATACAAAATTAACACCCAGAAATACATGGCTTTTTTATATACCAATAATGAACTCACAGAAACAGAAACTAAAAACAAAAACACAATCCCATTTACTATTGCAACAAAAAATTTGAGATACTTAGGATTAAACTTAACCAAGGGGGTAAAGGAACTGTACTCAGAAAATTATAAGACACTGAAAAAAGAGATCAAGGAAGACATAAACAAATGGAAGAACATACCATGTTCATGAACTGGTAGAATCAACATCATTAAAATGTCCATATTACTCAAAGCAATCTATAGATTCAATATAAACCCCATTAAAATACCAATAGCATATTTCAAAGACCTAGAACAAACTTTCCAAAAATCCACATGGAATTAAAAAAAAAAAAAAAAAAAAAAAGACCCCAAATAGCCATAGCAGTCCTGAGAAAGAAGAACAAAGTTGGAGGGATCACAATACCAGATAGAAAGCTATACTACAAGCCACTATTCTCAAAACTGTCCAGTACTGGCACAAGAACAGAAATATAGACCAATGAGACAGAACAGAGATCAACCCAAGCCATTATGCTCAATTAATATTTGATAAAAGAGGCAAGAGCATGCAGTGGAGTCAAGATAGTCTCTTCAAAAAATGGTATTGGGAAAATTGGAAAGATTCATGCACAAAAAAAATGAAACTAGAGCACCAACTTACACCATACACAAATATAAACTCAAAATGGATATAGGACTTAAATAAACCATAAAAATATTAGAGGAATACACAGGCAGCAAAATCTCAGACATATGCCGAAGCAATATCTTCACTGATACAGCTCCTAGGGAAATGGAAACTAAGGAGAAAATAAGCAAATTAACTATATCAAAATAAAAAGCTTCTGCACAGCAAAAGAAACCAAAACAACAAGAAAGCCCATTGCATAGGAGAACATATTTACCAATGTTATCTCCGATAATGGTTTAATCTCCAAAATTTATAGGTAACTCATTCCACTCAACAAAAGGAAGATAAACAACCCAATCAAAAAATGGACAAAGGACCTAAATAGTCAGTTTTCAAAAGAAGACACACAGAAGGCCAAGAGATATATGAAAACTTGTTCAAAGTCACTAATCATCCAGGAGATAAAAATCAAAACTACAATGAGCTACCATCTCACATTTGTCAGAATGGCTATCATCAACAAATGACAAGTGCTACTGAGAATGGGTTGAAAAAGGAACCCTCTTATAATACTGGTGGGAATGCAGACTGGTACAGCCACTGTAGAAAACAATAT
The DNA here is from genome assembly GCF_014108245.1 of Pipistrellus kuhlii. Classification (NCBI taxonomy): domain Eukaryota; kingdom Metazoa; phylum Chordata; class Mammalia; order Chiroptera; family Vespertilionidae; genus Pipistrellus; species Pipistrellus kuhlii. Next base: position 66,479,897 of record NW_023425515.1, read on the forward strand.
GGTGTTTCCTCAAAAAATTAAAAAAGGAACTTCCAATTGACCCAGTAATCCCACTTGTAGGAATATATCCTAAGAAAACAGAAACACCAATCAGAAAGCATATATGCAAACACCAATCAGAAAGAATATATGCACTCCTATATTCATAGCAGCACAATTTACAATAGCTAAGAATTGGAAACAGCCTAAGTGCCCATCAGCAGATGAGTAGATTAGAAAACTGTGGTACATCTACACCATGGAATTCTAGGCTGCTTTAAAAAAGAAGGAATTCTTTCCATTTGCAATAGCATGGATGGAATTGGAGAACATTATATAGAGCGAAATAAGCCAGTCAGAGAAAGATTAATATCACATGACCTCAGTTGTGGAATATAATGAACAACATAAACTGATGAATAAAAATAGAACCAGAGTCATCTAAGCATTGAACAAACTGTCCAACCTATGAAGGGAAGTAGGGGTGAAGGGGTGGAGAGATCAACCCAAGGACTTGTATGCATGCAAATGAGCATAACCAATGGACACAGATGGGGGAGAGGTAAGGGCATGTGCCTGGGGGATAGGCGTGGGTGGGGAGGTCAATGGGGGAAAAAGGAAACTTATGTAATACTTTAAACAATAAAGGATTTAAATTTTAAAAAAGAGTCAACCAATGCATCAATAAGTGAAACAACAAATTGATATCTGTCTAAAAATATAAATTAAAAAACACACACAAATCATTCATCAGATGAACCAAGTATATAAAAGCGAAAGCTCACAAGTTATGTAGAGTCAATTTTGGAGCATACCTTCATATATCCATTTAAGAATCAGACTTTTTTTTTTCATTTTAAGGAACCATGAAATTCAAGTGAGGACTATAAATGATGCTACTATATTATTTGTATAGTTATTTATCAGTTTTTCTAGTAGTTGATAAAGAACCAGAGCAAATTTGTTCCTTATGAATTTCTTTATATTACAGCAGTGAATACAAATATAGCAAAACCAACACTCAGTGATACTACAATTTGCTTAAAAAAAAAACAGCCTTGATGGCTTCCTCTCCTAAGTCATCGACGCGTGCAAATGAATTAATTAATGATTCTATTATTTTAATGTCAGCCATTCAAAATCACCATATAAATTTGGTATTCTGCTTTTTTCTGTACAGTCCTTAAAATTTTAACATTTCAATTTATATACTCATTTCTACAGAAATATTTCTAATGTATATTTATAAGAGTCTTCCATTAACATTTTAAAATTTCATTAACTGGTAATAAAAAGAAACTTAAAAGAAGATGACATATGGATCTAATAAAGCTCTATTATGGCTTAGAAAATAAAAGCAGTAATATAGTATTCTGGTAGTAATTTCAGTGCCTAGTACAACTCTTGATTTTTCTTTCTCTTGTGTCTCCTTAGTCTTCTCCTTGCATGGTGAGAAAACAAGATAAACCACTTCCAGCACCACCTCCTCCCTTAAGAGATCCTCCCCCCCCTCCACCTGAGAGACCTCCCCCTATCCCACCTGAAAATAGACTAAGTCGCCATTTGCATCCTGTGGAGAGTGTGCCTTCCAGAGACCAGCCAATGCCTCTTGAAGCCTGGTGCCCTCGAGATATATTTGGGACTAATCAGTCAGCAGGCTGTCGACTGGTAGGGGATGGCTCTCCAAAGCCTGGAATCACAGCAAGCTCAAATGTAAATGGAAGGCACAATAGAATGGGCTCTGACCCAGTACTAATGAGGAAACACAGACGCCATGATTTGCCTTTAGAAGGAGCCAAGGTAAGAAATACACAAACCTGCTTAAATTCTTCTTGCAGGAGGTAGTATAAAAGGTTGGGCAGTGTTTTGTTTTGTTTTGTTTTGTTTTGTTTTGTTTTGTTTGCCTAGTGTGGTACTTCCCTGCAATTCTTTAATGGAGTCCAAGTTATAAATATTCAGAAGCTCATTAAAACTTAATAGAAGTTAAGGAAAGGTTCTAAGTAATGATTTAATTTTAATATGAAGACACTAGACAATTTGCCAGAGATTTATTTCACCTTCTGTTATTTCACCAAACAACTTTTTCTTTTTTTTTTCCTGTTAGGAACTTGGTGGGAAAATTAGAACTATTTTTTTAATCTCTTAGTTCCATCTAACTTGAAAACAGTTATGTAATTATAGCATATCAGAAATAAGCATTAGAATTGTCAGTACACCTATGCAAAGAGGTAAAATAAATCTTCTCAACAATGTGAAAACACCAAGTCCAGTTCACTGTTACACAGCCAGCTATTTCTCCATAAAACTGAGAGACAGAGACTCTCACATATGTTGATTTCTGGAAGGAAAGAACTTAAACATACAGGAAACCAAAGTGGCAAAAGCAGAATCACTGAGTTTAGAACTCTTTTTTTTTTTTTTAATATTTTATTGATTTTGTACAGAGAGGAAGGGAGAGAGATGGAGAGTTAGAAACATCGATGAGAGAGTCATCGATCAGCTGCCTCCTGCACACCCCCTACTGAGGAAATACCTGCAACCAAGGTATGTGCCTTTGACCGGAATCGAACCCCGGACCCTTCAGTCCCCAAGCCGACGCTTTATCCATTGAGCCAAACTGGTCTCGGCTGAGTTTAGAACTCTTAGTAAGCCCTTGGCAGAGTTGCTTATATTCTCATATCCATGATATTTTTGGCTCTGAGATCAGATTATCCCATCTTCCCTCAGCAAAAGGAGGCTTACCTCTTTTGAAGACTTTAATATTAAAGTGAACCCACATCTCTTGACCTTAAATTGTTATTTTAAGGAAGTAACTTATTCCTTCAATACAATGGCTTGCAGTTGAGGAATATAATATATTCTAGAAACAAGTGTGAAATGTGACATGTGCTCAGCTCCTGTGTGTGTATGTGTATGTGTCTGTTTGCACTTGTGTTTTTGTGCCCCTGTATGAAGGGAGGTAATAATGAAAACTTTGTATAATATTTTACCTCTGTGATATTGTAGGATAGCCAGGATAGGAACACTAAAAACTTTCTAGGATGGCATTGAACACAAAGGGAAGAGTGGTGGTGGTTTGACAGGACTCTTTGCCATTGACTGTCCTTGGTACCTTCAGTCTCATCCTATCTAATAAAAGGGTAGTATGCAAATCGACCATACTCTGCAACACCCACAAGCCGTGTCCACCAGCCAATCAGGAGTGAGTATGCAAATTGATCCAACCAAGATGGCTGGGGCCATGGAGCAAACAGGGGGCTTGGGATTCCCTGGCGATGGAGGAATCCAAGCTTTGTGCACACCCTGGCCGGCCCTGGACTCCACTCAAGGCTACAACATTTCAATTATAGAAGATAAATTAATCCCAACAAAAATGGGCTGCAGCCAGGGAGCTTGGCTCCGCTCCAGGCTACAGAGTTTCAATTGTAGAAGATAAATAAATCCTAGATACCAGAGTCTCCGCTTGGGTTGCCAGGGGGCCTCTATAGAGTAATATGCTAATTAGACAGGACGTCCTTCAGGATGAAGCCGCGGCAGGCGGTAGCCAAGGCAAAGGCAGCTGCCTCCGCAGTGGGGGCTGAGCCCCTTGCACAAATTTCATGCAGCGGGCCTCTAGTCTATTATACATATGAAGATCTCCAAAGTTTCTTCCCAAAGTCATCTAAATATGTAAATTAAAGAGAAAAAAATTTTTAAAGCATCTTTCTGATCCTTTCTGAAAATGGAGAATGTTATCCTCAAAAGAATGTTTCCACACCATTCTTTTTTTTTTAAATGTCTTTTTTTTTTTCCTTTAGTCTCTATTTCTTTTCATTCCTACATGATCAGACTTCTCTTGAGAAAAGTGTTGAAATTATTTATGACAGGAATTGACTAGTTATTTATTAGCAGCATATAACAATATTTCCTACCCTGACTGGTTTGGCTCAGTGGATAGATCATTGGCCTGTGGACTGAAGAGTCCCAGGTTTGATTCCAGTCAAAGGTCTGTACCTTTGTTGCGGGCATATCCCTGGTAGGGGATGTGCAGGAGGCAGCTGATTGATGTTTCTCTCTCACTGATGTTTCTAACTCTCTATCCCTCTCCCTTCCTTTCTGTAAAAAAAAAAAAAAAAAAAAAATCAATAAAATATATTTTTTTAAAAACTATTTCCTGAATGAACTTCAAAAATACTTAAAATAATTATCTTAGCCAGTTCATTGAAGACCTCTCCTTTCATGTTTCTTTTCAATACTATGTTATACAGTTTTAATACTAATATAAACCTGCTCTTAAAAGCCCCAGAATGTTGGTTGTTAATTTTTGTATGGAAAGTTACATTTTTGTTTCAAATATATTATTTAGACTTTTTTTCATTAGAGGCAATGCTTCAAATTAAGTATGGTCTTCCCTCTTTAAGATAAGAAAACTTGGCTAAGTTCTAAAAGTGTAAATTAAAATTAAATGTACATATGGAATACCATACGGGGAATTCATAAAACTAAACACCCTATAAATGGAGTGACAACTCACTCCCTGTCATCATGTGTCTTCTCTCATGTGCCAGTTTTCATCATCCCTTAGAACATTTGCCCTTTTTATTTGCATCTTCACTAGACAAATGGTAAGGGAAGCAAGAATAAATTAAATTCTAATTACTCCATTTGCTAGTTGTAGTGAGCTCTGAGGGAAGAAAGCCCTCTAATTCATAGTTAAAGTGAAGTGTAAGAATTTTCTGTGGCTTCCATTTACTCCCCTTTCTCTTCCCCTTCCCACTTACCATAATCAAATAGCTAACATAATGCTTATAACATGAATCTGCAAGCTAAGAGCTATTGGATTATTTACCTTGTTTTATTTTCTTCGTAAGAGATTTCTGTGCAGTAGCATTGTTTTCATTTTCTGAATTTCTCAGGTCTTAGTCACATTATTAACCTATTCCTTCAGAAATATTTTGTTTGTCAGTTGGTGTTAACCATCTGAGGTGAAAATATTTGCAGTATAATGTTGTAAATATCATTTGACACATGGAATTTATTTCCTTATTTCTAGATACTAATATTGTGTCCAACTATCTTGGTTTGTTCCTCTTGAAAAATTAAAGCTACTGCTGTTTCTTATGTGATAAAGACTATCTCTGATTTGTCATGTTACTTCATGTGACATTACTCTAAAATGAGCTTGTGAACAGTATATGTTAGAGATATTACTAGATAAATACATCGAGTGATTTTGCTTTTTGAGATAGTGGCTTTTGCTCTTCTGCTGGTGAGGCTCATATTTATATGGATGACCTTAAATCTGCCTATAAATGTCCATGGCTGTCTTTCAGAAAATAAGTACACTCTGTGTGCTGGTTTTATTTCTAGTCTGATGTAGAAGGACAAATTATAGCAACATTGTGAGGGTAGTGAATGTGTGGGATTACATGCATGAGGTAAGGAAAACCTACCATCAATAACAAATAAATAGCCAACAAAATATTTGTTAAGGGACAGGTTAATAGTGTGACTAGAACCTGAAAATATCAGAGAATACAAACAGTGCTTTAGGACAAAAATCACCTACAATGAAAATAGGACAAGATATTTATAGGTTTAGTGTAAATAAAAAAGTTTTTCTTAATTGTGCAAAGATTATCACAAAGTATTTATTTTCCCTATATTTCAAGAGTCCCAGATTTTTTAACTATAATTGTTAGATAACATCTATCATGAGAAAATATTTCAATCTTCAAGATTAGGATCCAGTGCATCTTGAGGCATGTAGAAAAATATTAATCTAGCATATAAGTAACCAAAAATTTATAATAAAGTATGTGATAACTCAGATTATTCATTTCCCACATATCTAAAATTCTCCCAGTGAATTTTTATTCCTTCAGCCTATTTCGGCTATATGAGTACTACAAACTGCAGGGAATACAAAACGAATAAAGCACAGTATAGTGAGGGTGAGACAGGTATACCATTAACTAAGAAATAAGACACAGAAGTAGCATTCAGAAAATACAATGTGGCTTCCCCAAGACAAAAACATTCTATTTTAGATATAAGGTAAAAAGAATTTTTAAAAAAGCTTCATGTAAGAGGGTCATTGGTTGTAGACATTGGAAGACTGGTAGGTATTTTTATAGACATTAAAGGAAGGATTGGAATGGAGGTGGGGAAACATGCATAGTGTAGGAAGTAGATTTTGAACAGAATATAGGGCATAATCATAGAATAAACAGACAAAACTATGGCAATGCAAATTGAAACTAATTATGGAGTGTTTTATATTCTATACTAGAGATCCTGTGCATGAAATTTGTGCATGGGGTGGGGGATCACCTCAGCCTAGCCTGCATCCTCTCACAATCTGGGACCCCTCGGGGAATGTCTATCAGTTTAGGCCTGATCCTGGACCTAACTGACACTCGGACATCCTTCTCACAATCCAGGACAGCTGGCTCCTAACCACTCACCTGTCTGCCTGCTGATCACCATAACCATTCACCTGTCTGTCTTATCACACCTAACCACTCTGCCTGTCTGCCTGATAGCCCCTAACCACCTCTGTCTCAGACCCACCACCACGGCTTTGTCCAGAATGACATCTGGGAGGTTGTTCGGCTGTCTAGTCTAATTAATATATTATACATAAAGCTAATTTGGACAGGAAAGCACATTCAAAGTTCTGACAAGAGGAGTGATAGAATCAGAATACTTAAGTTGATAGATTATGTGATAAAAACTATTTCTGACTTGTCATGTTACTACACATGACATTAGTCTAAAATCCTGTGTGCAGTGTCTGTTGAAGATATTTCTAGATAAATACATCGATTTTGCTTTTTAAGATTGTGGCTTTTGCTCTTCTAGTGTTGAGGCTCAATGTTCAATGGAATTTAGGTGGGTTAGGGACAGAGAGCTAGTAAGACAGAAAAGGATGTTTCTTTGAGAATTAAAGAGGCCCAACTGAGTGGGATTTCTGTGTGAACTGCTTCAGTCAACACTGCCAACATATACATTTGAAGAACTAGAATTTTCTCCCATTTGCAAGCAAGCCTTTTAGATTTCCCGAGAAAATTAAATATTTATTTTTAACTCAGAAAGTTATGACTTAATGCAGTCACTCAGGTAGGGCAGCTAAAATGATTTTCTGTTTAGTGAAATGGATACAGCTGGGAGCATGGAATTCAGAATGAAATCGTGTTAATCTTGTTGTTCTACCACTGTCAGGTAATAAAAGGAGCACTTTAGAACAGAAATATGAACATCACCTCAGTACCTGCATACTAAAGTCCTCTGATGTTTGCACAAATGTGTAACCTCAATCTATCAAATAGGAAAGAAAAAAAAAAAATAGGATGAATTATGTGTTTGGTATTAGGTGTATTGTATGCAAGATCAGCCATTAAACAAATTGGGTAGGTTTGCTGTGAGAATTTCAGTAAACTCATGAATTCTTCCAGCTGTACTAAGATAAAGTCATTTCATTGGTTAATGTTTCCATTGAAAGATCATTGAAATATATCAGCAATCACTTTTCACCCAGCCCTACTGTCTTATAAAATGTGGAAGTCAGAGAGGCTTTGTGCTAAGATCACTGTGGCATGAATGCTCTTCCACAGAACATAAACAAAACAGCAGAACATGCCAAGAACCAAGTAAATGACTCAGAAAAGACACGGTGATATTGCAGAAGCAGTGGAAATGCTCGGTTACTGTGCATTAATAACTGTGTCTAAACCAGCAGGGGAAAGTACTGCTTGCATTTTAAAGCAAAGGAATAGATAGTGTCACAAAATTAGGGAAAGTCACTTAACTTTGATAGGTTATTGCTCTCCTAGAATAAAGTATATCATTAACTGTGCTTTATAGTCTTACTGATGGTAAACACCATTGCATGTGTGACTTATCAAAATTTAATGGTAGTACTAAAAAATATCGTGTATGCTTTATTATTAATATATTAGAGGCCCAGTGCACAAAATTTATATACTCAAGAGGGTCCCTCAGCCCAGCCTGCACCCTCTCGAAATCTGGAAGAACCTCGGAGGATGTCCCACTGACAGCTTAGGCCCACTCCCCACAGGCCTAACCCAGCAGTTAGATATCCTTAGTGCTGTAGCAGAGGTAGGAGAGGCCCCCACCACCACAGCTGCTCTCGCCAGCCAGGAGCTTGGCTTCTGACTGGGAGGCACTCCCCCTGTAGGAGCCCACTGACCACCAGGAGGCAGCTCCTGCATTGAGCATCTGCCCTCTGGTGGAGTGCAGATGTTAGTATTAAAATTTACTACTATCAATATGATTGCATTGCTGTTGATTTCTCTCTTGATACTTTTCAGAAGTTTTTTTGTTTTTTTTTAATGTATGTTGGGTGTTCCTACATTGGGTGCATATATGTTTACCAGAGTTATATCCTCTTGTTGTAGTGATCCATTTAGTATTATGAAGTGGCCTTCCTTATCTCATGTTAGGGCCTTCACTTTGAGGTCTATTTTGTCAGATATTAGTATTGGTACCTCAGCTTTTTTTTTTTCCCCCCTTCATTTCTGTTTGCCTAAAAGATGTTTTTTCCATTCCTTCACTTTCAGTCTGTGTGAGTCCCTTGTTCTGAGATGGGTCTCTTGACAGCATATATATGGGTCATTTTTTTTTTTCTTTTTATCCATTCAGCCACTAGTTGTCTTTTGATTGAAGCATTTAGGCCATTTACATTTAACATTGTAATTGATAAATACTTGTTTGTAGCCATTTTTTGTGCCTGTGTTCCTTCTTCCCTTATTTCCCATTCTTTTTATAACAGTACCTTTGGCATTTTTTGTATTGCTTGATACTGATAAATTCCCTTAGCCTTTTTTTGTCTGCAAAGCTTCTGATTTCCCCTTCAATTTTGAATGATATCCTTGTTGGATAATATATTCTTGGATTAAGTCCCTTACTTTGCATCACTTTTTATACTTCATACCATTTCCTTCATGGCCTGATGTGTATCTGTTGAGAAATCATCAGATAATCTAATGGGAGATTCTTTATAGGTAGTCTTTAAAATTCTCTCTATTGTTAACGTTTGCCGTTGTAATTACAATGTGACTTGGTGGGAGTCTTTTGGGATATATCTTTTCCAGGACTCTTTGGTTTTGTGACTTTTTTCTCCCCAAATCAGGGAAGATTTCTGTCATTATTTCTTCAAATATGTTTTCTAACCCTTGCTCCTCTTCTTTCTGTTGAGGCACCCTTAATATAAGTATGTTACTTCATGTTACTTCATTTTATATTGTCCCAAAGTTCCCTTAAGCTCTCCTCCTGTTTTTTTAAATTTTTTCTCCAGTTGCTGTTAAGATTGGTAATTTTTTTCAGCACTGGCTTCTAATTTGCTAATTTGGTCCTCAGCTTCTTCTAGTCTTCTGTTGAAACCTTCCATTGCGTTGTTTATTTTAGCTATATCATTTTCATTTCCTCTTGATTCTTACTTAAGTTGTCAATTTTCTCATTTATCCAATTTAGAAACTCTCTGACCCTTACTCTGAATTCTTTTGATGACATATTGCATGCCTCCATTTCATTTAGTACCTTTTCTGGTGATTACTCTACTTTGGAGGTTGTTACTTTGTCTCCCCACTTTTCCTCTTACTGAAAGATCTAGGCTGTGAATCGCCTGGGACCTATGACTACCTTGGTGGGCTTGTCTGGAGGGGTCGCACCCACCAAGACTTCCTGAAGGGCCCTGGCATGGAGATGCATGTGGCCTGCAGTTGTATTGGTGGGCTTGGGAGGCAGGTTGCGCTATCCCAGACTCACTGGCAGGCCCAGTGGCTTGGATGTATTGGACATGCTGTTGAAGTGGTGGCACTGGCAAGGCAGGTTGCACAGTCACAGGGCACAGGGCCAAAGTGGTGGGCTGGCAGGAGGGGAGCATACTCTGAAACTCACAGGATCCTATGGACAGGGTGGCTGGGGTCCCAGTGTCTATATGTCTTGCATTTGAGGTAGCAGGTCTTGGGTCAGAGTGGCTGTAGAGTCCAGGGTGGTGTCTAGAGCCATTCAGGGTGTGGTAAGGGTGGGCTCCTAGTCACAGCAGCTTTCCCCTTCAAGATGGTGTGGTTACTGTGTCATAGCCAGCTTCCCCAGGAGTGATTGCACCAGTAGCAGGTCTTCCCATCTAGGATAGCCTTGTCCACTAGCCCTCAAAAGTCCTGGAAGACCTAATGTCTCACACACACACACACACACACACACACACATCTCTCTCTCTCTCTCTCTCTCTCTCTCTCTCTCTCTCTCTCTCTCTCTCTCTCTCTTCCCCCCTCTCCCCTTTTGCTCCCTCACACTCTCACACTCTCTTCCTCCCTGCTATCCTGCAGGCTGCCATCTTCCTTCATCCCTTTAAGGCACTTTTTAAGTTAATGGTTTCTATTGAACTTTATAATGATTAATATGTACTTAATATTTTTTTCTTTCTAGTAAATTTTTTAAAAATGCATTGTTCTAATATTTGGTCTATAGTCAGACATCTATGATAGCATAATTTTATTTAAAGATACATTTTCTCATAGTTTAACTATAGTATATTGAGTCTAAAGTGGGGAGGTATAAAAAAAAAAAAGAGAGAGAATGTTACTTTAGTACAGGGCCTAGGTTTTAGAGTGAAACTTTAATGCTATAAAATGTAGAATGTGTAGCTTTGAAATGTAAACATTGATATATTTCAAATGTATTTCTTGTTGCTTTACTTATTTTAAAGTTGATAGAGAAGGGTATGTAGGACCTTTTCAATTTTTGCATTCTAAAGCTTCAACACCACTTTAGACATGAAGGGGACAAAAAAGTAATTAGCAGGTCATTAATTGTGTTACCTAGGACTATTCAAGGTATATTTCATCCTTTTTGCACCAACATTCACCTATACCTTTTATGTATTCATTAAGAGTGTGGAAAGAGGCCAATGATAAAGCCCTAAAGGTTGCTTAAAGGTCTTAAAATACATTTAAGCTTTCCTCGTTAGTATGTCTTTGCAAAGTTATGCTCTCTCTGTTAAGGTTGTGTTAATTTCAAGTTGTTTGATTAGTAAAGAGCAGTCAGTCAGGCAGTTTCTATAATATAACTGACCACCCTGGAAAACAGTGACTCTCTGTGGTACCTTATGAGCAAGGTAACAATTTTGGCTTGTGTCATTTACAAAAGGAAATCTATGTATAAAAGTGTCTGCACTTTGAAAGTCAGAACAGGTCTCCAGTTGCCAGTTTTGCTGAAGTTTGAAAGAGCAGAGGCATTTCTGTTTATACTTATATACTGTATTATCGAGAAACTTAAAAATGTTGTTAGTCCCTGAGAGATAAACTTCAAGCACTTGGGATGAACTGAAATAAGAATTGCACCAGTGCTACTTTTCTCTGTACTGAATCCTTACAGAGACTCCAATTTTTCAGTAGAAACTGATCATGCTTGGGGAATTTTACTCTTTATTTATCTAGCTCTCTGTATCTGATTTATAGAAATTATAGTATTCCTTATCACTGTTTAAGAATCACATTGTATTGGACTTCTTTAATGTAACTTGGTACTACTTTGGATGGTGTGAATTATCACTATTGTCTATTAACTCTTAAAGTAAATTGTATTTCACTTGATTAAATAAACTAAAGTTATAAATTCATTTCAAAGTTTTTCTAAAGGTGCTATTATTTTAAGGTACTTCAGAAATTAAATTCTAAACCCTTTGATTTCCTTTCAGGTATTTTCCAATGGTCACCTAGGAAGTGAAGAGTATGATGTTCCTCCTCGGCTTTCTCCTCCTCCTCCAGCCACCGCCCTCCTCCCTAGCATCAAGTGAGTTGTATTGAATATGGAGATCTTTACTCATGCATAAAGATATCATAAAGAATGGTTTTGATATTCTCATCACAGAAAGTATGGGGTGAATATAAATGTATCAATTAAATGATCCAGATGTACTTTTAAACTGAAATGTCAGAAGTCCAGGGCCTTCCTGGTTCTCAGTTGTGACCACAGCATCTTGGAGACCTGCCCTAAGCACTAAGATTCCACATAGAGTAGCAGGGAGCGAAAGCTGTCTTCCCTGCAGCCAAGAGAAGGTGGAGGAGCACATAGCCCAGCAAGCTCTCCCTCCCAGTATGCTCTCTTCCTTCGAGATACCACACTTCCCCCAGCTATTTGTTTGACATCATAAATAATCTTTGATGCAGTTTGACATCATATATAATTTTTGATTTCTCCAATTTTCTCATTTCCCAGATCCATTCATCCATTAAACTCTGTTGGTTATTGTTTTGAATTTTGTCATATTCAGCAGATCTTCTCCAATGCACTATCTTCAGCTCATAGCTGGACAAGCCTTATACCCGATCATATGATAAGAGCTCAGAATTAATATCAATAGATTTTTAAAATTAGAAAAATAAGTTAACCTAGGAGTCTCTTAGAAAAATGGGAACACAGGAGGCACAATAGACAGTTATATACATTTACCAAAATCAAACTAGGATAAAACCAAGTCTTCTGATTCTCATTTTCCTACTCTTCATATTAAATCAGGCTGCCTACTTTTCCTCCAATATATTTTGTTTTCGCAGCCAAATTAATTTAAATTATGCTTTCCTAAGATCACTTTCTTATGGGAAACACAACATTGTTGCCATAGCAGGTTTGGCTCAGTGGATAGAGTGTCAGCGGCAGACAGAAGGGTCTCATGTTCAATTCTGGTCAAGGGCATGTACCTTGGTTGCAGGCTCCTCAACGGCCCAGGACCTGGTTGGGGCTTGTGCAAGAGACAACCAATCAATATGTTTCTCTCACATTTATATTTCTCGCTCTCTTTCTCCATCTTTTCCACTCTCTCTAAAACTCAGTGGGAAAATATCCTTATGTGAAGACTAAAAACAAACAAATAATAACTCCCTCCACAAAAAGCACACACCAATAAACAACACAGCATTGTTCTTTCTTTCCTCCTAAATTATCCTATACTGTTATGCAGTAAGACCAACAGAATTTTACCCAACTACAATACTGTTCAGTAATTTCCTAGTGCTTGCCTCTAATCTTGTTTTGACTTTTTTCTGGCTTTGTGAGTTTTTCATTCTGTTCCAGCACCACTTTTTTCAGAACGTTTATTCTAAAAGTCCACGTCTCTCAAGCTCTATTTCTTTATGAAACAATTTGTGACTTCTTCAGGCATAATGCTAGTAGAAAACTGATTCTCATTCCCCTTCCCACCATTTATTTTCTACACATATAATTATGTACTCTGCTCTGCTGTTTTCTAATTTTAAAGTGCCTTTTACATTAATAAGGTTCTCACATCAAAAACATATTCTTGTATTTTCTAATTCCCCATAACACCTGACTGTTTTTGCTCTCTACTAAATAGATACTACCAAAAATACCTGGTTGCTTGGTTGATTGACTTTATTATCTGCTAAGATTCTCATTTCTAATTGAAACTTTTAGAATATCTTTCTTTCTTTCTGGTCATTGAACTCCCACTGTGCATATGAATGCAGAAGAAGGATACACTAGATATGAGTTTACAGACATTTATAATCTACTTTAATATGAAGTTAACATATATGAAATCACTAGAGAGCATTATGCACTAAATTGTATGAATTTGAACTTTTTAGTTTTTATATAAGCTTGAAGAGAGGTTATTAAAGATTTTGTAAATCAAAGATGCTTTATAGGAAGGATGGAAATTTCCTGAATCATGGATGGTAGGTATAATTGGGAAAGGGGGAGTGCATGAGAACAAAGTGTGAAATGTGACATCATTCAGGGGACAGTAAAAAACTAAGCTAATTGGACCATTTTCCAGTGGTCACTTTTCCTGAAACTGACAGATATATAGCAGGCAGAAATTGGAAGCATGTACAAATATTCTGTGTAGTGGGCTCTAAATCAGTAGCATATGATACTCGAGCCTCAAGTGAACTCTGGGTAAATTTATATGTACTATAACATATAAGTTCAATGACCTTTGAGAATTCAGAGAACATCAGAAAATGGGGTAAATGAAACTTGCTACTTAAAGATTAAATTTTCACATTCTATTTATTAAATTTATATTGGCAAGTGGGAGAAGAGGCAGAGGTTACAGTTTGCTTCATTTATATTTAATAATAAGTACCCATCTCTCTCTCTCTCTCTCTCTCTCTCTCTCTCTCTCTCTCTCTCTCTCTCTATATATATATATATATATATATATATATATATATATATATATATATAAAAGCCTAATATGCAAAGTGTCCCTTCGGGAGTTTGACAGACCAGGTATTTGATCAGTCCTTATGATGTGCACTGACCACCAGGGGGCAGCACAGAATGAAGGAAGGCCCTAGCCAGCAGCTGGTAGCCTGGAAAGGGAGACTCCAGCTGGCAGCCAGCAGTTGCTAGGGACTCTACCCATGCACGAATTTAGTGCACCGGGCCAGAAGTTTCTTTATAAGTAGAAAAAGAAGAATAAATTTATAATAAAATGTATTTTACTGACATTTTTTGTAATAATTTCATTTGTACATGTTTGTGGATACACTTTCTCTCTCTTTACTTTTGATATTTTCCTCAATGCAATTGCTTTACTTAACCAGTGAAATATTTTAGCAATGCTTAACTGCAAATTAGCTTTGTATTATGCATGCTATAGATTAACCATAATTAATAATACAACTGTTGGCTTTTAATGGCACATTTATCTCTCACATTTATTTTTATTCTTACTATTAGCTAGGAGTTGTTCATTGTAGAAAAGATAGGAAGTATATAAAAGAAAAAATTAAATGCATAAATACATATATATACATACTCTAGATATCAATGCTCAGTTTTAATATTTTGACATTTTTTCTTTAAGACTTTTTTTACATGATTTAGATTATATTGTAGAGATAATTTCATGTCCTCCTTTGTCACTTAATATTTAAATAAGTGTTTTTCTTAATCCTTTATGCACTGTATTTATTATGAAACCAGCATATAATTCCAAAATTAACATTAAAATAAACTTAGATCTGGTCCAAGACCTGATTCCAACATTAAGTATTTGTCTGGATCTGAATAAGGGAACTTCTCCGGGCCTCCCTTTCTCCCTTTACTAAAAGAAGGGATCAATTTACTTACATGATCTCCAAATTTTTCTGAGCTTCAACTTTGTAAGTTCTATGGAATATTTTAAGTGGTAGTTATCTGTAGTCTTAATTATATATCAAATATTTGGCAACTTGAATATTCATTTATAGTTGATTATTGTGTCCCATTGCTAAAGCCAGTCTGAGTTGGATACTGCCCTGATTTTTTAATTTTTATTTTATTTTATATTTTGTCAACTATGGTCTCATTTGAGTTGATAACCAAAGTATAATGAGTTATATAATCATAGAACAGAGGGCAAAATGAAACTCACTGAAATAGGGAAGTTGGGTGGATTTTCAAATACTATTTACATATTGGAATCTTAGTGCATGTTTCAAAAATCAGACCAAAGCAAAATTACAAATTACTACCTAAAATAGACTTCTGCAGTCTCGCAAATGTTAAAAACCCAATGTTGAATTCAGTAATGTCAAAGCTAGCATTTACCTTTAAATCTATACCATGTTCTTATAAATGTTTACTGAGGTGTAATTGTAAAGTATATAACGCTGCTCTGATTCCTCCTTACTTGTTAAAGAGGCTACTCTGTGATGATGTTTACTTTCTTGTAAAACTGTGTGTTTGCAATTATGTGACTTGTTGTGTAATACATCGAGACCTAGAAGAAGCTATAATTTATCTTTTAAAAATATTGTCATAAAAGCTAAAACCGTACTAGTGTGTATAAATTCACTTATTTTTTTAAATGTTTTTCTAAATGATTTATATTTCATTAACATTGACATTTAGCTGTAAATATAAAAGTTTTAAATAAAACCTTGAGATATAGGTAATTATTTTTGAGTGGGAGGATGAATAAAAAAATCCTATGTGGATTATATTTACTTTGTAGTGTAAATTTTTACTAAATTATATTTAATCCTAAGATAACTTGATTTTGTTTCAAAATTATGCTAAATATAACCTGAAAAAGTAAAAATATTTATTTTATTTGAAACAAGATAAGATGTTTTATACAAGCAAAATAAAAAAAATATTGCAAGTAATGATGGAATAATTATTTCCAGGTAAGAGAAGGTTCTGGAATGCTGAGGAATGTTTTTTATGGGTGTTTTTTATAAGAATATTATAATGTGCCTGGTCTTTTATAGAAGAATCTTATGTACTTTTTTGACCTATTAAGATTTCAAATACACATGAACCAATATTACTTGGTTTATATTTTTATAAAAAGTCTCTTTTATTGTTGGAAGTAGTGGTGTTGATTATTGTCATATACTTTTCCAAACATATAAAGTTGCTAATGTTTTAGGTTCAGTGAATAGAGAATCAGATTTGGCCTAATTATTCTATTTTCATTCAGTTTGCATATTCTGACTAGAGATATAGTGTGAACAGGTAGAGCCCCATCCTCATTGGAATCAATGCTCTGGTCCAGGGGACAGAAAGGAAACCGGTGACTGTGGTATACTGTCAGGCAATGGTAAATGCTAGGAGGAAAAGTGAAGGGGTAAATAGTGATAGAGAGGTTTGTGCTTTAAATGAGCTCATTGGGAAATGTAATATTTTAACAGAAACCTGCAAGGCAAAGAAAGGGCCACTAGATTGTCTGGGTGACAAGCATGAACAGAATTCATATTCAAAACAGTGAAGTCAGTGAGTTAGACGGGCAATGTGACTGGAATTGAACGATGATGTAGAAGCTAAGTCCTCTGCTGCGTTTAATGTCATGCTAAGAACTTGTGTTTGGTTAGTTTTAGGAGCCACTGGAAGGTTATAATCAGCAGTATGCCATGATGTTGGTTTGCGTTTTTAGAGTTTCACTAGCTGCTCTGTGGAGAAAAGTCTTTCAGAAAGCAAAAGAAGAAACAGGGAGACCAGTGGAGACTTGCAGTAGTCTGATGGGTAGACCAGTGAGAGATGGCCAGGTTTTCACTGGCAGGATACTGGTGAAGTTACATGGTCAGCTTTGGGTTGCATTTGGATCCAAATAATGCCTGTTAATAAATTGGATGTCTCTGAGGTATGATAGTCAGGGATGACACTTACATAGTTCTTTGGCTAAAAAACAAACAAAACAAACTTGGTGAATGGTTGGTGCCATTTACAAAAGTGAGCGAGATCAAAGAAGGGGCATGTGTGGGAAAAGGAAAGGGCAGAGGTGGTAAAATTAGTACTTATGGATCTGTTGAGTTTAGATGCCTGTTACACAACACAAATCTTCAAATAGAGATGTTTGAGGGGATAATTGGCCTTACCATCCAAGCTTTAAACTTTATATTGTATTCAGGCAAATATTTCAATTACTAGTAGTATGTGTCATCAAGATGGCTACAACACTGGTGTCTCTACAAATGAGTGAACAGTCTCATCTTAGGGTTCCCAAGGGGAAAGAGAATGCAGTAGTATTGCCGTCTGTGCACGGTAAGTCCAGCCCAGGTTTGTTAAGGTTCGTGGTATAGCACATCATCAAACACCTATGACATGTAAATGCTTTGCAGGGGGAGATTTCAGTAGGTACTATCTAAAGCTAATAAGTTCCGTTCTACATGACCTGCGCCAAATTTGGTAGACTGGTTCCATTCCTAGATATATGAATGTAATTCAGTGAGATTTTTAACAATGTAGAAACTTATATATTTAAAGTATTACCTTCATGATAACTACATATTCTTTACCCCTGAAATTTTGATATCGTAAAAAATATATTTAGAACATTTTATTGGTTATTATAATAACTGGTTATTATAATTACCTTTTATTGGTTATTCTAATAATTTTCCTTTATATACTAAACTATTGGGGAAAATAAACTAGAAATGTAGATTTGTGAATGCAGCTTCAACTACTACCACCTTCTAGTGAAAGTCATCTAAGAGGTCTACACCTGGGCATGTGTGCGTGCCAGGAAGTGTGGTTGTCTTTAAATAGTGGCCTAAGTGGTCCATAGATAGGTAAGTGTAAAACTGTAAGGCTAGACAAGTGTGACTGAAATGATGGACAAATTCATTGTAAAGTTTTTGCTTTCTTTTGTTTTCTTTTTAAATAGAAAGCAAATGACAGAAAAAAGAAAAGAAAAAAAAAAGTATTAGGCTTCAGAAGCTATTAAAACAAACATCACATTGTAATTTTTAAAAACTTCAGGCTAATGAGCCTGATGGACATTTTTCATCTTATATATGGTGCACACCAGTCTACAGTCTCTTATGTTTGAAGTCAAAAGAGCAGGAAAACATTTTCTGTTATTATATAGGCAATGTGTACCACAGTCTTACATTAATCCAGTTTATTGGTATGTTCAATTAGAGATTTTGAGGGGATTAGTATCACTGAGTTAAATATAATGTGGTGGAAACTTTTAATGTAAACTACAATGATAATTAAGAATTACTCTATTTTTATTAACCCTAGTGAACCCTAGTGAGTGAATATTGTTGGTTTTTTATTAATCCTTGTACCAGCTTTCATTCTGTTACCTTAAAATTTTTTCAGACATGCTAAGTTGATGTACTGTTTTTATTATTTTGCCTTTGCTAGATGGAAAAGTGCACTATTACCAAAGCTGGCAGTGCCCTGTAACAGTTGACATGGTATAGAGGAGATGGTGTGAAACAGATTCTTTTCACTTTGTTTGTTGTGATTTCTATCCCATTTTTCTCTCCTTGATGAAGCATATAGAAATGTTTGTGCATTTGGTTTGGACCCATTGATATAATTCAGTATTTGAAATTCAGACTTAATTTATAAATCAGTGTGATTATGCAGAAAAAAAAGGTTAAGTTTTTTTTAAACCTTCTACAAAGCAGCTGGACTATCCTAACATAGGTTTTCTATTACTGTTTTATTGAGGAATTGCTGCTGGAACCTACTTGTTGATACATGGATAAGAAGAATTGAGGGCTTCAAATATATAATTTTAAACCAGTATCAACTAAAAGATCAGTAGTGTGTGAAAAGGGTACAAAATAAATATTATGGGCACTTGGAGGACGGCTATAATCTGGGTGGAGGAATGCTACTATTCAATAATTCCACTAACCTTTCATTTTATCCATCTAAAAGCTTTGATGGGAACTGGTATTAACATTACCCCAGTAGTCTGACCAATCTTTTAGCTATAATTTATGATCACAAACCATTAGGTAGTCTTTGATGGGCATGTGAGCCACTGGATTCTGTTTAAAGATACAATCTAAATCATATTCCTTATACTGTTTCTTTTTTTGTTCCACAGAGGTTTAATCTACCATATATTCTCCATTTCTTCATGAATATATTGATCCATTGATAGAAAATGTGTAGGGTTAGAAAGCGATTTTGTTTTCATATTAAATAAGGACATCTTCACGTATTACACTATACCCAAGCATTTCTTATGTTTCTGTTAACATTTCTCCATAGGCTCAAAATAGTTAAATAATGTTTTGAAAGCCACTAGGAAGATTAAGCATATTTCTTTGTGAAAAGGTGCTATGGCGAGTATTTTAAATGAGTTAAAATAAATTTTAATTGTAAAATACAATATTTCCAGTTGTTAGTAAAGCATACTTTATTTACAGTAAAACCCTAATGTTTAATGTATAGTGTCTTGAGTCTTAACAAGTGCATAGTCATGTAATCACCACTACAATGAAGGTCTAGGACTATTCAATAAACACACCTCCATGTCTTGTGTGAATTTCTCCTCCCACTGCAAACCCATGGAAATTACCAGTCTGATTTATGTCCATATAGTTTTGCTTTATCCAGAAGGTCATATAAATAGAACCATACAGTATGTATGTATGTAGCCTTTTGAGTCTGGTTCCTTTCTATGGAGCATAATGCATTTGAGATTTAGCCCTGTTGTCAGATGTGTCAACAGTCTGTTCCTCTTATTGCTCAGAGTAAACATTCCATTGTAAAACACCTCCACTGAGGAACATTTGGGTCATTTTCATTTTTTTTGCTATGGTAAGTAATGCCACTTTAAATATCATCATGAAGTCTTTAATATTTGACATATATTGGAAAATTAGGGTATGGAGAAAAGTTCAAGTTTCCTCAACATTTATCTTTTTGATTGCTAAAGCAAACCCTAAAAGTATTAGAAATAATACTGGTCCTGAATAAGTTAATTTAAAAATGTAACTTGAGATTTGTTTCTCCAATTTGAAAACAAGTCAGTGAAAATGCATATATAATTTAAGCATATGAAATCTGACTTTCTTTGCCATACTGACTTTCTTTGGTGATAAAAAAAAATCTTCAAAATTAATACGTATATTATAAGCCTTACTCTGATATATCAGGGAAATGACTTACATGTGGTACATGTGTAGCCATTTCAAATTCAACCATAATTGGTGTTAGTACTTCTCTGAGCTATTATTTCTCTGAGTTAGATATTTTCTCTGTTAGAATTGGGATAGTTACAAAAAATACGGACCAGTTTGCATTGCAGGCTCTAAAAATTCAGTTTTAATAAAATATTTTTAAATGTCTTGTCTTCATATATTCTTAAATAATCTTACATGTTTAAAACAAGAAAAATAACATTATATTTAAAATGCTTTTCTAGATTATGAAAGGATCCTAAAAATTTTTGTCTTTTCCATTAACAGCTTGGTCATGTATTCCTGTAATAACCAGTCATTATTTTCCTCTAAAAGCTTGTGGGCACTCCCCTGGACACATACCATGGCAGGCCTTTGTTGATTCAGGGTCTGCTCTTAAGTATTTTGCAGTTTAAGACAGAAATAGAAGAGAGACCTAGGTGAATATATAAAACAAATACAGTGTCAGTGAACAAGCATAACTAAATACGCACAATAGAAAAGACATGTTTATGTCAAGGGCAGTCACAGGAGGCTCATCTACAGAAAGTGAAGATGGATGTTTCTATTTTGCTTTCTTTCTGAAAAAGTGGGTGGACTAACTGAGGTATTAAGAATTGCTCACTTGAAACCTATATAATATTATTAACCAACTAGAGGCCTGGTGCCAATAGTTGGTCTTCAGATACATTCTGTCAACAAGGCTGGCTTCTTTCAGCTTCAGAGGTACATTGTGCTAATAATTGGTCTTCAGACATATTCTGTTGCCAACGCCAGCCCAGGGTAGGGACCATGAGGAATTGGGCTCCTTCCTCCCTCCTGTCAGGGTCCAGGGTGTAGGTGAACAGGATTCAGTGCTGTCAGGGCAATGGCAGAAAGCTAACACATGGCTGATTCCATGAGGAATTGGGCTCCCTCTTGTCAGGGTTGGGAGTAGGGGGTGCAACTGAAGGCAGGACAGGTTGTGGGGGGGAGGGCGCTGCAGGAGGTTGAGGGAGCTGATCACCAGGATCCACCCAGTTGGACTCCGCAGTGCACAGGGAGGGTCCCTAAGCCTGGCTGGCAATCAGGGCCTATCAGGGCTTTCCTTCACCCTCTGCTGACAGCTGGCCCTGCCCCCACCCCTCCCATTGCCACTGATTGCCATCAATGTAGCAGCACCCCTCCCTCTGTGGGTGACAGGAGTGGGGTGCAATTGCTTGGCTAGCCTGGCACCAGTGTATGTCATAGCATGCTTGTATGGACAGTAGTTTTGTTGTTCGGCAGTTCGGTCAATTTGCATATTATGCATTTATTATTATTATTATAGATGTCACCCCAATAAATTCAATAAAAAAAGAATTGCTCAAATGAAGGGAAGGAAAAAACTTGCTAGGGTAATGCCTGTAGTATGTTATATACCCTGTTTCCCAAAAAATAAGACAGTGTCTTATATTAATTTTTTCTCCCAAAGTTGCGCTAGGTCTTATTTTCAGGGGATGTCTTATCTTTCCATGCACTAGGTCTTATTTTCGGAGGATGTCTTATTTTCAGGGAAACACGGGTAGGTAAATCCAAAGGCATCTGTTAAAGGCACCCTTTGATTATACAGGGTGTGGCAGCTGTAGGTTCACAGTTCATATGAAAAATCATACAACAATAAATAAATAATAATACAAGAATAACCTTGGTGTTTCATGTATTCACAGCTGTAGACCTACTTTTACCCACCCTGTATGCCTCACACCAGGAATATAGGATACTGTAGCAAGCATGTCCAAAGTCACAGCCCTCTAGACGCGACTTTGACATGCTTGTGAGGAATGCACCTGTGAGCCTTCAGTTTCAAAATATAAAAATCACTAAGTATAGCGTTAGATCACATATTCTTTGTTTTAAATGTGTACAGGAAGAAAATGGATGTATTACTCAGTGACGGCTCAAATAATTAGCACACAATGAATTTTACAAGGTTGTGGTGAGGATGGCTGTACATCTTTGAGAGTATGTGTCCTGTGCATTACCAGTTTATTAGCTCACCAATGGCGACCACAGTGCAGAACACTCCATCAGCGTGTAATGATAATATAAAGAAAGTGAAGCAATAGGTGTAAATGGTAGGATGGTTCACTTGGCATCTTTAACTTGGAACCAGCCAAATAGAATTTGTTTCAATTTATTTAACTGGTATTCTAAAAATTTCCTTTATACGTAATCAATGAATGCATATTTTCCCATGTCCCAAAGTTAGATATTTTCTCTACTGTCAAAAGTAAAGTAAACATACATGATCGCCAATGAAAATTCTTAAACTAATCATTTTACCATTTATTTAGTTGCAACTTAAATAGAACCTGCTTCTTGAATGAGTTTGTGAAGAGGGGAAAAAAAATTCCCACATATAATTACACATATTGTAATTGTTTGCGTGAATCAATATTTCTCCTTTGGTATTTTGTATACAACTTCTTTATCTTCATTGTACCTTCCTCTTCCATTCTATTTTTAATTAAGACTTTATTTTTTAGAACAGTTTTAGTTTCAAAACAAAACTGAGGAGAAGGTACAGAGATTTCCTCTATGCCCCCTTCCCAGTCAAGCACCTCACCTTCCCTGCTTTGATTTTCATTTCCTTCAGAAATACTCCTTCAGTTGATTTGCAGGGGGGGAAAGAGTAAGGTGAAGAGAAAATATAGAACCAGTCACAACAGATGTGATTTCAAAGTTGTCTGTTCTAGTCTTATAACGCAGTACTCCTTTAAAAACTCAAATCTCTGGAAGTCACTTGCTTCAGGCAGGTAGTAGAACTTTCCGGACATTGATATGATTGTTGAATATTTGGTCAGTAGTTCTTATTCTTTTATACAGTTTATTTCAATTGCATATGAAAAAAGTTTCATTATGAATGAAAGTATTAGTGCATAGAAAAGGTACATATTTTTCTCATTTCATTTGCTAATAGAACCAACCCACTTTGGTCCTTGAGTTAGCTAAGTTGATATATCCATGTTTATAAGAGTTCGTGGAAAGGTTGTGTTTGAAATCCCTGCTCTAATCAAGCCATCACTTTGTAGTCCATATCCTCAGTGGCCTTCATTTGGAATGTACATCTCCCAAGGTTACACCTCAGAAGGGGTAATCCTTAGTTTATTAATAATTATTAGCTTGTGCTCTGGGCACTGACAGTGGACTTGGTCACTGCATCACTGTGCTTTTATCCCACCATGAACTGTCATTTGAATTCCAAGATCACTCAAATAAGAATTCAAAATTGGTATTGAACAAGTTTCCAAAGATGGGTAAAAATATACTTTTGAAAAATCTTATAAGCAGTTTTTCTTTCATTTCTGAACTTCCTAGAGACTCAGTTATCATTAAAGTTTGAAAACTTTCAAGTTTTCAAAGCATCTAATAATGGACACAAAGCCCTTAAAATTGTTTTCATTCTAACTAGTAAGAAGATCAAAATGAAAGTTATTTCAGGCTTGCTTGATGGCAAACATACCAAAGGACTCTTGCTCCCTCTACAGAAGGTGCTTCAAAATTGCAGTCTCAAAATACTTTATTTTCATTTTAATGAAATAGATTTGCCATAAGTTCATGATGATTAATGAAAAGTTTTGGCTCCATATATATCTCCACTGTCATACAAACTGGTTGGTTGTCCTAAAGTTGATCAGGATAGGTTTTTGCATTTCTAATTTGACATTTCTCTCTTGCGTCACCAAGGGTTAAACTCCAGTAACAAAAACTGTGAAAACAGAAGGTTTTTGTTTGCTTGGCTTTGTTTAATTTATTTACTTTCATGGATGAATAAAATGTTTGAACATATATTAGGTGATCATCTTAATCATTTTCATTCTTTTTCATTTAGCCAAGGAATTTAAGCCAGAAAAATAATGTACTATATCTCAACAACTTAATTAGTTTTCTCATTATCTACTTCTAATTGTTTTGGTCATTTTTATTTCTTGGTTGTATTTGGAAAAAAAATAATTTAAACTGTGACTTCAAGGAGGAAGATTTCATTTAATTAAAGTAGGATTATTTTTCAACTATAGGTAATATTTACTAAAGACAGAAAGTTTGACCTTTCTATAAGAACCTTTTCATTAATATACTAATATAAAATTTCCATATATATATATATATATATATATATATATATATATATAATCTTAATTTACTGATGTAAGTTAAATTGGAACAAAATGTTAATATTTTAGTAGCTTTGCTTTGAATAATTTTATGCATTTTCTCTTAACAGCTCCAAGATCATTTTATTTGACAGGTTACTAGTTTTTCTTACTGTGCCATTTAAAATTATAAGTATAACATTTTTTTATTTTATTAGTAGAGTCTTAACAAAAGATTGAAAATTCTTTTCTTTGTATTTAGCATAAGAACAGCCTTTCAATTACCTTGTAATTGAAAAATGAATACACGTGACAAAGTATTTTCTTTAATTTGATTATGTCACATCAGACTTGTTCTAAATTATTATGCTTATACTAGACTGGATTTTTTTCTTCCTCTCTGGTAGGTGTACTGGTCCTTTAGCAAATTGTCTTTCAGAAAAGACAAGAGACCCAGTAGAGGAAGATGATGATGAATATAAGATTCCTTCATCTCATCCTGTTTCCCTGAATCCACAGCCATCTCATTGTCATAATGTAAAACCTCCTCTTAGGTAAGAATATGGGCAACTTTTTGATCTCCTCACATCTGCATATACATTATCATTCATGATGTTCATTTTTAAGCAATTAAATCATATCTGTTTATTAAAAATCCTTGCTTTCTTGCTCAAAGCCTCTTCTTCCTATATACTGTTTTCTGAATTTCAGAAAAAAACTAAAAGATACAAATTTTTCAGCAAGTTATTTGACTAATTTAGTTGACTAATAAGTCTAATGGAACATTCTTTTTGCCCCTCTCTCCCTCCCTAAAAACAAATTGTACTCTGGTCAAATTTTGTTGATGGTTACCTATAGTGATTAATTAAATTTTCCATAAGCTAGTTTCAATCCATTTTTATAAGTTCTAAGTACATATTTCATGAAGAAAAGTGTGTGCTTAGAAACTAAGGTATTATGCCAACCATCCTTAGAATTTTTCTTCATGATGTAAAGAGTAGTGTAATTTCTATTCATTTCTCATCTGGATGTGCTACCTCCTTCTATTCAGATCTTGAAGAAAAAGGGGAAAAACCCTAAAACTTTTTCTCTTAACTGCTTTTTATCAGGTACTGTCTATCTTCCTTTTGCTTGGATCAAATAAGAATGTGAGGAATAGTGTTTTTTCTTGCCAGTTATCTATTCTCACTATTCTAGAGACATCCCTGATCTTTGAAGTAGCCCCTTTGAAGTATATGAGTTATTAAAAATGGGTGTTGTGTATTGAAATATTAACTTGTCTTTTTTAATTGAATTAGTAAGCCATAATATATTATTATTTATTCTTTTAAAAGCCTGACATATATGAGGTACTCAAGTGAAATCTCAGCTTCAAAACTTACTTTCTAAGCCTCAGTTTTCTTTGTGTAATAAGGTCTCAGGAGCTGTGCTGGGAACATGAACTAGGGTTCCACTGCTGCTGTGGCCCAGCCTTCTGCCTGCCAGTGTCTCCTGATTGAGAGAGAGGAGAGCCTTGAACACTGCAATCACTTATGCCATCTTTATTTAGTCTGCAGTTTCCATTTGAGGTCTAGTCAGTCAACGGAAAGCATTTTATGTGTGCAGCTTTCCCTTTTCAGATGAGAAATCTAAAAATGTTCTTAATGCCTTTCTCTGAATATTATACTGAGACAGAAAATGCAAAGCTTGGAAAAGAAAGGCAACTGTTCATTATAACCAGAGATCTGTCTTAATGAGTGATCTTGGTTGGAATTATCAACACTATGCCAAGTTATTAACTGGGATTATTAACATTTTGAAGTCCAGGGCTTCATATTTCAAAGCAAGAACCCAAGTATTTCTTGCTAATTGCTGGTGTTTAAGACATTTGCTGCTAAAATAGTATCATTGAGAAGACAACGAAATAACTGAGAGGCAATCTATTGTATCAGGAGAACCAAGTGTCTATTACTCTTAAAAGAGAAAAAAGTTATTCCTTCATGTCAAATACAAATTATTACAATTTTCAATTCCTTTGACTCTTACAAATGTGTAGTAATTTTTAAAAACTGAAATAAGATGAAATATTTCTCTCTACACGGTATCATTATTTTTCATTGCTGGAAAAAGTGAGGGGTATAATTTTAATTCTTTAAATTTTAATTGTCACATCATATTGTATGAGTTATTTGATGGCAGACCTCCCAAATCTAGAATATAAAATTGAATTATGTCCACCATTACCATCTTTGTACTGTTATAGAGAAGTAATAAATGTTGATAATCCCTAAACTTAATTGGAGTGCATTTTTTTATCTAATTTGTTCTTGAAAGCTGATGGATGAGTATTTTCTTATGTCCACAAAACACTCTTTAAGCTTAAATATTTTTTTCTCCTCTGTTCCCCCTTACCCTTTGGAACATCAGAAGAATCAAATTGTCAATATGTGTAAAAAGTTAAACAGTAGATGAATAATTCAATTCCGTTTCAGTAAAAATCCATCGTTATTATGAAAATTCAATACATGCTAACTATTTTTAAATGAAACATTTCTGGCCCCTTGAAGAGAGGTGGCTACCTGAGAGAATGGAAATGAATTACAAATGAAGCACTCTTATAATAACTATTTAAATATCCACCAACTCCTCCATTATGTATGTGATTCTATTTTGCCCCAAGAATTCAGAGTAAATTAGAGAAAAGTAAAATCTAAACTCTGCTTTCTATATAGCTCCTTGTGAGCAGAAGTTAATGAACTTCATTGTTACACAGCTATATTCTGAAGACAACACATGGTCTGGATCGTCTCTTCCTGTTGCTGTCTTCCCATGCCCCAATTTTACCCATTGTGTTCATAGTATGATTTCAACAGAAAAAAACAAATTTTAGTATTATCCTTATAGACACCTAGATCAAAATATTTGTTATATACCCAAGACTTTTGCTAAAGTCATTTTTGTACAGTTGTCAGAACTGCCAATGTCTTGTTTGTGGCAGCAGTGAAATTATACTATAGACTCTAGGTCTTTGAATATGCCTATCAGATTTTTTTAATGACTTTTTTTAATAGGTTGTTTTGTTTTTGTTTTGTTTGTCTGTTTGTTTGTTTGTTTTAGAGAGAGGAGAGGAGAGAGATATGCACATAGATGAGAGAGAAACATCAATCAGTTGCCTCCTGCATGCCTCCTACTGGGGATCAAGCTCACACCGTGGGCATGTGTCCTGACTGGAAATCGATCCATGACCTCCTATTTCATGGTTGGACACTGAACCACTGAGCACACCAGCCAGGCAGACCATTAGAGTTTTAATGCAATTGTGATCATTTAATATTGTTCTCCATCTTTGATGGGCTCTAGTTTGTTATAAAGACAGCTCAAATTACAGGGATAAAAATATAATGTTAAATAACATATTTTTTTGCTTTATTACATTTTTTTTCTTCAAAAACTTGACAATTAGTGAACTCTTTCAAAGCAATATGTTAATTTCAAAGATGTGTTTCAAGTACACTTTTTGTGGCTACTGTAGTTCCTAGTTTCACTTAAAAAAAGGTAATTTGTGTTCAATGAGATATTTATTTTCAAAGATGTGTTTCAAGTACACTTTTTGTGACTACTGTAGTTCTTAGTTTCACTTAAAAAAAGGTAATTTGTGTTCAATGAGATATTTATTTTTAATTTGTACAAATATTTGAGTAAGAGTATCTAAATTTTGAGTAATAATATTACTTGTACTTTTTTCCAGAGAAGCAACTTAATTATATTTATTTTCAAACTTTATTATAAGAGTTGGGTTGCTAGTTCCCATCACCCTCCCAAGTGACTTTTAAATAGAAAGTAATTATCCTTATTATTTTTATCTTCTGATTTCTGCCATAGGTCTTATGATAATGGTCATTGTATATTGAATGGAACACATGGTACATCTTCAGAGATGAAGAAATCAAACATCCCTGAGTTAGGCATATATGTAAAGGGTATGTATAATACATATTCTCTTTGTATTCTACATCTTAATGGTCAGAATTTAAAGGCAAAAGTCCATGGCAATGTTGAATTGAAAATACATTAAGATTTTGTGTTATCCTCTAGGAGATGTTTTTGAGTCAGCCTCTGATCCAGTGCCATTACCACCTGCCAGGCCTCCAACTCGGGACAATCCAAAGCATGGTTCTTCACTCAACAGGACGCCCTCTGATTATGATCTTCTCATCCCTCCATTAGGTTGAAACCTTTTTTAAAAATTTCTAACAAGCCATCCTGCCTCTTCTTTCACTTAGTATCTGAATTATCAGAAATTGGAGTTTCATGTAATGTAGACTCACTAGGTTCTGAACCTGTCTGAATTAGAATGGATTCTTCAGGTGATGCTGCTCTCAAGTTCATTTGACCATTATTCCATTCAGAGAATTGAAGCAATGGTGTCAATAGCTGGCCCTCAGACTTTTATCAAGTTATATCTTCAACTATTAAATCTATGAGAGCATTATTCAGGCACTTGTGTTCTAGTAGATTTGCAGTGGTCATCTGAAATTTTCTTTAAGTACAGTTTTTAATGAATGTGTATTGTTTCTTTCAGCATAAAACGATCCGGTCCCACTTAGTTACATTATGGAAAATTATATATTTTATTGTAGAGAGCTGAGAATAAATTATCACCATTGCAAAGAATTGTAAAAAACAACAACCAAAAAACAACAATAAAACACACACACACACACATCCAATGAATCTAAATTTTTGTTTCAAATTTTAATATGAAGCAGCATACTTTGTGTTCGGTGTGTGCACCTGTGTGGAGACACAGAGTTGTGTATGCATGCTAAAGTTGGCTGCATGTGTTAAGCCCTTAAGCCTAGGTGGGAAGTTTCTTGCCCTATATTTAGAAGAAGTCAACTAGAACCTTCCCACACATTAAGGCTTTATAATAACAGGTCACCTTATGGTAAAATAATGTATGATGAAGGCCCATTTTTAAGCTTCTCTGAATTATTAGACGGCCAGAAATGTGAAGTAAAACTCTTTATTTTTTTCCTTAAACACCATCAACCAGTGTTTCCAATTACACTATTGCGATATCTTTTACTCTCCTGTTCTTTTTTATTTTACAAACCTCTCCTGTCCTTTCAGTAGTTCAGTGCTTTATTCTCACCTACATGAACGACAAGGCTTCTAACTTCTTTACGTGGTATTTTTCTCCCTTATTCTTCCTATTCACTGATGTTTGACCTATTACCCAAGTCTCCAGGATCTAGGTGATCACTGTCCAATAGAACTTCATGCGGTGATGGAAGGGTCTATATATTCACACATTTGACAATGGAATTGAATTTTAGTGAAATTTAAACTAAATAGCTACATGTGCATGGTGACTACTATATTGGGCAGTATAGACAAATGCTCCAACCTATCTTTTTAACCCCACTTTCCTCTGTACGTCTCATGCTTTATTCACACTGTTTGCTCTGTCTAAAAGACACCATCTTCCCATTTGACAAATATTCTTGAGCCACTGCTAGCCCACACCTTCATGTTCTTGGTAACATCTTGCTTAATGCCAATTTCTTCATTCCTCTTCCCTCTTAAAATGAATCTCTCTCTGTGGGACCTATGGAACTTTCATCTTAAATCATTAATGAACTTTTCTTAGATCTCCTTATGGACTCTAAGCTCTTTGGGTAAGATCCTTATGATTTAGATCTTCATGTTACCTATGTGCCAGGCATGGTGCCTGACACGGCTGAAAAAGTATTTGAATGAATCAGATAATTTAACAGATAGCTTAAGGTTGGAATGATAATAGAACTACCTCTGCTATACCTTCACATATTTTAAGTTAGAAAAATATTTTTGATTATTAAAGAAAATACTTTCAGTACTTTTTGCAAAGCAAGCTGCATGAATTGTAAACTATTTTCTTTACATATACCTTTTGGTTTGTCAGTAAATTTAAACGTGTGAGTTTTTGTTACTGGAATATGTAGTTATTTATTTATATACACTGTTTTATTCGCAGAGCATTTGAGATTGCTTATATACTCTGCAACTTAATTTTTTTAAAAGAATCATTATAAGGGAAAATGTGCATAGAATAGTACATGTGGCAGGGGGAAATAGACAAAAGCATTTCACAGTGTTCTGTAGTTGCTAAAACTGGAAAATATGCAAATATGAGTAATTAGCTTTGTGAACACACAAAGTAGTATTTAACTGTTTCTCTTTAGTGATATATCGTATTTTGCGGTTTATGAGAAGACTTTTGAAATGAAAAAAAAGTCAACCGAAAATCGGGGGTTGTCTTATACGCCAAGTATATCCCGAAAAACGTCTCGATATGCCGCTAAATGACTTTTCCAACTCGATCCCACACCAATCACTGCAAGGCTGCTTGGACCGCCTCTCTAATTCAGCCAATCCAAGCAGGCTTTTTATGCATGCAAATTATACATGTTCTGTACCCGAAGCTATAATGTGTTCTACAATAGTAAAAAGCCTGCTCAGATTGGCCAGAGTCAGAGAGGCGGTCTATTAAAAAAAGAACTGGTGTTGCCTCGGAAGTGGGGGATAGTCTTATACAGCGAATATAGGCCTAAACCTATGTTTTAACTGTAAAATTAGGGGTCGTCTTATATGCCGGAAAACATGGTATTGTAATAGAAAAATATATTTTTCTCCAGTAGGTGGCCATTTGCGGTAAATTTTGATAATAAAATATATGGAGCATTAGCTTCAATAACTTACAACCTTGTAGGATAAAGTTTAAAAGATAATCTATTATGTGACATTAAATTTTTGTGCATAGTGTGATTTTCTAATTAGAGGCTGTTACACAAAAAGTTCTGTTTTGATGGTGTGACATAATTTTTAGTTCGAAATTCTAGTGTCTTAATAATTTAAAGCTCACAGGTGAATAGTAAGCTGTTTCATAACCTGCAGTACTGCTTTTTAATAGAAAGAATAGGAAAAGTTTGCACATACATGTGTGTATGTGTGTGTGGTTTACTGCTTCCATAGTCCACAAAATATTTAACTCCCATTATCAAAGTTGGTGAACAGCTGGATAAACACTGCAAGTGAAGTTCTTTATAAGCAACAAGAGAAAATCAATAATTACTTTGGCCTTATACTGTGTTTTGACTAATGAAGTTCTGCTGTTGATACTGATCTTTCTTTAAATGCAGGTGAAGGTGCTTTTGATGCTCTCCCCCCTTCCCTCCCACCTCCTCCACCTCCTGCAAGGCATAGTCTCATCGAACATTCAAAACCTCCTGGCTCCAGTAGCCGGCCATCCTCAGGACAAGACCTTTTCCTTCTTCCTTCAGGTAGGAGAGAAACTTTTCACTTAAAACAAAAATATTTCTTAGGTCATACTGTCAAATGAGTAATTCATTGGTTTCTATCTCCTTGGCAAAAAAAAAAAAAAAAAAAAACCTGAAAGGGAAAATAGCAGTTGGATAGGTTTGTTTGTCAACTGGTTGGTCTAAGTGCAAAGGATTACAAAAATGGCAAAAGCAATAGGAAGAATAGAAGGTGGAAATGGTGCTGTAGACATTATCCCAGTCCAGATGTGTCACCAAGGCATCCCTGAGAACCAGAGGGCTCCATGATTGGGCTAATCATAATGATGGGGACAAAATTTAGACTTTGTCTCTGATTCTGAGTGCAGTAATTTTTTTAGTAGGTTTTAAAAATGTTACTACATATAATTTCATTCAAAAACATATTTTGGTAAATTACGTTGTTATAACAGTGATACGTTTTTCTGAATTACCTTCATTTTATTGTTTTGTTATTGTTTTTACTTTTAAGTAATCATTAGTAACAGTACTGAAAAGTATTCATGGGGACTTGACTGTGACCTTTATAAAGTGGTTTCATGATGTGGCTACCAAGGGAGCTTATGCTATGGAGCTGACAAGTCAATCAGTTTTTTTGACTCTAGGAAGTTTTTAGATTACTGCTTCGATTTCATAGTAGATATCAGTCTGCATAGATTTTCTGTCTTCTTGATTCTGTCTTAGAGGATTAAGAATTTGGTTCTTCCAGGTTGCCCATTTTCTTGGACTATGATTGTTTGTAGTATCCTAGCCTATATAATAAAAGCCTAATATGCTAAGTGTCCAGTCATCCAGTGAGCCGTTCAAACAATCAAAGCATAATATGCTAATGATATGCTAAGGCCACTCAACTGCTTGCTGATGTGCACTGATCACCAGAAGGCAGACACTTCGATTGGTAGGTTAGCTTACTACTGGGGTCCGGCTGATTAGGACTGAGCAAGATGGGCTAAACATGCCCTGGAGCCCTCCCACAGTCCCTCCCTGGTTGGCCAACCAATGATATCCTCAGTTTGGCCTGCATCCTCTGGCAATCCAGAACCCCTTGAAGGATGTCCGGAGAGCCAGTTTAGGCCTGAACCTGCAGGCCAGGCTGAGGGACCCCCACTGGTGCATGAATTAATGCACTGGGCCTCTAGTTTTCTTATATCATTTGTATTTCCGTGGTGTCTGTTGTCACCTCTCCTCTTTCAATTCTTTTTTTCTTAGTCTGGTTAAAGTTTTATCGATTTTATTAGTCTTTTCAAAGAACCTCTTTATATTGTCTTTTTAGACTCTATCTCTATTGTTTCCACTCTGATCTTTGTTATTTCCTTCCTTCTCTTTTTGGGCTTTGTTTGCTCATCTTTTTTAGTTCCTTTAATGTTAGATTGTTTATTTGAGATTGATCATGTTTCTTGAGGTAGGCCTGTATTGCTATATATCTCCTTCTTAGAACTTCTTTGGCTCTGTTGGATGGATTTTGGGGTCATTGTGTTTTCATTTTTATTTGTCTCCAGATGTTTTGATTTTTTCCTTGATTTCACTGTTAAGTAGTATGCTAAGTTATATGTTAGAATTCATTGTTTAGTAGCATGTTATTCATTTTCCGCATTTTTTGTGTTTTTTCAGTTTTCTTCTTGTAATTGATTTCTACTTTCATACCACTGTGATAGAAGATGCTTCATTGGACTTCAGTCTTTTTCAGTTTATTGAGATTTATTTTGTGGCCTACTATTTTATCTATCCTGGAAAATGTTCTACATGCACTTAAAAAGAATGTACATTCTTATACTTTTGGGAAAGTGTCCTAAAAATATCAACTTAGTCCTCTGGTATGAAGTGTCATGTAAGGCAACTATTTCCTTGTAGGTTTTCTGTCTGGATGATCTATCCATTGATATCAATGGGATGTTAAAGTTTTTTATTATTACTGCTGTTGATCTTTTATGTCCTTTAAATACTTAATATATTTAGATGCAACTGTGTTACATGTGTAGATGTTCACAAGAGTTATACTTTCTTGTTGAACTGATCCCTTTATCAATATGGAATGTTCTTTTTTCCCCTCGTTACAGCCCTTGTTTTAAAGTTTATTTTGTCTGATATATTATAGTTATTGCTACCCCAGCTTTGTTTTGTTTCCAATTGAATGCAATATCTCTTTCATCCCTTTACTTTTAGCCTTTCAATCTGAAGTGGGTCCCTTGTAGGCAATATATGTATGGGTCTTGTTATATTATCCATTCACCTATGCTAGGTCTTTTGATTGGAGTATTTGTACTTCTTTTGTGCATGTGTTTATGTGAATCCCTTAATTTATTGTTGTAATAACACATAATCTTCTAAATTTTGTCTTTAACTAGTTAACTGTCATGCATCCAAAATGGAAACCATCCCCACATGCCACATATTTTGAATTGAATTGTGCCTATAGATTCTTATGGCATACAAAGGGTTAATGCTTGTATAAGCTTTATAGTTGGATGATCCATAGTGTTTCCTAGATATTTGCCTTTGTCAATGAGATCTTTTTTTTTTCTTTCCTGTACTTTCTTATTTGTATTTTTTATCCTTTCAAATTAATGAAGTCACTTAACATTTCTTATAACACTAACACTGAGTTAGTGGAGATGAACTCCTTTAGTTTTTTTCTTGTCTGGGAAACTCTTTGTTGCTCCTTTGATTCTAAATGAAAGCTTTTCTGTGTAGAGCAATCTTGTTTGTAGTTCCTTGCTTTTCATCATTTTGAATATTTCATGCCATTCCCTTCTGGCCTGCAAAGTTTCTGTTGAAAAACAGCTGATTGCCTAATAGAGCTCCCTTTACATAACTAACTGCTTGAGGTTTTTTCTGTTTCTTTAACCTTTGGGAGTTTAACTATGTGTCCTAGTGTGGGCCTCTTTGGGTTCATCTGTTTGGGGCTCTCTATACTTCCTAGAACTGTACATCTGTTTCCATTGTTAGATTAGGGAAGATTTTGGTTGTTATTTATTCAAATAGCAGTAAATCCCTTGCTCTTTCTCTTGTAGTACCTTTGATGCAAATGTTGTTACAACTGATGTTGTCCCAGAAGTTGCTTAAACTACCCTTGCTTTTTAAAATTCTTTTTTCTTTTGCTGTTCTAATTGGGTGGTTTTAACGCCCTTGTCTTCCAGATAGCAGACTAGATCCTCTGCTTCATCTGATCTATTGCTGAATCCAGCTAATTTCATTTCAATTATTGCATTCTTCATTTTTGACTCTTTTTTGTTTTGTTTTCTATCACATTTTTACCATTCCTACCTCACTGTTGATGTTCTTACTGAGTTCATCTACTCCTCCCCTACATTTATTGAGCATCCATATAACCATTGTTTTGAACTCTGCATCTGGAAGATTGCTTGTCCATTTCATTTAGTTCATTTTCTCGTTCTTTTGAGACATGTTTCTTTGAGTCCTCATTTTGGCTGACTCCCTGTGTTTGTTTCTATGTATTAGGATATGCTCCTATTGTTTTTTTTAGAGAGAGGAAAGGAGTGAAAGAAACATCGATGTGAGAAACATCAAGAGTAAAAAGAGAAGCATCACTGTAAGAGTTAAACATCAATCATTTGCCTCTAATACATGCCCCAGCCCACTACCTTTTTGGTATATGGGATGACAGTGCTCCAACCTAGCCACCCGACCAGGGCTTGGTTATTGCTTTCATGTCGGTGGGTAGTTTGACCTTCAGGCTGACTGGGTCTGAGAGCTGGCTGTGACTATTAAGAACAAGCTGTTTTGCAAGGGCTGACCCCACAGATGAGAGGTCTCTTTAGTGGGACTCTAATGCCAGCCAAGTCTGCCCTTTGGGTTTGTCATTTGTAAAGCTGGTTGGTGGGGCTCTGATATGGCACCAGGTGTGTACTGTTCTGGAGCCTCTTGGGTGGGACTATAGTGCAGGTCAGGTTTACCTACTGCTTGTTCCTGGCTCGGGGTTATCTGGTAAGAGCTACAAAGTGAGCAATCTATGGTTGGTTTCCACTTGTGCTGGGCTTGGAGGTTCCTGAGAGAGGCTATTTTACAAACTAAGGCTGGCAGCCATTAGTGTTGGGCCTGGAACCCTTTGATGGGCACCAGGATGATGGTTGAAGCCAGCTGCCACTTGTGCCATGTTTGAGGCTATATTCCAAGTCAAGACTGGCCACTGCTTATATCAGACCTGGGGCTACCTAATGAGAGTTACTAGGTGTACCAGTTAACAATGTGGATTTTGTAATCAAAGTAAACACTAATTCCAAAAGAAATATCAAAAGTGCTTTCTTCAAAGTACAGTCAGTCCTCAGGTTATGTTGGACTCGACATACGTAGCCATCTCCCATCCTATTTAATGAAGAGGTAATAGGTAAATTGACTGTCACTCCAACTCAAAAGATGGCTGCCCCCATGTGGACACAAGATGGCCACCACAAGATGTCGGCAGGGGAGGGCAGTTGTGGGCGACAGGCCAGCAGGGGAGGGCTGTTGTGGGGGACCAGGCCTGAAGGGAAGGGCAGTTGGGGTCGACCAGACTGGCAAAGGAGGGCAGTTAGAGGTGAACGGGCTGGCAGGGGAGGACAGTTAGGGGGTGATCAGGCTGGCAGGCAGAAGTGGTTAGGGCAGTGGTAGGCAAAATGCCACTCACGAGCCACAAACAGCTCTTTGGGCCCTTGGGTGTGGCTCTTTCACAAAATACCATGTGCAGGCACACACATACAGTGTGATTCAAACTTTGTTGGTCCATGCACTGAAGTTGGTTTTTGGCCTGGGTGAATCTATTTTGAAGAAATGGTTCTAACACCGATCCACACTCAAAGGGCCAAAGAGCCGCATGTGACTCACGAGCCGTGGTTTGCCGACTACAGGGTTAGGGGTGATCAGGCTGGCAGGCATAAGTGGTGAGGGGCAATCAGGCAGGCAGGCAAGTGGTTGGGAGCTAGCAGTCCTGACTAAATGGGTAGTCAGACATCCCTTGAGGGGTCCCAGACTGGAGAGGGTGCAGGTTGGGCTGAGGAACACACACACACACACACATACACAGTGCATGAATTTTGTGTGCCAGGCCTCTATTTATAAAAATAAAAAAGTTTCATAATTTCAATTTATGTACTTTGTTTTTTATTATTTATTTACCACAAGCAAATGTCAGGAATTGTTATTTTTCTTTTAATTTTTTTTTACTGTTTTACTTCATTACTGCTGTGTATGTCCTCCATGTGAATGACATAGTTGGGTTTCTACTTACACTGAAAATCGCATTAAATCGCATCATAGGAACGGATCTCCATTGTAACCTGACAACCTACTGTAATGTCCATCGGTATCTACACATTTCCCCATCTTTTAGGTATTTTGTGGATACCATCCCAATAGAACTTTTCTTGTTTTGAGACATATCATTCAGAGACACAATTTTCTACTTCTGAAGTAGAAATTTTGAAGTGCTGCTCAGAAAGTGCATGTGCCATCAATCAGAACAAGTGGTAATCTGAAGGAGCAATGTCTGGTGAATGCAGTGGGTGGATTAGTACTTCCCAGGAAAAATCTTTTAACATGTCTAACTAGTTTTGAAGAGTGTGATGCTGCATAATCATGAAGCAAAATTATTTTGCTGTGTCTTCTGGCACATTGTTGTAGTTTCATGATCAAAGCATAGTTCAAATTGATTATTTGTTGCTGGTAGAGTTCAGTATTAATGGTTTCACCTGGTTTTAGAAGCTCATAATACACCACACCTTCCTAATCCCACCAAAAGTAGAACATTGTCTTCTTCCTGAAGTAATTTGGCCTTGCAGTCAATGTTGATGGTGGTTGACATGATCAACCCTTGATTTTATGCATTTGGGATTCTCAAAAATAAATCCACTTTTTATCACCAGTTACAATTCAATGCAAAAAAGACTTTCTTTCCTGCCATTGAAGCAACATTTTACTGATGATTTCAGTTTTCCATTTGTCTTTCAGAAATTTGATGTGGCTCCCATTTTCCTTCCTTTAAAATCTTTCCCATTGCTTGTGAATGATCAGAAATTGTTTGCTGATTAACGTTTAATCTTTCTGCAAGTTGTTCTTGAGTTTGACACGCATCTTCATCCAATAATGCTTGTAATTGTTGGTCTTCAAAATTTTATGGTCGACTTGGATTTCTTTATCTTTCACATCAAAATAATCACTTTTAGTGTTTAAATCATCATTCACACGCATTTTGAGGTAGAGCATGTTCATCATAAACTTTCTGAAATATACTATAACTTTCAGCAGCACTTCTCTTCAAAATAATGAATTAAAACTTCCCGCAAATGCTCTTTTTGGGGCACGAAATTCAACATTTTTAAGTGTAAAAATATCTATGTTAACATCTTCAGAAAATTTGACATGAAGTTTTGAGGCTTGCTGTCAATACAACAAAATAGCATACATTATCAACCTATGTGTAACTTCATCTATTTAAAAAAATCTGCATTATTAACTGGTACACCTAGTACATTGCCAAGTTAAGATTGATCACTGATCATGCCTATCTTAACATAGAAAAACACACAAAGACCAGATACTTACTGCTTTTTTAAAGTTTTGTGGACATTTGGGGGGTTTTAGGAAAGTCTGCAGCATGAGCCAAGTCAGGCTGCTTGTGTGGAGGATCCACTGGAAAAGGTTCAAGTGAACATGCTGGTAGGATGAGGCATAATCTCAGGAAATCATCAGGGTAGGACATAGAGTGTTAGCCAGGTTAATAGAGATCCCAGATTCAGCACCCACTTGAGCCAGAATGTCTGGATTGGGAGAGCCCTCAACAAAAATACAATAGCACCTGCTAACGCTTCAACCCTGGAGGGAGATGTCTCTACCCCTGCCTACCCAGCCGTAGCCAGTCAATACAGTTTCTCCCCATATGTCCCTGGTTTTGAGATGCTGCCTCTGCGTAGGAGCCCAGAGTGAGTGAGTTTGTAAGCGAGTTTGTGCCCTTTAAGACCTACAGCACCTAGTTCTCCAGCTGCCTTCCCTCTCACTTAGATGCAGTCCTTGCTGGTTTTTATAGCCAGATGTTATGAAGACTCCTCTTCCTGGCACTGGAGTGCTGGCTTGGAGACCCCTTGCTCCTTAGGGAACACCTCTTCAGTCGAGATAAGCCTCCTAATTCTTAATTGCCAGAGCGGGGATGTGGGATCTGCCTGTTTCATATCTCCACCTTGCATACTAGGCTCTACATGGCTCCTTTATATTCTTAGTTATAGGACTTCTGCTCAGCGAGATTTCAAGTGGTTCTCAGAGATGGTTGTTGTATATGTCAGTTTGATGTGGTTGTGGTAGGAGTTGAGCACAGTGTTTGCCTACTCTGCCATCTTTACCAAAAGTCTTTCCCATTTCTTTTACAATTAGCAAACCTTTTCTTTCTAGTCTTCCCTTAGATTTTTTTATTAAATAACTTTTAAAATGGTATTAAGCTTTAAATTTAGCATTACCTATTATAAATCATAGGCATTAGAATTTTGCTTTTCAAAATAGTTAATACTGTCATGTTTATTCTCATTTCTTAAATATTTACTATTCTAGGGGCCCAGTGCATGAATTCATGCAGCTTGAAAGGAACTGTGGTCGTGTGGCTGTGGTAGGCCTCGGCCCATCCTCCATGCCACCACCCTGCCCCTCCCACCGCAGGCCCAATCCCCTGTCTGCAGGCAGTTCCACCCCCACCCCCACTCCCACATGTTGATGGCACAGAGCAATTGGGGCCGACTCTGTCAGTGGGTACAAGCAGTGGCTGCTGCCCTGATTGCACCTCAGGAGCAGGAGGAGGTGGAGAAACCTTCAGGGGTGATCAGGGCTTGCAGCCGCCGCTCACACCTACTGACAGTGCCAGCAGTGGCTGCAAGTGCTGTGCAGGACTGTGGAGCATGAGAGCAAATTATTTTCAGTAACCACTAGAAGTGTGCTCCCCAATGACAATGACCGGCACGTTGGTCTGGCACCCCCACTCACCTGCACCACCATCCTGTCACCCGCTATGTTCTGCGTGCACCCCCTGGTGATCAGCACACATCAGAGTGACCGATTTTTCCACCCTTTGGTCTATTTGCATATTAGGGTTTTTATATATAGACTAGAGGCCTGGTGCATGAAATTCACCTGAAATTCACATGAAGAATTACTAGACCTGGCTGGTGATCAGAGCCTTCTGGCTGCTGGCCAGGTTCTCCCTTCATTCTGCACTGCCCCCTGCTGGTCAGCACACATTGATAGAACTCCTGGTCTCCAGATAGAAAGCCTGTGGGGACACATTGCATATTAGCTTTTTATATATAAAGATAATGGTACATTGGCTGTGATATTTTCCATTTGTATGTTTTAATCCTAAGTGTGGATATAAAATTATACTGAAATTAGTTTTTAAAGAATTACTTTTTAAAACATTATTGTTTTTCAATTTCTCCTTATCAGAAGACAGTTATTTATGTATCTCCAGTAATAGTGTGTTTTGTTTTGTTTTTTCCATTAAAGCACCAATACTAACTTCACAACTTGCTATAAAAGCATGACAGAACATGGCAGCAATTCAGACTAAACCATATTTATATTATTTATGGTATTACTATCTAGTAACATTTTAAGTGAAATAGTTTAACAGAACAACATAACAACTGTATATTTTGTAGTCTATTTATGACACTATGTGTTTAGAATATAATGTTTAGTCTTCAATAAGTAGATGATTGAAAAAAGCATATCTGTCAATCCCATAAATTACCCTTAAGGAAATAAAAAAGTATATGTATTATAAAAGATAATCTTTCCTCTAACCTTAAAGTAAATTTTATTAAATAAATCTAAATTCTTAAAAAATTTCTAAATTTGTTCAAAAATTACTATATTTTGTTCCTTTGGTTACTCTTTCTCATCAAGATTAACATTTAACATTTGTTTCATAGAATTTGATTTATCTTACTAAAACTTTTTGGCAAAATTAATGAGGCTGAACAACTGGCTCTTCAAATACTAAAAGCTCAAATTCTAAGACTCATTTTAAT
The DNA here is from genome assembly GCF_014108245.1 of Pipistrellus kuhlii. Classification (NCBI taxonomy): domain Eukaryota; kingdom Metazoa; phylum Chordata; class Mammalia; order Chiroptera; family Vespertilionidae; genus Pipistrellus; species Pipistrellus kuhlii. The sequence continues at coordinate 66,520,708 of NW_023425515.1, forward strand.
TTTGAAATTAATAAAAGCAACTTAAGTAGCCTTGCTTAGGCCAAAATGTCTCCAGTAAAGCTGAGGATAATTATTGTACTCGAGTAGGAAAAAAATAACTAATGACTTCAAGTCTTGCCTATGTTATTTACAAAAATCAATATAAATCAGCATGAATTACCTTCTTAAGTAACCAAACTCTTACATATTCTTAATGAAAAACTCAAATAGAAGTTAAAACAATGAAATATAATTAAGTCTTTAATATTTACAATTTTAGCCTTATCAGCAATTCAAATTTCATGGATTTGTCAGTGAAATTCATGAGTTTGATTTTGAATTTCTAAAAAATCAATCTGTGTTTACCTTTTGTAGTTAAAAGTATGAAGTCCAGGCTAGGCAGTGTTCTTGGTACAGAGAGAAAATTTAGGAGAGAAAATTCAAACAGGATGAATAAGATAAGGTTCCTGACCTCCAAGAACTGTGATAGCACCTTTGGAGATTTGGCAGACATAAAAGTGAGTGAGATGAGAGAGGAAAACAGAAGTTTTCATGATGGAAGTAGTGGCTAAATAAGTTATCAGTGACCCAAAACAATCACTTTTATGCCTTTAAACCCAGGAACTACTAATTTTAAACCAATTAAGTTTATGGGCCTAATACTTTGATATAGTAGCATTGACAAAAGTCTCTTTCTACCTTTAGTTCCAGTTAATAAGTAGTATTAGAAGTAGTAAGTTTTTATTTGTCTACAATATATTTTTTTCACTATTTTCAGATGTTCCTTTTTTTGACTGCCAAAGTAGTAAAAAAAAAAAAAAAAATCACATCTTTTGACAAATTTATTATTCATTGAGCCAATTAACAACAGTGATTTTTAACATAGGATGCCTATAATGTTATTTTTAAAAGCACCATATGTGTACAGGGGATTTCAGATTCATAAATTAATTTAGTCCTCACAAGTCACAAATATAATGTCCATTTTACAGACTACCTATTAAGAATGATTAACTGATTTCAGATAGAGCAAAATTCAGAATCCTTTTTTACAACTATTACAACAGTTTCTGTAACTTATTCATTGTACATGAAAGATTGGAACAGAAAATAAAAATTAGAAACAGCTGCATCAACAATTCTACAATTAAATAATATCTGAAAATAAAAATATAAAATCGGGTTACCTTTTTTATCTAGTAATAAATGGGAAAACATTTTGAGTGACAAATAGAAAATATGCTGCCAGATTAAAAATTATTATCGGTCATGAAATTAGTTTTGTAATTTATTTTCAAAAACTAAAATCTCTAGAATTTTTTCTTTAATCAACCAGAAGAGACATTCTAACTTTAAAAATTATCTTTAATTTTTAAGATCCCTTTTTTGATCCAGCAAGTGGCCAAGTTCCTTTGCCTCCTGCTAGGAGATTGCCAGGTGAAAATGTCAAATCCAACAGAACATCCCAGGATTACGATCAGCTTCCGTCCTCTTCAGGTGAGTTGGCTGATAATAGTAATAATGCCTTCGTTTATTCAGTGCTCTTTGGAGTACCTTACCTTTTTAATTCATTTACAGTTCAGTGAGCACTGCCAGCCTAAGAAAGTATTTTTATCACCTTTGTAAGTTATTTATAAAGCTTGTATTATGAGAGGATTGCCTACAAAATTACTTTATGGAAAAAGAAAAATCACTGTTCTGTTATCTTTGATTAGTCAGTAAAATGTGTTCTCTGATGCATATCTATTCATTCTCTAATTTTTGTTCTGCCTTACCAGATATCTGAAAAAGGAAAATCTCTCTATACATTATAATCAACATTCTCTCATTTCTCCATTTAAGGAAGAAATCTCTTTAGAATTAATACTAGCACAAAGCTCTTGATTTTTACAGCTTATTTAAGTCTACCAGTCAATGCTCCATTACCAGCCATTAAGTGGAAGAATATACCATTTTAATAAATACAAGCTGTACTCAGCCCCCCCCCCTTTTTTTTTTAGCAATTTGGACAATATTTTTATCTCATAATTGTAAACATCAGACGTTTTTCTTACTATTTTTATTCTTTAGCTCAAACCTCGGTTCACAGAAAGTTTGTTATAGTGATAGCCATTTATTCTGTAACTTCTGAATCAAAATAAGTAATGGCTGATTTGAGAATTATCAAGCCAGTTCTTGCATACTTGATGACATGCATAGGAAATGCTGAAGTTCTCCTGTAAGTTTTAATACCTGAATAAAACTCAGGAGAACATAGAAAATTTTATTAGCCTTTTCAATTTTTGGTCCATGCTCTTGCCAGATTACTTCTAGTTTTTTTTTTAAGACTTTAGACATATCCATTGGGTAGCCAATGAAGCACTGTAATTCCAGCCAAAAGGGTAGATTTTCAGATTAGTAAAAAAGTGTGAAAGTCAAGAAGAAGGGGAGACAATACCAGGCAGCTTCTGTGTAAATGAAGGCATAAAGTCCCATAAGGAAGTGATGTAAAAGTACGAGTTTGAGGAGAGTACCATGACCGATTTAGAATACCACCAACTCTGAATTAGAAGAAACATATATTCAAGTTACGGGAAGAGTTGTGGCCAAAATGCTCTATTTTCACAGCTTCTTTACAAGTTGTTCCATAAAATGTGGGTGTTGTAGAGTCCAGAGGAACATCATTCACCTGTGTGATTTCAAATGGCAGGAATTCTGATTACTCTAGAAATTTTAAGGATAAACCTTGAGTCACAAACCTTGTTGAAATGTCCCCAAATAGACATTTACCAGAAGCCTGAACCAGCTTTTACCTGCGTGATAAAATAGACCTGGTTATTACTCTGAGAGCTTCCGCTAGCTGTGACAGCAAATATTTCAACTTACTCCCTGAACTCTTTACAAACAAGGTCAAACCTCAGAAAATAAGATACTTTTTCCAACAAGATCTTTGCTCACATGTAGTTCACAGAGCTACCAAGAGGTCCACTTATTAATTTCACACCAGCAGAGAGACTGGGCTTGCCTTCTATCCTAGGTCTTTTCATTAAAAACTTGAGGCTTGTTGTTATGTATCTTTAGGATTATAATAGCCCTTATTTTGCAGTAATATGCTTTCATTGAGGCCTTTTTAAGATGACCGTTGAGGATTTTGATGTAATTGCTATACCTTATAAATTCGATTTCTCAGGTCCTTATGGTGATCTAAATGACTAGTAGTGAATTGTTTATGTGTAAAATTTATATGTAAAGACACTTTCTATAGAATTTGAAAATATAATTTTATTAAAAAAGGATGTGTGTATGTATGTATATATATATATCACACACACACACACATATCCACATGTACAAAGAACTTCGAAATGTTTAAGACAATTATAAAAGTTGTGGGGGGGAGGATGGTTTTTAGATGTAACAATTGATATTTAATGATATTTAATCAGAAATAACTGGATTTAACCAGCTTGTATTAAATTCACATATACCTGTATATGAAGCAGCTATTTTTTGCTAATAATCTGCTTATTTCTTCACATGAATATATTATTCATATGGTCTTTGTGCCTTTTACTAGATATATTTGAATTTTCACAAACTTTAGTTTTGCTTTTTCGTTATAAGATAAAATTCGCTACAGTTTGAATACTGTTCTTGGAAAACCCAGAGAATCTATCTTGTAGTAGAACAACACAGTCATGCTGAGGAAATGCGGCATTAGCTCTGGAGATTTTTCATATTCTTAGCAGTTCAAGGCAACACTGGAAAATAATACAATAATTTTAGCACATAACTTATATTGAATCTATTTGTAACTGCTAAAGGTCTTATTGCCAAATACACAGACAAAATAAAGGATGTATCATTATAAAGCAATTAATTCCAACACTGCATTTCCTTTGGTTGCTTAAAGGAAAAGTAATTGAGTGTTGAATGAATTTTATATTAAGGTCAAATATTCTATAGTTATCTCCATTAAAATCTCAATTAGAAATCACGGCTTCACTTCACAAAGGGTTAGAATTGTGTATTGTCATTAATGATGTTTTAAGATAAATTATTGAAGATTTTGTTTTGTGTTTTAACAAGGATAATAAAACTGTTATCGTTTACACAGTTGGAATACCTGAAGGGTTTTTTTTTCTATACAAATCTAATGCTCTTTAATAACCATTAAAAATAGTATGTTATAACCTTAACTGTCATAATTGTCTATTATAATATGCTTAGATGAGTTTTAGATTTCTATCATGCCTTAATCAGTTAAATTTATATTACTTTTGTCAGTTAATCCTCAGATACAGTTGAGAAATCAGTGGTTTAAGAGTCTTCATGTCCATCCCAAGTGTTGTCACTGAGCTACTGAATAAGCTTTAGAGATTGTCTTAGATTGTACAAAATAACCATTTTAAAATTCGTTAAAGCATATGATAGGCCAAATGTAATGCTAAGTATTCCAAATATAGACATGTATAAAATGGAATAGAATTGAAAAGCAACAAGAAAAAGAAGTCATCTGTAATCCTATCATCAAAGAACATTATTGCCAAATGAGTATTTCTTTCTAACGTTTTTTTATGCACATGCTCACATAGTTTAAATCATACTTAATATTATATGTTAATTCTATCTCAACTCCATTTAACATAGTATCATATGTATCTTACCACATAAAACTTCTAAAATAAATATTTTAAATTATATGATAGTCCATTATTTTTATGTATTGTCAAACACTAATATTTTGAAATTCTAACTTTATATGCAAGAAAACTGACACATCAAGTGCCTTTTCTTTGGTTTAAAATACAGAAACGGTGCTGTAGTTATTGTTAAATAAGACGTAATAGAAAAGAAACAGGAAGTAGGAAAATGTATTCATGAATAATGACATTTGCTTATTAAACACATCTTTCAAAATATGGACTAAAACAAAACAACAAAAAAACAACCAAAGTTTAAATACTGGAGGAAAAAATAAGGACCTCTTGTGGTAAAATAGTTGGTATTCATTCCTGTAGATGTTAACATGCAACAGTGTCCCTCACTTTCCCCCCCCCCCCCAGTTAATTTCAGAGAGGAAGGGAGGAGAGAGAGAGAAACATCAATGATGAGGATCATTGATAGGCTAGCACCTGCACACCCCCTTCTGGGAATGGAGCCCACAACCTGGGTATGTGCCCTTGGCTGTAATCGAACCTGGGACCCTTCAATCTGCAGACGGACACTCTGTCCACTGAGCCAAACCCTTTTCTTTTATAGCATAGTTCACCTATTGGCCTTTTTAGTTTTTTTTTCTACTATTCAATCTGCCTCACTCTGTAATTATGAGAGTTTATTACCACAGATATACTAGATATACTACATATTTCTATATACTGTGGCTTTTGCCCTGTAGGGGCTGATTGTGTCCTCATTTAAAATGCATGATGCACAGTACTCATTCAAGGGATTCTTCTAATTATGTTTTCATCAGGTTAATTCCCATGCTGTCCAGGACTTTATGACTCTGCTCTTTAATAGATTCAGAAAATGAAAATTAAATCAAATTTACTCTTAAATCATTGCTTCTAAAATCTTTCTCTACACCAAATAATTAACTCTGAACAACAAAGAGTAAGGCTCTAACTAAAAGTGGACAATCACATGCAGGAAAATTGCTTCAATGTCAGTTAATTTAAAAAATATATGCAAATTTTGTATTTTACTTATTGGTACACCTTCATTTGTTTCAGTATTAAAAACTATTAACAATCTCACATACTTGAGTAAAACTGGTGCTCCACATATTTATATGTACATATTTTTGTACTTACTTTGATGTTGCTATTGCACATAGGAGTTAAAAATACTCTGAGCATGGGCAACAGCTCTAGGGTAAAGACATGCCCTTTCAATAACTTTTTAAGGATGATATTTATTCAGGTACAGAAATTCCCATGGAGTTGGTAAAATTTCGTCATGCCATGTATACCAAAACTACACTATCATAATTCAAAGAACTGTGTGATAGCTTTATCTTCTGTTTTCATTGCTTCCTTCTCCTACCCACACACTCTAAAGCGAATAAAAACCTGCCGTCTCCTACCATTAGACATTGTGAAAAAGAAAAGTGGGTACAGAGAAGGCTGTTTATGAGCTTTGAAAAGAAATGTGTCAAAAGATATTCATTTAAGCAATTTGTTCTAATGATCAGCATGGAAATGGTCTGCCTTTTTTTTTATTAAAAAAAAAAAAAGGCTTTCCCTATTCAGTTTGTAAGATATTTTGCTTAAGATCTTGTTTAAAATCTTTCTACAGAAGTATGCACTCAGAAAACATGGCATGTTTTTATCCTCTTCCACCCCTCTGACATTCCTCTCAATAACAGTAATTGATGTTTTCAGTATAGCAGGGATCATTAAAAATGTGAACACATTGTCCTTTCTTTTACATCATCTCCTCAGCACATACAGTGAACATTACATTAATTAATTCACATGCTACCTGTGAAGGGATAAGTAATAACTCTAAAAATGGAGATACAGGCATAAATTTGGAGAATGAGAATTGTAAAAGTAAATTGCTTAAATCAGAGTTACTCAATATCTTAGAGGCCACACTGAGATGTATCTGACCACAACAGCCAAACAAAAATATGATATTCAAAATTGAATAAAATATTCAATGACAAGTAGAAATTCATATGTAACATATAGTAAAAGAAAAAATGCAACAGATTCCATTTTTCCATTTGTAGGCTCTAATGATGATGCAGTTCAACTTCTGGGCACTTGTAAGATTCTGAAGAGTTATCAGCACTGTTCGGGGGACTAGATTTTGAGTTAGGGCAATGAGGGCTGGGATCTATGAGTTTGGGATTTAAAAGGCAAATACATGTATTGAAAAAATATTTGCTTCAATAAGGTTTTATTTTATTAAAATGTCTTCAAAAATCTATCTGGACTTATTCCAGAATGAGTTTGAGTCTTTTACTCTCGTTGATATTTCCATTATAGTTTGTGTGCAAAAATAAAATACCAATTCCAGAATGAGAGACCTTCAGTACTCTAACTAGAGATTTGATTTAATTGTAGTGTGTATGTGCAAGTGTTTTTTTCTTGCTAATTTAGGTTTCCTAAATTATGCTTGCTACTTATTTTTACAAGCAAAGAATAGCTTTCCCTTAAATAAAATTAGTGATAGGAATTTCATTGCATTTGGCCAGTACTTATTATAGCAGCCTCACAGAGTGGATATGTTTCCTGGGGTTTTTTAATAGGTGACATCTACCAAGATCAAAGATACAAATGTTTATTAAATCTAAAAGCTCTAAATCATAAGACTTCTCTCTAGTTACGCTATTTGATGCGACTCTGGCTGCCTTCCTGCACTACTTTTGCAGTACATTCACATACTAGTAGCTTTTCTTTCCACAGGTGCTTGACATTTGTGTGCCCTTCTTAGTATTTTGGGCAGAAACAAAATAACAATGGTACAAAAAAATTTTAGAAAATTACCAGCAGAATACAAGGAATTTAGATTTGATTTATGTTTAGATACTTTTATCAGTTAAATCAGAACAGAGGAGATTTCAACGTATAAATTCTATGGTAATTGATTAAAGGAAAGCTTGTTAGAATTTCTAATAGTTTTTTGGAAATGATTAGAAGCAAAGTATAATTTATTGTTCATCTCTGCATAACGTAATGGAAATACTTAATAGAAAAATAAATGGAACCTCAAAACACAGTAAACAATGCAATTTAGCAGACCATAAATATTTGAAATATTTAGTTACAGCAAGAAACAATACAGACTTAGCAAGAACCAGGAATTAATGTGTTCTTTTATATGAGCAGAATTTAATAAGCTTTACCTACCACTGTAATATTTTTTCATACTGAGCATCATCTTATAAGAAATAAAAATTAAAAATAAGACTATAATTCGGTTGGGTATGGAACCAAATATTTTCATCTTGGGTGGTTTTATGTATGTTATATAAATACTAAAAGGCCCCATGCATGAATTCATGCACCAGTGGGGTCCCTCGGCCTAGCCTGTGGGATCAGGCCAAAACCAACTCTCTGACATCTCCCAAGGGGTCCCAGATTGCAGGAGGGCACATGCCAGGCCAAGGGACCCCACCTGTGCACGAGAAGGGCCGGGGAGGGACTCAGGAGGTTGGCCAGCCAGGGAGGGACTGCGGGGAGGCTCCAGGGCATGTCTGGCCCATCTCACTCAGTCCCAATTGGCCAGACCCCAGCAGCAAGCTAACCTATTGATCAGAGCATCTGCCCCTGGTGGTCAGTCCACGTCATAGTGACTGGTAGACCCATTAACTGTATGCCCTCTGGTGGTCAGTGCGTGCCATAGCGAGTAATTGAGCAGCCATAACATATCATTAGCAGATGCTTTGATTGGTTGAATAGACCACTGGACACTTAGCATATTTGGCTTTTATTATATGGGATTTCTAGGAATGGGAATGGGATGATGTTTTTTGCAAGTTATCTTCTCATATAAAAATATCATACATAGAAAATATGAAATAACGTATTAGATAATATTTTATGATTTAGATTTTACTATTGAAAATATCTACTTACAGTATCTCCTGAAGCCACTGGGAAATGTGGCAGGGCAGCAGAAATTGGGATGAGATAAGATGGGGACAGGTGGCAAGAGGCATTTGGGAAGAAGCCTCACCTTCCTCATTTACTTAACCTGTTACTGAATTTATCACCTGGCATTTGTGTATGCTCCAAGGGAAAAAAAAAAAAAATGGTAAATGTTGATGTCTACATACTGTTTTATGGCATAAATTCGACAATTTTTATTGTAATATTTTTTAAATCCTAGGCATCTCAGTTAAAATACCAAATATAGTTACATGGAAATCCATGAAAGAGTATACAACCCTCTCAGGTTATCAGCCCATGCCCTGGTGATGTGTATGGGTGGTGGCCTGTAATTTTATTTTGTCTTACTAAAATTACTCTCCACTTGTGAGCACCTATGTCATTTGGTTTTACTGAGAGAAACTTATCATCAGGGGACTGATCTGGAATTCAGCTGGCCCTTGCTAATGTTTTGGCTAGCTTTGCTTTTTCTCAAGCAAAGCTTCCTGTATTGGAATCTGGATAAAGTATTTCAGCAAAGTACTTCTGTTCAACCTAGAAGTAGACTCGAGGCATCTACATTTCACTTTATTTCTACCCCAGCCCCCTCCCTGGGATCAGTAAGGCATCACTTCATAGCATTAACTTGAAAACTCAGACAGGCAGAGACAGTACAAACATGTTCTCAGAGCAGTGCTGCTGTGGACGGGTGGGATGGAGGGCCAGGTGGCGTGTTTGTAAGGAATGTTTGTGAGCTTGTAACAGACTTTATCTAGTAGACACTTCCTCCCTCTAGTAAATAAGGCTGTCTTTTTCAGGCAGTTTTTTTTTTTTTTCTCTTCTACATCTCTTACTGCATAAAGCTTGAAGAATAATATGTGGAATTGGAAATAAACTTGTGTTAAACATGGGGACAATGTAACCTACCTTACAATCTATTTATACTAATAAAAGGGTAATATGCTAATTAGACTGGGAGACCTTCCAGACATTCTTCCAGACAAAGCCATGGCGGTGGGGCTGGGGCAGAGGTGGTAATGGGTAATCGAGCTGGTGGGAGGAGGGATAGTGGGAGGTGAGCAGGCCAGTTGGGGGGGGGAGCAGTTGGGGGCAAGCAGGTGGGGGGGGGGGGAGTTGGGGGTGATTAAGCTGGCAGGAGGGTGCAGTTGGGGACGAGCAGGCTGGGGGGGGACAGTTGGGGGTATGTAGGGTGGTAGGGTGGCATTTGGGGGCAATCAGGCTGGCAGGCCAATGAGCGGTTAGTAGCCAGCAGTCCCAGATTGTGAGAAGGATCCCAGATTGGAGAGGGTGCAGGCCAGGCTGAGGGACACCCCCGTGCACGAATTTTGTGCACCAGGCCACTATTGTAAATATATAAAAGCCTAAGTGACCAGCTGACTGGCTGGTAGCCATGACATGCACTGACCACCAGGGGGCAGACGCTTAACATGGGAACAGAAACCACAGGCATGTGGAAACAGAAGAGACTAATGAATCTCAAAGGGAAGGGGGGAGGGTGGGACTAGATTAACTAAATAACTTATATGCATACTAGAGGCCCGGTGCACAGATTCATCCTTTGACCTGGCCTGGGGGCATCCAGCCAAAACCAGCTCTCTGACATCCCTCAAAGGATCCCGGATTGCACAAGGGTGCAGGCCAGCCAGAGGGACTCCACCGGTGCATGAATCCATGCACTGAGCCTCTAGTATATATTCAATAAAAAGAAAAAAAAATAGTTCAGTTGTAGAGAAAATGAAAAATAAATTTTCTTTTAAAATGAGATCATGCTGTTTATGTCTTTCCTTTTATCTCATTATCTAAATGCTGCTTCTCTTTAAAATCTACACAGATGGTTCACAAGCACCAGCCAGACCTCCTAAGCCACGACCCCGAAGGACTGCACCAGAAGTCCACCACAGAAAACCCCACGGGCCCGAGGCAGCGTTGGAAAATGTCGATGCAAAAATTGCAAAACTGATGGGAGAGGGTTATGCCTTTGAAGAGGTGAAGAGAGCCTTAGAGATAGCGCAGAATAATGTCGAAGTGGCCCGTAGCATCCTCCGGGAATTTGCCTTCCCCCCTCCAGTCTCCCCACGTCTGAATCTATAGCAGCCAGGACTGTCACCATCCTCATGTCAAGTAATTGGTGCATATTCCAGGAGCATGGAAAGGAGAGACGCGCAGCAGGATTGGAGAAAGAAGGTGTCTCCTCTTCACGTGGCTTCTCGAAGGGCCTGGAAAGGCTGCTTCCCTGAAGACAGCTGCTTGCTCAGGATGGCCACAGCTGCGGCTTCTTTATTTTTGCTAGCCATACTTTTAAATCAGGGTTGAACTGACAAAAAAAATAATTTAAAGACGTTTACTTCCCTTGAACTTTGAATCTGTGAAATGCTTTTCCTTGTTTACAAGTTGTCGAATTGCAGTTTGTTTTTAGTTTTGTTTTTTTGATACTTGTACTGTGTTCTTGACGGACCCTTTGTTGAGTGGTCAGGTCTGCTGTAACATTTCCCACCAACTCCCTTGCTGTCCACACCAAACACCTAAGTCACATCTTAACTTTGGTTTTTCCCCTCACACTTCATCCCCACCAATTGCATCTCTCCCATTTGCAAGATGCTTTAAAGGTTCTGATTTTCAACATATCAAACTAATGCAAAAAAAAAAAAAAAAAAGTGTGTGGCCTTCACTACTGAGTCTTCTTTTGGAAACCATTGTTGTTGAGAGATGGGGAAAACCTGAATGTATAGAGCATTTTTTTTTTTTTTTTTTTGTCAGTGAACTGCCTTTTATAAAGTGTTTTTCATATAACGTAGAGGAGCTTCCCTTTTTAGTCTAAGTTTTGGGATCTTAAATCTTCTTTATTCTCATCTTTGTCATCCCAAGGGTGTCCCAACTGAAAACCTAAACTATTGGAAAGCAACTATCTGCAGAAGTGGGCAAGTACTCTCACATATGACAGTGTGTATAGAACTTGTATAATGAGGTTCCCTGATTGTATGCCTGAATCACTGTGAGGCATGCTGTCTCCCCGAAATACACTGATGACTTTCAGGTAAAATTATGCTCAGACCTCTCCCAAACTTCCTATTTGAGTGATCACACTCTGGTACCTAACAGGTTTAGGATCCAGTGCATTTTGCAGTGAAAACATTAAATCTTTGATGCACTGTTAAGTGTTAATGCTACTGTGGCAAATCTTTTTTTTTTTATTTTGGGGTGGTTTTTTTTTTGTGTTTTTTTTGCAAAATTCTTAGTAATTTTCTCTCTGCAATCAAATTACAATTTGTATTAAATTTGTAAATTCATTCATTGCTGCATAATGCTCCATCCAGTCAGGTGAAAGAAATGTATACGTTTGCCTTTTTTTGCAATCTGGAGGTTGGTTCTTCAGAAACCGTGTTGATACTTTTAATAACGCTACAAATATTTATTGTGCATCTGTGATGCGATCAGCACTGTTTTTAAAGCACAAACTGTTGCAAGCTGATTTCAGTTTGGTTTTTTATCTGCGCTTTTGATGGTAAAAGTCTCTGATGGACAAAGCCTGGAAGGTTTCCATCAAAGCTTCAGAATTTTTAGGCAATCTACTTTCTTTTTTTTTTTTTCTTTCCTAATGACAAGTTAGTGGAGTAATGAGACAAAAGTCTGTGTAACGTATCTGAACCACAGAAGGTGTTCTAAATACAGACAAATTGCAGGATTGTGCATGCTTCTCCCACTCCGTAACTTGACATACAGTGTGATGTAAAAAGATGCATCTGATGGTGAGCCGCTCTTCAGGATGTGAAAGGATGCGACCAAACAGCTAGCAGATCCCATGGAAAGTGATGCTGTTCAAGACACGTGTAGTGACCTGGAGGGGAACTGATGCACTCCTGTGCAAACTGACACCTGCCCTCGCTTGACAGTTTCGCTATCATGATGTGAGGTCCTTGAAGGAGTCACACGCCTTGGATAGTTTGTGCTTGTGTTTTAATTTCTTCAGGTGATTCTGAGCCGATTAATGTCCCTAGAAGGGAATTTTTAATTTGCCTTAGATATTCTTCCTGTGAGTTTGGAATATGTCTGCAGTTTTCTTACACTTTTTAAAAATTATATTGGCTAATTCTCCATTGCTTTATGAACTCAATGTTATGTCATCATGGTTTTTTAGTTATTTAATCAGTTTTGGATGTCACATGGGAATAGCACTGTATTTTGGGCTCTGTAACTTGCTGATCATAGGTACAGTCTAAATTCTAAAAATTGCCACTTCATTGTGATACCATTGTTATGACAGTCTTAATAGATTAGGAATGATACAAAATACAATGTTAGAAAACAGTACATTCTCAAATAATTTCTGAATAATGTGTGAACATTTCAAGTGAGAATTAGAAGGAAAAAAAAGAGGAGACTTATGGGAATATAGTAAATTAGACTGGAAATTTTTTATAAAAATCTATTTTACTAACTTCTACCAAAATCTCTACGTCTTGTACTCAATATCAACCACTGGTTTGTCATTTAAAAGAATGAATCAAAAACTTGTACAGAATGGAATGAAAAGAGAAAACTTTCTATCAAAAACTGTCATGAAAGGCCCATTGCTACCTATTATTTATGACTTATCAAACTCCAAGAAAAACTTTTGAGAAAATAATTAAACCCACATATTTTTAATTATAAAGTGACTGCCCATTAATGGTTGATAATGATCCCAACTTGGTTTTACTGTGATCCAAAAAGTTAGGCACTCCTCACATTTCTCCAAGTTTTGGTAGTATGATTTTCTTTTTAGCTGCCATGCTATAATATCCCTAATATTTAAAACAAATCATGGCAGCATTAACCTGCTCTTCCCCGTCCCCCAACATGTTTTAGGGGTAAAAGTATTTATCCTCAATGGTAGTCAAGTAAAGTAATTTCCATAAATTTATTTCCCCTCAATGTCTGTCTTATCCTGGCCAAATTTTCTGAAATTTAATCAAAGCAGTGCTTATGGTTAACGTAAACTTCTTTCCACAAAGATGACCTTGCCCACATTGCAAACAGTCTTAATATAGACTCCCCGTTGCAACTTCAAAGGGCCAATTTTTAAACATTTCACACACAGGAATACTTGCAAAGATTTCTTCATAATGTGAATCTTCTTTTTAGTTTCAGAAGTGTTTCCTAAAGTTTGGACATTATGATTCCTCCCCAATTTTCAACGTAAAGCTTTAATTTGCACTGAATTATAATCCTGTTTAAAGTTCTAATTAGTTCTCTTAAGCTGACAGATTTTGGTAGCAAATTATGGCATGTTTTCAACAAAACAGGTATAACCTGCTAACCTGGAATTTTAGTGCTTTCTAGGAAAAGTTTCCAGAAAAAGCAATAGAATGAAGGGTTTTCTTCCCAATTACTATTTTATTTTTTAAATGCCTTTTTTTTTAAATTTGTCTAATGTGGCAAAATAGTTATGTGTTCAATTAATTTATATTTTATTCATCCTTTTTCAATTCTGGTTATGTAAACTCAAGTACTTTATCTTTTCTTTTAAAGTATTTTATAAAATGAATGTTAACTAAATGTAGAATTGGTATGTTCTTTTCAAATGAACACACACATTTCTTTCAGAACATTTCATGTACTTTTTCTTCATGTTAACCAAAAAACATTTAGATCTGGATGGACAAAGTAATGCAAAGTACCCATCCCATATCATTATTTTAAGATATTTAAGATATTCAGTTATATTCAGCTCCCAAGTAAATACATATTGTAAAAGGCTGAAGAATGAAATATCATTTAATTGATAATTCCTAATCAACAATAACATCTGTTCTCCAAATTATTAATTTTTTGAATCTTTTGTTCCTGGACAGTATATAGGGAGGAGAGAACAATGGAGATTATATATATATATATATAACTTTAAATCAAGAACCACAGCAGAATGTTGTGAAAGTAATTAGTACATGCAAAATCTCATGCATAGTAGTAATAATTATACCCTCAAAGCACATAGAATTAAATGGGAGCTATATATTAGCAAGTAATCTATACTAATAAAAGGGTAATATGCTAATTAGATCGGGCCAACCTGACATCTTCCAGTCATCCTGACTTTCTTCCAGACAAAGCCTCTGGCAGGGCTGAGGTAGAGGTGGTTAGGGGCAACCAGGCTGGCAGGGGAGTGAGCAGTTAGGGGTGCGATCAGGCTGGTGCAGGAGAGCAAGCGGGGGGCAATCAGGGCATCAAGGGAGGGCAGTTGGGGGCGATCAGGCTGGCAGGGGAATGCTTAGGGGGTGATCAGGCCGGCAGGGAGATGTGTTTAGGGGAGATCATGCAGGCAGGCATTTGAATGGTTAGGAGCCAGCAGTCCCAGATTGTGAGGAATGTCCGACTGCCGATTTAGGCCAATTCACAGGGACTGGCACTAAGCCGGCAGTTAGACATCCCCTGAGGGGTCCCAGATTGGATAAGGTGCAGGGCAGGTTGAGGGACACCCCCCCCCCCCCATGCACAAATTTTGTGCACCAGGCCTTTAGTCCTATGTAATAAAAGTCTAATATGCTAAGTGGCTAGTCAGTCGTCCAAATGATCAAAGTATAATATGCTAATGATATGCTAAGGCTGCTCAACTGCTCGCTATGACATGCACTAACCACCAGGGGGCAGACAGTTGACGAGTTGCTATGACATGCTCTGACCATCAGGGGGCAGATGCTCCAACTGATAGGTTAGCTTGCTGCTGGGGTCTGGCCAATCAGGCCTGAGTGAGATGGGCTGGACATGCCCTGGAGACTTCTTGTGGTCCCTCCCCAGCTGGCCAACTTCCCGCATCCCTCCCTGGCCCCCACTGTGCACAGGTGGGGTCCCTCAGACTGGCCTGTGCCCTCTTGCAATCCAGGATTCCTCAAGGGATGTCAGAGAGCCAGTTTCGGCCTGATTCTGTAGATCAGGCTGAGGCACCCCACTGGTGCACAAATTCGTGCACCAGGTCTCTAGTTCCAATATACTAAATACTGTACATAATTTATCACATTGTAATGGAATTCTGAGCTTACCATAAATGCTTCAGAACTTTATTGGGCTCTTACTATATACATGGAACTTAGTATTAAAACATTTAACCCTTTGAAGTACCATCATGCCTCATCTAGGACATGGAGGAAAGCAGGGTGTGATACATCTCTTTTGGAAAGTCTGACAAATGATAAGGCTGAATAGCATTTAGTCAACCTAAAAGAGGAGCTAGGTTTTTGTGGTTGCGATTTATAAAGAAGGATATCTTGGCTACAGAGACTCCCCTTGATAACCTTGGTTGGATTCAACACAAGTGAAGGCCAGCCTCAGCTAATACTGAAGTCTCACACTCAGGCTTGGCACAAGTAGCAACCAGACTT
The DNA here is from genome assembly GCF_014108245.1 of Pipistrellus kuhlii. NCBI lineage: Eukaryota > Metazoa > Chordata > Mammalia > Chiroptera > Vespertilionidae > Pipistrellus > Pipistrellus kuhlii. The sequence goes on from NW_023425515.1 coordinate 66,536,645, forward strand.
GGCTCACATTGTAGTTCCTACCAAATGACCCCAAGCCCAGCACACACAACACTGGCCTCAGTTCACAATGAAGCTCCAAACAAGCCATCTCATGCCTGACACAAGTAATGGCTGGTCTCAGCTCACAAGGTAGTGCCTACAAAGTGGCCAAAAACCCAGCTCAAATGGCAGGCAGACTGCTTACACTGTGTCTCTCACTTAATGGTCCCAAGTCTGACACAACTAGTGACCCAGCTGGTACCAGAGCCCTGCAAAAGCGCTTCCTGATTATTGGACCAACACTCACATAACAGCTGGCCCACTGCAGTCATGGCTAGTTTTTACAATCAACTTGAGGTCAACCTCAACATGCCTGTAGCAATCACAGCCCAACTTTACAATAAGAGGATATGTGCAACCATATGGAACACCCATGGAGCACCTAGCTCTGGTGACTGGGAGGAACGCTTCCACAAGGCCCCACAGTATGCCTTCAACATTAGCCAACTCTTCGAAGAGTAGGAGATGCAGAGGATCTACCTAATACATAGAAACAAACACAGAAAAACAGAAAAAAATGACCATACAGAGAAATATGTTCCAAATTAAAGAACTGGACAAAGCTCTAAAAAAAATAATTAAATGAATAAGCAATCTACCAGATACAAAGTTTAAAACTATAGCTACAAACATACTCAACAAACTTGGGAGAAAAACAAATGACTCAGTGAAAACTTAAACAGAGACAGATAATATAAAAAAGAACCAGTCAGAACTGCAGAATACAATAATTAAAATTAAAAAATACACTAGAGGGAATCAAATTATATAATGCAGAAGAGTGAATCGAACTAGAAGAAGACAAGCTAATAGAAATCACACATTCAGAACAGTAAAAAAAAAAAAAAAATTAAAATTAAAACTGTTATGTTTAAGAGACCTCTGGGATATCAAGAGTGCCAGCATATACATTATAGGTATCTCAAAAGGAGAAGAAAGAATCAGATATAAAAAAAATAAAAATAAAAAATTGAAAACCTGCCCACCCTGGGAAAGGAAATAGACCTGCTAGTCTAGAAAACATAGAGTCCCAAACAAGATGAACTCAAGTGCACACCAAGACACATCATAAATAAAATATTAAAAGTTAAAGAGAAAGAGAGAATCTTAACTTGAAGAAGAAAAGAAGTTAGTTTCATACAGTGGGATGCCCCATAAAACTATCAGCTGATTTTTCAACAGAACTTTGCAGGCCAGAAAGGAATGGTACCATATATTCCAAATGATAAAAGGGAAAACCCCACAATAAAGAGTATTCCATGTCACAAGGTTATCATTCAGAATTAAAGGAGATATAAAGATTTTCTCAAACAAGCATGAGCTAGAGGAGTTCATCAACATTAAATTGGTATTGCAAGAACTGTTAAAGGGAATTCTTTTTTAAAAAATATATTTTATTGATTTTTTTACAGAGAGGAAGGGAGAGGGATAGAGAGCTAGAAACATTGATGAGAGAGAAACATCGTCCAGCTGCTTCTTGCACATTCCCTGGGGATGTGCCTGCAACCAATGTACATGCCCTTGACCAGAATCGAACCTGGGACCTTTCAGTCCACAGACCGACGCTCTACCACTGAGCCAAAACGGCTTTGGCTAAAGGGAATTCTTTAAGTGGAAAAGTAAAGGTCAAAACTAAAATTAAAAAAATAAAAAAAATAAAAAAACAAGGAGAAAAATCACACCAATAAGGGGAAAGACTTATTATAAATAATAGATCAAACAATTATAGAGCTAGTGTGAAGGTTAGATGAAAAAGTATTAAGAGCATGTGTAAATATAGTATTAAGAGATAGACATAGGCCAAAACTGGTTTGGCTCAGTGGATAGAGCCCTGGCCTGCGGACTGAAAGGTACCAGGTTCTATTCTGGTCAAGGGCATGTACCTTTATTGCGGGCACATCCCCAGTAGGGGGTGTGCAAGAGACAGCTGATCAATGATTCTCTCTCATTCATGTTTCTAACTCTCTGTCCCTCTCTTCCTCTCTGTAAAAAATCAATAAAATATAAAATAAAAAAAGAGACAGATATAGGATATAAAATATATTTACAAGGGGAGATGAGTAAAAATTGTATTGTTCTTAGAATGTTTGAACTTAAGTGATTATAAATTTAAAATAGTCTTTTATAAACATAGCTTGTTTATATGAATCTCGTAGTGATCACAAACTAAAATTTTATAATAGATACACAAAAAATATAAAGGAAAGGAATCTAAACAAAACACCTCTAGAAAGTTATTAATGTACAACAAAGGACAGCAAGAAGGAATAAAAAATAAACAAGAAAAAATAAGTAAAATGACAATAACTATTCTACATATCTATCAATAATTACTTTAAATGGACTAAATATACCAATCAAAAGACATAAAAACACTCTATGTTGCCTACAAGAGACTCACTTGAGATCAAACGATACACATAGACTGAATGTTAAGGACTGGAAAAAGATATTTCATGCTAATGGAAACAAATATAAAATGGGGTAGCCATATTTATATCAGACAAAATACACTTTAAAACAAAAATTGTAACAAGAGACAAAGAGGGGCATTTTGTGATGATAAATGGATCAATCCAACAAGAGGATATAATTCTTGAAAATATCTGTGCATGAAATGGTGGATCACCTGAATACATAAAGCAAGTATTAATAGAAATAGAGAGGTCAACAATAGGACAATAAAAGTAGGAAGCTTTAATAGCCCATTTACATCAATAGACAAATCATTCAGACAGAAATCAACAAGGACAGAGTGACCTTAAATGACACATTAGGGTAGATGGACTTAATAGATATTAAAGAATATTTCACACACACACCCCCAAACACACACACACACAGAGAAAATGCATTATTTTTAAGTACATATAGAATATTTTTTAGGACAGATCATATGTTAGGCCACAAAATGTACTAAGAAGATTATGATTATAATAATAACCTTCTTAAAATATTTAAGAAGATCATAATCCTAGCAAGCATCTTCTCCAATCATAATGTTATGAAACTAGAAATCAATAACTAGAATAGAAATGGAAAAACATGAACATATGTAAGCTAAAAAACATGCTACTAAACAATTACAAAGAAATCTAAGAGAAAATCAACAGATATTTTTAGACAAATGAAATAAAAACACAGTGACCAAAAATCTTTGTAGCACACCAAAAGCAGATTTAAGAGGAAAATTCACAGCAATATAGATAGGCCTACCTCTATAAACAGGAAAAAAAAAAAAAAAACTCAAATAAACAATTTAATTTTACATCTAAAAGAACTAGAAAGATAAATATAAATAAAGCCCAAAGTAAGTAGAAATAAGGATATAATAAAATTAGAGCCAAAATAGTGAGACAGACTATAAAGAGCAAAGACTGCCCTAGCTGGTTTGGCTTCGTGGATAGAGCATCAGCCTGTGTACTGAAAGGTCCCAAGTTCGATTCCAGTCAAGGCCATATGCCTGAGTTGTGGGCTGGAACCCAATGAGGGGTGTGCAGGAGGTAGCCAATCAATTATTCTCTCTCATCATTGATGTTCCTGTATCTCTCTCTCTCTCTCTTCCTTCCTCTCTGAAATCAATAAAAATATATAATAAATAAATAAATAAATAAATAAATAAATAAATAAAAATTAAAAGAACAAAGACAAACAAACAAAAAAGCTCAGAAAAGATCAATGAAAATTGAATAGATATTTATTTCAAATAAAATAGATATTTATTTGAAAAGATTAAAAAAAAAAAAAGATAAACCTTCAGGCAGCCTCATCAAGGAAGTATGAGGAAGAGCCCTAAAAAATAAAATAAAAAATATAAAAGAGGATAAGTGTCAGCCAGAGAAATACAAAGGATTATAAAGAAAATGCTACAAACAATTGTATACCAACAAAGCTTTCAAGATTGAACAAGAAGAAATATAAAATCTGAAGAGTAAAAATACTAGTGATAAAATTAAATCAGTAATCAAAAACTCCCATCAAACAAAGTCCTGGACCAGACAGATTCACAGGTGAATTTTACAAAAGATTCAAAGAATAAAGACACTACAAAAAGGAAATCACAAGACTGATGAACACAGATATGTAAATCTTCAATAAAATAGTAGTAAGCCAAATTCAGCAATAGGAATAAGCCAAATTCAGCATTTTTTAAAATGTCATGGTGTATAACATTAAAAATCATACTACCATGATTAAGTGGGATTTAGTTCTGAGATGCAAGGTTGGTTCAATATCTGCAAATGAATCAATATAATATACCATGTCAACAAAATGAAGGATAAAATTTATATGATAATTCCAATACATACAAAAAAATTTGACAAAATACAACATCCATTTATGTTTTAAAAACCTCAGCAAACTGGGAATGAAGGGCACACCCTTCAACATTAAAAAGGCTACATATAACACAGCTAACATCATACTCAATGGTGAAAAGCTGAAAGATTTATCTCTAAAATTAGGAATAAGACTAGGATGCCCACTCTCTCCACTTTTATTCAAAAGAGCATTTGAAATCTTAGCCACAGCAATCAGACAAAAAAAGAAAAAGAAAGAAAATACCCCACATTGGAAAGCAAGAAGTAAAATTGTCACAATTTTCAGATGACATAGTAATACTATATAGAAAACCTTGAAGAGTCCACACATACACACACACACACACACACACAAAAAAAAAAAAACTATTAGAATAAATGAATTCAGTAAAGTTGCGGGATAAAAAACTAAGATTTAGAAATATATTGCATTTTCTGTGCTAATAATGAACTATCAGTCATTGAAATTAATAAAATCCCATTTACTATTACATCAAAAAAATAAAATACCTAATAATTTACCAGGAGGTAAAAGACCTGTACTCAGAAAACTATAAAACACTGATGAAAGACATTGAAAAATACACAAAAAATGGAAGGATCAAATTAATGGTTTAGAAGGGTAAATAGTGTTCAAATGTCTATATTACCCAAAGCATTTTATAGATTCAATATACTCTCTATCAATCTATCAATGGCATTTTCACACCTAGAAAAAAAAAAATTATATAATTTATATGGGACCACAAACACCCCAAATAGGAAAAGAATAATTGATTAGGAAGAACAAAGTTGCAAGTATCACCCTACCTGATTTCAAACTATACTGCAGTATGGTACTGGCTCAAAAACAGGCACACTTATCAATGAAAAAGAATAGAGAGCACAGAAATGAACCAAGACCAAGATGGTCAGTTAATATATGACAAATGAAGTAAAAATATACAATGAGATAAAGATAATCTCTTCTCTAAATGATGTTGGGAAAAATTAGACAGATACATGCAAACAAATGAAACTAGATTACTTTCTGATATCATACATAAAAATAAACTCAAAGTTGATTAAGGACTTAAATGTAAGGCCTAAAACCATAAAACTCCTAGAAGTAGACACAGGCAATACAGTTTGACATTGGTCTTAGCAATATTCTCTTGTTTAGGTCTCCTGGGGCAAAGACAATAAATAAATGGGACTATATCAAACTAAAAAAACCTTTCACAGTGAAAGAAACCTTTATCAAAACAAAAAGGCAATAGCCTGAATGTGAAAAAGTATTTGCAATGATATATCTGCTAAATGGTTAATATCTAAAATAAAGAACTTATATAACTCAACTCCAAAAAACAATCCGACCACAAAATGGCCGAAGTAGCTAAACAGAAATTTTTCAAAATGGCCAACAGACACTTGAAAAGATACTCAACATCATTAATCATCAGGGATGTGGCAATCAAAACCACAATGAGCTAACAATATCATATCATCTCATACCTGTCAGAATCCTATATGATAAAAGCCTAATATGCAAATTGTCCCCTCAACTGAGAGTTCAACTGGGAGTTCGACTGTTCACTATGACATGTGCTAACCACTAGGTGGACATTGGCGAGGCAGCACTGGAAGTAGGAGGCAGTAGAATAGGTGAGCAGGTGGTGCCAGGACAAGGCGGGTGCGAATGGGGCCTGATCACCATGACAATTGCCCCTCAGATGGTGACCAGTGATAGTGGTAGGAGGGAGCCAAGTGGGGACCCCATGACTCAGGTGGAGGGGGGCAGCATGGAGGTTGGGGGCCCAGGTGATGCCCAGGGCTCAGAGGTGAGCTGGGACCTGCCTGTCCAAACCGGACACTAATGCTTCAATCACCAGTTAGGCCTAGAGAATTTTGTGCACTGAGTCTCTAGTAGTTATTATAAAAAAAAGAAAAAAAAGAAAACAACAGTGTTGGTAAATATGGGGATTAAAAGGAACCGTTGTGCACTGATTTTTCTATCTCTTTTTTCCTCTCCCTTTCTCTCTCTGAAATAAATAAAAACATATTTTTAAAGCAGAAAAAAATAATTAAAATTTTAAAATAATCAGCAAGTTTTCCACATAGTGGTAATTGAAAATTTTTATTGGATCAATAAAGTATTAACTTAAAAAAATACACACATATGCACACACACACACACACACACACACACACACACAGTGCAAGCTCTGTAATTCCAACTTCTGCCATTTCTAAGCTGTGTGACCTTAGGAAAGTATCATAACCTCTCTGTGCTTTAGTTGCCTCATCTGTAATTACCATGTGCCCTACCCAAGGGCCTTCAGTCACATTTCATCTCTCAGAATCCCCAAAGTAGATAGCAAAGAAAAGCATGTCTAATTTTTCTTATTACTTCAATAGCAAGGGTTAGACCACAGTGAAACAAAATTATTTTGGTTAAAATGAGAAACATTGAAACTTTGAAGGATAATGAGCTAAAAATTCTGCCAACAAATTTTCAGAGTTGTTTTTAACATTAAAAACTTCCTATATGATGTACTGTCCCTGTGCTTGGTACTTGAAACCCCATGTGATGAAGGTAGAGATTAGAGATGATGAGCTGGGTGGACCACCAAAGGCCAGTGTGGATTTCTTGAAAGCTGCTTTTCTCATCATTGACCACTACCTAAACCAAATATTTGCAAGTCCTTTATTTAATTAACTGGTGGCCCAGTGTACAGATTCATGCACATTGAAAGGAAATTAATTAGAAGAAAGATTTGTGCAGTAATTATATTACTGCAAAAAATTACATGTCAAAATATTATATATAATATAGTGTTATAAAATTAAAATACAAAATATTTTAATATTGCTATTTGCCCTTTTTCTATAATAGAAGTGTCAGAGATTAAAGAAAATTAGTAAAATATATATGAAAAGAATATATAAATTAATAAACAATAACATGATATAAAAACAAAGATATTATATAAAAATAAAAATATGATGTAAAAACAACATTAATAAAAACAATGATTGGTAACTTGATTAATAAATAAACATATATAACAATAAAGACATAATATAAAAACAACAAAAACATGATATAAAAACATTGATAAAAACAATGACTGATAAAGTGATTAAACTTTTCTAATATCTCCCTGTACACCACATTAAGAGTAAAAACACTTTCAGAGTGCTTGACTAATTTCCTTTGTGATGAATTATTTACAACTTTACCGTCACGTGTTCTTCAAACTCAAGAGAAAGCAACATATAACTGACCACGTCTGAAAGCGGGTTCAGGTAGAAATATTCCTACTCTGTCTAGAGTTTGTCCTTGTGATTTATTAATAGTCATCACAAATGCTGACTTCAATTATTTTAAACTAAAGGCCCAAATTCATGCACAAAGGGGGGGGGGGGGCGGGGTCCCTCAGCCCAGCCTGCAACCTCTCACAATCTGGGATCCCTCAGGGGATGTCCAACTGCCCTCTTATAATCCGGGACTGCTGGCTCCTAACTGCTCACCTGCCTGCCTGCCTGCCTGATCACCCCTAACTGCCTCTTCCTACATGCCTGATTGCTCCTAGCCACCTTGTATGCCTGCCTGCCTGATTGCCCCTAACCACCTCTGCTTCCACCCCCACAGCTTCATCCAGAATAATGTTTAGAAGGTCGTTTGGCTGTCTGGTCTAATTAGCATATCACACTTTTATTATTATAGATGGGAGGTCTGTGTCAGACGGGGACAAATCAATTCCTGGAATCAGAACAACCTCTCCTTCTACATGACCAGAATGATATTAACTAAGACTTTTGCTTCTGCATGTAAAAGGTACAATAAGTTTTGGTCTCCAGAAACATTCTGGCTTCATGTGTGATTGATATCAGCGAGAGCTTTATATGTATTGTGCAAGTGTGTCAACGTTTATTTTTTAAATTGCCAGTGCATGTGTTATATGTCGGTAGATCAGATCTTCGGACAGCTGTACAGTGGTCACTTAGCCTTCTATATAGACTAGAGGCCCAGTGCATGAATTTGTGCTTGGGTGGGGTCCCTCAGCATGGCCTGAGGAAATGGGACCCCAGCTCATGCTCCAGACTCCTGTCTGGCACCCCGCCTTGGCCTGGTTCACCATCCCACCATGGTCCCACTCTCGTCAGGGCCCATCAGGGCCAGCGGCACCTCCACTGTTGCCCACTGACAGTGCTGTGTCACTGACACAACCTCCTGGTGGTCAGAGCATGTCATAGCTAGCAGTCAAAGGATCACCCAAGAGGACAAGTTGTATATTAGGCTTTTATTGTACAGGATTAAAGCTTTATTTGTATTTAAAATCTAGTTTAGGCATGGAAAATAATGTTGTCTCTGGGGTATAGAGAATAGTGGCATGTCATCTGGGGTTTTTTAATCCCCTCATATCAAATGTAGCAGGCTATTGAAGAGAACTTTCCCTTTTTTTCTTAGAATGAGGCTATACTCCAAAGCTGAAAACAAGAGATACTAAGTGCCTCCATATTCTAAAATCCTACTTAGCAAACCTCTGCAGAACCCATTATGAGTTGCTGGCAGAATTCTATTGCTCAGCCCCAAAAGTATATAAGCAAAAGATGATGCATTTGAGGATTGACCTGGAGAAGTGAGTAATGGGTGAGAATGTTTGGGATTGAACCCACCTCTCTCAATACTAATAATGACATCTCCATTACAGAGATTAGGAAACTGTCATTTGATTCCATTGACAATCTTCTTATGCAATGGACTTACTGATCTGCCATCTGTGAGTAACTGAGCTGATTGAAAACAAAATGCTTGGGAGGATTATTCAATGAATCACTTGACAAGCAGCTCACTAGGAGGGCTGAGGTTCCATTGAGATTGAAAGCAAGTGAGCCTGAGTCATTTTAGCTGGACTCAAGAAGGCTGAATACCAGACATTATAACTAAGAGCAAGAGACTTTGTGTTATGCATGACTGGATCAGGCAACAGGGTGTCCACCAATGGATTCCTAATGTCAGACAATGACTCAGCAAGGGACCTCATAAAGAACTCACATATGGTCAATGATAGAGTCCACATTTAGGAGCATACCACACAGATGAAATTTTAAAAAATCAAAGATGCACAGTAGCACCTGTGAAGTAAAAATAATTCTATCACCCTTCTATTGTATAATTCTTCCTTCCCAGTCCCAATCCCAAAGAAGCAACATAAGAGTGAAGAGCAATAGTAGGAAAGCAGCTCTTGCTCCTTCTCTTCTCCTGGTCCCCAAGGTGAAGCCAGGCCAGGGTTGGGAGACAGTGGACTAGATAGACTGGATTAGAATGTTGGTGGTCCAGATAAGAAAAGGTAAATTCAAAGGTCAAAAGTAATTATTCAAGAAGAATACATCACACCTTACCATGTTGGCAGCCCATTAGGTTCACAGTTCATTAAGTTGGTGACTAAAAATAAAACAAATCATTTCATTTAAAATGGATTTAAATGGTGATTTCTTTTTAGGTAAGAAAAAAAAAAGAAAAAAAAAAAGATTCACCCTGGCCAGCTCTGCCTGGTTAAAGTGCTGGCCTGTGGAGTGAAGGCTCATGGGTTCAATTTCTGGTCAAGGGCAGATTGCAGGTTAAATTCCTGGCCCTGATCAGGAGAGACCAATGGATGTGTCTCTCTTACGCTGATGTTTCTCTTACTCTCTCCCCTTTCCCCTTATACCCGTCACTTCTACTCTCTCTAAATGTCAATGGAAAAATATCCTCATTCCTTTGGTGAAGATTAAAAAAAAAAAAAAAAAGGTTTCAAAGTCAAATTGCCATAATTAGAAGCTCCTTCTCTGAAAAGATGCTGTGAGCTGGTCAGATTCAGCTTATTTCTCTGAAAAATCTCCCAGCCTGGCGAGCTTGGTTTTATGCAGCCCTCAAGCTGGCTCACTCTACCACAGTCTCATCAGCAGAGACCCTCTCCTCTTTGTCACCCAACAGTACAGTGTCCAGTCTCATCCCCAACTCTCCCATCACTACAGCCACTCATTCTCCTCCAGTAAGCTATTCAAATTTCATTTGTTAGCTTGTTTATAATGTAAATATGTGGGACATGAAATAAAACATCTGGCATCAACTTATCTAGAATATCAGTGACTGTGCTGAAATTACTCTCAAAAGGAACTATATGTTTCCCTGAAGAAATGTTCCAATGCAAGATGCAAAAGAACTTTGAAGAAAATTAAATTTAACCACAAGTACCTAGACCCCAGGCCACTCAAACATGAATCAAAAACATTACCAAGGCACTTATTTGTATAAATGTTTAATCAAGAGTGATGTGCAGTGTTATTTATCTGGCATTTCTTGCAAAATAAGGGAGAATAGATGGTTAAAAACAAGACTAATGTACCTCTATTGGGCATTTTAATCAGTGCTAACATAATTAAACATTTATATAGTACTTTGGATTTGGGAAAGTTTTATATTGCATTTTCAAAGTTACATTTCTCAAAACTCATTTGAAATAGGTACATTTGGTACCTTCTTTTGGCACGTAAAAAGAATTTACAACCCAGAGAACAAAAATAACTTTCCTTGGGTCACTCAATAATTCACATGAGATAGAATTATAATCCATTAATTAGTCCCATGCTGAACATTAGATACAAAAAATAGACCTAAAAACAATCAGGCAAGATATAAGCAATCCTTTGTGGGCAAGAAAGGAATTAAAAATGAGTAAGCAACTTTCACCTATTACCATTATTGCATATTGTAGTGTGGCCAGAAAGATTAAACATGTTTACTTATTGACCAGTTGTTTTTATTAAGAATAATTTGATAACTGGCTAACACTATCCTGCAAGTAAATAGAACAATGTAGTTGAATCTGAATTACACACTGCAAATTCTGTGAAGTGATTAGCAAATTGAAAATGTTCAAGAGTCAATCAATTTTTATTCTTCAGTGACTATGCATTATGGGTCATTCCACCTAGTCATTTTCAATGTGTTTAACTATTTTTTTAATTAATTTATAGAGTATATTAAAAAGTGGGGGGGAAAATCCTATCTAATAAAGAGGGAATATGCTATTTGACTGCCACACCCTCAAAGATTGTAGTGGGGTGGGGGTGCCCAGTCCCCTCAGCCCTGCTGGGATGGCAGGAGTGTGGCATGACTGGGCCTGCCCCCAGGTGGATTTGGCCGCTCTGCTCACCAGCCAGCCAGGGCCGGCCTGAGGGTTGATCTAATGAGTGAACAAGCAGGCTGCATGGGGTGACCAAGCCAGTAGGGTGATTAGTGAGGGACGACCAAATGACTGAATAAGCAGGATGTGTGGGGTGAACAGGCCGACACGGGGGAGACAGTTAAAGATGATCAGGCTGGCACACAGAGATAGTGAGGGGTGATCAGGTCAGCAGGGGGAGCAGTTAGGGGCGACCAGGCAGGTAGGCAGGTGCACAATTAGGAGTCAGCTGTCCAGGATTGTGCGGGGGATGTTCAACTGTTGGTTTAGACCAGCAGTTGCACATCCCCTGAGGGGTCCTGGATTGGAGAGGCTGAGGGGACCCCTCCTCCATGCATGAATTTCATGCACCAGGCCTCTAGTTACATTATTGTTTGCAATTTCTCAGAAAAAAAAAAAAAAAAAAAAAGTGGGTAATTGCTTGCTTCGGTGATCAGCCAATAAGTAGAGGAGAAAAAAGTAAATATTATCACAGGTTAAATATAAAAACATCTGTTTCATTTGTGAATCTCTGCTGTGTAACACAGAAACACTTTTGGCCACCATACTATTAATCTCTAAGTAGCTATAAATTTGACACTTTAAGAACACTACAAAGTTAGCTTTAATATACTTGCTTTTCACATTAATGGCATGTAAGGACTCTTATGCCTCATATCATTACTTCAGTGCCTTGGGAAGACCAATGTTCTTGTTCACCTCTCAAAGGGACACTACCACTTGTCGGTATTTTGTGATATTAACTCTTTAAATTAAATTGACTTGTTATTGAAGATTAGAATAAGAATATGGCTTCCTGCAGAAACTGGTTTGGCTCAATGGATAGAGCGTCAGCCTGCAGACTGAAAGGTCCCAGATTTGATTATGGTCAAGGGTGTGTACAGTGGTTGTGGGCACATCCCCAGTAGGGGGTGTGCAAGAGGCAGCTGATCGATGATTCTCATTGATGTTTCTTACTCTCTATCCCTCTCTCTTCCTCTCTGTAAAAAATCAATAAAATAAAAAAATAAAAAAAGAATATGGCTTCCTTTAGGAAATCACATACAATCTTTCCACCTAGACAACTCAGAAGTATTCAAAGCCTTCACTATTAATTAAAATCTGTTCACTTGGACATCTCCTATATAAGTCCAACCTATTAAGACTGGGAGACAAAGCAGATCTATATAATACATAGAAATAAACACAAACAGGAAGCCAAAATGGGAAGAAATAGACCAAATGAAAGAATAGGAGAAATCTTCAGAAAAGGAGCTAAATGAAATGGAGGCAAAGAATTTACCAGATATAGAATTTTAAAAAAATTCTTATAAGGATGTTCAAGGAACTTAGTGAGAACTTCAAAGAACTTAATGGAAAGTTCAACAGCATGTAAAAGGGCATAGAAACTATGAAAAAGAACCAGTCAGAAATTAAGTATAAAATATCTGACATCAAGAATATACTTGAAGGAATAAACAGTAGGTTGAATGAAGCAGAGCACCGAGTCAGTGATTTGGAAGACAAAGTAGCAGGAAATACACAATAGAGGAGCAAAATAAAAGGCATTTTCAAAAAAATGAGTTTAAGTTAGCTTTGGGACAACATGCAGTGTAATAACATTTGCATCATGGGGGTAAAAGAAAGAAGACAGAGAGAGCAAGGGATTTAGAAACTATTTGAAAAATTAATTGCTTAAAACTTCCCTAACTTAATAAAGGAAAAAACAACAACAACAACACTGTTCTCCAGCCCAGGAAGTGCAGAGAACCCCAAACAAGAGGAATCCAAAGACATCTACACCAAGACACATCATATTTAAAATAGTAAAGGTTAAAAAAAGAAAGAAAGAAAAAGAAAGACTCTTAAAAGCAGCAAGAGAAAGACAGTTAATTACCTACAAGAAAGTTCCCATAGGCTATCAGCTAATTTCTAAACACAAACTTTGCAGGTCAGAAAGGACTGGCACAAAATATTTCAAGTGATGAAAAACAGATGAGAATAGAAAATGGTGGCCGAATAGGCAGCAATATTGTGCACCTCCTCATAGGGCCAGGCCAAAAAAGCAACTAAAATGGAGAACATCCACCCTGAGTTAACAAATTAGCCACAGTTGAGGAGACAATTTTTAATAAGGAAGGGCAGAGGATGCCTAGAGAATGTCGCTTACAAGCCATAATTTATGTGGAATCACCACCATGCCATAGCAGTGTGTCTGCAGGGAGCATGTGCTGCCAGAGTGAACTCCCTCACCAAGCCTCCTCACCAGCCCACTGGGACCCAGCATCCTAGGACCTGGCTCGAAGACCACATAGTGAGTGTCAGCCAGGAGAATCTCCTGTCACACTCCCACCCTTAACCTCAGAACAGTGCTGCTAGCCTGACCCAGAGTCAGGTGGCACCCCATATATCACACTATTTTACAAAGCCACTATTCCCAAAACTGCCTGGTACTGGCACAAGAACAGACATATAGACCAATAGGACAGAACAGAGAACCCAGAAATGGACTCAAGCCATTATGCTTAATTAATATTTGACAAAGCAGGCAAAAGCACACAGTGGAATCATGATAGTATCTTCAATAAATGGCATTAGTAAAATTGGACAAATACATGCAAAACAATGAAACTTGACAACCAGCTTACACCATACACAACAATAAACTCAAAATGGATAAAGGACTTATCAGAATGGCTGCCATTAATAAGTCAACAAACAGCAAGTACAAGGATGTGGAAAAAAGAGAACCCTTGTGCACTGTTGGTGGGGTTTGTTGCAGTTACTGTGAAAAACAGTATGAAGTTTCCTCAAAAAATAAAAAAAGAAACTGCCTAATGACCCAGAGATTTCACTTTTGGGAATACATCCAAAGAAACCTGAGACACTAATTAGAAAGAATATATGCATCCCTATGGTCATTGCAGTGTTATCTACAACAGCCAAGATTTGGAAGCAGCCCAAGTGCCCATCAGTAGATGAGTGAATCAAAAAACTGTGGTACATTTACACAATAGAATACTACTGGGTTGTAAAAATGAAGAAAAAAATACATCAAATACATCAAAGAAGAAAAAATGAGACATACCAATATGTAATACTATATGTAATACTTTAAACAATAAAGAATTAAAAAAAAAAAAGAGGACACAAAACTCTGGAGAGGGAGGGTATGTACGGGAGGGGGGGCATTGATATATGTACAAAAATAATAATTTAATTAAAAAAATAAATAAATAAAAAGAAGAAGAAAAACAGAGACATATAACCAAGACTACTTTACTCAAAAAGCTATCATTTAAAATTGAAGGCAAAAGAAAGAGCTTCTGTCCTGGCTGTTTTTGCATTAGTATGATTGAATTATGGCGACTTGAATAAGCCAGAGAAAAATAAATACCATATGATTTAACTTATACGTAAAGTCTAATAAAAAAAAATTAGTAAACAAAATAGAAACAGACTCATAGATACATAAAACAGATTGACAGCTGTCAGAAGGGAAGGAGGGTTGGAAGCTGAGTGAAAAAGGTGAAAGGATTAAATAAACACACACACACACACACACACACACATACACACACACACACAACCTAAACTAGACTTACAAACACAGACAATAGCATGGTGATTACTAGAGGGAAAGGAGGGTGGGGGAATAGAAGAGGGTACAGTGGGATAACTGGTGATGGAAGGAAACTTGACTCTGGATTGTGGACACACAATATAATATACAGATGGTGTATCATAGAATTGTATACTTGAAACTTATCCTATATAATAAAATCCCAGCGACCGTTTTGGTATAATGACTAGAATGACCAGCGGCTAGATGACCAGCTAGCTGGTAGCTATAACAAGTACTGACTTAGACTTGCTATTGGCACCCTAACAGCCCAGATTCCTGTTTACCTACACCCCGGACCCTGACAGCAGGGAGGTGGGAGCCAGATCTCTAAACCCCTGACCCTGATAGCAGGGATATAGAAGCCCCATTCGTCAAGAAATCGGTCGTTAGTCAGCTTGCTGTTGGTGCCCTGACAGCCCCAAATCCCTTTTACCCACACCCTGGACCCTGACAGTATGGAGGAGGGAGCTGGATACCTGCACCCCAGATCTTGACAGCAGGGAGGTGGGAGCACCATTCCATGTGGAATTGGCCATTGGTCAGTTTGCTGTCGGAACCCTGACAACCCTGAAACCCATTCGCCCGCACCCCGGACCCTGACAGGAGGGCGGAGGGAGCCAGATAACCAGATACCTGAATTCCTTTGCAATGCGCAAGAATTTGTGTACCAGGCCACTAGATACCGTATTTTTCGGACCATAAGACGCACCGGACCATAAGACGCACCAGTTTTTAGAGAAGGGAAATGAAGAAAAAAAGATTCTGAAACAAATAGTGTCCTAAAATATTTTATGTGCATTAAAACCCAATATCACAATCATAAACACATGTAATCAACCCTGTAAAGTAAACAGCAGCATTTAGAACCATTTTAGAGCCGGGCAAGCACACAGAGACCACACAGAGCCGGCAAGTAAAAAAACTTTTTTTTTAAAGTATATGTGTAGGCTATATTTAGACCATAAGACGCAGGGACTTTTTCCCCCCACTTCTGGGGGGGAAAAAGTACGTCTTATGGTCCGAAAAATACGGTAATTAAATTAACCAATGTTACTCCAACAAATTCAATAAAAAACAAAATAATAAAAATATGTTCATATATCCATAAGGAGATTCAAGTTCCACTTCCCTCAAAAATATTATCAGGGATTTGATCCAACATTACAGATCAATGATGCACAGCATTGACTTAGTAGTGTTAATTTGGTATTTAATTTTGTGGTTCTTCATTACATTAAACTTAAGCATTCTCAGATTTTATTGCATGCCCCAAGAATTAATATATGACACAATATACTGTGAAAATCCACAGTTGAGTTTAAAAGACTTTAAATGGCTTCAGTTATGTTCTCTACATTTAACAAATATACTCATAAAATCTGTATAGTTTTTACTGTGAACAGGAAACAGAACTTTCTATGATTATTTAAAGATTAAGTTTTCCCAACTTCTCTAACACTCTTCTTTATGTAGTTCCATATCCTCCAAGTTCTTAGAGGGGAATTCTAGAAAATTAGTTATCTCAGTGGGATAAGCCACCAGAAAGAGTTCTCATCTCTAATGCTTCCCATTACTTCAGAAGTCATGATCTCATTCTATTATTAACTTTCTTGGCATATAAAGACACAGGAGAAATGAAATCAGACTGGTGATTGCCATTTTTTTTTGAACCACTTAAGCAAGTCAGGTAATTTCTCTATGCCCATTTCCTCATCTACAATTTATCAAGCATGGACCAACTTATTTCTATAGGTTCTTTCAAATGTAAATAGATATGGGGAGGAGGATGTCACCAAGAAGATGACATGAAGCTCCTGAATTTTCCTCTTCCCACAGATGCACTAAATATACAATCACACACTGATCATTTCTCTCTGAGAGAAATTCCAAAACTAGTTGAGTGACTCTTACACATCAGGCGACTGAGAAAGTGCCCACAACCTCAACAAGTAGGAAAGTCTAAGATACACTTTGCCATTAAGTCCCACAGCACCATTCAATCTGAAGGAACCCTCAACTCCTAGTATCTCCCTTATTAGAGAAGGGGTTGGGTAAAAGCATACAAGCTTTTATTTATGAGATGAATAAGGTCTGAAGATCTAAGGTATAACAGTGTAACTATAGTTGATAGGACTGTATTATAGAATTAAAATGTGCTAACACAGTAGTACTTAGGTGTTTTCACACACACACAAAAAGGGAAATATGAGATATGATGTGTGAATTAACTCAATTGTGGAAAACCTTTAATAATGTGTATCAAATCATCACATTATATACTTCAAATATATTAATATTTTGTCAATTATACTTCAATAAAATTGAAAAAATAAATTAGTCCTGAAATAATTTTATATGAGAAAAGTATCCTATCTAATAAAAGGGTAATATCCAAATTGACCATCACTCCAACACACAAGATGGCTGCCCCCCTCTGGTCAAAGATGGCTACCCCCCTGTGGACACAAGATGGCCACTATAAGATGGCATCAGGGGAGGGCAGTTGCGGGGACCAGGCCTGTAGGGGAAGGCATTTGGGGCCAACCAGGCCTGCAGGGGAGGGCAGTGAGGGTTGACCAGACTGGGGTGAGGCATTTGGGGGCAACTAGGTCAGCAGGGGTGGGCAGTAAGGGGCAACCAAGCCAGCATAGTGAGGCAGTTGGGGCGGCCAAGCTGGCGGGGGGTGGGGGGTAAGGGGCAACCAGGATGGTGGGGAGGGAAGTTAGGGGTGAGCAGACAGGCAGGCATGTGAGCTGTTAGAAGCCAGTGGTACCAGAATGTGAGAGGGTTGTCCAACTGCCAGTTTAGCCCTGATCTCCAGGATCTGGCCTAAACTGGTAGTCGGACATCCACTGAGTAGGGGTCCTGGATTGGAGAGGGTGCTGGAAGGGTTGAGGGGACCCCTCCCCATGCACTAATTTTGTGCACCAGGCCTCTAGTTCTATATAAATTACTTAACCTCATGATTAGGAAATTTGAAGATAATCAAAACTTATATTTCTTTGAGGTTAAAACTTGTATTCCCTTCTTTCTTTTCTTTTTTATGTATTTTTTATTTTATTTTAAGAGAGAGAGGGAGGGAGAGAGAGATGAAACATGGATATGAGAATGAAACATTGATTGGCTGCTTCCTTCATGCCCTCTAACTAGGATTGAGCCTGAAACCTGGGCTTGTGCCCTGAATAGGAATCGAACCAGCAGCCTTTTGGTGCACACAACAGAGCCCAATCAACTGAGCCACACCAGCTAGTCCCTTTATTTCCTTTCCATTAGAGGACTGGAGGAGCTAGCTTCATATACACCTAAATCTGCTTGTTGGTTCCTTCATAAATAATAAGCTAGAAGCAATAAGTATAACACTTTTCAGATGAGAGTATATTTTCAGTTATACTTAAGCAGTCCAGGAATTTGGAAGCCAACACATTTTTAGGCAGAATTGCTGGAAGATTCTGCAACAGCTTTCAGCTCACTACATTGCTGTCTTTGGTATATTATTAGGGAGATTAACTTTAAGCACAAACTGGTTTAGCTCTGAGCGAGATGAGTGACCTTTTGTTTCCATTAGGGTAGTGAGTTTGCTATAAATCCCTAAGTGTTAAATTCTGGGGACCTAGAGATAAGCAGCTGCTGAGGGCTTTGCATTCTCTCCTGTTATCTGAAAACACCCACAGCACATACTATCAATACAAAACCTACCCACTTGAAGAAAGCTTTAAAGGCCTTTGCTAAATGTGAATTTATTCGGGGCATTACAAATGAGCTGTTTTCATAGATGGTTAGACCTGGAGCAGCCCTCAAGAGCTCATCCAGTTCAACTTCCCAACCTCATTGCTTTGTTCGTGTTATCTTAACAGATATGCATACCAGGTTCACTCCAGATCCAGCCTTCCCATATTTGACTAAGAGCTGTTTGCTATTCTTAATCACTTCATAGCATTCATTCCAATGCTACAGGAGAGTTTAAAGTACACACAATATGTTTTAGTTATATAAATTAAAAACAAAGACAAATTATTGACATACTACAAAACTATCCAACATGCTGGTTGAGTGCAAAATTTTAATGTATATTTAGACACAATTAAGTTTCCCGTAGGTTAAAATATATATACTCACCACCTATAATTCAAATATCAGGAAATATTGATCACGTTTTAGCCCAAACTATGAGTACAACATGATGTGAGTTTCAATCCCATGCTTCATCTATGCAAATGCAACTTCTGCTGAGGGAGGGCCCCAAAGGCAATTAATTGCTTCACTCAATAATACCCCCCCTTTGGGATTCACTGTCCAATGGAATGAAATGTGTGCATTAGCCCCCCCAAGCATTAGCCTTCCATTAGCACATGGAAGACCTTTATTGACAAATTTCCTTATCTATAACAAAGAATAGTAGTACAGACTCTCATTTATTTAAAAGGACTTGGGAAAGATTAAGTAAGCATTATCTTGAAAAGTTCTGAAAAGATTATTAAAAACCAATTAAATACAATATATGGAAAGACACAATGCCTTGACCCCTGTGAATGAGTGTACTAGTGCATGGTTAGTGATTCCGTCTTTGAAGTGAGAAGGGAGCGAGCCTTTTTTGAGGGAGTCACATCCTCATTTGAACCCCGCACTCCTTCACACCCCGAAATTAATCAGCATGCAGCAAATGTGCTCTCTAGTCAGAGTTAAAAATGTGGCAGCCTGCTGCGCCTGCCATCTTGACACAGCAATTACAGTGCAAGATCAAGACATTGTTATCAATCTCCGGATGCAGTTCCAGTTACAGCCCTCCTCAAAGAGAGTAAATCAGAGAGCAAAAGACAAGGAGACAACTGCACAGAGAGGACGGGGGCAAGGGAAAGCAGGGAACAGAGATAAAACAAAGCTCTAGAGAAGAATAAATGACAGAGGAAACAGGGCACCAAAAATTCACGGCTAAATCCCATTTTATTTTCAGCAGGAACCTTTGGCAGATTTGATTAGCATTAATAAATAAAGCCTAGCAGAACTTGGAAAGTAGAAAGGGAGCCTGAAATTTATTTTCCAGATTTGAGATGAGCATAAGGTGAGTTTCAAGGAAAAGTGTTAAGTAGGAATAGTCATTTGGGAACCTGCCAGTCCTTTGCATTTAATTTAACAACATGTGCAGAGTGTCCATTCAGTGTCCCATTTTATATAAAAGAATGGAAACTAGATACAGTCCTTACGTTAGGGGCAAAAATAGAATATTGGGGACTAGCTATAGTTATGGGAAATATTAATCATGCTCTGTTAACCATGTTTGCCTTGTGTTGGTTAAAGAAAGGGCATTCTGACCTGGATAGGAGTTGTATGCCCTTGGACCTGGGAGTCAACCTTGGACCTGGGAGTCAACCTTGGAACCTGTGTATTATCATGGAAAGATTAACAAACTTGTTGCCCAAACAGTGGAGCCTCCTACTTCCCTAAGCCTATATAGTTCCTGGTTTCCCATGTAATCCTGTCCTACCCTATATAAGCAGCTGGCTTATGGGGAGCTGCAGAACAGATTTTTTTGTGGATGACCTGCTGCTCTCCCAGACTGCCGTCAGTATTGGAATAAATGCTCATATGTGATTCAACCCTGTCTCTGCTTAATTGGCTCAAGTAGTGACAGGCAGCACAGACCCTTTGATTGTCTGGTTACACTTACTTCAAGGAGTTTAGAGTCTGAGGATATGGTGGTGTTAACATGAAAATATCCAAACCTGTAAGGAATTTTTGTGAGTTTATTTGAACCAAACTGCCAACAATTGCTGGGAAGCAAAATTTTAATGTATTTGAATGCACTCTAGAGAATGGTGATTTGTTTTTTTGGTTGTTGTTATGTCTTGTTGTTGTTTTTTTTAACCTATTTTTATACATTACAATCAAAGAAGGAGATGTAGGTGAGTTACATGAAATCCATTAGTGATAGGTTGAGAGGTGGGAGAAAACAAAGGTGGGGGGAGGGGCAACCTCTGGGATTGGATAAAGAGAAAAATGATAGACACATACTTCTTTTCCTTAAGTTGGAACAGGATAGATAACAGTCAACAATGAACACAATAACAATAAAAAATGAAGGGATTTGTGGTATCTGTCCTGGCACCCAGGGAATTTAGTTGTGCCCTGAGGGATCCAGAAAAAAGGGTGTTTACAAGTTCCTCTGACATCTCAAGAATATGTTATTGTAGATGCAAAAAGACAATAGACTCATCAGATAAGGTAAAGATTGACCTTGTCAGTGAAGATGCTGTCCTAGGATGTGACTACCTACCATAACTGCTTTTAAAATTTTAAGTTTAGACCATCCTTGTGGTTACTTTAGGTCTTAAGAGTTTGTAAGACTGCCATGTAGGCCTTCCCTGAGCTGTCAGATTAGCATGTGGCCCCTTTTGTACACAGTGGGAAACATTCATAAATAGTTAGAATGAAGTAAATCAGGTATCTACTTAAATTTGGGAACAGCTTTTTTTTTTTGTAGCTGACAAATTCAGAGGATGAAGTCCAGGGTCCCTCTCCTCCTGACTCAACACCAGAGATCCTTTTAACCATACTCTTCCATTACTCATTCTAATGCCCCATGCTCTAGAATTTTCTCCTTCCCAGTGCCCATGTCCAAGAACATTCCCAGAAATTCCTGCACAACCACTGCTGTCTGCTAAATAACTGTTTAAAAAAAACAAACCTCTGCAGTATAATCTAGAAATATAATCTAGAAAGTAAACATATAATCTAGGGATTAAACATATGGACTTTGGAGTCAGGCAGCCTGGAGTCAAATCACTGCATATTACTAGCTTTATGATTTGTCAAGTTACTCATTTTTTTAAAAGTATTATCTGTAAAATAAAGTTAATAATGGTATTATTTCATAGTATTATTGAAAGAATTAAATGAGCAGATAATAAACACCTAAAACATTAGGTATTCTTTTCTATTTTGGGGGTAGTATTAGTTTGCCTGGACTACCATAAAAAAAAAACAAAAAAAAAAACACACAGATTGAGTGGCTTAACTAACGGAAGTTTATTTTCTCACAGTTCTGGAGGCAGGAAGTACAAGATCAAAGTGCCAGCAGGGGGTTTCTCCTAAGGCCTGCCTCCTTGGCTTGTGGAAGGCCACCCTTTTGCCACTTTTCACAAGGTTTTCTTTGCACACACATAACCCTGGTATCTCTTTGATATCCTCTTCCAATAAGAATATTAGTCAGACTGGACTACAGCCTAAACACAAGACCTCATTTACAGTAATCATAATTGACTCCTTAAAGTTCCTATCTCCAAAAACAGTTACATTCTGAGGTAGTAGGGATTAACACTGCAACATAAGAATTTTGGGAGGAACACAATTCAGTCCATAATAGGAGTTATAAGATGCTTACAATAAAGTAAATTCATATGTACGCACATACACACACACACACACACACACACACACACTCACTTATGTTACTACCTCCTACAAGATGACATAGAAATCTTTCTATTTACCCAAAATACTCTATCATGTGCCTTATCAATCATTACCATCTTCTTTTCCTGAAATAACCACTATTTTGATATCTATCATAATAGACAGATTTTGTTTGTCTTTGAATTTCATATAAATGAAATAATACTGTGTGTACTTTTTTGTGTCTGGCCCCTTGTAGTCAGCAATCTATATATAAAAGCCTAATATGCAAATTGTCCCCTCAGGAGTTCAACCAGGAGACCAGGAGTTCCATCTATTGCTATGATGTGCGTCCACCACCAGGGCGTGGCACATAATGAAGAAAGGCCTTGGCCGAGAGCCAACAGCCAGGGAAGAGAGACCCCAGCACTAGAAGTAAGGCCCTAGTTGGCAGCCAGAAGCTGGCCAGACCTAGGGACCCTACCTGTGCCCAAATTTCAGGCACCAGGCCTCTGGTATATCTATAAAATCCACCTGTTTTGTTCCATGTTGCAGTAGCTTGTTCTTTTTAACTGCTATGTATCAATATACTACAATTAACTCATTCATCTAATGAAAGGCATTTGAATTATTTTCTGTTTGGGGATATTATGAGTAAATTTGCTATGCATAATCATACATTCTCTTATTGAACATATACATTCATTTCTCTTGAATAGGATTGATTATTGAGAGGTATACTGCGTAATTTACAAACAAATGAAATTTTCTAGGTATTTTTTTATTTATTTCTAGTTTAATTTCAATGCCATTGGAAAACATATGTTAAATTATTTCAATCCTTTGACATTTGTTGATATTTGCTTTGATACCTGGAAATGTATGGTCTTTATATAAATAAATATATGGCCTTTTTATAAATATTCTATGTTCACTTAAAAAGAATGTCTAGCTCAGTGGATAGAGCATCAGCCTGTGGACTAAAGGGTCCCAGGTTCGATTCCGGCCAAGGGCATGAAACCTTGGTTCTAGGCACATTCCCAGTGGGAAGTGTGCAAAAGGCAGCTGATCAATGTTTTTCTCCCATCGATGTTTCTAACTTTCTATCACTCTCACTTCCTCTCTGTAAAAAATAAATAAAATATATATATTTTTAAAAAAGAATAGTCTGCAATTGCACAGTACAATGTTATATAACTGCAATTAGTTCCAATTAAGTCAAGTTAGTTCCTCTTTTTTCATATCTTATATGTATTTCCTCATTTTTTATTATCAAAGTGTCTAGTTAATTATGCTTTTTCTATTTCCATTTTATTAACCTTATTTATATATTTTAAAACTGTGGTAGTAGATCAGATAATTTGGGCTATTACATGTTCCTACTGAATTGACTTTTTTTCATTACAAAATGTAGCACTATCTTTGGCAATATTTTCCTATGAAACTATTCTATTTTATGTTACTAAAGACATACCTACTTTATTTTGGTTAATATGTTAATGGTACAGTTTTTAATACTTTATTGTTTTGAATATGTTTTTACTGATTTCATAGAGAGGAAGAGGCAGAGGGAGAAAGAAACATCAATAATGAGAAAGAGTCATTGATTGGCTGCCTCCTGCACATTCCCCTTCAGGGCTGAAGCCCAAAACTCAGGCATGTGCCCTGCTGGGGAATGGAACTTTGACCTCCTGGTTCATGGGTCAATATTCAATCACTAAGTCACACCTGCTGGGCAATACTTTTGCTTTCAATATTTCTTCCTGAAAGTATTTAAAGTGTTTTTCCTATAAGTTTATGTAATTATCTTATTAGCCAACATGACCACCTTTTTTAAGTGGAGTATTTAGTCTAGATGAATTTCAATTAATTACTCATATACTTGGGAGGTAGGGGAAAAGGTGGAGAGTATTGGGCAATATCTGTAATACTATCAACAATAAAAAATATATTTAAGGAAAAACAAATTGAACACAAAACACTGCTACATGTTCAACTGTAGTCAGATATTTTATTAATCAAAATGGTAGTGAATATACTCCTCCAAAAATTTAATTAAATAGGTAATTCTCAAGATAAGAATAAATCTTTATTTAGACTTTCATATTTATATGTGACTCAAATGAGAAGTAATTTTCATTTTTTAGGTATTAGAAAATAATACAGAATTTCTGATCAGGTAATATGATTTTCTATGGAACTGAATCATTTCCTTTTAAAAGAATAGATGCTGAACACAATAAAAAAATTTTGATTTCACAACAGTGCTTGTAACAAAGGAAAAAAAGTCTCAAGGTGCAAAAAACAAATAGTGTACTGAAAATGAAGGTAATAAACATGTGAACTTATGGTGCTGCTGCCCAAGGGGCTGTTATTATTCTGAGTTCTGGTGGGACTTTTATAAAGCTTGTGGAAAAAGAGTCGGTAGGACTGTGAGCCCCTACAAATAGGAGCTAAAAATGAGACTCCTACATAAAACTAGGATCTCAAAAGGCTAAAATCTCAGCAAAAAAGAAGATTATGGCAAAGTTTACACATAAACACAGGGAATTGAAAAGAAAGTTTACCACTCTAGATAGGAAACAAGTATCCCTTGAAAATTTGAAGAGCTGAGTTTGGAAAGTCTTGCATATTTAAATAATGAAATAAAAATACCTTTGAAATTATAGTTCATAATCTGAAAAGCAACACAAAATAAATATGGATAATATTTGATAAGAAAAATAGAAAAAATAAGTTAAAATTGATAAAAATTTGAGTAAGGACCAATTAGAACTTCTATAAATAGAATTGAATAACTGGGAGACAGATTTGATACATTATAGATAATTCTTAATGTCCATGAAAGATAGATTAAAGCAAATACTGCAAAAAGATAGATCACATACAAATGGATAAGTAAAGTGATTGAAACATTTTACTTTTGCTTCCAAAAATGAAGACTTAAGGTTTAATACCTTGACATCAATAGTCAGAAAACTAAGCCTCCATGCTTGAGAACAACTCTTTTCAGATATTGGGCAACAGATAGGTTTTGATCATGGTTAGAGAGAGGTGGATACTAACCAGTATATGGGTGTCTGGTGGAGTTGAGAATTTGAGATCAGTGTTAAATGAGACCATTGCAGATGACATTTGTGGGCAGAATCCCAAAAAAGGAGATAGTTATGCAGAAAAAGTGCCCCAATTGTCTGGCTTGAAAGTCTTTCTCTGGTGGAAACCTGGGGCGAGGGAAACAAAATTCTCCCCAACAGATAAAATTCATAACTTTGATTAGATAGAATAACAAGCCATCCCAGACTGGGGAAGATATCTTCAATACACAGACCTATGGACATTAACCCCAAATTTATTCAGCATATGCATTCTAATTGGCTTCAGGTTATAAACCTTGAGTCTGAGGGAACAAAGTGGCTGAACATCTCTGGAGGTTCCAAGCAGGACTCCTTGAATAAAGTGTAGGCTTACACTTTCTTCCCAGCTCCTCCTCTCATCATTCCCAGCTGTTTTCCTCAGCTCACTACTAGTAGGTGCTTGAGTTTTCCGGTGAGGTAAAGAGGACAGCAGATACAGTTGTTGTTGTTTTTGTTGTTGTTGTTTGTTTGTTTTGTAACTGACTCTACCACTCTTTCTATTCAATATGGGTTGGTATCTAAAAACCTATAAAAATGGATTCCAAAATACCATCATCTCTGGGTGACAAGATAATATTTTATTCTTAATCTCCCCCTCCCCCCTGGATCTCTTCATTTCCATTTATAGATGTCAACAAAGACCATGAGATCCCATCAGCTCTGAATATCATGGTATCATATTAAATCACTGCCTTTCCCCTTATTGTTGGAGTCCTTTTCCAACTCCTGGATCTTCCCCTTCATTTCTCAATATGCTAAGTTCTGGGTGAATAAAAGTCTTTCACACTATCACTGTTGAAAGTCTTAGTGATTTTAATATAGAACTTGATAATCTTTCCAACATAGTGGCCTCTTAGAACTTTGACCTTCTCTATGCCAACAATCTTGACTTGTCCCTCAGCCACTCACTATGGTCACATTTTAAACCCTGTCCTTGCTAATGATTACTACCCTCCATAATCTCAATTGCAGCAGCAAGTTTTATGACCATATTCTCCATAATCCCTCAACCCTACCAGCACCTCCCGTCTGTCCATCCTACCACCCTGCCATTCTCCCTCACACCCTTGGTGTCCTCTTTCTCCTCCTGTTACAGCTTAAATTCTAGGCTCACCATTATAATCCATTCAATGCACACACTCTCCAGTCTGTTACCTCTCTCTTGTCATCCTATTTTCTTGGCCATCCTAAACCCTAGATTTAATTTAAACCCTGGATAAGTCAAATTCTCTGTCTTCTTCATGCTTGTAGTCATGCAGCTGAATATGGCAAATGAAAAATACAAACATGCTGACTGGTCACACTTTAAAATCATGAGCATACTCACTAGGATGGTGGAGGCTTGCCCGGGGTGGGAATGGCTAGGGAGCAAGCAGGAAAAAGGGGACATATGTAAAATTTTAGACAACAGATAAATGAATAAAATCATGAGCACAACCTCAAGAGTGCCTTTAATGCTGGCCAGGAACCCTGCCTCATCTATCCTATTTATCCCCACTGTTGTCCAGATGATTATTTTATATATCTCTCTATCCTCAAAGATTCCAAATTTCCTGCCTTACCTTCACTCTCAGCTGATAATTTTGCATCCACTCCACTGGGGGGAAAAAAAAAAAATCCAAAAATTTTAAAAAATCAGTAAAATTCCCCAAGACTCCCACCACCACATCTACCCGCCTTGATCACCTACCCTCAGACTCAGCCTCCCCTCTTGACAACACGGGAGAGCTCCCTCTGCTCCTACATAAAGTCCATCTCTTTATGTGTGTGCTAGATTCAATTGTCTTTCCAAGTTCTGCTCTAACAATGGTGGGTGCAAATCAAAGCCTTCCCCATGTACATGTCTATATATCGATATATATATACATACATAGATATATATGCCAAGTGACTGTTATGGCAGAATGACTGGAACAACCAGAACAACCAGTTGACCAGTTGCTATGATGCACACCGACCACCAGGGGGCAGACACTCAATGCAGGAGCTGCCTTCTGGTGGTCAGTGCATTCCCACCGAGGGAGGGCCACTCAGCCAGAAGCTGGTGGCAGCTGTGATGGTTGGAGCTTCTCCCATCTCCACGGCAGCGCTACCAAGTGGCAGCAGCAGGAGCAACGGCCATAATGAGTGTGAGCTGCACAGTGCTCAGCCCCGGTTTGGGCTCCTCCCTGGTCATCTGCCAATTGGCACACTGTTACGTCCCTCAGGTGATGTCTGACTGCAAGTTTAGGCCTGGGGGGTTCAGGCCTAACCTGGTAGTCGGATATCCCCCAATGGGTCCCGACATCGAATGACTGTCAAAGCTCATAAACTGCTATATCCCATACACAGTTAAACAAGGAAGGTGGCTTCTGCATTATTTGAAAAAGAGATCATTGCTACTAAATCCTAATTCATCAGAAGGATCCCCCCCCCACACACACACATATACACTGAACCTTGGTTCCTCATTCGCCATTGGGCAATCAGAGCCTGCCATCCAGGGAACGGGAACAAGAGGTGGTCAGTTCACCTCATAGTGACTGGTCAAGTGGTCCTTCTGATCATTCCATGTTTAGGGTCAATTTGGATATTACTCTTTTATGATACAGCATGGGGATGAACATGCATTCCTATATATATTGGGAACAGTCTCTTATATTTAAAAATTAAAACCTGGCAAGGCTGGCCTAACACTAAAAAAACAGGATGATGCAGCGATGACATGCATGGACTCTGGCTTGCACATTTTGTGGTCAGCCCTGATTCTGACACTTAAAACTGTGTGACAAAGCCAATTACTTAACTTCTTTCTGCTTCAGCTTTTCCACCCATAAGATGGGGAAAATGGTCCTACTGCCTCAGAAAGATCATGTTATAGTCTACTTTTTATAATCAGGGCAAAAAAAAAATGTAGCTGCCCATACAACAGCAAGATGCCTTTCACCTGTATGAAAAGTATGGTCACTGGTGCATGCAGTGTCCCGGGTTGCGAGACGGATGTCCAACTGCTAATTTAGAAGATGGGGCCTAAACTGGCAGTTGGACATCCTCCATGGGTCCCGGATTGCGAGAGGCCAGAGGTGGGGCTGAGGGATCCCCCCCATGCACCAGGCCTCTGGTATACACATAGTATTCTATATGTGTATATATGGAATCACATACAGCAAAATCATATTATATTGATATACGTATATCATATATTGTAGAGTGTGTGTGTGCATATATTTAAATGGTGGTGAGGATAACACCAACATGAATAAGAAAGCAAATTTAGGTATATAATAATGTTCTTGATATGCTAATTTCTCTAATCAGTAACCAAAAGAAGAAAACAAAAACAAAAGTTTATTGAACAGCTGCTGGGTCCCAAGCACTGGTTAAGGTCCTGAATCATCTCATTTCTAAGGAGTAATGCATATAAGAAAACTGAGACTTTCAGCAGTTAGAGAATTTGTCCCAGGTTATACAGCTACTAAATGGTTAAGCTGCGTTTCGCCCCCAAGGATAGTCCGAGTCCACAGCTCATGCTCTATTCACTATGCTTTGAGAGAAACACTGTCATTTCCTGGATGGCTGGTTCTAGTGTAATTTCTTAGACATTCTCATTTTAAGACCATGCTTTGTAATACGCAGCTCCCTGGCACTGCATGAGGAGCTGATGCGTGGTGTGGTTAGCCAGGGGCCTCTGTGTCCCTTCTCAGTGTGACATGGCTGTATTTTCCTAAGAGCTGCTCAGACGGCCCTGGGGCAGCAGTGTTTGTTTCAGTTGTGGGTGCTCCGATTCCTAGATATATGCTTTCTAATCAGGTTTTAAGGTGCTCTGAGATACCTCCAGATAAAATGTGTCCAATAAATGTAATTTGTAGATTCATTTTTGCCCTATGGTTTAAAACTGCCTGGTGATTTAATACTCAATGCAGTGTAAATTTAAAAGTGTATTTAATTTTTTTTTTTTTTTTTTACCTAGTGGCAAACTTCCTAAATGCTTCTCTCAGAATATTCAAAACAAAGAGGAAATTTTCACAAGAAACTGTTTCTTGTTGTTGAACTTATTTGTGCTGAATACTTTATAGTCTTTTGCTACCCTGTGCTCCAAACTGCTGTGCAGTAAAACAATCTCTCAGCAAGGTACTTTTTTAAGGTTAGGCGTTTGCCTAATTCAAAATTCCTAACTCTCCATTTCAAAAAGTAATGTTGCAGCACCAGCAGGAGTGGTAAACACATTTTAATTGTACTTATTTTCTGAAAGAATGAGAAGTAAAACCAACACAGTCTCTTTTCCTTAAGTTGCCATAACTTACATTCAAGGTAGAGTAATAGAAAAAATCACACTTCTTATGTTAGAATCATGATATCTAGTCTGCATCTGCCACTGTAATTGCACATGCAAAGCACATCAGCATTTGGAGACCATCAATATGATGATCCCAATAGGTGGGCTAAATAAGAGGGTTGGACATCCATGACTCTGTGAAGCTTATAAATTGACATCAAGATTTATAGATAATCAACTAAAGTGATAATCACAAAATAGTTGTGGGGATGCAAAGTACAGCATAGAAAATATAGTCAATAATCCATAATAATAAAAACATACTATGCTAATTAGGCCAGATATCCTTCCAAATGACCTTCTGGACAAAGCTGGGGCTGCGAGGGCACCCCGGGCTGGAGGCTTGCTTGAGTTTTGGGCTTCCCTGCCAGTAGCCAGAGGGATGCCCAGATCCCAGGTGTCAGAGGGAAGCCAGTGCCAGCAGCCGGAAGGAAGGAAGGCCTATTCTTGCAAGAATTTTGTGCATTGGGCCTCTAGTATTGTAATAACCGTGTATGATGCCAGATGGATACAAGATTTGTTGGGGGATCACTTTGTAAATTACATAAATCATAAACACTATGCTGTACACCTGAAACTAATACAAAGTAATACTGAATATCAATTGTAACTGAAAAATAAAATAAAAAAAGATATATAGACAATCAGGTAACGTTTTGTGCACTCGAATGGATACTATTATATAGTTCATTGGCTAAAATATCTATAATTTCTCTTCATATTTTTTGTAGATACAGAATTTTAGGAGAAAAGTACTTTATAAAACATTTAGATCAACTACTCTAAACAGTTAGATCACCTAGTACTTAATAGTTTCTCCAATATTCCCATCTGGTTGCAATTCAGCCTCCGTTTAACTTGGCTCCATTTTAGGTCAACCTATATTGTAAGATTTGTACCTGTTTTGACAGTTTTTTTTACAATTGAAAAGAGACTTAACCAATTACTGTTGTCTTTGTTAGGGGCGCAGCACAAGAAAGAGATTGCTGACCCCACGAACTGAGTTTCTTGAATTTAGTGTGTGAAGTTAAATTTCTTTCTAAAAATATTCTGAATTTTTTTGAGAATCTTTAAATTGTGATGAGCTCATGAAATTGACATTCAAAAAGGTATTGTCATCTACTGTTCCAGTGTTCTTTATTACTTTTGGCTCTTTGCAATAAATGGTTTTGAAATTAATTTTCAGTTTTCTTGTGGTTATATTTTTCTCTCTTCTGAAAAAATTAAATAACTCTCCTAGCATCATAGCAATTTAGAAGGCGGGCAAAAAGGACTTTATAGACTGTAGTTATATAATAAATTTTTGAATTAATGAATTATCTCAGTTGTAAATATGAAACTGGTGGGTTGATTTAGAAATGGAAGCAGAAAGTCATTGAAATAGAATATTTCATCTTCTTAAGTTCAGATTTCCACTAGGAGGCATCTCTGAATCTTTCCACAATTGAAATATTTCTCATTTATCATAATAATAAATCCAGTATGATTCCTCTGTCCCATTCTCTGGGGATGTTACTGTGTTCTTAGATGTGAATCATATGAAGGTATTTGTCATAGATAAAACAAAGAAATATTACTTTATTGAGACCCAGAATAGATTTCTTTGCATTCAGTATTTGGTTGCACAGTATCTGAAGGAGAGTAATGCCTGATTTATAAGGAAGATTTAAAAGGTAGACATTATCTATCTAGCAAAGCACATGAAAAGTGTATCTGTATTTAAATATTGCTTCCAAGAAATCAAGAACTATAATTTAGTTATTTTATTATAGTATAATTCAGGACCATTTGGGGGTCATTTGTGGGCATATAGATGAATCAAGGAATAGGTAGGTTGCCTTTAAGAAAGAATTGAACTCTGGCATTCTGGGGATTCTATACTTTTCAAAGTGCCAGTCTGGGTGCTATCGCTAGACACTTGGAATATGGTAATGAGCAAAAGCATATAGTGTTCAAACTTTTGTGGTTCTTTCCTGGAAAAGTACCAGACAGATAGTCATGCTAGTGAATATAACAAACTAATGCACGTTCCGAGAGGGAAAGAAACACAGCTCCAGATTTAAGGTGTGTGTACTCAGCAGCTTTCCAAAGGTGGCTCAGTCAACCAGTTTGGGCATCCCATGCTCACACATCCCTTATCTAATCTCAGACAGAATCACGGGGATTGGATTAAGGACCACTGTGTGCTTTCTAATCTTCTCCCTTCACTTCAGAAATGCAATGCACTTCAGAACTACACAACAGCAACAGCTTCAGAATTACACTGAGCGGATATACTAGCATGCCTCAGTGGGCCTCCAGGGTGAGCCAAAGCCCCATCCAAGGGAGCACTTCCTCCATTCTTCTCGGAAGCCAGAGGCTTGGAGAAGTGCTGAAACACACTCTGGAAGGTTTTTAAAACTAATTGCACTTGACAAAAAGTTGTTCCTAAAGTGTTAACTAAAATTTTTATTGGTAGTTCATCTCATGATAAATCTCACAACAGGAAAAGGACCTAAAGCAGTCATATTATAGTGTAAAAAATTAAAATTTAAAAACTATCAAAACTACATTATAAAATTTTCAAAAGCCTCCTAATATTTAAATAAAAAAGAGGGAAAGTAGAAGAATATCAAGCAAGGAAAAATATACTGAAAGTAAATTACATCTAGAAAAATTTGTACTTTAGAAAATTAATTGTAATGCTATCAGCAAGACGCCCATGAAAAACACATGGTGTCAAAACAAGCCAGAGGAAAAATCATTTGGGCAAAAAAATAAAAAAGGACCCCAAATCAAATTTATAGAAAATATTCTTTTATTACCTTTTGGTCAAGAATATGTTTGTATATTTTCAGAAAACTACTCCGAGGCCATGTGGATTCTGGCAACAGAGAGGAATTGATAGGACTACACCAACCATGAAGACAGAAGAGAAGCAGTTCAGAGATGGGAGTTGCTGATGATGCCTTACCATAATAGCAGTCAGCAGCTGTATATCACTGCAGGTTGCCCAGGACCAGACCAGAGAGGGTTGGACCTGCATTACCACCATTTGCCCACCATCCAGAACTGGAATATCATTGCTGACATGTACACATAAGGAACTGATTGACATTGAAATTGGGTCTCAAAAGAACTGGTGGCCCAGAAAGAAGCTCACTACTGACTGATTCATATTTCTTTCAGCATAACGATTATTGCTTGTCTCATTTTTTATTTTTATATTTCCAGTAGGACATGATCTCACTAATCTAGGGGAAATGGTGAACAACATAGACTGATGAACAAGAACAGACCCAGAGATAAGGAGCCATAGGTCAGACTGTTTATCCCCATTCTCCTCAAAGGGAGAATGGGGATAAAAGGAAGAGATCAACCAAAGGACTTATGTGCACACATATGAGACTAACTAGTGGTCAAGGACAATAGGGGGATGGGGGCATGAGTGGGGGGGAAATGGGGGGTTGAGGACAAATATGTGATACCTTAATCAATAAAGAAATTAATTAAAAAAAAGAGTTGACTATGCCCATCCCTTCCCATTCCATTGGCATTTGATTGGTAGCTTGACATTAGCCATGATGTCAGAAGGAGAATTTACACTCTGAAAACAATAAAAACTACACTGGAGGGCTTCCAGTCTACTCCCTTATTTGGCAAATATAGAATTGGGATTATTATCAGAATGAGGTCTAGATATCTTGTAATCTATTTATAATCTATAATCTATGAAAGAAAATGTAGATTTTTAACCACACAGACTCCATGTACGATCAAGGCTACAGGACTGATCCTTAGCAAAACAACTTCACCAGGCAGGTCCTCTGCTCCATATTTCTGCTTTTTTCGGGGGTGAGTTCTACTTTCTTGAGTTCTACTTTCTTTCTTTTTTTTTTTTTTTTAAATCTTTATTGTTGAAAGTGTGACATATGTTCCCTTTTTTGCCTATTTTGACCCCTTCTAGCCTGCCTCCTTCCCCATCCCCAGGCCTTGTTTCAAAGCAAATTTTAATTATTCAATTCAATATTATCAACTGTCATCACCATGTTATATATTATATCCTCAGACTCTCATAACTGAAAGTTTGTATCATTTTACCAATATCTCACTATTTCTTAAACTCCCCCAACCAGGCCCAGGCAACCACTATTCTACTTTTTGTTGCTATGAGTGTGGTTTTTTAAAAAAATTCTAACATATAAGTGCTACCATTCAGTATTTGTCTTTCTCTGTCTAGCTTATTTCTCATACCACAGTACCCTCCATATTCAGCCAAGTGTTGCAAATGGTAGAACTACCTTAATTTATTTCAAGGCTGAATGATATAATCTATATGATGTATAATATATAATATACTAGAGGCCCAGTGCACAAAATTCATGCATTGGGGGTGGTGTCCCTCAGCTCAGCCTGTACCCTCTCCAATCTGCGATCCCTCAGCAGTCAGACACAATCCGGGACTGCTGGCTCCTAACCACTTGCCTACCTGCCTGCCTGATTGCCCCTAACTACTCTGCCTGCTAGCCTGCTAGCCCCCAAACTGCACCCTTTCTGGCATGATAATCCCCAACTGTTCCCCCCTGCTGGCCAAATTGCCTCCGATATCCCTCCCTTGCTGGCCCAATCGCCCCCAACTGCCTTTCCCTGTGGGGCTGAAGGGACTGGGGGACTGAGGCTGGATGAAGTTGGATGTTGTGGGGACTGGGTGAGATGGGGTTGAGAGGACTGGGGGACTGAGGCTGGATGAGGCACGGCTAAGGGGACTGGGGGACTGAGGCTGGATGAGGCAGGGCTGAGGGGGCTGGGGGACTGGGCTGAGGGGGGCTGAGATGGGGCTGAGGGGACTGGGCATTGCCATGAGATGGGGCTGTGGGTGCCGCCATCTTCTGAGGGTGTGGCAATTAGCATATTCCCTCTTTATTGGCTGTGGGTGCCACCATCTTGTGAGGGCATGATGGTCAGTTAGCATATTACCTCTTTATTAGATAGGATTATATGTGTGTGTGTGTGTATATATATATATATATATATATATATATATATAGATATAGATATAGATATAGATATAGATATAGATATATAGATTTTATTTATATATATTTTTGCCCATTCACCTGTCAACATACACTTAGGTTTTTTGTTATTGTGATTATGCTGCAATGAATACGGGAGTACAGCTATCTCTTTGAGACTGTGGTTTTGTTTCCTTGGATAAGTACCCAGAAGTAGGGTTGTTGGATGATATGGTAATTCTATTTTTAATTTCTTGGGGAATCTACATGCTGTTTTTTGTACTGGTTGTCTTTTTGATAATAGCTGTTCTAACAGATGTGAGATGATATTTCATTGTGGTTTGATTTGTATTTCCCTGACAATTTGTGATGTTGAATCTCTTTTCACATACTTGCTGGTCATTTAGTATGTTTTCAGGAAAATGTCTAATCAGGACCTGTGCCCATTTTTTAATTGGGTTGTGTGTTGTTTTTTGATACTGAATTATATAAGTTTCTTGTATATTTTGTATATTAATTATTGAGTATGTGGTTTGCAAGTATTTTCCCCCATTTGCCTTTTCATTCTGTTGACAGCTTCCTTTGCTATGCAGAAGTTTTTTATGTTGACTTTACTTTTGTTGTATTTCCTTTGTGTGTCATATCCAAAAAGTAATTGCCAAGACTAATGATAAGGATCTTACCACATGTTATTTTTTTTTTGTGTGTGTGTGTGTGTGTATGTTTTAAAGTTTGACAGGGTCAGGCCTTCTCTTCAAGTCTTTAATACATTTTGAGTTGACTTTTGCTTATGATGCAAGATATGGGTGTCTTGTCTGAATGCCCAGTTTTGCCAAGACTATTGAAGAGAGACTATCCTTTCCCCTTGTGTTTTCTTAGTGCCTTAGTTAATGATTAATGCAGGGTTTACCCATGTGCCCTCTGTTCTGTTCCACTGATCTATGTGTCTGATTTATGATAATACCATACTGTTTTCATTATTATCACTTTGTAATATAGTTTGAAATGAGGATATCAAATGCCTCCAGCTTTGATCTTCCTCAAGATTGTTTTGGTTATATATAGAGTCTTATAGGTTCTACATAAATTTTAGGAATTTTTTAAAACAAAATTCCATTGGAATTTTTACAGGTATTACATTGAGTCTATAGATCACTTTGGGTAGCACGGACATTTAAATAATATTAATTCTTTCAATCCATGAATAGAGAGTATCTTTTGTGCTTTCATTTCACTTTCATCAATTTTTATAGTTTTATGTGTACAGATCTTCCACATTGTGGTTAAATTTATTCCTAGATATTTTTTATGCTATTGTAAATCGACTGTTTTATAACTTCCTTTCCTGACAGTAATTATTGCTATATAGAAATACAACTGATTTCTTGGTATTGATTTGTATCCTGCAACTTTAATGAATTTGTTTGTTACTTCTAATATTGTTTTTTGGTGGAGTCTTCAGTGTTTTCTCTATATAATATATCATCTACAATCAGACAATTTCACTTCTGATTTTCCAACTGGATACTTTAATTTTTTTTTTTCTTGCCTAAATACCCTGGCTAGAACTTCCAGTACTGTGTTGAATAGATATAGCAAGAGTAGACATTTCTCACTTTATAGAAAAAACTTTCAGCTTTTCTCTGAAAGCTTTAAATACAACATTAGCTGTGAGGTTATCATACATGGAATGTTAAGGCACATTCCACCTATATCTAATCTTTTGGAAGTTTTTGTCATGACTGTATGCTGAATTTTATCAAATGCTTTTTTCCCCCTGCATCTCTTGAGATAATCACATGAATTATATCTTTCATTTTGGTTTTCTGGTATACATAACATTTATAAATTTGTCTATGTTGCACCATCATTGAATCCCTGCAATAAATCTCACTTGATCATGGAGTATTATCTCTTAAATGTACTGTGTAATTTTATTGAGAATTTAAAAAAAGTCTATTCTCCCAAATGATATTGGCCTATAATTTTCTTCCTTGTTTGGCTTTGGTATCTTGGTAATTCTAGACTCATAAAGTGAGTTAGGAAGTGTTCCCTACTTTTCTATTTTTTTTTTTAATTTTCAGAAAAAAATGCTATTAATATTTCTTGAAATGTTTTATTGAATTCACCAGTGAAGCTTTCTGGTCCTGGACTTTTGTTTTGTTGGGATTTTTTATTTCTATTTTTATTATTATTGACTTAATCTCCTTACAAGTAATTGGTTTGTTCATATTTTCTATTCAGCCATAATTTAGTCTTAGAGGCTTGTAAGTTTGTAGGAATTTATTTTTTTAACATATGATTATTTGCAGTAGTTTCTTATAGTTATTAGTATTTATTATAAGTCACAACTCTTTTTTTCTGATATTGTCTTCTCTTTTATTTTCTTAGTCTAGCTAAACTTTTGTCAATTTTGTTTATCTTTTAAAAAAAACAGCTTTTGGTTTCATTGATATTTTCTATTGAGCTTCTACTCTCTATTTCATTTATTTCTACCTTGGTCTTTGATTTTTTCTTTGACCAAATTGGTTGTTCAGGAGCAGGCTGTTCATTTCCACATAATTGTGAATTTTCAAGTTTTTCTCTTGTAACTAATTTCTACTTTTATACCACTGTAGTAGGGGAAGATGCTTGATATAATTTCATTATTCTTTAAAGTTTAATAGCCTATCATATATTCCTACGTTCTATGATCCTTTCTTTTGCTTGAACTAGTCTGCTGTTGAACCTCTTCATAATTTTTTTTCCAGTTCAGTTACTGTATTCGTCAATTTTATTTACATTTAATAGTTTTTAATATCTTTTCCTTGCTGAAATTTTCACTTTATTTATATATTGGTCTTCTTACCTCAGTGGGTATCTTTATGATTGCTATTCTGAACTCTATTGTGTAAATCATTTCTGTTTAATTAAGGTCAGTTTCTGGAGACATATTATTCTTTTGTTTGGAAGATGTTCCCTTGTTTCTTTATTTTATTTAACTATCTGTTTAGGTTTCTGCCTATCTCTCTAACTTGAGAGCTGTCAGGGGTCTTCAAACTACGGCCCGCAGGCCACATGCGGCCCGCAGAGGAGTCTGATCCGGCCCGCCAGGTTTTTTGGGCAGTGAGCGCAGCCGAGGTGTTACAGTAGGAATTAGTAGTTCATATAGTCCGGCCCTCCAGCTCTCTGAGGGACCATGATCTGGCCCCCACTTTAAAAAGTTTGAGGACGCCTGATAGATGAACCTTGCCAATCAGCCCCACCCAGCTCAAACCTATGTGATTGTCTAAGCAGCTGTCTTTGTATATGAGTGGCTCTCAGAAGCTGAGAATGTATCAAGACCTGTTGGTTTCCTACAGGCATAGAAAACACCCATATGCCTGTTCAGGCACCAGGATGACTACTGATTGCTTGCCCCAGCAATGTAGGCTAATTAGAAGCTCAACTTCCAAGTAGCACAGCTGGGAAAATCAGGATGTTAGATATGCAGTCTAGCTCCTATCAGTGAGGAGCTGGGTATTTTTTGTCTATTCCCTCTGCATTGAGCCAGAGGGAATAGTCTCTGAAATTGCTTATGCACCCAAATAGAACTGCCTCTTTGTTTTCTGTGGTCCCTGGGGACTCATGAATGTTAATCCTTTATCAGCTCCTAGCACTAGGTGATTTGGGAGCTAATAACAGTTGGATGACAGCCATAAAAGTTGGGGTGCTCCATATGTTAATAAGCTCCTTTCAGGGAGAAACTGAACGCTGGTATTATTGCTAGAGCAAGCTGGGGGGGAAATTGGGAGGGATGAACTCACCAGTTCTATCAGGCTCCTGGGAGGATCACAGTGAGCACATGAAGTTATTAGAAGCCAGAACCTCAGACAGCAGCTGGGAACATATGCAAATTCTTCCCAAGGAAAAACTGGGACACAGGCATTGTTGTGAGCTCTCTCTGTGCTATTCCCTGAGGGAATAGCTGACAAAAGTGTTCACCCCTTTGAAGACTGCTTTTTAAAAATTTAATATGTGAGGGCCCAGGCTTTTTAGCTATCAGAGGTAGGTGATTTGAAGGCCTGTCTCTCAGATGGTTGCCTCAAAATTAGAGGACTAGATGTGTGGACAAGCTCCTTTCAGGGAGAAGCTGGGTTCTTGGTTTTACTGTTAGAGTGATTCAGAAGGGGAAGGCAGGGAAGTGCACATGGCTCTTTCAGACTCCTGGGAGGATCACAGTCAGCATCCAGATGTACTCTAATTAGAAGTTGGGCCTTCAAGTAGCAGTGTATAAAGTATGTAGTCAAATTCCTTCCAGGAAAAGACTGAGGGTGGGCATTCTGCCTGATGCCCTCTGCACTGAGCCCCAGGGAGATTGCCACAGACAGTTCTTGCATGCAATGCTCCTTTGTTTGCTATGGTTCTGTTGGACTCACCAATGCCAGCCCCATTCGCTTTCAGAGCTAGGTAATTTGGGGGTCCATCTCTTGGACGATAGCCTTAAAAGTTGGGGTTTCATAAGAATGGGCCAAATTTCTTGCTCTACAAGGAGCAGCTTGGGGGTAGGATTTTTCTCCTGATTTGATCACACTATGGTAGGGGTGGGTTTTTTGGTGAGCATGTGTCTTAGCCTTTCCAGCCTGTTTTGATGTGGCTTTTTCTCAGTTGCCTGATATGTAGGAATCACTTGGCTAGTTTTCGTATTTCTCTCAGAGGCAATTGCTATGTGAAGCTGTATATTATATTTGGTGCATCTGTGAAAGGAGGGAAATTCAAGAGCCTCCTAAGTCACTATTGGGTGGCATCCAGATTTCCATTTCTGATAAAAACTGAGAAAAGGACTTACACAACCTCATATTCATCATCCTATCAGTTAAATTGGGAAGGTGAAAACCCTATTTTCCAGACTACCTTCAACTTAGATTTTTTAAAAATCTAAATTAGATTCTACTTGTTAGATGGACTGGTTTAAGATTTGGAAGGCTTAAGAGAAGCAATGTTTAAATGTCATCTCTTTCTGTGTTAAGAGATAGTTTCCATGACAGCTTTTTATTTCCAATTTTACAAAGCCTGAATCAGGGCCCCAGGGTGTTCTCAAACTCCTAACTCTAGCATTTGCCTGAGGTAAAAAATGATGCTCCTGTGAGTCAGTCCCATATGTATCTGGAAATCATTTCACTAGACCAAACCTAAAACATTCTCATGAAGCTCTTCAAATGATGTTCTACCACCTAATATTCTGTATTAAAATTTATCTTCTGAACATAAATGGTTTCTTTTAACAACACTGATAAAATATTTGAAGCAAGAAGTTGACACTTCAGATGAACATCTGGGATTGTCTCAACTGGTTTGGAGTAAAAGCAGTAATGATAGTGTAATATGATTGAAAAACGAAGTACAAAAAATACCCTGCATGAAGTGACAAAAAAGTTACTTAAATCACCATACAATATCACCTAGAATAAAGGCTGGGCTTTGTTAGAAAAACAGGTTTCTAACATGGGCTTTGGTAAAGAGAAAGAACAAGATAAAAAGGACAAGATAGAGACTATAAAGCTTGTACTTAAACAAGATATGCACTAAGAAGGGAGAGAAGAAGGGGGAGGAGAAGGGGGAGGAGGAGGAAAAGAGGAAGGAAGGAAGAGAAGAAGGGAAAAAGATGATAGATGGAACAAAGGATAGGGAAGGAAAGAGGAAGGGAACTTTGACAAAAATGATGAAATTTTTCCATTTTTAGCTTGAAGTATTGTCAAGAACCAGGGCTGCCCTAAAATGATCTCTTATCAGGACAATATACTAAAACTGAAAGGCAGAGTTTGGATAGGCTACAATATATATATATATATATATATATATATATATATATATATATATATATATATGCAAGCACACTGTATCAAGTCTCTTTGTAATTTAGGGCAATTTTCAGGGAAAAATTGGAATCTCACAACGGGGATGAATGTACTTAGGTAGATTAAAAGGAATCTGGGTTTTCTGGCCCACCAAATCTATTAATCCTCCCATGTCCACAGAAGACCTCTTATCTCTGTCTTATGAGGCTAATTCTATGTTGTTTGAGATCCTGTAAGTCCTCACATGAGGTACTTACCTTGCAAGCAAAACCCAACTGTTTTCATGACACTGCCCTAAACTTACTGCATCCTGACTAAGAATAGAGTCACACCCCATATGTCCAAGGGTCAAAAACAAAATCAATCATGGGATGCAATAGTTTGACAGCCAACATTTTCAAGGCTTTGCTACTTTCTGTGTAATCACACTGAAGAATATGTGTGAAAATATATTCCAGTGTCTAAGTAGAAAAGAAGGAGCACATTTTTCAGTTAGGTCAAGTTTAACAATGTGTGTACATTTTCCAGAGAGGTGGAATTCAGTATGCCAGCAGGAGTACCTGGGAGTGCTTCTGACTCAAGACTGGCTTACACTGACTGATATAAACAATCCAGAAAATCCTTAGCACACTATAGAAAGAGGAATATAAAGACTTAGGAAGATAGGGATGATGGAGTACATTATTATACTAGTATACAGCTTACTCCTCCAAACTCTAATTATGTCTGTGGGAGGACCCAGAGAACATACTTGTCACCAAAGCCCTGAAAAACTCATAAGTGAGAAACATACCAGGTTATTATAAAGCTCTATAGAGGTTATGTAAGCCTATATTAAAGTAGGAAATCCTGCCATTTAAACGGTCTGACTTATTTCACTGAGTGATGGGTCCCAGAAAAAGAAGCGTTATGGTTAATTTTGTGTGTCAGGTTCAGTAGGATATAGAACTTAGCTATTCAATTAAACCTTAATCTTGTTGCTATGAAGGTATTTTGTAAATGAAGCTAACATTTATAACCAGGTGACTGTAAGTGAAGGACATTACCTTTCATAATCTGGAGGAACCTCACTTTATCAGTTGTAAGCCTTAAAAGCAAAACTAGAGGATCATGAAGACACCAAGATGACAATATATGTCATTCCTGACTTTGCTTCCCCTCACAAAAACAAACAAACCAACTAAAAACTATTCAAGAACAAAACACCATGGAGAGAACCCTAGAACACAGGGAGAGGCTGAAGTAACCCATGCACTGCAGTGACCAGGAAGAACGGAAGGTAAGAGAAGTGGCCACATGTTGATGGCATTGCCCCTTTCCAAGGCCAGCACGGAGCCACACACGAGGATCCCCTGATCCTCCAGTGAGAAAAAAGAACCATGTGGAAGGGGACAACCAGCCCCTGTAGCATTGTGGGTCACTTTGTGGAAGTCCCTAATCTGATATCACCGCTGGGAATTATAGGAGAATCTTCTGGGCTCAACCACTGGAAATCTATGATGCAGAAAGGAGAGGGTCTTGCAATAATTAACACATGGATCTTGGCAGACCAAGTTCATACCCACAGTGCCCGGGGAGTAGTTCTAAGCAATAGCATAATTAGAGTTTAGATGAATAAGCTGTATATAATACTCTACTCCATCACCCCTAGCCTCCTAAATCTTTATATTCCTCTTTCTATAGTATTCTAAGGATTTTCCAGATTGTTTATCTGCAGAACCAAGACAGGGGTGCCCTCTGATTTGGAAACTTAGCTGGAGTGCATATCTGTCTAACTCAGATCCTCAAAGGAGGAGTTTTGCTGACCCTTGAGCCTGGTTTGCCTATGATCATGCAAGGAGTTGAGTCACAGCCCCACTCAGCCTATCAGCCTAAAGGCTGGTGACAACTTCTAAATGTGATGGAGCTTACACCAAAGTGTGGCAGGCAGAGCTGATAGCCCTCAGAGAAAAGCCAGTACTGGGTGTGAGGAGTTTCCCTGTTACACATAGGCAGGTGGTTTCATTATACCCAGCCTCTCCCACCAGGGAGCCTGTTAAGAACATTGAAAGTTGCCTGGGTGACCCCTCCCCTTCCTGCCCAGGCATAGGAGCTGACATATAATCCCACCTGCTGTGGCTCCTCTCTGCACCCCAACAGGACTGGCCAGAACACCTAGTTTCTATCCAAGTGTCCTTAGCCAGTGGTACACTCTTCTCTTCCCCCAAGTGTGAACAGTTGCCTCACTCCCCAAATAGAACATAATAACTGGCCCCATGTGCCCAGTGAAATTACTAGCAGACATGCCCAGAAACCTAAACTGAGCTGACTGGTGAAGGAAAAGGAAACTGATTACTCAAACACAGAGATAACAATATAAGAAAGCAAATATATATAGATATATATCACACCCCCAAAATAAGTAAATATGATATCACTAATGATAACTAATTAAGCTCTAATAACTAAGTTTAAAGAAATGGATATATGAACACTCATGCAAAGAAATCAGAATAATCATCTTTAAAAAGTTTGGTGAATTACAGGGACACACAGACAACTAAAATGTTCTGTACCCGAAGCTACACTGTGTTCTAGTAAAAAGCCTGCTCAGATTGGCCAGAGTCAGAGAGGGGGTCTATTAAAAAAAGAACTGGTGTTGTCTCGGAAGTGGGGGGTAAGTCTTATACAGCGAATATAGGCCTAAACCTATGTTTTAACTGTAAAATTAGGGGGTCGTCTTATACGCCAGAAAATATGGTGCGTGTGTGTGTGTGTGTGTGTGTGTGTGTGTGTGTGTATTTAAATTCATAAAAAAAGAAGTTCAGTAAAACAAAGGAAACCATTAAATGGTTCAAGGAAACCCTTGTGCACTATTGGTAGGATTAAAAATTAGTACAGCTACTATGAAAAACAATATGGTGGACCCTCAAAAACTAAAAATAGAATTACGATATAATTCATCAACTCCACTTCTGGGGATATCCAAAAGCAATGAAAACACTAACTATAAAAGATATCTGCATCCCCATGTTCATAGCAACATTACTTTACAGTAGTCAAAACATGGGCACACCCTGAGTGGCCATCAGTGAATGATTAAAGAAGTTGTGGGAAAATATATACAATAGAATGTTGTTTAGCTCTAAAAAAAAAATGAATTCCTACCATTTGCAACAACATGAATGGACCTTAAAAGCATTATACTAAGTGAAATAGGTCAGACAGAGAAAGATATCTCACTTATATGTGGGAATTAAAACAATACAAAAACTCATAAAAAGAGAGAATAGGCTTGTAGTTGGTTACCAGAGATGGAGAGTGACAGGTAGGAATTGAAGGAAGGTCATTAAAAGGTACAAACTTCAAGTTATAAGAAAAATCAGTAATAGAGATTAAGTGTACTATATAATGACTGTTGCTAGCACTGCTGTATGATGCATAGAAATATTAAAAGTGAATCCTAAGAATTCTGATTACAATGCAAAATTTATTTTTTTATATTTCTTTCATTTATATTGTATCTATGTAAGATGAAGTTAGCTGAAATGATTGTGCTAAAAATTTCACAATACATATAAATCAGTACTTCATTTCTCAATGAAACTGGAAAACAATTAAGAAAGCAAAACTACGGTCTCTGAGTTAGAAAACAATTCAACCAATGGACTGCAGTGAGTTCTTGCTTAAGAGGTGCCAGCCTGCGGCCTGCCCTGCAGACATCAGACTTTCCACCACCGGGGTCATGGAAGCCAATTCCTTGAAAT
This sequence comes from Pipistrellus kuhlii, assembly GCF_014108245.1. Lineage (NCBI taxonomy): Eukaryota > Metazoa > Chordata > Mammalia > Chiroptera > Vespertilionidae > Pipistrellus > Pipistrellus kuhlii. The sequence continues at coordinate 66,581,218 of NW_023425515.1, forward strand.
CTCTTTGGCTTCTCTCCTTCCTGATTCTGGTAGAAAGGTGACAAATGACAGCACTGATCAATAGGCATGGCTTCTGTCATGGAAATTAGGCCCCTTTGTTAATCAAGATGCTTTGATAATTAGAAATTACTAGCAGTGGCTTAAAATATCTGGGCAGAGGACCATTGCCCTATAGATTTTTGTAAAAGCAAATGAAAAAACTATCAAATTATAGGTCTGGTTGATGTACATGATAGAAGAGGTCATTGAGAGAATGTGATCATCAGTTGACCTGTGAGCTGGACCCAGGCAATCTAAAGCTCGTCACTCCCTCCCCTATCCTTAAAATGTGTACTCGCAGGGACTGATGAAGCTCCCGAGTTTGCAAACTTACAGTATACTTAATTTCAATCACTATCACTATGATGAAATGTCATTGCCTTCATCCAATTCCCAGGCCCGTTTTACATAGACTGATTTAGCTAGAGTTTTCAATCTAGAGATAATATGTATATGTGATATTGTCACAGTATGTAATATGAAGTTTCTTTATGGTTTTCCCCAAAAGGTCCTACATCTCTTTACTCCAAGAAAACTGATGAGTTACCATCAACTGGGAAAGGGCAATCAATACTCAAGGAGCTGATTCTGGGTGTCAGAATGCCACTGTGAGACAAGTCATAATGAAGGCTTAGGCCATGGGATCAGGCAGTAATGGAATTTCAGCCTGGGTGAATTTGCAGATACATGCTGATACTATTTTTCCATGTTTCTGAATGTATTGTATAATTGGTGTGTGTGTGTGTATATATATATATATATATATATATATATATATATATATATATATATAAACTATAACTAGCATTTTCCTGATGAATGGAATGGATTCTATTGAGATAGAAATAATATATTTGAAGCCCCTGAAGTAATCCTTATTTACAAAATACATTACTGAATCCTTAGGAAAATTTCAGAAATGAGGAACTATGTCAAAGTTCTGAGAATAAATGAAGCTGATGCTATGGGTTAAACTGTCTTCCAACCACCCAAAAGATATATTGATATTCCAACATTCTGTACCTCAGGTAGTAACCTTGGTTGGACACATGGCTTTTGCAGATATAATTAGTTAAATTATGATGAGGTCATACTGGCATGACCTATGTAATCAATGTTGAGCCTCAGCCTACGAACCAGGAGGGCATGGTCTGATTCCTAGTCAGGGCACATGCCCAGATTTTGGGCACAATCCCCAGTAGGGAGTGTGCAGGAAGCAGCTAATCAATGATTCTCTCTCCTCATTGATGTTTCTCTCGCTCTCTCCCAGGTTAAGACAGAGAGGCTCACAGAGGTACAAAGCCATGTGACTATGTAGGTAGAACTGGGGTGATTCAAATGCCAAGCTTAGAAGTGTCCAGGACCAATGGCCACCATGGAAAGGTAAGGAGAGGCAAAGAAGATTCCCCTCTACAGCTTTCAGAGGATGCATGGCCCTATCACCATCTTGATTTTGGACTTTTGGCCTTCAATACTGTGAGACAAAAATTTCCTGATGTTTATTGCCACCCAGTTTGTGGTACCTTGTTACATCAGCCCAAAAAAACTGATACAGGTGGTATTTCTTCTCTTCTCCATTTCTGAAAACTTAGATGGGTTTTAGGGAGTGACACGAGTATTTCAACATGGCAGGTGGGAAGGTCAACTGTAGAAGACTTACTATTATGGGTACTTGACTAGTGCCCTAATGACTAATACAAAGTTTGTGAGATGGCAAATTATTTTTATAACTAGAGGCCCAGTGCATAAACTTGTGCACAGGTGGGGTCCCTAAGCCTGGCAGACAATCAGGGCAGATTGGGGCTGTGGGAGTTTGGCTGGCCATGGGAGGTTGGCTGTGGGAGTGCACTGACCACCAGGTGTAGCTCCTGTGTTGAGCATCTGCCCGCAGTGGTCAGTGCACGTCATAGAAATGGGTCATTTTGTCATTTGGTTGCTTAGGCTAAATATATATATATATATATATATATATATATATATATATATATATATATATATATATAAAACCAAGGCTATCAGAATCCATTTTCTTTCACCTCGAAGAGCCAATAGTATTTTTTACAATCTTAGTTCCCTCTATATTAACTTTCTGGTTCTCTATCATAATTAAGTGCACAGGAATATTGGTCACCTCACATTTCCACAGAACATTACACTGTCCACTACATTAAAGACATCATGCATATTGGACCTGGTGAGCATAATATGCATAATATCTTGGGAAGAAAAATGAATGCAAGATAATGGAATATAAACCTCAAGAAAATTCATGGACATGCCAGTTCCATGAAGTTTCTGGATGTCCAATTTTCAGGCATGTAATATCCTTCAAAGGAATGACAAGTGCTACACTTTGTCCTACCAACCACAGGGAAAAAGTTCAACATTTAGTGGGTCTCTTTGATTTTGGATGCAATATGAATCCAATATTCGGATGTGCTACTCTGACCATTTACCAAATAACCTATAGAACTTTTCTTTTTGGCACAAAAAAAAACAAAGTTTATTATACTCATAGGTCCTAGAAAAAGGGGTCGCTGCATGCCACACAGAGTCGCAGGGGAGCACCAGGTTTTGATGCTTTAAATATGATCTATAGAAGGCTCCCCTGCTGTCCTAGGTTGCATTGCAAGTGCTCTGTCACTTAAGCCTTAGCTTCCAGCTGATCTAAAAGTGCTTAAATTTCCTGTAGGCTCCTGGAATGCTAAATGGAGCCTGCCACAAATGTCTGCCTGACTGTTTCAGAATTTTGAACAAGAGGATGCTCTTTTCAGCAACCACGCTCCATTTGAGAAATAGCTCTGAAGTATGGTTTGTCCTAGAGACTGTGGAAGTCAGTCACCATAGGATGAGTGACCAGAAACGTGAACCACCTGTCTTACATTTCTGGGCATGTGTGACAACAGCCATTATTTAATGGGCGGGGTATATACGACATTGGGCTTGAGAAGCTCCTAATGGCACAAGAAATTTGCATAAGCAGGTGATTGAGTCTCACAGTGCACTTAAGCCACTGATTTCTCTCTCTTGACCTGCATTTTGGGTTACATGAAAAAGTTCCCTACGATAGGTTGACTAAAGAATAAAAATTGGCCAGCTGCTTTATCAATGCTTTCTTAAAAGATTGGTCCCTGTATTGTTTTATCTCCTGGCAGAGTTGCCTGACATGGGGCCTGTTTATAATTTAAATGTAGTAAATATCATCTCTGAACTCTAATGTAAGCCATAGAGCACATCTATAAACAGACTCATAATTAATTTATGCTTTAAAGTTTTAAAGATCATATTTTGATTTTGTTTGATTCTATAATTGAAGATGAGGAATCTGAAGTCATGCACTTGACTTCACAGACCACTCATAAGGCTGAAGGAGTCAGAGACACATGGGAGGATACCAAAAATACTTTTATTTTAGAATAAAAATCTGGAATCAAAATGCAAAATAAAAATTGAAAGCAAAACATAGAGAGGGAGGCACAAGTCAAAAGCAATGCCACAGATGTCCTAAGCACACAAGGTCAACGTGGCAGATTTGCAGTTGTCTTGAGAGTACAATATATGAGGGATCTTCATGGCAGGTAGTGAGGGTTGATTGGGAGGGGAAAACATATAGAAAGAACTTAAAGGCAGGTTTTTCAGAAAAAAACAAGCAGACAAGTATTTGAAAATGGGAGCGAGGTTGTATATTATGTTTTACCTAATAAAGAGAATACACAGGAAAGTATTCAAATTTTCCCCAAAGAACTGAATTTTTAAATTTCTTTAAAATATGATGAATTTTTAAATCTGGAATGATAATATTTGAAATACATAAAAGCGAAGCCACTCTGATTAACTAGAAGAGATGATGGAAACTGAGAGGTCTCTTGTCTTGGCCTGCTCCTTACCCTGAAGCTGTCACTCTTTGAAAACCACCCCTCTCTATCCAAGTTTTTACTAGAACAAGATCACTGTTGCATTTTAAAAAAAATAATATTGACTTAAAATGGAAGACAACCTAAGTTTTCCAAAAAATGTATTTGAAAATGGTAAAAACTGTAGTTGTAAATTCTCCTTCTGTAGCTTTGACAACTTTTGTAGTTATAAGTCTCTTGACTCATTTTTCACAGTTTCAAAATTGTCTCTGTGAGATTCCACAAGCACAGAGTAAGGTGAATGCTTGAAATGGGAATAAAGTGCTTGTTTCCCAATTAGGTCTGGGCTCCATAGAAACTTAACAGTCTTGTCCTACCCCTTGCTTAAAGAAAGAATCAATACTTTAGTATAATCTAAAATGTTTTTAAGATGTGGTAAGATTAAATTTACTTTGGGGTGGGGGGGGGGAAGAGGCTGTTAGAAAAAGTTTTGTGGGAAAAGAAGAAGAGGATTGCATTTTCACACCACACAAAACACTTAATGTAATTCTCCATTAGCTCTCTTACTTCTCTTTTCAGAGTTCTAATTCTTCTCTCTCTTTTCCCAGAACTGTTTTTCCAGCTCTCATGGCTTCAGTTTTCCATACCACTCTTACCCTCAGGTCTTGTTATAATTCTTCCTTTTCTTTTTCCTTAGGTTCAGAGCAATTTAACAGTAATTCTCAGGCTCACCATTTACTTAAAGAATACAAGCTCTCTATTATCCATTCATCTGAGAAGTCAGTAAATAGTTGAGATTTTGTTATAATTTTTCTATGATATTTTAAACCTAGTTAGCTTTACATAACTAATGGAGCAAATCTTCTTTGACATCAAGTTATTATTTCTCTTTCCTTCATTAAGTATAAAGTTTATCGCCCTAGCACTACCTTTAGCCTCTCCATGGCATATTATGGCAAACTTTCTAATCCTATATAATAAAACGCTAATATGCAAATTGATCAAATGGTGGAATGACCTGTGTAGAATGACCTGTGGAATGACCGAGTAGGGCAGCTCCTGCATTGAGCATCTGCCCCCCCAAGAGGGAAGCCACCATCGGTGGCAATTGGGAGGCGTGGCTGGTCAGCAGGCTGTGCCCGGATGCCAGTCAAGGTGGCAGCTAGTAGGGGTCCCCTGATCACCCTGCCCACCAGTATCCCCACAGATCAACCCTGATTGCCGTCCAGGCCTAGGGACTCTACCCTATATATTGGGAATAGTCCCTTAGATTTAAAAATTAAAACCTGGCAAGGCTACTCTAACACTGAGAAAACAGGATGCTGCAGCATGGACATGCATGAACCCTGGCTTGCAAATTTTTTGGTCATCCCTGAATTTGACACTTATAACTGTGTGACAAAGCCAACTATTTAACTTACAAAACGGCTTCTGTTTTTCTACCCATAAAATGGGGGAAATGGTACTACTGCCTCAGAGGGATCATGTTATGTACTACTTTTTATAATCAGGGGAAAAATAAAGGAGCTTCCCATACAACAGCAAGATGCCTTTCACATGTATGGAAAGTATGGTCACTGGTGCATGCAGTATCCTGGATTGCAAGAGGGATGTCCGACTGTCTGGGGCGGGGGGGTGTTAGCCTAAATCGGCAGTCAGACGTCCCCCAAGGGGTCCCAGATTGCGAGAAAGTGTAGGCTGGGTTGAGGGACCCCTTGCGTGAATCTCGTAAACTAGGCTCTAGTATTATTAGTCAGGGAAGACTAGATTAAGTTGCAGTAACAAAGAAATCCAAAATCTCAGCAACAGAAAAACATGTAAATATATGACTTGCTCATTCCATAGACCCATGTGGGTCAGCTAGAGTTTTGTGCCTTTCACCACACCTTTCAGAACCCAGTCTGATGAAGCAACCACCATTTAAAAACATTGGTGGTTATCCTAGCAAAAGAGAGAGAGAGAGAGCGAGCTCTGTGAGGTGTGGCAGCAATAATTGACTACTTAGGCTCAAAAGTGATCTATATCTTCTTCCATAACTCAGCACCCATCCACAGAGGGGCCAAAGACACATTGTTCCATGTGCCCAGAAGGTGGGAAGCCAAAAATATTTGTACATATAACTAATAATGACCACAGCATATTAGTAACTTCTCAATACACCTCTCATTTTTCAACCCACAAAATGAGCAATGTAGTGTTAACATTTGGGCACTATTTGTCCCTTTTCCATTGATTTTATTTCTTGCAAAGATGCATTGCAAAAACAGCATTTTGTACTCTAGCATCCATATACTGCCCTTTTTCTATTCTTAACTTCCAGTTCCCTTTTTCTAAGTATAACCAATAAAATATTTTATCCATGCTATAGGGTAGCCTGAGGTTGAAATGTGGGATTTTACCAGATTAACTCTCAAAGGTGGTTTAAAAGTTTTCTATATGAGAATTGTTAGAGAATAGCCAGCAGGTTCTCAGTCTGCTTCAGTTAATTATTCCAAGATTTAATAAGGGCTAGCCAGATAGAGATTTATGATGGGTGGAAACCAAAATTAATTTTTGTCAATGGCATCATTTACTTTGACAGGGGCAGTAATTCATGACTGGATTATAGTTGTTTAAACTTTTCTTTTTCCCTCCTTCCTACTTATATTTGAGGTGAGTGGTGTCTGGTATCTAATTCATTCATTTTTTTTCAGAATCTCTAATATTGATTTGCACATAGTAGGTGGTTTCTAATTTTTAGTTAAATCGTGATGAGACGCTAATTCATCACTTCTTCAGAATGTTAAAATAGGCTAGCAGAAGCAAAGACTTATGTTTTGTTTTTGCAGAAATTGCTTGTTTATTCATAGTTATAGTTAATACTATGCAGTATCTAAAACACATTCTTATACACTTTTATACTTAATTCTCACACCAAATTTATAAGCATGTATTGTTTTCCCAAATTTTAAAGTGCAGGAACAGGTTCTCAGAAAAATTACTTTCCTAGTTATGACAATGGATTGTCAATAGAAGCCAGCAACAGAAACTCATTTTTTTTTTTTGGATATATTTTTTTTCCATTAACAACCCATTTGCTATAATTCTTGAAGCCAGGTATGTTAGTTAGGATCACATTCAGCTGCATATACCAACAGCAATAGCCAGAACTGGATAGAAGTCTTTTACTTATGCTTCTACCTGGAGATGAGCACTCTTGAGTTGCCATGGTGACTCTATGAATTCATTAAGGATCAGGCTCCTCTCTTTCTTCCTCACCATCCTAGCACAGGGCTCCTGTCATTAATATCAATTTGTGTTCCAAAAGGACTGTTGGTTTCCCAGTTTCCAACCATCACCTCCCAGGTGAAGGCTACCGAGAGAACTGCAGAATGCTACTGAACACGAGTACTTTCGATGGAGTCAGCTCTTTTTAAGCAAAAGTCCCCACAACAATTTCATCCAGCACTTTGTATGACTCTATAAGGGTGGCTGGGAGATCTGGGGGACATTGTTGTTAATTATGAAAGGCAATGAGCTCAACGTATAACTTATGCATTAATTACTAAGGAGGATGGGAAGAATGGATACTACATAGGTCAATGGCAGTTCCAGTTGGGTACCTGATTACTATTTGAATTCTCTCTCCATCTTCAATCTTTGGTTAATAATTAACTAAAAGAACGATTATGAAATTGATGGGATCACATTTTATCAAATATGAGGCATAGCCCTCTCCACATACCTTTCACAAAAGGTGTCCTATCATCAAGAGAATCACTAAAATTGATTAGAATTTTGCTTGTTGTTTCTTGTCAACTGTCATAATAGCCCCTGATTCTGTTTTCCTTGGTGTATCATTGATGATCTATGAATGGTGCCTCCCTGTGCACACTTTGACTCAACTCATTTATTCATTAACTTATTATTCTTCCCTTTGCTCAATGTTTCTAAAACACTTATTACATGCTTAAAACCAAGTACTATACTGGGCCCTGAGATTACATGAGAGAACCATGCCACTGCTTTCTTGGATCCTGTATTATTTTAGGGACAGTATGATAGAAAAAATAAGCAAATTAATTTTTTAAAATGCACCAAAGTGATAAGTGTGAAGGGAAATGGAGCAGAGAATGGGACTGGTGGCTTCCCTGTGGGGAGTGGGGAACATATTAGAACCCACAGTCACCTATCAGAGACCTTCTTTGACACTGAAGGCTGCTTAATAGAAGCAGGGAGCCCATATGCATACCTGGAGGAAGGATATCTCAGACAGGGTGGGACTCAGGATTAAGCTACTCTCTCAGACCACATATCTGATCCAGTGACTGGATTTTTGAGTCACTAGATCACCTGGTCACCAACATAATTCTATTTACCTGCCTGTTAAATGTCTACAAGTGTCTCTGTGGCCAGGCTAAGTGCCCTGCCACCATGACACATTTGTCACTGCTGGGCTTGCTTGCACCTTTCTAGCATGCCAGCAGTCACCTGCAATCTTTCTCTATGCTCCTGTACCTCCATGCTCCACCTGTTCACCCCAGCCAGTGGCTGAGTCTACCCCATGAATCTATCTCTGCCCAAAGTATCTGTTAACTTTCTGATTGTAATTCTCTCTCTACCACTTTGCAAACTCCCATAACCTGGTTTTGTCCTCAGGTGGGCCTCTTGGATAAAGCACAGTAGGCATTTCAAACTTTCTTGCATTGGTGCTTTCTTAGCTAATATTTTGTACTTTCCTTGAAATGTTTATTTCCAACAGGCAGAGATCCTCTCCATGGTGGGGAATGTCCTGCCTGCAGGCCATATAAGGCCCCTGAAATCATTGGGTCTGGCCCTGCCAAGACATTAGGGGTGAGTTAATTAAATGTTTGACCAAATACAGCAGGCTAATATTTATGTTGATAATTTTGTATGTCCCGAGAATGATGTGATAAATATCCAAAAGGCCCCTGGTAAAGAAAAGGGGCCCTGCCCCTGCAAGGAGTTATGTGTATCCAAACAGTTGGTCAGTGTGCTCAAACAAGTCCTGCGGAAATGTTCTTATTATAGTTCTATGTTTCTTCTTGAATAAAGTGACGGCTATTTAGAGAGTACATTGATCTCTACAGATTTTCCTATTTATGAATGATGCATTATTTAAAACTCCATGAAGATGTGAATAAATGCTTCCCCCCCCCCCCAATAGTCTTCTCTGCTACAATCTCTTTAATGCCATTTTTCTAATGGTGGTCCAAAATTTTTGTTCCTCATAATTTCTCATATAAACTAATGACAATAGCTTCCTAGATAGTTTGGATTTCTTGGTCTTCTTTTACTGATAATAATCCAAATGCCATTTCTTTGGTAAAATGTAAAGAAGGTATGGGGAGGAAGTAATTAAATTACACAAATGATAACAATAGTGAATGGTCTCATGTAAAGTATGTAATAGAAAGGGAAATTGAATCTATTGCAAATAAAAATATTACATTTAAGTTATAGATGGTGTTGAAGGATACATATAAAATTATTAGCTACTGGAACCAGCATATTTCTACTGTAATTGGCAATGCTAATATTATAAACATTGCATTAGATATAGTTTTATAAGAAAGAATTAAATTGGTAGTCAATACTGTAGCATTTGGGGAGATTTTTTTTTATTACCATGACAATTGGAAGCAGTGGGATTTGAGTTTCTAATTTTAACTGATAAACAGTTTGCTATTTGCTACTTCTGAGCTCTAATGGCCTGTGTTCTGCCTACTTTTTCATCATCATTTCTGTGCAATTGAAATAAAATAATCAATTAGTCTTTTAAGCACAGCATCTGTGTTTCGAGGGCAAGTTGAGAATGGGAGTAGAAATCGATTTTGTGATGGGTCCCAGGGGGGTCCTGACTCTTCCCCTTCAGGAAAGTTCCCATCTCTGAGCAGAAGGCAGCTGCTAGATTTAGGGCGGAGTAACAGATGTGTGAGTTTAGTACACGACCTACAGTGTTTTAAACTGGTAACAAGTGACCTAAAGAAAGTGATACCTGTTCAGTGTTACATAGCTGGAAGGAAAGAGAGCCAGAACTCTAACTGTACATTGCATCTACTGTGACTGATGTGAGTGATAAGCTGGGCTGTAATAGAAATTGAGGAGAAAGGATCTTCAATGGCAATTTCTATCCTTTCCGAAACTAGGGAAAATCTTCACAAAGTCCATATATATATACATATATCTGTCACATGCTTGCAAGGATGTATTTAATGAGTACTGTTTCTATAGAAAACAGCCCTAAGAAAATATATGTATTCTAAAGCTTATGCATAGGACTGAAATAACATCAGAAGAAATAATCTGTAGTAATAAGAATCTTGGGTTAATGAACATAGCCAAAATGTAGAAACAAATGAGCAAGTCCATGATATGTATATTTCAGCTGACTATCAATGTCCTACATGACAAGGAAGACATGTCCAGTTGAAAAAGCTCCATGGATTCATTAATAGCCCAAATTTTGGTTAAAACGATTCCCCTTTGTTCTTGTTTAATTTTCATGATGCAGCCTGAAGCTCATAATAATCATTCCATTATTATCAACTCCAGCCCAAGCAGTCAAGCAGTCATCTGTATCCCTCACACACACACACACACACACACACACACACACACACACAGAGCTATAAGTGGAGGAAAGACAAAATTCTTCATGTCTTGAAGTACCATATAATGAAAATTTTTACCTCATTTGGTTGTTTTTATTAAATGAGCCATTTTTTAAATAAAATGCTTAGCACATGGAAATCTCATAAAATTGCTGCTGCTGCTACTATCTGGATCCAAGGCAATCTATAATTTAAGTATTAAAATTATGCATGAGTCAGTTGTGGTATAATGCAGAGAGCTGATCTTGAAATCACATCAGCTTAGATTTGAAACACTTAATGACTGAGTTTGGCTAACTTAACCCCCCTGAATCTGCAATTCTTCCTCTGAAAAATGGGGCAGTAACCTTTACCTCAGGGTTGTTTTGAGGAATAAATGTAAAGTAACTGGTAAATGTCATTGCTTTTGCCATTTCCTCCTGAATCTTCCCTATGTGAGTCTCCACTCTAGACAAGAGGATTGAATGAGTGGACTGCAGCCCTAGACATTCCTTCCCTCTCTGAGTGATTGATGGAAACCTGTTATCTCTTTCCGAGCAGCAGCAGCTCTTGACTGCCACACAAGTGTTCCCTAGAATGTGTTGTTGGCAGATAGGGATGCTTTATTGCTCAAGGTCAGCTGACCATTTCTCTGGAGGAGAAGCCCAAATAAAGTGTGTGAACCAATGTTGTCGACTGATTCAGAATATGATCCTGGATGGATACAAGAGTGATGGCATCCTTAATACCCCATTTCCAGCAATTTCATCAGCTTACTCAGTACTGAAATGCCCATTCATTATAACTGCCCCCCATAAGATGCCCTCGTTTGTTTTTATGTGAGTCCCTAAAGCAAATTGTTTATTCCCAGATTTGTCTTGCAATTTTTTCCCAGAATTTTTCCAACCACTCTCTGGATTTAAGCTATCGTATAGCTTTATGTCTCCTTCCTGCTCTATTTCTTCCCAGATGTTGTCCATAACATATGAAGTGGATACTAATGTGTGTCTTGTACTAGCCCTTATTCAAACAGGCCGAGTGGTCTTTGAGACCAGGGCACAGATTTTGCAGTATGAAACAGTCATTATTTATCTGTATGGGACCAACATCAGTTAAGTTTCAATTTTCTCAACTGTGCAATGAAGGTGATAATGCACTCTGGTAAATAATTGATGCTAAAGTGAATGCATGAATGGAAAATGCATGGCCCATAATTCAAGCTTAACTTTTTAATGTTTTTTTACAGACTTGCTTAGTCTATCTTCTTGATCCACCTCCGTTTTTTAAAAAAATATATATATTTTATTGATTTCTTACAGAGAGGAGTTAGAGGGATAGAGAGCTAGAAACATCAATGAGAAAGAAATATTGACCAGCTGCCTCCTATACCCCCCCATCGGGGATGTGCCCGCCACCAATGTACATGCCCTTGACCAGAATCGAACCTGGGACCTTTCAGTCCGCAGACCGACACTCTATCCACTGAGCCAAACCGGTTTTGGCCTTACTCCACCTCATATTAAAAACTCTTACGCTGAACCCATTGCCTGTTTCAACTAGCCTTGTCACAGCTTCAAAGGTGCAAGTGGCTGTAGAAACGCCTCCAGCTGGATAATTCCAAAGCCTCAGTACGTGGTTGTGGGGATGAGAGGAATGGAGGCTTCCTGGGAAGGAGAGGTGACACTGTTGTGCCACCTTCTGTGAGACCACAGTTGGCCTGACAAACAAGAACATTTCTGGGGCACCCACTGGGCTCAGGGAGAGGTGACACAGGAAGGAGAAGATGGGCCTTCTGCCTGGCTGTTCTGTCTGCCAATAGCTTAGAAGCCTGAGAGAAGCTGGGGAGGATGTCACATTACAATGCATTCTACTCAAGAGGAGCTAATTTTAAGCTGGCAAGTGTTCTATCTGTTAGCACAGAAAATATTCATTCCTGGAGTAAGGGAATCGGGCGTTAACCAGATCCAGAGCACCCAGGGGGCCCTGCGAATCACAGAGCTGCTGAACAACCTGAACACTCCGCTGAGAACAGTGCGAGTATGTGTTCCAGGCACAAAGGTGCACAGAGGCCTTTTGTAAACCGAATGAAGGTAGATGCTGTGCAAATGGCTCCGCAGAAGGACAGAATCTAGGACGGCAGATACAATGAAGCCACAGCGAAGCTCAAGTCCTCCTGCTGTCTTTGTTTACTCAGTTCCTTTAAAATGTTCCGGTTTGTCATTTGTGGATATTGCCTGATCAAAAGGAAAATCTCACTTCACCAGAGAGGAGTTGGGGATGAGAGGGGAGTGTGCAGGGGACACGTGCAGGGGCCAAAGGTGGGCTTGTTTACTAGTAGCTTTGCTTGTGGACTCCCCGCTTGGCTTGGCCAGAGCAGGTTGTTCCACTCTGAGATGTGGAGCACGAGTTCCCCTGCTGTCTCAGTTATTTCTGAAATGCAAACTTGCCAGGGCTGATTCACATGCTCGTGCTTGGGGAAAAAACAAGCCCTTCCACACAGTCCTGGGCTTTGTTCTCATGATTGGCTTCTGCGGGTTTCACTCTCCCCAAGTTAACTAGCTTCTTGTAGAAACCAAACTGAAACCGGAGTGGGAAGAGCAATCCAGGTGGGTTGCATGTCAGTCATTTTATACAACCTTTGAAAGGGGGGCGGGGGGAGGGTGACAGGCATTCCTAATTACTTATAATAACACTTTCATTACTGTGGCTCTTTTCTCCTAATGATTTTCTGATTTCAGCATGCTTTAGGCTACTGCTATTCAACACAGCTTATTGATTTAAAAATTAGAGTGAGGTGATATGCTAATAAGCAATCTAAAAGTTTCTTTCAAAATTACATTTATACATGTTTTCTTTATTATTGTACATTCTAATATTGCCAACCGTGCATACTTTCCTGTTTCAATTAAATTATATTTCTTTTTTAAAGGCAAATTTCAAAGTTGTAATTTAAAACAATAATTTAAAAAAAGCTAACAGAGTCTATCATACTTACAGACAACTTTAGTAAGAGAAAGAACTCTAGATTTGAGACAAAATTAGTAGGCTTCGTTTAGCTGTGCCACTTAAGAAATTATTATTTCACTTTCCCTGGCTCATGTCTTTAGGCATAAACCAAGGATGAAGATGTCTACTTGACTGAATCATGGTTATAAGAACTGAATGTGACCAAGTGAAAAAGTTACCAGGTGAAAAAGTTTATGTTATTAGTGTTTTGCTGGATAAACAGCAGATAAAGAATTGATGGATATCTTTGAATAGATGTTCATATTTGAGCTCTATGAATACAGGATCAAAATATTGGTTTCTTTAGGAAGCTCATGAATCCTCTGAAACAATATGCAAAACTTCTGGGCACCTGCATAAGTTAGGACAGTGGTCACCAAACTGTGGCTCTTGAGCCACATGCGGCTCTTTGGCCCCTTGAATGTGGCTCTTCCACAAAATACCACGTATGGGCCCACACATACAGTGTGGCCCATGCGCAGAAGTCAGTTTTCGGCTCTCAAAAAGAAATTTCAATCATTGTACTGTTGATATTTGGCTCTGCTGACTAATGAGTTTGCCGACCACTGGGTTAGGACTTTCTGGGTTGTGGGGGACAGAAATTGAACCCATACTAGCATATCCAAAAAGGAACTTAAAGTACAGGTGGAAACACGGGTACCTTGGAAACAGGTGGAACCAGGGCTTGCAATAGAGCGAAGGTGCTCCCACCACCTGTGACTCTGTTTCTCCCACAAGTGGGCATTGCTCACTTACCCAGCTGACCAGCTTCTTCCAAATACATCAGGTGGCATGGATTCAGGTGATTATATCACTCGTAGTGGAGAGGAACTGATGCTGTTTTTCTCTACTCCCAAATTAAGTCCCCCTCAAAAAACGATACTGATTATCCTGTCCTGATCAGAACCAATCACTGTGGCCAAAATGCTAGTGGGGACCACTTGTATAACATAGAGTGGTAGTGTGAAGGGGGGACATTTCTTAGAGGAAAAATAGAAGCTAAATGTGGTTCTGAGGAGACAAAATTCACTCATACACTATTTTGTGAGACTTTTTCCAGATTTTCAAATGTTTTCATTCAATATAGACTGTAGATTTGAGAATTAAAAGAATGTTTTCTTTTGTGGAAATATCTTGTGACAGATATTTCTTAAAGACAGCCAGTATTTCTATGAATATGTAAAAAGTTCTCATTTAACGTTTGTCCTACAATTAAAAAATTAATGCAAACTATTATTTATTAATAACCCTCACATAAAGAAATTAATATTTCAACTGAAGTTCTCAGAAGACTAAGATTTAAGAATTCACAATGGACATCTTAGGCTCTATAAAAATGGATATTATATGTAAATAGATGTCAATTTCACTCAACAAATACTTGTTATGTGTAAGATTTGAGGTAGACAATGTCAAAAGCTGGTTGACACTTGGGGAAAAATCCTTTGTGATGGCTACCGAATGGTGTTCAGTTGTCTCTCAAGCACCAGTCTTGCTGCTGTGAAACTATATTTTAAATGTCCTTAACATTTCATTCAGTAGACTGGGCAAAGCAGACTACTCTCCCTAATGTGGGCAGCCTCATCCCATGTTTTGTTGAAGAACAAAAAGAGAGTGTTCTTATGGAGATGGACAACATACTGTGATTACGATGGGAGTAGGGAGTGTGGGGGAGAAAAGCGGGTAAATGATAGAAAAAAAACAAAAACAAAAAACTTACAAACACACAAAGGTAGGTTTTTTCAGAAATGCAATTCTGCCTCAACACTGCAGCATAGAAACACCCGCTGTGTCCAGCCTGCAGATTTTGGGCTAAAGACAAACACTCACTTCCTCAGCTCCACCCCACCCCCCACCCCACCCGCCAGCCTGCTCCAGGAAGTCAGACTTGCAAGCCTCCACAGACACATGAGCCTGAGCCAGTTCCTCAGTTCCTTTCCTTCTGTTCCCCTCTCTCCCTGTCTTGTTTCTCAGGAGAATCTGACTAACACAATATCCCTAAATTATACAGTATCCAAAATTCAGAAAAGGCCAATAACACAAGAATAAAGTGAGTGGAAGCAGAGCAGAAGAGGACTTTCTCCAAGTTCACCTACCTTGTCCTAGACCTGGACCAGATGCGGGCCTGTGGGAGGAGCAGCTGACAGCCTGCAGCCATCTGCCTGTGGGGAGGCAGGCTGCCCACTGCAGCACCTGCACAAGGCCAGGAAGGCGGGGCCAGGGGAGAAGCCTAAGGTGGGGAGACACACCTGTGGTCAGGAGCATTGGCTCAAGCTGGTGGGAAGTGTGGTGGGCTTCTACAGCAGCAGGAGCTCCAACCAGGTGGAAATCAAACCTATCCTGATAGGCCAGTACTTGGGAGAGTTCCCTCATCTACAAGCCTGTGAAGCACTGTGTCTGGCATTGGCATCGGGCCACCCACTTCTTCCACTTCCTCCAGTATAAGCAGCCAGCCCCACCAATTAAGGCACAGACTTAAAAAACAAAACACATGCCGAAACCGGTTTGGCTCAGTGGATAGAGCATCGGCCTGCGGACTGAAAGGTCCCGGGTTCAATTCCAGACAGGGGCATGTACCTTGGTTGCGGGCATATCCCCAGTAAGGGGTGTGCAAGAGGCAGCTGATCGATGACTCTCTCATTGATGTTTCTAACTCTCTCTCTCCCTTCCTCTCTGTAAAAAATCAATAAAATATATTAAAAAACAAAACAAAACAAAACAAAAAAACAAAACAAAACACAACGCTATTCTGTAACTTTTCATGTAAAATACAAACTATTTAACTTTGTTCAAAGTGAGAGAATTCACATTACAACTAAATTAAGATACACTTGTTACATATCAAAATGACAAAAAATGAAATGCTTGCTCATACTCATTGGTTGTGGAAAAACAGAATTCTTATGTTATTGCCAGAAAAAAAAAGAAGATACAACTCTGTACATAATAATATTTGGGAAAATTGAATGTACATTACACTTTGACTTAGCAATCTCACTTCTAGAAATATGCTCCAGATATACAGTGGTATAAAATGTAACGTGTACATAAGAATACCCATGGAAGCTTTATTAGTAATATTTAAAAAATTGCACACACTAAAATATCCACAGTTTGGGAACCGCTAGCAGGGTCGCCTAAGACCATCGGAAAACACAGATATTTACATTATGACTCATAACAGTAGCAAAATTACAGTTATGAAGTAGCAATGAAAATAATTTTATGGTTGGGGGTCACCACAACATGAGGAACTGTATTAAAGGATTGAGACATTAGCTGAAGCCGGTTTGGCTCAGTGGATAGAGCATCAGACTGCGGACTGAAAGGTCCTGGGTTCGATTCCGGTCGGGGGCATGTACATTGGTTGCGGGCACATCCCCGGTGGGGGGTGTGCAGGAGGCAGCTGGTCGATGTTTCTCTCTCATCGACGTTTCTAGCTCTCTATCTCTCTCCCTTCCTCTCTGTAAAAAATTAATAAAATATATTTTTAATAAAATAAAATAAAATAAAATAAAGGATCGAGACATTAGAAAGGTTAAGAATCACTGCACTAAAAAGGAAGTTGGTTAAATCAATCATGGTATGATCATAGATTGGAGTATTATGCAGATGCAAAAAGAGATTAGTCTCTAACAGGAGTGGTTGCTAAGGTATATTGTCAGATGGAAAAAGTCAATGTGCACAATAGTATTTATAGTTTGCTACCTTTCTGCAAAACTGGAGTAAATAGGGAGTAAATAAGGAGAATTAATAGTATTTCAAAAAAGAAACAATGGAAGAATAACTTAAAAAATCCAATAATTACTACCTATCGGAAAGGAAACATAAAAGGTAAAGGAGAAAAGGGATTGCATTATGAGCTTGAGTTACAATTTTGACATTGAAAACATTTAAATATTTTATACATAATTGAGAAAAAATATATTAAGTAGGGAGAAAAGTTTAAATTTAAAAAACTGAAACAAATGAATTTAACTGTTGATTGTATAACAACAAATAAAAATTATTTCAGGTTAAAAATTCAAATGACTACTTTTAGTAGTAGATAAGTTATTTTGAAACATGTATATTTAAGATAAAACTAGATAATTAATTAGTGTGGTTAAGGAAAATGATTTTCAGCATGAAAAAATATGGGAAAGAGATAACTACCTATCTAAAATAAAACCTGCAACTGGATTTGAAGTGGAAATTTTTTTCCTCTTAATAAAAACATTTATTTCCTGATTGTCCATAGAAAAGGCCTAGCAGCAATGAGAATTCATGTGATTTGTAAGTTTGATTTTCCATTAAAATACTTTAGGTCTCTTGGTGAAATAGCTGATTCTACTCAGACCTGTGGCAGAAAATGGAGAGGCAAACTGTGCTGTGTCAGCATGGCCAAGGGTGGAACTGAGTGGGGGCTGTGTAGGTGTTAGAAAAGGCAGACAAGAGCATGAAGTCGGGGCTGGATGGGACGCTGCCATCTCTGATGGAGAGATACAGTACTAGGGACTACAAGCCATGTCTTTATTTTATAGCCAGATTCCACGAGGCAAAGTAAGGGTGTGGTCAAGAAGTTTACAACATTCTCGTGAGTTTTGAACCTGCTCAATTACATGCACCTGAACTCTATCAAGTCCACATCACTCAGGCATGTGCGACCATGAGTTTGTACCATAGGGTCAAGCTTACAACTATAACTGTTGGCTATAACTGTGCTAGGAGGGCTCTGCTCTCCAAGCTAGGACTTGCACTTGGCCATGAGTGCCCTCTCATTAGTCCAAGTCTTGAACCTGTTCCACTCTGCACAGCGAACATGGGACGTCTTATTGTAACCAGAAATAGAAATTTGTCTGTATTAATGGCTTTATATGTAAAGAATTCAGAAACCAAATGCAAAGGGCTCCATCTTATTGGCCTAAAATAAGACAATGTGGATATAAAAAAGAATAATGGAGACTGGGAAGAACGCGATGAGGAGCAGGAGCCGCTGCCGGACACCACCACCACCACCACCACCACCACCACCACCACCCCCCACCCCCCCCACCCCCCCACCCCCTGCGGCAAAGAGCCGGGAGTCAGAGCCCCTGGGGCGGAGGTGCTGCTGGGCCCTTGACCGCTGATCACGGGCCAAGGAGCCAAGGCTGGGGGCTGCTTCCTAAGCAGCGCTTAACCCAGGAACAGGCCGAAGCCGCACAGAAGGCCGAGGAGAACAAAGGGGCTCCGCAGGCCAGCCTGCTGAGCTTCCTGGAGGAGGAGGAAGAAACCGAAGAAGTTTTCAATGCGAAGAAATCAAGTTATAGCAAAAGATAGTAAAATTACTTAAGAAAGAATACAAAGATCTTGAAAAATCGAAGACTAAGACAGAACTCTACTCAGCAGCCAACATTGCAACATAAATGCATTAAAAAAAACAAAAAAACAAGACAGAATGTTCGAGCTGCTGTGGCCAGGCCCAGAGCGGCCAGGCCCAAGGCAGTGGCAGCCAGGTGGGGAGCGGCCAGGCCTGGAGCGGCCGGTCCCAGAGCAGCTGGTTGTGGAACGAACCAGAGCAACAGAGACCAGGCCCGGAGCAGCCAGACCCAGAACAGCTCGCTCCTCGCCTGCCCCTGCCCCAGGCTGCCTCTCAGACATGGCTGGAAACTTTTGGGGGAACTTGAGGATCTGCTGAATCAAGTGATGAAGGCTTAGATCTGGATGTGTTGAGTTATTATAGCACTGGGGTGTTGATCTGTGAGTGCCTTGTGTGGGGTCTGGATGAGGTTGGTTGATCTATTTGGAAGTGTCTTTTGTGTGAAGTGTATGCGTGGGCATGTGGAGATATTATTGATTTGAGAAAATGCTAAGTGACTGATTTACTACCTGAAAAATTTAAAGTTCTGAAAGTTTAAGGTCTCTTGCCAAAAAGAGGTTTTAAAGCTAACACCTTAATTTTAATGGAGAAAGGGGAGGACAAGCCCTTCCCACCCAGAACAGGTAATCCAATCCCAGCCAGCAGTTATCTTTAAACAATGTGTTCATTTACATTTGAATGGCTATACCTTTTGATAGCCTAAGGGCAAGTTTACATGTAAACAAGTTTGCTTCTCAGTTCCCAGGGCAGAAAAAACAAGGTTTAAAATGATTAGATTTTAAAATTTATTCTTAGAAGTGTAAAAGTTTATTAATTTAAAAAAAAAAAAAAAGGAGATTGAAAAACCTGATGAAAAATATTAACTGTTGATTGTAGTAGAGTCGGAGATATGGGAGGGGAGTGGACTGACAGTTCTTGGGGAAAGGGGGAGTGATGGATGCCAGAAGAGACTGAACATAAACTCTGCACCTATGGATGAGGACAATGGGGGGGTGGGAAGGGAGCGGAGGGTGGGGTGGGAACCTGGTGGAGGGGGGAAGAAATCAGGAACCTTTGTAATAATATGAACAATAAAGATTGATTAAAAAGAATAATGACTACCATGTACTGAAACACTGAAAAATATATGAAAAATCTATCAATTCATTAAAATTCTTTAAAAAAGAAAAGACTCTTTGATCATCATTTAGATATCACTAATGTTCATACCCAATGCAATTTCTCTAAAAATTATTTAAGGAAGAGCCAGATAACTGTTGTTCCTTTCTGTGCAAACTTAACTGTGGATAACCAAGTAATTAATGTGTTACAGAATAATTTCCTCTAATACATGCAGATAGAATGATAGAATTAGAAAATCATCATTTATCAACCCCTAAATTATGAGTGGACTTGGACAAGATCATCAATGGATGTTCAATTATTTGTTAAAAATTGATAGAGAACTTCATGACAAGCATCTTGAACCCCAAATATAATCATAACTTAAAGTGAGACAGTCACTAAACAAGTGTTGCCCAGGATGTGGAACCCTTGTGCAGTGTTAGTGGGGCATGTGAAATGGTGCGGCCACTATAGAAACAGCATGGCATTTCTTAAAAAAATTCAAAATGGAATTACCATGTGATCCAACAATTCCACTTCTGGCTATATACCAAAAAGAACTGAAATCAGGTTTGGGAAGAACATTCATGTTCATGGCAACATTATTCATAATCTCTAAAATGTGGACACAACCAAGTGTTCACTGAAGAATGAATGGATAAGCAAATGCAGTAAATATTTATACAATGGGATATAGTTTACTTATTCTTTTTTAATATATTTTATTGATTTTTTAAAAAGAAGAAGGGAGAAAGATAATCAGAAACATTGATGAGAGAAAACATCCATCAGCTGCCTCCTGCACGCCCCCTACTGGGGTTGTGCCCGCAACCAAAGTATATGCCCTTGACCTGAATTGAACCTGGGACCCTTCAGTCCTTAGGCCAATGCTCTATCCAGTCAGCCAAACTGGTTAGAGATATTTACTTATTCTTTTGTTTTTTAAAATATATTTTATTTATTTATTTGTTTGTTTGTTTATTTATTTACTTATTTATTTTTTACAGAGAGTAAGAGAGAGGGATAGAGAGCTAGAAACATCCATGATAGAGAACCATCAACCAGCTGCCTGCTACTGGGGATGTGCCCACAGTCAAAGTACATACCCTTAACCGAAATTGAACCTGGGACCTTTCAGCCTGCAGGCCGGTGCTCTATCCACTGAGCCAAACCAGTTTTGGCTATTTACTTATTCTTAAAAAGGGCATCCTACAATACTCATAAACTTTGAGGACATTATGCTAAGTGAGATTGGCCACTCACAAAGAGACAGTGTATAATTCCTCTTATATTAGGTACTTGGAATATTCAAAATCATAGAGACAGACAGTAGAATGGTGGTTACTAGGTGCTTGGGGGAATGTAGAATGGGAAGTTATTGTTTAATAGGTATAGAGTTTTAGTTTTACAAGATGAAAAGAGCTGTGGAGATGAATAGTGATGGTTACATAACAATGTAAATGTATTTAATACCACTCAATTGTACACTTAAAATGGTAAAGGTGGTCAATTTTATATTCTGTATATTTACCACAACTTTACAAAAAAGTAAGACTACCAGACACATGATGTGATACAAAAGGACCTGCATATTATGACCTATAAGAGATGTTTGCCCAAATATTAATAATTGGACCGAAATCCAAATTTAACTATCAGTTTACCAGGAGTATAGGGTGAGGAATGAGTTGCATTTGGGGTAATAAGCATCATTTTGTTTTTAGTTTTGTTTGTTTGTTTTTCCTTCTCTTCATATTCTAACTTTATTATCTTTTTGTCATAGAACTAGATAGAGGATAATCACAGATTGGTAATCTTTCTGTAATATGAAGAAAAATTTCCTTGTGCCTGACCATAATTGTTCTTTCAAATTAGAGCTTCCTCCACAGGTGATATACACCTTATCTTCTTTTTAGTTTTTAAACAAATTTATTTTTATAAATTTACTTTAAACATAGTTTTTAAAGGTTCAAAAAGCTTATCCCCTACCCTTCTTATACCTACTACCTAGTCACAATTCCAGTCTCCAGAGATAACCTTTCCTGGCCTAAATCACTATTTTGGCCTTTTTTTCTTTTTTCTTTTAATGTTTCTTGTTGAAAGTATGAGGCGGGGGTGAGATAAGCAGCATCTTGAAGTTTGACAGGACAAAGATTGGGTGAAAGGAAAGCTTTAGAAGCAGAAACCAAACCCATAACCAGTAGTTCCTATGGGAAATCACAGGTGCTGTGCTGGGTTGTGGGAGACCATATCTGGCTGACACCCGTGTAGATACAAACAAAAATACTAAAATCACTTATAATGGTTTGCTAGGGACCAGGCACTAAGTTTCCTCTCCTTACTTCTCACAACAATCTTTGGTGGGAGGCATTCTTTTCATTATTTTACAGACAAATGCTAAATAACTTCCCCAAGGATACCCAGCACTCACAGAGGAGGCTTAATGCTCGCTTGATGGTAGAAGAGCAAGTTCATGGGAGAAAGTGTTGCTTATACTCTAGCTAATGCAAATCACTTTGTGATGTGTCCTTGGCTTTTTTACTTATCATATGCTACATTGTTCCAAAGTGCCAACGATTGCAAGACTCAATTATTTTATGAATTAAGAAAAAAAATGCAGTCAACTAATTTATGGCATAATTGTTATATCATTTAGAATGTTTATTTGCTGCCTAATAAATAAATTTCAATAGTATTAATAAGACATTCATTTTGGAATATATATCACCATTATCATACAGAAAATCAACAATTATCAAATGAAGTTGGCTAAGAATTCCTGAAATTTCTTACCATCCAGAGTGTGACTTGTTCTTCGTTGCTTTTCAATTCAAGGTTTGTGTTTCTTCATACCCTTTTCTTTGTGCCATGACAGCCAGAATATAACTAAAGTCCATGGGTGCTGGGCTCCTCAGTCAGTTTTGAAAAGATATAAAGGTAGTTTCCCTGTGAATACCATTTGGGACTTACTCTGCCTTAAATCCAAGCCCTTTCCACCTCTCCCTGAAATTGTTTATTATAATGAAA
Organism: Pipistrellus kuhlii; assembly: GCF_014108245.1. Taxonomy (NCBI): domain Eukaryota; kingdom Metazoa; phylum Chordata; class Mammalia; order Chiroptera; family Vespertilionidae; genus Pipistrellus; species Pipistrellus kuhlii. The sequence continues at coordinate 66,604,182 of NW_023425515.1, forward strand.
GTTAAAGGGGTACTTCTGATTTTTCTCCAATGTACCAAAATTTAATTTTGCAACTTTCAATGCTGGAGCTTTTTATATCTATACACATAAAAGGATAATATGCTAATTAGACCAAATAGACTGGATGTCTTTCAGACGTCATTCAGGACATCATTCCTGACAAAGCCGCGGCTTGGTCCAGGGGAAGCCACCCATAGTCCCGGTTGCCTGTAGTCAGCACAGGGGAAGCTGGCCGGGTCCCGGTTGCCTTAGCTGGCCAGAGAAGGGAAGCCTGGGTTTCAGGTGCAGGGGCCGAGACAGAGGCAGTTAGGGGAGATCAGGCAGGCAGTCAAAGGGATTAGGGGTGATCATGCAGGCAGACAGGCAGGCAAGTGGTTAGGAGCCAGCGGTCCCTAATTGCAAGAGGGATGTCCAACAGAGATTGGGCATGAACTGTCAGTAGGACACTCCCTGAAGGTTCCTGGATTGCAAGAGGATGCAGGCCAGGCTTAGGGGACTCCCCGTCCCCCCCCTCCCCCTTTGCACAAATTTCATACACCGGGCCTCTAGTTTTTCTATAAAATGACAACTGTCATGATTGCTGCCAGGTAAAGTAAGGAGTCATTGACCATAACTTGTATCTTAATTATGAGATGTTAAAATATGAGAAAGAAAAATGCAGGCTTTAGGGTTGTTAAATATGGTAATTAAAAATAATATTCACTTAAGCATCATGACCTTGTGAGAACAGAATCTAATTCTAATAGCTTGCTGGTAGACTGCCTGGGTTTAAATCCTCTTCACTTATTTACTGTGTGTCCAGTGGCCATCTTTTCCCTCTTGCTCTACTGATAAGAGTTAGCTAGCTAGCTTAATCAGGCAGACAGGAAGGAAGGGGGTCTAGAGAGGATAGAGGCATCTTGGCCTGAGCAATTAAAGCAGCCATAAGTTAGATCAAAAACAGCCCTGACCTGAGCTGCTTGGAGACCCATGAAGGGTAATAAAACATCTCTCTCTGGCCAGGACAACTGGGAGAAAGCCATAAGATAGATCAAAAGCAACTCCTACCTGAACAGATAAGATGGATAGATGAAGGACAGAGAAATGTCACAGGATAAGGGGGGAGAAAGACATACATTCACGGAGATTTAAAAAGAAAAAGTCACAGCATGTGGGGTGGGGAAAGGAAACATTTTCACAGAGGATATAGGGATGTTGTAAAATAAGAGGAAAGAGGGGGAGCCCCTCCTGGGCTTTGTCCTTTGAAACTGGTACTGGGTAGCAGAGTGGCCAATGATTGAGAGAAAGGGTCTTCGGGGTCTCCTCTCAAGACAAAGAGAGCAGTGGGCACCCTCTTTAGGGGGCCCCTCTTTCTCTCCTTAGCCAGGAGAGACAGTGTGTTAGAATTAGAATCTGGTTTAGAGATAGAGATAGAATCTGCTTGCAATAAAGTTTCTGTACTTCTCATTCTCCATCCTTTGTCCGTGGCTTCATTCTTCAAATCTATCTAGATAAAAATCCACGAGAGAAATCACTCTTGTACCCTGCTCACCAAAAACCCCCAAATCAACTGCCATTCTCCTGGCCTTCTTTCCTATACATATTTGATGTGTCTTTTCTGAAGTAAACATTAGCATAGGTGCTTGGAAGTCATTAGAAAATAAAATAAGGATCACATTTTTATGCAACTTGATTCTAGTCTTAAAGAAAGAGGAGCATTTGGTGACGTCCGAGAAAAAGAAAGACAATTAGATAAGTGGAATATCTAAGGGAAAGGAGGAAAGTAAATCAACAAAGTTGAAATAAAAATGTATTTTCCCTACTATTAATTTAGGCTCTTCAGAAATTTCTTTTCTAATCTTCAAATTCTTTATTCCCATGTTTCATGAATAAATTGTGTGTACAAATGGGTTTGTTTGTGTCTATTACACATTAAAATAAAAATACAGATGGAGCTCTCTTCTACAAAATACCATGCATTCTCTTCAAGGTGAAGAAGAAAAACTTCTGCCTACTATGCTCAGTGAAATTAAAAAAAAAAAAGCAACAGCATGAAAATGAAACATAAGTGAGGTTTGTGAAATTATCTTGGTTATATTTCTCTAAGGTATTATGTGCAGCCCAGGTAACCCCCTCACTTAGCACAGACTTCTTGGTTAACTAAGTTGCCTTTGGAGGTGCTGTAATGTCATCTATATGGGTTAAGGATTTTGTTTTTCCTTTAAATCCACAAAAGCACACATCCTCCCCCAACACAAACAGCCATTTTAAATTTGAAATATTTCCCTGGATTCTTCATATATTATTTTGTACAGAAAATATTTTTCCTTTGCTTGTTATCACAGGCTAAAGAGCATATCACTTTTAGCAATTTAAACTTAAATAAATCAGCATGCCAACTTGGATTGGCCTTTGTTCCTTCACAGTCACATATAGTAGTTTGCCTTAATTAAGTTAATAATAAAGGGATTAAAATTGCTAGCTGGCAAGGGAGGAGCCTGTCAAAAGTAATAAATTTTGAATTTAAAATGATTGTCCTTGCATGCTAATTATGAGCTGCCTGAGATACAGAGGGAATTCAGGGAAAAGATACTCTAACCACGTGTTAGTTTAATTCTGGAGAAGAGCCTTTAAAGAATGAATTGCATTGCGATTTGCTTTCTAATCAGACCAGACATTAATTTAGATCGATGACCTCAAATCCTTTAAATCCGCTATCACTGGCAGTAATTGCGAAAATTCTATAAGACTGTCTACAAAGTTTTCTGCCAGGGCACAACGGAAGATGGATTTGTGAACAAAATTGAATTTGTAATTGTGAACAATAGAAAGCTCATCTCATTAGTTGTAATGGTGATGAGATAATTTGACTCATCCTGTATTTGATGAGTGTATAAGAGTTTCATAAGAGGAGAAAACTGGAAGGAACGGTAAGAAAGAGATTACCAATAATATACTTCTTATCTACAATCTCCTAGTTACTTTCAGCAGCCTAACTGACTGGTACTCCATAGTGCAATCATCTTTCTTTTGTTTAGTCTAGGTATACACGCAATAACGAGGCAAAGTTAATCCTGGTGTTGATTGCTGCATTGTTTATTCATAAAGAACCAGATACCCCAATGAAGAGAATCTTAAGTGCCCTCTCCTTGGATAGGAAGGACTCAGGAACTTTTGGTTCATGGGAGAAAGTGGACAATTCTTTTGTTACTTGAAATCACCAAGCTTAGCCTCGATTCAGTAAGAGTGTCCATCCAAGATATTAATCAATAATTCAATGTTACTTCCGAGGGAGGCTTTCCTCTTTCCAGTGTGTTCTAAAATGTGGGCACACAAATGAGGTGTGACTATTTCCTTTCTCCCCTTCAGTTTTGGGATATTCAAAGTTGTCCCCTTTAATTATCTTGCTATTACTATTTTTCTCAAACGTAGCAAACCAGTTGAAATAGACTAATATACAAAGGAAGCAAGTAATTAACCTGACTGAATTGGAAGAGGTGATGTCACCAGGAAGATTACTCAATCCGTTTTAGCTGTATGGGGTCACCCACATCCATATCGCTGCTAAGGGTAGTAGACAAGGACAATGTCAGATAGACACACCTCCATCGAGCACCTTCTCCTTATAGAGCAGGCACGGTGATCCCTCTGACGATTCAAACCTGGATATTGCTAGCGGCCTGCTGAGAGCAGCATAGAGCTGACGTAGGCTATAAAAAAGGCCCATTTCACATTTGTGGAGAAGACTGTTTTCAGGAATAACCACCAATAGCGAGGCCAGCATTTGCCCCAGGACTAATCTATTAGGCCAAATACCACCATCGAGCCAGCAGTTCTCAAAGACTTTACTTTCCCATTGTGGGACAATATACTGCTTATAGTTTTCATATTTAAAAACACACACACATACCTGTTTCTTTGCTCACTGCCTCCATGTTTGTAAACTATTCTCTACTGAATTGGGTTACCCCGACCCTGCAATTTAGTAATCTGCAATTTACTAAATAGTGGGAGCCAGAGTAATTTTCTCTTTAACTTGTGCATTTTATTCTGTTCAGGAGAAGATCTTATGTAATTAGTTCTGTGGCCATTTTATTTTATTTTTTAAAAGTATATTTTATTGATTTTTTTTACAGAGAGGGAGGGAGAGGGATAGAGAGCTAGAAACATCCATGAGAGAGAAACATCGACCAGTTGCCTCCTGCACACCCCTTACCGAAGATGTGCCCACAACCAATGTATATGCCCTTGACCAGAATAGAACCTGGGACCCTTCAGTCTGCAGGCCAATGCCCTATCCAGTGAGCCAAACTGTTTTCAACAGTTCTGCGGCCATTTTACAGATGAGGTAACTGAGGCTCAGGAGTTATGTTCAAAGTTTCACTACTAATGAATTGCAGATCCCCATCCTTTTAGAAGTCCATCCAAAATCTATTTCTAAAGATTGTCATTATTTTTATTAAACCAATAAATATAATACATCTGTCCCTCAGGAAGGCCTGGTGCCATTTGGTGGACACAGAAATGAAATGCCCATGTCTACCCTCACACCACTGTCACCATCTCTTCAACCAGGATGCCATGGACAGTGAGAATCTGCATAGTTTGCAGGAAAATTTGCTGAGGGTGTATGTATGTGTAGGTTTGTTTAATAACTCCTTTCTAATTGTTTCGTATTTAAATAGCCGTCCATATTTCCCTATTTTTATACTGAAACTTCCTGCTGAGTTTTATAAACCTGTAATGTGAAAACATAAGGAAAAGGTTAATAAATGCAGTTAGAACAATTTTTATTTCTTTCAGGATGTTCCCATTTAGTTAGTACCTGGATACCTGAGAGCTTGTTGATTTGCGTGATTGTCCTAATGACCAACGACATGAATAGCTGAAAATCTAATTAGGCCTTTTGAGCTGAGAATATATATATATATATATTTTTTTTTTGAGAATATTTTTTAAGAGACTCTGACATTTGGTAAGGAATGTGGTGTCAGCAGAATATCTAGCCTGGATGTAATTTCTAATTTGAGGAAAGGTATTGGAATGTAATTATGTGGACATACAGAGAGAGCGATTATATGAACCTGTCATAAATGCTGAACTTTCAGAACAACGAGAAAAGACAAATAGGGACCAGTGCCAGACAGAACTCATAATGTGCCCAGACTGCCAGGAGATGTGCATATGATTTATCCGCTCAAGAAACATCTCTAAACAGCTACCTGGCATTTCTACAAACAATCCCTTGGTGTTGATGCCAAAGTATATTTAATACCTATAGAAGGGCAATGACTTTCCCAGAAAGTCAGAGAAGAGGGGAACATGTCAAAAGCACAAAAGTTTAGTCATTACAGCTTTAATAAAGTATGCCCAATTATTTTTGTGTGAAAGAAATCCTATATAGCAAAAGCCTAATATACAAATTGTCCCGTCTACCAGGAGTTGACTGCTTGCTATGACATGCCCTGACCAGCAGGGGGTGGCACCGAACACGGCTGGTGTTGGTGTAGCAGCACTGGGAGTGGCAGCAGTGGAGGCGCTGCAGGCCCTGATGGGCCCTCATTAAAGAGGGATTGGGGTGGGACGGTGGAGCAAGTGAGTGGGCAGTGCCAGGCCAAGACTGGTGTGAGCCACTGGTCACTGGGCAGGGGCTGATTGCCCTGCCAATCTGATTGTGATGCCACCTCTGGGCTCTCAGGTGCTGAGGGAGCAGGGCAGGGGCTTGCCACCTGGCTCTCTCAGCACCTGGGAGCTGGGTAGCAGCAGGGCATTCGGCTGGGTGATCAGGCCCCGCAGCAACCAGCAGCAGTGGCAGGGGGCAGATGACCAGGGGAAGGAAGGGAGTTTAACTGGCCAGTAGCCAGCAACTGCTAGGGGCCCTACTAGTACACAAATTTTGTGCACTGGGCCTCTAGTATTTTTTTATATTATCCTGACCTAATTAGCCAATCAGTTGTTACCCTTGAAGAAGTGTGCCAATGAGCTATTGTTGCAAAAGAACAATCTCAAAGTTTAGTGGTTTAAAACACTCCTTTATTACTGAGTGTAGCCCATGGATTGTAGCCCAGGTGGATCATCTGACTGACAGCTGATGCAGATTGGGCTCCAGTGATCGTGGCTGAGCTTGCCTTGCCATACTCTGGGTTTGTCTGAGGCACCTTACCTGGTGCGAATCTGCTCTGTGTCTTTAAACCCATCTTGGCATGAACAGGCTGGCCTCGGCTTGTCCTTCCCATGGTGATCAGAGAAGTACAAGAAGTCAAGAAGAAATATGGTATGCTGCTTGAGGCCTAGACTCAGAACTGAAAAACAGTCACTTTCACATGATTTTATTGGATAAAGTGAATCATATGGATGAACCTAGTGTCAAAGAATGGAAAAACATTCTCTGGTCCTTTTGTGGGAAGAATTGCAAAGTCACATACAAAGGGTATGGAGACAGGTAAAGGTAAAGAATTAGGGCATTTAATGCCTGGCTGATGTGGCTCAGTGGTTGAGCATCACTATGAACTGAGAGGTCATGGTTCAATTCTGGTCAGGGCACATGTCCGGGTTGTAGGCTTGATCCCCAGTGTGGGGTGTGCGGAAGGCAGCCAATCAATGATTCTCATCATTGATGTTTCTTTCTCCCTCTCGCTTCCTGTCTGAAATCAATAAAAATATATTTAGAAAACAAAACAAAACAAAAAAATTAGGGCATTTAATGCAAAAAAAATAAAAAATAAAAAATGGCTCACGAGTGAATCAGGAATAGGATTCCTTTTGCAAGAGCACTTGACTGTAGGAAGCTTCTGAAACACACAGGAGGCTGGAAAGAAGAGGCCTGTGCTGTGGGAGGAGTCTGGTCCAGGAAGAAAAGATGAGTCAAAGACAAAATCAAAAACTGTGTGAACTGCTGCTGACATGCTTCCTCCCATAAAGTCATCTTTTAGCAAAAGCTCAGTTCACCGCAATTGCAAATATATGAGCTTTATATCTGGAAACTCAAGCTGACATGCAGAACCAAATCATGACTCAACAGCTTCCTGTGCTTATTCCAACTTCCTAACCCTCTCCTGCTCCACTCTGGTACATCTCTAAAACTCTCTACAATAAAGATTAAAACAAAACAAAACTATTTTTGTAAAATCCATTTGACTTTGCTCCCAACTACATGATTTTCTCATTGGATCAAATGCTTAGAAAAATAATTTTAAAAGAGGGGGAGTGATGAAGATGGACGAACAGAATCTGCCTCAGTGCCATTTCCTCTTCTGTACAATGCCAAGAGTCACTGGGTACTGATGTTGATGGTATTAATGTCAGTTCAATTCCATTTTTGTTGCAGAAATACCACAAAAACAATAGCGTTAAAATTTATCAATCTGCACAGCCTTTGAATTGAACACTGATTCCATATGTTGCCTTTATCATCACGACAACAGAAAATCCAAATCCTGTCATGATAACTATGAAGTATGTATTTTATATTTTAATAATTACATTTTATTACACTTAAGAAAAATAACAAACAAATATGAGAGAAACTAAGTCACTATAGAAATCTTAATATATTATCAGTTAGGTATGTGGGGGAAGATCTATGTGTTGTTTTTGTGGTTTTGCCAATATGACCAAAAATCCATCATCTTTTAAACAATTTGTGTGCAACTGTGATATATGAAAAACAAAGCTCTCCAAATTAAGAAAACTCACAGAATATGATTCTTGTACATGAACCTGCAAAAGTTTTAAACAATAAACTTTCCTCTTGGGATTAGATTGAACAATAGGTAATATATCTTTGTCTCTCAATATAAAGTCTATTTTAAAGCTTTTGGTGGACAATTCTAATCAAGCTATGAAAAAGGAACTTAATTGTTATTGTCAACAAGAATTTCTGCGTAAATTGGGTTTTAATAACAATTTAGTTTCCAAGAGATGACTCTAGTACATAGACAAAAACATTTTCTTAACAGAAATACTAGTATTCTATATCCTTAATAGGCCATCCAGGGAGAGGGTTGTGAAATTACTTTCAAGCAATAACTTCATCTTCACTAATATTTCACTATATATTATTTCTTAATGATGAGAATTCAAAGAATAATATAGGTTTGCCTGGATTTTAATTGTTATTTCTGTGGAAGTGAACATCTCAGATCATATGTGAGTCAACCATCAATTTAAATTGTTAATTGAAGTTCCATTTATCCTGGCCTACCTGGGAAGATATGATGAGAAAGAAAATGTTTATGGGAAGTTGATATTTAATTTTGATTCCCTTACACAGTCTAAACCGAATTGCTGCCAACTTCCAAAGGCACATTTTATCAAGTGCCATACCTTTTGGACACCACAACTTCTGTTCTCTGGATATATAAGTTTTCTCAAAAACCTAATAATTTATTTTGAGCATCTATTATGTTGACACCGTCACTTATTTCCTGATATTATAGAGTTTATGTAATTAGGTTTATTCATACAAATTTCACTGCAACTGTTGAGTCTAGTGTGTGCTATTGTAACTGTAACACCCATGAATGCCTCACATCACAGTGCCATGAACATGTTCACCCTACAGTTGCTTCCTATCTGACAAATAATTTGTATGTATTTAAGAATTTCCTTTTTAAATAAGAAAAATGGGGCAAAAAGCTAATACTTATATAATAATTTGTTTTCAAAGTGGTGGTCATCTTTTTCTTTAAATATGAATGACATGTTGCTAAGGGGATCAGATAAGTTATTCAATGGAAATATTTCCTCTTGGTCATCTTCCCAAGCATAGATAGATGTATGTTCTTATAACAGGGAGGGCAAGCAATGTAGTGAATAGAACTTGGACTTTGGCATTTTGATCATAGGTCCGGGCTTACCCACCTCCCATGTCTGTGATTGTCAACAAATTTATTTACATTGTCTTGATCTGTAACATGGAGATAGTGCCTCCTGTGACAGGAAGTTGAATACATTCAAATGAAAGTGTAAGTAACACATCAATACAGTGCCAGTCTCATAAGAGGGACTTAGTGTATGACAGCAACATGCATGTTTAAAATGTCTCACATATTTATACACATTTTTAAACATGTGTTTTAAATAAACATATATAATTATACATATGATGTCTAATAAAATATCTGATCAGCTGTTAAATCTGTAATAATAAAAACATAATATGCTAATTAGACTGGGTGTCCTTCCAGAAGCCTGTGGCTGGAGGGAAGCCCAGGTCCCGGATGCTAGAGGTTAAGCCAAGGTCCCAGTGCCAGAAGGAAGCCAGTGCTGGCAGCTGGGGGAAGGAAGGCCTACTTGTGCACAAATTCGTGCATTAGGCCTCTAGTTATATAATATTGGCCTATTCCATCCTTTATAGATAGTATAATCACTTCATGTGTCAATATTTCCCAATTTTACATATTATAAAAAAGGAGGATTTCCTGATTAAAGAAGTTTGGAAACTATAGAAGATTGGGCCAAGCATGGCCTTTAGAATCAGATCTGGTTTTTATAGCAACTTACTTACTTAGAAGCTAAATGCACTTGGGACTTATGGAACCTCTCTAAACCTTAGATTTCAGCTATTAAATGGGAGGATATTTAATACTATTTGCAACAAGTAAGGGTTAAATAAGATAATGTATGGTTGGCCCTAGCACACAGTATGGGCTCAATAAATATCATTTTTTTTCTCTCTCTGATGTTCATAGCTGACTTTACCTTATTTTAAAGGTAAAGAATTGCTATGGAAGTTCATGCCTTGGTAATTTCCAATGGTAAACTGAATGGTGTGTTAATAGTAGAAGAAAAGAAATAGGAGCATGTCCTCTTAATTATGTTCCTAGGACAGCCACATGGGACACCCACAACAAGTATGATCCTATCCCTGAAGATAGACACACATACATTATAGAACCAATTTTAGGTAAAATCTAGGACTGGTGAAGGTGGCAGAATAGGAAGGTGTAGACAATTTCACCTTGCTGAATTCCCTCTCCAGAGAAATGAAGAGTCAAAATGAGTTTTCTACTGTTTTAATAAAGACAACTATTTCCTATACATAAACATCCTAGTTTAGACAAGAGGCAGACCACTGTGAGAGATGTGTGAAGACATATTTCAGTTTTATTATCTTTTAGGCATAGACGGGTGTGTTAATCCATTTCCATATACATTTCTTATAATCAAAGATTGGAAGTGAAACTTGAGCTGGAAAAACCTGTCTCCTGTTGCCGAAGAGTTAGTAGTAAACTGAAGAGATGCCACCTCAGAAGTTGAGGATTGTGCAAGATCCGCCCTCCCAGCCTCGCTGTGCACATCTCTGATGTTACACAAATAAGCTTTCCTTTTCATCCGGGCATGGATTCAATAGTTCTAATGTTGTCTCCTGTTTCCCAGCAAACTTTCTGCTTCCCGTCCAGAGCTCTGTGCTGTGAATGTTCTGCTCTCTAGGTTCCGACACCTGTTCTTGAACTCAGTTAACCACAGCAAATGAAAGCCAAGAAATAACTGTAGCATAACCCTCTCTTTCTATCGTAGCATTGCTTCTTTCTGCAAATGTAGCCTAGGAGTTAGACTTTGAACCTTTGATCTCCCACACCAAAAGAAAAAGTATTTCTATGAAAGAGATTTCATTTTAGTGTTCATGGTTTATTGTGGAAAGCAGGTGTTTAAAATTTTTAGAATTTCTTTAACAAAATTCTAAAGAAAAGAGAAAACAGAGAAATCACAGTATTTACAGAGAGATAACAGAATGGCTTTGCCATGCAGAACACAAAACTTTGGTTTTTCCCCTTTCACTTTGGTTTAAATATTGACCAAGATTCAATTTTCTTTTCCTGCCAAATAAAACTTCAATAAATGAAAGTTTAGAGGCAAAATAACATGTTTTCTCCCCCCTCCCATAATATTTTACACAGCTTTGAGTCTAATAAGATATTTTATGTATTTAATTCATACCAATGCACTACAGGAAGCTTTTATTAAACTGAGATACTATTGCCCAGATAGTAAGTGGTTTACAAATGTACAACAGCATGTGTTTCTAAATAATGCAGAAGTGGCAAAATATTATTCCTAATATCCACCTTCAATTTATTTTTCATTGGCTTCATAATTTTTATTCCATCAATCTAAAAAACAAACACCAGTTTTCCTCTCTCCCAAGAACACAGTTCTATACCTGGGAATCTGATGTTCATTTTCTTTTTCTATATAAAGTTATGTAAATCCTGGGACAAAAATAGCTGTGCAGTGTTCTCCCAGAATCCAGGCTTCTGCTTGAAAGAGCAAAGTTTAAAAGTCTAGTCACAAGTAGCTACTGGCCCATATCCAGTCTACTTCAAAAAGTTTCCATTTAAACTACCACCCTATAAAGTTCCTCAAGCATAAAACACGCTTATAAAGTTACAAATTTGAATGTAACTAAAGATACATAGACATTTTATTATTACACTTTTATGTACTGCTTGATAAATTATGTACCAGTTAAAAACACTAAATTATCTCAAGGTGCATTCAATATCCGTAGCATAGTTAACAAAAACACACACGAAAAAAATATATATTCTATATTCTGTGGAAAATAACACAGCTTTGATAATGACCACTGTTAAAAATCTCCAATTCTGACTGATATCTCTTTTAAAAAGGAAATGGGCATAATTTTAAGGCAGTGGATAACCCAAAGGATTTAACACCAATTTTTAAATACCGTGATTTACACTCTGATCTATGAAAATGAAAATGTTATTCGTGATTTTTCCAAACTGTCTCTCGCACATTTTTTTCCTTTCTTATGACAGAAAATAATTTACTAGCAGATGTCTCTAAAGTGCTACCCAAATTCTGTAATGTTATTTTTTTTTCAGTATAGGCAAAATTGTTAGTTTGGGAGTACCGTTATTATGTATGTGCATCCATATGCATGTGAGATTTCCTTTTGAGAGCCAGCTGGTCGTGCGTACACAGAATCAGCTCATCCAGGGTTTAGCAATCTGACTCTGCGCCTCCCCCTCTCAGGCTAAAACCACAGTTTTGGAATTGGGCAATGTGTGTGTTCCCAGTCCTCACAAGCTGCCACCTTTGGGAGTTAGGGGCTTGTGAAAAAGTTTAGGGGCATTATTGATAGCAATCAGAATCAGAAATGTACCTGCTCAGATTATCCATATAAACAATTGAAATAAAAACATTACAGTATACATCAGATTAACAGCAACTCCCAGAACAAAGCTTACAGTGTATAAAAATAGCTACGTAAAAAATTTACATAAAAGGCAAACCGAAAGGAAATCCTCAGTGCAGACATTTACAGAAAAAAAAAAAATAATAAAACCAAACGCAACATATGACCTATCATCATGGCTACCAAAACTTGTTATTGTTTGCAATTTCATTTCATTGTTTGACTTGAGATAATTCTCTAAGATCCTGTGACAGCTTGGTAAAATGAACTGCTTAATATTTGAACCATGAATTGCTGTCAATGTCTTTGTATATGTCTTAAATACAATCCACGTTCATGCTTCAATTGGCCTATATAGTTTTTTTTTCTCTGAAATAATGAAAAAAAGAACATAATTTAGTAAGTTACTGTAGCAAACATTTTTTATTGTCAGCAGATGCTTTGTACTAAAAGTGACAGGAATTACTTTATAGGAGACTTTCATAAAACTCCATTTTCCCTGAACCCATCTGTGATGCCAGGCATTGCTATGCCCTTTCTGCAAATAATTTTTTTTGGAATAGTTGAGTGTCTTTATTTTTATGAAAATTGCTTAATTCATGTGAAGAGCATAAAGGTTTTCAGGAAAACATTTCATTCTGTTTAAAAAATCCACTTATTCCTTCAAATCACACTCTTTTGTGGGCTTTGTCTTCAAGCTCAATTTTCCTTTGAGATTTTACTCAACCCAATTTTGAAGATAACAGTAGGTAAAAATCTATGTTTATGAAAGATGGAGGAATGAATCCTAGAGAAGCAGAAAAAACACACACCATGGGTAGAAATGCTGTCTATCTTGCTTCCAACGAAAGGCAAATAAGGGGAAAGAATCCAATCCAGTTCTTTCTCCCAATCAGTTTGAGGTCCTGGTTTTCAGATTTTAATAGTGATTACCTAAATTATTCTATTTTTCCTTCCTGTGTGCATCCTCCCAATCACAATTCTTTCCCATGCCCCATATCTTCTCTATGGGATTAATTTGGGTGACATACTCAAATTGTGACTATGGCTTATGTATAAGGAAGCAAAATTTTACTATGGTTGTTGGGGATTTTAACTTTAGAGAGTCAGCTACAGTAAGTATTCTCACTCAAGGACACGCAAAATAATGTGCCCAAATGACTTACCTTAATAGAATCACACTCATATAAATTACATAAAATATATGCAATACACATAACAAGTGTATATATATTATACACAAATATATGCATATGTGCATATACAGATACATGTATACATACACCTCCTATATAATAAAAGGGTAATATGCAAAGCGACCAAATGGTGGAACAACCAGTCACTATCACATGTACTGACCACCAGGGGGCAGATGCTCAATGCAAGAGCTGTCCCCTGTTGGTCAATGCACTCTTAAAGTGGGAGCGCCACTTAGGCAGAAGCCAGGCTGACAGCAGGTGAGCTCAGCGATGGTGGTGGGAGCCTCTCCCACCTGGGGGATGTCCAACTGATGGCTTAGGCCTGCTCCCCATGGGTAATAAAAGGCCCATGGAGAGCAGGCCTAAGCCGTCAGTCAGACATCCTTCAAGGACACCCAGACTGTGAAAGGGTTCAGGCTGGACCAAGGGACCTGCAAAAGTGTGTGTGTGTGTGTGTGTGTGTGTGTGTGTGTGTGTGTGTGTATACACAAACTTGTTAGTCTTTTCATTAAAATAATTTGAGAGATGGCTAATACTTTTAATATCTTAAATCATTGGATTCAAATTTTTATATTTAAAAATTATTCTCATAATTATTTTTAAAAATAAATTTAAATTATTAGAATCAGTGCTCATCCAACCAAAACACAGTTTATAAAATTAAGCTTCTTTGCACTCAACAAAATTTTTGACATTAGAATACAAAATGCTAATTAAATGTTAAAATTTCAAAATTGATTTTAATTATTCAGAGGATAATGATTATTTGTTTGGAGGATATGAAAATGGTTGAGATTCCATTCTTTTGAAGACACCTGAGTTATCAAAGCTTGCTTTTGAAAAGCTCTCTTCTTGTTTTAAAAGCCTCAATTATAAAATATCTTACTGTCAAGGCTTTCCCTTTCATCTCATAGGGTGTTTCATTCTTTACTAGGAATTATTTCTATAAACCTCACACAGCTTACTTACCTGGACAACAACAAGAACAGTTTCTCTCTTAGGCTTCTGTTTTGTGATTGTTTTCTTCTAACTTTTTATTTTCCTCTAGATTACCAAGGTCCTTGTTTACGTGTTTTGATGCGGTCCTGTAAAGGAATTAATTAAACATTATTACATTGACACACACATTTTCCTTTTATAAATTTAGGATTCACATTAATGTATCTTTGAAAGCACATGTTTCATCTCTAATATAGGCAAACCACTGGAAAGAACAATTCCACATCTGTGAGTCCTGATTGGTAACAAGACCCCTTCCATTGAAATGACTTTGACAGTTGGATTGTATTAAATATATGCTAAGAGAAACATAAATCTATTATTTTGAACACAAACTATACATACATAGTTGTATCATGGTTTTGGCTAGGTTTTCTCTCCACTTTCTGGAAAGTAATTATTATCACTTTTTAGTCAAAATTTTCATTCTGTGGAAATATAATAGTTTCTGGCAAAAGTTTTCTGAGGGAGTTTCATTAAGGTCTTTCCCTTTATCGCATCTCTTTTTATGTCTCCAGATAGAGCTAATCCCCAGTAGCTTTGTTTTTGGATTTTTGTTTTACTGGATAAATAAAATACAAGATTAGAAAGAGACTGAGATTTATGACAGGAGCTTGGCAGCAGCATAAGCTAAAGCAGCTCTACTGTGGTGGTTCTCAAATAGTGGCCTCAGATGAACAACAGGATTATGAAAACAGAAAATGCAGATGGGCATGCAATCTATGATAAGCAAGACCTAGTGGTTCAGCTGCAAGCTAAAGTTTGAGAACCGCTGCCCTAGTGGTTGCCATGGTTACATATGATTGACTAAGTCCCATCCTTTAAGCGCTGAAACCAGGTTTTCTTAAACCCAGGGCCAAATTCTTTGGTTTTGTGATCACTCAGGAGAAGTCATCACTATATCTAAGAGTGCATCATTTCCTTCTTTCCTGTTTCATTCCTTCCCTCTATCCCTTTTTTCTTTCCCTAACTCCTTCACTCCCTGTTGTAAGTACATCAGGGGAACCACAGTGATATGGAACTTCAAATTATTATTGCCATATAATTCCTAGTAATTCTTCTACTTTTAAGAAATTATGTAATACTAGATGTATCTCTTGGTTATGGAATCTGGGGTAGAAAAATCCCCTTTCCTCAAAGTATTTCTATTCTTTAATTAAAATTTTTGAACTCATTTGCTAAGAATCACAATTTTACCAGAAAAAGTGTTATAATGGTGTATGACATTGGTTCAATTGAGATTAAGACATACAGCTCATTCAAACTGGAAATTCATTATATTTAGTATAATTTTAATTTGTGATTTAAAAATCATTAATTTAGCTTAAATTATAGCCTTCTAAATCTATGCATAAAGAAAGGCAGGAGAGCAATCTCAAACTCTGTCATCATGATTAAGTCCTATATGTGATAGCATTTTACTAGAACATATTTAAAAATGTAAATGAGATCATGTTGTAAGTTTGAGTCTATATCTTTAGTTATATATCACATAAATATCTTCTACCTTGTACTAAAATGGCACATTATACTGAATGACAATTTCTTTATCATTTATATTTTCCAGGCAAATAAAAGAATAATGTGTATATTATATATATACCATCTACATTAATATATATATATATACCATTGGTAAAATATATACCATCTACATTAATATATATATATATACCATCTACATTTTATATATATATATATTAATGTAGATGGTATATATATATATATTAATGTAGATGGTATATATATATTAATGTAGATGGTATATATATATATATTAATGTAGATGGTATATATATATATATATATATATATATATATATATACACCATCTACATTATATAATATACTACTGTGTTTTCCCGAAAATAAGACATCCCCTGAAAATAAGACCTAGCGCATCTTTGGGAGCAAAAATTAATATAAGACGCTGTCTTATTTTCAGGGAAACAGGGTATGTAGTATATATTATAGGTGATTTGAAGTCTATTCTCTTTTGCTAACAAATTGCTTAACTAATGCCTAATAAAATCTTAGTAACCTCAACAGTAAAATATGAGGGGTGGTGATTTAAGATGCTCTCTAAGACTTATTTTAAGGCCTAGACTTTCTATAAATCTACAAATCCTTTAAGATTTGTTTTGTGAAGAGTTTATATACATATAAAATAATTTATCAATAATAAAAGTAAAATTCAATAAATTTTCAAAAACTGCATGCATGAATGCAACCTATACCCAGCTCAAGAAATAGAACAATTGCAGACCCTGAAGTACATGATGCTCCTTCCACTCACTATTGCCTCCCAAAACCTACCATAGTCCTAAGTTCTCACAGAATAGTTTTAGCTGTTCTTGTAATGTGAATATAAATGGAATCACACCTCATGTATTCACTTTTCTCTGCCTTTTATTTAAACACAACCCATGTTTGTGACATTCACATATGATGTTGTATGTAGTGTAGGTTTTGATTCTCATGCCTGTATAGTTTGTCACTGGTTAAATAAATCATAATTTATTTATATATTTTACTAGTGGTGGGAATTCTTGCTTTTTGTTCTTTTTGGGGATTTCACTTAAATTAGATCTTTTGTGTTGTCCCACATCTCTTATTTTATTGTGTGTCTTATCTATTCTTTTTCCTTTCTGGGTGATTTCCATTGATCTGTATTCTAGCTTGCTTCTCTTCTGTTCTGCTGTAGCCAATCTGTTTTTAAATTCATCCACCCAAGACTTATTTTTTAATATATATTTCCAGGTCTAAGGTGTCAATTTGATTTTGAAATACATTTAAATTCTCTATTCCATGAATCTACAATGACCATATTTTCTTCCACTTTCAAGATATTATTTAGAGTTATTTTAATATCCTTGTCTGTTAACTATAGTACCAAAATCATGCATGAATCTGCATGTCTATCTTTTCTCTTGATTTTTGATTGTGTATTTTTTACTCTTTGCATATATAGAATATTTTGTATGACACCATGTATAAATGAACTGTAGAGACTTATTTCCATGAAATAAGGTCCCTCTTTCCGTTGTTAAGTGGGCAGGGCGAGGGGCTGATGATTCCATTGCAATCAGGGCTTAAGTTAGGCTGAGGCTCAGCTGCAGTTTTAGTGAGACCCAGTGTTCCTCTGGTTTGCCATTTTCTCTAAGGCAGTGGTCAGCAAACTGTGGCTTGCAAGCCACATGCGGCTCTTTGGCCCCTTGAGTGTGGCTCTTCCGCAAAATACCACAGCCTGGGCGAGTCTGTTTTGAAGTGGCATTAGAAGTTTAAGTTTAAAAAATTTGGCTCTCAAAAGAAATGTCAAATGTTGTACTGTTGAAATTTGGCTCTGTTGACTGAATTTGCCAACCACTGTGCTAAGGCATGACCCTCCAAGGCTTCTGATTGAGATTCTGGCAAGTTCCACTTTCTCCAACCCTTAAATATAGAGATCCATCTCTTTGGAGAGTTTCCATCCACATCTCCAGCCATCTATCTCATGACACTTCAAAATATGGGCACATTCTTCTTGACTTGAGTATAGTTTCCTTGAAAGTAAGGACCATGTTTTACTTCTATTTACCCATAATATACAATACACTGACTGAATATGGTAGGCAGCCAGAAAGTATTTCTTTTGATGAAATGAACTAACTGACCTCACTGTATATGTGTTGTTTTTTTTCACCATGATATTCTTTAAAAAATATGTATATATTTTTTTTGATCTTTTACAGAGAGGAAGGTAGAGGGATAGAGAGCTAGAAACATCGATGAGAGAGAAACATTGATCAGCTGCTTTCTGCACACCCCCTACTATGGATGTGCCTGCAATCGAGGTACATGCCCTTCACCGGAATCGAACCTGGGACCCTTCAGTCCACAGGCTGACGCTCTATCCACTGAGCCAAATCGGTTAGGGCCCACGATATTCTTAATAAAATTTTCTTTTTTCTAGCTGACTTTATTGTAAGAATATAGTATATAATACATGTAACACACAAAATATGTAATTGGTTGTTTATATTCATATCTATTTCCTTCTACTGTTCCTTATATTAATATTCACCAACACAAAGTTCTCATACCCAGCCGTTATCTTACAGACAAGTAAAATATAGAGAATACTACCTAGAATGACAGAACTTGAGTGATTTTTTTCAAGATAAAACAATTTTTTTCTGATAAAACTGCACAAAATCATATACATACATACATACATACATACATATGTACCTTGATTATTCTAATAGAGTGTTATAAGCTAGGAGTTGTTATTATAATCTCAAGAACAACCACAATAAAAGAATACCAAGAGGTAGGGTTAAAAGACCAGTAGAGTAATTAAAATGCAACACTAAAATTTATTTGAGTACCAGAAAGCAGGAAAAGAGGACCAGAGGACAATTAAGAAAACAAAGAGGGAGATAGTGGTCTTAATTATATCAATAGTTAAGTCAAATATAACTTGGCTAAAATATCCATTTAAAAGCTAGAGATTGTCATACTATACTATGTAAGACAAGAAAATGCTGGAGAGCAGGGGCTAAATTATTTTTCTGAAAGGCCCAGATAGCAAATATTTTAGGCTTGCGTGGCTTTTGGTCCGACTCTTCAACTCTGGCGGTATAGTATGAAACAACCAACAATGGCCGTGCTCCCACAAAACCTGATTTACAAAATGTGGCAGCAGCCTGGAGTCATGGTTTGATCAGCCTTACTGTATACGAATGCACTTTAAATATATATATAAAGAGATAAATTATAAATATATATATATATATATATATATATATATATATATATATCCCTAATATGCAAATAGACTGAAGAGCTGGTTGCTACGACATATGCTGACCACCAGGGAGCACGTGTGGAACACGGTGGGCATCAGTGGCAGGTGGCAGAGCTTAGAACATGCTGGGCATCACTGTGGCAGGATGGTGGAGTAGGTGAAGGGGAGTGCCAGACCAAGGCAGGAAGTCGGTCACTATAATCAGGGCAAGCCTCTGGTGGTTACTGAAAATTCTTTGCTCCCATACACTGTGGTCCCACCAGTTACTTGTACCTGCTGCTAGTGCCAGCCCTGCTCACACTTGCTGACAGCACTAGAGCCGCTGCTCGGAACTGCTGCCCGCATTTGGAGCCATCCCCGATCGCTCGGTGCTGTCAGTGGATGCGAGTGGTGGCTGCTGCCCCAATCATCCCTCAGAGCTTCTCTACCTCCCCTGTTCCTGAGGGGCTATTGGGGCAGCAGCCACCACTCACACCCACTGGCAGAACAAGCCCCGCTCACACGCACTGCTGAAGAGCATGGGAGCAGTGGCGGCAGGAGTGGCGCTGCAGAGTGGGAGCACAGAGGATGGGCTGAGGCCTGCCCCTGTGCCCACTGCAGCCTCGCAGCCCACGGTTCCTTTCAAGGTGCATGAATTCATGCACTGGGCCCTAGTTGAAAAGAAAAGGATCAAAAAAGATAAACATGTAATCAGTAAGCTTATGGATGCCATGTGGCTATCTTAATACCAGGCAATGTAAAATTCAACACAAGCAATATTGCAGCAATAATGAGAGGCATTTCACAATTATAGCAGGTTTAACACCTAAAAAAGTCATAAAAACTGTAAGTGTGTGTACTTAATGAAAGAATAAAGCAAATACTGACAGTACTTGAGGGAAACATAGACAAGTACACAATCTCATTTAGAGACTTTAATGAGTGTTTCTCAGTAGCTGATAGGATGAATGAATCAAAATTCACTATGCATGATCTTAATAAAGTAGCTAGTATTGGGTAACTCTAGTACTGGAAAATTATGCTTACTAGTATATTCTTACATTATATGTAAAGTGATTTTATATAATTGAAAAAATATAATGATAATATTTAAACAAATTAAATTTAAACAAATTTAACCTAATATATAGCTATAGAGCACTATACCACTAATAATCAAATTATTTTTTTCAAGGGCCAACATAGCATCTACCAGGAAGTATTGCATGCCTGCACACCAACCTCCACTCCCACCAAAAATACCCCACAAATAAATCTCAATGAATTTAAAAGAGTATAAGCATGCAGAGCAAGTTGTCTTAACAAAACAGAACTAAATGAGAAATGTTTAGAATTTAATACAGTTCTAGTTACATGACTCCAGATAAGAAACCACAAAAGGAATTTAAAAATATTTTGAACTGAAAAAAATATGTAAATACAACATACTGAAATTTGTGGAATGTTGTTAACAGAGTGCTGAGATTAATAGTTTAAATGTTTGTGTTATAAAAGAAAGACTAACATTTATGATCTAAATTTTTTACTTTATGAAATCAGAGAAAGAAGAGCAAGTTAAGCTCTACATAACTTGAAGAAAGAAAATAGTAATATAAGAGCAAAATTAATTAAAATGGGAAAGAAGCAATAGAAATAAAAACAATGCCAATATTTAAAAATATTAAGAAAATTGATAACTCCCTTGAAAAGACTGAGCAACATAAAAAAACAAAGAGCAAAATAACAATATTAGAAAAATAGTGTTATCACTATACAGCCATGAGCAAAAAAGGAAAGGGGAATCCTAAATATCAACAACTTAGTAAATGAACAAAACATTTTCTTTGAAAAAAACGAAATTTATTTAAGAAGAAGCACCTGTATTTCTGTTAACATATATGTTAATCCTCATCTGAGAATATTTATTTTTGCCATTGTTTATTTTTAGAGAGAGTGGTAGAGTGGGAGTGAGAGAGAGAAAGAGAGAGAGAGAGAGAAACATCAACTAGAGAGAGTGAGAGAAAAAACACACACACAACATCGCTTGGTTGTCTCCACTATGAGCTCTGGGGCCAGGGATGGAAACTGCCATCCAGGTATATGCCCTTGACATGGCCTGCATCCGTTCAGTGGAGGAGCTGATGCTCTATCCACTGAGTTACACTGGCTAGGGTCATTCAAAAAACAAAAAAAACACAAAAACAAGTTCTCATAAAGAAAGTTCCAGGCCCATGTAACCATTAAATTATATGAAACTTTTAAGAAAGGAACAAACTTTTTCAGTAAAGAAGAGGATGGGACTCTTTCCGAGCCATTTCATGAAGCTCACCTTATCCTAGCAACAAAACTTGACAGAGATATTACAAGAAAAGAAAATTACAGACCAATATTCCTCATGAATACAGATAGAAAAAAATCTTTAATAAAATTTTGGCAAATTGTATCCATCAATATATAAAAATTATGACACATGATAAGGACTTGGATTTATTATAAGACTGCAACACTGGCTTAGCATTCAATAGTCAATCAATGCAATTTACCATTTTCTTTTAAGAATAAAAAATGAGAATAAATGATTATTTGTAGAACTAACATAGATATAAATGTAATGTAATGCAGGAAGGGCATTTGAGAAAAATGTATCAACAGTGATTTATGTTAAAAACTCTTAGCAATCTAGGAATAGGAATATTGAAAATTTCTGTAACTTGTTACAGGACATTGTGTAGTAAAGAATTTGGCCTTACTCAAAAAGAGATCTGGCCTTTGTCCTCAGTTCCTGGGAGATAATCTCTAAATGGTTAGAATTTTCTGAGTGATAGGAGTCACCTTATTCGTGGTGAGCCTCTTAGGTCACACCTGATAGTTTATGCTGAGAAAATGCCCCAGGTAAGGGCCATCAACACTTACTAGTCTTAGGGTGTAAGGTGGCCCCAGCTGAGAGAACAACTCTATGCATTTAGGTGGCTTTGGCTGTGAGATATCAGCCTGACTCTGAGAGAGTGAAAGGCTGGAGCCTGAGTTCATCCATGTGGGCAATCAAGCCTACACAATAAAGCCCCAATTCAAACTCTGGACCCTAAAGCTTGGGAAGCTTCTCAGATCGGCAAACTCCATACTTTTGGCACATATCTATATCGGTAAAGTAACAATCTCTGAGGACAAATGATACATCTCATGTGGAACCTTCCCAGACTCCACTATACTTTTCTTCCTTTGGTCAATTTTAGTGTATCCTTTAATTATCATAAACCTGCGAGTATAATAGTTTTCGCAGAGATCTGTATTTCTAGAAAATTACCAAACCTGAGGATGGTTTTGAGAAAACCATCAAACTTGAGTTGATGTCAGAAATGAGGGCAATCTTAAATGGATTCTTCCCTCTAACTTCCTGTTTGTACCCTAAATCCTTGCAGTTGGAGTAATAAATATTGAACAGAGTTGGCAGTTTGGAGGACTGTGTCCTCAACCTTACAGTTTGGCTAACTCTGGATAGGCACATATGAAAAACATACAGCCAACATCATCCATAGTGGGAAATACTGAATAATTCCTTCTGTAAGATCGGGAACATGTAAAGATGTCTGCTGTCACCCTAACCAGTTTGGCTCAAGGGATAGGGCATCTGATTATGCCCAGGTTTCAGGCTCCATCCCCAGTAGGAGGCATGCAAGAGGCAGCCAATCAATGATTCTCTCTTATTATTGATGTTTCTATCTCTCCCTCTCCCCTTCTCTCTTAAATAATAATAATAATATATATATATAAAGATGGTTTCTGTCAACTTTCTATTCAACATTGTATTAGAGCTCTCTATGAGTGTAAGAAAAATAAATGACATATAGGAGCTGATTTTAAAAGACAAAAAGTAAAATTACCTCTATTGGAAGATAATTGTTTTGATAGAAATCTTAAGAAATCCACAAAACAACTAATAGAACTAACCAATAAATTAAGGAAAATATTAATTATGGGGGAAGGCATGAGTGGGTGGAGGGGTAAATGGGAGGGAAAAGGGAGATATCTGTAATACTTTCAACAATAAAGATAAATTTAAAACATGTATTAATCATAATTTCACATATTACTATAAAGTGGAAAATAAAACATAAAATACTTGCATTTATAACATCTGCAAAATACATAAAATAATGAATGAATTTTATAAGATGGCCAATATCTGCATTAAAATTTATGAAATATTGCTAAGAAAAAATGGAAAAAATAAAGTAATTGGAGAAATATATGATATTCATGGATTGGGAAACTAAATATATATTTAAATATATTTTATTGATTTTACACAGAGAGGAATTGAGAAGGACAGAGAGTTAGAAATGTCGATGAGAGAGAAACATAGACCAGCCGTCTCTTGCACACCCCCCACAGGGGATGTGCCCGCAACCAAGGTACATGCCCTTGACCGGAATCAAACTTGGGACCTTTCAGTCCGCAGGCCGACGCTCTATCCACTGAGTCAAACCGGTCCCGGCTATTTTAAAAATATATTTATAGATTTTGTTTTTAGAGAGCAAGAAGAAAGGAGAGGAAGAGAGAGAGAAACATCAATGAGAAAGAAACATTGATCACCTGCTTCCTGCATGCACCCCAACTGAGAATCGACCTGGCAACCTGTTGGTGCATGGGATGACACTCTATCAACTGAGCCACACTGGCCAGGGAAGAAAACTAAATTTTTTTAAAAGATGTTTTTATTGATTTCAGAGAGAGGAAGGGATAGAAACATCAATGGTAAGAGAGAGAAGTACTAATTGGCTGCCACTTGCAAGCCCCCTATTGGGGATAGAGCCTGCAACCAGAACTTGTGCCCAGATCATGGGTCAATGCTCAGCCATTGAGCCACACTGGCCAGGCTGGAAACTAAATATTTTTTTAAGATATAAAATCTATCCAAATATATCTATAAATTTAAAGCAGCCAGCCACAATCCCCTAAAGTTCTATAATTTTTTTGTAGAAATTAACAAATTGCTAAATTTTACATGGTAGTGTACAGAAATAAGATTGTTAACTTGAACAGAAAATCAAAGTTGAAGGACTCATATAATTATCATTATTATGAAAAATGTGCCAAGGCTAAAAGAAGGTCTTTATAGCAAGTGGTACTGGAATGACTGGCTAAATATATGTAACTAAAGCAATAAGGAAACAAATACACCACCTTTACCTTGTACCATACACAAAATCTTAAATGGATCATATCCTTAAATGTAAAAATTAAAACTATAAAATTTCTCAAAAAAGACATAGAAAACAGCATTAATAAAAGGAAAAATCCAACTGCAAACTAGGACAAACTATTCAAAATCTAATTATGACAAAAGACTTTTATGGAGTATGTAAATAATTCTTACAAATCAATCATAAAAGGAGAAATTTCAATAAAGTCACTAGAAAATTATTTAAATATTCACTGCACAAAAGAAGATGACCAATAAGCACATAAACTTTAAAATCCTAGGTCTCAACGAATGACAACCCCAAATTTAAGTGAGGATGTGGAAGAACTGAAACTCATATACTGCTGGTGGGAATCTCAGAAAGGACAAATACTTTGGAAAGCTGCCTGGCAATTTCTCATGAACAAATATCTACCCTATGACCTACAAATTCCATTTCTAGATATTTACCCAAGAGAATAAAAACATGTATATGCCCACCATAACATTTGTTTGAGAATGTTGATTTTAGCTATATTTTTAATAATAGAAACTATGCAAATGTCCATAAACAAGAGAATGGGTTAAAATGATGTGATATATCTTAACAATGGAAAATGACTCATAAACTAAAATAAAATTATTAATACATTTATCTCAGGAACATTATGTTAAATGAAGCAAGTCAGACATGAAGAAGTACTTAATATATAATTCCATTTATATGAGGTTTAAGATTAGTCAAGTCTTAGTGCTAACAGTCACACAGAGTCTGCCTTTGAGAACAGGGCTGGTGGAGTCAGATAGGAAGGGAGTTCAAGAGAACTAGCTGGGGTGATGCAGTGCTCTATATCATGATTTGAAGTAATGGTTACAAAGGTATATAAAGGTTTATCCAATAAGATGTAATTGTATATTTAATGTAAGCAAATGTTACCTTCATACAGTAAAAACATATAGGGTGAAGCAAAAGAAGGGTTACAATTGTTCTTATGAAAAATAATACAATCCTATATAATAAAGAGGTAATGTGCAAACTGACCATCACTCCAACACACAAGATGGCTGCCCCCATGTGGTCAAGGATGGCCACCCCCAAGTGGATACAAGACGGTCACCACAAGATGGCCAGCAGAGGAGGATAGTAGTGGGGGGCCAGGCCTGAGGGGAGAGCAGTTTGGGGGGACCAGGCCTAAAAGAGAAGGCAGTTAAGAGTGACCAAGCGTGTAGGGAAGGATAGTTAGGGACAATAAGGCTGGCACAAGAGCAGTTAGGCAGATAGGGGATGGCCAGTGGAGTGGTTAGGGGCAATCAGGACAGCAGGCAGGCAAGCAGTTGGGAGCCAGCAGTCCTGGATTGTGAGAGGGATGTCTGACTGTCCATTTAAGATTGGGCCTAAACAAGCAATCGGACATCCCTTGAGGGGTCCCAGATTGAAGAGGGTGCAGGCTGGACTGAGGGACACACACCCCCATGCACAAATTTCATGCTCCAGGCCTCTAGTAACTAATAAATAATAATACAAGAACAAAATGTTTTGTGCACTCACAATTGTAAACCTACTTTTGGCCCACCCTGCTGTGAAAACAACTAAAGCATGATCCTTTTGGCCAGAGGTTGAAAGAACCAGGCATCGATGTAATCCATTCCCATTTTATGTACTTTCTAGGTGGATTTATTGCTCTAGGGATGGAGAGTAGTTTCTGTGATTTCATTAAGCTGTACCAAATAGAAGAACATACCCAAAAAGTGGGAAGTTGTGGTATTCAGGGCAAATCACATATATCTGTACTGTGAAAACTATCACTGCTCACAATTCCAAATTACAAAATAGGTAAGAGCAATATGAAACATATTTGTAGAATATGAGTTAGTTAACTTCAAACTAATTATATTTTTTATGTTAAAGTTTATAAAAAAAGAAATGGTAAATGAAAAACAAAATTTCCTTTCTTTTCTTAATCTCATTCTCCAAAAACAGTAACTGCTAAACTGACACTCTGGTAATACCTTCCTGTGCCAGGCACTGTTCTAAGTGCTGCATAGATATTAAATTACCATAGCATTAGGAAATCTCTATTTTACATTGAGACTAATAAACTTGCTTGTGGTCACATAGCTTGTAAGTAGCAAAGGCAGGATTCAAACTCCAACAACCTGGCTCAAATATCCATGTACCAAGTTACAAATATGCTAAGTTACAAATATACTATTTATATGCATTTTATTATAAATTTCTTTATTTTTGTGACTGAGAATCCATTCTCTCCAGCAGAGAAAAACCCTTAAAAATTATTCTGATCTCTTTTGGCTTGGTTTTGAGATTGCTGTGGCAAAAATCAATATAATTTTATGGATGTATCCTTTTGTAAAATTCAGTTTTGAAAGAATTACAGAAGTTAAAAATTCAGCTAGGGCTGGAAGAGGACAAAAAGTTATTTAAACCATTCCCTTTAGCAAAATATTTTCAGTCAATTGATTTGAGGGACAAGGCTAGGCATTTATAAAGAATGAGTGCTTGGGTAAAAAAAATACTAATTATATGGTTATTTGTCTTAAACTTTCTTCACCAGTTGATTTTTGTAACTTAATATGGGATAAATTTTAAATCATAGAATCCCAATAAATTAGCATTAGGAATAGTCCTAGAGGTAACCCTCTAGTCTAGTCTAAGCCATGAGGCAGAGAGAAGAGGCCACTGGGCCTGGGTTCTCATGTGTCAAGTCTGAGCTGAAAGTCCTTGGACCAGTCCCTCCTCTAAAGCATGCTTGCTCATCTATAAAGGGGGAAACAACAGGATCTACACACAGGGCTATTGTGAGGACAGTGTGATATATAAGGGAGACCCCAGCAGGTGACAGGGCCTCATCAAGTTGAAGGTGAGTCATGAAGCTATTCCTAAGGCCATTTGCTATGAAGTAGCAGAAGAGAATTAAACCTGGTCTGGACACTTCACCTGTTTTATTTCCATAACTGAAGTACCGATTAAGGGTTCAAGTTACTTTAAAATAACTTTTTAGAAGATGAGTTAGCTTTTTTTTGAGAGATTTTCCCCAACATTGTTTCCAGATCTCCTTCAAAGAAGGGAACGGACTAATCTGGTGGCATCTCCTAAATTTGCTCCAATGTTGCTAAGAGACTAGATATTAAGTGTTCTCACCACAATATGAAATGACAATTATTTGACCTGATGGAGGTGTTAGCTAATGCTACAGTGGCAATCGTATTTCAATATATAAATGTAACAAAACAATACATTTTGTACACCTTAAACTTACTCAGTGTTACATGTTAATTATAGTCCAATTAAAACATTATTTAGTGGGGGGTGGAGGAAGCAGCAAAAGTGAAGAGCATGGGAGTGGTGTGTATAGCTAATACATCACAATCTTACAATGTGCTATCATTTGAAAGGATACATGAACTATTAAAATAGAATTATATACCTGAAAAACAAAAAACAAAAAATCCCATTTAAAACAATTCATAGATGAAAGAGCTCATAAGATTTTAGCTTTTCCAAATGTAGGCTTGTGTAAAATGAATTTGAAAACTCAGAGGCAGCATGAGAAGTCATTAATGCTTTCTAATTTGAGAAAGATTTTCTATGATTTTTAACTTGTATTCCTGGAACACACCATAGTAGGGCAATGGGACTGAGGGTATTTAAGACTTGGGACCCTGGCCCTGTAGAATTGCCACTTCCAGCAAGCTGGCTATTGACATCTGTAGAAGTAATTAGAATCCCATCCAAGAGAACAGTTCTTTTTTCTCTTCCCTTGTCACAGCTGTTAGCAGGCTGAGTTTCCTGTTTGGCCCAAGATTAATTAGTTGAAGGAGAGGAGGGCTCTAATCCCTGCATCTCAGGAGGATAATTTCTGTCAGCAATTTCTGGATTTAAAGGAAATGAAGAATGAATAGTTGGTCTTATTACAACTTTCAAGTTTATGTCCTTAGACTTTCCAAAAGTCTCCAAGGAAACTCTCCATTTAAATAGGGAATCCTATTGTCCTCAGTAAGAAATAGAAAATGGCTTTTTCATCTTGTAAATATGGGGACCACACATTTAAAAGATGAGGAGGCCAACACAAACATAACTATACTGAATATGCATAAAAACAGGATGCCACCTGCATGCATTCTGCACCAAGGCTTGAAGTGCATTCCTAAGGTGGCTACTTTTGGGTTGGCACATAGCCGTGGCCCATGGGCAGGTGCACAGGGAACAGGACTTCCCTTTACCTTTGAAAAGATAATTGAAACAAACAAACATTTGAACAAAATGCATATATATAGACAGACCAAAGAAATTTAAAAACTTGGAAATGTTCTATTTTGACACGAGCCCTTTCATCTGGAAATATTTCAAGTCACATGTAATAGTGGAGGGGACAGCCATGATTGGTTCTGCCCACCTTGTGACTGATTAGATGGTATTTCCTTGTGATCTTATTTTCCCTCTAGTTCACCCTATTATTTTTGGTTCAATAGAAAAATGAGGAATTTCCTTTCTTTCTTCTGGCTCCTGCCAGACCATGGATAGGAAAGGAGAAAGAAGGCCAAACTTGGATCATCCCTGAACTTCAGAACTCACCCTCCAACCCAAATACTATATTAAATGCCAGCAGGCCATCAAAGTCAGGTATGCAATTTTAATTCCAAAGAAGGCACCAAAATATATTTGAAAATATATGAGATATGGAATACGCTTGGTCAAGTTAATCTCACTGAGCCTTTAATACTATGAAAACAGGAATAGTTGTATTCCCCTCATTAAATTATTGAGGATTTAAGTAAAAGAACAAAAACGAGAAATAATAATAATAAAAAAGAGTAGTTGGTGCTTAGTTAATGACAAATGAGGAAAGATTTAAAATGTGTTATGAATGGTCTCCCAGCCCTGTCTTTTTTATTTATTCAATAGGGAGTCAATCTTCCCTCATCAGAGTGAGTATTAATCGGATTGGAAACAGCATTCAGTTAAAATAAATTCTCCTGTGAGATCCTAATTCCATACATCAAGAAATACCAATTAGAAAGGTTTTAGAAAGGCTTAATATAAGTGTTTCTTAACATTTCAATGTTATAGGAAAGTCCTCTGTAGTCCTTCACCAATTTAGAACTGTCTTTTTCTTTTCCTGATACAGTGGTGGAATAATATAGCATTATGTAAAGACAGAACTGACAAAACATATTTGTAATTTTCAGATTTCCAGATGGCCTATACATTACTCACCAATTTTCATGAAAATGGTCATGAGTTCCAGGGTTGCAAAAGATAAACCTCTCGGTAAGTTCCTAATACTCAGACAATGTATGTTTTGAGATTACAAATCTTTGGTAAATGCTTATGCCCAGTTTAGTGATAAGAATTATGGTGGTCAGGGGTCTCTTAAATGCAATAAACCTGGAAGTTATGGTTTTAATAAACCTCTGAACAAGTTTGTGGCTACATCATGCTGCCTTTCCCCCTTTATCTTTGGCTCTTTTAATTTTTCATTAGTTATTTTACTATAAACCATGTAGGAGAGGATTTGAAACTCAAAAAGTCACATTAAATTCCTGCAGAGCTCAAAACAATGTTTGGAGGACAGGATGAAGAGAAAAGAAGTCAATAATTGAAAAACTATTAAATTATCTCTAGATTTCCTATGTTCTCCAACATGTTAAACAACTATACATGGTGTGGGCTTAGTCAAATAATGCCTTTAGCCTGGAACTGTTAGTTAAAACCTTACATATAAGGGAAATATCCATTCTCATTACTAAAAAAAATCTACAAGTAAAAAAGAAAAAAAACTTCCAGTGAGAAGTTATATGAATAAAATGGCAGAGGAATTAAGAGTTCTTACTCTGCTATGAATATATCATTTCAAAATGCTAAGCACCATGTTAAGCACTTCTTGCTGCAGGTCTCCATATTAAAATTGGATATAAAAATATATAGCTCATAATAATGGAATGGGGGGGTGCATGTTAGAGGGTAGCCACTAGGTATGTTAACAAATTTACTCTTAAATTCTACTTGGGTATAGAAGATTTGTCTTTCTCATCTCTCTAAAATGAGTTTTTAAATTGCCAATACAAAAACTTCCCTAAATATTTCTCAAACTTCACCACTGGGCTACCTATATCATTGAGGCTTTTAAATGAAATATTTGACTCACAATTTAATTGTTGCTCAAAGGTATTTGCAACAATAAGTGACTCTAAGTTTATTGATGATATTATTTTGTAGGATGGTAAACACAAGGCTATATATATTTTTTGGTATCTGAGGGAAAGTCTGGATCGTATCTTTATTAAAAATTTATCACATGTATATAAAATGGTGATGAATTAAGTATAGGTAAAAATGAAACCCTTATAATAATTTGTAAAGTTTAAGAAATTATCTAGAAGAGGAGAAAGAAAGAGAACATAGTAAAGCCTAAAACAGATTTAGCAACTCTGAACTTGAAGGCTTTTATTATAAATATGAACACTAGACAAAAGGATTAATAATAATTCGTATTGCCAAAATGCTGACTTATCTGAGAGGACACCAGCAGAGAATAGCATACTAAAAATAATCAGGAAAGCAAAGCACTTAGCAAACCTGAAGAGAGCCATAAGTTCATAAGGAAAACACTTTGATTCTTGGGATGATAAATGAAATTTATTACCAATAATATATATATATATATAAATAATATATATATAATATATATATATATATTTTTTTTAATATAGTTTATTGATTTTTTTTTTTTTACAGAGAGGAAGAGAGAAGGATAGAGAGTTAGAAATCATCAATCAGCTGCCCGCAACCAAAGTACATGCCCTTGACCGGAATCGAACCTGGGACCTTTCAGTTCTCAAGCCGACGCTCTATCCACTGAGCCAAACTGGTTTTGGCATATTATCAATAATATTAACTCTTGATAAGTTCAAACACTTTTCAATTAAGTAACAAGTATTTGAATGAATGTTCAAGTCTGATGGTAGAAATTGTACTTAATTTAATAAGATACCTTATATTTTATTTATTTTTTATTTTTATTTTATTTTTAAAAATATATTTTATTGATTTTTTACAGAGTGGAGGAGAGAGGGATAGAGAGCTAGAAACGTCGATGAGAGAGAAACATCGACCAGCTGCCTCCTGCACACTCCCTACTGGGGATGTGCCCGCAACCAATGTACATGCCTTTGACCGGAATCGAACCTGGGACCTTTCAGTCCGCAGACCGATGCTCTACCACTGAGCCAAACCGGTTTTGGCTATATTTTATTTTTTTTAATTTAAATTCTTTAATGTTTAAAGGATTACATATGTCTCCTTTTTCCCTCATTGACTTCTCTTTGGCCACTCCCATTCCTCAGCACGTCTTTACCCTCCTACTCTCTTTCCTATCCTAGAAATTACAGCTGGAGGGAGTGTACTAATTAACACACTGCATTTCCTTGCAGTGGATGTCAATGAACAAGGAAGATCTTTCCCACACAACTTACTTTGATTTCTTCATGTACAGCCAGTAGACAACCCCAGCAACGAGGGCAGCAAGGAGGAGACCAACGACGATGCCCACAATGAGCTTTGCCTGATCATTCACCTTTTCTCTGTTTTCATCTATGACAAAGAAGAAAGGCCCATGCGATTACAGACAATGCGAGGATTTCTTTGGAAAGAAATCAATCTGGTTATTATTTCTTATTAAAAATGATTGTGGCTCACTACTATTAGTCACATGCAAACTTCTGAATTGAAAGGATACAATTTTAGCATTCTTACTATCTTGTTTCAGTTTTAATTCAAGTCAAAATTGTGGAGGCTAAGAAAATTACTTAAACATTGACACTTCATAAATCTTGAGCTGATAGTCAGGGAAGAAGAGTCGGCAGCATAGTACCTACCACTTATCTCATCTGCCTCATCGTGTTCTGGAATACTTACTGAAATGAAAAATGTTAATATGAAATTAAAAACAAAATTTGTTGATAAATGAAAGTCACCTTTACTATTATAGTATGATATAATAATACTTAAAGATAAAATATCTATTCTAGAGCTAAAGGTAGACAATTTTTTTTTACATTTAATAGAGCAGGAACTTTCCTACAAGAAAATTAATTTTCTTTTAAGGAAGGAGAGTAGTTAATTTACCATAAAAATTTCACAATGGGTAAGCTATGGTATGAATCTAAAATACATAGAAATTTCTCCACAAGCTACCACCTTTTAATGGAACTTTTTTTTTTTTTTTTTTTTTTTTTTTTTAGGAGAAACAAGTTGCCACATATGAAATCTACAATGCAGTGTTTCTCAAATTTTCTCATTTTTTCCTGCCTCAATAGAGAAGCAATTTTCCTCGTCAGTGTTAGGGACTCACCACTAGGGACCTCCTTAAAGCAGTGGGGCTAGAGGTTAAAACTAGGGATGTCTTGGAGATAAAGAGGCACCATGTGTGATGTTTGTAAAAGCCTTCAAATAACTCTGGTGGTGCCAGGCTCCTGGCTCAGTTTAAAAATCACTGCTGCAGTGGATTACCAGCTAAAGTCAAACTACTGAAATATTCTTCTAGGCATGGGCCTGAACCAGGACTTCCAGGGATGTTTGTTAAACTGCAGATTCCCCAGTCCTTCCTCACAAAAATGGGGATCTCAGGAGGTGCTCACTGAATTGAAAAACAACTGTACTAAATGTTGATCAAGCCACTGCAAAGCCTAGAAGACCATTCTTCAATGGGTTAAAATGAAAAGAGAGACTTGTGTTCAGGGAGAAAGGATAAGTTCTCTTTCTAGGTAGGACAAATCAATACTCGCTGAATTAAATTCTGAGAAGTCAATGCTCCTATTTTCAAGTTAAATTTGTTTGGTTCTTTTCTTGTCAGTTCAGCAGGCTTTTATATTCCAGTCATAATCTGTTAAAAACTATTATCTTTAGACAATTATTTTCTCCTGGCTCCAGCTAATTCCTGGCCAGTGTATTCCTATCCTGCTAATGTCACATACAGATTCCAACTGACTGAAGAATAAGAGTTTGGAAGGTCAGTTAGCCTCCTGCTCAGAGCTAAACCTCATTCTAAGTCTCTCCTGATTTCAGGTTATCATAGTAACAGGAACAACGACAGAACTGAAGATGACCGATAACCCTATCCAATAAGGAGGGAAGATGCTTATTGACTGCCCTGCCCTCAAAGATGGCAGCGCCCACAGCCACAAGATGGCAGCATCCAGTCCCCTCAGCCCTACAGCCGCCCAGGACTGGCCTGAGGCACAGGCAAGCCTTGGATGCTATTGCCCAGCCACCCAGGGCTGACCGAGGCTCAGGTAACCAGGGCCAGCTGAGGCTTGTGCTGTTCCTTCCCCTGTTCACTAGGAGCCTCCCACCTCTGAGGGCTCCTGGACTGTGAGAGGGGACAGGCTGTGTTGAGGGACCTATTCCTCTCCAGTGCTTGAATTTTCATGCACTGGGCCTCTAGATTCAAATAAATGACAAATGTTTTCAGAAGCTGCTTTTGGCGTGTATGTATTATATTACCCTGATTTCATTATTGACAGATATTTTTCACTTTTTCTGAGATAATTTCATGGTTTTTAGCTATGATTCAAATATTGTATTCAAAGCATCAATTTTTAAAACTAGATTTCATTAATTCTGACACAAGTGTGACTAACAATTTGCTAAATGACCTTGAGCATGTGGCATTCTTGTACAAAATAATGGTAGGATAAATATCACAAATAGAATGCAAAATAACAGATTAAAGATAATTAAAATTTTATCAAAATTGAAACTGTTACACAAGTGTTTTAAGAAAAACTTTGAATTATCTGTACTCTGAACACAAAATATAGATTAAATAATAGCAACTCAGTTCATATCATCTCATGTTCTTGGGAAATATTCCCATATAAGTTAAGACTTTGACCCATAAGACATAAAATGATTTCGCTGTCAAGACAAGAATTATACAAGAATGGACACCATAAATAAATAAATAAATAAATAAATAAATAAAACCTATGATGATGATACCCAATGGAAAATAAATAAAACTTACCATAATGCAGTATAGGAAGATGGAATTGAAGATTTTAAACTAATGAAGAATAACTTCAAATTTTCTTACTTTTTAAATGTCAGAAATGAAATACTCACTAGCAGAGACATTCAAGGAGTTTACTGTTCTCTCCAGCTGGTTTTCTGCTGTGCAAGTTAATGTAACATTCTCTTCTGGGGAAATGATAATTTTACTATAATACTTGCCATTGATATAAGGAGATTCCTCTGTCTGGAAAAGAACAAAGAAATATAGATTTAGAAATGGAACTAGGTGAACAACCTGGGGAAGAGAAATGCTGAGTGAAATAGGATAGGTGTGGTGCTCTGTAGTGCTATCAGGTGTTGAAGGGTATATGTAAGGTCATAGACATAGATCGCTTCAGGTTTACATCTACAGCAGTGATGGGAAAAGAATAGTAAATTCATAAATGGATTCCTGTTTATGCTTATATTATAAATCCTAATAATTAAATTCACTAAACTCATCTTTTTCAAAAGATACTCAGATTAATATTTTAGCATGAGAGTGATTATTTTAAAATATTAATCATCAATTTCCCCCTAATAAACTAATGAATTCAGTTCTTGTTTTAAAAAATGTTTTTTTTATTAATTTCAGAGAAAGGAAAAGAGAAAGATGTAGAAATATCACGAAAGAGAAACAATTGGCTGCCTCCTACACATCCATTGCTGTGGACTGAGCCAGCAACCTGGGCATATGCCCTGACTGGAAATCCAATCAGTGACCTCTTGGTACATGGGATGGCCATTATATCTAAGTACATATTTACATAGAATTTTACTTATGGGAAATCTAACTCTTTTTTTTTCTTTCTTATTTGTCCTGAGCTAAACACAGAGGATGAGTTCTTTGGTAAATTGATTCTGTTGTTGTGAAGTGTTGATGAGGACAATCACTGTATTTAATTCATCCCAAAATGAGACAATGCACTTTAATCTCCTCCCTAGGACTAGACTCCTAAGTCTAATACAACAAAAGCAAATATGTACTGGTGCTCTTTTCTCAGTCCCCTTATTTAGACACATTGGTCCTTACTTAGTTTCCCTTAAGCTGCAATGTAAGGACCTTGAGAACAAGAGCTAGTTTTATGCTTAGGGATTTTTTTCTCATCCTAGGGTAGAATGGGCAAGGTTTTCAGGAGTTGTAAAATAATAGATTCACCATGTGTTTTTGGAGGGAACAAATAAAAGATTATGTGTATCAGCACAAACCTAGAACAAGAAAAATAACATATCACCTAGTGGGCCAGAATCAATTCTTCTCCTTGACAATGAAGAATGGCATTATTATTTTTATCCTCATAGTAAGTTCACCTGCTATTGTACCACTTCCCATCAGTATTTTTCATGTGACTTTCTCACTGAGTCTTTCTTCTTGTTATTTTTTATCACAACAAAATATATTTACTCGTTTCTTTTACACCTTTGCATCTTTCATTCATCAAATATTTATTGTGTGCTTATTTTTATATTTTTTATACTTACATTACCAATACCTACAGGTTCTTTTTGGCTTTCATTGAACAAGAGAAGGAGAAAAAGCAAAATAAAAAAAATAGTCATTTTGGATGCTAAAATTTAGCTTGTGTACATTGTATAGGTTGTTCACATCTTCACCTGGGTCAGGACACCTGCATTTCGTGCTAGAGCCTCTTTGTCTTGCTCGTGCATGCTTTCTGTGTGTCCCCATCCCACCTATTCATATCAGTAGTCTTTTGCTTTGGGGACCTTCCATATTTGGAGTTATGCAAATATATATATGCATCAACCATAGGTAAAAGAGCCAAAATTCACCTTGCTCTGCAAAACCACATTGTATAATTTGGACCAGCAGCCCAATATCCCTGAACAGAGAAAGAGTAGAAATTTAAACTTAAAACCCAATTGCAACTTTGCTTTTCATATGCCTTTTCACATTGCAACTGGGCCCAAAGATGAGAAGAAGGCAGCACAGAAGATTGAGAGAATCAAATAGCACCTCTGGGTGTTGCTGAAGAGTCTTTAACTGGCTCTATTGAGAAGAGAAAATAGAATTAAGAAGTATCTCAGTAACCCCAGCAGACTGGCAATTTAATGAGATTCTAGCTTTGAACTCCTAGTGACAGACCAGATTTTCATCTTTTAAATTTTTAAAAAATTTTATCAAAGTAAAAAGAAAATTACTAGTGGTGTTCATAATTTCTTAGCCCTTTACTATGACTAAAATGTCCTGGCAAAGGTACAAATATTAAGTTTTGGTTTGTTTCCTTTGGTTCCAGAAGGACACATCCTAGATACTATGTATTTACCTAGCCTTACTCTGGTCCTGGCACACACAAACCAGACCAGATGCCAGAGAACACTTGAATGTGTTCTCTACCACACTTCAGGGCCCAGTTTCAAGAGGAAATCTCCCTTAATGTGTGTAAGTAAGCAAAGTAATGGAGGCCACTTATATTCAGACATGTAAGTTTATCATGCAGAAAAGTACACACTTTAATGTTTTAATCACTAGGTTTCAGAAGTTAATTACCTTGGAATAACATCCAATTTATGTTCTTTTAAAAACAGATACTGACCACAACTCCATGATTCTTTCATTCTCCACAGCCCTGGTATCTAAAATCGCTCTTTGAGCCATGCTCTACCTTTGGGAAAATTAAGAATTTAGCAAAAGCTTCCTCTGAGGACATTCTGAAAATTTCACCTTGTCAAGCAGCTTCACCCACAGTTTAAGTCCAGATAAAACCCCATATTGGACCACGTGCAGGATATAACAAGAAGATGAATACTTGCTTGGTTTATGACACTCCCACTACCAGTAATTGTCCACTGTATGGCAGGCTTTGGAAACCCTTCCACATGGCAGATGACTGTTTTAGACAGGCCTCTGGGATCAATGATTTTTGTCATTCTGATTTGAGGTTTTCCTGAAATATTATTAAAATTAAAATAAGATGTTGAACCAAGGTCATAAAATTAACCAGAGAGCAAAATCTCAAAGAAAAAATTGAAGGAGTGTTCAAGTATTTTATTACCTTCTACAATGAGAGTCAATGACTCTCTTTTCTTTAGTCCTTCCACCTCCTGCAGAGCAGTTTCACAGACATAGTTTCCCGCATCCTGATATTGGAGACTAGAAAATGATGGGCTAGATTTAAGCCTGGTGTTATCCTGATTAAATAAAAAGTTAATTACTGCACAGGGCACAATAATAACTCTCAATGTGTTTACTATATAAATAATTAGGCCTAAAATGATTCTTCTGGGTCTAATGAAAACTCAAGCTTCTTTTTCTTAACTTCGGGTGACTTCAAAAGTAGATTTCCCTTTTCGTTTGTACTGCTAGAATTGAACATTATTTCAGACTCTTCTGTGTATTGAACTTGCAATTTGGAGCAGTTCTTAAACTTCTGAGACTCAGTTTCATTATTTGTAAGAGAGGATAATAGCCTTCTTGAACTGTTATAAGGCCTATTTTTATAAAAACAATACAATGTGTTTACACCAAGAAAAGTTCTTGATTCATAGTAATTACTCCTTGTAGAAAATGTATAATTAGGAATGACAGACATTGAAGACTTGTGCTATGTAATGGATGATAGATATAGATGTGTGAAAGGATACAGTTATTAACAGTGGATCCATTACAGAGCCATGGCAATTATGACAACATGCCTTATTTATTTATTTATTGCTTAATCCTCAACCAATGGTATTTTTTCAATTGGTTTTTAGAGAGAGTGGAAGGGAAGCAGAGAGACAGAGATAGAAACACATCAGTTGGTTGCTTCCAGTACATGCCCTTGACCAGGGCTAGGGATGGAGCCTGCAACCAAGATATGTGCCCTTGACTGGAACCAAACTTGGGACCCTTCAGTCCATGGGCTGATTCCCTATCTACTGAGCCAAACTGGCTAGGGTGACCACCTGCTTTTTAAAGAAACCCTTAATAACAACTTACTATCCCGATTTCAATGAACAAAGAAAATATAACATTTAATTTTTAAAAAATCACGCAATATATAGAAAATGATGCTATTTTATCAGGAATTGAAATGTTCAGAAGCAGACAACTAAATTAAATCCTAAGATTATGTTATCTTTGTCCACTATGAATTTTTTCCTCTCTCATCAATGAACCAATGGCCAGACAATATTGATCACTGATATTAGGTATTCAATTAACAACAATGACTGCAGTTGATATAGAAACTGGTTTAGTCAAGTAAACTACAGTCTTTAGTCCTGTAGTAAAACACACTATGAATGTTCATAATGTCATTGAGTGGTCTAGTTGCTTAGAACTTGTCTAGCCCTTTGATTATCAATTATTATAAATATATTATGTTAAATATACAGTCTCTTGAGTAACACTTTAATATCTGATTAACACTTGAGTAACACTTTAATATCTGATTAACACTTTAATATCTGGTCCATCTAATTGGTTATGAATTTATTTGAAATTAACATGATTGATGTTTTCACTGCACATATGTATTCCCCAGGGTTCTATCACTTTAAGAAAGTTGTGATAAGGTGGTTAAAACAAAGTGCAATAAGAAAGTACCAGTAAGAGTCAGAAAACAAGTAACAGAATCTGGTATTAAAAGAGATCAAAGAGCAATACAAAATCATTTATATTTTCATCAAGAAGAAGCTCTAGGAATAAATTTCTCCACAATTGTTTATAAAGATAATATTTGCTAACCCTTACTTCAAATCATATGCATGCATTTTGTCAACACATTACTGGTAAAATGTTCCTGTTAAATGCCATGTCATGAGGATTAATGTACTAAGTGTTTAAATTTAGTAGCCAAGGATTTGGGTGGAGGGATCAGTTACAACCATTGACTTTCAGGGAACCCTGTCTCAAATAACAAATTACCAATCCTACTTTCTTACTCTAAAAATATAATAATAATTGGGTCTGTGAAATGCCCTATATTACAGATAATTACAAGAAAATATTAGCACTCACTCAAGAAGTACTGACTGAGATCCTAGCATGATGTACTATGGCTTAAAGATGAAAAGAGATATGGACCTCCAAAGAGCTACTAGTTCAGTAGGACATAAATTCAGACACTTTAGTTTCAGCAGTCTTTATTCTCAGTAAGGCCAGAGTTCAAGTCTCTACTCTGTCACGTATGTGCTTTGTGATTTCCCTCATCTCAACCTCTTCATGATTAAAGAGAGGAAATAATAAATGTCCTGCATATTTCACAGGGTTGTTGTAACTGTCATGTGAGAATAATGTGGGTTACAAAACATCATAAATCGTTCAGCCCTAAAGAATGTAGATGTATATATGTGTGTCTCTGAGCATGTACATATGTATATAATTACTTAGTACATATACATTATTAAATTAATACCCCTAAACTAAGTTTCACAGCACCAATTATAAATGCTGCACTATTGTTTAGTAGCTCTAAAATTGTATTATGACATGACTTTTAATTATTATATATAGAGTATGAGTATGAGTACATAAACACATTACCCATGAATATACATATTGGATATGACATAAAATGCAAAAGAAGCCTGAGGAAGAATAAGTTCAAACAGCATAATATTACCAAGGAATATTACTTACTTTCATCCATACCACAGTTGCATTCCGACTAGCAGATATTGTGCATGATATAGGCAGGGCATCCCCAATCTGCTTGGTCACTTCCCCACTTGGATTTAAGGACAAATCCAAATCTGTGAAGCAGAAAATCTGCTTAAAATTCAAACTCCAGGAAGAAAGATAATGAAAATATTTTGGAGAAAAAATGATGGGAAAAATCCCTCTAACTGCACTTGAAAATTCAGAACTGATTAGTGTGCCTGAAATAACTGAATTGTAACATAATCAGTCATTTTTCAAGTGAGCTTTGAGATCATGTTAGTGAATGGTCCATCTAATTGGTTATGAATTTATTTGAAATTAACATGATTGATGTTTTCACTGCACATATGTATTCCCCA
Organism: Pipistrellus kuhlii; assembly: GCF_014108245.1. Taxonomy (NCBI): domain Eukaryota; kingdom Metazoa; phylum Chordata; class Mammalia; order Chiroptera; family Vespertilionidae; genus Pipistrellus; species Pipistrellus kuhlii. The sequence goes on from NW_023425515.1 coordinate 66,644,511, forward strand.
GGGTTCTATCACTTTAAGAAAAAAAAATTCTTAAATCATTTCTGGAAGAACATAAAGAATGATGATGACTAGGTAACTATTATAAAAACAATAGGTAAAGCATAACAGGGAAAAATCAAGTATATGTAGCCAGCAGATGATAAATTAAAAAGTCATGAGGAAGGCGACATAGTTTCTTCAGAGAGAATTAACTATAGTAGGTAAGTATTTTTTTAAAAAAAGAATTAACTTTTTCATGCAGTTGGTATTTTAAACCAGATATATTGTAAGGTACACTATTAGCAGATATCATCTTTTAAAAATAGAATATATTATATATGGAAGTATAATCTTTTAGAGAAGTAATTTCTATAAAAATTTACTGTCATAGTAAAATCTATATAAGGAATATCCAGTTCCATATGGGAAACATTTATTATACAGCTACTATGCTCCAAGCACTGATTGGCGATAGATCACTTGAGCTTGCAATGCACAATTTTTGAGGCAGAGGTAATTGTACTCAACTATGCAACTATAATACCTAGCAGCATGAAATCAGCACCTGGTGGCAAACATACTAGAAATTATGGACTCGATAAATATTTATTGAAAAAATAAAGGAAGGGCTGCAAACAGAGCAAAGGTGAGAGTGTAGAGACAAGAGCCAAACTGGATTTCAAAGCAGTAATAAAGGTTTTGTATAGGAGGCAGTACGTTTGTGGCCCAGTGGTTGAGAAGGACTTTGGTAAGTGGAGATGTAGGAAAAAACTTCTGCCACATAAACAGTCAAAGAGAAGATTTCACAATGGCGAGTAATCTGGTATGAATGGTTATAACACATGGAAGATAAATTGAGGCCAGGATGTAAAGGACTGTGTTTGCCAATCTCAGATTTGTAATTTGACTCTCTATCAGTAGGAATTTGCTATCACACCCTGTGCTGCTCCTCCATTTTACATGTTACCATTGTGATTCGTTGGTTATTTGAACATCAGTTTTAAATTCTCATTTCTCCTGTGAGGCTGTAAGCACCATGAGGGGAGGAGTTGTCACAGTGTTTCCATAGTGTCTGCCATGTGATAGGCTCTCAAAACTATTTGTTGAATGAAAGGAGTGTGCTTTCTCAGTTTCTCATTAATATTACAATATGCATGTCCACATAGAAAAGTGGAGTTTTTTGATAAATTATATTTAAATGAAAATTCTATTTAGGGTGAGTTAGAAGTTTTCCCTTCCTAGATAGTTAACTTGCCAGTGATAAAGGACTTTAAAGAATGATGGCGGGCTTTGGAAGTTCTGCTGAAGAATCTACATGTGCAGGAATTGGCAGAAGAATAGTAGACATTTCATCAACAACTGTGGGTCTGTGGGTGGGAGCCCTGCTGAGGGGTCTGTTTTGCAAACATGTGCAAGTATGGGCTGGAGATCCTCCAGCCACACACACTCCCTTCAGCCACCAATGAAAAGAAAACAACTCTTGTTTTTGGAAAGCAAACAAGCAATCAGGATAAAAAGGCAAAAATAGCGTTTTATCTTTTCATTTCAGGTAACTTACAATAAAATCTTGATTTGCTTGCAATACATTTCCACCCCCCCCCCCAGCTTTTAAAGAGCTATGTAGGACTTAAATCTAATATTAACAGTCTGCCAAAAGTAAAAATCATTTAAATCCAGGAAAATGCACAGAACTCTAATTAAACTATTACATGCTTTGTTTACTTTTTTTTTTCTTCTCATCCCAGTATCCTGGAGGTATTCTGTGGCTATATCCAAGTGTTTTGCTTTATCAGTTTATCTATTTTTTCCTTCTTGATCTACAAGTCATACAAATAAGAGCCCTCTCGTTTTAGGGTCCTGAGTAGCTAACATCTCTTCAACATAAATGTACCACTACTTAGCACTGGATTATTGGTCATTGACCCAGCTATATCAGATAGTTTTCTATAGTCAATTCTATATGTTGGTTATAGTCTCTTAATTCACCCCCTCCCCCCATATAGAACAGGCTGGATAAATGGCCCCATGACTGATTAGTTCTCAGAGAAAAGTAGAGCTGCTGCTATCGTGAGAGGTCACTGCTTTTTGTCTAAACAGTCCCTGATGGCAGACATACTCAGATCTGTACAACATGAATATGAAGCAAAAAACAGAGACATGGACTGGCTGTGAATATTTCATAACAGTGCACAGTTTTTACACACCTCCCAGGATTCCCTTCCAACATCACACACTCCAGAGCAACCATCCTGTTATTCTGTTCCCTAAAGTACCTCCCTGTACCTCCTTCAAAGTTTTAGCTTCTGTCCTACATGTTTCCCAAGCATTGCGGATCGAGTGAAAGATTTAGAATCATTTCCTCAGAGCAATTTCTAATGGGATCGCAGTGGATCATGCCTAGAGGAAACCTATTTATATGATGGTGCTGTTGGGTGCAAAGTATATATTAGGATGTTTGGTCTGTACTTCCAAGCAAGACTAACATTTCCCCAAGGCACTCTGTGAAGTCTAGTGTCACCAGAGAACAGTCCAAATTAATTCCCAATTTCCACACTGATTTCATGCTGCTAGGTAATATAGACTTCCAGGAGTTACAATATAATGAACACAAGTAAAGTATCTGTTTTCTATGTGTACCTTTTGCTATCACACTGGAGTAAATATAATGTTTAAAGCACCTGGAGATCAAAAGTGGGTGAAAAGTTAACAAAAAAAGGTACTTCAGAGTGATTTTGAAGAGGCTCTGTTTATAAAAAGTTCCATCTTTCTCTAAAGAAGCCAATAAATAGCTTTTAGTAGTCTCTGCCTTCTCTCCCAGAGGTTGAGTCTACTTTAACATTTTGTTTTTTTTAACATTAACTTTGTGTTGCTTGGGATTGGGTATTAATATTATTTATGCTATTTTCAAAGTGATACTTAATCTATACTTTTATGTGCCAAATGCAAACCTTGTAAATTTCAAGAATACCCAATATTTTATTTAAAAGATAAAATGAGTTATTTGTTTAATATCCAGGAATGTGTTTTGTTGATACCTCACACTAAAGGCATTTATAAACCAGACGGAGGTTTACCACTGTCAGAAGTTGCAGCTATTCGATCCATGCAAGATTTCAATATTGCAGTGCAAATCTGGAGCATGGTGGAGCTTGTTTCTATGCCCTTCAGTAAGTCACAAGAAACCACACTATATGAAGAATAAGGTGACTTACAGTGCACGGTGATGGATGTTGATGCAATCATGCTCTTTTTGTCTGTCAGGGAGCATCTGTAGTCTCCGCTTGCATTGCGCCTCATATCTGTCAGTGTGTAAGTATTTGAGCTTCTTATTCCTTCGGGCTGACCCTTTTGATTGAAGAAAAATGTCAGGTTATTGCACTTGGTAGCTACAATAAGAACAGTCTTATTTCTTGATGAAAATGACATTTTCTCAAATAAGAGGAAAAAAGGTTATATAGTTCTTTGATTGGACAAATAAGAGTAGTTTGTATTATCTGATACCTGGAAAAATAATTGATATTGAGGAGGTAATTCACATTGTATTGGTGCCATCTATTTTGTATAGCTTGGATTACATTTTATTTTTTTTAATTTCCAATATTTTATTTTTATATTTATACCTTGCCTAATCTGACAGAAAGATTCAAGGCAACTTAAAATAGAATGTGTCATTTATCCAAATTTTAAAAAATAGGAAAAGAATGGTAGGAAATAAGGAAGGAAGGAAGAAATTAAGAAAAGAAAGGAGGCAAGGAAGGAAACAGAAAGTAAAAGAGGAGAAAAAATAAATAAAAAGAAAAAATAACAAAGTAAAATATAAAAATATAGATGAACTGGGAATATACATTTAAAAAGATAAGTATCATATCTTATTGCTAAAACTAAAACAACATTTGGCTCTGTGATTCCCAATAGCCAAGGAAACGTAACTAGTTTCAAAACATCATTTGCATGAGACAAAAACAGTATGTCAACTTATTAGAAGAAACAAAGTTATGTGTCAACATTGAAATCTAAAAGAAATTACTTATACTGGTCTTCTGAGTAATGTTGCTGGGTATTAAGATGACAGTCTTAAGCACTACTGAGTAATGCAGCAGATGGCATTTGTAGTACAATGCAGACATAGTTGTACAAGACTTCTCTCAATGGAAGGTTATGTCAAAGAAAAACTCAGGAAGACCTGTGGGGGAGCAATCAGTTGTCCTCACATGAGCTGTCTGTCCTCTGGTATGATTCTATATCACTATGACATCTAGAACTCATCCTAGAATAATTGTCCAAATGATCCTTTCTACATATCATTTCTTTCATCTATGATACTGATAAAAATCAAGGAACTGGTGCTCCGAGACCATCTACAATTGCAAGCTATAGCCCCAGCTTTAGTCTGACAAGCTAAATATAATCTGCAACAGGACTCTTTCTGCTTCAGAGGTCCACAGGTGTGTTCAGGAAGGTGATATGGGTAGATTTAAAATCTGTATCACAGCATTTGCTGCCATCACTCTTCATATCACAGTTACCTGCATCTAAAGAGCAGATTCTTATAGTTTACGTGGATAATGAACATTGAGGTTTTATAATTATGGTTTTCTGTGAACGGCATTTATCCTAAAAATCACTTGACATTGAAAAAAGGGCAAGATCATTGGAAGATGCTGAAAAATGGTATCCCTTGTCCCCAAGAAAAACAGCCTTTCTCACTTAAGCTGCTCAGGTGCATTCAATCCTTAATGTCAGCCAGCTGCCAAACAACAGGACAAATGATAGAGTTCTAGCTTAAGTAATAATCCTTCAGCACTTACTGGTAAGTAAAAGAAAAACTCTTCAGGAGGAGGGTTGCCATTGCCTAGGCATTTCAGAGTAATGTTGTCCCCTTCTTTGATGGCACTTCTTGGTGGCAGCACTTGGATTGTCACTTGCTCTGTAGGATCTGCAGGAGTCACAGATATGAGTTAACCATTTTTGTCAAGTACCAAATTACTCTATACATACAATATAAATGACTAAATTACACACAATTTTCTCAAGAAGCCAGTAATGGTAATTACTTAAATGTATCTTTTTATAGAAGGATTGGAGTTAATAGCTACTTGCTACACCAAGCACTAATCTTGGTTAGAATAAACTGCAAAGAAACCTTGTTATAAAAAAAAAATCAATTTATTCTTAGCAAAATTTCTTCAACTGAGGTAGGAGTGAACATAATTATTTTATGGGTACCAGACCAGTAGGAACAATTGCACAATATGATTTTATTATAGGGACATTTAACTATATTATATGAATCTTAACAGTTTGGAAAGACTGGATCAGCTAGCAAAGTAGCTAAAGCTATTAGGCACTCCTGGACTCACATTACATAATAATACCTTATATTAAATAAAAAGACACATGAGCTAAATAATGCCAGCAATATTTTGGGGATGCAGGAGAGTAGATCTGCTTTCAAAAAGATGAATGCCATGAACTGAGGATGATGCAAGACCATAATATATTGTAATTCTGTTCTGTTCAGTGGAGCCAAGATGCAACTTTCATTCCCTTTTGATCAATTTTATGTTGAAAATAGGGCCAAAGGGTATTCTTTAGTGAGGCTACTGATCAACAGTAGAATGCTAAAGAAATTAAAGTCTGGAGCCAGTAGTAGACCATATCTAGCAAATCTCTCTACATAAAAACGTAAGCAACTGAACAACCAAAGGACCAAACAACCGGTTGGCCAGTTGCTATGACGTGCACTGACCACCAAGTGAGGAGGCAGACACTCAATGCAGGAGCTGCCCGCCCTGGTGGTCAGTGTGTTCCCACAGCCAACCTCCCCAGGTCAGCCAACCTCCTGTGGTCCCTCCCTCCAGTTGGCTGGTCTGGAAGACCCCGATTGGAGCTGCTGGACAACCTTCTGTGGCCCCTCCCCCTGCTGGCCAACCTCCCTTGGCCCTGATCAGCCCTGATTGCCAGCCAGGCCAAGGGATCCCACCCATACACAAATTCGTGCACTGGGCCTCTAGTATACAATAAAAGGAGGTGGTGCTGGTAGTTATAAATCACCCACTCTCTAACTTAGCCACCTGTTATATAGCTTGATAATATTTTGAACAATGAATTTCAAAACCATTTAATGCAAAAGTTTATTTTACAGAACCTTTTCACAGGCTTAATATCATTGAGGTATGCATCTATATTTCCAAACTGGTAGCACTAAAAATGATCTATGAAGACTTATTTTGCTATTAGCTAAAACAAGTAAATGATAGATTTGGGTGCTTTCTTCTATCTCTTGCAGTCACTTATATTTCTAAGATTAAAGTACAGGAAAAACAGGAAGATTGTTTTAAATTGCTTGTCATTTCTTCATGCTTGGGCATCTCTGAGTATTTGCCCAGAATGTTCTGAGGCTGAACCATGATTGGTTTAATATACTTATTGTTGTTTTTCTCAAATTGTCTGAGATAGAATCCTGACAAGCAGTTCCTGGTAAAGTGGAAAGTAAATTAAGTTTGATTTTGTTCCCATACTGACCTTCCATTCCTAGGCCTTCCTCACTCTTTTAGGTGTCCCTTCTCTGACTAGCTTTGGCCCATTGCTTACCACTGTGGAACATCACCAATCAAGGATGACACAATCTATCTGACTTCCTGCTCCATTTCGAAATTCCCTTTCTCTGTGTCCCCTTTCCAATAAGTTCTGCTCAGTATTAGGGGGCTGAAGGACTAAGCTCAGAAGGTTAATGTAACATTTTACTTTTCACAGTAACTTTCTTGATATCCACTAACATGCTTCAAGCAAAACTAATGATCTCTTGCACTCCCTTCGCCCTGATTTTGAATTTTACTCTGTCATTCTGCCAGTTACTCTGGCTTTCTCTTTTGTCTTCTCTTATCCACTCAATCACCAAGTCTTAATGATTAATACTTAATATATTTGGCACGTGATTCTCTCCTATTCCTAATAACATTTCCCTAGTCTGGGCTCTAATTAACCTACAGAGAAAACATTGCCATCAAACTTCATTCAGTCCCTACTTTGAACCTTTCTCTTTTCTACTACTCATATACAGGGATGGGCAAGAGTAGGTATACAATTTTGAGTGCACCAGAGTTTATTCTTGTATTATTACTTAATTGCTAGAGGCCTGATGCATGAATTTGTGCATGGGTGGGGTCCCTCAGCCTGGCCAGTGATTGGGGCCATTGAGGCCATCTTGCCCAGTCTGGACATCTGCCTCCCGCTGGTCACTTGGTCAACTGGTCATAATGGTTGCTTAGGCTATTATATATGTATGTATGTATGTATGTATATATATATATATATATATATATGTATGTATATATATATATATATATATATATAGAGAGAGAGAGAGAGAGAGAGAGAGAGAGAGAGAAAGAGAGATTGTATTTTTCATATGAACAACTATATACTCAGTTTTTCCCATTCCTGTTTATTTCCTCTAAATCGTTTTTAAGCTGTGCTTTGACTATTACAAGAATATTCAAAACCCCTCATGCATTCTCAATATGTATCTCTGAAATACATAGTTCCTAACCTGGTGTCTATTTTTCATCTCACTACTCTGTACATACCCCCTACATTATAAACAAAAGAGACTACTCAAATTTTCTTTCTCCCATCTCTTCATTTATCCTCTGTCCAGTTATTTATTCATTTGTTAGCTAATAATTATTTTGTGCTACTAAGAACTAGAGTTATAAATGTGAAAGCAGCACAGTCCCCATCTTCAATGAACCTTCAAATTACAATCACACCATACTTAAAACTACAATGTAAAAACTGCATAGATATAAGCAAAGTGACCACTGGAGGCTTATAGATACATGAGCCTAGGAAGCTTATAGTAGAAATTGACTCTGGATCTGGATTTTGAGACTAAGTAGGTGTTTTATAGATAACAATGATGAGGGGTAACAGTATATGGCTAGGCATGTAAGTGGTATTTTATAGGAGGAAGCTGGAAAACAGAACAAACTGTGGTAAGTACAGTGAAGTAATGGAGGTTGAGACGTAAAGCAAGACCATGTCCATCAGAGACTTAAGGAATATTAAAATTGCTCAGGAGCATGAAGATCAGTCTCAGAGATCTAAGGTGTCATTGAAGAATTTTAATTGCAGTAATGACATGGTCACCTTTGTGTTTTAGAAAGATATTAGAGGCCAGGTGCACAGATTCATGCATGGGTGGGGTCCAGTTGGCCTGCCTCAATGGGGGCCCATTGGACTGGGCCAGCAGGGTGGGGGTGCAGGTGGTTGACCACCCCCAATTGAGGTGTTGGGAGCTGATTGGGGGCCAGGCTGGCTGCGGGGGGCAGGGGGCAGGATGGTGATAGGCATACAGATCAGGCTGGTTGGCTGCCATTGTATGTGTCAGCCACCAGTTGTTTGGTCGCTGGGCTTTCATATATATTTGGATTTTTGACAGCAGCTTGGAGGACCGTTTGGAGTGAATAAACAAGAGGAATGCTATTTAAAAAAGTGTCATCAAAATACAGATGATGAAGAATGGTGGCATAATCTTGAGTGTGCAAGAAGGCAGAAATTAGGTAAACACAAAGATTAAGGAACTAGATTCTATAAAGATTCTTAATTGACTGAATAAGAAAAGGAAGGAAGGGACTAGAACAACTTTTTCAAGATGAATTTATCAAATTTCTTTTTCTTGTGTACTGGGTGTCCTTTGGATTCAGCTACCCCTTTCTCTTCTCTGACATCATCCTGGAGCAGGGCTTCTCACAATGTGGTCTCTGATCAGCAGCATTAGCATCACCAGGGCCTTTGTTATAAGTGCACAGTGCTGGACTCCTCCCAGCACCAGTGGATGAGACACTAGAGCAGGGTCCAGCAATCTATGTTCTGACCCGTTTCCTAGGTGATGTTGATGTCCATTCAAATTGGATAATCACTTTCCTTATGCGCCTGAGCTCTTAGGACTGTTCACTAAGTCCCTGTGGTGCTTGGGTCACTTGCAATCTGGCACTGACAATTTCCCTAGTGGAGGAGCAAATGCCTGAAATATCAGGACTACATCATAAACATGCTTGTGTCTTCACCATGAAGCTCAGAACTGCATACATTATGTGTTCTCATGAGACATGCCCAATGCACCCAACACAGCCAGTCACAGTAAAATATTTTCCTTCAATGAAATCAAGAACCTCTCTGCCTACCAAACTCCCCATGCCTCACATGCATGTACACTTCTGTTCTTTCTTAAGCCAATTTCCCATTCTCTACTACTCATTTGATGTTGTTTCCTTTCTTTTATTCTTGCACTTATACCAAGGTAGTTTATTTCCAATTGGGTATTTGAACAGACAGAAATAATAATTTGTTTTAAGATAAGCTATACAGGATGAAATCCTCTCAATCATTGATTTTGAGTCAAACTGAAATGTGCATATTTGCAAAGTGAAAGGCAAAAATGACTCTATTATTAGGACAAGTGGTATTTTAGTTTTGTTCTTAATAAGGTTCCACACTTTATGGAACCAAAATAGAAATGTAGGTGGGTAAAAACTCTGAGGCTCAGGTGGACTTTATGTTCCTTTTTCAGAACAGATGTAGAAGTGTTAGGTTATTCTGCAACACATGGTAGCATTACAAGAATTTTTGATGCATGTAAAAATAAACTTCTTCCTTGCCTTTTCCTAAAAAGATATAACTATATATATCTTTATGTAGTAACAATGATAATTTTGTAATAATGACAATAGTACTTAATAATGAGCATTTAATGTGCCATACAATATGCTATTTTAGATTTGTGATTTCACTTAAATCTCCATAATGACACTATTAAATTAAGTATTATATTTTTCCCATTTTGAGATAAGAAGAGTGAACCCTAGAGTATTTAAGCTACTCTTCTAGAAACACACAATAATAACAATGCCAGGACAGGATCACCAGCACGTTTGCTCTTCATTATTAGATTATCTTGCCATCTGTCTGACAGGAAACAGCACAGCATTAGAGAAAAGGATTCTAACCCAGCCTCTAATTTAGGACAAGTTTCAGGGCTTCACTTTACTGCTAAGTAAAATAATTGAGTTAGACCAGATCATTAAGAAGTTTCCTTTGTAGTCTACTATTCTAGGTTTCAAATCTGTGAAATAAACTTTTAAACAAAACATCTTGGACTGCAACATCTTATTTAACTTAAGAAATCAATTTCATTAATAAAATAAATCTCTTAATTGAAATGTAAAGTCCTTATCTAGAAGATCAATCAGCCATAAGTCTCTCTTTATCTGTCATTCATTCAGAAAACCATCAGAGGACATTTTGAACTCCTAGAAAGTGCCAGGGCTCAGAACCATAAGAGGAAAAATACTAAGTTAGAGATCTTGAATTTAAGGAACTTTAGCATCTAAAAATAACAAAAATGTTAAAAAATAACAAGTTAGGGAGTGAAAGATATCACAAGACAGGTAAGCCTTTGTTCTATAGGTCTTTCCATGAGGAAGAGATTATTAGCATGCTATGGAGAAGGTGGGTGGAGTTGGAAGTAGAATCCCCAAATCGTTAGGAACTTAAAAAGCTGATAAGCATTTGATTTTTTCCCCCTAGTGAATTAAAATTGCATACTAACAATATGTTGAGTTACTTACAGTAGATATCAAAGACTGCTTGTTCCGAATAAATTGTTTTCTGGCCTGATGGTCCATAGTATGTCACAGAGCAGGTGAATGGCATGTGTATGTCAGCCTTGGTTGTCTTGTATTCCAGGGATGATGTCATGGTATAGAGTTGAGTTACCGGGTCCATTTCTTTTTTAAAAACTATGTCCACCACTGAAGGAAACACAGAACACTAATGACAGGATCTTTCATTTAAAAAATGACAATTCTTAATTAAATGCCACAAACACCTTTAAGAAGTGGTTTTGTCCTTCTCAATGTATTCAATGGGACGGGAAAGTGACATGTAGTGAGGTAGAATGTCTTTTCGACACTGTGAACCAGAGACAAAAACAGAAATAGAATCCCAGAATCTGATTTCCACTCAGACTAATTAACTTCTAAAACACGCCATACACAGAATAGTTTTCTCTACTCTAGATTCCTCTGCATAAGGGCTAAAATGGTGTTTTAAAAAATCACTTAGTGAGTTAATGGGTACTTAAAGGAACAAAGCCCATAGGCACAGATCAAAAGAGGGCAACGCATTAGGGACAGTTCAAGGCATCCCCAGATGAGAGATGTGAAAACAGGTCCTCTGAACTGTTGCCCACTTAGTACCCACCTCCTTCCAGGGGTTGCAGCACTCTTCCACTCCTGTACCACGTGATGTTGCCTTCTGGGTAACTGTCTTTTGAAATGCAGTCACCCAACTGCAAAATAAAGGAGGAAATGTTACTACTTTGATTTCATCAGTGGTTGTCAATTTGGAAGCTCAGAATGGTCAGGGAATTTTAGAGTTACCCCAAAGTTTTGCTGGACCCACTCATTTTCCAAGCACTGACTAAGGGCTGAATGAATGCTCTTTTATATAAAAACAATTAAGGTCTTGCCCATTTTAAATTATGCCACAGATGCTGCAACTATTAACAAAACCCACATTCATGTAAAAAGATTACTAATTTTATTTTGTGCATGATTCTTTTTTAACATGAACTAAATATCATAATTACATTAACGCTGGCTATTGCCATGGTTCATAGATCTGCATAGGCAGAAATCACTAACAGTGTTACAATGTGGTTACCTCTTCCACTTCATACTATATATGCTCCATGCTACCATACATACACCCACTGAGATCTATAATACCCACCGCGTTTTTTCAAATGTGTTTTAACTTTAACAGTTAGTGTTTATAAAGTAATATTCTGCAGAAAAAGTTAATATGATTAACCGAATTCCAGACTTGTTTTTATTCTCCCATAAAGTAAAATTAGCTACTGAAATGGGATTATTAGGCAGTTGATGTGCCCAAATATGAAACTCCAGATATGTTCCTCTTTCATTATAGCCTCCCTCACACCTCTGCTGATGTGATATTTCAAATCTGATCTTTACTTCAACTTTTCAGTAGTTTAATTTGTCAATAGAATGAAGTCCAAATTCCCTACGTAACATATAAGGCCTATCATAAACCAGCCTTTTCTTACCTCTCTAGATTTATCTCTTACTTTACTCTCTCACCTACTGTCTTAGCACCCAAAGGTTCAACATACAAATAACTATGTTTTCCAAAAAATGTTATTCTCTTTCACATCGTATTACTTCAAACTGCTGGCCTGGGAAAAATCTACGCATTTTTCATGACTCCACTAAAGGTTCAGTTCATTCAAACAAGAAAAACATGCTCTTTCTCCTCTTGTTTCCCTCTTCTCCTTCAGAAATGGCATCATCTTCCTCTGTGTCCCCACTCTACCTTCTGTAGACTTTCTGACTGGCACCTATCACGCTGCCAGCTACACAATTACTATCTTATTTGTCCTGGCATCTGAGGCCCAGAGAAGGCATTTAATACTAGGCTGAGTAAAGCAACTAATCAAAAACAAGTTCTTACCTTTTTTAGCTGCTCTGTTTCAAGAAATGGTGCTTTGCTAACAATTTCAGGTTTAGATGGTTGCTCTAAAGTTAAGTAGAGAAAGGTTTTAAGTACACACGGAAGCATAAAAAGATGTGTTTTGGCCTATAAAAATAATTCATTTACTCAAACTAGAAACATCAAGCCACAACATATACATTTCCTACATAATATGTCATTATGAAATCAAGTTATTCCACCCCCTTTAAATATTTGCTTTATTATGTTAAATAGTATTTAAATGTTTGTAACTCCTTTGAATAAAATATCAATAATGTTTTTTTGGACACGTTATAAAGAATAAACATGGAATTGATTACCATGTCCACTTATCAATAGCTTCCAACTCATTAGGAGAAGACCTGAATAAACGTGAATTAGAATCATAGGAGTACTTGTTTACAATGCAGATTTCTGAGTTCTACCAGGCCAATAGAAGCAGAGTCTCTGGGGAGTGGAGGGGGGAGCAGGGAGGATCCCATATATTTACATTTTAAACAAATTCAATAGGGAATTTGAGGGCACAATAAAGTTTCAGAATCATTGCTCTAAAATAATGAGAAATAATTAAGGGACACAGAGACCCAACTTTCCAGTATTTCTCAAATTTTATCAAAGTAGTCACATTACAAAACTATAAATGTGTGACATTTTTCAAATCTTTAAACTGAGATACTGGAGAGAAGCATTTTAAATACAGGAAATTCTGTGAGCACAAATTCTAATAGAGGCATCAAGAAGAATTGGTTAAAAAGTTCAGCAACAAGGTAGTATTTTAGCTTATGTTATTCTTTGCCACTAGTTTTCTAACATTGATGGAATTTTCAATCAGCTCTAACAATTAGCCTACAGGAAATGGAGATTGCCTCATTGGCATTGATTTTTTGTGAGTTGCATGAAGCAAAATTATTCTATTCTCATATAAACAGACACTAAAAAACTACCAGCTAGTCTTTCTTTTATAGTCTTATTGCTTGTTATCTCCAATACCAAACTAAACTGGCTTTTTATAATTATTACTCAATCTGGAATTCAGTTATCAAACATGCTACCTCACCTGACCTCTCCAGGAGACAAAGATGAAAACAAAAAAGTCATTGGGCCAGCAAAGTGAGTATCACAAGACTATAAGCAAAAAATGTAAACTTCTTCAGGTTAATATTGAGAGTTAATTTCCTCTTTGCAAATATGCTTTATATTATAAATTAGAATAATAATAAATCTGCTTATGTGTGGAGCTCATATACTTTAATTATAGGAGGGCCTATTTACTACTAACTCTAGAAATATAATACAATTTTCAGAAGTGATATCTATTTTCTAAATAAATATATTAGAAACAAAACATTAAAAAGATATCAAAATATAAAAAAGAAACATAGAAGAATAGAAAGATATGACAGAGGCAACTACATTAATACAAACAGGAAGTGACACTTGACTCTGATTATTAAAAACTTGTGGCTTGGTGCACGAAATTTGTGCACTGGTGGGTGTGTGGTGTCCCTCAGCTTGCCCTGCACCCTCTCCAATCTGGGACTCCTCAAAGGGTGTCCTAAGGCCGGTTTACAGGGATCGGGCTTCAACCAGCAATTGGACATACCTTTTGCAATCTGGGACTATTGGCTCCTAACGGCTTACCTGCCAGCCTGCTTGCCCCCAAATGCTCCCCTCCCCCATGCCAGTGTGCTTGCCCCCAAATGCCCCCCCACCCCTGCTGGCCTGCTTACCCCTATCTTCCCTTCCCACTGGCTTGCTCATCGCCAACTGCCCCCCTACTGGCCTGCTCACTCCAAATTGCCCCCCACTATCCTGATAATCTCCAACTGACCCCCAGTGATGTCCTGCTCACCTCCAACTGTCCCCCCTGCTGGTCTGCTTACCCCCAATGGCTCCACCCCTCCACCAGCCTGATCACTCACAATTGCTGTCCCATCCTGGCCTGATCACCCATAACTGCCCTACTCTCTTGGCCTCTAACTGCTTCTACCTCGGCCTTGCCTCTATGGCTTTGTCCAGAAGAACATCCGGAAGGTCTCCCAGTCTAATTAGCATATTACCCTTTTTATTAGTATAGATAGAGGCCTTATGCATGGGTGGGGGCCACCTGGTTTGCCATGAAGGGTGTCCTGAATCAGGGTAAGGGTTCCCTTGGGGCCTGGGTGGCCTGGGTAAGGGGCTAAGGACCATTGTCAGGCTGGTCAAGCCCCCCATTTGAGACCCTCACCCCATGGGGTATGGCCAGCCTGGGTAAGGAGCTGGGGGTTGTTTTCAAGCTGGCCACACCCCTTTCAGGGTGGGGATCTTCACTGAGGTTCCTGGCCAGCCTGAGGGAGGGGCTGATGGCTGTTTACAGGCTGGCTAAGCCCCACCAGCAGGGACTCTAACCCCATTGGGGTGCCTGGTCAGCCTGGGTGAGGAGCTGAGGGCTGTTTTCAGGCTGGCCATTCACCCTGGTGATCCAGGCTCCCAGCCCTTTTTCTCCTTTTTTCCCCCCCAGCAACTTTTTGAGTGGAGGCCAGGGCCAGCTTGAAGCAGGTATCTGGGATTTATTTATCTTCTATAATTGAAACTTTGTAGCCTTGAGTAGAGGCCAGGGCCAGCCAGGGCTGATGGGAAGCTTGGCTTCCTCCATCAACAGGGAAACCCTAGCTTCCTGTTCACTCCAGCTCCATGGCTGCTGCCATCTTTATTGGATTAATTTGCATACTTGCTCCTGATTGGCTGGTGGGAGTGTATGGTGGGTGTAGCGGATGAACAGTCAATTTGGATGTTTCTCTTTTATTAGTGGAGGTGTGATCAGCCCTAGCCAGTGTTGCTCAGCCATTAGAGCTTCAGTCTTTCTCAATGAAGGATTGCAGGTTTGATTCCTGGTCAAGGGTATGTACATGGGTTTGAAGTTTATTTGGTCCCAGGCCCTGGTTCGGATATATGCAGGAGGCAACCCATCGATGCGTATCTCTCACATCCATATCTCTCTCATTCCCTCCCAATAAGTTCTAATGAAGATGAACAAACAAAAAAACAACAAAAAATGACCAAGAAACTTATTAAAATCTGATAAAAACTCAATATAAACAACTTCTGGGAAGCCTTCCATATATCATTAAGCCTTGATGTGATCACTATGTTTAATGTAATGTCATTGTGTTCATAATTACAACTCTGAGTTATTGCTAATCATTAAATCTGTTGAGAATTGATGTTTTAATGCAAATATAATACATTTTAAAGAGGTCTGCAACCAAAATATTCAAACATAATGAAAATTCCTGGTGCTTAAATAGGTAAACAAAAATCCTTTGGGAACTAAAATCAGTAATTTAGTAAAACTCTCTGAGAGCTGAAGGGAAATAAAATACTAAATTTATTTATGTGTTCAATCAAGTCAAAATTAACACACAAAAAAGTGTGTTTTTTGTTTGTTTTTCAGTAGTATCTATGCCTGAAATACATGGAGAGATTTGAAAGATCCTTTTAAAAAATTGAGGCTCTTAATACAAAATGTAGGTAATCAGTTTGCCTAAGTCTCACTACTTTCTAGTTCACCTAGATAGTTGAGAACATGCTTTCTCATATGTGAAATGTATTTCTCTCCTTTGCCCGGTGAATCCTGCGATGTTTAATCATTCTCAGAAGATCATGAATCCTTTGCCATGTGTAAAGGACCAACTTCTATAATGTCTTCAAAAATATATTCTTAATTCAATAAAATAAAACTGACAAACCCAAAGAACCTTGATGAAAGAATGCTTAAATGTTAGTCCTCTTTACACTGTGATTCATCTTTTTATTTGGAAGAGGGAGTCACAGTGGGTATCATGGAAGTAATAGTAATACCTATTGCATTTATTTGAGTTATTTTTCTCTTTAAGCTTTTGTTTCAAGCCCTCTATATTTACTATATATTCTGTATGTAATTTTCTCTTATATTAGCTTGCAACAATCAATGAGTATTAGTTGAAAGACTATAAAAGAGGACACATGTACTATTTTAACAAAATTGCATATTGATTCCAAAGTTTAAAAAAAAAAACTTTTCATGAATTATGTCTTAATATGATCCAAGGATTCATAGAAATGAGCTGAAAGAAAAAGTATAGAACTGAAAGAAAAAATCGTGCCCCAAATTTATTTTCATTATTAAAATAATTTTGTCAAATGTCTTACAGCCAAGGGAGGATGGAGTGATGAATGCAAAACTTCTCTAAATCACCCACAAGGTAGAGTGTTCTGATAAAACCAGACATGGGAGAGCTCCATTTGATGTGGCTGGAGAGCAAGGAAAGGCAGGTGAGCTGGAAGGTTGGCTCAGCGTGTTTCTCTCAGTACTTTGCTAGCAATCACCACTCACAAATTCTAATGTACTTTAGGTAAACCACTGTGAGCATGGATTGAGTTTATTTTCCTCATGAGATGTAAAAGGTAATTTTAAAAAATATATTTAAAGAATTAGAATAAAATATACAATTTAGGTTTCATTTGGTAAATAGGTCACTTTCTGCTTCCTTCATTAGAAAAATTATTTGCAGGTTGACTGACTTTCCCAGGGAAGTAGGAAGAAGCATGCTCAACTTGGATAAAACATTGAGAACAATATCCAAAGCAAGAGCGGGTCCAGGTGCATACCAGACTCTATGTCCTTAGAACAAGTATTTCTTTAACACTACAGACACCAGCGTACAAGAGACTGGACACATTAGCCTGGATTGATGGTTTCAAATGATTTCTTAGAGGTTAAGACCTTCTGCTTTCCCTCATTTCCCCTCTGAACAAACTACCATGAGAAAACTTTGACATATTGGATAGGTGGAATTCTAGCTAATCTAACAGAAGTAGCTCCTCATCTTCTCAACTCTCTAGAATTGTCAAAGGGATCCTAGGAACACAGTGGAAAAACTGGCCTCTAGTCCAAAAAATTTATTTTAGTGATGAGGAGGGATTCTTAGCCCCAGCCTACTATGAAGTGACTTGCCCAAGGGTATAAATTATAATAGCATCATATTATTAAGAAAAAAAAAATAGGAGAAGGAGAGGGAGAGAGAGATAGAAACATCAATGATGAAAGAGAATCACTGGTTGGCTGTCTCCTGCCTGCTACCCATTGGGGTTAAGCCTGTATTCCAGGCAAGTGCCCTGACTGGGAATCCAACCATGACCTCCTGGTTCATACTGAGCCACCCCTGCCAGGCAACAGCACATCTAACAAAGCTCAGTCTCCTGAGGACCAGTTCCCTGATTGTTCCATGACACCATTGACAGCAGCCATTTGGCAATCGGGGTACCCATTTGACCTCTAAGATCTTTGCCCAATGACTGTAGTAAATCTTTGAGAACTTATAAAGGTCTATTCTTCTTTTTCAATGGTATTGACTTCAGATGAACATTAAATGTAAAAAGTTTGATTTTAATGCCATGCAACTGCCAAAAATTAAAAAGCTGTATTAGTGGTGACAAAGCACATGATTTATTGTGTTCTGGGCTGCTTTATTGAAATGATTTCTTGCATTTGAGGTATAGGTGAAAACTAAACAAACAACCCTACCTACGAGGTAACCAAGTCATCAGTCTCCTAGTTTGAATAAATGCAATTTGACTTTGCCCATGAGATGACACTCTGCAGCAAGCTGATCTGGGATTAGCTCGTGTTAACTACTCTCCGTTCTGTGGTACACAGTGCATGTTGCTAGGTGATTTGACAGAAGGAAACAGAGGACTGATTGATGAGCCTAGTAACTCTTAAGTGACTGCAATATATACATGCATAGCATGAAAGCCTCCCTGCCTGCCACAGCTGCTGTTTGCTTTATGAAAAGTGACCCAAAGTAAATTCATTCTTTTAAAAAATGAAGCGAAGCCCCTACATATATGCTCTTGTACACATTTTCTTTATCATGAGCTGTGCTGTTCATTTGACAAGCCTTGCAGTGTCCCATGGTTTCTAATATAAAACTCCATTTTCAAGAGCTTGTAACTTGTCTATTTAAATTCTCCCTGGCTCAGGGCCTGGAATGCAAATTCTGTTTCTGAGAATCACTTTGTTTTCCACAACATTCAAAAGAGAAGGGGGTAGGGGTGCTAAGGGTATGCGGGTGTGAGTTTGTTTTCACAATCAGAAATCTTCTGTATTCCAAAATGGTTTGCAAATTTTATCCAATTAGACCAAATGATTTTTTTTTTTCAGATTGCTGTAGGGCTTTTTTTTTTTTTTTTTTAAAGAGTATAGTCTGAAAATTGTCTTAAATGTAACAACCTGGACTTTCTCAACTTTCTTGTATACGATCTTGAGATTAGGTGATTTTAATCCAGTAAAAAAGCAACCCGACAATGACAAATCAAACACACAAACTTTGGAGTGCTGTGACTTTATCTGTTTACCTACTGGGGTACATTCCTGAATATGCTTACATTTATGACATCATGACCTCATTAAAAAAAAAAGAAAAAGTTCTCTTTAGAGAGTGTCCCCAGCAGTGTTCCATCCATCTTCCTAATGAAATAAAAGAAAGAAAGAAAGAAAGAAAGAAAGAAAGAAAGAAAGAAAGAAAGAAAGAAAGAAAGAAAACATACACGGGCCATTGCCAAATACAGGTTGTGGATTATTTGGGGTGTTTAAGAGAAGGCCGCATGACTGACAAACACTTCACAATTGGTTTGATTCCTAAATTAATCGAGAAAAGTGGATGGCTTCTGGCAAGTGTCATCTAAGCTAAGAGGTAATCAGCTGAAACCTGTAATACGCTTTTACAAGTTTCTTCCGGAGAACAAAGCACTCTTTGAATCTGTGTCCTGAAGTCCACAGGAGTTTTGAAATTCCTATAAATACTTGAGGGACAGTCCTCCTTGGTTGCATAGGCTATTACAAGAGAAACAGGAAAAATCCATGCTTATTGCTGCAATACCAAAGCCCTCTGGGTTTCTTCCTTCCCTATTTATTTTAATTATTTCTAGGTGCTGCCAAGTCATCAGGAAGCAGAGGGAAAACAACTGAAACATGAGATCTTCTTTCCTAATTAAAAAGACTGGCATTCTGAAGCTTTGGAGATGGTTTTCTCCCTGTATTTTCTAAAATATTATGATGCACCAGAGGTGGGACATTTTACTTGAATATTAAAAGATAAAATAATTTAATTAGAACTCCTCATGTCACTCATTTGCATAGCTATTTGCCAAGTCACACTAACTGCTGGGGCAGGGGAGCCTTGCCATAGATACTCCAAGTTTCTTCCACCCTCTTCTTTTAACCCTATTCTATGTTTCCCCTTCTTGTTTTCTACATACACATTCGGGACATGGTACATTTTGTTATTTTAGGGCACTTTTATACACCTACTGAACAATTTGAAGAAATAAATCAGCAAGCATTAAAAGTTAGGATGAGTGTGTATGTGGAGGAAGGCAGGGGGTTATACATATACACACTCACATATAAAGCTTAGATGTCTAAATCGTAAGATAGTTTGGATTTTGCCTATATTTTATTGTGTTTATACATCAAAATTCTGCCTAAAACATATATATATGTGTGCAAGACATGCATGATTATGTGTATGTGTTGTATAAATATGTGATATCACAGAATATTTATTTGTATATGTCAGTGAATATTAAAGATCATGTGCCAATTCTCACATAGTAGTACTTCACATCACAGGAAATTTTCTCCGACAAAACAACAGAGAATATTCTTTTAGTCCCTCACTTTAAAAATCCTTTTTGAATTTTTGTTTTGTCTTGTTTTCCTCACTGACAGAATGCAGGAGAAGGAAGATCGCTAGAAATCCTCTTACACAGATACCTGCTTATGGGAACACTACAGAGTTCTCTTCTTTCTCAGGAACATTTCCCAGTACCAGCCATCAATCCCACTTAGCACTTATACTGCCGACTACTTACTGAACACCTTGACTATTGTAGGAGCCTCATACACGTTGTCCTCAGTCACTAGCATGCACACAAATCTCTTTTCATCGCTGATCCTCGCATTACTGATGGACAGAGTGTAGTTTTCGGAGAGGCTCAATCTGTCTTTGTATTCTGGCACATCATCATACTGCACACTTTTCTTTGTAGAGGACCTGAAGGCAATAAATACTGGGGAGCCGTCAGGCTTTTCCTGAAAGTTAAAACAACAATACATTTTAAATACAAGCTTATGCAGATGTTTCAGGATCATATCTAAAACAAAAAAAAAAATTTGGCCATATTCTTCCACTGATATTTACAGTTGTGTCCAAAAAGAATAATGGATACAGGCCTCACATAAATCTTTGAGTACAGAAAATTAATCTTTGTATGAGAAGCTGAAAGCTATTTTATAGGTACCAGCTTAAATATCTGAAGAGGGAAGGGCAAAGCTCTGGGAATCTGAGCTTTCTCTGCATTTGAAGGGCAGAATGAGTGACTGTTTTAAAACTACGGTAATAAGAGCTGGTCTTGTGTTTCATATAAAGAAAAAAAATAGATGTAAACAAATATACAAATGTACATAGTGATATTCAGCTAATCATCACAGCAAGCATACACCTGAGCTGCAAACACGCCTTTAGCAGTCATGGGGGATTCTTTTGCATATTCATTACTTTAATGCACATACGTTGCTTTAAATGACCATTCCTTTCATTTTCAGCCAAGACTGACACAGCTGACCTTTACACATAGCATAGTTTAATGACTCTTCATGGAGGAACAGTATTTGCCCTTATGGAACAGTGATGTCCATTTAGCAAGAGAAGCAGATTAATCATTAAGATCCATAGTTTTGCTACCAGAGGCATAAAACTTAGCTCAGGGGCTTTCATATAAAAGCTTTTTATCAAAATAAAATATAATCTGAGCATACACATCTATGCCAAAAGCACTAAGACATGTAATTTATTTCTTACACAGATACCTGCTCCCATAAGAATTCTTTTACTTATTAAGGAATTTAATTAAAAAAATAGGGGGAATCTCTCTTCTACCTACCCCAGGACCTTTGAGAAAATAAAAATGACAAAATATTTTAAAGTGCATGGCGAATTTCAAAGTGTTGCATTTTAAAAATTATTAGTATTTATGACTGTTCTGGGTGCAATGTTTATGTCCTCATCTAATCCTTGTCAAAGTCCTAGCCCCCATGTGTTAGCATTGGGAGGCGGAGCCCTCAGGAGGTAAATAGCGTTAGATGAGGTTCTGGCAATGGTGCACTCATTGGGGATTAGTGCCTTTTATAAGAAGGTAAGAATCATGGGTGGTGTCTGTCTCTCTATGAGAGCACAGAGGAGAGGTTACATGAGCACATAGCAAACTGTCAGCTGTCTACTCCACCACGAGTCAAATGTGCCAGCCAGCACCTTTATCTTGGTCTTCTCAGCCTCCAGAGCTGTGGGACATATCTGTAGTTTAAGTCCATGTCTCTGGTATTTTGTAACAAGGGCCCACACTAATAAACACTAATTTAACCTTGGAGTTCTCAGGTTTTAGATAGTTGAATATCCTCAAATGTGTGTATTCATTCACTTATGCAATAAATAATAGTTAAGTTTTGAGCACTTAACTATATACCAGGTGCTTTCTTTGAGCTTTCTATGCATTCATTAATGTAATACTCAAAACAACCTTGAGAGTTACGATATTAGTGCCAGGCTAGACAATGGAGACAGAGGCTGGTTACATAACTTCTCCAAAGGCCCAGCTAGTGTATCTCAGCAAAGCAAGGTTGCAACGCAGCAATCTGGCTCCATTAAGACAACCTAGCAGCACTCTCCACAGACATCAGATGCTGCCTCCGTACCAGGCACTGAGACAGATACCGGCAAAGAGGTTGTGGGAGTGGGTGCAAAGTTAGGATCTCCATTCCCTGGGAGATGACCACACAGTAGGGGGAGAGACAATGCATCAATGTTTGCTCCCTTTCATTGTTTCCAAACCTGCCATTTGTCTTTCAGGCTACATTAACTTTGAGCTTGTATATTATGCCTGCAAATCAACAGTTTTCAGAGCACATGGTACATCAGATTCATCTCATCGGTTTATTGCTGAAGTTTTTTACTAAATTAACCATTTGAAAATTGCCATTATTGTTTGTTTCCACCACCACCGTGCCAGTGCAGCTTAGGTGAAAATTATTCCCTGGGTTATCCTCAGAAAAGTCTGTGATCACAGAAGCGTGCGCCATCTGTGCTCTACTCATTTTGGCAGTAAATTTGACTCAACAGGTCGTAGTCTTTAGATTCTAAAGTTTGGACCATAGGAATTTTAGGGGGGCAAACAGACTTTGTCCTCATAGGCCTTAACTTCCTATGTCCGCGTTTATAGAAAGTCAGGAATAGTGTAGCGTGAGCCGGGTAACCAGGCGGGTGAGCGCAGTGAAGTGCTGTGTGGCCGCACGGCCTTGCTCTCCTTTTACACGCCCCTCACGTGCAGTGAGCTTTGGGCTTCACAGCTCCACAGTCACAACCGCTTACCTATCCATGTGCCAAGCACTCTGGCATGAATTACTTCATGTAACCCTCACAATACTACAGGGAAGATTATTCTTATCAACTCATTTTATCTATGAGAACACGGGGATGAATTCACCGCTCGGAATCCCACAGTGAGTGTGTGGTAGAATGTGCTGATCTGACTTCAAAACCCCTATTTTACCATATTTTAAGAGTGTGCTACACCACCCTCTGGGTACAGCCTTAAGCACACCGACCACAAAAGTGTGCTCTGTAGAATGTTTATTTTTACAGATGGGGGGGGGGGGCGGGGGGAGGGGAATGTATGGTTAAATAAATCTAAGAGATGAAACCGGTTTGGCTCAGTGGATAGAGAGTCAGTCTGGGGACTGAAAGGTCCCAGGTTCGATTCTGGTCAAGGACATGTACCTTGATTGCAGGCACATCCCCAGTAGGGGGTGTGCAAGAGGCAGCTGATCAATGATTCTCATGATTCTCATTGATGTTTCTAACTCTATCCCTCTCTCTTCTTCTTTGTAAAAAAATAAATAAATAAATAAATAAATAAATAAATAAAATCAATAAAATATATTTAAAAAAATAAACCTAAGAAATCAATCAAACTAAGACAATTCATAATGCACCTAATATATAAAAGGCTCTGAAAAGTTTTGTAATAAATGAACTTCAAAAATTCTCCTACAAATCATTTTCCTATTCAAATATATTTTACTATATCAAGAAGCTGGGGCACATTTGCCATTATTTTCAAGGAAACATGTCTATTTTAAGCTTATAAGCTACCATGGGTCTCATGTGATCCAACATTGGGAAATCACATCTCATAAAACACCTTTTGTTGGTTTTGGTAACTAAGTTGAGACATTTTGTCAGCCTAATGTTACCTAACTACTACACAGCCACCTGCCAGGGTAGCTACCCTCCATTTCCAGATTCTTCTGTACCTTGATACTTGGAAAAATATGAATTTGCTGTTCAAAAAAAATGGATAAAGTCAACAATGTTAAATGTAAAAGGGACCTACCATATCAACACAGTTCTGAGACTAAATCACCAGAAATGAGTGTTTGTATTGATGATTAATTTTCAA
The DNA here is from genome assembly GCF_014108245.1 of Pipistrellus kuhlii. Taxonomy (NCBI): domain Eukaryota; kingdom Metazoa; phylum Chordata; class Mammalia; order Chiroptera; family Vespertilionidae; genus Pipistrellus; species Pipistrellus kuhlii. Next base: position 66,668,586 of record NW_023425515.1, read on the forward strand.
TGAATACTTGGGTGCGCTGGCCATGGCAATAGGCACACTAAGCAGAGCATGAGCTTGTGGCTGCTGTCTCCCAGGAGACTTGTCCTGTGCACCACGTGCTTCTCTCTGGAACTCTGCCTTTCCTTCCACCCTAACACTTAAGGTTGGATTTTTTCAGATCAATATGACCTAAGAATTAGGTGTTTATTGGCTTTATTTTAAAATAGCATTTGCTATGTAAAACTTAGGAATTCTTTTCATATATTGAACACATGAATTCTACCTTCTTACATTGGTACTACAGCTGAATATTTCCAATATGTTCACTTGAAATTCACATTCACTCACAGATGGAATTTTATTTCAAAAACTAGAGGCCAAATTAACCAAATCCAAGGGAGGTCCCACTTACATATTTCCATTTGCCAAACATGAGATTCTGAGGTACATCGAGTCGGCAAGGCATGATAATGGTATCTCCATATGTTGAGCTTACAGTATACAATCCAAGGCCTTAGGAAAAAAAGGGGAAAGACAGAGATTTTAAGTATTTTCTTGAAGTAACAAAGTACAGTTGTTCCCCTTATCCACAGGGGATACATTCCAAGACCCTCAATAGATGTCTGAAACCACAAATAGTACCAAGCCCTAAATAGACTATGCATTTTTCCTACATATAGAGCATGTGGCAAAAGTAGGTTTACAGTTGTATGTAAAAAACAGACTTCATTCTTGTATCATTATTTATTAATTATTGTATGTTGTTCCATACAAACAACTATAAACCTATTTTTGCCCCACCCTGTACATACGTATAATAAAATTTAATTTCTAAATTAGGCACAATGAGAGGTTAACAGCAATTATATATATATATATATATATATATATATATATATATATATATATATATATATAAAACCCTAATATGCAAATAGACTGAATGGTAGGACAATTGAACAACTGAAAACCAGAACAATGAGTCGCTATGATGTGCGCTGATCACCAGGGGGTGCACGTGGAACATGGTGGACATCGGCCCCGGCAGGATGGTGGAGCAGGTGAGCAGGGGCACCAGACCAAGGTGGGACACTGGTTGCTGTCATTGGGGTGAGCCTCTGGTGGTTATTGAAAATTCTTTGCTCCTGTGCACTGTGGTCCCACCAGACATTCACACCTGCTGCCAGCACCTAGTGCCAGCCCTGATCTTTTGGCACCAGCAATGGGTGTGAATGGCAGTTGTTGGCCCCAACTGCCCCTTGGGGCTATTCCACTTCCCCCTGCTCCTGAGGGGAGATTGGGGCCAGCAGCCGCTTCTTGCACCTGCTGCTGGCGACAGCCCCATTTGCACCTACTGAGGGTCCCATGTGCTGGTTCTGATCACTTGGCGATGACAGCGGGTACTAGTAAAGGCTGCCAGCCCTCATCGCCCCTGAGGGCTTCTTTGTCTCCCCCTGCTCCTGAGGGGCGATGGGGCAGCAGCAGCTGCTAGCACCCACTGACAGCGCCAGGCCCACTCTCTACTCTCCACTCCATCAGTGAGTGCAAATGGGGCAGGTGCCATCAGCATGTGGGAGTGATTGTGGCAGGAGCAGGGCTGCTGGTAGACAGGGGGCTGGGTACTGCAGCGGGAGGGGCCGGGCAGGCCTTAACCCATCCTTGGGCCCACCGCAGCCTCATGGCCCACAGTTTCTTTCAAGGTGCACAAATTTGTGCACTGGGACCCTGAGTAACAATAAAATAGAACAGGGCAGGATGGCATAGATTTCATCAAACTACTCTGAATATTTAAACTTATGAATTGTTTATTTCTGGAATTTTCCCTTTAGTATTTTCTGACCTTGGCTGTTCTTGGTAACTGAAACATAAGAAGTGAAGTCTTGGATTACGGGTCAGGAGAGACTGCTGTAAATAACTTCATTTTAAGATGCATATCTTAATGAAGGTTATTATCATTTTATCTTAAATGACATATTAAAAGTGTGAAGCTAGAACATATATACTAGTACTATCTGAATATCATCAGATCTTATTTAGTTACTAAGCCTTGACTGTCACAGAATTCAAATTTACAGCCTCCCTCCTCCAATTTTATCAGGGCATACAGTGTATTCCCAATGAACACAGTGAAATCTGTATTTTTTAAAATATATTTTAATTGATTTCAGAGAGGAAGAGAGAGAGAGAGAAAGGGGGGGAATGGGGGAGAGAGAGAGAGAGAGAATGGGGTAAAGAGAGAGAGAGAGAGAAACATCAATGATGAGAATCATTGATCGACAGCTTCCTGCACACTCCCCATAGGACCACTTGAGCCCACAACCAGGGCAAGTGCCCTAAAGAGGGATCTGATTGTGACTATCTGGTTCATAGGCTGACACTCAACCTCTGAGCCACAAACAGCCAGGCTCTTTGTATTTCATAGGAAAACCACTCACTATATTTCAAAGAAGTGTGGAACTAGACAAAGACAAACATGTATTAAATTATCAAAACTAACTTAAAATATAATTGTTTTTTACTTGAAAATATCATCATATTTATCTTCTGGAAAAATTTTAAAGTCTTAAAAACTAAGAACTAATACACATAGGGCTGCAATACATTTTAATTATAAGTGGGAAAAAAGGAATGAGAATGGCATATATTGTATTATAGTAGTAATGGTTAAAACAGTAGTTTGGATTTTAATTGTACATAAATTATTATCACAATAAGAATTAATTGTATAAAAATTCTTCATAAAGTATTTTCAAAATGCAAACAATCTAACTTAAACCATAATTTTCGACTAAGGCACTGAAAACTTCTCACACTTACTTAATTCTATATAAAAAAGATGTAAATGATAAAAATATTAAATTGTAAAAAAGAAAAACACCCCACAATTTTTAGATATGTACTTAACAGACTATTCAAATCTATATATATTCATGTAGTATTAGAAAAACTTAGATATTTAACTTAGGAATATCTAAGTCATTAGTACTTAGGATACATCTCAGATTTTTTTACCTGATATTGTTTACCATAATCTTTAAGATTAATATTTTTATAATTAAGATATGCCATAATTGGATATAAAATGAAGGGGCTAAATTTAACGGTGGAGAAAAAATATTTTGTCCACCAGGTGGTGCTAAAGTGCAAAGCTAAGGCAATTTGCAACACATAAATAAGACCATTTTATGACTTTCTGAAGAAACAGGGCAGGGTGAATAGCATATATCACCATTACCCATGAATCACAACACACACACAATTTTATATTTGGGTAAAAATAATTAACCTTTGTAAAAATAAAAAAAACAAAATAGTAGAAAAATCCCTATTTAAAAATTCTGTCAGTTAAGGAAGCTATTTCCCTTTAAAGTAATTTTGCTCCGGTGAACAAAACATTAAAAAGAACACAAATTTTATGTATTTATGTCACATAACAACTATTTTCCAGCATTTTAAACATTGTTGAAATAAAGAACACATGGTATATCCCATGAGAATGTGGTTTTCACTTGCTATTGGAGATAAGATGTTTACTAAAATTGTTTACTGCATCTTCAATGCTATAATATAAAAATTACTTCAATATTTTTTAAATTGCTTAGTCTTTCCCATGTTGTAACTGTAATTCCTTTTAACTTCAATCAATTGAAAAGTATAAGTTTATAAATGAAGAGATGATTTCTTCAGTCTTATTAAAATAAAAAATAAGAATTGTGAGGATTGATATATATAGTTGCAGACCTGCAAACTAACTAGAGTTAATAAACTGATTTATTTCACAACACAGAATAACTTTCTATAATTCTTTGGCTTCTAAATATGGAATTTTAATAGTGCATTTTAACATCTGTTAATGTACTAACCAGGGGCAAGTATGCCAAGCCAAAGAAACCATTTTGTGATTTAATGTTTTGTTTTATTCATCAGTATATAGCAAGGTGTTTGCATATGCAATAACTCTAAAATTATCTGGATCCATACCTTCGATTATGACAGGACAGACACCTCTAATTATCTCATCATTATAAAAGCACATCTTTTGACAACCGACAATGCTCCCCTGATTAGTCAAGAAGTGAAAACAAGTTACAGAGCTTAGGTACCAACAACTGTATACTGCCAGGTATACAGTAAGAAAAGGGAAGTAAGAAAATTCCTTTTCCAAAAATGTAATGCTTTGTTCTTTTATACAGACCATTTTTCTTTTCTCTTCCCTAGAGAACCTTAATGTGCCATACATATATTTATATATATATATTTATTAAAAATGATAAAGCTCTACAGATTTCAAGTCCATAGTGTATTAGTAATGAAAGTGCAGTTACAACAGGGAAGGGACCATGCATGTTTAGTCTCTGCATACCTACGAGCAGTTTCTGGGATAAAATGGGCTTCTAATAAGGTGATTTCTCATTTGAACATTGTGGAGTCCTTTCCACTTTGGTTATCACATTAACTTTAGAAAATCAGGAAGGAGTTGACAACAAAGGGATTTTGAGAATTCTTATTCCTACCATATATTCTCAAGGGTGTCATAAATTTCAATTCATATAAAAACAGGGATTTGTTTTTGTATGGCGTTCTCTCTTTTGAAGAGAAACAATACAACATTTTTGTTAAGAGTTCATGGATGAAACTACAGAAAACATCCCCCTCGACTTTCCTTTCAAGAAGAATTAGGATTATTTGTGCTCTGTGATTTGCAAATGATACTATGAAATGTCATTTTGTTACTTGTGATGACCAAATAATTTAAAGATGATTTAAAGCAGAGATCATTTAAATTATTATTTTTTTTTTCATGCTCCAATAAATCTTTATTTACAAAAGCAGGTGGCAGTGTGGATTTGGCCTGAGGGCAATAGTTTTGCTGACTCCAGCCCCAAGTTCAGGATCCACAAATACAATGAAGCACAACTGGGCAAGAATACAAAACAACAACTACAAAACAGTAAAAAGAGTTACGCCAAAGGAGTCATTTAAATTATTTAAAAATTCAGGCATTGGTTCTTTTAATGACAACTTGACATCCAAAATTAGCCAGGGCAGGACTATTTAGAACATAAAAAACATAAGGAAAATATATCATGTGACCAGAATGAGGCCAATAGATAAAAGACCAACAGTTACAGACAGAAGCACTGGTTTACAAATTTAGGGCAGAATGAATGATAATCCATTGGGTGGAATAAGGGTCCACAATTATGATGATTTTAAAAATAATTTTCAAGTTTGTTATAATCATCGACCTTCCTCTTCTGGTAAGAAAATACTGACTTCCAGGTTCTCCTGAGAGAAAGTAAATGCTTTTAAACCTGGGAGAAAGCTAATTTCTTCAACTCCTTAGGGATGAAGTGGCTACAAAGACAACTGTGGTTTGGTGTGAATTGGCATCCTGATTTCTAAAGATGTCTGTCTTGAAGATGAAGTGCCAGTGAGACTCAAAGTATTTGTCAACACAAATGATTCTGTTTTCATAGAACAGAGTTTATTTTTGAACTGCCAAGCCTGAATTAAATTTACCTTAGAATTTCCCTACAATTTTCTTCCTATAATATAAGTTGGATAAATTATTCATGGCTTTGTAGCTTAGAGATTATTGGACATTATTGCAGATATAGAATGCCTATGATGTCCTTCCTCAAAGAGATTAAGTGTAAAATATAGGAGAAATGTGTGTGTACAGGCATGTGCACTTCTATGTCATATTTACATGTACATGCATATGATATGAGTCTTTAAAATGGGTTAGAAAATAACTATAATTGATGTGTTCTATAAATTAAGGTATTGTTATAAATGATTAATACTAATGTTTCTATAAAAATATCCTGACATAAAATAAATTATAAAATCATACTATATTTGAAAATACATGCATACTTATTTAAATGTTATGAATAATCATTAACTAAAGATAGAGAACAATAGAACTAAAAGGCTACATAGAAGAATTCAGTGAAAATACATGGGAAAACCACAGCATAAGAAAAATCTCTCGACTAAATAATTCTGACATACAGAATCTCAGGCAAGTGATCACAAAATATAATTGACTCAAAGTTTATAAGAAATAACTCTGTTATACAGAAATGTTAGGTAAATTTATTTGTGCAAATGAATTGTTGGGGGGAAGTAGATAGAAATAAAGTTATTCTTAGAAGTTACTTTCACACTGCCAAAACCGGTTTGGCTCAGTGGTAGAACGTCGGTCTGTGGACTAAAAGGTCCCGGGTTCGATTCCGGTCAAGGGCATGTACATTGGTTGCAGGCACATCCCTGGTAGGGGGGGTGCAAGAGGCAGCTGGTTGATGTTTCTCTCTCATCGACATTTCTATCCCTCTATCTCTCTCCCTTACTCTCTGTAAAAAAATCAATAAAATATATTTTTTTAAAAAGAAGTTACTTTCACACTTACGGTATTTTATGAATTTGACAGGTATATATGCTAGTGTCCCAATATGCTTTATTAATAAATTAAGATATGTACAACTCTAACTAAAACATGCAAATATTTGGTACATCCGTTTATAGCAATATTTCTCAACTTCATCACCACTGACTTTTGGTTGAATACCGGTACATCTTTACTGTGGGGGACTGTCCTGTGTATGGTAGCAGCATCCTTACCTGTGCCCATTAGATGCCAAAAGTACCCTCCTCCAATTATGAAAAGAAAATCTCCAGACATGACAAATGTCCTGTAGGAGGAAAATCCCTCAAACTCTAGTCTAGTTGAGAACCACTAGTTTAGATTTTCAACAATTGGCTTCCTTCATTCTATAAAATGTGGTTTCCAATAAAGGGAATTTTGTTACAAAATAAAACTAAATAGCATTCAGTAGGACTGAATATGAATGAGGGGATGGATCTAGAAAAGGTGCAAAAAATACCTTGCTATTATCAAATTCAAATTTTTTCCTTCACAAAACATCTCATATTAAACTATACATGGGCATTGATTCCTGAATCTAGGAATTTGAGATGCAATTTCTTCATAGAAATTTCAAGAAACATTCTAAGAAATCTAACTCATGTGCCACAAATACAAATTATACATGCTATATGTACTTTCTAAACTGTACATATGACATTTTAATTTTATTTAATATGATAATATATCATAATTCTTTTAATAGAGAGTGAAGTAGATAGCTTAAAAGTATCTTCTAAACCTGTGATTTTATGATTCAATGACACAAAGTTATTTCACATTTTTCCCCATACTTTATTGCATTAGACAAGAGTTTAAGATATTTGTCAAGGTCATGTAATATAAAACAAGTAAGACTGTGTGTGTGTGTGTGTGTGTGTGTGTGTGTGTGTGTGTGTGTTACAAGGGCCTGTAATTCCAATGTAATTTGGAAAGGATGGCAGATGGGAAAAGAGAGCTGATGAAACTTAATGCTATTTTTGAGAAATAGATAAAAGGGTGTTTCTCCTCTCTTTTTCTTTTTCAATTTCCTTTCAGTAAATTTAAATAGTTGGGGGCCAAGTTGTGTCTTTGCTGAATCTGAGCAGGGATATATTTGCTTAACATTTACTTTCTGCATTGCCTTTCAAAGGATCATATATCATAAAGTAGGTATGACTATATAATTCCTACAAATAAGAAAATCAGTAATATATATGTTCATTACACTGTATTGTTATATACAATGGTGAGGACATTATGGAATAACATTTAGAGGAAAGAGGACCAACTTATTAAGTTATAAAATACTGCTGGTACACAGAAATATATTTTAAGATATGTGCTCTTCACTCCCTTCCAAATTTGGTATATTATAATGCTAAAAATATTCAATTATTTTAAAAGTATAGGTCAATGTAAGAATTCATATTATGTCTTACAAAGGGGATTTATAAAAACAATAAAAATTTTTAAAGAGTATGAGTATTTGCACCATTGTGTTGAAAACTATCTTTTTAATTTACCATTTCCCCATAGCTCAGTATACTATAAGCATAGAATGATCTATGAGGCTGGAAAGGTAATAATTCTTCCCAATTAGTACTTTAGACTTTGCCCCATCTCTCCTTTATTTTATCATCGTACCTTAGGCTCTGGCTGAATTTTTGTATATCCTTAAGGCCCATCTCAAAAATCATGTATTTGTATCTTCATGCACCATCTGTTTGTAGAGCACCACTACATGCACATTGCTAAGTATTCTTTGTGGGAAAACACATAAAACGAATACTGAGGCCTATTCCTCAAGGAACATGATGGAATTCGTATGCTCTGCTTAAGAGGTTAACTGAGTGCTGTGTTAATGCAGAGAAAAGAATCCCAACAACGAGCTTGATGATACTGGTAAAGGCTTCTTGGAATAAATGTCATTATTTTCTGTAGATGGGAAGATGAATTATGTCACCAGAATGTCATAGCAGGGATCACACAGAGGCACTAAGTGACATTTGGTCTCCTCTTTGAAGGCAAACTCCATTTTTTTATTATAGTAATTTCCACATAGTAAATCTTTGGCCTTCATAAGGAATATGTCCTAAGACTGGCAATTTCCCCAAACTCATAAATGCACATAAAATTTTCCTAATAAAATGCAATAAACTATTAGATCTTTTTAATTTCTTTTTACTTCCAACACTAGCATTTGAATTCCTTTTGGGTGCTACTTTACATTATAAGCAAAAATTCTATATAGAAATGATTTAAAAGGAACAGAGTTGATTTAAGTCATACATAACTTATTTTTATTTTTTGAGAGATGCCACATACATTTTATATCAACAAATGTACAGATTCTACTGTGCTTGTTAGAATTCCTTAACTTTGGGTCCATAAATGAACTCCAGAGCATCTGTAATTCCTCTAAAGTAATTTAAAGAGCCCCAAAACTGTGGTATAAAAACATTTGTTTTTATATAAAAAGAATTCAAAGCTTCCATCAAATTGTCAAAGAAAACACTGAATAAAAAATATAATATTTAAGGTTGAATAGAAAGTATGGAAGCACAATTTAATGGTATACACCCAATTTAAAAGGCTAACACCTTTGATCCAGTCATTCTACCACTGGGAATCCATCCTACAAAAGTTTTTGCACAAATGCACAATTGTATACAAATATAATACAGCATTATTTTGAATACTAAATAACTGGAGTAATCTAATGTTCATTAATATAGCAATAATAAGATAAAGTGCAATCCACACTATGTTATACATTAACCGTTAAAAAGGCTGAAAGCCAAATACATTGTTTCTGTTTTCTATATATTGTGTTCATCATTTTTATAATTAATTCATTTTCACTTATTCATTGAATACTGAGTACCTACTCTGTGCCAATCACTGTTCCAGGTTCATGGTGGAGAATTCAGCAGGAATAAATAAATAAATAAAACCTGATAAACCTGGTGCATGGAGTTTAAATTATATATATGGTACTGTTTCTACACACACACACACACACACACACACACACACACACACACACATATATATATATATATATATATATATATATATATATTTAAAAGTTTTATATTCCTTCAAAAAAAGGGGAATTTATCAGTATAATTCCTCCACTATACTGTAAGTTCTTCAAAGGAAAAGCCTACATTTTACTCATTTAAAAAAAATTTGCAGCACCATTTGTAGGAGCTCAATAATAAAGGGTAAAATAAAGCCCACTGCACTATATGGAAAGTAATCCTCAAGAACATATTCTAGAGCTTGTATTCTTTTCTCTGCATTTAGCATTCCAGAAAGCCATGTGTGCTACTTTTTAAAATTCTAGGGAATCCAACAGTTGATGGGGAGAAGTGCTATGGTGATTAAAAGTCAGTATCTTAAAATTGTTTTTTAAAAATCTACTTTTGTCTTAAATAAACCCTTTTAATAATATATAACATATTTGCAAAACAGTGCACAGATTTAGCCTTTTGGAAACATCACTGAAAGTACCAGACTTGAAGGTTTCTTTGGCAACTCTCTGCACATTCTTTGTTCTAGTGATGAGACTGGGGTTCCCACACACTTGTCCCACAGCTGAACCCTGTGTTTACCATGTCATCATTCCTCAGTGACGAGGCTACGAGGTCTATGCCAACATGCCAAACACTTGTCTCTGTGCAGGGACCAACTTAAATACAAACCCTTTAAAACACTTAATGTTGTGTGTTTGTATATGGAAAGGACAATATTTTATATTTTATTTTAAAGTAGGTTTTCACAGTGAAGAAGACTACACAGGAGATTGCTTAAGCATACTAATATTTTTCTTTATACTATATAGTTTGTTCATTATAAATGAAAAACATTTATGTAATTAATAATTTATGATAGTTTAAGTTCATAAAATTGACTATTGTCTATAATCACACTTCTCCTAATTATCTAGAAATTAATGCTGTGTTTTAATTTATTTATATGATTCTCCTAATATGATCATAATAAAATGCTCATATAAGGAGAATCATATAATTGTTCTGCACTCAGACAATTAGTCAATATAATGCTCACACAGAGTTTAAATTCTAGACATGTATATATTTAAATATCATTTTCCTCTGCTTTCCTTCCTGCATTAGTTCTTGTATTGACTCTATTCAGATCCTGAGGACTTCAACTGAGAACTAGCTTATCAAAAGAGGTAGGTAGAAGAAAACAATATTTGAATACTCCTTGGGTTAAAATAATGCAAAGGAAAGACGAATACATTTATGCTGAATTGCTCTGCATATTTTTTGAGCTTTAAAGTCCAGGCTTAACTACTTGAGAATATCAGTTGTATTTGAATGTGATACTTACATTTTCCTGTGCATTTTGACATAAATCATATTGATATCATGAATACAGTTTAGTTATTTATAACAAGAACAATAACTGTACTGTATTTTTGAAAACACTATCAACAGGAAAGCAAGCATAACACTTCATGAAAACCCTTAATTGTATCATCTGAAGTAATGGAAACTTGGAATTGAGACTAGAGTCTGTCTTCAGAAAGAGTTCATAGTTATGACAGTAAATTTGTTTTCTGCAAGTAATTTAATGCCATGACAACTAAAAGACCTCTTGATTTGAGAAAATCAAAGCTGTCCTTGATAACACTCTCAAATCCCCAAGCAACAAATTTCTAATAGCTTTACTGCTTCTCAAAATGTTTTAGGAAAGATGTATCACAAAGATTTTTAGCTAATAAGGTCATCATTATTTTCACAGAAAACTTGACTTAATAACAACCTGTGCTAATTGTGTTACTTTACCATTTAAAGTAATATCCAACAGCATTAGATAATTTTAATTTAGCATTGAGGTAATGAAATACCAGTGATAGGAAATTAATTGTTAAGGCTATTGAATGAGCAGAGTAGTAAACTTCTGCTTCTGGATTGGTTTAATGGTCTTTTCCAGTAGGATCACTTCTAAAATATTCCATATTAAGTATTTCAAGAATATCAGAAAATATTTACATAGGTTAAAATAGGTTTTTGCTCCTTTTTTCACATGAATCCCAATTAGCATTGCCTATGTCTCCCGAGGATATATATTTCAATCAAACATGGTAAGTAATAAAGGTTAAACATCTACTTAATAGGTTTTTCCCACATATTCAGCACAGATTGCTGGCTGGTATCCGAGACTGAGATTTGTGTAAATTCCATGTTTTTAATCGACAACTCCCCAGAGGCATTGTAATATAATTTAAGGTCATAGGAAGAAAATAATGGCTGTCCATTGCATTTTCCCTTTAAGAACTAAATTCAGCTTACTATAAAATCTAGTTTTCTAATTTTGAGGAAAAAGGAGAAATAGAAACATTTTTCCATGATAATATTTTTGAAAGAGATGAAAACCACAGGGAATATATAATTTTAAAGTAATATAATTAATTATATACACCTAGGAAATCAGCATAATCTGTTCTATGAAATGGAAATCATCTTCCAGACTTTGGAGATCTTTTGTCACCTCAAAGACCAAGTAAGCTTGGAAAACAATACCCATGGTAGCTTGTCCACAGTGACAGCTCAATGAAGTAACTATGGAATGCATGAACTTGGAGAGACAATGGTGTCATCTATTAATATTAGCAGTAACTTTTTATATATTCCATTTTCCCTGACAGCTATTATTCTTAATTGAAGCGTGGGAGGAAAGGTGGGAAAGAGAACAGGATAATTTAGGATGGCAATGAGTAGTGAGGAGAAATATAGAAAGCTGTATCGAAAGCTAGTTTTGTCATTTCTAAGGGTGTTAGAGTGGAGGAATGTTCTAAAGAGCATGTGAAATCTGACCTGAAGCTGTCTCCGGCTTTGAAACTGTCCCTTACTCCCAAAGACTTTAACTCTGAAAGCTCCATTTCATAGCACTAGTGGCCACTTGTAATTTAACCAAAGAAATATGTGCATACAGGCAGTCCTCGAGTTACATCGGACTCGACATACATCATTTCGTGGTTATGTCGCCATCTCCCATTCAAAGTATTTATAAATAGATAAAAGTTCCATCATTTGACGTATGTACATATGTAGCTTTATGTTTTTTATTATTTATTTATCACAGTAAAGGTCAGGAATTATTATTTTTCTTTTAATTAATTATTATTATCATTATTATTATTATTATTACTATTTAACTTCATTACTGCTGTGTATGTGCTCGATGTGAATGATGTAGTTGCTTCTGTAGGTGGGTTCCAACTTACGGCAAAAATCCCATTAAGTCACACCATAGGAACAGATCTCCGAGGTAACCTGACGATCTACTCTGTATATGCATAGCACAATAACAAAGACAATAGTGCAAGGAAGGCCTGGAGTGGAGCAGGGGCCAAGTAGAGGGGGATAGGAAAGGTGGGAGTGTGGAGGGAGGGGAGGGGGAAATGGGGGCATATGTAATACTGTCAACAATTTATTTAAAAAGAATAAATAAATAAAATGTGCCATATTTATGCTTTAATTTAGAAAACTGCTTAACGCATCACAGAAGAAATTTTGAAAAACTAGCTATCATGGACAGGTAGGGGAAAAATAGATAAAGGAAATAAGTTCTTACAAGAAAATGGGTCTTCTGTAGACTGTGATCACACAGGAACCCAAGCATGTGAAGTGTTATTAAACTCTATGTGGGAACACCTCTCCTGAGAAAGGTACCTGTAGCTGGTTTTCCAAGCTTGCAAAAGCTTATGTCATATCTCACTGCTCCTGCTTCCCATCGTCACAGCCTCATATAAGCATCACTACATCAATGCTTTCTCTTTACTATTTTGTGAGGTTTGATGGACATGAAATGTACCTCATAGCCCCCAACTGCAGGAAATGCAACTTTCCAAGAAGCCCAACTGGGACACTCTACCAGCCATCACCAAGTTTGTGTTAAGGCCACGCTTGCTACTAGCTGTTCCCAGCTCATGACTGAGTGCGGCAGCGATATGAATGGGTGCAAGGTGCTGAGACAAGGGACTTCTCTGAGGTCTGACTATGGCCAGGCAAGGGCTCCCCAACTTTCTGACATACATTCCTTAAACTGCATGGCAATTTAGGTTATGTCTACCAAACCTCCTTTTCCTTAGGGTCAGGTTTGCATTGCAGTCTGATGATTCTCTCAGCTCATCAGCTCCCTCCTCATTTTTTTTTTTTTTAATAACTTTAGTGTTTCCTCTAGTACAGTCCTTGCATGTTTAATCCACTTTGGCAACTGTTCTCAGAGGCTCCTGACTAACACATGGAGGAAATTAGGCAGAACATAACTACATTAACCCTCCTCTGACATTAGTTTAGTAGGATTTTAATATGAACATGAGAAAACACACACTACACTTTGATTTAGTAAAGAGATAGCTAAATTATAAACAAGTGATATAGTAGAGCAATGATAGTAACAATAATGGACTTTTTATGGTACTTTATAGTTCACTTTATATATATATAATGTTTCTGCATCTGACCTCACAAAGTCCTGTATTTTGAGCATATAAACTAGTATGTTGCACAAACATTATGATACTACATTTTACTGCGAAGACACTGTTCACCCTGCAAAGCTAACAGAGGATTCCAACACCACTAAGCCAATATGTGGTAGAGCCAGGGCTCTAAGTTAATTCTTCACTAAGTCAAATTCTCATCACTATTATAGATATAGAGAGAGTGACTACATGTTCATATTTCATTTTATATGATGGCCAATTTAGGAATACTGCTTGAAAAGTATTATAATGCTTTGCACATTTAGACTTAGACATTTAAAAAAAAATGCCCTATAGATTGGAGGAACTACCAAAAAGTAAACTAATATATTTGATCACCTATCTCTCAATAGGCTGTTATGTAGTAAATGAGCATTTATTACCAGGCATACTAACTCCTTTCTATGATAGCTCATCTAATTTTCAAAAGAACATAGAAAAGTACATATATAAAAAACCAACATGATAATGTAGGCATCTTTCAGATAAGGGGCCAGAGGTATAATAAAGTTCTTTAATGTAGACGAGGCACTCAACAGAGAGAGCAGCACTTTACACCTAATGGAGTAGAGATATAGACTGCCAATAACTTTTTTATTGAAAGAAAATGTTGGGATTCAAATCCAGTATTTCCAATTTTAAAATCCACATCTTTCTTTTCCATCAAAAGTACTTTTCACAATTACAATTTTTAAGTGAGATGAAAATTTAAGCTCACACAAAAACCTGCACATGAATGTTATAACAGTTTTATTCATACTTGCCAAATTTTGGAAGCAACCAAGATGCCCTTTAGTACATGAATAGATAAACTAACTGTGACACAGCCTTGCAGTGGAATATTATTCAACACTAAAAGGAAATGAGATATCAAGTCATGAAAAGACACAAAGGAATCTTACATGCATATTGCTAAGAGAAAGAAGCCAATCTGAAAAGGATAGACACTGTATTGTCCCAACTATATGCCATTATAGAAAAGGCAAAACTGTGAAGACAAGGAAAAGATCAGTGGTTGCCAGGAGCTTACGCAGAGAAAGGGGATGTGTGGAGGAAAGAATACATGGAATACAGGACATTTTTATAGCAGTGAATTTATTCTGACACTAGAGTGGTGCATACAAGGCATTATACACCTGTCTAAACCCATAAATTGAGGGAAATACAAAGAGGGAAACCTAATATAAAGTATAGACTATTGTTAATAATAATAGTAATAATGTATCAATAGTGACTCAACAATTCTAACAATGATTCCATACTAAAACAAGACGTTAATAAAAGGAAACTGGGAGGGCACTGTTGAAAAAGTTAATGGGAACTCTATTTTCCTTTAAATTTTCCCATAATCCTAAAACACATAAAATAATCTTTGAATTAAAAAAAATGATGCCATAAATTTCTTCAGTCTATGGAACATGTTCTATATTTAGATAATGTCATCTATATTCCTTGATGATGGTGCAAAGAAGGACATAAAAATCATCCAGGGCAACGTTTTGCACCCACCAGCTCAGGTGATCTCAGCCTAGACAGCTGTGTCCCCAGGTGCACCTCGGAAGGTGCTGACACACAAAGACCTCTGCTGAACAGAGTGTCCTGGGGCTGAGGTGAAGCCCAGTAATTTCTGTTTTAGGACTATGTTCCCACAGATTCCCAATCGCATTGAGGAGCCAATACATTTGGTTCATCGTTCCATTTAAAAGAGATAGTGTCTTTGATAATTTGTTCACGGTTACTGCTCAAGGTGATAACGACACTAAAAAATTCCCCTAAACTGAATATTATAATATTACTTCTTTGGCTCTGCTATTTTTAACATTTTAAAGACAAATGTGTCATTAAGGTTAAAAAAAGTTCACTGTTCATACCCATTAAAGAGTTCCAGGTTACAGAGATGAACTCTAAGAGTTTCAGCAAGGGTTCAGATGTGTCCTGGCTTTTGCTTAGGAACCTCATTAAAGTTCTATAACAGAAAGAACTCCAAAAGCTACTGTCCTCCCAGGAAGAAATGAATTAATAACCAAAGAAACCAAATGGAAAAGACTGAAATGTTTAAACATGCCACGGTCTAAAAAGCCAATTATAATTTTCAAGCTAGCTCCCTCTTAAGAGTCCTACAAAAATATGGAATAAGTGGATGCTTTCCAACCATAATTCTACCTCTCTGAGTATATTATACAAATGACAAAGAACATCTCTGGAATCAATTTGAAAATACTTTTTTCTTTGCCTTTCTTAAATTGTAGGCAGCTTTAACATACAAATATGATTACTGGCACATTTTCAGTCAATAAGTATATATTAAATATATTCTAAGTGATTAGTAGGACTTTAGAGTTTGTTACTCAGAAATACATTGATGCTTACATTTACTTTTAAAATCTGGAAGCTATTCTACAAAGGAAATTTCCAACATAACACCTTATCTAATAGTCACCCAAAGTAAACATATGGACAATGAAAACAACAGATACACATGGGACAGAAATATGTCATTATGGAAGTGTGGTATTCATTCTAAAACTTTGTAATTATAAGACAATTTATGATGATGTATATGAAAATCCTTTGAAATCTATTCAAAAAGAAAAATTGCATGTACTTGGAAAATAGACTACATATAAATATGGGTTACACATTTATCCAGTATTATTGATGTAATTGAGAAACTGTAAAATATATATGTGAGTGCTGGGAAGAGGGGGTCAAGAGAGATGGAGTAGGGGATGGAAGGATAAATGGTAATAGAAGGAGACTTGACTTGGGGCAGTGAACACACAATACTGTGTACAGATGAAGTGTTATAGAATTGTGCATCTGAAACCTGTATAATTTTGATAACTAGTATCACCCAAATAAATTCAATAAAATTTTCAAAATATTAAAAATAAAAGATATATGTTAAACACCAAGAGCCACATGGTACATCTTAATATCATAGATTTTTTGTTATTGACCTATGCTAAATATTTTCTACTTTTTCCTATGAATATTTTCTATAAACTTTTGAAAATAAAATTTCCCTTAATTCAATTAATATTTCATATTAATTCAAAGACATTGGACAAAAAGCTATTGATTGATTAAATATGTCAGATACTATGTTTCTGCTGGGCATACAAATATAAAGACATTCTCTATTCGAGATTAAACTCTACCAGATGCAAATGAAATACAACCAGCAGCACGGCACAGCAGTTAAAGTGCAGTCTCTGGATTCAGAATGCATGAGTAAGACTGGAGCTCTGCTACTAATAAGGTAGGTGAGAGTTACTTAACTGAAAGGTGCTCACAGTCCCCAACTATTAAGGGAAAGACAGCAGCAGTATGAAGCCCACAGGGCTAAGGTGACTATTATTAAATAAATAAATATATGTAAGTTGCTTAAGAGTGCTTTTCATGGAAGAACTGCTCAGTAAATATTAGCTATTATGAAAGATGCTCAACATCATTAATCATCAGGGAAATACAAATCAAAACCATAGCCCTGGCTGGTGTGGCTCAGTTGGTTGAGCATCATCCAATTTACCAAAGGATCACGAGTTCGATTTCTGGTCAGGGCATATGCCCAGGTTGCAGGTTCCATCCAGCTATCTGAGATGAGAAGGGAGGGACTGGATGAAAGGAGGTGAAGGGAATAATCAAAAACCATAGGCATATGAGGAGTTTATGGGAGGCCACCACTCAATGTTTCTCTCTTAAATTGCTGTTCCTCTTCCTCTCCCTCCATCTGTTTTCTCCTGTCTCTAAAATCAATAAAAACACATTTAAAAAAAATCAAAACTACAATGAGATATCACCTTACATTTGTGAGAATGATTATTACCAAAAAGTCAAAAGACAAGTATTGGCAAAGATGTAGAGACAAGAGAAACTGTTAGTGGGTACTGCCATAAAACAAAAACAAACAAACAAAAAACGAGTACAGAGGATCTTGGCTAATACCGCTCACTTGGTGGGGCATCCTTGTGCACCAAAAAGTTTCAGGGTCGATACCCTGTTGGACCACATGTCCGGGTTGTGGGCTCGATCCTAGTGTGTGCAAGAGGAGACCAATCAATGTTTCACTTTCACATCAATGTTTCTCTCTCCCTTCTCTCTCTCTCCCTCTCTCTCTCTCATCTCTCATCTCTCATCTCTCTCTCTCTCTCTCTCTCTCTCTCTCTCTCTCTCTCTCTCAAAATCAATTCAAAATAAAATTAAAAAAGAAAAGAAAAACAGTAGAGATTCATATATATATATATAAAACCATATGATTCAGTAATCCTACTTCTACCACTTCTAGGAATATATCACAAGGAAATAAAGCACTTTATAAAAGGGGTATTTACATCCTCATGGTAACTGCAGCGTTATTCATAATAGCCAAGATATGCAAACAACCTGTTTGTCTGTCAATGGACGAAAGGATAAAAAAGATACACATACACACATATGAATGCTATTCACCCTTAAAAAAAAGAAAAAAAAATCCTCTATTGATGAACCTAGACATTAAAATAAGTTTACACAGAAAGACAACACCTTCTTACAAATACAAATATCACTTATATGTTGAATCTAAAAAGAAAAAAAAATTATAGAAGCAGAGAGTATGATGGATTTGGGGATGTAAGGGGAAAATGGTGAGAAATCGGCCAAAGGGTACCAACTTTAACTTACAGGATGAATAAGTTCTGAAGACCTAATACATAGTGTGGTGACTAGAATTAATACTAATCTATATATACTTGAAATTTGCCAAGAAAGTATATCTCAAGGTTCTTATCTCCCCCCAACACACACACAGTGTAAATATGTTATGTAAATTAACTTGAATGTTATAATCATTTCACAATGTATATACATATTTTAAAACATTACATTGTATACTTTAAATGCATTAAGCATAAATAATTTAAAAATATATACAGTTTTTAACATTAAAAACTTATAAAATGTCTCATTAAAGCTCAAAAGAATTAGCTATTATGTCCCCCTGGCTTTAATTAAAAGGAATTCAGTATATGCCAAATGTTGCAGGAGTAGAGGAGAGATTGATACATAGATTGGAGAAGACTTTACCTAAAAAGGATATTCATGGTAATCTTCACAGATGAGAACATATTCAAGTGAAAAGGAAAATGCAAGAAACTCTGTGCAGAAGAAAGGCTAGGAACAAAAGGCATGAGCATGCTCAGCCAGTGTGGCTTGACATTGAGGGCATGTGAGAGGCAACAGAGGAAATACAGCTGGGAAAGGAACTCTGCGGGTGATACTTTGAAAACCCTTAAATAATAGCTGAAAGAATTTGGACCTTATCCCGTAAGGAGTGAGGAGGCAATAAAAGGATGGCAGTGAAGTGGTCAGATTTCGGCTGCAGCCTGGAGGATAACCAGCTGGAGAAGGAACTGGGGGAGGTAGAGCTGTTAGGGAGTTAAACTGTTTAGGTCAGGTAATCACAGTGAAATAGGGACGGGAATGAAGAAGGGGAAGCATGATGAAGAAGAGACATTTCCAAAGTGTACCTGACAGGAGCGTCAGTAAGTTTGCTCTAGGAAGCAACTACAAAGTTCACATTTCCCAACACAGCTAGGTACACTGCTCACACGGAGAACAGCTAACACTCCGTCTCTGCAGAAGCACCTCATACACTGTGTGTGAAATCACACGCTCGCTGGGCAAATAAGAAAGCTGCCGTTCTGTGTTAGCTCTTTGGAGAAGCTTGAGACTAAATAAGCAGAACAGTCCAAAGCAAATATTAACTCTGTTGGCGTTAGGTGCCTGGATTTCTAAACTCGGATTGTTAATGGTAATGAGCATTTTTACTTTAACACATGCAAGACCTCTTTGGTAAAACCTATGCACTACAGAAAGAGAAAAGCCCAAAGCTAGAACTTAATAGCCATAAAAAAATACTGCTTTTTTATGGCTTTTTACTTACCAATTAGAATTTTGATAAAGTTTAAACAGGAAATGTAAAAGAAAAAGACATAAAATTGTGCTCTTCTGTCACTAGTTATCTTTCTTCTATAGAGCAGTTCCTGAATTCTTTTGAGATTCCCGAAGTGTTCTGCAAACACCAATGAGTGGACTAAGGACTTCATGCAAAGGTCTGATGTAAAGGGCAAAGCCATGGTGCTATTATTGTTTAAACATTCCAATTCCCAGGTGATAGTGTGACCACAGAGATTTGCCAGTCCTAGTGCTGCCAAGCTGCCAACTTCAGTTACTAGTGGATTTCAGCTTTCATTTGATGCACTATGCCTCTCCTATACAGGGAGGGAGTGGGAAATATTGCTTATATATCTTTCAAATATCTCTTTCGAATGTTGCTGGTAGCTGGGAATTAGCAGCCTCTGGTGGTGGTGGTGGTGGTGGTGGTGGTGTGTGTGTGTGTGTGTGTTTCTTTCCCTGCTGTACAAAGGAGTAATTGAGCTATCTGTGCTCCATCGATCCCACTAACCTGCACCTGCCTGGCTGATGGCCTTGCTCCTATTCACTATTCACTTGCTTCTGTGTGGTTTCCTTAAATGCCCCAACTCTGGGAAATGATTTCCAAAATGTTGGCCTCAAACCCCCAATATCAAGGACTGTCATGTCCCACAGATCTTTATTTAAAACTCCATTATTGCCCACCCAGTGTGGCTCAGTGGTTGAGCATTAACCTATGAACTAGGATGTCTCGGCTCAATTCCCCATCAGGTTGTGGGCTCACTCCCAGGGTGGGGTGTCCAGGAAGCAGCTGATCAATGATTCTCTTCCATCATTGATGTTTCTCTCTCTCTCTCTTTCTCTTCCTCTCTGAAATCAACAAAAAATATATTTTTAAAAGTCTGCCATTGATGTTATGCAGCAGATGATATCTTGATAAAATATCAGTTCTATAAGTTGTAGTTGAAAGAACACTGGCATAGGAGTCTAGTTTTGTCTCATCTTTACCTCAACTCATTGTAATCCTGCCTTCCTGGGCCTCAGTTTATTCATGGATCATATGATATAAAACAAGGCTTAAATAGTCTAGGATTCACATTCTCCAATATGAGAAAAGCATAAAGTTAATGCTTGGCTGGGATTTGAAACCATATTACATTTGTGTCTGGACTGGAAAAAGCTTACAAAAAGAGAATGTCATATTTCTCATTTCAGAACTTAATTTACTATTGGAGGTTCCCATGAATATTTTAGTAACTTGACAATGAACAAACTTTGGTTGGGATTTTAACTCTATATCAGGTGATAAATATTTTTACATATAACTTGGTTTCCTCTAGATTGGGTACCACTATCATTTAATAATCGTTGAAACTTTTCATAATAGTTCCTCAGCCTGTACTATGTTTTGAGTGTTGGCAAGTACCCTGTTCTATATCTCTCTGATAGTACTATGATAATAAGCTCATGAGTTTAGAAATAATGCTGCAAAAATTCTGAACCAAGAAAAAAATCATTTTGTTTAAATATGTAACAAAGTTAATTAATGTTATTTTATCTTAATTGTTTTCATTACGGATAATAAACATTAACTGCTTTTCAAAATTAGAGTAATATTTTATGTATTTAAGATTATCCTAGCTATAATTTTCTAGGTAATTCAAATGTAACCCCTATGTTGCATAGATTTTTAATTATTTTACAAGGAAAACATTTGTACCAGGTTGCTTACTCTCCTGACTTCAAATATGACAATAGCTAACATTTTGTAGTGTTTGAACATGCACATACCAAGTACGTCACCAAGTATACCACCTTTTAAAGTCAGTGATATTCAGGCTATAAATAAACTTTTCGGTGATAACTCAGTTATTTCCATAAGTGTATTATGCTATAATTCAGTGAGGATCTGGGTAACTGCTAAAATGATTAAACCTGTTTGCCAGGATACTAAACAGTCCCACCCCAACAAGATTTTGAAATTGCTGTTTTGTGTGAGGTGATTGATCTTCTTTCTCACTCTTCCTGTCACTCCTGCTAACAGCTCACCTTGCACAGCACTTCAGAGCCTACGGAGCACTTTCCCATGCCCTGCTCCATACTGACTGCCTTGCAGTCCCTTTCCAATTTGCCACCAAAGTGCCAGGCCTTTGAAAACAAGATAATCAAACTTAAAAAGAGATTCTATTTAGAGAGTAAACAGTCTTGGAGTGAGGGCCCCAAGGAGTTGCCTTCAGAATAAGGTTTAGTTCATGGACATCAGCATTTATTTTGGCTGCTCAGAACCTTTCCATTTCCCGTGGGTTCTGGGCTGGGCCCTGAATGGTTGAGGTTGGCAGGTAAGAAGCCTCTGGCTTTATGAACTATTTCTGCCACTGCACTTTTATAAGGAAACGTTTAGTGGTTTATAGACATTATACATTAGAATGTGAAGCAACCATGGAGATTATTTTCTGCAGGATTCCCACCATATAACTAGGGAGGCTGAGGACCAGATAATTTTTAGTATTAAAGGCAGAACTGACTTAACAAAATGACCCTTCTGATTCTCAATCCAGTTGTTATTTTTATCAACACCATCTTGGTGCAGGAAGCCACCTACTGCCTACTATCACAAGTGCACCAAGGAATGCAGAAGGCCAAAGGACCATGGGCTTTAGCACTGCTGACACTAAGCACCTCCTCTATTGAGATAGTGGTGGCTCAAGGCAATTCCCTAACCTGATAATCCTCTTACTGTTTAGCAAACTTTACCTTTGATATGCCTATATGCATTGCTAAAGGGAAAATGTGTATTCAAGTAAATAAAAAGTGGACAGACCGAAGTCAGAGTGCTCTTCATGAGACAGACACCTCTCGGTCCCCCAACTCTTAATAATTTATATTTCTTGTCTAGTGTTTTCTTTTTTTTTAAAAATATATATTTTATTGATTTTTTACAAAGAGGAAGGGAGAGGGATAGAGAGTTAGAAACATCAATGAGAGAGAAACATTGATCAACTGCTTCCTGCACACTCCCCACTGGGTCTGTGCCTGCAACCAAGGTACAAGCCCTTGACCGGAATCAAACCTGGGACCTTTCAATCTGCAGGCCGATGCTCTATCCATTGCGCTAAACCAGTTAGGGCTTATCTAGTGTTTTCATTTGTGTGTTGGCCCCTCCTTCAGATCCTGAACCCAGCCATGCAAGTCACAGCATCTTGGTATTTTTAAAGTACTGAATTTTGGAAAGTTTGGCATAACTGATATGTGGAAGATAATGCATTTCCAAGTGTAGGTACCAAAACACGCAATGAAGCATTTAACAGAACCTCTGCCTTTCCACTGGTGAAGTACAAATGTTGTTATCAGTACTTTCTCTGGAGATTTTAAAGTTAGAGAGGAAACACTTCAAAAAAGACGCTATCAGGGGGATCATTTTGTAGAGTATATTACTGTCTAATCATTGTGCTATACACCTGAAAATAATACAAAATAATATTGACTACAAACTGCAAATGGAAAAAAAAAACAAAAAAACAACAAAACAAAACAAAAAAAAAACCACCACATTATTTCTGTAAAAAAAAAAAAAAAAAAAAAAAAGAGAGAGAGAGAGATTGATTTTGGAGTGAAGGAAGGAGAGTGAGGGGAATGGAAGGAAGGAAGCAGAATTAAAGAGAAAATTAGTCATTCTTTGTGTATTAATATTAAGAAGTATGATAATTTTTATGTGCCAAGAGTTTCCTCCCATCCTAATATAAACTAGAATAGTTTATTTCAATTGCAGCTTTCTGACAAGCAGGTTAAGAGTGCCTTAATTGGTTACTGGTAAGTAATGGTGTGGCTGGAAACTTACTGCTTTTCCCCCTCAATATTTCACTGTCAACTAAACACAAAATCAAACGTTTTGTCGTTCAAGTGAGTGATAGGTGTAACTTGATATTTAACACTTTGTAGGTGTCGAAGGTAGAAATAAACTGGTTGCCTATTAACATTTTTAGTTTATGCTCTTGCTGGTCAAATAATCACTCTGGAATAGAAGGAAAATGGAGTAAGAACCCGTGAGGTTAGAATATCTCATTAAAAAAAACACACACACACACAAACTTACATAATGAAATAAAAGTAGTCCATAAATCTCACTTTAGAAAAGTCAGATTGTTAGTTCCTTAGTAGTAACAACTTTGCATCATGTTTATACTTAACAAGAACAACAAAATGAAGTAAATTTTTCCTCTTGATTAGAAGAAACTGGCTTGAATAATTGCAGATTTGTTGTTCTGATGACATATTCATAATGATTCACATATTTGTCAATGGGTTTAAAATTCTAGGGAAGAAATTCGACTGTCAACTAATGTGGAAACTGTGCTGATAAATCAGGTATAACATCAAAGAAATAAATTAAGAGATTGTCACTGATATGAAGTCCTAAACAAAAGGTATAATGAGGATCCTGAATAAACTCTGTGAGAGAAGCCAATCCATAGCTCATTGACATCCTACAAATAGGCTCTGAAAACAAAGTGGGTGTTCTGTAAAGTAATTTGAAAGAAGAAATGGTAGAGGTATAATATTAATTTTTAAATTAATTTTAGGACCAGTATTCATCAGCATAGCAATCAACAAAATTCAATTTAAAACAGTAGTTCTCCCTCGGGATTGCCAGAATTAAATGAACGTAGAGAAGTGAAGAATGCAGAAGAGAGGGGTGGCCATATTTAAACTCAGGTCATTCTGGGTAAGCTGTTCTCTCCAGAAAGCACCTGGGCTTTCCCCAGAGGATCATGAGGAAATGTGGTTCTGCTTGCCATCCAGCTAATGTTTATCCTCCTTAATTAATTTGCATTTAAATTTGATAGGCCAATTACTTCACACAGTCACTTCTTTACACCCAGCAGAATTTTAAACATCTTTATTGTTAAAAGTATTACATATGTCCTCCATGTTTTCCCTATTGACTGCACCTGGCCCACTCCCACCCACCACCGCAGGCCTTCACCATCCTATTGTCTGGGTCCACAGGTTATGCCTATAAGCATACAAGTTCTTTAGTTGATCTCTTTCAACCTCTCCCTCTCCTACCTCCCCTCTGAGATTCAACAGTCATCCCCGGTATTTTAATTAATGAGTAGCAATTAAATGGTATGTAAAAGAACATGAATTGATTTTTAGAACATATTTTTAAGGCAATAAATTTCTTTTTTTCTATCTAGCAAGATAGAATAAAATATTTTTTCTATATATGGCTAGAAATTAAGCCATGTTATAGTTAGGTGAGATTTCTGAGAATTTGGAAAAGAATAAACAAAATATACTTTATCACTAGGCCCATTTACTAAACTGACAATATTTTTCCATGAAGAAAATCAACATAATTTCTTTTTTAATTTTTAACTGTAAATAACATTCCAATCTGACTTTTTTGTCTTAACTGGTAATTGACTTACCAATTTTAGTCTCCTCTTACCTGAAGTTAATTACTCTTAGAGGGTATGAGATATGTGCACATTTTAAATTGTTTTCTAGCTCTTGGATATTAAAGATGTAAGATCTCTAAGTGTTTTTGAAAATTCTACTTTGCTTGGAGTTTTATAGTGATTTAAACATCATTTACATTCAGGTCATACATTTTAACAACTTTCATGAACTCTGAGGTAATTTTGTGACATTATTATACTATTTAACTTATTGCCATTCATTTGCCTAAAGAAAGGTGAGAGAGATAAGCTGTATCCTTTCTATTGCCCAACATATATATCTTTTGACGATAGATTACTACTATTCAGAGAATTCTGCAAAACATCAATATTTACATAACATATTGGAGAATCTTTATTTACTTCATTAGAACAGCCTGTGATGGAACGCTATCTAGAAGGAAAAATACTAAAGACTTTACACCATAACCCATATTGTTTTCTCACATATTAGAATAATGCAATAGAGATTTAGCAAAGTGCTATTTTAATTGTTAAGCTAAGATGGTTCTATCTGAACTTTTGTTTCACTACTGGGCTGTTGTGTACCTCTGAAAGTTTTTAAGTTGGAGAACTTTATTAGATTCCTTCTGTGTCAGCGGTCTCCAAGCAGAAAGTAGAGCTCCAAGCACAAAATTTATTCACCAATGGAGCAAAGCTAATATGTTATGTCACACTGAGCAGATGACAGCAAGAAAGATAAACATATGCTATACTAATAAACAGATAATTATAACACACTCGACTACAGGCGGACAAACATGACAGTCTGGTAACAAGGTTATTAAACTTAAGACAAATTGCACTGTGATTCTCCTCTATTTAGTACTGAGACCTAAATCCTACATTTCGTAACAAAGTCTTCACACATTTAATTTTTAGAAAACTTCTCACTTATGCCGAAGTTTCATATTTAATTGAGCAGAAAGTACAGAAGAGTGAGGCAGAAAATTACTGCCTGGAGGAAAATCTCCAGAGATTTGGTATTCTAAAGTTCTGGTTTGATCCCCAGCATCATGACTTCCTCACAATATAACCTCCGATATGCCTCTCTACTTCCAAACTGCACCATGGGGCTCATGGTACCTATCTTTCAGCGTGAAGTAGGTAATGGATGCAGGCCATCAGTCACTCTGGCACATGGCAGGTGCTTCCCAAAGAACAGTTTGATCTCCCTCTCAGACAATAAGAGCCAAGGAAATCTGTTTGGAAACATACAAGTGACCATACCTCCCCAATGAAAATCCGAGACATAGTCTGCCAAGCACGAATGCATTGATGGTGACAGCAAGGCAAAATATCTGAAACTCCAAATGCCACTGCAAAGCAGTAAGAGGTGTTCATCATGTAATGGAGAATGTAGACATCAGGAGAACACATTCATCCTCTGAAGGAATTTTATTTAACAACCTTTGGAGTTTTCACAAAAATAGAGGCAGCTAACTAGAGCACAATACATTCAGAAAGTCAAAAAAATATTTTTTTTTCCAAAAAAAGACACCTCAATACCTGCATGATACTTTCCATGTTACTGTAAATTGCAGGGTGACCAATTCTGATATATGTAGATTCAAAGACAAAGAGAAAGAGAACTTGAAGAAAGTTCCTTCTCAATTAGAATGACTGGAGAATGCTTTTCTTCCTTCTCAACTTCCTCTTTCTATTTCCTATCTACAGGGAAGTCATTTCTTATCGTTAATATATTCAGTGACTTTTTTAAAAGCCCCCTTTCCTAGTGAGTATGATTCCTTGTTTGAAGAAAAGAAATAGGAAATAGCGTGGTTCCCTAGGTGGAAAGCAAGTATACTTTATTTTAATTAGTTTCCTTAAGATACTACAAACCTTGCTTTTCTTTATTGTTGTAATTCAAAAATAATAGAAGAATTTTTATTTAGCTCCTAAGAGCAGTTAGAAAGAAGTAATAGGGGAAAAGAGGAGATGGAACAAACCTATTCCCTCTCACCCTTGAGGGCTAATCTTTATTGCACTTTTTCATTGCTTCTTCTTATCTCCTCCTTACACTAATATCTAACCTCACTGAACAGGGTGAGAAGTAATCTCTTGAAAAAGGACCTCCTTTATTAATAATAAATTATCTCACAACTTTCTTATCTACCTCCATCACTCTGTTCTGTTACTGCACTCAGCACCAAGAATGTCAGAAGACCTCGTGGAGAGTGACAATGGGAGAGCATGCAGATGGATGTCCGTGATGACAATGTGCCAGGTCTAACAAAACTGAAGACAGTGAAGAGATATAAAATATGTATTTCCTTTACAGTGACTGAGGAGGGCAGGAAGCTTTTATAAAGCCTGTTTAGGTGACAGTATCTGAAGTACTAACTTTCTCCTCCTCCTCCATCCTTATTCCGTCTGCTTTTCTTAGAACATGCAAAATAAGCAAACTCCCTGTAAATTCACCCTGTTCAACTTCCTCCTCTTCACACCAAAATGTCCTTCTTGTACTGCAGTTCGCACCAAAGGGGATCTTGCCCATAGAGGTTCTGAGATATTATGAGCCCCTAAGCTTCAAAGGCATGGAGCACCAAAGAAAAGGCAGCCAAGAAGCTAAATTACATTCTGGTCATTCCAGCTTTCTGACTTGGAATGACCTGTCAGGTGCTTTGCAGAGACCTCAGAGCTTTCAGGAACTCATCGCCTTAGATGCCATTCAGAGGCAGGAAGGAGTATTATTTTGGTGAAGAGGAGATAAAATATCCAATACTCCTTGATAAATAAGTTAGTCAGTCAGTCACTGAGTAAGTAAGTAAATAAATAAATAATTTAAAAAAAACAACAACAAAGCTCCCCAACATGAATGAGTAAAAAGGAAGGTAGGAAGGCTTTTGAAAGGAGAAAAGAAACATTAAAATGCCAAAAAGAAGAAAGGCATCTGGGAGCAAAAAAGAATAAGAAAGAAGACAAACAGGTGGGAGTATTTTTGCCTGGCAGTGTCTTTTTAAAAGAGAAATCAAACTTTTCTTCTTCTTAGGTAAGTAAGGTGCTGCTTAGGCTGAAAAAGAAAAAGGAGGAAGGAAGGAAGGAAACACCCCTTCAAACAAAAGACCCTTTGCTACATTCTAGAATGTATCACAGTTATCCTCACTGGCCTTCTTTCCACTAGGCAATTGGTATTAAAAAAAAAAAAAAAAAAAAGGATTTCACTCTACAGTAGGGAAATAAACAGGAAACTCTTAAATGGTTTTCATACATAGGGGTATTTTAAACATATTGTCTTTAGCAGACAAAACAGTCTTGGGACCAAATGCTGGCTTCATCGTCTATAAACTGTGAGCTTGAGGAGTTAGGTAAACACCCTAAACCTCAATTCCCTTATGTGTAAACTAGGGATAATGATGGTCTTTGTTTCTTTGGGTTGTTTTGAGACCAAAAAGAGTTAATTTAAGTTACCACAGTGGAGTCTGATACATCAGAGTATTTTATTGCTGCTGCAAAGCCAGCAACATTGTATCTATCTTTTTCTCACCGCTCCAGGAAAGCTTTGAAGGACTCCTGCAATTAGATTGGGCCTATTTTGTTAATCCAGGATGTTCTTCCCATCTCAGGGTTCTTAACCTAATCACATCTGCAAAGACACTACCATGTAAAGTGCCCTATTCCTGGGTTCTGGGGAATAGAATGGGGACATCCCGGGGAAGGGGTTGTGGGCAGAATATCATTCTGCTAACCGCAGTCTGGTACATCATGTACACCATAAATGTTATTACTTCATTATTATCATTACTAGAGGCATTATCATTCCTGGTGCATGAAATTCGTGCATGGAGGGAATGGGGGAGAGGGACCTCAACCCGGCCTGCATCCTCTCCAATCCGGGACACTGGCTCCTAACCGCTCACCTGCCTGCCTGACTGACTGCCCCTAACCCCTCTGCCTGCCAAACTGATTGCCCCTAACTGCTTCCCTGCCAGCCTGATGGCCCCTAACCGCCTCTGCCTTGGGCCCCTCATACAGGACCCAGGCTTCCCTCCCTCTGGCCAACAGCAGGCACCCAGAACCACTCGAAGCTTCTCTTAGGCTGGCCTCAGCCACAGGCACCCAGGACAGGGTGGCTTCGCCCAGGCCCAGCTTTGTCAGGAAGGACATTCTGAAGATGTCTGGTCTAAGCAGCATATTACTCTTTTATTAGTATAGATTACTATTTTATTGAAATGGGCATGTACCTACAGACTCTTATAACAGGTGTTATTGAGTGACCTTGATCTCCAAAACACATTTACACTACTCTTTCTCAGATGAGGAATTAGAGACCAAGAGATTTTAAATGATTTATGCAATGCCATTCAGCCAGTGGATGCTGGTTTTGTACAGTTGGTTGAGCAGTCCTGGATTGACAGTGTTCTCCCATATTACAAAGGTGAGAACAGTAATCTGAAATGTATACTTAATATTTACACTGACTTTAATGTTTAATTTGCATAGAACCTCAAAAACATCAAACTAAATTCCTTATGTAAATAGCCAAAAGCATAAAAACCATAAAAACATTTTTTTTTCTGATTTAAATAGAAATGCTCTTAAAATATATTAGGGAGAATGCTAATAATTGCTAAACTTCATGGAAGTCAGGTTAGAATTTAGAATTATAAAAAGGAAGTTTTTAGAGAACAAATATATCTCTGTACCTATGTTTTTCCTTGCTTGCTTTTCCTTTCCTTTCCCCCTTTTTTTTTTTTGTTACCATAGTTCTGAATGAATACCCTTGTTCAGTAGACAAGTCAACACCTTTAGAAGAGAACATTGCATTTCTAATTTATGATAGCATTATATCACTAACCTATTATTCTATTTTTCTTCTACAACTTTCCATGTTGATTCAAATAGGCTACACATCAAAATTGTTTGAAATATGCTGGGCTGCAATTTTAAAACATCACTAATAAACTCTGGTAGAGGGAAGTAAACACAGTCTAATGATATCTTACAAGTCTAACATAAGCCAATAGCTCTATTTTGGTCACATAAACACTTTACATAGACAAATACAAGCAAAATTATGTTTCTATTTTTAACACATTTAAATCAAATTATGATAAGGCATTTGATGACTATATCTCTCATTCCCCAATAAACTTAGGAACTTCTTCACTTTTTATTTGAGTTCCCCCAGGCAAACTTTTCAAATTTCTAGACATCTTATGCATAGTAGTATTAAACTTACTTGAATGGAAAACAATGATCGAAATGTTCTATTAATATCTAAATAAGTAATTTCTAATTATTACTCTTTTTTGTAACTTCTGCTTTTGTTTTTCTTTAGGACCTCATGAAAAGAGGTTACCTCATTTGTAGAATAATTGGGATTATCTGACCAAAAGCCAATTTAGCAATGAATTTAGCTATTTGAAATAGGCATAGATGATAGAATTTCTGATTTACATGTAACTAATGAATGACAAGTGAATATTTTTCCATAATATTCTAGCTATGTTAAATATACCTTCTCATGGCAGTTTTATATTCCTTGATCTACAAGTGTTCTGAGTATAAACACAAGTGTACATGATACTCAAAGTATGTATTATTCTATTTAAAACTGGTTCTTCTCTAGAAGAATCATTTTTATTCAAATTATAGGTTAATATTGAGTAAAAAGTACAGATATTGAAAATTCATTTTTCACTTATGGGAGTCCATGAAGAGTCAAAGATAATAGGTATTCAAAAAGGCTAGTATCAAGAACATTCAAGATTTATCAAGTCCAGTTCAATAAATAATGAAAAAAATCCAATAGAAGTATATTTTTAATTTTACATGAAGAGAACATTTAGAAACCACAATTCAAATCCTAATCTATATCTTCCTTTCATCTTAACCATTCCTCCCAAACAAAAGAGAGAGAGAGAGAGAGAGAGAGAGAGAGAGAGAGAGAGAGAGAATCTTTTTAATAGTAATAAAAACCAAACAGGAAATAAAGAATCACAGGACACAAGTGTGTACTTCAGAAAGAACAATACTTTTACTCCTTTTTCAAAGGTACTACAGGCTAAGAAGAGTCAGTATCACAAAGTAAACCTGAACACATTTTTTTTTTTTTTTACTGAATTCTTTCACTAAGTGTTAAAATAATTTTATCCCACATGGTCACTTGACATCACTCTTCTAGTTTAAGGCATCACTGAATGTTTGTGAAAGGGTAGGGACAAAAGAGGCTCAAACATTTAGTATTTAGAAAATGTGAGATAATAAAAACTTGATAAATGCCTAAATATTGAAGACACTTGCAGCCTAGAAACTCTCAATAAAGAAAAATTTTAGGAAAGAGGCCACTTGCATCCCAAGGGGGGAAAAAATGTATTTTTGAGCCTTATTTTTCCAAACTTCTTAGTTACTTGCTAGGGAAACACAATATCTTAAAATGTACCTTGGAAACATATCTGAGTGTAGAGACTGATAACAGCTGTACTAATTCCACTTCTAGAGTGTTATTGGCACAATGACTGGAATGTGAAAAATTACACAGGTGAAAATCATTAAATGGTCACCTGGCAGAGTGATGTATGGGAAAAAGTATACAGATACATTTTTTAACAGTAGTAAGTCTTTTCTCTATGCCAACACAGTCTTCAGAGAATGTAGTTTATTTTCAGTCCAATGAAATAGATTGAATTATGTCTAAAGGCAGGATTCATGTGTATATTGACACTGACACCTCTTTTATATATTCTCCTTTGGAATAACATATTCAAGAAGAGGAAATCCTCAATATGCTTAAAACATACCCATTTAATGATAAAATTACACCATGTTAACAAAACATGTTTGGCATTTTGAATGGCAATTTTTCTAAACTGCATTGAACACTCCACTGATTTATCCATCAAACTGGGTAATATGTTGGGTGTAATCTATCTTATGATTGATGATATGAGGGTCAAAACTATTGTCCTGTATTCAAGAGAATGAATCCCCTAGGAAGTATCTCGTTGTCTGAGTGTGTTGGACCATCCATTATATGCCTTCCGGATTGCTGTGTTTTTCTAAATTCTGACTCTTCAACCTCCTTCATCACTGTAGACCACCATTCCTTTAGTTTGTCTGGTTTAATGATTTTTCCCTGCTTTCCTTGCTACTTCTAAACTGTCTCCCACTAAAATAAACTAAGTCAGACAACTGAGATTTAAAATTCAGCTGTCTAAATTTTTCACATAACAAACTAAATCAGTGTACTCTTTTTTTTCTTCTCCATTACCTAAATCCTGGCAGCATTTTCTCATCTTTGCTACAGGATAGATCTAGAACTAGTTCTGGATGGGTGGCATTGTGAAAACTGCCAAAATTACACTTATGAACAAATATGAATACATGGATTTGCCTTTCCCCCCCCCCACTTTAAACCATTAGAATATAATATGTACCTGAATTTGAAAAAGGGGGTATTTATTGCTATCTCAAGGGAGCTTTTTAGAAATAAAAAGTTCAGCACCATACCCACCCCTAAGACCTACTGATTCAGAACTTTGATAATATCCCTACATTGTATTTTTTGTAAATTTAATTGTTTAGAGTATTACAAATAATAGTACATATGTCTCCTCCCCCCAACCCCCACTGACTTCCCGCTTGGTATTTATGCATATATATATTTGCAATGCACTGGTTCAGCACATAACTCTCCAATAAAATGACCTCATAATGGACTTTCATTACTACCATCTGAGAAATCAGGATTTTCTTTTCTTTTTTTTTTTATCTCAGTCTTTCCATTTAACACTCTTCAGACTACCATCATAGATTATTTTCATAATGTGATTTAACTTTAGCAAAATTTTTGTTATTCTTGTGGGGGGGAGGGGAAGCCTTCAAAATAAGTCAGTCAGAGAAAGATAAATATCACCTGATCTCACTCATTTGTGAAATTATAACGAATAACATAAACTGACGAACAAAAAAAGATCCAGAGACAGAGAAGCATTGGTCAGACCATCACGCCTCAGAGGGAATGTAGGGGAGGGTGGGAGTAAGGGGGACAGTTCAACCGAAGGACTTGTGTGCATGCAATAAGCCTAACCAATAGACACAGACATCAGGGTGGGTGAGGGCTTGAGTAGGGGGGATAAAGACACATACATGTATGTAATATCTTAATAAAAAAAACACCTTTGAGTTTAAATAAATTTGTTGCAGATAGATACATTATTCAACTCAATTTAGAGCCATAAATCATAGGTTTTTAAATCCTTAAAGAACATTATAAATCATCAGGCTCAATCTAATCCCCTCATTTTTCACAAGAGAAAACTAAAGTCCAGAGAGGTGACTTGGTTTACTACATTAATCAAGTGTTAACATGCTTTATGCTGTCTTACTGACAAGTTCTCACATTCACTTATAGGTATCCACTTTTGTTGTTGAAATTCATACACTCACTCTTTTTCCACATGCCAGTGTCAAAGGTGTTTAACGGGCTTATTATCCCTTGGATTCCTCTCTGCATATCTTTATCAAGATTTGTAGTTGGAATCCCACTTAATTTATGCCTCACAAATAGTTTGCTCCATTTTTGCTATTGGGCCTGTGTCTAAAATAAAGCTTTGTTCACTTTCCAGTGTTGTTCTCCTGCTTTCCATTTTTGTCTGGATTGACCTTTCCATTCAGGTGGTGACACTCTGAGCAAGGTCCTTGGATTTTACTGGCTCAGTCTGTGACCTCTTAAACTAGCAATTTTATCTTTCCCTATTACATCAATAGATCTTCTGGACTGGTCTTGTTATTTACCCGTCTTTAGTCTCATTTCTCGGTTAGGAAAAAAAAAAATCTCAACTCTATCTCCCTTTTTAATCCTGCACTTAATTAACTCATAAGAAGAAGCACTAATGTTAGTCATGGCAAAGGCATGATGCAGGAGATTATGATTTTTAGTGAAAGAAAAAAAAACGAAGAACTCCTCTGTTTCCAGTTTCCCTTTCATGGTATGTTACAGCTCTTGGATTGCTTGTCTTCTCTGCATTGCTTTTCTCTTAGTCTTCCTGTATAGTAATAGGGAGCCATGGCAGAAATACTTCATTTCCTTCTCACAAGCCCATGGGGTCAACCAGGAAAAATGGAAGGGAGGTGACCCCACAAATTAGATTTTAGTTTAGGTCTTTTGAGAGACATACATTGCATGAGATGAAAGTTGAGCCCAAATAGGCAAGAGCATAGGATTTAAATTTAAAGTCTAATTAGCAATAAAAAGTGTTAATCTACCTGGAATCCCTCTTGGGCATAGTACTGTATGAGGATCTGAGATATGGACACTCTGGAAGAGCAGAACAAGAGAAATCCTTCTTATTGGAACTGTCAAAGGGACCTAGACAATTTTGTATGGCTAGATTTATTTTTAAAGTAGTTATTCCACCTATAAAATTTACGACATTTGAATCTCAGCTGGTTTCCCCAAATGAAAGCTTTCCTTTTTACAGGTGTTATAGATAAAACTCTTGCAACACTAGGCAAAAATCATCTTCCTTCATTCGTAACCCCTTTTGAATCTCAGCCTAGCACAGCAATTAAATAAATAAATATGACTTATACTCTGCTCAGAGAGATAGTGCAAGAATAATTCACTGTTAAAAATAACCTAATTTTTAGTGCAAGTGTTTATTGTCAAAATATTATTCATCCATTTTAAAGTTAGACCTCATGCTAACCAATTTAAAAATTAATGTTGAAAGACAAATGGAAGCTATTTTCTGAAGCAAGTTTTTCAACCATATGCCTTTGGGTTGGTTAACTGTCAAAATGTGACCTTCCTAAATGCCGCATATCTGGTGAATTAATTTAACTGTATGTATATGCATCCTGTTCTGTAATAAATTACATAGTAAACAACCAGTGCAATTATAACAGATGCTTGCTCACTAAAATGCATAAGATGAGAATTCAGAATGACAAAGAACACATTCTCCCTTATTAAAAACAAATGCTAATTTCCTCTAATATGGACTTTGTCATGCAATTTGAGCTCTTCTACTCCCTTTTCCCTTAAAGAAGAATTACTAAGTTACAGCTAAGTATTCTACAAAACACAATTGATGTTTGTTGAATACTCTTTTGGAAGGTAGCAAGTGCATAAGGCTTTATAAACTGATATAACAGCTTATTCAGAAGATATCAATTTATGTGAAAATTCACTAAGTGCCACAACATCTGAAATAGCTGACTATAGTAGGCATCCACTGTGCACAAAAGCATTTTTTTAAATCATGGTGAGAGTTAGAAGTATCTATCATAATATTAAAATCTTTATTCAATAAATCGGGCTCATGTCTCTCCCAGGAGGAACCATTATTATAAGGACAGGATGCTGTTTTATGATGCATGGGAAGATCCAGGCTTTCATCTAAAAACATTAAATTTAGAAGGCTCAACGTTGTTACAAACAGATTAACTCATTAATGCTTTAATTAGAAAGTATCCAAACAACTGTTAATACAAAAAGGTTTGTAGGCAATAACTTTCTAGCAAGAAATCTGATGTTATTGTTATTTTGATAGCTGATTACGCATAAAAAGGAGCAAGTCCTTACTTTACACAGATTTTTAAGAATTTTCCTTTTTGGTGTAGTGTTGACAAGTCAAGAGGTCACAGTTTAATTTCCTGGTCAGGGTGGGCACATGGCCATGTTGTGGGCTCAATCTCTAGTAGGGGGCATGCAGAAAGCAGCCAATTAATGATTCTCTCTCATTATTAATGTTTCTATCTCCATCTCTCTCTCCTTTCTTCACTGAAATTAATAAAAAATCATTTAAAAAATTATCCTTTTTAGTGAATTGATATAATTTCTGCTAATCGTATATTTATAAGCTATTAATTAACATTTATCATTTGAATACTCAGTGATAAATACTAGTTTCAATTTTTCATTTTTTGATATAAAAATAAAATATTAGAAATTTCATATTGTTTAACATAAAACCAAGGTTGATAGATATATAATTTCATTAATAATTTCATCCAGTAACCCAAATGTAGCTTGTACTACATGGTTATTGAATGAATGAATGAATGAATGAATGAACGAATGAACGTACAGTGGATATTTGACATAACTCTTTTATCTATAAATCTGCTTATAGACCTAATGCTTAAATCCAAGTTTCTGGGTTAAATCATATTGATTTCATGTGGCTTCTGCCTTTAAGAATCATAGAAGAAGGTAAATTTCTTCTGTATTTTTTAATTATATGCAATGATCTTACACCTATTTCTCTCTTTTCTTTCTTCTCTCTCTCTCTCCCAACCACACCCCCCTCTCAATGTAGTACTATCTGGCACCATTAAAATAAACCAGATTATCTCTTAGGATTTCTTTCAGGATTGTAATTGCATGATTTCTTTCAAATATATATCAATGGAATACTCAAGGCAAAACACAAGGGCATTTTCTGACCAGGAGCAGTCTGTGTGTGAACAGGGTTCATGCCAGCAATTCAGATGCACCATCCACTGGCTTCTTTCCACACTGCATTAGACATGAAAATTTGTTTTTCCCAAAATATTTACATTTATTTTTTACTCCATCTGTAAAGCAGAGTTTATTTTCATATCTCAAGGTCTGATAGTTAAAAATTGGACAATGAATAAAAAAGCTTATTATATTTTAATTTTGAGCCAATGTTTACAGGACATTTGGTAAATACTGAGAATGCTTAGAGATTTCTACTATTCTCCAAATAAATCACTCCTGATGATAAGTCTTATTGTGGGGTTAGTGAAAAGTACTTGCTTTCCTAAGGTGCGAGCATGCACTGATTCACCAGTGTCCCAGTTGTTTCTCCAGCTGAGCAGAGCTTTCGTTTTGGTAGCATATATCCATGACAGCTGTTTATTCCATGTTTCCGTTGAAAGCCTACTCATATGAGTCTCTGGGGATAATTATTATCATGTATAAATGCCTTGGATGTTAATGATTTCTCTTCTCCCTTCTCTCTTATTGTCTTGACCCAGATATTACCAGGTATTAGTATCTTTCAGACTTCATAATACTGATAGCACCCTGAAAGTTATTCACACTGATTTTGGTTAAGAAAGCTTAAGTTTTGATAAATATTTTTCAGTTAACTATATATAACTTAACAAATAGAATTTTCTCTCTCTATTGGATATGTATAATATACAATAGCTCAGTAATAATAATGTGATTCATTGACCTTTGTTCATCAGGACTCATTCAGATTTAATAATTTTTCCTTGAATCCTGGTGTGGCAATCATATGTCATTTGGATAAAGTTTGTGAAGGAAAACATCAAGAGTATTCTGATTATACATATTTTTATTTGGTTTCAGTTGACATATAATAAAAGCAATTCATCCAACAGAACAAAAACTGGGAATAGTTGCTCTCTTACATTCCTATTTGTACAATTTTCTTACATGGTTGATTTTATGATATATAATATGAACTTGACATAAGATGTTTATATTTGTCCATTTTTCTTTTTTTTTTCTTTTTTAAAATTTATTTATTGATTAAAGTATTACATGTGTGTCCTTATTCCTCCATTAACACTTTTATTTTCAAGAAAATTGCTTCTAACCAAGAAAGTTTCATGCTTATTTCCAATACTGTATGTAAAATATTAGAGCTAAAGGAGTCATTTCACTGAATATCTAATTTGAGAAATAAAAAAGGTAAGGAGATAATGAAACTTATTTAATTATACATAGCTTATTACAAAGTATTTTGTAAATTAATTGGGTTTTATAAAACCCCAGACAGGTGAACTCTCACATTCAGAATAGAGCAAACTATAAATACGATTTTAAAAATGTTAATTATTGCATGTGCTTCATTTCACCTCCTTTGACTCTACTGTAATTTGTGATCACATAAGTTATATAATACACATTTCTTATTTTACCTTCATGGTATCTTGCTCTCTCACTACTCTTCCCTCTTCTCTGAGTGCCCCTTCCCTTCCTAGTCTGCTTGGATGTCCAGGTTATAGCAACCGCATCCAGCTGTGGGAATCTCTCTGAATATTCAGCCTGACTATGCTCCAGTGGTTCAGACCCACATTTGCAATTACTCACAGATCCTCTTCACCAAAATGCTTCACAGATATCTTAAGCTCAATAAAGCCCATCCTGAACAAATTAGTTTCCTGTTCTCCTCATCCTAACATCTATAAGCTTCTTCCCTTCTTTAGTTTCTACTTGACTACTAATTCAACAATCTATACAGGCAACCAAATTGGGCACTTGGAAGTCACTCTAGAT
Organism: Pipistrellus kuhlii; assembly: GCF_014108245.1. Classification (NCBI taxonomy): domain Eukaryota; kingdom Metazoa; phylum Chordata; class Mammalia; order Chiroptera; family Vespertilionidae; genus Pipistrellus; species Pipistrellus kuhlii. Next base: position 66,707,108 of record NW_023425515.1, read on the forward strand.
TTCTCTTCCACCCTCAATTCCACACAACTAAAGAATCACAAAATCCTCCCATCATATTATATTGATATCTGCTATCTGTCCCTTCTTCTTTTTCCCCAATCTACCACACAGGAGGAACTCCATAAATATTTATTGATGAATGAGCAAGTGAATGATGACTAAGACAGTTTCTAGCCTTGGAGCATTCTAACAAATGGAGAGAGACAAATAAAGGAATATTGACATGATGCATGCTATGTTACAAGGGAGATCATATATGAGAGGTACTTTACCGGAGCTGGGACTCAAGGAAGTCTTTCTGAAGAATGAAAACCTAGGTAATGAAGAAATTTATTTACTCATTTATAATCTACTTAGTTTTCTACTAGTATCTTTAGATTGAATAGCAGGGGGAAATTAGATGAGGGCAAAGGGGAATTAAACAGGTCTCATAAAGACCTGCTTGACTTTTCTATTTTCCAGGTGGCTATAACTGCTTAGATGCTTTGGGGTACAATTTTTCCTAAAGAATCTATGATCTCTGTCTTGCAAAATTAATGACTTACAGGGACAGACTTATCCCCAAATTTTAGCCACAGATCATGAAACATGAAGCTTCAATTAACTAGCTCATTACATTGTTCTATGAACTTTTGTATGAATCCAAATGAATCTTATGTTTTAATAAAAAAGTGTAGGCTGTACAAATACTTATAAATCTATAGGATCATATTCAGTCACAGCCTTCTTGTAGGACATGCTCCAATTCTGGGCTAGTCTCAGTTATGTGGTGAAACTCAGTATGAACAGTCTTTTCTGGTGTTTTTTACTAGGTTTATTTGTTCTGAAATAGATGCACTAATAATTCTAGTAATAATAAGAATGATTCAATTTTTCATAACACATTCTCTTTAAAAATTAGTGAGAATTTAGAAACTTTCTTCTTTTATAATATAAATTAATACTGGTAGGATATGATCTTGACTCTTTTAAAAAAATATGTGTTCCATTAAATTTTCTTTTCAGGACTAATTATGAAGCCTATAAAATAACAGTGTTGCTTATTCTCTAATTATCAGATACGATTTAGTAAATAGTAAAGAAGCCAACAAACTTAATTATCATTTTGAAGTTAAACTTAAAAACTATCTTTAATGAATTGGTCAAAAGCTAAAATAACACCTTTGTCATTTTATAAAGAACATACTAAGAAATACTTAAACAACTGAAAAAGAGTAAATATGGCTTTAATTTTTCCATCAAGAAAACCTCTCATCCCTATATTTGTGTCACTCTATGCCATGATTCACTTCAAGAAATATGTGGGTAAATCAAATAAATGAAAAAGTGCCATTTTATATCTGTATTTAGTCTGGACTACTCATAGACTTACTCTTCTTGAAATAAATAATAAAAATAAAAACCTACTAACTCAGAATTGCACACATTCTCATTTCACTTATTTTTAAGTCTTTTTAAGGCCCAACACTACATTTTTAACTCAGTGACCTATAACCAATGCTATGATTTTTCCTTTCTTCAGAAAAAAAGGTAAAGGCTTTTCACTTCAATCAATACAAAATTAAATTCCTGTTATTTCCAGTTTGGAAATATGAATAGCATTAAGTAACACCTAAGTCATTCTGGTCCCCTATGCAATCAATCAGTGAGCAATATTAAAAAAGTAAATATGGACTATAGTTATGAGTTAATTTTTTATTTGAAAAAATAAAATATTTTTATACATCTGATATAAATACCAAGTATAGTGGCATTTGTTGTATTAGCCCTAATAAGCATCCCAAGCTCATCAATTTCCTTTTAGCTTTCTGACTAAAAAATACATTCCACTGTCCACTATTATAGCTTCTGCTGATTCCTGTTTTTGTAAACAGTATTAGAAAAAAATTAAAACTTTTTATGTCCCAGGGCTGTGCTACTCCTAGCCTCTCTGGGGTCAACAGATAGGGCTATGAGAAGAGTTATGCACTGTCACACCCTGAACGAAACCTCATCAATCAGACAACAGAATTTCACTCTCTGGTGCCTTCTTTCCACCGGACTGGAAACAAAGAAAAGAATCCCCAAACAAGCAATTCTGTTGACTTACTGTGTAAGATCAGGGGACAAATGACAGTGCTTATATCTCTAGTAAGCACTTTCCAACATGAATAAATTGTTCCCAGGAAATAAATTTTATGTGAAATTTTATTTTATAAACACAAGAGGTTCAAGGTAACCACAAATAGAAGTTTAAAAAGATATAAAGTCAAGTTTATTCTAGATAGAAAAAAGTTCTCACCCTGACAAGACCTTTTTCTTGCTGCATGTAGCATGCCCCTTCAACAATCTCTGATGACTGTCATGCTGAAATCATGTTTGGGGGATTTGGATCTAATCTATGATTTTCTTTTAAATAAGTGGCTCAGAATTTTGCTCCCTTCTCAAGCCATCTCTTAAGAACTCTTTCAAAGACTTCACGTACACACAAGCACACACATGCAAAAACCCTGAGTAGACCAAAATTTTTAGGCCAATGAATGAGTAAACTTTAAAATTTTTCTTCCTTCCACTGTGTTTTTTCCAGATATCATTATTTGCTAACAGATTTTGCCAAAATGTGTAAATTCATAGTATTAGGATGGTAGTAAGAAATGTAGAGATTTTATGAATAAAAGCTGACCTGTTTCAGTGTATTTGGTCTAAGGTCGGAGTAGCCACAACTGAGTGAAATCCCCATAGCACACAATCTTGTTGAAAGCTTTGCTGGTGTGATTGGATTTGGGAGACTGATACACACCATCTGAGTTCATAAGGAATGGCTATTTAATCCAAATGCAAATAAACAGGTAGTTGCAAAAAAAGATGTATGTAAGAAAAGATTCACTGTGATAAGAGTAAGCATAAGAAACCTGCAGTGATTAATACCAGATAAGGCATTTCATAATGATAAAATATTCAGTTAAGAAGATGTAACAATCACAAATATATATGAACATAGTAACAGAGCTTTAAAGTACATGATGAAAAAATGCATAGAATTAAAGGGGTAAATAAATGTTGCCATAGGAATAGTTGGAGATTTTAAACATCTTCTCAGAAATTGATAGGACAACTAGACACAAAAAAACAGTAAAGGTGTAGATAATCTTAACAACACTGTCAACCTTGACCTAATTGATATTTGTATACCTCTATATCCAGCAACTGCAAAATACACAACTTTTTCAAGTAGTCGATATGCCAAGATAGATATATGTTGGGCCATAAAACAACTCTCAAATGTAAAATAATTAAAATCATAAAAAATGTATCCTCTAACCACTATGGAATTAAATTAGAATCAATAACAAGATGCCTAGAAAAGGTATTTGTGTCTTAAGTGCTAAGCTTTAGTTATTTATGAAATATATTTATAAATAAAATAAACTTCCCAAATATTATATATGATGCATTTTCTAGTATACTCAACTGTTATAGAACTTAAGAAGAGAAAGAGCTCAGAGATAAGCAAAAGGCTGTGATCTTACTTCAAAGTAATAAAATATTTAAATATATGTGGTCAATGGGCTAGTTAATGATATTTCAGAATTTACATGTTTTGTTTTGAGATCCTAAAAAAAAAAAAGGATACAAATGCAAAACATAATTATGAGATTTGGTATCTATCTTTGTCACATTTCCTCAAACAGTTTAATTTTGCAGTCTTTGGTAGTCAGTATTTTTCACTGATTGTTCCTATTTTTAAAAATGTATTTGTTAATATTCAGTCAAGCTTGAAAAGAAAACTCTGTTTAATATGTATAATATATTGTATGATTAAAAGGGATTTCACAATTTAAAATACAGTAACTGAACAATTTCCAACCTGATCAACAAGAGTTTTAATTCAGCTCTTTAAGTGTGAATGGCAGAAAGCTTTAAGAAAATGTTAATAGTTAAAATAGCAACATTTATTTTTATTTGACTCATATAATCAAACATTAACTTTGTATTCTGTTTTCATTTTTGAAACATTTATCTTTCAAAATCTAATTAGAGAAGAAAATTTCACCCATTATGTATTTATTAATTTGAGAAATACTGTGAGGCATTACTCCAATAGTTAGGGGTATAATCATATTATTTGCTCTAATATAGTTTATATTCCAGTGGAGAAGAAAGTAAATTAGAATACAAAAATAGATAACTATTTAATTATAACAGTGCCATAAAAATGAAGTAAATGATATTATCAAAGCATGTAGTAGATATCCTCAAGTGACAGTAAATGAAACAGAGCTTTGAAGAATGAGTCAGAGTTAACTAATCAATGGAAAGAGTTTTGGATAGAGGAAAGAATAAATGAGGATGTGAATCAGGGAAGAGAAAATGGGTTTTAAGGAACTAAGAAGAAGCCTGCCAATGGAACACAGAAAGGAAGGAAGTATGGTCTACAGGTTAAGGGAGTTAAGAAGACAAGTAAAGCATGCTTTTCCCCAAAGATGCAAACTGATAGCCATTCGAAGCATTTTAGAGACGGAATTTAAAATTTAAAGGAATAGTAGATATTCTGGTTTTGATAGTGAACTAGAAGACTAAGTAATGGTTTCCAGGTTTCTAGCTTAAGCAACTAAATGAAGCTGATGCTACTTGTACTTGCTGAGAGGGGAAACATGGAAAAGGTAGATCTCTGTGGAAGAACTATAGAGTACTTCTTGGGACATGCATGACGTTTTAGTGGAGGTATTGTGAAGACATTCAGAGGAAGAATTTAGGTATGCAGCTCAATGCAGAAGTGGGCATCAGAGAAGGGTTTTCATTTCAATTTGAGGATCATTATTAGCACACAGACAACAATGGGAGCCATGGTTGTGAATGAGAACATTTAGAGAAAGAAGAGCACTGGTGTAGAAACACAAAGCTCATGAATGCCAACACCTGCAGGTTAGGGAGATGAGAGTGAGCCATCAAAGGGAAGCCAGGGTAGGACAGGAATGAGTGTTGTGCAGTGTGGGGGCAGCAAGAAAACTGTGTCTAGAAGAAGGAATCACCCATAGCTTGTAATACAGGTAGGTCAGAGAAGTCATGTACAATAAAGACTCAAAAGTTCCATTGCATTAGTAATACAGGACACTGTTGATCTTAGGAAAAATTATTATTTTTATTTATTTATTTATTTATTTTTATTTTTTTAAAATATATATTTTATTGATTTTGTACAGAGAGGAAGGGAGAGAGATAGAGAGTTAGAAACATCGATGAGAGAGAGTCATCGATCAGCTGCCTCTTGCACACCCCCTACCGGGGATATGCCTGCAACCAACGTACATGCCCTTGACAGGAATCGAACCCGGGACCTTTCAGTCCCCAAGCTGACACTCTATCCATTGAGCCAAACCAGTCTCGGCAGGAAAAATTATTATTTTTTAAAAATATACTTTATTGATTTTTTTACAGAAAGAAAGGGAGAGGGATAAAAAGTTAGAAATTATTGATCAGCTGCCTCCTGCACACCCCCCACTGGGGATGTGCCCGCAACTGAGGTACATGCCCTTGATTGGAATAGAACCTGGGACCTTTCAGTCTGCAGGCCGATGCTCTATCCACTGAGCCAAACCGGTTACGGTCAGGATGAATTATTACTATTTTTGTGTGGAGGGATAAAGCTTGAAGGAAAATAGATATTGAGACGACATGATGGGTAGAAAATGAGGAAATGGAAATAGCAATTGTAGATAGATACAAGAAGTATGCCGATAAAAGGGGAGGAAGGAGAAAATTGCATGTAGAGAAAGAGAAGGAGAAAATTGCATGTAGAGAAAGAAAAGGTGGGTAAGGAAAAACACTTGTTAAGGTGGGAGAATTCTGAGCATGGTGATGATGGCAAGGATCCAGTTCAGAGGGAGAGATTATAGACACAAGAGAGGGTAAAGTTCCTAAAGAACTGGGGGAAGTTACAACTGAGATGAATTATTTACATTTTAAGAGTTAGTCCAGTAATCAGAGGCAATATTTCAGAAGAGGCTTTTTCTTAGACTTATTAAAATAATCTGATATTTTGCTGGACGTGGAATTTATAAGATAGTTATATTCGAGGCTGAAAAACTTTACTGCCAAGTTTTGTGTTTCTGTGAGATTAGTTTTCTGTACTTAAAACTTATGCTTCGGTTAATGAAAAGTTATAGATGCGTTTTATCTACTCAGCAAACACCAACTTAAAGGGAAATGCTAACTTAGCCAGCAAGTTACTTTCAAGCAAGTGCACAACTGAACCAGACGAACAGAAAACATATTGCAATTTAGTGTTTTATTTCTGTAGCTTTAACTGAGTGATTTCTCCTCAGAGCAACCAGAATGATTTTTAAATCTTATTTTGCATTTTGCTAGCACATAAGCCAACCTCACATGAAGGATATTACATAGTGTTATTTGTGCCATTTTAAAATGTATTCATTGAGGAAACTACAAACTAAACTTCGGTATTAATAGACTTTGTTTGATGGCTTAAATTCAAAATCACTCCCTTCACATACTGACAATGTAAGCAAGCACCCTCAAGGATAAAATAGATCAGAAATGACTTGGCAGGTTTTTAGCCACCGAAGGACCTAGGTATTGTAGGTCGCTCTGGCCATAACTGCAAGAACATGACAGTGCTGTTCTAACTTGTGATTAGATGAACCAACAGCCATAGTACATCCATTGTTAAATAATCAGATATCATTTGCTCGAATTCAGCTGCTATGGGGATGATGTTCAACTGGCCAGTTGAATGAATGACTAGCTGGAGCATTTTATATGTGGCAAAAATAAAAAGAACCGGGAAATCAAAGGAAGTTAAAAATAATTATTATAAATTGATTATAATGATCATAGAGATATTATAATTAAAAGTTATAGTAGGTATACTGTCAATGTAGTATATAGATATCACTTACCCCCAAGAGAAAATGTCTAACTTTTGAATGTAAAATAATAATTAAGTTTTATTCTTCCTTTTTAATATTTTTATTGATATTTTTCTTTATTAAGGTATTACATATGTGTCCTTACCCCCCATTGTCCCCCACACTCCCCCCCTACTTGTGCCTTCAACAACCCCCCCCCCCAGTGTCTGTGTCTATTGGTTACACTAATAATGATTCTTTGAGGCTTTAGCAATTACTGAAAACAATTGCTATTTTCCTAACAACATCAATTCAATGTTCCCCCCACAACCTCCCCTGCCTTCCGTCTGAGGTTTGACATAATCAATGCTTCTCTGTCTTTGGATCTGTTTTTATAATGAACAACATAAACTGATGAACAAAAAAAGGTCTTTCCTTTTTTTAAATAAGGGAAGTCTTATGTCTGAGTATTTTCATTTTTCTTTGAAAGCAGAGCTACCAAGTGAAAAAGACTAATTATGAATGAAGTTATGTATGGTTGATCTTAGGTATTAACCTCCTGTTCTCGGGGTAGTTTGATAGACTGAACATCCTCTCAAAAGAGAAAATACATGCTCAGAAAATTTTCCATATGATGCCTCAATCTGATCTAACAATTACAGTAGGAAACAAGTTGGAGATCATGAGGCTGCTACGTGAACACTGCAGAGAGGAGTTGACATGCAGAATGGGTAACAACAATTCTATTCATTGTCTAAGTACATCTTTAATTCAAAATTATGGGAGGTCAAGTAACAGAACAGTATCAAAATTTTTATTAAAAAGTTTACATAATCTATTTGATATTGTTAGGAAAACAGCATTTGTTTTGAATAATTGCTAAAGCCTCAAAGAATCATTTCCCAATTACTGTCAGTGAAAACAAATGCTACGAAATAGAACCACAAGTACATATCCTCAGCAACTGACCCATAAAAGCATTGTTTTAACCTTGTACATAACCTTTTAAGAAATACTTGAAGATGGTCAGCTTAACTTTTTGAAGAAAAACTGTCTCATTCCCCACATCACCTAGTGGCTGAAGTGACCAAATATCTGTCCAAGACTTCAGTGGGGGAGGATGGAGTAGGAGAAGGGATGTGCCATGAAACCTGGTGGATGGGAATCATGCACAATTTCCTTAGTCATATGTGCTTTAGTGAGAAAACATCAGCATATGAGAAAGGATCTTACTATAGCCATATTGTAGGATTCCTGAGAATTGAAGAGTGTTCATCTGAGATTTGTGATCACACACATTATATATGAGTAGTAATAATAGTTATATAATTTTTCGCTAGCCATGCTCATCAGTTTGTATGTAACCCTAGAGTAGGAAGACAGCTGAATTTATATTAAATTGGGGTTTGTTGAGGAAGAAAAATAGATGATTCAAGGGACAAGAGAGTTACAGTTGGTAAGGATATAACCACAATGAACGATCAGAGGATTTAGGTTGGAAAAGATGGAAGCAAGAAGATGGGGAAGGCTGATGAATCTTGAAAAGTATTATCTTGTTATAGCAAGACATTTTTTGATTATAGTAGAAGAAGTAAGCTAGAAGGATATGTCATTGTGGCCAGAAATTAGAATGTTTGAACCCAAGATTTTGAATGTGCAGTAATTAATCATAATGACATAGTACAAAGGCCTACCATGGTCTATGCTAACTGCTGAAGAGACAAGGATAAGTAAGACAAATGGACCTGACCACATGGATTTTTACCTTCTTTGCTGAGTCCTCTTGGACCTCAGTTTCAGATATTCAAACAAATGTATATTACAATATAACAATAAATCATTTATTTTTAAACTGTTGATTGATATGAATATTTAGATTACCAGAGAGCCCATGAAGATGCCAAGATAGAATTCTCCAAATATGGGTATGTGCCACTTTTGCTCCATTGCTTAGAGAAGAAAATAGACATGGGATCTATAAATATAATGGCATTTTGTACTTTCCTAACATTCCTTTTTTTATATTATCTTCAATTACAGTTTACATTCAATGTTGTATTAGTTTCAGTTGTACAGCATAGTGATTAGACAATCACATATTTATAAAGTACTCCCCTTGATATTTTTAGTACCTACCTGAGATAATACATAGTTATTATAATATTATTGACTATATTTCCTGTTTATATTCTGCATCCTCAAATATTATTGACTATATTTCCTGTTTATATTCTGCATCCTCAAGACTATTTTGTAACCACCAATCTTTACTTCTCATTCCTTCACCTTTTCAGCCAGTCCCCTAGCTCCTTATACTCTAGCAACCATCAGTTTATTCTGTTTCTTTGAGTCTGTTTCTGTTTTGTTTGTTCATTTATATTATTCTTTAGATTCCACATGTAAGTGAAATCATATGGTATTTGTCTTTCTCTGACTGACTTATCTCACTTAGTATAATGTTCTCCATGTCCATCCATGCTATCGCAAAGGATAAGATTTTATTGTTTTTATGGCTGAGCAATATTCCATTTTATGTATGTACTGAATCTTTATCTACTTGTCAATAATGAGCACTTGGGTTTATTCCATAGCTTTATAATTGTAAATAATGCTGCAATGAGTACAGGTTGAATATATATTTTTGAATTAGTGTTTTGGGTTTTTTCAGATATACATTTAGAAGTGGAATCACTGGGTCATAGGCAAGTCCATTTTTAGTTCTGTGTTTTTTGTGAGGACCAATATTCCTAAATATTGACCAAAACTGTTATAACAACAATTTTGTTATGAATGCTTTCATTGGTTTAGATTGTAGAAACACTTTCAACAAAACTGACTTTGAAGAGACAGACCACAAATCCAGGAAATTCAGGGAACACCAAGCTGAATAAAAGTCCCTAGGTATAACATATTCAAACTTCAGGAAAATAATTTTTAAAATATTGAAAGGGGCCAGAGGGAAAAACACCAAACATACACAGAACCAAATATAAAAATCATTTGTCTTCAAATAAATTGTTCATTTATTTTTTATTATAGAAGCATGTTGCTTTATGTTTCAACTGGCAAAATCCAGTGCCAGTTTTATGTTATCTTACCATAATACCTTCTTCCCATAAGTAAACTAAGTGTAAAATTAAGTAGCATTTATATGGAAATTCTTCACACGGCCAAGTTTATCTTGCTAATGTTGACTCTTTTTATTTAGAACATTTTTCATTTGCTGACCTTTTTTATAGTATAATAATCAGGCTTTTTACAGCCAAGATATTCTTAGGAAATGACATTGTACCTTCCTTTTTCTCTTTTCTCACTAGTTTGGACTTATAAGATTTAAATTCTGGTTTCCCAAAGAGAATAATTTAATTATACCACAATAAAAAACTTATTCTCCACAGCATCAAATTTAACCAGTTCCACACTGAAACAATTTTCCAAGCAATATTAAAATTAAAATAAATAAGTAAATAAATAAATAAACTTATCTACATGCATTAGAATAAGCATCTCTTTATTTTCTTCCTTCTCCTTCCCCCAGTCTCCTGTGCTTGGTAGAATTAAAGTTGAGAGGAAGGGCAGGAAATTATAAAAGTAAATGTAACATTTCACAGAGCAGCTTGAAGATTTAAAAAGCTCTTTACATACTAATAGTACAGTGCTCAGAAAAATGGGATGTTCTGACTAATTAAATCTTCTCATGAACTTACAGTAAACTCAGGAGAAAACCTTTTTTAGAATTTCAATCCTTTTAAAAACCTTTTGAAAATGGCTTAATCCCCTTCTTGGCTTATTAAGTATAATCTGTGGAGGAGAATGAACATATTTGGTGAGTTAGATCGTGTGACTCAGAATCATCACCATGAATAACAATTCTCATTGTACATTTCTGAGATAGTGTAGGAGTTTGAACTGATTATATATAATCTTCAAGCAATGCCACAGAAGCTTTTCTTCAGAATAAATTCTGTTTATCACTTCCTTTTTTCCTCACTTTTCTCTTTCTTTCAAATCTTGGTGTTATAAAATTCTGATAAACTGAGAACTATGGTTAATCCTCTTTATAACTTTAAACTAACTTTATATGCACAATTTTTTATTATAAAAATAGAAACTACTTTAATCACATTTAATCTTTAAGTACTTGCTGCCTAACTTCCATCAACCTGGTTCTTTATATTTCTGACTCATTTCTTTATACAAATACATTCATTGTTTACTGTGGCCCAGAAGAACCTGAAGAAGAGTGTTTGATTGATTGTGTAAGTTTCTTCTCATCCTGGTGAAGATATGAAGAACTTTTAAGATGAGAGAAGTCACATACTTCCTTAAACTGGAGTGCACAGATGGGAAAGTCTATCTAAAGAAAAAGGTAGAAAAGCTGCATAGTAGTCTATAATTTTCTTAGAATGACTTTTAGTTCATCAATTTATTAAACAATATTATGAACCTACTATGTAAAAAGCACCCTTGAATTTTGGTACCTGGTTCCAGCCTTCTAAGACTTCAAAGAGTAATTAAAAATGCATCACCTTCCATTCAGGTAAAAATTGTAGGCAGAAATTAAACCTTTCTTTTGCTAAGTACTTACCAAGTGGACACACAAATACACATAAACATACAAGCAAACACGTACTATACATGGTATTATTAAAATTCATAGTATCCTAGGAGATAAGAATTATTATTTCTATATTTATAGTTACGAAAACAATGGCTGGGTAGGTTAAACTGGAGAGTTTATGCTCCAATATGAGATGAAAATCATACTGTCAGCTAGAAAAGTAAGAAAAATAATTCATTCAGGAATAAAATTTGGTCCTAAATGGTTGCTAAATTGGGAGAACATGAAATAAAATTGAAGGGTATTGCAAATAGGCATATAAAACAATATAGTTGCAGTTAAAAGCTTAAAGTAATGGGGGAATGAGGACACATATGTAACACCTTAATCAAAAAAAGAAATTAAAAAAAAGCTTAGAGTAGAATTCTGCTTCCAGAGTCAGAAAGAGCAACTTTCTTACATATAAAAACTATAGTCTAAAAATCAGGGAATGAACTATATGCAGCAAATATTTTATTTATACACTTTATTTATTTGGCCCTCAGGCAAAAATCCTTTAAAACCAGGAAACTTACTGGAATTCACCCAGTGCCATTCTCTTTTTCTAAGTTTACATGTCAACTCCTCTGTCTTCTGCTTACTGATCTCGCTCCAGTAATTTCAAGTTACACAAATAAAACCCACAGTCCTACTGCCTTAATGAACCAGAGTTTGGATCTAACACAGCATCCTGAGAGTGAAGAGGAAACTCTTGGAAAGAGTTGGCGGGTAGTGGGGGACAAATGCTTTGTATTAACTGCCTACTATCAAGCAGAACTCCAAACTACCTATGAGCAAAGGAGACTCTAAGAAACCTAATTAAGGCAAAAAGATTGGAACAGAAATTTCAGCTGCTGCCCACAGAAGCAGAGGTAAAGTTTGGAATGAAATACTTCATAAAATAGAGCAAAACAAAAATCACTCTTTGGGAGAATAGAAAGAATCCGGAGGCTCTACAATGTATTATTCACACGTCCTATATACAATCCAGAATTCCCACACATATGGAGATACAGGATAATCTTACTTGTACAACAAAAGAACAGCCCAGGGAAATTAGCCCTATAAGACCAGGGGCTCAAACTAGCAGGCAAGAATTTATGGCAGCTATTATAACTATGTGCAAAGACATAAACATTTACATTAAAAATAAAAAATGACATCAAGAAATAAAAATAACTAAAATATTATAATATTAAAAATATAATATCTTAAATAAAAGGTTGGAGTTGCCACATAGCATTTGTTTAGGTAAGCATCAGTATTTTCAGACATGCCACCTTCCCATTTTAAGCACAAAAACACTACAAATCTCAACTGAAATTAATTTCACAGGCTTTTGGTCTTTGTCTGTGGCTTCATTCAGCTTTGTTAGCAATGAATTCTTTTTTTCAGAAAGGACTAGAGATGCTAAAGTAAATCATATTGGCAACTGTTCTCCCATACTGCTCACCAGAGGCCTGAAATCCCAGTCTTCTTCCAGTGGACAAAGCCTGATAATTTTCTGCATTGCTGACAGGAGACAAAAAATCATTCATATTTCCTATTCTTTTATAAAAATTAATCTAAGTGAATAGATGTTGGTCAAGTAGATATAGTCTGACCATTAAAAATACAGGAGTTCACTCTAGGACATTACTTGAAGAAAAGGGTATGCAATGCACAGTATGACGCCATTGGATCTTTCAACATTGCTACCTGACCAACCATGGTTGATCAAACAAACATCTTACTGACATGCCTTTATCATACAGCAAGTAATAAGGTGGTGGTGGTTTGATTACATATTTTGTAGTTATCATGGCCAGTGGTGATGATAGAAAAAGAGAGAAATAGAGTCAAGAGTTTGGTAAAAAGTTTTCTCATTATTTCTTGGCTTAAACTTCAAGTATAAGTTTAGTCTGAATCAAGCACTCTCACTTTCCTAAATCCACCCATAGTTCACCATATACATAGATCAATGATAAAATTAGCACATTCTATTGTAACTGTCTGTCTCTTTATTGCCTGCATCCTATATCATACTCAAACTTCTTAAGGGAGGGTATAAATTACTATTTTTTCAAGGACAACAGGCAATCATTTTGGGGAAATTATCTCCAAAATTTACTTCCAGACCTTAACAAAACTGAAACATTTAAAATGAGAGATGAAAAATGAAGAGAGAAGTTTTATAGGGCGTCAGGGGTAGTGGTGTTCAGATGTATAACACTACATGGAGCCACAGGGCTAGTCTGCAAAATGAGATTACTCATTTGGATGATTCATTTATTTGTAATTTGTGCTTGGTCCACTGCAGGCACCAAGTACATTTTCTCACTTTCGAGTCAGGGTTTAGAAATCATTTGAACCAACATAATTAGAAACAAAACCCTAATCTCTTTGATATATTTAAGGCATCTGCAAACCTCACTAAAAATCTTTTTTTTATTAAAAATAAAATGTGTCAAAAAAAGATTAGGAGTCAAATTAGCTAAGAATGTCATCTTCTAGGATAGAAAGTGTAAAATGAAAGTATGCAAGTAATAAATACTGAGAAAGAACACATAGTAAAAATTTTCCTGTCTCTCTCACAATCTTCATGGAAGAGACTTATTAGTTATCAACCCAAATATTTCCAGGTTGTAGAAGATCAATTAAATTAGTATAGGATGAAAATATCGCCCTTTGTTTACTTCTAAATTCATGAAATGACTATTTAATCTGTCAAATGACATTCTGAAGGAATTTACCCAGCAATATACCAAACTTTTATTAGATAAATATTACTGTTCTCAATAGAAATGAAGACAAATAAAGCAATATTAATTTTGCATGTAATTCATTCTAGGAGGGGTTCCTATGTACTTTTTATATACAGTCTCTTTAATTCTCAGTGGAGTTCTGAATAAGTGTTGTACTCATTTAACAAACAGGAAAATTAAACTCTGAGGAACTAAATTATATTTCCAAAGTTACATAGCTGTTAAATGGTGAGGATAGGAATTAAACCTCATTCTACATATGTCCAAAGTCCATGTTCTTTCCATTCTAATGCAAATTGACAAAATGCCATTTTGCTCTGTGCATCAGTTTCTGATGAGCTTGCTTAGTGTATGTAAGTGCTCCTTCAGGACTTACTCACTCTACTTGGAACTGGTAAAATCTAAAGTCTAACTCCAAGCTAATGAGACTAGACCCTAGATTTCCTAGTGGAAAAATCCAACAACCAGGTCCCTAGCATCTGAGGCTAGCAGTCAAATATCTGATTGCTCATTTGACCTGGATCTAGACAAAATCAATTCAGGTCATTTGTCACTAATTAATATGTGCTGAGACAATGTCCTAAACATTCAGGGTCCATAACCTTTTCATTCTGCATATCTCAGGGATACCAGAATACAGTCACTTCTTGATTAAACTGGATGGACAATTTAACCTTTGAGTTGCATCCTGGCACATGAAAAGGAATGGCTTTGGTAACCTAAGGAGCTGGGAAGGTTATATTTTTAATATAAAAAGAACAAATGGATATCAGAAAAGCACTTAAACACTTTTTATTCAAGGAGCAGAATCTCCAGAACACATATACCCTTAATAAATGAGTAACCATTAAATAAAATGTGAAGATGGCACAATTTTAAGAAAGCTTTTGCCTGATCTCTGGCCCCAGATTGGTGATTTGCACTTAAGAGCATAATTACCGTGGCATGATCATCTATGCTTTCTTGGAGAACTTTCAAGATGACCAGAAAGGCACTTAATAGGTATAGAAGCACTGGAATTAAGAAAATCTAGATCTAAAAGGACAAGAACTCCCCCCAAATGTTGAAGAGTTAAGAAACTATCATCATAAAGTAGGAATAAAAAGACAGTCATTGTCACATTCTTTGAGTTAGCAATCAAGCACCAATAAATAAATGGTGGAGTCACTTTTTGAAAAAAATAGATATTAGAATCCTGATTGAATGGCTCAGTTGGTTGGAGTATCATCCTGTACACCAAAAAGTTTCATCTCTTTGATTGTTAGTGAAACCAACCACTGGGTTTTGAAGGATAAGCACTGCCTTCTTGTTGTATTTTTCCTATGTTTAAAGTCAGAATCTATTTGTCTCTGTGGTAACATGTGGTGGTTTAGATTCCTGATCAGGCTTAATCTGAGATATAGATGTGTTCCTAAAAGATTAAAGCTGCAAAGTTTCCACAATTTTGAGGTATTGTATTAACAAATGCATTTTAATGCTTATCTACAATAACAGTAGGAGTAGAAAACAAAATGAAAAATTTCTTAAACTTGCTAAAGGATTATCAACCATGTTGTGTTGAGATAAACATGTTGTTGTTTTTTAAAAGCTTGAATGAGATAGTATAAACTGGAGATAACTACTTTCAGACATTGCGTTGAAAGGGGTGACAAACTATTTAAACCACTTAAAACCAAAGAGTGGATGTAAATATCTGACTCAAAGTATTGGCCATTCCTGTGACACTTACCAATTCTTTATATTTATATTACTATGCTCCAGTTATCATTATATTTTTTTTATCACCTGCTAAACCCATTCTTATCCATTACCAAACTTGATAAATCATGTCTCTGATTTCTCTGAATCTATTTTTTAGCAGTTCAGAATTTTTTTTTTTTGGTGGGGGGGGAGGGAAACCAAGTAACTGTGTTGACTGACACCATTATGAATGTATTTTTACACGTCTTTTTGTTATCTCCAGTTCAGAAAAGATAAGTTTCTACTCTTTGAAAATGACATTATTGCTTATGCCCTCTATTGAATCATCTAACTCTTTCTCTACTCAGGTTCTTTTTTTCTTAGCTCATGAACAAAATAAACAAGACTATTCAATCCTATCAAATCTTGCTTTCCCCTTGTGACTACTAAGAGTTACTATTTTTTTTTCTACAAAATTTCAAAGTTTTTATCATATTATTGCATTTCTAGGAAATGAACTCTACAATTTAGAACTAAATGCAAATTATAGATATCTAAAATATTCAGAAAGTGTATCATGTATTCTAATATTTCTGCCACCAAACTATATTCGTTTTTTATTGCTTAAAGTATTACAAATAGTAGTATATATGTCTCCTTTTTTTCCACAGTTGACCTTCCCCCAGCATCCTCTACCCCCTGGCACATGCCCTTGCCCCACTCCCAGTGTCTGTGTCCATTGGTTGTGCTTATATTCTTGCATACAAGTTCTTCGATTGATCTCTTACCTCTCTCCTCCCCCAAACCCTGCCTAACCTTCCTGCTGTCCTTTGACAGTCTGTTTGATGCTTTTCTGCCTCTGTATCTATTTTTGTTCATCAGTTTATAATGTTCTTTATTATCCATAAATAAGTGAGATCATGTGGTATTTTTCTTTCACTGACTGGCTTATTTCACTTAGCATAATGCTCTCCAGGTCTATCTATGCTGCTGCAAATGGTAGAAACCCCTTCTTTTTTATAGCAGCATAGTATTCCATTGTGTAGATGTACCATAGTTTTCTAATCCACTCATCTGCTGATGGGCATTTAGGCTGTTTCCAAATCTTAGCTTTTGTAAATTGTGCTGCTATGAACATAGGGGTGCACATATCCTTTCTAATTAGTGTTTCTGTTTTTTTGGGATATATTCCTAGAAGTGGTATTAGTGGGTCTAATGGCAGTTGAATTTTTAATTTTTTGAGGAAACACCATACTGTTTTCCACAGTGGCTGCACCAGTCTGCATTCCCATCAACAGTGAAGGAGGGTTCCCTTTTCTCCGCATCCTTTCCTGTATTGGTCGTTTGTTGATTTGATGATGATAGCCATTCTGACAGGTGTGAGGTGGTATCTCATTGTTGCTTTGATTTGCATCTTTCAGATGATTAGTGACTTTGAGCATATTTTCATATGTCTCTTTGCTTTCTGAATGTCCTCTTTTGAAAAGTGTCTATTTAAGTCCTTTGTCCATTTTTTGATTGTTTTTTTTTATTTTTCTTTTGTTACGTTAAATTAGTTCCCTATAAATGTTGGAGATTAAACCCTTATCAGAGATAACATTTTCAAGTATGTTCTCCCATGTATTGGGCATTCTTGTTGTTTTGTTGATGGTTTATTTTGCTGTGCAGAGGCTTTTTTATTTTGATGTAGTCCCATTTGTTTTTTGTTTTTTTCTCCTTAGTTTCCATTGTCCTAGGAACTGTATCATTAAATATACTGCTATGACAAATATCTGCTATTTTGCTGCCTATGGCTTCTTCTAGATCTTTATAGTTCCCCATCTTATGTTTAAGTCTTTTATCCATTTTGAGTTTATTTTTGTGTATGGTGTAAGTTTGTGGTCTAGTTTTATTTTTTTAATTTTTTTTTTTGCAAGTATCTATCCAGTTTTCCCAACACATTTATTGAAAAGACTGTCTTGACTCCATTGTATGGTCTTGACTCTTTTGTCAAATATTAACTGTGCATAATGGCTTGTGTTGATTTCTATTTCTGGGTTCTCTGTTCTGTTCCATTGGCCTGTATATCTGTTCTTGTGCCAGTAGTTTCATCTTCTGTGAACTATTTACATCACAATATTATTAGGTAACCACTTTTCCAAAAACTAGTCTTCATAAAATTAAAAACTTTTTTTTTAATCCTCACTTAAGGGTATGTTTATTGATTTTAGAGACAGAGGAAGAGACAGAAAAAAGAGAGGGAGAGAGAGAGAACATTAATGTGAGAGAGGAAATTGATCAGTATACATGCCTCGACTAGGGATTGAACCTGCAACTTTTTGGTTTATGGGAAGATCCTCAAATCACTGAGCAACTCGGCCAGGACTTAACACTTTATTAATCAGCAAATTTAGTCACTCTTTTGGATAAAAAATTACTCCTTGATAAGATATTTTACCTTTCCTTTGATGATAAAATACAATTTTTGATAAGTAGAAAATTTAGTCTTCCAAGGACAGCCAATGCAACAAAATTGATTATTTAGCATAGTTTGCTGATAGTTACAAAGAAAAAAGATAAGAAAAAACTAGCATAGTTGGGGTAGCTCAGTGGTTGAGCATTGACCTATGAACCAGAAAAGGCCATAGTTTGATTCTCAATCAGGGCATATGTCAGGGTTGCAGAATCAATCCCCAGTAGTGGGCATGAAGGAGGCAACTGATCAATTATTTTCTCTCAACATTAATGTTTCTATCTCTCTCCCTCTCCTTTCCTCTCTGAAATCAATAAAAATACATTAAACACACACACACACACACACACACACACACACACACACACACACACACACCAAAAACAAAAACAAAAACGAACAACAACAAAAAAACCCACCTAACTAGGCCCCTTATTCTGTAATCCCTTGTAGGGTAGCTATTTGTCTGTCTTGAGTAACCAAAACACATCTATACATTTGTGCTAAATAGAAAAAGTTTCCTTTCTAAAATGATCACTATTTCTTTTACTAAATAAAAACTCTGTCTACAGAAATTTTATATTTTGGAACCAGGATTATGCACAATATGCTTTTCAATTATTGTTCCATTATATTGTATTTCTTAGAGTCAAATATTCCTCTCAGAAGCTTCCTATGAAGATTTTGGTGAAAAAAATCTGAATTTATAAATACTTCACAATAACATACTAGAACAAAAATAATGTAACTACCTATGACATAATTGTCCCTGTTCATGCACTACCTTTTACTGATATAGAGGTAGACTGATTGGCTCTTTGAGAGTGCAGATATTTCACAGGCACTAAATGTGACAAAACAAGCTGCACATTTTGTAAGCTTATTTTAATCTTGCTTGTAGTGAACAAAATATCTGCGTATTATTAAAAAACAGCAACAACCCTTCCTTATGAAGGATGCAAATTTTATGAATTGTCAATCATCCAGATAAGTACTTTGCAGTTTCTGGGAAATTGTTTTTCTTTCTATTGACTAAGTGACTTCAGGGAAAATACTTCAGTAACAGAAAATCTCCCAAATTTCTAAATAGCTTTATTATATATCTGAATCCACAGTCTCAATATTCCACAGCTACATATTTTAACACATTTACCATGAAAACATAATAGATATCTGTGTTGTCTCTAAAAGTCAACAGGGGATTTTTAAAAGAGTAATTGCAAATTTTAAACTTTTCAAGAGAATTAGTCTAGGCTTGTGAATCAGGTGTTAATCACTGAGTAATCTTTTTCTTAAAACCTCCAAAACTCACAATTATTGTAAATTGAAGATTTTAAAAACCTTAAGAATATTTTAGTTTCTATCAAAATTCCTTAAGAAAGTGTGCTAAGTTGTTCACTGTTGGAAAATTCTGTTATAAAGTTATGTAACTTAAAAGATTGCTGCACCTTCACCTTCTTAACATATAGATTTACTGGACACAGAAATAGACAAATGAGAAAATATATTTGTGAAGATAAAAATTCTATCAGAATAGGCAGTAATATGTACACAGGAGAGCCAGCATTAGAGAGACAACTACCCAGTGTCTGCTGCCCGAGATAATGTTGTGCTGACACAGCGGAAAGAGCACTGAGGGAGGTGAAATATTAGTGAAATTCAAATACTGGGATGTTCCTTTTGGGCATATATTTTAAAATCAAAATTAAAAAGTGATATTGATCTATAACCCTTTTCATGATTGAAATATAGTTTGTGACACATATACAACAAAATTAGGTTAAATTGCATTATATTTATTATGTAGTATGTCAGCTATGAAGGAATAACTTTTTAAAATAATATGTAAGATGTAGATTTAAGATGGTCATGCTGCCACTTTATTTTCCTTGTACATATGGATCTGATCTCGCTCAATGTTCAAGTTAAATTTAGAGAGTGCACAGCTAATATTCTGTGTGTCTTGGAAAAGTGCCAGGATAAGACTGTGAGAAACGACTAGAAAGGTTAGACCAACAATATAGCATTTTAAAGTGTATGTTATTATGCAATACAAACTTTGTAAGGACATATTTAATATTAAAGTACTTAGACTTTAACTAATGCTTTTGTAATGGCTTTCAATATTTGATATTTGATTATGGGTGTTTTTTCTTTTGTTTGTTTGTTTTTTGTTTTTAGTTTCAAATATCAACATAGACTTTTCTTAGCTTTGTGTTCTGAAACATTTTTGTTCTCAGTTATTAACTCCTGATTGAAGATGTTTTTTATCCTCTAGAACTTACTCATATGTACTGATTCACAGTATAATTATGTTTTTAAAAATTACACATTACATTTTGCACTTTTTAAAACACATTACACTTTGCACTGTTAAATATGGGCCTTTGATATGTACTTTATATATAATCTGTAAAAACAGATGGGCATATTTAATAAAAGGCATTTGCTGAAGGTAAAATACCAAATAATTTTATATTTATACATGTATATTATTTTATCATAAAATAAAATATACATAACCAAAAATCTTTTGAAGGACATACCAGTATTGCCCTCTCTAAAATAATTATTTATCTCTTGTATTCTCTTCACCTGTCCTTCTGCAAAATCTATGCCCTATGTTCTCAAAAGCCATGAGAGGCAAGAAAGCAAAGTATAAAATTATTACTAATAATGATTTTAATATTTATTCTGATCATAATATTCATTAAATGGCTGTTGAATGGAAGGTATTCATTACTGATCAAACTGTTATTTGAGCCTCCCACTTTTAATTTTTTATAAACTTTTGATAAACATGAGATTGTTTAATATTTATTTGCTTCTAGAAATATGTGACATAAGTATTCAACACTTGGTAGAGAATGTATTCAAAATTACATTTTGATTATAATTTATCAGGGTTATGGAAATTCTTGAGTAAACTCCACTTCCTTCTGGAATAATCAAAATATATCTAGTGTGACTGTTCATGTAGTCAATGCGTATGTAATAAGGTTGGGTTTGACCCCTGTGCATATGCACAGGAAAGTGTGTATAGAGCATTAAGGGACATTGTCTTCCAGAGCCTGGAGTAGGGCTTGGCATATAGTTGGTATTAAATAAATATCCTAGGTCAAAGTATGAGATGGTAGTGCATAAAAGAGAAAACAATGAACTAGTAGAAGAAATGGTTCTAATTCCCACATAGTATAAACTATTCACTATCTTCCCAAATTATCATCTCTGGGCTCCATACTACTTTTCTCACTTGGAATATTTTCTCCCTTGCTTTCCACCACTGAAAGCCACCCATTCTTCAGGTTTCAGATAATTCCCTCTTCTTCACATAATTCTGGTTCAACCTCAGCCAACACCAATCTCTTCCCTACTACACTTAACCGGTTTGTCAATTGTTACCTAATTTTATTTAATTTAATATCTAATTATATAATGGCTTATACTACTTTTGAATCACTTAACACGTTTTAAGTCTGTCTTCCCAAATTAGATTCTAATTCGAAGGTCTGGAACTTATAACTGAATTTTTCTCGTATACATGTTTTATTTGACCATCACAAAATTTCATTGTTTAGCTAGCTGCAGATATTCACATGAGAATGCATAACAAAAAACAAATTTACAGGGTCTGCATTCTTGTTTGGCAGTAATCAATGAGAGCTGAAAAGCTCCTGCTCCTTTAGTCCACACACACATTTCTGTCAACCCCACCTAGCCTGCTTTCTTTATGTTCTCTGCCTAGAACCTGTGGGATGTGTGAGATTTTAGCCCCTAAATGATGATACTTCATGCTACTATACCCATGCCAACACACACACACCACACACACACAGACACACACACACACTTGAAATCTCTAAAAAGCCTGGAAGTCTCCATCTATACACCTCTTAGGCATGTGATATTCAAGATACTAAAATCTTTTTTAAATTATATAAATTGTCAAGATATCTTCCTGTTTTCTACATATCTGTAAAGTGGGTTTCAATGAAAATTGATGTTAAAACTACTTTATCTATTTTATTAATTCTCACTCAAGGATATGTTCCCCCATTGATTTCTTAGGGAGAGTCAGAGGGAAGTAGCGGGGAGAGAGAGAGAGAGAGAGAGAGAGAGAGAGAGAGGAGAGAGAGAGAAAGAGAGAGAGAGAGAGATCCATCCAAAGTGGATTGGTTGCCTCCCACCACAGGGGCAAACTGGTAACCCAGGTGCATGCCCATGACCAGGAATTAAACCCACAGAATCAAACCTGAGACCATTCTGTGCACAAGCTGATACTCTAACTGCTGAGCCCACAGGCCAGGGCTAAAACCACTCCTTTAATTTCTAGCTTCATTAATGGCACTTGGTGCAATTAGAAATTGGAAAGCCATTTTGACTTCTTTTATATCTCTGTATCCAAGGACTTCCCAAGTTCTGTAAAATTTCCTGGCAGAGAGGTTCTTTAGCATGGTGGAGAGCAGTTTATTTTCTTCTCTCCATTCCTATCGCTTCTGCCCTCAGAGTCTGCATTTGCTGAAACGATGCCCTTCTCTATGGGAAAGCACCAGTCCTAAAATTTAACAGAGCCCCACGAAGAGACTCCAGTTAGTTTTGGCTTCAGATTCCAGAAACCAGAGAACCAGAGTCAATTTATAGCCAATAGTAAAAAAGTTGTTTCAGCGTCCAAATTCACTTTCATGGAGCTTGCAAAATGACACTTCAAAACATTCACAATGATCTAAGAGATGAATGGTGAAATGTTTTGGCACCAGCAAGTCTGGCATGCAGCCCTTGAGACAAGCAGCATTTCAACCTACATCCTACCTGACTTTATTAGAAGCACTGCGCGTGAGAGAAACAGGAAATCTGTGCTGTTAAAGCAGTGTGGTGAATTATAAATTAATGAGGGTTTTGTGTGGGAAGAGAATAACATCTGCAGAAGAGCGGATTTCATAAAGACAAAAGGGAAAAGGTTCCCCTTAATAAAACATAACCTTTCTGCGTGCACGATCGATTCTCAATGAGTCAGACCAGAGAGAGTCTCCACCACACACTGTCAAAATGGCCTCACTTTGCCTCCTCCCCCCTCTCTCTTCTCTGGTTCTGCCTCCTCTCACCCAAGATGTTCCTTAAATTAATATTCCCAGCTATTTTCTTCATTCTCTTTCTGCTGTCAAAAATATCCTGTTGGCTTTTTAAAATTTCCATGGAGTCTCCATTGCATGGGACTGATTTTCCTCACATAATTTCTTACGCCTTCTCAAAGAGGCTTATGACTCTCACACAATTAAATACCACTACCTTATGCTTTTATGAGGAATAATAACAATGGTTGATTCAAAGTATTTTAAATTCTTCTTGGGGTGCTAAGAGAGTCCAAGTGAGATGGCAGTGGAAGTTGAAAGTTGGCCTAAGACATTGGGAAGATGAAGATGGTATAAGTGCATTAAACTCTGGAAGAACTTCTACCAAAAGGCCTCTGCTTCTGCAGAGCAAAAGAGAGTGACGTTGAGAGAAAATATGGCATTTCAGTTGATATTAAGAGAAAGGGAAGGGAAGAAGAGGTTCCAATTGTGGGAAAGAGATAAGTGAGCAAAACCATGGTAGAGTGTCACACCATATGTTTTAGTTGGTGGAGTATCTCAACCATTACTTCGGAGTGGCTACTCGAGGTTATAGATGGGGCACCTTCAAAGTGGTAAGTCTGTTGTAAATATTAATGGAACTATTACTGGAACTGGTATTAGTACCATTTGGGAAATAATAAGTAGTTCCCAGAAGTCAGTAAGCATGGAGAACATTTTGCCTTCAAAATACACAGGGAACTGTTCATGCCTTATTTGTTAATGAGAGATGTAGCAATGTACATAATATACCAGACTATCTTTAATTAGCAGTATTTTATAAATTCATATTTTGAAAAGCGATGAGAAAAACCATCTTGATGAAAATAGTATACTGCTGTTAAAGTACACAAACAATGCCACCAATCCCTGGGTAACTTTCCTCCTCTATTACTCATTATTTTTAAGCCATTAAAATTTTTTGACAAATGTAGATTCTATAAGGCTGATTGGTTTGATTAATCTAATAAAGGAGAAAAAAAAAACAGTCAGCCACTTACCAACCTTCACCTAACATTGGCATAAAGTCTTTACGTGGCACAGTTCCTGGGATCTGGCATTTGAAACGGGGCTATGGATTGCGAAGAGGAGTGGGGTTGCAGTGCAACAGATTAATTAAGCAGCTCTCGGGAATGATATTGAAAGGTAACTGATTAATTGAACATTGAGGCCATCTAATCAAATAGCAGACACAATAAATATATTTCTTCAGAGATAAATCATACCCTTATTAGCATATTCATTTATACAGCTGCATTAACTCTTTAAGTGCTTTTTAAGCTTTGCTTAGCTGGAAATAGCCACCTGCTACTGATTTTTTTTTTCATGTTATTATAAAAATGCCTGGTGAATATGCTAGCATTCCTTTAAGATTTGAGCAATTTAATCATGAAATATGCAAACATGCTGTTCACACACACACACACACACACACACACACACACACAAAGGGTAAAAATAATCAATGGAATCATTATTATTATTCCACACAACCCACAGCTAGGCAAAGCATACAATAGTGTTGAAGATGCAACAAGAATCTGTTTTACGTTGAACTCAGGGTTTAGTAAGGGAACACATTGCTGTGAAAATGCCAAAGATCCACCATGCTATTCATATATAAAAATGTGTCTTTATAGATGTGAAACCCTGGTTATTCTTAATTTTTTCATATAAGCCTATAAAAGATGATAGTCACTTTATGATGATAAAGCTTTAGCAAGTTAAAGGGTAGATCTTAAACCAGGGCAACTGGGAAAATATAAATTCAGAGGTCCGAAAGCAGTTCACTTGTATTTAGGACTGTTTTCCCTTTGGCTGAAACTGAAGCCCTGGCCCCATTTTTGACACCAGGCAGGATCCAGTTGCCACAGCTGTGCAGCTGGATGAATAGAAAGAGCCTGCACCCTGTGCCTTCCGATGCTCACCATCAAAGGGGGTCTGTCACCCTCTAGTCCAGAGGCGAGTTCCCTGCCAGCCTGAAGGAATAGATCTGCAAGGAACTTGGTGGTGGTGGTGGGGGGGGGGGGGGGCAAGAAATCACAAATGTAAGAAACATGGCCTTGTCAGCATCTGAGTCCAGGAAGCTTTAGCCCTAATTCAAGTCCTGACTGATTCTCGTGTCAATGGCTTTCTTACAGAAACCCAAGCCCCACCTAAGGGAGAGCTCTCCAGGAGAAAGGTCCTGCAAACACCTCCACTGCACAGATGTCATGTGGAAAATTGGATGGAGCCATGTTACTCATCTCTCTAAATTGAAATTGGCTGAGAGGGCAGTATCGTGTGTGGAAGCAAAATGTTACAGAGCTGTTGGTTGAAAGGGGATTCAGAAGATTACTGGAATTGTTTTTTGTTGTTGTTTTTTTTCTCGTTTTTTTTTCCCTCTCTTTATTTTCTTAAATGGAGACTAAGGAATGCAAGTGAAACTTTTCTTTTAGCTTAAAAGAATTTCATTGGATCAGTCACCAACTGAACAATGATACTTTATGCTATATGATATTTTACATATTCTTTCTGTTTATAAAACTTTCAACTTTAGGATTGTTTAAAAGGTAAAATATGGTAAGTATATCTGCATATATGTAAATTGAGTATTATATGGTAAATATACTACTATATATATCTGAAAATAGATTAAAATTGATCAGAAAAGCAGGTCCCCAAATTGGAATTGAAATGCTTTTACTACTTTACTGAAGCACTGATAGTTCAGCTTCAGATGAAATTTAAATAACTAACTACACTTCTGGATAAAAACAAGTATTCCCTGTAAAAACTTCAAAATTCCAACAGCTTTTTTGTTGTTTTTGCTTTCAATATATCAAGGATTTATGCTAGACACATCCAATTGCAGAAATCTAGAGGTCTATATGAAAAAATACCATCAGAATTATCAAATATTTTCCACCTTATATTTTATCTATTCCTTAGACTATTATAAAGAGAAAACTAAATATATCTTTTCATTCTATTCATGTGTTTATTGGTAACAATGTTATAAAAGATCCCATGGCCAAACGCTAGTGCTATTTGCATTTTCAGAATCATATTTTAAAAATTATAAACACAAATGCATTTCCCTTATAGTGGGGTGGGGCATGTACCTTTAAAAATATACTTAGTCTTTCATAGATACAGAGAACATAATGTTGGTTGCCAGAAGGGAGGGAGTCAAGGGAGCTGGGCAAAAATGGTGAAGGGATGAAAAAGAACAAATTGGTAGTTACAAAGTAGTAAGGGGAAATAAAGTACAGTACAGAGGATATAGTCAATAATATTTTAATAACTATGTATAATGCCAGGTGGGGACTTGAAATATCTGGGGGATCACTTTGTAAAGTATATGACTATCTAGCCACTATGCTCTATTCATGAAACTAAAATAATATTGAACATCAATAAAATATAAACAACACAAATTTGTTACCTTAAAATAAGTGAAAAACAAAGTGAATTTGTAAAATTATGGGACTCAGTCCTGTAGTAAAATTATAGCCCCTTTGTTTCCCTCATAGCTTTCATTCCAAAAATTAAAACTACGTGTGCATGCATGAGTTAACCAATGTTTATTGTATATGACTAAGTAGAAATTGTGTGATAGAGTGACTTGATTTATTTTATGTTTTCAATATTAATTTCTCCAATTATTTTTGTTTTTGTTGCACTTTGAGCTCATTGTCTCATAGACTAAGATAAATGAAAGCCACATAAATAATTTGCTTCATATATTATACATAAAATAAACCGTTGGTATCTCCTGGATGTACTTGCAATATATGAACCATTTGAAAAAAGAAAATATACATATATAATATATCTCTAAGTATTTCTGGAATGATTTCAGGGAAAATGTCCTTGTACATATTTAGTAAGACAAAACAGATTGGTACTATGATTTATTATGATATAAAACTGCATTGGTGTTCCTTAGCTCACTGCTTATCTTTTTAAAAAGTTAGATAAAAGAGCAATAAAATAAAGAGCATAAATATTTTTAAAGATATATATATATAACTGAAATAATACCACTAAGCATTTTGGTTCTAATTGAGAAGCTAAGCACCTTGTATCCTGGAGGGTCCTGATTTAGATAGTTGTGACATTTTAAATATTTTTTTTCATGTTCAGTACAAATTTTAAGATGTACTTTTAGGCTTTTTAAAATTAATTTTATATTATGTTTCTTCAAGTTTTTTTTGTTTCCTTATCTATATAAAAGCCTGAGCAACCATTATGACCGAACCACCAGAACAACTGGTCGTCATGAGAAGCACTGACCACCAGGGGGCAGATGCTCAACACAGGAGCTGCCCCCTTGGTGGTCAATGAGCTCCCACAGCTGGAGCACAGCTCCCCTGACTGACCTGTTCCAGTGGCCCACCAGCCCAGTGGCAGTCCCTCCCTCCCTCAGTCCTCCTGCAGGTCCAATCTCTGGAGAATGGGCCAGGCACTGAGGAACCAGCACCACTGGCACAATCCTGACAGCACTGCCAGCCTCCTGGAAATCAGCCTCAGGCACTGAGGCCACTTTCCCTCCCTATATGCTCTGCAAGGAAGGAAGGATATAAAAGTGGCACAATATTCAGCAGAGCTATCTGGATCCCAGGCTGACAGGGCATTTCACCACCAGCCCAGAGGGCCAATTACACCCAGTCCTACACACCAACTCCCTGGGGACTCCACCAGTGCACAGATTCATGCACTGGACCTCTAGTAGAAAATAAATTGCAATGCCATGCCCAGCCAATATGACTCAGTGGTTGAGCGCAGACCCATGAACCAGGAAGTCACAGTTCGATTCTAGGTCAGGGCACATGCCTGGGTTATGGGTTTAGTCTCCAGTAGGGGGTTTACAGGAGATAGCCAATTGATGACTCTTTCTCATTGATGTTTCTGTCTCTCTCTCCTCATCCCTTCCTCCTTCTAAAGTCAACAAAACCATATTTTCTAAAAAAAAAAAAAAAAAAAAAAAAAAAAAAAAACAAACCTTTAAAACATTGCAATATAAAAGTAAACATAGCCACCTCTATTTTTGAATGCATTATAAATAGCAGCAAGCATATCTTGCTCTATGATAGACAAATCATGTTGCTCTTATGGTGAATTTTTTAAAGGTCCTTTAATAAACTAGTGGTAGTTAAATTTTATTTGAAAGGATAAAATGAGTTTAGCACTTATACTGCTATACAATTGCCCCAGATTCTCTTTATCATATCAGCAACATTATTAAACTTTTGGTCTATATTTCTGGCACTGTGACAGCAATCCTGCAAAATTGGGTGTCGATGAATACAAGTAGGCATTAAATAAACATTTGATTTATCTTCCTAATATTGTGAAAGTAAGAGAGTTTTGAATTTATTTCAAAAAAGGAAAATACGCACCAAATTTATATGCAGAACCATTGGAAACTCATCTACATCTATTTTAAACAGCAAAGACAATTTCATTTTACTTTTATTCAGTACTTAAGATCCAAGCCTACCTGTATATGTTTCATTATAATTTCAAGAGAAACCATTTTAAATTATTTTATATACATTTCCTGGTTTTAAAGTATGTTACTTTAGAAAAATCCCAGCTATGGATTTAATTGATGAATTATTAAAATTATACGATACACCTCTTGCTATAATTCAATGTTTTTAGATAGCCATAGTTCAATTCATTGATTCTCAATATTTCTTCATCTTTAGAAAGCTCATTTGCACAACACATTCCACTCAGAAACATTGTACATGAACAATATAATTTTCAACAGAGTAGAAGTGGAGGGAACCAAGAGGAGGAATATTAGATTTGGAGGAAACTGGGAGGCAGGCATGCAGCTTGAAAAAAATTACCACTAAGAATCATGAAAAAAATTACCACTAGGAATGCACACTTATCCTCATGTGAAAATCAGTGATTAAATGTATAATGTTTCAATTTTGTTTTCCAATATAATATTTTAATAGTGCACTTCATATCTCAGAAAGGGTGTACTCAAAATAGGAATAAGAAAAAATACCTTCAACTTGAAAGAACTATTTTTAGTAAGTATAATTTCTGCCTCTTTTTAGTAAGTTTTGACCTGTTAAATGCCCTTTTCAACCCGAAAACTTGGAATTTACTCATTTTTACAAGTAACTATTTTTAAAAAACTATTTTTTTTTCCTCTCCTTAGATATTTGGTATTTTTCTCACTTATCCTAAGGAACAAAGTAAAAATACATTTTAATTATTTCCTTACAGTGGAAAAATTATTTTGTAAGTTATTTAACCAATTTCTTGCAGTGCTTTATTTAATATACTTGGAAAATAGTAAAGTTCTAAATTTTACTTAAGTCCATTTGGGCCTCAGAGTTAAGATGACTTGAACAAACCCAAGAGACAAAGAAGTGGATAAAGGTCCAAGGTAGATTGGTTCTGGTTGATTTCCAGCATTGGCCCACCTCCACTCCTACTTTTCTCAATACATTCACAAATACATTATATACAAAGAAAAAGAAAATATAGTGGTGTATGTTAAATGCCCTTGGTTATTTTTTAAAGCTGATAATGAAAAAGCTTCACCTATAATAAATAGTAAAAATTGCGGCCTAACTAGAAAGTATTGAAGCTTGAAAATAGGTTCCAAATACTATTCCAAAGGAACACCAGCAATAACCTACATGGAATGGCAACGCCTTTGGGATAAATACATTGCCATTCAGGGTGACTCCTTAGAGGGATGCGGCCTCCATTGAGACATTTAAGTAGAGCTGGATTTCTTAAAATATTATCTTGTAAACTCATTTTTATAGTAATATCTTAATATTGAAGATAAATGCTAAACCCTTCTTTTATGAAACTTACAATATAAAGAGGATTGATTGGTGCCTGTTACAGACAGAAAAAAAAGAAAAGAACGTTTTACAGAAGCTTAGATGATGTGTGAGAAAAACAGACATTTGAAGGTGAGTGTGAAGGGGCTAGAATACTATTTCATTTATTGATCATAGGATTTACAAGCAGCAACTTGGGAAGGATGCATGGTCAAGGTCAGCTGCACCTTTAAACATAAGTTCACCCATTACTGATGAGCTACAGCTCCATATGTTTCCTACTAAAAATCTGTGAAGCCTTTTTCTCTCAATTGATTAAAAGCAAAGAAAGTTGACAAGGGAACTAATGAGCTATACATAATAAATGAGGTGGCAATGTTCTCTTCTAGTCAATCTTCCCTTTTATAAAAAAGGGAGCAGAGACCTGATTTAATGCATTGCCATAGACACTGATCCACAAGCGTCGGCCACTATAGCAACGACACAGTTGGAGCCACTTAGTTACCTTAGTTAAATACTTGCAAATGTAAGAAACAGAAGCATTGATCTGGTTCTAGGCTAAAAAATGTAAACCCACAAGAAAAATTAGGTATTCAGAATTTATATATTTCCTTTTAGTCTGGTTTGGTAACAAAGAATCAGGGGCTTTGGTAAATGTTCAAATGATATCTAGGCTTCTGTTCATAACCCAGTGATTATGGGTGATGTAGAGAATCAAGTCAGATCCAGGTCTTATTATTTTACCTTAGCTCAGGCATCAGCAATTTACTGCAAATGTTCTTGAAAGGATTTTCTAACTCATAGAAAGGCCTTAGGTAAAAATAAAGACTAGAGAAACTTTCTTTTCAGCATTTTCTCTGTTTTAACTTAACCTTTCTCTCTGGTTTCCAAATCCTCATTCTGTTTCCCCAAGCAGATTCTGCAAGATCCAAATGACCAGGACTCCCAAAGAGACTCACACCTCTCCTCCACTGCTTGAAAATAATACCCTGGGGCAGAAGATCTGAGATAGCATAAAAAAGAAAAGCAATTTGTTTGGTTATCTGATGGAGGTAATTTATGGAGAAGTGTGAATCCACTTAAATTTCCTGTCTAACTTGCTTTTAAAAAGACATCATTAACATAAATGATTCTTTATAAGTGACAGGAGGTGATAGGCCTAGTGCTCTTTGCTAACTTCTTCCCTAGGGCATGATGGTGATAAGAGGTCAGTAACTTGGCCACCCTTTAAAGACTGCACCACTTTTTTTTTTTTTCTTAAAAAACTTATGATTTGCTATTCCCTTTGCTTAGTACTAAAGGCAGGGACATAAAGGAGATACTTTCCAGTCCCTGTCCTTGAGAAGTTATAACTGAAGGATGTTTTTTCCCCAACCCGTCCTCCCTTTTCTCTCACCAAACACAAATAATTAAGCCAAACAAACAAAATTCAACAGATCTGAAAAGGCCCTGAGATACTCTAGAATGACCTGTAATCAATAAATATTTTGCTTTTTACCTTTAGAATTATTCAACAAGGATTTATTCACTTTTCTTATCACAAGTGCTACATCCTAGAAGAAGCTTCTCTCTCCTGTTTCATGTTCTCTTGAGTATCCTACCCTGAACTTGAGTTAGGAGTTGACTTAGGTGCTATTCCTTGTGCATCTATAGCTAAAGGATTCTGAAGTGTTTTATCTAATTATGAGATTATTTTCTCCTTATCCTCTCAAGAGTTTTATCCTTGTCACTTTAATCTTCATTCTAAGTAGAGTTCTTTGCAAATAGTAAGTGGCCTTTATATATTGTTGAATGAATGTATAAATGGCATTTTCTCCATAGGGAAGAAATAATAATATGTATCTAAATAATCTTCAAACAGAAAAAAATTTAACCAATAGGTATAATTTCATATTCCTTTGAATGCAAGACAATAAGTCAAATTATGCAATCTAACAAAAACATCTGCCTTAGATTGTATGAAGATGGAAACAAAGAGAAAAGACTTTAAAAGCAGCGAAATAAAATTCAAGTTTTACTAAACCTTTGATTGAGGAAATTGATGAAAATGGGCTCTGATGCATTTGGTAATGTTTATTCTTCAAAGGTACTAGTGGAAAAGTACATCTAAATTTTGTCATTTTTATTACTTTTAAAAGATTTAAATGAGGTTAAAGGAAAGGTCTTTAATCAATAGTGTTTTCTGACAGAATTCACTAAAAATAAATTCTTCCATTAAGACTAAGTGTTGCCAGAATAATTTTTTAAATGTTTGCAATGCCAGTGACCAGTTATTTAGAAATTATTTCTATTTTACTTTGTTTTATCGTCATAAATCATAAGGGGGAAAAAAGCATAATAGTTTGTCTCACTTGGTCTTTTGAACTTCTAAAGATAAACAGAGAAAGTAACCAACAACTTTATGATTTTCAGTGCTGTAGGTTGAGAGGTCTTATTCAAAATATTGATTAATTCCCTGACTAAATAAGTAATGAAGTGGAAAAGAGAAATAGCATGCACATTTAGAAATCATTGAATATAAGGATTTGGAAAAAAAAACTGCAGGGATGATAAAACAAGAGAATTTTATTTTTTTTGGAATACAGAATTGTCTCCTATTAAAAATCTATTTTTTAGACATTTTAAAGAAAATACTTGAATGTATGTTAAATTTTTAATATGAAAATGTATAATGTAAATTATTTTGATTTATTACTTTCCATTTTTTAAATTAGAAGAACTGATATTACCCATGTAAATTAATCTAGTTTTCATTTTATTTATAGTACTTACATTAGAATTTAATCATGGACCACTTAACTTACATTTCTTATTTTACTTTTTAAACAAAATTTATGTGCTTTTTCTTACAATAGTGTAGCAAAGTAAGGAAAGTAAAGAAGAAAACTAACAAAAAAAGAGTGGACTATGTTCTATAGATTCTGCTAGGAACTTGTACATACTTTGTTATACTTAAATACAAATCCAAAACCAAGAAAGAGAATTACTGCCCTGCAGAAAAAGTGATAAAATAAGTTGTAATATTAGAATAATAATTTATTAACATTTATTAACTTTATTTTTTTATATTTGTGGACTAGAAATGAACTTTAAAAACATTCTTACAACCACAGTTTTCCTCCTATGTTATAAACAAATATCAGCAATAATAAAAACAACAAAAATATCAAGTTCTACAGCCACAGGAATTCCGCTGTCAATAAAGAAACTATATTTATTGCCTTGACCTTCAGGCTGGAAGACTCATTCAGGAAATACAAAATAGGCCACAGAAGTTACTTACTCTGCCTTGGGATCAGATTCATTGAATGCTCTGAATACTTGTATTCTGATCTTAGTGCACTTGACCTTTCAGATTTTAGATCAACACTTGCTCCAACTTTCCATTTCAAAATACAAGAAGTCAAGATTCCACATTTAGCCCAAATTCTTCACATCCCCAATTCCAAATAATTTATATGACTGATAGTCAAATAATTTATTATGACTTTATTCCCAACAGAATAATAAGCTTATTTCTTATCCAGATTATAGTAAGTATAATTTCTTTTTTAATATATATTTTATTGATTTTTTTACAGAGAGGAAGGGGGAGGGTTAGAGAGTTAGAAATATCGATGGGAGAGGAACATCGATCAGCTGCCTCCTGCACACCTGCGACTGGGGATGTGCCTGCAACCAAGGTACATGCCCTTGACCGGAATTGAACCAGAGACCCCTCAGCCCACAGGCCTACGCTCTATCCACTGAGCCAAACCAGTTTTGGCATAAGTATAATTTCTTGAGTGGTTACACGAGGAATGTAAATTCTATATGGTTTCCTATATATGTAAAAAAAAAAATTCAAAACATATCAGGTATTTTTGTTTTGCTTTGCCTTCCCCACCTCCTCCATTTCATTGATAATGAAATATATATCAATGACACTGGTGCTGAAATTATCTAAATGATCATCTGAGATTCCATTCCAGACTCCAGAATTACCACTACAGAACTTTGAACTCAATATTTGTTCATAGCCTAAATAATTAAATAAAACCTCTGAGACCTATCACTTTGAGTTAATGACTCTAAAATTCCTTGACTCTTGAGTACTGAGAAGTACAAATCCTCTGCCATTTTTTTAAATCTCCTCAGTTGTTACTCTAGATACTAACAATCTCGGAGCCATAGTCTCTGCTTTCAACCTTTGGTTCCTCACTGAGACTTTCCAACCATCTCACCCCGGCATGAAGAACAAACTCTTCACCTAATTTGTTACTGTAATATAATTTTCAAAATCCATATCCTTGGTCAGTAGTATTATACAACATTATTTCTATGTATGTGTTATTTTCAGTAGCTTTAGCAATATGAATGGCCCATCATAGGGTTAACAGTCTGATACTTATCTAATTAATCTACACTTGCCATATAATTAAGGATTGATGCTACATCCAACTATTGAGGCTTCCAAGAAAATAACAAAGCCTATTATATTTACAGAAATGTATATATAATAATTAAACAGCAGTTCCTTGTTAAGATGGTACTCACATCTTCCCAAGCCACATAAAAATTACAACTAAATTATAGAGTACCATCATTCAGAACCACCTGAAATCTAACAAATGGAAGCCCTACAACCAAAGATATAAAGAGGAAGTCTCGTATAGAGACTGATAGGAATGGGGAAGACTCAGAATGGGTTGATCCCACAACCACATCTAGTGGATAAAAATTGGAAGGGATACCTCAACTGCAGAGGTTCCCCCCTGAGGGTGGGTTCCAACCCCACACCAGGCCCCCTACCCTAGGGTTCAAGTGTCAAGGAGAAAAGTGCCCATAACTTCTGGCTGTAAAAACCATCAGGTATTGAGACTTAGTGAGATGAAGGGCTCTTGGAGTCCCAGGCAGTTCCCCTTAAAGGGCTACACATAAACTTCCTTGGACTCACTCCCTCTGAGCTTTAGTGATAGGGCAGCAGCTTGAAAGGCACCAGGGACATACAAGGCAGAACTGAATTGTCTAGCATCAGGACAAAAACTGGAGGGACAGCTTTCTCCCAGACAAAGCTGGCAGAGGCCATTGTTACTTTTCTGAGCCCTCTTAATATAGAGTGTAAAGGTGGGCACTAGATTTGAGTCTCTATCAACATGGCTAGCATAGTTCTCCATGCCCTAGTGATTCCCTGAGACCCACCCCATTCAACATCATAAAAATGGATATGGAAACAATAAAAAAAGAACCACTCAGAAATAAATGATACAGTAAGTGAAAGGAAGAATAATTTACAGGGAATCGATAGTACAGTAGATGAAACAGAGAACCAAATCAGCAATTTAGAATATAAGGAAGCAAAAAATCACACTAACACCAAAAAGAGAAAAAAAATCCAAAAAATAAAGATAGATAAAGAGCCTCTAGGACAAGTTCAGGCATACCAACATTTGCATCATGGAGGTGTAGGAGAAGAGAGAGAACAAGAAATTGAAAACCTATTTGAAAAAGTAATAACAGAAAACTTTCCTAATGTGGTGAAATAAATAGACATACAAATCCAGAAAACCAAGATAACTCAAACAAGGTACACCCAAGGAGGCCCACACCAAAACACATTATACCATGTGTACCAGTTAATAATGCGGATTTTTTTACAATAGATGGAGTTAAACATCAGTTGATATATATGTGATTTGATATATATGCTATTATGTTGTATTGACAACAAGCTTCAAAACTTCATATGTCAAATTTGCTTAAGGTGTTAACATAATAGGTATTTTTACGCTTAAAAATGTTGAATTTCATGCCAAAAAAGAGGATTTGTGGGAAGTTTTAATTCACTTTATTTTGAAGAAAAAGTTATCATATACTTCAGCAAACTTATGTTGAACATGCTCCATCTAAAAATACTTGTGAACACTGGTTTAAACGCTTTAAAAGTGATTCTATGTGAGAGACAAAGAACATCCAGGTCAACCAAAAAAGTTTGAAGACCAACAATTACAAGCATTATTATATGAAGATGCATGTTAAACTCAAAAACAACTTGCAGAAAGAGTAAATGTTGCTCAGCAAACAATTTCCAATTATTTACAAGCAATGGGGAAGATTTTAAAGGAAGGAATGGTACACCAAAAAGGCTTTGGTAAAATGTTGCTTCAATGGCCTGAAAGAAAGTCTTTTCTGCATCCAGTTATGACTAGAAATGAAAAGTGGGTTTATTTTGAGAACCCTAAATGCACAAAATCATGGTTTGTTCCAGGTCAGCCATTAACATCGACTGCAAGGCCAAATCACTTTGGAAAGAAGACGAAGCTCTGTGTTTGGTGGGATCAGGAAGGTGTGGTATATTATGAGCTTCTAAAATCGGGTGAAACCATTAATACTTATCGCTAGCAACAACAAATATTCAATCTGAATCACTCTTTGATCGTGAAATGACCAGAATGTGCCAGAAGACACTGCAATGTAATTTTGCTTCATGATGACACACCATCACACACTTCAAAACCAGTTAAAGGCACATTAAAAGATCTTGCCTGGGAAGTATTAACCCACCCACTATATTTGCCAGACATTGCTCCTTCAGATTATCACTTGTTGTGATTGTTGGCCCTTGCATTTTCTAAGCAGTACTTCAAAACAAACAAAGAAGTGGAAAAACTTGGTCTCTGACAGTTCTATTGAAACAGTATCCACAAATTACCTGAAAGATGGGGGAAATGTGTAGCTAGGTTTGAATAAAGCATTTTTGATGATTCTCTTAAACTATCATGTTTTCTTTGATTACAAAATCTGCCATTATTAACCAGTATACCCAGTAATTAAAAAGAGAATCTTGCCGAAACTGGTTTGGCTCAATGGCAGAGCGTCAGTCTGCAGACTGAAAGGTCCCAGGTTTGATTCCGGTCAGGGGCATGTAAATTGGTTGTGGGCACATCCCCGGTAGGGGGTGTGCAAGAGGCAGCTGGTCGATGTTTCTCTCTCATTGACATTTCTAGCTCTCTATTTCTCTCCCTTCTTCTCTGTAAAAAAATCAATAAAATATATTTAAGAGAAAAAAAAAAGAAAAAGAAAAAGAAGAAAAATCCTGCCTTAAAAAAAAAAAAAAAGAAAGAAAGAGAGAGAGAGAGAGAGAGAGAGAGAGAGAGAGAGAGAGAGAGAGAGAGAGAGAATCTTAAAAGCAGCAAGAGAAAAGCAGTTAGTTTCCTATAAGGGAACTCCCATAAGGCTATCAGCTGATTTCTCAATAGAAACTTTGCAGGCTGGGATTGGCCAGGATTATTCAAAGTGATGAAAAGCAAGACCTACAACTAAGATTACTCTACCCAGCAAAGCTATCATTTAGAATTGAAGGTCAAATAAAGACCTCATACAAGAAAAGGCCAAAGGAGTTCATCACCCTTAAATCAAGATTACATGAAATTTTAAAAATTCTTCTTTAAGAAAAAGAAGAAAAAGATAAAAAATATGACCAATAAAATGGCAATAAATATATATCAACAATTGAACATTTTGACAGGTGCAAGATAAAAGAGTGATTGAGGTATGGGTGAAAAAGATGAAGGGATAAGGAAGTATAAATTAGTAGGTACAGAATAGTCATGGGGATGTAGAGTATAGTATGGGAACATAGTAATATTCTAACATATATGTGTGGTGTCAGATGGGTATGATATTTATTAAGCTGATCATCCAGTAAGATATATAATCTCTAATACCTGGGGTGTACACCTGAAACAAATATTATATTATATGTCCACTGTAATTGAAAAAAAAATGATTAAAAACATAATTATATTCCTTGTCATACAATTCTGATATCTAATCCATAATGAAAAATTTTTCTTAACAATTTATAAATGTAATGATCCTTAGTAGATACTGAATAAATGTTATTGGTTTATAGAGATTTTTCATTTTTTCTAATCAATTTAAAAATTTTGACTAACATTTAAAAATTATTTATTTAATAAATAAAAGTTATTTATCAAGTGTAAAGATAAATAAGATGTAAAGGAGTAATAAATATGAGTAAACATATTATGTCAACAATATGGGACATATTACGTTATGTGAAAATCAATCATGTTAAATTAATCTTAAACTAGTACATAGTCCATGACAAATTAAAGATTCTCCATTAGGTCCAACAGCAGAAGATCATTAACTGAAATATCATGCTTCACATCATAAAGAATATGAGAGATATGAATAAATATTTAGAAAACAAATGGTAGGAATAGACAGCAGATGCCAAATTCATGCCATAAAGGTGATTTTACATTATTTAAGGAGTTATGTTTCAGATTTATTTACTTACAGATTGTAAATATCAATAAATCTTAAATATCAATAAAATTAAATATCAGCTAAATCTTTTCTTTTAAAGTTTAAATATAGTGTAAATTTAACATTGATAAAAAGATATATATTTTCTTGCTGTATAATGTGAGAGTTTAGGAATTTCCTCATATTAATACATTGCTCCTAAATTATATACAATGGTCTAAATATGATAGTTTGTACTCATTTGTAATTTGAAAAGGAATACATACCAGTATGATGAGTTTGAGAGAAGATTTTTTTAAAATATATATTTTATTGATTTTTTACAGAGAGTTAGAGAGAGGGATAGAGAGTTAGAAACATTGATGAAAGAGAATCATCAATCAGCTGCCTCTTGCACATCCACTGGGGATATGCCCACAACCAAGGTACATGCCCTTGACTGGAATCGAACCTGGGACCTTTCAGTCCAAAAGCCGACGCTCTATCCACTGAGCCAAACCAGTTTTGGCTTGAGAGAAGATTTTAAAAGAAGAAGTTTTCATGTTAACTTACATCCTTTTTTCCTCTTTTGGAGGTAAAAAACAAAACAAAAAACAAAAAACAAAAAACAGATTAAAAAGAAACCTATTATTCCAGGAAGATGGTATACTATTCAGACAGTAGTCTCTTCAATATTATCACTAACTAGTTTTTTATCAGCTCCATACCAAAGGTTCATGGAATATAGTTAAATTAATCAGAGTGTCCTTATGCATTAAACTTTTCCCCCTATTAACTGTTAAGAATTAAGTGTTCTAATGATTTACCATATAAGAATCAGCCAGCACTTGTTTCACAAAGCACCTAAGATTTTTATTTTATATTAAATATATATTTCTTTATTGATTAAGGTATTACATAAGTGTCCTTTTTTCCCCCATTTACCCCAACTCTATCCACACCCGGCTTTGTGCCCTCACAACCTAGTGTGTGTGTCCATTGGTTATACTTATATGCATGTACACACATCCTTTGGTTGATTTCTCTCCCTTCCTCTGATTCTCCCCTGTCTTCCCTCTAAGGTTTGACAGTCTTATCAATGCTTCTCTGATTCTGGATCTATTGTTGTGCATCAGTTTATGTTGTTCATTATATTCCACAAATAAGTTAGATCATGTGATATTTATTTGACTGGCTAATTTCACTTAGCATAATGCCCTCCAGTTCCATCCATTATGTGCAAATGATAGTAGTTCCTTCCTTTTTACAGCAGTGTAGCATTCCATTGTGTATATATACCACATTAAAGAATGCTTCTAGGAAATATAAGGAACAATAGTTTTGACATTTCCTTGTCTCAAGATGCACTCTGAGGAAGTTAAGAGGTATAAATGACAGAAAGATAAAACTGATTTTACCTTTGCCATGAAGTCATATTAATTATCATGGAAATAGTAGTTAGTCCAGAAATGGGGGAAAGTTTTCTGTAAAACAGCTAATGAGCTCCCAAGTACTATAAAAAATTAATATTTTTACTAATAAAATGTAAACATTCTATAATGTGTGGCATATTATAGGTTTAAAAAATCTTTATAAGTTTTCAGAGGTTGGTAACTTTGTTTATAGGCAACAATCAATTGTAAGGAAAATAAAACAAAATAGTTTGTTTTCAAATTACAGAGGGTGGAAGTGAGAAATTAATCAAGCAAATTTTGAATCAAACTTGAATGCAAATAGTTCCCATGTTATGAAATATATTATACTGATTATTATAGACTCAATGTTTATGTCTTCCTAAAATTCATACATTGAAATCCTAAACCCCAGTGTGATAGTATTAGGGGGGAGGTGGGGGGCATTGGAAGTGATTAGGCCAGGAGGGTGAAGCTTTCATGAATGGAATTAGTGTCCTTATAAAAGAGATTCCAGAATATTATCTTCTCCCTCCCACCATGTGAGGACCCAATGAAAAGATATCTTTGAACCAGGAAGTGGGCTTTTATCAGAAATTAAATCTGTTGGCATGCTGATCTTGGACTTCCCAGCCTCCAGAACTATAAATTTCTGTTGTTAATAAGCCTCCAGACTATGATATTCTGTTATAGAAGCATGAACAAACCAAGACATGAATATTTTGCCTGAAATCAACACATAATTCTCTCTCTCCCACCGGAAAAAAACAGCACAAGGATAAAGATTTTTGTCTGTTTGATTCACTTCTGTGTCCTCAAGATATAGAAAATATCATAACACACACACACACACACACACACACACACACACACAATGGTGAGTACTTTCCTTTCTCACTTATCCTTTCCTTTCTCTTTGATTACTATATTTATTGGAGTGTGTATTTATTGTTTGGGCCACCACAAAGTCATTGCCTTTTTTGGGAACAGCACCCTAATTTTCACTGCATCATCACTCTTCTATCCTCACCATGTGCAATTCTTACAGGTTGACATTGTTCCCACCCTCCAATCTGACAGGCTCCAGAGAGGAATACACACTTAATTTGACCAGTACGATGGGTCCTTTCAATTGAGCCATATGGTTGGTTCAGAAGAACATGTAACCAATATCAAGCCAAGAAGATTCAGCTGAAGAACTTTTACTGGAATTATAAAGAGAAGCTTTTACCACAACATTGCAATAAGTTATCCAAATAAAATAAAAACAAAAGAAAACAAAGCTAAGTGATATTACAATGTGTATTTTAGCATTATCTGAGCTCTGGATTCTAGGCCGAAAGCCATTTCTATCCCATTCCTTTGAAGTTATGAGACCCAATAAATTTAATTTTTACATATTTAATTTGCGATAGATTCCTGTTACTTGCTTCTGAAAAAGTAATAACACACAGATCCTCAAATAGGATTGTGTTAATTACCTAAGGACCTACATATAGAAGAAATAAATAGCATCATGCTGATGTTGAGTCATATAATAATCACTGGAGAAAAATAGTGATAGGTATAGGGTATGTTCAGAAATGTCTGGCAGTGTTTGGTTCTCCTGTTTATTTCCTCAGACTAGATTTCAGGAAGAGACAGTAGTATTTGT
The DNA here is from genome assembly GCF_014108245.1 of Pipistrellus kuhlii. Classification (NCBI taxonomy): domain Eukaryota; kingdom Metazoa; phylum Chordata; class Mammalia; order Chiroptera; family Vespertilionidae; genus Pipistrellus; species Pipistrellus kuhlii. Next base: position 66,748,668 of record NW_023425515.1, read on the forward strand.
TAACAACTCTAGATGGTATGGCTTTCCTTGTGTGACTTGCCACTTGATTCAGTGCTGCTGACTCTAATATAATTGCAGTGTTATTAATCATAACTTTTTTATAATAATAAACAAATAGTTTATATACAAAGGAAGAACAATGCATATTGTGTAAATAGTTACAATATATTAAATCATATCAAGGCCTAAAATGGCTTAAAAAATCAGCAACATCTATACCCTCATTTTACAGTTGCAGAAAATTAAGGGACTTGCCACTGTCATATCACCCACTAATAACAGAGGCAATGGTTACAATACAGCAAGCCATACTATGATTTCACTTATTTTATATTATAATTTCTTCCCAAAGATTTGCTGTGAAATTCCATACATAAGAACTTAAAATATTTATTTACACTTAGAATTCTATTCACATACAGAGGACTGGCCCACAGTTGCTGCATACATGTATTGTCACTGGGAAGAATAACAAGGAATTTCATAGTGTGCTCTGTACTCAATAAGAGCTCATTAAACAATGATTTCATTCACACCCTCAAAAATCCAATATAAAATTATACAAGAGTTAAAAAGTAAATTGCTTCATTTCTAGAGAATTACCTCTTTTAGGTCAATAAAACATAAATCATCTAATGCTACTTTAGTGTCCTGGAAAATCCATACTTACTTCTAAAAACAGGTCTATGAATTACTTTAGTAGTTACTCAAGAGGATAAAATGGCCAATGTAGAGTACATTGACATAGCCTATCTAATAAAAGAATAATATGCAAATTGACCATGCATTTGCCACACCCACAAACCACGCCCACCAGCTCATCAGAAGCAAGTATGCAACTAACCCAACTAAGATGGCCACAGCCATGGAATGAGCAGGAGATTTTCCCAGCAATGGAGGAAGCCTAGCTGCACACTCTGGCCAGCCCAGGCCGCCAATCAAGGCTACAAAGTTTCAATTATAGAAGATAAATAAATCCCAACAAAAATGGCTACCGCCACAGAGCAAACAGGAGGCTTGGGTTTCCCTGGCAATGGAAGAAGCCAAGCTTTCCACCCGCCCTGGCCAGCCCAGGCCTCCACTCAAGGCTACAAAGTTTCAATTATAAAAAATAAATAAATCCCAACCAAAAATGGCTTGGGCCATGGAGCAAGCAGGAGGCTTGGGTTTCCCTGGCAATGGAGGAAGCCAAACTTTCTGGGTGGCCCTGGCCTCCGCTAAAGGCTACAAAGTTTCAATTGTATAAGATAAACAAATCCCAGATCCCAGGGCCTCTGCTTGAGTCTCCAGGGAGTGTGGCCGGCCAGCAAATCACCACAGTCCCCTTGCCCAGGCCACCCCACACCCCAAGGAAACCCCCACCCTGATCAGGGCAAACCAGCTAGCCCCACCCATGCAGCAGGCCTCTATCCTATCTAATAAAAGGGCAATATTGAAATTGACCATCACTCCAACACACAAGATGGCTGCCCCCTTGTGGACACAAGATGGCCACCACAAGCTGGCCTGCAAGAGAGGGAAGTTGGAAGGAACCAGGCCTACAGGGGAGAGTAGTTGGGGGGGGGGGGGGACCAGGCCTGCAGGGGAGGGCAGTTATGGGTAAACAGACTGGCAGGGGAGCAGTTAGGCATCAATCAGGCTGACAGGGGAGTGTTTATGGGGTGATCAGGCTGGCAGTCAGAAGCAGTTAGGGGCAATCAAGAAGGCAGGCAGGTGAGCATTGGGAGCTAGCAGTCCTGGATTGTGAGAGGGATCCCAGATTGGAGAGGATGCAGGTTGCACTGAGCGACACACACCCCTTGCACAAATTTCATGCACTGGGCCTTTTAGTGGAGACTAAAAATCTGAAACAAAATATTCTGCATATTACATTTTTGAAATATGGACAAGCAATGTTAAATTAAAATCTAGTTTCAGTTTTAAGTGTGTCAGCTTGTCTGAGAATGTGCATACATGTAATGTATATTTCCTATTGTGGTGGAAGTAATGTCAAGCTCTGTTCAGCAACCCAAGTCTTCTCCTTTCTGCATTATTTGAAGGAAGTGAAGGAGGAATTTGGTTGCTCAGCCACAATTCTTATTCATGGGTTCTATGCAATGCAATATTCAGGATCTTGTAGTGAATATTTCCTTGGCTGGAATACCAGAGTGTTTTATTGAACCAGGGAAAGCTCCACTTAGAAAACTGCACATTGAACATCTATTTATTGATTTTGTTTGTCCTTTATAGACTTTGGCATCAAGAGCCTGGCATCATCTAGGATATCTTGTGACATGGCAATAGCAGAAGAATTAACCTAAGTTCTCAGAAAGTATCTCACATTGAAGCCTGAATATAACAACTATAAACAAGAGCTTTCATAGCTCTGGAAGGAGAAAAAAGTGGCATTTAAACTGAAATTGAATGTTGGCAATTCTGTTTTCCTTTCCTATGTTGTCATTTCTCAAAGCTCATAGTGTTCTGAACAGAGTTATCCAGCTTAATCTGTAAATATGCACACATACACACACACACACAAGTGGAAAAATGTAATGCTAATATTAGTGGGGCACATTGATTATCAAAATGGTTAATGTATGCTCCTATCAAGTTTCAGAGAATACAGTTAGCACAAGAATAAATGTAATTCCTTGTAATAACATGCTGGTTTGTGCCAGTCATTGCTCTGCTTAGACTCTGCAGAATAACTTACTTTCTGCTATGCATTTTTCCATGCCTAGATGCGTCAAAGGGTTGGTATATGGCAGATAATCTAAAAGTCAGGATAATAGAAGCATGTACCCCAATGGGTGAAAGGAATGCTTTTTTTTTTTTTTTTTTTTTTTTTTTTTTAAATAACCATTGGGAAGTAAGGTATTAAGCAACTATAAAAGTTTTTGTGGAACTTTATGATATCAAATATTAGTAAGGAGCTTGTTATGTGTGAAGCATTGTACTAAGTTTCACATTCTATCGTAAAATTCTCATTAAAAAACCATATGAGATAGACACTACTTTTTTACACTTAAGAAAACTGAGGCTCACAGAAGTTAAAACTCCCTGTTAAACCAATTTAACAAAAGAGAGAATCGGGTTTTCAACCCAGATCTCCCTGGATCTGAAGCTCTTCTTCTTTCACCACAAAGTGCTGTCTCAAACCTCAGCCACTTTCTAAGGGAAGTGTAATGGAAACTGCTTCTTTCAGGATTATATCTACCACATGAAATCTAAACATAAAAGATATGTTTAATTACATCGCATAAATTATTTTCAAATGTTTGAGGGGGAAAAAGAGCTTTATTTCATTTTGTTTGATTATAATTTTTTTGCAGGAAAAAATAGGATTTGATATATATGAGTTTTTAAAGGCTTATTTTGTTTATACACTCTAAAACAATACATTTGCATGTTGTATATTTCACAATTGTCAATAACTCTGTTTTTAAGAGTATTTCCATGGACACCTCTTTATAAGCAGGAATTTATCCTTTCCTGGATATTAAATGAGAATAGGTTACTCATATATGTAATTCTGGCATAAATGTATATGGAGGAGCTTACAGGCTTAGCTGATTCTTTCATTTTACAGACCAGTTCATTATTACACTTCAAGTTTTGCTACATGAAATTCTCATTCATATTGGAAATACACCCCAAATAAAAAGCATTTATTCAATACAATTTTATTATAATCTGAGATGTGTATAGAACTGAAAAGTAAATTACTATCTTATACTTTTAAGGAATTCCATCATCAGTTTGGAAAGAACAGTTTTTGAAATATGACAGTTAATGATAATGCTTTGGCTCCACTTGCTGTCATAACTCACAACAAAAATAAGGTGGAAATTTACTTTAAAAATAATAAATACAAACTTTTTCTTGCTCAGTTAGGCATGGTAGATTGATCCCTTTAATGGCCCTATTCTTTACTCCTTTCTGATAAACTACATTTGCCATGTGACTTTGTAGTTCCTCTCACAGAGGCAACACAATCTCTCTCCCCACTCCTTACATTTGGGCTCACCTTATGCTTTGGTTTAGCCACTGAAATGATAGCAAATATGATGCAAGCAGAGGCTTGAGAAAAACACCTATTTCTGCACACTCTTATCCTTGGCTATGACCATGAGAACTTGCCAAGCTGTCACCCTTCATGATAAGAGGCAATCGTGGGCCACCTGAGGCAAAGTTAGTGCCTGGATTCCCACTAACCATGCTCCTGGCCCTCCCATCCTTGCCACAGACACCTAGGTGTAAACTCAGCCATCCAGCCAAACTCAGCCGAGATCAGCTGGACCCCCAAAGACTTATGAGCTAAGTAAATGTTTACTGTTGTTTGCTGCTAACTCTTGATGGTTTTTTATATTGCCACAGTAATGTGGCAATATCTAAATTATATACTGTCTCCTCTTACTACTGTTTACTTTTTAAGGGTATAAGTGGGGATCTACAATTAAAAATTACATTCATTATAATAAAACTAGAGGCCCGGTGCATGGCATTGGTGCACTGGGGAAGGGGGCAGGGGGAACCCTCAGCCCAGCCTGCCCCCTCTCACAGTCCAGGACCCCTAGTTCCTTTCTGGCCCCCTACAGTGGAGGTGGGAGAGGCCACCACCTCTGCGCACGCCAGCTGTGAGTCCTGCTTCTGGCTGAGCATCGCTCCCCCTGTGGGAGTGCACTGACTACCATGGGGCAGCTCCTGCATTGAGTGTCTGCCCCCTGGTGGTCAGTACACATCACAGCAACTGGTTGTTCAGCTGTTCAGTCGATTTGTATATTAGGGTTTCATGATATAGGATACCCTTTCTATTTTTAATAAGATAGCCCATGAGCATATTTATTTCCTTATTAAGTTTCACAGTAAATTTTCATTCATTGAGTATCTACTATGTTTCTGACGCTGTGTTGGGAACTTCCAAATATAAATCAATAGTATAAAAGATCATGGCTGGAATGATTTGATCAATAAATAAAGTAGTAATGAACTATAATCCAATAAATTAAATATAAATAAGCCCATACTGATATAATAAATAAATAATGAAGAATAGATAAATATCCTTAGCAGAATAATTCCACAATAATTTAGAAAGCTACTCCAGCTTCAAGGAGACATGAGCATAAATACTCTTAAGTGTGGGCTATGTACAGTGACTTCCTTCCAAAGAATGTGGTTTAGAAAGAAGCACAAAGACTAAGTTTACAGTGGAGTAACTTGATAAACATCAACTCAGCCAGTTGATCAGGGTTAATGTCAACAGTAACAGGCCGTATTGATGATATGTGCCTTTGGTATGTTGTGATAAAACAAGCCTTTTCCCTTTGTAGTTTTCCTTTCCAAAACCTATAACTTCAATCCACATATTGTCATAAAAAATCAGACAAACCCCAAGTATCTATGTAACTAAATTCATTACTAGTTATCTCCTAAACTGTCACGATTATTATAAAGATAAGAGAGTTTGGGAGAAACTCTGAGCAACTGTCACAGCCAACAAGAGCTAGAGGAGACACAGTGACTGAAGGTCATCCTAACATTCCAGAAAAGTAACACTGGGTAAAAACTGAGAGATTATGAATAAAGTATGAACTTTAGCATATAATTATGTAGTTATATTGGTTGTTAATAATGTTATTATAATTATCAGGCATAGTTCAAATGTGAAAACTTGTATTTTCCCAAATACTATTATAAAGAAATAAATTTTAACAGATTGCTAATTTAATATAGACACTAACAAACAAATAGTGTGTCACTCTGGAAGATAAAATAACGTATGTAGGATAGGATAATTAATTGTAATTCTAAAATGGATTAAAATGAGTAAATTGAACACTATTTTAATATAATTTTGAAAATAAAATGCAAATTGCATTATCACTTTTCACTACCATTCTATAAAATTGTCAATATCACTTCTTGTCAAACTCTGGAGAAAATTAATGGTATAATCACAGAGATACCAGCTGTTTAAATATTCTTTTTATTTACCATGCTAGCTTAGTAAATAACCAATCTGCTTAGCAACTATAATCTTTTTGCAGCTGAAAAACTTTTGTGGAGATCCTCTACATATGGAAAATTATCATATGTTTAATACTAGGCCATTATCTGTAATAATTTAATATTATGAGACAAATAATAAAATTTTGTCAGTGAAATGACAAAAATAACCACTTGTTCAGATGTTTTGTAGCTTTTAAAAAAATTTAAGGATATCTAATGGGCTTTGGTAAATAGGTCTCAAAGATAAAGGAAGCATGTGTAGAAGACATTTAATAAAACATGCCTCTCATTTTTATTCCTTTTCTGTTTGGTTTCTCAGGAATCTGTTTAACAGGGACTGCAGTGTATTTGCTTCAGGCAGATGCTTTCATTCTCTTTGTCTATTGATGTGGCAGTCCAAAGGAGAAGGACAGGAAATATGGTTAAAACTTAATATTATGTTTTAAAAAGCAAAATAGACTTTTTGCAGATTGAATTATAGTGTTGAGTAATTTAAAATGTTGGTTTAATATTTATTATTTGAAGTTAGACATGATCTGAAAGCAGATTACAGATTTCAACCATAGGTTATAATGGAATCCTGGTACATTTGATTTTTTCACCCTGTAAATAAGAATATCAACACGTATTCATTCAGACTGTTTATGTCTGTGTGAAGGTGATATTGAGGATAGATAGACAAATGTAAGACACTAAATCATGAAGATTAAAGATTAATTTCTTGCTTCCTTAAGGGCCTGTTTATGGCAGTACTAGTCTGGAAACCAACTCCACGAACATGCTTTCTTGCATGCCCTCACAACCACACTGTCTAATTTTAATATTATTTTGGTAACTATTTCAGAAATTAGTAGTACTAATCTACTTTTTTTTTTTTCTTTTTTTTTTTTCATATGGTCCACACACCAACTCCCATGTCTCCACAGAAGAGACAGTCAAATTATAGAGATACAGTAATATAAAAGCAGCAATTCTGAAATACTTACTAGAACTCAGAACTATAATATACACTTCTTGCATTTGTTCAATAGATTATTCCCTTATTAATGAGATTAGCAGAAAACTAAATAATGGTATTTGTATATACATTCCTAGTATTTATCTATAATGCATGCATTATGTGTAGCATTTTATAATATGTATATAGAATACTCAGTTCCTTCCATTGTCGGAAAACATGAGTATTACAATATTTTGAAAGAAAAACTCTCAGAATAATCTTTTCTTCTCAAGGAAAGAAAGTGGTTTAAAGATTTAGGGACAAAAATTTAAGAGGTAAAATAAAAACAAAACACACTCTTTATGTTCATGGTTTTTATTTTAGACTTAATTGTTTGCATGTTTATTAAACCTTAACAGAATCATTCTATCAAAGAGGCCTTTTAACCCTGGAAAATCTTTTGGTTAAAGAACCTAAGCTTCCTACTCTAAGGTTGTCTGGCAATATTTGCTCGGTCATGGAGAGTTTATAAAGGATGTGAGCAGTGTGATCCCAAGAGCACACAGCAACTGCTGGCATTTCTAGGCATTCAAATATTTTGTTCAGATGATTCAGAATTATAAATGAAGGATTTAAAAATATTTTGTTTTCTTTTTCCAAAATTCTTGTGTGTGGGCAGGGAAGGGGACAGATATTATCTCAACCCAGCAATTGATTTCCCTACTATTACAGATTGTCTCTGCCCTTGAAATTCTTTGTCTGGAAACTTCCTTTTTATAATCATTTGTAGGCATTTCCCAATGGAAACAACTTGGTGCACATGATGGTGAAGGTTTCAGGAAAGGTCACAGAAGCAAGGTAAGGGCTGATAAAAGTAGGAAAGCAGCAAAAAAAGAGAGTTAAAAAGCACAGGCCAGTTAGGTTATGTTGAGCCAAAATTAATTTCAGGGTATCTTACCTAATAATAGTAAATTGACCAAATCTCCGCTACACCCACAGCCAATCAGAGTGAGTATGCAAATTAACCAAACAAAGATAGAAGTTAATTTGCATACATATCTGGAGCCCGAGAATCTCATCAGTGCCCAGGTCACTCCCAGCTGGCCATTAGAGGGGGCAGGGCCCTTCCAAGCCTAAAACATCTGCCAGGCTTTAGGCTTGGGAAGGGGCCAAGCCTGTGATTGGAGGGGTGGGGGTGTCGGCTTCTCAAGCTTAAAAACTGGGTTGTAGCTTTAGGCTTGGGAAGGGGTCCAGCCTGCGACCAAACACAGACCATCGGGAAGTCAGCATTGGGTTGCCCAGCTGCAGCCTAGTGACCTAGCACTGACTGCCCAGGTGGCTGAGAGCCAGAAAGTGAATCAGGGTCTGATATGAAGCTTTAGTAGAAGCTGCTGATCAGTGTAGTTACCTCTCTCTTCCTCTCCCTCTTTCTTTCTGATCTTCGCTAGCAGCCAGGCTTTTCTTTCTCTCCCAGCTTCCACTAGGGCTGCTGCTAAGCCCCACCTCTTTGATCAGGCCCAGAGATAGGCCTGGAGTTGCTGAGTTGCATAAGAGCCAACCAATCAGAACCAAAGATGGGTGCTGTAGGGAACCAATGGCTGTCTAGGAGACAGAGCTTTTGACACTGACTGGAATAGGAACTGACTAATGAGAACCAAATCTGCGTGCTATGGGGAGCCAAAGGCTGCCTAGGAGGCAAAGCTTTTGATGCTGACTGGCATAGGAACAGATCAATCAGAACCAAAGGTGGGTGTTGTGGGGAGCCAATGGATGCCGAGAAGGTGGAGCTTCTTTTTTAAAATTTTTTTTTTAATTTTTTTTATTTATTTATTTTGTTTGTTCAAGGTGGAGCTTCTGATACTGACTGGCATAGGAACTGACCAATGATAACCAAATCTGAGTGCTGTGGGGAGCCTATGGCTGCATAGGAGGTGGAGCTTCTGACACTGACTAGCATAGGAACTGACCATTGAGAACCAAATCTGGATGCTGTGGGGAGCCAATGGCTGCCTAGGAGGTAGAGCTTTTGATGCTGGCATCAGAACTGACCAATCAGAACCAAATTGGGAGCAACATCAGGCCTGCAGGAGAGGGCAGTTAGGGGTGATGAGGCTGGCAGGCAGAGGCATTTAGGGGCAATCAGACAGGCAGGTGAGCATTTAGAAGCCAGTGGTCCCAGATTGTGAGAGGGACGTTTGACTACCGGTTTTGGCCCAATCCTTGGGATAGTACCTAAAATGGCAGCTGGACATCTTGCAAGGGGTCCCCAATTGGAGAGAGTGCAGGCTGAGTTGAGGTAACCCCTCCTTAGTGCACGAATTTCATGCACCGGGCCTCTGGTCTATATAATAAAAGCCTAAGCAACCATTATGGTGGAACCACCAGAATGACTGGTCACTATGATGTGCACTGATCACCAGAGGGCAGATGCTCAATGCAGGAACTGTCCCCTGTGGTCAGTGCACTCCCATAGGGGAAGCCACTCAGCCAGAAGCTGTGCTCATGGCTGGCGAGCACAGTGGTGGTGGCGGGAACCTCTCCTGCCTCTGAGGCAGCATTAAGGAACAGTGAGCTGAGCAGTAAGGAGCAGCAAGCAGGCAGGTAGTAAGGAGTGAAAGGTCCCAGACTGTGAGAGGGCACAGGCCAGACTGAAGGACCCCCTCCTCCCCAGTGCACAAATTTTGTGCACTAAACTTCTATTATATAATAATCTGATAAACTCCATGGCTTCTTCCCCATCAAACCTGCAAAGACTTTAAGATGAACAATTTAACTCATTCTCTGCCTACACTGTCATGGAACATTATAGAGCACATTTAAGGATCCTGGAAGCTGGGGGTGAGGAGACCTTGCTCCTGATATGGAGTCAGACAAGGCAAGGGAAATACACACATAGCTCAGAGATATTACAGGTTAGGTTCCAAACCACCACAATAAAGTTAGTACAGGCATACCTTAGACAGAATGGGGTCTCAATTCTAGAGCACTGTAATAAAATATCAGGATAAAGAAAGTTCTATCTTTTTGCTGGCAGAGAGTTTTGCCTTCAGTTTGTAAAAAATACAACCCCTGTGGAGTGCAGTAAAGCAGAGCAGACTACAATGAGGTGTACCTGGAGAGGAAGACAGGTAGAAACGGAGGGAAAGCACATCTTTCCTGTCTCCAGATTTCCCTTTCTTTACTTCACACTTACAGGCAAACTTCAGCCTTCGGCGAGGACAGAGGACAAGAAGTGGCCGCAATGAAAGTTTTAAGGAATTCTAGAGATTGCCTTTCTCCCCACACTCCCTTTTTTCTCTGCCTTCCATCTGCTCCTCTTCCCTTCTCCTTTACTGCTGTAGTACAGAAGATAGGAAGACACAACAGCTGCCAGGGCAGCTGACATTTTCCAGGGAAGGAGGAGCATAGCCAATGGGCATCCTTTGATAACAGAGTGGTAAAGATGACCTTTACTGGCCACTCTGCTCTCCTCGTTACCCTGGCTTCCCTCTCTCCTTATATTCTATCCTTCCTGTGTTAACATTTCCTCCATTTTCCCATTGGCCAAGGAATTACTAAGAACTAAATAAGGTTCTTTTGAAAAGTATGGACTGTGGCTGGCATAAGAAAGTGATTTTCTCCCTGCCCCCCGCCCTGCCCCGCCCCGCCCTGCCTCTTCCTTCTTCACTTCTTAAGGATCCCTTCTAGGACAGGGCAGTCCCTCCTGGCATTGAGGAGGGTAGCTCAATCTCTGTGCCTTTCTGGGAAGAATGACTGGTCAAATGTGTTGGAAATATCCCAGTCATTTAAAGTACAAGACTGCCTACATTTTGTTAAATTGCGCTTTTATTTATTTGATAATCAAAACATTTTAAAAATAAGTTTGGAAAGTTTTTCTAATGATTATTTGTTGATGTTAAGCCCAGACATATTTATAATTTCCAGAAGAATATACATTTATGGATTAATTTACAATGTGCATTTGAAGTAAGTAGAAATTCTAAAGTGGCCAGATGTCCTTTAACATATCCAGGATCAGTTATGTCCATGATGAAAGCCCTTTTTTAAAACATACAATGACATACAGTCTTAAACTTTGTTTGCCAGCTATTACATTTTTTCCTTCATTGTCTGTTAGTCCTAAAAGTCCAAAAACATATAAATAAATATCATTGTTCCAACAGTGATGTCTAGAGATTGGGTCTAAACCTTATTGAATTCTGGCCAGGTCTATGAATAGTATTTTGCCCAATGACATTTGAAGTCTAATTCAGAAGAATCCAAATTGCTTATGTAGTTAATAATTGAATCTACAATTGAACATTTTTCCTCACCTCAGACTACTGAGGCATTTCTTTTGTAACAACACTTCTAAGTATTTTAGATTTCTAAGATAATATAGAAAGAACTCTGGTGCCAAGAACCTTCAGAAATAGAATGGATATAGAAATATGGTTTGTTTGATTTGACACAACCTATAAAGATTATTTATTTTAAACTCCAAATTTACTAATTAGAAAAGTAAGACCCAGAGAGCTTAAGTGCCTGCCTCCCCCCGAAAGAAAGGTCACTTAGAAAGTTAAAATCACTAAATAGAGCACATTCAAAAATACCCCAATTCTCATGCAAATTATTTCCAATTTTTAACCCTAAAATGAGGAACAAAGACAAGAAAGCACCTACAAAAATAGAGCTTAGTTTTGCCATGATCTTAAAGCTAGCATACCCTCCAGCTATAAGAACGGGTCTCTTATAAAAAGGAAAGAACATAAGAGAAATCTCATTTTTGATAGAAAGACTTCTCAATTTCTAAGAGATGAACAAATCACATCATAGCAACCTGGCAAAGATACTGCTCAAAATCTAAAGAAATATTTTCCCATTCTAATAATCATGTGATGGATATTTCCACTCTACAGACTCCACCCACTTTACAATAAAAAAAATATTAAAACTTTGTCAACAACAAAAAGTGCCTAGTAGCTGTACGATTTATCTTTTTACCACATACATATTACTGGCTATTTAATTTATGCCTACTTATTATAAGGTACTGTAAGGTATATTTAAAACTTAAGGCTATAGCTAATCAGAAGCTAATTAAAAACTTGACACAGTTTTAGCCGAAACCGGTTTGGCTCAGTGGTAGAGCGTGGGTCTGCGGACTGGAAGGTCCCAGGTTCGATTCCGGTCAAGGGTATGTACCTTGGTTGCGGGCACATCCCTGGTAGGGGGTGTGCAAGAGGCAGCTGGTCGAAGTTTCTCATCGACGTTTCTAGCTCTCTATCTCTCTCCCTTCCTCTCTGTAAAAAAAATCAATAAAATATATTTTAAAAAATAATAATAAATAAATAAAAACTTGACACAGTTTTACAGGAGTAATTATATAATTATATAATTGTTAATAGTGTGATCTATTTAATTTTTTATAAAATTTTCTTTAAATCATTACTGGAGAACAAAAATCATCTCTCTAAAGTCAAAAGTATTCAGCAAAGGCACTAAAGGTTTAACTGTCTTTTAATGGAGGTGTCCCCTCTGACAGATTGAGATTGAGAAGGTTACTTTGGAAGAGGTGGGAATTCTGGCTTCCCTCTCCTGTTTAAGTCTAGCTAGAAATTACACACACACACACACAGAGAGAGAGAGAGAGAGAGAGAGAGAGAGAGAGAGAGAGAGAGAGAGAGAGAGAGAGATCCCAAGGAACACTAATAGCAAAACAAATAGAACCAGTATGTCACTAAACATACAGCACAGCCTGAACTCAAATAAGAAAGTAATTTTTTTCAGAGAGATTAGTACTTAAACTACAAGAATTGATTAAATATTTATTAATGATAAAGCATAGAACAAGTCTGTAAAGATTTTGAATATTAACATGGATGCCTCTAGAATGACTCAATATAGCTGAACATGCTGCCACCCAGAAGGGGGAGGGAGTATAGTGAAAGTAATAGTGAAAACCATGTAAAAGACCCAACTTCAAGTTCTTGTACTACCACTTACTCCATAGTACTTACTTAACACAATGGCAGGCACACAGGAGGTGCTCAGTTTTGGTTTATCATAAGTGACTGAAGCCAGTCTTCCTGGTTAGAAAGTAAGTTATTCTTTCCTCTTGTTCCTCTATCATAATCAGTCCATCAGCAGGGCATTTGTTTATTTGAAACGTCAATGGTTTTCTGAACATGTTTTCATAGTCTGATGGATGCCATGTTAGTCTGGCTATAATTTGCATCAATATTTCTGTAACATCAGCACTTACCTCACTAATCTTATCCTTTCCCAAATAAAATGTGTCTTTTTCTTCTGTCACTTTTAGACATATTCAAATTTTACCAGTACCTTCAAATACAGACTTTAACAAATCCCTAATTATAATGCCTATACTTTAATATATTCTCTAAACTGGCCTTACAACTATTCAATATTTACCCACAACTCTAAATTTATGCAAAGTTGATTCTTCAGTAGAATACCATACAAGTTATCATTCCTATACTAATGTACATTTGCTCTGAAATGCCCTCTCAGCTTCAATGTGGTAAAAAGAACATTATTTTTGGATTAAAAAAAAATAAGTGCTTATCTCAATTCTGATACTTGAATAGATATATAATTTAGGATAGTTTGGCTCATTATAAAATGAGAATAACTACCCAACACATTTTTGTGAGAATCAAATGAGATAATAGCAAATATATATAATTTATTGAGAGCATACATAGCAAAGCAAATAGAACCAGGCCTCATTCTATATCTTTTACTTATATTTATGCATTTGATACTGACAATAAATCATGAAGTAGCTAAAATACAATTTCTCACTCATGAGAAAATTCTGGCATGGAAAACTAAAACAACTTCCTACTAAGTGGTTTCTGAGAAAATAAAATGTAGCTAGAATAATATACCTGTTATATTAGTGAATGAGTAACATTTTAATAAAAATGCCATATTAGTGAATGAGTAACATTTTAATAAAAATGCATCTCATTTTAAACAAGTACTACTATTTCCCCAAAAACTATTCAAATTAAAGGTAGCTTATTTGACTCAAGATAAAATAGTCACCATGAGTCAAAGTTACTGACTATATAATTAGTCCCTCTAAGAAAAGTACATGAACTCTCAACTACAGTATCAGGTTTATTAAAGTGGTGATTGCTTTGGACTTTAATATAAATATAGTCCTGTAAGAATGAAATAGCATGTTGAATAAAATTTTAAAACACATGATTATATGTTCTTGTGTGTTTTTCTCTTAAAGAACAGATGTTAAAAATATGCTCAGTTTAAAATGTAATCAAATATTATATGCAGCTTAAAAAGTCATTCAATACTAAAATACTCGGGTAACTGGTTCAGCTAGTTTCCTTATTAAATCATTGCCCCTGTTCAACCTCCACTGAAGCAATCTGTACACAAATGAGTCTCCGTAGACAGTACTGTGACTTGTCACAACATTTATTTTCATAGGCACTGAAAAAGCACATTGCATATCTTTATTCAATAGTGTATATGTGTTGGGGGAGCAGTTAGCAAAGAACCAAGGATATTATAGTAAAGAACTCAGGATATTGTAATTATATTATAATGTTTGTAATCAACTATTATAATAACATTTCTACTCTGAAGACTTAGTGATTCACCATTCAAAATACAGGAATGAAGATCTTGTAAAAATTTTTTATTTCACTTAGCTTTTTCAAAAATGCTCTAGTGGCCTGTTGTAACTTTCATTGCTAACAGTAGGTGCTTACATTAGTTTACAGTAAAAACTATATGACTTACCTATATACTATGTTGTAAAATGGGATGGCTACTATATTTTCAAAGAGAACTAGTACAACTGCTAGTTATGAGTCTAATAATTTCTGAAAAGTATGTTCTGTTATTAAATATGTCCTTCCCTAGAGTGATGACTACACTTGCTCTTTCTCTCCATTAGTGATTTCCCACTTGAACACTTTGTATGCCACTGACTGTTTAGGAAGTGGACAGAGGGGGATGGAGTAGAGAAACAAGTTCATCTGGCATAATTCTATAATCCTCAGTGACTAAAACACTGATTGCTTGAAAAGCTGTTTCTGTTTTATCTTATTATTGTTCAATATTCTTCTCCATGATACATTAAATAAATCCAATACTCTACCATAATAATAACAAACAGCGTGTTGCACACATTAAATGACTGCTATAGTCCCCACAAAGAAAGAAAAGCTCTATTTTATCCACTTATCACTTTTGATCAGGCAAAACACATATTTTTCCCAAGGCTACAAAATACATCAGAAACATAGCAAAAATTCAAAAGCATCAATTCATTAATCAGTCTCCATAAAGTACATTGGTTCAAATAAAAAAAGGAAGGTCAACAAATTTTCTGCCTGAATGTATTACCAGTAGTACCACTGGAAATAATGTTGGCGTTACCAGTTGTTTAGAAGTATTATCATCTTGGAAAGGACAAAATTGTTCAAAATGAGGCCCTAGAAGTGGAATTAAAATTTTTTAACTTCATCAAGGTTTTGACTCAAGAATGAACAAAAATCTCCTACAAAACATTGTTTTAACTAAAGCACTTCCCAGGAGTTCCACTTTAAGTGCCATGGATTGGGCAGGGATATAGAACCTAAGATTTCTTTGGATGACAATTGTAACCAACTTTTCAAGGTGGTACCTTTGTATCAGAAACCATCTCCTTCTTTATCCTTCATTAGAGTAGAGGAGGTTACAGAAAAGAATAGGTACTATTAGAAGAGTTCTATTTATACACACACACACACACACACCCCGAGTAGCCAGATTATTATGTGTTCAGAGATCATAAATATCATAACAATCTGGCCACTCAGTGAGTGTGTGTGTGTGTGTGTGTGTGTGTGTGTGTGTGTGTGTGTGTTTGATTTCAGAGAGGAAGGAGATGGGAGAGAGAGATAGAAACATCCATGATGAGAGAGAACCATTGATCTACTGGTTCCTGCACATCCTACACTGGGGATTGAGCCCACAACCTGAGCGTATGCCCTGACTGGGAATAGAACCATGAACTTCTAGTTCATAGGTCAGCACTCAACCAAGGAGCAATGCCAGCCAGGCTGTTTTTCTATTTTAAAAATACTGAGAGAAGTAATTCTTAAAATTACCAATTTTATTATCATCTTCTGATAAAAGTACATTATAAGAATATGTGCTAATTGAGATTTGATATTTTCCATGTTATGTTATTTTTTTGGATCTCAAAATGAATAGCCCAGATACTATTAATTTTTTCTTATCAATTTCAAAATTTGTCTAATTTTTACAAGTTACCCTCTGACATTTAGTTTAATCAGCTAGAATGTTGATGGTGATTAATAACTATAACCAGACATTTGCTCATTCTCTCTTAAGCTATATATTTATTTCTAAAATAAAGCCAACAACTCTTACTTCAAAGGGTTACTGCTACTATTATGGGAGATAAGTAAAATACCTTCTATCCAAAAATAGTACAGAGAGTTTGAAGAATATGAACAAATATTTGGTAAAGTTACTAATAATCCATCTTTAATTCTTAGCTTAAAATACAAACAAGTTGTGTCTAAAAACCCTGAATCCTTTACTACACACTTATGCTGGGATAATAATCTCCCTCCTTTTACCTTTCTCTCTTCAACACAGACATATAGTGTTTCCACATCTCCACCAAAATATATCGCTCCATCATCTAATATAGTCCCATGGCAATATCTCCATTATGGCTCCCATTATAAGTGTATTACAGTTCATGATGGATATGTGTGTCCTTTAGCCTAAGTTTTGAGTGCATTCAGGGAAAGAACCTGTTACTTGCTGGAATATATGAGGCTCTCTCTAAATGATTGCTGGAATTATAAGAAATAGGTACTCTTTAAGCTAAAAAAGATAGTATTATACAGAAATTATTATTTTATGGCACACATAATTTCCAAAATTCAAATGTATAATTGCAAATACTTTTATCCAGCAAATAATTAACTCAGCTTCCACAGAGTTCACTTTATAGTAGTTAGTTCATTTTGGCTGATGTTTAGATGTAATATTTCTTCAAAGCACACACTCTTAGAGCCAAATTTGGGTCCAGTGCATGAAATTTCTGCAGAGTGGGGGATTCCCCTCAGCCCAGCCTATACCCTCTCCAATTCAAAACCCCTCAGGGGCAATCAGACATCCCTCTCATAATCTGGGACTGCTGGCTCCTAACTGCTCACCTGCCTGCCTGCCTGATTGCCTCTAAATGCCCTCCCCTGCCAGCCTGTTCACCCCTAACCACCTCTTCCTGCCAGCCTGATCATCCCTAACTGCTCCAACTGCCAACCTGGTCACCCCTAACTGCCCACCCACCAGCCTGGTCACCCCTAACTGCCCCCCTGCCAGCCTGGTTGCCCCTTACTGCCCCCCCCCACTGCTAGCCTGGTCACCCCTAACTGACCCCCACCAGCCTAGTTGCCCCTTACTGGCTCCCCGTGCTGACCCATCACCCCCAACTGCCCCCCTCTGCTGGCCTGGTCATCCCTAACTGCCCCCACTCCCACCCCCACCCCACCCCCGCTGGTCTGGTCGCCCCATGCAGCCTGCTGTTTAATCATTTGGTCATCTGTAATCCCTGCTGGCCTGGCCACCCCACACTGCCTGCTGTTTGGTTACTTGTCCAGTTGTTTTGGTTGTGAGGGCCCCTGGCTTTTTACATATTAGGATACCAGTGTACAGACCCTGTCCTTCAATATCTCTAAGTTAAAACAGTTTTCTCAATATTTTGCAATAAAGTGCTCTGGGAATGTAATAAAGGACAACACCTTTCTAGGCACTGAACACTTTTGGAGCACTTTAAAAAAAAGAAAATCATGTAAGTTTTGTCTAAGGTGCTGCAAGTGTTCTTATACATGACAAAATGGGAAGGAGAAAGCTGCCACTTCTTAAGAAAAAACAAAAGGCAGACTTCATTTTCCACATTTGGATTCTGAGTATCTTCATTTCTTCTATTTTGTAGGCTGCATACTATCTATAGAATGAAGGAACTTCAGGGACTTAGTGAGCATAACCCTTAATCAACTCCTGTTCAGTTCTTCACAAAATACAATTCAGATGTCTGGTATCTGAGATAGATAGCCACAGAGATGTGTAAACTGTCCCTTCCTCTTGGCTTGTTAACACTTGCTCTCTAGTATACTGGCTTTCATTCTTTCAGAGGTAAAGCATCTTTGAGAAACCAAGGAAAGCAATAAAACTTCTCAAAAATGCAAGTGAACAGAAAGTACCACAAAGTTTTTCAAATTAACAGACATTGTAGCCTATCTATGTAATCCACATCAAGAAGCTCTGTAGTTAAGTTCTGTACTTTAAAAAAATGAAATCTATAAAAAAATCTTATTTCTCTCTTTTCACTGGATTCAAGAAATTAGAAATCAGTGTGAATTTCAAAAATGCCCTCCATGTGTATGCAGGACACTGCAAAAGATGCAACACATATCTATTTTATTTGATTAATGCTATTCAAAAAGGTAGGTTCTGTTAACCCTACTTCAGCAATGAGATGCAGGGAGGTTATGTGGTTTGCCTAAAATTAGCTGTTTGGCATTTGGCAGAGCATTTCAACACTATTTGACCCCAACATCAAAGGTCTTTCAAGTACACCATGTTCCCAATGAGACACTTAATAAACAAGAACAATATTACCTCATGTGTATCCTGGTGCTACAATTTTATCCCCACCAATAAATTTTTATATTGAGGCCCTAACTCTGAATATCGCTGTGTTTGGAGAAAAGGCTTAGAAGGAGGTAATTATGGCTAAATGAATTTGAAAAGGTGGGGCCCTGATCTGATAGGATCAGTGTCCTTATAAGAAGTGACATCATAATTGGAGTTCATTCTATTTACCGCTCACTCTCTGCCCCCAAAATGTGAGGTTACAATGAGAAGACAGTTATCTGGAAGCCAGAAGAGAGCTCTCACCGGGAACCAAAATGGATGTCACCTTGATCATAGACTTCCCAGCCTCCAGAACTCAGAGAAAAGAAATTCCATTGCTTATGCCACAAGTCTATGGTATTTTATTATGGCTGACTGAGATGACTAATACAACTGAAATAATATCTACTTTCCTTTCAAATACTTTTAAATCACTCTTTTAAATCTAAAATGTGAACAATATATGTTTTAATTTTGTAAGTAACTGAAATTCATTTTTATAAGAGATGAAAAATAGTTTTCAAAAAGGGAAGAAATAAAGGTAAGAAGGAAAAGAAAAAAAGGAAGAAAGGAAGAACATCCAGTAGTGGCTCTGTCCACTGTGTGAGATAAGTAAAACCGTTTATGGTAAAACTAGAGGCCCAGTGCACAAAAATCGTGCATGGGGGGACTCCCTCAGTCTGGCTTGCACCCTCTCCAATTGGGGACACCTTGGGAGATGTCAGACTGCTGGTTTAGGCCCAATACTGCAGAGACCTGATTGCCTCTAACTGCCCTCCCCTGGCAGTCTGATCAACCCTAACAGCCTCTGCAAAAGTCCCCGCCACCGTGGCTATGTCTGGAAGGACATCTAGAATATGTCTGGTCTAATTAGCATATTATCCTTTTATTAGTATAGACTGGAACATTTACCTTTGGGCATTCTTAAAAGTGTTTAATAAATGCTAATATTCAATTACATTTATGGGTAAATGTCTGAAGAAACTCAAAACACTAATTAAAAAGATATATACACTCACACTCCCAGGTTTATTACAGCATTGTTCAAATAGCCAAGATATGGCAGCAACCCAAGTGCCCATTTATTAACTATCAGATAAAGAAGAATACACACACACACACACACACACACACACACACAAAGGAATGTTATTTGGTCACAAAAAGAATGAAATCATACCATTTGTGATAACATGGATGGACCTAGATGGTATTATGAAAATGAACTAAGTCAGGCAGAAAAAGACAAATATCATATGATTTCACTTATATGTGAAATCTAAAGAACAAAATAAATGAATAAACTCAACAAAAACAGACTCAGAGAGCAAACTGAGAGTGCTAGATGGGAGGAGGCTTGGGGAGCTTGGTAAAATATCTGAAGGGATTAAGAAGTACAAATTGATATTCACAAAACAGTCACAGGGATGTAAAGTACAGCATAGGAAATATAGTCATTAATATTGTGGATTTTTTTTCTTTTTAATCTTTTTTTTAAATTGATTTCAGAGAGGAAGGGAAGAGAGATAGAAACATCAATGACGAGAGAGAATCATTGATCAGCTGCCTTCTGCAAGCCCCCTTACTGGAGATCGAGTTGGCAACTTGAGCATGTGCCTTTGATTAAAATCAAACTTGAGACCCTTTAGTCCACAGGCTGATGCTCTATCCACTGAGCCAAACAAGCTAGGGCTCTTTTAATCTTTATTGTTGAAAGTATTACATAGATCCTCCTTTCCCCCTCCTTAACCTTTTCTAGCTCATTCCTGTCCTCCCCACTCCACTAGGCCCTCCCTCCCCATTATCTGTTTTCCATGAGCTATGCATATATGCATATAAGTGCATTGGTTGATCTCTTCTCACCCACCCTCTCCTGCCATGTCAGGTGCTAGGTAGGTACTAGAATTATCCAGGGGAATCATTTTTAAATTATACACTGAGTGGCCAGATTATTATGATCTCTGAATGCATAATAATCTGGCCACTCAGTGTATATTCTATATAATAAAAGGCTAATATGCAAATTGTCCCCTTGGCCAGGAGTTCGACCAGCAGGCATGTCGGCCAACCACCCATGTAAGAATTCATGCACTGGGCCTCTAATATATTCACACACACACACACACCCTGAGTGGCCAGATTATTATGCATTCAGAGATCATAATAATCTGGCTACTCAGGGTATATTGTCTAACCACTATGCACTAAATCTGAAAATAATATAAAATAGCATTGAATGTCAAATATAATTAATAATTAAATTAATAAACAAAAAATAATAATATTCACTATTATTTCTGACTTTAGAATATGAAGGAATATTTGTGAGTCTTCAAAATTCTTGAAAAGTTTTTGTACTTGTGCTTATACATATAAAAAGACTTTATCTCTCTCTCTCTGCTGTATCCATGTTCTAAATACATGTCCAGATGGTTACAACTGTGAATGTATAGCTGTGCCAGGCACAAAACAGGCTCACAGCACATGCTCATTTGGGAGGGATAAAATTGAATTCTATCTTCAATATGTGACCTTCCTCGCAATGTGAACTTATGTGATATTATATCTACTTGCATGTTACTATTTACACATTCTCCAGGGAAATTTAGTTTTCATAATCACCTGTTTATTTTAACAACATACTATTAAGCTTCAGATTAGTAGCAGCTTTTCAACTAGAAAAATAAGACTCCTCTGGGACCACTTATAGTTTCTAGTAGGCTACATTTTTTAAAAAAAATCCTGTATAGGAAATTTTATTACCATCCACTTTGATGCCTAACAAAATTTAGCACTTTATATTCATTTTCTTTTTTTTATCTCTGGACTCTTCCTGTCAAAATGACCCTGAAACATCACAGAGCTATTGAGTTCTCTATGATATAATTGGGGCACCTCTTTTGCCAGTTCTCAAGGCGAATGTAAGATAGCTCTCTTGACTTATTACCTCATTTCCCCGTTAGGTCTTTAGAACCATTAATGTTTTCCTAACCTGTTTTTTTTTTTTATTAGGTATATATTATATAGTTCAAACTTAAATATTTGATACTGTTTTCTCAAATGCTACAAGAAAAAGAAAGGGCACCAATCTGAATGTGATTAAGTAATCAAATTATCTATTGAACTTAAACACTTTCATAAATTTAATTTCCATGGTTTCACTGTACCCTTTAAGGAACTGAACAATCATTTAAATTACAATACCACTTTCTTTTTACATTTCAAGAAAAGCCTGTGTTCACTGACATATAAATACATACATATAGTAATTTTTTATCTTATAGCAACCTCTTTTAGAGGATTATAAAAATGAAAATTCCTTTAGCTGTACACTGGAATTGGGGAAAAAGAGGAAGAATCTCAAAAGAAAACAGAATGTACCAGTTGTCCAAGAAAACACAGACATGGAAATTGATAAGAAAGGGTTGTTTGTAAGAAGGCAATAAAATGGTAGAAAAGAGTAAGTGAATGATAATAAGAAATTCAAGAGAATGTTTTAGGGTTTGGTATAAAAACATATAACCAGGAAAAAGCAGCATTTTTTTTTTCTACAGTGACTACTTAGGAAAGATAAGAAACTAAAGATGCAATTTAACTCCTAACATATCAAACACTAGCTTTTGTCCTAAATATATTTTTCACAATATTGCACCTGTCATTGCTTTTCTGTTCATAGCTTCTAATGCTAAAACCCTCAAATTCAGAGGCAGATGAGCCTTAATGCAACAAATTAACTTGGCTGCAAAAGCAAAGCAAGCAAGCAAACAAAAAAACACATCAGAAGAAAAATAATCTAATTCCTCAACCATCACAATACATGGTTTTAGGAAAGTTTGTTCTATGGAGTGAATCTGAACTGTCATTCACTTTTTTTTTTTTTTTTTTTAATCTCATGGTAGTACAGATCGATTGAAAGAAGCACATCTGTTTGACTGAAGATTCAAGAAGAAATGGTGTCATACTCAATTCCTCAGCTGTTTCTTAATGGAGAATTAACTTCAAAGTTTTTTGGAACATTTAAATTCTTACACTAAAGCTGGCCAATGCACACAGTGTTCAATGGGAGAAATGGAAATCTAATTTTAAAATGGACAGCTGGAGAAGATTGAATTTTAATATTTTAAAACCAAAAATGTTATCCCTTCAACCCCTGTATTTTGTTTTACCTTTAAAAAGTTGAGTAAGAGATATTTTCAAAACACACAAGATTTGTATTAAGCTTATACTTGATGAATTTAAAGACCTCTGTAAGACAGAATGAGCATAGCCATATATCAAAGGAGGAAATGAGAATGAAACACATTTCTTCATTCAAGGTGATTTAGCACCAATAGACCACATAATCAAACCCCTCAAATTAATCAGCAAAAGTACAAATTTTTTCTGGTACTTTTAACCATTAGGTCACCCCTTTTTCCTCAAGTTGCAGCAAAGAGTATAATACTCTATCCTGGAAAGAAAAGGGACACTAAAATAGCTTATCATGAATCATTCAAAGAATATTGACACAAAGAAGGGAAAATATTTGTTCCATATATTAGGAGAATATACAAAAAGGGGGGGGGTATGAATACCTCATACTAATAAAAATCACAACTACTGCTAAAAAAACAACAACACACACACAAAACAAAACAAAACCACACACATACCTCTAATAAGAAAAGAAGAAGTAACATTTATAGAAAATACATTGTTTGGTGCTTTACATATGTTACCTTATTTAACTTCCATAACCATCAGGGAGAAAGTATAATTATCTCCCAATTTCCTGATTTAAAAACAAAACAAAACCTGAAACAAAATGATGTATTCAATACCAGAGTCAGCATATGGTCAAGGCAGGATTTGAGCTCAAATCTGAATGGTTAACAAAAGCCTATTTATTACCTTCTTACTACACAGTTCATTCATCTCATTCAACAATTATTTATTAAATATCTATTACTCTTCTATGTTATGTATTTGGGCCAAAATAGTAAAAAATTAAACTGTCATTGTCTTCAAGCAACTTAAGAATGAGTTGGAGAATATTAGACTTGGAATAGGTAAATACAACAGTGAATGTAGGGTAAGAAATAGGAAAGATTTAATAATGGGTCAGCAGAGAGTGTAAATAGAAGAAGAAATCAGGAATGCTTCTGGGAAAGTCACTAGAAGAAGGCTAAGAGTTATCCTGGTGAAAGAGAAGCTTCAGAAGCAGAGAAAATGGTGTATCTAAAGGCTTTGGAAGTAAGTAGAGCAGGCAATAAAGCTGAAGCTTTGGTACAGAGGAGACAAATTAGGCAAATATACATACATGGTGCTGAGCAATTTTTATTAGCTCATATCAAGGTTATGAGATGCTATTGAAATGTTTTTAGCAAGGGATAACATGATCAGATTTTAATTTTCTAAAAATCTCTCTAGCTATAACCTGAGAATAAGTTACAGAGTCTATAAGAGAAATTTTGGAAAATGAGTTAGGAAACTATTGTAGTAGCTCAAGAAAGACATGATGGTGGCTTGAACTAAGAGTATGGAAATGTATAGAAATGGAGAAAATGTGTTGAGATGCAACATAAATCTAGGAAGTAGAACCAACAGAATTCACTGATTGAGAAACATGACAGATGGATGTGCTAAGGATAATTAAGGATACTGGTCTAAAAATTGGTTGGATGGTGGTGGTACTTATCAAGATTGGGTACACAGAAGAAGCAATATGGGGCAATCTATACTAATAAAAAGTAATATGCAAATTGGTTGGGACACCCTCACAGTAATGACTGAACAGCGGGCTTCATGGGGCGACCAGGCCAGCAGGGGGTTAGTGAGGGACAACCAAATGACTGAACAGCAGGCTGTGTGGGGAGACCAGGCTGGCAGAGGGACAGTGAGGGCCGACCAGACTGGCAGAGGGGGTCAGGGAGGGGCCACCAGGCTGGTAGGGTTGGGGTAGTTGGGGGCAACCAGGTCAGTGAAGGATAACCAGGCCAGCAGGGGGGGGCAGTTAGGGGAGACTAGGTCGATGGGGGGGGGGGGGCAATTGGGTGCAACCAGGCTAGCAGGGGGGGCAGTTAGGGGCAATCAGGCTGGCGGGGGGGGGGGCAGTTAGGAGCAATCAGGCCAGCAGGCAGAGGTGGTTAGGTGTGATCAGGCTGGTAGGAGGGGTAATTAGGGCAATGAGGCAGCCAGGCAGTGAGCAGTTAGGAGCCAGCAGTCCTGAATTGTGAGAGGGATGTCCCAGGTTGAAGAGGGTGCAGGCTGGGCTGCGAGGACACCCTACCCTGTGCACAAATTCTGTGCACTGGGCCTTTAGTTTCATAATAATATTGTTACAATTACCAATAATAATGATGATGATGATAACCAATTGTTGAACTCTTAATTGTGTTGCAAAAACTGGGGTTAGTGCTTTATAAATATTTTTAATTTTTTTTACAACCTTCCCTTTGAAGTAATTATTCTTATTATCTCAATTATATAAGTGGAAAATTAAGAACTGGACTGAAAAATTTTGTAACTTTCATAGCTGGTATATGTCAATGCCAACTGACTAGGCAGTAAGAAAAGAAGACTTAATGAAAGATTAAGTGCTGTAGTTAGAGAAAAGATAGCTCAAAGCATTGATGAAGCCTACATTTAGTGGCATTTAGTCCTAAGTAAACATCCTGATGAATTTATTTTCCAATGGAAACCATTGATAAAGTCAGTCTATATTACATCCTGGAAAGAGAATGAGCAAGGTCAAGTTGGGAATAACAAGCAAAATAAAGAATTAGGAGTCAGGTGAAAACTAATAGAATAGGCCAACTCTGGAAACTAGCAGGAGAGGTAGGAGACTATCCCCAAAGAGCAATACCAAGCACATCTGCCTTGTCTGTTGGCACAAAGATAGTACATAAGCGTGCATGGTTGTCTTATAGACATGCAATGAAGTATATCAAAAATAGAATATACCAAAAATAAAATTAAACATAAACTTACTCGAGGCCCCAAAATAACTGGGTTATTCTGACTAAACCTTATACAACCTATAGAATAACAATTAATCCTACCAAGTGAACATTCTCTGTAAAGTCTATTGACATTACTTTATAGTTGATCAAAGAAAAGCCATTGGCAGAATATAATAAAAATATATTGATTTACATAAATTTGTAGGATAGGTTTAAAAAGAAAGAGGCACAAAGACAAAAATTATGGTAGAAAAACACAACATATAAGTCTATCAATAATAACTAAAACATTATATATACAAATAAAACTAATTTACATATGATTACTTTGATTCAACATAGTCATTCACATGGTTTCCAGAAGAGAATCAATAAATGTTTCCATGGTTGGCAAAATGTGGATGTGAGGCTAATCAGTGGGTTGTTTTCTTAAATGTGTATCTGTGAACTGATGTCAGTTCTGCTTGTTGTCAGTAGGCAGAAATTTTCCTTCCCCATGCTAAAGTTGGACCAGGGAAGTTTATTATTGGGTGATCTCTGCTATTCACTTTACACAATTTCTAGAATTTATCTCCAAAGCATAGTCCTAGACACCTATAAGATTTATTTGTTTCAGGAAAACCGTAGATTCCATAGTTCTTCTTTCTAAAGAACTTTATCTCAACTAATTAATCCTTAAAACCTCTCTGAGACCAAAGTGATAAAGACGAGTGATTCATATTTACTGAGAAAGCAAATTTAGGCACCTTGCCCAGAGTCTCTCAGTAAATAACTATGAAAAAATGGGCATTCATCAACCATTCCAACATGCTCTCCAAAGGGACTTTGCAACATTTCCAGGCTACTAGCTTGACAGCACATTCAAAAAAGCACTTTCCAGAGTTGCCAAAACTATCTAAGCTGGCATAGATCTTGTCGGTGCGCTCTCTCTATCTCTTGAGTCAGCTCTATTCTCACTGCTATGGATCAGATCAAGTGTGCCTCTGGCTCTCCCTTCTTTCAAGCTCTCTCTTTGCAAACATATCTTCAATACAAGCATAAGACTTAACTTTTTTTCAAATAAAAATTGGGCCTTTTTATTCCTCTAGTTAAAAATCTTTTGATGTGTTCCCACAATGAGCTCCAAGCCTCTTAACCTAGATTTCAATTCTTTTCAACTTAATTGCAACTTACATTCTTGAACTTTATATCCCATGACACTCTGACTCTTAACCCATTAATTACAAACACACAAACATACACACATACACGCCTGCGCATGGCCTACATTTCAGTTCCGTGAAGATACTCTCTAAGCTTATTTACATTTATTCTCATCAGCATTGGGCATGATATTTTCCATATAGTAGGTATCACATTTGCTAAATTGAACTGAATGTTTGATATCATAGCATATGGCCATTCTAAGCCTACGTAAATATCATTATATTCTATACCATTTTCCTACATTGAGTGACTGCAAAATTTTAGTCAAAATATTGTGCATTCTATTTTCTAATCACTTTTCTTTTGTGTTTCTTCAATATACAGAGATTGTAATGAAAAGGAGGCCTACAATGATCAAATACATGTTGCAATAAGAATCTGAGGACATACTACCTATTCAGTATTAAGCCTGCTCTATGTCAGCTGTAGAGATTCTTGACGTTGTTATATCTATAATTCCAAACAACCTATTAAATATCAATCCTCTCATTTTTCACATGACAACTGAAGGACAGAGATGGGACACAGGTGACATATCCTGAGACCAGTTATTAAGGATCAGAGCAGAAACTAGAAGTCAGTATGTTCCAGTATAGAATCTAAACATATTCGAAACTATAGCACAATCCTCCAGGACTATAAGACTGAAATGATATGTAAATATGTACAGAGAAGATGAAGAAACTATTTTGTATCCTGAGTTATACAGCAAGTTTATACAGAAATTTAACACCATAAAGGACGACTACACAAATACCTTTTCTATTAATATAAATGTCCAAATTGTGATACTTAATCTAAACTATATGGTGTTCTTATCAGATATATTTAAAATTATATGATAATTATAAAATATAATCTTCACTGACATATAAACATCAATCACTGCACCCAGCATTTAATTTACTAATTAATTTCACCATCACAAGAACACTGAGGTAAATACTATCATTTTACATTTTTTACTGATGAAGAAGTGGAAATTTAGGCATGTTATTAACCTATACAAGGACACATTGTTAACAAGTGTTAAAACTTTGATTTAGAACCAGGCGAGTTGGATTGGCAAGATCAATATATTCCCTAACTGCATTCACAAATTCACATATTCCAGGCAAATTGAGCATGTGAAAATATTAATTTAGATAAATGTGTCATTATTATTTATCATATGATGAAGAGTTTTACACGAGATTTATGATCATTTACTTTAAATGTCTCCTTGAAAAAATTCTAATTAATTTCTCCATTAACACACCCACCAATTCTTATTGAGTATATAACAAAATATTAAGCATACTAGATGAACATAAATATATATTTCATACTTTTATTTACATTTTCTCCAAATATTTTTCAAAATTATGGGGCTGAGGAGATTTTTTCTTCAACTACACAAAACCATCTTTTATTTTGCTCATATTGACTTCTGGTGCTATATCTAAGTCATTTTTCTCCTGAAGAACATAGAACTGAAAAGTGTAAATCATCTCAAGTATAAAATAAACAATATGGCATTCAAAAATAAAATTCTGAATTAATATAAGAGTACTTTTCAAACACAAAAGTACAATGTTAGATTAATAATTTCCATAAAAACAATAATATATGTATTTCTAAGTTTACTAGATTTCATACTTACGTATGAAACCTCTCTACTTTGTTTTAACTCTAGCAGTGTTATTGTGAGAGGAATATATTAGTTTAAATTTTGAGTTCCACATTACTTATAATTATACAATTTGAACATTATATACCATTTCAGTTCATAATGAAAATAAAGCACATTTCTAATGCTTTCTGATCTTCATGTTCTTTTCTTTTCTTTTTTTTTTTGTTTGTTCATTTATTTTAATTTTTTTTTATTAATTATGGTCTCACATAATTGTCCTTATTCCCCCATTCCCATCCCAAACCCCTCCCTAGATATGCCCCCCACATTGTCCTTTTCTTTTATACCAGCCTTTAAAGTTATTAAATGCTGAAGGAAACTGATGCCATAATTATTTGATACAAGGATCTTTTTCTCTCCTTATGAGGACTGTCCTGAGATATTAAAACATTTAGCATTACTTTATAAAAACATAGATCTGAAAAGAATTCTAGAGTTTTACCTCTTCTTTCTCCAAGTTTTACTCATATCATTATATAATGACATTATTGGTCCTGAAATCATTATTTTTTTTAATCTTTATTGTTGAAGTATTACATAGGTTCTCCTTTTCCTACCATAAATACCTTATTACCCGTGCCATGCGCATGGCCCCCTCACAGCCCCATTATTGTCTGTGTCCACGGATCATTGGTTGATCTCTCCCCACCTACCCTTCTTCTTGCCTTCCCTCTGAGGCTCAACAGTTGTTTATGCTCCTATGTCTCTGGGTCTATTTTTAATCATCAGTTTATTTGGTTCATTAGATTTCACATATGAGTGCTATCATATGATACTTATCTTTCTCTTATTGGCTTATTTCACTCAGCATAATACTCTCCAGGTCCATCCATACTGTTGCAATAGTAAAACTTCTTTCTTTTCTATTGCTGCATAGTATCTCACTGTGTAAATGCACTCACCTGCTGATGGGCACTTAGGCATTTCCAGAACTTAACTATTGTAAGTTGTGCTGCTCTGAATATAAGGAACTACATTAAAGTAAAAAGCTTCTTCACTGCAAAAGAAAATATCAATAAAATAACAACAACAACAAAAACCCCACAACATGGAAGAGCATATTTGCCAATGATACAACCAATAAGGGGTTAATCTTCAAAATATATAGGGGATTCATACAACTTAACAGAAGGAAGATAAACAATCCAATAAACAAATGGGTAAAGGTCCTAAATAGACACTTCCCCAAAGTGGACATATAGAAGGTCAAGAGACATATGAAAAAAATTTCCAAGTCACTGGTCATTAGAGAGATGCAAACTAAAATACAATGAGATATCATGTCACGCCTGTCAGAATGGCCATCATCAACAAATCAACAAACGACAGGTGCTGGCCAGTTGGTGGAGAAAAGGGAACCCTGGTGCACTGCTGGTGGGAATATAGACTGGTGCAGCCACTGTGGAAAACAGTATGGAGTTTCCTCAAGAAATTAAAAATGGAACTCCTATTTGACTCGGTGATCCCACTTCCAGGAATATATCTTAAGATATGAAACACTGGTCCTGACACTAAATGTCTCCAGGAGCCGAAACCGGTTTGGCTCAGTGGTAGAGCATCGGTCTGCGAACTGAAAGGTCCCGGGTTCGATTCCGGTCAAGGGCATGCACCTTGGTTGCGGGCACATCCCCACCCAGTAGGGGGTGTGCAAGAGGCAGCTGGTTGATGTTTCTCTCTCATCGACATTTCTAGCTCTCTATCTCTCTCCCTTCCTCTCTGTAAAATATCAATAAAATATATTAATAAATAAATAAATAAATAAATAAATAAATGTCTCCAGGGGAAAATACTCATTTCCTCTTTCAGAACATATTTCTGTTCATAAAATGCCCTCAGCACTATAAGATTTCCCCTTTGTTCCTATTTACATTACAAAATTGTGTATGTTATATCTTTTATATGTTTTCTTTATAGTACACATACTCTGTGCCTTCCTTTCTCTCCTAGGTTATGAGATCTCAAACACAGAGTACTGCAGAGCTTTCCATATGTTCTGTTCTTCAGCTTCAGAAGCCAAGCCTGCAGGAGCTCAGAGAGTCCCGGGAGGATATCTATTTCCTTATAGGCCACATTGCTAAGATGTCCATGCTCAGCTCTGCTTGCATGCACAACCAGAATGCTCAACTTTGAACACTGCACTACCAATTTGTTCTCATAGACAGTATTCCATTAAATTGGAATAACAAGTTATAAAGGCTATTATGGGAATTAAGTGAGCTAAAACATGTAAAAGCTTAGAAAATACCTAGAACATAGTAAACAGTCGACTAAATGTTAGCCATTGCTCCTGCTGCCTCTGATAACTATTTCTACTCCTCCTATTATTGCTATTGCTACCACTACTACTTCTACTGATACTATTACTACTACTATTATTAATGCTACTACTGTTATTTCTACTGCTACTACTTCAACTGCTATTATACCCTTACAGATGCACTTTCTTCTACCCAGTGAACTGGAATGCTTTGGAGGTTTGGGGATCACCTCCTCTTCCCAACTCCTTCCTCTGCTTAATTGCACAGCTGAGCTGCATTCTGCCTGATCACATGGCCCCTAACGCAATTATTATCCAAGTTGACAAAGGTAGTGCAGAAAATTTATATAGGTCAGGGTCTCTAGTTTTTCTGGCTCTTTCTCCTTCCTGCGATCTTCCTGACAGACTGTCATTTTGTAAGATCTGCATTAATGTTCTTCCATTAACATGAATAATTGAAAGTTCATCTAATAGGAATACCTTTGAATATTATATGATGTTTGCCAACTCTATTAATGGGTTAGAAGTACACAAGAATATAGAAAACTGCAAGGATAAACCTAATATTACATTTCTTAAAAAGGCCTATAAATGGGAAA
This sequence comes from Pipistrellus kuhlii, assembly GCF_014108245.1. Lineage (NCBI taxonomy): Eukaryota > Metazoa > Chordata > Mammalia > Chiroptera > Vespertilionidae > Pipistrellus > Pipistrellus kuhlii. The sequence goes on from NW_023425515.1 coordinate 66,779,968, forward strand.
TGTTACACTTTTTCTCTGTAAGTTGATGTCAAAGAAAATGTTGAAAGCAATTAACTTTTTCAAAACAATTTATATTTTCAAAGTACTCCCTCATCACTTTTACTGTGTACTCCTCAAACAAAGCCCCACAAGGGAATACGGTACCATCAGACATTTTCTCACAAAGAATCTAAGGTGCAGATATCATGCAATTTAAAAATAGGTTAAATATGATTAGATTTCACAGTCTCTGAGTCGCTGGCATGCTGTTAAGTCAACTGAAGCCTGCCTGCCTCAGAACGGTAAATAGACTAAAGGAGTGTACATCTAGATTTACAAATAAACCAACAGTGGATCACAAACCAAGTTAATGAGGCCTGTTTTCATGGTGGTATCAAAATATTAAGGTACACAATCACATACAAGCCACACACACAGACACATATACATATGTAGCAAAAGATGGGCATTAACTCTTCTGGCCTGATTTGCTTTAACCAACTCTGATTCTGTGATGAGTGCTATGGTAGACATCACAGCAGACAGTACTTCCTTTCCTACAACTTAAGACAACTTGCCTTTGTGAATTCTAACACAGCCTGTCCAACCTACCTTTCCCATTGTGCTAATTCTGAGTGACCTAGATTGGCAATCTTGGATATGAAAGTGTTAATGGTTATAATTGTGAGGATAAAATCACACCATCATTTAAAATTACAATTGTCAAATTCAAGCTTATGTAGGTATTGTTATTTTAAATATCAATCTAGCCTAAATTCACTGTAATAATATAGATCCTAATGGCACAAAATAGCACAATAATCCATTTACTGTTACTACACGAAATTCCTGAAAATATGTCCGAGTGTCTAGAGTTAGCATATATCTTGACAGAAATTTCTGTTGAGTATACTTGATCTTAGCCAAAAGGCCGAGAAGCGATAATTTCTGTTGAGTATAAAGGAAAACACTACATTATCTAAAACTAAGTTGTTTTACTTGCTTTTTGTATTAGCCATATATTTTCAAGGTCTGAGGAGGAGGTTTTGAAAAGTTTAAGAAATGTTAATTTTATCATTCTCTTTCCTTAGTGTTTCTCATTATTCACTACCTAAAAATTATATAGTCGTTGCTATTCACTACCTAAAAATTATATAGTCATTGCTGTTTCTCTTTTGTTTTTTTTCTCTAAATTATAGATTTGTTTCTATTCTCTTCTCCTCCATCACCCAACAAATCCCACCACCACTTTTACCACTATCACCAGCCCATCTTCGGAAAATCTTTCACATGGCTATTTCTTCAATTATGTGTAGAAAGAGTTCTATCTATATATCAAACTCCAGAGGGCTTTGACTCCTCTCTGAAAGTGGGCCTAAAAATATTAACATTCTTACTACCATTGCGTTGTGGTTTGTTTTTTTTTTCTGAATCTATAAAATTACAGAAGGGTATTAATAAAATAATTATATAAATACAAAGGATACATTATGCTTGATGTAGTCACCATGGAAAACCAGTATGGAAGTTCCTCAAAAATTAAAAATAGAACTATCATATGATTCAACAATCCCACTTCAGCTCTAGGTATATATCCAATGAAAACGAAAATGGGATGTAAAAAAAGATATCTGCACTCTCATTCTTATTGCAATATTATTCATGTTGGGCAAGATAAGAAAACAATCTACATGCCCATCAATGGATGAATGGATAAAATATGTGGGGTGTGTTTGTAAATTCAGCCATGAGAAAGATGAAATCCTGCCACTTCTGACAACATGAATGGACCTTAAGGGCATTATGGTAAATCAAATAAATCAGTCTGAGAAAGACAAATACTGTTTGATCTCACTTTCTGTGGAACCTAGAAAAAAATAAACTAAGAGAAACAGGATGTAGATTGATTGCCAGGAGTTGGGGTGTGGAGCAAATGGGGAGATGTTTCTCAACGGGTGCTCACTTCCAGTAATTAGAGTAACGAGTGTGGAGACTTCACAGACAGCATGTTGATTATAGCTAATAATACCATAGAATATACTTGAATATTGCTAACAGAGTACATATGCTCCCATAAAAGAAAGGTAACTATATGAAGGGATGAAGGTGGTAGCTAATACTTTGGTGGCAATTTTTTTTGCAATTTATAAATTTATCAAATAAATCCATTGTACACCTTAAACTTACACAATGTTATGTGTCAATTACCTCTCAATCAACCTGGGAGGTGGGAGAAGGAAATATTTTCTTTGAACAGTCTGTTATTCAAAAGTTCTCCTTTAACATTATTAGTGAATAACATGAGAATTTTTTATTTAAAAATTCTTCTCAAACATTTTATACATGTGAAAATTATATTGCTTTTTTCTGTTTATTATTTATAAATTAAATGACATTTAGAGAAAATGTCAGAAAATAGTTTTTAAAACCCAATAATAAATTATTTCATTAATGGCAAATTAAAAGCTTTAAAATATCTATAAACTTTCTATTAAAAACATTATATAATCTCATTGATGACCCAAGAAAGAAATATTTACTTTTTTCATTATTCATTCATATTTTTAAAGTCACCTAAATTAATTTCATTGGCATTCAAAGGACAGTGTAGTTACTCCTTCCAGCTATTGTGCTTTTAACTTGAATTATTTGAAAACAAGAATAATGGCAACATATTAAATCTGTATATAAGAATAAAAGTCCTAATAAGTCAGTGATAGAAAATAGAGGCTAGTAGAGATCGAGAAGGACAGGGTAGGTGAAGTTAGGATAATGTTTGCTAGCTTTTAAGAATAATTCTTATATGACGGGATGCAGGTTGTCTGCAAAACAAGTTAATTTAGCCAGTGGATACGAATACTCTGTATTCTCAGGCATGGCAACTCTGCTGAAAAGAGCCAAAGTTCTCCAAACAGAGTGACCCTTGTTGTCTTTGTGTGCACTAACCAGCTCTTTCGGGTTTTCCAAGGAAGGCAGATTGTCACAGTGTGGGTGGTAAGAAAAGTCTAACCTGCAAGACTAGATTAAAAACATAGAACTATCAAGATATAATATTAAACCATTACAAGATAGAGAAATTAACATGATGACAATAACTGGGTGTAGTCTTTTGCTTATTTAATTCACTGCTTTTATTTATATTAAAATCTGATAAGAAAAATTAAAGAATTCCTGAAAATAAATCTACTTAGTTCTAATGTATGTACATATTTGCAATAATATATGTTCATTATGGTTGATTATTTCTTGTTAGTTACTCTGATTTTTTTTTAACTGCTTATTTGGCATATTAGATAATAACAAAATATTCTGGCATCAGGTTACATTTTTATATTTCTTTTCAGATTTACAAAGTTTGAAAAGGAAGATAAGCATTGTAAGTATATAACAATGACATGCAATTTTCTTTAAAGCCAAATATATAAAACAAAAATGAACTGTATTGGGCATTATATGATGTATACAAAAATAAGGTGACCAATGTCCAAATTTTATCTGAATAATTTTTATTTAATTTGAGGTCTATTTATTTTTAAATAATAAAAAAAGACCATTAAACTCAAGTAGCATTAAAAAAAAAAAAGTAAGTCTATTGCTGTGCTTTAAGGGTATTTCAAATATGTCCTGTAAGAAATTTACATTTGAGGCTGTGGTTCTATGTACTTTGGTGAACTGTCCAGAGCCACTTAAGATTCACAAGGAAAAGAGTTTAGAATGAGAACATAATAAAGGAAGTTTAAAGGTAGTGAAAAGAGAGAGAGAGAGAGAGAGAGAGAGAGAGAGAGAGAGAGAGAGAGAGAGACTCATGAGGACTAGAAGGCCTTTATACTGTTCTTGGCAGCAGGAACGAAGTGAAAGGCAAACTCCAGGGCTAGAAATGCATACATGAATTGATGGTGATTAAAAATTGGTAAATATTACCAGCTTATTTATAAATATCTCTCCTAAACATTAATGGCTTAAGATGCAAAGGATATGGCAAAGCATAAGCCATAAAAGAGGCCTTCATGCTAGGGAAATAATTTATACAGCAAACACAAGTGTAGTCATTCCAGCTGGCATGCTGCTATCCATCTTAATTATTGCAATAAATGACCACTGGCCATCACTTTTAAAAGACTATGGAAAACTGGAGGGTTACCAAAAGATCAGAAGAAAAAGCTTTATGTTAAAAGAAAGTGATGATTAAATTGAAAATCAAACCATAATGCTGATGATACATTTTTCCTGGGATAAACAAGGCAGCTTTGTCTTTGAAAATGATTATTTGACCTCATAAATTCCTTGATAATTTGTTAAGCAACTATACAATTGTGCACTATACACTATGCACACCAGAGTGCATTTAGAGAAAGCATTTTTACTACTGGTAATAACCACAAAGGGGGTCTTGGCAGTGGGTTTGGGTCCACAGAGGGGGGCTAATTGGAGATCTGGGTGGTAGACAGCATCGCCTTCCACCAGCACAGCTGTTCTCTAACCCCAGAACCAGCAGCATCAGCAACATGTGGGAGCTTGTTAGAAATATAAATTCTAAGCTGAGTCAATCTGAAACTAGGGGTTGGGCTCAACAACCGATGTTTTAGCAGGCGCTCTACCTGATTCTGATTCCAGGTCAAAGTTTGAGAACCACTATTCCTCTGAAATGAAGCTCTGTAGGACCATATTTGTTGAATGAATGAATGATTAAAAAAATAATAAAGCTTTTTCTTTAAAAAAGCAGACTTAAAAACTATCCCAAACCATCATTTTTAGGTATGTTTAGTGTTTTCAAATAATTTAATTTATAGAACAGAAGTTAAGCTTGTGATTGCAGGGGGTAAAGGAGTTGATAGAGGTAGAAGAGGTCATAGAGATAAATGGTGATGGGGAAAAAATTAAATTAATTTTAAAAGTGAAAAAAAAAGCTTCATTAAAATGGGTGGATTCTTATTCAAATCCAGAGTAAATTGTATTTAAAAATCAAAATATTATTTTTAAAAAATATGTGGCTCTATTTTAGATCCAGAAACATAGAAGCATAGACCAGACGAATGAATTTCAGCGGGAAGGTGGGTGTGGGTGGTTGGGTGGTTGAGACAAGCTAAACAAAGAATTACATGCATATATACTTAATCCATGGACACAGACAATAGTGTAGCAAAGGCCTGGGAAAATGGGAGCTGGGTGGAAGGAATCAATAGGGCAGAAAGGGAATGTCTGTAATAATTTCCACAATAAAGATAAATAATATTAAAAACACACGCACACATGAATTGGGCCATGTCAAAAGTACACACACACACACACACACACACACACACACACAAACACTATGGCAATCTTCACATGACTAGTTTTTAATTTGTGGATGGGGAGCTAATTTTTTTGTTTTTTTGTTGTTGCTCTAGGGCAGGGGTCTTCAAACTTCTCTCATTATAAGAATCACCTGGTGGGGTTGTTAAAACACAGATTCCCGGATCCCAACTATAAGAAGTGCTATCAGGAATCTGTGTTTTAACACCTCCACCAGGTGATTCTCATAATGAGAGAAGTTTGAAGACCCCTGCAGTCTAGGGAGTGGATTATATCAGAAAAAAAATTGGTCTTAAAAAGGGATTATTACCTGTCATCCTAATAAAAGAGTAATATGCAGATTTACCATCACTCCAACACACACAAGATGGCTGCCCAAAGATGGCTGCCCCCATGTGAACACCAAAAGATGGCCAACAGGGGAGGGCAGTTGAGAGGGACCAGATCTTCAAGGGAGGGCAAATGTGGGTGATCAGGCCTGAAGGGGGTTAGGGGCAATCAGGATGGTAGGCAGTTGGGAGCCAGCAGTCCTGGATTGTGAGAGGGATGTCCCAGATTGGAGAGGGTACAGGCTGGGCTGAGAGATGAATTTCATGCACTGGGCTTCTAGTTATCTATAAATGGCATAAATCATTAATATCCAAAATATATAAGGAACTCATACAACTTAACAAAAGTAAGATAAACAATCCAATTAAAAAATGGGCAAAGGGAGGATTCAAGATGGCTGCGCCCAGGGGAACACCTAGCCGCAGCCAAACACAACAATTTCAATAAAAAACAACTAAAATATAAAACGGACATTGCCCAGAACTATAGGAAGGTTGACTGACTGGAAATTCTACAGCGAGAAGCAAGGAGAAAACCAGAAGGAGGTGCGGAGGAGCTGGAAAAGCCCAAGGTACAGAGACACAGCGCGCGGAGAGGACAGAGCCAGAGAGGAGAGGGAGGCAGAGTGCCTGGCAGGCATTCCCTAGCGGAAAGGAGATAAAACTCTGACTGTGTTGGGCCCCCAACTGCTCTGAACCCCAGTTCTAGGCCAGACCCCGGGGACTCAGGCTCAGCCATAGGGAGCCGGGCTGTAAGGCAGAACCCCGGGGAAGCGGCGAAAGGAGGTCCTGGCAGCGGCGCGCACACTGCGTGCAGAGAAGGGACAGTCGGCTGTGCTGTGGAATTACCCTGACGGGAAGGAGACTGGGGCTCCAGACTGCTCTGAACGCCACCTCCAACTCCACTTCCAACTGAACTGAACCCCAATACCGGGCCCATTGTGGGAGAGCATAGACTGTTTGGCAGCAGGCGAAAATCGAGGGCACCTTTCTCTCAGAGGCGCTGGCAGCGAGCACTGAAGGACCCGCATAGGGCGGGGCTGACGGAAGTCAAAGCTGCAGGCTCCACCCTGAAACCCCGTCCCACTGTAACTGCGAAATGTGACAACAAAATAGATCACAAACGAAAGAAATGGAGGACAAAAAGTGTCTGGATATAGAGTTCAAATCTACGCTTATAAGGTTTTTCAAGAATTTCCTAGAAAAGATGGATAAGACCTATGAGGATATGAAAAGAGATCAACTAGAATGAATAAGGAGTCATCAAGAAATGATAAGGGATCAACAAGAAATAAAGAATACATTGTCTGAAATAAAAAATATTTTACAGAGTACTAAAAACAGAAGGGAAGATCGCAAGAATCAAGTCAAAGATTTGGAACATAAAGAGACAGAAGACACTCCTCCACAGAAGCTAGAAGGCAAGAGAATCCAGAAAATTGAAGATAATGTAAGAAACCTCTGGGACAACTTCAAGCAAACCAACATCAGAATTATGGGGGTCCCAGAAGATGAGAGAGAGCAAGATATCGAAAACATACTGAAGGAAATAGTGACAGAAAACTTCTCCCACCTGGTGAAAGAATTAGACTTACAAGTCCAGGACTCCAAACAAAAGGAATCCAAAAAAGACCACACCAAGACACATCATACTTAAAATTCCAAGAGCAAAAGACAAAGAGAATATTAAAAGAAGCAAGAGCAAAGAAGGTAGTTACCTATAAAGGAGCACCTATACGATTGTCAGCTGACTTCTCAACAGAAACCATGCAGGCCAGAAGGGAATGGCAAGAAATATTCAAGGTGATGAATAGTAAGAAACTACAGCCAAAGATAATCTATCCAGCAAAGCTATCACTCAGAATCGAAGGTCAGATAAAGAGCTTCACTAATAAAAAAAAGCTAAAGGAGTTCATCAACACCAAACCAGAATTATATGAATTGCTGAAGGGGGTTCTTTCAGAAGAGAAAGTAAACAAAGATAAAAATTATGAACAACAAATATGTAACTATCAACAAGTGAATCTAAAAACCAAGGAAATTAAAAAAAATCTGATGAACAATAGTAACTGTTGAATATAATAGAATCAGAGGTATAGAAGGGGAGTGAACTGATGATTCTTGGGGAAAAGGAGAGAGGGGGGCGTGGGAAGAGACTGAACATAAACTGTGCACCTATGGATGAGGACAATGGGGAGTGGGGAAAGGGCAGAGGGTGGGGTGGGAACCTGGTGGAGGAGAGCAATGGTGGGGGGGAAAAAAGGAACATTTGTAATAACATGAACAATAAAAACTTATTAAAAAATAATAATAAATAAAATAAAATAAAATAAAATAAAAAATAAAAAAATAAAAAATGGGCAAAGGACCTACTAGTAAATAGACACTTCTCCAAAGTGGACATAAAGATGGCCAAGAGACATATGAAAACATGCTCAAAGTCACTGAACATCAGAGAGATGCAAATTAAAAATACAATGAGGTATCACCTTAAACCTGTCAGAATGGCTACCATCAACACAACAATAAATGGTAAGTTCTGGCAAGAATGTGAAGAAAAGGGAACTCTAGTACACTGCTGGTGAAAATGCAGACTGGTGCAGCCACTGTGAACAGTATGGAGTTTCCTCAAAAAATTAAATATGGAACTGCCATTCGACCCAGTGATCCCACTTCTAGAAATATATCCCAATAAAATAGAAACACCAAATTGACAAGTATCGCATGATCTTACTCATATATGGAATCTAATGAACAAAATAAACAGATGTACAAAATAGATCCAGAGACAGAAGCATGAAACAGACTGGGGAGTCTCAGAGGGAGTATGGGGGGGTGTGGATGAATGGGAAGAGATCAACCAAAGAAGTTGTATGCATATATACATAATCCATGGACACAGAGAATAGCATGGTGAAAGCCTGGGCAGGGTGTATGTGCAGGCTATAAGGGGCCAATGGGGGGAAAAGGGGGATATCTGTAATACTTTCAATAGCAAAGATTTTAAAAATTAAAAAAAAAAAATACATGCTGTAAAAGAGGCAAAAAGCAAAACAAAAAATAACACTTAAAATATGAGAAGATAATAGGATTTGTATTGGTAAACTCTAGACATTTATTGCCAGTTAACTAAGGGAACAAATGCCAAGAGGAAAATTTACAAACCTCAAGGGACAGACTAATGACCATCATCATTTCACAAAGTGCAATTTTAGGAGACACACTTTCATTGCACTTTGGTTTGAATTATAAACTTTCATTTAAAAAAAATAGGAAATTGGACAAAATAATACATTTGAACTCTAGAATACCATTTAATATAGCCTCACACACACAAAAAAAAAGTTACTTTGAAAATTAATTCAATGTATCTGCAAGAGGTAACCTGTCAGCATGAGTTGAATGTTGTCTGAAAACCAAAAGAAAACAAAGTTAAACACTTTAATGCCACCTAATGATATACATGTCCTTTATACAGAAGTTACTATTTCACATGCTAACATTTACAAAAGAACTATGAAAATGCTAAGACATGAATCCAGAGGCCATCTTTGGGGGAAAAAGTGAAAACGTAAGGGAACAATCTCTTCTCCTGAATGCCATCTGTGGGGTTAACCATGCCAATAATGCCCACACCATGAGCATCAAAAACATGGGTAAAAACACAAAGAAATCCAGGACCAGGCAGTGGGGAAGCTATGGTTCCACTGTATTTAAACTCCTACATAGAAGTTATTGCTAAAAAGTGCCCCAAACTAGATTTAAGTCCACTACAATTATACTTGAAAACTCAACTGTTACTAATGCCTTTATCCATCATTTGGTTTCATCTTAGAGAAGGAAACCCAACAAGTGCCCTTCTGTCATTTCTTGGCTCTTGCTCTTCCTCCAACTTTAACACTTTGCTCAGTCAGTTCCCATTTGCTTCCAAGATTGGTTCTGCCCCTTTGGCACTCTCTCCTGTTGGCTCACACACGTATCACAAAAATTCTCAAGAGGATCAACCCTCTTAAATTCTTAACCTCCTATTTCTCTCCTTATGATCATGACAAACTCCATTCTCTGCACTGTACTCCAGTGCTGAATCCTCTGACACCTTTGAATGCAGATACTGTATCTTACTCATATTTACTCACCACAACAGCTACTTACAATGGCTGACTTATAATGGATGTCTAATAAATAATAGTCAAAGTTAAATTTTAAAAGGTGCTATAGTATTATTTTGCCTGCACAGTTCTAGCTGTGATCACATGCCCAGTTTTTTGTGAAACTGCACAGAAATATGCTAACTTCCCCTCCTCCATTTATAGCTGATTGATCCAAAGTCAGTACCTCATCCAAGCTAAGCCAATCAGAATACTTTCTGTGCACATTTGGAATCAAAGCAAGGGAAACCATGCTGGGTAGTTTATTAAATGGAAAAAGACCAAGTCCAGGATCTATAGATTGCCATATGGCATAGCAATCAAAATAGAATAGTCTCCAGAAAGAGAGAAGAAGGCACATAAAAAGAAATGGAGATAGAAAGAACTGACAGTATTTATGCCCTTGTTTCTAATTATTCCCCAAGCCCTAAATAGCTGTATTATCCCTTTGGTTATAGAGATTTATTTTTTTGCTTAAGCTAGATATTGTAGACTCCTGTAACTGCAATAACATATTCTATAAAATACAGGTGCCAGAATCATGGGCCTCATATTGGTAATTGCTTTTAACCTTAATAAGTGTAAATTATATTTTTAGAGGGAAAAATCTAATATAGAAAGGTAACATGGAAATGTCACTTGAAATTAGGTAGAACAAATATATCACAGCAACATACGTAGAGAACAATCTAGTAAGAAAAAGTATGTAGTGAGAGCTAATTGTGGTCTTGGATTGCTATATTTCTGTATATTCTCTCAGGACAAGAAGTTCTATGTATCTATTATACTATATAGGATTAGGGTAACAATGTATTAAACATCATCTTGAAAATGTTCCATTGAACACTGTTCAAGCTAAAATGTAAAAGCATACTCCGCTGTGGCCACTAAATATATTTTCAATGGAGAAATATGAAAGGATACAAAGCAACCATTTAAAAATTTTAATAGCACAAATCCTTTGTCAATAAATTGGTAGGAAGACCATCTGATATAATATAAATGATACATGCTGATTGTTAACTTGTGATAAGCTTTCAGTGTAATAATTGTGGCATGAGATACATGCTATGCTTCTAATTATAATGTTATGAAAAACTCTATATGAGCCATGGTTGCTAGTATCTACACTAATTTGTTTCACCAAATATAAGAATTTTACTCTCTACATCAAAGAAAAGAACTACATAGAGCAAAACCTTATAGAGGCCACTACGATAGACTCATAAAAAGCAAATGCAATCTCTGTAAGCTATTGAATTATTAAATATTTTTCCAAAACAGTTATTGGTTTGTATGGCTGTAGTTAATCTTAAAATGAAAAAAAAAAATCACATCCTAGATTAAATAAATGCTCATCACAATAAATGCCTAAGTTCTATAAAACCATAAGACTGTAATTCTAAGTGTACTCAACAGAACTCTGAAATATGGAAAATCATTTTTCAGGAGTACTTTGTGGAACATGTTTCATGACTCACATTTTCTTAAAAACAGTGATAACTAAAAATAATCTGGAACAAAGGTCTGTTTTACAAAGTTAGCTGAGGTTGAAGGAATCAAAGGAAATCCTTAAGGCCTAGTATAAAAGGCAGCTAAGAAGCAGAAACATTTCTAGGGTTGTTTTTTTGTTTTGTTTTATTTTTTTTTTTTAATCAATCAATTCTATCTTTACTAAATGCATCTGAGGGTTAGGCCATCATAAGTCTTCAAGCCCTTAGCGAAAGTTACCAATTTCTTCAAATCCTTCATTAAACATGTGTTAATGTTTTATTATTTTTTATTGTTTAAGGTGTTACAAATAGGAGTATGTATTTTAATGACGGAGCAGGGGCTGGAAAAGCCTAGGCATCTGTGAGTGAGCGTGGTGGCTTCCCGTCCGAGGCTATGTGTTTGGAAGAAGAAACTGGAGTCGTGACACAGGGTGGTGAACACAATACAATACACAGATGATGAATTATGGAACTGTACACTTGCTCTATATAATTTTTAACAGAGAAAACATATTATTTTCAAATAGACATTATTATATGAAAACAGAGCAGGTAACGGGCTAAAAAAATGCCTCCATTAATTCCAAAGGACCAATATCATGATCATTGGTTCTTTTAGTACAATGTAAAAGAACTTCTCTATATATTCAAGACAAATACAGTTTAAAAATAAATTCAGGACAAGAAATTAAAAGTGGAGTAATAAATAACTCAAAAGAATATAACACAGAAAGGATAAAAGCGTAACAAACAGAAACAGAGAAAAAAGTTTTTAAAAAATATTTTAAGATACAAAATGTCTGCTATGACCTGTGAGAGTAAAAGGTATTCGACACAAAATACAAAATAAAAAAGGGAAATAATTACAGATATAAAATTTTTAATAAAAAAAGTTTTTGGATCAGCTATATACTAATAAATCTTAAAACCTAGGAGAAATGCATATTTTTTTTAAAAGTATAAAATGACAAGTTGCACCACAAAGTAGAGAACTTAAAACGAAAAGTAAATACTAAAGAAACTTACAGGTAGTAAAAAAAAAAAAAAAAAAAAAAGTCTATAGTTATTTTCTCTTTCAAGATTAATATCTTTAATTAAAAAAAAGTTTCCTCTTAGTATTATCTAGGATCTTCAATAGTCTTTTAAATATTGTCAGTAGTAGTGAAATAATTGTCCTCTGCTCTATTTTAAAGGTAAGGCATCTAAAAAATTTCCATTAAGTTTTAATATATAATGTTATCAACCAATGTCACCCCAATAAATTCAATAAGAATAAAATAAATTTGTCCTGTTAACGCTCCTCACCCCAAAGAAAAGAAACTAGAGGCACCTCAAATGTGCATGCTTGCCCTTCCCTCATACATCCAAAGCAGGGAGGTAGGGAGTCATGTGTTGTGAGCCCCCATGGAGAAGTGAAAAGGAAACTACGCAGTCAGCTGAGGGCCCCTAAGTATCCTGTACTTCCTTTGTAGACTCAGTTATCCAAGAATTACTCCTAAGGCTTTCAGTTTTAGGTGTTTTACATGCTCTTACCACACTTATTGAAAATGCCACGGTATTCTGACTACTGGTGTGGCACTCTTGAGAAAATGGACTTGAACTATATTATGAAAATGCACTACGCCTTTTGTTTGTTCCTGTGCATCCTGGATTACGATGGCAATTGAAAGAGATTCACAATGCCTTCTACATACTATTTAACACAGTTCATAAATTGAAAGCACTTTTACTTATGTTTGGCCTGGCTTTATTAATTGACAATGATAGTACTCTGGAATTGTTCATTACCTAAAGGCAGGGGTTCATTATATTTTTAAATGAAAAAAAAAAATCAATTGTTTACTCTCTGTGTTAATTTTTGAATATAGTTTTCTTTCAGTTGGTTGGGTTTGGGGTAAAAAAATTAAAATAAAATAAAATAAAATAAAATAAAATAAAATAAAATAAAATAAAATAAAATAAAAACATGTACACAGCCTGGTCAATGTGGCTCAGTGGCTGAGTGTCGACCTATGAACCAGGAGTTCACAGTTTGATTCCTGGTCAGAACACATGCTTGGTTTTCAGGCCAGATCCCCAGTGTGGGGCATGCAAGGGGCAGTTGATTGATGATTCTCTCTCATCATTGATATTTCTACCTCCCTCTCCCTTCATCTCTTAAATAAATAAAAATATATTTTAAAAAGTAAAATCATGTATACATATGCTCTGAAGTCTAATCTCTTTTGAATTAGCTCTTGAATTAGCTTTTGAATTAGCTGTGAACTGAATGTCAGGTACAAAAAAAGGGATTAGAACAATTTAGATTTCTCAATGGCAGAATACAATCTAAAAGTAAGACACCATTACCTGCACTGTTGGTATTTAAAATAATCATTTCATGAGTGATCTTTCAGGAAAATGCCAGAGAGAGTAGCTATAAGGAGAATGAGGCCCAGTGGTATTTCTTTGAATCAGGCAAGTTATAAATATGTTTTGAATAAATCTATATGCACAAGGAATCAACTTTGATGTTGCAAATATTTCTAGGAGGGTTAACTGTATCCCATAATATTTAGCCCTGCTAAATTCCTCCAATGAAGACATATGATTTAATATTTTCCATTTCTCTAAGCAATCATTAAATTAGAATAAAAAGTTTTACTTATCAATATGTATGTTTCCAAATTTTCTATGACTTATAAAAATAGGTTGGCAATATAATATTTCTATATTCTGCATAATAAGGTTATATCCTTGAAATCCCTGAGGTCTCTAGATTACACTTATCATGTGCTAAGTATTCAATACATCAAGCAAAATGTAACAATAATACAATTATTATTGGCAACTTCCACAAATTTAAAAGTACCCATATTTAAGAAAGCTTAAAATTTAAAATTGGATATAAATTCCAAATAATGAAGAAATCTTACATGCAGCTATTAAGAAATGAACAGGTTTCTTTTGTTCTTCTCTTGCCATATTTTTATTTATAATGCAGAAATATAGTTCTAGATTATACCAGAAAACAAAAAAAATGCTACATCTAAACAATATATTTCAATTGTGAAATATATTTATGTAATGTATTTTATTTGTAAAATAGACTAAGCTGTGCTTTTTTTTTTTAATAACTAAAGAACATTTATTTGTTTTTCACTAATACTTTATCTTAGGACATAACTAAACTGAGCCATCACCACCTCACCCAACTTTAAGGAGGATTAGTACAATGAATGTTATAAAGCAGATATAAAGAGTTTTTAAAGGATGGGGACCAGTATTAACTGACAAAGAAAAACTTCCTCCAAGTCATCACAAAAAATATTTAAGTAAAAAAAAAAAAAAAAAGTAAAAGGGGCTGATGGAGATTTCAGATTGAGTTAAGATCCTCACATTTCATCTAATACACTCTATCCTGGCTAGAGTGTACCAAATGGAATCAGGATCACTATCATACAAAACTTCCCCTACACAGCCCTGTCCATGTTCCCCTCCTACGCCCCTACTGCTTTCAACACAACTGTTTCTCTGTCTGCCAATGGACCACCACATAGAAGATCTCCTTAACTCAGTCTTTGTTTTAAGGCTAGTATGTCTGGGTATCAGCTTTTTAAGGAGGCAGCTGAGGTAAGTCAGATCACCAATAAAATCAAACGACTGGTATCATAAATGATAGAGGGCTGTTGGGATTCATTCTCTTCAGATGTTCTTCATATATTTTACAAACACCTTTCATGCATTCCTTCACAGATTCTAATCAGCATAACTCCTGCCTTCCGGCCTCTTGGTGGGCTGAACCAGCAAAAAGGTGTGAAAGCTCCACACATGAACTTAGCCACCAAGTAATGCTTCCGAAATACTGTTTCTCCAATGTCTCAAGTCAGGCACCAACTTAAAAAAATATTGAACAAATTTCTTGATGTTAAGAATTAGTGGCATTTATTTGTATTGTGAATTTTAAGAATGAGTATAAACATACACCATTTCACAAATGAATTTGATCATGGCCTAAAATTCAGTGTTTCCCAAACTTTTGGCATATGTGTACCCCTTCTATAATTTTCATAACGCTGAGTATCCCTCGTACTCATAAGAACATAGAATTAGGCGCAGCTAAGCACAGTGCAGTGCATATCCCCACCAAACTCGGGTGCAATGCGTACTCCCACCAAACTCTTCCCGTACCCCTGGGGGTACACGTACCACACTTTGGGAAACACTGGCCCCTAAATGATTGGGTTCTCAAGAATTTGGGACGTCCTGGGTGGTTAGAGAGTTGGCCCATGCACCAGAGGGTCCCAGGTTCCATTCCCAGTCAAGGGCACATACCTGGGTTGCAGGTTGATCCCTGGTGGGAGGCAACCAATCCATGTCTCTCTCTCACATTGATGTTTCTCTCTCTCTTTCTATTTCTCTTTCCTTCCCTCCTCTCTTCCACTCTTTCTAAAAATCAATGGGAAAAATATCCTCCTTGGGTAAGAATTAACAAAACAACAACAACAACAACAAACTTTGAGAAATACTTCTCTAGGACTACAAAGCCAATAGCTTATAAAATAATCCATTTAATTAAACATGGTTCAACAACCTTTGGTATCAGAAAATCATTACTGACACAGAATTAAAATTCCATTCATTGTATGTTTTTCTCATTCTCACTTGTCATCACAGGCAAGAATTTGTTAACTATATGTTTGAGCTTTTATCAGTCATCACATAGGATTATAATTGTACATTTGCAAAGAGTATGATTTAAACTTAAATGTGGACTAGTATTATTTAAAATGCCAATAAAAATGAAGGATCATTTTAATTTCAGTATGTTTTTAGGCTTACTGTAATATATCAGAAAATAAGGAAGGGAAAAGAAACAAGAAACACAAAAATGAGTATAAACGGTATTCTAAAATTCCATAATCATGGCTAGCATTGCATTTAATTAAATGTCCTAATTTCTCAATTCAAAATGAGTAAATTAACTACGTGAGAGGTGTATTTCTTCTATAGTTTTGGTAGTAGCATCATTATTACAATAATCTTTGAATTAGTAGTTTATTTATATTCAAATTGCACAAAAGAGTATATAGCTAAAAAAATGTTTTCCTTGCTGTAGCTGGTTTGGCTCAGTAGATAGAGCATTGGCCTGCAGACTGAAGGGTTCTGGGTTTGATTCTAGTCAAGGGTACATACCTTGGTTGCAGGCTCCTCCCCAGCCTGGAACCTGGTCAGGGCTCATACAGGAGGCAACCAATTGATGTGTTTCTCTCACATCCATATTTCTCTCTGTTTTTCCCTCTCTCTTCCACACTCTCTAAAAATCAATGAAAGAATGTCCTTGGGTGAGGATTAAGGAAAAAGGCTTCCCTTTTATCTCATATTCCCAGTCTGCCCTTTTAGCAATAGCCATTATTAAAAGTTTTTGTATCTTTTTCAAGAAAAAATATTTATGTATGCACAATTATGCATAATTGTGTCCTCTTGTACTTCAGGACCCCTTGGGGGATGTTGGACTGCTGGTTTTAGCCTGATACTCACAGGCCAGGCTGAGGGACCTCACAGGTGCACAAATCCACTCACTGGGCCTCTAGTAATAAAATATTAAGCTAAGGTTGAGAGTCAACAATCCCAATACTCAAAAATCATATACAATTAGAATCAGGAAGAATCTTTAATTACAGTTTTTTCTTATCACTATTATATTTTATACATTCATTTATTTTTGTATATCAGTGACTTCTGATACTGGAAACATTTCTCTTTATGAGTTGGCTGTATTAAATCATATTTAAAATATAAATTATATTTTATTGCCGTGACGTTGCTTAACAAAATGACATAGGTTTTATCTATGTCATTTGTACATTGTATTGTATGTTCACTACCCCAAGTAAAGTCTCTTTCCATCACCATTTATACCCCCCAATCCCTCTTCTATGTTCTTTTACTTCCCTTTTCCTCTTGTTACCACCATTGCTGCTGTCTGAGTCTTTTTAAATTTAATTTTATTGTTTTTTCATCACCATTTATTCCCCATATACCCTTTTCTAATTCCCCATATACCCTTTGCAATACCCTCACTCTTGCAATCACCATATTGTTGTTTGTGTCCATGAGTTCTTTCTTTCTTTCTCAATCCTCCATCTTCTTAACACTCCCACTCCCACTAGAGCTGTCTTCCTATTCTCTTATCTATGAGTCTGACTCTATTTTTCTTGTTAGTTTATTTTGTTCATGAGATTCCACATATGAATGAAATCACATGGTACTACTTATCTTTCTCTGACTGGATTATTTCACTTAGCATAATGTTCTTCAGGTCCATCCATGTTGTTGCAAAGGGTAAAAATATCTTCCTTTTTATGGCCAGGTAGTATTCTATTGTATAAATGTACCATGGTTGTTTTATCCACTCATTGACTGATGGACAATCCAAATCTTGGCTATTGTAAATAATGCTGCAGTAAACATAAGGGCGTATCTATTCCTTCAAATTATTGTTTCAGGTTTCTTCAGATTCCCAGAAGTAGAATTGCTGTAACATAAGGGAGTTCCAATTTTAGTTTTTTGAGGTAACTCCATACTGCTTTCCACAATAGCTTCACCAAACTGCATCCCTACCAATGGTACATGAGGGTTCCTTTTTCTCCACATTCTCACCAACACTTGTTTGTTGAATTGTTGATGACAGTCATTCTGCCAGGTGTGAGGTGATATCTCATTGTTGTTTTAATTTGCATTTCTCTGATGATTAGTGATGTTGAGAATATTTTCAAATATATTTTGGCCATTTGTTTGTCCTCTTTGTAAAAGTAACTATTTATGTCCTTAGTCCATTGTTTTTAAATCCTCACCCAAGGATATGTTTATTGGTTTTAGAGAGAGAAAATTGAAGAAGACACAAATAAGAGAAAGCATATAACATATTCATGGATAGGAAGAATTAGCAATCTATAAACTCAATGCAATTCCTCTCAAGATACCATGGCATATTTTACAGAACTACACAAACATTGCAAAAATTTGTATGAAACCACAAAACTTGAATAACCACAGTAATCTTGAAGGGAAAAAATAAGGTTGGAGGAATCATACTACCTGATTATTAAACTATACAACAAGACCATAGTAATCAAAAGAGCATGGTACTATCATAAAATCAACAAAAACAACAGCTATATTGATCAATGGAACAGAATAGAGAGCCCATATACCCATGCCTCTATGACCAATTGATATTTGACAAAGGAGGAAAAAACATATAATCTGGTAAAGATAATCTATTCATTAAATGGTACTGGGAAAATTGGACAGATAAAAAATTAAGCCTATAACTTTATAGGTAAAAAAAATTATCAATTTATTATTCTTCCATACTGATCGCCAAGGTGAAAGCAACATCAGAATTTCTCTGCCTGGAGTAAGGAATACATGTAAAGCATCCTAGATAGACAAGTAGCTATAATGTATTGTATTATCAGAGACAGTGGTCTCTGAGCCTTCCCAAAAAATAGCAAATTAAAATCAAGGAACTAGCTTTTTCTTTTAGGAGTTCAATCCTGTTTTGTTATTATCATTGTGGGCTAACTTTCTATGATGACAGGAAGTCTTGGATGAGTGTTCTTATCACAGCTATTAATTCACCCTTTTCCCCTTCCTTCTGTAGAACTTAATCCCTCATTACAGGAACTGTGTTCTATAAAGTTTAATCTCTGAACCAAATTAAATTTCTCTATACCTTTATTTAGAATATGAAGACTAAAATTAAATGTAATTCTGTTCTCTCATGAGTACAGAATTACATTTAATTTTGTTCTGTGTTGAATAGGGGAGAAGTGTGAATGCTTGCCTCTATTGTGTTATTTTTTTTAAAAATTTTTCTATGGCTCAATTATTTTATTTATGGTCTACAGTGAGTGGGAATCTTAATCTGAAAAATGTTACATGGCTATCTCTAAATCTAGCATACTGATGAGGACAAAAGAAAAACATAGCTCTAGCCCATTTGACTCAATGCATAGAGCCTCAGCCTATGGACTGAAGGGTCCCAGGTTGGATTCTGGTTAAGGGCATATACCTTCGTTGAAAGCTCAGTCAAGATCCCCAGCCCTAATGAAAACAATTGTCACAAAAATGTTTCTCTCTCTCTTCCTCTCTCCCTCCCACTCTCTCTAAAGATCAATGGAAAAACAGCTTTGGGTGAGAATTAATCAACAAAATTAAAAAAAAAGAACAAATTATCCAAAAAAGAGACATTGTAAAGGTCATTTTTATTTGGCAATGGAATAAAAATCACACATTACTCATAATCACATGAGAGCTCACTAGCCTAACCTCGTCATTGAGCAAGCAAAAAAAACCGAACAGAAACATGAAGTCACTAACCAAAATCCCTCAGCTGCTGACAAAGGTGGAACTGAAACATAGGGCATCTTCCCTCTCTTGTCTTCTATATCACTCTGACATTGATCACTGGCAGTTATACCTTCCTAGTAGGAAAGTTCCTGGTCACTGTTATTAACTCCACATTGATCCTGATTACTGTTACTGACTCAACAATAGTAAACCAACACACATTATTAAATGCTTTCTGTTTAATCATTAAATAATAAAGTTAGTGAGTGTATGGACTGTTTGCATGGGGCCTGTTTTCTTAACTGCTTTGTTATTTTATTTTATAATTTGTGAAGCAACTATATTTAACATTGCAATTATGTGGTTAACAAGTACACACTGGTTCTATTGGGAGAATCAATGTTACTTTTTTTTTTTTTTTAAGTTAGGAGTACATTTTGTATCCTGCAAACATCTAAAGAGAAAAAGCTAATAGATTGTGTAATACTCCCAGAAGGCAAAGTAAATAACCAACAAAAGAGTAAAGTAAAATATGATCTTATGTTTACATGGCTTTGTTCAGTAGTTTCTTGGTTTTTTTGTAGGTAGGTAGGATTGCTTTTTTTTTTTTTAATTATTATTTTTATTTCCGCCTATCCTTCCTATAAAACACTGATTTAGAACTTCAGCCTTTTGACTATTACACATTGCTGTGGAAAATTTAATTATTCCACAGTTACCCTATTACTCTTATGGAGAAATCTCTAAATTTATATTTAGAAAATGACCTGGGGGTAAAAGAGAAGACGGAATTTAAAAGTTGTCAAATTGAAATATCAATACTTCATCTGCTATTAACCAGACTGAGATTGAAACTACTGAAAAAAAAGTCACATATATTGGGTAATTTTCTCATACTACTTTTGATGTTTGTTTTCCCATTAAAGGATTAAGTTCAGAAGGATGGCATTCCAAACACTGGAGACTGTGCTAAAAAATGAATATAATAATACTCATTATTTGGCAGTTGCTGAATTGGGGCTTTGTGTTCAAATAGGCATGCTTCTCATAAATGTGCCTAACTTGATAGGAAAGGTATAATGTACATTTCCAATGTAATTTTATTTTTTAAGAAAAAAATTCACAAATCATGAAGAACACAACGAAATTCATATATTTATTTTAATAAATGACAAACCAAATCTAGGCTGATAGTAAGTGGGGTCTAATGTTTAGAGGCAGAGGCCCTGAGGAAAGGAGATAGGAAGGTAAGATGTGGGGAAAAGTTTTATAAATCTAAGCATAGGAACAATGCCGCTAGCCAATGAAAATAGGATTTAATTGGATTTTATTTGTTAATAAACCAAGAGAGGGAACCTGTAACTAGGAACGAATATGAAGTTTATGCTGGCCTTGAATAATTCTATTCACAGGTCTCATGCATGAATCATTGTGTACTTGATTCCAAACAGATGCAGACAGATCATTGATAGGGCCCAACCAGTTTTATACAGTAAAATGAAAAGAATGAGAAAGTCCCACTTACTTGACTTTATTTGATATCTTTGCCCTAATTACTTTTGATCCATTTGCTATAGTGCATTCAAAGTTCTATATTTAAAAGACTAAAAGTGAGAGTAGATTTTATAATTCAAAAGTAAAAATGTACAATATTTAAACTTAAAATTGGTTATAAAAGTATATTGGCCATTATTTTGCAAAGTGCTACAGTGCATGGAACATAGCAGGTATTCAGTAAGTGGGAGCAAACAGTGACAACATGTTAGACTTATTTGGTTCATTTTTATAACATATTAGAAAAATACTAGAACTCCTCTGCAGGAATTCAGGAGACAATGTGAGTCACAGATCATAGTGAAAATTTACTAACAAGGTATTCTATGGAAAATAACAGAATAAAACCATGATATAGAAGTTAAAATTCAGAATAACTAGGAAAGATCCAAATTAAGAAATATAATCAAGACTTAAAATAAAAAGTTTTAAGAATTAAGACTATTTTGCCCAAAGAAGAGTCCTATGTGATTCTGTTGACCAATGTCACCCCAATAATTAAAAAAAAAAAAATACATTGCTGAACCTAAAAAAAAGGGGGGGGGGGCAGCCAAAAGACTTAAACCATTAGGGTTTTGCCAATCAAATACCATCAAATAATAAGATGCTATGATAACTCCATTTCTGTTTTGTTTTGTTTTGTTTTATTAGTACTAGCCTGTTTCTTAAAATGATATGTTACCTTTAAAAATATAAAGTTTACTTTTTTATATATATATTTTTATCGATTTCAGAGAAGAAGAAAGAAAGGAGGGATGGAGAGATACAAACATCAATGATGAGAATCATTGATTGGGGAGTGAGTCTGCAATCCCAGCATGTGGCCAGACCTGGAATAGAACCATAATCTCCTAGTTCATAAATCCATGCTCAACCACTGAGCCATGCCAGCCGGGGTAAGGTCTACTTTTTAGTAAAAATAAAATCATCTCGTTTTTCTCAGGTTTGTGTCTGAAACTTTAAAATGCTCTGATAGGAAATACATTTGCAAACATTACACCAGATTTTCTCCATATTATCTCTAAATTTTATTGTTAACAGCTTTCAAGGCATGACCTACAATACAAATGTATTTTCTATGTCACAAATATATTAATATTGCTTGCATGACTGATTAACTTGTCCAAGAAAGATTTTCTACACTATTTTTTGTCATATTTAGAAAAATCCCTTATCCACAGGTTTAATCTAAGAATTAAAAACAGGATAAATAAAAGACTACCAACAATTTACTGCCTATTGATAATGTGTTCCTTCTTATAAAAACTTAGTTTTAAAAATAAACTAATTTGAATAAATTTTATATATCTCTAGAATATCTTAAGCTTAATGTTTAATGTCTATGGAAGCTCTAGAGAACACAATTATTCAAGTTTTTATCTTATATAAACTAGGATTGATAATGTGTTCCTTTATCCTATAAAAACTTAGTTTTTAAAATAAAATAATTAAACTAAATGTTACATATCTCTAGAATATTTTACGCTTAATGTTTAATGTCTGTGGAAGCTCTAGAGAACACAATAATTCAAGTTTTTATTTTATATAAAATAGGATTGTCACCTAGAGGAAAAGTAGACTGACTTTATTCCATTTCTTCTTCTATTACATTGCATAGCTTGAGCAGACTTTGTCAAATACTTTATTGTTTTTATTTATTTTAAGAACCATAATTCAAGAGGTTAATCATCCTCTAATTAAAGTTCTAAAAGAAATTGAGAGATTATCTCAATCTGCATATTTCTTAGTCACGTGTGAATAAACGTTACAGCTTTAAATAGGCTTCATTAATAACCAACACTTTTAATTTTAACTAATACATTTATTTAATCATCATATACGTACTTGGGGTATACTATATAGACCACATGTGTCAAACACAAGGCCCGCGGGCCAAATCCATCCCGCCAGGCCTTGCAATATGTCCCGCACCGCGCTGTCATCACTGCACTCCGCTGCGTTTCCATCACAATGACAGTCTATGACTGTTCAGTAAACCATTTGGCCTGCGATTTAGGCTGGATTTTAGATTTTGGCCCCTTCTCTGATTGAGTTCGACACCCCTAATATAGACAATGAGTTGGGGGGAAAAAGATTAAGAAAAGAGCTCTTGCCTCCAGGAACACAAAAATTCTCAGGGAGAATGACAAGATAAATAGGTAATAGACAATAAATGAAATTAGCTCTGGAACTACAGAGGATGGACAGTTTAGAGAGTTAAGGAGAGTGGCATAAAAATTGTGTTCTGAAAAATGGGAATGCTAGTTCTTTTTTCAGATAAAGGAAGGGTGATAGCAGATTCTGTGAAGGAGGGAGTTCTAGAATAAGTCAGTGACATGAATAACAACCGAGGAACAACAAGGCTATGGTTCACTTAGAAGTAGGGCTAAAGCATAGGATTTAAAGAAAGACTGTGTTAAAAAAAAATAGAAGGACCTTAAATGCTATAAGAAGTTTTCATTTCATTCTTACTCTAGCAGGGACTCTTTGAAGTACTTCAAACATATTAGTTACAAGATTCTACTCATATCATACCATATCAATTTGATGGCAAAGAGGAGAAGAGATTGGAAGGGGGGCTAGACTGAAGTTTGAGAAATCTAGACTATATTTACTTTTCTCACTTTCTTTTTTTTAAATATATTTTATTGATTTTTTAAAATTGATTATGGTCTCACATAATTGTCCTTATTCTCCCATTCCCATCCCAAACCCCTCCCTAGATATGCCCCGCCCACCCCCATTGTCCATGGCCACTGGCTAGGCCCATATGTATCAACCAAAGGACTTGTGTGCATACTTTTCTCACTTTCTTAGATTATTATGATCACTGTGCTCTATTTTATTCTGAATCTAGAGTCTAAGCACATGTACTTTTCTATTCCTAAAGAACCTCTGGCTAATTTGTACTGATGACCTAAAGCAATAATATGCTTCACATACTGTGAACTACAGCCGACAAGGTGTCTTGTTTTTAGCTTTAAGTTTACCTTTAAATTTAGATTTAAAACTCAGAATTGCAATGCAGTGATGTTTAATTATCAGATGGGAATGGCATCATAATGAATATGATACTAATAATTAATGGATAAAGTCTGGGAGTTTGTGAATGACTTATTTGTTTGATCAAGTGAGTAGATTCAAAGTTATGCCCAATAAATAATACAACATCACTCTCATTAATATTCCGTTTTTATTAGTGGAAAAAAAGATGACATGGGGAAGAGTGATAGCTGGCATTTTTATAACTTTGAGACAATTTGAGGTCTCTCTTATCTAAATGCTCCTGGGATTGAAATTGTGTTTTATAATCATTATTACTTGAATAATACTAACAATGTATGGAGAGATTTGTTATTATTATTATTATTATTTATTATTATTATTATTATTATTATTGATTTCACAGAGAGAAAGGAAGAGGGAGAAAGAGATAGAAACATCAATGATGAGAGAAAATTATTGACTGGCTGATGCTTGCAGTGCCCACCACTAGGGATCAAGCACTCAACGGAGGCACGTGCCCTGACAAGGAATAGAAGTATGACCTCTTGGTCAATGCTCAATCACTAAGCCACACCAATCTGGCTGGAGATCGTATTATTTGACAATCATACCACTAATTGAGCTTCATATGTATTAATTTATTTAATCTTCCCTAAAACCCTAAGACACTATTATCCCTATTGCAAAGATTAGAACATAAGAAGGCTTGATCACTTTGCCCAATTTTACTTGGGTGGAGGGTGGAAAGTGGACACACAGGTTTAAAAAACCACATCATTTGCCCTAGCTGGGTTTGGCTCAGTGGATACATACTCTTTGAACTGTAATTTTAGAAGTTCTTTCTAAATGAATATTAGAGGTATTTTTTAAACTCAGCAATTTCACTTCTAGGACATTTTTCTAGCAACATAATTTCACATGTGGACAAGAACTTGTATTAGGATGTTTACTTCTATATTGTTTGTAATAAAACAAGATTGAAAACTACATTTCTAAGAACCAAGATAATGTCTAGTTAATTATGGTGCATACTCTTAAACCTAATAAACTGTGTTAAAAAGAGTGCTGATATGGGATAATTTCTTAATCTTCAAATGTGTGCCAAGTGGAAAAGGAAAGGAACAACATGGTGTATACAGTATGTTCATTAATTTAAAGGGGAGAAGTGTATGAGTATTTAAATAAGATAAAAGAGTCCCTCTTCTGAACCCCTTAATAAATAAATAAATTATGGAAATTGCAGGAAAGTATTTGAACTAATACTTTCTAACTAACCCCAAGGAGTTAGAAGCCATTTTTCTTCCCACCTTTGCATCTTCTCTGACACCATTTTCTCAACCCATATCCTTTGTTGGCTTATTCTTCAGTGCATACCTCAGATATCACATCCTGAAAGAACCTTTCAAAATTTTTTCCTAAACTTTACACCAAATCTGGGCACTTTGACGTAAAATGACCTTTATTTATTCTTGTAATATTTAGCAAAATTTCAAGTAAATAATTATAGAATTAGTTGATTGACTTGTTTTTCAAAGAGAATATAATGTCTTGGAGTGACTACGAACGAGGTCATTGCAGCATTCCTAACAGTATTTATCAGATGCTGTTATTTATGTTGACTTATTTTTCCACATAAGTTTTACTCTTGATTTGGCCAACAGTATGACCTTAGCAAGTATCAATGTAATTTTAAAATTCTTTATAGCTCTAAAACATTGATTCTATGACTCTAGTCCTAAATGAAACTAAGAACATCATTGTCTCTAAAAACTTAGCTAATTTGCTATTGAGTTTTATGTAATCTGTTAACCTGAGTTTATCTTGCTATCAAGTAAGAAAACCGAACAAGATGAAGGTGTAAGACACATTCTCATTTTTCCAACAACCCCTCTTCTCTCACATTTTTGCTTCTGACTATGAATCGCATATTGCAATATTATATGCCTTTAACTCTTAAGAATCTCCTCAGCGCTCGCATTCTCTCTCTCTCTCTCTCTCTCTCTCTCTCTCTCTCTCTCTCTCTCTCTTTCTCTCCCTCCCTCCCTTCCTCCTCTGTCTCTCTCTTTCTCTCTCCCCTCTCCCTCCCTCCCTTCCTCTCTCTCTCTTACATACACACACACACATTGAACTTTCTATAATCTGATTCCAGGGGAAGATAAAGTTTGAAAGGTAGGAAACAGTGTTCTTACTGGACAATGCTTTAGCCTCTATAATCTGTCTTTTTCTTGCCCAAGGAGAAATACGGGGCTAAGGATCTACGGTAAGGATATTTTCTGATGTCACATCCCCCATTATTGTTGTGAGAGGTAGAATGGTTGCAAAAATGGTCCTAACTCTCTCTCTCTCTCTCTCTCTCTCTCTCTCTCTCTCTCTCTCTCTCTCTCTCTCTTTCCCTCTCTCTCTCTTGTCTTTATCCACACCTTTTGCAAAGTATGTTTAGCTCCTTCCATTAAATAAGTGGGTATGATTTCCCCACCCTTGCTCCTTCCAATAGGTAGGTATGATTTCCCCATCCTTGAACTTGAGCTGAGCTTGGGACTTGACTTCACCAACAGAATGTGGCTTCCACCAAGAAAAATAAGCCTAGGGAAGCATATCTCTCTCTCTCAAATAAGCCTAAGGAAACATAACTCTCCCCACTTCTCTTATTATATATTAGAGGCCCACTGCATGAAGATTCATGCAAGAATGGGCCTTCCTTCCCCTGGCTGCTGGAATCACCTTCACTCTGGCCAGAGCACCTTTCCACCTTCTCACACTGCCCAGAGGCCCAGAGCAGCTGGGGCAGTGAGGAATGCCTGTGTCATCACCATGGTGATGATGCAAATGCCCTACCCCACCTAGCCACTTGGCACCTGCACATGCAAATTAACCCACCATCTTTGTTGGGTTAATTTGCATACTCACTCCTGATTGGGTGGTGGACGTTGGGAAGGTACGGTCAATTTGCATTTTACTCATTTATTAGTGTAGATATAATAAAAGCCTAAGCGACAGAACAACCAGAATGGCTGGTCACTATGATGTGCACTGACAATCAGGGGGCAGATGCTCAATTCGCTCCCATAGCGGGAGGGCTGCTCAGTCAGAAGCCAGACTAATGGCTGACAAGTGCAGCGATAGTGGCGGGAACCTCTCCTGTCTTCATGGCAGCACTAAGGAGCAGCAAGCCAAGCAGTAAGGAGCAGCAAGCAGGTGGGTGCTAAGGAGCAAGGGGTCTCAGACTGCAAGATGGATGTCCAACTGCCAGCTTAGCCCACTCCCCTCAGACTTCTGGACTGCGAGAGGGTGCAGGCCAGGCTGAGAGACCCCCCCCCCCCCCCAGTGCACAAATTTTGTGCACCGGGCCTCTGGCAGATATATCAAAGGCTAAGTGACAGACCATCTGATATGATGCGCATTGGCAATTTAAAAATAAATATCAACTTATGCATGCACAAAACATATAAAGTTTTCACTGACATATAAAGTTTCAATGTATCTGAAGACAAATGTTAGCACAATGTACCTGAAGCTGAAGGAAAGCGTTGACCATGTTTTTGTTGTTTTTATATCATGTTTTTATTGTTTTTATATCATGTCTTTGTTGTTGTTTATTAATTTATCAATCATTGTTTTTATCAATGTTTTATATCATTTTTTTGTTTTTATATCATGCCTTTGTTGTTTTTATATCATGTTGTTATTGGTTATTTATTAATAAATTTATATATTACTTTCATATACATTTTACTAATTTTCTTGTATCTCTGAAACTTCTATTATAGAGAAAGGGCAAATAGTGATTTAATATGTTTTGTATTTTAATTTTATACTATATTATATATACTATTTTGACATGTAATTTTTTGCAGTAACATAATTACCACATGAATCTTTCTCTAATTAATTTCCTTTCAATGTGCATGAATTCGTGTTACGGGCCACTGGTTAGAAAATAAAAGACCATGAAGAAGAATCAATTTTCCCTGAACAACAACCAGCCAACTCCCAGAAGTAAAGCTTCCTAGGCTGAACCACAGCAGACTAGTGGAATGAAGACATCAGGCTAAAATCAGAAAAATCATCCAGCTGCCCAAATTGCCAACCTTCACAATAATGTACTACATAAAATGTTTACTGATTTAAACCACTATGTTTTAGAGTGCTTTATTATGCCATACAATTAACTGATACAAGGCGGTTCAAGAACTTAATAATAGTAGCTCTTTTTATGTTTTTTTTTTTATTTGAAGCTAGGTAAATTCCAAACCCAGAAACCTCCAAACTATCTGGGAAAACCCTTGGGAATATACTGATAAGAGTTTTAGCCACAAAGGACAATACCTTCTCCATTTTTCTTCCCTATTAACTAGGACAATACTATGGCATCCTTTCTTTAGCTTGTGTGTTTAGATAACACCCACTCACCATTCCTTATCTCTACCCATTGTTTGGGTTTTCTGAGTAAATGAGACACTCAGAGATAACTGAACCAAATAACACATGTGTGCCTAATTAGGAAGAGTCAGTGGTAGCACCAACTGTTCTAGAACCTCCAAATCAAGGCATCATTTCTAACTGATACAATTGTAGCTTACATGGGCAAATAGATGTAGACATCCCTATAGTTCTTTTAATACAAATTTTAATTTTATAGACATCCCTATAGTTCCTTTAATAAAATTTATAGTAAGCTGCTGAGAAACCTTACAGAAGAATAAATAGAATGGGAATTGTATAATTGGCTGAAAAGGATTTCAGGATCACACTGCAAAAGCACTTTCTAGATACTCCATAGCTAAGTATAGCTTCCAGGTGAATTTCAACCATTATTCTCTTGGCATCGCAGGTGAACTCGGTTTCCATTCCAAACCATGAGATCTTTGATGTTCCACATCCACTTCAATATTCTGGAGTTCCAAGCTATATCTTTGTCTCTCTCTTATACTTGATATTAAAGGGACATATAACTCCTATTGTTTGTTCACTGTAGCTGATATTTTAATTTTTTTTTTAAAAGGTTAAAAACATGCAATGGTAAGGATGAAGAATGTACATCTTATAGTTAAGTACTCTATGACAGACATATAAACAGGAAAGTCATTAATAATCATGTTAACCATATAATTTGTCATCCAAACTGCACTTCTGGGAGTAAAATAGGGTACAGTTAATAATTGAAACAGGACATCAGGCATAAACCAAGACTGCATTAGATATACCAGGCTGTATGGTTCACTGAGTGATATAGAGAAAGATGTAGGGAAAGGAAAAGGGGGGAATCAAGCCAGAGAAACTAGACAGCTATCTAATTTCTAATCCATTCGCCTACAGTTTAGTTGCATTATGCTATAATACTATGAATTCTTAGAAAATCATACATAGGCATATTCGTTGAAGTATCTGAACTTCGAAGTCAAATTAAGTAATCTTTTGATTAGAAATTGTTTTGTATTATGCACAACATTGAGTTCCTCTTAAATGTAGTGGATAATTCATAACTGACTTGATAAATAAGAGAAGAAGCACTAAAAGCTAATTTCATTCTTGGAGCATACGCTGCCATAATGGTTTATGATAATAGGTTACCATGAAACAATTATTATCACAGCACATTTGAAACTGGTCTTAGCTGAAATATATATAGTATTCCATTTAATAATAAGGTGAAAAGAAGAGAATATAAATTTTGTTATTTAAGTGGAGGAATTAGCTGGAAGAAAATATCACTACTTACAAAAATAATACTTTGTATACTATAAGAGTACTTATAATAACTGTATGATTTAAACATATCATATAGCCTATAATTCTCTTTTTAGATATGGAGAATCTATTATAGTCTTGATTCTGATCTCCACAGGGAAGAAACAATTCTGACCAAATAAAAAATAATGAGAAATATAAATGGGCATTTTTCTGGTCTTTTTCATTTCTTATTAAAAGAAAAACTGATATCCAAAAGTAATAATCAAATCAATATTACTTCATCAACCACTACTTGAAAGAAAACTTTCATTAGTATTCCACTGAGTTAGCTCATTTCTTAATATGTCACATATATTAATGTATAAAAAATGAAATGAAGGAGTCATCTATGAGGTGACAAAAGGATATTTCACTTTGGGTGGTAAACACAATGCAGTGTATTAATAATATATTATAGAATTGTACACCTGAAACCTATATAATTTTATTAACGAGTGTCACCCCAACAAATTTAATTTAAAATTCTAAGGAATGAAATGGTCCTTTGTGAAAACCTAACAATAAACAATAAATAGCACTTTGAGAAGAGTTAAATTTAAGTTTATATGCATTCACAGAGACACAGGGATACTCTTTCATCATAGCTGCACCCACTTTGTTCTATTACATATCTGAGATCTATATTGCATATGACTACTTAAGTTAATGGCTTCAGAGAGCTAGAACTCTTTAATGCTGTTTTATACAAAATAAATGGCCAGAGCAAAAAGAGGTATTGTTTGAGAACATAAGGCCAAGGTGATTATAGAGCATTAAAAACACTATATGACAAAATGCTGCCATCTTATACCAAGTAATGCTGATATTGGAGTGCTCAGTTTTACAAAGGCCTATGTTCAGTGGCATGAAAACTTGGGGAATAAAAGAAAAGAAATATTTTGCCTGCTTTTAATGAAATGGTAAAGTGATAATTAAGTGAAATAAAAAGTGTCATTCTAGTAAGAATACAATGGAAGTCTTAATATAGCACATTTTATTTGAAGAGTTCAAATGCTGAACAAGGGAATTACTAATCAGAACCATGCATTATGTAAGGAGAAGGTTTTACAGATTGGATATAAAAAGGAGCAGGAAAATAACTTTCCCCAGGTCACATCATTCTTACATGGCATAGCTAAAAACTGTACATATACTAGTATAGATAGAATTTTCTGGTAACATTTGCATTGTTAAAGTATTATTGATTTTTTTTTTTAAATAAGTCAACAGCAGACAAGCATCCTCTTCCAAATTTCTATTCCGAAAAGCAGTTATGATAGTTTGAATTTTCTAAAAAGTCAAAAAATGTTTGGAGTACAAGTTTTGTTACATTAGTCATAAAAATTTTTTGGATTTGTATAAAATTGAAAACATGAGGAAAGCATCAGTATTTTCTGTGTCCTCTCTATGTCCTCCTGACCATGGTGCAAATCAACTTCTTTGTTTAGGAGCACTTGACAGGTGTTCATGTAAGGCCTTGTTACATGAATGTAGATAGCATCAACTATCACTTTTATCTTGTCCTCGGAGCTATAGAAGAAGTTTAAATAGAGGCAGGCTTTCAAGAGGGATGGGTTACACGTATAGGTATTTTTTAAGATAAAAAAAAAAACATTCTCCTGGCTCTCTTAACCCAAGAGAGTTGGAGACTAATTCTTCTCCATGACACTTTATTTTTATTTTTTTTAAATAGCCCATATTCTAGCCTGGAGGAGTAAGCACAGTAAAATGAGTTTTAAAAGATAGGAAAAAGAAGGGAAATTAGCAATCAAGGTACATTGACATTTTCTAGTAATAAAACTTATATGAATTATGTGCATCCAGCCTGTCTGAAAGAATTAGAAAAGGAAAACAACTGTGCCTTGTCCTGATAGGCCTTTTACCTTAGGTAGTCAGAAACAGTTTTGAGCTGATGGTATCTGAGCGAGTAGGTACTTAGCTCATCCTTCTACTTACACATGAGAAAGCTGAAGCCCAAAAAAGGTGAAATGACTTTCTCAATGGGCCTGAAGATAGGTCCTGGCCCAAACCTAGAAAAGCAGTTACTGAAACTAATACCCTATTAAATTGTAATTGTATTGGATTAAATAAATCACCAAAGAAAAAAACAACATTTACTGGATACTAAGCAGTTTCCAGTTTTAAAATGCATAAATAGTTTCACATTATGAAAGGACATTTGATTTCAGTTGATGTTTTTCCCTAGGCCTTCCTGAGATAAACTGATACTTTCTGAACATAATATACTGCTAAGACCAAAAAAAAAAAAAAAAAGTGTGTGTGTGTGTGTGTGTGTGTGTGTGTGTGTGTGTGTGTGTGTTGGGGTGGGGGGGAGGGCGGGACACTTTAAGGATGTTTATGTCTTGGAATTACCCTCATGTCAGTGAGCATTTAGGAAAAAAATCCGAAGAGGAGGGCGCCCAGACGAACCACGTGAAGAAACAGTTAACTGCAGGGCCCCACCTCCTTGTAAATAATCAAGGAAAGCCTTTTTAAAAGCAATACAAAATGTCACCACAGGCTGACGCTCTTTCGATAAGAATAATGAGCTCCTTTGCTCCCGAGATGATGCGCACCTACTTCATGGCCTTTATAATTCCGCTTTCAGTGTCCGTGGTTCCTGTACACTTTCCCTTCCCTTCAAAAGCTGGTAACATGCCATGCCTACAATCTATCAATGGCTGGTCTGCAGGAGCAGGTTCATGAACTCGAATGCGTGTCCTCTGGATCCGGACCCACCGGGTAGAACTGCAGGAAACGCAGGGCGCCAGCGGGGAGTCCCTGGCCCCGGGACTGAGCAGGCTCCCCCGCAGGCTGGCCCTGCGGAGGCTGGCAGCAGGCGCCCTGGCGATCCAGGCTTGCTCTCCAGTCCGGACCGGGCGCTTTCAGTGCCACCGTCTTTTCCGTTAAAACACAGCGACCCACCGAGAGTTTCGAGCATCTGCCAGCCCCAGCCGGGTAAATTCAAGGGAACCGCTGATGTGAGGGGCTGAGGCTCTGACCCCCGGGGGAGCCCCGCCTGGCGCTCGCGGAAAAGGAGAAAGAATGGGCGCGGAGACAAAAAGCCCGAGCGGCCGGCGCGCCACGAAGGGGATCAGAAAGAGGAACCTCTCCCCCTTGTAGCAGTTAAACGTGCGGGAAAACCTGTCCCAGGAGCTGACCCCGCTGGATGGAACACCGGGGCGACTTCAGAGAACAGGAAACAGGGTGTGCTCCCGGGGTGGGGCTGTGCCCGGGGTGGGGCTGTGCCCGGGGTGGGGCTGTGCCCGGGGTGGGGCTGTAGGTGAGAGGAGATGACAGTCTCCGAGCTTAGAGAGGGTTACACTGAAATCCAACTGTGGGCGTGATTTTCTTTGCATTTTACGAACTACAGCACCCTCGTCCTCCCTTCTCTCCTCTTGGCTCCAGATTGAGTACCCTTCCTTCCCTCAGCAACGCTGGGATCAGGAAAAAGAGGGGAGAAAATTCACACTGTGCCAAAAAAAAACCTCAGGGGGTCTCTCCTCCCGCTCCCCCGAGGTTCCTGCCCTCCCCGCACCCACCTGCTTTATAACCGACTGAACCCGCGTTTCACAGTCCCCGCTCCACACCCCACCCGGAGACGGTTCCCACACGCCTCCTTCTCCAACCTCAGAACAGCAGGTGAGCTCATGACCTCACCCAGAAATGGAACTTTGAGGAGGAGATCGCCCCCCTCCCCCGCGCCACTGCCAACCACAGACACTCACAGCTGCAGGTCACGAACACTCAGCATCCTCAGGTTCCAGCCCCCTACCCTCTCCCCCTTCCCCCCCTTTTCCTAGGAGGGATCCAGAGGCTTTCAAACCTCCTCTCTGGCTCCAACTTGCCAACAACCAAAGGAATAAGCACAAATTAGAGATGCCAAAGGGAAGTGAGTTTTCATTTGAAAAAAAAACAAAACGCTAAAAGAGAGAAACCAACAGAACCTGAAGTAACAGGAAGTAGGAGTTGTGCTTGCAACTGTCTATAAAGGGCTAGCGACCTAAACTTTATATGGATGGGGGGGGGGGGGAAATAAAAGCTAAAAAATCCTCCAGTCTCGAGAGGAAATAAACCTGCTGCTCTGTCGGTGAGGGTCCCACTCCTGTCAGCCGCCCTTTGGTCTGGGCATGACAGAGCCAGGGGACAGCCCTAGGGTGAGAAAAGGGATTTCCGTCCAGAGATATTTTAGTGTTGGGGGATTTTGCCCTTTAAAAAAAAAAATTATTATTCTGAGGCTCAGAACAGAACTGAGATCTGAGGTTGAATCACAAGTCCTGGAAAATGCACGAGCCCCGCGGTGAGGTCTCACCAGCCCGGCTGGGTTCTCTACCCGCCGTCAATCCTGAACTCACCGCCCACCCAGACCACGCGGAGGGGGCGTCCGAGCGGCAGGTGGGGTTTAGGTCAGGACTTTCTGGGAAGCTGGTCAAGTCCTCTTTCTCTTCTCCCTCTCCCATCGCCTCTGGACTGTTACCACGGGGAAGTTACCAGGGGATTTAGTAATCACAAAAAAAAAAAAAAAAAAGAAAAAAGTAGGGGCAGTGATTGCCTCCGAGAGCTAAGCGAAAGGAAAACTGCCTGGAGCGCAGTGACGTGGACTTGGGGACTCGGGGACCGGACTGTCAGGGCGAGAGCTCGCCGCCTAGGCGGGAGCCACTGGAAGGAAGGGGTGGAGGGGCAGAGGCAGGCGAATGCAGCTTTCTGATCCCTGGGCCCCGACCCCGGCCGCACCCCAAGTTCCTGGAGATTCATCCGGCGCCCCCGTGGCTGCGCAAACTTAAGCCAACCGCCCTGCCGAGCCCGAACAGCGGCACAGGTGCCTGCGCCCGGGGCAGGTCCCGCGCCCGCTCCGCGGTCCCTTTGCCTCCAGGACGCACCCAGGCGCCCTGCCCCGCGGGGCCAGGCCGGGGCGCGGGCACCCAGGGAAACTGCCCCGGCCCACGTCGTCCTGGGGGCTACTGGAGGGCTCTGCTCACCTGGCCTGAGGACAGCAGCGGAGATCAGGAGGCAGAAGATCAGACGGCAGGAGGGGGCCGCCTTCGATGCCATATTCCTCCTCCTCCTCCTCGGGAGCCACCGACGGAGTCCGCGCCGCAGGAGCAGGAGCAGGAGGGGGCGTCGTTCCCTGCCCCGCGCTGCCCGCGCTCTGGGCGGCGGGTCGGGGCGCAGGGGGCAGCCGCTTCTTCTCCCAGACACACCGCCTCCCCCCGCGCTGTGGGCGCCGCACCTTCGGGTCCGCGCTGCACGTAACTTTCCGCCACGCAGGGGCCAACTCCTGCGCCCTCCTTTGCACACTCGCCCTCGGCCCCCTCGGCTGCTTCTCCTCCCGGGACGGCGACCCTCTCTTCTCCTCGGGGAGACACTTGAGCAATTCAGAAAGGTGTACGTGGTTCTTTTTTTTTTTTTTTTTTTTTTTTTTGCCCGGTCTGTTATTCCCCTTTTCTTGGAATAATAATGCTGATGGTAGTGGCGGCGTGCGTACAAAGCAGGGTGCCAGGAAGGAAACAGCCGGGGATGGCAACAGGGGGCAGCGGGTCCAGGCGGTCGGTCTCCTCAGGTGGCAGCAGTGGAGGCAGCAGTAGCAGCAGCAGCAGGGATAGCAGCGGCGGCGGCGGCACTCCGGGCTGCTCTGAGTGGAGAACTGGAAGGCGTGGGGAAGCTGCCGGTCTCCTCCTCCCTCCGCCTCTCCTCTCCCTCCCCCCTCCCCTCTCCCCTCCCGCCTTCCCAGGACGCCGCCGCACGGAGCAGGTGGTTGCAGCGCAGACCCGCAGCCTAGAGGCGCTGCAGGACCGAGACGAAGGCTCAGCCCGGCTCGCACACTGCGCCCGAGAGGCGGGGCTTCGAGGGGGCGGGGTTACTCCGGGACACGCCCCAGGCGCCAGCCAGCCAATAGGGAGCGGCCGCAGACACGCTCCGGGCGGGTCGGGGCACGGCCGCTTCCCGGTAGCGTTCCCCTCGTGACAGAGCCGCTCGGTGCTCGCCCCGCGCCCAGCCCGGTCGCGGTTCAGAAGACCTGATTGCCCTTTTCTTTCCACAGGACTCGCCTCGCGGTGACTCACTCCTCGGGGACTTCTCGGCGGCGGCGGCGGTGTCGCCTTCTGCTTCTCAGGGGCGGGGAGCTGCGGGGAAGGGCCCAGGGGGTGGCAAACCCAGAGGCTACGGGTCAGCGGGCGGGAGCGCAGGAGGAAGGAAGGGGCTGGAGGTGATGGCTAGGTGGAAACTTAATCTCCGGGGAGTTCACCGACTGGCTAGGGTCCACCCGGGGCAATTCACTTAGCTGATCTCTACTTCCTGCCCCCATCCCCACGCGCACCCCCTTTCGCACACACCTTTTTTTTTTTTTTTTTTTTTCAAAGGCTTAAGTGGACTGCCCAATACCAAATAGGAATTTGTACTCTTTCCCCGGGGGATGCTTCCATCAGGGAAGTCTAGAGCGCATGCTTCCTCACAAGGACCGTCCCAGTGTCTACGAAGCCAGCGCGTGCCTCTTTAATTTTGAATTTTAAGCGGCGATTTTTAAGTGACAAACAGCAAATCCTCAAGTTATGCAGATGGGAAGCCACGCTTCGCCTTTGTCTGTTCCAGAAAGCCAGGCACGCCAGCAGATGGACAGGCTTCTTGGGCAATTTCTGAAGATTGAACCACCTCCCAGGCGGAACATTGGAAGCTGCAGTCGCTTTCAATCAGGCAGAGAGCATGAAGGAGTATTTTCCTCTAGAACACCAGGGTGGAGCTGTCGGAGCCCTTAAGTGGCTCTAAATCAGGGATGCAGGATCACAACTCTCATCCCCGAAGCTTAATAAAATATTGGTCCCTGAACCACTTTGCCGGGGCATTAAATAGCCTTCCGTGCATCCCCCGGTCACCCCTGGGTGAGGCTACTCTCCACCAGATAATGCCAGCTGGTGATGGTCACCTACTGTCTTTCATAAAAAGGCTTGGAATCAGCAGCTAGATGCAGGCGAGGGGACTTTGCTGCAGGAGACGCTTAAAAAAACAAGCCCACACATGCACACAACAATGATATTTAACTTTTTAAAAATATTTTCATGGAGGGTCCATTTTCAGCTGTAATTTTTGTCAAAAGCTTACCTATCTTGTCCCTCTGGGTCTCCTTACATTACAATAACAACATCCTAGAGTAGAGCTCTTACATTTTTCCTCTGTAAAGAAGTAGTTTCTCCCTTTTGGTTTTTAATGTTAATCATTTGCATCTTATGAACCAACAGGAAGGCTAATGCTATGAGGCAAATGCTTCATATGTATTCCATTCAGTATTTCATAAACTACATTTGACTACATTGCTAGTATTGGATGGATTCTGTAAAATTCCTATGGGGATTTTTTTTTCTTCTTTTAACAGGGGCTCTACATAGCTTGCATTATAACATATCATCCTAACTATTTAATCTGGACCCCCCACTTTGTCTGTCTGACCACCTTTATTTGAAGGTGGGAGTTAATATAGCATAATTTCTAAAAAGTAGATCTGCAAAAGGCAGAGTGTTTGATTTGGGTTCTCACCTTTACTGACGACATGATCTTGGCCTCAGTTTTAGGCCTCAGTTTCCTAAATGTAAAAAGTGATAACAATAGTGTCGGTCTCTTGAGATTGCTGTGATAATTGAGATCACACAAATAACTAGCTAGGTGTAGTAGAAAGGGCCTGAGATTTAGGGAATGGTCAGAGTCTGTTAAAACCCCTGCCTGCACTTAGCAAGTGACCTTGAGCAAAAGTCAGTCTCTCAGGATCAAAATGTGATGACACATTGGAGTACTATCTTTAAAATGCACAGTTAAATTGGATCAAAACACATGGCATAAATTAAGACAATATATACACACCGTATGTATGGATTTTAGGAAGCAACAAACATATTTGTATGTAAAGTCAGTAGCTTTCATCATTCTTTTTAAAGAGGAATTTGTCCTAGTATAGGAAAATGCCTTGATAAGCCACTTGGAGCAGTAACTCCCAAGGCTATTAGTCATAGATGGCTAAAGCCACAAAAGTGATGGTGAAACTACTCTGTATTAAACAACATAATAAAAATAGGAATCACATAATAATACAAATAGAAACTTGGAAGAAGAGTGAAGAGGGAGATGCTGAGAAGAGAGGAAGGCACAAAGACCAAGCCATGTAATTATAAGTTTGAAAAGTAATAGTTATTGAAAACTTCCTATCTGCTAAATTATTCTAAGCCATTCATGGGAAGTAATGGAAAAATTCCCCTCATAAAAACCCTATGCGGTGGGCCTGGTTATCACATTCATGTTGCTCATGAGGAAACTGAAGCCCAGAGACATGAAATGCCTTTCCCAAGGTCATACAGTAACTCACAGTCATGGGAAAGCCACGGTTCTACCCAGGCACTTTGAGGCTAGAGTTTCATTCCTTCCCCCTTTGCTTATCTAAAAATAAACTTCTGACTTTATTTTTGGTTTGGGAGGACATTTAAACATAAATCCCTTTATCTTCCCAAAATGTTAATGAAGTCTCCTACTCTCATTTCCCTTAAGAAGATTAACGAGGCAGATCTGCATGAATCAGGTATAGTGCATATAAAATGGCAAGACCATTTTTTAGACTGAAATAATTTAGCATAAGCAAAAGTTTAGAGTCAGAAATAAAGTAAAGGAGAGGCTACATGTCTTTAAAAGAATCTAGAGAATGGATCCACCTTACCTAGTTCTTAAAAGAAAGAACTTTTCCAGCTGCATCTGGAACACAATTGCTTTTGTTACAACTAATGATAGATATTGTTCCAATGACATATACAACACTGTTTAGTCAGGTTCAGAGCATCATAATGGGTATTTCTTACTCCAAGAGGTAATGTTCAGCCAGAGGAAAACAAATATCTCATGTTACCTAGCATAGGAAAATACTTTTGCATCTTCAGTATCCTATATAATAAAGAGGTAATATGCAAATTGACCATCATACCTTCACATAAGATGCCCGCCCCCATGTGGTCACAAGATGGCTGCCAGAAGATGACCTGCAGGGGAAGGCAGTTGTAGGCAATCAGGCCAGCAGGGGAGGGCAGTTAGTAGGGACCAGGCCTGTAGGAAAGGCAGTTGGGGGGAACCAGGCCTGCAGGGCATGGAAGTTGGGGGACCAGGTCTGCAGGGGAGGGCAGTCGTGGGGAGGACCAGTCTTGCAGGGGAGAGTAGTTGACAGTGACCAGGCCTGAAGGGGAAGGCAATTAGGGGTGAATAGGCTAGCAGGGGAGGGCAATTAGAAGCAACCAAGCCTGCAGGGGTGGGAAGTTGGGGGGAGGGGGGGAACCAATCTTGTAGGGGAGGGCAGTTAGGGATGACCAGGCCTTCAGGGTAGGGCAGTTGGGGGCAACTAGGCTGATAAGGGAGGGTATTAGGGGTAACTGGGCTAGCAGGGGAGGGCAGTTAGGGATGACCAGGCTTTCAGGGAAGTTGGGGGTGACCAGGCCGATAGGGGAGGGCAGTTGCGGGTGACCAGCCTGGTAGGGGAGGGCAGATAGGGGCAACCAGGCCAGCAGGAGAGGGCAGTTGGGGGAGTTCAGGCCTGCAGGGGAGGGTAGTTAGGGGTAACTGGCCAGAAGGGGAGGGCAGTTTAGGCCCATAGGAATGGGCCTAAACCTGCAGTTGGGCATCTCTCTCTCAATCTGGGACCACTGGCTCCTAACCACTCACCTGCCTGCCTGCCTGATTACCCCTAACCACCTCTGCCTGCTTGCTGATCTCCCCTAACTGCCTCTGCCTACATGCCTAATGCCCCTAACCACTCTCCCCTGCTGGCCTGATCACCCCTAACTGCTCTCCATTGCCGGCCTGATCATCCCTAACTCCTCTCCCTACCTTCCTGATTGCCCCTAACCACTTCTGCCTTGGCCCTGCCACTGTGGCTTTGTCCAGAAGGATGTCTAATTAGCACATTACCCTTTTATTAGTATAGATAAATGCTAACTGGTGAGAAAGAGCTGCTCTTTATAGGACATAGACTTTGAAACAAACTTATTAGGGAAGGTGATAGATGGAGATGAAAGGTTCTTCAATGATGGGACTAATAAGGATGATTCCAATACAAATTCTAAAGTGGGTTTTTACCCCCACACCACCAAACAATTCTTGGGCACCAGCTGGGTGTCCTACAATTCAACTCAATTCTGATACTACCTGGAGAAAGCAGGTAGCCAGGTGAAAAAGCTCTATAGGGTAAAGCATGTGGAAAGGGGACAAGGCTACCATGTCCTCTGAGCTACCAATCTACATTCGTTCACCAACTCTGAAGTGCTCCACACCCTGTCCTTTGATTTGTTGTGGAGGTTTCATTAAGTAGGAATGATTGATTAAGTCCTTGGTCATTAGTGCTTGTACTTGATCTTCAGCCTTTCTCCTTTAATTGGAAACTGAGGAGTGGGACTAAAAGTTCCAACCTGGTAATCACATGGTTGAGTCCATGGCAACAAGCCCTTTACCCCCCAATCCTAGGTTACATAGGAGCTTTCCAAAAGTTACCTTACCATTAAAAGACACGTTTATCATTCTCATAACTTAAGAAATTCCAAGAGTTTTGGGAACTCTGTGCAGGGAATTAGTCAAATACAAAATATATATTTCTTATTATAAATCAATTAGTGCACCGGTGCATGGATTCATGCACATTGAGAGGAAATTAATTAGAAGGTGGCCAGTGGGGTGGGACTGGGCAAGACGGGCCAAACATGCTCTTGAGCCAACCTCCTGTGGTCCCTCCCCGGCCAGCCATGCCTGGGTGGTGCTGGGCTCAAAGGGCAACTGAAAAGTGAGCAGGGTCCCTCTGGCAGTTGGGGTCCCTGTGCCTGGCCTGCAGGGATTGGGCCAAAAACTGCAGTCTGGCATCCCCCAAGGGGTCCTGGCGTGTGAGAGGGCACTCTGCAAAGTTGCGGTCACTCAGCAGCTCCTGCATTGAGCATCTGTCCCCTGGTGGTCAGTGCATATCATAAGCTACCAACCAGTCAGCTGGTCAGCCAGTCGCTTAGACTTTTATATGTATAGATATCATAACTAGTCAAACTAAGGTTTAGGAAACACAAGGAGAATGAGTCAAGTCCTAGTGACCATAGTGAAAATTTTGAAATACAAAGTAAGGACACTTAATCTACAGGAGGAAGAGAGTGATAAAAACTATTTGCCATCAATGAAAATAAAACAAAAAGAACCATGCTGAGAATACTTGGTAAATGTTCTCAGTGACCAAACTGATGATCCTAGGCTAATGTACTGATGACAAAGATTGAAATAGAGGGCTAAGTAGAATTTATTTTAAGTCTAGGAAGGTAGAACTATTTTTAAAAGGCACAGAAATTGCATAGGTATAAAATAAAACTCTAGTTCATTTCTGGACTCCAAGGATTTTTTTAAGTCAATAATTCCTAAAATCACTGTGGATATGGATATCTGTGCTCTTAAGAAATATTCTTTTCAATTTTATTGTTTAATTTTAATAGTAACATCAGTAATAATTTTAATAAAATTTTGTAACTCACATCCTCAGTAATACTAAGCAATAAAGATATATCACTGGAGCTCAGGAGGATAAAAACTTTCAAAGCCTATGGTAAACATTATGTTCTTATTTCAGACTGTAGATTGCTCACTGTCTGGGTACAAAAAGAAATGCATAGCTATTTCAGATCAAGCAGACGTATCTTTAGTCATTTTCCTTCTTATCTTAGATATGAAGAATGAAGAAAATAATCGAGCTAAGCTATTTAACTATAAAACTTACACTTCACGGATAAAATGGATGTAAAAACTCTTAGTGTATTAAACACTCAAAACTCATTAGTGATTTCAGTCAGTGCATAAAATTGACTCAAAGTGTACAACAGTTTAGGTTTAACCTACCACATGACAGTTTCTCTTTAGAGGTTTCTATATGAATAGTTTTCAACTTTCAACTGAAATACTCAGTTATTTCAAATTTAAATAAATAAAAAGTGTCTTAGGGTATACTTTTTAAAATGTTTGATACTTTTAAAATTTGCAACTTCATTAATGCTAAAGAAAGTCTCCAGAGTTATTTCTATTTGCTTTACCATTATGACGCATGAAATTTTATTCAGAAAGTTGAAGTGGACATACAATGACTGTCAACAGATAAAAACAATATATATTTGATTTTTCTAAACCAAACAGATCAGCATTGGTTCAATGGGCTTCTGGAAACCCAAAGTAATTAAATACTAGGCCTAGGTTACCCACACTATTTCCTCTTAAAATAAGTAAGATCATTGAGTTTAAGTATTAAGAAGCAATTCTTGAATAAATATAATTTCTAATGAGTGATACTAATTAGCAAAAAAAAGATTAATAACACTGAATGAAGGATAATTGATTATGTATTATAAAATAAAACCTTAGAAGATTAATGATTTTCAGGGCCTTACAAGTAATTTAAATAAAGAATTTTCTAGCTTTATTTAAATACAAAACTTTTTCTTCTAACAAGGCTTACACTGAAGTTCAATTTTCTATTTCCTCTTTATTCTATCCATTCAGACCATAGTGATCTCTTACTCCTAAATAAACCTGCATATTCCCACATCAGGGTCTTAGCACTTGCTGTTTTTAATATTTGGAACTCTTTCTCCCTAGGTAGTAGTATAATTTACTCCATCACATCCTTCAAGGTATTTGCTCAATGTTACCTTTTAATGAAGTTTTCCATGAGCAACTATTTAAAATTTCAATTTCTATCCCAAATATGCTTTATCTCCCTTTCTTGCTTCATTTTCTTTGTGACTCTATCACCATATAACATAACTAGAGGCCCGGTGCATGAATTTTGTGCAAGGAGGGGGGGTTCCCCTCAGCCCAGCTTGTTC
Organism: Pipistrellus kuhlii; assembly: GCF_014108245.1. NCBI lineage: Eukaryota > Metazoa > Chordata > Mammalia > Chiroptera > Vespertilionidae > Pipistrellus > Pipistrellus kuhlii. Next base: position 66,822,696 of record NW_023425515.1, read on the forward strand.
CCTATCCAATCTGAGACCCCTCAGAGGATGTCTGACTGAAGATTTGGCAGTTGGACATCCCTCTAACAATTTGAAACCACTGGCTCCTAACTGCTCACCTGCCTGCCTGATTGCCCCTAATTGTCCCCCCTGCCAGCCTGATCACCCCTAACCACCTCTGCTTGCCAGCCTGATTGCCCCAATTGCCCCTCCCCCCCACCACCACCACCAGCCTGGTTGCCCCATGCAGCCTGCTGTTCGGCCGTTACTGTGATAGAGTCCTTGATAATTTGCATTTTCCTCTATTATTAGTATAGATATGTTTTTAACTTACTAGTATATGTCTCACATGTTTTCTGCTGCTCTTTACTAGCATGAAAGCTCAATAAGGGCAGGAATTTGTGGCTGTTTTATTTTCAGCCATATGCCTAGAATAGATGGAAACGTGGTGGACACACAATCCTATTTGATTTATGATCTCATCAATTCATAAATATGTGGATAAATAATAAATCACTGTGCAAGGTAATTAATAAACTTATATAGGTGGGCTGCCAAAGCAACCTGTAGACACCTTAAGGCTTTTCAACATGGAAAACCAATGGAGCCTGTCTGAGTGCATCACATGAAAGATGAGGTAATAGAGGTCCCAGGAGCCAGAGACTGGACCAAAATTCACATAGCTATGAGTACCACTCTGCTTGAATGCAAATGGACCACTTTCAGGTAGTGTAAGTACACAAGATGCCCTAAAACTTTTTTATATTTATTTATTTATTTATTTATTTATTTATTTATTTATTTATTTATTTATTTTTACAGAGAGGAAGGGAGAGAGATAGAGAGCTAGAAACATCGATGAGAGAGAAACATCGACCAGCTGCCTCTTGCACACCCCCTACCGGGGGTGTGCCTACAACCAATGTACATGCCCTTGACTGGAATCGAACCTGGGACCTTTCAGTCTGCAGACCAATGCTCTTACCACTGAGCCAAACCGGTTTTGGCATGATGCCCTAAAACATTTAAATCAGATTCTCAGCATAATAAAAAGTTTGGATACATATCAGACAGTATTAATAAATTTCAGCTACAGTGCATTTATCTACATTCTTTTCAGAACAAACATTTTGAGTAATGTTCTGTAAGTTCTTCACTAAGGCATGATTACGGATGCATTACCAAATTGCAAAGACTACAGAGGTGGTTCAGTATTTAAGATTTTAAGCCTCAATGTTCTTTATACTTTTTTCTTTACAGGGTGGATTTGGCAAAGTTATAATTCAAAGCAATGTATTCCACAAACATAGATGATTCAGAACCTATTCAGCTATCTGTGCTATAGGACACTATTTAATTTAATATGCAGCATTTTAACATTACATGGAGGTGTTTAATGTATTTACTTTTCTTTGTTAAGGGCAAGAAATTCACTTAAGAATTGTACCTGAAGGAAAAAGCTGTAATATGTATAACACATATTAAAACAACTATATAAGCTAATGCACAAAATATTTATAAACATGTATATGCTCACATTGAAATTATAAGAGTCTATTATGGCCTTGACCAGTTTGTCTCAGTGGATAGAGCATTGGCCTGGGGACTGAAGAGTCCCAGGTTTGATTCCGGTCAGAGGCACGTACCTGGTTTCGGGCACATCCCTGGTGGGGGGTGTGCAGGAGGCAGCTTATCAATGTTTCTCTCTCATCTATTTTTCTAACTCTCTGTCCCTCTCTCTTCCTTTCTGTAAAAAATCAATAAAATATATATTTTTTAAATGATCTATTTTGTGTTCTAGCTGGCAGGACAGCAAATTCAATTATTTTTGGTCATTGCTCTAAGTTTTAAAATTCTGTTAAAATGAGTTAATTGAAATATATCTTAAAGAAAATGAGTTGCCGTTTTATAGAGAATGACATCCAAGTTATGAGTGAAGCTGTCTGTCCAAGAGTAGTTAACATATCAAGTTAAAAGAGAAACCCTAAAGAGCATAATCCTCAATTATTTTTACTAGACTTAAGGACATTGCAAAAGAGTGCCAGGTCCAGGATTATTCCTTATTTTTTTCCCCAGACAAATATTGAGTTTAGGATTAAATGAACACTGAGTTGACCTTTAAATGTAAAACACTTCAAAGACAGATTGAAGGCAAATCATACTCATTTAGCCTGACTGAGTAGATGGGCCACAGTTATTTATTCCCCCCTCTCCTCCCATACCAGTAACATAGTAATCTTCTATTCTAATTTTTGCCTCCTTCAGTCTTCAACTTTTGAGATTTTCCAAGAAAGACTAAGAAAAAAAACTCCCAAATTACTCTATCTTGGGGTGATTCTTTATCATTCGCTAAAATTCGAGCCATAAAATTTAAGAAGGAAATATTTTGTTTAGTGCTGATTTGCCCTTCCAGTTCTAAAATGATCAGCATCTCCTCCCTTCCTTTCCTCCTAAATAATCCTTTGTCTTTTGCCTGTTCTGTTAAGGCTCATCATTTTGAGTGAAATAATAAAGCTATGATAATTTATGAATGAAAGAATAAAAGTATTATGATCTATGACAATGAAAGAAAGAGGAGATTTCCAAAGAGAGATGAATCAGACTAGAGAAACAAAATAAAATAAATTAGTATATCTTAGATTATAGGCCAAGAAAGAAATTTAGTTCTTGGTATTTTACCATCCTCATTCCTTGGCCTCTCTTTAAGTTAAGGATATATTATTTTCAAAATCTCAGTTAGCTAAAGTTTGTTATCAGATCAGGAAATCTGTACTAAAGTTTTTGTAATGGTCAAAATATTTCCAACTGAAAGTGACAAAAAACCATTCCAAGGAGCTTAACCAACTAATCAACCAACCAAACAAACAATAATCACTCCAAAACAACAATAAAAAAAAAAAAAATCAAACAAAACACAGGGTGTCTTACTGGCTTAAACACCTGGGAACCCCCAAAGTATGTATTGTATGTATATTCTTAGGCTTAGCCAGACAGTCATTTGAGCAAAATTGTCAAGGCTCTTTGTCTTTCCCTATCTTGGCTTTACATGCCATTGCTTCTCTTTGAGTGCTTTATCAGTTTTGTCTGCAGCAGCTCAACTTGATCCATTCTGAAAAAATAATTACCCTCAGACATGAGCCTATATCCACAATGATTAAAATTCTAAAATAAGAGATACCCTCTCACATATGAAAAAGGTTTGGTTGACTTTGCCCAACTCTAGAGTAATTTACTGTGAACATGAAGATTTAGGACTATGATTGGTGATTGGCCAAGCCTAAGTCACACGTCTACCCATGCAGCCAGAGAGCAGGTAGGCATCATGCTTCACCTCAGAGTCACAGGGATTGGGGCCATTTTCTTTCTTCTTCTTCTTTTTTTTTTTTCAAATATATTTTTTATTGATTTTTCACAGAGAGGAAGAGAGAGGGATAGAGAGTTAGAAACATCGATGAGAGAGAATCATCCATCAGCTGCCTCTTGCACAGCCCCCACTGGGGACGTGCCCGCAACCAAGGTACATGCCCTTGCCCGGAATCGAACCCGGGACCTTTCAGTCCGCAGGCCGACGCTCTATCCACTGAGCAAAACCTGTCCCGGCGGGGCCATTTTCTAATGAGCAGATAAAACAGTAGATATCCACTTCATTTCCTTTATATTATTTTTTTTATTGGTTCTAAGGTCCAATATGCTCTCTATCCAGATTGTGTACAGAAACTTTTGAGTATCAAAGAGAAAAAAATAAAATAGAAATATCCTGCAACATGGAAAACATAATTTTAATTTCACTCTTCCTTCTTTTAAAGGTCTAGATAATTGAAAAAGAAGAAAAATGGGCATTATTTGCAGGTACTAGCTTCTGCTTTTTTTTTTTTATCCTCACTATCTTATTTTTTCTCTTTCTCTTCACTATCCTATGCCTGATTATGTGGGGAATAAAGGAAGCATTGGGTTTTTTTGTTGTTTTTGTTTTGTTTTTAATCTTTCTTAGAAACATGTGAAATAAAGTGACAGAATAAATACGTAGAAGTATTTGCAAATGTATTTATTTCCCTTGGACATAAATTCAATAAAAGATACAGGCAGTCTAAGGGAACAAGTAGTCTCTTTTGAAGGTGAGCACTAAATAACTCTTTTCAACATTATTGTCTATATATTTGCTATGCCTCATTTTCCATCCATTTATAACTTTCATCTGTCTGCTGTTGTCCTCACTGTAAAGAAAAAGTAGATAAATAGCCAGAAATTCATGTTGGCCAATCTATTTTATTCATCTAATTCTGATTTTTCTATTAAGTATGTTTTAGCTTTTAGTAGTCATTAAGACAAGTGCTTGCTGACAGTTTCAGATAAAATAAGTCAATGTATTAGGTCTTATTTTTTCAAGCAAATTGTCATCCCTCAGGAATGGTGATTTTCAACAAGTTGCTGCCCTCAACTAATTCTAAGTCACATTTTCTACTTGATGTAATCACAATTAGGTTAATTCATCTAACTTCTTTGAATATAACCAACCTAGTCCCCACTTCAGCCTTCATCCATTACCTCTTTTTTCTCCAAGTGTTATTCCCAATCTCTTCCATTTTCCCTCTAACTCATTGCTCAAATGTCACTTCCTCCATGATACAGTGGTGTGTTGAAGGCTCTCCAGAGCTGCTTGTTTACATCACTTCCAGATGCCACATTCAGGGATGTCACACTGGCCACCTGAAATCCATTTTGTGGAATTTTTCACACCCAATGGGAATTGGAAATTGTCAAACACTACAGATCAGGGTTGTTTTTGTTTTTGTTTTTGAGAGCTGATAGTAAGGCATGTAGTAGCACACTCTGTCCATGGAACCCACTTCAGTCTTTGCTAACCACTAAAATAGTTCTTTTTTTTTTTTAAAATCAATCTTTATTGTTCATATTATTACAAAGGTTCCTCATTTCTTCCCCCCTTCACCAGGTTCCCACCCCACCCTCCGCCCCCTCCCCATCCCCCATTGTCCTCATCCATAGGTGCACAGTTTATGTTCAGTCTCTTCCTCCCTCCCTTTCCCCGATAGTAAATCCCTTTTCAGATAGTAAATCAGTTACTTAGCATTTTCTCATATCAATAATACCTCCACATACCCAATGATGCACTTCACACAAGACATTTCCAAATAAGTCAACCAGCCTCATCCAGGCCCCACCCAAGGCTCTCACAGATCAACACCCCAGCGCTATACTAACTCAACACATTCAGATCTAAGCCTTCATCACTTGATTCAGCAGACCCTCAAGTTCCCGCAAAAGTTTCCAGCCATGTCTGAGAGGCAGCTGTGGGGTAGGGGCAGGCGAGGAGCGAGCTGTTCTGGGCCTGGCTGCTCCGGGCCTGGCCTCTGTTGCTCTGGTTCCTTCCACAACCAGCTGCTCTGGGTCTGGTCACTGCCACTTCCGACCTAGTTGCTCTGTACTTGGCTGCTGCTGCTCCGGGCCTGGCCGCTCCGGGCCTGGCCGCTCCCAGCCTGGCAGCCGCTGCTCCGGGCCTGGCAGCACCTGACCCGGCTGCTCCGGACCTAGCCGCTTCCAGCCTGGCAGCTGCTGCTCCGGGCCTGGCCGCTCCCAACCTGGAAGCTGCTGCTCCTGGCCTGGCTGCACCCGACCCGGCTGCTCCAGGCCTGGCCGCTCCCAGCCTGGCAGCTGCTGCTCCAGGCCTGGCCATACCCGACCCAGCTGCTCTGGGCCCAGCTGCCGTGGGCCCGGCCGCTCCGAGCCCGGCTGCTCCGAGCCTGGCCGCTCCCAGCCTGGATGTTCCGGGCTTGACTACTGCTGTTCTGGGCCTGGCTGCTCCCAACCCGGCTGTTCTGGGCCCGGCTTCTCCGGGCCCGGCCACTCCGGGTCTGGGTGTTCCTGTACTGGCCGCCCTGGGCTTGGCCGCCTCCGCCTCAGGCCTGGCTGCCACTGCCCCAGGTCTGGCTGCTCCAGTGCTGGCTGTTGATGCTCTGGTTCTGGCTGCTGCTTCTCTGGGGCCTGGCTGCTGCTGCTCCAGGCCCGGCTGCCACTGCCTTGTGCCTGGCCATTCTAGGCCTGGCTGCCGCTGTTCCAACATTCTGTCCTTTTTTTTTTTTTTTTTTTTTTTTTAAACGCATTTATGTTGCAATGTTGGCTGGTGAGTTGAGTTCTGACTTAGTATTTGATTTTTCAAGATCTTCTTTGTATTCTTTCTTAGGTAATTTTACTATCTTTTGCTCTCACTTGATTTCTTCACATTGAAAACTTCTTTGGTTTCTTCCTCCTTGTCCTGGGAGCTCAGCAGGTTGGCCTGTGGCACCCCATTGTTCTCCGCTGGTAAAATAGTTCTTAAGAGCCTAAGCTAGGTGTCAGATAAACTGAAGCTCAAGTTCTAACTCATCTGTTCAAAATTTTAATATTTATGTGATACTGAACAAGTCATTTCACCTCTGAAAGTGAGTTTTATTAAGTAAAATAACACATGTGAAATCCCCTCTACAGAAAAGTACTAAGTAAATTAGCTATTTCTCTAATAGCCTTTGATCTTTCAAACTGTATATATATATATATATATATATATATATATATATATATACACACACACACACACTGAGTGACCAGATTATTATGATCTCTGAACGCATAATAATCTGACCACTCAGTGTGTGTGTGTGTGTGTGTGTGTGTGTGTGTGTGTGTTTATTTCAGAAAGGAAGGGAGAGGGGAAGACAGACAGAAACATAAATGATGAGAGAGAATCATTTACTCGTTGCCTCCTGCATGCTCCCCACTGGGGATTGAGCCCACAACCCAGGCATATGCCCTTGACTGGAATAGAACCTGGGACCCTTCATTTGAAGGTGGACACTTTATCCACTGAGCCAAACCAGCTATTCAAGTTTTTGATTAGTATGGATCTGACTGTATATTGATGTCATTTGTATATCTCTTTTTTCTACCACAAAACCTCCAGTCTTAAAAAAGATCATCATAGTATCTTGCTTAGTGTATTTGACAGACAGGGAATCCACAAGTGCTACTTTAGAAAATATTTGTAGGATAGACAATTCAGATAGTCAGGAATGTATGCCCAATGAAGCCTGAGATAAAGGTAGCAACAACTAGGGGAGAGGGCACTAAGTTAGGGATAAAGATATCTAAGTTTGAATCTCAGAACAGTATATAAACACTGCAAGAATGTCATGATCTGATAACTCTAGTTTGAGTCCCAGTTCTGTCTCTAATTGTTGGTACACCTTCACCAAGTCACCTACCTCAGCTTCCTCATCTGTTAAATGGATTTAAAAGTAGCTTTCTACTCAAAAGTTAGGAGGGTTAAATTTTTTGACAAATGCTAATAATAATAGGCAGTTATTATCATTTTTCCACTAGTTGATTGTGTGGTTTAATCTTCTTTAGCTTCATAGTCTTTATAACTGTGAAAGTTAGAGAACGGACTAGTGCCCTCTTAGGAGATCTTTTATCTTGAATGAAATTCTTTGTGCTTTAAGCCCTTTATTGTAGAAACAGTTAGAAGATCAACGCCAATATTTTTGGTGTCCCATGACTCCTGGATGTCATAGTCTGTACAAAAACTTTCCAATCAGTATTCCTACTATCTGTTTCTATTCTCCATCCTTTAAACTTCTCCTGTGTTCTTACGACAGGCAGACAGAAACTCCAATTTTATTATGTCACCCCCTTTCTTTGAAATCTCTGCTGGAATCATTTTACCTACAAGATGAAAGCTCAACTTACTAGCAAGCTCTCGACAGCCATTGCCATCCTTGCTCCTAGTTTCATATGTGCCCATCTTAGTTTCATATCACAACACTCTCTTGTGAACTCTATGCTTCAGTCAGATTGAGCTCACTGTTTCCTAAACACACCAAGGCAGCCTTTCTCAATGTGTGGGGTTACATATATGCTTCCCTCAGCCTGAAATGCACCTCATACCCCCATCCCTTTGTTTTCCTGGGATACTCCTACTCATATTACAAGACCCACCTCACCAGTCAAAGTTGCCTTTTAAGCCTCTCCTGATCCCTGAGGCAGTGCAGTCATGCTGCCTCTGTATTTCCATAGCACTAGCACTTACCTCTTTGAATTACATTTATTTGTTTACAGGTCTGGCTCCTTCTCTGAAACAGTGACTCCTTAGTAGTGATGTGCCAGTCTGGAGTCAGACTGTCTCGTTTACAAGCCTCCGCCCACCAACACATTCTAGATGTATGAGCTTGAGGAAGCTACTCAACTTCTTTAATCCCCAGTTTACTCGCTTATAAATAAAATGGAATACTCCATTAAAAGTGTCCTTATAACAACTAAAAGAGAAAATGCATTTAAAGCTCTCACCTCTATGCCAGACATATATAAGGCTCAGTGAATATTATAGTAAGTGATGTAGATGAGGTCAGAGAGCAAAAGGAGGAGAGAAAGTAATGAAAAAGAAAGCTCATTTATCTTTTCAGTCCCTGGGCTATTCCCAGCTTCTGGCACCTCTTAAGAGCTCAAAGCATGTTTGTTGAATGAATAGTTGCGCTACTTTACAACACAGCCAAGAGAACAGATACCAGCTCTTTTCTCATACGTGAGTCCGTGATTTTGAATTAATTTTTGGTATGCTAGAAACTGAGGTGCTGATGAAAGGAGGAAAAAGAGGGAGGGGAGCAAGAAGGGAACTATTGTAATGGGGATGAAGAGTACAGGTCAAATTACTCTACTCCACAATTCTCTCTAAGCATCTCAGTTGTTTTGATTATCAGAAACTGAAACAGTCTTTAAAAATAGAAAATTAAAAAAAAAAAAAGTGAAGAGGGGCATATTCCCAATTTAGAGAACAGCACCTGCCAGTGGGCATCACTTTGGTCTAAGGGCAGTCAAAGCAGACTTCTTTGATGTGTTTTGAAAGGCTGAGGGTAAAACAGCAACCCAGCCAGGGGCTGGAATGCAAGGGTCTTGAAATGAAAATGTGAGTTCCTGCTGGTGGAGGGGGGAGAGGGAGGGCTCACTTAATAATGGAACCTCTGGACTAGAAAGGACTGGAACATTGAGAGTGGAAGATCGAATTAGCAGAATAACAGACTCTGAAGGCATTTGAGCAGATAACAACATGACACACAAGATATAAAAACTGAGACAAGTTCTTTCAATTAGTGACTAATTATTAGTCCAAAAGATCAGCTTGGAACTTGACTAGAGGTATGATGGGAATGGCATAAGAGAAAATAAATTGGAAAAGGAAAACCAAAGAGATGGAATGAAAAAAGAAAGAAAGAAAGAAAGAAAGAAAGAAAGAAAGAAAGAAAGAAAGAAAGAAAGGAAGGAAGGAAGGAAGGAAGAAAGAAAGAAAGAAAGAAAGAAAGAAAGAAAGAAAGAAAGAAAGAAAGAAAGAAAGAAAGAAACTGCTTTCCTGTTTTCATTAAATAATGGGTGCTCCTCAGACAGAGTCCAGGTTTTTGCACATGTTAAAGAAGAAACAAAACAAACAAAAATGCACCATAAAAACCGAATGAATAATAAAAAAAGAAGTGCTTATATCTTTTCTCTTCCTTTGTCCAACCTAGTGCATCCTTCAGCCACAGAGCCTGAACATGATGGTTTTTGTTGTTGTTTGTTTGTTTGTTTTTTCTTCTTTGCTGTCAATGCTTGTTCCTTTGACCTCAGCAGCTTGCCATCATATCCATTGTCCAGATTCCAGTTGAGTTTGGTCTCCTTCCCTCTAGTTTTCTCTCTTCTCCCGGTCCCTTCCCTTCTCTGTCCAGCTATCACTTGCCTTACCTGTGTCTTTCCAGTCTGGTTGCTGGAAGGAGGGTCCTTGGATACTCTTGTAGAGTTGGCCGCTTCCCAAAGGACACTCCCAACCTTCCTCTTTAAGAGAGGAGAGTGGTTTCCTGACCTTTCTGTCTACACACGGAGGGACAAACACCATGGTGGTCCTTGGCTGTTGGAGCAGGACTGCTGGGGTTGAGGCTGGGACCTAGGAGAGCAAGGCCGGTGGTGCCCAGCAGCAGCCAAGCTCCCTGCCACCCAGTGGGGTTGGGGACTGCCTGCCACTAGGATCAAATGATGTGGCTCCTGCCTCAAGCAGAAAGGTCATAGTCAAGCATGACCTCCTTAAAAATTGTCCAGGTGCGGGCTGTAGTCTGCTCCATTGGTCAGAAGTCATTGATTCACCATTCTGGGAAAGTGGAATGACTGACATACATAGAGAAATGTCACAAATATGTTAAACAAAATAAGCAAGTAAGTGCCACGTATTGTCATTGTTACTAGCAAAAAGTTCAAGGTTTTTCCTTTTCATTTTTCTTTCTTTTTTTTCCTGTTTTTGTTGTTGTTGTTTCTGGTTTTATTGTTGTTTTGTTTTGGCTGGCTGGGTGTACTCCCCCATTAATTTTTCATTATAAAATAGCACTATATTCACCAAAACCTGTTTGGCTCAGTGGATAGAGCATCAGTCTGCGGACTGAAGGGTCCCGGGTTCAAATCCAATTAAGGGCATGTACATTGATTGCAGGCACATCTCTGATAGGGTGTGTGCAGGAGGCAGCTGGTCAATATTTCTCTCTCATTGATGTTTCTAGCTCTCTATCCCTCTCCCTTCCTCCCTGTAAAAAAAAAAAATCAATAAAATATATTTAAAAATAGCACTATATTCCATATAATATTGTCTAGATAATGATGACTGCACCTAAATCAAAACTTGAACCTACCAAGAATCAATACAACTATTATTTCTTGAAAAAAATTCCTCAGGAAGCAAGAATGTGTAACTGCTGGAAAGATACCACTTAAATCTCTTGCCTGGAAACCAGAAAGAGGATTGAGAAATATGTGACAATACAGCTGAATTGTTGTCACAAAGTGAAAGGCTTGTGCATGTCTTAGGGTTTCCGGGAGATTGTTTTATATTTAGGTGAGAATGCTGATCTTGGCATAAATGATACATAGAAAGTTATTGAGTTGATGTGGGATACAAAAACCTTAAGGGATCCTTGGGCAATATCTGAAAGGGAGCATTTAATTCTGTGACTAGTGTGAAGGGAATGGATCAGCTTTCAAAATGTATCTCCATTGTACAGTCAGCCAATAAAATATAATTCATACTCAAGCAATTAGAGAGCGTGGAGTTTCAGTTGGGATTTTTAGCTTGGTTAAAGCAAATAAAATACTGTAGAAGAAATGAGATTAAACTTGTTGAAACTTGGATTTGCAGAAATATAAGGTAGCTTGGAGAAGATGAATTCAGGTGGAAAATGACCTTTTTTATTATGTGCAGGAAGGCATTAGGATGTCAGAAGAAATGCTGGAAAGGAGATTTATTACTATAAGCACAGTTGACAAGTTCCGTTTTGTTGAGTATTTTGATGGAGGAAGGAAGCCAGCATATCAGGAGGTGATTAGAAAAGCTCTGCAAAGTGTTCAGTAATCCAAGAATGGGCAGTGAGCAGGTATGACAAATTGTTGGAGACCAGAATGGGCAAGGGATGTGTTACTCTCCGTCTGCTGAGAGGTTCCTGGGAACTCAAGGACCTTATGCCACCAAAGATTTGCTTATTCTTTGTCAGAATATTTGTAGTAGGTGGATTATAGGAGATATGAGATGGAATGGTTACTGTGTGTGTGTGTGTGTGTGTGCACGTGTGTATTCTATAGGAATTTCAATATAAGTCATTTTTTTTGTAGTAAAATGAAGTTACATGTATATTTGTTGTACATTTTTGAAGGTCACATTTACTTGATACAAACATATACTTGTGTTGCCTAGAGGGCTAATGTTAGAATTTTCATTTTAAAGATAAGGAAATGAGGATAAAATGAGGGAAATGATTTTCCCATTGTCCTTTTCCCTTTGCCACAAAGCTTTTCACAGTATTTGTGATTCATAACCATGAACTTTAAACCCACATGGGGCCTCAACACATCCTCTTTTTTTAATTTATTTATTTATTTATTTATTTATTTTTATCATTTTATTTTTTTTTTACAGAGAGGAAGGGAGAGAGATAGAGAGCCAGAAACGTAAATGAGAGAGAAACATCAACCAGCCATCTCCTGCACATCCCCCATCGGGGATGTGCCCGCAGCCAACGTACATGCCCTTGACAGGAATCGAACCCGGACCTTTCAGTCCGCAGACATACCAATGAGCCAAACCGGTTTTGGCCATCCTCTTTTTTAAAAAATATATTTTTATTGATTTTTCACGGAGAGGAAGAGAGAGGGATAGAGAGTTAGAAACATCGATAAGAGAATCATTCATCAGCTGCCTCTTGCACACCCCCCATTGGGGATGTGCCCACAACCAAGGTACATGCCCTTGTCCGGAATCGAACCCAGGACCTTTCAGTCTTCAGGCCGACACTCTATCCACTGAACCAAACTGGTCCCGGTACAACACATCCTCTTTTTCCCCCCCTACCTTTCCCTCGTTTTTAGTTTGAATATATAGTTGAAAATCCTTTACAATTTTCAACAATTTTCCCTTTTTGTTCACCATCTATTCTTCTTCCTTGCTTTGTTTTCTCCTTAACACACATTTATCATTTATTTTGTTTCTCTGTTTGTTTTTGCATTTACTTTTCTGCTCCAGAGAACACACTCAGTAAAGACTGGGAACTATTTTTAAGGAGTGTGTGTGTGTGTGGGGGGGGGAGGGGGTTGGTGGTAAGAGTGGAGTCCTTTCTTCTGCACATCCCTAGTGCCAACAAATGTATATAGTTAATGGTAGGCACTCAATAAATAGTTATTAAATAGATGTGAATGAATGAATGAATGCTTGAAATGAATCCATTTGTCCTCTTGGATCTAATTAGTAACTATCTGCCACTGTTTTCGTAAGGGAGAGATGCTAATTAATTACTTACAAGAAAAATAATGGAAATAAGCTCACTGTAAGTCCCTGGACACTTGATGTGGAGATGAAATTCCTAACTTAGTTTTTTTCCGGCTAGCAACAAAATGTGATATTGGCATCTTCATTTCAGATCAGCAAATGATGTCTCTGCTAAAGGCATGGAACATTTTTTATGTCTTCTCTTTGTAGCCTCCCACTCACCCTTCACCTTTCTCTCTACCCAACCATTAGGAAATGCCCCTTGCAGACACCCAGCCAGGAATGTATTTTTCCTGGATCAGAGCCTTTTATGTAGGATCTTTCCAGACTTTTCCCTCCCTCATTAAATTTTACCTACCACTTTTTCCATTCCTACTGGTGTCTGCTTTCCATGGTGTTTTTATGCTTCCTAGGTAATATGTTTTTATTTTGGAGTCAAGTTATATCAGCATTGGAAGGTCACGTAGTGTAGCTTCTCTCCCAGTGAAGCAAATCTTTCTACTGCATTGACAAGTGAGAGGCTGCATGGCTGAGAACTCAGTCTGCCGACGACATGAGACAGAAGTGCCTTCTGCCTTTTACTCATTCTATCACTTTGGGAAAATGGCTTAACCTCTTTAAACTTCAAGACCTTCATTTTAAAATGATGTCAAAATAGATGTCATTTTCTGGAACCACTGTATTACATAGGAAGAGTCAGGGAGAACACATGGAATAATTCCTTGACAGTTGTGACTGCTTATAAACTTGTGTTATGACTAGTCACATCCTTGCTAAATGGTCTTCCAGACTCTATTTCAATGCCATCAGTGTTGGGGAAGGAGATCACTACTTTCTTGAGTCAATCAGATCTTTCTGAAAACACATTGTCCACCTGATGAAGAGAGATCCTTCAGAATTAGCCTAAACCTGCTTCCTTATCGCTTCCATCCATCGGTTTTGAAGAAACATAGACTACATATATGCTCTTATGAACTGACCAGCTGTGTCCCCCACAAATGTATATGTTGAAGCTGTACCCTTCAATGGGATGAGGCTTTGGGAAGGTAATTAAATTTAGATGAGGTTGTGAGTGATGCTCTCAGGATGGAATCAGTGGCTCCAAAACAGGAGCAAGGGACAAGAGTGCTGTCTGTTGTTGAAGCCACTCAGTCTATGTTACTTGTTATAGTAGCCCAAGCTTTTAGAAGGAAACATTTAAAATTATTAAATACAACTAGGGGCCCAGTGCATGAATTCGTGCACCTTGAAAGGAACTGTAGGCCATGAGGCAGTGGTAGGCACAGGGGTGAGTCTCTGCCTCTCACCCCCATCTGGCCTTTCCTGCTGCCACAGCTCCCATGCACTGACAGCACCGGCCCCACCTGCACCCATTGAAAGCAAGTAGCAATTGGGGTTGGCACTAGCAGTGGGCCTCAGTGGGGCCAGTGCTATCAGTAGTGCAAGTGGCAGCTGCTGCCACAATCGTCCCTCAGGAGCAGGGGGAGGTGGAGAAGCCCTTAGGAGTGATGATGGCTGGTAGCTTCTGCTTGCACCCAGTGAAGGTATTGAGTGATCAGGACTGGTGCCGGGCACTGGCAATGTGTGCGAGTGGTGGCTCTAACACTGGCTGTGGGTATGAGCAGGGCTGGCACTGGCAGTGGGTGTGAGAGGCAGCTGCCGGCCCCGATTCCCCTCAAAAGCAGGGGGAGGTGGAGAAGCCCTTAGGGGTGATTGGGGCCAGCACTGGGTGCTGGCAGTGGGTGCAAGCAGCAGCTCTGACACTGGCAGCAGATGTTAGCAGGTCCAGCAGTAGGTGCAAGCACTGGGCAGGACAGCAGCACGTGGGAGCAAAGAATCTTCAATAATCACCAGAGGCTTGCCCCAATGACAAGCCTTGGTCTGGTGCCCCCACTCACCTGCTCCACCATCCTGCCACAGCCAATGCCTGCTATGTTCTGCACACGCCCCCTGGTGGTCAGCATACATCATAGCAACCAGTTGTTCCACGGTTTGGTCTATTTGCATATTAGCCTTTTATTATTATAGGATTATTATAGCCTATCTGTACTTTCCCATTAAATTAAGATTTTCCAATTTCTTCAACTATCGTTTATCTGTAGTGGTCTCTTACCCCATCATCAACCAACTGCTCTCCTTGTGATGATGCCTAGTGTACCTATGTGGCTCTTTAAGAGCTGCACTGAGAAAGATTCAATAACCTAACTATTGTCTAACTGGATTAAATTGCAGTGGAGACATTATTTCCTATGATCTGGGCATTCTATTTTTAATGGAAGCTGAGATCTCATTAGATTTCTTGGCAGCCATGTCACACAGTTGGAGGCATATCTAGCTTGTTAGAAAGAGAATAAAAAATCCAGGTCTTTTTCACATGGAAAACTGATAAACCAGGTCCAGCCTATTTCATGATGAACAATTAAGAGTGTGTCTAACAGTAAAATTTAACATTTATTCTTATTAAGTCATAATTTAAGGAACTTCTGGTGACAATGTTTTCAACCTATTGTTCTCAATCTTTTTTTCCCTCCTCAATACACATTAATGATGGCATTTACATGAAATACACATATGCATGAGCACACCCATGATTATATCTGAAATTTTCATCTCCCAGTTTTAACTCTACACTTTATTCCCCTGTACAAAAAACACATGTCGGAATTTGAATGAATAAAACAAAGAACTGAATGTGAAAAACAATAACCTAAAACTTTTGGGGGGTCACACACGTTAACACCTTCATGACATTAGGGAAGAAAGAAATTTCTTACAAAACTCAAAAAGAAAGAAAGAGAGCATAAATAATAAAGGAAGGAGCTGAGACATTCGATTTCATTAAAACAAAACACATCACCAGTTCCCACACACACAAAAAAGAAAAGATACTTGTAACATATACATTTGACAAAAGACTAATATGTTCCCAAGTTACAAAGAATTCTTATAAATTATTAACAAAAAGACAATCAATAGGGAAACTGGCAAAAGATTTAAATATGTATTTAATAGCAGGAGAAACCTGATTAAAAAAAAATCATGTAAAAAAAATTAGCAACAGTAATCAAGGGAATGAAACTTAAAATTCAATGAACTAGCATTTGATATCCAAATAGAGTTGTGTAAATTAAAATGACTGACAATACCAAACATGGGGGAGGAGTTACAGTAATGGGAGCTCTCATACTCTATTGGTGGGAGTGCCTGTTGATATATCTCATTTGGAAAACATTTTGACACCACCTAGTTAAACATGCATATATGCTATATATTAGAGTCCAAGATGCTGTAAAATAAAATCCCTCTTATATAATTGACTCACTGAATGGTCCAGTTTGTTAGATGCCCTCTTCCACAGTCATTTGAGGAAATTTTAAATCATTAGTTGGCTCTTTTTTATATCATTGGCCATGTTTGAAGGATCTATAAGATGGATTGGAGGCACATCAATTTCCCAAAGTGTGGGAAGAAAAATGACAGCAGAGAGGAGTATAATGCAAACTTTCTGAGGCCTAGACCAGGAAGTGTATTACTTCCTTTTTACTTAGACTCCATTGGCAAGAACTTAGTCACTTTGGCTACAAAAGGCTCTAAGAAGGATTGGAATGCCTTATCTAATCCTCTATGTATTATGCAGTAAGAAGAGAAAGGATAGTAATGAGTCACCTCTATCATATCTTACAGCATAGCAATTCTAATGCTGTACCATAGAAACTTGTTTTTTACTATCCACCAAGAGAAATCTACAAGTGTATTTATAGCAGCATTGTTTTAGTAACAAAAAAACAACAACCACCTTGAAATAATTCAGTTATATATTAACAATAGATAGAATAAATGAGTTGAGCTTTATAATGGAATGAGAGGCCCTGTGCACAAATTCATGCACCAGTGGGGTCCCTTGACCTGGTCTGTGGGATCCAGCTGAAACCAGCTCTCTGGCATCTCCCAGGTGGTCCCAGATTGTGAAAGGGTGCAGGACAGTCTGAGGGATCCCCACTGGTGCACCATGAGGGCTGAGGAGGAATGCAGGAGGTTGGCCAACCAGGGAAGGACTGTGGGAAGGCTCCAGGGTGTGTCTGGGCCATCTCGCTCAGTCCCAACTGGCCAAACCCCAACGGTAAGCTAATCTATAGGTTGGAGCATTTGCCTCCTGGTGGTCAGTGCATGTCATAGTGACTGGTTGACTGGTCGACTGTCTGACTCCTGTTGGTCAGTGCATATCATAGTGATTGGTCAACCAGTTGATTGTCTGCCCCCTGGTGGTCAGTGCATGTCATAGTGAGCGGTTGAGTGGCCTTAGCATATAAGGCCTTTATTATATAAGATACTATCTATCCATGAAAATAAACAAACTCAAACTATCCTATGTAATAAAGAGGTAATATGCAAATTGACCCTCCACCCTCACATCACAAGATGGCTGCCACAAGATGGCCGCCACATGTCATCACAAGATGATCACCACAAGATGGCCACCTCCACATTGTCAGAAGATGGCCTGCAGAGGAGAACAGTTGAGAGAGACCAGGCCTGCAAGGGATGGCAGTTGGGGGTGATCAACCCTGCAGGGGAGGGCAGTTAGGGGTGACCAGGCTGGCAGAGGAAGGAATTTGGGGCAAACAGGCTGGCAGGGGATCAGTTAGACATCAATCAGGCTGGCATGGGAGTGTTTAGGGGGTGATCAGGCTGGCAGGCAGAAGCTGTTAGAGGCAATCAGGAAGGCAGGCAGGCGAGTGGTTAGGAGCCAGCTGTCCTGGATTGTGAGAGGGATGTCCAACTGCTGGCTTAGACTCAATCCCACCAGGATAGGGTCTAAACGGGCAGTCAGACATCCCTCAGGGGGTCCCAGATTGGACAGTGTGCAGGCTGGGCTGAGGGACACTCCCTCCAGTGCACAAATTTTGTGCATCGGGCCTCTAGTACCTCAATATAGATGAATGTTACAGCATGCTACAAAATAAACAAGTAACAGAATATACACAGTGTGATTTCATTTGCATAATGTTTATTAAAAAAAAGGAAAAGGTGATATTTAGGGATACCTAATGGGTTGTAAACAGAATAAAAAGACTGGAATTTCAAAAGGCAGGATAATGTGTAGCTGTCTTTTGTGGAGGAGGAAGTAAATGAGATTGGGGAAAACACTCAGTCATACTGGCATTGCTTTATTTCTTAAGTGGGTGCTGAATACATGTGTTTCTTTTTGGTGTGTATATGTTAAACAACAAAATCTTTCCTGAAAAAAACAAATTTAAAAATTCTGTATTTTAAGAATATAGTAACTAATTATTTGTGACATAGAATTTGCAACAAGTAATTTAGCATAATAATATATGCTAAAACAACATAATCTTTTTTTCCCCCCCAGAGGCAGGCTTTATAGGAGGGATTTTGGCCATTCTGGGACCACACTTCATAGAGGGTACTTTGGGGATGGGGATGAGTGTTCCTTCTGTCACATAATGTGGCTCCATCTTTCCTAGTTGATTCTTCTGGGTGGGTCAGTGCATTCTGTGCCCACCTGCGTGCAAATTATAGAGCAGAGCATACCCTCTGTACTGAGCATGGAGCCACAATTCTTATTTTATGAAGTCATAATGTTAGTGTTCTCACCAGTTCCTCCAGTACAGCAGAAATGAAGGCATGGCTCTAGAATCGGGATGCCTGTGTTCAAACCCTGGTTCTGCCCTGCAACCATAGACAATCCTTTTGACATCATTAAGACTCCATTTCTTCATCTATTAAATTGGAATTTTAATAACACCTTCCTTATAGGGATATGTAGGGGTTAAATAATATAATGTGTAATAATTTCACACATGCCTGTTACAAAGGAAGGGCTTAAAAACTTTATGTTAAAAAAATTCCAAGATAGAAACTATTTTTCCCCTCAGTTAGCAATTGGTTAACATCAAGTAACATTCTGCCTGTCCAAATATAGAATCCTTTAATTTTTTTTACATATGTGCACAAACTAGTTTCAGCATGTGATAGCCCCGGCTTGCAGTGGTCACTCAATAAATCTTAGCTTCTTTTTATTTTAAGATATTTGGAAGCTTTGTCCTGTTTCTTTTAATATGTTATTATCCACGAATCTACTAATTAGAGGCACAAGTTGTAATTAGTATGTGAAACATCAGACAAAAGAAAGTCACACTGTCTAGAGTGTTGTAAAGTTTTGTTCTGTAATTGTTGCTTATGTCTGGCGGTCAGAGTCCCCAAGGGTCAGTGATATAAAATAAAATAATGTAAAATTAAATGGTATAACCATGTGCAAGCTTACAGTACTGTAATTGTATATAATAGGAACTTAGTGCACTTAAATTTTCTTTTCCTCACTTGGAGTTGCTTCAGATGCTGTATTAAACACTAAAATAAATCCTTAATAATCTATGGATTCAAAATTTAAGTCTGAATTTTGGAAGTAGCGAAAAAGCCACTCAGAGCCATGTGTGGTGAATAATTAAAGTAAAAAAGTTGTACAATACCATTTCTGGTGAAAAACAAGTTGTGATGACATTAGTGAGACATTTACTGGTACAGGCACTTCCACAAAGGAGTTCCATACACTTTTAGGTAATCTATTATATAATAATAAAAGCATAATATGCTAATTAGGCCAGACATCAGAAGGATGTCTGGCCTAATTAGCATATTATGCTTTTGGATGAAGCCAGGGCTGTGAGGTAAGCCTGGGTCTCGGGTGCCAGAGGGAAGCCAGTGCCAGCAGCTGAGGGAAGGAAGGCCTACTCTCTCTCTTTTTTATATATTATATTGATTTTTACAGAGAGGAAGGGAGAATGATAGAGAGTTAGAACCATCAACAAGAAAGAATCATTGATCAGATGCCTCCTGCACACCCCTTGTTTAAAATAGTAAAATAATTTTGTACCTATTTCAAATAGCCCCTGACCTAAATTCTGCTATATATGGTTCCCCAACTTCCCAGCTGGCCTGCCCATACCCTAGGTTAACTCATGGTGCCGCCAGGGGTCTGGAATCCTGCTTTAGCACTTCAGCCCTTGTCAATTCCGGTGCCATTGAGTTTGATCATTATTTTGAATATCACTACTGTCTGTCATACTGTCTGACCTGCAATTTCATAACTGTCCTGGCAATGTTCTTTTGGATGGTAAGCTTGGAAAGGTTGAATAACATCAACAATGTATTTCTGAGATGACTAGAACAGAAAATTAGTAGTTTTCCTTTGGAATAACTGATCACCCTCACAATTATTTCCTTAATAAGTTACATGCATCTGATTAAGACTTCAGATTTAAAGCTAGATTATTATGCATTCAGAGATCATAATAATCTGGCCACTCAGTGTATATATTCCATGAATAAATAAATGTTTTCTTGATGTTTGCAATGCAGACTTGAAAAAATCCTAAGTATTTCTAGTTTATTCCAACATTCCTATACATGTTAGAGCATAATTAATTCTGCCAAAGATAACTCCGGAGGAATCCTAAACATGATAAAAATAAGCAGACTAAATTCCTAGGTGCTTATAAAGCAAATAGTACAGATCAGTCTAATTGAAGCACCTGGTAGGAAAAATATCTTTGAAAACCCAGTGAGGTATTTGTTATCTGTTTACTTTCACAAGGGTCCCCATTGTACACATCATGTTGATATTTTTATTGGTCACAAAGTGGTTATTGTTTCATTTTGGTCATAAATTACTCCACCTTATTGGCAATTTTCTATTAGGGTCTCATTTGACATTAATTGTGATTGCCAGCTATTGATATCATGTGTTCATACATTCAGGCTGCAGCAAAGATTTACCTACAGCAATATCACAGAAGCTGTGTTATGAAACAAACACATAAATAAAATGTTATAACATTTTATGACTTTTTAAATAGATTTCTTTATGTACATTTGAAAGTAACTCTGCTTTCCTTTTCCTGTTCTTTGCATTTTGCAAGAAATGAATAAATGAAAAAAGCAAAGGGAAACAGAACCAAAGAGCCTTAAGATTGCCAGGGTCTCCAGCACTGAACACAGTGCCTGGCACATAAAACATTCAATCAGTGGTCAGTGAAAGGACAACTATCTGGGCATAGTAATCATGTACCTTAGTTCCAATGTTGGAGCTCTTGCCTGCAGGCCCTGTGGTACCAAGAGTGGAGTTTGCAGTTGTCAGGCCCCCTGCTTCTTTCCCATTTAATTTTCAACTTGAAAGAACTGCATGGTAGATGACACATAGGAGGTTTCTGAACCCTGTTATCAATGCTTTCTTATTTGAGAGAGAGTCACTTTACAAGCTATGGAGTGAATCAGTATGATCGAGATGCCGAGTCCAGACTAATATACTTTCCTACAACACTCAGTTTGAAATAGCTAGAGGAGGCTAAGGAAACAAGGAGATGGAAATGGAAACAGAGAGATGACTTTCTATTTATTGCCCAAAAGGCTAATACCGTGGGTTCTTTGTTACAAAGTGGAAGAACCTGGGCAGTAACCCATTCTCAGTACAGCATCAATGTTAAAGTACTATGAAGTAAAATATAATTTTTTAATCTCTTCTTGGAGGATACAATGTAGTGTTTATAGTAATAGTTGGGTATGGTTTCATTATTTGGAAAATAGAAAACAGGAATGATGTATTAGTTATCTATTGCTACAAACTAAATTACCATGACTCTTAGTAAAAGTAAATGTTTGTTATCTCTGTTTTCATAGGTCCATAATTTGAGCCCTACCTGGTATGGCTCAATGGATAGAACATCGACCTGAAGAATGAAGGGACTCAGGTTTGATTTCTATCAAGGGCATATGCCTGGGTTATGGGCTTGACCCCCAGTAGGGGGGTGTTCAGGAGGCAGCTGATAGTGGATTCTCTCTCATCATCTCCCTTTCTCTCTGAAATCATAAAAATATATTTAAGAAATAATAATTTGAGGGTGGTTCAGCTCAGAAAATCTGGTTCAGGATCACTCATTAGACCAAGTGAAAGTGTTGGCTGGACACACTCAAGTGAAGGCTTGACTGAGTTTGGAGGATCCACTTTCAATACACTTCTCTCACATGGCTAGCAGGTTGGTGCTTTCTGTTGGCTGGAGGCTTCCTTTCTCCCTGTTAGCCTCTTCTGAGTGCTACTTGAGTGTTCTCATAGCATGGCTGCTGGCCCTCCTCATACCACAAGATAGTAGCAGCAATGTCTTTATTGTGAGAAGAATGCCAGATTAGAGAGGGTGCAGACTGAGCTAAGGGACACCACCCCCCCTCCGTGAATGAATTTAGTGTACCAGGCCTCTAGTAAATCATACTTTTGAGATTACCTTCGTGTGTAACTGGACAGCCAATGAGCCAATTAAGCAGGGACAGGTTTGAATCATAGATGAGCATTTATTCCAATAATGCTGGCAGTATGGGAGAGTAGCAGTCACTCACAAAAACCTGCTCTGCCCCTCCCCACAAGCCAGCTGCTTATATTGGGTAGAAGGACAAAGAGTACATGAGAAAGTAAGAATTACCGGCATGGGAAAGTGGGCAAGGTATAAAGGTTACAGGGTACAGGCAATGCAGGTTTGGGAGGGTCGCAGAGGGCAGGTGCCTCCGTGCACCTCCAGGACCAGATTACAGGCAATAGGGACTGGGAGTTGCAAAGGGTGGACACTGTCAGGACTAGGTTTTTTTCAGCCATGAGGTTATAAAACTTTCCATAATTGTAGGCAGTTCTTGGGAAAGGAGGATGGACTACATTCAGATGTAATCTCCCATGTCCCAAGACACACAACTCTCAGCCAGTTAGAATGTAGTTTATTCAGAACAGAACAATCATGGTTAAGAGAGCATGATTAATATATCTTATAATTATACCTAGTTCCAAATGTTCTATTTCTTCCCCTAACAGATGGATGCCACCAGTGAAAAATATTTAAAATGTGAATACTTAAATTAGAGAACTGGACCTTGGTTGTATCCTGTCTTTAGTTGTCCATCTTTCTAAAAGCTTTTTATTAAATTTGTATCTACTAAGATGAACTCATTTAATTTTCACCAGAAAACTGCAAGTGAGATATATTTTTGGTTTCATTTTTTTCAGGCGAGAAAACATCTAGTAAGTGATTTCAATTCACTGCCACTCATTGGTTCCATTTAATATAAATGCAATTAAAAATAAATAAATAAATGGGATATTGTAGCTATTTAACTAGTAAATATAGATAGCAGATAAGGTAGAGTCAGGGGGTTATGATCATGTTTGAGATACTACTTAGGAAAGATCATGCCTGAATTTTCATCAGACTTAGATAAACTTTTAGTTACTAAGCTAGACCAGTGTCCAAGATGCAAGCAGTAGTTTTGCATGCTGAAAACACAATTTTGCCAGATTCATAGGCTCTTATTATCAAAATGCTCATTGAGTTATTTAAGTTTCAGAACAATTAATTTACAAATAAAAATTCTAGTAATTTATTAATAATATAAAATGTAATTGCCAGAGCAATTAGGTGTTTACTTCTATCTGACTAGCACATTCTTCCTGTGTAGGAATTATTTACTAATTGTATCAGTTGTGATGATGTAGGTCATGCTGCTGTAACAACCTCATGATTTCATTGTCCTTAAACAACAAAGATTTATTTCTTGCTCACACTTGTCCCACACTTGTGAACAGGGTGATCTCCTTGTGTGCATCAGGGAAGCAGGCTCTAGTCATCTACTTCCAGGACAGATCTAGGATTTGTGGGATCTGAGCCTTATATAGGTTTTATTTTATTTTATAGAAATATAATACAAAATTACAAATACTGAACTAGATAGAGAGCCTTGAAATAGACCTATGTAAATAAGGGGCCCTAAAATCAAGAATTTTTTGCCCATTATTTATTTATTTATTTATTAGCGTCACAATAAACAAATTACACTTCAATGATTTCTAGGTCTTGGAAAAGCATGTGGTGAATCATCCATGGACTATTCAAGTTTTAATCTAGAAGTGACACAGGCCGGGTTCAAAGTGATTTGGGAAGCATAATTCTACCATGTGCCCCCAAGGAAAGAGCAGGGCACATTTGGTAAACAGCAGTGATAATTACTGCGGTAATCAAGGAGCAGAGACAGGAGAGATACATGATTTGAATGCATAGTTTTATCGTCTTTTAAACTTGCTATACCGATTTGTGCAAAATTTCTATACCTACCTCTCAGACTGGAATCACAAGTTAGCTTTCTGTGGGTCTCCCTCCCAAGGATAGCACAAAGATAGGTATATGCAATGTGTGTGTCATACATTTCTACTTTCTCTTTCATTTTTAAAATAAAACAATCACCTTCTTCTTAGAGTGATACATTCTTTCTTAAATATGATACTACCTTCTGTCAAGTTGTATATCTATATTATATAGATATAATACATAGTATACATTATATATATATATATATATATATATATATATATATATATTAATGTTGCCCATGTTCTAGAATTAGGGAGCATGAAAGCTCTGAGTAATCATTGCTGCTGTGAGAATCTGAAATAATCATCAGAATTAGGTTTAAAACAAACAAAGTGGAACATGTTAATTGAAAGGGTTTCTTTTTTTTTTTTTAGACTACAAAGATAAAATGCACAATTAACTACTGTTTTGAAAATGAATGTATTGGCTATATTTTATAGTTATACATTGATAATTCCAATACATTATTCTAAAGACAAGTAATCACATTAATTTGCAGTTAATCTGTAAATATGCCAAAAATTAGATTTGTGTTTAACTATATGTTTTGCCCATCTACCAAAGCAATTATAATAGACCATTTGTTTCCTCTAATGTGATTTCTTGTATTCAGCTCTCAACCATTTATTTTAATAAAAAGGGGGCTGTGTCTTGGGTCATTTTTAAAACAATGACAACAGAAGTTCTAAAATGTATTGAGTTTCTATTAATGTACCAAGAAATAATTATTTAAATTAATGCTATTTAGCTTTGATAATTTACAGCATTTTTGAAAAACTTATTGTTTGAGTTGAGTTGTACTTAACTTTAAGTGTCTACTATAATAAAAAGGAGCTTATGAATAAAAAATACTTGAAAGCAAATAATGGCAATGATTAAATGGTATTGAGTATGCTTTGTGCTAGGCACAGAGCTACTTACATGTGCAATCTCATTTCATCTGCTTCTAGTGACTCTGTGAGGTACATATAATTTTTCCCATTTTATTGAAGAAGCTGAGACTCTGAGAGGTTAAGAAATATATCATCATAGCTAATTAATGATATAGTAGGCCAGCCTAAGTCAGAGGTGCAGTATGTGGTTTCATCAATTATATTATCCTTTCAACTCTTCAAATCCCCAATAAATGGGTTATCAGTAAGAAAGAGGTAATTAAAAGCCTTGTATAATGAGAAAATGGTTCATCTCTAGACAATCTACAAATGGGAGTCAATTTTATATTTAAAAAAAGAAAAAGGAAACTGAGAAGAAACAACTAAATATATAAAGAAAGGTCCATAAAATAGATTTCATAGTGGATTAATGATCCTCAGAGAGAGGACATAACCACTGGTTGACCCAAGAACTTTACTCAAGCAATGGAAGTTCCTCTTCTTCTCCCCTGTCCTTTGAATGTATGTTCCACCCACTGTTCCCATCACAGACTGGGTTCAAGGACATAGTGTTGTGTTATTGAGACTATCTGGGAGGTTTATATTACTGAATTCAGTTAAGGCCTCTGTATAAACTTTCTAGTGGGCTGGTGGGGAGATCTACTTGTCTTGTAAATGCCCAAACAGAAGTCTTGCACATAATTTCTCTAACTTATCAAAACTGCCACCTACAAATTATAGTGTTATGTCTTTGTCATTGGTTTCTCTTTAACCTCTGTGTACACAGCTCAGGTTGGGAACCAAAGAAATGGTTCTTTGGAAAGCATCATCTATGGGGAAAAACAAACAAACAAAAAAAAAACAGGCTTGGCCATTGGCCTCTGTGTGGGAGGGATAGCCAGTATGTTAGGTGTTTGTGTGCTGCCATGTGAGTACAGTGACATTTCAAAAATGCTGGCTGAGTTAATCCATTAGTTTGAGAAACTGCACATAGTGCACCTGATATGGGATATTGATATCCCTGCTGAGCTCAGTTGTGGGAAACTATATTTATGATATTGTGCACTCTGTTGTTGACTTGGGGAAAACTGACAAATTCCAGAAACACATACAGGCTGTGAGAAAGACTTTGGCAGAGAGAGAAGTTGAAAAGCCAAAAGCCTATCCCAATCGGCTATAAAGGGTCCGATAGAAGTAACCTGGAAATAAATGTGGTTTGATCTTATTGTTGCCAGGATATACCACGAGAAAAGATAGAATGGCAACCCAACCCTATGTTGATTGACATGTGGAAAGCCTTAAAATCTGAACTGTTTATACCTTCCACCTGTCCCCATCATCCTTGTTTCTCCCCGACACCTGCTTCAGCAGTCTTCGGGGATACAGTCCTATCTGGGTGCATGCCTCCCACACCCCAGATACAGTGTGCAGGCCAAGATTGCCTCCAGGTGGGGGCCACTGGAAGCTATTGAGGGCTTCATATTAAGCTCACTATTCACTTCATCCCCCAGAAATAAACAAAAGGTGATGGTTCTGGTTGATACTGGAGCAGAATGTACTCTATCTAATACGTAGTAACCATCAGACATTTTCTGGTCCCCTCTGTTTCATAGATGGACAAATGATTATGGTTAGGAAGGTTCTTCTGCCACTGAAAATTGGGCATTGTCCACAACAAGAATACAAGGTTTATATATCTTCAAAACCAGAAAACATATTGAGTATTGATGTCCCATAAGGTCAGATTCTGCAAACCTCTATGGTTGAATTCTTCTACTGTATTAGCGTGATCAATTCAGTCCTTAAGGGAAACACCACTGGGAAGAGTGAGTCTACTGCCTCCTCAAGTGTGGTAATTATAAAGCAACATAAATTGCCTGGGGGAAGGGGCATAAGAAAATAGGATGAACTTTCCAAGAACTGAACTGAGTGAATATTGTACACTCAGCCCAGGATGGCCTGTAAAAAGCCAAATTGTTCATGGCACATGACCATGGACTACTGAGAATTAAACAAGGGAGTGCCCATCCATGTGGCTATACTAAGCATTACCATCATTTTAGATACCATGGCCATTGTTCTAGGTATTCATGCTATATTGGATTTAGCAGATGCTTTAGTTTAGTATAGCCCTGACTGATGAGTCACAATAATCATGGGAGGGACAACAATGGACCATACAAGTGGTTCCAAAGGCTGCATACACAGCCTACAATA
This sequence comes from Pipistrellus kuhlii, assembly GCF_014108245.1. Classification (NCBI taxonomy): domain Eukaryota; kingdom Metazoa; phylum Chordata; class Mammalia; order Chiroptera; family Vespertilionidae; genus Pipistrellus; species Pipistrellus kuhlii. The sequence continues at coordinate 66,849,782 of NW_023425515.1, forward strand.
TGTCATTGGATGGTAGCCCAATATCTCTCCCTGTTTTCCTTTCCCAAATCTGTAAAATGGTCCTATTACATAGATGAAATAATGTTTTTTTTGTTTGTTTTTAATATATTTTTTAATTGATTTTGTACAGAGAGGAAGAGAGAGAGATAGAGAGCTAGAAACATCGATGGGAGAGAGTCATCGATCAGCTGCCTCTTGCACACACCCTACTGGGGATATGCCTACAACCAAGGTACATGCCCTTGACGGGAATCGAACCCGGGACCCTTCAGTCCCCAAGCCGACACTCTATCCATTGAGCCAAACTGGTCTCAGCTAGATGAAATAATGTTAACATGAGAAGACTTGCCTCTGCTGCAGGACACTTTGTGGACTTTGCTGGAACATCTGTGAGGGAGAGGTAGTGTGGTAAACCCACAGAAAATTCAAGGCCCAAGCGTCACCATAAAAATTATGGGTTATGTATCCCAACCCTCCAAATGCCCCAGGCCTCATTCCAATGGTAGCCCCTGTGGAAGCAGGGGAAATGACCTGCTAATACCTGCAATACAGATGGGTCTAGTAAGGGCAACCCATTCACTTGCACTGAAATAACAATTCAGCCCAACACTAACACCAATTGGATGAAAGCAAGAACAGATCAAAACAGCTAATGGTCTAAATTCAGGGGTTTGCTTGGTGATCGATCATTTATGAGCCCTAGCCATTAACTCTTTGCATTGACAGTTGGGCTGTTCTAAAAGGGTTAATCCTATGACTTGAACAATTATCCACAAAGAAGTGGATAACCCTATATAATAAAAACCCAGCAACCAAATGGTGGAATGACCAGAAAGACCGGCTGACCAGTTGCTATGATGTGCACTGACCCCCAAGGGGAAGATGCTCAATGCAGGAGCTGCCTCTTGGTGGTCAGTGTGCTACCACAGTGGGAGTGCTGCTTGGATGACTAGGATGAGTGGCTGCTCACACTGAGAACCCCAGGCCGGTGGGCAGGAACCCCTGCTGCAATCATTGCCTCCTTGCCCCAGGCTTCTCCTCCTTGCTCCCTGCTGCCTCCTCTTGGATGCCCACAGGCCACGCAGAGCTGACCCAGGAGGCTGGGAGGCAGTTTCATGGCTACTAGGGACTGAGGCCTACTCTGCTGCCTCTCAGTGCTATTGTCCCTGGGCCTGGCCCCAACTGGGTCCCCTGGAGAGGCAAGTGCTCCACCTCCATGGAAGATGCCAGGGAGCAGCCACTCAGAGGGCGGGTCCACAGTCTCTCCTCAGACCAGGATGAGCAGTGCTCCCACAGCAAGCTGATCCCCACAGGCCACGCCCCCACCAGTGCCTGAATCCCATATACCCGGCCTCTAGTCATGAATAAGCCCTTGTGGGGTCAGGACAGGTGATGAGTTCTCCTGCAAGAGTCTGAAGGAGCCCTCACTATTTTTCATGTCCTGTTTCTTAAGGGCCGGACAATCCATCAGGAAAGTGATGCCCAAGTTTGATTACTGGTCTTTTAGTAGATAGAGAAGATTGGTACATGGAAGGAGCAGCCACTGTAGCACCCTGTAGCACCCAAGGTTGCAGGCAAAGATGCTGGATTGCCCTTGAAATACAATGAATTGGTTAATGCTGTAATAACACATACTGTGTGCTGCAAACAAGACCCAAATAAGTCTGGGGCCATCACTGGAGTTCCCAACAAATGAGGGATTGGCACATTGATCACACTGGCACCCTCTGTCTGAGTGAGGGTTCTAAACATGCTCTGGTTTGTCTGGCCTACCCCAGCTGCCACTATTAGGGGATTAGCAAAACTGAGTACCATGTACATATACCCTTATCAAATAGACAATGTTCATGGGTCATATTGTAAAGGTGATGTGTGAGACTGGGCAAAAGAAGGTGACATTGAATGGAGGTTCCATCTCCTCTATAACTCTAAAGTGACAGGGTTAATTGAAAGGAAGAATAGGATATTAAAGCAGCAGGTTAAATTATTAATAGGGTACACCACCTTGGTCCAATTTAGCTGGGTGGACTAAGGTAAAGTACTGTCTCAGGTTTTAACACCTTAAACTGATTAACCAATAGGGCCTGTTGCCCCATATTCCAGATTTGGAAGTCAAGAGAGATAACCATTGCCTTGACTGTCACCATGGATCAATGTGTTATACTGCTGAGAACATCAAGCTCCATTATGCCCAGGAAAGTCCTCATCTACTGGAATGTGTACTGGGACATCTACCTGGGATGGAAGAGGGACTTCACACCATTAGGTGAGAGGTAACTACTCAATCTCCACTGGGATCTTATTGACCTGTTGTAACCCAGAACTTTTGAAAGATATTATACTGGAACTAGAGGTCCAGTGCACAGAAGTCATGCACGGGGAGGTTGGGGGCCCATCAGCCCAGTCGGCACCCTTTCCAATCCAGGACCACTCAGGGGATGTCCGACTGCCTCTCACAATCCGGGACCGCTGGCTCCTAACCGCTCACCTGTCTTCCTGCCTGATTGCCCCTAACCCATCTGCCTGCCTGCCTGCCTGATCACCATTTAATACTTCTGCCTGTATGATCTCCCCTAACCATCTTTGCCTGCCTGCCTAATCTCCCCTAATTGCTCCCCTACTGGCCTGATCTCCCTTAATTGCTTCTGCCTTGTCCTGCAGCCTGAACCCAGGATTCCCTCCTCTGGCCAATTGCAGGTACCTGAGCTCCCCTCCCTCTGGCCAGCCACAGGCTGGCTTTGCTGGGCCACAGGAGCTGGCACCTAGGACCTCAGAGCAGGCGGCTTGTCTCTCTACTGGGCTATAGCCTAGCTGGTCCTTATTCGTCTCTCAAGAGCTCATTTGTGCCTGGCTGGCTCCCATTCCTCTTTCCTCAGTGTTGAATGTCTGAGCCATTACAGTGTGAGGGCATGATGACTATTTGCATATTAGCTCTTTATTATATAGGATGGAACAGGCACCATTGAAGAGGGGGAGAAGATGAGGTTCCTGGTTTAGCATATTCTCTCCCAATCCATCTCTTCATGCCTGACCATGTTGCCTGCCCAGGCCAACATGTAAGATATGCACAAGTAGTCAAGTTTCTAAAGATACCCACCTCCCTCTCCTCAAGGCCAGATGGGCACATTCTGTTTTCACTGGTAAGATCATTTGACCGGCAGTCTTTGTTTCCTCCACTGCCCTGGGGAACAGTGTAGCACATAAAAGGCTCTTATTATATTCACCCAGGAAGCCTTAAATGATACCCGTCAAAGCCAGTCTTCACTGAACACTGAACTAGCTCTAATGAGAAAGCTGTCCTCCAAATTAGGCTGGCCCTGGACAGATAAATAAGTGATTTGGATCATGAGGCACTTTCGGAGTGGGAGGATGAGAGGGGGCGGGGGGAGGAAAAGGGGAGGGACGGGGGATGGATTACTTATTTTGGTAATCATCTTGATTTTTTTCCTTGCATTTGCCTATATTATCACTGTGGTATTTGCCTCCAGTGCAGCCAGAGAGCTGCCAAATGAGCCTCCTCTGTGCTAATCAACCCCTTGCTGATGATTCAGCACATTGTGGAACAGGGTGTGTGAGATGGTGAGAGCCAGTCCTGAGGTGTGGAGTGTTGGAGAAGGTTTTTGAGGAGAAGCAATCCCTGGTTGACTTGTAAGCTCTATCCGCACAATCAGAGATCCCTCATCACCCCTACCCCTGTCCTTTATATATATATGTCCTGCCTACTGTTCCCATAGACTGAGCCATTTTCAAGGACACAGGCTTGAGAGAGCAATGTGGTTTTGAGATCATATGTGAAGTGACTGAACTCAGGTAAGGCCTCTCTATAAAATTTTAAGTGTCTAGCAGGTGGATACTGAGACCTACTCTTATTTCTGCCACCCACTCAAGACAATCCTGTAGGCAAGTTCCCTTGCTTAGTAACCCTGCCACCACCAGTCTGGAGTGGCAGATTCTTTCTCCAGTCTCTTTTTGGCCCCTGTGTACTGGGGCCAATTTTCAAGCAAACCATGGAATATTCAGAACTTCATTTTTGTTGGAATTAAAATCCTATTTGAATTCTTTTCTAACTTACTAAGCTATGATTACAGAAGCTTGATATTATAACATGAGAGTAAACATGGAAACTGGTTTTTAGACATTGCTTGTAATTACTGATGGAGAGGTGGATATTAGAGAAAAACATCTGCAAGATTTATTGCTGTTTCTTCAAGTATGAAGAAACGAAGCACAGATTACTAAGAGTTTGCTCAAAAGATCTATGAATTAGTGTTATTATAGATTATTTACTTTTCTTGTGCTTCTTATATTAATGTGATGAAAAAATTATTCAAAAGGAATAGGGAAAGAAAAGGATAAAGATACACTTAGAACCCCAAGTTATATAATTTTAAAATTAATTTATCATCCTCTAACTCCACTCTTATTTAAATGCCTGCTACATGGTGTCCTGTAATTTCAAATACCTACTGGTAAAATATATACAGACCATAGGTTACTCAAATATTCATTTTATAGTAATGTGCTTAATACCATTACCAATGCATTGACACATTTCCAGTGTATTTGAGACTTAAACTGTAAATGTATATAAAAACTAGTGGCCCAGTGCTCAAAATTCTTATGGGGGGAGGAGGCATGGAGGTCCTCTCACAATCCAGGAACCCTTGGGGGATGTTGGCCTAAACCAGCATTTGGACATCCCTCTCGCATCCAGGACACTGCATGCACCAGTGACCATACTTTTTATACAGGTAAAAGGCATCTGGCTATTGTATGGGCAGCTACATTTTTTTTTACCCCTGATTATAAAAAGTAGCACATAACATGATCCTTAGGAGGCAGTAGTAGCATTTTCCCTATCTTATGGGTGGAAAAACAGAAGCAGTTTTGTAAGTTACGTAATTGGCTTTGTCACACACAGTTATGTGTCAGAATTAGGGCTGATCACAAAATGTGCAAGCCAGAGTCCATGCATGTCATTGCTGCATCATACTGTTTTCTGTGTTAGAGTAGCCTTGTCAGGTTTTAATTTTTAAATTTAAGAGGCTGTTCCCAATATGTAGGTAGGGTCCCTAGGTCTGGCTGGTGATCAGGGCCATCAGTGGGGCAACAGGTGGACGGAGCTACCTCTTAGGGGTAAGAGAGGCAGATGCTCAACACAGGTGAGGGGCAGCTCCTGCATTGAGCATCTGCCCCCTGGTGGTCAGTGCACATCATAGCAACTGGTTGTTCAACCATTCCTTTCCGAAGTTTGGTTGATTTGCATATTAGAGAGTTTTATTATATAGGATAGTATCAACCTATTATTAATATTCCAGGACCTTTCCCTACTTTAGACAATAATCAGTTACATTATGTGGATTCTTAATTTGCAGCTAGAACGTGTTTTCAACTATGGTTATGCTACTCACATATCTGTATCACCTTTTTTCACTTCATTCCATAGTTCTTTCTTACTTTAAATCCTTGAAGCATAAATTATTTATAGCATTTATATCATACACTGCTTTTTATTTAAATTTCCTAAATAGGTTTCCATATTTCAAATTATTAGACGTTAATTGATGTAGAGGAATGTACACTTAAAAATAAAAGCTCTCCTTGAGCCTAGCAATTAATATTCATTAAATAAATACAAACACAAGTTATTTAGCCAATGTAAAGCCATTTTAGAACTTGTGTTGTTGTGATGCACTTTAGTGCAGTAAAAAAAAAGAATAGGTGCATATATTAACTTATTAAAGGTATTTTTAACCAGAAAAATTATAGGTTAAAAAAGTAGCATTTCTTTGGCACCTCTGCCTTTTACAAAGCAAATAGAAAAGGCCTGTGGTAAAAATTATTTTAAAAAAATGATTATTGAAAGAAGACAGCACGGAGTTGTAGGATTAGTAATTTTTGTTCAGTGTTCTATAAAGCACAAATATGGATTTTTTAATAAAAAAAAGTAAAAGTAGAAAAACACAAATGTCAAAAAAATTATTTATGTCAAGTTTGAGATTTGGTAGCTAGATGACTTTCCACACATTATTAAATTAAGTCACTAGTTCATTTTTGAAAATCCATTTTCTAGGCAGTTCAACATATGTTTACTAGTCAGTTTTAAATGGAAATGCATATTAAAATAGTTCAAATTATTAAGATGCAATACAATTTGTCCAAAGATGGAAAAGATTCAATGAAGGTGCAATTCCAGTGTATTTCTTTGAAAATAGAATTTTAAAAGTGTACAAAGCACTCAAGGGAGTGGGGGGAGGGCAGTTTTGCTCTTTGCCAGACACTTTTCTCAGTGCATTTTCATGTGCACCTCATTTAATCCACTGGATAATACTATGGGGTAGACATAATTTTAATCCTCATTTCAGATCTAATGAGAATGAAGTTGTTAGAAAAGTATTTCAATCAAGCACCTTGTAGTATGTGAAGATATAAGCTCTTCTTTTTCTGCCAACACCTCTCTATGCTTTTGTTTACTTTCATTCTTCACTACTAGCAATATATAAAACAGGCTGGTTCTTTGTCTATAAACTCTTTTTTATTCTTCAAAACTCACTGATCCCACCTACTGCCTGGTTCTTCTTCATAAGAGCTCACAGAGCACTCACTGCACACGCTGAACTTTTCTGTGGAATTTATCTGCCATGCTTTCATTGTTGTAGTTGATGATATAACAAGACACAGAGGCAACTTTCTTCTACGTGTTTTATTTTCAAGGCAATAAAGCCTGAGGACAGCATGCCTTCAATGCTATCCCAATTGCTGAGGGCAGGGAGAGCATCTGCACCTTTAGCTTTAGCTGGGGTTCCCTAAGGAACAGAATCTCTTATATGCTATTCTTTATTGAAAAATGAAATTTCAGGGAAGAAAGAGTGCGTGAAAAGGAAGTGGGACAGGGAAGGAGAAAGAGAAAATATAAGGCTCTTGTTGTGACCTGGTAACAGCTGCACAAGACAAAGCAGCTGGTTGCTCACAAACGTGAGGTGTCTTCCAGAGCAGCCCTATTGAAACACTCCACCTTGGGACAGTCCAGTGGGAGGAAGGATTGGCAGTGTGTCTGCATCCTCCTTCCTGTCTCTTGACTTTCTCTGGTTAAAATATGACTCATTAGATGTTACCTCTCTGTACACCTGGATCATTCCCTGGCCCCCTAAGGCAGCACTTCATCTGATCCACATAATGAGAGCAGCCATCATTTAGCATTTTGATTTTTTTTGTTTTATATATATTTACTTTTTCCCATTAACTTGAGTTTTTAATTATTGCATTAAAATGTACCTTTTCTTGATTACTTAATTTATTACAACCCCACTGAAATTTTGTACCCTAAGTAAAATCCTTGCTTGTCTTGTTCTAGCTCCAAACCTTCATACAAGATCATAATCCCACACATCTGAATTGCTCAACATAGCACTAGATTAAAATGGACAATTTTCATATAGCCGGATGCAGGACCTCAAAGATTATCAGGCTCCAAGCAATGCCAGGATCGTGTTAAGGCACTTTAATTAATTAATCAATTAATGAATGGATTAAAAATATGTATTAATTTTCTGTGGGCTAGTAAAGGTGTTAGCAGGTAGCTGTGAAAATCACATGCTGAACTATTATAACTCAAATTTTAATTTCTATTGTGATACCCATTAATATTATTAAAATTTGTATTGGTATATAACTAGTCTCTTTACCTTATGTAATTAAAATGTATGAAATGCCCAGTACTCTTAAAGGGAAACTAATGCCTATACACAAGTGTTTGCTTTTATATCAAAACTAGAGGCCTGGTGCACAAATTCATGCACATGTGGGGTCCCTTGGCCTAGCCAGCTACTGAGGCCTATCAGGGGCCAGTCAACCAGGGGAGGGACCACAAGAGGTTGGCCATCCAAGGCAGGGAGGGGTTGTAGGAGGTTGGCCAGCTGCCTCCCCCTCATCGGGGCCAATCAGGGGAGCCATCTGACTGGGGGGTGGCAAAAGGCACCTAAGGAGGTGGGAGGTTGGCCAGTGGAGGGAAGAGGCCAGGGGAGGTTGGCAGTGGGAGTGCACTGACCACTTAGGGGGGAGCTCCTGCATTGAGCATCTGCCCCCTGGTGGTCAGTGCATGTCATAGTGACTGATCGACCAGTCACTCTGGTCGTTTCACTCATTCCCATTCTGGTCGTTTGGTCATAACAGTTGCATAGGCTTTTATACATATAGATAGGTTACCATTTATAGAGAAATATACCCTACTTCTAAAGTACATACTCAAACATCTTCCACTTTAAAATATTGGTTGACAGTACCTCCTATCCAAGTACATATACTATTGTAGGGTCTTATGTACTGCTCTTTTAAATACTTAATGTATGACTTCTATTAAAATTTATATTTCTTTTAGTTTGCTATTGTTTTCTTCTTCACTTTTTGACTGAACATGTTACACGATAAAGATCAGGAAAATATTCTCTATTATATTTCAAGGAGAGATACTATAAAATAGTTGAGATAAAGGTAGTGGTATTGAATTTATTTGTAACTGAACTTTGCAGGTTGCGATACCATGTCAAAGTGCATCAAAATACTAAGTATGGCCCTAACCAGTTTAGCACAATGGCTAGAGAGTTGTCAGCCTGCGGACTGAAGGGTCCCAGGTTTTATTCCAGTCAGGGGCATGTATCTTGTTTGCCCAGTGGGGAGTGTGCAGGAGGTGGCAGCTGGTCAATGTTTCTCTCTCATCGATGTTTCTGGCTCTCTATCCCTCTCCCTTTGTCTCTGTAAAAAAAAATCAATAAAATATGCTTTAAAATACTAAGTATGCACTAATATATTACTATAACTCACTGGTGGGCTAAATATACTGCTATAATTCTCTCCAAGGAAAAAATTAATTTTAAGCAGAAGTTGACTCATTACTGCAACACATAATTACTTAAAACTAAACTTCAATTGTTTTTTATTTGATATCTAGGACATGCTAGACTGGATAATGAGCAGATACAGACTTGAATGAGTGACTAAGTACATGTACTAAGAAGAAGCTAAGAAAGATAAGCCAGATATCACTGGAAATTTTAAATGAGGTTTTTTTTTTTTTTTTTTTTTTTTGTTTTTTGTTTTTTTTTAAAACTAAAAAGAAAGAATCACTGAATTTTTATGACAAAAAAGGTATCAAGAGGATATTGTGATGAGATGAATAGGGATACCTGCAATAATAAGCTGCCTCCCCTTGTGCTAATTGAAGCCTCTGGTTCATGTGTTTTTGCAAAAGCAGGACATAAACTTGCAAGATTGTGGTAATTGATGATGTAACAGGACACAAAATGCAACTTTCTTCTACATGTTTTATTTTCAAAGCAAGAAAGTAAGAGTTGAGGCATTAGAAGGAAAGGCAGTGAAAGGATCCATCCCAAACTGGCCTACCATCTTGGTCTCATAGAGGAGAAATATATGAAGGCATTAAAATAAGAGATGGTGTATAAATGCCTAGAACATTACAAAACTGGAAATAGGTTATAACCATGGTAAAAAAAAAAAAAAAAAAAAAAAGGTTGCAGGGATAGCATTTGGTGTTACAGACACCACGACTTAGGAAATCCAGAATAAAAATGTGCAAGTGATGTTGCCAATAACCTGTATCGCTTGGGATTACTGCCTGTTTTCTAATTTTCTTTTGATGAGTCACTGTGTTATAAACCACTATTTATTCTAAACAAGACAATGTATGAAGATTACCCATATATTTTCTCATTAAGATTCTTTTTACATTGATGATACTCAACCTTGATTAATCAGAATAAATTAGTGAAGTTATATCTACTCACTTATATGAACCTCTGTTCTTGTATTCATATTCACAGGAATCAGGGCACAAAATAGGACTTTAAAGAATCATTCAGTCAATTGCTCTTTTAAAAACAGGACTCTAGTAAAATCAGTGGGTAGGATAAGCTTCTTTAAATTTTCTACAGAAATATACCCAGTTTTCCTAGACTATTTTAGATATTTATTAAAGACAGTATCATTTAGTAAAATTTCCATATTTCTTAAGGATTTATCATGTTTCAACACATTTATGTCTAGATATTATAAAAAAGGGCATATATTATAATCATAATGTAGTAAGTAGCAAAGAATAGAAGTATTACCTCATTAGAGGGTATTTGTATTAATTGCAAACAATTCTAAGGGAAGTATTCAGCATATGTATCAATGTGTCTGAAAATGTCATGGTTGTCATAATTTTAGTCATTTAAATTGTTTAGGAAGTAACATTATAATTATTTCTATAATCTCTTTCATTAAAAAATGTAGGTAGATCATTTTTTTCTTTAATTCTTTGTATTTATTTCAAATTTCCCAATACGATCATTACAGGAAAACACTTCAAAATAGCATATGATACCACTGATGAGTTACTTCTCTGGTGAACACACTATAGTATATCTCACTTACAGGATTAGTGACAGCTTGTAAATGAAATGCCATCCACGCTTCTGAGCATCTGTGTAATAATGCTAAGGAGTCTGAAAAAAAACTTTTAGAGAGAGAAAACATTTCATAATTATTTCTGTTTATGTCCCAGGTATCTTACCATAGTTTCAAAGGACCCCATTGTTTTTAAAATATGAATTTTGAAAGCTATTAACAGTAAGTGATTTATAGAAAAGTAAATAGTCATCTCAGAAAATTAATCTTAGAGGCAGCTTTGTGATCATTCAGGAGTAATAATGTGACAAACACTGTCTTGGACCCTTGGAATATTACTGTAATTTCTAAACTCAAAGACTGGAAAAATCAAGCATAATAGAAAACTAGTGAATGAAATAGGAGCTCACGGCATTTGCTTGGTCAGGACTTGGAAGTGAAAACCTAGTTCATGCAGCTCAATGAAGCAATGGACAGTGGAGCCTAGCATTGTTGCCAGAGGGTGGAGTGGACCTGTGGAACTCCTCCATTGGTAGTGGGAGTGGGGGTCTCGGGGTTCCACTGGAGTAAGAATTCCCAGAGGCCCCCAGGGGAGAACGAGCGGTTCTTATTTTTGTGAAGTTACATTTCTCGGTTTGCAAAGTCTGTCCTGAAAAATATGCAGCTGGGGGCTCAGCAGCGCTGAAACAGGGCCAATGTCCAGAGCTTCTATTCCATGGCAGAGAGGGGTCCATTGTAGCGCCAGACTACAGTCCTTTAATCCATAGTGTGGAGTCCACATGGCTGTGGGCCATGTGGTAGAATACAGAACCTGTGAGTCCCACAAGGCAGGAGTCAGGCATGAGCAGCAAGAGAGCAGGAGTTAAGTATCTCCAATCTTGTGCCTTTGCAGTGGCCATGCCTGTTCTGGTCACTGATTCGCTCCCAGGTGTGACTGACAGGTAAGCATGTCACCCATACCTTGTTGGGCATGCATCTACATTGCCTTTGTCCAATCCTTTCCCCCACTGATCTGCAGGGAATAGACGTGGAGAATGTTAAATTGTAACCTCCTGGAAAAGCTGTACAAATGGCACACCTATGTTATCTAGTCTTCCCTTTACTAATAACCATGTTACTAATGGTATCAGCATGACTTATGGAGCTAAAGGAACTACTGCCTTTTAAAGTAGAATGTTGACCTAATTATTACAGGGAGGGAAATGCTTGTCACTTCACCAGTTTCATGTACATGTGTTTTCAAGTCTCGGGTAGAGCAGACAATGACTTTTAAAACAAAGACTTATAAAAAGTTTTATAACACCCATAGCTATTTTGTTGAAAATTTCTATTTTTTGTTTAGGCTTTAAGAGCATGTGGGCTATTTTTCACCAGTGAACCAGCAACTGTGTCAAGATGAGACAGCCAGCCTAGAGGTGGAGAAAAGCAGTCCCCCAAAGGAAGGAGTAAAGGGAAAATGAACAATCGAAAGGTGTATCTTCCAAGGGACCAAACTGCCTGGGAAAGAAAACTTTAAAGATTTAGTTGCGAGAGTAGAATTATTATTTTTTTTTTCAAGCAGACAGCCTGATATTTTTTTTCAATTATTGTTCCCTATCAAATATTGCTCTATTGAATTATTGTAACAACATTTTTTTTCAATCAGGAAAGTGGAAATATTATCTCCTGCTTAATATTATCACCTGTTTACATTCTTAACCCTAAAGGGGTTAGAGGTTGCATCAGTAAGTGGATTAAATAGAACCCAGAGCAAGAGGTTAAAAAAGTTAATCCTGGCTGACTAGTAACCCGAGGAGGATAAACCTGAGTAAATCACCTCCAGTTAATATCTTCTCCACTATCTGCAGCCTATTAAAAACTGAATTTCAGGAACTTGTAGGTAGATTATACGCAATTGTGCACGAAGTAGTGTTAGAGTCTTTGGAGGAACAGAGACATGTGTTACCCATGCACAAGGAATGTAGTCTGAGTGGTGTGCCCAAATTTTAATTCTTAGCTTTCATGAAAGATTTGCAAAAGAGCTTCTCTATAGAAGTCACTTCTCTCAGAAACAATGATCATATCTCTTCCCACCTTAACTTCCTTAAATTGAACTTCAGTTTTCAGTCATCTACTGACACTTAAAACTATGTTATGGTTTCCTTCTTGCCAATTCTAAAAATATCCCCCCCCTTTTTTTTTAAACCCCTTTTATGTTTCTTTAGAATATTTTCTTAGGGAAACATTGTCTCCTTTACTTTCAGTATAACTCATATTTGCCTCTTTTATTTCTACAGCTTTGTTTGAATAAATCCTTATGGTCTTTTTGTGGCCCTTTATCATTCCCCATTCTTTAGCTAAGGGTATTAACAAGACCTAACTCTTGGATTCTGTTTTCTTCTTTTTTCCCCTGTGCATTTATGAGACGGCTGCTGCCTGACTCCCTAGTGATCTTTCTTTAAATTAATGCCCTTAAATTGACTATGGCTGACACATGTTTAAGTATCTCCAATCCATACCATCAGCCCTAAATTCATGTCTTATCATCCAGTTCCAGTTGAATGTTTTAGCATTACATCAGTAGAAGCATGCTTAAAACTTACATCCTCATCAACATTGTTCTCTTCATTTCTATCTTTGTCACCTATCTCCAATCAGATTCGTAGCCCTTAAGAATTCTTCTGTTCTCCTCGAATATACTTTATTTTGTAAAACAAGCAAGCAAGCAAGCAAGCAAGCAAGTAAATAAATAAATAAATAAATAAATAAAAAGATAAAAGGCCATTGAGCTAATCTTTGAAATATCTCCTATCATCTTTGTCTGATACTTATCACTTCACCACAGTAACAACTGCTACTGCTATGTAATGTTTGGTTCTCCTCTTTTTCACTAACCTCCATATATTCACAGGACATCTTTGCATGGTTACTTTGTACAACACATTAATGTAAAAACTGATTATCTGAGAATGGTGAATAAATCATATTATTCTAATTGTTATATATTCCAATAATCTATCTTTGAATCCACTCTTCTCAAGGTCATCACTCAAGATGATCTATCTGGTCTCAGATTGTAATTTGCTTGTATATTCTGACCCCATCTTTGCTTGTGTCAAGTTCTATTCTGGCTTTAAAATCTTGCAGTAATATTACCCTTTATTGATTTAACCTCTATGGTCTCTGTTTCTCTTCAATATGATAGTTTGTGCCACACACTTAATATTTTTCTCTCTACCTCTTTCTTCATATATTCATATATCCATTTGTTCTATAATATTAACTTTATGTTTATTGTACACTAAATAAGTACATTATCTCATTTATTCCTCAAAATATCCCTATTGTTATTATTCCAGTCCTAAAGAATAGAAAATTAAGGCTTAGAATTTTAACCATGCTAAAAGACAGATCTATGTTTCAATAATCTTTGACTTTAGAGTGTGATTTTCCACTACATTCTACAGAAGTATTTTGCCTTTTATCATCACACCAGTACTCAATAAAATCCTTAATAAAGTGGGTGACTCAAAAACCTGAATACAATAAATAAGTGGATGAAAGTTTTAAGGTTTAAAGTCTAAGGCTCCCAAATTGATGAAGCACAGCTTAAAGCCCAGATTCATTATTTATACTAATGTGAATATCCTAATAGCATTATAATTGTAAACACTATAATTGTTAGTACTTACTGAAACTTTAGTATCAGCTGTACTGTATAATATTTTCTTATTTATTCATCAAATCTAATTAGGTAGTTTTTCCAGCTTACACACTGGAAGAAACAGAGGTTCAGAGAAGTTAAATCAGCTGTCAATAGGCACATAGTAAGTGCCAGAACGAAGAACTATATGCAGCCACCTTCACTTCTTATTCTTGTCTACTTCATTATGCACCCTGCCAATTAATGCTCAGTAATGGAATACTCTCCTTATTTCTCCTGGGGATTTGAAAGAACTGAGAATAAAAACAAGCTTGAGCAAACTCTTTCTGTGTAAACTGAAGCTACTGACTCCAGAGCTATGACAGTGCCATTTGGCGTCTGGTGGTGGACTCCAGGTAGCGCTCCAATGTCTCAAGGTCTCATTTCCCAAGTGTTGTTTGAGTAGCCATTTATACCTTCTGAGGTTTTTCTTATGGGAAGAATCAGGAGACATTACTGTTCTGTACTGCTATGAGGCCAGGATGAGTTGCAAATCACAGGAAAATATATGTGCATTCAGATTGAGAATAGTTTGGGAAAATAGGATACATGAATGAAATGAGTATCTATTTTGTATTTATGTATCTATATCATATTTGTTACAGTTAAATTGAAAACATAATCTGCATGTGTGAAATGTTTACTTTGTTGTAATTACCACGTATTATTCTGTTTAAAAGAACATGGCCTTCCATTGGTTTTTCTTTGAAAATGTGGGCTTTATATTAGGATGTTTAGAAGACATATAATATAAAATATTATAAGTCACTTGGCATATACAGAACTTTGTACAAGTATTTAGGAATATCACAAAGCCTCTGATTTTTTTCTTGCTTTCATACTACTGGTCCAGGGACATTGTAGATAATGAATGAGAGCAAGTTGTAGACCTAATATAGGAGTTTTATCAACATGAAAATAATCACTTCAGAAAATAATGACTGAGTGGATGGTAAATGATGTTATCCTTTGCAAAATAATTTACTAAAATTTTTTGGCAAACTGAATGTCAGTAGGTTTTATTTTCAAGACATGTTCCCCTATCTTAAGCATGAGATGTATATATACATTTTTAATTGTTAAGATTTAATAATTGAAAAACATATAAAATACATAGATATAGACAGCAGTATGGCAATAGTGAGAGGAAAAGAGGGTGAGGGGTAGGTGAGGGTGAGCAAAGGGGGGCTAAATGGAGACAGAAAGAGACTTTACTTTGGGCTATGGGTGCACCAGGAAGTATGTAGATGATGTTTGTTGAGTTGTATACTTGAAACCTGTGTGATTTTGTTAATCAATGTCATACCTATAAATGGAAAAAAAATAAAAAAATATATATCATAAGCATTATATTATGTTTACATTTCTATTTATAGTTTATTGAGTACTAAGAGTAAATAGTACTGTGCTCAGTTAGATGTTAAATTCAAAAGTATAAAACGTGCAAAACACTAGCACATCCAATATTTACGAGCAAAAGTGTTTTGGCTGGTCTACATAACATTAGCATTTTTCAATGATTACAGAATCTCAAGCCAAAAAAAAAAAATCCCAAACAAACAAACAAACAAAAACTGTTAATGCAAATAAAGGATTTTAATCAAATATAATAAACTATATTGGCAGTCAGGGTTGGGAAGTTGTGACGAATGCTGGAGGGCAAGATAGATTGAAAAATATATGTGCAACTGAAATAATTTTATTTAAAATGAAATGGTTTAGTATCTGTTTATTTCAACACTAACTCTGCACTTACTATTCCATTATTGCATAAGACTCCATTGTAAAGAGTGTGCCAGAACTTGTTATCAGATAACTGATGCCAGTAAAACCTGTATTAAAGATGCATACAATATAAGATCTATAGGGCAGATTTGTAAATGTATGAAATATGTTGGTAAATGTTATGTTCAATTTCAACAGAAACATTGTTCGAGGGATTTATGTGGCATTAAAAATGATATAATTTATTAAGACTTACTATATGTCAGGAACATATAAAATGTTTTAATTTTCATTTCTGCAAGTCTAAATCACTATGGTGAAATAAAATATAAGGGATTCATCTACCCACTTAGGACATCAGGCTAAAGAGATATTGGTTGAGTCCAGCACAATTAGCTACTTTTCCTTAGAAGAAGCTGAAGTTGTTCTTTATCCCAGGATTGTATAATGGCATCAAAAGGATTAGTCAATAAATACATTACAATTAGTTATATAAAACTGGAGTGTTAATATAAGTGGAAATATATGAAGCAGATTATAAATACAGATTTGTACAAAATAAAATGTATCTACAGATGTCTAGTTATTAGTTCAAATATTTAATGGTGAAATAATTTCATAATATGCTCCAAGTCTTTTTTAAATATTACTTTTTTATCAATAAGTTGAAGCTCAAGGGGTGTAAGAACTTTGCCAAAGTTCACACCATTGGTTTGTTCAAGTCAAACCTTGATCCCAGGCATATTTTTGGTGTAAGACGAACATTGTGTTCAGTTTATTATGTTGCACTGCTTTTCTAAACAAAATCATTTCTTGATTACTTAGTGAATCTAGTTGTGTTTCTGTCCAGCTCTGTTATCTCTTATTGTATTTTTTTAGTCCCCTAACTTTCTCAACCTATGTTCTTCCTGCTGGATCCCATGCTACCTATTTCAGTTTGATTCAAGTTGATATGTTCACTGTAATTACCTTATTTTATTTTCTTTACTTAAAAATACTTAGAATTCAGTCCCTAAAACATTAGACTTTTAACGTTGGTAACAGAGGCTATGGTGCTATTGCTATTGCTCTCTTTCTTGTGTTTTTCTTTAAATTACAACAAAGAGTGGCAATTCAGAATCTATATCCCTGAAGTTTTCTTCTAGATTGAGCATGGCTGTGTTGGAAAGCTTTAATAGGTAGCAAGAAGACTGCTGATTGGGTTACCTTTCCCCTTTGTCTTTCTTTTCTCTCCTCTCCTCATCTTACAGTTCTCTCATTTTATTATGTAGACAACTACAGCTTTAGCGTCCTAGGCACCCTCATGTTTCTCACCTTGAAAGACCCACCATAGCTCATCAAGGAATTCCTCAGCAAAAGTATCTACCATCATGTTTTCACTTAAATAAGATCTTCCCAACTGTATACTATGTGATGAGAGGGGTATGTCAACTGAGTCACCCACTTCTTTTCTTCAAACTGAAGCAACTTCAGGGCCTTGCTTCAGTAAGAATAAGAGTTCCCAAAGGCTTCAGTAAGTGTTTGGGTAGTTTCTATGAAAAAGGAGTGGTTAGAAATGAGAGAGCTAAAAGTTTAGCAACTTAAAAAATATTTTTGAGAAATACAAAAGGATTAGTCAATAAATACATTGACTATAATGTATAATGACTCAGCCTTTTTTTTTTGCCCCTAGTCTTACTACAAGATTAAGAAAAAAAGTTTATGACTCAATGATGCACACAGATATATTATATAAAAGGAGGAAGGTAGTTTATAGGATTAAGGACAGTGAAGGAGTAAAGGAACACTATTGATTATACTGACTTGATTTGTGCATTCTTTTCTAGATCTTCCAAAGTTCATATTCATTTTGAGGGTTTTGTTAACTACAGGAGGAATTTTAATGGAGACCGTGTTATAGTTCTTGGCTTGCTTGTGAGGAATTGCTAGCAGAGATTGCAGTTCTGGATAAAATCACCCTGCTTTAGCACATGATTGCACAGAGAAGGCAGAAACCCAGTGAAATTGAAACACTGAAGTGAGGAAGGTGATATTGGCAAGTACAGTTGGGAGTCAGATGATGAATTACTAGTTTGCACTGAAAATTGTATCTCTCCAGTACACATGATCTGTGGGATAAATCTAAAAGATTCAATCCAACTAGAAGCCTAATGTCTTATTCCTTTTTTTTTTTTACAGGTTTTACTTTATTTTTTTTAATTTATCTTAATTGTTGAAAGTATTATAGGTATCTCCCTTTTTTCCCCATTGACCCCCTCCACCCCAGACCCACCTGTCCCAGGCCTTCACCACAATCTTGCCTGTATTCATATTTGCATATAAGGTCCCAGTTAATCTCTTCCCACTTCTGCCAGCCCTGTCTCCCTCTGAGATTCTTTAGTCTGTAATTATTTTTTTGGGGGAGGGGGGCTTCACTTCTAGAAATGGATATTTTAGTCAAAGTTGAAAGTGATCACAATCTCCATATCTTAGACTTGTTCTCCATATTGTTGTCACTGTGTTTGACCAAAGGACCAAAAAAGATTAGGATAGAGAAATGGTGGCTTTAGTTTTTCAACTAAGATTCTCAGTTTGAAGAATTATGACAAATTCTCTCAGTAGTTCTTTAGAAATAACTGTTGATAAGTTAATCTTGCCTGCTATGTGCTTAAATTGCACATCCCCACTCCATTTCTTGATTCAGATTTTTAGGAAAATGAAAAAATATATAAAATATATTGAAAATAATTGCAAAGTTAGAGAGTCAACACCTAAAATGGAATTAAAATGAAGTCACATATAGGTACCTTGTATATACATAAGGTTAAAATCCTTTTAAAATTAAATTATTCTTTTTAAATTTTAATTAAATTAATGGAAATCCTTAGCCACCAGTTTAAATCTAATAGTAGTTCAAATAAAATATATCTGAAATTTATAATTTTTAACATAACCTATCTAATAATATTTTATTCAGGAATGAACTGTCATTTCAGTATTTCCTAGAAACAACAACTTGATAGATATGGTGGCGGTTATGGTCTCAACTGAACACTTCTTCCAGATATTGATCAAATTTTGTTTAAGCAATCTTGTCATAACTATAGTTTTGTGTTTTTTTTTTCCAGCTACATTGGGCCCTGGAGACACTAGGAAATGAACATTGACTCCAGCATTTCCTACTTAAAGTTCAGAAGTCCATTTTCAATGCTGGTAACTTTGCCTTCTCTTTTGCTGACGTTTCACAGGATTCTGCTTCTCTGCTGAGTTCCCTCTGATGGAAACCCAATGGCTCTTTGTTTTACTCTGGCCACAGTCTATCATGCCATCTTAAGATCCATAGCCTGCCGTGTCAAGGCCAGACTCACCCACACTCAGGCTCAGGGTCCAGAGCTCTTGCTTGTCTGTAAGGGGGATTTACATAGATTTGGTCTCTATCCCTCTGAGAGGAAAAATAAAGGAGACTAAACCCAAATGCATGTCTGAGACTTACCTAGGTATAATTTAGGATATTCCTCATGCTTAGAATATGACAGGCTTCTAAATTTTTAAAACAGATTTTATGACCGCCTGAATGTTCAGAATCTAAAGCATAGTATTTCTTTTAATAAACAAAACACAATTATCACTTCTGTAGGCAATGTCAAGAAGTCTAATGAAGCATTGACTGTGAGCCAATACTTGCCATCAGCTCTGTTGAGCTAGAATAATGGAGCCTAAGAACATATTAACTATTTATTTCTCTAAGATTTCTAAACTGAGTCTTGATCTATCAAGTTAGGTCAGCCAAAATACCAGACTTGAGCGATAATAGCTGAGTACCTTATAGAAATACTTTCATCGATATATGATTTAATGTTATGCTCTAAGCTTTTATAGAGGGTTGACATAAGAAATGATCATTTGTAACATTTCTTTACTGCTTGAGAAATGGTAGTTGAAGGCATTTTCCATTATGTAACCTAGAATCACTCATACAGGACTCCACATGATAAAGACCTCAGTAAGTTTTGTGTTGGGGGAAAAATGTCTTATCAGATACAATTTTATGCTGTTTTTGATTAGCAAGTTAAAGGCATATAAGACAATGGGTTTTATTTATAGTAATGGTATGTAAACAAGCAAAACAAAGCTTTATAAAATTATTTAAAATAAAGCATCTTATATTTTAACAAGAAGTCTCCCAGAATAAATTCTCAAAGTTATAAACATTGATTTTGAAATCAGCCCTTTTTCCTATTCCATCTCTCAGGAAAATAGGACTTTGACAAAAACAAAAT
This sequence comes from Pipistrellus kuhlii, assembly GCF_014108245.1. Classification (NCBI taxonomy): domain Eukaryota; kingdom Metazoa; phylum Chordata; class Mammalia; order Chiroptera; family Vespertilionidae; genus Pipistrellus; species Pipistrellus kuhlii. The sequence continues at coordinate 66,869,852 of NW_023425515.1, forward strand.
GGCAGAGAGGCACCTCAGAATGACATTCATTATTCTCCCTAAAAATTGACTGGATAGGAAGCAGAGGATCTTTTCTGTTGAATGGTTGGCTCTGATTTAATAAAATTCTAAATCAACCCACTTATTATCTTAGTCCTGGAGTTATTTACTTAACCTCTCATTTTCAACTTCCCATCTGTAAAGTGGAAATAATATAGTACCTGGCTCCTGAGATTTTGGTGAAGATTAAATGAGGTAATGCTTATAGTATTTAGCACAGTCACAGTGTCTGTCATATACGGTATAAGACATAGTGGCAGCTACGGGTATGGTACCAGTGGATGTGGTAGAAGGTGATGATGATAGCAGTGAAGTCAGAGCCAGTAGAGAACAACTCTCCCTTCACCAGAGGACTCCTCCGGTGCTTCCCTGAGAGCTTTCTGCCGAGGACACACCTGCCTTGGAGGCTGAGCAGGCCCAGGGAGGAAGAATGATCTCCTCAGGAATGATTCTAAACTATCTTTTCTTCCTTCTGTTGGAGAAAGATTTAAACTGAATGAGCTTTTTTACTTTGAGCCTCCTGCCAGCTCTGCAAAGACAAGCATGTTTAGGTTAATCTTGGGGAAAGAAAAGAACAAGCTCAATCTTGTTTTGGGGGAAAAAAGTAAAAGGGACTCTTTGAAGTTCATGCTTTGTCTAGCTCACAGCAGAAGATGGTGGATGACTGCATAGGGATTTGTGCAGAATTCCCAGCCAGGATAAAAGTGTATGACTAGAGAACTGGTTTTCAAAGTTTTTGGTCTTAGGAAACTTATACTTAAAAATTATAAAAGATGGCAAAGAGTTTTGTTTGTGTGGGTTATAGTCATTGATGTTTATTGTATTAGAAATTAACTTAAAAATATTGAATTATTTATTGTCATTTAATAATAACAATAATTAATGTATTACATATTAATATAAAACCATTCTTATAAAAATAACTATTTTTTCAAATAAAAAACAAATGAGTATAGTGGCATTAATTTATATATTTTTTGAAATTATTTAATATTCCATTTAATAGAAGACAGCTGAATTAACTTATATGCTTCTGCACTAAGTTGGTTATAATGTGTTATTTTGGTTTCAGTAAAACAAAATAAATCTATTGATAGCATTACAGAGATATAAAATTAGAAAAGTTTAGATATATTTTTTTTACACTACCTCACACTACATGTGGTCATTTCTTAATGGTTAGTTGTAATGTGGAACCTATACCTTATCAATGAACTTTTCAATTTCTTTATAGTAAAATTATTAGGCTATCTTTGCATATTCTACCATGTTTGATTTTGTAGCATCATTTATTCATCATTTGGAAAATGTTGGGTCTACTGAATTGTTCAGATTTCCAAATGTTGTAACAGTTTATTATACATTGTTAAATAATAGCATTTGTTAATCTCACTAAAAAGGTCTCTCTGTGTTGAGAAACTGTTAAACTCTTAGAGACAGATATAAATTTCTCAAAATTCTGGTGTTGGCTTAAAAGCTCAAATTTTACCCTTGTCAACAAATACTGTCAGTTGTTTCCTTGAAGTATCAGGATCACTGTGTTCATTTGTGAGAAATTACAGACCAAATGCCCAAATCTGAATAATCAGATAAACCTAGGGTTCCATGAAAAAAGCAGATAATTCAGCTTCCAACTCCAAAAATTGCACAATTTTTTTCTTTTAGACATCCAGCATGTGACAGTACAACAAAAGTGATTTATATTAAAAAAGTCAAGCAGTCAAGTGTTGGGATGAAATAAAACTAATAATCTTTACTGCTTCATTAAGAACATTCTTGAGTGAAACTGATGTCTTTACTGCAAGTGTGTAGCAGTACAGAATGTAATTAATGACCGCTAATTCTATTGGGTGCTACTACTTTGTTTTGTGCTTACCAACAGCTGTTTCATCACTCTTGCTTTTGCAGCATTTGAGCAAATATTAAGACAGCAAAATAGGCAAATAATATCTTTGTATTATCATGAACTGATATATATTATTTCTGGAAACCTAAGTGTGATGATAAAGTATTTTGTGAATTTGGGACTCAGAGATTTGGGCTGGGGATGCACAAGAAGATTGCCTATGTTACCTAAATCATACAATTTTCATTTTCCTTTCCTTTTTTTTTTTTTTTTTTTTTTGGTATATCAGTTAAAGCAACCCTTTTAGTTCCCTATTTTAGGCACTAAGACCAGGAGAACCATGGTGACTCTGATGTCACTTTTTAATCATATTCTAGTGTTAGTTTAATTAGTTTTGGTCAGCATAACTCACTGTAACCATATAAAAATGACTCTGTATACTTATATACCAATTATATATCTTTATAGTTATCTATAATTACACACACTGCTCTGGGATAAATTGAGTTTCTTCACAATGTATATGTTGAAATTTTAACCCCCAGTATCTAGAATGTCAAGGTACTTGAAAATAGGGTGTTTGAGAGATAATTACATTAAAGTGAGGTCATTAGATAAGGCCCTAATCCAAGACCTTATAAGAAGAGGGAGGACCACCGTGTGCAGTATACAGAGAAGGCAGCCATCTCTGTGTCAATGAAAAAGGCCTCAGAAGAAGCCAATCTTGCTGACATCATACTTTTGGACTTGCAAAATTATGAAAAAAACATATTTCTGTTTATGTCACCCAGTCTGTTGTTCTTAGTATGGGAGACCCAAAAAACTAACACATGGATTACTAAAAGAATATCATGCATCAGTATAGAAGGATAGAAGGAGATAAAGATTAAGTTATATCGATAGCTAATCTTTTTTTTTTTTTTTTTAAGGATGGGGTACTAACTGTGGCTACTTAGTATTCATATCCACAGCTTTCACTATGGGTTCTTCTAGGGTTCTAAGATTCAACCTTAGTCTTATGTTTCCTTTTCCAACTTCCAGTTCTCAAGCGCACACTTTTCCAGTGTGTACGCTGCATTGTCCAATATATTTTCCAAAAAACAAAACCTCACCAAGACTAATAGAATACTACTGACCAAAAGAGTATACATTTGACAGGGTTCAGCTGCCAGTAAATGTTCTCAAGCTTTGCTATTCAAAGAGCGTTTGTAGACCAGCAGCATCAATATCATCTGAGAACTCTTCAGCAATCCAGTCTTGGGCCCCACCCTAAAAGTACTGAATTAACTTCGACATTATAAATACTCCCTTGTGACTTTTATGCACAGTGAAGTTTGAGACAGTGCACTGAAGGAATCTGTCTAGAAACATATCATTTTCTTTTATTGAACTTGAGTATGCTATAGAAGGCAAGGCTTATAATTTCCCGGAAGATTGTGCAATGTATGGTAGTTTTCTAGGCCACATACAGTACACTTGTTTTTTTTAAATCATTTTTACAGTATTTCAGTCACCAGGATGACACTTTATTTTGCGTGACATGTGACTTATCTCTCCTAAGAAAATCCAGGACATGAGGTGGTCTCGCAGGAAGCAATGACTTTCTCTTTCGGTGTCAATACTTCATGGGGAAAATATAGTTATTACCACAGTTGCCCAACAAAATTGAAACCCTCTTAGTGTGCATTTTCAACACATGGAAAGTTTTTCATGTGTTAATTTTAAAAAAAATGTTTTAAGTATTCAGGGGGAATATTCTCCAATCCACTATACATACAAAGTGTTCTGAGTACATATTTACTGTTAGATAATTATTAAGTTGTATGCTTATCATAACTACTTCACAAATTATTTGTTGATTCTAAGTGGGAATCCAGCTGTTTATTACAAAGTGGTAAACAGCTGGATGTCTTAGAAACTTCTCCTGTACTTTTTGTAGATCAGAATTGAATATGTTTACCTAAGAAATATACTGTGGGACTGTGAGTGTCTGCCGAAAACCTCTCTTGTTAGCAGTAGTGTTCAATCTGGACATGTATTTACTTAGTGAAAGCTCTTGTCTGATGTTAAAACCAACAACAACCTGTCACATTGGAACAACAAAAAAAGTGTTTTTCTTTTTTATCTTCCTAAAGTGTTGTGATTGAGCATCCGTTCTGAAGAAGTTGCCAGCCATTGTCATTTTATTTGTAGATCTTAAAGCAATGTGTCCTGGCAGAAATGACGTAACTCATATTTAGACCTGCCATATGTTGCTTAATATTTTAGTGACAACAGTAGTTTGAGCAAGAATGTCCACATGGGGAAGTTATATCATTTATTTGCACTTTTAAGTTGTTTGTACAACTGTGTGGATGGATTTAAATTTAGACATTGTAATAGAAGTATTCACTGCTGATCTCATATAGCATGACTTCTATAAATCAAAATAACAGTCCTCCTGCTCCATAGGCTGACATTTCACCAGCCAGCTGGTCTAGCTTGTTCTTGGAAACCTGTGTCATCTTTTGTGTCTACCAGATGTTCCCAGCAGAGATTTGCCAATACTTGCCCAAATAAAAATGGAAGTATAAAGAGAATTATTTGAGATCTTTCCTAGAAACTTTAGTAGAAGGTTACTTTTATATTTCAACACAGTAATTTCTAAAATGATGCAATCAGTAAGCATTTGAAGATTTATAGCATGGTATCAGCTAATCCTCCTTGGCATTTTCTCAAGTTCTGGATGAATGGGCTGACCTTGGAGTATGTAGTGTCATTATATAGTTTCACACAATTATAGTATACAGTTATAGCAGCTATATGACTATATACATTTGATGAATTGTGAAATATTTATCATTGTTTACTATCACCACAGTTTCACGGGCTGAATCTTGTGTACTTCCCCACCCCCAATTCATACATTAAAACTCTAAGTCCCAGAACCTCTTAATGTGACTACAGGTGAAGGAAAGGCCTTTGAAGAGATGATTAAGGTTCAATGAGCTCATTCATATGGGTGGACTCTAATTCAGTGTGACTGCTGTCTTTATGAGAAGACAAAATTTGGGCACACAGAAGACATAAAAGATGTCCCTGCATAGAGAAAAGAGCATGTGACCAGGCAGCAGAGGAGGAGTGGTCAGACACCTGCAAGCTAAAGAAGGGCCTCAGACGACAACATCTCCATTTGGAATTTTAGCATCTCCATTTGGAATTTTAGCCTCCAGATCTGTTTTTAGCCACCCAATCTTTGATATTTGGTTAAGGCAACTCTAGCAAACTACAGTCATAATACAGGACATTTCCTTTGCTCCCTCAACAGTCTCTCTGTCCCTTTGCATTCACTCCGTTCTCAGTCCCTATAACCACTGACTTGATAACTCTTTACAACTTTGCCTCTGGAGACCAGCATGCCATGTAAATGCAACCACACAGTATGTAGCCCTCAGGATTCGCCTCATTTCACTTAGATTAAAGCTCAGTATATTCACACCTTTACTGTGTGTATCAGTAGTTTGTGAATTTTTTGTTGTTGGGTAGTATTTCATTGTTCAGATGCACCACAAGTTACTTATCCACTCAGAATTTGGGCTGTTTCTTCTTTTGGCTCTTAGAAATGGAGCTACAAACTTTCTCAGACAGGTCTTAGTGGACATCTGCGTTTATTTCTCTTGGTAAATCTAGGAGTGGGATTGCTGGGTCCTGTGTATGTGTAGTTATAGTTTCATAAGAAACTGTTATACTCTTCCAAAATGAACCATTTTATACTCTGTCAACAGTATATGCAAGATCCAATTGATCTAGTAAGGTATCCCTTTTTTTGGTTGTCCAATTTGCTGGTGTATCATTGTTCATAGTAATCGTTTATGATCCTTTGTATTTGTTTGATATCTATTATAATATCTTTTCTTTCATTTCTGATTTTATTTTTAGCCCTCTTTTTTTCCTACTTGACTCAACCAAGAGCTTATCTATTTTGTTTATCTTTTCAGAAAACAGTCCTTTGTTTCTTTGATATTCACTGTTGTCCTTTTAGTCTCTTTTAAATTTATTTTTAATCTGATATTCGTTATTTACTGTTTTCTACTAATTTTTTACTTTGATAGTTTTTTTTTCTGTTTTCTTGAGGTGTAAAGTTAGGTTATTTATTTGAAATCTTTATTAATGTTGATACTTATTGCTATAAACTTCCCTATGAGTGCTTTTTTGCTGCATTTCATAATTTCTGGTGTGTTGTATTTCAATTTTTACTTGTCTCAAGATAATTTTTGTTTTTCTTTTGATTTTATTTTACCAACTTTTTATTCAGTAGTATGTTTTTACTTTCCACTTTTTGTGAATTTTTATTTTCTTATTACAATTGGTTTCTAGTCTTATATCACTGACAAAAGATGCTTGATATGATGTCAATATTCTTAAATTTATTAAAACTTGTTTTATGGCTTAACTTATAATCTATTCTGGAGAGCTTTCTACGTGCACTTGAGAAGAATATATATTTTGCTTCTTTTGGATAGTATTACCTATTAATATTTAAGTCCATCTGGTCTTATCTGTAGTTTAAATCCAATGTTTCCTTATTTATTTTCTGTCTGGATGATCTATAAACTATGTAAAATGGGTATGAAGTCCCCTACTATTATTGCATCACTGTCTATTTCTCCTTTCAAGCCTGTTAATGTTTTTTGTATACTTATGTGTTCTTATATGGGTATATAAATATTTATTAACATTCTATCCTCTTTTTTAATATATCAATATTTTATTGATTTTTTCCAGAGAGGAAGGGAGAGAGATAGAGAGCTAGAAAAGTCGATGAGAGAGAAACATTGACCAGTTGCCTCTTGCACACCTCTGCCGGGGATGTGCCCGCAACAAAGGTACAAGCCCTTGACCGGAATCAAACCTGGGACTTTTCAATTTGCAGATCGACCCTCTACCACTGAGCCAAACTGGTTTCGGCTATCCTCTTTTATTTATTTATTTATTTATTTATTTATTTATTTATTTATTTATAATACCTTTATTGTCCCCCTATTGCCCCCATTGGCCCCCTCCTTCATATTCTTGCCCTGCCCCCACACAAGCCTTCACCATACTATTGTCTCTGTCCATGGGTTATGCATATATACATACTAGTTATTTGGTTAATCTCTCTCTTTAAAAAAAAAATATTTTATTGATTTTTTTTTTTACAGAGCAGAAGAGAGAGGGATAGAGAGTTAGAAACATCGATGAGAGAGAATCATTGATCAGCTGCCTCTTGCACACCCCCTACTGGGGATGTGCCCACAATCAAGGTACATGCCCTTAACCAGAATCAAACCTGGGACCTTTCAGTCCACAGACCGATGCTCTATCCACTGAGCCAAACCGGTTTCAACGCAGTTATTTGGTTAATCTCTTCCTGCTCTACCTCCTTGCCTCTAAGAATCCTCAGTCTGTTGCATTCTTCCATGTCTCTGGCTCTATTTTGTTTGTCAATTCATTAGATTCCAGATATAAGTTTGATATTTGTCTTTCTCTGACTGGCTTATTCACTTAGCACAGTGTTTTTCAACCTTTTTTGGGCAAAGGCACACTTGTTTCATGAAAAAAATCTCAAGGCACACCACCATTAGAAAATGTTAAAAAATTTAACTCTGTGCCTATATTGACTATATATAAAGTAATTCTCTTGAATAGGAATCAAATAAACACAAAGAAAGTATTTTATAATTACTTTATTATGAAATATTAAGTAAACAAAATAGTGAAAAATTATAAAATTCTTGTCTTGTCTGCACCTACGGCACACCAGGCAACACTAGTGTGCCGCGGAACAGCGGTTGAAAAACGCTGACTTAGCATAATACTTTCCAGGTCCCTTCATATTGCATCACAGGGTAAGATATAAGATATCCTTCTTTTTTCCTGCTGCATAGTGTTCCATTGAATAAATCTACAACAGCTTTTTTTTTTTTATCCACTCATCTACTGATGGGCACTTGGGCTGTTTCCAGATCTCAGCTATTGTAAATAGCACTGCTATGAACATTGAGGTGCATATATTCTTGGTATTTCAGGCTTCTCAGGATATATTCCTAGAAGTGGGAATCACTTAGTCATATGGCAGTTCTATTAATATTTTAAAATTTTTGAGGAAACTCCATACTGTTTTCCATAGTGGCTGATGAGTCTTACATAGCAGAATTTTCACTGATATAACACCCAGGGTAAGAGAAACAAAGGAAAAATAAACAAATGGTACTACATCAAACTAGAAAGCTTCTGCACAAGCAAAATAAAACATCATCAAAATGAAACGTGAATCTGCTGTATGGGAGAACATATTTGCCAATGATACATCTGACAAGGGGTTAATTTCCAAAATATATAAAGTACTCATACAACTCCAAAAAAAGAAGATAAAAATCCAATAAAAGTGGGCAGAGGACCTGAATAGACACTTCTGCAAAGAGGACATACAGAAGGCTAGGAGTCATATGAAATATGTTCAACATCGCTAATCATCAAAGAGAAGCAAATTATATCCTCTTTTTAATTGATCACTTTATAATTATATAACATCCTTCTTTGCTGTTATTACATCCTTTGGCTTAAAGTCAAATTTGCCTCATTTAAGTATTGCTTTCTTTTGTTTTCCATTTGTATGGAATACTTTTTTTAATGTCTTCATTTTCAGTTTGTATGTATACTTAAAGCTGAAGTGAGCATCTTATTGGCAGCACATAGGTGGGTTTTATTTTTTATCGATGTAGTTATTTTATGTCTTTAGAGAGTTTAATCTACTTGCATTTGAAATAAATGGAGAAACTGAGAAATGAGGTTTTGTTTTTCCTGATTGTCTATGTTGGACCCAGCATATAGCCATGGTGGTGGTGATGGGTGATCTTGCAATACTGTGGGGCTTGCAAGCCCCTTTGATAATCTGAGGCCTGTGTCTTGGGGCTGGTTCTTTGCAGCAACCACAAAAGCACAAAAGCCAGGGACATATATATATATATATATATATATATATATATATATATATATATATATATATATACTTCTTCCAGGGAAATATTGGTGACTTGGAGCTGGCTAGAGGGAGCAGGCTGGGGAAGTGTCAAGAAGCTTCCCTGAACTCAGGTTGGATCACATTTTTGTCCCAAAATATATGCTAAATTAGAAGTCTGATGTTCAGACAGCAATTATTTAACTATGCAAATAAATGTATTTTAGGGAAAGACTGCAAATGATCATTTCTGTCTATATCATTTGCACTGAGCCCTGGGAAGGGGGCATAACCACTGTGAGTATTCATGAGCTCCTTAAGAACTGTGTCTTCTAATATATATATATATATATATATATATATATATATATATATATATATAGTCTCGTGGATTTCAGGGGTACAAGATCCATTGGCTGCTACAGCTAGTTGTTTTGGGGGCTGGTCCCTCAGGTGGGAGTCTTACAATAGATGCAGGTTCCAAACTCTATGCTCATAGGGAGAAGCTGGGATTGGTAGTTCCCTTCTGATTGTATGGTGCTGTGCCAGAAGTGGCATTTATGGTTAGAGTGTGTGCTTGCCTTACCTAGCCATATTGCTGTGGGTATTTACCCAATGTGCAGGAGTCACTCACCTAGTTTCTTATTGCTTTCAGAGTTAATAGCTCCATGTGTAACTGTAGACTCAGTGTATCCAAGAAAAGAGGTGAGCTTAGGAGACTCCTATGTCACCATCATGAACCTAGACCACTGGCCACAACAGCCCATCTCTTGCAGCATCTAATAACTTTAATTTTTATAATTCATTCAATAATAATATGTTGCTTTTTTCAAAGTAAAGGCCACTTATCCAAGAATTCCCATTGATGGTCAACAGTTATTGAGCAGTATTTTTTAGGAATTATGCTGGATGTTTTCACCTTTCTTTGATAATTTCAATGACTGAGTAAAATTTTATTTTTATTAATAACCAGAGATATATTGATCTGTGAATAATAAAATATTTTTTTCATCTAGGAGTCTACTATGTGCAACCCTAAGTACTCTTTATTTTGTTATTCAAAAGATCAGTTCATAAATTAGCATCCTTAACTTTCTAGTTTTTTTTTTTCATTTTTGCTTCTAATATGCATATCTTATTAAAAGTGGATAGTGAGTAATTTGGAGTCCAATGATTAATAAAGTTTGGATTACCCAGGTTTTAATAATTTCTAGCTAAGCTATTCCATTTATTAATATAGGTAATTGATATATGATTTTATTGTTATTTTTTTAAATTACTTTTAACCCTATGAGTTCCTGTGCTAGCTAGTATAACAGGTACACATAATAACTCAGACTCAGATTTTGTTTACAAGAAAACTATTTTTTCAGGAGTGGCTATAAAACTTAGGCATTTTAAAACCTCATAAAGGGAAATGTATTTATAGCCATAATACTCATAAAAATATAGATTCAGATAAAGGAAAGATCTTTGGAGAGATGCAAAAATGTTTTGTAGAACTAGTGGCATTTGAGCTGCACTTGAAAAGCTGGGAAGAAAATGTACATGTGAAAATGGGCAAGGCAGGATGTGTGAGAGATGTTCAAGAAAAGGCAAGTACTTTGTTAGCAAGACAAACTATAGGGCACTCTTAAAAACTTAAGTTGGCAAAGTTTGCTGGACTTAGATGATGGAGAACTTTAGATATTAGGCTATATTTTAGAATTAATATCATAGGTCATGGTGACTTTAGAACAAAGAATTAACATAATCAAGGCTAAGTTTCAGAGTGATTAATCTTGGCAGCAGTGTATAAGAGGGAGAAACAAGAGACTGGGATTGATGGCACCAGTGGAGGCTGTTTAAATGTTTCAAAGAAGAGGCGATCAAAGTGTTAAAATTGTGAGAAAGATGAACTGAAATAACTAAATATAAGCATATTTTAGAGATAAAATTTGGAGGAACTGGCAATTAGTATTTTTAGTTAGGAGAAACTTTTTTTGTCAGTACATGGGGGTTAAAAAACTTATAATATGCTAGATCATACACACCCATACATAAACACAATATAAAATACTATGCTAAGTAATTTAAGAAAGATGCATAGAACTATAAAGGTACTCGATTGTGAACATTTATCTAGCTTACCTACCTTCAAAGTCCCAGTAAAATGTAGAAGAATATATAAATTAAAAAAGAAAAACTAAAACCCAAACTGTTGAAAAATAATAAAGGAAGCAAGAGGAGAGAAAGAAAATGAGGCCAGTAGTGAAAACAATTGAGGAAACACACTAACCTAAATCACTGGCGGAGTGAACAATCATTTCCAAGGTTGCTTAACAGATGGTTTAAAATACCCGTTAAAGCATGTGCTACACAGATGTGCTGTCATCTAGCTTGTATTCTTCCATTTATAGAGCAGATTTAGCATAACTGTTAAGGTCCCTAGGATTTTTGGTATGCTAAATGAATATTGGCTTCAAGTTAAAGTCACCAGCTTCATTAGCCCCTAACCCGAGAGTCAGACTGTCCTTTGAAGCACAGAAGCCGGGCACTGAGTTTTCCTTTCTAGCTATGACATTCTTAGAAGCCTGTTCTTCCAATAGAAGCCTGTTTCATCTACATTGAACATATGCCTTCACTAATTTCACCTCGCTCTACTGTATAACTTTCTACAGCCCCTACACCAATACTTGCTGCTCTGTCTTGTACCTGTATGTTATGGAGATGGCTTCTTTCCTTACATCTCACGTACCAACCTCTGCTAGCTTCAAACTTTTCTTCTGACGCTTCCTCTACTCTTTTAGCTTCCATAGAATCAAAGAAAGTTAGGGCCTTGCTCTGGATTAGGCTTTGGTTTAGGATAGTGGTCGGCAAACTCTTTAATCAACAGAGCTAAATATCAACAGTACAACGATTGAACTTTCTTTTGAGAGCCAAATTTTTAAAACTTAAACTTCTTCTAATGCCACTTCTTCAAAATAAACTCACCCAGGCTGTGGTATTTTGTAGAAGAGCCACACTCAAGGGGCCAAAGAGCTGCATGTGGCTTGCGAACCGCAGTTTGCCAACTGCTGGTTTAGGAGGATGTTGTGGCTGGCTTCTATCCAGTCCCCTAAAACTTTCTCCATATCAGCAGTAAGACTGTTTCACTTTCATATCATTTGTTTATTCACTGGAACAGTACTTTTAATTTGGTTCAATAACTTTTTTAAGCATTCAGAACTTGGCTCACTGTTAGCCTGTCTCAGCTTTTGACATGCCTTGTTCACTAGGTTTAATCTTTTCTAGCCTTTGATTTAAAGTGAGAGATGAGCGCTCTTCCTTTCACTTGAACACTTAGAAGCCTTTATAGGGTTATTAATTGGCCTAATTTCAGTATTGTGGAGTCGTGGGGAATAGGCAAGCCCTAGGAAAGGGAGAAAGAGGAGGGATTGGCAGGAAGTAAAGCAGTCAGAACACACAGGACATTTGTCAATAAGTTGCTTGTCTTAGAGGAGCATGGTTTTAGTGCCTCCAAACACAGAGACACAATGAGAGCAGATGCTGTTGGAAAAAATGGTGCAGATAGACTTGCTGAATGCAGGGTTGCCACATAACTTCAATTTGTAAAAAATACAACATCTGCAAAATGCAATAAAATGAAGCAAAATAAAACTAGACATGCTTGTATTAATACCTTAACTTTAATTTTTTATTACAAATTCAGGTGAATTAATTTTTCATATTTTGATTTGTTATTGGATCCAATAACAAATTGGATTTTCTTTTTTAGCGGATTTTCTTTTTCAGTGAATTACCTATTTGTATTTTTTCTCTTTCAATCAATTTGTGTTCTAATGAAAGGTATATTAGGATATAAATTAAAACTCTGAGTGAAAAAGTGTATTATCGAAATTTTGATATATATATATTTTTAATTGCTGTCTGTGAGGTTATACTGGTTAACTTTCCCATGTTTCTTTATTTCTATTGAGTAACAAAATTTTTGGTTTTTGCTTATCCATAAAATAAAATATATATCTTGTTTTATTTTATATATTTTGTTATGCATGGTATTTTAATATCTTTATATATAATTTGGAACCATTTATTTCTTTTTCTGTTGAAATTTTTTATATATATTTCAAATTTGTTCTTTTTTTTCATCGATTTTATTTATGCTCTGTTTATTTATACTTTGTGAAATATATAATACATAGTATTTTAATGGCTCCTGATTTTACTTTTATATTTAATAATTTTTTTTCCCAAAAAAACTCAAAATATTCTCCCAGTTTTTTTTAATATATATATACTTAACTTTTTTCTTATAATATTTCAAGTTTGATCATCTAAATGTATTTTATGGGTAAGACATGATAGAAAATAACTAAATTTTTTTCTGATGTCAACCCAATTGTCCAAACTGTGATAACCAAATAATCTTTTATCAACTTATGTAAAAATGCCAACTTTATTTAACAAATACTGAATTTGGTCTTGTTCTGGATTATATTATTTCTCATTGTTCTATTGATATATACTTAAGCATTAGTACTACATAGTATAGCTTCAAAATATTTTTTAACTTTCTATAGAATTTACTGATTCATGATACATTTCTTACCATATATTGAATTCTCAAATAGAGTGGTACCTATTTTCTAGCCTTATCTTTCACATGAATGTGTCTATTTTAACGCAATAGTTGTATACTGATTTAATTTTAGTAGCTCAAATTATTGGCAAATTTTCTGAGATTGATTTTTCATCATTACTATTATTTAAATTTTTTATTAGTTATTTCTTCCCATTTATATTACTAAATTAACTCAAATACTAACTTTTTTAATTACAAAAACTTCGTTAGAATGTTGGTAGTAATTTTGTTAATATAAAAATTTGAAAAAAAAATGCTATCTTTAGTATTTAGTACTATCTTATAAAATAAGCATGTCTAGAACTGAAGCTAAATTTCACAAACCAATCTGAATATATAAGTGAGACTTCACCATCCTTGATACTGAAGAGACCTAAGGAAATAGAGATTGCATGTTTATAGGTCAGCCAGCCTGTGGCTCTCTTGGGGTCACTGACTTAGATTTCCTGAGATACCAAAACTAACTCTTCTATATCCTCCAAGAACATATTCAAAGTCAATATTTTTTCCTTTTTGATTTATAGAAGTAAAATGTGGGGGATTTGGGGTGGTTGTTAGCTTTATTTGTTAGAAAGATAACAGTTTGGTTTTTTGATCTATTATCAATGATTGTTTCTGGCCTAGTAGAAAAAAATAGAGCCAGGAAGTTAAAATAGGTGTAATCTCAGAGCTTGCTCTATCATAATTATATCTTTTTTTAAAAAATATATTTTTATTGATTTTTTTACAGAGAGGAGGAGAGAGGGATAGAGAGCTAGAAACGTCGATGAGAGAGAAACACCCACCAGCTGCCTTTTGCACACCCCCTACCGGGGATGTGCCCGCAACCAATGTACATGCCCTTGATCGGAATCGAACCCTGGACCCTTCAGTCTGCAGACCGACGCTCTACCACTGAGCCAAACAGGTTTTGGCCATAATTATCTCTTAATTAGTCTTTATAGGACTCAAAGAAAATTAGCAAGCAGAAGTATGTATCAGTGTAATACATTTTTCTTGTACAAACCACTTTAAATCTTAATGGCAAGTCACCCAGGTTGGCTTCTGCAGGTGGACTGTTTGCTGATGGAGAGTCACATGTTGCACAATATCCTGCAGATTTTAGCTTCAGCTTCTTTACATGGCACTAGTGTCAGAGTCCTTAAAACAGCAAGAAGAAACTTCAAGACTTCTTGAAGCCTTGTTTTGTGATTTTCATCCATTCTATGGATTCAAGCCATTCACATGGCCAGAAATTAAGAAATGGACTCTACCTATTGTTGGGAGGAGCTACCAGTATTCTGACTAATTTTGAAAACTAGCACAGCACCCAAGAACTGTATGTAACAACAGAGGTCTATCCCAGAGGCAAGAAAACAAGCACAAGTCCTAGAGACTTGCAGGGTCATTGCTATGTATTCTCTAGTAATGAGAGATTTCACCCCCTGATATTATTTGAGAAATACATTTTGTAGATCTGCAGTGGGGCCCAATATTCTGCATTCCTAAGACACTTGGAGGTGATGGTGATTCTGTTGGTCTGAAGAGTACACTTGCAGTAGCAAATCACTGCACCAGGGCCACTCAAGGTATGGCTTGTGGACTGGCAGCATCTATATCACTTGTAGAAAATGCAAAATGCAATTATATAAATGTACATATATTGAAATATATATATATATATCAGAGAGGAAGGGAGGAGAGAGAGATATAAACATCAATGATGAGAGAATCATTGATCAGCTGCATCCTGCATGCACCCTACTGGGGAATCTAGGCTGCAAACCCAGGCATGTGCCCTGACTGGAAATAGAATCCTTGACCTCCCAGTTCATATGTTGAAGCTCAACCACGGAGAAACACCAGCCAGCAGAAAGCACAATTTCTTGATACTCTAGACATAATGAATCATAATCTCTAGAAGGGCCTGAAGTCTGTGTTTTGACAAACTTTCCTGGGGTATACTGATGCATGCTAAAGTTTAATAAACCACACATTGAAAGGTATTGGGTAGAAAAGAAAGAAGTGCAGTCAAGGAGGAAGAGAATAACAAGAAATGATTTGTTTCACCATGCATGAATGCAGGCCTTTTGAAGAATACATGTAAACTACAAAGAATTTTGCCAAACAGCAAGAGGTGGACAGGTTTGTTATGATTTCCCTGGAAGAAAAAGATGAGTAATGTTGTTGGGCAATACCTGTAGAAATATTTGTCTTTTCTTTATATTTTGGCAGCTTACCATTCCTGTGTTATGTTTTTATTAATGTTTTCAGAGTGAACATTGAAGGAAAGCCTCTCTTGTGTATGATTGTGAGTCTACTAGTAATCAATTGAAGCTCCAGCATGTTTTACTACTGTCAGCTCTGATTTGTTATTTTCATTTTCTTACCACAGATGTCTGATTAATTTATTCAAAATGGTCCAGAGCAGATAAATATACAGAAGTACTGTTATAGCTTAATTTTTCCCCAATATATTTGGTATTTAAAGGTATTCATAGTACATTTGAGGAATTATATAGAGTTTATAGAATCCTATGATATATAAAATTGAAATTTAATTCAAAAGTCAAATTATTTGTTGGGGACTTTTATGTGTGTAGTGGGAAAAAAATTACTCCTTTATGGTACAGGTATGAAGCACCATGGGAAAAATGAGGGAATTTTTAAAATCTCATTTTTTCTGTATATTTTGATATATGTCTGTGGACATTATTTCAGCTGATTACCTTTTTTCATTTTTTAATTTGAATTTTATTGGAGTTAATAAAATTATGTAGGTTTCAGATGTACAGTTCTATAATACATCATCTGTATTCACCATTCCAAGTCAAGTCTCCTTCTTTCATTCCCCCCCTCTTTACTCTTTACTCTTTACTCTTTCCTGTATCACCTTTCTTCCCCTCTTTTTCTCACTGTACTGATGTCTATATCTATGTGTTAGTGTTTTCCCCTCCTTAATCCCTTTGCCTTTTTCACCCAGCCCTCCAATCTTCCTCTCCTCTGACAGCTGTCAGTCTATTCTCTCTACCTATGAGTTTGTTTCTTAGTTTGGTTTGTTCATTAGATTCCACATATAATTGTAATCATATGGTTCTTGTCTTTCTCTGACTGGCTTATTTCAATTTTTTCTTCTTCTTCAGTAGACAATCCAGTCTAAGGCTAGATATTGAATTTACTTTTCATATCTGATTACCTTTAAAAAGGAGAAAGATTTATGCAGTCTGAAGAGAAACCAGAGCATCAGCTGATTACCTTTAAAATATTTAAAAGTTATTTATTTTTAAACCACTGGACAACCTCAAATATACAGGCTTCATTTTTAGTTATCTGTAATAATCTTCAGTGTTTATAAAAAGAATAATCTTTGATTCATTTTATGTAATTTTTATCTTGTTTACTGACACAATCCAATGATTTGATATTCTACTCATATTAAACTACTGAGAGCTCTGCCCATTTTATTTCAATAGTGAAGATCATCGGGCATAACATTTTTACCGGCTGTGTGACCTTATGCAAATCACCTACCTTCATAAAGATTGTATTCCCTTTTACTTGCTGAAAATGCCTAGGAGATATTCCTGCCTAGCTCAAATACTCTCCCTCCCCAAATTGTTTTACTAATTGTTCTTCTAAGTAATTGGTCTTTCTCCCCCCCCTCCCCAAATATTATATAATGAGTATTGTAACTAATTTAGGGCAAAGTAGATAGATAAAATACTAATCTAACATAACATCATTGACTCTTACATTAATCATTTTTCAATATAGAAATTTTGAATACATTTAAGGTTATTTTAAATGAGATAAATTAACAAATTTTGTAATTTAATGAACATTTAGGAAGTCAAACGTAGAATTTCTATGCTGGCACTCTTGGGTTATTTCAAAATATCTAGGGATTAATTTTTTATTTATTATATTTGGCATTATGTAGACATTTCCTCAATTATTTTCTATTTTCTGTCATATCCTTAGAAACAGATAGACTGAGTATGTATAATGCTCTGCCTGTGTTGATGTTTAGTCTCAATCATATCATTGTAACATAGTCTCAATGCTATTATATGTTTTTTATATTGATTTTTAAATAGCTGAGGGACTAAATAAAGTATACAATGAAGTCATGATATCTTAACTTATAACTTAGTTCATAAATTAAATTAACTTATTTCTCAAATAGTTTCATTTTACTGCTCTTTTTATTTGTTTCTTATACAATTTTTATGGGTTCTTCAGAAAGAAATAAGAAGAAACACTAATAAATTTTATCCCCATAAGCAATATATATTATCCATTTCCTTTAGAATGTTTCTTTAATTTTACTGACTTTGGTGTCTTAAAACAGAAAGAAATCTAGTAGATAAATTGGAAATTTTCACATTAGTACTTCACTGAATATAGGAAAATAACTATAAAAATAGTGAAGAAAAATCTCCATTTCATAAAAATTATCAAAATGAATCAACCAGGGCATCTTAATTTTAGAAACTTTATTTCCATGCAACAGATCTGTGCTAAAAATTATAATTTTTTTTTTTGTCAGTAGCAGGAATGTACTTCATAAAATTCACTTAAGTATCTCATGGGCTGTTCCCTTTTTATTAGAAAAAAATCAGAATAGAACAAAAGGTATGAGAAAATCCACACATAACTAGATATGATTTCCCTACAACTCATATCTTATTCCTATAATTACAGCTTGTTATCCATAAGACCAAATCCTATCCCATCATCCAATGAAAGGGATAGGACTGCCAAACTCTCTATAGTCTCCACCCTTGTTTATTGTGTCAGACTTTCCCTTTTAAAGGTTGATGCTGATAGTTCCATTAAGTATATTTGCTAAAAAAAAAAAAATAATAATAATAATGTTGTAGAAGGTAGAGAGAGAGGATGAGGAACTGAGGCTAAACCTTCTGCTATGGATTAACTTCCATATTATCCTATATAATAAAAGCCTAATATACAAATTGTCAGACTAGGAGTTTGACCAGGAGTTTAACTGCTCTCTATAACATGTGCTGATCACCTGGGTTTAGCACAGAACATGGTGGGCATCGGCAATGTGGAGCCGACAGTGGGTGGCAGTGTAGGTGCTGCTGGCCCCAGTGACCCCCAACGAGAGCAGGACCATGGCAGGATGGTGGATCAGGTGAGCAGGCAGTGTCAGGCTATGGTGGGTCCGAGCAGGGGCCCAATATCCCTGCTGATTGCCCCACAGATGGTGACCAGCAGTGGTGAGGGGGGTTGCCACCCAGCTCCCAGGCACTGAGAGAGCCAGGTGGGGGATCCGGCCCCAACTGATGGCCCTGCAGAAGGTGACCAGTGGCAGTGACAGGGGGTGGGGCCACTGAGTGAGCTGGGAAGGGGGCCCAGCCCTGATCGATTGCCCCAAAGGCAAGATGGTAGAGCAAATGAGGGGGTGGCACCAAGCCAAAGCAGAGTGCCAGATGGAGCTGCGGAGCTGTGAGACTGGGGGCATGAGCTGGGGCTGCTGGGCTGGGAGGCTGGGGTGCAAACTGGGGCCTGATTCTCACAGGCTACCCCAAGGGTACCCACCTGTGCAAGAATTTGTCCCCCTGAGAATCTATATATTTAAAAGCCTAAGAGACTGGATGACCAGTTGACTGGTTGCTATAGCATTCACTGACCACCAGGGGGAAGATGCTCAATGCAGGTGCTGCTCCCTGGTGGTCAGTGTGCACCCACAGCCAACTTCCCATGGCAAGCCAATCTCTCATGGTCCCTCCCCACTGCTGTCTGGCCAGCCCCAATTGGGACTGGGTGAGATGGCTCCCATTAGCATGATCACCAGCCAGGCCAAAGGACCCCACCCATGCATGAATTCATGCACCAGGCCTCTAGTATATACATATAGAAAAGAGAAGTGAAAATTATAGATGTAAATCCTTACATCTTCATATCGGTAATCTATTACTTATGATACTTAATATTTTTTTAGAATTCTCACCTGAAGAAATCTTTATTTTTAAAAAAAAAAAAAATGATGTTAGAGATACACAAAGGGTGTGTGTGGGGGAAGAGAAACATTGATGTGAGAGATGTGAGAGAGAAACAACCATCAGTTGCCTCCTGTACATTCTTGACACTCAACAAACTAAGCCACACCAACCAGAGCAAGAAACAAACAATTTAACTCAAATTTGGTCACAGAATAAATGTAGATCCATGGCTTGTGTGGTAGGTTATTTTCCCCCCCCCCCCAAAGTTGGTCTCATTGATACATAATATATTTAAAATGCTATTTTTTTAAATGTGGTATTGGCACACTCTCACTGATAGGGAGTACACATATGAAGAGACTCAACCAATAGAGTAAAGCAGAGGCAATCTTTCCTGAATTCTGGAGTTAGATCATAGTAAGCAATGTGTGTTCATCTATGTTAGATCCTAGATTTCCTGAATTCTGGAGTTAGATCATAGTAGGCAATGTGTGTTTGCTTCTGTCTTTCTGTGTCATTCTCTTCTCTATGAGCTCTTTGGAACCTAGCTACCATTGGAGGAAGAAGCCCATCCCACATGGGAAGACCTTGTGTAGGTGTTCCAGCCAATGGCCCCAGCTAGTTGTCAGGGGACAGTGAGCATTAGTTTCCAAATATGTGATAAATGAGCTTCAAATGACTCCAACCCTCAGCCTTTAAGCCTTCAGGTATTTCAGTTAAGGACTTCTAATTACAGGGCAGAGATATGCCATCCCACAGTGTTCTGTCTGAATTCCTGGTCAATAGAAACATAAGATAAATATGTATTGTTCTTTTAAGCCAATACATTTTAGGGCATTTTGTCATATAGTAATAAATAATAAATACGACTTGCTTTATTGAAAAAATATCTAAGTGAGGTATAAGTTTTAGGCATGATTTGGTCAGCGATAAGCCATGTTTCTCTATGAAGCTTTTTTCTAAGCTCTGATTTTCTTGGTGTGTTAGGTTTATCCACTTATAAAAGAAAAATAACTACATTTGTTTCACTGCCTCACATATCTATAATATATGGTCCAGAGCAAAGAGATAACTTTTGTTCAAGCATTCTCAGAAGGAATCCTAAAATTCAGTATAATTGAGCTATCTTGACTCACATGGCAACTTCTAAAATAATCTAGGGTCTAAGCATATATTGATAGAATACGAGAGGCCTGGTGCATGGATTCATGCACTGATGGGGTCCTTCGCCTGGCGTGTGGGGATCTGGCTGGAACTGGCTCTCCAACATCCCCTGAAGGGTCCTGGATTGCGAGAAGGCAGTTCTCAGGGTGACTTACCCTGGAATCAGGCTCCCTCCACTCTGGTTCTGGGTGCGTCACCTGAGAATTGTGGCTGCTAAATCACCCCAGCTCAGCAGCTCCTGAATTGAACATCTGCCTCCTGGTGGTTATTGCATGTCATAGCTACTGTCAGCAGGTTGAACAGTCAGACAGTCACTTAGGCTTTTAAGAGGCCCTCATGCACTAGTGGGGTCCCTCAGCCTGGCCTGCAACCTCTTGCATTCCAAGGCCCCTCGGGGGATATCAAATTGCCAAATTCAGCCTGATCTCCAAGGAACCCACCAGTGCACAAATCTGTGCACTGGGCCAGTTTCTGCCCTATACTCACAGACCAGTACACTTCATAGCTACTGGCCGAACACTCAAATAGTCAGAGGGTCACTTAGGCTTTCATATATATAGAGAGATAATCATTGGTTCATCTTGGTATATTTTTCCCATCCTTTAAATCACAGAAATTCTCAAACTTATATCAAGGGCTCTCTAAAAAAGGAGAATAGATACTCAGGAAGATACCATAGATTTCCATCATAAAAATGTAGCATAATGTTTGATATATGGAATTCTTTATACACAATAGCTATGACTGTTACTTAGTTTTTACTTAGGGTCAAATATTTTCTCATTTATTGCCTTGATATTCATCAGTCCCTAATCTTTCCATAAGTATTTCACTCAAGAAGATATGAACAATGACATTATGCTACAATATTTCTCCCTTTAATTTCAAGGCTAACTACTTTCTATAAAACTTAGTAAATGTGTCTACCTCTATTTGAGTTAGCTGCAGCATACATGGGCTATGTTTAAAATTAAGCCTTTCTATACATTCTTTCTTGAATTTGTCTTCAGAATACTTGGCAATGTTAGGTGACAGCATATGTTTAATGTTGTTAAAAGCAGAGTCATTTCAGCAAAAGTCTGGAAAAAGGCTTTAAATCTACAAAAGGTGCACCCTCAGTGGTCCTAGAACAGCCTTTAATAAGAATAAAAGGGAGAGAAGTCAGAGTGCATAACATGAGTGATGCACTGATATAAAGGGTTAGTGTTAGTGGTTAGAATATTCCCCAAATCCTTTTCTGAAGAATGTCAATACTTTGGGGGGAAAAATAAAAGGTTTCAGAATTTAAATATGTTTGGAAAATGTAGTGCATGATCTACCCCTTTTGTTAATTCAAAATTCAGATTAACATAATAAAATATCTAAAAAAAAAAAAAAAAAGTTCTAAAGTAAAGGCATTATTTAATTTTGCTAACCCAGCTTTTTCCAAATAGGCTTAAGTTTAGGGGGTTTCTGTTTCCCTGAAGTTTCTTTTCTTATAACTTGATGGTCCATGGATCACAAACACTTGTAGTACAATATATTCATCAGGCTTTTATTCCTACTTAGGAATTTATACTTTTATATTATTTTACAAATGACCTGATGCACGAAATTCATGCATTCAGCTGGCCTGCACCCTCTCCAATCTGGGATCCCTAGGAGGATGTCTGACTGCCAGTTTAGGCCTGATCCCCCAACTGCTACCCCTTGCCAACCTGATTACCACCAGTATGCTCCCCCCTGATTTTCCCATCCCTGCTAGCTGGCTCACTCCCTCCTTTCCCCCCTGCCAACCTGCTTGCCCCCAACTACCCTCCCCTGCTGGCCTGTTCACCTCCAACTTCCCTCCCCTCTTGGCCTACTTGCCCCGAACTGCCTTTGCTAGCCTGCCCACCCCTGACTGCCCCTCTCCTGACAGCCTGTTCACCCCTAACAACCTCTGCCTCAGGCCCTTCACCATGGCTTTGCTCAGAAGGAGTCCAGGTCTCCCAGTCTAATTAGCATATTACTTTTATTAATATAGGTAATTTTCATTGAGACATTTTACTTATTTCATTTTATTAGTTTTAAGTATACAACATAATGATTGATATCTACATTAATAAAAGAGAAACATGCAAATTAACCATCACTCCACTGCACCCACTGGCCAATCAGGAGGGAATATGCAAATTAGAAGGCAAAAGATGACATCTGACCAGCTGCTCCAGGCACAGAGTGACTGGGTGGGGCAGGAAGCCTGCTATGTGAAGAAGGGAAGGGGGAGAGGGGATCTATAGGAGAGACACTCTGGCCAGTAGCAAAAGTGAAGACAGCAGACTGGCCAGAGTCTGCTGCAAAGGCGGCAGACTCCAGCCGGAGTAAAGGCCTGGGTCCCAGGTGCCAGAAGAAAATAGATGCTGGAAGCCAAGGAAAGGGACCTCTAGTTTGTATATATTGCAAAATGATCGCAACAAGTCTAGTTAACATTCATCACCAATGCTCAGAAATATTAACCCTGTAATATTCCAGGTTCTCTTGTTCTCAAACAAATTTTCCCACTAACTTATCCTTTAAACATGAAAATGTTTTTTAACTGAATTTATTGGGGTGAAATAGGTTTCAGATGTACAATTCTATAATATATCATTTGTATATTGCATTGTGTGTTCACCACCCCAAGTCAAGTCACCATCCATTACCATTGATCCACCCTTTTCTTCCTCCCCTCACAGCCCCTTCCCTCATAATTACCATACTGTCCTCTGTGCCTATGAAGTTTTTTCTTTTGTGGTTTTTTTTTTTTTTTTTTTTTTTGTTTTTTACATAGAGGAAGAGAGAGAGGGATAGAGAGTTAGAAATATCAATGAGAGAAACATCAATCAGCTGCCTCCTGCACACTCCCTATTGGGAATGTGCCTACAACCAAGGTACATGCCCTTGACTGGAATGGAACCTGGGACCCTTTAGTCTGCAGGCAGATGCTCTATCCACTGAGCCAAACAGGTTTTGCCTGAAGTTTTTTTCTTTGTGTAAGCATAATCCCTTTACCTTTTTCACCTATTCCCTACCTCTTTACCCTTTGATAGCTATTGGTCTGTTCTCTGTATCAGTGAGTCTGTTTCTATTTTGTTAGTTTATTTTGACCCTTAGATTCCACATATAAGTGAAATCATATGGTACTTGTCCTTTTCTGACTGGCTTATTTCACTTGGCATAACACTCTTCAGGTCCATCCATGACACAATAGGTAAGATTTCCTTATTTTTTGAAAAAAAAATTAAAAAATCTATAGGATATTACAAATGTAAAGAATCTAACAGCCGAATATCATTGATTGCTGGATCTTTTATTTCTCCAGTAAAGGAAAGAATGTGAAAAGGTGAGACACATGAAATTTACTTTGTAAAGGGATTTTCATGCTTGGGGAACATTGAAGCAAATAAGATAAGCTTTAAAGATTTCATATATTTGATTTGGATAAGTCTTGTTTATATTTCCCTGGATTAGGGTAATAAAAGCTTTGAAAACACACACACACACACACACACATTTTCAAACAAATTTAAATAGAAGAAAGTCTGATTTTATGTGTTATGTGATGGGCTTTTAAAAATAATATAGCTGACATAACTTCCATACAATAGTTACACTCTGTATATCAAGTTATCATTGGGGATAATTTCATATTAGCAGAAAATCATAGGAAGATTTAAAGTTTTATTTTTGGAATTTAAATTTTACCTTATTTCTCCCAAGTTATATTTGCAGGACTTTCTTGAAAAGACAAATGGGAAGAGTAATGTAAGATACAATGTATGACATTATTTACAAATGAAGGGAATAAATAATCCCACAAGTCTAGCACCTAGTTGCATCTAGAATCACATGTATTTCATTTCATCACCTAAAACCATTGTTTTAGTTTATATAATTCTTTTGACTTGCTCTCAAAGTTTGAAAATTAAAATAGCATGCATTCTAAACCCACATACGTATATGCATACATATTTTGTTTGTGCACATACATGCATTTCTATATGGAGACTTAGTAACTATAGCAACATGTTGGCCCAGCATTGATTTGCAGCTGGATATACGTTGTGATCTTTTAACATTTTTGAAATGGCTGCTGCATTGAGGGGGTGAACATGTTTCATAATATTGGGCAGCTTCTGTATATTCAGCTGACAGGAAAGACAAAAAATTATCCTGAGGTTCCAGAGCAAAGGTAAGATGGATGAAGGTAAGGTGGATAGATCGATATAAACTATGAGGTCATATTTGGTGACTGAAAAATAAAGTGAGATACATTGTAATCCATCTAAGAGAACAAAAGTACTAAGGCACATTGTAGCTTAATGATGAAATTTTCTGCCAGAAATTTTCTCTTCTAAAATATTATAGGTTTTATATAAATGACTATATACATGTAAATACACAGTGTATATTTTAAATGGGAATAAAATGTCTGCATATTTTAATATTTTTGGCAGTTTAGATTCAATTGGTGATTTTCCTTTGAAATATTTGGTTGCTTCATTTCTAACTTTTGCAAATATTTATAAATGCCTATGTACTGTGTACAAATAGAGTATGGTTGCTGTATACAAGAATTTTGTAATTTAAAAGGGAAGATATTTGTCTCTCTTTTTAAAAACATCTTTCCCTTAAAATTATGTTTTCCTTAATTTATTTAAAAAATATATTTTATTTATTTGATACAGAAAGGAAGGGAGAGGGATAGAGAGTTAAAAACATTGATGAGAGAGAAACATTGATCAGCTGCCTCCTGCACACCCTCTACTGGGGATGTGCCCGCAATCAAGGTAGATGCCCTTGACCAAAATCCAACCGAGGACCCTTCTGTCCACAGGCTGACACTCTATCCACTGTGCCAAACCAGTTAAGGCTGGTTTCCTTAATTTCTTATGCAAAGTTACTAAATAAGAATATTTTCATAGAGAGACTTATTTTCTTAAGCATTCTAGAAGACAGTGGTGTTAATACTTTCCCTATGCCTATTGTGAAATAGAGATTGTTTCCACAATATTATCACTTTAAGAGTATAATGCTGACAAATAGTGGTGAGTTGAAGTTGAGACGCTTAGATGGACTGCTTAAAGATACTACTGCCTTCTCAGAGTTAAAAGTGATGCTGCACAATTGTGAAGGGAGAAATAAAGTAAAATCTAAATGGTTTTTTTGAAATGGCATGTCTTTAGAAGCAAAAGGGCTAGAAAAAGAATGGAGCTAAGTGAAGATACAATATCACTCTATTGATCAGTCGATTGACTGATTGATCCATCCATTCATTCATTCATATTGAAGGTTGCTTCATTAATTTGTTCATGCAATAAAACTGGTGAGTAGCTACTTAATATAATTCCATTTAGACCATTGTTTCTTAATCTGGGCTACACATTAAAGTTTCCTGACCACCTTTAAAAAAATAGGAACACCTGTGCTCTAAATTATATCCATTAGAGAAGAATAGGAGGAAAGAGGTGAATTGAGGGACTTTATAATCTATAATATTTTCTAGATAATTCTAAAATGTAGCTAGGGTTAAGAATAGCCAGTTTAGCCTTTGGGATACCCAAGATTAATGTAATTTGTTGAATATTTTCATAATGGAAAAACTCAGAAGTATCTGGTTCATTTATGTTTCTTTAAATGAAATCTTGTATTTTTGTTTTAGGATCCAGACTTTCCTGGGTAACATTTCTTAAAGCAAATTATAAAAAATAAAAAATAAAAACTGTGGTACATCTACATAATGGAATACTAAAATTGCTGTAAAAAGGAAGCAACTCCTACCATTTGCAATAGCATGGATGGATCTGGAGAGCATTATGCTAAGCAAAATAAGCCAGTCAGAGAAAGATAAATATCACATGATCTCACTCATTTGTGCAATATAATGAACATAAACTGATGAACAAAAACAGATCCAGAGACAGAGAAGCAACAATCAGATGCTTAAACCTCAGAAGAAAAGTAGGGAAGGATAGGGTAAGGGGAAAAGATCAACCAAAGGACTTATGTGCATGCATATAAGCCTAACCAATGGACACAGACACAAGGGTGGTGAGGGCATGAGTGGGGGTGCAATGGGGGAATAAGGACACATATGTAATAACTTAGTCAATAAAGAAAGAAAAAAGGAAACTTGTTTTTTGTACACTGAATTCTGAGGAGAGAATTTTGTTACTTTTAGTTACATATGCTCATTCTGTCCTACCTTTCCCTGGGTAAGTACATCAGAGTAATTTGTGTGTTTCTAAAAAGGTTAATTCAAAAAAGCAGAGTGTAAGATGTTTTTCACTTGGGTAAAATGGTATTCACACTTATATCAAAGCTGTCTCACAAGCATAATTAGACTGAGTCAGATTATAAATACTAAGCTTTCTAAACTATTTGAATGTTGTATATTTTTACACATTCAAAAGCTTTTTTTTGTTTTGATAATAAATATTACCTGTTTTATTTTCACCAATTAACCATTTATCTTGCTTGATTAAAATATTTCAGAAATTAAAACAATGCATTTTCTCTTTTTAATTGGAAAGTGTCTACTGTGCATTTGAAAACACCATTGGGTCACAGAATAAGATAAGATCAGAAAGAATTTCTTAATCAAATTGATTTACACTCACTGTCTTCTGAAGCATCAATTCTGAGAATGTGGCAGCTCTCTATAATTTCTTCTTGAGGAATCTCATCTATTCAGTTGCCAAGCTGGCAGCATTTGACTGTTCCTTCCAAAATGAAAAATGCTTTTGAATCTGCCAATAAAGAATGGGCTAAATTTTGGTTAGAAATCCAAGTCAATGTATGACATTCATGATATTAATGACCTGAGATTTGAAAAAAAAAATCTTTTTGTTTTGTCAATCTTGACTGTGTATATTCATGAATTTATTTACCCATATTAATTGATCAAATTCAGAGCAAGAAATTTTGTCCATTACTATTTTAAATGGCATTAGTCATGATTATTGTATTTGTATTTTAAAACTATTCTGGTGTTCATTTTTTAGAACTTCATCATGATTTAAAAATTAAACAAATAAAATAGCAGCCTTATATATTTATAGAAAACATTTTAGTGCTTGCAACAATGAATTTATAATTCAACTTCTCAGTTTGAAGCACACTTGTTTCAGCTGTCTATCACAACTAATGTGTCTCAATTTCATATACATTCAGGTATAGATTTTATATTATTTTGATTTCATGGTTGTAGCTCAGAGTGCTGAATCTCATGATATAAAACAAAAATTTTATAAACACAGATGGTGCTCTTATCTCCAATCATCTTGCAAATGTGTGCCAATCTTGGAAAAGAAAATGGAATACACTGGAGTTTATGCATAATTCAAAGCAATCTCTTTACTTATCTTCAATTTCATATCCAACACTCAAAGAAGTATTAATTTTACATAGATGGAAGATTTCACTGAAGTATAAATCAGGACTCTGACTTATGAGCAATTGAAACTCTACTCAAAGAAGCTTAAGCAAAAGAGCATCTCTCTGATAGCTCTGGTCAAAACCCTGTGAGGAATCTCTGACTATGATCATTTATAGTAGGAGACCTTGAAATAATTTATCAAGGAAGATGAAATATTCTTATTGGCAAAATATGTTCATAAGTCTTTCCTGTTTTAGTGTTGGTTAGATTAACTCTTTTTCCCAAAAAAGCATATTAAATAGATTTCCCTAAGAGAGGATCTGAGAAAAATCCTATTATTTAAATAGCAGGAATTTATGTTTGCCAGGAAGAAAACTATTGCTGTCCACCACAACAGTTGTGTAATAATGCAAACAAAGAGAAACAATGATGCTTCTGGTACTAACATACTACTAAGTTTGTGAATTAAATGTACCATTTAATTTTTATCCTATTATAAATTGTCAGAGATCACTAATGTCTTATTCTGCAAGATTACAAAAATAATTCAAGAATTCTAAAGAATATATGCGTAGACTTGGACATTGCAATTGGTCCATAATAATGCTGCTTTTATAAAATATCATTAATACAAAACAAAAGATGGGTATTTGATAACATGTAAAGTAAAAGCATTATATATATATATATATATATATATATATATATATATATATATATAAATTTTTTTTTTAAGCTGATATTTTAGAGAGAGAGGAAGGGATAAGGGTAGAGAGAGAAACATCCTGTAATAGTGTGTGTCTCCTGCACATTCCCTACTGGGAATAGATCCCACTTCCCCAGACATTGCTCTGACCAGAATTAAACAGGTAAACCTTTCAATGGATTGGAAGCCACCCAACTAACTGAGCCACATCAGTAAGGGCACAGTAAATGTTTTATGTCTTTTCTATATAACTCTCAGTTTACCTCCTATTATAAGTATTTTTTGCTCCATTTACTTTTTTTCACACTTTTTTGTACTATAACATCTCAAAAGAATCAGTCAGTAAGGAATGTAAACTAGGTAAAGGTCAATAATACCTGTAGGCTGCAAACTATCTTTTTAGGTTGCCCCTAATGTTGTTGGTTAATTATTGCAAGCTAGCGCTGTGAACTTTTGACATCTTATATTTTAACAG
Source organism: Pipistrellus kuhlii (assembly GCF_014108245.1). Taxonomy (NCBI): domain Eukaryota; kingdom Metazoa; phylum Chordata; class Mammalia; order Chiroptera; family Vespertilionidae; genus Pipistrellus; species Pipistrellus kuhlii. Next base: position 66,899,014 of record NW_023425515.1, read on the forward strand.
ATTTAAAAGACTCAAAAGTAAAAATGTGCATGTAAAAATGAGGTAAATAAATGTTCATTAATGAAGAAATAATTTAAGAAAATGGAAAAATATAAGCTGGATGAGTCACTTAAGAACATCTAATTATAATCATATATTGAAGAATTATTTTTTTAAATATATATATTTTATTGATTTTTAACAGAGAGAAAGGGAGAGAGATAGAGAGCTAGAAACGTCGATGAGAAAGAAACATTGACCAGCTGCCTCCTGCACACCCCCTACCGGGGATGTGCCCGTAACCAAGGTACATGCCCTTGACCAGAATCGAGCCTGGGACCTTTCAGTCCGCAGACCAATGCTCTACCACTGAGCCAAACCGGCTTTGGCTGAAGAATTCTTTAAATCTGGACTTAAATAATGCTGACAAGAAGACAATTCTGAAAATTACTTTAATAAAAACTGTCCACAATACACTATTCCCGGGCAATAAATGGAATAAAATATAACATTTAATGTACTCCAAAGGATACATGATGGATTCTGTATCCGTTTCACCTTCTTTTCCTTGAAATAGTGGTATTTCTCTAGTGGTGAGGCTAGTAGAACAATTAACTGTTCTGCTCTTGTCTAGATTCTCTTCGGGTTTATTCTTTACTCATTATGTTTATCTGTTGCGACATGTCTTTCAGGGTGAGGGCCCTTGTTCCTGAAACCAATACTTCTTTGTCTTTAGTTGTTAACGTCAGCAGTGGTTGTGTGACATTAAAGTTTTGCCATGCAAGGCCAAGTCCTCCGGATCTCAGTGCTTTGCGGTGGCTTCATTCACTTTCCAAGAGCAAAACATTTCTGCTAGCACCTGGTTTGTGTGCAAGTGGATATGCTGTGAGGAGAGATGATCAAAAGTCCCATTGGTAGCAATGAGCCTGAGATGAAATCAGGTTTTCCATTCACACAGCACCGTGACACTTGTGTAAACACCATTAAGCATCCCCCAAGCAGTGGTGGCTTAGAGAAATTACTTAATTGTTTAATAATCCAAATTCATGTGTGCTGGTAACACTTTACGCCTTATTAATATTTCTGTGCTGACAGTGTCACCTCCCCTAAGCCCTTCTTGGGCCATTTCCCACTAATTATGTGGAAGAGGAAAGCTGAAGGAGAAAACACAGCATTAGATTAAAGATCTGGATCACCATCAGACTCGCCAGTTGACTTTACCAGGAGCCATTAATCCCTTGAAATAATATATAAAAGGCATTGATTTTAAAAATCAACTCACAGATTCTTTTAAAAATATATATTTTATTGATTTTTTACAGAGAGGAAAGGAGAGGAGAGAGCTAGAGAGCTAGAAACATCGATGGGAGAGAGACATCGACCAGCTGCCTCTTGCACACTCCACACCAGGGATGTGCCCGCAACCAATGTACATGCCCTTGACCAGAATCGAACCTGGGACCTTCCAGTCCGCAGACCAATGCTCTATCCACTGAGCCAAAAACGGTTTTGGCAACTCACAGATTCTTAAATGGGCCTTTGACTATAAAATATTAGATACTCTTTAAAAAAAAAAAGTCTCTAAGTTTAATTTTTTAATTTACAGAGAGAGAGAGAGAAAGAGAGAGAGAGAGAGAGAGAGAGAGAGAGAGAGAGAGAGAGAAAGAGAGAGAGAGAGAGAGAGAGAGAGAGAGAGAGAGAGAGAGAGAGAGAGATATGTTATTCCATTTATTTATGCATTCATTGGTTGCTTCTTGTATGTAGTCTAACCAAGGATTGAACTCACAACCTTAGTGCATCTTGGAAATGCTCTAACCAACTGAACTATCCAATCAAGGCCTAAGTTTAATGCTTTAAAATAGTCATATATTGATTAACTAGAAAATGCCTTGAACTAAGCACACTAACAAATCCATTTCCTAAATTCATTCTTTGATTAAGTGCTCTCTGTATTAATAATAATTATGACTTTATTTCTTTCTAGTCAAGAATTCCTCAATATAGCCAAAACCAGTTTGGCTCAGTGGATAGAGTGTCAGCCTGTGGACTGAAGAGTCCCAGGTTCGATTTTGGTCAAGGGCATGTACCTTGGTTGCGGGCACATTCCCAGTAGGGGCATGCAAGAGGCAGCTGATGATGACTCATAGATGTTTCTAACTCTATCTCTCTACCTTCCTCCCTGTAAAAAGTAAATAAAATATATTTAAAAAAAAAAAAAAGAATTCCTCAGTATATTGTGTGGGTGACACAGTTTATCTTTTGTGTTCTTAAAAAAAAAAAAAAAGAATTGTATTACTTTGGAGATGTATGTGCCACATTCTTATCCTAATATCATTCATGTTGTCATTTTTAACACCATAGATTTGAAAGTAGATTAATTTGTGACTTTTAGTTACTTTTGACTGTATTGTAATATTCTAGACCTTTCAGTATAATGGGATACTGTCCTGAGCTAAAACAAATTATATTTAAATTTTTTTTAAATCAGGTTATTCTTTTCACCATATGGGAATCACCACATGGTGCTCAAAGGAAATCACATTCAATTCCCATATGAACATTTTCTCCCTCTTAAAAAGACATCACTTACACAGCACCCAGTTAAGTGCTTCATTACTCTCATTTATTATTTATAATGTTCCCAGTTGTTAAGGGATTTGATATGCTTGGGTTTCACCTTAGGGAAATGGTCCCCTAGAAAAATGAAACCAAGGGCCCAGAATAAATGCACTTAATAGACAAATTGGAATTACAATGTAGACCTTTGGCTAGATTTTAGATGCCTCCAAACTTTCTCCCTCCTCTATTCTTGCAGATATTATCATATTATTTTAAAGATTATCTGAAATTTGATTTTATTAAAAAAGTAGTAAATAACTACTTCTCACCCAACAGAAGGAAAACTAACTTTTATACCTAAGTTTGTGCAATGATAATTCTATTACAGTTACTGGGAATTCAAGAATGGTTATTCAGGTTATATTCACAGATATGAAATAATTTTCAGTTTTGGGCTGAATTTAAAAGTCAGTTCAGATAACTTCTTAACAACAATATCCAACCAATTGTTGGTATCATCTTTTACAGCCAATCATTGTTAAGAGGATCATTCTGGTGCTATAGCCTATAACTTATTTAAGATAAAACCAAAATTTCAAACACAATGTAATTTCCCCCTCCCTCCCTATGTTCTTAGTAACAAGTCATTTGAAATGAAAACCCCTGGGTTAAAATCATGAATGGAACCACATTCTGGTTGTAGAACCTCAGGTAAATGACATTATCTCACCATTTCTTTGTCCACAAGAAGAATAGCCTGCCCTGTATAAAAATCAAAAGAAAAAACAAATAATCAAATGATAAAATTGTTTGGTAAAACGAGGTACTTTACTAATTTTAGTCCTTATTGCTTATCTCTCAAGTTATGTTTTAAATAGGTGTTGATAGATCTTAACTAATTGCTTTCTGCAGATGTTTGTCTCACTTCCCAGAATCTCAGCAATGATAATACTAAGATGTTGGATGGGCCATAATATTTGTGTATTTCCCAATTTATGAAATTTCTATTCACACTAGTTTCCTGATAGTGCAACTATAGGTTTGTGCTCATTTTAAGCTACATTACTTTGTCTTTCTATTTCAGCATCAATATTCCTTTCCTCTGTCTAATTTCATGGGAAAAAATAATTTAGTAGCAAAATTTTATACTGGTAATAATGATAACAAACAGAAATATGCCCTTTGATTTTCCTGGCATGGGTTTGTTCAGTCTGAAACCTTTCATTTAACTTACTGTATACATATGTGTGTGCATGTGTATAATATGAATATTTGTATATTTATAAATTTGACACTAGTACAAATGGAAAAAATTCTTTCTTAAAAATATTTTGGCAGTGGCTGTAATTTCACCAGAGTGAAAGTCCTGCTTCAACAGAGGAACAGCTGGCAGGACAAAATCCTTCAACCTTTTCAGAATAGAAAGTCTATTTCACAGTCAAGGTGGCTGGACAGCAGGGCCTGTAGACTGCAGTTTTCTTCTTCTCTCTCTGGATCTGGCTCCAAGGCCAAGGTTATTCTTGGGATCTGTTTCATATTTATAAGTGTACAATGTCCAGGATTAAAGAAACCATTCCTTTGTGAAAAAGCTTCATAAGTCAAATATTGTTTGTTCAGGATTTATTCTTTTATCTTTTTTCATTGCTTCCTCATGAATAGGGATATTGACTACTGTATTCAATCTTGTTTTCTTAATTAAACATAGTGGATTTTTCTAGGAGCAGATTAAGTGTTTAAATGAAGATTACTCTCCTAGATTTTTCATGGACTTTGTGTTCACTTTTCAAATTTAAACATTGCCATTTTTATGAAAATCAAAGCTTAAATATGATAGTGAATTTTTGAATTCAGCAAATTGCATGCAAGTATAGTTTTTCATTTTCTAAAAAGTAAAAGTTATTGATTCAATCCATTGAAATGTAGATAAAAGTTAAAATATGATTTTTCATATAAACTAGAAGGCATTATATGTGAATTATATTGATTTACTTGTAGTGAGATAAATAATCTGGAATATTGGGCATGTTCTGCATATTTCCCTCCTGGAGAATAGAGCCAACTAACAGTTATATATGTATTATGTGTATGTATGTGTATATATATGCATACATATGCATATCCTATATAAAAAAAACATAGTATGCAAATTGTCCCACCAACTGGGAGATGTCATCCTCACAGGGAGGCTGGCTGGGGGAAAGGAGGGAGCCCAGAAGGGAGGGAGTACCTGGCCAGCAGCTGGCAGTGGCTAGGGACCCTACCAGTGCAGGTATTTCATGCACTGGACCTCTAGTCTATATACATACATGTATCCTATGTATAAAAACGGTGTTCTAAAGAACAGATAATAGGGTTTATAGTTAATCCAATTAAAATAAAATAAAACAAAGGTTTTTAAACTTGTTCCCATGAACAGGGATAAAAAAAACAAAACACCTAAAATTATATATGTATATGTAGTCTTCATAATACCTTGCATTTCAATGTATCTAAAAAAATAAATTAAATTAAATAAATAAAAAATAGCTGTGGCTGGTGTTTCTCAGTGGTTTGAGTATTGGCCCACACACCAAAGGATCATGGGTTCAATTCCCAGTCAAAGCCACGCACCTGGGTTGTAGGTTCAATCCCAGGCCCCAGTTGGGGCATGTTCGGGAGACATCCAATTGATATGTCTCTCTCACATACATGTTTCTCTCCCCACCCTTGTCTAATCCTCCCCTCACTCATTGTCCTCTCTCTCTCTCTCTCTCTCTCTCTCTCTCTCTCTCTCTCTCTCTCTCTCATTTTCTCTAAAAATCACTGGAAAAAAATATCCTCAAGTGAGGATTAAAAAATAATAAAATAAATAAAATTGCAATAACACCCAACTTATCTTTTAAGGCCATTGTCCTTGTTTTCTTTTATATTTGCTTGAATTTTAAATTTCCATAAAGAATGTGCTAGATTTTTTTTATAATTCAAATAAATTGTTTTATCTGGAAAATCTAAGACTGTTTAAGTGACAGGCAAGAACCAATTGATGCATGTACCATTCTGTATCCAAAAAGAGTAAAACTTTTAGAAATAAGTATTTAGTCTGATAAGGACAAGCACCATGATCCAAAACATATATGTGGAATAGTAAATGAATTGATTTTTATTTTCTATCCAATGTTCAACATACCAAAGCCTCATCATTAGCAAAGATCGCGTCATGAAAGAGAATCCTTCCTTTATCCCCAAATGATAAATGTGGTTACACAAGAATGTTAATGTGGACTTTTTCTTCTCAGGTGATGATAATTGAGGAAGAAAAAAGAAATATAAATTTATTTGGTAATAGGAACTACATTCCAAGGCAAAGTAATTGCATATAATTATCCCTTTCTTTGCAGTTTCCAAATTTGATTTTATGTAAATAAGATGATTGTCAAACAGACTCTCATGATAAAAATTAAAGAAGTTTCTTTAATGTTCCTTCTTGGATATCATACCAGAGATATACAGGCTTTAACTTTGAAGTTTAAACTCCTCTTTGTGGTTGACAACTGTGACTTGAGCAACTTTTATTTTAATAGTTTTATCTTAATTGACCCTTGTAAGTGAAAGAGATAATTAGAATTTTCAAATAGACATTTAATAAAGGGTAATTTAGTATTGGTTTGAAGTATTATTTCTTATTACAAGCTTCCAGCATAAGACTAGCTTTTAGAAATCTCTCTGTGTCTGTGTCAAAACTTGACTTCTCAGCTTCTCTGAAAAAAAAAGCTGCTCTCAAACATTCTGATTGGAAGACTGATTATAAGTAATGGTGTATCAGTTGCATCAGCTATTAAGTCGGAAAATATGATTACCCCATACACATTAGGTATTGGGTTAGAAAATATGATCACCACCTCCAGATAGGTAGAGGTGGGGATTATGGAATGCAGGCTGACCTGTTCTGTAACCAAGGTCAACATCATTTTTCTCTCTGGATCAGTCTAGGCCCTATTAGGTAGGGATTTCAAAGCTTATTCTTATTTACATGTTTATGTGAAAATATTGCCTTAATTATGTTGAAACTATATGTATATTCACATATATATAGCTTTATTAAAGTATATTTCATATGCCATATTGCTCTTTTTTTAGTTACCAAGATAATCTTTATTCAAACAATAATATGTTACTCAAACGTCTGCTAAACTGTAAAATTCTATCTACTCAGAAAATGAGCTATACAAAAAATCAGTCATTTATTTATTTTTTGTTTTTCCAACAAGTATTTAGTATTAGTTAAGCCATGATTCATGCAATCTTATTCTTTTAAAGTGTACATTGGAGTGATATTTAGATTTGCAAAGTTTTGCAAATCATCACTATCTTATTTCAGAATATTTGATTACCCCCATAAGAAGCCCTGTACTCATTGGCATCCACTCTCCATTCTTACTTCCATGTAGGCCTTGCAAACACTAATCTACTTTCAATATAACTGTATACCTATCCTAGACATTTCATATAATTGATACATAATATATGGCCTTCTGTGTCTGCCTTGTTTCACTTAGCATAATATATTTAACATTCATCTATATTGTAGCATATATCAGCATATTTTCCTTTAAATGAATGGGTAATATTCTATTTATGGATATACTTAATTTTGTTTATCAGTTCATTAGTTGCTGGACATTTGGGTTGTTTTCACTTTTTAGCTATTAAAGAATAAGGCTTTATGAACATTCATGTACATGCTTTTACATGAATATGTTTTCAATTCTGCTGGGTATTTACTTAAGAGTGGAATTGCTAGGTCATATACTAATTTTATTTTTAAAATTTTGAGGAATTTTCTTATTGTTTTCCATAGCTGCTGCAACATTTTATAGTCTCATTAGCAATATATAAGGAGTTAATATATTTAATAATAAACTTAAACATTCTGTTAAAATATTAAGAAAAAAACACCCATGTCAATAAACATTTTGGTATTTTTATCTGAATGATATTTACAATTATTAGTTTATATTAGGTTTTTTAGAAAAGCATTACAAAATTGTTTTTTCAATAACCAAACTTATATCCCACATGCCAATATTATAACAAGAACTTGATCATATAAATTTACATTTAAGGAGGTGAAATTTCCAGAGTATAAATCTCTGAAGAACCAAATTGATGGAAATAATCTTACTCAATAGGTATTTGTTGACAAGAGGCTCTTTGGGAACTTTTCTCAGAATAAGTGATTCCAGGAAAAAGTCTATAGAAAATATTCTTTTGAAATCATTAGATAATAACTTTATATATGGATATATTGCAAAAGTTCCCTGTAATTTATGTTTAAGGATATTCATTGTTGCTTTGTATGTAATATCACCATGAACATCAGCAATAAAAACAAACATAAGGTTTCTTCCAATACAGATTAAAGAAGTTATATACTCCCACAATTTCACAAAATAGTCCTCAAAAAAATGAGTTAGGTCATTACGTAAGTAGATGGAACAACTATAAAACAGATTTTAATAAAAGTGGAGAAGACAATGTTTAATATAAGATCTTTATATGAAAACTAGAGGCTAAGTGCACCAAATTCATGCATGCGAGGTGTTCCTTCAGCCCAGCTTGCACCCTCTCCAATCCATGACCCCTCAGGGGCTTTGGCCCAAACCACAGTCAGGCATTCCTCTCACAATCCAGGACCACTGCCTCCTAACTGATCACCTGCTTGCCTCTCTGCCTGATCACCCCTAACTTTCCCCCCTGCTGGCCTAGTCACCACCAACTTCCTCCCCTGCTGGCCTGGTCATGCCCAAAAGCCCCTCCACCCCACCATCCTGTTGCCCCTCACTGCCCCCCTCCACTGACCTGGTAGCCCCCAACTGTGCCCCTTGTGGCCCTGGTTACCCCACTCAGCCTGCTGCCCAGTCGTTTGGTTGTCCCTCACTAACCCCTCTGTTGGCCTTGTTGCCCTATGCAGCCTGTTTGTTCGTTCGTTCAGTTGCGATGGTTGCTTAGGATTTTATTATTGTAGACTAGAGGCCCAATACACAAAATTTATGCATGGGGTGGGGGTGTCTCTCAGCCTGGCTTTCACCCTCTCCAATCTGGGACCCCTCAAAGGATGTCCTACTGCTGGTTTATAGGGATTGGACCTAAACCAGCAGTTGGACATCCCTCTTGCAATCTGGGACTGATGGATCCTAACACCTCACCTGCCTGCCTGGCTGCCTGCCTGATTGTCCCTAACCACTGTGCCTGCTGACCTGCTTGCCCAAAACTTCACCCCGCCACCGGCCTGCTCACCCCTAAGTGCCCCCCCCCCCCCCGCATCAGCCTGATCATCCCCAACTGCCCCCGTGCCAGTGTGCTTGCCCCAAACTGCCTCCCTTGCTGGCCTGCTTGCCCCACTTCCCTCCCCACTGGCTTGCTCGTCCCCAACTGTCCTCCTGCTGGCCTGCTCACTCCAAACTTCCCCTCCCCACACTGTCCTGATCACCCCCAACTGACTCCCAGTGATGGCCTGCTCACCCCCAACTGGCTCCCCAGCTGGTCAGCTCACTTCCAACTGCCCCCCCCCCCACCAGCCTGACCACCCACAACTATCATCCCATCCTGGCCTGATCACCCACAACTACCCTCCCCTCTTGGCCTCTAACCCTCTCTATCTCAGTCCAGCCATCATGGCTTTGTCTAGAAGAATATCTGGAAGGCCTCTCAATCTAATTATTATATTATCCTTTTATCAGTATAGATAGAGGCCTGGTACACTGATAGAGGCCAGCTGGTTTGCCCTGAAGGGTGTCCTGGATCAGGGTGGGGGTTCCCTTAAGGCATGGGGTGGCTTGGGTGAGAGGCCTGTGGTGGTTTGCAGACTAACCATGCCCCCACTGGGGGGCATGGCCAGCCTAAGTGAGGGTCTGAGGGCTGTTCTTATGCTGGCCACAGCCCCTTCAGGGTGGGGGGTCCTGCTGGGGTACCTGGCCAGACTGGGTGAGGGGCTGATGGCTGTTTGCAGGCTGGCCAAAACCCTCAGTGGGTACCATCAAGTGGGTACCATGTGGCGAGCCTGGGTAAGAGGCTTTTTTTCTTTTCTAGGACCTCCTTGAGTGGATGCCAGGGCTGGCCAGGTCAGGAGGGAAGCTAGGCTTCCTCTATGGCCAGGGGAAACCCAAGCCTCCTGCTTGCTCCAGCTTCATGGCTGTCACCATTTTTGTTGGGTTAATTTGCATACTCTCTCCTGATTGGCTGGTGGATATAGCAGAGTGATGGTTAATTTGCATGTTTCTCCTTTATTAGTGTAGATTATTGTAAATTGTAACTGAATGTGTACATGTATTTAGCTATAGTGATTCTCTGTAGCCACAATCATAATTTTTCTTGAGAAGAAGAATGAGAGAGTGTGAGAAGAGATTTTCAATTTGTATTCTTTGGTACTTTCTTACATGTTATTAACTTTATTTGTTTACTTTAAAAAATATCAAGAAAAGTATCTAGTTAGTTAGATTTATTTTCTTCATATTCACAAATGTACTGAAAGATCAGAACTATGAAAAAAAAAAAAAAGCATGGAATAAAGGCTAATGTGAAGCTGACATAAGCCAGGTGAGTTACTCATGAAAAGATCACATAACAATGCCCTGCTGGATATGCCTCCTTATAGTACTATCCTATTGAAATAACACAACTAAAGGATCTGGCTATGCTCAAGTTCAAGGGTTTCTGGGAGTTGAAGTTACTTTTTGAAGTTAGCTTGAATACTCAGAGCCTAGCTTCCATCCTACCTGGCTTGTGTTTCAATAGCCTGTGGCTATTATTCAGGTTGGGGGTGATTTAGAAACTGTGCATCCTAATTGCAGTCAGGCAAAGTTGGGCAACTGCAATTAGGATGCAACAAGATTTTTAATGTTCTCTGAGGGTTTCAAATAGAAGATGTGAGAGAGGAAAATGGCACTCTAATGGAAGATTCTGTGCCAGAAAGTCTTGCTACCCTGTTGCCCATAGTTAATTGGACTCTAAAACATTTGTCATTCAGTATTCATGTTGGCCTATTTAATTCTATAGCCAACCACTCAATCCAGAGCTGAGTCAATCCAAGGGGACTCTGCTAAACTCCAGCTAGATCGAAGTCCTAAGATATCCTAGAGGAGGTACACAGAACTTAGCTAAAATGGTTTTATGAAGATAAATGAAGATGAATTAGGACCAAACTTCTGTGAAACATTGCACCTTCCCCAGGAAACTTATTTCCTTACTCTTTGATATTTTCTAATCTCATTAATGTTATTGCATTAAAACAATGATGCTCAATGGAGGAGACTTCACCCTCCCCCTCCTTCTTTCCCTCATGATTGGCTATGTCTGGAGACAGTTTGATTGTAACTACCAGGGGTGCTACTGGCATCTAGTAGGTGGAGGGCCTGGATTCCTTCTAAAATCCTACAACAAACATAGAGCTTCACCACAACAAAGAACTCTATGAAATGTCAATACCACCCCAGCTGAGACACTCTGAATTGGAAGAGCATATTCAAGAGCACTTCTGAAGATCTAGCTTTAATTAGAGGTAGAAATCTTAGCTGAATTTATATCCACCTTTTTTATGTTTTGTTTTTTTTGTTTTGTTTTGTTTTTGATGGAGGGTACTCTAAAAAGTGTATTCTTACCAGCCATCCCATTGGCAACTCAAAGAAAGCCTTTGTTTCACTATAGTTAGAGTGTCTATAAGCTGAGGAGGGATATTCTGATCTCTGAGTAGTTAAGACTTCAGAGGGAACTGACTATGGATTCTAATTCATCATGCAGTGCAGAACTCGATCAGTTAGATCTTCCTAATAGTTCAGAATCTACTCTGCTTGCAGATATTCTATTATTCCAGACAGTATGTATATTTCAATATCCATTTACATCTTCTATCTTTAAAGGTATTTAAAACCTTTTTTTCTTAATTGTGGACTCTTTTCTTCTATCTTTGTCTTTTTCATGATTCTGATTTTTCCTTCTTTTTTTTTTTTGCCTCTTTTGTCTTTTCCATTTTCATAACATATGTCTCTCTGATTTCCTTATATATTATTTCTCCCTTCTTAAATATTTTCCTTTGTCTTCAGTGTTTCTCTCTCCATGTGTATTTTTTCTCAGCTTTTAGTCTTTCTGCTTCCCTTTCTGATTATTTCTCTCTCTCTCTGTCCCTCCTTTTTATTATTTACTTTTCCTTTTATATATTAATAGATCTGAGGCATAAACCAAGAAGTTGTCTTGCTTATTGAATACAAATTTAAGTTTTTATTTTTTTTTTACTAAAAGAAAAAACACTACCTTCCATTCTTTTAAGTTGAAAGATCTTTAAAATCTATCATAAGTGTCACTATACCTCATTGCCTCCAACATGAAACATGGTACCTTGTATGAAATGCACATGTGGTCATATTCACATATAACATCTATTGAATTTAATTATTTGTAGTTCTTGGTGTACTGATTTCCAGTCCATTTCTAATTTAGACACACACACACACACACACACACACACACACACACATACACACACACACACACTCCACGTGCACATACTCTGAGACGCTAAAAGAGTATAAATAATTTTGGAGTTGTTAAACCCTATTCAGGGGAGCCTATTCTGTCTCAATTTGTAACAGAAAGGATGGCTATTTCTCTTATGTGTTGGCAAGCATTGGCTGCAGATTTCTTAAGCTTGCTTCAGCCCAGATCTGAAATCCTAAGTGAACTTAGATAGAAACCTAAGCCTCCCAACCCATTGTTCTGAAACAGATTGAGTGGTTACCAGTCCTCACATGTATAGGACTTATTTGAAGCTTTAAAGTATATTTCACCTTCTCAGTAAGAGGACAGGCAAGCAATGACTCTTGTCATCGGAGGGTGACTTTCGGGCAATATGCATCTCCTGGCTGTGGTGGGTGACTCTATAGTGGGCAAATTGTCTACACTGTGCTGTGCAGTGTTCTGGGGCTGTACACACTCAGGCCTCGGGAGCTATTGTTGACTCCTTGCTGGTTGAATGCATATGCCTTATTAGGTTATGCCTTGGCCATCCATTAAAAACCAAATCACACGGTACTCTAATTGTCATACGTCATGCAAACCTCAGTGCTTAGAAAGCAGGAGATTTTTGAAATAGCTGATGAGGCGGGAGAGGGGTCATGTGGAAAATATCCACGAAGGCATGTGTTTAGTCCAGCCTGGTGTCAGCAGCAGTAAAGTATGTTGTTGCTCTCAGGCTGCTAAGTGGTTAAACGACTGGGGTTAGAACATCTAAAAATAAATGGGGGAAATGCATGTAGGAATGACCTTTGGAAAGAAACATTCTATGTCTGAGACTAAAGTAACTGACAGAGCACATGAGCCATAGGGGTCTGACAAGAAAGCATTAAAAGGCAATCCCTGCTGGATGAGGAGTGGATTTCATTTTTTTTTTTTCTTCCCCATTGCTAATTGATGACTTTCACTATTGTTTTTAAAGAAATCTTCCTATGGCCAGAGAATTTGAAGGGCTGCTATTCCCATACAGACAGAATCCGACAGCGGATGTATTCAGAACACAGGCCACATTGGGAATGTGACAAGAACTGCTTCCTTTTAAATCTATAGCTCACCCAAGGAAATTCATGTTATGAAAATATGCAACCTATTTTTGCCTGCAATTCTCTTCAAACTTTACTTCAGACATTTTCCAGCCTGAACTACATGTTCCACACAATGAAGCCTGTCTTCTCTCCCGCCCCCCACCCTAGCCCCCCTTTGGAACGTTAATGGCAGTTTTTGTTCCACTTTAGATAATAAGCAGGTTGAGCTGCAGGTTTCCAGAGGATTTGTGCTATCAGCTAACAAAAACATTGAAAGCGAACCTGGACTCAGCCCCGTTTCCTATTAACTGTTTCCTGGGGAAGGAGCCTTGTATCCATTAAGATGCCTGCTCAGTGTATTTTGGGTATATCGAATAATAGCATTTCCAAGGAAGTGATTTGTTTCCCTTACAGGGATTTACAAGAAGCAGATTGAGTATTAGTCTGGTTTACCAGTTCAGAGTATGGGAATCTATTAGTAACAGGCACTGATGGTGCTCCTCTCGGAACTGGCCAGACAGATAGGCCCAGCTGTCCTTATTTCCTATGCAAGTTTTCTGTCCATCACCATTGAGAAATGAGCAAAAATGTCACTCAAAGCTATCTAACTACAGTCTCACTTAGGGTTGAATAAGAAAGGAGCAAATGCACTTACCAGGCCCTTCACTGATGCTCAGACAGATATCCCACAGTCCTCAGGCCTTATTTTTCTACCAGCCTGCCAGTCTTTTTTCTTTTCTTTTTTTTTTTTTTTTTTTTTTTTTTCTTTTTTTTTTTTTTTAACACATTTAGCATTACTCAGCATTTTGCACTGTTAATTGTTTTATTTTAATCATTTAAAATAAATGACATGTCCACTACCTAGTAACAATTTGCCATTTTGAAAGTGATATTGGTATATTGCTTTTTGTAAAAATTATTTGTTCACCTTAGAGAATTTCAGCAGTAACGAAAATATAAAATAACATTCAGGGGGGGAAATGTCCCTCTATTCACAAATAATCTCATTATTCTAGGTCAATGGTTGGCAAACTGTGGCTCCCGAGCCACATATGGCTATTTGGCCCCTTGAATGTGGCTCTTCCTCAAAATATCATGTACCTTAATTAAGTTAATACAATGTACCTACCTATATATTTTAAATTTTAAAAATTTGGCTATCAAAAAAAAATTTCAATCGTCATACTATTGATATTTGGCTCTGTTGACTAATGAATTTGCCAACCACTGCTCTAGGTAAACATTATTCCAGACTTAATCCAAATAAATAACAAGAAAATAATTTTAAAATATTGAATTATGCTCCATATGAATTTGAAATATTGAAGTATGTCTCAAAAATAAAAGAACACTAATTTTACTTTTACTTGAAATCAGGGGAGAAAACGAGATTTTAATGAAATACTGACCATAAATAAATGTCTTTAACAATTTAAAAAATATATATCATAAAAATAATTAAGACTTTGAAGACATTTTTAAAAAAATGTTTACAATTTTAAACAATTGAATCCTTGCTGTAAGGAAAAGAATTTAGCCCTTTGAACACACCTTTTTAGCTTTTCTACCCTTATATTTGGGTTGTTGTTGATTATGAAATTGATTTTGAATTTTTTCAAATTGTAAAATTATGTTTAGCTTTATAATCATATAGAGGCACGATGCTGGAAACTCATGGAAGAGTCGGCCTTCCCAGCCGAGGCTGCCTCAACCCTTGCAGCCCCATTTGCCTTGGCCCTAGCAGCCCCAGCTTCATCCGGGAATTTCATCCTGAAGGTCGTCCAGGAGGCATCCAGACAGTCATTCCACTGTTCAGCCGTTTGGTCGATTTGCATATTATGCTTTTATTATTATAGATTTCTCTTTTAAAAAAAATAATTTCATGTATAAATGGCTCAGCTTCATGCACTCAAAGATATTGTTTGGTCTTTTCCACCATTCTATCTCCATCACCTTGAGTAGTGCCTAGAAGATGTTAGGCACTTAATGTTTATCCAATTGAATTTTATTTATCTCTGTAGTAATTACTGACTTGAATGAATACATGGCTATATTTTTAGAACATTATTTCAGTGTTCATATCTATGTCTTTTAATATAGGGTCTCTATTTCTCAGGTGTGTATGTTAATTTAAATCTAAATTGTCTGAATTTTGTTATCCTCCTAGCCCCCCCCCCCCCACTCCCCCTCAACCAGGAGCTATGGCTAACATACTCCTAGAAATTTTTTCAGGTTTAACAATAACTTTGTGGAATTGAAAATAGAATGGTATGTTGTGCAGGTATAAGGTGATTTTTGTTCTAGTCTCAATTTTTTATCAGTTATATAAAGACTAGATGCCCACTGTACAGATTTGTGCACGGGTGGGGGTCCCTAGGCCTGGCCAGTGATCAGGGCCAATCAGGGCTGGGCCAATCAGCACCTGCCAGCCTTGGCAGGGGAGGAATGTTGGGGAACAGGGCACAGGAGGTTGGCCACCAGCCCTGAGGAGGAAGTTGGCCGTTGGCCACCTGGGAAAGGGGCCATGTCAGCCCCATTCAGCCAGGGGCTGAAGGCCCCGGGTGGGGTCCGAAGAAGAGGCAATGATCTCCAGGATAGGTGTGGAAGGAATGGATGCCAGACACTGACATGGCCAGCCGGCAGTGGGAGGTTGGCTATAGGAGTGGACTGACCACCAAGGGGCAGCTCCTGCATTGAGCATCTGCCCCCTGGTGGTCAGTGCTCATCATAGCAACTGGTCATTCTGATCATTTAGTCGTAATGGTCGCTTAGGCTTTTATATATATAGTTAGATGGTTTTAGTCTTCAACTTTTTTCTTTCATCTTAAGTCACTGATTTCTATCTTTTATTACTCATCTTTGAGTTTTTGTTATACTGATTCAATGGGTTTATTAACATTTTTATATAAATGTGAGCAATTATGAAGAATTCCCCAGTTTTCCATAAGATTTATTTTGTTCTAGTTTGGGTTTTTCATCTTTCGTTTAGTACATCTCTCTCTCTGTTTCTCTCTCTCTTAATGTAATGTACTTTTTCAATATGTTGTCATGCTCTGTTCAGAATCCAGAAACCACATATACCTGCCTGCCCAGGAAGCATAGCCACTTGTGTATTCTATTGGGCATAAAAAATTTTTGCTGAAGCAAGCTTATTATCTCTACCCATTCCAAATGACCAATATTATATTCTTTCTATATAGCATGTATTAAGAGCACTCCCATTTCTCTACTTTCCCAGAAACCTCAGAGTCATTCATGAGTGTTCCTTTTTCTTCATCTCCAAGAGGCTTTTGCTGTTATTTAGGCAAGAGATGCTGGGGTCTGATCTCAGTCAGCGACAGTCTGGATGTACAAAAATCAGAAGATGGGGAAATATTTGTGACTTCTTTGTTGCATGACCTTGCTAAGACCATTTAAATGCCCTAAGCTTTATTTTCCTCATGTTAAAATGAGGGTGATATTATCAGCCCATATTTCATATTGTGGAGATGTTAGTACTCTGGGCTTTTCATAGAGCCCCTTTTCGTAGAGACCAACACCTAATAAAGTGTCTCATAAAGGATAGTTGTGAGTATTATATATTTCAAGTGGATTAATATGCCAAAAGTCACATAGCTAATATGTGGCAGATATATATCAATAAATGAAACCAGGCCACCAGAGTTCCAACATTAAACTTTTCTTTCTTACAATGTAGACTTAGAGGGAGCAGTAGGCTAGAGGGCAGATGAATGCCAATTCTGCTTTAGGTCAATATACCTCTAAATTGGATAAACAGAGCTTTTTTCTTTGTCACAAAGCAAGGGTGGATTCTATCAATTGTACTTTTAAACTTTTTCTGGTCGAAATATGTGACTTTTAATGTTCATTTCAACTTCTGCTTCTGTGCTATCAATGAAGAGTATTTGCTCAAAACTCATCCTTTTCACCTTCACCTATATTGATGAAAAAGAAAAGGCTTGTGGTCATCGATCTCATTTGTTCCTCCTGGATTAGGGGCCAGAACATCAACTGCACAGTGATTTCATGCCCAGGAAGCCTCAAGAATCAAAGATCCATTTGCAGACAGGTTGTGAAACACACAATGTTTATGATGATCTGTGTTGTACAATCATATGAGATAGATTGCATATATAATGCTCATCAGTGTGGAGTCATCTGGGGAAGCATCTGCTAAATTTTGTTTGCCAGCTTGAGGAAAAGATATTGCCAAAAGATTGGCAAAGTCATTTATGTTCTTATTGTGTGAAGCAAATTTATACTTTTTATTGTGACTCCTGGAGTGAGAGGGAAGCATAGAAGTAGCCACAGGCCACACCCACCAGTCTACACTCCACCGAAGATGTGCCATATGCCACAAAATCCTCAAGGGGTTTGAAGCAGAGAGCTGTATACTAATGGAGTCATTTTCCTTAATGCAAAAACGCAGCTGGAAAATATTCTTCTTAAGCAATAAGAGCATCAAAGTGTGCATATTACATACACACCTAAGGACATGAGTCTACAGATGTGGTACTTGAAGTGACTTTTAGGGGACCTCACAAATCTATCAATAAAAGGAGAAAGAGCTTATGAGATAAAGACTACACTAGTTTTTTCTTCCTATTCATCTTTCACATAAATTACATATATACAAAATAAATTATTCATTTTAAAGTGTATCTCTGGAAATGTATATTTAAAGAGCCTTATCCAAGCATAAACTCTCAAGATCAGATGGCAACATAGCTCATTATAAATTGCTAAATTACAATTTCTATTTTATCCATATGATTTGAAGAAAATTTCACAGCTCCTTATGGTTTCAGCATCACATAGAAAATAAACATTTTTTTTCCTGTCAGCTGTCTTTACCTTGAAAGTCTCTCACATAGTTTGCTCAACTTGGAGCAAGGCAGCTTTTAGATTAGGACTCTCATTTTTTTGTCTGTGTGGCACATTTTCTGTATTGGGAAGCACCATGTAGTGGCAAAAGACTCTTTAAACCAAGTTCTAACTCAGGATAAATAGTGACCAAGTTATTTTCCATGGGGACAATTACTTTTTTTTTTTTTTTTTAATATATTTTATTGATTTTGTACAGAGAGGAAGGGAGAGAGATAGAGAGTTAGAAACATCGATGAGAGAGAGTCATTGATCAGCTGCCTCTTGCACACCCCCTACTGGGGATGTGCCCGCAACCAAGGTACATGCCCTTGACCGGAATCGAACCCAGGACCCTTCAGTTCCCAAGCCGACGCTCTATCCATTGAGCCAAACCAGTCTCGGCAGGACAATTACTTTTTTTCATTTATTTCCAACAGTGAATTCCAATAACATATTAAGCCATTGACCTATTTCTAGACTCATAGTAATTGTTCTCATCAGATCAATTCCAATTGATCTTCTATATGCATATTTAATAACTATTTCTGGGTTCTTTCCCAATCCAGAGAATATAATTCTAACTTTCTCAAGGCTTTCAATAATACCTCATTCCTCTTCTTCTTCTTTTTCTTCTTCTTCTTTTTCTTTTTCTTCTTCTTCTTCTTCTCCTTCTTCTTCTTCTTCTTCTTCTTCTTCTTCTTCTTCTTCTTCTTCTTCTTCTTCTTCTTCTTCTTCTTCTTCTTCTTTAAATAAGCTTTAGTTTTCACTGTACTTGTATGTTCACAACAATATTGAGCAGAAACTACAAAGATTTCCCATAACCTCCCTTCTGCTACATAGGAATAGATTCCCCCGTCCCTTAGCATCCTCCACCTGAAGGTACATTTGTTACAATTGGTGAACCTACATTGACACATCATGATCACTCAAAGTTCATAGTTAATATTAGGGTTCACTCTTAGTGTAGTACATACAATGGATAATAATGTATAATAACATGTATTCATCATTGTGGTAATATGCAGAGTATTTTCACTGTCCTAAATATCCTCTGTACTCCATCTATTCATTCTTCCCTTCCCCACACCTCTGACAGCCACAAATATTTTTATTGTCTCTTAGTTTTGACTTTTCCAGAATGTCACAAAGTTGGAATTACACAGTTTGTTGCCCTTATAAAGTGCTCCTTTAACTTAATAATCCCTAATTAAGGTTTCTCCATGTCTTTTCATAGCTTCATAATTCATTTCTATTTAGTGCTGAATAATACTCTGTTGTCTGGATATACCACACTTTATTTACCCATTCACCTACTAAAGGACATCTTGATTGCTTACAAATTTTGACAATTTTGAATAAGGCTGCTATAGACTTCTTTGTGCAGGTTTTTATGTGGACATAAGTTTTCAACTCTTGTAGCTAAATACCATGTTGTCTGAGTCCTGGATCACATGGTAAGAGTATATTTAGTTTTGTGAGAAATCACCAAACTATTTTCCAAAGTGGCTGTAACATTTTGCATTCTCGCCAACAATGAGTGAAAGTTCCTGTTGCTTCGTATCTCTATAGCATTTAGTACTGCCAGCATTCTGAATTTTGGCCATTCTAATAGAGATGTAGTAGTATTTAATTTAACCAAAGTACTTGCCTATGTGCATATTTCATTGACACAAACAACAGCATAGTGAAGACTTGGGGTGGGAGGAGGTGGGTGGGCAAGAGCCAACTAGAAGGAGTCAATGGGGGGAAGAAAAGGATACATACATAATACTTTCAAAACAAATAATTAAAAAATAAAGAGTTCTTAGATCTCAACAATAAGAAAATAGCCGAATTAACAAATGGACCAAAGACCTGAACAGACACCTCACCAAAGTAAATAAACAGATGGCAAATAAGTGTATAAAATCATGATTCATATCATATGTCATCAGCAAAATGCACATTAAAGTAATGAGATATTCTTCTTTATAACAAAATTTAGAGAAAACTTGTTTTTCATTTGGCCCTGCTTTTTTTTTTTTTTAAGAACACCTTTATTTTAATTTTTAAAATATGTTTTTATTGATTTTAGAGTGAGAGAAAAGAAGAGGGAGTAAGAGAGATGGAAATGTGGATCTGAGAGAACCATTGATAGGCTACATCCTGCACACTCACTACTGAGGAATGAGTCCAGGTTGCGAGCATATGCCCTGACTAGGAATCAAACTGGAGAACTTTTGGTGCATGGGATGATGCTCAACCCACTGGGCAACACTGGCTGTTCTGGTCAAGTTCTTCTCAACAGAGAAAATAAGGTTTCCCATTCTCTTTCCTGTAGCTTGTGATGCCTTATTGACATTTTCATAATCAAATCCAAATAAAAACTTTTATTTCTCCTAATAGTATTACCCAGTTTGGAGACTTCTTG
This sequence comes from Pipistrellus kuhlii, assembly GCF_014108245.1. Taxonomy (NCBI): domain Eukaryota; kingdom Metazoa; phylum Chordata; class Mammalia; order Chiroptera; family Vespertilionidae; genus Pipistrellus; species Pipistrellus kuhlii. Next base: position 66,919,396 of record NW_023425515.1, read on the forward strand.
ATCATAGGTGAATTAGGCAAGTCTTTCTTCCTGGCTCACCATTGTACTATAAATTTCTTTTCTTTAGTCAGTTGCTCATGGCATAGTCTTAATCTGAATTGCTCTACCAAAGTTGTGATAGTATTCGTCTTTCTTATTACTATATCAAAACACAATGCAAAGTGTGATGTCTTGTCATAATTAATTTTATCTGTCTTGTAAAAGTTTAGGCTTCTTAGAATTGGACTTCATTTCTGAGGATTTTATAGAAATATATATTTGTCATAATACCACATTATGAAGTATTCTTCTTATATCCATTCTAGAGGCCTGGTTCACAAATTTGTGCATGGGTGGGGTCCCTTGGCCTGGCTGGTGATTGGGTCAATGAGGGCCATGGGAAGTTGGCCAGGGGAGAGACCATGGAAGGTTTGCCTGTAGGAGAAGGGGCCATGGGAGGTTGGCTGCATTGAGCGTCTGCCCCCTGGTGGTCAGTGTGCATCATAATGTCTGGTTGACCAGTTGTTTGATCATTTGGTCACTTAGGCTTTTATATATTTAGCATTTTAATCAATTAATATTTATTTTACTGAGCAGTTAGGAATATTAAAGTTGGTACATACATATATAAAAGATTAGCATGGCTATGGTGCCTTCTTGGCCCAGCATTGACCTGTAAACTAAGAAGTCATGGTTCAATTCTCAGTTGGGGCATATGCCAAAGATGTGGGCTTGTTCCTCAGTGTGGGTCATGCAGGAGGCAGCAAATCAATGATTTTTTTCTCATCATTGATGTATTTCTCTCTCTCTCCCTTCCTCTACAAAATGAATACTATATAGATTTTTTTCCTTTTTTTTTTTTTTAAAGATTAGCATGTGGATTATATTGAGTGAAAGATTTAGAGACACATTTTGTGTAAGACACAAATCAAAATAAGTAGAAATTAGGAAATATTCATCTCTATCAAAACATAAATGCTTTTTGGCAACTTAGAAAACTAAAGAATTTATTGTTAGTGTGACAAGGTCAGCAAATGCCCAACAAATAATTTAATATTTTAAAGAGTTGAAAATTTCTGCTCAATTTTTAGAGCAATGTTAAATTGTAGGCCATTTGGTAGCAAGAAGTAAATTATATCTTAAAGCTTATTTAATAATAACTGAGTAATTAGTGTAAAAGCAGAAAATTGCCACTAATATGAAAATTTTACCTTTTTCCTCCCTGCTTCTATATAGATCATTATTTGCATGATCTACTGTGCAAATGTACTTATTTGCTTATGTATTTGGAAGTGCTATGAATTAGGTGCTTTAAAAAAAATAGTCTCTGGGTTTATATCTATATATGTGCCAGAAACTTTTAGTTTATCCACTGGGAAACAAAGCTATCTAGTTTATAGTGTGTTCATTCAGATTGGTTTGCTCTAGAAAGTCATTAAAAATGAAGCTTTCTTTTCATTTCCACTACATTAAATTCTAGTTCTGATGGATTACAATTTTTCCTCCTTGTTGTTTTATGTAACTATGATTTCACCCAGACCAATTTATTAGTAACTGTAGAAGAAACTGAGGCTTTGAAAATTATAGAATTAAACCTTTAACAGGTATAAAAAGTTATTATGATCTTCCATTATAAAGAATGTATGCCTATGGTTATATTGAGAATGAGTATACCAATTAAATATAAAAAGAAATTAGATGACATCATCAGGCAGAATCAGTGTAATTAGGGTTGGGGATGAATCTGAAATCTATGAAGAAGTGGTGTATCTGATATTCCCAATATGTTCTTTATTGATTGAGTTTTTCTTCAGTAAGCACTCTTCATATCACTCCTCTCCTCAAGTCAAAATCAGTGTTTAAAAGAATATTGTTTTCTTCACTCTCTAAATAAAACTGAGCAGTTAAGATATTATTTTCATATAAGTTCCAGGTCTAAAATAGAACTTTTTCATAGTGCCCCCTCTACGTAACACTGAACCATCTGAAGAAAAGTCAAGGAATAAATATAGTAACACATACTCTGGAAAATTATTATTAAGTATCTATTCTCTCTGTGTAAGTCATTGTACAATGAACTGTGATATGAAAAACTAGTTAAATAAATGACTTCCTTCTTTTAAGGAGTTTATAATCTATTAATTTTGCATAGTTAGCCTATTTTATGAACAACCTTCATTTGGATGGTAATAGGCATCAAATCAGAATATGGTTAATCCTATCAAAATATTCTATAGGAATTTTTAAGAGCAAAGAGTTCAAGCAATGACAGGAGACATCATGGAGGTGTAATTGGTGATTGGACTAATAAAATGTCATTTGCTGGTTTTGTTAGGACAAACTGGCCCACTGATTCATTTGTTCCACTTCCCAATTTTGTGGTTTATTATAACAAAATTATACTCATTTATTTATGTTTTTCTATGGTTGCTTTCACACTATAATGGCGAAGTTGAATATGTACTTGGACCAGAACTCCTCTAGCCTGCAAAGCCATCTTGCCCTTTTCAGAAAAACAATTATCCCTTTCCTAGGGGACTAAAGTATTAAAATAGGCAGTCAGATTAATCAGAGGGAGTAAGCTCAGTTCAAGATAGGTTCATTTCTAGACATCATGACTTCAAATTATGGGATGCCCAAGTGGAAGCATAAAAGGTAGTTGATGGAGCTCTAGAATTTATAAAAATGTTCCAGGGTAAGCTTATTGTTTTGATCACATTTTTAAATAGTGCCATAATTGACATTTTGTGATATGAGATAGATATTCTGATGGATATTTTTAATGATACCCTCCCCCCCCCAAAAAAAATCCACACACCACAACAAAAGTCTACGGACTTTTGTAGTGTTCTTTAAAGTATTTTAGAACACTGAAAATAGCTCCAATTGTAGGAGTTTAGGGAATAAGTGTTGAGAAAATAAAAGCATGTTCAGGAAGTTAGTTTGTAAATGGATTGAAAGAAATATGAGTGTGACTTGAAGAGCATGAGAGTTGCATGAAGATTTATTTCAAGATAAGAAGAAATCCAGGCAAGAAAGTATTTCAATGCAGATTTAAGAAATCACTAAAGGAAAAATGCTGAAATATTTTGGTAAGAAGAAAGAGTCATTGCATATTTGTATATGTGTATATGGGAGATCCCAGAGGAATTTGTAGTGGATAGCATTGAGTAACACAGATGGAGAGGTGTATTAGAACTGTTTTGGTTACAAGTGACTGAAACCCAATTTGAACTAGCCATGACCAAAAGAAGATCTTTGACTCGTTTAACTCAACTGTTCTCTCCTTTTCCCTCAACTTATATATTTACTTTCATCTATGTGTCAGTTTTAGTCTTTGAATTAATTCTATAAATAATGTGACAACCCAGGAGCTGCCAGATGCCGATGGGCTCAGATCCTGCAAAGTCACATCCTATGAGAAAGACTCTATTTGGGAAAATTATTACAAAATTCGGTCTGGCTCAACTAGATTCACACGTGTGTATGCAAGAATAAATACCTAGACCTTATTTCTTAATTAGTGGCGTGATGGTAATTTTTTATCCCAGCTTCAATCATGTGTTCACCCCTCCAACTGATCGCTGTTGGTAGAATAATAAAAGATTGGATCTACTTGGATCAGGGGTCCTCCTTTAGTTCTATCATTGTGTTCAAGAAAATGGCCAATCTCCAATTCAAAATCCTTTTTCAAACAAGGAAGAAGACGAGGTGTAGATAATATAGTCTGGTCTGTTGAGGGAACTGTTATGAACTGGCAGCCACTGTGATTTGTGACTCTTATAATCTAGGCTGCTAGTCATTAGTATGTACCTGTCTTGTTAGACTAATTCATGTGGTGATGTTCAAACTAATTGGTTGTGGCATCTGTCATAACTGTTTGAAACTGTGTATTAAATGCTTTACATATTAGCTCTCTTTGTGAGAGGACAGTCTTAGAAATAAATTATGTCATCTTACACCCTAAGATAAGATGGAAAGAAAAAAGGATAATGAATGAGACAGAGCCTAAAAGTTGTAGAGAACATAAAATAAGAAGCCTCACTAAATTGGACAAAAGAGTAAATGTACTGGCAAGTCGGTTTTATTTTAAAGATAAATTGTGACCCTAAAAATGAATATAAGACTAATAGTTGGCAGTCACTACTTTAAGCACTTTGTCTATTGTATTTCACTTAAAACTCACCAGAACCTATGAGGTAAGTATTATTATTATTCTTAGACAGAGGGACTGAGGTTTGGAATACTCTTGGGTTAGGTCATTGTGACATGGTGGAACTAGTATAAACCTGAGCGTCTACTGCTGAGTTCTCCTAAGAATGAAAGAAAATGAGCTGATTCTATTTTATTTCTTTTCTTCCTCTAAGTCTTTTCTTTTCACTTAAAAAATAAGCTTTTTATTTGACAATAGCTTTAGATATACAAAGATAGCACAAAGTTCTTACGTTCTTTTTATTTAGTGTCCCCTAAGTTAATAACTTCCCGAATCATAGTACTTTTGTGGGAAAAAAAAATAGCATTGTTGCATTATTATTAATTTTAAAAATTACAGAATTTACATGTATTTTACCATTTTCCTACAAATATTCTTTTTGTCTTCCAAAATCCAACACAGTATACCACATTGCACTTTGTGCCTCTTCATTTTTTATCTCTAGCTCTCCATCTCTATATCACTTCTTTATTTTCCACTAACTTTCCCATGCTCTAGTTATCATATCTTCTTTTTCCTTTTCCAGTTTTTCTTTCCTTTCCCCTCTCCATTATTGTATTTTATCTGATTATTTCTTTCCAAATTGATAACATGAAAAAAAGGAAATATTTTGAAGGGTACTGAACTAGCTTTGAGAAGGCTAAAAATTCCAATGTAACTCTGATGTTTGGAGGGGCTAGCAATCTGAATCTGTGCCAGTAACCTAATGTACATTCTTGATAACCTATAATTAAGTCACTGCCCTTTTCTCCACAATCTAGTCTTGTAAGACCTGTTACTTAAATGCTAACATTTTACAGATGTCATAAACCATAGACAATACACAACCCCTGGGGGGGGGGGGTTGTCAGCACTGGAGCCAGACCAGGCTTTTGGGTGTGGTTTTAAAGTACCCATCCCACCACACTGGGCTTTTTGCAAAGCCCATGAAAGGTCTGGAAGTTCCATCCAAAATTTGTTATCAGGTCTTTATCAATTCAACCCCCTTTAGAATTATGACCTGAAATATTTATTGAAATTCAATTCACCATAACACAAAATGTTTTACAAAAGTGAATTTAGAGACAAACTTTTTAAAAAATTTTATAGGATTTTAAATTGGATATTGTAATTGTTCTCCACACCCTTGCAGACATTAATGCCTCTGGTTACATAGATTGGTGGTTGTACTAGAGTATGTATCTTTTGGTAGTTTGTTCTAAGGGTAAATTGGAATACGGACAGCAATTTCTCAGTGTCCAATTATGTCTCAGTCAGACACAAATGACATTGCATGTAATCAGCCTAAAGACAAAAGACAATTTTACTGGCAATTTTTCTGAATTTTTAAAAGTAGAGGAAGTTGTCTTAAACTAAAAGTGATTGTGGAGAAATAGTGTGTGGAGTAGAAAAAATTCTGAGGTTGATAACTTCTAGAATCAAATCTCAGTGAAAGATAAAATGAAGCCCTAGCCAATTTGTCTCTGTAGACAGAGTGTTGGCCTGCAGACTGAAGGGTTCTGAGTTCCATTCGGGTCAGGAGCACATCCTTGGTTGCAGTTTGGGGCACTGGTTGAGGGCATGTGGGAGGCAACTAGTGTATCTCTCTGTCTCTCCCTCTCCCTTCCACCCTCTCTAAAAATCAATGGGAAAACTTATTCTTGAGTGAGGATTAAAAAAAAAAAAAAAAGACAACAATGAATACTAAAAAGTAAGGACAAGTGTGTGAAGAAAAGGAAAATCATATTAGACATTACAGAGACTTAAGTTTTTTAATTTTATTTTGTTATAATTTATGTGAAAGCAGAAGGAAGAAAAGAGATCCTGTAAAGAGCAACTATAATATCACCAAATGAGAAAGAATTCTAAGGCAATATTATTTTCCCTTAAAGACAGTGGGAAAATCACAGTCAACTTGTTTAAGGTGACATACATAAGTGATGATGCAGCTCCCAATGAGACTCAAGGGACATGCCGTACTGTAATTAGATTGGCACCCTTCTCAAAGTCGCTTTCTTGCTTGCTTGCACTCTGAATCTTTTAATTCGGTTAGCTTATAAGTGGGTCTAAAAAAACACACCCACACACATTAAAAACTTTCTCATCCCGTGAGCCCTTCAATTTAATATGCATGGAAATTATCCCTATCTTTTGTTTATTTTGCTTTCCATGACACTGATTTTCCTTTGTTTAAATGGATGGGGCTTATGAACCGCTCTACCACTGATTCTACCATGTGTATTAATATCGTTAATGGGTTCTGCAACAGTGTGGAGGCTGCTAGTCCCAGAAGGCAGTGCTCATGTGCACACTTCACTGGGTGTGAGATGTATTTCAAGCAATATTAATGCCAGAGAACATTTTTATTTTTCATTTGAATTCATTTTTTATTTTTACTAATATAGTACTTTTTTTTTTCTTTCAGAAATCAAATAAAATTTAGCCCGGTTGGCGTGGCTCAGTGGTTGAGCGTCAACTTATAGACCAGGAGGTAGGGGTTCAAGTCAAGGTCAGGGCACATGCCTGAGTTGCAGGCTTGATCCCCAATGTAAGGTATGAAGGAGGCAGCTGATCAATGATTCTCTCTCATCATTGATTTTTCTAACTTTCTCTTCCTCTTTCTTCCTCTCTGAAATCAATAAAAATATTTTTAAAAATCCATTGCAGACCCTGCCCCAGGCCTATAGTCTCAATTTCTACTCCCCAGAGAAAACCTCTTTCTTATCTCTTAACTATCCATAGAGAATTTTTAATATATGAGGTGAGAAGTGGTGGGTAACACCAGATGCCCAAAGGAGAGAAAAGAAACAAGCACTTAGGTAGACTGAATAGTGACCACAGAGAAGCAAAGACAAGCATAATTCTGAAGAAGAAAAAAAAGAAAATTATTCATCTGGCTTCCTCTAATTGCTCTCTTTATATGCCAGAGGAGGATATATAACAGCACAAGACTTCTGGGAAGTGAGAAAAGGTTGCCCATCTGATCTCGGTGTTGCTTAATGGAAATTGTCAGGAGTACCACTTGGGAATGGGAATGTGTGGTAACTGCTTGGCAGCATCAGAAGGAAGGCAGCTTTCATTATGTGAAAAACAGCTGCAATGGCCAGTCAGGCTTGCGGTTTTATTTTTAACCCTGTTCATTGTATCGGCAATCTTTGACATTCATTGGACCACTCTCTAGGGGAAAATTACATGCTTAACGTAGGGGAAAAGACATAGGTAGAAGGAAATGATTTTAGGAACTGACCTGAACTGTCTTAGAACTTTACATTAGAACTTATAGAAACATCAGCAGCAAGTACTAGTAGCCAGCTGTGGTATGAGAAATATGTTTGCTTTTTGTCTCTGCTTTCTGGAACCAGGCTTCTAAAATTCTTGGAAATCCCTGAGTGATGGAAGTGTCTTTTGTTATTCATAGATTACCTTTTGATTGTAACTGAGTTTATGCTAATGAGGTAATTTAGAATGGGGCCCCTATATAGCCTTAGGATGGGCTGGTCACCAGAAATATAAGTGATTATGGGTCTAGAACTTCTAGGCACTGGCCTCTGAGAACAGGAGGGGGGGCAGCTGGAGAGTGAAAGTTATAAAAGATCTTGAACAGTGCCAACTGATGAGCTCTTAGGTTGGTGAACACAGCCAGGCACTGGACGGTGGAGCTTCAAGATGGGTTTGGAAGCTCCACACATCACTACCCCCACCCCATACATTTCCCTGTGAATCGCTTCCATTTGGCTGCTCCTGATTGTATTCTTGACAGACAACTGATAGACCTAAGTGCTTTCCTGATTTCAGTGAGCCACAGCAAAAAACTCAACCTAAGGAGTGGGGAGATTAAAACCCCTAATTTACAGCTGGTTGATCAGTGGTCCAGAAGACAACCTGGGACTTGTAGCTGGTGGTCTGAGGTGGGGCCAGTCTGTGGGACTGAGCCCTTCCCCTATGGGTTCTGTGCCAACTCCTGTGGTTAGTGTCAGAATTGAATTGTAGGACACCAGGTGGTATCCAGAGAATCAGAGAATTGGCTGTTGCTATTGGAAAACATTCCAGACCAGTTTTTCCCAAATATTTTCCACATGGAATATTAGGACCTTGCTACTCAGACCAGCAGAGTCTGTCTCCTCTGGGCACTGAATGGAAATGCAAAATCTCAGGCACCAGCCCAGACTTACTACTTCAAATTCAGTCTTTTACCAAGATCCTCAAGTGATGCATTTGCACATTAAAATTTGAGAATCACTGTGGGAGAAACTTTACAAAATTCATCTTAAGATTTATTACCCAATTTAAAAGCACACATTTATCTCTAGCATGATGGCTAAGCAGGTATGTCTCCTGGAGATTCCAAAGTAAAATTGAATTTACTTGTGAGACCTGTGGATTTTTGGACTGTGTCCTCATTATGCAGAAAAGTCTGAGCTGTTCAATTTGAGGCTGCTCACTCAGTATTCGAATCCAGTACTTAGCATAGTATCCAGAGGAAGTGTGTAAGCTGGGTAGTGCAGGCTGCTCTATCTTCTTGCTTTAATATTTTTATACTGGCAAAATTATGGGAAAACAGTGAGCTATGGAAGGAATCACAGGAGAGATGGAAAGGAAGGCTGTGAAAATGAGAGGGGAAAGGTGAAGATACACAAGTTTGTTTTGGAGACAGCAGTGAGTTCAAGAGCAGAGTATATACATCTGAGCCTGTACATATATTTCAATATTAGCTAGCAGCAGACTGATTGTTACAGAAAACCGGAGAAGAACAAAGCAACATTTAGAAAGATGGAGCTACATTTATTATTATTATTATTATTATTATTATTATTATTACACATGGGCCCAGAGGAAAATGTCTCTCAAATTCTGGACAAAGTCACACAGGAAGTTTCCGGTACTTACGTTTTTTCCTTCTTTGTCTCCCAAATAAGGATTTTCCCAGTTCTCTTGGCAAGTTCTAAAAGGGCCCTATGTTCTGGGGCTTTGAGACCTCTACCAAAGGTGTGACCTGGCACCAGCACTGATAACTTCGTCTGGGGAAGGCTTATGGCCTCTTTGGAACAGGAAGTAGTCTTATTTCCTTATTATTGTATTTAAGCAAGCAAGCTCTTACAGAGCCAAAATACCAGGGTTAAAATTTCAAACAGCAGTGTTTATATAAGAGGGATGCTTCGCAATTGCCTCCTCAGTGACAGCCCTGAGTCACTGCCACATCCATAGCAACTAGTGAGTGTGAATGTGTGTGTGAAGTCAAGAAAGTGCTGTTACAGAGTAAGGGATTAGAGTGACTATGTTTAATCTATAATATCTCTTCTCTGTGGGCCAGAAGGGAAAGCATATCTATTTGCCATCCATGTTGGACATCTTTACTTTTTGCAAGGAACAGATTTCTTACAGCACTTAGTAGTTTTATTTTTTAAAAATATATTTTATTGACTTTTTACAGAGAGGAAGGGAGAGGGATAGAGAGTTAGAAACGTTGATGAGAGAGAATCATCAACTAGCTGCCTTCTGCACACCCCCCACTGGGGAATGTGCCCACAACCAAGGTACATGCCCTTGACCGAAGTCGAACCTGGGACCTTTCAGTCCGCAGGCTGATGCTCTATCCACTGGGCCAGACCGGTTTCGGCAACACTTAGTAGTTTTAAAATTACAGTTCTCTGCTGCCTCCTCAAAGATCTTTGTTTTTATAGATATAATGTCCCCCCACCTCAAATCTCTTGTGTCAGTTCTTTCCCAATGATAAGAGACCATTTACATCTATATGCAGAAGGCAGAAGGCATATAGCAAAACCTCCCTCATCTTCAGGTATAGCACCAGGGGAGATGGAAAGGGAACATTTTATGGGAGGGAGATAAGATGAAATTAGAAATGAAATGAGGTGAAGAGACACTTAATGAAAATGGGCAGGGCTATTTACCTCTAATTAGCTGAGAAAAGGAAACCCTACAACAATTTGTATATGTTCCTTCCCAATATTAGTACTTCATATCTGAATGCATAGAGGTTTGCAGGTCTACTTTTGCTTCTACTAACTTGTAGAATAACTTGTAGCAGAGATAAGAGAATATTCTAGTTTTGCTCCACTTCTCCTTCCTCACCATCTTCTTCTAAGAAAATTAGGTGAAAATTATTACGAAGGCATTACTTGGAGGGGTTTTGTTCTGCCTGGTCTCAGTCCTGTTATTTGGACTGGTTTTGTTCTGCCTTTAAAGAATGCATGAAAATAGGGCCAAAATCAGAGAGGATTTGACTAGTCAGCAATCCACGGTCAGCTCAGTTCTTCACATTTATGAAATGAAATCTTTATTTTTTTTGCATCCCATCTGCCATGATAGAGTCTCATAAATTTGGATTATATGTCAATTATCCAAATTTACCTCTCTGTACTTTTTCCTTTGAATATGAATGGGAATCTTAATGTAAAGCTTTCTTATGCACAAAGCTTCTCATCAGAACTATGTATTAAGCACTATCCCAGAAATTTCATATTGCCAAACATCTCTTTCCAAGGTCATCAATTTCACCACATCCCTGGAAATGAAGTGGGGCGTATGGTCCTGTTTAATCAAATTTCATGCTCTACTGCTCCCATCTTATTGCCTCTCTGATAATTGATCAAGTTTTCAATTAAAGTCTTCTATCTTTGTTATAATTCTTTAAGGTTTTTATTCCATTAGATGATTTCATGAGATCTGAGCTGCCCTAACCCCTGCTAGCCAGCTCTTTACCTGCCCAACGTGGAGATGTTTGCACTGTTCTCTTTTTCTCTCTGACTTCATCCCATTTCTCACAGTTGAATTTCTCTTGAGTATGGCTTTGTCTCCATTCAGCATCTTTACAGTTTTGATTTATTCGTTCAATAGGGAATTAGCTTACTTCATGTGTTATCAAGGATTTAAAAAAGAAAAACCCCTTTGCACACTTTCAGCTGTCTCATTCTTTAACAATTAAGCAAATTGGAAGTGTAGTCGCCTAAGTAGCAGCTAAATAAAGGACTGTAGTTAATAGATGGGAGGCTTGTGACATTTCTGTTTACATAGGGTGCTTCTCAGTGAGGTCTCTAATGAGCTGTAACACTACTTGATTACCAAACCCATTCCTTGTTTCTATAGACCAGTTAAGGTGCTAAAAAACAAACATATGTTGCAATGAATCTCTTGGGTCACACTGACTACTCATTTTATACTGGATCAGGGATGTTTCACCCCCAAAGCTGCAGTAAATCAAATCTGCCTTGAAATTCCTGAATAGGTGGTGTATTAAAATATAGTAGTTGTTAAAATCAATATGTACAAAAAAAACTTGGAAAACGTGCTAACAGGACAGTGTAAATATGCTTTATTTAGGAGGGCTTTGCTTATTGCAAAATAATTCTTAATTTTGAAATGAGGAATTTTAACTTTAAGTCTGACATTTTCAATGCTGCAGGAGAAATACAGACAACACCATTTCATTGAAGCCTTTGCCATGCATAACAGGCTGTATTAAAGTTTACTATTTAGAGGTGTTACAATATGAAATTCTCACTTTATGGTAATCTTCAAATACAGTTTAAAAGCCCATAAAATATATTCCTTTTGCCTACTTAAGATGCCAGGAGCAGGCATACTGCCTCACTTTGATGACCTGCATCCGCCTGGAACCCAGGCACAGATGGGGCCAGTGGCTTTTGGCACTGGCTCTGAGGCTGCTGCTCACCCTGCAAGCAGTGGTTTGTGGAGCACAGACTATTTTGCTTCTACAAGATTCAGAACCTAGTGACAATTTTCACAAGATCTGTTTAGACTTTTGAACTTTTTTTTACTACCATTCACTGCCTGATAACGATTTAGTGTGTTGCGCGGATCAACATGCTAAAGAGCAGTTTCACACATCGGTGGACTAGAGTACATGGCATAGCAACGTCCTTTGAAGATTGGAAAACTGAGAAGTCCACCTGTGAAATAATTTTTAGCCCCATTTGAGATTGCAGAATCAACAAGTTGCCAAACCTAAGTTGATATGCATTTAAGGATATTTTTGAAAAGAGGTTGGGGCCACATGATGACCTGAGGAGCTCAGAGGAGGCCTGCATGGCAGTCTTGCAAACTCAGAGACCTAAAGTAACCGCAAAGGATGGTCGGAAATTAAACTTTAACTAAACACAGTTATGGTGGGCAGTTACGTCCTAGGCCACTATCTTCAATGACAAGGTCAACCTTTACCTTAACTGAGCCTATCTGTCTTTTTGCATCTATGATAACATGCCCTTGAAGTGTCTGGGTAACTTGTAACTTCCCTTTTTTCTGGACCTCTTGGAGCAGAACCTTCTATGCTGGGCACCAGGATAGATAGCACAAATTCATCCATTATCATATTAATTGTTCCTGCACCCACCTAAGTATGTGCCTATCATTTTAGTTTTTATCCAGTCCCAGGGGACCGCCCCCTCTTCTCATACACACACACTTTGCTTTTTATTTTTATTTTTATTGCTTGCCTCTATCATCAATGGATTTCATGTAACCCACCTACATCCCTTCCTTTGATTGCAATGTATAAATACAGATGTAACCCGCCATTCTCTGGAGCTTTATCTCAATTCGTTGAGGTTCTGCTTCCCAGCATATGTTGACAGTTTTGTTTAAATAAATTCACAAAAATTCTTTATAGGTTTCAATATTTTTTTAATGTTAATGAGAAGGCTAAAAATGGCTAATTTCAATGTAACCCTGATATTTGGGGTTAGTGATCTGAATCCAAGCCAGCAAGCTCAGGGTAGTTCTTGATAACCTATAATTAAGTCCCTCTCCCCTTCCAAGATACTGGTCTTGCAGAACTTGTTACTGTGAACAGTACACTGCCCCGGAGGGAGGATTAATGCTGGCACCAGGCCAGACCATCTGATATGGCCTGGAGATCCCCAACACTTGGGGGCCTTCTTGCAAGGCCTGAGAAAAGGCCTGGAAGCATTATCCATGTTTGTGGGATAAAGACCACAGGGAGGGAGATATAAAGGAAAGCCCCATGGGTGTTCTTTCACTCAGACTTGGAAGTCTGTTCCCTAAGTCCACCTGCATATTAAACAGTGTCCCTCCTTTTCTTCTCAGAAGCGTCCTTGGTTTTCTTTGGTCTTCTGCAACATTAACAAGGCACAGAAATGTAATTAAGAGAGGAAGTTGTACAACCTACTGTAAAACTTTCCTATCTTTTTGATAGATATGCCCTTATAAATTAAAAAAAAACTTACCTGAGCATTTTGCCAAGAGTGTAACTGTCTGTTTTCCATGAATATATAGAGTTTCCAGATATAAAACTTCTCAATTTTCCCAGTAGTTGCTTGTGTTAATAAAAATAATTTTGTTTTTAAAAGTTATGATGTATTGTGTGTGATCAAATTGAACTATACTATATGATAAATTCAAAATCAATTTTGTCAAAGAATGCACACTATCAGTTAAAAAGGCATTTCCCCCACCTTCTGTTGTTTTTTAGGCGGAGACTTTCCATCTTTTGGGTGTAGAAGAAGCACTCGAGGAGACCACACTCCTGCAGATTCAGATTTAGATCAAGTTGATCTGCAGTATATTCAGGAGTGTCACTTAGGTACCCTCCTTCCCTCCAACTTCCCCCACTCCAATATCATTCTGATGCAGCTAATTCTTATGTGGAGCACTCTGAGGTTTTAACAGGCCAATACTCAAACTTCTGATATAGACTTTGAACTTGATTTGACAACTTGGAAGTTGTCAGAACCTCTGATATTTTAGTTGACTTTATGGATTGCATGACTATTGAACATTGTCTCTCCTTTGCATCATATTTCAACTTAGTAATTGCTAATAACAATCTAGAAAGGCAACCTGACATGCATATTCTTCTTTGAAACATTTTTTAAGATAATTGTCTCAAAATTTTTACTTAAGTAAATCTTGTTTGAGGGGCTAAATTATTTGTTTTCTGGGTTTAGGTGACTCTGCCTTGCCAGCACAGCCAACGGTGAACCTGAGGAGTAAAGAAGACAAACGAGAATACAGCTGAGGCTCAGTGGATCTTCCCTGCCTGGATGAGGACATGGGAAGACCCAGCCTGAAAGCTGAGGCTTCATTTTATAGTCAGATCAAAACATGTTTACAATGTTCTTGTGAGTTTCACCTTGTTTAGACAGCAGTTGCTGCACCTCCCACAGCCCATTAGCTACCTAGGAAGGAGCAAGGGAGGACTAGAAGGTCAAGCTTAATTATGCTAAGTGGGCTGTGCCCTCCAAGCTGGGACTTGTTTGTGGCCCTGCCACCTGTTAGTTCAAGGCTTAACCCTATAGCTGCTCCCTACAGGTGACTTTTTGTAGTAATCCTTATCAGATAAGGAGTGTTAGGCACTGGAGTGAACATACTAATTATTTCATTATTTAATCTCATTAAAGGAACAAATAACCCCATAAGACTTGTGTTAGTTTAATTTTTGTTTCTACTCCTCCAAGTCAGGATCTTTTTCTTACATGTTTCAATTTGAAATAAAGTGAGAAAGTTGGAGATCAGTTGTGTTGAATCTGTATTTGTGACATGATCCTCATACTTGCTATTTTCATTCTCAGTCAATGAGGTAACTAACACCTATGTCCTTCAATGTCTGTAGATCACTGATCATTGGGAGCCCAAGTTAATTAACTGGAGGGTAGAAATGAGACTTGTGGTTAATTGATGTTCCTGACTGGTATCCGCAGATATTGGGAAATTGCATTTAGTAATAGAGAGCTGGCAATTCCATATTCTTATTCCTGATAAAATTCCTGACTCTGAACATGTGATATATTTATGTTAATATCTGATGTTTCTCTACTGCTCTATACAAATCAACCTCACTGAAGAATATAATAAAATAGGTCTATTGTAGGCAGTTAGACATATATGAGCAGAATAAGGAAATGGGCCAGATATAGAAGGTCACCAGAGAAGACCCTGGACACCTATAATGATAAAGAACTGGTAGAGCAAATGTTGAAGCTATTCAATTTAAGACCTTCCCTCTAGGACCTCTCTCTACCTTAGAATGCCTCTGGTCATGCAGAAGGGATTCTCCTGAACTTTTCTCCTCCAGCATGTGGCGAGTCATGTGGTAGGCCCCCACCCATAGAAGGGAACAAGGGGGCAGGGAGCTGGAGGAAAGCCCCATGCAACTTCTATGCGAAAACAGTAGATAACAGGACAGACCCTGATAGGTCAGTTTGAAAAAGAAAGCAGTTAATTCCCTTCCAAGGGCTTAAAAGGGATCCTAGTCCACTCCCCAGGGCAGCTCTTTGAACCACTGGCTCGAAATTTCTCTTTGAGTGTACTTTCTCATTGCTTGCTCAAGTAAATTTTCTTTAGTGAGTTTGGGTCTTGGCTCTGAATTGTTCTCTTAACTAGATCTCAAGTACTATAGTTGCTAAATCCAGGTTTGGTCTGATCCCACTCGCCAGAGGCCTGGTGCTGTTCTCATCACCTACAGCAGGTCCACATTGTTCTTTGCATTCAAGTACACAAACAATTACAGCTCTGATCTGTTAGCTGAAGACTGCACAGAAGGGATTCTCTATAAAACTTTTCTTTGGGTGGAACTACCCTTTGAATAACAGTTCCATCAAAGTAGCCTTGCTGGTTAATTATGTTCTTTTTAAGGATATTTTAGATCTGAGATAACAGGAGAGTTCAAGGGAGAGGCTGGGGGTGTTTCACATTATATATCACTTTTCTCCCAATCCTAGGACAGCCAGCCTGGCTTCTCTAATTCTAGCTCCAGGAATAGCAACATAAGTGTCTAAACCCTAGACCAGAGTTTATCTTCACAATGAAAACTAGGTGAGGCATGAATATGGGGAGGAAAAAATATTATTTTCTTGAGTGCATCCCAGAGAAGATATGCTCAAATCTTTAGTTCCTTCTTAGCTGTCCCAACTCTTTGAACTTCTGTGAAAAAGGAAGCTTCATATATTGTTGGAGGAGAGTGAGACTAGGGGACAAGGAACTGAAAATATCCGAGATCTGCAGATCATGAGAATGGAGCCTTCTGTCTTTTGAAAGGCGGTGCTTTATTTCTTCCTTTCATTTCCTGCTTGGAGTGATTTAGGGGGGAAAAAAAGTTATCAGTGAGTAATAAAATTAGTCAGCAGGAGTTTTTCATTCAGAAGTTGGGGAAAGAACAAAGAGTTAAAGCTATGTTACCCTATATTCACATAAGCAAGATCAAATCATTCTAAAATGCAGTGGAATTAGCAGTGGACTTGGACTAAGAAGTGAGACCAAGGCTGGCCATGTGGGAACAGAGTGTCTTAAGGCAGGTCAACTTATTTCTGCAAGCCTCCCTTTCTTATCTATAGGAATGTACTAGCATAAACTTTCAGGATTCTTAGCCTTAAAAATTCTACAATGTTAAGGGACTGGTTATGTTTCTCTACTTCTGGAATTACAAAATGTTTCCCCAGAATAGATGCCTACATGTCTTCTCTGAGCAACAAAGAGCCAGTTCTAAAGCAAGCTACACATGTCAGCTTCAGGTGGTTTGTGGAGCCAGAAGATCATGTGTGAATTTAACTGAGGAGTACTTACATGTACTTTTTTGGGGGGACAGGGGTTTCACAGAATTTTTTATTTTAAGTCAGAGTCTCAAAGGAAATTATGACCCCAAACAGTTGCCATAAAGAAGGTAAGTATTAAAGGAACTGTACTTGCACAGGCCCCGAGAGAAACTTGCAGATAAGGATGGAGGGAGCTATAGGAGGTACATGCTTCCTACCACCTTTCTAGGAAATGCCAGTATTTAAAACAGGGACTTACATGAGATACCGTATTACTGTTGTAATATAATTTTTAAGCATATTGTGCCAGGAAGTGAAAAATTAAATAAATAAAAAAGTAAAACAAATAAAAATAAACAAACTACACAATGATGGGGTTTATCAAAGGGACACAAAACAACTGAAAGCTCCCAATGATGAAATAGCTAGAACCATTTGAGCAACAAAATAAAGTAGTATTGGGTTATAACCCAAAGATAAAATGAATATCTACAAGTCCTACTTCAGTGGGGGCCTTGGTGCTCATTGAGTCTTTCCCTTGAGTGTGTAGCTTGTGAATGTGCAGAGTTGTAATCCTATCTCATAAAAGAATAATATGCAAATTAACCATCACTCCATCACAAAGATGGCAGTTCCCATAGTCAAAAGATGGTGGCCCAGTCCCCTCAGCCCTGCCGCTGGAGTGTTTGGGCCTGTCAGCCCAGCCAGGGATCATGGGGATCAAGTGGGGAGGCAGGATCCTCCCACTCCCACAGCAGATCCAGCCTCACTATTGCTAGAGTGTTTGGGCCTGTCAACCCAGCAAGGGGTTGCGGGGACCAAACTGAAAGGCAGGATCTGCCCACTCCAGTGGTGGATCCAACCTCACTGCTATCCAGCCTCTGGAAGTATTCTGTCCTGTCAACTGGGCCAGGGGCCTAAGCAGGCTTCACTTTCTTTGCTTTGCTCCATCTGCAGGAAGCCCTATTCTTGCAGGAATCGTCCTGAAACAGGCCTTTAATCTGGTATGTTCTGAAGCTATCCAGTGGTGCACTGGCTCTGGAGCCTTCTGGATGGTGTCTACCCAGCAAAACTATCCTTTAGAATTGAAGGTCAGACAAAGAGCTTCACAGATAAGAAAAAGCTAAAGGAGTTCATCATCACCAAACCAGTATTACATGAAATGTTGAAGGGTATTATCTGTAGGAAGAGGAGGAGGATGAGAAGGAGGAGGGAGTCATCTTTAATGCTCTTACTAGTAAAGTTTTATTTATTTATTTTTAAATATATTTTATTGATTTTTTTAGAGAGGAAGGGAGAGAGAGAGAGCTAGAAACGTCGATGAGAGAGAAACATCGACCAGCTGCCTCTTGCACACCCCCTACCGGGGATGTGCCCGCAACCAATGTACATGCCCCTGACCGGAATCGAACCTGGGACCTTTCAGTCCTCAGACCGACGCTCTACCACTGAGCCAAACTGGTTTCGGCATCTTACTAGTAAAGTTTTAAAAAATAATTAAAAATCTATTAATTTCTATATTGGTTAAATTAATAATTGAATAAATAAGTAAATTGGGGAGAATAGAAAAATGCAGAAGAATTTTAAATAACTTATGTAAATACTTAACTCTTAATGAATTAAAGAGTATCTGGCCACTCCTTAATAAGAGACTATGCATAATGACTTTCTCCCAGTGCATATGAAAAGTTTGAGAAAAAGTGACTTTATAGTGGAGAAACCTGATAATACTAACTCAGATCAAATAATCAAGGTGAACATCAACAGTGATAAGTCATATTGATAGTATACACCCTTGATATGATGTGAGAAAAATGTCAATTTCCCACTATGATCTTCCTCCCAAAACATGTTATCACTGTCTAATCATGAGGAAAACATCAGACAGTCTACAAAATTCCTGAGGAATAATGTTCAAAGCTGTCAAGATCATTAAAAACATGAAAAGTTGAGAAACTGTCATAGACAAGAGAAACCCAAGGAGACGTGATTACTAAATATAAATGTGTTATCTTGTAAGAGGAAAATGACACTAGGGAAAAACTCAGATAATCTGAATAAAGTGTGGATGGACTTTAGATTTAAAAATTGTGGTGTATGAACACATCCTTGCAAATATAATGAGATTTATTAGAAGTATGATATTTCACAATCATTAAAAGCAGACTCTAGAGTTTAATTTCAGGGTTCAAATCTTGGCTCTGACAATAATTATAAGCTGTGTAACTTTCAGTATATCTACTTTCTACTGAAAATAGTTATTTAACATCTCTTATCTTCCTTTTCCTTAACTCTAAAATTAATACATGTAAGGGTTTTAAGATAACATCTTGCCCACAGAAGCATAATTATTATTAATTGTAAAAGTGAAATGATATAAAAATATGAGCTTACATAGCCTGTATATGTATACTTGTGTTTATTGATAATTGTTACAACTGATACTTGTATAGTATTTATTTTTTATTTTTTTATTGTGATGAAAAACATACAATTTTCCATATTTTTTCAATTATAGTTCACATTCAGTATTATTCTGTATTAGTTTCAGATGTACAACATAGTGGTTAGACAATTATATACTTTACAGAGTGGTCCCCGTGATATTTCAAGTACCCCCGCCCTGGCCTGTACATAGCTATTACCATATTATTATGATTATTTAATTTTTTATTAATTAAAATATTACATAGGCCTCCTTTTTCTTTCATTGATCTCTCCCCAGCCACTCCCAACCCCAGCACATGCCCTCCCCTCACCCTCGTAGTGTCTGTGTCCATTGGTATTGCTTATATGCATGCATACAAGTCCTTTGGTTGATATGTTACCCACTCCACCCTCCTTCCCACCTTCCACATTCCCTCTGAAGTTTGACAATCAGTTTGATGTTTCTATGTCTCTGGATATATTTTTGTTCATCAGTTTATGTTGTCCACTCTATTCCACAAATGAATGAGATCATGTGGTATTTGTTTTTCACTGACTGGCTTATTTCATTTAGCATAATGCTCTCCAGGTCCATCAATGTTGTTGCAAATGGTAAGAATTCATTCTTTTTTATAGCAGTGTAATATTCCATTGTGTAGATGTACAATAGTTTTTTAATCCACTTGTCTGCTGATGGGCTGTTATGCTATTTCCAAATCTTAGCTATGGTGAATTGTATTGTTATGAACATAGGGGTGCAATAACCTTTCTGAATGGTGTTTCCAATTTCTTCGGATATATTCCTAGAAGTAGGATCCCTTGGTCAAATGGGATTTCCATTTTTAATTTTTCAAAGAAACTTCATACTGTTCTCCACAGTGGCTGCACCAGTCTGCATTCCCACCAGCAGTGCACCAGTGTTCCTTTATCTCCACATCCTCACCTGCACTTGTCCCTTGTCAATTTGTTGATGATAGCCATTCTGACAGGTGTTAGATGGTACCTCATTATTGTTTTGATTTGAATCTCTTGGATAATTAGTGACTTTGAGTATGTTTTTTATATGCCTCTTGGCCTTCTGTATATCTTCTTTCGAAAAATGTCTCTACATCCTATGCTCATCTTTTGATTGGATTGTTGATCTTCCTTTTGTTAAGTTGTATGAGTTCCCAATAAATGTTGAAGATTAAACCCTTATCAGAGATATCATTGGCATATATGTTTTCCCATGCAGTGGGTTTTTTATAGCTTATAAAGTGATGGCATGTACATGAATTCATTGGAGCTTCATAACATCCTTATGAACTACTTTAATATATTATGACTAGAGAGAGGCTTGGTGCATGAATTCGTGCACCAGTGGGGTTCCTTGGCCTGGCCTGTAGGATTGGGCTGAAACTGGCTCTCCAATATCCCCCGAGGTGTCCCAGATTGAGAGAGAGTGCAGGCCAGGCTGAGGGATCCCACTGGTGCAAAATCAGAGCTGGGGAGGGATGTGGGAGGTTGGTCAGCAGGGGAGGAACTGCCGGAGGGCTTTACGGCATGTCTGGCCCATCATACTCCGTCCCAAATAGCCAGACCCCAGCAACAAGCTAACTTACCAGTTGGACTGTCTGCCCCCTGGTGGTCAGTGCACATTATAGCGAGCGGTTGAGAGGCCTTATCATATCATTAACATATTTTGCTTTGATTGGTTGAGCTGATGACTGTCCAAGCAGACACTTAGCATATTAGGCTTTTATTTTATACTAGAGGCCTGGTGCACGAAAATTCATCCACTGGGTGGGCTCTTAGTCCAGTCTGCCCCTCTTACTGTCTGGACCTCTCAGAGGATGTCCTCTGCTGAAGGCAATAGGCTGATCCGGTGAAAGCGCAGTCCCCATCACCTCACTGCTGCTGCCTCTACCGGCTGCCATGCTGTGAGGCCTGAGCTCTGGTCCTCACAGCCTCTGGGGCTTGCGGCTGCCCGAGCCCAAGGCTGCCTGAACCCCAGGCCTCACCGCTGCCAGGGTTCATGGCTGCCTGAGCCCCAGGCCTCACAGATGCCGCCATGGCTGTCTGCCTTTGGCCCTCGCAGCAACTGTGGCTTTGTATGGAAGGACATCTGGAAGATGTCAGCTCTAATTAGTATATTACTCTTTTATTACTACAGATGATTATTATATTACAGACAAGGAAGCCAGTTCTGAGATATATATTTAGATATCACTAAATGCTAGAGCTGGGATACAAAATATTCTGATTTCAAAGCCTATGTGCTTTCAATAGTATAAGGCTACATTTTAGGCAATTTCTACCTGCAAACTCTCCAGAAATTTAAGTAAAAAACAAAAACTCCTGAAAAAAAAACTCCTGAAGACATTGTTCCAAAGTTTTGCACTCAATATTTTATTACATTATTTCTCATAACACCCTTAAGGAGATAGAAGAATCAACATTGACTATTATATTTTGCAGATAAAAATGTGAGTCTCTAAGATTTTTTTCTTCTTTTCACATGAGGTATTTGTTAGAATCTGGTTTAAAATTTACCTTAAAGCACTTATTTTATTATGGTCCAATATGCAATGATTTGTGGTAAATGTGTTTGGCAGCACAGTGATGAGTATATTAATATTGTTGCCCTCAAGGGTTTGGTTATGTATTGTCCATGCCTTCCTTTTGATCTAAACCAAAATTATGCAATATATCCCTCATATAAGTATCTTATGCTTAAAAGTTAATATATCATACAATGGTCATATTTTTACCACCAAATATTAGACAAAACATAATCATAAAGTTTTTGTTTTACAAAACACATATAAAACCAATTTATACAGTAAAAATAATTAGCTTTATTTAAATAAATTTACATTGCATAAATTTGGATATTCCAGAATTATATACATGCATAAACTCAATTAAAAATGCACATGTGTATAAAACATGTATGCATGGCATTTTCAGGTCATGCATGACGGTGCTGTGTTAGAACAGAATCCTGCAGGCACATGGATATGGATATTTGGTAAGGAAGGAAAGTAGAGAAAATGAAAGCCCCAGCTGCAATAAGTAACAGTTTACCTTTTTATTACTCTGTAACAAATTATCCCAAAACTTAATGTCTTAAATCAGTAAACATCTCAGTTCCCATGGATAAGGAATCTGAGTGCCTTTGGGTCAAGCTTTTCAGGAGGCATCTGTAAAGGTGTTATCTGGGACTATAATATCATCTGAAGGCCTAACCCTTGGTGGATCAACTTCCAAGCTCATTCATGTGATTGTTTACAAAATTCAGTTTCTCACCAGTTGTTGGATGAAACTCTCAGTTCTTCATTGATTGTTGGCCAGAGGCCTCCCTTAGTTTCTTGACAGGTCAGAGCACAGCCATTGACTTTCTTTAGAACATGAGAACAAATTAGTGCACAAAGAGATCAAATTTTATAACTTACTAGAGGCCTGGTGCATGAAATTCATGCACTGTGGTGGGGGGTCCCTCAGCCTGGCATGCACCCTTTCTAATCCTGGACCACTCGGGGGATGTCCGACTGCTGTCAAGGTTGGGCCTAAATTGGCAGTCAAACATCCTTCTTGCAATGCTGGCTCCTACTGCTCACCTGCTGGTCTGCCTGATAGCCCCTAACCACTCTGCCTGCCTGCCTAGTCACCCTTAACCCCTCTGCCTGCCTGCCTGATTGCTCCTAACTACATCTGCCTGCTGGCCTAATGCCCTAACTTCTCTCCCCTGCTGGCCTACTCACCCCTAACCACATCTGCCTGCCTGCCTGATCACCCCTAATCCCTCTGCCTGTTTGTCTGATCAGCCCTAACCACCTCTGCCTGCCTATCTGATAACCTCTAACCACCTCTGCCTGCCTGCCTGATCACCTCTAACATCATCTGCCTGCCTAATAGCTCCCAACTGCTCTCCCCTGACAGCCTGATGGCCCCTAATCACTCTACCTCAGCTCACGGCTTTGTCCAGAAGGACATCTGGAAGACATCCAGTCTATCTGGTCTAATTAGCATATTACCCTTTTATTAGTATAGATTCCTGGAAGTGATATACCATCACGTCATTTCACTTTGGGCTAGATAGGGTGGAGACAAACTCAAGATTGGCTTGGGAAGGCTCATGTTGAATATGACAGATCTCAAGATGAAAAGGACATTGTTACCTGAATACATGACTGGAGCCACACTGATCAAAAACAGAAATTTTAAACATTATGTGAGGAAATACACTTCTTCTGAATGAAGCAACCAACGATCCAGTTCATTGGTTATAAAAGCTAGTATTATTGTAACTACTATAAGAGCCAGCTATTGAAGTAGTAGTCCTGAACCAAACAATTAAGCTCCAATCATGCAAAGACAAATCAGAAATGTAAGATCACAGATTAGTTATTCTTTTGTCCAAGTGCTTTGCACATTCTTTGTAATTTTGGTTAAATGATAGATGCTGATCCCCCTTAGCTAATAAGGGGGCTTGATGTATGTAAAGTTTAAGATTGAGCAGAAGGAATTTGAGCCTATAGCAGTACCCTAAATAAAACTTCCCATGGTAGTAATTTTTGATGGTTTCTTTTGCTGTTGTTAATGAATTGCCTTCAACCCCTACTGTGAAATTCTAATTAAACAGAAAAGAAAATGAAAGGCCCAAGTTAGGAGATTTATAATCAAATATCAGATTTAAGAGCAAGTAGTTTAGAGACAGTGAGGACAACAATAAATTTAGTTTACTAAGTAATTATCTTTTCAGCCAACTTTCATTATTGACTGCTTCCTTTCCCCCCAAAAGCATATTAAAGACTTTTGATTGTTTTATACATTACATCACATTTTGCAAATTGATTCTGTACAGTGTGTTTATTCTCTCCTATTCTTGTTTAACAGACATGTATTAAGCACTTACTACAGGCCAGGCATTCTGCCACTTGTCAAAAATATTGATATGGAAAAGATCTGAGCTGTTCAATCTAGGAAATTTAAGAAAAACAAAAGTTACTTTTGTAACATGCTTTAATGGCCAATAGCTAAAGTGCTAGCTAGCATTAATAGCATAATACTTGAAAATAAAATATAAGTAGAATACCACAAATTGATGTTAATATCCACCTCAGTTTCCTCTTTATTATTGTATCCTTTGTTCTCAAATTCTGTACATTTACCAGATACTTCTTTTTTTTTGCATTAATATTTTCCAGTGTATTTTCTGTGCCAACATTGTTTCATTGTGTGTGTTTTTTTAGCAAAAAATAAAGGAAATAATGCATGCCACATGCAACAATACTTTCTATATTGTTTGGAAATAAAAGGTTACAATTCTGCAATCAGCAGGATTTTGCTTCCCTTTTGTGGTAAGTAATAAATCTCAAGGGGCAAACATCTGGCTGCAGCTTGGGGCAGAGCACACTATAGGATGGCCATAGTCCTGGAATGGGGGAGAGGAATGCGAGGCACTTAAGAAAAGAAGCCCTCTCTCTGAACCCAAACATGTCCTAAAGGCTTGCAGAATAGATGGAATCCTGCTGGGTTCCAAGGTTTAATGTGGCGATGGCAGGCAGGCAGGCCCAGTTTGAGGATTGCTTTTCTATATTTATACCACTTCTTTATTTTTTTCCTTGGTGCTGTGGTATTCTTTGCTACTCTCTTGCTCATCCTTAGTGGATATCAAGTGCCGTGAGCACTACACCATGCCTGGCCCTGGTCTAGCATTATCTCATGTAATAATCATGACCATCTCATAGGAATGTTGCTTCGTGTTATCAAAAGAGAAAGTAAGCAAGTATAGGCCTACCTGTTGCACATCTAATAACTTAATAACTTTATTTTCTCTATATATAATCCCATCCTTTTTGTAAAACTTTTTACTGTCTCTTTATTAAAATTGAGGATTGGAATTGCTCCAAATAGCCATACTTACTAAATCATCTCCTTATTTTGAAAACTTATTTTTTTTTCTCTTCGAGAGTAATTGTAATTAGAAACCAAGAGAAGGAAACAAAATCACCTGTAACCACTTCATATATAAAACACATATGAACACACATAGCTGACAACCACTGGACCTTCCTTATACGGTAAGACTTACAGATAATAAAATTGATGGCGTTTTCTTGAATGAATAGTATAGGACACTCCTAGTGTCCAGAGTTTTCATGCTAGATTACCCTCAGAAAGGGAAATTTTATCCTCAAGTTGTCCAAATAGTCTTGGTTCAAGCCTACTAATCCAGTATTATTATTAACAGCATCCTTTTTTAAAATATATATATTTTATTGATTTTGTACAGAGAGGAAGGGAGAGAGATAGAGAGTTAGAAACATCAATGAGAGAGAGTCATCGATCAGCTCAGCTGCCTCCTGCACACCCCCTGCTGGGGATATACCCTCAACCAAGGTACATGCCCTTGACCGGAATCGAACCTGGGACCCTTCAGTCCCCAAGCTGATGCCCTATCCATTGACCCAAACTGGTCTCGGCAATAGCATCCTTATTTTTTTTTTTTCCTATCAAAATGTTCTCAGTTTGGATGATAAATCATATAGTTAAGTATTGTATTTATAGGTGACTGGTTAATCCTAAGAAGACTGCCAAGTTAGTGAATAATAGATCCAAGAAATAGAGAGATAAGGAAAACTGTCATATTAACATTATCCTAGTTAGATTAACAACAAGCAGACAAATAATTACTAATCTGAACAGCATGATTCTAGAATACCTTTAGCCATTACTTGGAGAGGAGATAGGAGCAGGTTATGAAAATGTACTTCCTTTCCAAGTGTCCCAGGATCTTTACAAAAGGATCACAAGCTGGAATGAAAATGTACCCAACCAATTTTTAAAAGCTGATATTCTACTGATTACATTTTAGGCTACAAGACATTAAAAATGGAAACAAATACTGAGAATGGAATTAAAATGAGCCAAAGGCAAAAAACAACAACAACAACACACACACAAAACACACACACATACATACACACACACACACAAATGCACAAACTTAAAATAAAGCAGTGTTATTTAAATGTTCCTAAGAAAAGGAAAAAATCCAGTATGTTATAACAAGAAAATGCAATAAAAATATAAATACAATATGTTAAAAAAAATATGGAATTCTGCCAAAATAGCACTTAGGAAAAAATTTATCATTCAAAATATGGAAGAAAAGGGAAAACAATGAACTAAACCTCTACCTAAAGTATTTCAGAAAAGAATAAAGCAACATGTCAAGAAAATGGGAAAAAGAAAAATGATAAAAAGTAGAACTATGTGGGAACAATAATAAAAAGGATTTAATTCACAATAAAGCAAACATTAAATATTTAGGAATTAGTATAAGAGCTGGAAATGATTCATAAAATTGTAAAGGTTTATGTGGAAAATACTGAATGAAGACAATACAATTATAAACATGTCAGATGTTCTCAACTTTCTATATAATCTCAGTGAAAGAATCAACATGATTTTGTTTTAAAATAAATTAAAAAAAAATTAAGAATGACAAAAAAATTCAAAGAATGCATCTGAGAGCATACATAGTCAAATATATATATATATATATATATATATATATATATGCACATATATATGTATATATATATGTATATATATATATATTGGGTCGGCAACTAAGTACTTGCGAATTTTTTAAAGAAAATCAAAGACAAATTTTTCATGGAACTAAATAACTTTATTCTGTAATGTATTGCCCATTTTGATCAATGACCTTTTGCCATCTTTCAGGCAGCATCATAATCCCACGTTCAAAAAACTTCTGGTTTTTATTAGCAAAAAACTGAATCAGGTACGATTTGACATCATCATCATTATTGAAATTTTTACCATTCAAGGAGTTTTGTAAAGATCGAAACAAAAAGTAATCAGATGGTGCAAGGTCAGGACTATATGGTGCATGTGGCAAAACATCCCAACCAAGCTCCATTAATTTTTGCCGAGTGACCAAAGATGTGTGTGGCCTTGCATTGTCATGATGGAATACAACACCTTTTCGATTTGTCAATTCGGGCCGCTTTTCTTCAACTGCATTGTTTAATTTTGTTAGTTGTTCAATGTAGACATCAGAATTGATCGTTCGGTTGGGTGGTAAGAGTTCAAAGTAGACAATTCCTTTGTAATCCCACCAAACTGATAACAAAACCTTCTTTTGATGAATATCAGCTTTTGATGTTGTTTGAGTTGGTTCACCTGGCCTGCTCCACTATCTTTTCCGCTTGATATTGTTGTAAACAACCCATTTTTCATCGCCAGTTATCAGTCATTTTAAAAATGGATCATTTTCATTACGTTTCTTTAGCAAATCTCAGCTGCTAATGCGTTGCGTTAACTGTGATTCTTTCAGTTTGTGAGGAACCCATGTATCGAGTTTTTGAACATAGCCAAGTTGTTTTAAGTGATTTTCAATGCATGTATGTGATACATGAAGCTTCTCTGCAACCTCACGTGTTGTACTGTGACAGTCCGAATTGATTATTGCTTTGATTAGGGCGTCATCAACTTCAACTGGACGACCAGAGCGTTTTTCATCTTTGAGTGAAAAATCACCAGAACGAAATTTGGCAAACCAATTTTGACACTGCCGTTCTTTTAAGGCTTCGTCACCATAAACAGCACATAACTTTTTATGAGCTTGCAATGCGTTTTTCCCTTGTGGAAATAAAAAAGCAAAATATGACGAAAAGGTTCCTTTTGATTTTCCATTTTTCAACGAACGCCAAACGAAAACTACAAAACAGATCAAAAAACTTTTTTCACTGATTAACAGCTGAATAGCCAACTACCAAATAACAAAATGTGTTTTACATTTGTACTACGTCTGCAAACCTAAAAATTCAACTGAAGCCATATGTGTGTGAAACCCGCAATTACTTAGCTGCCGACCCAATATATATAATGAGAAGTTGAAAATCATAACTACCTTTTATTAAGAGTAAATTATAAAATAAAAAAAAAATGCCCTGACCAGAGTGGCTCAGTTAATTGGGCAGAGTCCTGTGCCCTGAAAGGTTGCTGGTCCCATTCCCAGTCCAGGCAAGCCTGGGCTATGGGCTTGATCCCTGGTAGGGGATGTGCAGGAGGAAGCTGTTCTCTCTCTCTCTCTCTCTCTCTCTCTCTCTCTCTCTCTCTCTCTCTCTCTCTCTCTCTCTGTCTCTCTCTCTCTCTCTCCTTCCCTCTGTCTTTAAAAATAAATTTAAAAAGATTAGAAAAAGAGTAAATAATAAAAAATAAAAGTGAAGTTTCTTTTTTTGTGGAAATAAAATAAACATGATATAATAAAAATTTAAATGTAAAATTTTGTGTTTAAAAGAAGAGAAAAAATGACTGTTTACTGGAACTGTAGAATGGTTACTTTGTAAGCAGAGAAGTTATAGAAAACATCAAAATGGAGAAGAACTACAGATCATACTACAATTTCAAGCTTCTGTATAAAGATAAGATTGTAACTAAATTAAAACAAATGCAGAAGCATTTTAAGATGAAATAAAAATATGAATCAGGACTATATAAAGTGTTCATTTAGAAAGAAAATTATAGCAAATAACTAAGTTATAAGTAGTTACTTATTTCAACAGATATTTATTGAACACCTAGGTTCTCAGGATACTTATAAAAACATTATCACTGCCCTCAAGGAGCTTGCAGCTGCTAACCACATAAACATATGGCAAAGAAATGCAAATAAGAAGACTATTAAACCATTTAATACCTTCTTAACTGGTATAGTTAAACTAAATATAAATCCTTAGTATAGATGAGTTTTTAAAACTAATTCATTCATGGTACAGGTAATAATTTTCAAAATCCATTTACATTTTTGTACTTTTAAAATTTCACTATTATCCATGATAACTGTTGAAATACTTGGGAATTTATACTAGCAAACGAGAAGATCACTTATACCATCCAGAAATAACTATAGTTAAGATTTTAAGTAATGTTGTTTTCATCTTTTTTACTTTGCATATTTAACATTTACCAAAATAAGATTATATTTTTATTATAATATTGTTTGTAATCTTAGTGTTTAATTATATACCATAAGTATTTTCCATATTAATAATGTACTTCCAAATTATAATTTTTATTTATTTTATCAAATTTTGTTGTAAAGGGTAAACCATATCTGCTATATTCATCTCTTTGTCCAAAGAACAAAGACATATATTTTGGATTGGTATGTTGATCATGCTGTCTTCTTTGAGCTTCAACTTGAGAAGGTGATATTCATAATGAATGGCAAGCTGGACTTTTGTCGTGGGTTCTTGTCTCATGAAGTTTGAAGAATAAATTTGTGGACTAAAGGATTTCTTAAGCAACGATGTAGAAGTTTATTGCAAGCGGGTACAAACTCCTGTTGGAGAGGGGTCCCCAAAGGAGAAAACACCTTACTCTCTCTCTAAAATGGGAAAAAAACAACAACACAGTCCCTGAGTCTTTTTGTCTGCTTGTTTATATATGCCAATAACTTCTTTGTCTAAACATGATACTTTCTTTTTTTTTTTTTTTTTAATATATTTTATTGATTTTTGTACAGAGAGGAAGGGAGAGAGATAGAGAGTTAGAAACATCAATGAGAGAGAGTCATCGATCAGCTGCCTCTTGCACACCCCCACTGGGGATATGCCCGCAACCAAGGTACATGCCTTTGACCGTAATCAAACCCAGGGCCCTTCAGTTCCCAAGCCGACGCTCTATCCATTGAGCCAAACCGGTCCCGGCTAAACATGATACTTTCTAATTGGACCCTTCCTTAATTTATGCCTCCCCTCCTCCTGCCATACTTTCCTAATTGGCTTACCCTTCCTTCCAGGGTATCAGTTTCAATGTTTCAAGGCTCACCCAGTGGCCCCCTTTTCTTCTTCTCCTTATCTTGTCACAGTCCTCTGTCCTCTGTGTATGTAAGATAAACAATTGGGTTTATCTTACATACACCTTACTCTCTCTCTGACTTGGAGCTTTCTCTGCCCCATCACCTGTGCATTCCTCTCCTATGGGATCCTCCTTCCCTAAAACTGCCTCTCCTGTCTCTAAACACTCCTTTCAGTGGCATGCCAACACAGGGGCCACATCCTGTTGTGACAGCATTCTACCTTGTGAAGGAGATGACACAACCATCTCTCATACTATACTCTTAGACCACAAAACTCATGTTCCCCAGCTGAGCCCTGCTGCACTCCTCACAGATTAAGAGGAAAGACATAGCTGACCCCACTGGTCCTTTACTCCAGCTCAGGGCTGAGTCTTATAGATTTAGGATCTTCTTTAGGTGACAATTAAGGACAAATACATCATTCTGAACTTCTTTTTATCCTTGGTTATTATCCAACATGTGAATTCTTGCAGGCACCAAACTGATTACTACATGTACTTCTCAAATGCTCAATGATGCCTTCCTCTTAACTCAACTTCCTACCTCTCTTCATCCTTCCAAACTTTTTCACAGAACCCTGAGAAATTCCCCATGTTACAAACATGTTTACCTATATTTATAAACATTTTCCTTACTAAGTCTTCAATTTCTCTGAGGAAATCACTACTAGGGTCTTATAGGATCATTTCCCCCCCTCAATAATACCAAAATATCTTAACATTGAATGAGAAATTGGTGTTTACATGGCTATTATTATATGCTAGGGGCCCACCTTGAAAGGAACTGTGGGCAGTGAGGCTGCAGTAGACACAGGAGTGGTCTCGACCTATCCTCCTTGCCCCCGCCCAACCCCTCCCTGCCATGTCCCCTGGTCTCCTGTCTGCAGGCAGCCCCGCTTCTGCCTCTACCATTACCACATGCTGATGGTGCTGGCCCCACTTGCACCACTAATGGCTGGAGAGATTGGGGCCAGTGCCAACAGTGGGTGTGAGCAGTATCTGCTATCCTGATCACCCCTCAGGAGCAAGGGGAAGTGGAGAAGCCCTCAGAGGTGATCAGGGCCAGCAGCTGCCGCTCACACCCAATAATGGTGTCGAGCAATAAGGACCGGCACTGGGCACTGGCAGCAGGTGCCATCGGTGGCTATGGCAATGGCAGTGGATGCAAGTGGGGCTGGGGTCAGCAGCAGGTGGGAGCACTGGGTGGGACTGCAGTGTGCAGGAGCAAAAATTTTCAGTAACCACCAGAGGCTTGCCCTGATGACAGGACCAGTGCCCCGCCTTGGTCTGGTGCCTCTGCTTACCTGCTCCACCATCCCACCTCAGCAGACGCCTGCCATGTTCTGTGTACGCCCCCTGGTGGTCAGCACATGTCATAGAGACCAGTTGTTTGGTTATTTGGTTGTTCTGCTGTTCGGTCTATTTGCATATTAACTTTTTATTATATAGGATTATTTTACATTTTATTTAATCTTTCCTCCCCTAAGATACTCTAATTTGTAAGTTTTTCAGTATTCTTCCAAAAACATGTTTTTTGTATCCATCCATTTTTAATCTATAATAATAAGACATAATATGCTAATTATACCAGACTGACTTTTGCGCATAGGCCACAAAGTTTCAATCATACTGTCCATGTGCAGAAGTCGGTTTTCAGCTCTCAAAAGAAATTTCAATCATTGTACTGTTAATATTTGGCTCTGCTGACTAATGAGTTTGCCGACCACTGCCCTAGGGAAAGGGAGTGATTACTTTCAGCAAGCAGTTGATTCTGAGGGGTTGAGTAAAGATGCACAATCAGGAATGGCTCTTTTAGAAGGATAGGAAGTGGAGCTTGCTCCTAACATATTGACATTTCAGTGCTCTTGGAAAAGACCCATAGTTCTGCAAAAAGGAGAACAAACACACCATCCAGAATCTTCTCCGTAGCAAGGAAAGACATGGAGCTTACACCCAACAACAATCCCTGGCATTGTATGAATGAGATAAAATATTTGCAAATCACAATCCCTATAAGGAGTTAATAGATAAAATACACAAAGAACTTGTACAATTCAATAGCAACTCACCCCCCAAGCAATTCAATTAATAAATAGGCAGAGGAAGTGAATAGACATTTTCCAAGAAAATATATAAATGGACAATAGGTATATAAAATGTGGTTACCACCATTAATCATTAAGAAAATGCAAGTCAAAACTATAGAGACTCCAAAACCTGTTTCGCTCAATGATGCGGACTGAAAGATCCCAGGTTCGATTCTAGTTAAGGGCATGTACATTGGTTGTGAGCACATCCCTGGTAGGGGATGTGCAGGAGGCAGCTGGTCAATGTTTCTCTCTCATCAATGTTTCTAGCTGTCTATTCCTCTCCCTTCCTCTCTGTAAAAAACCAATAAAATATACAAAAAAAAAGCTACAAAGGCATCACATCACACCTATTAGAATGGCTATGACTAAAAAGTCCAGAGATCATGCTGAGACCAGTTTGGCTCAGTGGACTGAGTGTCAGCCTGTGGACTGAGGGGTCCCAGGTTCGATTCCGGTCAAGGGCATGTACCTTGGTTGTGGTCACATCCCCAGTAGGGGTTGTGCAAGAGGCAGTTGATTGTTGTTTCTCTCTCATCGATCTTTCTAACTCTCTATCCCTCTCTCCTCCTCTCTGTAAAAAAAAATCAATAAAATATATTAAAAAAATAAAATAAAAAGTCCAGAGATCATAAGTATTGGTGAAGATGTGGAGAAAAGGGAACCTTCATACACTGGTGGTAGGCATGTAAATTGGTACAACCACTATGAAAAAAAAACAACAGTATGGAACTTCTTAAAAAAAAAAACCTAAAAATGAAATACCATATGATCCAGCAATGCCATTTCTGGGTGTATATTGGAAACCAAACACAAATTCACTATCGCTTAAAAGACCTTTACCATCATGTTTTTCCAAGCATTGTTTCCAATAGGCAAAACATGAAAATATCCATCAAAGAATGAATGGGTAAAGAAAATGTAGTGCATATATATGATGAAATATTAGTCATAAAAAGAAAATACTTCCATTTTTGACATTGATAATCTTGAGAGCATTATGTAAGTGAAATTAAACAGGGAAAGATAAATACTGTATGATCTCAGTTATATGTGGAATCTAAAAAACTGAACTCATAGATAGATGAGTGATTGCCAGAGGTGGGGTTGGGAGTGGGCAAAATATGGGAAGGTGGCCAAAAACTACAAAATTCTAGCTATAAGTAAATAAACTCTGGGGATGTAAGTACAGCATGATGACTAAAGTTAACAATATTATATCGTGTATTTGGAAGTAAATGTTCAGATGGAAGACTCTCCTTGCAGACTACTTCTGAGAAAGGACTATAGGCTATATCACCTTATTCACAACTATTTTGGCTTTGTAAAAGTGCTTTAGCAAAATATTTGAACTACTCTCTCTTGAGAAACTTCCCTGCAGCAGTGCTTCAGGCCAATTTCTAGTAGAATTGGCATTCCTGCTTGTCAGGAAGCTCTTGTTTTGTCCACCTTGAGGCTGCAGGGGAAGTTGAATACTCAGGAATTTGATCCTCCTCCTGCTGATCAGCTTTGGCAAAACACACTTTAATAATAAGTGTGGATGGAAAAAAGGGTTTATCTGGAAAGTAAGTTCATAGAGTGATCTGATCATAATTTCCTAACTGGGCAGCTCCTGGTGGATAGGCATGCTCCAGGAAAATAACTTCTTAGTAAAAGGTTTATCTTTTATTTAATCAGTCCCTGACAATTGATCCTTGTGTATCTAGATTAACATGCTTTTGAGATGCTGGAAGTAATAGTCCTAGAATGCATAGCTACCCTGAAGAAAGCACATAATCTTGTTAACTATTTTGTAATCTGGACCCAGCCTTACTTTCTCACGCCTTCATGAAATGGTCCTTACTTTCCTTCCTTAATCTCAAATGCATAAAAGAAGCAGCAAAACTTTTATTCTCTAGAGT
Organism: Pipistrellus kuhlii; assembly: GCF_014108245.1. Lineage (NCBI taxonomy): Eukaryota > Metazoa > Chordata > Mammalia > Chiroptera > Vespertilionidae > Pipistrellus > Pipistrellus kuhlii. The sequence goes on from NW_023425515.1 coordinate 66,953,384, forward strand.
ATTTGAGATCTTGCTCCCAGACATATGTCATCAGTTTGGCTCAAAAAAACACTTATAAGAATTCTGTACAGGTTTGGATGTTTCTTACTTTGACATAAGAAATGTAGATTATGTGAGCTTGAATATGACTTCCCATTTTCTGTATATATATATTTTTGAAGCCTATTTTTTTATAATATATTTTTTATTAAATTATTATTTTTGTACATATACCAATGCCCCCCCTCCCGTACATATCCTCCCTCCCCAGAGTTTTGTGTCCATTGGTTGTACATATATGCATATATAAAGTCCTTCAGTTGATCTCTTATCTCCCCCAGATCTCCCCAACCTCCCCGCTATAATTTGACAGTCTGCTTGTTGCTTTACTGTCTCTATATCTGTCTTTTGGTTCTTCAGTTTATAATGTTCTTTATCATCCCTAAATAAGTGAAGTCATGTGGTGTCTCTCTTTCATTGACTAGCTTGTTTCACTCAGCATGATGTTCTCCAATTCCATCCAGGTTGCTGCAAACGATGAGAATTTTTTCTTTTTTATGGCTGTGTAATATTCCAATCTCAGAGGTTGGGGTTAAGAAAGTGTGCCAGCTTCTACACACATCAAATATTAGACAGTTTTTAAATGTCTGTGAACCCTGTTCTTTTCTCCTAAGTCTGAAAAGATCTACAGCAGAAGTCAATGGATCTTTTGTAATGGGCCAGCTAGTAAAATTTTAGGCTTTATATCCCATAAAGCCTCTGTCCAACTACTCAGTTATGCTATTATAGCATGGAAGTAGTTGGACAATATATAAAGCAGTGGGTGTGGCTAAGTTGCAATAAAACTTTTATGTACCCTGAAATGTAAATTTCATTGAACTTTCACATATTAGGAAATTTTATTCTTTGGATTTTTCACTTAACCTTTAAAAGTGTAAAAGCCACTCTTAAAGGTGGGCTACACTAAAACAAGCAGAAGGCTGTGTTTGGCTGGTTTGTTAGTCCATATTTTAAAACATAAACTTGGGAGGCACCTAAGAGTGGGCCCCTGTTTAACCATTTAACCCTAGCTTAACCTGACTTCTAAGAAAACAAAACATAACAACCCTTCCCCAACAGAAGAGACAAAGCGCAATTAACAAAATGGCAATGGTAAGTCCTTTCCTATCAGCAACTGCTTTAAACATAAATCAATTAAACTTCCCAGTCAGAAGACACAGTGGCTGAATAAATAATAAATGGTATGTAGAAGAGATTCATTTTAGTAGGACACAGGCTGGAAGTAAAGGGAAAGAAAAAGAGCAGAGGTGGTTATATCAGATAAGATAAACTTTAGTTGAAAAAAACTGTTATAACAAAAAAAGAAGGGCATATAGTCATCAAAAGATCAATTCATCAGGAAGCTAACACATTTATATATACACCCACATCAGAGCACTTAAATATATATAGCAAATATTAATTAATTTTAATGAATAGATAGAAACACAATAATAAGAGGAGACTTTAGCCAAAACCAGTTTGGCTCAGTGGATAGAGCGTCAGCCTGCGGACTGAAAGGCCCCGGGTTTGATTCCTGTCAAGGGCATGTACCTTGGTTGTGGGCACATCCCCAGTGGGGTGGTACAAGAGGCAGCTGATCGATGACTCTCTCTCATCAATGTTTCTAACTCTCTATTCCCTCATTCTTCCTCTCTATAAAATTAAATAAAATATATTAAAAAGAAAAGAGGAGACTTATTACCAAACTATCAACAACAGCTAAAATATCCAGAGAGAAAATTGGTATGAAAACAGAGTACCTGAACAACATGACAGAGCAAATGAATCTAACAAACATACACAGAAAATTTCACTCACCAGCAGCAGAATACACATTCTTCTCAAGTGTACATAAAATAGTTTCTAGGATAGATCACAACTTAGGCCACAAAACTATTTTAAACACATTTATGAAGATGGAAATTATAGCACTATTTTTCCCCACCCCAATGGTATAAAATTAGAAATCAATAACAAAAGAACACTGGAAATATAAAAATATATGAAAATTAGAAAAATATACTCTTAACCAATTGGACATAAAATAAATCAAAGGGAAAATCAGGGAATATCTTGAGACAAATGGAAATGAAACAACATACAAAAACTTATAGAATGAAGCAAAATCAGTTCTAAAGGAAGTTTATAGTGATAAATGCCTATGTCAAAAAGATCCCAAATAAACAATCTAATTTTATATCTCAAGACACTTAAAAAAATAAAAATAAAAAAATAAACTAAACCCAACATCAACAGAAAAAATAAAAAATAGAACATAAAGAAATAAAAATTTAGAAAAAAATAGAAAATTTTAACAAAACCAAATGATTCTTTTTTGAAAGGGCAAACAAAATTGATAAATTTTAGCAACACTAAGAAATAGAGAATACTCAAATTAATAAAGTCAGAAATAAAAGAAGAGACATTATAATAGATGCCACAAAAATAAAAAGGTCATGAGCCAAAACTGGTTTGGCTCAGTGGATAGAGCCTCGGCTTGCAGACTGAAAGGTCCCAGGTTCAATTCCAGTCAAGGGCACATCCCCAGTACAGGGTGTGCAAGAAGCAGCTGATCAATATTTCTCTCTCGTCAATATTTCTAACTCTCTATTCTTCTCTCTTAGTCTCTGTAAAAAAAGCAATAAAAATATATTTTTTAAAAAAGGTTCATGAGTATATTATAAACAATTATACACACAATTGTAGAAACAAATTAGATAACTTAGAGAAAATGAATAAATTTTAGATACATATTACCTGAATCATAAAGTAATCTAAAAACTAAAGAACCCAATAATGAATAAGAAAAATAAAATGAATGAGGAACTCATACAACTCAATAGCAAAAACAAACAAACAAACAGAAACCCAACCCAATTAAAAGATGAGCAAAGGACCCAAAAAGATGTTTTTCCAAAGAAGATATACAAATGACCAACAGGTACAAGAAAAGATGCTTGATATCATTAATTATGAGGGAAATGCAAATAAATACTACAATGAAAGATCACCCCACCTGTTAAGGTGGCTATTATTAGATAAAGAAGGTGTTAGTGAGGATGTGGAGAAATTGGAACCCTAGTACATTGGAATATAAAATGGTGCAGCAGCTCTGAAGAACAATAAATATGGAGGTTTCTCATTTTTTCATGGGCTTTGTATTTGCAAATTCTCCTCCTTGGTATAATTTTTATTGCAACACCCAAATCAATAGGCATGGCTGTTTCACAGTCACTTGTGGGCATTCAAATGTGCGGGGTGGTAAACATTGAATTTCCCAGTGCTCATTTGTTTAGCTAAGATTAAGAGGATAGTCCTGTTTTCTTGTTAAAGCTCTCATACCATAAACAACTATGTTATGTGGCTTAGTGACATATTTTTAGCTTTTTTGAGCTACATTTTATTATTTAAAATTGCCCCCAGGTATAGTTCACAAGTTCTACATAGTGTTCCCCAGTGCAGGAAGGTTGAGCTATAACTTATGAAGGAAGCATGTGCATTAGGTAGGCTTCTTTCAGGCATGAGTTGCCGTGCTGCGTCTGAGAGTTCAGTACCAATGAATTACCAATATATATTTAATAAGGTGTCTTTAAACAGAAACATACATAAAACTAGGTGATATATTGATTGGCTGATGAAAATTTTGAGTCTAGAGGCTTTCAGGAACCTGACACTATTTCGCCTAGGATAATGATTCAGTGTTCACTTAGGCAGTGTTCTGAATGAGTTTATAGAACATAACTACCATGAGTAATGAGACTCCACTGTGATATACAGGGTGGTGCAAAAGTAGGATGACAGTTATTCATATGGGAAATATGCAGTAATTAATAAATAACACAAGAATAAACTCTGTTTTGCATACTCACAACTGTCAACCTACTTTTGTACCATTTTGTATTTATGTGTATACATACATATCTATGAAAAGTAGAAAAATTATATTTGTGAGAAAAGCAAACACAATCAATCCCTTTTTGTTTCCAGCATAAATAACAATCTCCACCAATGTTAATTACATACTTTGCACATATTTGTACAACTATGAAGAAGAGAATGAATAGAAATGCATAAAGGTATTAATATTATTTGCCTCTGAGCAATGAAACTAGGATAGGTAAAGAAAGATTATGAACTTTTAAAAATACGCACTTCTGAATAAATTTTTAAAATCACGTATTGCTTTTATTTTAAGATAAATAAATAAAAAATATTGCCCTGGGTCAGAGAACTAAAAACTAAAAGCAACATGATTATTTTCTTCCAGTCGTTAATTTGATTCCTAATCCAGGGTTATTTTCACTACATTATGTTGTCCTTAACTTTATGACACATGTAAATTGTATTAATATCTGAATAAAATAAACAAAATAATGTTATATTCTAATGTTTTATAGATGATTTGTAGATATGCCTATAAAAAGGAATTTTGTGAATTTAAGTAGAGTTATATAGTTATTCATTTATTTTTTTTCCCTTTAAGTTTAACTATAAAATAATAGTAGCAATATTCTGAGGTGAATCTGAGGAAGGTAATGTAACATTATTAAATGGATTTAAAAAAAATATCCTGACTCTTTTGTAATACCCTAGACTAAGCAGTATAATGTATAATAAATGTATAATAACTACCTCTTATTGAGTACTTGTTAAGTCAGCTTTTTTACATATATAATTCCGTAACACTTCAAATGCTAATTTAAGCTTCATTTCCCTCTAAATTTTCTTCTTTATCGTTAATGAAGGATACCTGTTCCTGCTTAGTGCCTCAGGGGAGATATGAAGAAGGGCAGAAATTGGAAATAGTCTGCACACCTTTTTCATTTTTATTTTCCATAAGCCAAAGCCTTGAGAAAGATTTTGATACTTTCCCACCTGTCCAAGTCAGGTGGTTTGTGGTGATGGACCATATCAGATACTATAAATTCTCCCCAATATGTCTTTTTACTTCTGCCACAACAATAGTTCCACTTTTAATTCTAGGTATTTCTGCCCAGAGAAATAAGTTTATTTCCTAGCCTTATTTACAAATGAGATATGAACATGGGAATACATTTTGTTAATCTGAGAAGAGTGTCACATGCCAGATTTCCTTCAAAGTAGGTCTGTATGTACCACTGGCCTCTATTTTCTTTGCTTCTTCAGTCTTCCTGACACTCAGAATGTAGCCATAATGGCTGAGGCCAGTGCAGCCATCTCCAACCATGACTTGATCTTGGTCATGGTGGTCATGCATGGCAGAATGACATGATAGAAAGATTCGGTGCAGCAGGTACATCCTAAGCACATACACAACCAACTTCGGACTTTCACATGAGAGAGGAGGTACTTGTATTTTATTTAACCATTTTGGGTTTCTGTTATTCATGGCTTAGCCTATTCCTAATTAATACATTGGTATGTGTGGAAGGAGAAACACTGAGAATCAAGCAGAGAGAGTAGAGACTGTTCACACAGAACACAGCATATTCTCTTCAACTATAAGTCAAGAAGGAAAGAACAAACCTGCCCTCCCCAAGCCAGCAAGGAATGAGGCATGGTATACCTATAAGGATGGAACCTGGGAAGCCTCATAATAGTGTTTGTACTTGGAACAAGGAATCCTTTAAATACTGTATGCCTTATATATAAAATAATTCTGGGGACACTCCACTATATACATAAAATTTTAAACATGCTTTAATGGATTTTTAGAGAGTAAGGAAAAAAGGACTATAGAAATAGGAACATTGATGGCAGAGAAACATTGATCAGCTGCCTCCTATACACCCTCTATTGGGCATCAAGTCTGCAACCCAGGCATGTGCCCTGAGTAGGAATTGAACCAGTGACCTCTTGGTTCATGGGCTGATGCTCAACCATTGAGCAACACTGACCAGGCTAGTAAAATATTTTTAAAAATTTAAATCATTGTGTGTGTTGGGTAATTATCTCTTTTCTTTTTTAATACAATAACATCCAACAAGATAAGTGCTTTCCATATTATTTCATATATTAATTATTAGACCTCTATGGAATAGGGATTATTATTGAAAAATACTAAAATTGATAAACCTGAGGGTTAAAGAGTGTATGTAACTTTCCCAAGATTGCATAAATAGAAAACTCGTAAGCAAGCTAGCTTTCCAACACAGGTCTATTTCTTTTCAATGTGAAAACATGAACAATAGACAAAATTACTTCCAACATGTTAGAAATCAGCAAAGGAAAATACTAGCACAATTCTAAAAAATTGAATCTTGAATATTTGATTGTAACATGATATGTCATTTTATATGTATATATGTTGTATGTAAATATAAATAGATTCTATATTTAAAATTTACAAAGAAGTAAAAATATTTTACATGCATTTTAGCAATTTGAAACAAGCCATATTTATTAGATCTAGCAGTCTAATACCATTAATACTGGAAGAAATAACACTAAATATAATATTTATATAATATTTATATAACTGGTAGGAATATGTTCCATAACATGACAATATATAGAAAGAATAGCTTGTATTTTGATTTTTTTTTAATTAAAAATATCTGATGCTCTGCCTGGGTAGCTCAGTTAGTTAAAGCATCATCCTGATATGCCAAGGTTGTGGGTTCTCAGGGCAACTACAAGAAGCAACCAATAAATGCATAAATAAGTGGAACAACAATTTCTCCCTCTCTCTCTCTCTCTCTCTCTCTCTCTCTCTCTCTCTCTCTCTCTCTATATATATATATATATATATATATATATATATATATATATATATATATATATAATTAGAGACCTGGTGCACAAAATTAGTGCATTGGGGAGCAGGGATTGTCCCTTAGTCCAGCCTGCACCTCTCAAATCTGGGACCTATTGAGGGATGCCCAACCAGGATCAGGCCTAAACGGGCGGTTGGACATTCCTCTCACAATCCAGTACTGCTGGCACCAAACTGCTTTGCCTGATTGCCCCTAACTGCTTCTGCTTGCCAGCCTGATCACCCCCTAACCATTCCCTTGCCAGCCTGATCAATGCCTAAATGCTCCCCTACCAGCCTGTTCGCCCCCAACTGTCCTCCCCTGCTGGCCCAGTCAACCCCAACTGCCCTCCCCTGCAGGCCTGGTTGCCCCCAATGCCCTTCCCTGCAGTCATGGTCCCTCAACTGCCTTCCCTAGCTGGACTGGTTGCCCCCAACTCCCCTCCCTGCTGGTCCTGTCAACCCTAACTGCCCCTCCCCCTGCTGGCCTTGTTGCCTCCATTGCTCTTCCCTGCAGGCATGCCCTCCCCCCAACTTCCCTCCCCTGTAGGCCTGGTCCACCTCAACTGCCCTTTCCTGCAGGCCTGGTTCCCCCCAACTGCCCTTCCCTGAATGCATGTGACCCTCCAACTGTCCTCCCCTGCAGTCCTGATCACTCCCAACTGCCCTCCCTTTTAGGCCTGGTCCCTCCCAACTGCCCTCCCCTGCCAGCCATCCTGTGTCCACATGGGGGCAGCCATCTTGTGTGTTGGAGTGATGATTAATTTGCATATTACTCTCTCTCTCTCTCTCTCTCTCTCTCTCTCTCTCTCTCTATATATATATATATATATATATATATATATATATATAATCTAATAACAAAGAAATCTGGCTATTGCAAATTTTTCAGCATTACCAGGAAATAAAATCTCAGTTATCTTTGTTGGCTGCTACTATTCTTTGCTCAGGATGATTCAAGGGTTCTGAGAAATTTACCTGGTCCAGAAAACTTGGTAAAATTTGGTGTTCTATATATCTTAATTATCATTGCCCATACTTGTGTGGCACATTTTAGGAAAACAGTGGTCAAGCTCAGACACAGTTATTTTCTATCCTCAGCTTTCAAAGCTCTTTTGCTTAATGTAGATACCCCAGTGCATGATCCAAGTGCCAACAAATTCCTTCCATATCTCATTATATAATAGCAATCCTATCGCCTAATTATGATCAGGGTCTATTGCTTTTTCTAGTATGAAACTCCTCAAACTGGTAGCAGTCATATTCTTGCTTTTTTTTTTCTTTTTCTTTTCTTTCATTTTTTTTAAAACTAGATCCCTATTCTCCTCTGGTGGAACCATCATTCCTCTGGAAACTAGACTTCTACCTTTATTATTTATTTATTTATTTATTATTTATTTATTTATTTTACATGTTTTTATTAAATTATTATCTGTGTACATATTTTAACATTGCCCTCCCCTCCCATTTATACCCTCCCTCCCCAGAGTTTTATGTCCATTGGTTGTACTTAAATGCATGTATACAAGTCCTTCCGTTGATCTATTATCTCCCCCAGATCTCCCTATCCTACCTGCTGTAATTTTACAGTCTGCTTGTTGCTTTACTGTCTCTATATCTATCTTTTGGTTCATCCATTTATAATGTTCTTTATTATCCATAAATGAGTGAGGTCATGTGGTGTTTCTCTTTCATTGACTGGCTTGTTTCATTCAGCATGATGTTCTCCAATTCCATCCAGGTTACTGCAAATGATGAGAATTCCTTCTTTTTATGGCAGCATAGTATTCCATTGTGTAGATGTACCATATTTTTTGGATCCAATCATCTGCTGACGGGCACCTAGGCTATTTCCAAATTCTGGCTATTGTAGATTGTGCTGCTATGAACATAGGGGTGCATATATCCTTTCTAATTGGTGTTTCTAGTTTCTTGGGATATATTCCTAAGAGTGGGATTACTGGGTCAAATGGGAGTTCCATTTTCAGTTTTTTGAGGAAACTCCACACTGTTCTCCACAGTGGTTGTACCAGTCTGCATTCCCACCAGCAGTTCACGAGGGTTCCTTTTCCTCTGCAACCTCGCCAACACTAGTCGTTTGTTGATTTGTTGATGTTGGCCATTCTGACAGGTGTGAGATGGTACCGCATTGTTGTTTTGATCACAACTCTCAAGACCTTCTACCTTTAAAGAGCCCCAAATTTGAGAGGATGGGAAGCATCAATTTTTAATGGATTGTTGAGACTGAAGATTAGTATGATGAGTAGGGGCCCTCCTAACTCCCCATCTTGGTTCATGGACCTATGCATTCTATCCAGTGGGAAACTGTACCATGCACTGGCCATAGGGTTATGCATTCTAAAAAATATTTCCCTATCATTTTAAGAGTTATCTCTAAGCTAATGCCTCATCTACAATACTAAGAGTCTATTTCATTGCTCTTTCTGATCAAATACTATGAATGGTATTTGATATGTAGTCCTTATAGATGCTATTTTTCTTAGTTCTTTTTCCCCAGTATTCCCATCTTGTTCATTCAGATTCCTGACCAACAAAAAAGCCAAGTAATGAGGCCCTGTCCATAAATCTATCTAAATGTTTACCATGGGGCAATTTCATTTTTATAAAAAGTGGCTGATCATGTATATAGTCAGAAGATCTGTATATCAGGGGGATTTTCCTGATTTGTCTTTAAGGGTTATATTTTACTGTGGCTACAGTATAATAGCAGTTGGTTTTTATCTTGGACTTATATGTTATGCAGAATCCCTCAATGAACCAAGCTTGATTTTTTCTCCCTCACCTGATATGTTGGGATCATAGGGAACTCTCTCTGAGGTGATATGCATTAGGTAAGGGAGAAACAAAAGTATAAAATAGTGAGTGACATGGGATTCTGGGCCATATATTTATGCAGCTAACTTGTGCCCTCTAGACCTGCTCAAGTGCAATTCTGGATACTGCTTCTATTTTAGAATGGATTTATACTGGTCCATGCTCATTTTTAACTGTACAACTGGCAGCATACTGTTTATCCTGGACTCCCATGTGAGAGTCTCTTTCAACTAAAAGCATGCCCATTCTGATTTCACATTCAGAAATTGAAAAGCAATTACAAGTGTATATAAAATAGACTAGGGTCAAGACTCTATTTTCTTAATAGTGGGTCATGATGAGTCTTTGGATCTTTGAGCACCCAACAATCTTTCATAGGAAGGTTCCATAGGGAACTGGGTATTATTCTTTATCCAGTCATATCAACTGAATAAAATGTAGGAGGATCCTTGGGGAATGTCTAGGGAGTATATTGGCTTGTCTTCAGCTGGTCCTCTTTATGATTATAAGATGAATGATGTGGTCCCAGGACTTAAATGTAGACTTGATATTGTTAGCATATGTCTTCCTTTATATCAAAGGAAACTTTTCTCAGAAGCTCCCAGCTGACTTTTCCTCATGTTTTATTGACCAATGTTCTTACTTAAATAGTTGTAAGGGGACTGGGGATTTCATGATTGGCTTAGTCCAACCAATGTTTATCCTTGAAGTTGGGGACAGGGCCATCTTCCCTGATTTTTATTTATTTTTTTTTAAATATATTTTATTGATTTTTTACAGAGAGGAAGAGAGAGAGACAGAGAGTCAGAAACATCAATGAGAGAGATCTATCGATCAGCTGCCTCCTGCATGCTCCCTACTGGGGATGTGCCCACAACCTAGATACATGCCCTTGACCGGAATCGAACTCGGGACCTTTCAGTCTGCAGTCCGATTCTCTATCCACTGAGCAAACTGTCTTCAGCTTCCCTGATTTTTAAAAGAAGAATAAAGAGAAACAAAGAAATAAAGCATTTCATCAACCTGTCTAATTTTATTCAAGTTTTCTCAAACTTTATTCTTAACATACTACTACATACCACAAGCATGTTTTTATATCAATCTATGACCTGGGATCCCTAGCAGGTTTGGCTCAGTGGCTAGAGCATTGATCTAAGGATTCCAAGCTCCATTCCAGTCAAGGGCATGTACTTTGGTTGCAGGGTCCTCCCTGGCCCAGGCCCTGGTCAGGGCTCCTGCAGGAGGCAACCAATTGATGTGTTTCTTTCACATCAATATTTCTCTCTGTTTTTTCCCTCTTTCTTACACTCTCCCTAAAAATCAATGGAAAAATATCCTTGGGAAAGGATTAACCAATATACATATACTAGTAGTCCTGTGCAGGAATCCTTGAACCAGTAGCTAGCCAGTAGCTAGCTGCAGCCCTCCTGTAGTTCTCCACCCACTGATCAGTCCTCCTGTAGCTCCCTCCACTCTACCCCTCACCACTCCTTCTTATAGCTTGCTGCCCTGCCCTCTCCTGTAGTTTTCCGCTGCCTGCTTGTAGCTCACTGCCCCACCCTCCTGCTGATCTGTGACCCAGTAGTTATATGGTCAGTTGTTATGCTTCATGACATAATGACCATTTGCATATTATATCTTTATTATATAGGTATAACCTGGAATAAACCATAAGAATTTTCCTCTCTGATATACACCAATGTATGCTAGAATGCAGGACCATGGGTATTTCTGTGAAAAGAAAGAAAGCCAAAATAAACCTGATGATTGTTCATGTTATTTTTTTAACTATATAAACTAAATGATAATATTATAATATTTTATATATTTGATGAAAAGTTTATTATAATAAGCTTTTCTTATGTTGTTCTCACCAAGTGAGGCAATCCAGTTGGGAAAGTTAATTTATCTGAGTAGATCTGTTATCATCATTTAATAGCCAAACAACAACAGAATGCAGCTATAAATTGCTCAGCATGTAGTATCATTAATATCCTCTCCACATAGCCACACACTACTAGTAATGCAGGAAAGTAACTTTTTTTTATAGGAGAATTAGCTGACCTAGATGTACTTCACATGGATTTAGAAGATAAGAGGACCCAATAATAAAATAGTTCAGCATCCTTAATGCTGACTAGATGGCTGTAGAGCTGTCAGGCATCCTGAAGACCAAATTGCTTTCAGCCTCCTTAAAGTGGAAATGATTTTGAGGTTGTTATTATCGTATTATTTAGCTTAAATCAGGTACTGAGTGCATGAATTTATCAGACAGAAATGCCACCTGTGAGTAAGGAATATTATATTTTAGGAATAATATGTTGTGCCTTTGTGAATATCACAGCATCTGATGACTACCTAGTCTTTGCAAAATTTTATAAAGATATAAATAAAGCATTTGTGACTTAAAATTGCAACCATTTTGAGAAACCTGAAGGCTGTTTCAGAAAGGAAATGGCAAATTTATTGAGAGTTAGTATAAAAGAAAGCACTTGTGTGTTTCAAATAACTGTATAGTTAGTAGTCTCTTCAGATATAAAATAATAACCTGATGTTTTATTATAATGCCTGGCTTATCTATGGAGCTAAAGCTTTGTAAAATGGAAAGGTTCTTAAATGTTCTCTTACTGGATGACAGAGAATGAATAAATAGTAAAATAAAATAAACCATTGTGACTTGAGAATTTGGGATAGTAGTTAACTGTTTTCTTTTATTGCTGCTTGGTTTATTTTATTTTTTAAAATATATTTTTTTTATTGATTTCAAAGAGGAGGGAGAGGGAGAGAAAGATAAAACATCAATGATGAGGAATAATCATTGATTGGCTGCCTCCTGCCTGCCCCCTACTGGGGATCAAGCCTGCAACCCATCTAACCTGAGGACCTTCAGTACACAGGCTGACATTCTATCCACTGAGCCAAATGAGGTAGGACAATGCTACAGGTTCTAAAACAACCTGCGAGTCTTACATTTTTATAGATTTCATTTGCATTATACAAAAGTGATATACTATTATTGGACCAGAAAGTAAATTGTCACATGTATCAGATGTGGGGCAAGATTTTACTTTTTCTCTCATAGATATCTTGAATAAAATCTGGTAACAAATTAGATATTGGCCCCAAAGTACCTGAATTATTTCAGGCTCATAAAATGGAATCTTCCTAGGTTTGTGCCATGAATCTTTATTCAAATTATTATTTGTAGATTGACGACTTGCTCAGCTGAAACTGGGAAGGCTGTTCAATGAAGATGGCTGGTCTTTATGAATTGTAGAATGCATGGCCTCTGTGGCTTGCCAAGCAAGGCTACTTTTCTCTGACTCAAAATTATAATATCTTTTCTATGGAGATTTTGCCAGATCAAAAAGTTTAAACTGATTTGTTACCAGAGATAGTGTTCAAGTTTCTGTAATACCTTATTTTATTTCCCCCTGTGAGAAGAAAAAGAAGAATGGTAAGAATACCACAAGCAAATTGGTCATCCTAAAAAATTTTACCATCATTGTGATGGGGGAGTAGGACCTATTAGTACTAATAATAGTTTCTTGCCATGGGTTGAGAGAGAATAGAACAATTTAGCCTGAGGTTACCTTATGTATCACTCTTGTGGTACATCAATATTAAAATCAAAGTGAAATGGAGCATTTTACAGGATTAACCCCCAAGACAAGAGGTTGAAACAGGAATGAGCAAAGTTAATTAAGGGAAAGCTGGCCTTTTTTTGTCTTTAGTAAACTTCTTTTACTCTCTCACCTTTGCCCTTACTCACTCCTACTCTACACTTTGCTGAAGTAAAGCCATCCATCATTTCTTGCATGTCTGCCTCCCAAATCTATCCACAGTTGAACAAGAATGGCAACTATTAGAGCAGATGGGCCTCTCAGTTTGAACAAAATGTCAAGCCAACTGTGGAGCTTGACCTCATCACCTCTGAGAATGACTAGTCTTAGACACAGCTGCTACAATTATTCATCTGAAGCTAGACCAGGATTTTTTCTGGATTTCAATTTTTGCAGTCAAATTTAAAGCAAAGAAAGGTAATGCCAGAAAATTTATTTTGACTTAAAGTCCACTTGGCATGAAGCTCTAAATTGATCCTCTATCTGCTTTATAGACACCTATGAATACCTTTCCAGCAAATTTCTTACATTCTATGTCCTTAAATTCTATGTCCAAACAACAATCATTTTTCACCACTAATTAACCCTCCTCTCCAACTTCTACATTTGTGCCAACTACACTATTATTTTCCCCATTAATTAAATGAACTCTTTTGGTGTTATTCCTACTTTCACTTGTTATATGCATATTTTCCAAAAGCTTGGAGTAACATCCTTTAGAAGAATTATTAGATTTTTGCCTTCCTCTCCATTCTTGCTATTAGTACTAAGTTTTAGCACTTCCAGCTCATTGGTATCAAAACCTTCTCTTTGATCTTTGTGTCTGATGCCTTTTTGTTTTATTACATTTGTTTCTAGAACAGGTGCAATGTCTTATATCCCATGAAGTCAAAAGTCTGGACATCCAGAGATATCCTGGTTATATAAGAGATTATCCTATCTAATAAAGAGGGAATATGCTAATTGACCCTCACACCCTCACAAAAATGGTGATGCCTACAGCCAGTAAGGAGGGAATATGCTAATTAACTGCCACATCCTCAAATATGCTGGTGCCCACAGCCACAAGATGGCGGTGCCCAGTCCCCTCAGCCCCACTAGGGCGGCAGGAGCACAGTACAGCTGGGCCTGTTCCAGGCGAGTCTGGCCACTCCATGTGCCTGCTTCCAGGATCCCCTAGTCCCTCAGCCCCGCAGCTACTCAGAGCAGGGCTGAGGCACTGCAAGCCTCAGATGACAGTTGCCCAGCCACCCATGGCCCACCTGAGGTGCAGGCAAGCCTCGGGTGGAGGCTGCCCAGATGTTTAGGGCTGCCCGAGGCTTCAGTAACCGGAGCAGGCCAAGGCTTATGCTGCCAGTAGTGGCAACAGCAGAGGTATGATAAGGGCATCACCTTCCCCTGATTGCCAGGTGGCCTCCCGCCTCTGAGGGCTTCCAAACTGTGAAAGGAGGGCAGGCCAGGCTGAATTTTCATGCACCAGGCCTCTAGTATGGTAATAATAGGCAAATAAGATAGCCTTGTGTGTTCCATTTTTTATTTTTTTATTTTTTACTTTGTCGTTTACCTTAGGTTGATCATGTACATCTTATTCTTACTATAAATATTTTAAAAAGACTTATTTAAAATATCTTTCACATGAGAAGCACTACATGTATTTTCTATTTGGGTGTGTGTTATACAAAAAATATTCTACTTTTATATTTACTGATTAAAAGCCTAATAGTTTTCTGTGAACTAGTGGATACAATCTCCTTACTCTGTATGCACATATATTCTATTGTATCATCCTTCCTTACCTAAGTATTCTTAATCTCCCCCCTCACCTATAGGTAGACTCTCAGCTATAGTTTCTACTCTCCCCTACAAACTTCCTATCTAGTCCCAGCTGTGCAATTGTTATCCCTTGTTTAGAAATTCAACCCCCTAATTTTATAGCTAGGTTTTACCTCTACTACTTCGTACAATCTTCTCAGATGAATTCACCTCACAGTGACTTTTATATCATTCCACAACTTGTTTTTTTTTTCCAATTAGGCATTCAACTTTTGCTCTGATGCCTTCTTCTGATTTAGATATCTGTGATAGCATTGCTCTCCAAGCTTTGCATTGATGCAAGTCTTCTCACATTGGTTATGAGTTCCTTGGGGGTGGGATCCATGCCTTCTGCCTTCTTTTATAATTCACAGTGCCTGGAATACTGAAGTAGATAGAAGTGATTAGTAAACACTTGTTTAATTTAGTTGATTAGTGGTTTCAAGGTTTTCTATTTAGATTCCTTTGTATATACATTCTTGGAAAAAGTCCAAGAAACAGGGAAAATAAAATTTCAGTTCAATTTGGCTTTTTACACTTAAAATAAAATTATCAAAAGTAAAATTCCCTGCTTTAAGAAACTGGCCAACTAAAGTGCATAGTTTTTGTCAAGATAAGAGGTTTTAAAATATGTGTTTTCATATTAGGAGAGGACTGTTTTCCATTTCTCCTCTGTAGTCCTGAACATCTTGTCTGAAACACTCTTTTCTCCCCCATTCTCTACTTTAACTGAACCCTACAAAATTACCCAGTGGGATTCCTTTGCAACTCTCAAACTCATCCCACCCATTCTCCTTCTTCCTGCAGCACCTACACAATCCCCTCCTTTTGTCCATTGAACATACCACGCTCTTTGCAGCTATTATTGTATTCGCAGTTCTGTTTGCTGAAATGCTCTTCCTCTGACTGTGGTAACTATTGCTTCCCTTGAGTTAATCTCAAGTGTACATCCTTCAGCTAAACTCAAGGGTACTTACCAGCCCAGGGATCACTTCTGTAACTACCTATTCAAAGGAAGGTCTTGTCCTTTTCACATCACCCTCTGCCACAGGACCCCGCTTATTTCCTTTATAGCACTGAACACAGCCTGAATTCATCATGCCTACTTTTCCCCTTCTTGTTTGTTTCTATCTTCCTTCACTGGTATGTATGCTCCACAATGGCTTCACGTTTATGGTCATATTACTAGTACTTAGGAGAGCACCTGACATACAGTGGCCACTCATACAATAATTGAATGAATAATAGTTTATGGTATTAAGTTTAAACTAATATATGTTGTATCTATTGAAGTTTAAAAAATATTCTGTTTTTTATTGATTTTAGACTGAGGAAGTGAAAGAGAAAAGGTGAGGGAGAAAGACGTTGATGTGAGAAAATAACCAAGCTTGGGTACTGGGCTGAACCTTGACTGGGAATCAAACCCTGTGACTGTTTCTGTGCACAAGACAACCCTCCAACCAACTGAGCCACCCCCACCAGGACAATAAATACTCTTAAAGAAGTGTAATGAGGTGAGAAATTCTGATCACTTACACATCCTTCACAGAAAACAAAAGTGGATCTTGGAGTGAAGTGAGTCTCATATAATACCCAATTATTTTGATAAAGCAAGGTTTCATTTCTCCGCAGCTGGTATATGTGTTTTTCTTTATGTGTTTCCTGTCTATTGTATAACCAGTGAAATGAAGAAAATTATTTTAATAGCTGCTAATGTTTTCAAGCAAAAGTAAAACATGTCATGCCCTCAGAGTTTGCCAGGGTTTCTGACTCACTCTGCCAGTTAGTGTGGAGAGGAAATAAAATTTACCTCTGCAATTTCTTTAGCCTCTTATAGATGTGGAAATCAAACAATGTCTTCATGTATAGTGTTCAGAGCTTACAGGATGGCATTTAATATGTACATTGTGTACTCTCACTAATCTAGGGGACCATGTGTACTTCCTTGCTTGCCCACTGCGTATCATTATTATTCTTTTTACTTTTAATGATCATTATACATGTTTATCTCCTGCTGTCAGCTCTCCAGTTCTCTTAGTACTCAGTTCTCAATCTCCAACACCAGTCTCATACTCATTCTTTTTTTCCCATGTCCTGGCTGATGTTTCTTCCCTGGCCTAGGTGACCAATTATTTCAAGGTCTGGTCGAAGCCCTACATCTTCTAGGAGTTGTTCTCTTTTAGCCTTATTTATTGTATTTTTCACTTGTATCCTTAATGATTTAATGTCTAAAAGTTGTTTGCTTTTTAAAAGAAATCTTTATGTGTTCTTTGTCTAATAAGAATGTAAAGGTTCTCTGGGGATGAAACTATTCCATATATTTCTTTCAACCCCAGTAACTCCTAGCACTCCTGAGCCCATCATGTGTGATGCTCAATAAATATTTGCTGACTTGAATTGGATTGTAAGAGGCCATAAAGAGAAAGAAAATAGAAATCTACAGTGTATAGGAAAGCTCAATTAAACTTGTGTTTCTAATCTTTTTACCTGCTAAACCTTTGAAGAAAGCTTCAATGAAGTTCTAAAACAAACGTTTCTTATAAAATCAAGTGTCAATAAAATGACTAAAGGGTCCTAGCTGGCTTGACTCAGTGGATAGAGTGTCAGCCTGCAGACTGAAGGGTCTCAGGTTGATTCTGGCTAAGGGCACAGGCCTGGATTGTGGGCTCGACCCCCCAGTAGGGAGTGTGCAGGAGGCAGCCGATCAATTATTCTCTCTCATCATTGATGTTTCTATCTCTCCTTCTCCCTTCCTCTCTGAAATCAATAAAGAAATATAAAGATAAATGAATAAATTAATTAATTAATTAAATAAAAAAAAGAATGGCCAAAGGACATTCATTTGAATCTCTGATTGTGCTAATTTTGCTTTCCATGGAGAAATACATTCACACAGTCCAGGAAATACAGTAGAAGCTAAAAAGATATTTGGTAACAGAACATCTTAAAGAAATATGGTCACATGGATTAAAGCAAAGAACCAGAGAAGACTCTGTCTTAGTCAGTAGTCTGTATTTGAGAAACCCACCCTTTTGTGATTCTCTTCTGGATTCTCATAAAAACCTGAGTTGATTCAAAGAATGAATTAGTTAACTACTGGTTCCTTTCAGCTCTCCTGTACAGGAAACCTTAGTCTCCATAAAAATCAGATAAACTTTCTAAAATTTGAGGATAAGAACTATGATTTTTCTTTCCTTTTCTTAGACAGAAAGTTTCATACCATTATAGGACTTTTCCTGAACTTAGGTTTTCTGGCATAATATTTTTTGTTAGTCTACTTCTCATTTACCAAATTCCCTTGTTTTCTGGTGAGTTTAAAAAAAAAACATTTTAAATTTTATTATTTCTATAATTTTCAATTTTATAAACTCTTTTTGGAAGTAGATGGGGGGGAACAGTATTATTTTCTAAGATCTCAGCCTACTGTTACACACCAGTATCCTTTTATAGATAATAAAAAATACAATGGCATGTTTTTGCCGCCAGTGTACTTTTCCCCCTTCCCTGCTCTAGACCATGCACTGAGCATCACTGTCCCTTGCATGCAGGACCATGTGCTTGAAGTGGAGTCTCAGTTATTCTGGCCCTGAGAAGGAGAAACAGGAAGTAACCTATTTTTCTACAGCAACCTGAAGGCAAATCTCACCAGTTAGTGATTCAACTAAGGGGAGAAACAACATGTTAATGCAATACCAGTAAGGGAGCTAGTGTTTTATTTCAGAGATGAGCTGAAGGATCTGTGTTTGCATGAGCTGTCTGAACGAAAGGCTTACTAGGTAGGAGAGCAGGATACCTATTTCAGGTTTCTGGACATACAACCCCTGAGGAGAGGGGTTAGAATTAAGATAGGGGAAATCTGATGAAACTCTCACAACTCATGAGCAACTACCATTCTGCTCTATTGGGTCAATTGAAGGAAACATAAAGTTTATCTCTGTTAGCAGAGCATTACACTATCTTCAGCGAACGTTTTGTTTTCACCATTCAGAGCCCGTTGTGCCTTATCTAAATCCAGGCAAATATGGATGAGTCTATTTTAGAGGAAAAAATAGCACACTGAGTCTCTTTAGAGTTAGAAAGATCTATATTGGAATAAAAATTCTGATAAGTGTTATTATGCTGATATAACAGTGGTTTATATGTATAATGGAATATAAATGGTTTCAGGCCAATAAATTTTCTTGATAACCTAAATTATCTTTATTCATTGCAGCTTTATATTTTAATAATTTGGGATGAAAGTCATTTAAAAGTGCATTATATGTTGATTTACCTTTCCAAACAGAGCATAATGATCACTATATACTCATTTTATTAATGACAGAAGTCCCAGAATGAAGACTAATTATTTGGTGCTAAAATATAGAAGTGTTATTTATGGTCCGAAGTGAACAGAACCTACTCATTAGTGTAGTACAACGAGAAATTAGTATTGTCATGGTATAATGTGAGAGAATTCCATTCAATAAGTAAAAAGTTGAAAGGTTAAATAATTAAAGCCTGAAGTTAATATTGAGGCACAAACAATGAATACATACATATGCCTCCTGAGACCAAAACTCAATATTACTCTGTTGTTTCAAAGTGCCTCTGAAGTAGCTTTACATTTTCTCTTAAAATTAAAGTGAATGGTTTGAAATAATGAACAACACCCCCAAAAGGAAGATGGCTCTAATTTTTCTTTTCTTTTATTTTTTAATTTCTTTATTGATTAAGGTGTCACATATTTGTCCTCAACCCCCCATTCCAATCCTCCACCCCTCCTCACTCATGCCTCCACCCCCCTGTTTAGGCTCATATATGTGCACACAAGTCCTTTGGTTGATTTCTCTCTTTTGTTCCCACCTTCCATTTGAGCTCCAACAGTCTGACCCATGGCTCCTTATCTCTGGGTCTGTTCTTGTTCATTAGTCTATGCTGTTCATTTCCCCTAGATGAGTGAGGTCATATCCTACTGGAAATATACCTATAAGAATAAAAATTGAGACAAGCAATAATGGTTATGCTGAAAGGCAAATGAATCAATCTGTAGTGAGTTTCTTTCTGGGCCAACAGTTCTTTGAGACCCAGTTTCAATGTCAAACTATTCCTTATGTGTATATGTCAGCAATGATATTTCAGTTCTTGTTGGTGGACAAATGGTGGTAATGCAGGTCCAACTATCTCTGTTTTGGTCCTGGGCAACCTGCAGTGATACACAGCTGCTGACTGCTATTATGGCAAGGCGTCGTCAGCATCTTTCATCTCTGGACTGCTTCTCTTCTGTCTTCATGGTTGGAGTAGTCCTGTCAATTCCTCTCTGTTGCCAGAATCCACATGGTCTCAGAGTTGTTTCCTGAAAATATACAAACATATTTTCTATCAGATTATGTCTGAATGCAGCTTTCATTGAAAATATTCTGCCTTTTAGAGTTGCAGTCTTAT
Organism: Pipistrellus kuhlii; assembly: GCF_014108245.1. Lineage (NCBI taxonomy): Eukaryota > Metazoa > Chordata > Mammalia > Chiroptera > Vespertilionidae > Pipistrellus > Pipistrellus kuhlii. Next base: position 66,973,832 of record NW_023425515.1, read on the forward strand.
TTCAATTATACCTGGATGACCCTTGTATCACCATCAGGATCACCAGAGTTGTTTTGGTTAAATGTTACTGGGGGAATATTTTCTAATGCTATTTAGCTCAAGGGTAGTCTGTGTGAAAAAAGATAGTAACAATGCGGGTAGCAAAGGCCTCCTTCTCAGGAAAGGACATTGGTCTGCTGTCCAACTCCCTTAACTAGATTGTGGATTAATTCCCCTTCTCCCAACAGAACTGAACATTTTAAATAGTGGTATGCTGTAAGACTTGTTGTGAGACTGTCTCATTTGCTGCAGTATTCAAATTACTTCTTTAAGGAAACATTAAATTTTTCTGACCCAGTTTATTTGCTGTTAATGTAGCATCACAATCTCACCACACTCATTCCTAACTGAGGGAGCATTTTATCCTCCCAGATCCATACCTCTGTTCCTTTCATGCCTCTGCTCTGTTTTACAAAGTCAAGACATTTCTGGAGAACAAAACTACTCTTTGTGCTTAATGGGAGACAATCTGATGGAAACAAGCAGTAGAAACAATTTGATCAGAGACAACTGTAACCTGACAAATAATAGTTCTTAGCTCTTCATTGCACTCCAACTTGGTCTTTGCTAAATGCCTGGAATTCTGTGCATTTCTCATTTTCCCAAAAGGCTTACCTTTCTAACAGCTTTGAGAAGTGGCCTGGTGGAGGAATTTTCTGTGGTGCTAACTAGTAATAGCTTTTTCTCAGAATCCCAGGCCCTCTTAAATGACAGTCAGATAAAACCCTATCATCTACTTCATTTTCTCTATATCATTTTCCCCTTGCCTCTAGGGAAAAAAATGAAAATAGTTGGCAGAACATTAAGGACACAGGCAGAGTAAAATGTAAGTTCCTGTAATGTTTAAGGGAGATGAAAATCATCTGCTTTTGGGAACTGCCTAACGGAAGTTAGCTGGTGCATTAGTTATCCAAATTACTTCTTGCTTTTATCACAAAGACAATATACAGCTGAATCATTAAATAATGCACACTTTTTTTTTTTCCAAAAGCAAGATTGAACACTTAATCAGGTCAATAATTATTCACGCATTAGCACAGTCTTCTTCTTAAAGTGTAACGGTGACTCACTGGGTATGTAGTCATTATTACTGATTAGCAGGAAATTATTTTTGCGCATCAGTGGTTCATGTGAAAACAGCTAAATTTATTATGCTGAGTTATTTAACAGTTGGACCATGTGAGATCTCTGGCGTTACTATTAGAGTAGGCAGTTAGACAGGGATGAGCAGAGTAGGATCAACAGGCCAGGTACAGAAGGTCATCAGGGTGGAAAGCACCGGGTGCCTAGCAACAGGCAAAACTGGGAGGACAAGTCCTGTAGTGTGGGATGTTGTCTCCAGGATAACTTTTTCTCCCCTAGTATAAGATTGTTCCTGAGGTTTAATATTTCTGGCCATGCAGTTCAGATGCTCCCCTGACATTTCCTCCCCTGTCATGTGACCAGTCATGTTGTAGATCCCCTTAGAGGAGAAACAAGGAGCCGTAGAACAGCCTCATATGGCTCCCATACATGCCCTTGCAAAACCACTCTCTTAAAAAGTAAGAAATCATGATAATGAGGTTCTGACAACATTAAATATTTAAGAACAAAGCATTGTGTCTGTTGATCACACAGAGAGAGTTTTGGTCTAACTACAGATAATACCTAGGCCTCAGTTATGTTTCTACTCCAAGTCTAGAAAAGCAGCAAAACCAGACAAAGGTGATGCCATGAATGATGTCAGGACCAGCTTCAATGACTAATGCCCCCTATCCTCTGTACTGACCAATCAGTAGAAACCATGACCCTGAAAAGGCACACCTGGAAAGCTGATGAATATTCTATTGAGAACCTCTCTCTGAAACAACCCTGCCCCATAAAAGTCTTGTTTTTTTGTATGTTAGTTGGTTTTAACCAATGATTACTTATTGTTTCTAGGTTTTTTTTTTTTTTTTGTTTTTTTTTTTTGGTGGAGAAGCTTCTAAGATAATAAAAGAGAAAAATGCTAATTGACCGTACCTTTGCTATGCCCACAGCCAATCAGGAGTGATATGCAAATTAAGCCAACAGAGATGTAGGGTAAATTTGCATACACAGGAGGGGCGGGCTGTGCCTGAGGCCATCAGCTGGTACCAAGCTGCTATTGAGGACTGGGGAGGCCAGGCAGGCAGTACCTGACTCTGACTCTGTCCGCAGTGTTGAGACCACCATCGGGGACCAGGTAGGCCTGGCAGGCAGCACCTGACTCCACCAGTGGTGTCCAGGCCACCATCAGGGACCAGGCAGACCAGGTGGGCAAGCCTGACATCACCAGCAGTGTCCAGGCGGCCATTGGGGTTGAGCAGGCCTGGCGGGCAGAGCCTGATGTCGCCTGCTGGGTCAAGGCCACGATAGCTAACAGGGCAAGGGGGGGGGGGGGGGGCAGTGTCTGATCCCACCCATGCTGTCCAGGTAGTCATTGGGGCCCTAGGTAGGCTGGGGTAGCCAGGATCTCTGGGATCATTGTCTGCTCCCAGGCTGCCTGTGGACAGCAGTGGAGCAGGCCGGGGTTGAACATTTTAATGAAAATGGGAGGCCTGTGCCCCCATCCACTGTGCCGGTCCCTGGCCAGGAGAGGACAGTGGGCAGTTAGCAGGCATCAAGGCTTGGAAGGGACTGGGAGCAGCCTGCAGGCATGCTACCAGGAACATGGTCTAAACCGTAATGACACAGAGGACTGGCTGATGGAGGCACGCAAAGGTGCAATGAGGTGGATCTTGCTATTGCTGAGCTTGAAAAGCACACCAACAACCTGATGGACTAAATCACCTTTCTGAAGAAGGTGCATGAAGAGGAGATCACTGAGCTGCAGGCACAGATCCAGTACGCTCAGATCTCTGTGGAGATGGACATGTTTTCCAAGTCTGACCTCTCAGCCATGCTCAAGGACATCCATGTCCAGTAAGAGAAGCTGGCTGCCAAGGACATGCAGAATGCAGAAGAATGGCACAAAAGCTGCTTCACCATGCTGACCGAGCACACTGCCAAGAACACCTATGAGGTATGCGCCACCAAGGAGGAGGTGTCTGAAAGCCGCCGCCTGCTCAAGGCCAAGATCCTGGATATCAAAGCATGTTAGGCATGAACTAAGCTCTGGGAAAGCAGCTGCAAAGAGCTGGGGGATAAGCAGAACTCCAATATTAGTGCTATGCAGGGCACAATCAACAAATTAGAAAATGAGTTGAGAACTACAGAGAGTAATGATATTTAAAAGAATACCAGGACCACCTCAATGTGGCTTTGGACATTGACATTGCAGCTTACAGGAAACTCTTGAAAGGTGAGGAGACCCAGCTCAGTTTCACCAGCATGGGAAACATAGCCAGTGTCTACTCCCAGAGTTCTTAGATCTTTGGTCAATCTGCCTAAGGTGGTTTACAGACTAGCTCCTACTTGATGTCTGTTTACTTCTTCCCTTCTTAATACACCAGCAACGTCCAGGAGGAGCAGATCTAGGTGGAGGAGACCACTGAGGCTGCAAAAGCTGAGGAAGCTAAGGATGAACACCTCTCTGAAGGAGAAGCTGAAGAGGAGGAGAAGGAGAAGGAAGAGGCTGAGAAAGAGGAAGGAAAGGAAGAGGAAGATGGTGCTAAGAAAGAATTTGAGGATACAGAGGTAAAAGAAGGAGGTGAAGGTGAAGGAGAAGATGCCGAAGAAGCTGAGAATGAGGAGAAAGATGAAGGTGCTGGGGAGGAGCAAGGAACCAAGAAAAGATTGAGCCCTCCTTTCCATAATTATTTCAGGAATACCTCTTGGAACCAGGTCAACCCCATCAACAACCAAGCGGTTGAGTTTCTGATACTATTTGAATTAAGAAGTCAATATATATAACATTCTGAGGTGACTCAGGTTGCACATTAAATGTTGTGCTATGACTTTTCTTTTTATGCAGAGTATCTGTTTGCTTGCAGAGTGGCTTCCTGGCTTGCTGCCAGCCTGTGCATGGTCCATGCTTATGAGTTCAGGATCTATGACAATGTGAATGATTCAGATGCTTATAATAAAAACATATGAATACATGAATTCACTGATGTTAATGTTAAACTTCATGGGAAAAAATAGTCCTTTGAATCTTTGGTATTTAGAAATTAAAGACCTCAAATCATGTGCAATAAACAGTAAATAAATTTACACTGAAAAAAATATATATATTAGGGCCCAGGAAATGTTCAAAGAACTGGGGAACCATTCCCAAATGAGGAAGGGAAGTCACAGGGTGTATGTTATTGTTATAAATACAGTATTTTCTACTACTTACAACTTATACAATGTAATATATTAGATGATTTCTTATTGCATGAAGTATGTATTCTCATAGAGTGATACTGGTACATCTGTTATAGTTATGGCAGTATGTCATAGCCTATCTATATTAATAAAAAGGTAATATTCTAATTAGACCATGAGACCTTCCAGGAGTCCTTCTGGACAAGGCCATGGTGGCAGGGCCAACTGAGGCAGAGGTGGTTAGGGTGATCAGGCCAGGAGGGGAAGGCAATTGGGGATGATCTGGCTGGTGGGGGGAGGGCAGTTGGAGGTGAGCAGGCCAGCAGAGGGAACCAGTTAGGGGTGAGCTGGATGGTAGGGGGTGCAGTTGGGGGCAATCAGGTCAGCATGCAGAGTGGTTAGGGGTGATCAAGCAGGCAGGCAGGTGAGCAGTTAGGAGCCAGCAGTCCCGGATTGCGAGAGCGTTGTCCAACTGCCAGTTTAGGCCTGATCCCACAGGGGTCTCATATTGGAGAGGATGCAGGCCAGGCTGAGAGACACCCCCCTCGCCTTGCACAAGGGTCACTAATCCTATCTAAAAAAAAGAGTAATATGCAGATTGACCATCACTCTAACACACAAGATGGCTGCTCCCATCTGGTCAAAGATCCTGCCCTCATGTGGACACAAGATGGTTACCGTAAGATGGCCAGCAGGGGAGGGCAGTTGTGGGCAGTCAGAACAGCAGGGGAGGGCAGTTGGGAGTTACCAGGCCTGCAGAGGAGGTTAGTTGGGATGACAAGGCTGGCCGAGGAGGGAAGTTGGGGGCAAACAGGCTGGCAGGAGAGCAGTTAGACATCAATGAGGCTGGCATGGGAGTGGTTAGGGGATGATCAGGCTGGCAGGCAGAAGTGGTTAGGGACAATTAGGAAGGCAGGCAGATGAGCAGTTGGGAGCCAGCAGCCCTGGATTGTGAGAAAGATGTCTGACTTCTCCTTTAGGCCCAGTTGGACATCTCTCAAGGGGTCCTAGATTGGAGAGTGTGCAGGCTGGGCTAAGGGACACCCCGCATGAATTTTGTGTATCGGTCCTCTAGTTGGTTAATAAAATAATACAGGCTTCAAGTGTTGTATAACTCAATAAAATATAATTTGCACATTGCATCACCTGAACTAACGTCACTTTTGTCACCATTTATCCCATCTTTGCCCACTTCCATCTCCCCACTTAAGCATTCACCTCATTTCATCCAACCCTGCAAGTCCCCAGCTGTTAGTTATATGTAGCTCTAGTTCTGTTTCCATTTGTTTGTTAAATTATTTGTTCATTAGATTCCACATATGAGTGAGATTATATGGCATTTATTTTTCTCTAAAGAACTTATTTCATGTAGTATGATAATCATTTCCATTCATGTTGCAAAAGATAATATTTTCTTCTTTATACACCTGAGTGGTATCCCATGGTGAAAAAGTACCACAGGTTTTTTATTCACTCATCTACTGATGGGCACTTGGGCTGTTTCTCAATCTTAGCTTTTGTAAATGGTGCCACTATGGGGAAAGGAGTGCATAAATTCTTTTTGATTAGTGTTTTGAGTGTGTGGAAAGCTTGGCTTCCCCCATTGCCAGGGAAACCCAAGCCTCCCTTCTGTTCTCTGTGGTGGCAACCATCTTGGTTGGGGTTAATTTGCATACTTGTTCTGATTGGCTGGTGGGCGTGGCTTCTGGGTATAGTGGAGTGATGGTTAATTTGAATATTACTCTTTTATTAAAGATCATTATCTGTATTTTTAGGGCTCTTCAGAAGAAGTTTGACCAATTGTCTCTCAGAGTACCCAGATTAGGAGTAACTTTATCATGGAAAAAGGGGTTTAGCAGTGTGATTACAACTATGAGCTCTAGAACTAGGGAACTAGAATTCCTTGTCTCTGGGCTCAAGGTAAGTAAGCTCCAATTGCTTAACTTCTATCATCTCTATCATCTCATCTGGAAACATCAATATACAGTGTATATATTTTTTTATCTTATTACATAGATTTCATCAGATAATAGCTGAAAACCATTTATTGAGAGCTTGGCCCACAATAAGCTCAAAACGTATTGTGTGTGTATCAAGAGCCTTATCATCTCCAATGAACTGCTGCTATGACTAATAAGAGGACCTGGGATTCAGGGGCTGACTCACCTCTAATGCAAACCTTCAGCAAGTGTAATATCTGTGTTTGAACAAATATGACTACCATGATCCTCTGGCTTCTGGGACACAAGAAATAGCATCTTTTGTCCCTGTCTCAGAAACTTGTGTCTTCTGTCAGCAGTAATGAATATGACAACTAAATATTTAGCTTGTAAAATAGATTAAAAAATAAAATGTTCCCATACTTTTAACAGTTTCTTTCTTTTCAAAATTTAATGTTTTTAATATATTTTATTATATATACCACTATATAATAAAATTGAATTTTTATAGAGAGGAAGGGAGAGGAATAGAGAGTTAGAAACATCAATCAGCTGCCTTTTAGACACTTCCTACTGGGAATGTGCCTGCAACCCAGGTACATGGCTTGACCAGAATTGAACTTGGGACCTTTCAATCTACAGGCCACTGTTCTATCCACTGAGGAAAATCGGTTAGGGCAACAGTTTCTTTTTCTTTCTTTCTCTCTCTTTTTTTTTCTCTCTCTATTTTTCTCTTTCTATTTCTTTCTTTCTTATCCTCATTTGAGGATATTTTTTCCCCATTTATTTTATTTTATTTTATTTTATTTTATTTTATTTTATTTTTTAGAGAGATAGTGGAGTGGGAAAAAGAAAGAAGCATCAATCTGAGAGAGGCACAGTGATTGGTTGTCTCCAGCATACATGCTTACTGAGGATTGAGCCTGCAATCAAGATACATGCTCTAGGTAGGACCTAACCCTTTGGTCTGAGGGCCAATGCTCCAACCACTGAGAAAAACCATCCAGGGCTTAAAAGGTTCTTTGAATGCTGGTTATCCTTTAGTTATACTATAAAGTTAAATAGACTTAAAAAAATAAACCTCTATATGCCCTGGCAGATGTGTCTCAGTTTGTTGGATGTCATCCCATGTACCCAAAATGGGCTTGTTCAATTCACAGCCAAGGCAAGTGACTAGGTTGCAGGCTTGATTTCCAATGGGGGCATGCAGGAGGCAGCCACTGGATTTTTCTCTCTCGAATAAATTTCTTTCTCTTTCTCTCTCCTTCTCTCTTAAATCAATAAAGAACATTAAAAAAATAATTAAATAAATAAACCTCTATAATATGAAATTACAAACCACAAGTTACCATATATATATATATATATATATATATATATATATATATATATATATATATATATAAGTTTTTACATCCTTTAAATCCTAGGTAAGATTCTATAAATATTTACCAAGTTTAATTTTTTAAAAATATATTTTTATTTATTTTTTACAGAGAAGAAGAGAGAGGGATAGAGAGCTAGAAACATTGATGAGAGAGAGAAACATCGACCAGCTGCCTCCTGCACATCCCCTGCATCCAATGTACATTCCCTTGACCAGAATCGAACCTGGGACCTTTCAGTATGCAGATCGACAGACACTCTATCTACTGAGCCAAACTGGTTTCAGCCCAAGTTTTATTTTTTCGTACTTGTGTGACTAAAATAAGGGCTATTTGTACATATGGTTTTGAGGTTAATATCCTGAAAATGGGTTACCAATGCAATTTAATCTGATTTCTTTTAAACTTCAATATCTAAAAAACCAAAGTTCTTACTATTTCACAAACATCTTCCTTTGCAAAGGAATGAACCCATTGTAGATTAATTTGGTTTGAATAATATATTATTTTTAAAATCAGTGTTGCTTTATTTGTGGATAATTTTCTTGTTACTAGTGCACTTTTTTCCATTGGTGTTTAGGAATACATTATTCCAATAATTTGTAAAATGCTAAATTTATGTATCTCAAATAAAGCTGGTTTCAACATGGTGGGTTTTATATTCAGTCTCAAGAGGGTAAAATTAAAGCAGTTAAGTTTAATGTTTGACAAACTATTTTAAGTAGTTAACCTTTTACTATGCGGGGGGTCAAATTAATATCTCTTTTACTATATTACCCCTTATTTTGAAAAGCTTACATTTATCTCAAGTATTTGTTATATTCTCTACTAGTGTCATTTGGGAGGTCAGAATCTAACCCAGACTTAGGTGTCAAATTGGTAAATTGCCTTCACATTGTATTTTGCAAATTAACAAAGCTTTTAGCATCTCTACTATAAATCAAATATTTCATGATTTCCCCACATTTCACAGTAAATCTTGAGACTCAAGTCAAATGCATAGTTTTTATTCCTTCTTCATTATATTTGACCCCTATTTTGAAAAATTTAACTTAATTTTATTGATTACTTATTATAGAGAAATACTCAGTCCTTAACTTTAGTATATTAAAAATTAATGGAGCTGAGGACAATAGCATTGATTAGCCATTAATGTGTACATAACATACTGGCCACCAAAGTGACATTTTTGTGTGTGTGTGTAAATTCTTTTTTTTAAATTTCTTTATTGATTAAGTGTAAATTCTTGACTTTAGAATCATTCTCAGCCAAGGGTGTGAAACCAGGGATACAAATAAATTTGTATCTGATGTTCAAAACTTTCTCTTTTTCAAGCATCAAAATTCATAGTTGAAAGTAGTGAGGCAAAACTCCATGATGGTCAAAAGAGTGGAAACTAAAGCAGTAGCATTAGGGATCCAGAAATATTGACACCATTTTTATGAGCATTTGTGAGCACAAAATTAACTATGCATTTGTCTAATAGTGTGTTAGTGTGATTTCAAGCACTGAAAAATGCTGCCAATGGTTAGGTTGGGTAAGAGTTCTTTATCCACAAAAGCAGGGCCTACTGAAAGTAAAGAAGACTGAAAAAGGCTAACTGTTGGATCTCAAAGGGAGGGTGGGGATAAAAGGGAAAGATCAACCAAAGGACTTGTGTGCATACATATGAGCCTAACCAGTGGTCAAGGACAATAGGGGGGTGGAGAAATGAGTGGGGAGTGGTGGGGCATGGGAATGGGGGGTTGAGGACAAATATGTGATACCTTAATCAATAAAGAATTTTTTATTTTATTTTTTTTTTAAAAAAGAAGGCTAATTGCCCACTAATTATGTTCCAGGAATGGCCTGATTCTAATGTAACTGCTAAGGTTTGGAAGTAATACATATTGTTCTGAATGAAGGAGGCATATTCCGTGGTGGGTGGGATGCACAATGGAGCAACTATTAATATATAGAGTTCAAACCCTCTACATAGCCCAGCTGTTTCCAGAAGATATAGTGTGGGACCTAACAGAGACCTGGTGAGTGAAACCTTTGGGCTTGACAAGAACAGGATTCCTGACAAGGACCAGAGGCTTCCTCTTTTCCAAAGCCTCTGGGGAAATGATAAGGAAAAGAGAAGCAAAATTGACAATGGTTTGTTGTAAACATATATGAGATTATTCCTAATAGTGGGGGATATCCCATAAATTTGAGAATTGTAATAGATTATAAGATGTTTTCAAATCCACACACATACACTAATATGCACCTCACATATAATCATGTTTGTAAATTAGTTACATAGTACTGCCCATAGCAATACTGTTTCTGTGGGACAAGCATGGTTCGAAGCCTAGTTTTCTCAGGGATTGCTTAGCCTCACCATTGGGGATATTTAGTTCTGCCATTACCCCAGACCAGTGGAAACTGAGGCTCACAAGCTACTTGCAGCTCTTTGGTGCCTTGAGTGTGGCTCTTTCACAAAAGACCACAGACTGGAAAAGTCTGTTTTGAAGAAGTGGTGTTAGAAGTAGTTTAAGTTTAAAAAATTTGGCTCTCAAAAGAAATTTCAATTGTTGTACTGTTGTTATTTGGCTCTGTTGGCTAATGAGTTTGCTGACCACTGCCCTAGACACATAAAATAATTGCCTTTGCCTAATTCAAGTCGCCAGTCCTCTAGATTTGATATGGATAAAGGATTAAAAGAAACTCAAGTTCATGGCAGAGTTTCCATTGGATAAAAGGGATTACTGTGGTCCATGGATATGGCAGTCCTGCAGTCCTATGAATGCGAGCTGGAGCATGGAATGTACTGATGTCATGCCCATGTCATGGAACACTGCTGAAGCCATAGCAATGATTTGCATCATAACTGTCCTTTTGGTGTCCTAGGTCAGAACAGTGATTTGCTGAGGGGGAAAGTCTCTCAAGTGACTTGTTATTAACTGTAGTTTGTTTATATTAATTGTGCTTGTTGTAATTTAATTCTTTATCATCATCATCTGACATTCTGAGAGTAGAGTTTGGGGGAGAAAAGTGCCTGCTTTGAGTGACTCTTCACAGAGTTGAACCATGAAGCATAAAGAAAAGAAAAAACATCTAGAAAGTGAGTATTTTATCAAAATAGCAAAGATTTGAAGAGGTATGTGTTAAGCACATCCTTGGGGAATAGGATAACCAGGTACTATTTTCTAAAGAGAGAGAATCCAAGTTGTAATGAGGAAGGGAGAGAGAGAGAGAGAGAGAGAGAGAGAGAGAGAGAGAGAGAGAGAGAGAGAGAGAGAGAGAGAGAGAGAGAGAGATAGGAAGGACTGGAAAGGAGGAGAGATGAAGGCAGGGCAGGGATGGGGAGTGGGAGAGAGATGGAGACACAGAAAAAGATAGGAGGGGGAGGGTGGAGGAGGAAGAGGAGAGGGGAGAGAAAGGAGAGGAGGGGAGGGAAGGGGAAAAAACTTTGAACACTTAAAACTGGTTGTATAGGGATTACAGTATAATTTGAGAAAGAATTTATTTAACCAGGGGTAAAGTTGAATTGTTTTGTTCGGCTATGAAGATGTAAATGTTGAACTACTATTTGAAATGTAAGAAAAAAATGGGGCATGCAAGCACACACACACACACACACACACACACACACAGACCCACACCACCTTTTAATAATGATGGTTTAATTAAAGAGATATTTTGGCTCTTTCTAGAAAAATGGAAAACTAAAATAGTTTGGTTACTATGAAGATTGAAAGTAAACAAGTAACCACTATGCTCAGTGGTGGGAGGAAGATGGAATGGAGCCAACCCCAAAGTTCCAATGGTAGCTCACATTCCTAAAGAAGACTGATACTTCCTTTTAAATATATATATATATATTTCATTAATTTTTTACTGAGAGGAAGGGAGAGGAATAGAAAGTTAGAAACATCAATGAAAGAGAAACATTCATCAGCTGCCTCCTGCACACTGCCCACTGGTTATGTGCCTGCACCCAAGGTATATGCCCTTGACCTGAATCAAACCTGGGACCCTTGAGTCCACAGGTGGATGCTCTATCCACTGAGCCAAACCTGTTAGGGCAAGGACTGATATTTCTAACTTGTTTGTTATTTCTGCAAACTCCAATGAGTCTTTGGAAAAGGCTGTATTCATTTCACTTTCAAAAAACAATAGTGCATATTATATATGTTATTGCACATAAACTATGAGACATGGAAAAATACAATCAAACCTATTTACATATACACACATACAGAACATTACACATATGTAGAACATAAATAATCCAGAGAAAAAAAAGATATTAACCTGACATAATTGCCCACTAATTATGTTCCAGGTCCCTTTTTTATTTTATTTTATTTTATTTTATTTTTTGCCTTTCAAAAACACGTATCTCTACTTCATTAGAGTAGATTAGTCTTCAGTGACTAATAAACAAATGGATCTCTTTCTTGCTTATATGACAAATTAGTATATACATGCAGGCCACTAGAGCTGATGTAAACTTTGTTATCATTAACATGCAGCTTTCAAATAAAACCCCAAGATATCAACATCCCTGTAAATTAGAAAAAAGAAGAGCATGGTGGAAGGGGTTTACGTTTCCATCCTGCCTCCACCAGGCTTTCCCCGCTTCCCCTTCTCACTCACTCCACCTTCTCTCGGGCCACCTTAACACTGTTATAGTCTTCTACATGCTTCCAAATTTTCCCTGCTCCATTTTGTCTGTACCATAGAAATTTCCCTGACTCTCATCACACTAGATGAGTATCTATGTTTCTAATTTTTAATATAATGATGAGAAAAAGCAACCAGAAACAAAGCATATAGTGTGCCCTTCTGCTTTGTTTCTGGTTGCTTTTTCTCATCATTATATTTGTATCATTTACTCCTGTGGCATGTGACTTTAGTTTTTTCATTCTATGTATACCATAGCATGAATATAATTTCTTTATTTATCATACTTTACTGAGCATTTGGTTGCTTTCAGTTTGAATTACTTGAACAGGTTATGATCTGGGCATTATATAATATTACATGTACTTTCAATGAGGATATTTCTTTTTGGTGAGTATTTAACAGTTAGACTGTTAGTGCTTAGGTTGCATATTCTATCTTGTTCCCTTTCAGAACTCAATATTTCACCATTTGCTCTCTGAAGCAATCTCACATTACTACACACCTAATTTGCACACACTTCTCAGCACTCTCTGCCATCTTTTCAAAGCCCAGGATTCTTTCCCTTACCCAATTTGGTTTTCATATCATCACATTCTTTAATTATCTTCTCACTTTTGCAAGAACACTAATTCTATTAGCTTCAAAAGGAATATTCTCAGTAATAACATTCCATATCCAAACAACATAGTATGTAAAACACACACACAAATCTATCAGTATAGGAAAAGCAAGGTACACACATAAATGTGTGCTTACCTAACACACAGATACAAAGTATACATACTATCTACAGTCACACAAAATGTATTCCATAATCAGATTTGAAGACAAAACAGTCACACATTATTTAATCTTAACCCAGTTTTAAGCAATAAGTTATAAAATTAAACACCAAACACTTTACATTCACTGTACCATACTTCTAAAATGTGAATAATATATTTACCAGGAACATGTAAAAGAGTAGATGATAATCTTTATGGGTTATATAATGAGAATTGAGCTTAATTAACAATTAGTGGAGAGTTGCACAAAATTAGTGCATGGTGGGAGTATTCCTCAGCCTGGTCTTCACCATCTCCAATCTAGGACCCCTCAAAGGATATCCTACTGCCTGTTTACAGGGACGGGGCCTAAACTGGTAGTTGAACATCCCTCTCATTCTCTAGGAATTTCACTCCCCATGATCCCATATGGCATGGCCATCTTACTTCCCACAGCCCTCCAACACACATTCTAGTTTTCTAATGTTTGTAACTTTCCTTCCTAGGATTCCATCAATTACAACATAATTTCCCCTATCTTGGAAAGCGTAATATGCCTGTGTCCCAGTCTGTAAGAAAATGGAGGATCATGGAGGGGCACATAGGAGGTTTGTATGGTGATGCCAGTTAGTGGTACATGTAATTTCCATTATTTTTCCATTGTGTGAATTTAATCTCATGGTAAGGACTACCTTCAAGGGAAATGATGACTCTATTTTGAGAGAGCAGTCTCTGTTCCATAAAAAAAAAAAAAAAAAAAAAAAAAAAAAATTGGAAACCCACTCATCCATGGCATATATTAATACGATGCATATTTCTGTGCATTTTATATTTTTATGGGACCCATTTTACAATTTCCATGAAGAGAGGACTGTGTGTGTTCACTGAACAAGTCACATAGCAGACTCTTATGCTTTTTTTAATGGACAGATAAATACACAGAAAACAAGCACGGTCCACATCTGTGTTATTTTTATTTAATTGCTCAGCAAAGTTGAATTTAAGGAAAGATACTTTGCAGAACAGAAACAAGGGTTATGGGTTATATATGGGTTATATAATGAGAATTGAGCTTAACAATTAGTGGAGAGTTGCACAAAATTAGTGCATGGTGGGAGTATTCCTCAGCCTGGTCTTCACCGTCTCCAATCTGGGACCCCTCAAAGGATGTCCTACTGCCTGTTTACAGGGACGGGGCCTAAACTGGCAGTTGAACATTCCTCTCATTCTCTGGGAATTTCACTCTACATGATCTCATATGGCATGGCCATCTTACTTCCCATAGCCCTCCAACACACATTCTAGTTTTCTAATGTTTGTAACTTTCCTTCCTAGGATTCCATCAATTACAACATAATTTTCCCTATCTTGGAAAGCGTAATATGCCTGTGTCCCAGTCTGTAAGAAAATGGAGGATCATGGAGGGGCACATAGGAGGTTTGTATGGTGATGCCAGTGAAGAGAGGACTGAAAGCATGGGAGGCCGCTTCTTCTCAGAATGTATCCTCCATCTCTCCTAAAGACAGGCTAACTGGTGCTGGGAAGGAAGGATGAAGAGTACACAAAGTTGGTGGGGATGTAGAGAGAACCCAGATTTGAACTGAGTGGTTCTGCCCATTAGTCAACACATGGCTGCTCAGAGCAAAACCTCAAACACTTTTGCATCATCTTCAATGTGATCAGCAGAGAAAGTAATGTATTCCAAGGGAAAACACTGAAAAGAACTAAAGCAAGTACAAGAAGATCAGAGGGGAACAGTGTTCTATTTGAGGAAATAATAGGAGGGCACTTAAATGGATGAGAGTTTTATCAGAGAAAAATCTAAGTGTGTTTCTATGAGTCAGTCAAGGGCATGTTATGTTACAGTGAACCTGTGAAGCATTAATAACTTAAAACAGGCCAAAACTGGTAGGATCCTCAAGAACTTAACTTGAGCAAGAATACAGAGACATGTGCAATTAAATACCCTATCACATCTATATACCTTCATAGCCAATGTTTATATTCACAGGCATCTCTATCAGACAGACCCATTTGCACTCATTCTCCCCATCACTCATTTCTTTATAGTCTTCCACAGGCTTCCAAATTTTCCATGCTCCATTTTGTCTGTACCATAGAAATTTCCCTGACTCTTAGCACACTAGATGAGTACCTATGTTTTTTTTTTTTGTTTTTTTTTTTTTAAGAAAATAGGTATAATATATGCTTTATGTCTGGTTTCTTTCTCTCATCATTACATTTGTATCATTTTTTCATGTTGCATGTGACTTTAGTTTTTTTTTTTTTTTATTCTATGTATACGATGGCATGAATATAATTTCTTTATTGATTGTACTTTTCTGAGCATTTGGTTGCTTTCAGTTTGAATTACTTGAACAGGTGATGTTCTGGGCATTATATTACTTGTACTTTCATGAAGGATATTTCCATGTGGTGAGTATTTAACAGTTAGACTGCAAGTGCTTAGCTTGCATATTCTATCTTATCCCTTTTCAGAACTCAATTTTTCACCATTTTCTTCCTAAGGCAATCCCATGTTACTGCACACCTAATTTGCACACTCTTCTCTGCACTCTCTGCCATCTTTCAAAGCCCAGAATTCTTTCCCTTACCCAATTTGGTTTTCATATCCTCAAATTCTTTTATTATTTCCTCACCTTTTGTAAGGATACTAATTCTACTATCTTCAAAAGGAAAACACACACACAAGTCTATCTGTATAGAAAAAGCAATGCACACACACATAAATATGTACTTACCTAACACACAGGTACAAAGTATACATACTATCCACAGTCACACAAAACTTATTCCATATTCAGATTTGTAGACAATTCTCAAATACACAAGCCTTCATTCTACATCTGTCTTCCAATTCTCTAACAGCATTACCTTGGTACATTCTTACCTTGATTCATTTACACTCACCCAATTACACACTAAATCCATAAATAATTTACATGCAATCACACAGATAATCTGTTTTAAAATGCTCATTCTAGGCCAAACACTTGAAAACACATATGCCTTAAAGAAAATGAAATTTGATCTATTATCATTCTAATCCATAAATCACTTCAGCCACCATGTGTTTTACCATTCCCTTTTACCAATATCAAATATACTCATGGGTATATCCCAGAATATCTATACAACTTTACACAAACATACCTACAATGTTTTCTCTTCACAATTATACCACACATTGTTACACCTCAAGTGTAACAATACATACAATACAATACATACAATAAAAAATAAAAAACAATACATACAATAAAAAAATACAAAAAAAAGTGTAACAATACCATACACAGAATTCTGAAATCACACATACATAGACATAATTTCACTCAACATGCTCACATATGGCATGACCATCTTACCTCCCACAACCCTCCAACACACATTCTAGTTTTCTGATGTTTGAAATTTTCTTTTCTATTGAATAGGATTCCATCAATTACAACAAAAGTTTCCCTATTTTGGGAAACTTAATATTCCTGTGTCCCAGTCAGCACAGAAAAGGAAGATCATGGAGGGGCACATAGAAGGTTTGTATGGTGATGCCAGTTGGTGGTGCATATAATTTCCATTCGTTTTTCATTGTATGACTGTAAACTCATGGTGAGAACTACCTTCAAGGGAAATTGATATTTCAAATATATTTTTTTTTGTCCAAGTAAAACAGAGACAGTAGTCTCTGTTTTATTTAAAAATAATATTTTTTTTTGGAAATCCACACACCTATGACATATATTAACCCAATGCATATTTCTGTGCATTTTATATTTTCATGGGAAACATTTTACACTTTCCATGAAGATATGACTGTGTGTGCTCACTGAACATGTCACATAGCAGATTCTTATTGTTTGTTCAATGGACAGATAAATACACAGAAAACCAGCATGGTACATATCTGCATTATTTTTATTTAATTGCTCAGCAAAGTTGGATTTAAGAGAAGATACCTTACAGAAAAGACACAAGAGAATGGCTCTGACTCAAGGCCTGAAAGCAAGGAAGGCCTCCTCTCCAGACAATGTATCCTCCATCTCTCCTAAAGACAGGCTAACTGGTGCTGGAAAGGAAGAATGAATAGGACACAAAGTTGTGGGGATTGTAGAGAGAACCCAGAGTTGAGCTGAGTGGTTCTTCCCATTAGTCAACACATGGCTGCTCAGTGCAAAAAACACAAAACACTTCTTCAATGTGATCAGTAGAGGAAGTAATGTATTCCAAGGGAAAACACTGAACAGTTCCAGAGCATGTGCACGGAGAACAGTGTTCTATTTGAGGAAATAATAGGAGAGGACTTAAATGGATAAGATTTTTATCAGAGAAAAACCTAATATAACAAACGGGTAATATGCAAATCAATCAAATGGCGAAATGACTGGTTGGCTATCATGTGGCAGACGCTCAAACAGAGTAGCTTCCCCCTGGTGGTCAGTTGAGCTCTCACAGGGGAGCACCACTCAGCCAGAAGCAAGACTCACTGCTGGCGAACACAGTGGTAGTGTGGGCGATAAGGATGTACAACTACCAGCTAGGCCCACTCCCTTGAAGGAAACAGGCGCAAGTGGTCCAGTTGGATCTCCCCTGACAGCTCCTGGACTGTGACAGGAGGCACAGGCCAAGCTAAGGGACCCTCCCTTAGTGAATGCATGTCGTGCACGGGGTCTCTAGTCTAATAATAGTTTCTATGAGTCAGACAAGGGCAGGTTATGTTACAGTCAACCTGTGAAGCACTAATAACTTAAAACAGGCCAAAAGTGGTGGATCCTCAAGAACTTAACTTGGCAAGAGTACAGACATGTGCAATTAAATACCTCATAACATCCATATACCTTTCATAACCAATGTTTACATTCACAAGGCACCCCCTATCAGACAGACCCATTGCACTCATTCTCCCCATCATTCATTTCCTTAT